>NC_047089.1:167618709-170118709 GCF_902459505.1 Geotrypetes seraphini | reverse complement strand
CACCCCTCAACCTCAAATTATGTCCTCTGGTTTTACCATTTTCCTTTCTCTGGAAAAGATTTTGTTCTACGTTAATACCCTTTAAGTATTTGAACGTCTGAATCATATCTCCCCTGTCTCTCCTTTCCTCTAGGGTATACATATTCAGGGCTTCCAGTCTCTCCTCATACGTCTTCTGGCGCAAGCCTCCTATCATTTTCGTCGCCCTCCTCTGGACCGCCTCAAGTCTTCTTACGTCTTTCGCCAGATACGGTCTCCAAAACTGAACACAATACTCCAAGTGGGGCCTCACCAATGACCTGTACAGGGGCATCAACACCTTCTTCCTTCTACTGACTACGCCTCTCTTTATACAGCCCAGAATCCTTCTGGCAGCAGCCACTGCCTTGTCACACTGTTTTTTCGCCTTTAGATCTTCGGACACTATCACCCCAAGGTCCCTCTCCCCGTCCGTGCATATCAGCTTCTCTCCTCCCAGCATATACGGTTCCTTCCTATTATTAATCCCCAAATGCATTACTCTGCATTTCTTTGCATTGAATTTTAGTTGCCAGGCATTAGACCATTCCTCTAACTTTTGCAGATCCTTTTTCATATTTTCCACTCCCTCTTCGGTGTCTACTCTGTTACAAATCTTGGTATCATCTGCAAAAAGGCACACTTTTCCTTCTAACCCTTCAGCAATGTCACTTACATACATATTGAACAGGATTGGCCCCAGCACCGAACCCTGAGGGACTCCACTAGTCACCTTTCCTTCCTTCGAGCGACTTCCATTAACCACCACCCTTTGGCGTCTGTCCGACAGCCAGTTTCTGACCCAGTTCACCACTTTGGGTCCTAACTTCAGCCCTTCAAGTTTGTTCAACAGCCTCTTATGAGGAACTGTATCAAAGGCTTTGCTGAAATCCAAGTAAATTACATCTAGCATATGTCCTCGATCCAGCTCTCTGGTCACCCAATCAAAAAATTCAATCGGGTTCGTTTGGCACGATTTACCTTTTGTAAAGCCATGTTGCCTCGGATCCTGTAACCCATTAGATTCAAGGAAATACACTATCCTTTCTTTCAGCAACACTTCCATTATTTTTCCAACAACTGAAGTGAGGCTCACCGGCCTGTAGTTTCCTGCTTCATCCCTGTGACCACTTTTATGAATAGGGACCACATCCGCTCTCCTCCAATCCCCAGGAATCACTCCCGTCTCCAGAGATTTGTTGAACAAGTCTTTAATAGGACTCGCCAGAACCTCTCTGAGCTCCCTTAGTATCCTGGGATGGATCCCGTCTGGTCCCATCGCTTTGTCCACCTTCAGTTTTTCAAGTTGCTCATAAACACCCTTCTCCGTGAACGGCGCAGAATCTACTCCATTTTCTCGTGTAACTTTGCCAGACAATCTCGGTCCTTCTCCAGGATTTTCTTCTGTGAACACAGAACAGAAGTATTTGTTTAGCACATTTGCTTTCTCCTCATCACTCTCCACATATTTGTTCCCAGCATCTTTCAGCCTAGCAATTCCATTTTTTATCTTCCTCCTTTCACTAATATATCTGAAAAAATTTTTATCTCCCTTTTTTACATTTTTAGCCATTTGTTCTTCCGCCTGTGCCTTCGCCAAACGTATCTCTCTCTTGGCTTCTTTCAGTTTCACCTTGTACTCCTTTCTGCTCTCCTCTTCTTGGGTTTTTTTATATTTCATGAACGCCAACTCTTTCGCCTTTATTTTCTCAGCCACTAGATTGGAGAACCATATCGGCTTCCTTTTTCTCTTGTTTTTATTGATTTTCTTCACATAAAGGTCCGTAGCCATTTTTATCGCTCCTTTCAGCTTAGACCACTGTCTTTCCACTTCTCTTATGTCCTCCCATCCTAACAGCTCTTTCTTCAGGTACTTTCCCATTGCATTAAAGTCCGTACGTTTGAAATCTAGGACTTTAAGTATCGTGCGGCCGCTCTCCACTTTAGCCGTTATATCAAACCAAACCGTTTGATGATCGCTACTACCCAAGTGAGCACCCACTCGAACATTAGAGATACTCTCTCCATTTGTGAGGACCAGATCCAATATCGCTTTTTCCCTTGTGGGTTCCGTCACCATTTGTCTGAGTAGAGCCTCTTGAAAGGCATCCACAATCTCCCTACTTCTTTCCGATTCCGCAGACGGAACATTCCAGTCCGCATCCGGCAGGTTGAAATCTCCCAACAGCAGAACCTCCTCTTTCCTTCCAAACTTTTGGATATCCACAATCAGATCCTTATCAATTTGCTGCGATTGAGTCGGAGGTCTGTAGACTACACCCACGTAGATAGAAGTTCCATCTTCTCTTTTCAGAGCAATCCATATCGCTTCTTCCTCTCCCCAGGTCCCTTGCATTTCGGTCGCTTAGATATTGATCTTTACATAGAGAGCTACTCCTCCACCTTTTTGTTCTCTGGTAATTCCATCTTCCAACAGAAAAGTGCTTCTTATCCTAGGGCCAATGGAATGGAAGAAGAACAAAGTAACAATAATTGACTGGCCTGCTCACAGGGTATCAGTGGAAAAATCCAATCGGCAACCAGCAACAAAGTGTTAGCTCACAGAGTCACCAATTGCAGCCTTGAATAGGATTATCACACGTGTTCACCTTGGGATGCTTGTCCACTCCATGCCAGAGCAATGCCAACTTGTCTGCAAGAGTAAAGGATAGCCAATCAAGTACTGAATACAATAAATAAAGCAGAGACTGTACTTTTTCAGGACAAAATTTAAAAGCAAAAGCAAAAACCTGTAAATATCAAAAATATATTGGTTACCACAAGGCAACTCTAGAAAGTGTCTATGGGCTCCTTTTACGAAGCCGCGTTAGCGGCTTTATCGCCTGCACATTTTTAGCGTGCGCTAGCTGAAAAACTACTGCCTGCTGAAGAGGAGGTGGTAGCGGCTAGTGCGGCTGGAAAATTAGCGCGTGCTATTACGCGCATTAAACCGCTAACACGGCTTCATAAAAGGAGCCCTATGTTTTGCCTGAGACTCACAAAGCTTTGTAAATTCTTGTTGGCCCACTTTTAAAGTTATGTTTCCTATAGTCAAGGGTAGTAATTTGGAAAAATGGGAAATGCATTGGTAATTTATTTCTATTTATAAGTTTCAAAAAATTATTCCAAGTAAAATACTACTTCTACAGCAAGTGTTTCAAAAAAAATATAAATTAAAAAATTATTCAATGTATCCCTCGATAAGAAAAAAGAGAAAATAACACAAGTCTACATTATGAGATCCATGATTAACAAAAGAGGAGAAGTAAGAATATCTATAATGAAAATAAACTGACAGTGTCGGTTTCCTATACATTTAAATGAGAGCTAACATCTGAAGGGAGCAATCCAAGCTCCCTGATACATGTCTAGTGGGCAGAAAAGATGTCAAGAGTAAAGAATCAAAAAATATATATATTTAAATGATTGATATCTGACACCATATTTACAAGGAAACCTTAAAAAGAAAGTGATATAACCCCAGGTTCCATTAAAAGAAATTGTTTTCTACGACGTTGGGTTTCCCTTGAGATATCGGGAAACAATTGTGTCTTAAGTCCCAAAGTCTTTTCTTTGTTCCTGAAGAACAATCTCAACAACCAGGATTTATCCAAAGTCAAGGCCACAATGACCAATAAAGTAGCAGAAGTAACTATATCAGTATCTGAAGTTTCCAATAGTGCAAAAATATCTAAATTGCATATATTAAGACCAGAATCCTCATCTTCTCCTGAAGATTTAGTAATTTTTGAAGGCAAATAGAAAACTTGTGAGAAAGTTAGTACATTATCCTCAAGAATATTCAAAGTTTCCAGCAAATAACGTTTCAACATGACTCTAGTTGTTACTGGGATCATATGGGGAAAATTAAGAAAGTGAAGGTTATTTCTTCGTGCATAGTTTTCAAAAATCTCTTAAGTTAGACAAATGTTTTATACTTGAAAATTGTTCAGTGTTGATCTTCTCAACATCTTTTTCTAGCACTGCAACTCGAGTTACCAAATTATTTAAGTCAGAAGTGTTCTTATTAGCTTTTAATGTCACATCCTACATTTCTGTTGCAAAATATTGATCTGCGGATTATATAGTAACTAGTTGCCAAGCAGATTCCAGAGTCACTTCAGCAGGTCTCTAATAAAGGAGATATTTGTGTTTCAGTTACCTTTAATTTTGTTGATACCACTCTTGACTCAATTCTAGCCACTATGTAGTTCCACTCTAATGATGGAAGTTGTAGCAGTCCCGGAATCACCATTCAAATAATACATTTCCTTCTACAGAAAGGCTACCACTATTTGTACCAGCTGCAGCACTAATTCCGCTGCAAGTGGTGAACTGCTACCTCATGACTTTGGAGGAGCTGCTCTCTGGTCAGGGCTTAGGGTGGTTTCCAGCCCAGGAGATGGCAGGATTATTCCTCCCTCTTCTCACATCTTTAGCAGGCTAACTCCATTGGGGTCCTGATCCTTCTTGCAAAAGAGTCCATCGGAACGACAGTGAGGGAAGAAAGCCTCTGGGAGGAATGCAGTGTGGACTTTCTCCTCCACATACTGAGAAAATTTCTTAATGAATTTCCAGAGAGGGATAAAATGTGTCAGGTACTGGTGGCCATCTTGGATGCCTATTTCAGCAGTGTTCTGAGTACTGGTAGCCTCCATGTATTCCTATTTTCAGTCAAATACAGCATTATAAAAATTTTCTGCCAAGATTATATAGATTGGGCTGTCTCTTTTAATTAGGGCCATTATTTAACCTATAAGAAGCTTATCATTTGATTTACCCTGTATTTTGGTTACTGTATGAGCACATGCAGCTGGAAGGGAAATGCTACGTAAGATCTTATAGGTAAAACAAATATCTCTGAGGCATTTGATTGATGAATTTGATTTGCTGTTAAGCACTGCATAGTTCAAAGATGGCAGATACATTTTCTCTAGTCAGACTGCACGGAATGACATATTTCACAATTCCTTAAGTAAAAGTACATTTTTCATTTTGAATGTTAGCATATCTTGCATGCCAGCCCTTTCAAGCTGGTAGAAGTGAAGCAGCAGGGTGGACAAAGATGGAAGGAATCCAAGCACGCAAAGTACCACTACCTCAGCTTAGTTCTGCTGTTTAAATAAATGCCTTGCTATAGTAACTTTGCCTCATTTATTTATTTTATTATATTTACTTGGATTAAGTTCATGCCCTTCCATTTATAAGTCAAGGACAGTTACATTTCTGTCCCTAATGAGCCTACAAACTATGGGAGCAATACTATAAAGTGACAACTAGATGTAAGTGTGACCAAGAAGCATGCTTATCGCCAATTTTATAATGGTGTTAAGGTGCGCTTAACCTTTTGTAGAATAGAAGAGCAAATCAAAGTTATGGCATGACACGCACGTATTTCGGCCAGTATGGCCTGCCTCAGCTGTTGTGTGTATAGAAACTGGCACGGTATCTTCAGTCGATTTCATATTACTTAAATAAGGTGTTTCAATCATAATAGGCAACATCACTGACTCAGGTAACTGATTATTCTGAAAAAGGCTCCTGAGGCAGGCCATATTGGCCGAAACACGTGCGTGTCGAGCCACCGCACAGACTTTTATGATTGATAAATAAACTGCACATCAACATTACTTTGTATCTCCTATTTGGATTGTGGAGATCTCTCTCCTGGTTTGTCTGACTTGTACAGTAACTATACACATAAAATTACAGACCATCCAGAATGTTTCTGCTACTCATAGGCTTATATTCTCAGCAACAAGATATGATAAGGTGACACCTTTTATATCTCAGATTGCATTGGCTTCCTTTCGAAGCAAGGGGTATTTTTACATTACGTACATTGGTTTTCATTTTTTTTTTTTTTAATCTTTATTCATTTTTAAAGCTACACTTGTGCATAATATATTATTTACATATAATAACACAATTGATGCACAATAGACTTACCAAGATTAGTAACAAAAAAATGTTTCCCCCCCTTCCCTTCCACTAGTTAATCAATCAATGAAAAGGGTAGTTACAAAAAGTTCATGGATGTTTGGGAGCCATTAACTAAGTATTGTAAAGACTGATCTTGATAAAAGGGGAATCATACACATCCTGGGAGGGGGAAGGGGTAGGGGGTTTTGTGGAATTGTTTAATGGATATATTGTTATGTTCGTATCAGAATTCATTGATTGTTCATTGGTTTTCTTGATCTTCCATGGAGAAATCCCAGATTATATGATGAATTTAGTAGAACTACCATCTATTAAGAACTATAGCTTGATTAGCAATCATTTGAGGTTAAGTTTTCCAAATCCTAGAGGTATTAAATATAAAACTTTATATATTGGTGGCAAAATGGTCAAACTCTCTTCCAGTACAATTACGAACTATTCCCTCTAATGGCAGTTTCCATAAAAGCCTGAAAACCTATTTGTCTTGAAGATGTTTGTCATGGCAATGTCAAACATTATAATTATTTTTTTTTCCCTTTCTCTTTAGGCTTTTTTCCCTCTCCTGTCGTTCTGCCCTTTTTATGTTTCTTTCCTATACAAACTGCAGTTCTCCCTTTTTCCCATCGTTCCAGTTCATCAATTGGAGTCTTTGTCTCTCGTCATGTTATATACAATTACTTGTATTCCCCCTTTAATTGTAAATTGCATAGAATTTTATGTAACACAATTAATCAAATTTTAATAAACTTGAAACTTGAAGATATCTCATTCACTCTAACAGATGAGCAAATTTTCTATGTGTTTATGTTTTGACTTTTAATGTAAGATTGTAATTCCTGGTGATGGCCAGCTTCTTATTAACTTGGAAATCGCATTGAACTCCTATTAGCGATTCATAAATATATATGTAACGTAACAGCATGAATAGAACTGCATAACATACAATCCTATCTTTATGTGGTTCTTCTCAGCCAGTTAAGTGCTGAATATTACACTTACCCCCTCTTTTACTGAGGCGTGCTAGCCGATGTAGCGCGTGATAAATGCTAACGTGTCCATACAAGTTTCAAGTTTATTAGCATTTTATGAATCGCCTATCGAAATATCTAGGCGATGTACACTCTAAAAGCCACAGATAGTGGTTTCACATATAATTTTGACAGGTTAGACATATTACAGACAATTTAAAACAGTATAAAAATTTTAAGGAACAGTCAATACAATACATTTAAAGTCAAAGAATAACATGACTAGGCAGGAAAGAAGGGAAAAGTTACATCATAGAATGTAATGGAGACAATAGCATTTAGCGCGCGCTAAATCGGCTAGCACGCCTTAGTAAAAGGACCCCTTAACCAGCTCAATTTTAGTTGGCTGCATATGCTTGGATATTCAATGTGGCCTTAGGCATCTGTAGACATGCCTAGTGCTTTCGTAAATGCAAGTCAGATGCCTTAAACGTAGGCCTGTAAAATGCCGGTTTATATTTAAGGTATCTGTGGAAGAAAATAGATGTGATTCTGGATGTGGCGCCTACCAGTGATTGACACGGTAGGCAGTGACGTAGTAAGGAGTTACTGGGGGGGGGGGGTCCATCTCTTTACTGCGTGCACCCCTTGTCTTCCCCCATACCTTTTTTACTTCCCCAGCGCGAGTTTGCTGCTCACATCAGCATCGGCGCTCTGTCTGATGTCACTTCTTGGACCCACTCCTGGGAAGTGACATCAAAAGGTGAGCCGATACTGACATGGGCATGCTGCTCAGGCCGTAGAAGTTAAAAGGTACAGGGAAAGGGAAGGGAGGAGGGGCATGCATGTGGCATGGGATGGGGAAGGGGCATCACCGCCCCAAGTACAGCTCAGCCTTACTACGCCACTGGTGGTAGGTGCCTGTTTTGCATCAGGCGCCATTTCCAGAATCATGCCCGGAGTGTTAGATACTGGCTAGTATTTTCCAAGTATGCCTGGTCAAGGAAGCTACTTTTCAGTAGAAAACATACCATAAGCTTATACCTGACGGAAGCATCATTTGATGAGAGGTGGACAGAGAAGTTTTCTGTTTAACATTTGTGGTATTGTTTATGCTAATTTTATTCACGTGTATTTTCCGTTACCAGCTTAGTTGTAAGTGGGATCTATACTTTGAAGGAAAGTTAGGAGAGGGGAGATATGATCAAGTTTCAAGTTTTATTAAAATGTGTTTTCCCGCTTATCGGATTTCTAAGCGGCTTACAATAGTAAAATTATAAAATCATAAAAAGCACGAAAGAACCACCCAATGACCCGTCTAATTACAGACCGATTGCAAATATCCCGCTATTCACCAAAATAGCAGAAGGGGTGGTAAATGCCGAACTTACCACACATCTGGAAAAATTCAGTATCTTAAATGACAATCAATCAGGCTTTCGCTCTAATCACAGCACCGAAACCATAATAGCCTCCCTACTGGACCACCTACACACACTTTTCAGCCAAGGCTCTAGCGCCTTGATCATCCAACTCGACCTGAGCAATGCATTCGACCTAGTCGACCACACCATTCTCCTTGACTGCCTTGCATACATCGGCATCTCCGGCCAAGTCCTTAACTGGTTCCATGGGTTCCTACGAAACAGAACATACAGGGTATTTAAGAATGACTCCATCTCATACAGCTGGGATAACTCCTGTGGAGTTCCAGAGGGCTCCCCTCTGTCCCCCACCCTATTCAATGTTTACCTCGCCTCCCTGGGAAACCTTCTGCAAAGCCTCAAACTCAAATTCTTCATCTAGGCAGATGACATTACAATAGTCATCCCACTAACTAGTTTCACACCTGAGTCCCTCACCTCCCTTTCAAGTATACTTAATCAAATAGAACGCTGGATGCTATCCTACAGGCTAAAGCTAAACCCTGATAAAAACAAAATTTTTTCTAGCTACCCCAATGACAAAATCAAAGACACCACAAGTCAAGTGAAAGGATCTCCTTTCCCCCTTGAACAAACCTTAAAAATACTGGGAGTCACACTAGATAAACACCTATCCCTGGAGAAACACACAGATATCACAGTCAGGAAAAGCATCTCGGTGCTCTGGAAACTCCGCACCATTAAAAAATACTTTGACGAGACCTCTTTCCGCCTACTAGTACAATCTCCATCCTTAGCATCCTGGACTACTGCAATATCATTTACCTGAGTTCCACAAAGAAAACCATAAGGAGACTTAAAATGATCCAGAACACCGCTGTCCGCCTCATATTCGACCTGAATAAATGGGAACACGTCACCTCTTTTTACCACAAACTTCATTGGTTACCATTAGAATCCAGAGTCCTATTTAAATTCGCCTGCTTCTGTTACAAAACAGTATTTGGCTTATCCCCTAACTACATCAACCCTCACTTCTATCTGAACCATAACAACAAGCACTCCCGCAGAATCCATCTGTTCGCCTTCCCCTCACTAAAACTATGTCACTCCAAAAGATTCCTTGACAAAACCTTCGCCTTCCAGGCCGCCAAACTGAACACATGGCTAGCCCAAATGGTCCTCGAGGCCCCCACCTACCTCGGATTTAGAAAATTACTTAAAACTCATCTATTCAATGGACACGACCCTTAATCGCCCCCTCAACGAACCGAAACCTACAACTCCCCCTCTTCTGTACTCACCCAACCTACATTCCCCTTATTCCCCCTCCTTGACCTATTCCTTCCCTCTCTATCCAACCTCAACTACTTCGTTGCTTGCAGTTGTTCAATTGTCATGAACCACTTGTAACTTGACTAACAAATGTGAACCGCCTAGAACTCCCTGGGTATGGCGGTATACAAAAATAAAGTTATTATGATTATTATTATTAGTATCAATACAAAACTTTATATTTACATTAATATTTAAGGCGGCTGCTGATAACGGGGTCATTTAGAGAATTTGGGCATTAGTTTACCTGTGTGATTTTTTTTTTTTCCCCAACTAACATTAGTTAGAGCGTTTGCTAATAAGGCATTCAGGGGAGAAGAAACTTTGTGTAAGTCAGATGCTTGTATCAATGTGGGTGTGCAGTAGGTGGCAATGAGCATGAAGCACATATAGCTGCCAGAAATCAGAAGTGCAGTAAAAATAGAAAGCTAAAAAAAAAAAAAAACAACTTGATGAAGAGAAGAAATTACCTAAGTGAAATGACAAATAAAATATTTAAATCATAAGTAGTGCCTGAGATGTATTTCCCATGTGTGTTTGGTACAGTCTAAAATCATTTCTTGGATAAAGTCTCTGCAAATTGAATCTCTCCAGGTGTTCAGTCATTTACACACTTTTAGAATTAAATATGGCTGTCATTTTAGCATGATGTGTGTTGTTTCCTTTTGTATTATTTCCCATCCAACATGACATACAAAATAAATATTGTTTCATGTTGTTTCTGCAATTTTAGCTTGTGCGAAATGATGTTGGCATGCACTAAAATAATAGAAGCGAAGCAAATAGCATGCACACCTTTTAGTAGTGTTTTAATGTGCTGATTCTACCCTCAGGGGATCATTTATTAATGACTTAATGCAGACAAAAGTTGCCATCATGCATTATCTGCAGCAGGTCGCACTTTATGTTATGGGAGCTGTGGCAGCTAATATGCAATAATGATATTAGTGCATACTAACTGAGTAAATGACCTCCTTAGGGGCTTTTTTTGTACTAAAGTGCATTAAGCTCTTAAGGGGGTGAATTCTGAAAAGATTGCCAAAATTTAGACACCAGGATGATGCGTACTAAGCACAAACAGTATAATGTAAGTTGAGTGCACAGTTGCTGTTATACGATGGGCTGCTGAAAAGTTCTCAGCCCTACCAAGAAGAGAATGACGTGGAGCTATGAAACTTACAAGTTATTCCACTCTTTTCTTAACACTTCATTTCATTTGAAAGGAAACTCTGCAATGAGAGGGCATAGGATGAAGTTAAGAGGTGATAGGCTCCGGAGTAATCTAAGGAAATACTTTTTTTACAGAAAGGGTGGTAGATGCATGGAACAGTCTCCCAGAAGAGGTGGTGGAGACAGAGACTGTGTCTGAATTCAAAAGCATGTGGGATAGGCACGTGGGTTCTCTCGGAGAGAGAGATAATGGTGTCTGCAGATGGGCAGACTAGATGGGCCATTTGGCTTTTATCTGCCATCATGTTTCTAAAAGTGGCAAGAAAAGTGTGGAATAACTTGTAAGTTTCATGGCTCCACATCCTTCTCGGTTGGGATGAGAACTTTTCAGCAGCCCCTCATAGCATATTAGCATAAAGCAACATTTATATTCCTAATTTTAAGTGCAATTATAAACCGTTTTATCTCACTTAACTTAAAGCTCAACTTTCAGATTGTTGTTAATCTTTCAAAGGACCTGATGCCAACATGGGTCATGTTTCGCCTCCAGCTTCATCAGGGTGCAGTCCTAAAATATCCAAAATATTAATTAATAAACATACTCAAACACTGACAATACTTAAATATTAAATATCTGTAATATTGTCTCACCTAACATCATTAGCATCTATCATCATGTTTACAAATATGGTGGGGCAATGTCACTCGGTGCCTTTTAAAACCCTTTTCAAAAATCATGTGATTATAGGAAACCAATAGAATCCATTCATTATACCAATGAAGCCCACTTAAGACGCTGTTATTTGTCGATGCCTTTCTCTAGCCAATAGTTTTCCTCTCTGGCGAAAAAAGCAAACAGGATGTTGGGTATGATTAAGAAGGGGATCACGAGTAGATCGGAAGAAGTTATAATGCCACTTTATAGAGCTATGGTTAGACCACACTTAGAATACTGTGTCCAACACTGGTCTCCATACCTTAAGAAGGATATAACTCTGCTGGAGAGGGTGCAGAGGTGAGCAACGAAACTGGTCAAAGGTATGGAGAATTTGAGCTACAGAGAATGCCTCAAGGAACTGGGACTGTTCACCCTCGAGAGGAGAAGACTGCGAGGAGATATGATAGAGACTTTTAAAATATTAAAAGGATTTGACAAAATAGATCAGGAACCCTCATTACTAACATTTTCAGATGTGACACGGACAAGAGGTCATAGCCTGAAACTGAGCGGCAGCAGGTTCAGGACTAACATCGGAAAGTTCTGTTTCGTACAACGAGTGGTGGGCACTTGGAATGCTCTCCCGGAAGAGGTTGTGATGGAGACTACTGTTCTGGGTTTCAAACGCAAGTTGGATGCATACCTTCTTGCTAATCATATTGAGGGTTACGGGAAAACCGGGTCTCCATAAAGGAGTACCTAAATGGGCCTCCGCGTGTGCGGATCGCCAGACTAGATGGACCTAGGTCTGATCCGGAGAAGGCATTTCTTATGTTCTTATGTTCTTATTCATGATCTTTACTATGCAAGTTATGGTATTATAGTCAAACCTTGGTTTGCGAGCATAATTCGTTCCAGAAGCATGCTTGTAATCCAAAGCACTCGTATATCAAAGCAAACTTCCCCATAGGAAATAATGGAAACTCAGACGATTTGTTCCAAAACCCAAAAACTTTAATACAAAATACTATACGTACTTTTTTTTTTTTTTGTAAATCTTTATTCATTTTCAAACTTACAATAAGTGTGATATGTCCAAAAAAATTAACAATATATATATCACTTAATAATCATCAATACTATACGTACTTGTATTGCAAGACCTTGCACATTTAGAGCAGTCACTACACTCCCGCAGTGTCAGAGAGAGAAAAACCATTGGCTCAGTTGTGATGATGTGACGCACGTATACTGTACGTTCTCGTCTTGTATTGCAAGACTTTGATTGTTTAAAACAGTCACAACACTTGCAGTGTCAGAAAAGAACCTTTGGCTCAGTTGTGATGTGTGTATAACTGTATGTGCTTGAATTGCAAGACAATGCTTGTATATCAAGTTAAAATTTAATAAAATGTTTTGCTTGTCTTGCAAAACACTTGCAAATCAAGTTACTTGCAATCCAAGGTTTTACTGTATTTTGTAGTCATGATTTCTGAGGATTGTTTGTATGTTTATTTTACCATGTTTTTGTTTTAAAATTATGTATGTAAATTATGGAAACCGTTTTGTTTTAAACGGTATAGAAATTTTTAAAATAAATAAATAAAATAATTTTAAATTGGGTAAACAGTACAGAAATCCATGTCTGTTCTTTACAATTAAAAAAGCGATACCATGAAGCCCAATCTAATTTTAAAATGAGAACTCTCGGGCAGAGTCAAGTACAAAAATCCATTTCTGTTCCTTGTAATTAAGAAGTTGATCAAGGTTACAACTCTCCCTACACAATTCTACCTTGTTAAAAAGGCACCAGTGTATATCAGTAACAAGATGATTTTGTTTTTTTTTTCAATCAAGTGTGCTACCAAAGGCACCATTACAATCTGATTTTTGATTCTGGACTTGTGCTGAGTTAACCTGTTTTTAATTGGTCTATTTATTTATTCCTTTGTTGTATTCTTTTGCTTCTTTCGTGGTCTGCATATATCTGCATTTGCATGTTCCTCTTTTAGTACACTTATTTTCGCAGTTCTCCATAACGTTTACAGTTACCCCTTACATCATTTATCAATTATAACACAAATTTATGCATGATACACTTGTCATTCCATGTTATTTGTAGTCTTTTTTTTGTCACTTAGGTTGGTTTCTGGCTTAATGTTTTGTGATAGTTTTTGTACACTTTATTTTCACATGTCCACACATTTCACACATGTATATGCATTTATGTTTTATATGTCTTATATATTTTTATTCCTTATGCACATTTTGAGTTGTTCCATTTTGGTTTATTAGGACCCCTGATGAAGGCGTGTTAACCGAAACACGGACCGTGTCGGGTCCTTTGGTTTGATTTAAGGTGGTAATACTAACCGCATTCATAATTTTGTTACAATAAATTTAGCCTGTATCCTTGTACATTTGTCTGCAGTTTTTTTTTGTTTTTATTTTATACAGTGCCTTCAATTTGATATGGGGGAGATTAATTAAGAATTTCCTACCACATACCTATACAAAGATTTCAGTCCTTCTGATGTTATTGTCTCTAGCTTTGGATTCTCTTCTATTTCCTAGGTAATCTATACTATTCTCGAAAATTTAATACAGTATTATTTAGGAGTTAAGGGGCTGATTTTCAAAGCACTTAGACACACAAAGTGGTAGCCTATGGAACTTTGTGTGTCTAAGGGCTCCTTTTATCAAGCTGCGGTAGGCGGTTAATTCGCGGAATACCGCACGTTCAACTGCCTGCCGCGCTAGTCACTAACGCCTCCATTGACGAGGTGTTAGTTTTTTGGTGTGCCGCAGAGGTTAGTGCGTGATGAAATGTCCAACGTGTTAACCCCTGTAGTGCACCTTGATAAAAGGAGCACTAAGTGCTTTGAAAATACACCTCTAAGTATTCAATTTGCGTACAGGGAAATATAAGTAAATAAATAAATAAATTCAGCATGATAACTAAAAATATTCTCTAACACTCTTTCTCAATCGTCATTGCACTGTTTTCCAGTAGGAGGCAGTAGCACTGTAATCTGCTCTCCTTACAGACCTGAATTCTTCTCATAGCTTATAAATACGAGTAATAATGACAAGCAATGAAAAAGGCCAATAATTATAAAAATAAAAACATAGTAAATGATAGCAGATTACAGACCTAAATGATCCATCCAGTTTGCCCAACAGTCGCACTCATTATGCAATCATGTTTAAATTGTCTTCTCTTTAATATTTCTGGGCAATAGACCTTAGAAGTCCACCAGGTACTGTCTTTAGGTTCCCAGTGCTGGAGTTGCCATTGAAGCCTACTCCAGCCTATCCTAACCATCCTGTCACTGGAGCTTCTATCAAAGCCCTCTCCAACTCATCCTAAACCAAATCATCATAAATGGGACACAGACCGTGCAAGATTGCCCAGTACTGGTCTTAATTTGTTTTATACCATTAAATTTCAAATTAGAGATTCTCTGTGTTCATCCCACACTTTTTCTTAAATTCCATCACCGTTTTCATCTGCACCAACTCCCTCAGGAGGGCATTCCAGGCATCTACTACCTTCTCCGTGAAAAATAATTTCCTAACGTTACTCCTACAGCTGCTACCCCACAACCTCAATTCATGCCCTCTAGTTCTACCATTTTCCTTTCTCTGGAAAAGATTTGTTTCTTTATTGATACCTTTCAATTATTTAAACGTCTGTATCGTATATCACCTGTCCCTCCTCTCCTCTAGGGAACTCCGGTCCTCGAGAGCCGTATTCCAGTTGGGTTTTCAGGATTTCTCCAATGAATATGCATTGAAAGCAGTGCATGCAAATAGATCTCATGCGTATTCATTGGGGAAATCCTGAAAACCCGACTGGAATACGGCTCTCGAGGACCAGAGTTCCCTACTCCTGCTCTAGAGTATACATATTCGGGTCTTCCAGTCTCTTCTTGTATGTCTTTTGGTGCAAGCCCCATATCATTTTTGTCGCTTTCGTTGTAGCAGTCAAAGATAAAAACAGTGGGTCCAATATTCAGCTGGTGCTGACATAGTAGTTAGAGCAATAGCCTCAGCACCCTGAGGTTGTGGGTTCAAACCCTGCATTGCTCCAGATACATTAGATAGCTTGTGAGCCCACCAGGACGGATTGGGAAAATGCTCGAAGTACCTATAAACCGCTTTGAATGTGGTTGTATAATTAAAAAAAGGCAGTATAAAATTCCCAATCCTTTTCCCTTTCCCTTAAACCTAGATATTCAATGGCAGATCATTTTCAGCAACTGGCATTGAATAGCCTGGGTCTTTAAACTGCTATAAAGTAAACCAGCTATAACAATAGTCAGTGCTAGTCAATCAACCTTTTAGAAGTTAAAGACAGAACGGCTATTTATGCAGTTCTATTTGACCGCTAAATTTACCCTGTTAGGTGCAGATTATTGCTATATAACCAGAAAAATTGCATGATATAATCCCTTATGTTACATACAAAACACCACTACTTAATAAATATTCTCAATTATTTGTGTGCACAGTAATGAACCACCACTAATGACTTAAGGACTCAGAGTCTACTTCTAAATAAAAAAAACAAAAGGAATTGGCCCCTAAATATCCACAAAGAAGAAAATGCAAACAGTGTCTCACTTCCGGTTCACCACACAATTGTTTCCCACGTACTCACCTTTTATAGGACCCCCAGGGACCCCTGAAGAAGACTTTTAGTCGAAACGCGGACCGTGTTGGGTCCTGTATCCTTAGCGGACTAGGTCCTTTAAGGCTCTTATGTGGATGATTTACTTTTATGTGGATGGAATTATTTTATGTGGATGATTTCAGTGTACCTTTGGAACTTTGACACTTTCAAATAAAGTCCATTTAGGAACATCGTCACTCCACAGAGTTTTTTTGGTTTCTCTACTTCTAAATAGGCACAGCCTCTGTTTAAGATAGTGTTAGTGTAACAAGGAGGAAAAAGCCTCAGAACACCATCCAGCGATGGATTATAGTGGGGGTGAACGGAACCTCATCAGCATAGTCCCTTTTGTCTCCAATGATGGTTGTTGTTTTTTTTTTAGTTTAAATGTTTTTCTTCCCCTACCCCAATTTTTATTGTAAACCGCTTAGATTTTAACCTTGTTTTTATATTGGCGGTATATCAAATAAATTGAGCTTGAGATAACTCATTATCTTCCAGTGCAGATAGGCACTAAGATACTATTTAACTGGCCAAGAACTATTCCTGTCTGGCTAACTAGTTTTAAATGTTGGCTGGTAGGCTTCATGTAGGTGCCTTGATATAGAAGCATGATGGCAGATAAAGGCCAAATGGCCCATCCAGTCTACCCATCCACAGCATCTACTATCTAGTTTCAATTTTCAAGTTTTATTGGACTTTGATGAATCGCTTATTTAGATTTACTAAGCGAGATACAAAAATCTCATATGCCTATCCCACAATTTCTTGAATTCGGACACAGTCTTTGTCTCTACCACCTCAACCTTGCATCTACTACCCAGTGGCATATCCAGGGTAAGCAGTGCCCAGGGCGGTGGCACTCCTCCCCTCTTCCCTGCCATACGCATGCACCCCTTCCCCATACCTTTTTATTTTTGGCGTGAGCAGCCACCAACTTATTGCCCTTGTCGGCTTCAGTGCTCTCTCTGTCACTTCCTAGGTATGGGTCCCGAAAGTGATGATAGAAAGAGCGCCGAAGCCGACGCAGGCAGCAATTTGGTGGCTGCTCGTGCCGAAGTTAAAAAGATACAGGGGAAGGGGTGTGCATAGCAGGGGGAGGTGTGGGAATGGGGCAAAGAGGAGGAGGGGTGCCAGTGCCCCATGCAAGATGGCACCCGGGGCAGATTGCCCCCTTCCCTTACTACGCTACTGCTACTACCCTTTCTGTAAAAAAGTATTTCCTTAAATTACTCCTGAGCCTATTGCCTCTTAACTTCATCGTATGCCCTCTCATTCCAGAGCTTTCTTTCAAATGAAAGAGACTCGACTCATGTGCATTTGTGACAACACATAGGTATTTAAACATCCTCTATCATATCTCTTCTCTAAAGGGCTCCTTTTACTAAGGTGCGCTAGCGATTTTAGCACACGCAGCAGATTAGCGTGTGCTAACCCCGTGCTACGTGGCTAGAACTAACGCCAGCTCAATGCTGGCATTAGCGTCTAGCACGCACGGCATTGTAGCGCGCGCTATTCCATGCGTTAAAGCCCTAACGCAGCTTAGTAAAAGGAGCTCTATGTGTCTTTATAAAATACTAAAGTTAAACTGGAAAATATTGCAGCTAGATTGAAGCCACAGACATTGAACAAATTCAAATGTTATCATGTTAAATATTCTTATTCATGTGTGTTTTGAAATTTATCAGCCTAGAAGGTGTTTGAGATCAGAAAATAGTATGAAACTGAGTTTAGATGGTAAGATGCCAATCTCTCACGTTAGGATTTTTTTTTGTTTCTGACTTTCCTTTATTTCTTCAAGATGTCTTCGAACAATGGTAAAATTAGTCCACATCAAACATGTAAAAGACTACCATGACCCGTATTCTTTGTTTATATGACTTTTACTTTCTTTTTTATTTTGTCTTTATCTTTCTTTTTAAACTTTAGGACCCTTTTTTTAATCTTTATTCATTTTAAAACATACAGAAAGTGCATACAAAAATACAAAAATTGGCACAATAAAGCAGCACTTATTATCAACAAATAACAATATAAATATCTTTCCCCCCACCCCCACCCATCCTGGATGTGTGTAAAACTCACTAAAAAAGGGGCAGGCTTATACTATTGATTGGTGGTAACAAGATTTACTAATGGGCCCCAGATCTCCTTGAAGTTTTTATAATGACCACTTAGTTCCGAATTCATACATTCGTATCGATAGCATAAGCACAGGGATTCCTACTAAAAGGTGCGATTCAATCTATCACAATTCTTCCAATTTTTTGTGATCATCTGTATAGCAATCCCAGTCATAAGAAGAAGTAGTTTATTCTTAGCTGCAGAAATTGGGGACTTGGGTTGTAATGCAGTTCCAAAAAAACCAATATCATATTACATTGGAATGGAAGAAGCCAGTATCCTATCAATGTTTCAAGTTTATTTAAAATTTATTATACCGCCCACTTGAGCCTTCTAGGCGGTGTACAAAAATGCCATAACAATATACAAATTAAAATGCAATTTAATCTAAAACAAACCAAGGGAAAAGACAATTTAAGGACAAAGACGAACAGGAACAAAAGAGAAGAAGGGATTGGAACTACAATTAATAGAAAGGAAAAGAAAACACTTAAGGGGAAGAACAAAAGGTTGGGGAAGTGAAAGTAGAAATATTTCTTAAATCTAAGTCGTCCTTAAAAGGACAGTTTAGGTTACAAAGGCATTGCGGAAAAGGAATGTCTTTAGCATCACCTTAAAATTAATAAGTGATGTATTTTCCCGCAAGTAGTTAGGGATACTGTTCCAGAGAAAAGGAGCATTAAAAAAAAAATTGTGGTCCTCATTGTACAGATATGTTTCAATGAGGGAACAGTGAGGAGATTATAAGCAGTAGATCGTAGGGTCCTAATTTAGGGGATAAACAAATTATTAATAAATTCTGGCTAGCTATTTGCTTTCGTTTTAAAGGTTAGTAGTAGAATTTTGTAGGTGATCCTATGCTCTATTGGTAGCCAATGAGCTTTATGTAAAAGAGGCGTGACATGATCATATTTCTTTGCGTTAAATAAAATTGTTAGTGCGGTATTTTGAACCGTTTGGAATCTTTTTATTTCCTTTTTTGTAATGTCCTTAAGAAGGGCATTCCAGTAATCTAAGCAAGAGATAACAAGTGAATGGATTAAAATATTCAAGGAGGCAAGCTCTTACAGTTTTGCTAAAGCTTTAATCATACATAGCCGATGAAAGCAACGTTGGACCACTGTGCTAATATGTTGGTGATAGGTAAATTTGCAATCAAAAGTGACTCCTAGTAATTTACCACTTTAATAGGGAGATTTAATAGGGGGGATTAGTAATGAGAGGCCGTCTTTGAAAGGAAAAATCATTAATTTTGATTTATTTATATTCAAGGAGAGCATATGTGCATCAAGCCAAGGATTAATCTGTTCTAATTTTTCATTAATGATGGTAATTTCATTCAGGTGGTTTAAGTCTCTAAGATGTACTAATTGGACATCGTCTGCGTAGGCAAAAGTTGTAAAACCGATGGATTGGCCTAAAGTTAGTAGAGGAGCTAAGAAAGTGTTAGCAGAGGGGATAGAATTGAACCTTGCGGAATACCGTAATCAGTTGTGAAAGAGTCTGAAGATGTTGAATTAAATACAACCTTAGAAATCCATATCGACTTCCAGAAGCCGAGTATTAAGGGGCAATAGTAGAACATGTGATCCAACGTCCCTATGTCAAGATTACAATGCCTCCGTATATCAGGCTTAAATATGGAAATACTTTATAGAAGAAACTATAGCTATAACTCCTTTAGGGGTGAGGTGTGATCTAAACCTCCCCTGGATATCTTCTATACCAAAAGTGCTTATAAGGTAGATTCTTCAGGCCCTCGGAGGTGCCACCAGAAGCTCAATAAACTTTCATGGCAACTGGCTTTATGCCCCCTATCGTCATCGGGTCACTGGTCTTTTCTAATGTAAGATGTACTTAGCTCATGAATTTTTAATATTTTTAATAAATATTTTAAATAATTATAAATCAAGTGCTTAACTTAGCTTGGGTGGTTTAGCCAAGAGGGACGAAATACGCCAACATGTTTCACCCTGTTCAGGTTTCCTCAGGGCACAATCCCTCAAAACTATGTTGCTCTTCACATCGTGGTGGCACCTCCGAGGGCCTGAAGAATCTACCTTATAAACCTTATAAGCACTTTTGGTATAGAAGATATCCAGGGGAGGTTTAGATCATACCTCATCCCTAAAGGAGTTTTAAGATTACAATGCCAGCATCTATTAGACTTTGAACAATCTAATTTTTTCAAATGAACAGGGGTTCAAAAAATCCTATATAACACGTTAGGATTGGTGCAGCGATGCTGTCTGTGGCAGGTGCTAAACTTTGGAATGCGTTGCCTGGAATTTTGCGATATTGTGATGGGAGGATGAATTTTAAGAAAATGCTGAAAACTCAATTGTTTGTTAGCGCTCTCCTATGTTAAGTTTTTTCTTTTTTTTTTCTTTTTTTTTTTACAAGTACTGTAATTGTGTTTTATGATTGTAAGCTTTGTAAACCATATAGTTAATATACGGTACAAATTTTTAAATAAATGAATAAAATACATTCATAAATTAGGAGTCCACCCATGTTCTTTCCAAACTCCAGTCCAGAAACCCCCATATTCCGAATTCAAGACAGCTTGGGACAAGTATGTTGGCTTTGTAAGGGAGAGTAAGGGATAGTGAAGGGCATGTTTGGGCAGACCTAATAGGCCATACTGTCTTTATCTACCTTCATTTTTTTTTTTTTTTTTTTTCTGTTTCTAACCCATGATACCAATCTCAGGGTAAGCAGTGGCTTCCCCCATGTCTGTCTCAACAGCAGATTATGGATTTTTCCTCCAGGAACTTGTCCAAACCTTTTTTAAACCCAACGATTTATGTCTGTAATCAACATATAACTGCTCATATTTTATAGAATTATCGCTCACAGGTGGACAACAGCTTTTACTCACTTTTGAAAAGAGAACTTCTGTTGATGATGCTTTTATTTGCATAAATATTTTTCCAAATGATTGCAAATAATCTATACATTTTACCGTAAACATTTATAATTTTCTTACAGATAATTTCTGATTTAAAAAGATGCCGTATGAATGGAGTACTCGTCCTTACTCTGAGGAGCATGAATGCGCTGGAGCTTTGTTGAACAAAAGGCTGACTTCTGCTAGCTGAGAGATAAGCCATAAAAATTCCAAGCAATAACTCAATTAGATTAGACTTCATTCTTACTGATTCCCGGACCTATTGTTTTCTCCATTGACTCCTCAGACCACAACATAATTTTTCTCTTTCAGGCTTGTTTGGTGCCTTGTTGAAAGTGTTCAATAAATAAAAAAAATACTGCCTCTGTAAAGCTTTTTGGCCAGTGTTTAAGGCTGCAAAATAATGTACTTTAAAACAATTTACTGGCCCTGATACCTTTTGGCTGGAATAACTATTACTTATCCAAAGATGAAGTATTTGAACTTTTGATGTCACATAGGTTCCTTCTTCAAAATAGCATGCAGAAATATCCATCTTTTCTGCCAGCTTTTAGTCAACTTTCGGTGAACCGACCTTATGAATTGTGATTTTCGCACGCACTTTATTGTTCTTGCGTATGTTGCAAGTAAATGTTTACACCTTCTCCTGAACTGGTATAAATGTTTTGTGACTTCATTTCAAACAAAATTTCTGCAACTTCTTGAGGTCAGGTGTCTATGGAGCTTATTTTCGAAGCATATGGACATCTCAAAATGCTCAAATGGATGTCTATGTGCTTGAAGTTTTCAAATCATAATTTTGCAAAGGCAGACGAGGGACATCCAACATGGCAGTACATGCAATTAACAAGGGAGTGGGTTTTGGGTGGGAGAAAAAAGCAGGACATCCAATAATAATGGCCAAGTCTTAAAAAAAAAAAAAATGTTCTAAATTAGACCTGTTTCGTGAATGTCCAAGGTATAAAAAGGTGCTCTGATTCAGCAACTGACCACTAGAAGGATTAAGGCATGACCTTTCTTAATCCCTCATTGGTTGCTATCTCTCTCCCTCTCCCCTGAAAGTAAACCTAAAAGGAAATACCAGGCTCCATGACAGCTTCAGGTATTATGGGCTTCTAAGCAAAGTAGGAAGCAAATCTGAGGACTATCCTCAGGGTACAATTACCGGTAAACTCTTCTATTCTTTTTTTTTTTTTTTTTTGTGAGCCTTGCAGAAACAGTAAAATACATATTGTACTTAAATATATAAACCACTTGCAAGCCTGAAGGTTATTGAAGTGTTGTATTTTTCAGATACAGTATGGGGCTAATAATCAAAACTTTTAAACATCTATAAACCCACCTAAGTCAGGACGTCCAAGTGCCGATAATCAAACCAACTTTCTGGACTTGTAGAGGAACTTCTTATGCCTCTAAATGCCACTGTGTGCCCAGAGCTGAAAGGGGCGTATCTAGAGGAGTGGTCAGGGCAGTATTTGGGCAGGATGTGGACCGATTTAGACTTAGATGTCCTGCAGGGATAATCAAATGTTTTACTAGTCATCCTGGACGCAACTTAGACATTTTGATTTAGACGATATGAAAACAGGTATAAGTGCTAAAAAGGTATCCAAAGTGACCAGATAACCACTTCAGAAACAAAGTAAAGACCCCCACTCTTCTGTCATATAGGTGCCACCTGCAGCCATAAGGGCTATTGGGGCTATAGACAGGTGGGTATGGTGGGTTTTGGAGGGCTCACCATAACATATAAAGTAAATTCTCGCATTCTTTAGCCTATTCTTTGGTAAAAGTTTGTAATGATCTTCCCTCGATTATCAGAACGCCATTATCTCTTTCACTTTTTAGGAAAAAGCTGAAAACTTATCTCTTTCAGAGATTCTTAACTGAGGACTGATCTAATTTATTGAAAATTTTTCTATTTCCTTCATTATTGTTTTATATTATATTCTTTTAAACTTTGTTAACTGACTCGAGTCCTTGCTGGAATGATCTGGTATATAAGATGGAAATTAGATTAGATTAGTTCTGGTGAGATGTTTATATGGCACCCGTTATGTGAATTTCACAGCAGTACCCTGTAAGGTGCCCCATTGCTCTGTTGCCATGTCTGGGTGGCCAGTCCATTACAAGATTGGCCCCACCCATGTCCAAATGGTCTTGTTCTAAGCGTTTGGGACTTGGATGAAACTTTGGTTGAAAATGTGGTATAAAGATAGACGTCCTGGCAGTCTGGGCAACCCAATGGCCTGGACATCGTGATAGACGATTTTGGGGAAAAAATATTCTAGACGTATGGTGATTTGCGTTTCGAAAATGGGTATTTTCTCACTGCTGACTTTGGGCATCTAGCTCCATACGTCCATATCAGACTTAGACATTTGTTTTGATTATGCCTTTCCACGTATTTTTCTATTCCTGGAGGGCTCATAATTACAAAGTAAAAGTTAAAGTGTGATTTGTACCCAAGACCCTTGGTTTAAAGTGCACTGTACTAACTATTAGGATATCCCTCTGCTCTGGAGGTTGTCTGTGTGGCCAGTCTTTTAAAAATCTTTGTATAGGTATGTGGCAGGAAATTCTTAATTAATCTCCACAATTAATCTGCTTTTTTGCCGTTTGTAAGTTGGATGTTCCATTTAGTAAAGTGGCTGTTTATGCTGGACGTCCTCAACACACGGACATCTATCTTGCGTATTTTTTGATAAGAAATTCTGATATATTTCCTGTTGCAAAATATATGTGAGATAGATGTCCATTTTGGACATTATGAGCTGGACATCTCTATTCTGACTTGGACATCCCTTCGAAAATGCCCCTCTATGTGTCTTTATTAACTATCCTCAATAGTATATTCTCAACACTACCAAAGTGTACCTTAAAGAGTGGCCTTAAATTTGTAAGTGAATAACCTCAGGGTCTTCAGAATGCCAGCCGACTCAGCTGGCATTCCGAAGACCCTGAGGTTATTCACTAAAATTTAAGATCACACTTTAAGGTACACTGATGGTGTTGAGAATGTACTATTGAGGATTAATATTTGTGACAAGATAATATATAATGTTACACAAAATAGCACAAACTAATAAGGGCATCTTTATTAACTAGGAATAACCCACTCAATCTCCCCAACTAGCTTTATTCAATTAACCCCTTCCAATGAGTCATTATCCTCAGCACTCCTCATGCACCTACATTCCTTTTCAGACTCTTTAACAAGGCAGAACTAGCTAATTTGATTCATATGACCACTCAGTGAATACTGTTATACTAGCCACAAAACTGGTTTAGATGCAATTCTCTGCTCAAAGTCTATAAATCAATTTACTCACTCAGTGAATACTGGCATTTATTCTTACCAAATAACTCTCATTTTGCTACCTCTGAAGTCATCTCCCTGGCTTTCCATTATTTATATTTTCTGCAAGTCCTTCTGCAGTAGGTAGCCTATATCTCTTGCTCACCTCAAGTAGTTTTCCAGCTGAGGAACCATTGCCCAGCTTTGCCTATGAAATAAACAGCAATGTCCCGTGAGAACTCATGGCAGCCAATCAGTTAGTGGCTCTGCACGGGCAGGAGCAAAGGAATGTCACTCCTGCCGTGGTTCACCGTTGGACCACCAGGGATTCTAAAGGTACGCAGGGGAGGCGGGAAGGAGGTAAAAATTCTTAGAATTGGCTGGGACAGAGGCGGGAGGGATCCTTGCTTTCCCAGCCCACTGTTGGACCACCATGGATTTAAGAGGTACACAGGGGAAAGGGGGGAGGTAAAAGTTAGTAGAGTCGGCCAGGACAAGAGATGGAAGGGATCCCTTCTGTCCCGGCCCACTGCTGGACCACCAGGTTTCATGGCAGGCCTGGCAGAGGCTTGCAACAGGTTCGGGAGGGGGTGGGTCAGCGCTGACCTGAATATAAACCAAAACCCTCATTTTTGGGCCATTTTTTTGGCCCAAAAATCTTGGTTTATATTCGAGTATATCCAGTACATGTTAATTGTGATTCATATGTTACTTTATATGACTTTATAAGAAAATTCAAGCATTTTCACATTAAATAGGTATTTTACAAAATTTGACTATCCTGGTCACAAAAAGCAAAGTTTTTTGGAAATAGACATTTTTTATACTTTTCAGGCATGAACAATTAGGAAATTATGTTTGCTGCCCAGGAACAAAAATTGTGTTACATAGTGTATTCAGTGACTCTTAGGCCCCCTTTTATCAAGTCACATTAGGGTTTTTCTTATCGCTGCCCACTGCGGTAAAAGCTACGACACTTATTAAATTCCTATGAGCATCTGAGCTTTTACCGTAGCAGCCAGTGATAAAATACCCTAACACTGCTTGATAAAAGGGGGCCTTAACCAGTCATTGCCACTGAATATCCACCACTAAACTCAAAGCTGGCAATTTTTCTGTGTGGTGAAGTAGGCACTTATGCAGTTAAGTACCGCTATTCAGCAGTTAACTGCTTCATACTGCATAAAAGTCAGCCCTAACGTTATGCAGTGTTGCTTATGTGGTTGAGTGCAGAATATTGCACTTAACTGTTTAAGAAATAGCTTGCCACATAAACCTGGATATTTAATGCTGGCGCCTGGACATGGCCCAGCATTGAATATCTGTGAAAAATGGCAGCAGCTAAAAAAACCCAAAACATTTACTTATGCTGGCTGAATATTGACTCTTGAGATGCTAGTATAGGCCAAGTACCCAATACACCATGAACACCTTCTCTCACTTCTTACTGTCATCTGCGCCTGGGCACCGGCACCGGCATGTCCTGTGCGTTGGTGCCGGTGCCCGAAGATCGGGCTCCTCTTCTTGCTGGGCCTTGAGCATCTGCGCATACTCGAGGCCTGCGAGTTCATGCTCCCTCCGAGATTCTCAGAGATCTTGGAGAGAATGTGAACTCGCAGGCCTTGAGCATGCGCAGATGCTCAAGGCCCAGCAAGAAGAGGAGTCCGATCTTCGGGCACCGGCACCAACGCACAGGACTTGCCGGTGCCAGAGCCCAGGCCCAGATGACAGTAAGAAGCGGCGGGGGGTGCCCAAACGCGGGGGGGGGGGAGGGGGTGTGCCGGATCGCGGGGGGCGCCATTCGCAAATCAAGGCACGCTTGGTTTCCGAGGCACTGATTTTGTGAATGTTTTGCTTGTCTTGCAAAACACTCGCAAACTGGTGCACTCGTAAACCGAGGTACCACTGTATTATTAATACAAACATAATTATAGGGCATTTTCCAATGGGCAACTGTGTAATTGTACTTATAAAATGTCTATAATACACTCGTATATCTGTATTTAAAAAAATATGCAAAAATGTGTCCAAAATCACCAAACACTTATCTTAAGTAGCTCTTCTCTCTTTCAAAATCCATGCTGGCTAAGGCAAATTTCTATCGGCACAGTCCCAAGCTCAGGGGGAGCGTTTTGGTAGCCTTCAGGGTAACACAGTAGTCTTCAGGTAAGCATTTGATGTGGCAGTTCTTGAACTTCTGAATCAGTGAACATGAAACTCTGAGTCGGGTTTCTGGCAACCATGTCGTTAGACGTTTACCTTAGCCAAGCAGTGCAGCTTTTAATTTATCATGTGTAATTTATCATGTTTCCAGTCGCAGCTTACTAATTGCCTCTCAGTTATATTTTTGAATTGCCTGTCCCCTGCTCCAAGCAATTTAGATCAAGAAAAAAAACCCCAAAGATCGTGCTTGAACATAAATAATTTAAAAAATCTACCCCCTCCTCTTCTAACGCGTAGCGCGGGTTTTAGCACCGGCTGTGGCGGCAACTGCTCCGACGCTCATAGGAATTCTATGAGCGTCGGAGCAGTTACCACCACTGCTGGCGCTAAAACCCGTGCTACGTGCTACGTGTTAGTAAAGGGGGAGGATAAATAACATATCAAAATTAGCCCAAGGCCACATTTTGGATCATTGGCATACATTTTGGGCTCCTTTTACATAGGTGTGCTAGTGGTTTTAGCGCACGCTAGCCGCTACCGCCTCCTTTTAAGCGGGTGGTAATTTTTCAGCTAGCATGCGCTAATCTTGTGCGTGCACTAAAAACGCCAGCGCACCTTAGTAAAAGGAACCCTTTATGCATTTTAGAAATCAGCCAACATGGCTGTGAATTTTTCAGCAATATAAGTGGGCACCAAGTGGCTCTTTAATACTACACCCCTAAATGAATATAAGTATTCAGTGACAACAGGAATGCATAAAGATATACGGATTTATGCAACTTTAAAAGGTATATTAACAGATCCATTTTGGTTTTGTTGTTTTTATAAATATTAATGCATCAACTATTTTTTTTCACAAAATGTAGGAAAATAAGAGCAAAGCCCTTGCTGTTATTATTATAAGCAAGGCTGTGTCCTCCTCTTTGAATTGTTTTAACACCACTCTCAAGGTGTCAGATGGAAAAGCATCACCTCGATTGATATCTGCTTACTCCAGACATCCAGCCTCAGCGCCACATGTCTCAGGTCATGCGAATGAATTATATACCGCCTGTGACATCTATTTTATGACAAGCTTAAATAGGTTACATGCAATATTTTAGCACTGGGTTTGTTGATTCTTTCTAGCTATAGTTATGGAAAGGCATTTGTTTTTGCAACTGACATACTGAGCATCAGATACAGATTTTGTCTTACAGGGCAACAGTGTCTTCTTTATTATGTTTAGAATATGATATGTTTTAGGCAACCCCCCCCCAAAAAAAAACAAAAAAACTGTTGGTAATAAACCATGTTTTACTAACCATGGGTTAGTAGTTAACAAGCTTGTACATAGAAAAACTGTTAGTTTAGCAGGGTTTAAAAAAAGGTTTGGATAATTTCCTAAAACAGAATCCATAAGCCATTATTAAGATGGACTTGGGAGAATTCATTGCTTTTTCCTAAGATAAGCAGCATAAAATCTGTTTTACTACTTAGGATCTAGCTAGATACTTGGGACCTGGGTTGACCACTTTTTAGAAACAGGATATTGAGCTTGACGGATCTTTGGTCTGTTCCAATATGATAACTCTTGTGTTCTTATGCACCTGTAATTAACCCCCCTTTTTATGAAGCCGCGTTAGACCTTTTTTTATCACCGGCAGTGGCAGTATTAATTCTGACGCTCATAGGAATTCTATGAGTGGCGGAGCTAATACCACTGTGGCTGGTGATAAAAAAAAGTCTAACGCAGCTTCATAAAGGGGGAGGGGTAAGTTAATTAATGAGCTATTAGCCATTGACTATGAATTAAGTAATTGCCTTTAACAATCAATTATTGTAGTTAATTGATACTAATTTGGATTGATGCAGGCATCTGCATAACAGCTATTCTATAACACGGGACATCTAATTCCCATAGCAAACAACTCAAAAGAGGGTGTTATTGGGGAGGGGCATGGGCAGCTCAGGGGCATTCTGAAAATTTGCATGCAGTGCTATAGAATAGGGCCATTTATGTGTCAAACTGCCATAAAGAGTGCCGGCATTCATACCAGGTTTCAGTTGGTGCAAATACTGGTGTTTAACTTTAGGTATGAGAATCGGCTCTATGTACTGTTTTATAAGACGCATAAGGAGGGGCCTTAAACAACCTGGGCTAATCAGAGCCTTAGGCCCCTCCCTGGATGCATCTGAATGCATCCGGGGAGGGGGGCTTAAGACTCTGATTGGCACAGATGTATAAAGACCCACCCACAGGAGGAGCCTTAAATGGTCTGGGCCTATCGGAGCTGTAGGCCCCTCCACAGCGCATCCCAGGATGCACCAGGAAGGGGAAGGCCTGCCATTTTGAAGAGGTGGGCCAGCTGGCCGGAGAGAGTAGGCATTCCTCCGGCCAGCCATCTGAAAATAAGGTAAAGCGGGTTTGTTGGAGGCACGGGGAGGGGTTTGCGTAGTGGTAGGAGAGTGTGGGCAACTCTCCCGTTGCTGAGGGGAGTTGGGCAAGAGAGATTGGGCATCTCTCCCGCTGTGGGTGGGGAGGGTATAGGTTGCATGGGAGAGATTGGACATCTCTCCCACTGCCGAGAGGAGTTGGTTGGGGGGGGGTTGTTTGGCAGTGGGAGACATTGGGCATCTCTCTTGCTGCCAGTGTTGTGTGTCGATTGGCGGTGGGAGACACAGCATCTTTCCCGCTGCCAAAGGGAGCTATAATGCAGCCAAAACATACCACAAGATGCACTTTTTAACAGTACTATCACTGTACCGACATCCCCGGACTAGTCGCTGATGTTTGTCACCAAAAGCTGACGCCGCTCTTGAAGAATGGCTCCGAAATTTTGAAGAATCCACCAGAGTGCTCATTTCAATGTTGAAGAGCCCATTTGCATGTCAGTGTCGGAGATTGCTAGAAAGATTGCTAAACTGATTCTCAAAACCTACCACTGGCAGTAAGGCCAATTAACACAGGAATAGCACGCAAATAGATCAGCCAAACGTTGCCAAGCACAATCATCCCCCTTACCTTTTGCTTTTACAGCACGCATATAATTTGAATATAATTTCCTTTGAGCATCGGAGAGCTGTTTTTCTGCTTTGTTCTGGCAGTATGGGATCTGCGCTGTTAACTTTACTGCAGGAGTTCTGAAAATCGGCCTGTTAGGTGCTAACTTATAGACCACCTAAATTTCCATATGTGCGCTTAAAGTTAGGCACACCAAACAGAATTAGAGGGCAAGTGTGTTTCTTGCACAGTTTACCGAAGATTTTTGTAACACTTTTTTTTTTTTAAAGTAAATGTTTATATTTTTAAGTCTGGCTATGGTTAATTTTCACGCTACGTTGTCGATGCTAGAGGAAAATGCTCATAAATGCAGCTTTTGAAAACATCTCGTGCGCTCAGTTATATATAGATTTCTTCAGATCATCCCAGCAGGAAACTTGAAACTTTGTGTAAATTAGAGCTCTAGGTTCAGAAAAAGAATGTGCAAACAAAAGCTCATTCAATGGTAAGCTTGCTAACAGTAGGTACCCTATCATTTAACAGTCCTGTAAAATATGATTACAATAGATTTTTTTGAACCTCAGCTGTCAGTTTGGACATACGTTTTGGTAAACAATCTGGCAAACGATATCTCCCTGTTCTGTTAAAATTACTGTTTGGAATGTTACCATAATTAGAAAAGATCAGAAAACTAAAATTTGATGCAAACTGGAAGTACAGTAGTGAATTTCCCCGATGTGACACATGTGGGTTAGTGGGTGTGTGTTTGTCTTCCCTCCCTCCCTCCCTCCCTCCCATCTCCATCGCTGCCACTATGGTCAGCCCCCCTCCCAGAACCAGCAGTTACCCTGCCATCAGGCTCCCCTTCAACTCAGCAAATTCCCCACCGTCTGCACACACCTCCCTCCCTCTTCCCTGCACCCTGAAAAGTGATGATCCACCCTCCACCCGGATCCAGCAGGAGGATCCCCCAGGCATACCGTGCTTCCGTGGTGGTTAGTGGGACATTCGGGCAGGAGTGATTCGCTCCTGCCCGTGCTGTCTCGGTGCTGAAAATGGCTGCTGAGACTTCTAGCGGCAGTCTCGCTATATAGTCCACCTAAAGTTAGCCAACTACATTGTCATGCCTAGCTTAATTGTTTAATAAACTTAATCGGCGCCAATAATTGACAATTAGCACCTTATAATAGATGTAAATTGTACTTAAGTGGACATTAGTGACATAAGTGGACAGGAAGAAAATAAAAGCCAGGTTATTTAAGAAATATATCAAGACAAACTCATGATACAACCAAAACCTCACGCCATCACCAGACTAAATGTTCTAACCAATAGCTTCCCTGTAATCTTATGGATATGACCAGAATCTCATCCTTTTGTAATCCGCCTAGAACTGCAAGGTATTGGCGGAATAAAAGAAAGTAATGTAATGTAATTAGGCACCTACTGCTTGTCAGCCCTTCACTAATTACCCATTGTGTCACCTCCGACCTCAGGGCTCGACCTGGTTGATATACTTCCAGCACCTGAGTCAAATACCAGGGGATATGAAAGTGTATCACTTTAAAAATCAACAAAAGAACTTTAAAGAAACATCCTGATATTTCACTGGTAACCAGTGAAGTTTCAGTAAAGGTGAGATATGATCGAATCTGCTCCCTCCACAGATCAACTGAGCTAAATAAGAATTTGTAAGAAATAAGCAATTTTACTTGCAGGATGTAACGATTTTTGCCTTCCTTCTCAGAAAACAGATCCTTCATACCAGGTTTCCCAGTGCCTCAGTTGAAAGTTGCATGAATTTATTTTGCTTTTATGCTTATTATCCATTATTCCATGTCACTGTACATCTCCTTATATTCCAGTATTTGAAAGGATGGCCAAGTTATACCAAGAAGACTTCTTAATTACTTAATAGCAATCTTGTACATAAGGCCAAAAAATTGCCCTGATTTTTCTAGTATTATTAGAAATTTTGCACCGTGCAAATGCCACTAAATTTTATGGGTGTCCAAAAAACAGTGCACCAGGCATGCAATTCAGCACCTGCAGAAGGCCCATCAATTACCATTAATGAGGTTATAATTGCTAGTTCTAAATATGAATTGTGAGGGGCTTCCTGTCGTTTAGTTACCGCCTTGAACTTGAATCAACACTGGAACAAGCTGTGTGGTCGGGTCACCAAAGTACTTTGATTGCAGCTGTCATAGAGATGGGCACAGTTCAGTTGTCCTCCTTCCCAGCTTGACTGATGTCATAACAGTCTTTTTTTTTTTTTTTTTTTTTTTTGGGGGGGGGAAGGGGGAGTTAGCATATAATGCCAAGCTACAGGGAGAGAGTCAGAGGAAACAAGATTTTATGTATGTGATATGGAAACCGCATAGTTGTATGTGGTATATAAATTTTTAAATAAATAAATAGTAAGGGCCGATGAATAATCTAATTTTCATGCAACTTTTTAGTACATTGAGAAGGGCTCCAGGCAGGGTTAAAACTCCATTGTGGAATGAATCAGCTCAACTCACATATAGTACGCTATCTGTTTCCCTATAGATACAGAATGGAATTTTTAAAAGTCTTAGTGAATCAAAGGGATTTAACCAGGCATCTTACCAACACAGACTGAATATTAGGACCCATGCATTAACCCTAGAACCAGTGGGGAAAGATTGATAGCTTCCTGCAATCTTGTGATAGAGCATTACAGCAACTGAAGATCTCCAAAGTATATTATGTTGTATTTTTGAACATCACCATGGTGCTTGTCTGCATTTAATAAGCTTATTTTCATATTTAATGTTCCTTAATGAGTTTGAAATGTATTCCATTTGAGCGTTAAACACTTGAGTAAATGTATCTGATGCTCTAGCATAGAATATAATTACCCATTTCCTTAAAAATAAAAATTCTGATTTTCTACAATTCCTGAGGTGGATAATCAAACATACTATAAATTTTATGGGCTTGACTTTAAAACAGGACACCTATGTTACCTATATAGTTAATAGTACATTGTATGTAAAAATTATTGTTCTTTTATTTGTATGGCACTGTCTTCGATTAAAAATCAATAAAGAATAAATTAAAAAAAAACAACAACCCAAAAAACAGGACACCTATGTGAAAAGTCGAAAAGTGCTTCAATTTTAAGCCTATGGTCACCAACAAGGGGGTGCTGATAGGTTCTCAGCCTGACCAACTTCCTAAATTCTGCGCTTTATTTTGCTACTGCAGAATCGTAACACTATGGGCCTGTTTTACAAAGCCGCGCTAGCGTCTGCAGCGCGGTAACGGCCCCAGATCCCATAGAAATTTAAAGGGCTTCGGGGCTGTTGCCGTGCGGCTTTGTAAAACAGGCCCTATGTTTTTGACATTGTTTCAGATCATTGATTGCAAACCATGCCAACAAAAAGTGTGGAATTTTCAAGTGTGCAACTCCAAGACATTGTGAAATTCCTATTCCTGCAGAAGAAAACGTCAAAGGAAATCCATGAATGTATGATGCAAACATTGAGTGACAAATGCCCATCATACTCCACAATGAAGAAGTTTGCATACTTTCTTTTTTTTAACTATCTCTATTCATTTTAAAGCCAAAAATAAGTGCAACATATTATTATACAGACAGTTTACACTTTAACAGCACTTAAATTCTATCAAATTATATTTTATGACAAATACATATATCATCCCCCCCCTTCCTACTTATGAGTTGCATACTTTCAGCATGGAGATTTTGAGACTGAAGATGCAGAGAGGTCTGGGAGGCTTCAAACGGTGTTAACTCCTGAAATTGTTGATCATGTCCATGACCTGATTTTGTCAGATCAGCAAATATTGGCCTAAACAAATGCTGAGATACGACGGATATCCAGGGATTATGTTGGGTGTGTAATCCACGAGCACCTGGTTATGCAGAAGCTGTCAACCAAGTGGGTGCCCAAATGTTTAAATGCTGATGAGAAACAACGCCAAGTTGATTTTGCAAAATTTTCAGCGAGCTGGTGCCAATGTTTCGGAATGACTAGTAGCTGTTGATGAAACATGGTTATACCACTATAATCCTGAGAGAAAACAGTTTATGTAATGGTAGCATCAGGTTCTCCAAGGCCAAGGAAAGTCAAGACCCAAAAGTCAGCAGGAAAGGTCATGGCCATAGTATTTTGGGATCAAGAAGATGTTGTAATGACTGACTCTCTTCCAAGGGGCCAAACAATACAAAATACTAGTGTAACTTGCTGTGCCAATAAAAGGAGGCATTGAAAGAAAAAAGGAAGCTGCAGGAAGGAGTTCTCTTTTTGCAAGACAATGCATCTGCTCACAAGGTTGGCAGAACAATGGATGTTTTAATGCATTTGGAGTTTCAATGAATAGACCATCCACTCTGCTCACCAGATCTTGCTCCATATGACTATTTTATATTTCCAAACCTTAAAGAGTTTGAAAGGGTGACAAATTTAGTCTGATTTGGAGGTGATTGCAGCAGCGGAGCAGTATTTCAAAGTACTTCAAAGTCTAGAAGTAATGTTCTACATTTATGCAGACGACATCTCAATATTGCTACCTTGTAAGAACATCTCAAATGAATTGATTACTTGAATTTCTACAGTCTTAGAAAAGGTAGAATTATGGATGCTACAGGTTAGGTTGAAGCTTAATCCTGAAAAAACAAGGTTTTTTGTTTTTTTTGGCAAGCCCTAATGAGAAAATTCTAGAAAAAAATATCCAACTGAAGGGTCAAAATTTCGAAATAGTGTCTAATTTGAAAATTTTGGGGGTTATTTTGGATTGCACATTAACTTTTAGGAAGCATACAGATTTATTAATTTAAAAAAGTTATGCGCTTTTATGGAAATTAAGAACCATTAAAAAATTAAATTAAGTTTTTTTTTTAACCACAACAGTTAACTGCTTTTCTGGCTATGTCTCGACTGGATACAGAGAAACCAACAGCTCTATAATTTATATACTGCCCATACCTCAGTTCTGTGTAATTTATCTACTTATATTATTTCTTTTTTGCTCGCTTTAATGTAATCTTGGATCTATATTTTGAGGACGAGTTGAGTTAGTTGAAAGAATATTCTTTGTATTTTGTTTAATTTGGTCTGATTATGATTTATATTGGATATAGGTCATATCCTACTAACTTACTTTCTGTACAAGTGATTACTTGGTATATAATTTGAAAATCAATAAAACAATTATAAATTTAAAAAGTTTTTTGACAGCAAATCTTTTCGGTTACTGGGTCAATATATTGTATTATCAACTTTAGACTATTGTCTAAAGATTATATTAAGACTTCGGTTGGTGCAAAATGCTGCAGTTCGCCTGATTTTTAATCTTAAGAACATAAGAACATAAGAAGTTGCCCCCGCTGAGTCAGACCAGAGGTCCATCTTGCTCAGCGGTCCGCTCCCGCGGCGGCCCATCAGGCCTAGTGCCTGAACAGTGGTCCCTGATTAATTTTGTAATTTACCTCTAATCCCATCCCTATAATCTACCTTTACTCTTATCTGTACCCCTCAATCCCTTTGTCTTCCAAGTACCTATCCAAAGCTTCTTTGAACCCCTGTAGCGTGCTTCTGTTTATTACATCCTCTGGTAGCGCGTTCCATGTATCCACTACCCTCTGTGTGAAAAAGAACTTCCTGGCGTTTGTTCTAAACCTCTCCCCTTTCAATTTCTCTGAGTGCCCCCTTGTACTTATTGATCCCCTTAATTTGAAAAATCTGTCCCTGTCTATTTTTTCTATGCCCTTCATGATCTTGAAGGTTTCTATCATGTCTCCTCTAAGTCTCCGCTTTTCCAGGGAGAAAAGCCCTAGCTTTTTCAGTCTGTCAGTATATGAGAGGTCCTCCATGCCCTTTATTAGCTTAGTTGCTCTTCTCTGGACCCTCTCAAGTACCTCCATGTCCTTCTTGAGGTACGGCGACCAGAACTGAACACAGTACTCCAGGTGCGGGCGCACCATAGCACGATACAGTGGCAGGATGACTTCCTTTGTCCTGGTCGTGATACCCTTCTTAATGATACCCAACATTCTGTTTGCTTTCCTTGAGGCCGTGGCACACTGCGCCGACGCCTTCAATGTTGTGTCTACCATCACTCCCAGGTCTCTTTCAAGGTCGCTCACCCCTAGCGCTGATCCCCCCATTTTGTAAGTGAACATTGGGTTTTTTTTCCCTATATGCATGACCTTGCATTTCCCTATGTTGAAACTCATTTGCCACTTTTTGGCCCATTTTTCCAGTGTTGTCAGATCTTTTTGGAGATCTTTGCAATCCTCCATGTTATTGACCTTGCGATTATAGTTTGGTGTCATCCGCAAATTTAATAACCTCACATTTTGTTCCTGCTTCCAGGTCGTTAATGAATATGTTGAATAGGAGCGGTCCCAGCACCGACCCCTATGGAACTCCGCTCGTGACCCATTGCCAGTCTGAGTAATGTCCCTTTACTCCAACCCTCTGTTTCCTGTCCGCCAGCCAGTTTTTGATCCATCGGTGGACCTCCCCTTGCACCCCATGGTTCCATAGCTTCCTTAGTAGTCTTTCATGTGGCACCTTGTCGAAGTATGATCATGTTAGTCCTTTTTATACCAAGTTGCATTGGTTGCTTTTGGGGCCAGAGTGCTTTTTAAGTTTGGATGCATTTGTTAGGGGCTTTTTGGATTAAGAACATAAGAAAATAAGAAGTTGCCTCCGCTGAGGCAGACCATAGGTCCATCCTGCTCAGCGGTCCGCTCCCGCGGCGGCCCATCAGGCCCATTGCCTGAGCAATGGTCTATACCTATCTATACCCCCCAATCCCTTTTTCTTCTAGGAATCTATCCAAACCTTCTTTGAAACCCTTTAATGTTTTCTTGTCTACAACAGCCTCTGGAAGCGCGTTCCATGTGTCCACCACCCTCTGAGTGAAAAAGAACTTCCTAGCGTTTGTTCTAAACCTGTCCCCTTTCAATTTCTCCCAATGCCCCCTTGTGCTTGTGGTGCCCCTTAATTTGAAAAATCTGTCCCTGTCTACTTTTTCTATGCCCTTCATGATCTTGAAGGTTTCTATCATGTCTCCTCTAAGTCTTCGCTTTTCCAGGGAGAAAAGTCCCAACTGCTTCAATCTGTCGGTATATGGGAGATTTTCCATTCCCTTTATCAGTTTGGTTGCTCTTCTTTGTACTCCCTCAAGTACCGCCATGTCTTTCTTGAGGTACGGCGACCAGTACTGGACACAGTACTCCAGATGCGGCCGTACCATTGCACGATACAGCGGCATGATGACTTCCTTCGTCCTGGTCGTAATACCCTTCTTAATGATACCCAGCATTCTGTTTGCTTTCCTAGAGGCTGTAGCGCATTGCGCCGATGCCTTCAGTGTTGCGTCTACCATCACTCCCAGGTCTCTCTCCAGGTTACTAACCCCTAGTGGTGTTCCCCCCATTTTGTATGTGAACATCGGGTTCTTTTTCCCCACATGCATGACCTTGCATTTCCCCACGTTGAAGCTCATCTGCCACTTTTCGGCCCACTTTTCCAGCTGCGTTAGATCCTTTTGGAGATCCTCGCAGTCTTCTTTGGTTTGAGCCCTGCTGTATAGTTTGGTGTCATCTGCAAATTTAATGACTTCACACTTAGTTCCCGCCTCTAGGTCATTTATGTAGATATTGAACAAGAGCGGTCCCAGCACCGACCCCTGCGGAACTCCGCTCGTGACCCCTTTCCAGTCTGAGTAGTGGCCCTTTACGCCAACCCTCTGCTTCCTGTTTGCCAGCCAGTTTTTGATCCATCGATGGACCTCCCCTTGTACCCCGTGGTTCCATATCTTTTTAAGCAGTCTCTCGTGTGGCACCTTGTTGAAGGCTTTTTGGAAGTCAAGGTAAATGATGTCTATAGATTCCCCTTTATCCACCTGGCTGTTCACTCCCTCAAAGAAGTACAATAAGTTTGTGAGGCATGACCTACCCTTACAGAAGCCATGTTGACTCGGTTTTAGCTGCCCATTTTTTTCGATGTGCTCACAGATGCTGTCTTTAATCAGTGCCTCCATCATCTTTCCCGGGACTGAGGTCAGGCTCACCGGCCTGTAGTTTCCCGGGTCCCCCCTTGCGCCCTTCTTGAAGATGGACGTGACATTTGCTATTTTCCAATCCTCCGGGATCTCTCCGGTTTTTAAGGATAGGTTGCATATCTGTCGAAGTGGCTCCGCTATTACGTCTTTTAGTTCCTTGAGTACCCTTGGGTGAATGCCATCCGGACCCGGCGATTTGTCGCTCTTTAGTCTGTCAATCTGCTTGAGTACATCCTCTTGGCTTACCTCTAAATCGACCAGCTTATCGTCTTGGTCTCCTATTACGATCTCCTCAGGTTCCGGAATGGTGGTTATATTCTCCATCGTGAAGACTGACGTGAAGAACTCATTTAACCTGTCAGCTATCTCTTTCTCTTCTTTTACAACTCCCTTTCTGTCTCCATCGTCCAATGGTCCCTCATTTGACATCAATGATTATCTCCCTCATTTGTCCCCCTATCTGAAACTTTCTTACTCAACAAAAGGAACTAGAAATTCTAGAAAGTTCATCTTCCCTACTCCAAAGGCCTGTCATTTTAAGACCTTTTTAGACAGGACTTTGGAGTATCAAGCTGGGAAGATGAACTCCTGACTAAGTCCGATGATTGTTCAATCTAATTCTTACTTCGCATTTAGGAAATCATTAAAGACCTATTTATTTGACAAATAAGAATATTAATTTTGATATATTTTAATGAGTCTTCTGTTTCTATTCTTATTGTCATAGTATGTTTTAATTTTTTAATAATTTTTAATATAGTACTTGAATGTTTTTAACAATTGTATTACTTTTATTATATAATTTTAGATTGTACATAGATAATGTGTTCTATGAAACTGTACCAAGTGCTGAAATGTGTCAGTATTCTCCTGTTGTGAACCGCCCAGAACTATTGGTTGGGTGGTATACAAGAAAATCAATTATTATTATTATTATTTCAATGACCAGATATCAGAGTATTTTTTAGGAGGGTTACAGAAACTTCAGACATGATGTGCCAAGTGTGTTGAACTTAGGGGTGAATATGTGGAATAACTGGTAAGTTTAATGGCTCCATTGCATTGCAACCCTGAGACCACACAGATAGTAATGCACACATACATACCTGACATAAGAACATAAGAATAGCCATACTGGGTCAGACTAATGGTTCATCCAGCCCAGTATCCACAGTGGCCAATCCAGGTCACAATACCTGGCAGAAACCCAAATAGTAGCAACATTCCATGCTACTGATCTAGAGCAAGCAGTGGCTTTCCCCATATCTCTCTCAATGGCAGACTATAGACATTTCCTCCAAGAACTTGTCCAAACCTTTTTTTAAACCCAGGTAGGCTAACTGCTGTAATCATATCTTTTGGCAATGAGTCCTACAGCTTAAATATTCTTTGAGTGAAAAAATATTTTCTCCTATTGGTTTTAAAAGTATTTCCCTGTAATGTCATCGAGTGTCTCCTAGAAAATTTTAATGGAGTAAAAAATCAATTCACTTGTACTCAATCTATACCACTCAGTCTTCAATCATATCTCCCCTCAGCCATCTCTTTTCCAAGCTGAAGCCCTAACCTCTTTAGCCTTTTTTCATACGAGAGGAGTTCCATACCTTTATCATTTTTGGTTGCTCTTCTTTGAACCTTTTCTAATTCTACTATATCTTTTTTGAGATATGATGACCAGAATTAAGCAAACTCTTACAACTCCACCTTTTTCCATCCAAATTGTGCCCCTGGGAATGCCATCTTGTAAGCTATGCAGTTTTATAAAAGGCTTTTTCAATGTGTACAAACAGACTTAACTTTCAGATAAGCCTTATAAAATGATCCTCACATCTATAGAAATGTGTAGAAAATTGGACTACAAGCTCAAGACAGATGACTTTTAGCTAAGTTTTGAATTCAATTGAATTTATGAATTTCTCCAAGGTTCACAGAAAAAAAAAATCTCAAAATGTAACAGATTCAAAGCAAATTATCTGTAGATTTACAGGAATCCACATTGAACCAGATACCTTTTTCATAACCCTGGAATTAATAAATTGCTTGTACTTTAATGATGATTGGGTTTTTTAAAAAATTAATATTTATTAATTTTTCAAAGCCAACAACAGTGCAAAACAATATACATACATATAATAATAATCATAAAGCACTTATAATCAATCAATAACAATACAGAAAAATAAACACCCATTCCTATCCAATTCTTCCATTAGGGAACAAAAACAACCCCTCCCCTGGATGTGTGTGAGCTAAACAACGAAAAATAAAAATGAAGCCACAAAAGACGTCAATGGATCCCACACTAATTTAAATAACTTATTATGCCCCAGCATATCAGCGTTCATCTTTTCATACTTATAACATAAGCATAGATTCACCCACCAAAAAGTAAAACTAAAGCGATCACAGGTTTTCCAATTGCAAGTAAGCATTTGCATGGCTATCCCGGTCATAATAAGGAAAAGCCAAAATTTATATCAGTCCAATGGGGGTTTAATAAGCAATATCTTCCCACATACGACTACATCTTATGTCAATGTGATTGATGACTCCAGTATGGTATTAATCTGTCCCCATATTGACCTCCAAAAGTTGAGTATTAAAGGACAATAGAAAAACAAATGATCTAGTGTCCCTGTTTAGATGACAGTGCCAGCATCTATTAGAGCTAATTTCTGCAAATGAACAGAGGTCCAGAAACTTCTATGTAACAAATAAAACCATGTTTGTCTCATAGATGCTGATCCTGTACACCTCATCCTCCAAGTCCAAATCCGTGGCCATTGAGAAGCAGAAATCTGCTGCTTAATCTCCATACTCCAAATGTCTCTCAGACTAGTTTGTCAATTTGTCAACACTTTTTTTCTATGTAATCAGTCACTGAAGCCTGTCTAAGAGAGAATCCTGAGGGCTATGGTTATATCTGTTGGGGGTGGAAACTTTTTCCCATCCCCCATGGGCCTCCATCTGGGCCATGAGGGATGGGAAAAAGTTTTTCCTCAAGGCCTTAGCTTGTGGATGATCACCCAAATTTCTAGCACCTTCCAGTTCTTGCTGTTGGCTCTCGCCATGATAAATGATACCACTGTCTACTTGTGGGTTCAAATCCTATGCTGCTCCTTGTGATCCTGAGCAAGTCACTTAATCCCCCCATTTGCCCAGGTACATGAGATAGAATATGAGCCCACCAGGACAGACAGGGAAAAATGCTTGAATGCCTGAATGTAAACCACTTAGAGGGGCATAATCAAAAGGGACGTCTAAGTCCATTTTCGTCCAAGTCGTAAGTCGTCCAAAGTAAAAAACAGCCTAGGTCACATTTTCAAAAAATACGTCCAAAATTTTTTTTGTTTTGAAAATCGGTTAAGTATACGTCCTGCCGATCTGATTGTCCAAGTCGCTAAATCGTCCATCTTTATACCACATTTTTGTCCAACTTTTCGTCCAAGTCCAAAACGCCTAGAACAAGCCCTGTTGGGAGGGGTCTGCAAAGTGATGGACTGCACACCCAGACATGCCACCTAAATAGTGGGGTACCTTACAGGGCACTGCTGTGAACTTCACAAAAAGAGTGTCATGGCTTCTCCTCACTACAGCTCCCTTATAGGTCATAGTGAGCCCCCAAACCACCTCCAGAATCCCCTAGACCCACTTATCTACCACCCCAATAGCCCTTATGGCTGCAGGAGCCACTTATATGCCAGTAAAAAAAGAGTTTTGGGGGTGTATAGGGGAGTGCACATGTTTAAGTATCAATGCAGTGATTACAGGGGCTTATGGGCATGGGTCTTCCTCTCCATGAGTTCCTAACCCACCCTCAAGACGGCTTAAGCCGCCTCTGTGCTGGACGATTAGGCTTTCCTATGCCAGGCTGCCAGGTGATGATGGTCTGGAGGCTGAATTTTAAAGGTGTGATTAATATTTTTATAGGGGTGGAGGGGTCGGTGATCACTGGGGTAGTGTGTGGAGGTCTGTTTTATGTGTTTGCAGTGCTTATCTGGTGACTTTAGGTGGGTTTTTGTGACTTAGACCATGTTTTACATGGTCTAAGTCACAACGTCCAAGTTCTGTCGATCCTGGGCTGCATAACTTTTGGTTATACATGCTGTACGACTAAGTCTAAGCCGGCCCATCTCCCGCCCAACTCCCGCCCTCGACACTCCTCCTGAAACGCCCTGTTTAGCTTTGGTTGTTCAGCGGCACTATGAAAGCCTAGATCGTTTAGAAATACGTCCAAAACCCGTTTTTATTATCGGCACTTGGACGTATTTGGACAATGTTCGTCCAAGTGCCAATTTAGGCCACTTTTTGGACGTTTTTCTCTTTCGATTATGAGCCCCTTAGGCTATAAGTGGTATACAATATAAATACTATGGGGCTCATAATAAAAAAAAAAAAAAACGTCAAAAAAGTGGCCTAAATGGCTACTTGGATGATCAAAAAGCCTGATCGTCCAAGTACTCATAATCAAAGCTAGTTTTGGACGTATCTAAAATCAGCTTAGGCCTTTCCCCTGCCTCTAAATGCATAGAGCGAAAAGAGGCGTTTTTAGAAGCGGGGGTGGGCGAGAGGTGGGCCTACCTACACCTAGGCGTACAACAGGTATAACCAAATGTTTTGACAGGTTGCCTAGTCGGCACTTATACGTTTTGACTTAGACCAAGTCAAAACAGGTATAAGTGCCGAAAAAGGAGCCGCTGAGCTGATGGTGGCTGACGCGATCAGCTCAGCGGCACTTCAACCTACCCTCCCCCCCCCACCGCAACCATCGGGGCAGGAGAGATGACTCATCTCCCCTACCGCGATAATGATACCACCAAGTGCCGCTAAAGCGGCAGGAGAGATGACCCATCTCTCCTGCAGCGATCCACCCCTCCCCCTGATACGATCGGGCCAGAAGAGAGCCCAAGCTGTCCTGACCCCGCTGACAATGATCAGGCAAGAGGGAGCCCAAGCCCTCTTGTCTGGCAGCACCCCGACAACATCGGGGGAAGAAGGAGCCCAAGCCCTCTTGCCCCGTGATCCCCAACACCCCCCGGCTGAGTCCGATTGGGCCAGGAGAGAGCCCAAGCCCTCCTGGCCTGGGGACACCCTCTAACCCCCACCCCCCACTAAAATACGGGCAGGAGGGATCCAGGCCCTTCTGCCCTTGACCTAACCCTTCCCCACGACCGCCCCCCTGAACCCCCGATCCGCCCCCTGCTGACACGTGACCCCCCCATGCCGACCCCATGACTCTCCCACCCCCGTACCTTGAAATCATTGGCTGGACGAACGGGTGTCAAGCCCGCCCGTCCTGCAGGCCAGCCATCCCTGGAATGGGGCCGGATTGGCCCAGGCAGCCCAAACCCCGCCCACAGGTGGGGCCTGAGGCACTTGGGTCAACCAGAATAGGCCCAGGAGCCTTAGGCTCCTCCTGTGGGCGGGGCCTTAGGCACATGGGCTCCCTCCTGCCCGGATCGTTGTAGGGGGGGGTGTGGATTCTGTAACTGGTATTGTTTTTGACAGACACCGGTTACAGAATCCAGCATTTAGGCGAAGGACTGACTCCTCCTTCACCTAAAAGCCCTTGTTTTGGACATTTGGGGCTTAGGCTTTTTTTAGGTTGATTATATGGTGTAAGTTTAGACGTAGTGGTGGTCTGGGCATTTAAACAGCTGAATGTAGAGGCAGGCCATTATCAAAAAAAACTTCTTTTGGACGGTTTTTTTTGATAATGGACATTTTCCCTGTTTCTACTTTCAACGTTTAAGGCCTTAGGCTAAAAGTGGACTTAGACAGTTTTTTTGATTATGCCTCTCTATTTTTTTTCTTTTTTACTGGTTGATATTGAGCCAGTGATGGTGAGTGCTATTTTTAAAATGCTCACCACTTCTAGGAACCAGTATTGAATATTTGTGTGACTGTCCATACCCAGAAGTTAAACTGGTATGGTCGATATGAACTGTACTCGCATAGCATAGTGATTTAAATGCTCTGATGCTAGCAATATTTTACCTGTGCAGGAATTTACATATTACCTCTTTTATTAAAGCTGACGGCGCAGGCCGATGCGTTAAATGCTGCAAGCCCATAGGGATTGAATGGGCGTTGGAGAATTGGCCACACGGCACTTGCTCCCATGGCTTAGTAAAAGAGGGCCTTAATTCTTGCATTGTGCATAGCTGTGATTCCGTTGAACAGTATTATTACATCCAAATATCCCCCCCCCCTTTTTTTTTTACATAGCTACAGTAGCAGCTACTGCTGTAGTAACTGCCCCGAAGCCCATAGAAATTTTAAGTGCTTCGGGGCTTCTGCAAAATGGAGAGAAAGAGTTTTAAGAAATGAGAAAAAGTCAAATATTTAGGACAGTAAGTAGGTTTAAGAGACTTAAGAATTGGTCATGTGAGATTTGGCTTTTCCTTCTTTTATCTTCCTACTATATAATCAGACATTTAGCTTAATATTTTTATCAATAAAAAGAAATTATGGAATAATTTGTACTATTGTCCTTAAAATATTAAACTGTTCTGAGGTATATAATTAGTTTGTTTCTAATGAGGTGTGAGTAGAAAAATTAACGCCAAAATGTTAAGGAATTGACTCATATTATTTGATCAGGCAATAAGTGGGCTCCTTCTGCAAGTAAAACAAAAAAAAAAGGTCAATCTCGCTGGGCAATTTCTCCAGCCGCAGCACATACTGTTAAGATACTTGTCTGCAATGCATATTGATCGCTGAAAGAGCGGGAATAGGCATCCAGGGTTTCTTTGGCTTTTGTTTAAGGCAAATATATATATATATTTTTTAAATGTTTTAGATCATAAAACTCGTGGGCAGAGTCTGGAAAGGGACAATGCCTCCCTCCCAAACAATTCAGGTTGGTGGTATTTAAATTTTGCTGCTGTTGCTGCCTCACTTCCATCCCCCATCCCTCTCCTTTTACAAAGCTGGGGTAGTGGCTGTTGCGCGCCAATTGCTTCGACACCCATTAAATCCCTTTGGGCATCATAGCAATTACTGCAGCAGCAGCCATTACCACGGCTTTATAAAAGGAGCCTTTTATATTTCTTCCTTTCCTGCCCTCCCAACAACAACAAAAATATGGTAAGAATATATTACTCTTTTGCAGCTACAAATGAACAGATAAGGAGATTGAACCTGGTGGCAAAAGACCTTGGAGGAGGGAATAGGACTTGAGTGATAGAGAAAGAGAGTGTGTTTTGTGTGTGTGTGAGAGAGAACTGTGTGTGTGTTTGTTTCTGTGTGTGTGTGTGAGAGAGAGAAAGAGAGTGGGGAGTGGGTGGGTGCATGTGTGGATACAGTATAATCTTATTATAATGGACTCGCTTATAATGGAACCTCGTCTATAGCGGACGAGGTCCGCTGGTCCCGGCCGAGCGCTTTTATAAACATGCAGAAAATTATCGCATATAGCGGACTTTCGGATATAACGGACAACTAATTTGGTCCCCAGAGCCGCTTTTAGCTATAGTTTTATTCGGCTATAATGGACATGCAGGCTCCGCCTATAAGTTGTGTGGCGTGCCGATGATATAGTATCAAAATGCAGTCCAGAAGAAAATGACAGATTATTTTTCTTTCCAGTACAGTACTACATAATGCTTTAGAACATCTTTTAGTATTCTGGTTTTGCAATCATTTCATGCCATACCAATGTTTTGCTGAGTTTTGTTATTGATGTTGCTGATATGCTTGTGCAGTGACTGTTGTTCATTGATTGTACATTGTTTCAAGTTGACCTAAATAAAGTTAAAAAAACCCCCAAACCTTTGGATATAACGGTCTCTGGATATAACGGACCATTTTTCAAGGTCCCTTGAAGTCCGTTATAACGAGATTATACTGTAGTTGCCAAAATGAGGGAAGGAAGAGGGGTAATAAGGAAGTCCCTCCCACTCCCCAATTGGTCTGAGTTCCCTATTTAGAAGAACACCAGATTCATCTAGTATGATATAACATTATCGGAGCTGAGGTTACCTGCTGGTAATATTTATTGGATGGTGGTGTGGGTTAATTGGGGGAGGGGGGTAGGAGGCAGAGGATGAAGGGAATATATGAGATGATGTCAAGGGTCTGTAGAATAAGGATTGACAAGTTTATAAGAAAGGGTTTATAGAGAGAGCTTGTAAGAGAAAAATGATTGGAGAGGATTTTGAGGTGATGGGGTGGAGCAGTCACAGGATTGGTTGGATGATTGTGGCAGGCAGGAGGAGTTCTGTGAGGAAAGGGGAAGAGTAGAGAATTCTCTTCAGGGAAACATTATCCCTCTCTCCTATGTGTGCTGGTGGTATGTTTTGTATTAGTGTTTTGGTGGTGGTGGTGGTGGGGGGTTGCAGGACTTAAATGGGTTTGGTGGAGCTTTGGGGATTGGGGGAAGCGGTCACAGCTTTGGGCGGTGTGGAAAATGGCCTAGTTGGAGCTAGGAGACGAGCAGTTAATAAATAAATAAATAAATAAATTTAACACTTGTAGGTGACACTGCTGTGAGGTGAAGCATGGCCTGGCATCACCATGGGTCATGTTTGAGGGAATGTTATAAGTTTAAAGACTTAACAGGAGCTAGTTTCAACACCGAATAGCTCACTGGGGGTGGGGGGGGGGGTGAAATATGCATTGGGGAGTTGCTGGTTTTGGACACAGATTGTATTGTAAGTGGAGATAATATTAGGATAGATAAAGCTGTGGCCAAATATTTATTCCAATAAAATTGAGTTGTGTGATTATTGATTGATGGTGCTTAGCTTTCAGTTGCAAGTGACGGAGTGTGAATGCTAATGTTAAGGGTTTGGAGGGATGCTTACTCTAGTGAGGACCTTGAATCCTTTCAAATGAAGCTAAGCAAAGACTATGATGCCTTGGAGAAAATAAGGAACTGTTATAAATCTAAGATTAGTATGGCTGTCAACAGGCAGCAGGAATTGTTAGCGACTGTGAAATTCCTTATAAACGGTAAATAAGCTGAGACAAGCTATTTTGCTGCAGTGCTGACAATTCTATTCTTGCGCTTACTTGTAAGATTGCTAAAATTAAGAATCTTTTGCTGTGCAATTGTTTGCTGAAAATAGGCTCACCGATAATACTTATATGTGGTTAAATTTTGAGACTGTTTTGTTGAATGAGATGTCTATTCTGAAAAAACTTAAGCCCAAAATGTCCCTTCATTATCCATGCTTTCTATTCATACTGCGACAATTATGTTAAAAAAAAATTGCACTTTTAGGGTACTTTTTCCAACCGTCTGAAGATCGCCACTGTCCATCCCCTTGCATTGGTTACCTATTCAATTTTCCATTAAAGTTAAAATGTTGCTTCTGAATTGCAAAACGATGCATCATTCTGTTTTTCCACAGGTCAAACATCTTTAGGCCCGGAAAGGCTTTGAAATTAGAAGGAATATTGCATGTGATCATTCTAGCTTTGTTGAAAATATACTTTGCAGAGACAAAGGTCGACGCCTTTTCATTTGTCGGTTGCAGGACTGAAAAAAGTTAACAGACTTTCAGTGATACTCAAGAAACGTCTGAAAGCTTTCTTTTTGATCAGGCCTTCTGAGCACAAAATATTACAATATTTTATATCTACTGTATAATGTTAAGATACACAAGAGTTAATCTAGGTGATGGAACAATTCAGTTTTTGCATAGATATTATCTTTTATTTTTAGTGTTCTGGTTTTCAAAATTTATTGTATGGTTTTGATTAAAACCTGTTTTTGTAGATTATACGTGTAGTGATACTTCTTGCTCCCCCCAACAAAGTCATAAGAACATAAGAACATAAGCAGTGCCTCCGCCGGGTCAGACCATAGGTCCATCCTGCCCAGCAGTCCGCTCCCACGGCGGCCCAAACAGGTCACGACCTGTCTGAATCCCAGAAGGGGCCCCCTTGCCACCTTGGTTTCCCATTGAGTCCTATCTTCCCATCGAAGTCCTAACCCTCCGGTCTTGCACATGCCCGACCTGGTTGGGTTTCTATACTTATTACCTGGTTAGCTTTCTATACCTGTGTTACATCCCAGCACCTCTCTCAGGTCGATAAACTATGCCTGTGGCTAACACTAGGTTGCCCATGTTATGGAAATAAAACCAGTAAAACTAAAAGAAACTGCAGAACAATGTACAGTCAAACCTCGGTTTGCGAGTAACGCGGTTTGCAAGTGTTTTCAAAGATGAGCTAAACACTCTAGCAAATTTTGCCTCGCAAACCGAGCGTTGACTCGATTTGCGAGCCCTCACCCCTGAGAACTGGCATCGCCCCCCACGAATCTGCATCACCCCCCCGTGAACCAGCATAGCCCCCCTGCCCAAACCCTTACTTCGATTGGGCGCCGGCTGTATTACTATTTAAAAGGGTTTATCAAAGACCTTCGGTCACTGTCCTCACTGGGAAGAATACCAGGAGTTCAAAATAGTATACAAATTAAGTTTTATTACATAAATATAGTATTTCTAGCCATAATCATTAATTAAGTACAGAGTTTGAATCAATATGTTACCGGTTATTGCATCATCACTCCGTCGGGGGACCACGATCGGGAGGCTTATTCAATATGTCATCACACAGCTCGTCAGCAGTGGAAAAGTCCCTAACTTTTTTTCAGGGAAAGCACCATTTATATTGTACTTTTTACCCATCCCCTCATTGTGGATTGGATAATCTGACGCGTGCTACTTGCATGCCGAACTGATGTTTACCAATCAGTATGTGTTAAAAACACCTAGCCTGGTTCGTGCTAATCACATGCTTAGCTGATGTGCTTCTGTGATCACCAATCAGTATGTGTTTACGACTTGTTTTCATAGTACCTGTGTTTTCCCTGTAACAACTGCCACGTATCCAAGGCAATCTCACTCAATATCAATATTCCTCACATTCCATTCGTTTCTCATTTGTATCACACTGGCACGCAGCACCAACCCACAGGATGTGCCGGTACCCAAAGAGCCTGCTGCCTGCCACTTGCTGCTGATTCTGCTGGGCCTTGAGCATCTGCACATGCTCAAGGTCTTCTGGCTCCCGTTCTCTCCGAGGCCTTGAGCATGCACAGATGCTCAAGGCCCAGCAGAATTAGCAGCAGGCGTCAGGCTCTTTGGGCACCGGCACGTCCTGCGGGTTGGTGCCGGTTCCTGATCGCGGTAAGGTTTTGGGTTTGGGCGGGCGGAGGGCGATGCCGGTTCGCAGGGTGGAGTGGAAGCGTGCCAGTGGCCTTGCTAGGGGGGGGGGGGGGTTGGGGGGAGGTGGAACGAATTAAGCGAGTTTCCCTTTCTTTGGGGAAACTCACTTTGATATATGAGCACTTTGGTTTATGAGCATGCTTCTGGAACAAATTATGCTTGCAAACCAAGGTTCCACTGTACTTGATTCAGGCACTTTATTTGGTCAAATAAACGTTTTAATAGAAAAAGCCACTTTGTTTCCAAAGAAATAAGGAGCCAACACGGTCCGTGTTTCGATTAGAACATCTTCCTCAGGGGTCCAGACTTTCCTTTAGATAAAATAGTCAGATTTGCACTCTTGGAACCTTGTCTTTTCCTCCCGATTGAGCAAGTCTGGTATGGGTAATAGTATAAAAGGAAATCAGGGCTCTTTTTCACATTATTACGGACCACTCTGTTTTATCTAAAGGAAAGTCTGGACCCCTGAGGATGATGTTCTAATCGAAACACGGACCATGTTGGGGCCCCATTTCTTTGGAAACAAGGTGGCTTTTTCTTTTGAAACAATGTTTGTTTGACCAGGTAAAGTGCCTGCATCAAGTACATTGTTCTGCAGTTTCTTTTTGTTTTACTAGCAGCTCGATACTCGCTGCAGACTTGTTGGATTTCATTTTTTTTCTTATGGAAATAAAACCACCAAAGACTTGTTGTAGTCAACAATCACTCAAGCTTTCCTGTAGTTATGGTGAAAATTGATCTATATCCTGTAGCAGACATGTTGCTATTTTAGTGCTTCCAAGTGCTATTTTAGTGCTTCCAAGTTCATGAACCGTGAGCACTATAGAACTCTATACTGTCTACTGATGTTTCATTTACCCATTCACACACTATAATATTTATGGAATGATGAATTATTAATTCTGCTTCCTGTAATACAATTTGAAAAAAAAAAAAGAAATAGAAATGGGATGAAATCACTCCCTTTAAATATTAATACCCATGCATATTCACAGCACAAATCATGCCACATATACTCACAACTTCATGTCGGAATGATCAGTACAACTGAGCATGTGAACAGCACTTTGGGCCAAATTCTATAAACGGTGTCCGGTTTGTAGGCGGCAGTAGGTGTCCTGCTGCTGTCTAACCAGCCAATCAGGATGCTCGTTTTCTAAAAAAACAACCCAAGACAGGTCGCCTACACTGTATGCACCTGTCGTGGGTGCAGAGAGGCGCCTAAGAACACTTTTGCTCACCCAAGGCTGGGCGTGGTTATGCCTGGAAGTGGCCTTAGGCAAGCTTAAGTGGCGCTAGGCATCTCCCTAGGGCCGCTATAGGTGGCTGAAATGTTGGCCATTGAAATGTTCCACTGAATATCCCAGTTAGTGGCTAGCTGCTAAACAGCTATATTGGGCAGCACAGCCGGCTAGGTGTGGATGTTCAGCACCAAATCGGCTGTGTTTAGTGGTCAAAATAGGCCACCTAAATAGCAGACGTATCTTTGCTAAGCAATTAGCTGATTAGTACTGAATATTGGCTTAACTAGGGTTGCCAGATTTTCCAATCAGAAAATCCAGCCCCCTAGATCCGCCCCAGGCCTGCCCAATTCTGCCTATCCCGCCCCCAGTCCCGCCCCCACTGCCTGCTCTTGTCAGGCAGGGAGGAAAACACTCAAAGGAATTTCAATGGCACCAAGTCTCACTTATCAAATAGTCCACAATGAAAAAAGACTTGTGTGTATAATATCTATAGAAACAATATTATCTATTAACAAAGAGCTCTCAGATACCTACACCGTTAAATCATGATAGATTGTTCCAACGGCTAATGCAGGATATCATTCATTGAGCTCTTAAGTTTTATCAAAAGTGCAAATGCTTTGTGCAATAAATTCAAATAAAGTGCATAGTGCTACTAATATAACCAACATTAGCACTTATCTTGTGTTGTAAAGGAAATTAATTCAAAGTGCCCAGTTGGCATGCGCGTACTTCCTCCCTGCCCAACGCGATTTCAGGAGGCTTTTCAAAACCTGGACAAAATGCCAGGTTTTGAAAAGCCTCAAAAGGAGGACATGTCCGGTGAAATCGTCTGGTAACCCTAGGCTTAACCGGCTAAGTTGCCACAACCAAAAGTAAAACCAGATATTCAATGCTGCCCTCTGGAAATGGCCCGGCATTAAATATCCAGGGTGAGCGCTGACCACAGGATTTAGGCAGGCTGCCTCCCATGGTCTGAATATCAGCCCCACTATCTCTTTTTAGGAGCAGGTAGCCTCAGCTGTGAGAAACTCATTTGTAAATCTGCAGCTGGTGAAACAGAATTGTACATTTGGGCAGGTCCTGTAGGCAATGCAATATTGTATTCTTAGATCTATAAGAAAAGGAGCTTGTCCAAACTGTAGTTTATTCAAAACCTGGCCGCTAAGATCATCTTGAGCAGAAAGATAGGAGAGGAGCACACCATATGGTCCTCCTTGTTATCAGTTGAAAAATAGAATTTAATTCACATTGACCATAACTTTAAGATGTTCAAGCCCATTTTAATTCCATACATACATACCTATTAGAGAACTGCTTGATGGTTTCTCATGCTAAGGGAGAAATGTTTAGGGCTGAAGAACATATCTTGCAAAGAGAAGGGCCCTTTGATTGAAATTTGTTCTCGCTGGTTCTTAAGCTGAAAAAAAAAATCAAGTTGGCTCTCTGGATGAGTCAGATATTTTGGGTGTTTTATTTCTGGATTTCACAATTATTGATTTTCCGGATGACTTTATTTTTCTTTGATGAATTGTTTTGTTTTAGAGGCTCCTGCCTGGTTAAACCCTGCTGAGATGGCCAGCTGCCAACACTTAGCCAGGTAATGCCACTGAATTTCTGCCTTAACTGGTTGAAACCAGTTAGTCAAGGGGTAGTCTGGGGTAAAGTTTGTGCAGAGCCAATACTTAAGTGGTTAGCAGTGATGTTCAGTCTACTTAGACATGGGAGCAAACTTTTCAAAATGATTGGGGGTGCTAAACACGGTCTGGCCAATAGTCAGCACTATATAGTTCCAAATTTCTAAGTTTTCCTGCTTATCAAAAAATGTCTTAGCGGCTTACAATCTAATCACATTGGGGAGGTGCGAGTGTGGACATGACAAGAACGTGAGGAACAGGGTAGAACTATAGAGTCAGGTAGGATAAAAGGGAGGTCTACACAGAAGGGTAGACTCTGCTTCCCTGGTTTCCAGAGAGTAGGGTTGCCACATTTCCTCTCTCCGCCCCATTCTGCTACAGTCCTGCCATGTCCCACCTCCAGCTCCACCTCATTCTTCCCAAGCCCCACCTCCAGCCAAACTTCCTGTCTCCTTCCCTGAGGTCTGGAGGGCCAACATGGCTTTTGATGAACCCTAGCTATAATATTAGCCCAACATGAAAATAATATAATTTGTGGTACATGAGTGTTTGATCATGAAAATACAGAAGTGATAAGTTAAAAATTCAAAAGTGGAATCATTTGGTCATTCTAGATGAGGCATAATTAAAACAAACGTACAATGCATAGAAACAGAACATAGGAGATATAAACAGCTAGACTATTATTTCAAGAGTACTTATGCCATCAACAAAGGCACTGACCAAATAAATAGTTAAAAAAATATCTGCACCACTTACATTGATAACTTTAACTGTTTAAAATGATAAATAGCCAAAGCTATGAATGTTAAAATGTGACATTAGAGAATGACACGGTGAAAAAATTGGTCCCCGTCACCGCCCCGTCCCCGTCTCACCATCCCCGTCACCGCCCCGTCCCCGTCTCACCATCCCCGTCACCGCCCCGTCCCCGTCTCACCATCCTCTTCACCGCCCCGTCACCGCCACTGCCACCCCATTCACCGCCCCGTCACCGCCACTGCAATCCCATTCACTTTTCTTTATTTACGTATAAAGGAAACATTCTTTAAAACTTTAAAACTTAGTTAAATATTTGTTAATAACTATACAAAAACAAAACACGCAGAGAAAAAATTAATTAATATAAATTCCCTGACTTCCCTGCACTGTCCCCCCTTGAAGGTCTGTCCCCATCCTGAAAGCCTGATGCCCCCCCCCGACGTCCGATACATCCCTCCCCCCGAAGGACCGCCGACTCCCCAACAATATCGGGCCAGGAGGGAGCCCAAATCCTCCTGGCCACGGCGACCCTCTAACCCCACCCCGCACTACATTACAGGCAGGAGGGATCCCAGGCCCTCCTGCCCTCGACGCAAACCCCCCTCCCCCCAACGACCGCCCCCCCAGCCGACCCGCGACCCCCCTGGCGACCCCCACGACCACCCCACCCCCCTTCCCCGTACCTTTGGTAGTTGGCCGGACAGACGGGAGCCAAAACCGCCTGTCCGGCAGGCAGCCAACGAAGGAATGAGGCCGGATTGGCCCATCCATCCTAAAGCTCCGCCTACTGGTGGGGCCTAAGGCGCGTGGGCCAATCAGAATAGGCCCTGGAGCCTTAGGTCCCACCTGGGGGCGCGGCCTGAGGCACATGGTCGGGTTGGGCCCATGTGCCTCAGGCCGCGCCCCCAGGTGGGACCTAAGGCTCCAGGGCCTATTCTGATTGGCCCACGCGCCTTAGGCCCCACCAGTAGGCGGAGCTTTAGGATGGATGGGCCAATCCGGCCTCATTCCTTCGTTGGCTGCCTGCCGGACAGGCGGGTTTGGCTCCTGTCTGTCCGGCCAACTACCAAAGGTACGGGGAAGGGGGGTGGGGGGGTCGTGGGGGGCGCCAGGGGGATCGCGGGTCGGCTGGGGGGGCGGTCGGAGGGTCTTGGGGGGGGCGGTCGTTGGGGGGGAGGGGGGTTTGCGTCGAGGGCAGGAGGGCCTGGGATCCCTCCTGCCCGTAATGTAGTGCGGGGTGGGGTTAGGGGGTCGCCGTGGCCAGGAGGGTTTGGGCTCCCTTCTGGCCCGATATTGTCGGGAAGTCGGCGGTCCTTCGGGGTGGGGGTGCGAGTGGTCCTGCCGGGGGGGGGGATGTATCGGACGTCGGGGAGTCGGCCGGGCAAGAGGGCTTGGGCTCCCTCTTGCTCCGATCGCGGGTGCGGGTGGGAGCGCGTGCGAGCGGTCGTTCGGGGTGGGGGTGCGAGCGGTCCTGCTGGGGGGGTGAATCGTGCGTCGGGCGGTAAATAGCGGTTCCTAGAAGGGGGTACATTGGCCCGCGGGGACAAACCTGTTCACCGTTTCCGCGGTCGGTGAATGGCCTTGTCCCCGTCACCGCAGCGACTGCTAGTTTTCTTCCCCGTTTTCGGCGGTGACCCGCGGCTTAAATGCGGTGGCCGCGGGTAAACCGTCACCGTGTCATTCTCTATGTGACATCTAAAGTTAGGTAGTCGACCGACCATGGCTTAATAAATACAATCCAGCGTGCAGAATTGCCTTTTCCTTTGCTGTAATATAGACTCCATTTGATTCTAGAGTTTACCTTTCTGACAGCTAAATATTTCATGTGTTTATTCCATGTTTCATTGAATTTTTTATTGTTTGTACTATTACAACTTTATGTAATATAATAGTTTTCTTACCAAACATCCCCATACTAAGGTTACATTGAATCAGGGGTTCTCAATCCAATCCTCGGGACACACCTAGCCAGTTAGGTTTTCAGGATATCCACAATAAATATGCATGAGATAAATGTGCATACAATGGAGGAAATGTATGCAAATTTATGTCATGCATATTCATTGTGGCTATCATGAAAACCAGAATGACCTTTTGTGTCTCAAAGAATGGGTTGAGAACACCAGTTCTAAACAAACTGAATTTCTGAGGTGTCAAAATGAGCCAAATTGTCATTTGCTCTGTTTATTTTTGGCTTTAAAATGGTCGTAGGAGGAGGGCATATGAACTAAAGCCGCTTTGACAGAGAGAAAAGGCTGAAGCATGATGCACTTTGCCAATCAACGTTGAAACTTCTGGCAAGCAGAAAAACAAGCTTAGTTCTGCCTCACCTCTCACCAATCATATGGCTGATGATGTCATAAGCAGCTGACTAAGGAAGGTGAGAGAAAGCAGGGCAGCACCATTTTTCCTGCTACATTCAAACAGAGAAGAGGAGAGGAAAAGGTGCTACCTTCAAAAATTACTTTTCCAAATTCAAAAACTTCTAAAAAAAAAAAAAAGCATCATAAGAAGACAGACAGAAAATTAAGAAAGAGAGGCAGTAGCAGCACACTTTGTCAGTGTCGCAGAAAACTGACTCGTTGCAAAAAAAAACAAACAACAACTCAGACTGTGTGGGTGTGAACCTAGAGTCAGATACTGCACAATATAATGAGAATAGGCTTTAAAAACACAAGCAGTAAAAGGCAGCTAGGCACAGACAGTTTTTCTCTCAATATCACAGAAAACTCAGTTTTAATGTTCTTAAGCTTTGTAGATCCAGAGAAACCGTATCCTCAAATTAACCCAAAAAGTGCAGGCAGGACAGATTGCCTGCCTGCAACACCCTGTCTTTGTTAAAGGACTACCAGGCATATGCAACACTGTCTAGAGACACATAGAGAGAGGGGTGGATATGTAAGTGTTGACAGAAATAAAGTCAGATCAGCTGCAATAATCACGAAGAACAGAGAGGATGATGTCCATGCCATACTGTTTGCCAACCAAGCTGAAGAGAGATTTCCGTTGGAAGAAACACCTAATCACTGTGTGATTCTAAAAATGGCACCTTTTAATTGACAACCACGCCAAGTGACACCTACAATGTAGGCAACGCTTAAAGCCGTGTATAGAATCTGACCCTTAGTGTGCGCAGACAGGCAAAATACTGCAACGTGTTTTGCGGTGTTATGTTTATCCCACAGTAAGGGCCTCTTCTATCAAACTGCGCTAGCAGTTTGTAGCGTAGTGAGCCGCATTGAATGGCCCATGTTCCTGTGAGCGACGGGAGCAGCGTGGGCCATTCAGCATGGCTCTCTGCGCTAAAAACTGCTAGTGCAGTTTGATAGAGGAGGCCCTAAGTGTATATTAAGGCTTATACCTGTGATAAAAGGGCACCTGTATTACTATCGCCGCTACTTGCTTTCGCAAGTGAGAATTCGCAAAGTGAGATTTCCGGCAAAGTGTCCCCTGAGGAAGGCATTCTTGATACACCCAAACTTGGATCCTTGTTGGGGCCACCGATTTAAATAAAGACTTGATTATTGGTTGAAAAGACACCTCCCTTGTCTTTTGTTAGAGCAGGGGTGCCCAAACGGTCGATCACAATTGACCAGTAGATCACAAAGGTAACGTGAGCCAATCGCGTTGCCTTTGCGATCTTATTCTCCCTGCTTCCCTGAGCCAGGCCAGGCACATACAAGCGTCGGACTCGCAAGCCTTCACCTGTCGGAGAGGAAGTTCTGGGCCAACCAATCGCTGCCTGGCTGGCCTGGAACTTCCTCTCCATCGTTAGAATTGACATTGGAGGTGAAGGCTTGTGGGTCCGGCGCTTGTACGTGCCAGGCCTGGCTCGGGGAAGCATGGAGAAATCGGCGTGGTGACTTTGGGGGGGGGGAGGGCATGGAGAAAGAAAGAATGGTGAAAGTGGAGAAATCGGCACGATGGCTTGGGGGGGCAGGGGGAAAGAGAAAGAAAGAAAGACAGGCAGGCAGGGGGAGAAAGAAAGACAGAAATAACGAGGGGGCAGGGGGAGAAAGAAAGAGAGACAGAAAGAAAAGGGGAGGGGGGCAGAAAGAAAGAAAAGTAGGAAAAAAGAAATATTGGATTTACAGAAGGAAGGGCAACCAGAGACTCATGAAATCACCAGACAAAAAGGTAGGAAAAATAATTTTATTTTCAATTTAGTGATCAAAATGTGTCTGTTTTGAGAGTTTATATCTGCTGTCTATATTTTGCACTATGGCCCCTTTTACTAAACCGCAGTAGTGGATTTTAGCACAGGGAGCCTATGAGTATCGAAAGCAGCGCAGGGCATTCAGCGCAGCTCCCTGCGCTAAAAACCGCTATTGCGGTATAGTAAAAATGGAAGGGGTATATTTGTCTATTTTTGTACAGTTGTTACTGAGGTGACATTGCATATTTTAAAGTCATCTGCCTTGACCTCTGAAACCCCCCCCCGAATACAAATGATAATTAACATTTTCTCTGCGTATAGTGTGCTTTGTGTTTTTTTAAATGTTATTGTTCGTAGATCATTTTGACTTGGGCATTTTCAAAGTAGCTCGCAAGTCAAAAAAGTGTGGGCACCCCTGTGCTAGACTGTCTAAATGTTATCCCAGACATTCTCCCAGAGATCTCAGCTCATCACCTTCAAAGGATTCCAACTCTCCCATTTGGACATCACCTAAAATCCAACCACTCTATCGAACTCACCTAATCCTTTCTCTCTCCCCACTCCCCTCTTTTCCCTTCTCTCCCCCCACATCACCTTCATCAAACCTCAACTGGCTGCCCCTCAGTAGTTTAGGTGACAATGGTGTGATAATCTGGTAGCAACATTTTCTCTGCTGCTTGGCAACCATTTAATTTTGCCTTTCTTATTACTGTTTGTTATTTGTAAAAATGTCTTTAATTGAGTAATAAAAGTGAACATAAGAATAGCCTTACTGGGTTAGACCAATGGTCCATCAAGCCCAGTAGCCCGTTCTCCCGGTGGCCAATCCAGATTACTAGTACCTGGCCAAAACCCAAGTTGTAGCAATATTCCATGCTACCGATACAGGGCAAGCAGTGGCTTCCCCTGTGTCTTTCTCAATAACAGACTATGGACTTTTCCTCCAGGAACTTGTCCAAACCTTTCTTAAAACCAGCTACGCTATCCGCTCTTACTACATCCTCTGGCAACGCGTTCCAGAGCTTAACTATTCTCTGAGTGAAAAATAATTTCCTCCAATTGATTTTAAAAGTAACTTCATCGAGTGTCCCCTGGTCTTTGTAATTTTTGACGGAGTGGATAATGAAAGACGTGCCATTTCACTAAACTCAAGTGTCTAATGAGTTGAATAAACATTGTCAGTAAATTAAAACAGGATTTTTTTTTTGTACAGAATGGTAAATGCAGAATGATGAGCTTCTGTATCATTGCATTTTGTTGTAAGAAACAAGAATTTAGTGACACTGAATCTTGTACTTAAATTCACCTGTTATCTGTGTAAACAATGCTGTTTACTCACCGCCGAATTAATATGGTTGGAGAACAGCATGCTGTCTCAGCGTGGCTCTAGAACAGATGTGGGCAGCCAGTCAAGTTACTGTAATACCCAAATGAACATGCATTCAATCTATTTGCATATAATGGATGCATTGCATAACAAATACAGGGGATCTCGTGTATATTCATTGGTGAAATCCTGAAAACTTGACTGGGTTGTGGCCCTTGAGGATTGAGGTAGCCCACCCTTGCTCTAGAAAATCGTCAGTATCAGAGTTACTCACCTTAACATCATGAGCTCAAATCCAGCTAGAAGAGACATATTTATTTAATATGTTTTCTATCCTGTTGTCTCCAAAGTGCGCATACTATCAGTACAATGCAAGTTTTCATCCTACTTGGGACATATTAGGTGTAGTTATCCTTATGTGGCACAGACTGGTTCAGTTACCAATATAAAACAAAAAAAAACCTCCTCTGTGGAGTGACGATGTTCCTAAATGGACTTTATTTGAAAGTGTCAAAGTTCCAAAGGCCCTTTCCATTGCAAATGCAAGCAGTGTCTCACTTCTGGCTCACCACACAATTGTTTCCCACGTACTTACCTTTATAGGACCCCAGGGACCCCTGAAGAAGATTTTTTGTCGAAACATGGATCATGTTGGGTCCTTTTTTTTTTTTTAAATCTTTATTTAAATTTTAAACATATTATCAAGAATAATCTTCTTGTACAGAATATGAGTGAGTCAACATAATATAAAACAAATGAGGTAACAGTTATATGACAAAATTACTATTTACTCATCATAATTAAAGTCCCAAAATTAAATTGAGATCCAAGATGTTCCTGAGTGAGAATTATTAAAAGAAAAAGAATAAATGTTGGGTCCTGTATCCCTAGCGGACTAGGTCCTTTAAGGCTCTTATGTGGATGATTTATTTTTATGTGGATGGAATTATTTTATGTGGATGATTTCAGTGTACCTTTGGAACTTTGACACTTTCAAATAAAGTCCATTTAGGAACATTGTCACTCCACAGAGGTTTTTTTTTTTGTTTTCTCTGTATTTTCTTCTTTGTGGATATTTTGGGGTCAATTCCTTTTGTTTTTTGTCAGTTACCAATACAATTCTTTGTAGTCCATGGATCAAGGGCAGGGGGTCAGATGAAGAGGTATGGTTTTATTGCTTTTCTGAAGTTGAGGAGACCTTCAAGAGACCTGATCTGTGATGGCAGTCGATTCCAGTGCTCGGTACGAAGTGGGAGTAGGACCTTTGTTTGGCGGTTTGTAGTTGAAGGGCACGACTGGGGGCCGTTTTGAGGCGTATTTCATCCTGGGAGCGGAGGGACAATGAGTCATTTTGAAAGTCAGGCATGAAAGTTGGTGTTCTCCACTAATGCATCATTTTGTGAAACAGGAGGCCCCTGTCGGTAAGCCCTGAAATTGTGAACAGCTATGCAGAAGATACGTTCAGCTGGGATTTTTTTTCAGATATGTTTCGGCGTACTTGCTTGGGCGAATTGAAGCATAAAAGTGACTGTGCATGATTGAGGGCTCCTTTTTATCAAGCCGCGCTAGCAGGGTTAGCGCACGTGACTTTTAATCACATGCTAACCCCTGCGCTGGCCAAGAAACTACCGCCTGCTCAAGGCAGGCGTGAGCGGCTAGCGCGGCCAGCGGTTTAACGCGCGCTATTATAAGTGTTAAACCGCTAGCGTGGCTTGATAAAAGGAGCCCTGAGTTCACCTTCTCATTCAATTCACATTGATCCTTGCACCCTCTTTATTGGATCTAAAACAGTTAATCCCACGACGCTCCCCCTCCCCCCTCTAGGAACTCTATGAGCGTCGAGACCAACGCGGAACATTGAGCGCAGCTCCCTGCGCTAATAACCGCTATTGCGGTTTAGTAAAAGGGGGGGCTAGTCCTGCGACAGTTAATCACAGACACCTCAACTCTTGTCATTTAATCCCGCATTAGTTAATTCCATGTCTGTTCATTCATTAATTTATTTTCTGCACATATATTCTGTAATTTATTCTTTAAGTTTTCGTATGCTGTTTGAAGTAGACACTCATAAACATAATATATATGCAGCATGTATATAAATCAATATATAATATCTGAAATGCAGTATATGCCATATAAAAGGCGCAGGTAACCTACACACACTACTTGAACACATAAAATTTATTGATAAGAGTTACATCAACTATCGACATTCTATATGTCTGACATTATGAATGCAACAAACGAGTTTTAAATGTTTGCTGAATGTACATGTGTTATCTAATTATTTATTATGAATATGTGTGGGTTTGTTTGTTCAGGCCTAAATAAAATGAGAAATATAATAATTATTATTTTTTTCTCATCTTTCTAATAAAAATACAAGTGCAAAACAATTTAAATCCAAAGGTATATTAGGTTTATTCTAAATGTCTGCTATCACTGGGAAATAATGCTGTTTACAGATGCTTAATTTACAGTAAAGTAAATGCCTTTTGTATATATTGGTTTGTACTTCTGGGATGTCATGGAGAAATAGTGAATTAACATCATTAGCCATTTGGTGCTCTGTTTTTTAAATGAAGCAAAACCAATAGTCATGAAATTCAATAAATTACATGCTTTTCTCAGTCACTTAAACAAGTATTTATGTTTGAAACTGAAAGGTCAGATCAGCCTACATCCTCTCAAGCGCTTGCATGTACTAATTAAGCTTAGTAAAATATAACTGGGCAACTTGGTCAAGAACATAAGAATTACCATACTGGGACAGACCGAAGGTCCATTAAGCTCTGTATCCTGTTTCCAACAGTGGCCAACCCTGGTCCCATATACCTAGCTAGATCCCAAGTGCTAAAACAGATTTTATACTGCTATTTTAGGAATAAGCCGTGGATTTGCTCAGGCCATCTCAATAATGGCCTATAGTCTTCTCTTTTAGGAAATTATCTAAACCTTTTTTTAAACCCTGCTATGCTAACTGATTTCACCACATTCTCTGGCAACAAATTCCAGAGTTTAATTACATATTGTGTGAAGAAATATTTTCTCTGTTTTGTTATAAATCCACTACCGTATTTCCCCATATATAGGCTGCGGCTTATATATGGGTTTTGCAAGCCTGCACAGTAGGTGAGGCTTGCATAACTGGGGGAGAGAGGGGGGCTTATACTGTTTTTTAAAAATCATCCCCCTCCCCCTTAACTCCCTCACTGGATGGCGGACGGCTGCCTTCTTGAATCTCGTGGCTAGCGGTGCAGGGTAGGAGCAATCTTGGCCATCAATTCTCGCGGGACTGGTTCTTGTGGGACTTGTGGTCCCGCAAGAACTGACAGCAAAGCCAAGCAGGAAGCAGCGCAGGGCCGGGCTGGAGATCAAAAAGATCACTCCTGCCCTGCACCGCTGGCCATGAGATTCAAGGCGACAGCCGTCCGCCGTCCAGCAAGGGAGGTAAGGGGGGGGGTGATTTAAAAAAACAGTATAGGCCACCTCAGTTACTGGTAGATAAGCTAAGGCTAATACAATGGGGCGGCTTATCTACCAGTTTTAAAACATGCATAGGCATTTCCTGCAGCCTGTACATGGGGCAGCCTATACAAAGAGTGGCCTTTATGTGGGGAAATAAGGTAATTAGTAGCTTCATCGCATACCATCTAGTCCTAGTATTTTGGGAAATAGTAAAGAAGCAACTCATATCCACCCCATCCACTCCACTCAGTATTTTATAGACCTATATCATATCACCCCTGAGCCATCTCTTCTTCAGGCTGAAGAGCCCTAGCCAGTTTAGCTTTTCCTCATAGAGAAGTCATCTCATCCTTTTTATCATTTTTGTTGCTCTGCTCTGTATCTTTTCAAATTCCGCTATATCTTTTGTGAGATACGTCGACCAGAATTGCACACAGTATTCGAGGTGTGGCCATACCATAAAGCGATACAAGAGCATTATAACATTTTCATCTTTGTTTTCCGTTCCTTTTCCAATAATTCCTAACATTATCTTTGCTTTCTAAGCTGCCACTGCCGCACATTGAGTTGAGGGTTTCAGCGTATTCTCAGTGATGTCACCTAGATCCTTTTCCTGGGCATTGACTCCTAACGTGGAACCCTGCATCACGTAGCTATAGTTCGGGGTCCTCTTTCTCACATACATCTCTTTGCACTTGTTCATCATCTGCCATTTTGATGCCCAGTCTCCCCAGTTTCACAAGGTCCTCTTTGCAATTTTTCACAATCCTCTTGCGATTTAACAACTTTGTGTCATCAGCAAATTTAATTATCTCGCTATTTATTCCAATCTCTAGATCGGTGATAAATATGTTAAAAAGCAGCGCTCCCAGCACAGACCCCTGGAGAGAATTTGTTTTGCTTCTTTAGGAAAATATAGCTTAGTATACTGTATATATGTTGTTACCGAAATATAAGGAAAGATCATTGCATCCAAGATTAATGAGACAGTTACCAAGCAACAATTTATACACAGTAACTGTAAAGCCAGTGCAGTAACTGTTGGATGCATGGCCAGCATCTACTCTTCAGTTACCACAAAAGCAGACACTTACCTCTTCCCCCCACCCTTTTTATAAAACCACACTAGTGTTTCTAGCACTGACCGCAGTGGTAACAGCTCCAGTGCTCAAAGAATTCCTATGAGCGTCAGAGTTGTTACCACTGCGGGCAGCACTAACAACGCTAGCGTGGTTTTGTAAAAGGGGGTGTTATTTGCTTATATATTTTTTTTATTTATAAAATCCTATCTCCTGTGTATCTTCAAATCTGGGCAGCTTACAATAAAACATACACTATGAAATGAAATTCTATTTGTTTTAATTAGTGAAATTAATTTGTTTTAAATAGTGTGTGTGTGTGTGTGTGGGGGGGGGGGGGTTTGTACATGATTTTGTGCATGCTATTTTGTAAACCATTTAGAATTGTTTCGTATGTGTCTGACCCTTGATCTCAATAATATGGGACATAAAATTGACTGACTGACTGATTAATGAATCGACTGATTGATTAGTTAAAACAAAATCAATATTAAATATAAACAAACAAAAAATTACTAAACCATCTGCTGTGCATCAAAGCATCGTGCCAAACTCAATTAAAGATGTACTAAATCAATCTGTGGGAAATGTTTACTGATAAAGATAAGCTTTTAACTGTTTACGGAAAGACAGTAATGACAGAACAGAATGTAATGATAGTGGTAATGCTTTCCGTAAAGTTGTCCCCTCAATCATACTGTAAAAAAGCTCTGATACTCATCCAAAATGAGGAAATATCCAAAAGGTTCTTATCATTAGAACGGTTAATACATTTTCAACAAAGCAGCAATGCACAAGGGAGAATCATTGTGTAAAGATTCTATAAATTAAACCATTATCATAAAATGAATGCTCCACATAATCAGTAACCAATGTAACTTCATCAAAGTTGGTGAAATATGTTCAGAACGGGATCTTGCAAATCAATCGTGCCGTTCTATTCTGTACAACTTGCAATTCAAGAAAAAGAGCATTGCGGTAATCGAAAAGAGGTGGAACATAACATTGCACAACTGTACGAAAATTAACTGGACTGAAAAAAATTCCACAAATGGCAAACTGTCAGAGTCTCTAAAGGGCACTGTTGCCGGCAGCCACCTTAAAAGCGGCCGCTGGTCGCGTGCCAATCACACAATGTCACTGTTTAGAAAAATCACACATCCAGAAAAGATAAGCGCCAGAAATGAGAGCCAGAAGGCCTTGAGCATGCACAGATGCTCAAGGCCCAGCCCAGGCAAATGGTGGGAGATTTCTTTCAGTCGCAAAACCGGCAGATGAGGTAAGGAGCATGTTTGGTAGGAAGGGCAGACGGATGCCGCTTTCAGCACTGGGGTGCGATGCGGTTCTCGCAGGGAGGGGGGGTGCGATGCCGATTCAGGAGGTGCGATGCCGGTTAGAGCAGGGGGGAGGTGTTCGTGTAGCAGAACATGCTCGGTTTGCGAGACAAAAGTTTGCTAAGTGTTTTGCTCGTCTTGCAAAACACTCGCAAACCGGGTTACTCGCAAACCGAGGTTCCACTGTAGAACATAAATGTCCAGTGCAGTGCAGAAAAGAGTCCAGTTGTACTCCTAACATAGGCCCTCTTTTATTAAACTGCGCTAGCAGTTTGGAATGCAGAACGCCGTGCTGAATGGCCTGCGCTGCTCCCGACGCTCATAGGAACTCAGTGAGCATCGGGACTAGCGCGGATCCCCGCATTAGAAACTGCTATTGCAGTTTCGTAAAAGAGGGGGGGTGGGGATAGACTCTTTGTATGAGGGAGGTGCTGAAAAATTCTCAGCCCGAGCAACCAACTTCCTAAATTCTGAGCATTTTATTTTGCTGCCAAGGTAAACGCACCGAAGGCCGTAGGAACTGAATGGGCTTCGGTGCATTTACCGCGGCAGCATCGATACCGTGACTTTGGGATCACGTTTAAGATGATTTTTATGTAGGTTTTATTTACTGTCACCCCCTCTTTTACTAACGCGTAGCATGGGTTTTAGCGCCGGCAGCAGGGTAATTCTTATGAGCGTCGGAGCAGTTAACGCCGCTACCGGTGCCACAACCCACGCTAAGTGTTAGTAAAAGGGGGGGGATGTTTTAACTTTTATGTATGTTTTTTTTATACCCTGCCTAAAACAACTGTGGATATATGAGCTATAGATGATTTTTTGTTTTTAAATAATAAACTCCTCATTCTGACTTAACCCAGGTCTGCATAACACTGCCACAAAATTGCAGTCGACATTAAATTAAATTATTCATTCTGGTGGGAATCCCTATGTTATGTCTTTAAAATGGAAAGATTCATGGCCATTCAGAAGGGAAGTTACAAAAAATGTATGGAAGTTTGGGAACCATAACTAAAAATATTGTAAGGAATGACTTATTTATCTAATTGAGGAAAACATACACATCCTGGGGAGGGGGAAGGGGTATGTTTTGACACTGTTTAAGATGTATAGATAGGTTGTTTATAGGTAATTTTATGAGTTGTTGGTCAATTGGATAAATGGGTGGGGGAAAATAATTTTTATCATTATTTTTAACAAGTTTATTGTGCTGTAATACTAATATTTTATGTAAATGCATCATTTACTGTGCACAATTATAGTTTTAAAAATGAATAAAGAAGTTAAAAAAAATAAAAATTACAGTCGACATGTCCTGAAATATGATGATGATGATTATTATTATTTAAAAAAAAATATATCTAGTAATTAGATTTCAGGCAAGTAAAACATGTTGGTGTGTGGGAAAAGGTCCTCATATCCTGAAAAAGTATAAGCTATCAATTTACTATATTTCTACAGCAGCGGCAGTGGCACGATTTCTGGCACAATCTCATTTTACATAAACTCGCACAAGGATATACACACTGCAGCTGTTATCCTTACCCACAGCTCCATCTATCTCCAAGTGCAAACTGCTGGCCTGTGTTTACATAAATTATTAGGTTGTTAAATTGAAGAAGAACAAAGAGAACTCAAAAAAAAAAAAGCTTATTTGTTTAATTCACCAGTATTAATATGTCAGAAAAAATGGGACTTTACAGATAGGGAAAGTGCGCAATTGTTTCTTGCATACTAGTTTTCCTTTATGAGCTTCAAAGAAGTGATTAAGTGGAAACTTCCATATGGGTTAATGGAAATGTCTTCACTTACTTTTATCATCACATTAGATTTTCTTTGTAAATATTCATGCTTTCTGTTTTTAATGGTGATGCTAGCATTGCTGATTTTGCAATTACTTTTTTTTTTTTTTTGTCCCTTGAGGCATATAATTTGAATACGAGGGGGGTGCTGAAAAGTTCTCAACCCAACCAACCAACTTCCTAAATTCTGAGTGGTATTTTGCCACTGCAGCTGAAAAGTGTTAGAGAGCTTACAGTATCGCTGGCTGAGACCATCTGAAGGGTAATTGTTAGTGGAGAGCTGTGAGGATGGGGATTGGAGGAAATGGGTATTAGGGCAAATAGATTGGTGGAAGGATTAAGGGGGAGGAATAGGATTGGTTGAGAAAGGTGCTGGAGGATTGGTTGAGGCTGTATGGAGAATTGGCAGTTTTGAGGCATTTTATGGGAGGGAGGCAGTGTGGAAGGATGATGGTGGAAGTTGGGAGAAAATTGTTTCCCTCCCTTTCCTCCCCATTTTCTACGTGGACAAGGGATTGGACTGTTTTGGGGGGTTGGGAGTAGGGTTTCTTTGTGTTGGTCGCAGCTGTTTGTTGCGGAAAATGATGAGATCTAGGGCAAAATATTTGGCTCATTGTGACTAATAAGTGATATATTAACTTGTTACTGATCTGTTAATGGGCGAAACCGTCTTGGGTGGTGGCAGCATCCTGTGACACTGCAAGTCTTGTTCTGGAATTGGGATTAGTGGAATGTAAAAAATGTGAGCTGGGCTAGTTCGACACCAAATAGCTCCAAGTGGGGAAGGGGTAAAACGCGGACCTTGCGGATCTAAAACCGCACATCCTTAAAAATCCGAGGTCTGTGCATTGACAAGTCCGCCTTTGCTTTCCCTGCAGCTCAGCTCAGGCCCCCGGCTCCCTCGCATACCTCACGGATCTGAACTGCATGTCACATCCTTAAAAATCCGAGGTCCGCGCCACTTTTAATCTCTGGCTCTGACAGAGCTCTAAGACAATTTAACTCTGACAGATCCTAATGCTTTTCTCTCCCTATGCTAGGATCCATCAGAGTTAAATTGTCATAGAGCTCTGTCAGAGCCAGAGACTAAAAGTGGCACGGACCTCAAAAGTGGCGCAGACCTCAGATTTTTAAGGATGTGACGTGCAGTTCAGATCCGTGAGGTCCGCGAGGGAGCCGGGGGCCTGAGCTGAGCTGCAGGGAAAGCGAAGGTGGACTTGTCAATGCACAGACCTTGGATTTTTAAGGACGTGCGGTTTTAGATCTGCGAGGTCTGTGAGGTTCGCATTTTACCCCTTCCCTCCAAGTGTTATAGATTGTTAAGCTACTCTGCACTTTTACTGTTATACTGCTAATATTATATACTAATGGCTTGTTAATTGAGGTTAAATAAAGCTGCAGCCTATGTTTTGCCACTAATTAAGTGTAATATGTTTTTGGAGTGGAAGACTGTTGAATGTGAGGATTGTGCAAATGCCAGTATTATTTTATTTTGTTAAGTGTCAATTTGCAGAAACGAAATTCTATGTTTTGACATTGTTTCAGATTTGAGAATGACACGGTGGCAGTTACCCACGGCTAGCCGCGGGTAACCCGCCGAAACGGTGGAGGAAAAAAGTGCTCACTGCGGGCACGGGGACAAGGCCATCTACTGCCCTGTGGAGCGGTGAATGGCCTTGTCCCCGCAGTTAAGGGAGGGAAGGCGCATAGTCACTAATCGCGCGCGGCCTCCTCCTTACCTACGGCCAAATCTATCTCCCTCCCCCTTATCTTCGGGGTGCTTTAGTAAAGAAACTTACTGAAGCTGGCGAAGCCTGCCTGCAGTCACGTGTGTGGGCGGAAGCTTCTCCTCTGATGCAACTTCCGCCCACACACACGTGACTGCAGGCACAGGCAGGCAGTCTCCGCCGGCTTCAGTAAGTTTCTTTACTAAAGCGCCACAAAGGTAAGGGGGAGGGAGGGAGATTCTCGGACCGCTGAAGGCCAGTAAGGTGGTGAGAGAGAAGGGTGGATGCGACGGGGAGGTGAAGGGGACGGCGGGGACGGAGATGGGGCAGTGAAGGGGCAGTGATAGGGAAAGATTTTTTTCCCCATGTCGTTCTCTATTTCAGATCATTGATTGAACCATTTCCACGTCATTCTCTTCTTGGTTGGGCAGAGAACTTTAAAACACCTGGGCATCCATAGGCGGATGAAATTTAATGCGGGCAAATGCAAAGTGAGGCATATCGGGAAGAATAATCCAAATCATAGTTACCTGTTGCTAGGATTCACCTTAGGAGTCAGCACCCAAGAAAAAGCTCTAGGTGTCATCGTAGAAAATACGCTGAAATCTTCTGCCTTGCGTGTGGCAGTAGCTAAACAATCAAGCAGAATCCTAGGAATTATTAGCAAAAGGATGGTAAATAAGATCAAGAATATTAGAGTGCCTCTGTATCGATCCGTGGTGCATTTCACCTTGAGTACTGTATTCCATTCTGATTGACGTATCTCAAAAAAAATATAGTTGAATTAGAAAAGATTCAAAGAAGAGTGATCAAAATGATAGAGGGGATGGAACTCCTCTCCTATGCGGAAAGGTTAAAGACACTTTTCAGCTTGGAAAAGAGACAGCTGAGGGGGGATATGATTAAGTTTTACAAAATCCCTCCCCCGCTGTGTGAAAATGAATCTATTTTTCACTGTTTCAAAAAGTGCAAAGACCAGGAGACACTCATTGAAATTTTATGGAAAAATTTTTAAAACAAATGGGATGAAATATATATATATATTTTCACTCAAAGAATAGTTCAGTTCTAGAACTCATTGCCAGAGGAGGTGGTAGCAGAGATCAGCGTATCTGGTTTAAAAAAAAGGTTTGGGCAAGTTCCTGGAGGAAAAGTCTTTAGTTCGCTACTGAGATAAACATGGGGGAAACCATTGCTTGCCTGGGGCTCAGTAGCATGGAATGATGCTACTATTTGGGTTTCTGCCAGGTACTTATGACTTGGATTGGCCACTGATGGAAAAAGGATACTGGGCAAGATGGAGCATTGGTCTGACCCAGTATAGCTATTCTTATGCTTATTTGTACAAAAAAGTACACATCTGTACTGGTCTTATGGTAACATCTAGGATAGAACACTTATTGCCAATAACTCAACATTAACCATCCACACATTTTCATAAATATTTAGAATCCAGCCCTTAAAAAAATAATATTTAACAAAACAATTATTTAAGAGTAATCGTAAATTACCCTGATCTTAATATTATATCTGCCCTTTTCAAATAAACCTGGTCTACTTTAGGACTTCAAAGTTATCCAGTTTTAGCAAACATATAATAGCTAACATCCAATAGTTCTCACTATATCTGATAGCTCTCACTTTTTTTCTTTTTTCTTTAGTAAATATGTTTTACCAATAGAAATTTGAACTCTGAACACCAGGAATCAGAACTTTACATGGCACGTACCTTTTAAATTTATTTTTTAATTTTGTATGGAAAAACCTAGAATTATTTTACTTAGAAACAGAGAAAAATGAAGATAGGTAAAGACCATATGGCCTATCCAGTCTACCCATCAACCTGGAGGCTGTTCCACAAATTTGCTACCCTTTTCACGAAGAAAGTATTTTCTCAGATCCCCTTTTATTTTCTTCCTATGCCCCATAATTCCAGAACTTCCTTTCAATTGAAAGAAACTCACTTCAGGTATATGTTGTGGTTTCTGCATTTAGAACAGGATATTATATATCACAATGCTAGCCCCCTCCACATCCAATTGGTCTTATTCTGGGCATTTGGGACTTAGATGAATTTTTGGTCAAAAATGTGGTATAAAGATAGACATACTAGTGGTGTGGATGATCAATGGCCTAGATGACCAGAAGATGATTTTCAAAAATATATATATATATTTTATACATATTTTTCAAGAATAGACATTTTTTCAAGAATATAGATATTTTTTGAGAAGGAAAGGTTTGCCTTTTTGCAGATGATTCCAAGATTTGTAACAGAGTAGACACCGAGGAGGGAGTGGAAAACATGAAAAGGATCTACAAAAGTTAGAGGAATGGTCTAATATCTGGCAACTAAAATTCAATGCAAAGAAATGCAGAGTAATGCATTTGGGGTTTAATAATCGGAAGGAGCTGTATATGCTGGGAGGTGAGAGGCTGATATGCATGGATGGGGAGAGGAACCTTGAGGTAATAGTGTCCAAAGATCTAAAGGCGAAAAAAACAGTGCGACAAGGTGGTGGCTGCTGCCAGAAGGATGCTGGGCTGTATAAATAGAGGCGTAACCAGTAGAAGAACAAAGGTGTTGATGCCCCTTTACAGGTCGTTGGTGAGACCCCACTTGGAGTATTGTGTTCAGTTTTGGAGACCGTATCTGGCGAAGGACTCTAAAAGGCTTGAAGCGGTCCAGAGGAGGGCAATGAAAATGATAGGCGGTTTCTGCCAAAAGACATATGAGGAGAGACTGGAATATGTATACCTTAGAGGAAAGGAGGGACAGGGGAGATATGATCCAGATGTTCAAATACTTGAAAGGTATTAATGTAGAACAAAATCTTTTCCAGAGAAAGGAAAATGGTAAAACCAGAGGACATAATTTGAGATTGAGGGGTGGTAGACTCAAGAGCAATGTAAGGAAATTCTTCTTTACGGAGAGGGTGGTGGATGCCTAGCATGCACTCTCGAAAGAGGTGGTGGAGATGATAACGGTGACAAAGTTCAAAAAAGCGTGGGATGAACACAGAGGATCTAGAATCAGAAAATAATAGTAAGTATTGAAGAACTAAGGCCAGTACTGGGCAAACTTGCACGGTCTGTGTTTGTATATGGCCGTTTGGTGGAGGATGGGCTGGGGAGGCAGTGAGCTTTGACGGAGACTTCAGTAGCTGGAACCAGTCTGTGTGTGACTGTGGTCGTGAGAGGAGCTGAAGAGAGAGCTGCAACTGAGAACCAGAGGCCTGTGGAAGGTGGGAGCTGGGCCTAGCTCTGTGCCCCAGGCAGAGCTATGAAGCCTGGGGTCCCTTCCCAGGGAAGGTCCTGGATTGGAGGGCCTACTATGGAAGGAAGGAGGGAACCAGATGGTGAAAAGCCTGGGCCATCAGGCTGGAGGAGGCCAGAAGAGCCAGACCCCAGAGCTCCTAGAGGAAGGGTTCCTGTTCCAGAATTGATACCAAGGAGCATGAAGGTACAACAGGGATCTGGCAGGGCCTGGGAGTTGGAGGTGGAGATGGGCAGGAAGAAAGCCCAGGCTGTTACAGTGGTGGAGGATATGGAGGACTCACAAGGGTCAGAGGAGGATATTTTCAGTGGGGAGGAGGAGGTGGAAAAGGACATGGATTTGGCCACAAGAGCCATATTAACAGTTAAGGGGATGGCTGGACTGGAGAAAAAGCTGCAGGACTTACAAAAGAAACAACGTATGGTGTCCACTCTGTATAAGCTGGCTCCAGAGAAGCAAAAGAAAAAGTATAAGAAAGAACAGCAATACCTTCAGCGGCAGGTGGAGAACTGCATAACAGAGATGGCTGGTATTACAAAAGATGTGTCTAACCCCATGGCTGAAGTGTATCGGAACAGAGAGAGAATGGCAGGGCTGCAGGGACACCAGGGGAATTTACAGGCAGCAGTTTCTGCAGAAGAACCTTGTGTAGAAGCAGGACAGTTGGAAGAAGTGCAGGAAACTCCCACAGCAGTGGAAGAAAAAGCTACCACAGAGGCTACTGGAGAAAAGTTGGGAGACAGCCTGAATTGGTACAACTGGGAAAAGAGTGCAGACACAGCAGAAGAAACCAGAGTGGAGGAGGGGCGGACAAAGGAGCGCAGGAAGAAGAAAGCCACACAAAGAGTGAACTACCTGGAACAAGCAGGGACTGAAAAACTTCATACAGAGTTTGAGCAAGTATTAGCAGGGACTGAGAAACCACAAACAGAAATTGAGCTACCACAAACTTTAATGAAAGCACCTGAGGGAGTGCTGGAACAGCAGGCAGCTGAGACTAGTTTGCCCAGTAACTTGCTAAAATTCTTGGAGGAGGAGGAGGAGGAATGTGATTTGAAAGTGATTGATCAGCAGCCTGGATTGGAAACACCTGAGTTCCATCAGCAAGGAAAATCCCAGAATGCAGCTCAGGGGAGGAGTTCCCAAGAACTGGTGGGTGGAATCTTTTGTGTGACTGAGAATGTGACTGAGAAAGGGGTGGAGTCTTCTCTGAGCTTTGTTGAAGGAACTCAGCCTAATTCAAAGTGCAGAGTACAGCAAAGAGGTGTTTCCAGTGTGTTGGAAGGAGTGGAGTGGAGTCAGGAGCTGGAACCTGAGAATCTACAGAGAGAAATATAGGAGGAGGTGGCTGTAGGTGATGAAGCTGTGCTGCCACAACGGCAGCAACAAAGCAAGTTTTGCCTTGTTCTAAAGAACTGCAGTTGAAAGAACTGAATGCAGGACAGATCCCTATGGATGTGAATGGGGGTGTTGGGGAGAGGGAGGGGGTGGGAGAGGGTGGGGGATCTGGTGGTGGTGGGCATGGTGCCCGGAAAGGGGTTAAACGGGGAATATCTTTTGCAGATGTGGTGGCTGGGGGATCGGGGCAGGGGGGTAGGAATCAGGGCAGGGGGAATGTGCAAGGGGAGAGTGGGGGGAGGAGAGAGGATGGTGGAGGGAATGGGAATGGTGGTGGGGGGTGGAGTAGCGGGGGAGGGGGAGAGGGGGGTATTTTCAAGAGAAGAAATGTGGTTCAGTTGAAGTGGGTGGGGGTGGGGAATATGCCAACAAGGGACAGGGTGTTGAGAATGGTTCTGGGGTTGGGCTTCATCCCTGAGGACCTGTATGCCTGTATTCATCCGGTAATGGTTCCGGAGTATGACATCAGTTTCCAGAGACAGAGGGGTTTAGAGTTATTTTGGGAAAAATATGAGGGGGTGAGGGGGAGGGAGCAGTGGGCAGAATTTAAAGCCATACCTGTGAGTAAGCCTGACCTTGTGCAAGTGACAGTGTTGGTGAGAAATGAGTCCATCCCCAGTTCAGACCTGACATACTGGTTGAATCGGTATGGGGTGCTTCGGACTCCATTAGTGAAGATCATGGACCCGAGTAGGGTCTGGGCTGGTGGATGGACGGCCAGCATGAAGCTAAGTCAAGTGGGTAATGTGATACAGCATGTTCCACCAGTGGCATACATTGGGAGAGAGCGCATCCAATGTTTTTACAAGGGGCAGCCCAGGGTATGTTTTCGATGTGGATCGTTTAGGCATCTAAGTATGGTGTGTCCTACCCTGATGTGTGTAAAATGTGGAGGGAAGGGGCATATTGGGGAGGAGTGTGCCCTCATTCGGTGCAACTTGTGTGGATGTCTGGGACACCCGTTCAGCAAGTGTCCGAGGGCTGCACATAACAAGTGGCGAGAGGAAAATGATGGGGGAGGGGAGGAACCGCAGGAGCGGGCCCAGGAGGAGGAACGGGATCAGGAGGGTGGTCAGGAAGATAGCCAGGAAAAGGTGAGGCAGGGTGAAGGGCTGGTGCAGGAAGCAGAGGGGGAGAGAGAGGGTGGGGGTGGGGATGAGGGTACATGGGAAAAGGTACGTAGTAAGAAGGTGGGGAAACACCAGAGGAAAAGAAGGGGAGATAGGGTTGAGGATGCTAATAGGTTTAGTGTATTGGCACAGGAGGAAGAGGATGGAGGTGGGGTGTCCCAGAAGAGGAAAGGGAAGAAAGGTCGTGAGGGAGGGCAGCAGGAATATCCGGCGGTGATTCTGGAGAGGTTGCGGGTTGAGACAGTGGGAGAGGAAGGGGATGGGGGAGGGGCTTTTCTAAATACAGAGGTGGGTGGGAAGGAGGGTATGGAAGTAGATGGAGGGGATGTTTTGCTGGTTGGGAGGGATGTGATTAAGGAAGGGGAAGATAAGGAAAGGGAAGGAATTGGGGAAGAGTTGATTCTGGCGGAGGGTGAGGCGGTCCCGCCAGGGGTGGTGGTGAAGAGGGGAATGGAAGAAGAGAGCGGAGAGAAGGGGGGGAAGAAATCTAAATTAGTGTCATGATGGGGGGTCCCGGTTTGAATATTGCAACTTTGAATGTTGCTAGTCTCCGAACGGAGAGAAAGCGGTTTCTGGTATATGAGTTCCTGGCTTCCAAACAATTGGATGTTATCATGTTGCAAGAAACAAGGGTTGACCACCCAAGTTTATTGTGGAAAGCTAAAAGGGACTGGAAATGGGGGCCGTCATACTGGGTATTAGCCCAGGAGGCTTATGGGGGGGTGGCAATTCTGTTTAACTCCAGGGCGGTGGAAGTGCATAGGGTGGTGGAATTGGGTGGGGGGAGGGGGCAGATATTGGATGTAAGGGTGGAGGGAGAGGAGGTAAGGTTGGTGAACATCTACGGTCCTCAGAGGAAGTGGGAGCGTAAAGCTCTAATCTCCCGGATCAGACCATATTTATACACGGCCAGGAGGGTGGTGTGGGGAGGGGATTTTAATGCAGTGGTGAGGCAGGAGGATAGGGAAGGGAGGAAATTTTCTTTAGGATATGATGAATTATTTTTGAAACAAGTGGGGGAGGGGGCAGGGCTGGTTGATATTTATACAGTTTTTGGGAAGCAAGGGGGGTTTACGTTTGGCAGGGGGAAATGCCGCAGTCGTATCGACAGGTTTTTTGTAAGGAGGGAAGACTGTCAGGACCCTCCCCAAGTGCAGCATGTTGAATTTACAGATCACGCTTTGGTGAGCATACAGGTAGGGGGGAAGAACCCAGTTATGGGTAGGGGTCTGTGGAGGCTCAACAATGCATGGCTCCAGGAGGAGAGTGTACAGGAGGCCTTTAGGGAGTTCTGGACAGACCAGCTGTCTACTGTAAGCGCGTACGGGTCATTGGGGGGATGGTGGGAGGTTGTGAAGGGTAGGATCAAGGGTTTTTTCAAGAAAATAAGTAGGAGGGCATCACAAAATAGGGAGGGGAGGCTGGTAGCCCTGAGGAAGGAATTAAATTGGAGGATGGAAGGGGGAGAAAAGGGGGAGGGGATTCAGGTACTCAAGGGAAAAATTGAAGCACTACAATACGATAGATATAGGTCCTTAATGTGGGAGAGGGACTATGGGCATTTCATCTCACCGGACCCTTTCAGGGCATGCAAAGAGAGGGTCAGGCGGCGGAAGGTGGGGAGTTTGTGGGACAATGAGGGGATAGAGCAGGAGTCACGAGAAGGGATATTGAGGGTGGTGGGAGAGCATTTTGGGGGGCTCTTTGAAGTTGGGCAAGAGGAAAGGGAGGGGTGGGAGGAATATATAGAGGGGACCCCGGGGGTGGGGGGAGGGTTAACAGAGGAGCAGGCAGAAGCGCTGAATGGCCCTTGGACAGTGGAGGAGGTAAGACGGGCGATAGCCGGCCTGACCAGAGGGAAATCACCCGGTCCAGATGGGTTGACAGCCGAGTTTTTTTAAGACATTTTGTGAGCAGATGATACCTTTCTTGGTGCGGCTGTTTACGGAGTTTAGCTGTCAGCCTGTTCTGCCGAGGTCCGTGAGGGAGGCGGTACTGGTTTTGATTGCGAAGCCAGGGAAGGAAGGGTCAAGGGTGGGAAATTGGAGGCCGATTTCTTTGCTTAATACAGATAGGAAAATTTTAGCAAAGATGATGTGCGCAAGACTGGGAGAGGTGGCGGCATCAGTACTGGCACCAGCACAGATGTGTGGCGTGCAGGGGAGGGGGGCGATAGAAGCAGCGGTAACAGTAAGAGAGGCAGTTGAGAGGGGTCGGAGGGCCCAGGGGGGGCGGGTGCTTGTTAGTTTGGACCAAGCCACAGCCTTTGATAGGGTGCCATACAAATATTTGTGGGGGGTTCTTACAAAGTATGGGATTCCTGTGCAGTTTGTGGAGGGGTTGAAGACTCTGTATAGGGAGGCAGCAACCTTTCCCTTGGTAAATGGGTGGAGGGGGGGAGCGTTTCTCCATTGGGAAAGGGGTGAGACAGGGCTGTCCCTTAAGTCCATTGCTATATGTATTTGCCATCGATCCATTGCTGCAGCGGCTGGAGAAGGGTGGGGGTTTAACAGGGATAGATATGGGGGAAGGCACAAAGGTCAGGGTGGTGGCATATGCCGATGACATCTCTGTGTTTGTGTCTTCAAATAGAGAGTTTAGGTGGATGGAGGAAAAACTGGGAGAGTATTCAGGTGCCACAGGGGCGTGCATTAACCAGGAAAAGAGTCATTTGTTGAAACTCGGGGATCCGGCATGGGAGGTGGAGAGTACAAGTGGGTTCTTGCCTCCAGAGGGGAGGGTTAGGGTGCTGGGGGTTGTCTTCAGTGGGAATGAGACGTATCAAATGGAGAATTGGAAGGGAAAAATCCAGGAAGGGCGGCAGAAGGTGGAAGCCTGGAAGCAGTGGAAGCTGACATTTCTGGAACGGGTGCGTCTAATGAAAGTATATTTGGTTCCTTTGTTCTTATTCCTTAGTTATGTGTGTTTGCTCCCGCAGGGGTTGCACGCTACGATGTATAGTCTTTTTTTTCAGTGCCTCTGGGGTAACCGCTTAAATCCAATAAAGAGGGGGGTAACGTATTTGGCAAAAGAACAAGGGGGCTTGGGGATGGTGAACCCCATTCTTTTTTTCTCCTCCCTCTTCCTCCAGTTCCATTTGGGGGGGTTGGTGAGGGGACAGCAGGAAAGGGTGGCATGGGTAGAAAGTGTTCTAACATGGGGTACAGTGTTTTGGAAAGACTGGTTGGGGGGAGTGGAAATAGGGAAGAAGCGGGTGGTAGGGGTTTTGGCAGGGGTGCCGGGTCAGGCGGACATGGCCCGTTTAGTTAGGAGTTGGAGGGTCACGGTGGATGAAGTGGTGGAGGGGAGGAAGACATGGATGGAAAGAGTGCTGCACCAGTGTTATGCGGTGGAACCTCTGCTGAAGGATTGCCCGGGGATACGTCAACAGCAGGCACTCCGTTATGTGGCGATGCCACGCCTGCCCCCTAAGTACTTCGATGTGGCATGGCTGGCACTGCATGGCAAGATGTATGTCCGGGCGAATCTAAAGTGTAGACCTGTGACTGACAGGGAGTGTCCAAGGGGGGAGTGCCAGGGAGTGTTAGAGACAATGGAACATTTTTTGTGTTTTTGCCCCTTTTCAGTTGAGGTGGGGAGGAGGGTGGCCAGGGATTTGGGGTTTCAGGTGGGTTTGTTTGAAAGTCTGAGTTATGCGGATTGGGTTTATGGGGGTGGTGGGGGGAAGAGGGTGTATGGTGAAACTTTTTTTATTATTTTATCCATACTGAAGTATTTCATTTGGATGGCACGTTGCCAGATGTCGCTGAGGCAGCGACAGCTGGCACCGGACACAGTGGCGATGGATGTGGTGCGGGCAGTGTGCCAAGTTGCAGAAGCAGAGAGAAAAAGGAGGAGTGAACAGCAGTGGCGTTTATTGTGGAAGGGGGTGCGGCTTCAGCCTCCCTGACGCGTGTTACAGTTTTTGTTTTATCTGAGTTTTTGTATTTATGTTTATTTATTGCTGGGAGGGAGGGGGGGGTTCTAGTCATTTTGTGTACAGGGTTTGGAGATGTTTAGTTTCATATGTACAGGTTTGGTGTGGGGATAGTGAAATGTCAGTTTATGTTTGTATTATTTGTATGATATTTGCTGCTGTCACTTTGTAATGTATTGAATTGTAGTGCTTTTTTGGTATAAGTCTATATAATAAAAAGAACTTTTCAGTAGTTGGAACCTAAGAACAGTACCAGGCAGAGCTTTGGATTCTTGCTCAGAAACAGATAAGAAGAAGAAGAAAAAAAACCCAACAAATTTTTAAATTGAATCAGGTTGGGCAGACTAGATGGACTATTCGGGTCTGTATCTGCCGTCATCTACTATGTTACTATGTTACTATTTTTCCACTGCCGACTTTGGCATCTAGCGCCATACATCCGAATCGGACTTAAACGTTTTTTTTTTTATTATGCCTCTCCACGTGGACATTTTTATGGGTGAAGCATGACTTATGCGCTGCTAAGCACGATTCTCCAAAAACGTAATCACCTGAAATGTAGGCCTTTAAAACCCTCACCTACATTTCATGTTCCTAAATTTTTACATAGGTGCAGCTAGCCGCGATTCTGTAAATGGCGCCTAAGGGCTCCTTTTACTAAGGTGCGCTAGCAATTTTATCGTGTGCTTAGCGCGCGCTACAATGCCGCACGCACTAAATGCTAACGCCTCCATAGAGCTTGCGTTAGTATTTTTCATTTAGCGAATGGATTGCGCACGCTAATCTTTTGTGCGTGCTAAAAATGCTAGCGCACCTTAGTAAAAGGAGCCCTAAGTGTGTTTTTTTTAGGCACCGGCTAATTTAGTCATCATTTATAGAATCAGCCCCAAAATGTCTATTTTACATTTACTTATTCATGCTAATATTATGGTTTTAGATCAGTGGTCTCAAACTCAAACCCTTTGCAGGGCCACATTTTGGATTTGTAGGTATTTGGAGGACCACAGAAAAAAATAGTTAATGTCTTATTAAAGAAATGACAACTTTGCATGAGGTAAAACTCTTTAGAGTTTATAAATCTTCTCCCTTCCCCCCCCCCCCCCCGAAGTCCTGCATGTTTCCCCCCTTCTTTGCAGCATCCTCCAGCTTTCCCCCTGACCTCCCGGTCTTAGTTTCAGCTAATTACCACAGCCTGCAGAGAGGATCACCGGTGCTGTAGCGTTCCTTGCAGGCTGCCATCGGCATCCGCAGCATGTTCCCTCTGCCGCGGTCACGCCCCTCCTCTGACGTCAGGGACAGATTTGCAGCAGAGGGAACGTGCTGCTGAGGACGACAGCAGCCTACAAGTATCGCTACAGCACCAGCAATCCTCTCTGCAGGCTGCAGTAATTATCTGAAGGTAAGAGCGGGAGGGTGGGGGGAAGTCGGAAGACGCTGCAAAGAGTGGCAGCACTAGTACAGACAACACTAGTACAGACCGCGGGTCGCAAAATAGTACCTGGCGGGTCACATGTGGCCCCCGGGCCGCAAATTTGAGACCACTGTTTTAGATGCATGATTAGGGATCGTTTTAAGATGATTGGAGGTTCACCTCATACTATGATCTTTATCTGTATTGCATACTGGGTTCTAGCTCAGTGTATTAATTGTATTAATGAGATCCATTGTCTATGAATATATTGTACACTATAATTTTCCAGTGTCTGTAATTCTCATTCCATGAGTTTGTTAATGTGGAATATTTATTTACTGTGTTCGTGTATTTCTAAAATTTTATGGCTTTTCCAACCAGAGCATTGCATACATTATTCTGGTTCTACAAGAAGATATGCAAAGACATCTCATGCATATTCAATGCAGTTATGCTGCAAACTCAGCAGATTAGGGCAGCCCCAAGTATCAGTCTGAAAATCAGTGAATGGAGTTCTATGGGGAATAATTTTGTAAATGCGAAGCATAAGAATTAATCATAACATTCTTGAAATTAAATGTTTAGTGTGTTCAAGTTTCAAGTTTATTATATTATTTGATTAAACGCTTTTCAGGATACAAAGCGTTTTACAGAGAAATAAAATTGGATTTCTAAAATCACAAATACATTGTAATTAAAATTAAGTACTTTAAAATTAAAATTAAAAAAAAAAAAAAAATTAAAAAACAAAACAAACTGGGGTAAACAATCCACATGAAACAATAGGTAAGGGGGAAGAAAGAAAAAAATACAACCTACAGTCAGATTGATTGAAAACTAGCTACTATTCTAACTTGAAAACACGAGTATCGTGAAAGTTCATATTGCATTGCTAAGTAATTGAATTTTATTGTAGCAGCAAGGAGGCTAATTGCATTGAGAGTGAATGAAACCCAAAGTTAGAGTATTTGTTGGCATCTGTTAAACATAAATTTTCTTCACACCCTCTGGGTATTCTCCTTTTCTATCGACCCCCCAATTCCTTGGAATAGATCTTCCTCTTCTGTTTTGGATACGATCGTCAATGCCTCAATTAAATTTAGAAATGAATGAAAATATCAAAAAAGCTGGACTAGTGCACAACCGTTTCACATGACAATGCTTTCAGTTTTTCATGAGTATGCCTCAGCCCCACCACTCCACCGCTGTGCTATCTTGTGACTGCATGGAGATTTATGTGGCACTTCATCATCGGCTGCTCATATTTTTTTATATTGTTATAGAATCGTGAAAAATCCTTCATATATTCTTAAAATAATATGCTTGATATAAAGGGTGATGTAAATACTTAGCTCTTATCAGCCAACATCTGGGAGTCTAACCCGACATGTTTCGCGCCAAACGGCGCTGTATCAAGGGTCTCCCTAGGTATGAATTAAAAAGCAAACAGTTATCAGTAAGTTCCATATAACTGCCCCTCAAACCTACAACTTTAGTATCATTTGTTACTAGAAAAAAGTGTGTGCTTACCGAGTACGCGCTAGTCATCCGACTCATAATATTCCTCAGAGTAAGATGGCCGCGGCGTCTGACCTCGGGTTATATATAGTAAAAAACTACAGTCATTCTTAATCACTGCACCTCCCCCCAGAGTCTGATTGGATGGATCACTAACCTACCAGAGACATCCACTCTATCTCAGCATTCAAGCCAGAAGGTGCTACAGTATTCAATGAAAAGATAAACCTCTGCTCATTCTCATTAAGTTTGCTATGATCTTTCCCACCGTCCCTCCCAATAACTCTTTTAATAACACGCCATCTCAACTCATTGATCTTATGTTTATAAGTGATCCAATGGTCTACCAGAGGGGCTTGTCGGACCCCATTCACAATACGTGATTTATGCTCATTGAGCCTTACACGTACTGCTCTCGATGTGCGCCCCACATATATCAAATCACAGGGGCATGCTATAAAAGGGCTTGATATACGTCCCTCCCAATTAAATTTAGAACATAAGAATTGCCGCTGCTGGTTCATCGTGCCCAGCAGTCCGCTCATGTGGCGGCCCTATGATCAAAGACCAGCACCCTAACTGAGACTAGCCCTACCTGCGTACATTCTGGTTCAGCAGGAACTTGTCTAACTTTGTTTTGATTCTCTGGAGGGTGTTTTCCCCTATGACAGACTCTGGAACAGCGTTCCAGTTTTCTACCACTCTCTGGGTGAAGAAGAACTTCCTTACGTTTGTACGGAATCTATCCCCTTTCAATTTTAGAGAGTGCCCTTTCGTTCTCCCTACCTTGGAGAGGGTGAACAACCTGTCCTTATCTACTAAGTCTATTCCCTTCAGTACCTTGAATGTTTCGATCATGTCCCCTCTCAATCTCCTCTGTTTGAGGGAGAAAAGGCCCAGTTTCTCTAATCTTTCACTGTACGGCAACTCCTCCAGCCCCTTAACCATCTTAGTCGCTCTTCTCTGGACCCTTTCGAGTAGTACCGTGTCCTTCTTCATGTACGGCGACCAGTGTTGGACGCAGTACTCCAGGTGAGGGCACACCATGGCCCGGTACAGTGGCATTATAACCTTCTCATATCTGTTCGTAATCCCCTTCTTTATCACTCCTAGCATTCTGTGTTAGGTGACTTAAACTTACATCTTGAAGATACTAATAATAGGGATGTCTCTGATTTTATCCTTTTCCTTCAGTCATTGGGTTTCTCATCTTCACCTTTTACTTCAACCCATGAAAAAGGTCATTCACTGGATATTGTTAGTTTTTTTGATCATACCACCCAACAGAGTTTCATTGATCCTGTTCGCTGACAGCAAGTCCCTTGGACTGATCATTACCTTGGTGAGTTTTCACTCCCTATTTTTATGTGCCATATTCCGACACAATTTTTTCAGGGAAAAACCTATTACTTTTAGAAAGAAAATTTGCTCAGAATCCTTCTGGTCCCAAGTTTTAGCTTCCCTCCCTTGTTCCCCTAGGGAATATCCTATTGATGTGATTTGGCCTAAGTGGAGTTCTTCTACAGAACTTGTCTATCATTCTTTGGCACCAGTCATTACTAAAACCATTTCTTATGTTTGGAAAGCACCGTGGTTTTTACCTTCCCATAGAGTTTTAAAACAAAATTGTAGGAAGTTAGAAAAGAAATGGAAAAAAATCTCACTCAGACCTAGACAAATTAAACTGGAGAAGTGCAATTAGAATATATAATTTCGAACTCAGAAAAGCAAGGAAAACTTACTATGGTTGTAAACTAGCTAAGTCCGATAACCAGAGTGGTACCCTTTTTAAACTCTGGCATTCTTTGACTAAGGGCTCCTTTTACTAAGCTGCGATAGTGTTTTTAGGGCATGCAGAATTATAGCGCACGCTAAACCTGCGCTACATGGCTAGAACTAACGCCAGCTCAATGCTGGCGTTAGCATCTAGCGTGCATGACAATTCCGCAAGCGCTAAGTGCATGCTAAAACCGCTATTGCAGCTTAGTAAAAGGAGCCCTAACTCTAATTTCAAATCTGACCATTCCTCAACTCACTCTGCTGATACTCTAGCTTGTTTTTTTTCAAGATAAAATCTCTCTTATCAGACAATCTTTTCCCGCAGGCGAAATTGAGTATCTCCCTACATATTTCAAAAATTCTATAGAAGAGATACCCGTTGATCACTACTAGTGTTCCTTTAATCTAGTATCTGAACTTCAAGTTTCTAGACTGTGTGAAAAGATGAGAAAATGTAAATGTTCACTGGACCCATTTCCCTCATATGCCCCTCTCTCTCTCTCTCTCTTTCTTTCTTTTTCTCTCTCGCTCTTTTCTCTCTCTCTTTCTCTCTCTCTCTCTCTCTCTCTTTCTCTCTCTCCACAACGCCCATCTCCCACAGGTGCTTCTCTCTCTCTCTTTACAATAACTACTACTACTTATGTCTATAGCATTACTAGACGTAAGCAGTGCTATACATTAAACATTCAAGGGACAGTCCCTGCTTAGTAGAACTTACAATCTAATTAAAACAAACAAACAGGACAAGTAGCTAGTTTGAAACCATTAATGGAAACATGAGTCGCCATTCCAAATACAACCCAAAAAAGTAAATTTCATCAAATAATAATAAACTTTTATTAATAATGACAGGAGTCGCCATTCAACATATCACAAGAAATTGGAAAAATTACACAAGACTTAATTACACCTTCTGGTGGAATTCGTTATGCCATATATACAAAATGGAAAGAACAATTGCCATACAAAAAGGGAATTATAATAATTTTAAAAAGATTTGGGAGCCATTGACAACTTATTGTAAAGATTAGATGCCTTTTTACATTGAAAGTATAACTATAATTATGGGAGGGGGGTGGTATATAGTTATAATATAGGTTGAATCAATATCTATGAATATAGCATATGTATGTTATTTTCTTTTTATTGCAATATTTGTGAAAAGGGCGGGTGAGGGAGGGAGATAATTTATGTATTTAAGATGACAAAAGAAAGAATTTCAAGTGATGTGTTTGATTCAATTGATGTAATATTGTGTACTTGATGGAAGATGAAAAATGAATAAAGAATTTGAAAAAAAAAAAAAAAGAAACCATTGATGAATAGTATCGAGGCAGCCTTGGATATGAGAAAGGTCAGGAGTGAAGTCGCTCAATGGTGTGAGTCAAAGAATGGTGTCAGTGTAAAAACAAAATGGGAATCCCTGCTCTTGTATCAAGGGAGCTAAGAAATATGTTGAAAAGGAGTGATGTGATGACAGAGCCCTGAGGGACACCACAGGACAGGTAAAAAGGAACAGAGGAAAGAAAGGAGGCAAACCATTTCAGAACCGAACCAGACAGTCTGAAATCGCCTAGACGTTAAATGAGGAGATGGATCGTCCAGACTGAATGCAGATGACAAATCAATATGACTAATGCAATACGTGCGCCAGCAATAAAAGTGTTACTTTGCTGTAGCCTGGGCAAAAGCCTAATTAACATGGACATAGGATTTATTTTATTTTATTTTTTTGAAAATGAAATAGTTGGGAAAAAACTGACTTTGCTGGGATTTGAGAGAGAAAGGACAAATTTGAGACTGGTCTGTAAATCATAATAACAACTAGATCAAGGGAGGGTTCCTTCAAAGCAGTGTTCCCGCTAAGCTGCGCTGGGGTGCGCTGGCGCACAAAATATTACCTCGCAGCGCACAAGTTTCTCGTCACAGCGCACACAGTGTAGAGCACAGTTCTTCAACCGCCGGTCCGCAAACAAAATCTTGCCGGTCCGCGAAGGATTCGGTCCCCGCCGCAACGAAAGGCCGGCGTCAGCTGACTTGCAACTTCCTGTTGTAGTCGCTGTGCCGGGACTCCTGCCTTCGCCGGGACTCCTGCCTTCCACCGCGTTTGCCTCCTGCCTTGTCTCCGCACCTCCAGACCAGCAGCGGCAGCTGTGTATGCTTTTAACTTCGGCACAGAGCTGCCCCTAATCAATAGTTTAGCGCGGTTTCATAAGGCAGCCTCGGGGCCTTTGCTAGGCCGGCCCACATCGCATCATCGAAGCGGGCCGGCTATCAAAGGCCCCGAGGCTGCCTCATGAAACCGAGCTAAACTATTGATTAGGGGCAGCTCTGTGCCGAAGTTAAAAGCATACAGAGCTGCCGCTGCTGGTCTGAACTCTTGGGCCGCTGAAGGAGGGCAAAAAGCAGCTGTCCTGGAGGTTTCCCTTCCTCTCGCCTTTACAGGTTCCTTTTTTCCACCTTTTTTTTTTTCCTTCAAACGGCAACGGGCCCCAGCATCGACATCAATCAAGTAAGTTCCACTGTCAATCAAGCGGTTCTGCTCGGCCAAAGCTTCCCCTGTGACATGAGCCACCCTCAGGGGAAAGAAAGTGACCCACAAAGGTGAGGGGAAGGGGGGCAGATGATGGAAGTTGGGGGGGGGGGAGAGAGAGAGAAGGGGCAGATGATGGAATGGAGGAGATGAGAGAGAGAGAGAAGGGGACAGATGATGGAAGTGAGAAGAAGGGAGAGAGAGCAGAAGGCAGATGGATGTCAGTTGAGAAGGGAGAGCAGATGCTGAATGGAAGTGGGGAAAGAACACATACTGGATGGAAGGAGGAGATAAATAAAGGGGGAAGAAAATAGTAAGATAATGGAGGGGTGAGGGAAAGGGGTGACAAGCTGTGTGTAGACACAGTGAAAAGAGGGAAACGGGACTAAATAGTAAGAAAGAATTTAATTTAGATGGAGGCAGAAAATAGAGAAGGAAGACCAGAGAAGAAAAGGGAAGAGAGAGCAGAGAATGATCAGATCTGAGTGGAGGAAATGAGAAGAGAGATATGCTAAAAAACCACAGGGGGGAGGGAAGGATAGAGATGCAGTTATTTTGAAGCTACACTGTTAAGTTAATATGCTGTTGGTAGAGTTGCAGTGGCATCCTAAACATATTTCTGGCAAGCCAACTGTATATGGTGACATTATTAGAAGATGACTGTGTGAAACTTTAGGGAACTTGGATGCCAATCAGTTTTTGGAAGCCAAAGGAAAACATACATTTTTTGTATGCTATACTGTATGTTTGGCTCGTTTCTACTTCAGTTTTGTTCTTGCCTTTTCGTTTTGTCTTCCTTCCACCATCTCTTATCTGCCTTCCTTATCATCCTTTTCAATGTGATTTGGCAGCTCCTGTCAATCATAGGCTGGCTGTGCAAGATTGCTAATTCTAGATGCCTGGGTGACCTAATGCCTGTGCATGTGATTTTCTGTTTTTGTGTTTAAAACATTTTGCTGAAAGCACAACAGTGCAAAAGAGTAAAACAGATTTTATGCTGTTTATTCTAGGAATAAGCAGTGGGCTTTCCTAAGTCCATCTTAATAATGTCATGCAGATTTTTTAAGGAAATTATCCAAATCTTTTTTTAATTACATGTTGAATGAAAAATATTTTCCCAGGTTTGTTTTAAATCTACTACTTAAAAGCTTTATTGCATGCCCCTTTACTCCTAGTATATATTTATTTTTATTTTTTAGTATATATATATTTATCTTTTGGCATGGCCCATCAGTTATAGCATTTGCTACATGATGGGCCATGCCAAAAGATAAATGTAGCATTTGCTACATGAATTGATTTTTTGTCACGTATGGTTAAGGGGCTGGAGGAGTTGCCGTACAGCGAAAGATTAGAGAAACTGGGCCTCTTCTCCCTTGAGCAGAGGAGATTGAGAGGGGACATGATAGAAACATTCAAGGTACTGAAGGGAATAGACTTAGTAGCTAAGGCAGGGAGAACGAGAGGGCACTCTCTAAAGTTGAAAGGGGATAGATTCCATACAAACGTAAGGAAGTTCTGTGGTAGAAAGCAACATATTTATTTGGCTCATAACTTGCTGGCGCCCGATATTTTTAGCTCACAGTGAAAAAAGTTTGCTCACAACACCCGCCCGCTTAGAGGGAACACTGCTGTGCTTATTCACAAATCCTACCTGCACCCTACCCAAACTCTGCTCCTCTCCAATGAAGAAGTACATACCCTCTCAGAAATGTGCAAACTAAATAACCCACAACCAGTATAAACAAACAAAGCAAAAACTTTCTCTCGTTCCCCCTCCTTCCCATTCCCCCCTCCTTCCATGGGATAGTACTTCTCTCTCTCCCTGTGGTTCTCCCCTATCCCCCACCTACCACCTCACCACAATTTAATCTTTGGGCTGGCTGGCAGCAGCAAGGTTAACCTGCTGCCATTGACTTGCCCCAGAAGCCTTCTCTCTAGAGCACCCTTCCTATGTGGGAACAGGAAGTCGTGCCAGAAAGAAGGCTTCCAGGGCAGGCAGCGACAGCAGCAGGCTCACCTTGCTGCTGCTGTATGTCGGTCGGCCTGAACTAAACTAAACCTTAAATTTATAGACCAGGTCATCTTCAAAAAAATGAAGCTCGACTCAGTTAACAATCATAAGGTGAACCAGTAATATTAAAAACAACAACAACAAAAGATTAAACTTCAGCAGAGCTGGAGGAGGTAGGTGGGGGACAGGGGAGAATACCCTGGATAATGTAAAAAGTCATCTGGACACCCAGACAGTCCTCTAAAAAGAAAACAAGTCCAGATAAATCCGGACGTCTGATAACCCTAGATTTAATGAGACATTTTTTTCATTTCATGTCTATGGGGAGAAAAGGTAATACAATCAAGCCCTTGTTCCATATTTGTATTCCATAATCATTCACTGAAATAATCCCTGACAAAGTCTAAGCATTTAGAAAACAGTTGAGCTTTAACCATTCAGTTTATTGGGCTCACTTAGCTTATGACTACAAGCTGAGGGTACATATTTACATAAAAATTCTTTTTTTACATAGAGTCTGGAAATCCAGCAGTTATTTTGAGCTCATGTGCTTGCCATTTTGTAACATTATAAGTGTTGAGGATCTGTTCTAGGATATTGTAAATCAAAGGAGCCACGGAATTTTGTAGGGTCTGCAAGTGCTCAAGTAGTGTCTCGCAAACTTTGCAAGCTGCAGCACATTAAACTGGCGGCCGCCGTTCAAGGACACCCGGAAGTGTGCAGATGTCAATGTGATGACCTCACGCGCGTGTGTGATGTCATCCCGTCGATGTCTGCGTATGTGCGAAGGCCCTCCAGATGGGGCCCTGAGTCACCGGTGGATGGGTGCAGAAAAAGAAGAGACATGGAGAGGAGAGATGCCAGGGAAAAGCATAGGCGCTGGTGGTGCCTCTCGCCTTGAGATTTCAGATGCGCCTCTCCTCCTCCCCATCGTCTCATGGCAAACCTGAAATCTCGTGTGGCACACTAGTGTGCCATGGCACACAGTTTGCAATACACTATGCTTAAGTTGGCCTTAGTAATACCTGCTTAGATGACATTACAGTGGTGTGCGGTGACATATATAGCAGTGGAGAAGGGTAGATCTTGGGAGGACAGTGGTCCTCAGAGCTAGGGAAAGCATCCAGGAGACTGCAGCAGGAGCAAGCCTTTCCGGCCTTGAAACCAACGCAACCAGTTGCCCAGGAGAGCTCCAGAGGAGGGGTGAGATTTGGGGACTGGGTGAGGGTAGACCAGTAAGGAGAAGAGGGTAATCCCACCCACTAACACTTCTTTTCCCCAGATGGAGGCAATGAGCACTAAATGAGTGTGGGACTGACAGAGACTGCCTGAAGGGGGTGTTACACATTTAATTTAGCTCCAACTTAGCTAATAGCCATCATTTTGGATGGGCCATTTGGCCTTTATCTGTCGTCATGTTTCTATGTTTCAAGTTTTATTAAAATTTGATAAAATCGCTTATCAGGATTTCTAAGCGAGTTACAACAAAAAGATTCTGGAGTTTAAAAAAAATTTACAATACGGATACCAGAACTAAACATCAACAAGGTTTGAGGGTATGAAATGCAATTGGAAAAGAAAAAGAGAACGCTTTAACTGCTATGCAAGACTGAAACATTGCTTAACCTACAACTGGAACAAGTTAAATTGCAGCAGACATCCATTCAATGAATCTAAACCTTCAGGGAAATAGATGATCATAAATCTAGAGATACAAATATAAAAATTTTATATAAGCACGATTGTTTCGAATTATTTCTGAGTTAGATGGAAACCAAACCAGGAAAGTGTCATCCTGAGATGCCTACTTCTGCTTTCATATTAGTCAACACTTCTACTTTCTTCATTAGTATAATGTGATTTAAATGAGTGCGCGATTGTAGCTGATAATGATGAATCTCATCACATGCCTCTATGCTGAAAAGATGCAGTGACTTGATGACGTGCAGAGATTCATTTTGAATACAATAATGTGGACTTTTCTTTTCTCGTCTTATTATTATGAATCTATTCTCTATGTGGTCAATATCTTGTTGCAGGGCCATCATCTACAAATGATGAGACATCAATTTATGTTATATGTATTTTCTGTGGCACTACCTGTTTAAGCACGGCAGCTGAAAATATCTGGGTGATTTTCAGCCAAGTGCAGACAGCGGGGCAATTGCCCGCCACCGGCACTGACTCCAGATAGTCAATACTGAGCCATTTCTGGTGAGCAGCATTGAATATCTAGGTTTTCACTGGTGAGTTAGGGCATGCCTGGTTAAGCCGATATTCAGTGCTAACTGGACATTGGCTAGTGCATAACCCCCCCCCCACCACATACACACACACTTTTTACAAAACCATGGAAGCAGATTTTAACACAGGTCAGCGCGCTGAATGCTGTGAGCTGCTCCTGCCGCTAATAGGAGCTCTGTGAGTGTCAGGAGCAGGGCAGAGCATTCAGTGTGCTGGCCTGTATTAAAACCACTTTTGCGGTTTTGTAAAAAAAAAAAAAAGGGGGGATAGGAGAGCTATTTACACAGTCCTATCTATGTGCTAACCTTGCCCAGTCAGCTCTGAATATTGGGATGTAACTTTGATCCACCCATGAAACTTCACTGAGAAAGCCTATGCCAGCTTACAGTTCTCCTAGGACAGTGATGGCTAACCTTTTTGAGCCCGAGTGCCCAAACTGCCGCACAAAACCAAAGAATTTCCTCAAAGTGCCAGCACGTCAATTAAACCTTAATAACAAGATTTTAGTATCTAAAAACTCTTTATAAAGTTGCCTGAATTATGTAACATCATTTTTAAAGGTTGGAATCTTTGTATTGTCAGAGAATCAATTTGATTCACAATCCTTTGGTTTTCATTTCAATTTATTGGCAATTTATAATGTTTTAATGATTTCATTCATGGGCCGAATACACACATACTTTTCTCTTGTCGCCGCACTCTTTGACCAAAAGATTTGTAAGCCTGCAACCACGTCAAGGTAGACTCTTTCAGCAGCTCCCCTCCCTCCCCCTTACCTTTGTGGCCAAGTCAAAATGATCTACCAACAATAAAATTTTAAAAACACAAAGCACGCTGTACGCAGAGAAAATGTTAATTATCATTTATATTCCGCGGGTTTTCAAAGAGGTCAAGGCAGATGACTTTATGCAATGTCACCTCGGTAACAACTATACAAAATAGACAAATATTCCCCCTCCCTTTTTACTAAACCGCGATAGCGGTTTTTAGCGCAGGGACCTGCGCTGAATGCCCCACGCTGCTCTTGAAGCTCATAGGCTCCCTGCGCTAAAAAACGCTATTGCGGTTTAGTAAAAGGGGGCCATAGTGCAAAATATAGACAGCATATATAAATTCTCAAAACGGACACATTTTGATCACTAAATTGAAAACAAAATCATTTCCCTACCTTTGGTAATTTCATCAGTCTCTGGTTGCACTTTATTCTTCTGACTGTGCATCCAATATTTCTTCCCTTTTTTCAGCCTCCTGTATGCTTTCTCTCCTCCACACCTCATTCCCTCCCCAAACTTTTTCTTTGTTTCACCCTGCCCCCTTCTTTCTTTTTCTCTCTCTCCATACCCCCCTTCATTCTGTATGTCTGTCTTTCTCTCTCTCTCCGTGCCCCATTTTTCTTTGTTTCACCCAGCCCTCTTTCTTTTTTTTTTTTGGCTCCCTGTCCCTCCCTTTCTTTCTTTCTTTCTCCTTGCCCTCCCCTATGCCACCACCATTGGGAAAATGCTGCCACCGCCCCTGGGGAATAGGCTGCCACTGCCGCTATCGGGAACAGGCCAGCGCCGAGTTCGCCCTGTTTCTCTTCCCCACGGGTCCGACCAACTCTCGCCAGTCGACGTCAATTCTAACATCGGAGAGGACGTTCTGGGCCAGCCAGGCAGCGATTGGCTGGCCCAGAACGTCCTCTCCGACATCAGAATTGACGCGGGTGGCGAAAGTTGGTCGGCCCCACAGGGAAAAGCAGGGAGAACTTGGCACCGGCCTGTTCCCAATGGCAGCGGTGGCACTCAAGTGGCTAAAGAGACGCAGTTTGCCAGCCTAGGGAGAACACTGGAGGGTGGCCAGCTGTGCACCCCCGTGGGGTGTAAAACCGGGGCAGACCGCATCCACCCCCACCTTGGTATGCCACTGTCTGTACCTCACCCCTCCCTATGACCAAAAATTCTCCTTTCTTCTATTCCCCGTGTACACAACCATCTCTTTCCCTCCCTTCCTCTCTCCCAAGTCCTTGCCTTCTGTGTCCAAAAACACATTCCCTCCCCCACCTCAGCATCTCTTTCCCTCCCTTCCTCTCTCCCAAGTCCATGCCTTCTGTGTCCAAAAACATATTCCCTCCCCCACCTCAGCATCTATTTCCCTCCCTTCCTCTCTCCCAAGTCCATGCCTTGTGTCCAAAAACCCATTCCCTCCTCCACCTCAGCATCTCTTTCCCTCCCTTCTTCTCTCCCAAGTCCATGCCTTCTGTGTGCAAAAACCCATTCCCTCCCCCACCTCAGCATCTCTTTCCCTCCTTTCCTCTCTCCCAAGTCCATGCCTTCTGTGTCCAAAAACCCATTCCCTCCCCCACCTCAGCATCTCTTTCCCTCCCTTCCTCTCTCCCAAGTCCATGCCTTCTGTGTGCAAAAACCCATTCCCTCCCCCACCTCAGCATCTCTTTCCCTCCTTTCCTCTCTCCCAAGTTCATGCTTTGTGTCCAAAAACCCATTCCATCCCCCACCTCAGCATCTCTTTCCCTCCCTTCCTCTCTCCCAAGTTCATGCCTTCTGTGTCCAAAAACCCATTCCCTCCCCACCTCAGCATCTCTTTCCCTCCCTTCCTCTCTCCCAAGTCCATGCCTTCTGTGTGCAAAAACCCATTCCCTTCCCCACCTCAGCATCTCTTTCCCTCCTTTCCTCTCTCCCAAGTTCATGCTTTCTGTGTCCAAAACCCCATTCCATCCCCCACCTCAGCATCTCTTTCCCTCCCTTCCTCTCTCTCAAGTCCATGCCTTCTGTATCCAAAAACACATTCCCTCCCCCACCTCAGCATCTCTTTCCCTCCCTTCCTCTCTCCCAAGTCCATGCCTTCTGTGTGCAAAAACCCATTCCCTCCCCCACCTCAGCATCTCTTTCCCTCCTTTCCTCTCTCCCAAGTTCATGCTTTGTGTCCAAAAACCCATTCCCTCCCCCACCTCAGCATCTCTTTCCCTCCCTTCCTCTCTCCCAAGTCCATGCCTTCTGTGTGCAAAAACCCATTCCCTCCCCCACCTCAGCATCTCTTTCCCTCCCTTCCTCTCTCCCAAGTCCTTGCCTTCTGTGTCCAAAAACACATTCCCTCCCCCACCTCAGCATCTCTTTCCCTCCCTTCCTCTCTCCCAAGTCCATGCCTTCTGTGTCCAAAAACACATTCCCTCCCCCACCTCAGCATCTCTTTCCCTCCCTTCCTCTCTCCCAAGTTCATGCCTTCTGTGTCCAAAAACCCATTCCCTCCCCCACCTCAGCATCTCTTTCCCTCCCTTCCTCTCTCCCAAGTTTATGCCTTCTTTGTCCAAAAACCTATTCCCTCCCCCACCTCAACATCTCTTTCCCTCCCTTCCTCTCTCCCAAATCCATGCCTTCTGTGGCCAAAAACCCATTCCCTCCCCCACCTCAGCATCTCTTTCCCTCCCTTCCTCTCTCCCAAGTCCATGCCTTCTGTGTGCAAAAACCCATTCCATCCCCCACCTCAGCATCTCTTTCCCTCCCTTCCTCTCTCCCTTCATGCCTTCTGTGTCCAAAAACCCATTCCCTCCCCCACTTCAGCATCTCTTTCCCTCCTTTCCTTTCTCCCAAGTTCATGCCTTGTGTCCAAAACGCACTCCCTCCCCCTTTTGTGTTCCCCGTTTGTCTCCCAGCCCATCTTAGCAACTTTCTCAGCAAAATGTAGCTCGAGCCGCGTAGGCTTGTCTTCTATTTCCTGCATGTCCCGCCGTGCACACATAGCCGAACGGAAATCTTCCCCGACTTCAGCGCTGACGTCGGAGGGTGGGCTTTGCTGACGTCGGGGAAGATTTCCGATCGGCTGTGTGAGCGGCAGGGCAGTCGGAGTAGAAGACGAGCCTCGCGGCTCGAGTTATATTTAACCCCGCGGGTCCCCCATCGTCCCCGTTCAGCTCTCTCTCCTGTGCACCCCCTGGTAGTACTGCCCTGATGGCGGCCCTGCGCGTGCCAGCTGCAAGGCCTTCGCGTGCCACATTTGGCACGCGTGCCATAGGTTCGCCATCGCTGTCCTAGGACAAGCAGGATGAGTCAGCCACATATGGGTGTTGTCCCAACAGCTCCCAATTTGCGGATAAGCTCTCCAATAGCTCAGAGATTTTTTTTTTTTTTTTTCTCTGAGCACGTGCAGTGCCCGGGCCCCACTGGGCATGTCCAGGAACTACCCATTTCCCCCTGCTTCCCCCTAATCCCCAGTCTTTACCGTATTTTCTCACATATAACGCCCCCAGGAGGGACCTAAGGCTCCCGGGCCTATTCTGATTGGCCCAGGTGCCTTAGGCCCCACCAGTAGGCGGAGCTTTGGGATGGATGGGCCAATCCGGCCTCATTCCGTTATTGGCTGCCTGCTGGACAGGCGGGTTTGGCTCCTGTCGGTCCGGCCAACTACACAAAGGTATGGGGTGGGGGACGGCCATGGGGGTTGCGGGTCGGCTGGGGGGGCAGTCGGAGGTTCTTGGGGGGGCGGTCGTTGGGGGGAGGGGGGTTTGCGTCGAGGGCAGGAGGGCCTGGGATCCCTCCTGCCCGTAATGTAGTGCGGGGTGGGGGTAGGGGGTCGCTGTGGCCAGGAGGGTTTGGGCTCCCTCCTGGCCCAATATTGTCGGGGAGTTGGGGAGTCTGCGGGGCAAGAGGGCTTGGGCTCCCTTTTGCCCCGATCGTGTCGGGGAGTTGGGGGGCAAGAGGGCTTGAGCTCCCTCTTGCCCCGATCGTGTCGGGGGTGCCGTGGTTGGCTGGGGCAAGAGGGCTTGAGCTCCCTCTTGCCCCGATCATGTCGGGGAGTCGGGACTGCCAAGAGGAAGCAGCAGGACACAGGTAGGAGCTTCTACATGATGGGGGGGGTCGGGAGGCTGTGGGGGTGCGAGCGGTCCTTCAGGGTGGGGGTGCGGGTGGGAGTGCGTGCGAGTGGTCCTTCGGGGTGGGGGTGCGGGTGCGTGCGAGCGGTCCTTCGGGGTGGGGGTGCGGGTGCGTGCGAGCAGTCCTGCGGGGGGGGGGGGTGCGAGCAGTCCTGCGGGGGGGGGGTGAATCGGACGTCGGGGGGGGGCATCAGGCTTTCAGGGTGGGGACAGGACTTCAAGGAGGAGAAGAGAGTCGGGGCGGGCGAAAGGAGAGTCGGGGTGGCCAGAGGAGAGTCGGGGCGGGCGAAAGGAGAATCGGGCAGCATACGGGTGTGCGCGGTATATAAAAATTTATGTACATAAATGTGTGTTTTTCGCGCGCTATACCCGTGTGCGCGTTTTACACGGGTGCGCGTTATCTACGTGAAAATACTGTAGTCTCCGCCCGTTCCCATCGGTTGGACTTCTACAGCTCTCCACTTTTTTCGACCTTTACAAGCTTTCTACTTACCACTTTGAAGATGCCAGATACATCGAAGACATGTCCAGGATGCAGGAAGAGGATGAGTACACTGGATCCTCATGAACTGGTCACAAATTTGACCCGATTATACCCATTGGATAACTTATATATACAGTAGCTCTCCCTTTTCCAAACCACTCTTTTAAAAAAATGTATACCTTGCTTGAACCTAAACTCACTATGGGCTTCTTTTATGAAGCCGTTTAGCGTGGGCCGCGGCGGTAACAGCCCCGAAGCCCATAGAGATTTAAAGGGCTTTGGGGTTGTTGCTGCGCGGCAGCCGCTAGCCCAGCTTTGTAAAACAGGCCCAACATAAACCTCCCAAAACTCAGTTTGAACAATTGAAAACTATAACTTGGTTTTGCAGTTCAGACGTAGAACTGTCAACGTGGGCTATTTTTAAAGTATGTAAATGGACCAATGACTTGCGCTATTTTACCACACTTCCCCTTTTATATGATGAGACCATGGGCTCCTTTTTCGAAGCTGTGTTAGCGGCTTTATCGCGCGTGACTTTTAATCGTACGCTAACCCCTGCGCTAGCTGGAAAACTACTGCCTGCTCAAGAGGAGGCGGAAGCGGCTAGCGCGGCCGGCAGTTTAGCACGCGCTATTATGCGCGTTAAACCGCTAACGCGCCTTCGTAAAAGGAGCCTCTAGCTACTAATAACCCAGGTTAACAGTAAAATAACACATCTTAACAGCCCACATTAAAAAGTTTCTTCCTAAATTAGCTAAATTTATGATTGTATCAGCCACAATGACTTTTTTGTTACGAAGCATTTATATACTTAGCTAGAGAATGACACGGGGACAAATTTATCGTCTTCACTGAGGGATCTATCTTCATCCCCGTCCCATCCCCACGAGTTCTGTCCTCATCTGCTATGCAGGGATGGGGCAGGGACAAGGATGGAGATAGATCACATGTGGAAAGGGACAAATTTGGCCCCGTGTCGTTCTCTAGCCCTCCACCAGCTACATCAGTGCTTTTGAATATCAGCCTGTATATGTCATTGTTTCAGGGCAGCCCTCACAGTTTTGATGGTGGTGACGGAACACCACTGCTGTGGATCTGGGTGTGGCATCCACTTCTTTTCTTTCCTAACATGAAAAATCATAGAGGGTGAATGGGGGATGGGATGGGCAAGAAGTAAAGCAGGAAGCAGTTTGGCTTTTGAGGTAGGAGATTAAAGGCTTGATGATCAAAGGTCCCTGTTAAAATCCAGTGTGAGTCATTGTAATGCGGTGTAAATTTTCCGATTTCTAAACGATGTGCAATGCCCAAAAAACACTGCATGCAAATAAGGTCCACTTAAATTCCATCTGGTCAGTCACTGGAAAAAACAACTGACATATGCGCAGAACAGTTCATGGAAAGAAGCATAAATGCGTGCATGTACCAGAAGAGCTAAGGCATAGGCATGTATTTCATAGGTGTGCCTTATTGTAGTGCATCATAGGCGCATGTCATAAGTGACATTGGAGGAGGGGGTGAAGCGGGGAACTGCCAGCAAACCATGTACCGTATTTCCCCATTTATAGGCTAAGGCCTATACATTGATTTTGCAAACCGGCCTAGTGGGCGTGGCTTGCTTAAATGGGGCAATACATCATTCCCCCCCTTAAATACCTCCCTCACCGAGGCTTGAGATCATAAACATCGCTCCTACCCTGCACAGCGTGTTTGGACGAAGCAGGCGCGTCCGTCCAGGAAGTATTTAAGGGGGGTGGGGGATGATGTAAAGGCCACCCCATTGTATAGTCCAAAGTAGGTTTTAAAACTCTTAGATAAGCCGCGGCTAGTAACATGGGGCGGCTTATCTAAGAGTTTTAAAAACCTACATCAGCATTTCCTGCGGCCTATACAAAGGGGCAGGCTATACATGGGGAAATACGGTAAATATATTTTTCTGAACTTCCACCTTATGCAGTTGGCAGCTCCAGACCTGCCGGTATACAGTTTTAATGACGAATGCACCTTGTAACCCTGCCTTGTATCTCTGACATACCTCCGGCTTCCCTGACCACTCCCTACTCGCTAAGCTATGCTGACTGACTTATTTGTAACATCACTGTATATGTACAGTCTTTTACTCTATTAACCGCTCTGAACTGTTATGGTACTGCGGTATACAAAAATAAATAAATAAATAAATAAAAGTTATTATTTAACACACGCACCTAAGATGCGCTTTTAAGACACATGTATCGCATGATATATATGCTTTTGTTTGTGCCCCCCCCAATTCTATAAAAGTATGATGAATGTATTTTTATTTTTTTTTTTACTTCCACCTCTCATACAATCAGCAGTCCCAGAACTGCCGATATATGCTTTTAACACACATAGACCTGCTGGTAATTTTGAAGCATTAAAGGTCAAGCATAAAAACTCCAAGTCCACACACAAAATATGTTTGTCTCACACAGGGCCAAAACCCAACACTGTGCACAGGGTAATTTAAAAAGAAAGCTTTCACTTAGTTCTGAAGCATGGCGCCCGCCGTCTCTCAGCGATGTTATCCTCTACCTCTGGCAGCAACCTGGTCATTCAGAGAGAGCTACAGCTGCGTATATCCTTGATGCAGCCGGATAGCGGCGAAACAAGGCTCTTGTAGGAGGTACAACTGAGCATGGACTGTAAGCAGTGTGCAGCAGTGTGAGTGTGAATCGGGTTGCTGCCGGAGGTGTAGGATAAAATCGCTGAGAGACGGTGGGCCCCATTCATCCACGCTAAGTGAAAGCCTTTCTTTTCAATTACCCTGTGCATAGTGGTGGGCTTTGGCCTTGTGTGAGACAAATATTTTTGTGTGTAGAGTTTTTTTTATGCCAATGTCATGCATATAGGTGGCTTGAAATAGTGTTGATTGTTGCCATAACAGTATAATTTGAGGCTTTTTCTCCACAGTTGGTAATAAATATGTCTTTCTTTGTTTTTGTTTTTTTAATCTTTATTTATTGGATTATTCATTACAATACCTTAGTAACAAACATTCATGAATGAACATAAAAAATGCAAATGTAAATTCCCTACAAGGAACAACAAAATATTTAAGGAACCTAATCAACCATATCCTAGTCCACATTATTGCTGATCGCCAGTATTTTAAAATAAATCGTCAAATCAATTCTTTCTATCTACTATCTAGGAACAGGCAATTGGCTTTTATATATATTATACATCATCCTCCAAAAGTAAACTCAATATTAGAAATTAAACTTTTAGCAAAGGTTTCTCTTTAATAAAATCTTCCACCTGGGCTGGATCAAAAAACACATATTTATCACTTCCATATGAAATCAAGCATTTACATGGAAATTTAAAAAAGAAAGTAGCTCCGACTGCCAAAACCTTAGGCTTTAGCTGAAGGAACTGTTTCCTCTTGAACTGAGTTTGTCTAGAGACATCTGGAAAAATTATCACCCGTTGACCACAAAACATCTCTTGTTTTTTCAGGAAATATAATTTCAAAATATCTTGTTTTTCAAGCTCTGTCTTAAAGGTCACGAGAAGAGTTGCTCATTTATCAATTATGTCTTTAGATGACTCCAAAAACTGTGATACATTCAAACTATCAGGTAACACTATTCTATCCATTCCACCTTCATCTACCTTTTCCTTGGAGTCTCTTGAGATGTAATATAGGTTATCAACCTCAAAGGTCTCCACTTTAGTATAATGTAATATCTCCCTCAAATACATTCTCAAGAGCTCCATCGGAGAAAGGTAATGTGTGATTGGAAAATTTAACAGGCGAAGATTTTTAACTCTGATAGCATTTTCCATTTTTTCTAATTTAGCATGTATCATCATACTATCCTTTATATTAGAAACAGCACTAGCTTGTAAATTACCTACTACCTGATCTAGCTTTTCAATCTTCACAGCTGTTTCTCCAATTTTATTATCTTGTTCTTTAATTTTCACAGTTACATCAGATGAAAATTGACATAAGTTCAAAACGGTTTTTTGTAAAGATGACTCTATTCTATTAATACTTAGCCAAACATCATTTAGAGTGATCACCTTATCCCTGGGGAGAGCATCCGAGCTTTGCCCTGTAATCATCTGTACTGGGGTTAGTTCTTTAGTTTGCCCCAGGGATTGTCCTGAAACCTCCAGACCAGATAGTAAAGATGATTGAGGGGAAGAAGAAATTATTCCTTCCTTAAAAGGGGAAGGAGATTCTTCTAACCGTGAGAAATATGATGGTTGAGGAGGTGGTGTTGGTTCCCCAGAAGATAAGGAAACAGCTTGAATGTTAAAAGTTACCTGTTCCTCAACATGTGGCAAGATAGGAACCACAAGATGGCGATCCATCGGGCCTGTTGTTCCAGCAGATGGTGTTGCTTTAGCTTTCCTCTTACCCATGTTGAAGATTCGATAACCCTGCTCCCTGCTCCTCTTAGGCTCCGAAGGGGCTCAAAAAGGGCAAGCCCCTTTAGCCACACCCCTTCAGCTCGTGACCCGGGGCTCAGGGCCGCGTACCGCGGCTGTGCCGGTGTTTTAAGGCTCCTCTCCAAGGACCCTCTCAGCTGGCTGGGTCAGGCAGCAGCGGGACTGCCTGCCCCGATGTAGAAAAGTGCAACAAGCACTAACGACAGCCTTTCTTTGTGGTCAACAAGGAACAGCATGGGTTTGATCCCACAACCACAGTGTACTGAGGCTATAGCTTTAACCACTGTACCACACTCTCAGGAATAATCTAAGGAAATACTTTTTTATAGAAAGGGTGGTAGATGCGTGGAATAGTCTCTCGGTAGAGGTGGTGAAGTCAAGGACTGTGTTTGAATTTAAGAAAGCGTGGGATAGACACGTGGGATCTCTTAGGGAGAGGAAGAAATAGTGGATGCTGCAGATGGGCAGACTGGATGGGCCTTTATCTGCCATCGAGTCCTATACTGGTATCAGGACTGCAGCAGGGACCCTGTTGAGAGCTGAAGATAAGGCAACTAGCACAGAATTCAGTTACTTGCCAAGCTGCTGCTTCAGGCCACGTTCAGGCCAATAGCAAGCATCCCATTTTTGTCAAAACTAACTGAAAGGGTGGTCTTTAATCAAATATCTGATTTTATTGAAAAAACAATAACTTTACACCCCAACCAAACCGGTTTTCACAAACACCATTCAACTGAACACTCTTTACTTGGCCTTTCAATGATCAGGCACTTAGCTGGTTTAGGTCCTACTTCGTCAATTGCAATTTCAAAGTGGTATTTAATGATTCATTATCTGAAACTTATATAAACAATCATGGAATTCCACAGGGGTCTATTCTCTCACCACTTTTGTGTTTAAATGATTTTTATTAATTACAGTAATACAAACCACAACAATGTACAAACTAAGAAACAAAACAAAATTCCATGGCAACCCTCCCCCCTTCCAACCCTAGTTCCCACAATAGCCAAAAGCAATACTTAGAGTACCTCCCCAAGGAACTTAGACTCTTATAGTCCCAAGGGTAAGAGAATCTCTTCCCGCTTTTGTTCAATATCTATCTAGCTCCACTTCTGACATCGGCTTTTCTGCGTTTGCCTACGCTGATGATATTCAGCTTCTCCATCCTTAAGACCCATCAAACATCTCAGAAATTGATGATATCAGTCAAAAACTAGGCATCATAAGCACATGTTGGTGGAAAACATGTTGGCACTGAATGTCCCCAAAACAAAAACTCTTCTCTTCCCATGGAAAGATGGTATATCATTATGCTCTCCAATTTGTATCGATAATATCCCACTTAAAACGGTCTCATCAGTAAAAGTATTAGGAGTCATAATCGATCAGAAATAGAATTTCCACGACCAAATCATCGATCTCAAACCTCTTGTATCCTTCCCCGAGGTCTGGGGAGGCCTCTGTGTGTACGTTGACACGATGATGTCACACACATGTACGAATGCATGATATCACATCGATGTCTGCGCATGTACAGAGAGCCTCCAGATGCAACCCCCAAGCTCGGGGACTTCTAAAACCCCGACAAACTGCTGGGTTTTGGAAATCCCTCCAGTCACCCAGACATAAAAAGAGGACATGTCTGTGTTGTCACGGATGTCTGATAACCCTAGCTAGGTAGGTCAGGGGTGTTCTCAAAAGATATATGCAGTGTTACAGAATAGTGGGGATCTGTGCCCAATTTGCACTCTAGGATTTACACCAGGTTTCAGATGGCATAAGTCCTCTTGCTCACAGTAGAGTGCCAAATTTGGTATTCAAAGCTTTTCTATAGAGTGCTCATACCGGAGCTCACTGTATGGAATAGTACTGAGTGTAACACTAGGAGAAAATATACAGTAAATTCAGTATGTATTTTGCTCTTGGCTGTTCCTAAAGCTATCAGTTCCTATCCAGTGATAGCTGGCGGCTTTCCTTAGCCGACAGCTTTGTAAAATGTACATTATCAGTGCTGTGGTTTTTCTTTCCGTTGTTTGCAGCATGAGCTTGCCTGCAGCCCTAATTAGAGCTGTACTCTTGACCTCTTGTTTTTCCTGTTCAAGCTCTCTACACCTGCTGGAATGGGGAGTTTCAAGGGAAAACTGTTTAGAGGTGCAGATCTGGTGACTCCAGTAGCTGTCAGAGGCTTATGTCAGGGGCTTCTGGTAATTTCTGTAATTAGACCCTAGTAGAATCCAAGGTAGTTTATGAATTTTCTGAAAGGGTAGACTAGTGGCAGTTGTTACATCCCCAAAGAAGATTTAAGCTCTGCTCTTTGGCGCCAAATTTGTCTTCGGAACCTCTCCTGCTATTGACCATACATTGCTGAAAAAGAGCCCCTTCATTTTGCCTATGCCTGAAGCTGTCACCCAAGTGAATTTTAGATTCAGCCTGTCTGTACTATCTAGGTTAGACATTATAGGCACTTGCTACAGGAGCAAGGAATCAGAGGCTGTGGCAAGTCCCAGGTTTGAAACCTAGTGCTGGCTTGCTTTAGTGAGAAGGTGTGGGTAGGGTTGCCAGATTTTCCAATCGGAAGAAGTTTAAAGCACTGCTATCCAGGTAGCCCATGTTCTATTCCTATGGGAACCTACATCTGAGGCAGAAGGGAGAAAATATTAATTCTGTACAAGTACTGGCACCAGGTTTCCACCATAAAAGTCTTAGAATTGCAAAGGTACATTTGGTGAAATAGTATTTACCATTATCTGATATGCACTGTGCTATTTAAGAAATATGTATTTACTACCTGCATCTATTTCATTTTTGCAACATCTTTGGTTTTGGAGGGAGAGGAGTAGGGAGATAAGGAAATGCACTGTAAATAAGATGGAACTTTTTTCCTAAGAAAACTGTTTAAGGAAACTGCCTCTGTCATTAACTTGCAGGCCAATGTTCAGAACCTAATGCCGACACTAGAGGCAATTAGCGCCAGACTAGTGCTGGTGATAGGCTGCACACGTGTTCAGAGGGCATGAGCAAAGGCAGCAGCATGGGCACAGAAAATCAGTTCGAACAACATGTACATGATCTGCTTGGTTATTCCCACCCAGTGTTCAGAATCATCGCCCTTGAAAAAAATTATGCGCTACTGCAGGAACTGGTGTTAAGATAATTTTCTGACCTTTGGCAAGCAGGAGGAGTGGGCTGAGGTAGGTGGAGATCAGGGCCCATGACGCTGCTGGGTGTTCCTATGTGAAGAGGCAATTATTGTTCAGGGTGGCAGATCATTACAGAATTGGGGGGGTGGGGGGAAGGAGTGAGTGAAAGAAAAGCTGGCTGTTTTACTACTTGGGATCTAGCTAGGTGCTTGGGGCTTGGGACCAGGGTTGGCCACAGTTGGAAACAGGATACTGGTCTGTCTCAGTATGGCAGCTCTTATGTTCTTATGCAAGCCAAGTATAGAACAGTCAAGCCATTGTGTCATCACTGATGAAGTTGACTCTTAAGCATTGGTGGAATGAGGCATTATGACATCACAATCTGAGCTCTAGAATGCTGCTATTGTTTGGGTTTCTGCCAGGTACTTGTGACGTAGGTTGGTCACTGTTGGAAACAGGATACTGGGCTTGATGGATCTTTGGTCTGTCCCAGTATGGCAATTTTTATGTTCTTATGACTAGTAATAGGTGGCAGTGGTAGAAGGAGAGTGAGATGGCCAACTGCATTTTCTTCCCCTAGGCATGCGCATAAGAGTTCTGCTTACTGCAGAATTCTTGCATGCATGCACAACGTACGCTCCTTCCTCTTAGCTTCCCAATTCTTAACACTTAACAGTGCACATTTGATTTGCATACTATTAGCGTTAAGAAAATTAGGAAGGGCTTATTTTTTTGGTGCTGCTCCAGCGGTATTTTCCAACGCTGATCCTTACAGTGCCAGAGTTCTGTGCATAGGCCTGTGAGAGAAGTTTACAAATATGGTGTGGTCTACCTTATTGAATTGAGTGGACAGTGTGATGCAAACTTGCAGCGACTTCCTAGCTCTAGAGGTGGTCCGAGTCCTGGTCCTGATGAATAAAATAATTTGTGTGCCCTACTTTACAGCATCCGGGTAGGATCTAGGCAACCGCCTAGCACCCCAGGGTTTACAAGTGCCAGATTTTTTCAGCGCTGACACCATTTATAGAGTTTGACCTTATATATATACACTTAGCAAGAAACTACTGCGTTCAGGCTGTAAGTACAATACAAAATGCAGTGGTGACAATTCTGTAAATTACTGCCAAGATTTATGTGTCCCAGTGCCATTCTCACACAGTCAACACTGAAACTGTTGGTGCCTATTTGTGCCCCAAAGTAAACCTATCATAGTATTCTATGAGTTACATGCATATTCTAGAGTCACACCCATGATCCACTATATTTACCTATGTTCACACTCCCTCATAGTTATGTTCAAGGTCAGTGGTTCCTAACCCTGTCCTCGAGGACCACCAGGCCAATCGGGTTTTTAGGCTAGCCCTAATGAATATACATGGAACAGATTTGCATGCCTGTCACTTCCATTATATGCAAATCTGTCTCTTGCATATTCATTAGGGCTGCTAGCCTGAAAACCTGATTGGCCTGGTGGTCCTCCAGGACAGGATTGGGAATTACTGTTACAGAATAGCGCCTGGATAAAATACAGAGGGAAGCAAAGTACAAAGTATCCAAAAAGAACAAAAGAAGCACAAAGGGCCTTCAAATACTGAATGAAATTGTAATTAAGTTTGACCTGTCTTTTCTTATATATTTCTTTTTATAGATCCCTGATGCAGGCGATAATGCCAAAACATGGCCTATGCTGGGTCTTTTAATAAAGGCACTTTGTAAATCATGTTCAAAATTCATTCTACTCTGACTCCATCACACCCAGAAGAGTATATTTCATGCAAAGAAGTCTTTTTACACCTAACAAAAAATAATACCCAGAGAAACATATTTAACAGTGTAATAAATATTTTTCAATTAATAAGAATTCACAGTGATCAACCTATAGGCCAAAATTACTAATTAGCCACTTAATTATTTAACTGTGGGAATTATTAACAATTACATTGGTGTAATGAAATAATAAAAACTCACCTATCATAAATTTGGGATTGCAGATAGTTAGAAACTCATCATTCAGAGAGGAAAAAGCTTATTTATCACAAGAATCAAATTGTGATCAATCCATAAATCATAGTGACTAACTTTCTTCTATATTCCAACCCACAATGGCGGGCGCTCGGCATTCACAAAGATCGATAATTGAAAATTCACCTTTAATGCTTAAAGGAAATTATGTATTTAACACAAGCCTCCAATACAAAGTAACCCATCAAAATAATACAATTAGATGTTTTCACATAAAAATAATCATATCAATGTTATATAGGTTTTTATAAAAATTAGCAGAAATTCAAAAATTTTAAAATTTCACAGTGATGAATTATGTATTTTGCTCATTAAGATTTCTGATACAAACCACAATGTTCCTATAACCAAAAATATTATATACCATCATCAGTACTTCAAGGCAAAAAAAACAATACCTCAAAAAGCAGTTGGCACAAAATCAAAAGACTTAAGGGCAAATTTTATAAGAAGAGCCCAAAAGTTAGGCGCCTAATTAGACACTGTTCAGCGCAATTCAAGTAAAATTAGGTGCTATTTAGTGAACTGCGCAGAGCGGCACCTATTTGGGTACCTATTTTGGAGGCGCCCAATAAATAGGCCAGCTCTAGACACAACTAAAAGTTAGATGCCCATGCGAGCGCTTAAGCACGCTTAAGAGCAGGGATTCTGTAAGAAGGCGCCTAACACGTAGCCATGCCCACGCCAGACATGCATAGCGCCTATTTTTTTTAAGGTCGCATAAATTTTTAGAGGCACCTTGTTACAGAATCACGCTGTCTTGATAGGCGCCTATGTTTCAATTAGTGCTGATTAAAAAGCTTAATTGAACTTGTTCTTCAATTTAGATAGACACCTATCTAGTTAGGCGCCTCCAAAATAGGTGCCAAACTTTAGGCACTGGTTACAGAATTTGGGCCTTACTGCTAGGTGATGTTGGTACATGCACACACAAAATTGCCAATTAGTCGGCCCAGTCATACATGTGGTGGTGTTATTCTGTAACTCATGAGTACAATTGGTGCCAGTCTTTAGGCACCAATATATAGAATTGCCCTTGTAAATTTGCACACAGAAGCTAAGGCCGTGGTAATGATGTCTAATTAGGTGCATTTCAGATTGTTGGAACTATTTGATCACTGTATTTTCACATGTTTTAACTATTATGCACTGTGTACATTGTACCTGACTGAGCAAACATAAAATCAAAACAGCATTGTAGACTTGATAAGGATTCATGGTGGATTAGAGTCTGGAGATTACAGTAATAGATTGTAGCATATAAAAACATGATGGATGAAGATGGTTATCGGGAATGAATTTGCTTATACCCCAATGGGATAATAATGACATATCACTCATCTTCTCATTCCGTTTTTTTAACAGTTAATATTCTTTTTGTATTCTACTGAATACAGTAGTCTTCTGCAGTTAATACTATGAAGAAAACTTTAAATCTACTGTAGAAACCTTAGGTAAAGGTAGAAGCATATTCATTTCCTTTAGAGCAGGGTTCCCAACCCTGTCCTGGAGGACCACCAGCCAGTCAGGTTTTCAGGATAGCCCTAATGAATGTGCATGGAGCAGATTTGTATGCCTGTCACTTCCATTATATGCAAATCTCTCTCATGCATATTCATTAGGGTTATCCCAAAAACCCGACTGGCTGGTGGTCCTCCAGGACAGAGTTGGGAACCACTGCTTTAGAGTACTGGTCAATCAATAAAATTCAGGACTGAGACAATTTAGGTCCAGGTAGGGTTACCAGATTTCCTGGCCCCGCTCTGTTCCACTCCAGCCCCACCCCATTCCAGCCCTGCCCCCACACAAACCTTGTGTCTCCTTCCCCAAGCTCAGGACCACATCTGGATGACCTCCGTGCATGCACGGCCGTCGGTGTTATGCGTATGACATCAACACGACATCCACGCATGTGCAGAGGCCCTCCAGACATGGTCTCGAGCTCGGGGGCCTTCAAAAACCCAGACAAACTGCCAGGTTTTGGAAATCCCTCTGGGCACCCAGACAGTCTTCTAAAAAGAGGACATGTCCGGGTTTCCCCAGGCATTTGGTAATCCTAGGTCCAGGATACTACCAAGAATGAGCCATCCAACTCCTATATGAGGAGGGAAGGTTCATAACCCTGGAGGCAATTGAGTATCTACTCAGTAGCTGGCCCAAAAGGTTTTTTTCCATTCCCAAGAGAGAAGCTACTTGCTTGCAGCCAGCTCTTTACTTCTCCAGTTTTTTGTGTACCCACCTCACTCCACACCAGGAAGGCAAATAAGTCATTAAGGGCTGTGAAAATAGGCAGGTAAAGGAGTTGGCAATAATTACAACATAGAAGAGTAGGAGGATTGGCCATGTTAGAAGTATGCAGCAAACACTACTGTACTATTTATTATTTCTATAGCGCTGAAAGGCGTACGCAGCACTGTATATTCAACATTTAATAGATGGTCCAAGAGCTTACAATGTAATTAGGACAGACAGACAGAGCAAATAGGACAGAAAGAGGTGGGGGAGTTTCTTGTAGAGAGAATGAGAGGATGAACATAGGTATCTTACTGTGAGTGGGAGTTATGAGTTGAAAGCAGCTTCGAAAAAGTGAGCTTTTAGCTTGGATTTTTTTTTTTTTTTTTTCAAATGCAATAAAACTTTTATTTAGCATAAAACAAAAGTAAAACAATTCTACACAGTTCAGTTTTTGAAACAGCACTGTTTCATCTAATGCAATACAGTATACTGTAAACCTTTTTTTAAACCAACATTCTACTGAAATAGTATTGTTAAAGATGGAGCTTGACATATTGACTCAGACGGTCTGTTCCAGGAATAAGGTACAGCAATATAGAAGGGATGAAATCTGGAGTTGACAGTGGAGGATGGAGGGAATGAGGTATTGTAGACCCTGATTGATTTTCAGAGGATTGTGTTTGTGAGGAGCTAGCTAAACTAAAGGTGGCAAAGCGATGGGGCTGGATGGTGTACATCTGAAGGTACTGAAGGAACTTGGAGAACTTCTGGTGGCTTTGCTGGCTGACCTATTCAATGTTTCTCTAGAGCTGGAAGTGGTACGAGAGGACTGGAGAAGGGCAGATGTGGGGCCTCTCCACAAAAGTGGAAGAAGTAGAAAGCAACAAACCAGTAAGTCTGATTTCTGTGGTAAGTAAATTAATGGAAACACTTTTAAAACAGAGAATAGTGACGTTTCTGGAATCCAGTGGATTACAGGACCTAAGGCAACATGGATTCACTAGAGGCAGGTCTTCTCAGACAAATCTGATCAATTTCTTTGACAAGGTGACCAGAGAATTGGATAGAGGGAGTATGCTAGATGTGGTGAACTTAGATTTTAGCAAAACCTTTGGCAGGGTTCCATAACAGATGGCAAGTAAACTGAGTGCCCTCAATATGGGCCCCAAAGTGACGGGCTGGGTCAGGAACTGGTTGAGTAGAAGTCAACAGAGGGTTGTGGTCAATGGGGATCGCTCTGAGGAAAGGGATGTTACCATTGTGTGCCTCAAGGTTTGGTTCTTGGGTCTGTTCTTTTTAACATTTTTGTAAGTGATATTGCTAAAGTGCTTTCAGGTAAAATTTGCATATTTGCATATGATACCAAAATCTGCAATAGAGTAGACACCCCTGATGGTGTGAATAACATGAGGAATGATTTAGTGAAGTCTGAAGGATGGTCTGAAATTTGGCAGCTAAAGTTTAATGCTAAGAAATGGAAGGTCATGCATTTGGACTGCAAAAACCCGAGGGAACGGTATAATTTTGGGGGTGAAGAACTTTTGTGCATGAAAGAGGAGTGGGATTTGGGTGTAATAGTGTGTGACCTTAAGATCAAGATGGCCAAACAGGTTGAGAAGACTAGAGCAAAAGCTATAAGGATACCAGGGTGCATAGGGAGAGATATATTGCCAGTAGGAAAAAGGAGGTATTAATGCTCCTGTATAAGTCTCTGGTGAGACCTCATTTAGAATATTGTGTACAATTCTGGAGTACCCACCTTCAAAAAGATATAAACAGGATGGAATCGATCCAGAGAAAGGCTACTAGAATGGTTGGTGGTCTTTATCATAAGGCTTATAGGGATAGACTTAAAGATCTTAATATGTAAACTTTGGAGGAAAGGTAGGAGAGGGGAGATATGATAGAGATGTTCAAATAATATTGATGTTACCAGCCAGGTGTGGATTTACCTATAAAAAAACACATTTAATAACAAAGTGGAGAAAAAGCCTCAAATGCTTTATTAGAGATGGCAATCAACATAGATTTCAAGCCGCTCGCTTCTTATCATAGGCATGAAAAAACTCCACTCACAAAAAATGCAAATTTCAAATAGGGACTAAGCCTTCCCCTGTGCACAAGGATTGAATACAATTTTATTTTTACTCTGAGTAAAAAAAATGTATGTTCAGTCTCTGTGCTGAGTGAACACTTTTTTTAATCCCTGTGCTGAGTAAAGCTGCAGGTAATCATTGAAATGACATTAAATTGCTTATTTTGAGAAAGTTCAGGATCCCCCAATGGTGGCCATTGAGGGTTTATTTGGTTTATAAATGGGCATGAGGTATGTCTCTTCCATTTGAAAGGATGCTCCAGAATGAGAGGACATAGGATGAAGTTTTGAGGTGATAGGTTCAGGAATAATCTAAGGAAATACCTTTTTACACAAAGGGTGATATATGTATGGAATAGTCTCCCAGTAGGGATGGTGGGGACACAGACTGTGTCTCAATTCACTGTTCCTGTATATGCTCTCGGGAATGGAATGAGATTCCGATGTGCATACGCCAGCAGGAAAATATGCATAATTTTAAGAGATTATTGATTACTTATTTTAAGGGAATTGAGCCCTCTGTAGTATATTTGAGCACTGGTCGCTGATATGTCTTTTTATTTGTGTTTAGTCTGTTGTGCATGTATTGGTGTTTTTAATATTGTGTATGCATTTGTTGTGACCCGCTTTGTACAAAGCGGGATACAAATGAATAAATTATAAACTATAAGAAAGCATGGGACGGGCACATGGGATCTCTTAGGGAGAGGAGGAGATAGAGCATGTGGATGTGCCATTTGGCCTTTATCTGCCATCATTTTTCTCTGTTTCTATAAGAGGGACTTAATGAACAGAATTCACATGGGGGGGGGGAGCATAAGGGGAGATAAATGAGAGATATTGAGGGGCTGCAGAGTGAATGCACTTGCAAGACAGTAAGAGGAGTTTGAATTGTATTCGGAAACGGATGGGGAGCCAGTGAATTGACTTGAGGAGAGGGGTATTGTGAGTACAGCGGCTCTGAAAAAAATGATGTTTTGAGTCACACTGAGCAGGGATGGCCCATGTTGAAGAAAAAATAATTGGAACGATTGTTGGCAAAATCAGGTCAAGTGATTTTTACAGCTGTTTACAGCTGGGCCCAGACTATTCACCAGCACAAGTTGGCTCACATGGCAACACACAAACAAGTTACTCTTCATGGCAAAGAAATAGCAGACTACAGAACAATGTCTGGGGCAAAGCAGTAAATGAGCTGGCCCACTCACCAGGCTACTAAACACACCTGTGTGATGCTCTATTAGGATTTCCCATACTAGGTGCCACTGTTCTAGACAGGTATGTCCTGTTTCATTCAGATTTTGGGTGGGTGGAGGTCATTGACCACTGGGGGAGTATGGGAGGGTTCATAACTTTATCCCTTCAGTGGCCATCTGGTCAGTTTGGGTACTCTTTTGGCACTTAGACGCTTTTAAAACAGGTCTAGCTCACAACGTCTAAGTTCCATCCAGAACACCTAGGGAAAGGTTTGATTATCGCTGCAAGATGTCCAAATCTAAGCCCGCCCAGAACACACCTCCAACATGCCCCCTTTTGTTTTGGACACACGGCGGCTAGGACACCTCGTAAGACATCCAGAAAGACAGTTTTAAAAATCTGCACTTGGACGTTTTGGCGAGAAAAACATCCATGTGACAATTTATGCTAGTTTGGGGTTTTTTTTGGGACGTCTTAGAGTTTTGAAAATGCCCCTAATAGTGGAGGAGTAGCCTAATGGTTAGTGCAATGGGCTGAGAACTGTGGTTCTTTGTGACCCTGGGCAGTGCTCAATGCTTTTTGTAAAGATATCTTATGTATTTAATTTATGCTAAGTCCACGAATCAAAAAAACATTCAGTATTCCAAGTGTTCTATATAATAGAAATATAACCTCTTACAATTTTTCACGTATATCTTCAGGATCTCAGTGACACCACTCACCGCTCACTGTATCTAAGAGCAGTATAGCTTTAAGTGCCATATCGTCACTGATCCATAATATCTATTTTATGCTAATTTAGCCCCTTAATTATCATTTAGTACTTATAAATACTTAATAATTTAAATATTTTGCATGCTTTAGGATAAGTATCTTATCTTTTGAAATGTTCTTGTCTATGGTCTGGGAAAGATGGATCTGACATGTTTTGCTAAAAAGCGCTTTCTTGAGCCGTCTTAAGCCATCTAAGTTCCCATTCATTTTTGCCGAGACAATCATCCATATGTCCATGAATCATCCATATGTTAAGAATAATTTTACAAACAGATTGTGTGCCTAGTTTGTGGATTGGGGGGGGGGGGGGTGGAGAGGAAAGGAAAGGAATCCAGGGAGGGTGAGAGGGCTAGATTATAGATGTGGGTGCTCTATAGCCCCTGATCCAGTTGCGGTGTTGAAATAATTTGCTAAAATTACAGTGATATAGCCAATAATAGATTGAGTATTCCAGGCAATCTTTCATTTCAGTTAAAGCAGTTTAGTTTTAACATGTCAGATTATCATGATAGCCTAAGGACATGCATATTAAGTACAAACTTATTTAAATTAGATTCATAATAAATGCATTTTTCCTCATACATATGCAACAGAGGTATTCAAAAGACCTAGAATTCTAATCAGCTTTTTGATCTCTCAGGATGGTGGGGGAGGGGAGCACAGAATAATCCTGGTTCCAATTAACTTCTTCTAATATAACCCTGATTCTAGACATATCCCTGTGAAGTCCTGCGGACACTACATTGAGTCTTGTAAACTGTAGATCTGTTATCCCACAGATGACAGGTCTCTGGTCACAAGACACTATATCGGCATCCCTCATCAAGTGAATGTGTGACAGGAAGTATGCTTTGCTAAATGTACTTTTAATTTGAACATATCCCTTGAGGAAGTTCTATCGTGGGGAACTTAATATCTTTATTTTTCACTTCAGATTTAATTGAAGCTCTTTTTCATTTTCCATAGCTGACAGTTTGAAAAACTCATCATTATGTTTGCTCATGATTTACAGTGCCTATGCTTATTGAATATGATTATACCCATACATTGTTTTTCCAGAATATACAAGTCCTTATTTTCTTCTTCACCTGTGTCGCAAGCCCAGCACTACAGCTAGCCTTGTTCCAGGTAAAAAGCCTAGAAACACAGCCCTGAAGCTGAAGAGAGCTGATCAGTGTAGCAGCTTTACTATTGACATGGACCAGGACTCAGATTCTGGGGAGGTTTTCCAAGAGCACCTTTAAACCTAAGCCAGACACTGGTAGGACAGAGTCTAGGAAACAGGCATTGTCTCCTTTAAATGCACACCTGCTTAGGTTAATTGCAAAGCAGGAGAAAGCCCAAGGAAAGCAGAAGCCTGCCCATTAGAGAATGACACGGTGACAAAATTCATCACCGTCCCCGTCTCCGCGGATAACCGTGGGAAACCATCTTCATGTCATTCTTTAAGGAGAGAGGGAAGAATCAGAGTATTAATGGCCACAACCACTGACCCACAAGCCTTGCTTTGAAGAATGCTGGTGTAGAAGGATTGAGGTTGAAATAGACACTAGAAAATGACATGGGATTATTTCCTGCGGTTATCTGCGGGGACAGGAACAGTGATGAATTTGTCACCGTGTCATTCTCTACTGCCCATCCCCCATGTAGACTTGGGTGTTGCATAGAGAGTCGCGCGGGGACAGAAATCCCACCCATCCCCGCCAGGATCCTCTCCGTCCCCACCCATCCCTGTCAGGATCCTCTCCATCCCTAACCATCCCTGCAAGGAATTACCTCCATCCCTGCCCGTCCCCATAAAAAGCAGCAATTACTTCTGACAGGATCATCAATTCCACAGTTTCTTTTGTGTTTGCGCTGCTGTTTTCCTTGTGGAATTTCTTTGGTGGAACCCTTTTTTTGTTTTCTGTTCAGGTAATTAATTTATAAACCCTCCTCTTTTACTAAGGCTGACGTGTCCATTATATTATATGGACGAACCCTGCTTCCAAAGCCTTCCATCCTCATGGGAGTCCCGTTGGCTAGAGGGGAGTTCCGTGGGCCAGAGGGGGGTCCCCGTGGGTGTCCTGTTGGTTAGGGGGGATTCCCACGGGATCCATGGGATTCTCACGATCCCAGTTCCCGTGCAGACCTCTAGTGTAGCACTCACAAACTAAGGCAGCTTGAGCAGTGCAGGCCAGAGAGAGACAGAGCTGAGCCAGCAGAGGAAGCAGATCCATGTCTAGGTACTCCACAGGTTAGGCAAGGTAATGAAGTAGAAATGGTAGATTGGGAGGAATCCTTACCTGCTAATCAGCTGCCATGCCTGGGACTACAGAAAGCAATAGAAATTGCTCTACCCCCAGTTGGTGAACAAATGGCCGTGAGTTGAAGCTTGCTTTTTGACTACTTTTTGGCTGGAGTAAAGAAGCTGATACTGTTTGGGTATTTATTTGATAAAAGGACTGTGTTTTGCTGGCTGGTATTGTTCCCAGAAGCCTGAAGCTGTTTTGGAAGTTTGCAAGGGCAATTAGCAGGAAAAGCTGCCCTACCTGAAAAGGACTTTTGTTTTGCTATATTTGTTGACGAAGACAATATAAAGATTGTTACCACTGCTGCCTTAGAACACTGCTAAACTCTAAGAGCACTCGTCTGTGCTGTCTACAGGACTTTGTATCGTGGTGTGTTTTTTTCTGCTTATGAAGTTACAAGCCACTGATTGCTACAGTAGGGATTGTGGGGCAGAATCCACATGAGATCCAAAGGGTTGGGATTGTGGGGCCTAAAAGGCCATTACTTTCAGTGGATTCAGCAATTCCCCACTCCTCCAACTTACTAGAGTTGATAGGGGAAGCCTGACTACATTTAGGCAGGCACAGTGAGTTTTGTAGGGAAAAGTTTTGTGATTCAATGAACTGTGAAAAATACCTGTGTTGTATTTTTGGTTTTGTTTTTTTTCACTGGCAAATTGTCAGCTGTTGGAATTCCTGGACTTAGCCTGAAGCAAGGGTGTTGCCAGCCATGTGCTGACCTGGAAGCCAGAGGGGCTGCAGTGCAAATTGCAGGAACAGGTGAACTGTTTGATTTTTGTCTTTATTTTGATAGTTTTGTAATCACCTGTAAGCGGAAACTGTGAGACCCTGATTCTCAGGGAACAAAGGAAGCTAGGCCACTGGACTAATGCTAGTTTTCTTTTGATACATGTTTTGAACATCAGCTGAGTACAAAATAAAAGCCTACTTTATTTGAACAGTGGCTGGACTGTGGCCTTATTGTGATTTGGGGAGCTTGTGCCATTCTATTATTTTCCCAGCAGGGCTTTCACCTTTTGAAGGCATGCCTAGATCATAAATTGCACTCAGCGAGGGTACCCGCCTCAGGGCCTGGCACACACTGTGCGACACCTGAAATCTTAGCCATGGGGATATACACATTTTCAGATTTTTCCCCCCAGTTTATTTCAAATTTGAATGTGTGTTAGAACTTTTTTATGCAGGTGGAGAGGGGTCCAGCAGAGGGGTGGGGGTATTTGGCAGGAGGGACTGGGCATCCTTCCTGCCGGTGAAGAATGCTTCGGGGAGGGGGAGGGGGGAGGATGTTCCAGTAGGAGAGATTGGGCATCTCTCCTGCTGTGCGATGTACAGGGGGGTTGTGGGAGGTTTTGTAAAAAAAAAAAAAAAAGGGGGGGGAGTTAATTTGTGATTACTTATTCCATACTGGGTGAGGGTAGTTCTGTGTTCTATGTGTATGAAAGACACAGTTTTCTGTTAGCATTGACCAGCCTTGTTTGGCGAAATGCATCAGGCGTGGTTCCTGGGAGCACCTTGAATAAACCTGATTTGAATCTCCTTATTTTTAGCCGATCTTCTTTTGCTCCACGTTGGATTCTTTGGACCACTTGCCTTGTTGTTTTGTTATAAATTAACATATATGGAGTGGAACGTACCAGAGAAGATACAGATTTGGTTGTTTATACATACATATGGATTAAAGTTGGACGACATAGAGTGAGGCAGTTGAGAGGAGTTGCAAACTTGGTTATTAATATAGACTTATGTTTTGGATAGTATTATTGCTTTACAATGCATTTGAACACTTTTATATACGTATTTATTTATTTTGATTTCTATCCCATTCTCCCAGAAGCTCAGAACGGGTTACAAGTAGACATTCACAATCGTTTGAAAACAGACTAGTCATGACAACAAATAGGTTACAGTAGACAATAACAGAGCTTATTCTAGAGACCAGATTGGTCATAATGAAGAGTACTAGGAGAAGTATATTGAGGAGGCAGTTTTTAATGGCCCCGTTTGGCGTAAGAAGAAGGTCTTTACTACTCTGCGGAAGGTCATTAGTGAGTCTAGCGACCTGATTTGTGTGGGTAGTCGGTTCCATTTATTCGGAGGGATCTCCCTGTGGGAATTCTGAGACTTTGTTCTGCTTTGGAGCGGACAGGGCGATTAGGGATGTATAGGTGTAGCTTGGATGCTATGTAGGCTGGGGTTTTTTGGTAGAATCTCTTGTGTGTCATGACCAGGGCTTTGAAGATACATCGCTTTTTGACTGGTAACCAGCATGGAAAGGGTTCAGCGTTAAAGTCCTGGGCAAGTAGGTGGGAAGGGAAAGAAGGGGGGATTTGTTCAGAGATGTTTGAGGCTTGCATAGAACTAAATCTGTACACTGGCACTGGTTTGGTAATCTTTGTTGTTTGTTTGAATTTTATAATAAAAGAAAAAATAAATACAAGTGGAAATAAAGAAGTAAATAAGAAAACAGGTAAATAAATGGGGGTGGGGCATGGGGCGGGGTATGGATGGGACATGGGTGGGGCAGGGTGGCTAGAGGGAAGGATGGAGGGAATGAGGCCTAGGGGCCCTCGAAGAATTAATCCTGCCCTGTGTGTAGGTGTGAAGCAAGCCCATATTAAGTGTCCTGGCAAATATGGAAGGGGATTTAACACAGCCCTGTGTGCTATGTGTCTGCCCTGTGTGGAGAATTCTCTTAGATTCCTCACTTACATTTAAAGATGAAATAAATTCTCTGGTTAAGAAATGTTTTTGTCAGTCAGCATATATTGAGGCATTTTTCCATCACCAACACTTTACAGCTCCTGACTAGTTAAACTGCCTGTTTCTGGCTAACTACTAATTTTCAGCAGGGTTCCTTTTACTAAGGCGTGCTAACCAATTTAGCATGTGCTGATCGATTTAGTACACGCTAAAGATTAGCATGCGCTAAATGCTAAGGCGCCCATTATATTCTTTGGGCACCTTAGCATTTAGCATTGCTAATCTTTAGCACACGCTAAATCCATTAGCATGTGCTAAATCTGTTAGTACGCCTTATTAAAAGGAGCCCTTAATTGGTTAGTGCTGCTGAAAATAACCAGTTAGCGCCAAACTAAAATCCAGCTATTGTAGGAGCATTAAGGGGGCACTTGGCTGGTTAAGTGCCAATATTCAACACTTAGGTGTCCTTTTACTAAGGCGCGCTAACCGATTTAGCATACGCTAACCGATTCTATGGGTGCCTTAGCATCTTTACTGCACGGTAAATCAGTTAGCACGCGCTAAATCAGTTAGTGCGCCTTACTAAAAGGACTCTTTAATTGCTCAAGTTAATTGCATAAATAGGACTGCATAAAAGTCAGTCCTATTTTTGGGCCCCTGTTACAAAGCCAAGGTAACAATTCCCACACAGCAAATGCGACCCAGCCCACTCAATTCCTATGGGCTGAGGTGCATTTGCCATGCTGGGGCTTGATACCACAGGTTTGTAAAAAGGGTCCCTTATGCGGCAACCCATAGCTCGTTAAGTGCTGATTATTTTACGTACCCCCTCTTTTACTAACCCATAGTGTGGGTTTTAGCGCCTGCAGCAGCGGTAACTGCTCCGACGCTCATAGGAATTCTATGAGCGTCGGAGCAGTTACCGCCGCTGCCAGTTCTAAAACCCGCGCTATGCGTTAGTAAAAGAGGGGGTTAACCAGCTATATGCTAGCCAACTCAGGAAACCTGGAAATTCAATGCTGGTGCCCAGACATGGCCCAGCATTGAATTTTCAGGGTTTTTTTGTTTTTGTTTTTTTTCAAATTCTTTATTCATTTTTCATCTTACAACAAGTACACAATATTACATCATTTAAAACTTTTACACATCACTTGAATTTCTTTCTATTGTCATCGTAAGGTGGTACCTCGGTTTACGAGTGCACCAGTTTGCGAGTGTTTTTCAAGACGAGCAAAACATTCGCAAACTTGGTGTCTCGTAAACCGAGCTTGCCTCGCTGTACGAGCGCCCTCCTCCCGCGATCCGGCATCCCCCCTGCTCGCATTGCCCCCCTCCACCGCGATCCTACTTCCCCCCCTCCCGAGCAGTCAATGACATCCTTTACCCGACATGGCACTAGTGCCCGAAGATCCTCCCTCTTCTGGCGCGGCCTGGGATGGGCGGTGCGTCGGAGATCCTCCTTCTTCTGGTCTGGGCTGGGCTGGACTGGCTTTGAGCATTTGCGCATGCTCAAAGCCTTCTGGTCTCGCTCTCTCCGAGATTGAGAGCGAGACCAGAAGGCTTTGAGCATGCGCAAATACTCAAAGCCAGTACAGCCCAGCCCAGACCAGAAGAAGGAGGATCTTCGGGCACCGGCACTGGTGCCAAGTCGGGTAAAGGGTGTCATTGACTGCTCGGGGGGGGGGGGAAGTAGGATCGCGGTGGAGGGGGGGGCAACGTGAGCCGGGGGGGATGCCGGATCGCTGGGGGGGATGCCGGATCGCCGGGGGGGGGGGGTGTTGGAACAGCGTCGGATTCCTCAAGGGGGGGGAGAATGGAGCAGCGCCGGTAGCCTCGGGGGGGGGGGGGGGGGGAGCAGTTTCCCTTACTTCCTATGGGGAAACTTGCTTTGATATATGAGCAATTTGGTTTACGAGCATGCTTCTGGAACGAATTATGCTCGTAAACCAAGGTTCCACTGTACATAAATTTATTCCCTCCCCACCCACCCTTTCTACAAAAATTTCAATCAAAAATATCATATAAATATTGTATTCCTATCTATTGATTAAACCTTCAATAGAACTTTATACCATCCCCCCTCCCCCTATGTATAAATATATTGTCAGTGGAAAATGATGTCTAATCATTACAATAATTTGTCAATGGCCCCCAAATCTTTTTAAAATTATTATAATTCCCTTTCTGTATAGCAATTGGTCTTTCCATTTTGTAAATATGGCACAACAAATTCCACCAGAATGTATAACTAAGATTATTGTAATTTTTCCAGTTACTGGTGATATGTTGCATGGCGACTCCTGTCATAATCAATAGAAGTTTATTATTGCTTGATGAAATTTGACTTTTTGTTCTCATTGACATGCCAAACAGAATTGTATCATATGATAATGCTACATGGTTTTCTAATAAAGAATTTATTTGAGACCAAATTGATTTCCAAAAGGCCATGATACAGGGACAATAAAATATCAAATGATCTAGGGTCCCTGCTTCGAGATTACAATGCCAGCATCTATTAGAATTAGAGCTATCTATCTTTTGTAATTGAACTGGTGTCCAAAGTGCTCTATATAACAAAAAGAACCAAGTTTGTTTCATAGATGCGGACACTGTGCATCTCATTCTCCAAGACCAAATTTGTGGCCATTGAGACGCAGAAATTTGATGCTTAATCTCAATGCTCCAAATGTCTCTAAGTCCAGTCCTTGGTTTTTTTATTCATAAATCCAGATATCAATTTATACCACTGGACGGCTTGGTGTCCCAAGAAATCCGCCTGAAAGCATAAGAACTCCAGACTATACTGATTATTGAGATTTTTCCATTCAGGGAATCCCTCCTGAATAGCCTGAATTTTCAGGTTTGATGTCAGCGGCACACAGCAAAACACTGATCGTTGCCGGCTGAATATCAGGCCTTTAGTTATCTAGGTGATGGTTAAAATATTGATTGGCACCCAAATAAATGCTGGTGCCCAGATTAGGCATGGTGCTGACTATCTGGATCTAATTTAGCCCAAAGATATCATCAGCTTTAAAACCACTGACTGCTAAAAGCTGAATATAAGCGAGTCAGTTTATTGAATCTAAATCATTTGGGAGGAGAAGGGAGGAATGTAAAAACTGCTGCAAGAGTAATCTTCATTGTCAAGCTCTGCTTGAAAGATCTCCATTAAATTTTAGTCAGTTATCAAAGCATTTCAGAACTTTTTTTTTTAATAGAAAATTAAAAGTATCAATAGCATAGCAATTATTTGAGAAGCATTAAAAGCTTGCCTGCACCTTAAGTCACAGAATAATTTTCTGTTCTTGTACGAGTAGGCATAAATGAGAACAAACTGGAATCAGAGCTACAAGAATGAGATGCAAAATATTGTTCTAACCTGCATATATCTTAATTATAAAAAAAATTAGTAAGAAGATATATTTAAAAACACATAGAAAGAAACAGAACTTGCAATAGTCATGAAACAAAATATTAACTAGAGAATAACACAAAACTCAATTTCCCTATGAGTTTTGTTGTTGCCCCTGTCCCTGCCCCATCCTGTAAGTTCTGTTTTAACTGTAGAAGCCTTGAACACTTATGATTTTAAAGTGTTTCAGGCTTGTGCAGATGAGGATGGAGCTTGCAGGAATGGGGCAGGGATAAGCAAAGAACTTGCGGGGATGGGACCAGAAAATGAGTTCCCACAGGGATGGGGAAAAATTTGTTCCCGTGTCATTCTCTAATATTAACTGCATAATATTAGCTAACAGCAGTATGCGGCATTTGAGCCACTCATAATCGCAGGCTGACCTCTGCTTCCCAGTTAAATACTTTTTGAATATTGGGCCCTAAGGATCTGGAGAAACATAAAGGAAATGTACTGCTGTCATATAGATTAAAAAAACCAAAACTGAAATCCATAAAAATGTTATATATTCTAATAGATATTGCTTACATGCAACTGTCTCTAATAATCAACCTTAAAGAAAAGTCTTGGGGAAGATTTGCTTCAAAGATCCTGCTAAATATATAAGTCCATCTGTATTTTGGGATCAGGGTTTTTCTGACCAGTTCAAATCCATAATAAATATATAAAGAGAGCGAGATGGATTGATATTTTACATCTGCAAAATTTCTATAAGATAATCTACCCTCTCAGTGGTTCCCAACTCTGCCCTGGAGGCCCACCCAGAAGTCATTAGGATGAGATGTCAATAATTCAGCCACAGGTGTAAAATTCAAAGTTCACTCCCCCCCCCCTTTTTTAAACCATAATAGTGGTTATTAGCACAGGGAGCTGTGCTGAATGCTCTGTGCTGCTCCTGACACATTCAGAGTGGCTCCCTACACTAATAACTACTATCGCGGTTTAGTAAAAGGGGTATTTATTAATAGTAGCATTGCAAAGACTCAGACTTGACACTGACAGTGTTTCGGCAACTATGTCTTTGCAAGAGGCTCAAAAGCTGATTTCTCTATCACATGAATAGAACATTAAGCATTGGTCAATGTTTGGAGTGAGCAGAGAAAAAAAATGGTGTCCAAAGCAAAGCTAACTTTACTTAGCTAGTTTCCATAGTAAAAAAAAAACTTTTATAGTTTTATAGATTTAAATATTGAACTTTCTGTTAGAAATAGTCTCTGACAGATTCCGAAACTTGGAGGCAGCAGAAATGGTTGTGTAGTTGTGAAGCTCCCATTCCCAGGCATACTTTTTGTGACTTTTCAGTTTTTAAAAATCTTCCCCATAGGAAGAAAAAGCTTAAAATTACTTATTAATGGCTTCTACCAAGCAATCCAAACTGGAATCAGCCTTTAATGCAGGAGGGAAGGCAAAAAGATTGAAAGCAGATCCGCCCACACCTTCCAAGATTCTCCAGCCTGCTGATGCTATAGACATGACAGAGCTAGTTGAAGAGCTGAAAAAATCAAATTACTGCTACAAAGTAACTCAGAGCAGTTGGCAGCAGTGAGAGAGGAAGTGGCTAACCTGGCACAGAAGATGGAGATGGTACATATTAGAGTGGAAAAGATAGAAACTCAAGTGAAGATGGTAGAAATGGAGCAGTTACAGTTTAAAAAAAGATCACAGGGTTCTCCAGGCCATGGAAAAATGGATGGAAGAATTTGAAAACCAGCCTCGGAGGAATAATGTGAGGATTCTGGGATTAACAGAAGAGGTGGAGGGGAAAAATGTAATAGCTTTCCTGGAAGAATTTATACCACAGATGCTCCACCTTAATTTAAAAGTGCCGTTAGAAATTGAAATGGCACATAGAATTCCAGGAAAAAGATCCAACAGTCAGAAGGGCCCCAGGCTATTGATATTTGGTATACTTCGTTTCCAGCATGTTATGGAGATATTAAAACTGGAAAAGTAGAAAAGAAACTTGAATTATAAAGATTCAAAGATATTATTTGTCCCAGATTTTGCAAGGGCAACAGCAAACCAATGCATGCAATTTTTATTATTAAGATCACAATTAAAGCTGATTAGGGCAAAATAAATTAAAAGAATTTATTACAAATTAAAAGAATTAAAATGACAAATTAAAAGAATATCTGTCTCAACAAGAGACACCAATGGACTGAGGGAACATTCTACTATAACTTCAAGCAAATATTTGTTGTTTTTCTATTTGACTTTCAATTGATTTTGTTTACAATGATATTCCTGGTGCTTATGGGTTTCTAAGCACTAATATGTAACATGCCTGCAATATTCCTGCTGATTAAAAATATTGGACAGTCGGAGATCTTGTCAGCTATGTGGTTATGCTGGTTGGAGAGTCCAGAGTCTGTGGAGGAAACTGATGCTTCAGATGATTTTATTTTTCCTATTTTGTTTTTTGTATGTTTTGTTAAGACCATAGATAAAATTTTACGGTTTCGGAATATATATTTTTTAATATATATATTTGACGGTTCTGATTTCTAACTGTCACAGCACTGTTATCATGAGGGCATTCTTTTTTTTTTCATTTGATTCTGCCTCGTGATTGGAGAAAGTTCGATCTCTATTCTACTTCTGACCATTTGGGTAACTGGTGTCTCCAATCAGGAAGCACTTCAGAGGGGAGTGAAGAAGGTTAACTGGGAAATGGAGTCAACGGAAGCTTAACATCTGAGAAGAAAATATTAATTAAATCTTTGGGGTCTTCTGATGTGAATGGTGCGTCTTCGGTTAGAACAGCTAAGTGGCCATAGAAGAGATTTCCAAGGAACACCAGATGATTGCTTCCCGGATGCTATGTGCGATCCCGCAGGATGCCGGCTCCGGACTGCAATACAGCGGCGATGTCGGGGTCGCTCGGAGGGGAATGGTGGAGCTGGTTGATGCCTGCCGCATGCTGTTTTCTCTGTCTCTCTGTTAAAGGATATATGATCGGACCATCAGATACTGAAAACTAACCTGTGTATGTCCCTTGGCCGCAGCAGAAAGGACTTTGGTAATTGTCTCTGGAACCAACTTGATCACTTCTCAGTGATAGGCCAAAGGAAAATGGCCTGGCTTTCCCTACAAAAGAACGTTTGTCAGTGTGTCTGCTATGTAGTAAGACCATTCAAGGCTCAAAGTATGAGAGCTTTCAGCCCTCTTTGCGATCATAACCTTGGCAAAAGAAAACTTCAGAGACTAGCACGGTATAGATCTGGTTTTAAGTAATAAAATTCAATACAGCAGAGCTTTTGGCTCAGCTGATGCTATTATTAGAAGCTTAGCTCTTCCTGTGGTCTGCATCATACCAACCTAAAAGCATTATAGAATAGCAATTTTAAAGAATTTTTAAATAAATTTAAAAATTTATTTAAAAATTTGAAAAATTATTTTATCAATTAACTATGTTTAGTCTGTTATATTTATTGGTTGCTATAGACTTGTTTATTAGCTGTCATTGATTTAGTTAATCTGTGATATATTTATCTGAAAGATAAATGAAAGTTATGTTGGGATTATTTAGGATACTTTATGGAATGATAAGAGTACTGTTTAGTCTATTAGAGTAAATCTTACTTTGTTATGAAGTCCTATTTTATGATTTTATGAAACTTTTCATTAAAGCGCTGTTTAGATTGATTCTTTTAGATACTATTGTATTTGCAGTTATATATTTGCATATGTACAAGTAAATATATTGTTTTCATCAATTTTTGAAATTCTAGAAGGCATGTGTTTTAATGTATTATCTTTATCTCTTTATTTAATCATTTACTATTATTATTTATTTATCCAGGTATCTATTTAATTATTATATTTTGAGGTAGATCATTGTTAATTTATTATGGTAAAATACTTATCTTGCCTGGGGGAGGGTTCTAGCTACTAGTCTATGGGGTCTTTTTATCAAGCTGCACTAGCGGGGTTAGCGCATCGGACATTTCATCACGTGCTAACCGCTGCAGCCACTAAAAAACTAATGCCTGCTCAATGCAGGTGTTAGCAGCTAGCGTGGCAGGCGGTTTAATGTACGGTATTACGCATGTTAAACCTCTTCTGCAGCTTGATAAAAGGACCCCTATAAGTGCGCTTTCAAGCAATTATGTGATTTGTAGGGTTGGGGGAAGGGTGAGGACAAGGGGGTTTTATAAAGGGATTCTGGACTTGTATGGATCTAAAGGTACTCTTAGGGATAAATGAATTTTTAGAATATCTTCACAGTATTACAATTTTAAAAATTAATAATGAATCTTAAACTGTTTTTTTTAAATAACAATGGGCTCAATCATCCTGTTAAGAGGAAAACCCCCCTCTTAATTTCTTAAAATGACAGGATGCGGATATATATTATATCCAGGAAACACACTTATCCGCTATAGAATCGGTGAAGTTAGAAGGGGGGGTGGGTTAAACATTGTTTTTTCACTTTAGCTGTGGGTAAGAAGGCTGGGGTGGCTGGGGTGGCGATCGACCATTTTCCGGACCTGGCCGGCTGTGCACCCCCCCTAAGGCTGCCGTCGGAGAGGAAGTTCCGGCCAGCCAATCGCTGCCTGGCTGGGCGGAATTTCCTCTCCGTCAGCCCGACGCTGGGAAGCAGAGAGAGCTTGGGGCAGCCGCGGTGGCGGCTTTGGGGCCTGTTTCCCGATGGTTTCAAGTTTTAAATTTTTATTAATATTTGATAAATTGCTTATTCAGTTAATTAAGCGATGTACAGTTTTATAAAAACATAGGTTGTGAAAACTAACAGGGTAATACACATCCTTTAACTCTAGGACAGACATGAAGCATGGGGATAGCGGGGAGAAGTTACAATTTTTAGTTAAAGAGAGAGAACAAAAAAGGGAAAAACAAGAGGGAAGGTAACAAAATAAAGGCTTGAAGTTTCATGTGGTAGGTCTCATTATTAGATATTGAACGCGTCTTTGAAAAGATAAGTTTTTAACGTTTTTTTAAATGAAGTTATGTGTTTTTCTTCTCTAATGTACTGTGGCAGTGCGTTCCACAGTTTTGGGGCCATCACAGAAAACATATCGTGTCTTCTAATGCCTATAATTTTCAAAGAGGGGACGGTTAAAAGGTTTTGCGACGTTGAGCGGAGAGATCGGGAGATGTTGTGAGGGATAAGCATTCTTGAAATAAATTGTGGTTCGTTAGCGGATAAGGTTTTGTAAACTAAGAGCAAAATTTTAAAGTTAATCCGATGGCTGATTGGCAGCCAATGAGAATCTATTAGTAAAGGAGTGACATGGTCATATTTTTTGGCATTATAAATTAATTTAACTGCCATATTTTGTATAATTTGTAGTCTTCGTTTTTCTTTTTGTGGCAGCAGCGGCTTGGTGAAGGGCAGGGAGACAGAAGGGAAACAGAAAAAAAGAAAGGGGGGCATGAAGAGAGAAAAAAGAAAGGGCAAGGAGAGAGGAAGAAAATGTTGGGGGAGGGAATAAGGTCTGGAGGAGAGGAAGCATACAGACTGAAAGAAGGGAAGAAAGACTGGATGCACAGTCAGAAGAAGAAAGTGCAACCAGAGACTCATGAAATCACCAGACAAGGTAGGAAAAATGATTTTATTTTCAGTTTAGTGATCAAAATGTGTCTGAATTTATTTCTGCTGTCTATATTTTGCACTATGGCCCCCTTTTACTAAACCGCAATAGCGGTTTTTAGCGCAGGGAGCCTATGAGTGTCCAGAGCAGCACTGGATTTTCAGCGCAGCTCCCTGCGCTAAAAACTGCTATTGTGGTTTAGTAAAAAGGGAGGGGAGTATATTTGTCTATTTTTGTACGGTTGTTACTGAGGAGACAGTGCATAGAGTCATCTGCCCTGACCTCTTTGAAAAAACCCCAGAATAGGAATGATAATTAACATTTTCTCAGCGTACAGTGTGCTTTGTGTTTTTTTTTATTTTATTGTTGGTAGATCATTTCAACTTGGTCATTTTAAAAGTAGCTCGAAAGCCTAAAAAGTGTGGGCACCCCTGAGCTAGAGCGTTGAAGCTGCGTGTTGCTGCCGTAAAGGTCATCTCTGACACAACCGGAAGTTGCATCAGAGACGACCTTTACGGCAGCCATATGCAACTACAATGCTCCAGCTGCTGTAAGAAGGCAGTTTAGACATCGCCGGCCACAGGCAGGGAGGTTTATCGGACCGGGCCGGGGGGGGGGGGGGGGGCATTGCAGATCTTGTTGCAAAAATTGGAAAGGTGAGGAAGAGAGAAAGATGGGCCTGTGGTGGATGGAAAGATTGAGAGAAGGGGCAGATGATGGAAGTGGGTAGAAAGGGGAGAGAGAAGAGGTCAGAGTGGGGAGAAGGGAGAGCAAATGCTGAATGGAAGTGGAGAAAGAGAACACATACTGGATGGAAGGAGGGATAAAGAAAAAGGACATATGCTGGATGGGGTAAGAAGATAAGAGTTAGTGAGATAGTGGAGGGGTGGAAAGGGGTGGCATGCTGTGGATAGACATAGTGAAAAGAGGGAAACTGAGGACTGCATATTAAGAAAGAATTTAATTTAAACGGAGGCAGAAAATAAAGAAGGAAGACCTATTCCTAGAGAAGGAAAGGGAAGAGAGAGAAGAGAGAGAAATGCCAGAGAACGGGGAAGGAGACAGAGATATCAGATCTGAGCGGAGGAAATGAGAAGAGAGAGATGCTAAAAACCCACAGGGGGGAGGGAAAGAGAGATGAAAGGAGAAAGATGCCAGACCATGAGGGAACAGAGGGAAGATGATGGATGCCAGACCAAAGGGGGGGGTGTCTAGAGGAGAGATGGAAGGGGGAGGCATACAGTTTCTGGAAGGGGCATAGAAGGAGAGAAGATGCCATATAGGGAGGGGCAGAGAGATGGCAGACAGTGGATGGAAGGAAGACAGTAACAAGAAGATGAGGAAAGCAGAAACCAGAGAAGACGAAGGTAGAACAAAAATTTTCTATTTATTTATTGCTTTAGGAGACATATGTCACTGTTTCTATGGTGTTGCATTTTATGCAGAGTCCAGCTTCTTGCTGGTTCAATTTAACCTTTGTCTATGTATTTCTATTTTATCCCCCCTTTTACAAAACTGTGGAGCGTTTTTTAGTGCCAGCCGTGGTGGTAGCAGCTCTTATGCTCAGAATTCTATGATATTATGATGTTTATGTAATATAACTTAATGTGTATGCATTTTGTAATCTGCCTAGTTTATATGTATATACATTTTTAAAATAATAAATACGAGCCACTAATGCACTTGCTAGCCCTATGCACTATACTGTAAGCTTGTGAATAGTAGCATAGCATGCGATTGGGAAGGGGGCATACATGGGGGGTGAGCAAGGGCAGGATGTGGGTGTGTCAAGCATCAATGTGCATATATTATAGAATACTATAAGATGCCCAAAGTAAAAGTTGCAGTTTTAGATGCACCAATTATACCCTGCCATTGAACTGGTGTAAGCAGGTGCGCCTTCTTTCTGGCACACAAAAGCAGCATTTGTAGTAGCATTCTATAACAACAACAGGGCACCCTGATGCCATTATAGGACTGGCGCTACCTGCACTGCATCAAGCCACCAGAAAAGAGGTGCCAGTTTACAGAATTGCTCCGTCTATATTTCTGAATATTGACCCGAGTCCCTTTGACTGCTACCTGCCAAATAGCCTCTGGCTAGAGCCTTCACTGCCTCCGCTGAAGTATTACTGGTTTGGCCTCCCCTCACCTGTTCATATTCACACGGCATGGACCATCACTGATGCTATTTTTGGTAGCTGCTTCTTTTTCCACCTCACCATCCGGCTCCAGTGCATGGGGAGTTTTGTAACAGTTATGTCTTTAATTTAAATGATATATATCCCCATTCAAGGGCACTCTGCACACAAAAAATATACGACGGCCTACTAGCAACACAAGCAGTGAAACTTGACCATCACCTCTCCAACCTGCTAAAAGCAACACCAGACTACAAAGCCTTCCGAAGGGGAATAAAAACTCTACTATTCAGAAAATTTGTTAGGGCAACTTAATACAGAACCAAAATTAATCACTATGCCTGTAATTAGCACAACTCAACACAGCATCACATTTTCTCTGTTCCTGCAACTTGTACTTTTACCCTGTACCTCTTCTAGTAATGCCCAGTTTATATTTTTTGTAATCCAATTATACGTGGACTAGTCTTTAAGTCCGTTACATTAACGGGTGCTAGAATATATGTATGTCTGTCTTTCTTTCTTTCTGTCTCACTCCCTGCCCTTGTGTCTTTCTTCTTTTCTTTCTGTCTCCCTCCCTCCTATTATTTGTCTTTCTTTCTATTTGTCTCTCTTTCTGCCCCCTATGCAGCATTTATGTCAAGCCCGTTACATTAACGGGTGCTAGAATAGATGTGTCTGTCTGTGTTTCTTTATCTCTCCTTGGCCGCTGTCTGTATCTTTCTGTCACCCCTTCCCCCCCCCCCGAGCAAAGCTGTCTGCCCCCAGCACCCACCTCCCCCCCCAAATGTCTCTCCATGGCCCTCTTCTGTCTTCCCCCCCCAGAGCAAAGCTGTCTGTCCCCTTTCCCTATCTCTCCATGGCCCCTTCTGTCTCCCCCAGAACACCCCTCCCCCCTAAGTAGCCCCATATCCCTCTCCCTGTCTCTCCATGGCTGTTTGCCCCAAGCACACCCCTCCCCCCAAAGCAGCCCCCTTTCCCTCTCCCGCTGACTCTTCCTCTGGCCCCCTTTCTCTGTCTGTCTTTCTGTCCCTCTCCCTGCCCCTGTCATTTTCCCCATTTCCCTGTGCAGCAGCATTTCCATCCCACTTCCCTATGCAGCAGCAATAGCATTTCCCTCCTATCCCCCTCTATCCGAAACCTGTGTAGAAGCAGTAGCAGGATTTTCCGCCACTCCCCCTTTCCCTTTTCTTACCTTCTCTTCCCTGCTCCGTTCGGCCCCTCCCCCTTATTTTACTGGCGTTGTCGATCCGGCCTGCTCCTGACCCTCCCACCGCCGACAAACCTCGGGACTCCAGCCGCGTAGGCAGCACTTTAAACACGCTGCTTAGCGGCCTTCAACTGGCGATTTCCTCTGCCGCGTCTGTCTCCGATGATGTCATCAGAGACCCAGCAGAGAAGGGCGCGAAGCAGCGTGTTTATAGTGCTGCCTACGTTCGAGAGAGGAGCCAGGGGTGAGGAAGGCCGCCGCAGTTGTGTACCTGTTTTTTTTACTTGAAAGCCGCCGCCGCCGCAGACTCGGATAGAGTCCTTGGGCCCCCCCTTCCCTTCCCTTCCCTTGTAAGTTGGCGATTCAAGCAGCCTGTGCAGCAGTCTTCACACGCTGCTTCGGGTCCTTCTACTGCGCTTATTTGCTCTGCCGTGTCTCTGATGACATCATCAGAGATGCGGCAGAGCAAATCAGGGCAGTAGAAGGGCCTGAAGCAGCGTGTGAAGACTGCTGCACAGGCTTCTTGAATCGCCGGGTAGGTATTCGGGTCAGCGGCAAGGGAAGGGGGGTGAGCGGCAAAGAACTCCTCTGGTCTGTTGTGGAGGGCGGCCCGGCTCGATTTATTGATTCGTTGGGGGGGGGGGAATTCGCTGTGTTGGGGGGAAGGGTAGGCAGACGCGGGGACCGTCCAGTTCGAGAGAGGAGCCGGGGGTGAGGAAGGCCGCCGCAGCTATGGAAATTTTTTTTTTATTTAAAAGCCGCCGCCGGGGCCGCGCATGCGCAATCGTGTTTCCGCGACGGGAACACAATTTTTTTAGTGCGCATGCGCGTCCTACCATTTTATTATATTAGATGCACAACATATAATATGTTCATATAATGAATCAAAATGTTGTGTGATCATGGCACCGAGGTACCCCCCTCTTCAAACCCAGCATGCACCCAAAATGGGAGAAAAAGCCTCAGACTAATGTAGCAGTATATAACCAAAAGGTGCTTTTGATAATTTCACTGGCACAAAAACTCCCTCACAGAATAGCTCAGGTTTAGAAAAGGGCAAAGTCACCCGGAGACACGTTCAAGGACTTAGCTGACAAAAGACGACTTGAGCTCCAACGCTGTCATGTCTTCTCCAGTCTTCTCAACAAGCGACCTTGTATCACCAATGTTTGGCTCATCAGGGGAACAAACAATACAGCCTTGTAAAGTGCAGCCAAGCTGAGACCAGCTGGGGCTACACTGCTATATTAGTCTGAGGCTTTTTCTCCTTCTTTTTGGGTGCATGCTGGGTTTGAAGAGGGGGTACCTTGGTGCCACGATCACACAACATGTTGAATCATGTTTTGTAATCCCCCTAGAACTGCAAGGCTAAGGCGGAATATAAATCACTAATGTAATATAATTCCAAGGAAATCTAAAAATTTCTATGTGCATTGGAGCTGTTACCGTGCGGCCGGCACTAAAAACGTGCTATGGTTTTGTAAAAGGGGGGGGGGGAACAGTTTAGTCTTACACCATAAGTGAAATAAAAATCAAGTAAAAGCTTGTTGAAATTTAAAAAGGCCTGGATCTCCCCCTTGCTCCCCCCCCATGATCTCCGCTCATCGGGCAAGCCCCTCTTATCTGTACCCTTCTCTTCCACTGCCAACTTCAGACTCTGTCCCTTCTTTCTTCTGGCACCGTTTGCCTAGACCAGGTTGCCTGCATCAATACGTCATGCTCCATCCCTGGCAGTGTTCAAATCCAAGCTAAAGGCCCACTTTTTTGAAACTGCTTTCAGCTCTTAACTCCCCCTCACTGCTGTCAGATACCTCCCCAACCCTGTTGCTGTCAGATACCTATACACACTATAACCTCCCCAATCCTGAAATGTCCTGCCCTTGCTGCAGTTGATTTTTCCGGTCAAAGCTGCGGCCGGCGGCGGCTCCTGGCGCCATCCACATCAGCATTTCTCTTCCCCCTTCCCTTCCTTGTAGAGCAGCAGCGTGTCTGGCCGGCTCAGTCGATCGTTCAATTCAAAGCCGCGGGTGGTGGCTCCTCGCGCTATCCACTCCTGCTTCGGCAGCCTCTCTGACGTCACAACATCAGAGAGGCTTCAGACGCAGGCGCGGATCTCGCGATGAGCTGCCACCCGCAGCTTTGAACGGAACGATCGACTGAGCCAGCCAGACTCGCTGCTGCTCTACAAGGAAGGGAAGGGGGAAGAAAAATGCTGCTGCATAGGAAAGGGGGACCCTAGGGAAATGCTGCTGCTGTACAGGGAAAGGGAGAGGGAGGGAAGGGGGAAGAGAAATGCCTTTGCTGCACAGGAAAGGGGGAAGGGAAATGCTGCTTCTGTTGCTGCTGCTGCACCCAATTGTGGAAAGAGAGGGAAGGAGAAGGAAGACAAGGGAGAGGAGAGGAACAAGAGGTGCCAAGTTCATGGGAGGGAGGGAAGGAAAGGAGATACCAGACCTTGGAGGGGGAGGGATAGATGCCAAGACATGGGGGGAGGGAAGGAGACTGATGCCAGACCAGGGGAAAGGAAGGAAGGAAGGAGGGAGGGAGAGAAAGGAAGGAAAGAGATGTCAGACCATGGAAATAGGACGGAAGAAGAGAGAGATAGGAAGGGAAGGTAAGACATGGAAATGTAGATTTTGAAAAGAAAGCAGAAAAATTGAATATTAAGTTAATGCCAAAGATGGATGCAAAGCAGAAAGTGAAGATAGAGAGAAAAACAGTTAAAGAACAAGAAGGCCCTAGAAACATAGTTAAAAGCACAGAAAACTAAAGTCACCAGCCAACAAAGGTAGGGAAAATGATTTTATTTTCAATATAGTGATTGAAATGTGTCAATTTTGAGAAAGAAAAGATATTAAACTTTAAATGTGAGGGCTGCAGAAAAAATATAGTACTTGGAGGGCCACAGAAAAAAATAGTTAATGTCTTATTAAAGAAATGACAATTTTGCATAAGGTAAAACTCTTTATAGTTTATATATCTTTCCTTTTAACTGTTAAAGGAAAGTTTTATAAATTATAAAGAGTTTTACCTCATGCAAAATTGTCATTTCTTTAATAAGACATTAACTATTTTTTCTGCGGCCCTCCAAGTACCTACAAATCCAAAATATGGCCCCGCAAAGGGTTTGAGTTTGAGACCACTGGTCTATTGTATGTTAAAATTTACAGTGCTGTGTATGCCTTTCAGTGCTTTAGAAATAATAAATAGTAGTAGTAGTAATTTGGTAAAGGAATTCACCCCCAGGGCTAAAGATATCTCTGCCTCTGACAGATGTTCCTTCTCTTCCAAGGTCACAAGGAATTTGCCCAGATCCATAGTTTCATACATAACTCCATAAACCTTTTTTTAAGTTCAATTTTCAATAGGAGGTATGTCTTCAGAAGGAGTTTTTCTCATCTCTCCTTTCTTCCTCTTCCCACCCTCAAGAGCCAAAATGGAAAGGCTGAACAAGATGTTGCTAATATTGAAATATACTGTACAGTATATAAATGTTTTAATAAAGGCACAAATAAAGATGCAAAGATGAGAGCAAATGCTTGCCCTCCAGATCCATTTTCTTTGATTTCGCTGGAAAAAAATGTTTAAAAAAAATCCTTTTAAATGACATGGAAATATATCCGCTATATTAATATGTATTAAGCACTAACTGTAGAGAACCTGTGTTTTACATGAAAAGTACTGTATAAATCTTAGCTGTTCTAAAAAGTCACTTGGATATCCTTTTTCATTTCCATTAATTTTTAATGTCGCTGGACATATAATTTCACACAGCAGACTAGTGCAGTGAAATAATGTTTTTTTAATAAACCTTGCCTTACCAAGATAAACTCCCTTTGATTATAGTATTTTTTTTCCCTGTAGACTATGTAAAACCAAATATTAGTCTTTGTCTAAAAAAGGAACAGCCACTATCGGAATTAAAGAAGTGCAGAAAATCTCTTTCCGATTGCAGCACAATGGTTTGTATAAATCCGTGCAGGTTCAATACCACGGGATCCTTTTTATCAAGCCACGTTAGCGGGATAAGCGCCTGTGACTTTTAATCACGTGCTAACCCTTGCGCTGGCCAAAAAACTGCCGCCTGCTCAAGGCAGGCATTAGCGGCTAGCACAGCCGGCGGTTTAACGCACGCAATTACGCGCGTTAAACCGCTACCGTGGCTTGATAAAAGGAGCCCCATGTCTCCAGGGGCAAGTTCTCCAAATAGGTTAGTTTTGCAAACGCGACATGAATGAACCTAACTCCTAAGCCAGGGTTGAGTATGTGGTGGAATATTATCTTAGTCCTTCAAATTTAGGGCCCCTTTTACAGAGCCGCAGTAGTGATTCTCCTGTGGGAAATGGACCAATTGCCATAGGAATTGAATAGGCTTTGGTGTACTTACCACGGGGGGATCTTGCTACTGTGGCTTTATAAAGCATGCCCTTACTGTTAATGCTCGTTGTAATACTTGCACTGTGCCAAAAAGAGTTTCTTTCTGGAGTTCATAAAATGTAATATGTACAGGCAACTTTTCCAAGTGCACTTGGAAGTTCTTTTTAATCCAGCCTATGGCACCCACAATGATAGAAAATATTTTGGTATATTTCTGCCACATTTTCTTAGTTTCACACTGCATTTCTTTGTACTTGAGGATCTTCCTTCTCTCCATGCAATTAAATGAGTAATTGCTTGGGACCGACACTTCTATGCCATTCTGGTGTTTTTTTTTTCTTTTACTAGTAGATCTGTTTTTCTGGCATCCAGCTTTTTATCAGTTGGGATGATCATAACTAACCATCTGGTCGATGGAATAATTGTTTAAAACTGAAGCTTTCAATTTCCAGCATGTTCTCTTCAAAAGAGCACTTCTATGTCCCCTATAGTTACCTGTTTCCTAGTTGGAATATCCAAGAGTGGTTTGAAACGTTTGATAAAAAAGCAGGTTAAACAATGTGGTCTGCATCAAGAGCTATACACATAGGGCTAGATTCACTAAGGCCATGGATCGGATCCGATTTGTGAGCAATCCGATCCATGGCCGGGGAGCTGATTCACAAAGCGCCCTCATTCAAATGAGGGCGTTCGGAATCGCGCCCCCAACCGACCACCCGGATCGCTCTCCAGCGATCCCGACGCATGCGCTGGCCCTCCGTGCTTGGCAGAACTTTTTTATTTTTTGCGAGCCTGTGGTTTTAACCTGCTTTAAACCCACGGGTTAAAACCATGGGTTCGCACTGCGGGGAAGGCGATCGGGGCAGAGTGCTGGAAAGTCGGGGGGAGAGAGCAGGAGAGTCGGGGCAGTAGCAAGGCTGCGATTGGGGCAGACAGAGCTGGAAAGTCGGGGGAAAAGAGCAGGAGAGTCGGGGCAGAGAGCAGGAGATGCAGTCGGAAAGACGTGAGCGACTGTTCCCCAGCAGTCACTTGTTTTGGGATCGGCCAGCCCAGTTGGTATGCCTCATTTTTAAAAAAGTGAATCGCTGCCTGCCTATATTTGCATGCCGTTCCCAATCATTTGCATATGCAGATCGGAGGATGATCGGGACAGAAGTTAGTGAATCAGATCGGAGGAAAATTGGGTTGCAAAGGGGTCGCTATGTGGTCGGGACTTGATTGGTGGGCTTAGTGAATCTAGCCCTTAGTCCAGAGAATTTCCAGTATTTTTGTAAGCTATTTTTCCTTTGATACGAAAAACTGGAAACTTGCTGGATTAAGTATATAGCCCTCGATGGAGACTATGTTGTTTAACTTGCTTTTTACCGAACAAAAACAAGAGGATGGTGTAGAATTCACATCTGGTGCAACATTTCAACAAATAATAAATACTGTACCTTCATTTAACATTTTTTTTCTTTTTTGCAACTACCATATTCTCTCCAGTTACTGCCGGAGCAATTATTAGAAACTTGGCTTTCTGAAGTCTACGGTGGGTTATTAATGGAGGCACCAATTCTCTTCTCTACCCGGTTCCACTTTGGCACATCTCACATTTTTTCTATCTAATTATCATGATTTATCACATGTTCATGAACATTTAAGCATATTTATGTACATTATTCATCCGCATCATTGTACCACCCATTATTTTCTTATTCATTTACAATATATTTATTTATCCATTTCTTTTTCATCAAAGGTTCTCCGAGGAAGGCAAAATATTGCCGAAACACGTGTTGGGTCCAGGTCTCACCCTGTGTACATTTACTGTAATATTCTTGACACAAACAATTTGTACCTGATAAGCTTTTATTATATGGCATATTGTAAAATAAACTTTTATGTAAACATCCTACATCTACAGAAACCAGTGTTCCACTTTTGTGTTTGTGTTCCCTCGGTACTGGCATTGCTCTCTTGCACTCCCCCCCCCCCCACACACACATTTTTCGTTGACATGGTTCAATCAATGATGTGAAACAATGTCAAAAAACATAGCATTATGATTCTGCAAATTGGCACTTTGCAAAATAAAATAACACGCTTTTCAATTACAGTGGCAAACTAACGCTCAGAATTTAGGAAGTTGGTTGGGCTGAGAAATTTTCAGCACCCCCTCGTAGTATAGCTGTACTGAGTTAGACTGATAAATGACCGGTGCCTACAGTCACACTGTTGTGTATCTCAGGGGAATTGTTCTCTAAAATTATTAAATAGCTATAATCTCTATTTTGGCTGTATTGCTTATATTGAAAATTAATAAAAAATTTCTGAACAAAAAAAAAAAATAGATATAATTAATTACCTCATGCTGGAAAGCAAAGCTAAATGATGTTTAATACAAGGGAAAATCAAACAGTAAAGGCAAAATACATTTAATGGATTAAATAGAAGTAACTGTGAGCAATTGAACATATCACTTTTTCATATGTCCCCATGCAAGGTGAGTTAATATAACCAAATATACAGTGGTGCCTCGCATAACGGACGCCTCGCACAGTGAACGCTGCGCACAACGAACTTTATGTCTTGATTCGTACAACGAACTTCGTTTCACACAACGAAGTCGCCCGAGCTGCATCCTTCCGCGCAGGCACTGCGCTTAACTGCCCTCTCTCCGCCTGGCTCCCTCTTGCCCCCCCCCCCCGACTCCCCAACACGATCGGGGCAAGAGGGAGCCCAAGCCCTCTTGCCCCCCCCGACTCCCCGACACGATCGGGGCAAGAGGGAGCCCAAGCCCTCTTGCCCCCCCGACTCCCCGACACGCTCGGGGCAAGAGGGAGCCCAAGCCCTCTTGCCCCCCCGACTCCCTGACACGATCGGGGCAAGAGGGAGCTCAAGCCCTCTTGCCCCCCCGACTCCCCGACACGATCGGGGCAAGAGGGAGCCCAAGCCCTCTTGCCCCCCCGACTCCCCGACACGATCGGGGCAAGAGGGAGCTCAAGCCCTCTTGCCCCCCCGACTCCCCGACACGATCGGGGCAAGAGGGAGCCCAAGCCCTCTTGCCCCCCCGACTCCCCGACACGATCAGGGCAAGAGGGAGCTCAAGCCCTCTTGCCCCCCCGACTCCCCGACACGATCGGGGCAAGAGGGAGCCCAAGCCCTCTTGCCCCCCCGACTCCCCGACACAATCGGGCCAGGAGGGAGCCCAAGTCCTCCTGGCCACGGCGACCCCCTAACCCCACCCTGCACTACATTACGGGCAGGAGGGATCCCAGGCCCTCCTGCCCTCGACGCAAACCCCCCCTCCCCCCAACGACCGCCCCCCCCCAAGAACCTCCGACCGCCCCCCAGCCGACCCGCGACCCCCCTGGCCGACCCCCACGACACCCCCAACCCCCTTCCCCGTACCTTTCTGTAGTTGGCCGGACAGACGGGAGCCAAACCCGCCTGTCCGGCAGGCAGCCAACGACGGAATGAGGCCGGATTGGCCCATCCGTCCCAAAGCTCCGCCTACTGGTGGGGCCTAAGGCGCCTGGGCCAATCAGAATAGGCCCGGGAGCCTTAGGTCCCTCCTGGGGGCGGGGCCTGAGGCACATGGGCCCAACCCGACCATGTGCCTCAGGCCCTGCCCCCAGGAGGGACCTAAGGCTCCCGGGCCTATTCTGATTGGCCCAGGCGCCTTAGGCCCCACCAGTAGGCGGAGCTTTGGGACGGATGGGCCAATCCGGCCTCATTCCGTCGTTGGCTGCCTGCCGGACAGGCGGGTTTGGCTCCCGTCTGTCCGGCCAACTACAGAAAGGTACGGGGAAGGGGGTTGGGGGTGTCGTGGGGGTCGGCCAGGGGGGTCGCGGGTCGGCTGGGGGGCGGTCGGAGGTTCTTGGGGGGGGGCGGTCGTTGGGGGGAGGGGGGTTTGCGTCGAGGGCAGGAGGGCCTGGGATCCCTCCTGCCCGTAATGTAGTGCAGGGTGGGGTTAGGGGGTCGCCGTGGCCAGGAGGACTTGGGCTCCCTCCTGGCCCGATATTGTCGGGGAGTTGGGGAATCGGCGGGGCAAGAGGGCTTGGGCTCCCTCTTGCCCCGATCGTGTCGGGGAGTCGGGGGGGCAAGAGGGCTTGGGCTCCCTCTTGCCCCGATCGTGTCGGGGAGTCGGGGGGCAAGAGGGCTTGGGCTCCCTCTTGCCCCGATCGTGTCGGGGAGTCGGGGGGGGGCAAGAGGGCTTGGGCTCCCTCTTGCCCCGATCGTGTCGGGGAGTCGGGGGGCAAGAGGGCTTGGGCTCCCTCTTGCCCCGATCGTGTCGGGGAGTCGGGGGGGGGCAAGAGGGCTTGGGCTCCCTCTTGCCCCGATCGTGTCGGGGAGTCGGGGGGCAAGAGGGCTTGGGCTCCCTCTTGCCCCGATCGTGTCGGGGAGTCGGGGGGGCAAGAGGGCTTGGGCTCCCTCTTGCCCCGATCGTGTCGGGGGTGCCAAGGACCACACGGAGTCACCCACCGTACCACCCGATTCGGGTAAGCGCAGGTATCGGTGGGTGGCTTATTTGCGGGGGGGGGGGGGTGCCTTATTTTACATTTTTTTCTAAAAAGGGGGGGCTGTCTTATTTGATGGCCCTGCCTTATCATCGGGGAAACACGGTAGAAAAAAAAAAAAAATGAACAGTTAAGTCCCAGTTTTTGCCGCTGAGACTCTGCCCTCTCTCACTGTAAAATTAGACTCTACTTAGTCTGTCTTTAAATTTAAAAAATGTGTGTTGTTTTAAAAAACAATTATGTTTTTAGATGTATCTAAATAAAAATAATAACCAAAAATTTATCTTTTTTTATGTCATCTTAGCATATTTTATGCTGCAGAACGAATTATTTTTTTTTACATGTATTCCTATGGGAAAACGCGTTTCACATAACGAACGTTTCACATAACAAACTTGCTCCTGGAACCAATTAAGTTCGTTGTGTGAGGCACCACTGTATATGGGAATTCAATCGTATAAGTCAGACTATGTATAAGCACGCATTGAAAATCCTGTTATGATAGCATAGGACCATTCATACCACATTAACATAGAACACTCATTAACATCACACCATCAATATAAGAAATTATAAAACAACGGAGAAAAATAAACCTCAAGTGTGAGAGGCCGGGACTACACAAGTACCCGAGTCTACTCACATCATCACTGGTTTATAAAAAAACTCCGTGTACATTTAAATCAATACTTTTTCATTCACACTCAATAACTTCTTAGGAGTTTTCAAAGAATTTTTTCAAAAGTGTTTCAGAGTGATATATAAAGGCATATTCATGGCATGAACCAGATCCCAAACTAATCATAAACAGCACGAGGGCTACAGCTCAACTAAACAGGTGTATGCAATTGTTGAGCATGGCAATTTGGAGCACAGGAATGAGAACAAACAACAACTCATCTGAAAAAACGGAGTGTCCTAAACGATTCTCAGTCCTTTATCCCTTTGACAGAAAAGTCCTTCTGTTTCGCCTGAAAGGCTACTTCAGGGGAGAAATCAAATGTCCAAAAAGTATCCTGCTTCTTCCAATGCCACAGATGTGCAGCTGGCGATAAAGGACTGAGAATCGTTTAGGACACTCCGTTTTTTCAGATGAGTTGTTGTTTGTTCTCATTCCTGTGCTCCAAATTGCCATGCTCAACAATTGCATACACCTGTTTAGTTGAGCTGTAGCCCTCGTGCTGTTTATGATTAGTTTGGGATCTGGTTCATGCCATGAATATGCCTTTATATATCACTCTGAAACACTTTTGAAAAAATTCTTTGAAAACTCCTAAGAAGTTATTGAGTGTGAATGAAAAAGTATTGATTTAAATGTACACGGAGTTTTTTTATAAACCAGTGATGATGTGAGTAGACTCGGGTACTTGTGTAGTCCCGGCCTCTCACACTTGAGGTTTATTTTTCTCCGTTGTTTTATAATTTCTTATATTGATGGTGTGATGTTAATGAGTGTTCTATGTTAATGTGGTATGAATGGTCCTATGCTATCATAACAGGATTTTCAATGCGTGCTTATACATACCCATGCAAGGTGACACATTTGTTGTATTGTTCAGCTAGCATCTGCATTCCTGCAGAGAAGAAATTTGGTGGCTGCTCCTGAAGGCAGGTGACCACCACTTCCTTTACTTCATCATGCTTTGTCTTTTGCTCTCTGGATCACAGCGATGCACCCATGTCTCATCGCTGGTGACAAATCTCTCTAGAATACTCGGATCTTCTTCATACCATTTCAGGAACTGGGTCGCAACTAGAGAATGACACGGTGACAAAATTCATCACTGTTCCCGTCCCCGCGGATAACCGCGGGAAATAATCCCATATCATTTTTTAGTGTCTATTTCAACCTTGGTCCTTCTACACCAGCATTCTTCAAAGCAAAGCTTGCGAGTCAGTGGTTGTGCCCAATTATACTCTGATTCTTCCCTCTCTCCTTAAAGAATGCCATGAAGATGGTTTCCCGCGGGGACGGGAACGGTGATGAATTTTGTCACCGTGCCATTCTCTAGTCGCAACCTCAAGACGCTCTTGCTTGTGCAGATCAGTAAGTTGTTTGGAAACCCATCATGCATATACTTTCCTGTATGGCAAGTCATCATGCATTATGGCAAATGCAGATCCATAGCTGATATCCAAATTTGCAGCCAATTGAGACACCGTTATTTGTCGGACTTCTCTAATCAATGCATCCACCCTGTCAATTTGCTCTTCTGTGCGCGATGTTGATGGGTAACCAGAACAACCTTCATCGGTTGTACCTGTTCTTCCTGCTTTAAACCTTTTTACCCACTCATAAAACTTTTGTTGTTTCATGGTACTATGCCCCTACTGAGTCAATATCCAACAGTGAATTTTAACAGGTTTCACTCCCTCTGCCCAAAGAAAGCACCACTACTGCACGTTGTTCTTTGATGGTGCCACATGACTAGCCGAGCACCGCACTGTGCATGCAACAGGCAATACATATGTTGCATTTCACTAGCTCTGTTCCAGTTATCATGTAATTTAATAACTGCCTTTAATTTTTGATTCGCCCTTGTACATTGATTTCTCAGCCCTCTTGGACTATAATCATGGATTGTGACCTATTCTATCCTTTAAGGTACAAAAAAATTACAGACACGCTACTCCATCTTAACAGACATGATTAGCCGATAGCTACTTCCATCAGAATTCTGGGAGTTACGTTAGATCGTCACTTAACCTTGACTGAGCATACTGCCCTGCTAGAAAAAAAAATGCTTTTTTGTTTTATGGAAATTGTGGACCATCAAAAATTTTTTGATCCAGCATCATTTAGATTACTGGTACAGGCGTTAATTTTGTCTATTTTGGATTATTACAATATAATCTATTTAGGATCCTACAAGAAAATCTTAAGAAGACTGAGAATAATCCAGAATACAGCTGTTCGATTGATCATTGGCCTAAATAAGCATGACCATGCTAGCTATTGCATTGGTTACCTACTGAAGCAAGAGTATTTACTTGCACTTGCTTTAAATTGATATTTGGACTTTCTACAATATACCTTTCCTCCTATTTTGAACTGTATAGATCTATGAGGAAGACTAGAAAACTGTATCTATTTACCTATCCCAAGCTAAAATCTTGTATTAGATAGGACATTGGTGTTTCAGGCAGGCAAACTGCAATCTTGGTTAGGTGAATGCATCCATCAAGCCTTGTCAAACTGTTCTTTTCAAAAAAATAGTTAAGACTAACCTGTTTGACAAATTCATTACTTAAATTAGGAGCTCGTTTAAGGTTGTTGTAATGTATTTTTTTGTGCAATTGTATTTTCACTGATTGTCCAGTTCTTTTTTTATGTAAACTGCCTAGAACTGCTGGTGATGGCGGTATAAAAGAATTAAGTTGTTACTATTATTTTACCTCGGAGAGCACATTAAATTGGTATCACCCAGTCCAATTGCTGCCAAAAATTTGGACAACCAGAGGCCTATTTGGGCCATATGTTTTGGCACTGCCTGCTGATTCTAAATTTCTAGCATCATTTACTCAAGTCCATTTCATCTCTCTGCAAAAAACGATTCTCAAAGGCTTTACTTCCTTAAAACGGGCAATCCTTATGGGGGAAAAAAGTCAGTTTGCTCTGTTGGCTTGATGCACGAGGACCGAGCCTACAACAGTGGACATTACAAATGACAATTTTACTGAAAATGGAGTGTACACGTATTTTGAACTTGGACTCTGTATCAGGGACATGTTTTACCCAGACTTGGCATGTTTTCTGGAACTCCTTTTTGCCACGGGTGAGGAGTCTGCTTAATTTTTGATTTTGCAGAGGCCACACATCCTATGCTTAGAGGGTGGGAGGGGGTTAGCGGGATTCTATTACAACAAAACATTGGATTAGGTATTAGCAGTCCTAATAATGGAACAGGTCAGGAATTGTACTGATACTCTGTTTTCCTTTATTTAATGTATTTATAATGGTTCCAGTAGTGTTTTTGTAATGCTATATTCTCTGCTGTTCAATAAAAATAGATTTAACGATAAATAGCCTATGAAACTATCATGTTATAAAGCATTTATACAGTGTTATTTTAGTGTAATAAGATGTTAGGGAGTTATGTTTGTCTAATAAACAATAATTATGCTTTACAGCAGTCAAAACAATCATAAATACCCTGGCTGATTTTTGCAAATTTAATTAAGCGAAATTTTATGATATAGATTTATTGTCATTTTTCATTACCTTTCCCTTTTAGTGTAAAGAAAACATGATTGATAATCCAATGCAGTGCATATCAATCAAGAAAGGGTCTGTGACTCTGTTCATTGATTTGTAGATATTTTGGTAACAGAGGATCCTATTACAAGTATTTAGCTGTAAGGCAGAATATTTATTATAAATACAATTTGTTATGCTATGTTACCCATTAAAGGAGGTAATTTTACAACTTAACACACACACATAAATATTATGTACATATGCTTCTTTGTACAGGTACTGGTATAGTCTGAAGGGGTGAGTTATTCTCCAATGTACAGCTCCTCCCTGGCCTCCAAACCCCTAGTAGATACTTTAAAAATCATTGGAGGTCTGGAGGGTTCCAGTGGTGTGCAGGGGATTTTCTGGTGGGTTGCAGCGGGGTAGCCAGTAGTGATGCCCAATCACTCCTGACCACTGGCACCAACGTCAAAATGACGCCTTTAGCAGTAGTCATGCAAGACTGCTGCTAGAGGTGCCATTTTGTTTTTGGTGCTGGAGTGGTCAGAAGTAAACTTCTGGCTGACTCCCTTGTACTCCACTGGGGAACCCCCCCTAAACTCCACTAGACTTGCCCGGGACCACCAATGATTTTTTTAAGGTAGCCACTAGGGGGGTTTGGTGGGCCAGGGGGAATTTACCCGATGCTTCTGGATGGTTAAATAACCCCAGCAAAGAGCTGGGGGATATTTTACTGTGGTTTTTGGGCCTTAACACGATTTGCGGTATATCACAAGTTGTATTAGATTTGCATAGTAAGGAGATGCAAAACATACATTTGAAAATTGTGCATCTCATTACTTGGTAATGCACAGTGACTTAAATATTGCTGCACTATTTTTGGAACAGCACCATTATGGCTGTTTAATTTTCCCTCTAAATTAAGGAATCCTCTTATTAAAATTCAATAAAATTTTACACTTATCAAATTAGATGAAAAATTAATGTGCAGTTAAATGCAAAGTGTGTACATCACTCTAGTAGGCTTGTACTTCTCATTCACTAAACTTCACTTCTTCCAATAAGAAGACTTTCAGCATTGTTGTTGTTAAACATTGGAACTCAGTACCGAAAGAACTTCAACTAGAACAAGATTATCTAAAATTTCATAATCATTTAAAAACAAGCCCCCCAGTATTCAAAGTTATTTAACCAACCAGAAACGACCGCTGACCAGTTAAATAGTGTTTTAGTGCGAGATAACCGGTTTTCTCTCAGAATAATTTTTAGCACTGTGGGCAGACAGTAGGCTAAAATGTTTAATAATAAAATGAAACTTAATGACCTGCTGTATAAGTACACTAGAAGAGGGAATATTATACAGACATTCAAATATCTAAAAAAAAGAGAAGGCAAATGTGCATGCATTTGCCATTGAAAGAGAAAGTCTATAAGAAGTCATGATATCATGCTGAAAATTTAACAAAATAGAACAAGTAACAGAAGGGAATATTTCTCTAGAGAAGATGCATTGGATTCATATTAAAATTTCCCATTGTGGGGGCTGGAGGAAAAACTAATAACAGAATTTAAGACAGTCTGGGAAAAATACTAAGGGGCTGATTCTGTATAGGATGCCGGTCTCAGAAGATGCCTAAGAAGTGGCTGAGAATCGCATACTAGCATCCTATACATAATCACGCCTAACCCCCGATGGATCCCTTGCCACAAGGTGATTGTGGTAAGGGAATCCCCAACCATGAACCAACAGGCCTTAGTCTTGCCAGATCAGCTGATTGGGGGGGAAGATACCCCTGTTGCAAACAGCTGAGCAGCTGTGACAGGAGACCCCCCTGAACTCTGAACACCTACCCAGAAAGTATCCTGGCAGAAGGGATGCCCACTCCCTCCTGCCACCATCCTCCCCCCAACCCCGGAAGCCCCAACACCCGCCTGAACTTGCCTGGTGGGAGGGATGCCCTCTCCCTCCTGCCACCTTCCCCTTCCGAAGTTGCCCGGCAGCTGATCGGGAATTCCCTTGCCATGATCTGCTGAGGCGGCTGCACCTACTTTTAGGCTTTAGAAATGTAGGCCAGCATTTTGCTGGCCTACATTTCAGGCGTCTGTCACAGCCCTAGGGAGATGCCTAGGGCCATTTCAGCTCGCCCAAGGCCACTTCCGAGTGAAACCATGCCCACGCTCTGCCTTGGGTGAGCTTAAGTGTCCCTAGATGTCTCTCTGTACCCGCAACAAACGCCATCACGATTGGCTGCCAGATGGTGGTAGGATTCCTACCACTGTCTACAATTGGGATGCCCATTTATAGAATCAGCCTCTGAAGATCTTTTATTTAGAAGATGTAAACGTTAATCTTGAATTCAGTACAGTTTGAAGTTTTGGAATAAGAAAAGATGGGTGAATTTAGATGGGCCTGGTGGTCTTTATCTGTTATCGTATTCAATGTTTCTACATAGAGAAGTGGTTCTCAACCTAGTATTCAGACTATAGGCTTTCAGAATATCCAAAATAAGTAGATTTGCAAATTTATCACATATATATTCACTGTAGATATTTTAAGGACCTGACTGTCAAGGTGTGTGCTGTGGAATGGATTGAGAACCTCTGATTAGAGAATGACACGGTGAAAAAATTGGTCCCCGTCACCGCCCCGTCCCCGTCTCACCATCCCCGTCACCGCCCCGTCCCCGTCTCACCAACCCCGTCACCGCCCCGTCCCCGTCTCACCATCCTCTTCACCGCCCCGTCACCGCCACTGCCACCCCATTCACCGCCCCGTCACCGCCACTGCAATCCCATTCACTTTTCTTTATTTACGTATAAAGGAAACATTCTTTAAAACTTTAAAACTTTAAAACTTAGTTAAATATTAGTTAATAACTATACAAAAACAAAACACGCAGAGAAAAAATTAATTAATAAAAATTCTCAAAACTGACACATTTTGATCACTAAATTTAAAATAGTTATTTTTCATACAGTTTTTCAATCACTAATCTTCCACCACCCCTGGGGCTAGCAATGCAAAAACAAACACGACATGTACTTTAAATGCTGCCGTGATTAGCATAGTGACCGCGGCTACGGCTGCAAGTCTCCCCTCCCCCCAGCGATCACGGCAGGAGGGCACCCAACCCCTCCTGTAGACCCCCCCAACGGCCCTCCCGACAATCGCAGCAGAAGGGTACCCAACCCCTCCTGCCGGTCCTCCCAATGGCCTCCCCTAAGATCGCCGGCAGGAGGGTACCCAACCCCTCCTGCTGGACCCCCCCCCCCAACGAACCCTCCCACCCCGGAACCCCCTTAGTCTTACTTTTCAAGTTGGACCGGACAGCTCCTCGCTCGTCTGGCCAGCAGGCCTGCCTCCGTCCAAATGAGGCGGGCCCGCCCCTCCCCTCCCCTCCCCTCCCCTCCCCTGCCTCCCAATGGCCTCCCCTAAGATCGCCGGCAGGAGGGTACCCAACCCCTCCTGCTGGACCCCCCCCAACGTACCCTCCCACCCCGGAATCCCCTTAGTCTTACTTTCAAAGTTGGACCGGACAGCTCCTCGCTCGTCTGGCCAGCAGGCCTGCCTCCGTCCAAATGAGGCGGGCCCGCCCCTACCCTGCCCAACCCACAGGATCCTAGGGCCTGATTGGTCTAGGCACCTAAAGCCACTCCCGCTATAGGAGGGGCCTTAGGTGCTTGGGCCAATCAGGCCCTAGGATCCTGTGGGTTAGGCAGGGGAGGGGAGGGGCGGGCCCGCCTCATTTGGACGGAGGCAGGCCTGCTGGCCAGACGAGCGAGGAGCTGTCCGGTCCAACTTGAAAAGTAAGACTAAGGGGGTTCCGGGGTGGGAGGGTTCGTTGGGGGGGGGGGGTCCAGCAGGAGGGGTTGGGTACCCTCCTGCCGGCGATCTTAGGGGAGGCCATTGGGAGGCAGGGGAGGGGAGGGGAGGGGCGGGCCCGCCTCATTTGGACGGAGGCAGGCCTGCTGGCCAGACGAGCGAGGAGCTGTCCGGTCCAACTTGAAAAGTAAGACTAAGGGGGTTCCGGGGTGGGAGGGTTCGTTGGGGGGGGGTCCAGCAGGAGGGGTTGGGTACCCTCCTGCCGGCGATCTTAGGGGAGGCCATTGGGAGGACCGGCAGGAGGGGTTGGGTACCCTTCTGCTGCGATTGGCAGGAAGGGTTGAAATGACAAATGAGGAGCACGGTGAAATAGCGGTTCCTAGAAGGGGGTACATTGGCCCGCGGGGACAAACCTGTTCACCGTTTCCGCGGTCGGTGAATGGCCTTGTCCCCGTCACCGCAGCGACTGCTAGTTTTCTTCCCCGTTTTCGGCGGTGACCCGCGGCTTAAATGCGGTGGCCGCGGGTAAACCGTCACCGTGTCATTCTCTACCTCTGATATAGAGAAAATATCATTATTCATTTGAAAGTCTTTGGGGTGTGGCCCTTCTTAGCTTAATTGAATATCTCAAAAGATTTTATAAGCTAGGATCTTTTAACTGTCAATTTAAAAACTCCCTAGCATTCATTAATGCATTCTGAACAAGCTTGTCTTTCAGTCATACATAATAGATCGCTGAAAATGTTTTGAATTGTTTCAGAGGAACATACTCTTGAGAGGTGATATATCAAGGGCTTTTTTCCCCTCTTTCAGTTGTTTGTCTATGAAAAAAATCCCTTGATAAATTGTCCCTCATGTGAGTTTATCACGGTTGACTAGTACATATTTCTGGTTTTGTGAAACAAACTCCTAGATGCGTTTCACTCTCATCAACCTTCCATTTGTATGGATTACAGAATCTATCTAAAATGCTTGGCTAGTCAATAACAGAGCATGCAGCACAAGATTAAGGGCCCTGTCTTCACCAGTGTTTAATCATAAACACAAAATAGCAAAAGTAAGCTTTTTCGAAAACAGAAACTGTAATGCTTCTATATTGCATAAGAATGCAGATCAGCAGAACTGGGAAATGTGTTACCATTTCATGGCTCAAAAGGCTAGATTTTAAGCATGAAGTTAAATTAGAGCAAAAAAGTGTGCAAACATATTTGCATGCCCGGTTTTGAGATAATGAGGCTTCTGCTCAAGGCAAGGTTTCTGCAATTTCCGGAAGGAGCAAAAATTCACAAGAAGCATTAAGTTGCTTTTCTGTGGAAGATGTTGTTCATGTTTATTCAGACACATATCTGGGCAATGTCGTCTGATGGTGATGGGGATGGAACAGCTCTTCCAGAGTTCAGGATTTATTTATTTATTTTAAAAATTTCTATACCGTTTTTTTCCAAAACAGTTTACAAAAAGTTACATACATAAAATATTATAAAAAATCAGAACAAGATACGAACAAAAACAGACAGATTCAATCTTTACATAAGGTCAATTGCTCAAAGAAATGCATCTATAAATAGTTGTGGTTTTAACATTTTCCTAAATAAGTTCCTGTCTACATTTTCAAATTTGACCAACAAGGCTATTCTGCAACTTAACTCCTTCACATGTAAAAGTCATGGCATTCGTATCCACATATTTAGGATTAGCCTTCGTTTTCAGCTCTGAGCATGGGTGGCATAAGCAACAGTCCCTGGCCACCACACCATTTCATTCAGTTAGTGTTAAAGCTTATAGTCAGTTCTTACGGACCCTTAGGGCTCCTTTTACGAAGCCACGTTAGCGGCTTTATCGCAGACAACTTTTCAGCGCGCGCTAACCCCCGCGCTATCTGAAAAACTACCGCCTGCTCAAGAGGAGGTGGCAGCGGCTAGCGTGGATGGCAAATTAGCGTGCGCTATTACGTGCGTTAAACCGTTAACGCGGCTTCGTAAAAGGAGCACTTAGTGTGCCCTTATGCAGGTCTTTCCTATGTGCTAAAGTCACTTTTTGCCATAGCCAGAAAATGGCAGATTTTTTATTTTCTGATTTAATGGCCATGTGCTAATGGTGTGCTAACAAATACCTAACACAACATACAATGGTTTACGATGTGATGTACTCAGGTATCTAACTGCAAATTAGTGTGCCCTAACTGCATAGTAAAATATATCTAAAATTTTATTTGAGACTAGTATTTTAGCCCGTTACATTAACGGGTGCTGTCTGTCTGTCTTTCTTTCCCCCCCACTTCCCTGTGCAGCAGCCACAGCACCATTCCCTCCCCCTCCATGTCCCTATACAGCAGCATTTCCCCCCCACCCTACTTCCCTGTACAGCAGCATTTCGATCCCCCCCACTTCCCTGTGCAGCAGCCACAGCAGCAGCATTCCCTCCCCCCACACCACTTCCCTGTGCAGCAGTAGCATTTCCTTTACCCCCCCTTCCCTTCCCGCGGTCCCGACAAATCTGCCGACTCCAGCAGCATGTGTAGCACTCTACACACGCTACTTTGGGGCCTTCTACTGCACTGATTTACTCTGGTACGTCCCTGATGACATCATCAGAGATGCGGAAGAGCAAATTAGGGCAGTAGAAGGCCCCGAAGCAGCGTGTGTAGAGTGCTGCACACGCTGCTGGAGTCGGGACCACGAAGAACGTAGCGGCTGGAGTGGTCCCGCGAGGTGTCGCCGCGGCTCCTCTTGATCCCCGCCAGCGCTGGAAGCCTTCTCTGACGCTGGTGCGGCTGGTGAGAGGAGCCAAATATTGTGGAGAGTCCAGCACTGGCGGCCAGTCCTGTCAGCAGTGTAGGTAGGTGCTGGGAAGAAGTCTGGGGATTCGCGCATGCGCTCTCCTGTGGCCACAGACCTACAGATCATGGAAGCACGCAGTTAAGAGTGTGCATGCGCGGCTAGGGTTTTATTATATAGATGGACATGTAAGGATCAAGAGTGGGTATTCCTGTGCTAATCAGTCAGCACAGCTATATTACCATGCACTAACTGGTTAGCACAGGAATACCTCATGAGCCATTACTCCCAAATTCTATAAAGTCCACATAAAGTTAAGCGCCTATATTGGCATGCCTAGCTGATGTAGGTGCTTAACTTAATTGATTAATAGACTAAATCAGCACTTATAATTGGCACCTAATTCATAATTGATGTTAAGTTGGTAGGCATGATTCTGTAAAAGATGCCTTGTCCAAAGCACCTATCTAAAAGCGGTCATGGTTAGGGGCAGATTGTAGCAGTTTTTTTGAGTTATGTACACGATTATAGAATGTCACATAACTTAGGTGTATGCATTTAGGCCAAGAAAACCCTGGCATAAATAGGGTGCGCCTAAGGCAGTGCTAAGTGTGATTCTATACAGAGTGCCTAACTTTCTCACAGAATTGCGCTTAGCACCACACTAGTTGGCGCTGATTTTTTTTAGGTGACATATATAAAATTGGGCCCTTACTACCTACATAATGGGTAGTAGAAGTGGCATAGCAAGGGTGAGAGGTGCCCGGAGTGGTGACGTCCTTCCCCGCCCCTTCCTGCCATTCGGGTGCCGCTTCTGTTCCTCGTACCTCTAATGGTCCTGGAATAAGCAGAAACCACCAACCTGCTGTTGCACCAGCGTTGGCTTTTCCTCCGATGTCACTTCCTAGGCGCGGGTCCAGGAAGTGACATCAGAGGAACAGCCGATGCTGGTGTGATAGCAGGTTGGGGGTTGTTGCTATTCGCCCCAGGAACAGTATAGGGGAAGGAAAGCGGTGTGCAAGCATGGCAGTGGAGAGGCGGAGAAAGAGCGGGGTAGATTGGACCACCCTCTTGGAAAGAGTTGCAGAGTTTTGGAATTCTCTGCCCAGTGAAATAAGAAACTTATCTAATTTGGGGCCTTTTAGAAAAACAATAAAAACATGGTTATTTCAGAAATATTTTTTGATTAAGTAGTGTGGCTATTATGTGTATATTTTAAGTTGTATTTAATGGTTTGTAAATTTTTTTTATATTGTATTATCTTTTATTATAACCTGCTTGGAACTTTGTGGTTAAGTGGGATACAAATATGGAAATTAAATTAAATTTTTAAAAGATAGCTCACTGCAAAAAGAGAGAAGTAGGTTGTTCTAGATTGCTGGGGCAAGGAAGTAAAATGCACTATTTCTAGGGGATTCAAGATGGACCCCCCCCCCCCATCTACGTCAGAGCCATTGCCAGCAACAATTCTTATAGGCAACTTGTGCTGGCCCTGCAGGTTTCTTTCTACTGTGTCCCGCCCTTGATGATATCACTTCCTCTTTTTTCACTGGTGGGGATGCGGTAGAGGGAAGCCTGCATGGCCAGCACAGGTTACCTATAGGAATTACCACCAGTGATGGCTCTGAACTAGATTGGGGGGGATCAGAGAGAGATGGGCAGTTGCTTGGCTGGTGGCTGGGAGAGGAGCCGATGCTGTTCTGGAGCAGAAAAGAGGGAGAAAGACGAAGATATGTTAAGAAATAACTAGTAGTAGTAAGACATTTGAGTAGGGGCAGAATGGAAAGAAAGGAAGAGAGAGGGGAAAAAATGATGTAGGAGCAGAGGGGATGGTTCTAAACAAATGTTTGTACATATATGGGGGTGGGGGTGAGGATAGGAAGGGCTCATGCAGGTTAACTTTGGGTCCACCCAAAATGGCAGGTCTAACTACAGCTCTGATATGTATACCTATTCTTCTAAACCTCTTCCTAGTGTTAGAAGCATTATTATTAAATGAAGGGAACTCCACCAATAATATATATCCCTCTCTGGCTTAGAGAGATATATATTATAAAGAACTATTAATTTGGGGAAAGTTAGCTCGCTTGATTAAAACTTAGCTCTGTAACCATAATTAAATATATAATATATGTGAATATTTATTCAAGAACTAAGACTCAGAACATTTATAAGCAAACTGAAAGTTTATTTTCTTTTTAGAACAAGTACACTTCCCCCTCCCCATTCGCGGTTTCTCCATTTGTGGTTTCATATAATCACGATTTTTTCTGGGGAGGGGGAAAATAAAAAAAGCAGTCTTAATTTAAAATAACCCATATTTTTTTCCTCCCTGCTGCCTTCCCGGCCTTACCTGGTTGTCTAGAGGGCTTTCGGGGCAGGAGCGATCTTCCTACACTCCTGCCCCGTGCAGATCGCCATGAGGAAATGGCTGCTGTGAGTTCCCGTAGTCTCTCGAGACTACGTCGGGAACTTCCTACAGCCATTTCTTCATGGTGATCTGCACGGGGCAGGAGTGTAGGAAGATCGCTCCTGCACCGAAAGCCCTCTAGACAACCAGGTAAGGCCGGGAAGGCGGCAGGGAGGTGGGGGTGGGTCATAGCCAGATAATCGCGGTTTTTCACCATTCACGGTCCGGCTCTCCCGTATCCCCCGCGAATGACAAGGGAGAAGTGTATAAAATTAAAATCAAGCAGGTAGAAGCTGTTACAGATGGGGTCTTTAAGCAGAGATAATAGAATTAAACTAGACAAAATTTCTCTAAGGTTAAAGGATCAAATTTACTCACAAAAGCTGGTTGAAAAGTCCTTAGGAGACCGCATAGTAGGCCAGAAAGCACATGTGCTGGACACACATGGTGAAGTTGTAGAGATAGTGATGTTGCAGCATGGTGATCCAGGAAAAAGATACAGAAAGCCTCAGTCCTTTTACTGGCACACCCAGTCATGCTTTTGTAATAGGTGCCTTTAGCACAGCATATGGATAAGATGGCTGGGGGCAGGGCTCAAAACTTTTCTTTACTAAGCAATTCCAAGCAAACTTAAATAATTTACCTCCAACAACTATATATAATAATTGGGAATGAAAGCACACATTCTACTAAGGGTGCAATTACTATAATAAACTATATACAAAATACTTATTAAACCTTGAAAGAAAGGAAGAGAGAGGAAAAAGGGGGGGGAGGGGAAAATAGAGACCATTTTGTGTACAGTGTGTGGTATCATATGACAAAGTAGTAATTGCAGATATTATCACGCTACACTAATTTTCATGGGCGGGGGAGGGGGGCCTTGATTAATAAAAACTATGATGTTACAGCCAAATGGACAGTGGTATTTATAATATTGCATTAAAATAAAATGAGAAGAATAGAGAAACTGAAACACTAAAATCTGACTAGTAAAAGAAACAGGAACAGCCTGTATCTGTTTTGTCAGTTTGTTTAATACAAGGGGTTTGTATCCTGTTTCTCAACTCTCAAAATTGTGGAGGTCATTATGGAAAAGTGAGGAAGCAGCCACATGTGCAAAATACTTTAAATGTGTAAATATGTTTATGTTTATTTAGTATTTGATATACCGCTCCTGCATTTTACTGACCCAAGCGGTTTACAAAGTATCAATTAAATTGAAATTAGGTACTTGAGAAATACTACCCTATCTGTCCCGAAGGCTCACAATCTAACTAAAGTACCTGATTAAAATAAAAATATGTAATATATTTCTATGATCAAAAATCAAAGAAATAGAAAATAGAAATAATGAAAGAAGATAAAAAATCAAAGATAAAATAAAACAACTTTAAGAGATAGAAAAGTCTCTGAGGCAGCTTGATAGTAAGTTCAGTCTGCAGAACCAGGTCAATAGGCATGCACTTGTAAGCAGTGATTATAGAAAAGCTGCTACTTAAATAAGTATATTTGAAGCATTTGCAGATTTCAAGGAGGTGCAGCATATGGGCATCCTTTTAATGCACGTATGTTACATTCCCATATTCTTGAGAACAAAGTACTGTTTTAAGATATAAATAATGCACCCTGTTGAGGGCTTAATGAATGGAGCCTCTGGCTCTCAGTGTGCAAAGCTAAAGTGCAGCGGGCCTATCTTAGACATGTAAACAGGGTGTGTAAGGGACTCAAGCTCCCAGGGGGCTTGCTGCAGCCTGTGACTATAGCCTGCCCTTCTCTCTGCCTCTGTGAGATCAGAATCAAAAAATATGAGAGCACTTGGATATCATCCGGCAGCAGTGACTTGCACATAGGACCCTCTATGACTCATTTGCCTGAAGAATACATCGACCATTTAAATTGCTAAGATAAGTGAAAAAATATATATATTTTTTTTCTAAGATATATATATATATTTTTGCTAAGATAAGTGAAAATATATACCGTATTTTCGCGGATATAACGCGCACCATTGTAAAACGCGCACAGGGGTATAGCGCGCAGAAATCACGATGATATGTACAAAAACTTTTCTATACCGCGCTCAGGCATATAACGCGCATGCTGCCCGACTCTCCTCTGGCCACCCCGACTCTCCTTTCGCCCTCCCCGACTCTCCTCTGGTTGCCCCGACTCACCGTTCACCCGCCCTGACTTTCGGTGCACTGCCCCGCCTCTCCGTGCCTGTCCCCCTTGAAGTCCTGTCCCCCCTTGAAGGTCTGCCTGTCCCCCCTTGAAGGTCTGCCTGTCCCCCCTTGAAGTCCTGTCCCCCTTGAAGGTCTGCCTGTCCCCCTTGAAGATCTGCCTGTCCCCCCTTGAAGTCCTGTCCCCATCCTGAAAGCCTGATGCCCCCCCTCGACGTCCGATTCTTCTCCCCCCTCGGCAGGACCACTCGCACCCCCACCCCGAAGGACCGCCGACTCCCCGACAATATTGGGCCAGGAGGGAGCCCAAATCCTCCTGGCCACGGCGACCCCCTAACCCCACCCCGCACTACATTACGGGCAGGAGGGATCCCAGGCCCTCCTGCCCTCGACGCAAACCCCCTCCCCCCAACGACCGCCCCCCCCCCAAGAACCTCCGCCCGTCCCCCAGCCGACCCGCGACCCCCCTGGCCGACCCCCACGACACCCCCACCCGCCTTCCCCGTACTTTGTGTAGTTGGGCCAGAAGGGAGCCCAAACCCTCCTGGCCACGGCGACCCCCTAACCCCCCCCCCGCACTACATTACGGGCAGGAGGGATCCCAGGCCCTCCTGCCCTCGACGCAAACCCCCCTCCCTCCAACGACCGCCCCCCCCCCAAGAACCTCCGACCGACCCGCGACCCCCCTGGCCGACCCCCCCACCCCCCTTCCCCGTACCTTTGGAAGTTGGCCGGACAGACGGGAGCCAAACCCGCCTGTCCGGCAGGCAGCCAACGAAGGAATGAGGCCGGATTGGCCCATCCGTCCTAAAGCTCCGCCTACTGGTGGGGCCTAAGGCGCGTGGGCCAATCAGAATAGGCCCTGGAGCCTTAGGTCCCACCTGGGGGCGCGGCCTGAGACACATGGTCGGGTTTGGCCCATGTGCCTCAGGCCGCGCCCCCAGGTGGGACCTAAGGCTCCAGGGCCTATTCTGATTGGCCCACGCGCCTTAGGCCCCACCAGTAGGCGGAGCTTTAGGACGGATGGGCCAATCCGGCCTCATTCCTTCGTTGGCTGCCTGCCGGACAGGCGGGTTTGGCTCCCGTCTGTCCGGCCAACTTCCAAAGGTACGGGGAAGGGGGGTGGGGGGGTCGGACAGGGGGGTCGCGGGTCGGTCGGAGGTTCTTGGGGGGGGACGGTCGTTGGAGGGAGGGGGGTTTGCGTCGAGGGCAGGAGGGCCTGGGATCCCTCCTGCCCGTAATGTAGTGCGGGGTGGGGTTAGGGGGTCGCCGTGGCCAGGAGGGTTTGGGCTCCCTTCTGGCCCAACTACACAAAGTACGGGGAAGGCGGGTGGGGGTGTCGTGGGGGTCGGCCAGGGGGGTCGCGGGTCGGCTGAGGGACGGGCGGAGGTTCTTGGGGGGGGGGCGGTCGTTGGGGGGAGGGGGTTTGCGTCGAGGGCAGGAGGGCCTGGGATCCCTCCTGCCCGTAATGTAGTGCGGGGTGGGGTTAGGGGGTCGCCGTGGCCAGGAGGGTTTGGGCTCCCTCCTGGCCCGATATTGTTGGGGAGTCGGCGGTCCTTCGGGGTGAGGGTGCGAGTGGTCCTGCCGGGGGGGGGGGATGTATCGGACGTCGGGGAGTCGGCCGGGCAAGAGGGCTTGGGCTCCCTCTTGCTCCGATCGTGGGTGCGGGTGGGAGCGCGTGCGAGCGGTCGTTCGGGGTGGGGGTGCGAGCGGTCCTGCTGGGGGGGTGAATCGGGCGTCGGGCGGGGTGGGAACTATGTTTAAAAACTTTTGTATACCGCGCTCAGGCATATAACGCGCGAGGGGTATGCGCGGTACGTAAAATCACGTATAACGCGCGCGTTATATCCGCGAAAATACGGTATATATTTTTTTCTTGCTGAAAGACTGATTGGATAAGATCTTTGAGTTGACATCTAATATATATTATGAATAAGGCAGGCAGGTAGGTGCTATGATGTTTACAATTACACCTGAATTACACCTGTGTCAGTTTGGTGTTTTGAACTGAGCACTTAATAATAATAATAATAATAATAATTAATTCACTTCCATTGTGAGGTGAACAATGTAGGTGTTAATTTATATTTTTATCTTTCACATTTTTGATTTAGTATCTGAATTCCAATTTAAATTGGCAAATATACCCTAACACCCCAAGGGGTCCTTTTACAAAGGTGCTAGAAAAATCCTTACACAGGTCTTTCCCGTGCCCTACACCATTTGGTGCAAAAAGGCCAATTTCCCATTTCTGGCATTAATGACCAAGCACTAAGGTTGCCATTAGTTTGTGGCCATTAAAAAATATTAATGCGTGAGCCCTTACCTGTTTTGTTGGCAAGAAAGGGCTTAAATGCTAAACACATACCAACTCTCCATTCTAGACATGATCCCCAGCAGTCCGCTCATGCGGCGGCCTCCAAGTCGAAGACCTGTGCCCTAACCGAGACCAGCCCTACCTGTGTTCGCTCTGGTTCAGCAAGAACTTGTCCAATCTTGCCTTGAATCCCTGGAGCGTGTTTTCCCTTATAACAGACTCCGGGAGAGCATTCCAGTTCTCCACCACTCTCTGGGTGAAGATGAACTTCCTTACGTTCGTACGGAATCTATCCCTTTTTAACTTCAGAGAGTGCCCTCTTGTTCTCTCTACCTTGGAGAGGGTGAACAACCTGTCTTTATCCACTAAGTCTATTCCCTTCATTATCTTGAATGTTTCGATCGTGTCTCCTCTCAGTCTCCTCTTTTCAAGGGAGAACAGGCTCTTTTACTAAGCTGCGCTAAGCAATTTTATGTGCTTACCACAGCGTCAGAGGGCTTACCATGAGATTTGCTAAGGTGTCCTGTACATGTACTCTACACATGCAAACCATGTGCTAAAATATTTCTTTTTTTTTGAAAAGTCATGTATTTGGGGGCAAGTCCGTGTAATGCTTTAAAGCAGAAACAGGCAAATTTGAACTTTACGCGTGCCTTCATCGGCAGCCAATGGAGCTGCCGGTAGTAGGGTGTCACGTGGTCAAATTTTTTTAGTCCAAAGATTAGTCTGACTGCCGCATTCTGCAACAGTTGTAGGCGTCGCATATTTTTTGGGGGAAATTGCCAAATAGGCGATGTTACAGTAGTCAAGCAGGCTTAGTACGAGGGATTGGACTAGGATTCTAAAAACCGATGTAACAAAATAAGCTTTAAGGGATCTGAGTTTCCAGAGAGTGAAAAATCCCTTTCTGATTAAGGAATCTACTTGGTCTTTCATGGTTATGCATTGATCCAGAGTTACACCTAGTATCTTTATGGAGGGCTGGATAGGGTAACTAAGGTTATTGATACAGAGGGGTGATTGGATGTCCTATGCAAATGGGGGCTTCACATACCCTGAAATGTATGGGGTTTCAGTTAGGGTTAACAACCTGCCTAAAGATCAAACTCAGTGTATCATGTATAGTAATCAGCCCCCTTCCCCCCTAAAAAAAATGCTCTGATCTCTTTTGCCATGTATTCATTTTAGACGAAAGGACAACAACAGGGGAGAGTGTGGCACAGTGATTAAAGCTACAGCCTCCGCACCCTGAGATTGTGGGTTCAAACCCATGCTGCTCCTTGTGACCCTGGTCAAGTCACTTAATCTCCCCATTGCCCCAGGTACATTAGATAGATTTTGAGCCCGCCAGGACAGACAGGGAAAATTGCTTGAGTACCTGAATAAATGCATGTAAACCGTTCTGAGCTCCCCTGGGAGAATGGTATAGAAAATTGAATAAATTTTGCCTATACTCCTCCTTCTTAGTTCAGCAGGAGTTCTGACAGTAGAGGGTGCTGTTTCACTATTACATTTGCAATAGTTAGAGAGAGGCAAGCTCTGCAGGAGTCAGGATTCCAGGGATTCTGCCTTTCCCTAATGATGGAAGACACAGGGCTCCTTTTACTAAGCTGCGATAGCGGTTTTAGCATGTGCTAAATTGCCCCATGTGCTAGACGCTAACCCGTAGCACAGGTGTAGTACACGCTAAAATTCTGCGCGCACTAAAAACGCTATCGCAGCTTAGTAAAAGGAGTCCACAGTATTGAAGCACTGTCTCCACTGGTAGTAGTGCAGTTGGAGGATGCCCGCCCAGCTTAGAGGGAATAGTAGCTAGAACTCTGGATAATAAGTCTTACAAGACTTCCATAAAAACAATGAAGCTTCTATAAGTCTTTCATTCACACTGTATCCTAAAGCATATCATGAAAACATAAAGAAAAATATTCCTTGCAAACCTATTCAAAAGAATAAAATTCCACACCATGTACATAAAATAAAGATTTTCAGTATGCCCTCGGACAAATCTTTGCTGTTTAAAAAGAGGTCTGCATTTTCCAATAATTAAGTCTAATTCAATTGCAAAATTCCTCCCAAGTCTGCTGTCAGAAAGGATTGATTAATGGTTTGACTCCAAAGATAAGATAAAGCTTGAAAGGTCAGTGAGTGATGAGGTGGCTAAAAAGGGAAAAAAATGGATTGGGTTTGTACTAGTCCCCCGGTGCTTAAAAACTCAAGTAATGGTGAGGATATCTACTATCTTATTATGTCCTTCCCTCATTTATTGAATTACCTGTGTCGAGCTCTATCTTTATGGAGATGATGCGGTATACAAACTTAAGGTTTAGTTTAGTTTAGTTTAGTTTTAGTTTTCATATGAGACCTGGCTTCATAGTTATAGGCCGAACTTCTAAAGACAGTAACTTGCTCTCTGTGATCGATTTATTTATTTACTAGTATTTTAGCCCGTTACATTAACGGGTGCTAGAATATATTTGTCTGTGTGTCTTTATTTCTGTCTCTCTCTCCCTCCCGCTGTCTGTCTCTCTCTCTGGCCCCCTTTGTCTGTCTGTCTTTCTGTGTCTCTCCCTGCCCCTTTGTCTTTCTTCTTTTCTTTTTATCTGTTCTCTCCCTGCCTCCTATGCAGCAGCATTTCTCTCCCACCACTTCCCTGTGCAGCAGCAGCGTTCCCCTACCCTCCCCTTTCCCTTCCCGCGGTCTGGCCGGCTCCCTTAGTCCCTTACTGCCCCCCCCTTCCCTTCCTGTGGTCACAACAAACCTTCCGATTCCAGCAGCGTCTGCAGCACTCTACACACGCTGCTTCGGGGCCTTCTACTGCCCAGCAAATCAGGGCAGTAGAAGACCCCGAAGCAGCGTGTGTAGAGTGCTGCAGATGCTGCTTGAATCAGAAGGTTTCAGGACCCACAGCCCTTGCCGGACCCGAAGCGAGCTCTGGGGGTTTTTGAGTTTTTTATGCGGGCCCAGCTGGAGCAGGAGGAGAAGCCTTGGAGCCAGCAATTAAAGTCAGTTGGGGGAGGGGAGGAGAGCAGCTCCTCTCCCTTCCAGCTCCGGTCCGGCCCCTGCTGACGTCGCCCTGGTCAGTTCACACTCTGAAACTGCGGGAGACGTGGCGCTGTACGGCCTCTTCTTTCTGCTGCCTCGAGCGTGGGCCGCGCGCATGTGCGGGTCCCTACAGCGTACGGAAAACGGGAGCACACAGGTGGGAGTGCGCATGCGCGCTTCGGCTTTATTATATTAGATTAGGATTTGTTAATCGCCTTTAGGAGAAGATTCACCCAAGCTGTTGTACAACAGATATAGCTTGAAATAAACAACTAACATTGTAGTAAAAGCATAACAATAGAAAAATCACCAAATGTCACTGTAATGTAACAATTAGAACAATTAAGTATATTTAGAGCTATTTAGAGCTAAATCCTGATAATATAGAGGGGAATATTTGATATGACATCTAAGTCCGATTTTGTGAAAAAGTCCAAGTGATGAACAGAGTGATTTTCAAACCAGCTCGTTAGTGTAGTGACCACTGGGAGATTAAACATGCTTTAATCTCTCCAGTAGTCATCTAGCTATTTAGACAAATAAATAGATAAAATCAGCATAAGCTTTAACCACTGCACCACACTCTCCAAGAGAAATTTCTCTTGGAGAGTGTGGTGCAGTGGTTAAAGCTAGACATTGCTCCTTGAGACCCTGGGCAAGTCACTTAATCCCCCCATTGGCCCAGGTACACTAGATAGATTGTGAGCCCACAAGGACAGACAGGGAAAAATGCTTGAGTACCTGAATGAATTCATGTTGTTGAGGAATTCCTGAAACCTAGTTCTTATGTGAAAACTGACTCAATTGTTGAAGCCACAGGTCATTTGCAACTTAAAAAAGTAAATCCAGCCACATATTTTAAGGCTAAATACTGGCAACACACATCTGCGCTACCAGATGATTCTGCTAGTGATCCTGAGACGGAAGATAGTTGGCCAATACCTAATGTTTCAGATTCAGTAGTCATGCAAGAACAATCTTATGTACTGTATTTTTCGCTCCATGTGATGCACTTCTTTTCCACCCAAAAATGGGTGGCAATCTCAGTGCGTCTTATGAAGCGAAGATACAAAATTTGTACCCCCCCTCCCCTCCCCGCGCAGCTGCACCACCTTTTTATACACTGCCCACCGCCACCGCAGGACCACCTTTTTAAAACAAATACTCCACCCGCCGTAACCTCCATCACTTTTTCAAACAGCCTGGTGGTCCTGTACCTTTTTTTTTTTTTAACCCCTTACTTTTTAAAATTCTTTCTTCCCTCCCTTGAACGCTCCGTACTATTTCTGGGCAGCAGGCGCACGAGTCAGGAGCACGGAGGTCGCGCTTGGGCCCGTGCCGCTTTCTGAATGGCTGGAGTCAGTTCTTATGGGACTCACGAGAACTGCCGGCAGCCATTCAGAATACGGCACGGGGCCAGGTTGGAACGTGGAAACCTCGCGCCTGACCTCCGCGCCCCTGACTTGAGTGCCTGCCGCCCGGAAATAGTATGGAGCTGTTGAGTGAGGGAAGAATTTTAAAAGGTACGGGGTTTAAAAAAAAAATAAAAAAAAGGTACGGGGGGTGTTTAAAAGTAGAGAATGACACGGTGACAAAGTTCATCACCGTCCCCGTCCCCACGGATAACCGCAGGAAACCATCTTCATGTCATTCTTTAAGGAGAGAGGGAAGAATCAGAGTATAATTGGGCACAACCACTGACCCGCAAGCTTTGCTTTGAAGAAGGACCGAGGTTGAAATAGACACTAGAAAATGACATGGGATTATTTCCTGCGGTTATCCGCGGGGACGGGAACGGTGATGAATTTTGTCACCGTGTCATTCTCTATTTAAAAGTCAGATTTAAAGATAGTGAAGATATTTTTGCTTATCTTATTAAGTTTCAGGAGAAGTGGGAACACCAAACTGAAAAGCAGTTTGATGAGCCAACTATTTTGCCTTTATATTTTAATGCTCTAAAACAGGCATTACCTAAGCCAGTTCAGATTAAGCTACATACAGTTGTAGGACTTGAAGGTCATACTTGGTCTGATATACAAGCTCATTTGTTGCATTTTATGTGTCAATATGAGGAAGATAAGACCAAGGGAGCGAGAGAGATAAAACTTTTGCAGAATAAACTCATGGGATTACAAGGTAAAAGTTTAAGTTTCCTGATCCAGAGCAAGCAATTCAGCTGTTTGTGTTTGAAAATGCCACTCATTGGTCTGGTGTAGCAGCTCAAAATGAAATGCCAGTTTTAAATCTTATCAGGAACATTTACAGAAATAGAAAAAGGATTTACTGTTTGTGACCAGGGAATTGTAGCTGTGTCAGCAGCCATTCAGAAATTATTGAAACAATTATGTAAACCGTTCTGAGCTCCCCTGGGAGAACGGTATAAAATATCAAATAAACATGTCACAAATGCAGCTAGAACAACATGACAAAAGATATACAAAATATGTAATTTAACCATTGAAATACAGTGGAACCTTGGTTTGCAAACATAATTCATTCCAGAACATAATTCATTCCAGAATTCATAATTCATTCCAGAATTCATAATTCATTCCAGAACATAATTCATTCCAGAATTCATAATTCATTCCAGAATTCATAATTCATTCCAGAATTCATAATTCATTCCAGAACATAATTCATTCCATGCTCGTATACCAAAGCACTCGTATATCAAAGCAAATTTCCCCATAGAAATTAATGGAAACGCAGATGATTCGTTCCACATTTCAAAAACTTACCATTAGCAACACCTCCACCGTTGCTCATGTAACTCTGGGAACCGGAGAGAGGGCTGTACTGCAGGGTGCTCAGGCCGTGACGGTGCATGTCGTAACAGTGGTACAGGTGGTGATGGTGTGCTCCAGGGTGCTGGCTGCGCTTTTTGCATCATAGCTGCGGCTGCCACCACCAACCCCGGATAGCACCATTGGCCCAGATCATGTGCACGTAGCCACCGCCGATACTCTCCAGACGCTGGCCCACCCCTACCGGACTTACCCCAGCTCCCATGATGACCCCGGGGCCTCCGCGCCAGCTGCCAGCAGCCCGCCGTTGGCCCAGTTCATGTGCGTGTAGCCCCCGGATGCCACCACCACCCCGCCGTGTCCTCTCCAGGCGCTGGCTCACCCCTGCCGGACTCACCCCGACTCCCATGCTGACCCCGGGGCCTCTGCGCCAGCTGCCAGCAGCCCGCCAGCCTTGGTCATACCTTGAGAGCCCAGCCTGCCATTGCATCCATGCCGTCGTCCAAGCTCCGCCGCCTTTTGATCACACTTCTTGTTTCCAGCGGAGCTGAATGCAGCATGGGCAAGGCAGTGGTATCCGCTGGAGGTAAGGGTTTGGGGGTGGGCTACGCTCACATATCGAGTCAACACTCGTTTTGCGAGTTAAAGTTTGCTCAAGTGTTTTGCTCAACACTCGCAAACCACGTTACTCGCAAACCGAGGGTTGACGGTATTAAACATTATTAAAAATAATCTAAAAAGAAGGAATTATGCTGAGGTCATAGAAACAAGACAATGAAAACATGTGCTTAAATCAAATACCAGCCAATTATCTTTAACACACTCGATGGTTACACAATATCTAATATGCAATATATTGTAAGACTGTAAGAAATATAAATCAATAAGACATTTGTCATGTACAATCCCATTCGATGACATACTCATGGTTGATGACTTCTCTTCTTCACGACTTTTGTGTTTTGATAAATTTATGCTTGTCAAGCATGCTCGAAAATCTGAACTTTATAACATATGAACAGATATAACAACTTCATCCCTGTTTCACTCTTTACTCTCCCTCTCAAATCACTTAAAAGTAGGGGGTGAACATTTTCTATGCTGATGTACATATAACCCATGGGGTAATTGTAGTAAAGCTCTTTTCCTTGAATAAACCCTATTTTACCCACAGAGGAACAGTTCATACATTTACCCCGACAAACTATGCTATTTTTGAGACTAACAAGGGGTTACTGCTTTAGGTAGATCAGGGTTACCATATTTAATGACAGACAAACCCAGACGCATGGTCGTGCCCTGTTCCATCTCCAGTCCCACCCCCAATAAGCCTCATTTCTTTTTTTCCCCGACCTCCAGGCCGCGTCTGGATGGCATCCAGCATGCGTGAATGCATGCAATGCCATTCGCGCATTCTTGTTGAAGGCCTTACAGATGCGGCCAAATCTTGGGGCTTTCCAAAACCCAGACAAACTGCCGGATTTTTTAGAAAGTCTGTGTCCAGGTTTTCCCAGACGTCTGGTAACCCTAAGTTACAGTAGATCTTTTTTTAAAAATTTTATTTTTATCATATAATTCACAAGTAACACAGTCATAATCCAACATACACGAGATAGTCACAATACTAATCAAAACTAAATAAAATCATATTGGCGATAACTCTTTCTTAGACCTCTATTTTAAAAAGGAGGTCAATCAGAATTACAGAGAGGTATAATCTAAGTAACTAATAAAGAATAAGAAAAGGCTTCAAATGTCTAAAAAAAACTCTGGAATTTAATATTTGGAGCTAGACTCTCCACCCCTGATTAACCCCTTAAGGTCCAAAAATGATCTTAGATGATCAGGTACATAAAAAACATATTTTAAACTCATATATTTGACTATGCACTTGCAGGGATAGGCCAACATAAAGGTAGTCCCCAACTTCTTCATCTCTTCTCGCATTGCTAGGAATAGTTTACACCTTTCTTGTGTAGATCTTTTAACATCATGGTATAACCATATAAGTTGTCCACAGAAAAGCGAAGTTACTTTTTTTAAAAGAATAGTCTCATTCTAACTGAGTTGAGATCTTGTTCGAAGATGAAATTTACAATTAGTGTAGCTCTTTCCTTGATATCAGTATAAGAAGTCTCCAAAACTGCTGTTAAATTCTGTAAGTCCATGTCAGCTAGTACATTTTCAGAGATTGGTATATGTTCAGATATGGAATTGAGGGTAAAATACTCACGTGGATTAAAAAATGGCTGGCGGATAGGAAACAGAGAGTGGGGGTAAATGGACAATACTCGGATTGAAAAAAGTCACAAGTGGAGTGCCACAGGGTTCTGTACTTGGACCCATGCTCTTCAACATATTTATAAACCACCTGGAAATGGGTGTGACGAGTGAGGTGATTAAATTTGCAGACGATACGAAGTTATTCAGAGTAGTGAAGACGCAGGAGGATTGCAAAGACCTGCAATGTGACATAAACATGCTCGAGAAATGGGCTGTGACATGGCAAATGAGGTTTAAAGTGGCTAAGTCTAAGGTGATGCAAGTCGGTAACAAAAATCTTATACACGAATAGAGGATGTCTAGTGCAGTACTTAGAGAGATCCCCCAGGAAAGAGACTTGGGAGTACTGGTCGACAAGTCAATAAAGCCGTCCGCACAATGTGGCAGCAAAAACTGCAAACAGAATGCTAGGAATGATTAAGAAGGGGATCACGAACAAGGTTATCATGCCGCTGTATCGGGCAATGGTACGTCCTCACCTGGAATACTGCATCCAGCACTGGTCACCATACATGAAGAAGGACACAGTACTACTCAAAAGGATCCAGAGAAGAGCGACTACAATGGTTAAGGGGCTGGAGGAGTTGCCGTACAGTGAGAGATTAGAGAAACTGAGCCTCTTCTCCCTTGAAAAGAAGAGATTGAAAGGAGACATGATCGAAACAGTCAAGATAATGAAGGGAATTGACTTAGTAGATAAAGACAGGTTGTTCACCCTCTCCAAGGTAGGGAGAACGAGAGGGCACTCGCTAAAGTTAAAAGGGGATAGATTTCGTACAAAAGTAAGGAAGTTCTTCTTCACCCAGAGAATGGTGGAAAACTGGGACGCTCTTCCGGAGGGTGTTATAGGGGAAAACACCCTCCAGGGATTCAAGATAGTTATACAAGTTCCTGCTAAACCAGAACGTACGCAGGTAAGGCTAGTCTCAGTTAGGGCACTGGTCTTTGCCCAGAGGGCCGCCGTGTGAGCTGACTGCTGGGCACAATGGACCACTGGTCTGACCCAGCAGCGGCAATTCTTATGTTCTGACACTAGTAAATCTTCTGACCCACTATTTCTACCCTAAGGTAGATCTGACAATGTTTCTAATAATTATATTACTAGTTTATTTGCATAATGAAATGTAATTGCTACTCTGTGCAAACTGGTTTCAATTTAAGAAACAGTTAAAAACTCAGTTGCTTGTTACTACATTTTTGTGATTTATTAGTTGGCAATTGAAGAAAAAAATCTGCTTAACCATATTTGCTATTGTATTCTTGTGATTTATCAGTTGACATTTTCAGAGAAGAAATTGTTTAATTATGTAGATTTTATGATGCGGTTTGTTGTTTTCTTATGTATGTTTTAATTGATGTAAACCAGGGGTGTCCAACCTTTTGGCTTCCCTGGGCCGCATTGGCCGAAAAAAATTTTTCTGGGGCCGCACAAACACTAACAATAGCCAATGAGCCAAAAAAAGGTTGAGCAGGTCCCAAATTTGCAATCCCTATTATAGAAGATGTATGTATCTAATAATAAACCTTCATTAAAGGGACACTGTGGACAGGAACCCTAAAAAGCAGTAATACTTACCCTGACTAAGTGATCCTCCACGTGCACCGCTGACAGTGGGAGCAGCCACAGGCTTCCACATCCCCACTCTGATGAGCAAGAATGTGCGCTCCTGGTTCTCCCATTCACTTCTATTACAGCTACAGTGAGCCTCATCAGAGTGGGGATGCTGAATCAGCTGTCAGGAGCGCATGTGGAGGATCGTTTAATCAGGGTAAATATTACTGCTTTTTTGGGCTTCCCACTTTGAGCTTAGGCTCCCTCAAAATGAACATCTCCTCTGTTGTAGCTAGTAGGGATCCCCCAAGCCTCACCAACTGACGGCCACCTCCTCCCCTCCAACTTCCCAAGTTCTGCAGCTGGTAGCAATATTGCAGAGCTGCTGCCTTCCCTCCTTCCTACCCCCTTTGGCTTTCAAGCATGCATGAAAGCAGGGGCAGCTTGAGGATATTGCCATTGGCTGCAAAGCTGGGAGATTTTGAGTTGCCAGACTGGAGGAAGATCTCTTCAGTTGGCAGGGCTTGGGAATCCTCACTAGCTCAAGTATTTATAAATTGCACTCAGGCAGGGAGAATCTTTTGTGTCCATCTACTAATTTCAGGCTTCTCCGTCCCCCAAATCAGCTGTATATGACTAAGCCACTGAATACGAAAATAATTGTGATGCACATATCCCAAAGCTAACATATTCCAGTTAATAAATTCAAAATAAAATCATTTTTTCTACCTTGTTGACTGGGTGTTTTGGTTTTTTCATCATCTTGGTCCCAGTTTCTCTTTCTGTTTTTTCTCTATCTTCAACTAATTCTCTTTCCAGTGTCTGCTGTCCATTTTTTTCTCCTCTTTCGTTCCATTTCCTTCTTATGCCTGTCTCCAACGTATTGATTTTTCCCTTTCAGCTTTCTTAACTTTTTCTTTTTTGCCTCTGTCTACTCAAATCTTGCCTTCTTTCTCACCCCTCTTTTTAAATGTTCAGCTATCTCTCAATTCTCCATCTTCTCTGTCTCTAACTCTCCCATTTTCTATCTCACTCCTTTCCCAGCCTCCTATTCCCTTCTATCTACTCCCCATTACCACATTTCTACCACTGTACTCACTGCTCTCTCACTCATCTTGTCATCTCCATTTTGACCTTATCCACATGGCTCACCACTTTCAAAATCCCCCTTCCTCTCTCCACCGGTCAGGCTATAACACCGTCCCTTTCTTTCCATCCCCTAGCATCATCTTATCCCAGCTCTCTTCCCTCCTGCCCTCCCATGGTTCCATCTCTCCTCCTCTATCTCCATGGTCCAACAATTTGCTCCCTTTCTTTTCTGTTTTTCTTCTTCCTTCCTCCCTTGATGCTGAACAATGAAATGGAGGGAAAAAAGAGAGAGATGCTGCATCTCTCTGCCTTCCATCCACAGGCCTAACATTTCTCCCTCCCTCCCATCCCCAGATCCAACTTCTCTCCCTTTCTCTTCCCAACTGTCCCCCATCCCATTTATCCCCCTGCCTGCCTGCCTCCCTTCTCCAGGTCCACCATTTCTTTCTTTCTCTTCCCAACAGTTCTCCGTTCAAGTATCTCTTTCCCTCTTCCTCCGCACTACCTCAGGTCTAACTTCTCTCTCTTCAGACCATTGCCTACCATCTCCCTCTCTGTCCTCTGTTTCTGGTCCCATAAGCTCTCCCCCCCCCCCCACACCCAATCTGGCACTTCTTTTAATACCCTCCCACCCAAAAAAAACCCATCTCTGAACAAATCTCACTTGCTTTAATCATCTTAGCCTCACTCTCTTCTTTCTAGACAGCATCTGTCCTCTCTCTGTCTTCCATGCAGCATCAGCCCCTTCCATCCACTGTCTGCCCTCTCTCTCTCTGCCCCTTCCATTTCTCTGTCTGCTCTCTCCCCGTTACATATATCTCCCCTCTTTCTATGCTCCTTCCATAAACTGTCTATCCTGTGCCCCTTCTCTCCTTTGTATACGATTCATTTCAGCTTCTCACCCTCTCCATTTTTCTGTCTCCACCCCTCCCCTATGCTTTGACATCTCTTTATTCTCCTTTCCTTCCCTCCCCATGCCCTGGTACCTCCTCCGTGGCACCTCTTCTCCATCTGGTCTGGCATTTGTCTCCTTAGTTTCCCATCCCTCCCCCATGCTCTGGCATCTCTCCTCTCCTTCCAACTCCCCCTTCCCCTCCATTATTTGGCATCCCCTCTCATTCCTTCCTTCCTTTCCCCTGGCCTGGCATCTGTCTCCTTCCCTCCCCCCCATGCCCTGGCATCTCTCCCTCCCATTGACTTGACATCTCTCATTCCTCTCCCTTTTCCTTCTCCATCCTTCCCTCTCTCTCCCCAATTGAGAGCAGCAGCAGCAGCATTTCTCTTCCCCCTTCCCTTCCCTGTGCAGAATCAGCATTTCTCCCCCCCCACACACACACCCATCAGCAGCGCAGCATTCACCCCCAAATTACCCCTCAGGGCCAAGTGAAGCATTTGCTTAATACCGCTGATTCCTTACCCATTCTCCAACAGGGTCATGCAGAGCACTGGGTTTTTGGCCTTGTCCATGGAGCAGCTTGTAGGTTCCATGTGGCCACGCGCAGCAAAGGTCGGCACTTGTGCACGCTGGGGAAGGGCTCGATTGGTGCATGTGCCACCTGTAGCTACCCCAGCCCAGCTCACCCCCGGCAGGGTCATCAGCTCCTCCTCAGTGGCCGCGTTGATGTTCGGTCACTCTGGGTTCCCCAGGACCAGGCTGAAGTTACAGGCGGCACTGAACTTGCGGCTCTTGGAGCAAAAGCTCTGCCTGCAGCGTTTGCTCAAAGCCGCGGGCAGCGTCTTCCATGCGCCTCCTGCGGCTGATCTGGAATCGTTCCCTCTGATGTCGCAACATCAGAGGGAACACTTCCAGGTCAGCCGCAAGAGGCACATAGGATCCGCTGCTCGCGGCTTTAAGCAAACGCTGCAGCAAGACGGAGGAGGGAGCCGGCAGAGGAAAACATCGCATCGTGAGCAGGGCTGCACAGAATTCTTCACGGGGCCGCGGGTTGGACACCCCTGATGTAAACCATTTAGGTTTTTTGTAAACGGTATAAAAAAGTTTCAAATAAATAAATAATTGTGATTAAACTTATATCTGACAACTGAAAAGAGTTTTCAATAGTTATTAATTCAAAAACAACATTTTTTTTTTTTTTGAGCGCTCCGAAAAAAGGTTGTGAGAGACCAAACTTAGAGCGGGAACTCATGGCAGCCATTTTTGTGGACAGCTCTGCACGGGGTAGGAGCTTAGGAAAATTGCTCCTGCACTGCTTCACCGCTAGACCACCAGGTAAGGTGTTGAGAGGTCCGGGAGGTAGGGGTGGGTCAGAGTCAGCCCTAAAAGTTATTCATGATTTTTCAATATTCATGGGCCAGCTCTGCCCCTAACACCTGCAAATATTGAGGGGAGAAGTGTAGTTAAATCTTGCATTAGTTATTGTAAAAAAAAACCCACAAAAAACCTTATTTGTGCTGGAGCAGAACAAAGGCTTAGAGTAGTGAAGAGAAGCAACAGATCATGAGACCAGCATCAATAGTCTATATTGGGTTTTCTGAGGCAGCTGGATGCAAAATGTGTCAAGACCCGCCTAAGCCTTTGCTCCGTTCCAGCGCAGATAAGTTTTTGGTTTTTTTTTTTACAATAACTAATGCAAGGTTTAACTAGCAAGATATTGAAAACTTATCAAATGCAAAGCCATGTTATGTGCTACGATTGAAAAAGGAGAGTTTTCCTGCTGCTGGAGCTCTGCTCTAATGGCTCCTAATGGCGTGGAATCGCGCGCTAGACCTTAACACCAGCATTGAGCTGGGGTTAGTTCTAGAAGCTTAGTGCGCGGTGTAGCATGTGGCAATTTCCTGCGTGCGCTAAAAACGCTAGTGTACCTTAGTAAAAGGAGCCCTAAGTCTGGTCTCTTACAAACTTTTTCTGAGCACTCAAAAAAACATGTCACATTGTATTTGAATTAATAACCATTGAGGACTCTTTTTGGTTGTTCCATTGTATCACATTGTCCTTGGTGACACGTTTGGTTATTAAGTATCCTCAGTGTGTTGGGTAAACCTAAGGTTACCATATTTTCCGTTTGGAAAATCTGGACCCCCTTAGACCCGCCCCCCCAGGCCCACTCAGTTCCACCCATCCCTGCTCCATCATTCCCCAGTACCGCCCCCAATCCAGACCCAGCCATGCCTCCTGCTGCCTGCTCTGGTGGGACATGGGGGCATCCGTACATGCGTGGATGTGACACAATGATGTCACGCGTGTGTGCATGATGTCATCGCTTGGTATCTGCACATGCGCAGATGCCCTCCTGCCTAACGGAGATTTTGAGGGAAGCGTTTCAAAATCTGGACAAAGTGCTGGGTTTTGAAAAGCCGTTCGGACCCCCAGACATGTCCTCAAAAGGAGGACAAGTCTGGGGAAATCCAGATTAGAGAATGACATGGTGACAAAATTCATCACCGTTCCCGTCCCCGCGGATAACCGCGGGAAATAATCCCATGTCATTTTCTAGTGTCTATTTCAACCTCGGTCCTTCTACACCAGCATTCTTCAAAGCAAAGCTTGCGGGTCAGTGGTTGTGGCCAATTATACTCTGATTCTTATGTGAGCCAAAGATAATGAAGCCATTGTTTTTTTTGTTTTTTTTTTCTTTATTTATTGGATTATTCATTACAATATCTCTGTAACAAACATACATGAATGAACACAAAAAAAAATACAAAATACAAGATGTAAATTCCAAAATAGGAATTAACATAATATAAGAAAACTAATTCAACCGTATCCTAGTCCACATTAAAAGTGATCGCCAGTACAAATAAAACATCAAAGCAAAACTTCTATCTACTTTCTAGGAACAGGCAAATGGCTATTATATATATTATACATCATCCTCCAAAAGTAAACCAAAATAAGGAATTAAACTTTCAACAAAGGTTTCTCTTTGATAAAATCTTCCACCTGGGCTGGATCAAAAAACACATATTTATCATTTCCATATGATATCAGGCATTTACATGGAAATTTTAAGAAGAAAGTAGCTCCGACTGCCAAAACCTTAGGCTTTAGCTGAAGGAACTGTTTCCTCTTAAACTGGGTTTGTCTAGAGACATCTGGAAAAATTATCACCCGTTGACCACAAAACATCTCTTGCTTTTTCAGGAAATATAATTTCAAAATATCTTGTTTCTCAAGTTCTGTCTTGAAGGTCACGAGAAGAGTTGCTCGTTTCTCAATTATGTCTTTAGAAGACTCCAAAAACTGTGATACATTCAGACTCTCTGGTGATACTATTCTATCCGTTCCACCTTCCTCTACCTTTTCTTTGGAATCTCTTGAAATGTAATATAAATTATCGACCTCAAAGGTCTCCACTTTGTTATAATGTAATATCTCCCTCAAATACATTTTCAAAAGTTCCATTGCAGAAAGGTAATGTGTGGTAGGAAAATTTAGCAAGCGAAGATTTTTAACTCTAATAGCATTTTCCATTTTTTCTAACTTAGCATGTAACATCATACTATCCTTTATATTAGAAACAGCACTAGCTTGTAAATTACCTACTGCCTGATCTAACTTTTCAACCTTTACAGCTGTTTCTCCAATTTTATTATTTTGTTCTTTAATTTTCACAGTTACATCAGATGAAAATTGACATAAGTTCAAAACGGTGTTTTGTAAAGATGACTCTATTCTGTTAATACTAAGCCAAACATCATTTAGAGCAGGGGTGCCCAATACGTCGATCGCGATCGACCGGTCGATCGCTCAGGCAACCCCAGTCGATCACAGAGCCGGGTTCCCTTCCCTTCTGTTTTTTTCCCCCTCCTGACTGGCCCACCTCTTGAAGAACGCAGGCCAATCAAAAGTCAGCTTGTTCAGTCCACGCCTCCCTCCATGCCCCCCAGGCTGCCGCTGCTGGTGGAGGAGGAAGAGGAGTCCTCGGCGCAGAGCAGGCGGCAGAGGGGCGTAACACGCTCTCGTCCTTCTGGCGGTGGACATGCTTGAAGGAGCGGGTTTAGGTAGCAATCGGGAGGGGTGCTGGTCATGGAGCCGCTGGCTGGGGACATGTTTATGTAGTCCGCGCAGGGCAGCTTGCCGTCATTGCTCTCCATGGAGAGTTTGGGGTTGGCCCCGTTGATCCACATCTTGCTGTAGCCATTGGGTGAGCAGCTGCCACTGGGCAACATCCGGCTTTCTCCCTGGCCTCCCGGTACTTTAGCAATTCTTGCAGATTGCCATTGGCCTCAGGAGCTGGCTTCCCTCTGCCGCGGTCCCGCCCCTCCTCTGAGTCAGAGGCAGGATCGGGGCAGAGGGAAGACAGCTCCTGAGGCCTATGGCAACCTGCAAGGATTGCTAAAGTACCAGCGATCCTCTCTGCAGGCTGCTCCCTGCAGGAATTAGGTAAATGGATGTGGGAGGGCAGGGAGGAATACGCAGGCCTTGCGGGGGAGGGGGGGTCAGGGGCAGGCCTTCATTGGGTAGTGCTGGCCTTCAGGGGTGAATGTGCAGGCTTTCAGGGGGAATGTGCAGGCCTTTGGGGGGGTGCAGACCTTCAGGGGGACAGGCAGGCCTTCAAAGGGTGGGTAGCAAGCCTTCGGGGCCCTGGTGTAGAAATACACGGAGGGAGAGAGGGAGGGTGGGAAGGGGGATTCAAAGAGACATGCACATGCCGGACTTTGGGGGGAAGAAATAATGGGTCTAAAAACAGAGAAGTGGGAGAGAGATGGTGGATTTAGGGAGGGAAGGAATAGAAAGGGAGAGAAGTTGGACACAAGGGATGGTGTGGAGGGGGGAAAAGAGATACTGGATAGGAGGGTAGTTGGGAAAAGAAAGGGAGAGATGGTAGACCCTGGGGTGGTGGGGAAGGAGGGAGAGATGCTCGATGAAAGGGTAGTTGAGAAGGGTGGATCTGTGGATGGAGATGAAAAAAAGGAAAGATGCCAGATTTCCAGGGGAGGGAAGGAAAATGGAAGTGGAGGACAGAGATAGAAGATGGATGGTTAGCACAGAGAAAGAAAAAAGAAGGAGACCATGGCAAGCAAGTTATCAGAAGACAACCAGAGCCTGGAACCAACAAGATTTGAATAATGTCCAGACAACAAAGGTAGGAAAAATGATTTTATTTTCAATTTAGTGATCAAAATGTGGCCATTTTCAGAATTTATATCTGCTGTCTATATTTTGCACTAAGGCCCCCTTTTACTAAACCGCAATAGCGGTTTTTAGCGCAGAGAGCTTATGAGCATCGAGAGCAGCGCAGGGCATTCAGCGCAACTCCCTGCACTAAAAACCGCTATTGCGGTTTAGTAAAAAGGAAGTGGGTATATTTGTCTATTTTTCTATGGTTGTTACTGAAGTGACATTGCATAAAGTCATCTGCCTTGATCTCTTTGAAAAAAAACCCAGAATATAAATGATAATTAACATTTTCTCTGCGTACAGTGTGCTTTGTGTTTTTTTAAATTTTATTGTTGGTAGATCATTTTGACTTGGTCATTTTAAAAGTAGCTCGCAAGCCCAAAAAGTGTGGGCACCCCTGATTTAGAGTGATCACTTTATCCCTGGGGAGAGCATCCGAGCTTTGCCCAGTACTCATCTGCACTGGGGTTAGTTCTTTAGCCTGTCCCAGGGACTGTCCTGAAACCTCCAGACCAGATACTGACAATGATTGAAGGGAAGAAGAAATTATTCCTTCCTTAAAAGGGGAAGGAGATTCTTCTAACCGTAAGGAATATGATGGTTGAGGAGGTGGTGTTGGTTCCCCAGAGGATAAGGAGACAGCTTGAATATTAAAAGTTACCTGTTCCTCAACAGGAGGCAAGATGGGAACCACAAGATGGCGATCCATCGGGCCTGTTGTTGCAGCAGATGGTATTGCCTTAGCTTTCCTCTTACCCATGCTGAAGAGATGGTAATCCTGCTCCCTGCTCCTCTTAGGCTCCGAAGGGGCTCAAAAGGGGCAAGCCCCTTTAGCCACGCCCCTTCAGCTCGCGACCCGAGGCTCGCGACCGCGGGCCGCGTAGATAATGAAGCCATTGTGACATCACTGATGAGATTGGCTCTTAGGCACTGGTGGAATGAGGCATTATGACATCACAGTATCTGCTCTGGATACCAGAGACTGTCATTCTGTAGTGTCTATCTCAACTTCAATCCTTCTACACCAGCATTCTTCAAAGCAAAGCTTGCGGATCAGTGGTTGTGCCCAATTATACTCTGATTCTTCCCTCTCTCCTTAAAGAATGACATGAAGATGGTTTCCCGCGGGGACGGGAACGGTGATGAATTTTGTCACCGTGTCATTCTCTAATCCAGATGTTTGGTAACCCTAGGTAAACCTATATCTTTGAATGGATAGTTCTATAGTTTGTTTCATATAGCAGTGTGTGCTGTCTGTGAAAAAAAAAAAAGTGCTGATCACGTTCTTAGATTTCAAGTGGCTTCCTCTGAATTGTGCTTTCTGGTCTAACATAAGGAGTGCCCTACTGCTGTGGACTTTTATGAAGATACTTTCCTGACTTATTTTTCTCAAGCACTTCCTCTCCGTGTGCAGAGATAATTCTCCACTCAGCCCCTCTTTCATTCAGCTTCTCTGGCCTTTTCTAGTAATTCTGAAGCAACACCTTCCTGAGCAGTGGAATTTCAGTAGCAGGATCAAAAGTCTTGATTTTTATGAATAAACACTTAAGAACTGCAGAGCCTGCCAGATGTTCTAGAGATAACATTAAATACTGCAGCACAGAAGCCCTAATCATAGGCTTAGAAAGTGAGGGTTACGGTTTGTGGCATTCCACTACTACGTGAGTGCAAAGAACCTTCATTATCTATTGATTATTTTGATTGTTCTCAGAAAGTACAAAATATACCATTTTTGCACAAATTAGCAATAATTTTCTAAGAAGGCCGCTAGGTCCAAGTTATGAAAAGTTCTTATTTTATGCTTCTAGTACAAAGACTAGCTATACACAGTACGGTGAAACAAAGATACTTATCTGTAGCAGGTGTTCTCCAAGGACAAGAGGCATATATTCTCATATGTAGGTGACAGCCACGGAACCCTGTACGGACATCATGCCACGTGCACTGTCACTTTAAATCTTTAGGCAGTGCTCACATCCCACAAGTACAGGTGCCTTCCTGCCCAATGGTAGCACTGTGGGACCATCAGTTCAGTTAAAAAAAACCAACAACCCTAAGAAGCCAACTAAGCGAGGTGGGCAGGTTGTAAGCAGAGCAGGCATTAGGGGAGGGCAAACAGGGCAACTGCCCTAGGCCCCACAGCTCTGGAGAGCCCCCTATGGGAAGGCATGCCTTTTCCCTTCTTTCAGTGCTGGACCAACATCACTTTCACCTTCCAGGTCTTGCTGACAAACTGGCTGTGGCAGCAGTTCTGATGCACTGCCTGTGGCCCCCTTCTGTGCTTTTTTTCTGCCGCAGTCCACCCAATAGGAAACTGGAAGTTGCATAATTGGGGGTTGGACCAGCTGCCAGACCAGGTGAAGGCAATGTCAGACCGGCGCTGAAACAAGGGGAAAGGCATGCCGCCCAAGGAAACCCTCTGGACCAGCTGTCTTTTTTTAAGTAGAACGGGGGAAGGGTTTAAAGAACTGTCAAACTGGAGGTGAGAGGAGGGGAAGTGAAGGGGAACAACTTATGGGGCCTGGAAATGGAGATTTGGCCAATGGATGGAGAGAAGGAAAAAGGAGAGAAGTTGGACATAGGGTAGTATGGAGGAAGGGTAAAATATACTTGAAGGGAGGACAGTTGGAAAGAGAAAGGAAGAGATGGTGTACCTGTGGGAGGGAGGGAAAGATATAGGCTAGTTGTAAAGAGAAAGGGACAGGTGGTGAACCAGGGGGAGAGATGGTCTAGGAGGGCAGTTGGGAAGAGAAAGGGAAGGAAGGGAGGGAAGGAGAAAGAAATGTTAGGTCTTGGGGTAGAAGGAAGCGAGAGATGCAGCATCTCTTTTTTTCTCTCCATCCTATTGTTCAATTTTAATTTAATTTTTTAAAAATTATATACCTCAAATCTAAACGGTTTACAACATACAAATATAAAATATATTAACAATAATGCATGACAATTCTTAAAACATATGCAAATACAAATTCAGTCACTCACATCTATCCTATCTAAAACAGCATCAAAGGGGGAGGTAAGAACAACAACAACAAAAAAAGAGGTAGAAATGTTGGACCATGGAGGGGAAAAAGAAGGAGCGATGGACCCATGGGAAGGAGGAGGGAACAGAAGATGCTAGGGGATGGAGAGAACGGGACAGGGAGATATAACTTGATGAGTGTCAAGAGAAGGAGGAGGATTCTGGAAATGGTGGAGCCATGTGGAAGAGGTCAAAACGGGGATGACAAGAATATGAATGAGACAACAGTGAGAGAGAAGTGAGTACAATGGTATATGTACAGTCTCTTGCATTGTAAATCACTCTGAACTGTTTGTGGTATTGTGGCATACAAAAATAAAGTTGTTATTATTAAATCTGGTAATGGGAAAGTCAGATGGGAAATGGGAGAGCTAGAGCATGAGAGAGGGAGATGGAAAGTTGGTAGGTAGCTGAAAAGTAAAAAGAAGGGTGAAATTGAGTGGATAGAAAGGCAGAAAATAAAAATTAAAAAGATGGGATGAGCTAAAAAGGAAAAGTCAATATATCAGACAGGTGTAGTCAGGGAATGAAATAAGACAGGAAAGAGGAGGAAAGACACATGGACAGCTGCCAATAGAAAGGGAATTACCAGAAGACACAGGAAAGCAGTATATCCAGACAACAAATGTAGAAAACGTGTTTTATTTTAAATATATGAACTAGAATGATAGCTTTGGGATATCACAGATCTTTGTATTGTGGTCAGTGTTTAGCAGACAGCCAATAGGAGGGGGAGGAAGGAGGATAGGCAATGGCCCTGAGCCCAAAATGGGTGAGCACCTAACCCAAATGCAAATATAAATACCTAAGCTGAAGGGGAATCACGAACACCTGTCAGCTGAAGACCTCTTCCTCTAGTGACTAGTCCATTAGCCAGAACTCTCCAAGCTCTTCAGCTGGTGGCAGCTCGGGGACGCTGCTACTAGCTGCAGAGCTTGGAATATTTCTGGCTGCCAGACCAGAGGAGATGGTCTTCAACTGGCAAGGCTTCGGGATCCCCACCAGCAAGGGGGTGGCTAATTTTAAGAGATTTGGGGCGCAGGACTCCGGTGTGTTCAGTACAAAAATTGCATATCTGTTTTTATTTCTCTTGCCGAGTTTAATTTCTTTGGGTTTCCAGTTCTGTATTTGGTACATAAAGATCTGTGTGTTTTGTGTGTGAAGAAGTAATTTAAAGTTGTCTTTATGTGTGGTATAATAGCAGATGGGGAGATTAGGAGTGGGGCAGGGAGGAGAGGGATTATGGAGCCCCCTCCTTAATTTCTGCCCTAGGCCCACATGTGTTTTTAAAAACACCCCTGGTTGTGAGAATATATGCCTGCTGTCCTCGAAGAAAACACCTGCTACAGGCAAGTATCTCTGTTTTCTCTGAGGACAAGCAGACATAACATTCTCACATGTGGGACCTCCCAGCTGCCAAGATCATGACTTTGGAAGAGGTTCAATATTGAATAAACATAAGTCTGGTGAATTCCAGCAGGACTGGAGGGAAAGTTGGTGCACAGGAAGTGAAAATATTCTATAGAACTGCTTGTCCAAACCAACTGTCTCTTCTGGAATTGAGTAATGAGAGGTAAATGTATGTCCTAAGGACCAGGTAGCCACTTTGCAGATGTCCACAATAGACGCAGAGTAGAAATAAGCTACTGAGGCAGCCATAGCTCGTACATTGTAGGCTGTTACAGGGCCTTGGAGTGTCAGTCCAGCCTGATTGTATGTGAAGTCAAAAAAGAGGACATATGGCCCTACCCTGGCCCCACCCCTGGCCCCACCCCTGACTCCACCCCATCCCACCCTGGGCCTTTCTTGTCCCCCAACCCCTTCTTGCCCCCAACCTCCTACCTTTCACCAGTCTTGCCCTTGTCCCACCCCACCTTTCACCCATTTTTTTAGCCTTCCCATCTTCTTAAGTTCAATTATTTTATTGAAATTTGGTAAGTAAACATACAACAAAGATGACAAAACACATATTACTTGGTACAAAGTGGTACAAAAATTGTAGTATGAAGAGGAATAAAGAAAAAAAATCTTCAATTTTAAGACCTGTAGTAAAATGATCAGTGTTTTTCAGTGCTTCTCTTTCCTTTCCTCCAAACCCCCCCACCCAGGTACTCTTCTTTCTCTATCTCCCAACAACCCCCTCCCCCCCTCCCTCCAACCCCCACCCCCTCCCTCCCATGGGACGGTGTTTCTCTCTCTCTCCCCTGTTCTCCACCTACCACCTAACTTTGGGCTGGTTGGCTGCTGCAGCAAGGTAAGCCTGCTGCTGTCGGCCTGCCCTGGAAGCCGCCTCTCTGGAGCAACTTCCTGTTCCCGTGTAGGAGTGCCTATATTCAATATATTGTAAACCATTTTGGATAAATCTCTTCTTGAAAAAGATGGTTAATAAATCTGAATAAATGAATTAAATTAAAATATCACTTGCCATGCCCCAGTGGGCCATTAAGCAGCATTTGAATGTACTCTACTAGAATCAGCTTCCTAGCCTCTGCTAAGAGGGTTCATGGTAAGACAGATGAAAAGGAACTTATAAAGATCCTCTGTGTAGTGTTTGGCAGGACAAGCATGGTGAAAAGTCCTTTGCATTGATTGCACCATTTAAATTTATTTTCCAAGGCACAGAGGGAGCAAAAGAGGATAGGTTAAGCTAGTTTGGTTGAGCTATATAGTCTTCTGTACCATGCTATATGATCAAACTCATCTTTTAAGAGATCCCAAAAAAATTCTTTTTTGAGATTTCCCAACAATTTGGACTAGTCTTTATTATTTCTCTAATTACTTTTAAATAGCAAATGCTGAAGAAACGATCAACAAAAATGTAGATCGTATGCCATGGATTTGGTTGGACTTTCTTCAGAGGCCTCTGGCAAAGAATTTTCTAGACAGTAGACATCAGAGGTAGAGAATGACATGGTGACAAAATTCTTCACCGTTCCCGTCCCTGCGGATAACCGCGGGAAATAATCTCATGCCATTCTCTAGTGTCTATCTCAACCTCAGTCCTTCTACACCAGCATTCTTCAAAGCAAAGCTTGCGGGTCAGTGGTTGTGGCCAATTATACTCTGATTCTTATGTGAGCCAAGGATAATGAAGCCATTGTGACATCATTGATGAGATTGGCTCATAGGCACTGGTGGAATGAGGCATTATGACATCACAATATCTGCTCTGGATACCAGAGACTGTCATTCTGTAGTGTCTATCTCAACTTCAATCCTTCTACACCAGCATTCTTCAAAGCAAAAGCTTGCGGGTCAGTGGTTGTGCCCAATTATACTCTGATTCTTCCCTCTGTCCTTAAAGAATGACATGAAGATGGTTTCCCGCGGTTATCCGCAGGGACAGAAACGGTGATGAATTTTGTCACCGTGTCATTCTCTAATCAGAGGTAATGGGCATTGGGGAAGGCATGTTTAATAGACCTCCATATTCAATATTTTCATGTTACAAAAATATGATCATCTTCCTTTAAGTAAAAGAGAACTTTGGAAGAATGACAATGCCATGTTTTGACAGAGACAATATAAATCTTTAGAGTTTTATTGTATAATAATATACCAATTGCAATATAAATCTGCTTTACAGTTCTCTTTGTTCACAAATTCAAGGGACTGGCATTCAGTGCAATAAAATTCCATCCATTAATGTCAAAGCTGCATAAAGTACAGTCTTAAGTGGGCTTAACACACCAGTCCAATACAGTAATTTTCATTGTCTCAAAACATCAAATGGCATCCTTTGTCAAATTAAGTAGCATTTTAATGCCCTCCGTATACCAATATTAATTAAAGTGATATTTTCTGCCGAGTTTAGATTCAAGCATGAAAGGAAAAACATTTGTAATTGAAAGTATTCTTTAAATTGGCACCTGAAAAACTCAAATTCCAGTGGCATCTTTTCTCTTCTGCTTTTTATCCTAGCTAGCGGGAATTATATAAAGCAGTTCCGCAATGTTAACAGGTTTCTATCTTTGCCGTGGAAACAGGGCCATGGCTAGAGGGGCGAGGACAGTGCAGTGACACAGAAGCAGAGACTGAACTGCCAAAGACAGAACAGATCATGACAAAATGGTGTGATTGCTGTGAGTCCACTTCAGATGTGATAAATAGAAATAAAACAAAATCAAAGATAAGAAAATAAGGTGGTATCTCTTTTTTATTGGACTTAATACATTTTTGTCAAGGTTTTGAAGGTAGAACCTTCTTCTGCAGGTAAAGTATTAAGGAAAAGGTGACTATATAAAAACATATTTATTTATATACCACTTATATCCTAAGTGGTTTACATTCAGGTACTCTATCATATTTCTCTATCTGTTCTGGTGGGTTCAAACTCTATGCAGTGTACCTGGGGCTATAAGGGGATTAAGTGACTTGCCCAGGGTCATAAGGAGCAGTGAGGGATTTGAACCCACAACCTCAGGGTGCTAAGGCTGTAGCTCTAACCACTGCGCCACACACACATACAATATCAAAATGTTCCTCACAACAATGGAAAAACTCTAGGCACATACTCATTCAACTCTTACTACCTGCCCCCCCTCCCTCGCCACTTTATTTTGGTTCTCCATATCTATCTGCACCGGTATTTGAAAGCTGTTCACCTACTTGAGTTCTTCTTGTCTTATCATATCATAATTGTATTTGACTCTGACCTTGTCATGATCCCACGTTATTTGTACTTGTATCCTTATCTCTTATGTATGATCTTCTGCTTAATTCCTGTAAGATGCATCAAACTTCAAGTGTATTGCGGTATACAAATATATATAAATATAACATAACATAAAATTTTAAGTGAAACATGAAAATTGGTCCAATGACAGTCTTGAGGGAAAGGGAGAGGTGAATGAATAATCAGAATGCAACAAAGCAGTATAATGTTATGATTTATAATGTGTTAGATACTACAAATCCTTCTTAAGTCCTCTCAGCTGGGTGTCAAAATAAATCTGGAAACAGATGTTACATTTATTGATCCCATACCATGAGGAGCGAGGAATTTGAACCCTAAAGATAGCATGGAATACCTACCCCATCTTCTGATAAGGGTTTGGATATAATCAACTCGACTCGACTCACTCCAGTTTTTGCAAACCTCAAGAGCAGTTATTTTCATAGAAGATTAAGATTTGTCCTAGTACTTCCCCAAAATTTTTTCAGTGGTATCTAAACATTCCTGACTAACAGACAAAAACATTGCTGAGGAAAAATGTCAAGTTTTGGCCTTTCACTCCATTGTTTCCATCTGGGTTCAGGATCAACTCAAATCAACAAGAAACCGAATTCTAAAATGCCTCCAGATGTAATATTTTAGTCTTAGATTCAAGCAAAGCTCCTCACCACACCTAACATACATGTTAGACATACTACTATAGTACAGTTTGTAAATATATTTTCTTTAAATATTTGAGTCTTGTAATTCATCTAACTTTCAATTTGTTTCATGGCATAGAAACTATGGACAACATTTTTAATAGATAAATGCCCTTTATAACCAGAGAAAATTCTGATTCCACATGTACACTTCTAGAGATGACATGAAATCTATTTGAATTAATGCCATTGCCATTGAGTGTTTTGCCAAATACCATATATATATATATATATATATCTATATTTTTTTTAAAAATTAATTAATTAATTGATTTTAATTGATTTTAGTTTGTATGATTGTTTACTTATTTGGTTGGCTAACTTTACTTTTATGTATAAATTGTAAGCCGGTATGACCTATTGCACTAGCGGAATATCAAGTGAACAATAATCATAAACATATTTACCTTAATTTATATACCTCCCCTCTCCTTTTACGATAATCACCTTTGTAAACATAACATAAGAATAGCCTTACTGGGTCAGACCAATGGTCCATCAAGCCCAGTAGCCCATTCTCACGGTGGCCAATCCAGGTCACTAGTACTTGGCCAAAACCCAAGAAGTAGCAATATTCTATGCTACCGATCCAGGGCAAGCAGTGGGTGTTCCCCCCCCCCATGTCTTTCTCAATAACAGACTATGGACTTTTCCTCCAGGAACTTGTCCAAACCTTTCTTAAAACCAGCTACACTATCCACTCTTACCAGAACCTCTGGCACAGTGTCCATCCTAATACTCTGAACACATCAAAATATATCAAAATAGATAGGAGGTATAGAAATATTCAAAATTCTCTCAATAGGATACAATATGTCATAGAAAACAAGGTTGTATCAAAACACTTTAGACCTTCAACTACTACCTGCAGGCCACTCCAATTCCAGTTCAATAATATATAAATATGCTTTATAATATTCTTCTCTTGTTATATATATATATATATATATATATATATATATATTTTAAAGTTTTGTTTAATACTTTTTCATTGATCATTGACTGGAAAGGGATCATGGGGCCTCTTATAGCGCACAGCTATTCCAGTTCCCACTTCACCGATTCTGATCTTTTTAAATCTCTCCCCGCTCCCATAAAGTACAATCTGCAGCAGGATCGGTGAAGTGGGTGCTGGAATAGCTGTGTGCTAAAAAACATTTTGGGCCCGATATTCAGCCTCTAGCAGGCAGTGCTTTGACTGCCTACTGTTGGATATTCAATGCTGGGCCATTTCTGGCAACTGGCATTGAATATCTGGTTTCACGCAATTAGGCCGATATTCAACGCTAACTGGCTAAGTGCATGGAGCTTAAATTTAGGCCTGCTATTTATGTGGTCGATTTTAACCGCTAAACATAGTTGGTTTAGTGCTGAATATCTGCCCCTAGCTGACTATGCCGAGCGATATAGTCAGTTAGAGGCTAGAGCAGTGTTTCACAAACTGCGTGTCACAACACAGTGGTGTGCGCCAAAGAGATTCCAGAATTTTATTTTACTTTTAAAAATTCCCTAGAGTATACACTAGAATAGATGACATATATGTTGCGCACTCAAGAATCTGTCAATGTTATGAGTGTGCGTCAGGATACAACCAGCCAGACAAGCATCATTCTTTGACGTGACTGGTCTTTGAAAACTAGCAGCCAGAAATTTTAGTTTTATTTTTATTGAGCAACAAAGCAATCAAGGCTTTGTTACCATTTGGATCTTCTTATCTTTGCGAACTTGGATTTTCAGCTCTGACAAATTAAATTTTAAAAAAAAGAGAACGACTGCAGATGGTGGATGATGAAATGCGTGTTTGCTTATCGACTATCAAGCCATGTTTTGCACTCAAAAACAAGCATATCTATCGCATTGATTAGCAATTCTATTCTATCTACTTTAGTTTCACCATTATTACAATTACCCATAAATAGCTTATAGAACTTAAAATAATTCTCAAATTTAATTTAAAAAAATAATAATAATTTTTTGTTGGTTTTGCAATTTTATAAATTCAATTATAATGTATGGTGAAAAGCATTTGCTCCGTTTAGTGTTCCAGAGCTTAAAAAAAGTTTGAGACACTGGGCTGGAGGCTAGCCGCTAACCACAAATATTCAACAGAAGATACCGTAGTTGTGTATCTCCCACTGAATATCTGTGGTTATGTGCTGAAATGCTATATAACAGGAATCTCAAAGTCCCTCCAGTCGGGTTTTCAGGATTTCCCCAATGAATATGCATTGAAGTAGTGCATGCACATAGATCTCATGCATATTCATTGGGGAAATCCTGAAAACCCGACTGGATTGCGGCCCTCAAGGAGGGACTTTGAGACCTCTGCTATATAACTAGCCAGGAGCCATTCCTGGCTAATTAAATAGTTTTGCACAGCAGTCAGTTTATTTTTTTGGCTGGGAGGGGGCTGTGTCTGAGGGTGGAGAGTTCATGCATCTGCACTACCGTATTTTCACGCATATAACGCGCGCGTTATACGCGTTTTTACCTACCGCGCATACCCCTCGCGCGTTATACGCGTGAGCGCGGTATACAAAAGTTTTTCTACATAGTTCCCACCCCGCCCGATGCCCGATTCACCCCCCCCAGCAGGACCGCTCGCACCCCCACCCCGAACGACCGCTCGCACGCGCTCCCACCCGCACCCGCTATCGGAGCAAGAGGGAGCCCAAGCCCTCTTGCCCGGCCGACTCCCCGACAATATCGGGCCAGGAGGGAGCCCAAACCCTCCTGGCCACGGCGACCCCCTACCCCCACCCCGCACTACATTACGGGCAGGAAGGATCCCAGGCCCTCCTGCCCTCGACGCAAACCCCCCTCCCTCCCTCCAACGACCGCCCCCCCCAAGAACCTCCGACCGCCCCCCCAGCCGACCCGCGACCCCCCTGGCCGACCCCCACGACACCCCCACCCCCCTTCCCCGTACCTTTGCTAGTTGGCCGGACAGACGGGAGCCAAACCCGCCTGTCCGGCAGGCAGCCAACGACGGAATGAGGCCGGATTGGCCCATCCGTCCCAAAGCTCCGCCTACTGGTGGGGCCTAAGGCGTGTGGGCCAATCAGAATAGGCCCTGGAGCCTTAGGTCCCACCTGGGGGCGTGGCCTGAGGCACATGGGCCCAACCCGACCATGTGCCTCAGGCCGCGCCCCCAGGTGGGACCTAAGGCTCCAGGGCCTATTCTGATTGGCCCACGCGCCTTAGGCCCCACCAGTAGGTGGAGCTTTGGGACGGATGGGCCAATCCGGCCTCATTCCGTCGTTGGCTGCCTGCCGGACAGGCGGGTTTGGCTCCCGTCTGTCCGGCCAACTAGCAAAGGTACGGGGAAGGGGGGTGGGGGTGTCGTGGGGGTCGGCCAGGGGGGTCGCGGGTCGGCTGGGGGGGCGGTCGGAGGTTCTTGGGGGGGGCGGTCGTTGGAGGGAGGGAGGGGGGTTTGCGTTGAGGGCAGGAGGGCCTGGGATCCCTCCTACCCGTAATGTAGTGCGGGGTGGGGGTAGGGGGTCGCCGTGGCCAGGAGGGTTTGGGCTCCCTCCTGGCCCGATATTGTCGGAGAGTCGGCCGGGCAAGAGGGCTTGGGCTCCCCCTTGCTCCGATCGCGGGTGCGGGTGGGAGCGCGTGCGAGCGGTCGTTCGGGGTGGGGGTGCGAGCGGTCCTGCTGGGGGGGGGGGAATCGGGCGTCGGGCGGGGTGGGGGTAGGGGGTCGCCGTGGCCAGGAGGGTTTGGGCTCCCTTCTGGCCCGATATTGTCGGGGAGTCGGCGGTCCTTCGGGGTGGGGGTGCGAGTGGTCCTGCCGGGGGGGGGGGCAGGGCAGGGCGGGTAAACGGAGAGTCGGGACAGCGTACGGAGAGTCGGGGAGGGCGAAAGGAGAGTCGGGGTGGCCAGAGGAGAGTCGGGGCGGGCGAAAGGAGAGTCGGGGAGGCCAGAGGAGAGTCGGGGCGGGCGAAAGGACAGTCGGGCAGCATGCGCGTTATACCCGTGAGCGCGGTATACAAAAGTTTTTATACATAATATTGTGGTTTCTGCGCGCTATACCCGTGTGCGCGTTATACACGGGTGCGCGTTATCTGCGTGAAAATACGGTAATCAGTGCAGCCAGATTGTCGCTTACTGATTAGCACAGGATTAGCGTGGAAGACCTTATTCCCTCAATGGCTGCTTTCCCCCTGTTATTGATAGTAATTAGTTGTTACACATGTGACTGCCCTATACCCTATTCTATAACGCGTGCATTTAAATTTCATAGGGGTCCTATTAGAAACCTGCAGTAGAAAGTGACCTTGGCGTGCCTTTACGTGGGTCTTTCCCAAGCGCTAAGGCAATTTCTACCAGAAAATTAATGGCTATGCTCTAATCTTGCTATTGGTGCACAGTCATTAACAAAACTTACTAAGCTGCGATAGCGGTCCTAGCGCGCGCTTAGTGTGCGCAGAATTGCCCTGCGTGCTAGACGCTAACGCCAGCATTGAGCTGGTGTTCTAGCCACGTAGCGCGGGTTTAGCGCGTGCTAAAAACGCTATCGCAGCTTAGTGTGTGAATCCGTACCATCACCTATTTTGTAGATAATAAAAGCTCACACACTAACCCTGTGCTAATCAGTTAGCACGCGGCAACTGATTAGCGTTGAAACACCCACTCTCCTCCCCCAAACACGCCCCTTAGCCAAAAAATAAAAAATATTCATGCATGGGTAGCACACATACATTTGAAATTTACTGTGAGATGCCTCAATGAACCTCACGATAAACCCTTTTAAGCTGTGGTAAGCATGTAATGTGTTGATTACCAGTTGTCCAGGAAAACTCAGCGTGACATTATCGCGTCGATGTCTGCACATGTGCAGAGGCTCTCCAGATGTGGCCCCGAGCTCAGGGAAGGAGACACGAGGTCCATTTTGGGGGTGGGGCTTGGGATGGAATGGGGCAGAGCAGGAGCAGAACAGGGCGGGGCTGGGTGCCCACTTTTTTTTTTTTTTTTAAGAAGAAATCTGGTAACCCTAGCAATGTGCAACTTGAAAGGGGGCATGGCCATGGGAGAAGCACGGGCAGGTCAGGGGTGTTCCCAGAAATTAGGTATGATTTACATGTCCAGTTGTCACCATTTAGATACAAGGATTTATGCCCGATTTCAGCAGGTGTACTGTAAGTCTTCATGTTCAAGTTTGAGCGATGGACCTTTGATGCTTAGCACGGATCCTAATAGTGTCTAACTTTCAGTGCCACTTACCGAATCTGGCCCATAACGTTAAGATCAAACTTCAATTGTCAAAATGTAGCATTCTGCAGAAATGTACAAATGGTCTTCATCGATTCACAGCACAAGCCTGTGGCTTTCACTCCTGGACACCGTTTTGCAAACCTAAGAATCCCTTCTAATTTTTTTTTTTTTTTTACAGCCACAAGACGAAATCCTCAGGTTGGCCTCCTCCTTCGGGAACCTGGAGTTTGACACCAGCGCCACCTTATGGATGGGAGATGGCGGCAAACAGAGATGGAAGAGACTACTTCATCAGGTAAACTCAAAAGATTTACCCTGAATACAAATAGAAGCGGCTTTCTGCTCAGAGGTATGAGCATTCTGCAGTGTGCTTTTGACTTCATTTCTGTAACATTCATGCTACCATATTTGGTTCTAGCAAAGAAGATGCTGTACTTGAACCATTTGTCTCACCTTTCAATTATGAAGTTTCGCTTGTCTGTGTGGTGTCAGATATAGAAATGTGAATGTTCTGCTTAGCTGACTTTAGAGCCTACTGCAAGTAAAGATGGTTACGTGCTATGAATTGGAATTAATCCCTCGAGGAGTGGGAAGGCGAGAGGATGCTGCCTGATTAGTTTTCCATATGGTAGCAATGAGAGGGGCTAACGTCTTACGGTTTTAGCTACAGATGATAAAGACGCAAACACAATTCAGTGTCCTCCACGGTGCAGGCTTGCAGAAGGAGAAATGTTTCAGGCTTATAGCATTATCTTTTACGATGTTTGTAATCTTTTATTATGTTTATTCATATTTATGTTCATTTGTTATCATGTAATTATTTTATTGTACAGTTCTTTATTATGCTTATTATAAGTTAATACTATATTTAACATAACATCGTATTTATAAACTGTGTAACCATAAGTTCAGTGTGATTAATACTAAAAATAATAATTTAATAATAAAAATAACATTAATAACATTAATAATAAAATAATAAAATAAATTAATAATAAAAATAACATAAGAAAACGGCATGGGGCAGGGACAGAAAAAGAACTCGTTGGGAGAGGACAGGAAAATGAGTTCCCGCAGGGATGGGGAACAATTTATCCCCGTGTCATTCTCTAGTGTTAATTCCCCTCTCTCACCAACCTATAGATGTCACTGTTCAAGCTGAGTCAGTGATGGAAGCATAGTGGTAACCAGGAGTCATCCGGCAAAGCAGTTAATCTCCTGATTAATTACAATGTTGTGTACAAAATGCAGCTATCCGCCTCCTACACGCCTCAACTACCATGATCCCATCTCCCCAGCACTCCGCACTGAACACTGACTCCCAATTAGCCAACGCTGTGCATTCAAGGCCCTGGCAATAGCACACAAAATAATTTATGCCACCACCCCCTCCTACATAAAATCCAAGCTACCCATCTACATCCCCACCCGCACCCTCCGCTCAGAAACGGAGATACGCCTATGCATTCCCCCCGGAAGGTCCCTCCTCTCAGTAACCGCCCGCAAACGCTCCTACAGCCACTTCATTCCCCAACTCTGGAACCAACTCCCCCCTCAACTCAGACTACAGAACTCACTAATGACATTCCGGAAAATGGTAAAGACCCTCCTCTTCAACTAAAGGTCACCCTCGGTCTACACCCAACCCCCTTAAACCCCACCTCTACCCTTCTTTCTCCATTCTAATCTTCTGCCTAAATTTCTGTATAGTCCACTCTCAGCCTATACTCAAATAACTTGTATCTAAACTAAACTACTTATATTTAACTTACTGTTCTTAATTTGCTGTATAGTCCCTATATCTAAACTGCTGCACAGTCTCGTATGTCCAAGTATTTAAATCTACTGTATAATCTTGTATGTCCAATTCACTCCATTGTGAATGTTTACTTGTAAACCGTTCTGAGCTACTGGGAGGACGAGATAAAAATCTAAATAAATAAATAAATATGGAGAGCTATTTTTTCACATTGAGACTTAAGAAAAAGTTTTGTCAAAGATGGAATTTTTTTATGCCTATGATAGAACAAGGTCAGTTGTTTAAATATGATATGTATGGTGCTGTTGTGTGGTTTTGAGGCTTTTTCTCCACCTTGATTTATTTGATATATTGAGTCTCAAGTAGGGTTACCATCTTTAATAATGGAGAAACCTGGATGCATGGCCCCCACCTCATTCCAACCCTCTGCCCTCCCTGTTCCACCTTCAGCCCCGCTCCCAACAGCCTCCTCTCTTTTTTTTTTTTTCACAACCTCCAAGCTGCGTTGGAGGACCTCCAGTATGCGTGGATGTGTGTGACATCATCCGCGCATGTTTGTTGAAGGCGCTCCAAACGCGGCCAGTGCTCAGGGCTTTCCAAAACCCAGACAAACTATGTGTTTTAGAAATTCTGTCCTCTAAAAAGAGGACATGCCTGGGTTTTCACTGATATCTGGTAACTCTAGTTTCAAGTGATCTGCCTTCATTGGACACGCTATAACAATTATTTAGTGAGTTTGGAAATAATTCCTTAATCACCATGTTACAGAGAATCAGTGTGTCTGATAGCTCCAAAAATCAGACCTGCTCTCAAGTCTCCAGACACCTGAAGGGTTTCGGGCTAACTGAGCCCCTTATACCAAATGTTTGTTTGGAAGTTGTAAACAGGGTGTTACATTAGTAAGTGGGAACTCATGTGAAAGGTTTTATCCGAGTTCACCAGGGTTCAACACCACCAAATGCACCAACGTGCTTGGCAGACATTACCCACTCACATCATTTTAAAACACTCTGTGGGCTAATCTAAAAATGTGTAATTCATAGTGCAAAAGTTTTTTTTTAAACTGCTTTTTTTCTTTTTCTCTTTAAACTTTAAGTAAATTGTTATCAATCGCCCAAAACCCTGGTGTCTATGTAGTGTGGAGAATTAAATTTAAATAGGATTGAGATAAATAAATCAACAATGCTTTTAAATGACATTGGTGAAAAAGCTCCTGAGAAATATAAAGCCTGGTGAATTTTAAACCCTTAATAAAATGGCTGAAAAACAGGAACTTATCTGCAAACCGCTGTTTGTTATGGTGACGGGTCAGAAGCGCGCGAGGACAAAGGCGCACCGACAACTGAGCGCGGATAGGGCTTAATCGCGCCGAAGAAAACCCGTATTTTAAAGGGCTCTGATGGGGGTATGGGGGGAACCCCCCCCACTCTACTTAATAGGGATCGCGCTGCCTCATGCTGCCATGTTGGTGGGGTGTGGGGGGTGTAACCCACCTCATTATACTGAAAACTTAACTTTTTCCCTAAAAACAGGGAAAAAATTAAGTTTCCAGTATAATGAGGGGGGGTTACAACCCCCCAAAACCCCCAACAATGCCAGCGTGATCTCTATTAAGTAAAGTGGGGGGGGGGGGTTCTCCACCAACACCTCCCATCGCAGCCCTTTAAAATACGGTTTTTCTTCGGCGCGATGAAGTCCTGCGCTCAGTTGTCCGTGCTCGGTTGTCGGCGCGCCTTTGTCCTCGCGCGCTGTAGACTATGAACCGTTTGTTATATCATGCAGGGTGCCAGCTGATAGCTGTTAGAACCACTTCTCCCACAGAAAGTACTGGGGTGTTTATGGGAAGGATAGGCGAATGGCAGATGGAGGTTTTAAACTCTGAAAAAATGCCCATACATATTAACTAGCCTTTTAACATTTATTGCGCAATTCTTCTGAATCCTGACAAAAGCCAGATTGTTGTGAATCCTTGCCTCCAGAATCCTGAGCACATCTTCCAACTCCCATCTCCGCCCCAAATATTTGAACTCCAAGTAAGAACGTATTTTGCCAAAGCCGTAATCTGGCTGTGCCAATAGCAACAGCTATTAGCTGAAAGTACATATGAATAAATGGGTACCTATTTGTAGGCACCAGGAAGACACCTATTAGAAGGCTATTGTATAAAAGAAAGAAGGTGCCGACTTTCCTTTATAAAATACTGATGTAGCAGTGCAAATATGGGCATACAGTTACACTATATATGATCATATAGTTACACTTACATCAACCATTGAAATGTTGTAAATACTCACATCTAGACTGCTTAAAAAAAAAAAAGCACACAGATTATGCTATAATTTACGCATGTAACTGTGTATGCTGCCCACGCGATACCCAGATTTCACTGATTTATATGCTAAGCGTCAAACTAGAGGGGTTTAGAGGGGCATAATTGAAAGGGACGTCTAAGTCCTTTTACGTCCATCTCGCAAGTCGTCCAACGTTAAAAAGAGCCTAAGACACATTTTCGAAAGATACGTCCAACTTTTTTTTACTTTCGAAAATCATCTAATTATACGTCCTGCTGATCTGATCGTCCAAGCCGCTAAATCGTTCATCTTTAGATCACATTTCCGTCCAAGTTCAAAACACCTAGAATAAGCCCTGTTGGACGTGGGAGGGGTCTATAAAGTGATGGACTGCACACCCAGACATGCCACCTAAATAGTGGGCTACCTACAGGGCACTGCTGTGAACTTCACAAAAAGGGTGCCATGGCTTCTCCTCACTACAGCTCCCTTATAGGTGACAGTGAGCCCCCCAAACCACCTCTAGAATCCCCTAGACTCACTTATCTACCACCCCAATAGCCCTTATGGCTGCAGGAGCCACTTATATGCCAGTAAAAAAGGTTTTTGTGGGTATATAGGGGAGTGCACATGTTTAAGTATCAATGCAGTGATTACAGGGGCTTATGGGCATGTATCCTCCTCTCTATGGGTCCCTAACCCACCCCCAAGACGACTTAAGCTGCCTCTGGGCTGGATGACTAGGCTTTCCTATGCCAGACGGCCAGGTGAGGCTGAAATTTAAAGTTGTGAATAAAATTTTTATGGAGGTTGGGTGGGATTGTTGATCACTGGGGTAGTGTGTGGGGGTCTGTGTTATGTGTTTGCAGTGCTTATCTGGTGAGTGTAGGTGGGTTTTTGTGACTTAGACCATGTTTTACATGGTCTAAGTCACAACGTCCAAGTTCCGTCTAGGCTCTGTTGTTAAACCTTCGGTTATACATGCTGTACGACTAAGTCTAAGCCAGCCCACGTCCCGCCCAACACCCGCCCTTGACACGCCTCCCGAAACGCCCCATTTAGCTTTGGACTTTGAGCGGCACTATGAAGGCCTAGGTCTTTTAGAAATACGTCCAAAACCCGGTTTTATTATCAGCGCTTGGACATTTGTGAGAAATGTTCGTCGAAGTGCCGACTTAGGCCAGTTTTTGGATGTTTTTCTCTTTCGATTAAGAGCCCCATAGTTTTTAGGCACTCTTTTATAGAATAATGCATGGCCAATTTTGCACACATACGTGCATGCCGGTATTCTGGTCATTTATATTTATTCTTGGGGCCTAAATATTGGCACCCTCCTTATAGAATTGTTCTCAAAGCAGTCATTGGAAGCAAGAGTACTTTTCAAATTTGCTTGTATTTGCTATAAGATGTTAAATGGATTTGCTCCGCTATATCTCCTCTCTGATTTTGAATGGTACTGTTCGACTAGGCCTACTCGGCGTACTGGTTTATTTACTTTTCCTAATCCTAAAAATTGCTGTTTTATAAAATATTTTGATCAATCCTAGGCTTATTAAGCAGGTAAAGTTCAAGTATGGTTAGACGACCTGTGTCAACAATCTGCATCTTATTGCACCTTTAGAAAATTGGTTAAGACCTATTTGTTCAAAAAATGTGTTACTTGATTGATGACTATGTCATAGTTTCTTATTGTATTTTTCACTATTAAAATATTGTACTGCTTTTCTGTGTGCTTTGTATTATCATTGGAAGGTCCAGTCCTCTTTACTCTGTGAACTGCCTAGAACATTTTGGGTGTTGGCAGTATAGAAAAGTAGAGTTATTATTAAACAGCAGGATTTATTCAGCGGCTTTCATGGTAGCATGGAATGTTGCTACTCCTTGAATTTTGACCAGGTACTAGTGACCTGGATTGGCCACCGTGAGAACGGGCTAATGAGCTCGATGGACCATTGGTCTGACCAAGTAAGGCTATTCTTATGTTCTTAAGAAAATGAAATATGCATCAGAATGACAATAAATACAGCCCAGCAAGGATAGGGAATTATTACAATCATGGTTTGTGTATATGTATTTCTGTTTTGTATGTATGTGTTGTGCTTGTTTTTGTCTATGCAGTTCCAGTGACTATGAGGAGGAAGTTTTGGGTGTGGGACAGTTTGGAAGCAGTAGGATGAGATGTCAAGTGTAATTTTTTATTTTTTTTTTTGAGGGGGGGGTGCAGTTAGTCTGACAGAACATACAAATCAGATTTGAGACATGGTAATTTCTACTAATATTTTAGAACAGGATCTATGAATAATAATAGTAATTTTATTTCTTGTATACCACCCTGCCATTAGTTCTAGGCGGTTCACAACAGTAGATAAATACAATCATATACACATTTCTATGTGCAGAATTATACATCATGGTTAAGAAAAACAACTTAAACATGCTAGAATTAATATCTCAATTAAAAATACAACCTAATTGTAAAAAAAAAAATTATAAACACGGCATGATAACACCATTAAGAAGCTTACAGATCAACATTCTTGGTTATCAAAAAGATGAGTTTTTAATAATTTCCTAAATATAGGATAAGAATACACCTGAGCAATCAGCGGGCTTATCCAGGAATCTGCTTTCCCCACCTGATATTCTAAAGTCCTTTCAAAGAATGTTTTATAGCGACAACCCCTAGGGGTGGGGACAATAAACATGCCTGAATTCCTGGTATGCCTTTTTGATTTAAACAATTTCAGATATGATACCAAATAAGAGGGTGGTAGTCCAAAGAGGGCTTTATAACAAACTCACCTGAACTTTAAAAATACTCTGGTCCCAAACGACAGCCAGTGTAGTTTGGCATAAAAAGGACTTACATGATCATATTTTTTAAGACCAAAAATTAAACGAACGGCAGTATTTTGAACCAATCGAAGTTTTAATACAAGTTTTTTCGGTAGTCCACCTAGATAAACAGTATTGCAGTAATCTAAAGTGCCTGTTCATTTAGCAAACAAAACATCTAAAAGCCACTTTATGCCATTTTGGGAACGCTTTTCTCTTTTGAAAATGAGCCCCCATGATGAACAAGTAGAGAAAAGTGACAGATGCCTACGCAGGGTGAAACAGGGAAATAGAGGCCTAAACAGGAAGTAGGCAGAGGAATACAGTAAACCACACACATGCACAGGTTGGTGGCTCCACGAGGGTGGCAGCAGCAGCAGCCCGTGCAGAGCAGCCAACCAAAAAACTGAGCAGCAGAGCTGAGCCTCTTTTAGGATTACCAGACGTCCGGATTTACCCAGACAAGTCCTCTTTTTAGAGGACTGTCCAGGTATCCGGACGACTTTTCAAAACCCTGCACTTTGTCTGTGTATGTGTGTGTGTGTATATATATATGTGTGTGTGTGTATGTGTGTATATATATACAGTGGAATCTTGGTTTACGAGCATAATTTGTTCCAGAAGCATGCTCGTAAACCAAATTGCTCGTATATCAAAGCAGGTTTCCCCATAGGAAGTAAGGGAAACTGCTTTGATTGGTTCCACCTCCTCCCCCCCCCCTCCCAAGGCTACCGGCGCTGCTCCATTCTCCCCCCCCCTTGAGGAATCCGACGCTGTTCCAAACTCCTCCCCGTGGTCCGGTTTCCCCCCCCTGCGAACCGGCATCCTCCCCCCACTCGCGTTGCCCCCCCCCTCCACCGTGATCCTACTCCCCCCCCGAACACGTCAATGACACTTCCTTTACCCGACTTGGCATATATATATATATATATATATATATATATATATATATATATATATATATATATATACATACATATACACATAGTGGTTAGAGCTGCTTCCTTGGCTCCCTGAGGTTGCAAGCTCAATCCCATCCTGCTTCTTGTGACTCTGGGCAAGTCATTTAACACCATTTCCTCAGGCAGTGGCATAGTAAAGGAGAGGGGGTGGGGGGTGGAAATGGATCACCCCATGTGCTGCCCTGGTGGGGGTGCTGGCACCTTCCCCACTCCCCAAGCCTCCCCCAACACCTTGCTAGTGCAAGCAGCATCTCCATTCTGCTCCTCACACTGACGTCAGCTCTCCCTCTGATGTCACTTCAATCTCTTCATGGAAAAGGCAATTAATAAATAAAGAAGGCAGGGACTCCACTCCCTCCCTTCACGCAGGATTTCCATTTATTTCTTTGTAGTAAAGAGAGCACTTGAACTTGTTTTCAGACTAGCTGCAATGAACTGAACCCTGAATGGAAGTCACAGAAAATTCACAGATGAGACTTTTGTCAAAAGCCCTGGAAGCCAACGGGGAATTTGTCTCTTCCCCTTTCTCTATCTCCAGTTCTGGCACTGCTGCCAAAGCCTGCAAAGTTCAGGTATGTCTGTTAAAGCCAACCAACACAGGGTGGCAGTAACCAGGGCAACCTGTTTAAATAAGGAAAGGAAATGGAAACTCAACATCCTTAATTAAATGGGCACAATGATGCTTTACTACTGTTTCGCACTACCACTGGACTGGATTTATCCTGTGGTACAATTTGAGTCCCTAGGCGCTAATGTACAGCTTAAGTTAGCGTTTGGTGTAGAGTGCATACCATGCAGCTGGGCAGCATTGTTAAGGCTTTTAAGCCCCTCTGTATTGGATAAATAGTGTTTAAATGTGCTCTTGGCGCCAGCTGGTATACTTCTTAGCTAGAGCTATGGTTTCCTTAAGCCTTTTCTTGTACATTGGAAGGTCGATCGCAGCAAACCTTTTTTTGTTTTCTAGTTCAAATTTTTTATTGTAAATTTGGGGATGATAACAAAGGACAAAAATTGTTAAAACAGTGAAAGTGCAGTCAACACGAAATAAGCAGAAAACAGTTAGTACATTCCACTGCATAATTAGCTCCAAATAGCTAAACGATCGTCAAACTAAGTCATAAGAAAGAAGGCTAAATATAGTACGTGCAGCAAACATTTTTAAATAAGTTTGGATCCTAGTTTTCTATAACGGTGCTGTCAAGCTAAGGACGAGGCAGAGCTCTTAAGTACACACTGCAAATTCAGCGCCCTTGGTAATGGAATCTACATAGAATGAGTCTAATTGCTGCATTAGGGGGTCAGTGCCTGATTGCTGTCTGCAATGCTGTAGCACTGATTAATTTTTGTAAATGAAAAGGATAGCTTCAAGTTTAAAAGGCGATGTATTAATTAGCGGGTAATAATTATTTTCTTTGATTCCCTTATGTGTTCAGCCACTTTGACCTCTGCTTCAGTTTCAAAGACACCCTGTATAAAGTCATTCTGGATAAATGCAAGAGATCTTTTTCATCACATTTTACAGATATTCATCTGTAGTTCTGACTTTTTGTAAAGTCAAAACTCTGGAATTGGATGATAATGTACAGTCATTCATAATAGAGGTACACAGAATATAATGACAATGATAAATATGGGCAGCCGCTCATAATAATTTTCCTAGTAGTTTTCAAAATATCTTAAGAATTTGAGTTGGGATGGCATGCGTTGATTTCCAAGAGGGGGCTGATCTAGAAAAAGCTTAAGGGCGAAACAGTCCCTTTCCAGCACAAGACTAACGCACAGTGGCGTACCTAGGATATGTGGCACCCGGAGCCCATCATTTTTTGACACCCATGTAAAAAATATTTTTTGTAATAACCATGAAACGGTATAAATGGTCAGAATAGAAACAGGGAGTGAAAATTTTATTTTATTGAACCTCATAAATGTAACCATTATTCCAAACATAACATAACATAAATTATGTCTGAATTGTCATGACATCAGAAGTACATATGGAGTAGTTGCAGGTGATGCTTGGGAGAGTTCTGATTGTGTTAGTTCGGTTTTATGTGTTTTTTGAATAGAAGGGTTTTTATTTCTTTTTTGAAGGTTTTGTAGTCTGTGGTCGAGGTCAATAGGTTTTAAAGTTGGGGGTCGAGTGTTGCAGCTCGAATGGCTAGGAGATTGTCGAACAGTTTTTTTCTTTTGACGTTTTTGGTTGGAGGGTGTGTGAATGGTGCGTGAGTTCTCCTATGTCTGTTTGAGGTGGATTGAATTATTTAGCTGAAGAAATTAGTTACCCCCTCATTCCACACACATTAATTCTCTTCCATTTTTGTTCCCATTATAAAAAACACTGATAAGTTCTCAGAAAAAAAATACATTAAAATAAGAAGTGAAAACAAGGCCCCTACAGATGAGAACATAGCATAAGAATAGCCTAACTGGGTCAGACCAATGGTCCATCTTGCCCAGTAGCCCATTCTCATGGTAACCAATCCAGGTCACTAGTACCTGGTCAAAACCCAAAGAGTAGCAACATTCCATGCTACCGATCCAGGGCAAGCAGACACTTCCCCCATGTCTTAATAACAGACTATGGACTTTTCCTCCAGGAATTTGTTCAAATCTATCTTAAAACCAGCTAAGCTATCTGCTTTTACCATAACTTCTGGCCATTTTTAAGCTTAGATCTTTCCTTCCAAACAGAGACCTTGCTAGATGTCAAATACAGCACAAGGGAACTTCACACGGACTTAGCTGTGCAGGAAATGTGAATCTCCTCATACACCCATCTATAGTGCAAAAATGTGCAAAGGTCTGGTTTTTTCTTTCGATCACTACATAGCCTAATGCCACACAAGCAGCACTGTTACAAAAGGTCAATGCTAAGGTTAATAAAGTTTCCTTCCTTGGACCACAAGAAGATACTGACAAACCACTGGAAGAGATCCCAACAGCTACCTAGGCACAATACCCAAAGACCCACTCAGTGTGTGAACCAGTTGAGTGGAGTGGACTAACTGGGGGGTGGAAAAGGGCCCGGAGTTTGCTCAGGAGAATTTCCCAGACCACCTTCTTCCTCTCAACACATTGACACACTGCCACCACCACCACCACTACTAGGAATACCTCACCGGGTAGGCCAGCAATGCTTATAAACTTTATAAAACACATTATTATATTTTCTTATAAAGCATATATTTTAACTGAACTCTCTGACATCCTCAGCCTTGCCATTCACAAAAATAGAAGGAAGAAAAGTTCCCATTTCCTGCTGTCTCATGTCCCCGGCTTATACAATATTTTTCTTCTGCAGACCCTTCAAAAGTCTGACCAAATCCTCGTTTCACTTGCATTATAAAGTATTGAGGATGCCATCTCTCCCCAATCCCAGGTCCTAAAGTCTGAGACAGTAGCGCAAACTGCCCGATTCAGGAAAAAAAATTTCGATCCAGCCTATTTAATTGGTTTTTCGATTCAATTTTCCTGCCCAGTTGGGTGGTTTTTTCAAAAATCCTGGTGAGTTTTATAGCTTTTTCACCCCCTTTGGCTTCTCCTAACCACACTGGCGCTGTGGTGTAAATAAAATAAAGAAACAAAAAGGACTTTTCCTCTCTATGTTAAATCCTAGCTCACGTTTGCGACGTAACACCAGCTCTGGCAGGATACACATTTCAAATCTGACATATTGTAATCACAAAACAGAAAATAAAATTAATTTTTCTACCTTTTGTTGTCTGATTATTTTTCAAATCTTGTTAGTCCAAGGCTCTGGTTTTCTTCTGATAACTTGCTTGCCAGGGTTTCTTTCTTTCTTCTTTCTGCATGCTAACCATCCATCTGCCATCTCTGTCCTCCCCTTCCATTTCCCTTCCCTCCCCAGGAAGTCTGGCATCTTTCCTTTTTTTCATCTCCCTCCACAGATCCACCTTTTCTTAACTACCCTTTCATCCGGCATCTCTCCCTTCTTCCCCACCACCCCAGGGTCCACCGTCTCTCCCTTTCTTTTCCCCATTACCCTCCTATTCAGTATCTCTATCCCTCCTCCAGACCATCTCTTGTGTCCAATTTCTCTCCCTTTCTGTTCCTTCCCTCCCTAAATTCCATGGTCCTTCATCTCTCTCCCTCTCCTCTATTTTCAGACCCATTATTTCTTCCCCCCCAAAGTCTGGCATATGCACGTCTCTTTGAACACCCCCTTCCCTCCGTGTACTTCTATACTAGGGTCGTCCCCCCCTAAAGGCCTGTCCCCCCCCTTATAGGTCTACATCCCGCCCCTGAAGGCCTGTCCCCTCCCTTGAAGGCCTGAACCCCCCTTGAAGGCCTGTCTGCCTGTCCCCCCCTTGAAGGCCTGTCCCCCCCTTGAAGGTCTGTTCCCCCCACATGAAGGCCTGTCCCCCCCTTAAAGGCCTGCCTGCCTGTCCCCCCCCCTGAAGGTCTGTCCCCCACATGAAGGCCTGTCCCCCCCCTTGAAGGCCTGTTCCCCCCTTGAAAGCCTGCCTGCCTGTCCCCCCCTCGAAAGCCTGTCTCCCCCATGAAGGCTTGTCTCCCCCCATGAAGGCTTGTCCCTCCCCTTTAAGGCCTGCATCTCCCCCTGAAGGCCTGCCTGCCCGCCCCGCCCCACCCCGAAGGACCGTTCGCCCCCCCCAAGGACCACTCGCCCCCCCCTCCCACCCCGAAGGACCGCTCATCCCCCTGGCCTCACCGCACCATTTAGAGTAGCAAAGCAGCCTTCAGCAAGATTGCGATGCCAGCGATCTTGCGCTGTTTCGTGCTGTTTCCTCTGCCGCGGACCTGCCCCCTCCTCTGACATCAGAGGGTAAGTTCTGCACCAGAGGCAATGGAGGGTTACTTTCCCAGGGTCACAAGGAGCTGCAGTGGGACCAAACCCAGTCCCCTAGTTGTCCAGCCCACTGCACTAACTAGTAGGCTACTGCTTCCCTTCCCGTTCTCATATTATTACTCATTTTGATTTCTGCCTTTGTATTTGCTATTTACCTGGTATGATATCTGTGGAGATACTGGAGAGAGAGATGCATATTCTCCCAGATTCTTTTTTTTTTAAGTTCATATAGTTTATCGAAAGCTTCATCAAAACAAAACGACAGCAAAAATAAAAAGAGTTAGCATGTAATACCAAAAACCATCAAACAACCAGAGTCAAAAACTCCTGAAACAAACCAAAGAGAGGATAAATATTACAAAGGATCCAACATCATATACAACTGTATATTCCAATCTAAAATAAGTAACAGTTCAATTAGAGGCTCATAATCAAAACTTTGAACCGTCCAAAATCTAGCCTAAGTCGACACTTGGATGTCTTAATAGCAGGGACGTCCAAGTGCCAATAATCAAAAACATCTTTCTGGATGTGCAGCAGCACTTCTAAGCTGCTGTGCGTCCAGAGCTCAAAGAGGTGTGTTGAGAGGTGTGTTATGGGCGGGAATCAGGCGGACGTAAACCTGGATGGACTGTAGCGATAATCAAAGCTTTCCTAGAGGGAACTTAGACTCAGGCAGTTAGACCTGTTTTAGTTGCGTCTAAGTGCCACAAAGCTGCCCAAACTGACCAGATGACCACTGGAGGGATTAAGGCATGATTCCCCCTTACTCCCCCAGTGGGCACCGACCCCCCTCCCACCACCCAGAGATGGGGGGAAAAACAGCACAGTGAGAGCTTACCTTCAGTTGATCACGGCAGAGGAATTGCCATCAGCTGAGCCGGTTTTGGAGATTCCTCTGCCGCGCTCAGACAAGGTAGTCGGGTAGGTCTACAAAACTTGTTTTTGTGCGTTTTTTCATGGGGACGTTTTTATTTTTGAAAATGGCCAAAAAAGATAGACGACTGAAGATCATGATGTCTGAAACATATTTCTTTCCTTAAAAGATGATACTGTACTTGTGCTCAGCCGTAGTCATTCTGGAAATGCACTGCACTGTAATTTAAAACTGGAGAAACAAGATAAAGGCCTGATTGTATCACTGCACGAAAGAGAATAAATTACACTCTGCCACTGGCAATGCATTCCCACGCTTAGCATCAGGAGGTATTTACTACATTTAATTCATTTTTCCCAAGTAGATTGTGTTAGTAATATGGTTTCTCTTTCAGAAGACAACAGGTAGTCACAAGGAATTTCATAGAAAACTGCCAGCACGGGCTTTGTAGAGTTTGAAGATGCGTTGAATTATGTAAACCAAAGAGGAACTCTCAAGCAACCAGAAAAAAAAAATAAAGAAATATTGTAATACTTTAAATAAAAATTGCATTACATTACATTAGTGGTTTCTATTCCGCCAATTCCTTGTGGTTCAAGGCAGATTACAAAAGAAGATATCTGGCAATTTCCAGGGGAGATAAAGAGTAGATCAGGTTGCTTTGGGGAATTGGGAAGATACTTGCAGTATTAGTTCGTTTTCAGGGATTTTTTGAAAAGTAGAGTCTTTATTTCTTTTCTGAACGTTTTGTAGTCTGGGGTTATTATCAGTAGATTGGAGATTTGGTTGTCTAGTTTTGCTGCTTGTGTGGCTAGGAGGCCATCATACAGTTTTTTCCGTTTAACTTCTTTGATTGGAGGGTGCGTGAATGGAGTATGGGTTTTCCTATGTCTAGTTGAGGTAGTTTGGATAAGGCGGTTGGTTCAGGTAGGTTGGGCTGTCACCGTTTATAGTTTTAAATAGTAGACAGTAGAATTTGACTAGTATTCTTGCTGGAATTGGAAGCCAGTGTGAGAATACTTCTGGTGGAAATTTAAGTATAAATTTGGCACGCCACACCTGATTTCACCTACCACGTGTCTGGTAGTTTGTCTGGAAAAGTTTGTTATGGGATAGTATGAAGTATAGTATTAGTTAGGCCTATTTTTAATAGTAACTCTTGAGCAACCAGAATGTACATTTATCCGGCATCTATCAATCCCCAAGTGTGCCGGTTAACTGATAGTCTACTGTACGTATATGAAAGTGGAACAAAAAGAGAAAGGGTTTAGAGAATGACACGGGGAAAAAACTCTGTCCCCGTCACCGCCCCACCCCCGGCCCACCATCCTCTGCACCGCCCCGTCACTGTCACCGCCATCCCTTTCACTGCCCCGTCACCGTCACCGCCATCCCTTTCACTGCCCCGTCACCGCCACTACCATCCCATTCACCGCCCCGTTACCGTCCCCGCAGCATCCATATAAGCCTTAGTACTGTAATATTTAGCTTATTCCTTTCTTATAAATTAAAGTTCTGGCTGCTGAACTAGAGAAAGAGATGTTCAGCTGGCAGGGCTTTGTTTATAAATTTTTATCAGCACAACTAATATACTACTTTATCCTAAAGCAAAAAATAAATAAATAGAATTTTTTTTTCTACCTTTGTTGTCTGGTTTCTGCTTTCCACATCTTCTCATTCAATTCCTTCCATCCACTGTGTGTCTTCTCTCTGCATCTTCCATTTGCTGTTACTGTGCCTCTCCCTTCACCCCCTCCCCAATTGGTCTAGCACCCATCTTCTTCCCTCCGCTTCCCCATAGTCTGGCATCTGTCTTCTTCCCTTCCAGCATCTTCTCCCCATTCTTGTCTTCCACATTTCTCTTCACCCTCCTTCAATGTCTGTTCTATTCCTTCCCTCCCTCCTTTACCATCTGTTCCTTTCTACCACCCTTCAGCTCCTCTCGCGTGGCCTATCTATCTACCTTCCTCACCTTGAACCTTCTTTGGTATTAGTGGGATAAATAAATTGAAGGAGATATCATCCACAGTTAAGACCAGGGCTAGTTGATGAGGAGCAGATAGGGAGATAGCTCCCGGGGTGGTTGTGAAGGAAGGCTTAGGATGTCATTGTCTAAGGAAGTTTACTTGCAAATGAGCCCCAAAAGCAGAAGGAACCCTCTACTTCCTGTGCCAGCATTTCCTTCACCAGCCCAAGCTCAAAGGAGGTTCTTGAGCTCCCTCCGGAGTTTTCACCCATCATTTCCCCCCCACTCTCTACTTCCTAGCACTGACTTCTCATGCCTAGTCTTGCCAGCGCAGAAGGAAGGGGCCAAAAGCCTCACCTTGAATTGGACTTGAGAGCAAGGAAGCGGGATGAGGCTGCTCCTTGGCCAACCTGCCCTCTTTCTCGGCACTCTTTCTTCTCTGTTGCACTTTGCCGCCCTCCTCTTCGTTTGCGCAACTGAACACGACTCTGCTGCCAGAAGCATCGATGATGATGAGCAGCCCGGCTTTCCTCGACTCATCCTCTCCTCTCCTTTTGGCCGGCGCAGGGTCTTTGCTGGGGGCCGCGTCCGGCTCCTCCTTCAGGGCGCCCTCGTGCAGGTGCATTATGTCGGCGATGTGGTTCAAGAAGAGCCTGAAGCCGGGGCTGTGGTGCTGCTGCACGAGCCGGGCATAGGCATTCTTCTGGGAAGGGGGGTGGCGGATACATGAGGGGGGTGGAGGATCCATGGGGGAGGGGCGCCCGTCACTCTCACACCAATGAGGCCATTTTCCTCATTCTCTAAAAGGGTTTTCATGTGAATCAGTTGTCACATTCACACAAAGTCTTGCTACCCTAGCAGTTGCTTAGAGGTCCTTTAACAAAGCTGCGGAAGAAAGTGGTCTTAGTACGCCCATATGCCATATCTATTGCAGCTGGTAAATGACCACTTTTCCATTTTCCAAATCAATGGCTATGCACTATTGTTACTAGTAGGGCACAGCCATTAACAAAAATTACCACACGATCCATTACTACTACCTATTTTGTAGATGGTAAGGGTTCTAACAAGTGACAATGACACATAGAAACATCCACTCTCTAGCCCCAAACAAACCCCTCCATACAAAAACTAAAAAATATTTTTTAGTGCATAGGTACGAGGGGCCGCTGAAAAGCTCTTGGCCCAATCAAGAGGAGAATGATGTGGAGCCATGAAACTTACAAGTTATTCCACACTTTTCTTGACATCATTCTTTGATGTGATTGGTCCGTGAAAACTAATGGCAAGTTTTATTTTTTACACAGTAGTTATTCTAACTTGAGGAACAAAGCAAGCAAGGCTTTTTCTACCATTTGGATCTTCTTATCTTTGCAAACTTGGATTTTCAGCTCTGACCCGAAATTAAATTTTTAAAAAAGAGAACAACTGCAGATGGTGGATGATGAAATGCGTGTTTGTCTGTCTACTATTGAGCCACGTTTTGAGTTACTTTGCACTCAAAAACAAGTACATCCATCGAATTGATTAGAAATTCTATTCTGTCTACTTTAGTTTCACCGTTGGTACAATTAGATGCTGGCACTGTCATCTCGAAGCCGGAACATTGGACCATTTACTGTACTATTGTCCCTTGATACTTAAATTTTGGAGATCCATATGGGATCAGGTGAACAAAATAATGGAAAATCAGTGGCATTGACGTACGATACATCTTATTTGGTACATTAATGAGAGCTAAAAGCCAAATATCTGCTAGGAATAACAAACTTCTCATTATAATGACAGGGGTTGCCATACAACTTATATTGAAGAATTGGAAGAACTGGTATAGGTTAAATTACACTTTCTGGTGGGAATCTCTTTATTATACTTTTAAAATGGAACGTTTGATGACTATACAGCAGGAAATTTCTGGAAGTTTGGGAGCCATTGGCTAAATTTTGTAAGGAATGATAACTACGGTAATTTTATTTTACTGACCTTTAAACATACACATCCAGGGTAGGGGGGGAGGGGTTTGCATTGGAATTGATTTGGGGATTTTTTTTAGGTAGTTTCTTGTGGGTATTTATTTTCTTGATTACTAGGTGGGAGGGTGGGGGAAAATAATTGCTTATTAATATCTGTAAGTTTATTGTGCTTTTCTTATAATATTATATGTACATGAATTATTTGCATGCATAGTTGTAGTTTGAAAATTTAATAAAGATTTTTTTTTAAACCCCAATTATCCATACATAGCTTAAATAAATTTAACCCCTTCTTTTACTAAGGCACGCTAGCTGATTTAGCGTCCATTATATTCTATGCTACAAATCAGGGTACAATTAAACAAACTACCTATCCCCAAAAGTATTTAATACATATAATATAACTAGACAGGCTTTCTACTTAATACACTATGGGCTCCTATTACGAAGGTGCGCTAGTGGTTTTAGTGCACGCTAGCGGTTTTAGCGTGTGCTTAGTGCATGTTACAATGCTGCGTGCGCTAGATGCTAACGCCTCTAGCTGGTGTTGGTATTTTATATGTAGCACAGGGTTAGCACACGTAGATTTGTAGCGCGTGCTAAAAATGCTAGCGCACCTTCTTAAAAGGAGCCCTATATTTATTAAATAATTCAAATCACCTCAACATTTTACATATTAAACAAAATGAATGAATCCATCTTGCATTTCTAATTAAAATCTGTATTATCCACCTGGACAACTGACTGGTGGGAAAAAGCCAGGAGCTTGTACTCGGTTCATTCCAGGACCTTTTATTTTTTTACCTCATAGTCTGTGTGTTTTATTGCATTTCTCCAATGTTCTAATAAGCGTTTGCTGGTTCTTAGACAGAGATGATAAAATGCTTTCTTATTCCAATTCAGACTGTATCCAGCCAGCCTGACGTAGCACCACGTTTCGCTATTACAGCGTCATCAGGAGCTGAAGCTGTGACAGGTTTTCAACTTCATTACTTCTTCACTTCATCATAGAATAGCAACTGCACAGGTTCACAAGCCCACACTCCCCTCAGCATTTTGGATCCTCTCTGAGGGGAGTGTGGGCTTGTGAACCCATGAAGTTTCTATTAGGATCTATTGTTTTGTTTTGACTACATCTGCTCCTTGCTGACCCCCACCCCAGAAGCTGCTGCTCTAGGTAGCTGCCTAGCTGTCCTTGGTGGTTGGGTCAGCCCTGCCCAAAGACGTAAATGTCTGCATCCAAGTATGTGCATATACTTTAAGGGGCTCGTTTTCAAAACAGAAAGATGTCCAAAAAACGGCATAAACCAACACTTGGACGTTTTAATCGCCAAAACATCCAAGTACTGATTTTTGAAACTGCCTTTTTAGACTTCTTGCAGGTCATTTTCCCTCCACTACATCTAAATCTTAAGGGGACGTGTTAGGGGTATATTTTCGGTAGGATTAGGGCAGCCTTAGGACTTGGACATCTTGCAGGGATAATGAAACCTTTTTCAAGTTTCAAGTTTATTTTAAATTTTTTATCCTGCTCAATCAGACTTCTGAGCGGTGTACAGTAAAAAAATTATAGTTTGTGTCACATAAAATGGGGAGGACAATTAAAATAGACTGTGTAATAAATTAGACGGGATGAACAAAAACAAATGGGGAAGGGGGAAGAACTACAATGTTTTTCAAGAGAGAAAACAATTAAGGGAAAAAATTTGGGATGGGTAACAAAGGATGTTTTCTGCAGTCGGCATGTTGGTTTTTTTCCCTTACAAGAGCATTTAGATGTTCGGAGTTAGACCTGTTTTAAAAGCACAAAATGGCCACAAAAGTACCCAAACTGACCAGATGACCACCTCCAAAGATGTGAAAGAAACAGTCTCTATGACAGCTGCAGATATGATGGGAAATCATACGGTAGTAGAGAAGCAAGCAGTCTTGAGTAGCCTGGTGGGCGGTGTAGTGAACCATAGAGAAGGGGATCCAGACTCATAACTCCACCCTATCCATTACATTTATGGTGGAAAGTGTGAGCCCACCATAACTCATCCCAAAATCTACTGTACTGCCATATAGGTGACACCTACAGACATAAGAGCTAGTGGGGTGGTAGACATATGGGTATACTAGGTTTTGGCAGAGTTTTAGAGGGCTCACCATAAGGGGGTTATGGTAAAATGTATACATGGCACCCTTTATATGAAGTTTACAGCAGTGCCCCCTAAGGTGCCCCACTGCTCTGTTGGCATTTCTGTGTGCCCAGTCTATTAAAATGCTGGCCCCTCCCACGTCCAAATGGGTTTGGTTTGGACGTTTTGCATTTTCATTTTCAAAAATGGCCAAAAAAGATAGACGTCCTAAGGGCCAGAACGTCTAGACGAGTCATTTTCAAAAAAAGAAGATAGATGTCTTATGGTTTCGAAAATGGTTGTTTTCCTGACCTGACTTTTGGACGTCCTTGCAAAAATGTGCAAAGTCGGACTTAAACATCCTATCGAACATGCCCATCCACGTATTTGTTTATCATTTATTGTTTATTAGGATTTTCTAGACCAATTTATCTAACACGAAGGACTAACTGATATACAAACTAAGAAATGCATTTATTTTTTAGTTCAAAGGTTTTATTGAGTTTTATAAGAAAACAAAGAAGCATACAACAAGATCGAAGGATGCATAATACAAATGACATTGATGGACACATTATAACTCCATTGCATCCGAAGATCAAAGAACAAGAAAAATAAAAAGGGAAAGGGAATAAAATGTACAGAAAGAGAAACATGGCTCATTAATCCTCAAAAGCCACTAGAACAATAATAATATGGCAAGAGCCATGAAAGTAACAATAACTAAAGGAATGCCATTAATAAAAATAATAACTTTATTCTTGTATACCGCATTACCATTGAAGTTCTATGCGGTTAACAGATGAAGAGACTGTACATTTACAGCGAAGTTACAATTTAGTTAATGTTACATTTACATTTTAGACGATACATATTCGATCAAGTTACCTTTACATTTTAGATAATAAATATACGGTGAAGTTATTTTGGCAGCTAGGTTATATGTTCAGAGTAGTTACATTTGCTATAAGTTAGATACAGCGGCGTTACAAATAGCAGTGTTTCATGAGGCGGTAAGGGTCTAGGGGGGAGAGGTCAGAAGAGAAGGGAGGAGGAGGGAGGATAAATCAGAGGAATTTGTCAAAAAGGTAGGTTTTAGTTAACTTCCTGAATGTTTGATAGTGGGGGGAATTGGAGATGAGTAGAGAGGCATTTGTTCCATTTGCCCGCTTGGAATGCTAGGGATCGGTCAAGGAATTTTTTGTAGAGGCAGCCCTTCAGGGAGGGAAAGGAGAACAGATAGGTATTTCGAGTACGAGAGGGGCCAGCAATTTCAAGGTGCTCAGATAGGTAGATTGGTGAAGAGCCTGCTAAGGTTTGAAGCAGAGGCAAGCGAATTTAATCAGATAGGAAAGATAATGCAAGCAATTGTCAACTCTAAAAAAATAAACAATAATCTAAAAACAAAATAAATAAATAAACAATAAATAAATAAACCAATTTAAACTAACCAGGTTGTTTATACAGTATAGTGGCCCTCCCACCGCTCAACCCACAACAAATTCACTAACAGGTAGGCTGAATAAATGGGTTTTCAATATCTTGAATTTCCTATATAACATTTCAGATTGGAGAGACAGAGCTAAAGCTAGAAAGAAAAGCAGTAGGACAAGTAGACTCATATCGTGCAAAAGATAGACCTGGTAAAACCATTCTGTAGTCATTTAGGGGAGGAAGTCATCAACGGAAGCTAATTGCCTTAGTGTGCACTAACAATATAGCACATTATATTCCTATGGGTGTCTATAGTGTTTAGCATGTGCTAATTATTAGCGCACACTAATGGGATAGTGCCTGTTGATGAATTTACCCCTTAATGATCAAAGCACATGAGAAGGCACAGTGGCATAGAAAGGGGGGTGGGGTCGAACCTTCCCAAGCGCTGACACTTCTCATGGCTTCCCACTCCATGTGCGCACCTTCACTTCCCCCTTTGTACCTCTAGCTCTTCACCAGCACATGACCTGGAAGTGACATCAGAGGGAGAGCCAAGGCCGGCATGGGCATCAAGAGATGCTGCTCACACTGGAGAAAGTAAAGAGGTACGGGGAAAGGGAAGGGGTGTGCGTGTGTGGCGGGGGGGGGGGGGGTAGGGAAGCAGAGAAGAAGACGGGGGTGCCACCACTTCAGACGCCTCCCACCCTGGCTATGCCACTGAGATAGGTATGAGATCTAACCAAATGTAATGCTGTAAAAGTTAAGGATAATATTTTGACACACATTCTAGATTCAACAGCCAGCCAATGAAGGTAAATAAAGAAGTAAAGCAACATGACCATTATTTTTATCCTGATACAAAAGATGATGAGCAGAATTTGTAAAAGTTGGTAGTTTTTAAAGTTAAACCACATAAATAACATTGCAGTAACCCAAACATGAAATAAGAAAGGCATGGATGAGAGAATGTAAAGTAGCAATATCAAGTAATTTCCTAACTGAATTGGGTTTCCATAGAATGAAGAATCTAATCTTCACAAATTAGAAACTTGCTGAGTAAAAGAAAATCTAATATAATAAAGCCCTAAGCGCACATGCGCACTCCCACCTGCGTGCTCCTATTTTCCGTGCGCTGTAGGGACCTGCAGGTAGGAGTGCACATGTGCGCGGTGGCGCAGAGCCTGTCAGCTGCGGCAGCTCTTGCCGTCTGAAGGATGTGAACTGGCCAGGGCGACGTCAGCGGGGGCCGGAACGGACTTTAATTCCTGCATCCCAGGCTTCTCCTTCTGCTCCGGCTGGGCCCGTGTAAAAAAACCAAAAACCGCTGCGGGTCCTGAAACCTTCAGATTCAAGCAGCGTCTGCAGCACTCTACACACGCTGCTTCGGGGCCTTCTACTGCCCTGATTTGCTGGGCATTAGAAGTTCCCGAAGCAGCAGTGTGTAGAGTGCTGCAGACGCTGCTGGAATCGGAAGGTTTGTTGGGACCACGGGAAGGGAGGGGGGGGGGCGGTAAGGAACTAAGGGAGCCGGCCAGACCGCCAGAAGGGAAAGGGGGGGTAGGGGAAATGCTGCTGCTACACAGGGAAGTGGTGTGGGGGGAGGGAAATGGAGGGGGAGGGAATGCTGCTGTGGCTGCTGCACAGGGAAGTGGTGGGAGAGAAATGCAGCTGCTTAGGAAGCAGGGAGAGAGACAGATAGAAAGAAAATAAAGACACAGGGGCAGGGAGAGACACCGAAAGACAGACAGACAAAGGGGGCCAGCGAGAGAGACAGACAGCGGGAGCAAGAAAGAGACACCCAGACATATATTCTAGCACCCGTTAATATAACGGGCTAAAATACTAGTATTATATAAATTACTTGCATACATTGTAAACCTGCCTCAGTGTTCCACCCAAATTATGTCTACTGGCATGCCTTCAAATTGCTCAAATTAAAAGTAGGTGATATCTTGTAGGCAGCTACATTTTGGATATGAATACCCCTGCACAATTTTGAGCACTTGATTTTCCACATGTAAATTGTGCTTTTTAAACATGGAAAAAGCTTTTAAAAAAGTATCCTTATCTCTCTCCAATACCTTTTCGACCAACTCCAATTATTAAAATTAGATCAGAAGATGAAAAAATGGATGGCTTTTACTGTGGGGTTTTTTTTTTTTAACGAAGCAAGGTGTATTCTGATGTTGCAGGGCACTTTTGGAATCTTTATTCAGTGTAATTTTTTTTCAGCTGAATCATGCCTCATTTCATTAATATAGACATGAATTTAATGAAAATAAACCTCCATGCTTAAACTACTGCTTAGCCCAGATTAATGAAATGCTGAATTCAGTGGAACAAGTGTGCCCTGAGGAATTATAGCTATAGTTCTTAAAATGTTAGAACTGACTTCATTTTTGAACAAGAAACTTCACTTCTTATCTGTCTTGAATCACATTTAAAGCAAAAGTGTGAAAATAATCCTGTGCTCACAGAGCCATATTCTATAATCAGTGCCATAAATTAGATTAACAGATTACTCATCCCTTACACACCGTCAAGAACACTACGATAGCAAAACCAAAATCTCTTAGTAATACCTTCACCACAGCAAATAATTTGTGATACAACACATTCCTCAATATTTTCAGTCACAGCCCTGCAATTATGGAACTCTATGCCTTCATATCTCTGAGAAGAATCTTCCTTGGACAGATTCAAATTGAATCTGAAGACTTTTTTTTATTTAAGGACGCGTTCGATCTATAAACTACACCATATCTTTTCCTCTCCAGCACAGACGTAAAATTCCCTTCCCTATTTCCTTTCCCCTTAATTGTCTTCCTTTCCTATTCAGAATTGTAGTTCTCCCCCTCTACCTCTTGTAATCAATTCTATTTTACTATGTCAAAACTTGTCTGATGTTCGTCCCTTAAGGCCTACTGTTCGTCTTTCCATTTTTATATTTTTGTACTGTAAACCACCGAGAAATTTCCTATAGGCGGTTAAATAAACTTTAAACTAGATGACGGTAGGCGCCCTACCACTGCCTAACGTACTCCGCCTTTATCAAGCTATGCTGCCAAGAAGCACAAGCTAAATGCCAAACCACCCATAGGCAGGGCAGGATTAACCAATAGGCCAAGTAGGCACGTGCCTAGGGCCCAAAATGGTCAGGGGGGCCCGATGAAGGAGGGCATCAACATTGTTTTTTACAAATGGCGATGGGCCCCTCCTGCATTGATCGGCAACGCGGGCACCCCCAATCGGCAACGCGGCCCCCCCCCCCCATCGATGGAAAGTAAGACAAGCAAGCAACGCGGATAAGAAAGGCAACGGGAACTGTAATTGTGCAAGCAGTGCTGCTTGCCCAAAGTTTCCCTCAGACGCAGCTTCCTGTTTCCACCTGGGCACATGGTGGGGTGGGGCGGGGCAGGGGGCCCAGTGTACTTGTGTGCCTAGGAGCCCTCGACAAATTAATCCTGCCCTGCCCATAGGAATAGAATAGGCAGCTTGGCATTTAGCTCATGCTGCTTGGCAACGCAGCTTGATAAAAGAGGGGGTTAGTTGTTTTAATTGGTTTTAATCACCATGGTAATTGACCACATCATTTAAAACTGATTAAAAACTCATTTAAAAAAAGGCGCCGGGAGGCATCTAATATTTTATCTGTATATATGTAGGATGAGTGTAATCTATAATAATAAAACCCTAGAGCGCGCATGCGCTCTTGAAACTTCATGATCTCTGGCGCTGTGATTTCTGATCCGTGGCCACGTTCCATTTTAGAACGCGGCGGCAGGGATCACTCTAGCCACTCCCCTCCTCCCGCCCTCACTCACCAACCGCTGGAGGAAGCGCAGGCAAGCTCTCTCCCTGCCCGCCTCCTCGCCACCCCAATTGGTGCTGGCGGCGGCTGCCGGGAGGAGGGCTTCATGGAGTGCTGCCGCTCGCCAACACCTTCACAGTCTCCTGAGCTGCGTCCTCGCCACCCCGATTGCCGGCGCTCAGTCTTCACGCTTCCGCGACGCAGGCGGGGATCGGAAAGGATAAGGGAGCCAAGTCAGTGGGGGTTGGACTGGGAGGGGAGAGAAGCAGTCTGCCTCGGGTTTTTCAAGGCCTGGCTTCTTCGGGCAGCAGCAGCGTTTACAATTCGCTGCTGTTGCTGGCTTCAGGCCTTCCTCTCTGGTGGGTCCTGCCTACTTTCTGTTTTCAGGAAGACGACCCGACAGAGAGGAAGACCTGAAGCCGGCAACAGCAATGAATTGTGAATGCTGCTGCTGCCCAATGAAGTTCTAGGAGGAAAGGGAGCAGAGGGGGAGAGAATGGCTTAGAGGGAAGAAGAGATGGCAGGGCATGAAGGGAAAGAGGAATGTATGCCAGACCAAGGGAAAAGGAAGGGGGAAAGGAAGGAGGTGATGCCATATGGAACAGAGAGAGAGAAGGCGGACATTGGATGGAAAGAGAAGAGAGGGCAGTGAATGGAAGGGGCAAGACAGAGGGTGAACAGTAGATAGAAGGGGTAGAGAGAGGGAGACAGACACTGAATGGAAGTGTGGGGGAGAGGAGGGACAGCCGCTGAATGGAAGTCTGAGGGACAGGGGGAGCAGACGTTGGAAGGAAGTGGGAAGGAGATAGAAAAAAGGGCACATGCAGGATTGAGGGAAGAGGATAGAGTTAGAAATAAAGATAGACAGACAGGGGGTCAGGGAGAGACAGAAAGAATGACAGACAGACAGCATCCAAGGAGAGAGAGACAAATTAAAATAAACCAGAAAGACATATACTCTAGCACCCGTTAATGTAACGGACTTAAACACTAGTGTAATATAAATATATAAAAGAAGTGTATATATAGTATAGGATGAATATAGTATTCTCTGGTATATATAGGATGAAGATAGTATGTAAATACTTTATACTCAGTCAAAAAGACTAAAAATAAAAGATATTTAAAGGCACTATACCATGATACCTAAACACACCATTTTTATTAAAGAGGCAACCATGAAAACAGGCAGCAAATAAGATGCAATGTACTGATAGATAAACAGAAGGAAATAAACTAACATACAATAGCTAGCAGTAACAGTGCATACTGAAGCATAACGCAATACAAAGCAAATGCGGTGGAAGACAGGGAAGTGTGGAGAAAGAGGTACCTCACCAAACCCAACATTGGATTCAGGAGGGGCCTATTCACCGGGAGAGCTGGGTGAGTCAGATGTCTGAGCTGGCACATTTTGAGGTTTGGGTCTCGTCCAACCTTGAGGTTTGGGCAGGCCTTGTGGAAGGTGTTCCTGCAGTTACCTTTGGTCTCTCGGCATGGATACTTTGTAAACAAAGAAGCAACTAGCAGGGAGGAAATACTCTGCAGAATAGCACTTGGCTGCTCTTCAATTAAGTCTCTCGACAAAGTATTCAAAGGCAAGGAGGTAACACACCAAATTTATTTATTTATTTAGTCGATTTTCTAGCCCGTCCTCCCAGAAGAGCCTAGAACAGGTTACAATTTTACATACATAGTGAAAGTATAGCAACAAAGTTACAAATTTACACATAGCAAATATACAGAACAACCGAATGAAGATCAGACTTGTCCACAGTAGCGTATTAAGGGGGGGGGGGGAGGTCCGCCCCGGGTGCCAGCCCTGAGGGGGTGCTCTCGGCCTTGCAGTTCAGTCCCCCCCACCCCCGAAGGACCGCTCGCCCCACTGACCTTCCTGCACCACCTATGAAGCAGCCTGCAGCAGGATCGCGATGTCAGCGATCCCTGAGCTGCTTGGGCGCTGCTTCCTGCGCCGTGGACCCGCCCCTCCTCTGACATCAGAGGAGGGGCGGGACCGCGGTGCAGGAAGCAGCGCAGGGATCGCTGACATCGCGATGCTGCTGCGGGCTGCTTCATAGGTGGTGCAGGGAGGCCAGGGGGGCGAGCGGTCCTTCGGGGTGGGTCGGGGCATCAGGCCTTCAGGATGGGGTGGGCAGGCAGGCAGGCAAGCCTTCAAGGGGGGGACAGGCCTTCAAGGGGGGGAAAGGCAGGCCTTTGGGGGGGTGTGCAGACCTTTGGGGGGTGTGCAGACCTTCAAGGGGGTGCAGGCCTTCAAGGGGGGGGACAGGCCTACAAGTGGGTGGGACAGACCTTCAAGGGGGGGACAGGCCTTCGGGGGGGTGCAGGCCTTCGGGGGGGTGCAGGCCTTCAAGGGGGGGACAGGCCTTCAAGAGGGGGGGACAGGCCTACAAGGGGGTGGGACAGGCCTTTGGGGGGGTGCAGACCTTCAAGGGGGTGCAGGCCTTCAAGGGGGGGGACAGGCCTACAAGGGGGTGGGACAGGCCTTCAAGGGGGGGTGCAGGCCTTCAAGGGGGGACAGGCAGACCTTTAAGGGGGGACAGGCCTTGGGGGGACCCTGGTTTAGAAGTACACGGAGGGAAGGGGGTGTTCAAAGAGACGTGCATATGCCAAACTTTGGGAGGGGGGAAGAAATAATGGGTCTGAAAATAGAGGAGAGGGAAAGAGATAATGGACCATGGGATTTAGGGAGGGAAGGAACAGAAAGGGAGAGAAATTAGACACAAGGGATGGTGTGGAAGAGGGATAGAGATACTGGATAGGAGTGTAATTGGGAAAAGAAAGGGAGAGATGGTGGACTCTGGGGTGGTGGGGAAGGAGGGAGAGATGCCGGATGAAAGGGTAGTTAAGAAAAGGTGGATCTGTGGAGGGAGATGAAAAAAAGGAAAGATACCAGACTTCCTGGGGAGGGAAGGGAAATGGAAAGGGAGGACAGAGTTAGCAGATGGATGGTTAGCATGCAGAAAGAAGAAAGAAGGAGACCCTGGCAAGCAAGTTATCAGAAGAAAACCAGAGCCTTGGACTAACAAGATTTGAAAAATAATCAGACAACAAAAGGTAGAAAAATTAATTTTATTTTCTGTTTTGTGATTACAATATGTCAGATTTGAAATGTGTATCCTGCCAGAGCTGGTGTTGGACTGCAAACGTGAGCTAGGATTTAACAGAGAGAGAACATAAGAACATAAGCAGTGCCTCCGCCGGGTCAGACCATAGGTCCATCCTGCCCAGCAGTCCGCTCCCGCGGCGGCCCAAACAGTTCACGACCTGTCTAAATCACCAGAAGGGGCCCCCATGCCTCCTTGGTTTCCTAATTGATTCCTATCTTCCTTTCAAAGTCCTGGCCCTCCGGTCTACCACCTGCACGACCTGGTTGGGTTTCTACATTTATTTTCTGGTTAGCTTTCTCAGTATCCCACGATCCCTTTATCCCTCAGGAATCCATCCAGTCTCTGTTTGAATCCCTGTACCGTACTCTGCCTGATCACTTCCTCCGGTAGCGCATTCCAAGTGTCCACGACTCTCTGGGTGAAAAAAAAACTTCCTTGCATTCGTTTTGAACCTATCTCCCTTCAGTTTCTCCGAATGCCCCCTCGTACCTGTTGTCCCCTTCATCCTGAAGAATCTGTCCCTATCCACCCTCTCTATGCCCCTCATGATTTTGAAGGTCTCTATCATATCACCCCTGAGCCTCCTTTTTTCCAGAGAGAAGAGCCCCAGCCTATCCAACCTCTCAGCATATGGGTAGTGTTCCAGCCCTCTTACCAGTTTCGTTGCTCTCCTTTGGACTCTCTCAAGTACCTCCATGTCTTTCTTGAGGTACGGCGACCAATATTGAACGCAGTATTTCAGATGCGGACGCACCATCGCTCGATACAGTGGCATGATGACTTCCCGCGTCCCTGTAGTTATGCCCCTCTTTATGATGCCCAGCATCCTGTTGGCTTTTTTTTGAGGCCGCTGCGCACTGTGCAGATGGCTTCAGTGATGCATCCACCAGCACACCCAAGTCTCTCTCAAGATTGCTTTCTCCCAACAATGCCCCCCCCCCAATTTGTAGTTGAACAACGGGTTCTTTTTCCCTATATGCATAACCTTGCATTTTTCCACATTAAAGCGCATTTGCCATTTGTTTGCCCAGTCTTCCAGCTTGTCTATGTCCCTTTGCAGGTCCTCACACTCCTTCCTGGAGCTAACTCTTCCGCACAGTTTGGTATCGTCTGCAAATTTTATAACCTCGCACTTTGCCTCCTTTTCCAGGTCATTGATAAATATGTTGAAGAGTAACGGCCCCAGCACCGATCCCTGTGGCACACCGCTCGTGACTCCCCGCCAGTCAGAATATTGGCCCTTTACTCCGACCCTCTGCAGTCTACCCGACAACCAGTGCTCGATCCATCTGTGCACATCCCCTCCCACCCCGTGGTTCCACAGTTTCCTAAGCAGCCTTTCATGTGGTACCTTATCAAAAGTCCTTTTTGTTTCTTTATTTTATTTACACCATAGCGCCAGTGTGGTTAGGAGAAGCCAAAGGGGGTGAAAAAGCTAGAAAACCCACCAGGATTTTTGAAAAAATCACCCAACTGGGCAGGAAAATCGAATTGAAAAACCAATTCAATAGGCTGAATTGAATCAAAATTTTTTTTCCTTAATCTGGCAGCATTAGTTTGCGCTACTGTCTTAGACTTTAGGACTTGGGATTGGGGAGAGATGGCATCCTCAATACTTTATAATGCAAGTGAAACGAGGATTTGGTCAGACTTTTGAAGGGTGTGCAGAAAAAAAAATATTGTATAGGCCGGGGACATGAGACAACAGGAAATGGGAACTTTTCTTCCTTCTATTTTTATGAATGGAAAGGCTGAGGATGTCAGAGAGTTCAGTTAAAATATGTGCTTTATAAGAAAATATAATAATGTGTTTTATAAAGTTTATAGCATAGCTGGCCTACCCAGTGAGGTGTTCCTAGTGGTGATGGTGGCAGCGTGTCAATGTGTTGAGAGGAAGAGGTGGTCTGGGAAATTCTGCTGAGCAAACTCCGGGCCCATTTCCACCCCCCAGTTAGTCCACTCCACTCAACTGGTTCACACACTGAGTGGGTCTTTGGGTGTTGTTTTGGGATCTCTTCCAGTGGTTTATCAGTACCTCCTTCTGGTCCAAGGAAGGAAACTTTGTTATCCTTAGCATTGACCTACAGAATATGTTTGTAACAGCGCTGCTTGTGTGGCATTAGGCTATGTAGTGATCGAAAGAAAAAAACAGACCTTTGCACATTTTTGCAGTATATGGTGGGTGTATGAGGAGATTCACATTTCCTGCACAGCTAAGTCCATGTGAAGTTACCTTGTGCTGTATTTGACATCTAGCAAGGTCTCTGTTTGAAAGGAAAGATCTAAACTTAAAAATGAAGTGGCCAGAAGTTATGGTAAAAGCAGATAGTGTAGCTGGTTTTAAGAAAGATTTGGACAAATTCCTGGAGGAAAAGTCCATAATCTATTATTAAGACATGGGGGAAGTGTCTGCTTGCCCTGGATCGGTAGCATGGAATGTTGCTACTCTTTGGGTTTTGACCAGGTATTAGTGTCCTGGATTGGCTACCATGAGAATGGGCTACTGGGCATGATGGACCATTGGTCTGACCCAGTTAGGCTATTCTTATGTTATGTTCTCATCTGTAGGAGCTTTTGTTTTCACTTCTTATTTTAATGTATTTTTTTTCTGGGAACTTATCAGTGTTTTTTATAATGGGAACAAAAATGGAAGAGAATTAATGTGTGTGGGATGAGGAGGTAACTAATTTCTTCAGCTAAATAATTCAGTCCACCTCAAACAGACATAGGAGAACTCGCATACCATTCACACACCCTCCAACCAAAAACGTCAAAAGAAAAAAACTGTTCGACAATCTCCTAGCCATTCGAGCTGCAACACTCGACCCCCAACTCTACAACCTATTGACCTCGACCACAGACTACAAAACCTTCAAAAAGAAATAAAAACCCTTCTATTCAAAAAACACATAAAACCGAACTAACACAATCAGAACTGTCCCAAGCATCACCTGCAACTACTCCATATGTACTTCTGATGTCATGACAATTCAGACATAATTTATGTTATGTTATGTTTGGAATATAAGAAAATTTTCACTGCCTGTTTCTATTCTGACCATTTATTCCGTTTCATGGTCATTACAAAAAATATTTTTTTACATGGGGGGTGTCAAAAAATGATGGGCCCCGGGTGCCACATACCCTAGGTACGCCACTGCTTGTCCACAAACTCATTTTCTCATTGGCTAGTTACGGATGCGAAAGCTGGACAATACGGAAACAAGCCAGAAAGAAGATTGACTCATTTGAGCTTTGGTGCTGAAGAAGGATTTTAGGCATGCCGTGGACCACCAGAAAAACTAACAAATCAATTCTGGAAGAGATCAAACCGGTTACGTCACTCAACTGTCTTATTTTGGCCACACCATCAGAAGAGAGAGATCACTGGAGAAGGTCATCATGTTTGGGAAAATCGAAGGAACCAGGCGTAGAGGGCGACCTGCAATCAGATGGCTGGACACATTGACAACAACCATGGGGATGTTGCTGGAGGGCCTTTCCGGACTAGCACAAAACTGATTTCTTTTTAGATCCATAATTCTTCAAGTTGCTAGGACTCGAGCACAAGTCAATGGCACCTAATAACCACAACAAGGCATGGTGCTCTGTGACTGCCAGTAAATCATAGATTTTAGATCTGGGAATTTATTTCCCATACTATAGATGTTAGTGTGCATAGCTTTCCAGATGGTACCCATTTGATCCATTTCAATACAACTGTGTGATGATGTACTTACATGAGATCTTTGTCCACCTATTACCAACAATCCCTTCTTGGTATGTTAGATAATGTGTTCCAAGAAAACACCTCACCCTTTTTCCAATAGGTAGATGTCATTTCTGCTCAACAGCCCTTGGAACATCTGATAAGAAAACAAGAGACCTATGAGTTAATGAGAGGGTACCAGGCTGCAAATTTTCCTGGGATGTCATTGGTTGACGATTGTGTAAAAAACAGCATTGTACTATACTGCAGCAACATTTTTTTTGGGCAGACTTTTCTTGTTCCTTCCTATAGACCACCATCAAGTAGTGCAATCAGCCTAGTGTAGCATTAACATCAGTGCAGTCAGGGTCCATTTCTAAATGTTTTAATCTAATTTGTCTTCCTAAAGGTTTGATTGTTTAATTGCAATCACTTCAGGGTCTTGAACACCTTTCTCTAGTTTCCCATTTACCAGATTATGAAGCCCCATTTGGAAGGGTTACCTGGGTGCAATTAAAAGGCAATATCCAGTGATTTTAAAAATCTTCTTACCTGAGGCCACTCTACTGTACTGGATTCATTATTTATATTACTTCATCTCCCAGAGATGCCACGTTTCTCATTTCCAGGCTGGAGACATCTTTGCTAGTCCTGATTTTGAACTTATATCCTAAAGCCTTGTGAGATTTGTAGTGCCTGATCCTGCCCATTGAAATAAGTGCTGCAAGTCCCATAATGCATTAGAATGGGGTAGTCAAAAATCCAGGACTGCCCCCCAAATCTCCAGTTTTGGAGATAGGTAACTTGGCATCTTTGATCTCCACTGATTTACCAAGTTCCATAAAGGAGATGTTTTAGCCAGTCCTATTAATATTCCAGCAGTGCTGAAAATAGCTTTACTCTCTTAATAGAATCCCTCAATCATGATATAATATAGTGTTTTTAATTTATACCCCCCAAAAGCATGGCATTTGCAGTTCTTTATTCTAGCCATTGAATTCAGTGCATATGATGTAGGTTCCATAATGTATCGGAAGGAGGTGCCAGAAGTTCAGGACTGGCCTATAATCTTCCTCCAAGAGCTGAGTAGCTTTGCAGCCCTATCTCTATATGAATGGAGTAATAACTAGATTAAAAAGGAAATGAACGGAATGAATTTGCCTAGTGCATTAATAAATATTTTTACCTAATGCTGTTGCTTTAATGGGAATGAGGCAGGGGACTGTCTGTACATACAAGACCATTGTCTTAACTGAAATACTATACTAACAGATAAACTAAGATGGTAAATGTCTTCAGGTTAACCTCCTGTAACTGACTGACATCTCAGCGCATGACACAGCACAATGAAAGAGCTATTCATCTACCTAATGCCCTTTGCTATCCAGTGCTTTTCTATGAAAGAACAGTGTTTAAAATAATCCAATTAAAATCTGCAGCTGTTCAATTAAATTTAGCCGAAGCAACGGGGATTTAGCTCACCAGGTAAAGGCACACTGACAGTATGGACATTAGTTCAAGATTTCTCACTCCTCCAGCCAAAACAAATTCTGTTTAATTTTTACACATCGTTGGGCTTGTAAAAATGAAATAAAGACGGGAGAAAGGAGGGGAGAGAATTGATAACTGCTAATGAATCTCGCAGCTTTGGGGAATATTTTTCTTGACAAGGGAAGTAATTAGCTGACATGACAAATAGGAAAAATGGCAGGGAGACATGTAGCGATTTTCAACTCCCTGGGACTACTGCGGCATTCCATAATTCAACACCAAGGAAAGACTTTGGACATAATCTCAAGGCAGGGGATGCTGCGGTATAACTATTTACCAATTTTAGCAAAATCTTGGCAATATCTTTCATCATGGCGAGGTGCTGCCACACAAGTACTTCATGGAGGAATACTAGCACTGCTGATTATTTTTTTTTTATTATTTTTTAAATTTGTTCAATTTTCTATACCGTTCTCCCAAGGGAACTCAGAACGGTTTACATTAATTTATTCAGGTACTCAAGCATTTTTCCCTGACTGTCTCGGCGGGCTCACAATCTCTCTAATGTACCCGGGGCAAAGGGGGGATTAAGTGACTTGCCCGGGGTCACAAGGAGCAGCGTGGGTTTGAACCCACAACCTCAGGGTGCTGAGGCTGTAGCTTTAACCACTGTCAGTTCAAATCCTGCACTGTAATGAAATATTTCTTTCCTATTGAAATGAAAAGAGGCTCTGAAACCAAGGGGAAAAAAATGATATTGCACCTAATTCCCTTGGGTGGTAATACATCCAAACTGGCTTGAGAACATTTGCAACTGCTTTGCATTGAGGGGTGGACACAGAAATCCCCAGACATGTACATATATCTGCTAAATGTAGAACTAGAAGAGGTGGAGATAGATAGATACCTTAATTTTTCTTTTCTTTCTAGATGTATATGAAGCTAGTGTCAGCGAAACCCATTTACATTCTGTGTTCTCACATTTTATTTTCTGCTCTCCCTCATCTTTGCTGATTCACAGCCAGCCTCTTCCTTTTCACCTTTCTCCCTCTACCTGACCTTCGGTGATGTCACCACAGTCTACTTCAGACACTTCCATTACACTGTAGGATATCATGACTGAGGGACTAATACACGAGGGTAAGGCTATTTCTAGAACTGTGGGGATATTGCAAGGTGTTTATGAAGCATATATGAGAAGCTGAAATACTACTCGGCAAGACTGAGCCATAGAATGAGATTCATTCATTGCCATGATGTGTGCCCCAGCTAACCCAGGCTAGAGACATTATCCATGTAGACAGGGCTAATTTTAAGAGAGAAGAATTCAAAGTGCACATAAATATTCAATTTTATGCTCTGGTATGTGAACGAAAGCATTTATATTCATCAAATCAGTGTTTAAAATTATGATCATGAGGTCTGTGTTTGTATATTCTATAACACAATGCTAATAAAACTGATTGAACATTAAAAAAAAATTAAGTTGTTTTATTATTATATCATGATAACTACAGTTTCCATATGCAAAATAAAGCTTAAAATCAAAGGACTCCTTTTATCAAGCAGTGGTGGAGCCTTTTAGCATGGACTGGCGAGGTAAATGGTCCGACGCTTATTCAATTCATAAGAACATATAATTAGCCCTACTGGGTCAGGCCAATGGTCCATCAAGCTCAGTAGCCTTTTCTCATGGTGGACAATCCATATCACTAGTAGCTGGCCAAAATCCAAGGAGTAGCAATAGTCCATGCTACCGATACAGGGCAAGCAGTGGCTACCCCATGTCTTTCTCAATAACAGACTTTTCCTCCAGGAACTTGTCCAAACCTTTCTTAAAACTAGCTATGCTATCCGCTCTTACCACATCCTCTGGCAACGCGTTCCAGAGCTTAATTATTCTCTGAGTGAAAAAAAATTTCTTCCTATTGGTTTTAAAAGTATTTCCCTGTAACTTCATCTAGCGTCCCCTAGTCTTTGTAATTTTTGATGGAATGAAAAATTGATCCACTTGTACCCATTCTACTCCACTCAGGATTTTGTAGACTTCAATCATATCTCCCCCTCAGCCATCTCTTTTCCAAGCTGAAGAGCCCTAACCTTTTTAGCCTTTCCTCATACAAGAGGAGTTCCATCCCCTGTGAGCCCGCAGCTGCTTGATAAAAGGAGCCCAAAGAAAATCTTTCCCTCCAATAGGATTGCCAGCTAGTTCCAGATTTTCCAGACAGGTTGATCCAGTCCTGGTTTTACTCCCCATTGCATGCAGGAACTTGTAGTTCTGATTTCTTCATTCCAGTTGCTTTAACCTGCCCTGGAGCACCCCAGTCTGTTGGGTTTTGAGGATTTCCAAAATGTAAAAGTGAGATAAATTTGCAAACCCTGTTTGTGTCTCATGCATATTAATTGCAGATATCCTGAAAACCCAACTGGCTGGCTTGAGAACCACTTCCTTGTTGCACTAAGATCAATCTTCTCAAACCTCTTCTAGAGGGCCATCTAGCCAACTGAGTTTTCAAGATCACTACAATGAGCATGCATGACATAAATTTGAATATCTGTCTCAGGTATATTCATTGTGGTACACCTGAATACTGAATGGGTAGGTGTGCTTCTAGGAGAGGGTTGAGAAGCCATCAGCCATATGATCAGTGTCTAAATATTGTCACTATACATATACCAGTCAATATTTGGCCCACATCAGTCAGGTCATGTTCGGGCACCAGCATTGAATATCCAAGGTTAATTCTTCACATGCTACAACCAGAGATTATGCAGATCCCAGCCAATATTCAGCCAGGACCCACATAATATACTTATACAGGCCCCAGTTGAATATTGACCAGGACCTGCATGAAGGATTCCAGTGCCCTCACCACCTCTTATTACCCTTCCTTCCCCTGCAACTCCAATCTTCCTTCTCTTCTATCCCTGATAACTTGAAGGTCCAAATGAGTACGACAAAACTCCCACTATGGTTCACAGAGCCACTAAGGGCAGGAGTGAGTGGGCATCACTTCTGCCTGTAAGACCTCCTAGACCACAAAGAATACACAGACCTTCTAGACCAGAAAGACCCCAAGGGCCACATGGTGTACGAGTAGAGCTTGGTCAGTCCTTCATGTTGCTGGGTTTGGGGAGGAGGGAGCACCAGAAAGCCTGATGCCTCAACCTAGAAGTTAATTGGGCACCAGTGCCTGGTTAGCTCATTGGCTAAAATTAAGATAGACGTTTCACTGTCATAATGTTAGCCACTTACTTAGCTGATTAATAGTCTGGATATTGCCATTAACTGGTTAAGTACCAGCTTTGTCCAAGCTCCACTTGTGCTCCGTACAATGGTGGTTACTGTTGTTATTTTCATCTTCACTGTCCGCTAAGTGCAACTGACTATCTGTGGTTAGACAGGCACAAGTAATATATCTGTGCCAACATTTATGCCATGTCAAAGACTCGTGTAAATGGTCATGCCTAAAGTTTGCAGTTGGGTGCTTAAGTCATACTATAACTCATGTGCACAACTACAAGACATGCCTCTAAGCCACCCATTTGCACACTTCCTTTATAGTTGTACACTATAGCAGGGGTCTCAAAGTCCCTCCTCGAGGGCCGCAATCTAGTCGGGTTTTCAGGATTTCCCCAATGAATATGCATGAGATCTATGTGCATGCACTGCTTTCAATGCATATTCATTGGGGAAATCCTGAAAACCCGACTGGATTGCGGCCCTTGAGGAGGGACTTTGAGACCCCCTGCACTATAGTATATTGGTAGAATAGTTATAGAATAAGGCCTAACTACAGTTATCCAAAATTAGAAATTAGTGCCACTTAAGGGCTATTGTTGGTACTTAAGGTCCTTTAAAATTAAGTTAGGCACCCAACTGTCTCTATTCTATAACTTCCACATCCAAATTTGTATACTAATTGGAAATTTGGGCACATAGCTTTATAGAATCCTAAGGATAATGGTTGCCACTACACAGATCATTGACTTTGAATTTGGGGCCATATTTTTTTTTTATGTAAGGATTCCCAAAGTTAATATGACAGGTCATTTACCATATTGGATTATCATGGTCTCTAGACAAATTGGTACAGATGTACTGATCTTACTGTAACTTAAAGTTCAATTGTTTATACTGCCAGAGCATAAAATTCACAAACAGAGATCAATATGTTGGATTCTGCCTTATAATAATAATAATAACAACTTTATTTTTCTATACCACCATTGTCAAACGACTTCTAGGCGGTTCACATCAAAAGAAGGCTGGACAATCAGCGAATTACAGAATGCATGAAGAGAAATGTTACATAAGAAATTGGAGTTACATGGGAAAGAATACATGAGGGATTGGAGTTACATGAGAAGTTGCATTTGGGTTTGCAGCGGGGAAATAACATAGTGAGAGAAGGTCATCTGTTTAGGTAATGAATTTGTCAAATAGAGCAGTTTTAATTGATTTTCGGAATGCGTTGTAGGTTTGTCTGGTTTTATTTATGTAGTTTCCCAGCCAGGATTGCTGTCTGTTTGCATGGAACATGAAGGTTCTGTCGAGGAAGGATTTGTATTTGCAGCCTGTGATCTTTGGGTATGCAAAGATGTTTTTGATTCTGGTTGTTCGTGTGGGGTTGTGTAGAGCGAAGTGTGTTTGCAGGTAGGAAGGTGCTAGGCCCCAGACTTGTTTGAAACAGATACTTGCAAATTTGAACAGTATTCGCGCTTCCATTGGCAGCCAGTGCAATTTTTTGTACGAACTAATAAAAATAATTTTAGATTTGATAAGTCTGGAATGATATTTAGTAGCACTCTTTACAATAATGCTGAATATCAATGGATTCATGTGACTAGAGCCAATATCTATATAGTGGCTGTCCCTATTTGGGGGGGGCAGTACAGGGGCGGTGGAGGAAGAAGTTATATGGAGAGCAACGATATTCGCAACAGTAAGGAAGCTGTCCTAAAGTTATCCAGGTTGTTATCCAAATAGCCAACTCAATATTGCCACTATCCAGACAGGACCAAATTCTACATAGGGCATCAAAAAATCGATGCCAAAAAAATAATCGCTAAGGCCCTAATTCTATAAATATTACCTAAAAATTAGGCACCTATCAATCTTCATTTAGACACCGTTTATAGAATTGCACCTAGCAGCACCTAAAATGGACTTTAGGTCAGGGTTTTCTTGGCCTAAATACTAGCGCCTAAGTTAGGCGCCTACCAGCGTCTAAGTACATTGTAAGTGCCTACACAGAAAACACGTCCAAAATCCGCCCTTAACCACATCTCCAACCCAATTAATTTTAATTTAAGCTAAGTAGCAAGCCAATTAAGCTTGCTACGAGTGCCAATTAAGCTTATTAAATAATTAAGCTAGGCGCCTAGATCAACTAGGCACATCAATCTAGGCACCTAACTTCAGGTACCATTTATAGAATCTGGGCCTAAATTCTACTGTATAAATGGTGCTTTGAGTTTGGCACAAGGATAAAACAGGGGAAACAAAACCACAACCTCAAAAGCACAGAACAAAGGTGGAATTGTCCCAATCAGAATGGTGCATAAGAAAGTGTCTTTCTACTCATCTGATGAATCCAAATGCCTTTATTCATCCAAAATTCATAAAATGACTCTACGACTCGACATGCGCATGTTTCGGCCCAAACGGCCTGCCTTAGGAGACTTATGAGTCTTCAACTGTATAAAAAGTGCACAATCTCACTAAATGCTGCTTTGGAGAAACGTATCGCGTTATCAAACGCTGCGACGTTGCTGCAAAAGAAAGTGTTTGATAACGCAATACGTTTCTCCAAAGCAGCATTTAGTGAGATTGTGCACTTTTTATACAGTTGAAGACTCATAAAACTCCTGAGGCAGCCATTTGGGCCGAAACATGCGCATGTCGAGTCGTAGAGTCATTTCATGAATTTTGGATGAATAAAGGCATTTGGATTCATCAGATGAGTAGAAAGACACTTTCTTGTGCACCATTCTGATGGGGGCAATTCCACCTTTGTTCTGTGCTTTGAGTTTGGCACCATTTATAGAATAGCACCTAGCACCAGGATCTGTGCCTAACTTTTAGGGCTCCTTTTACGAAGGTGCACTAGCATTTTTAGTGCATGCTACAGCGTGCGCTAGCTGAAAAACTACCGCCTGCTCAAGAGGAGGCGGTAGCGGCTAGTGCGCGCGGCATTTTAGCGCACACTATTCTGCGCGTTAAGGCCCTAATGCGCCTTCGTAAAAAGAGCCCTTAGACAAGAGGATTTACACCAACTGAAACCTGGTGTAAATCACCGTGCCTAAGTTAGGCATTCATCTGACTTATTCTAGAACCGCATGCAAATTCTTGGAACTCCCTTGACCCGCACCTGCCCCTCCCATGGCCGTGCCCCCTTTTCAGATCCACGCACAAGAATTTACACGGGCATCTTTATAGCATAGTGCCTAGCAAGATACGCACATAAATTCTAAGTACAGTATTGCCAATAAACCCTGATAATTGATTAGTGCCCAATTATCGGCATTAATTGGTTTGTTACTCAATTAATTTGTGCAAGCAAATTGGGCACCAAACCAAATTTGTACCTTTTATAGGGCTTCTTTTATTAAGCCGCACTAGCGTGGTAAACGCGCGCGACTTTTCATCACGCCCTCATCCCCGCGCTAGCCTAAAAACTACCGCCTGCTCAAGAGGAGACGGTAGCGGTTAGCGCAGTTGGCGGTTTAGCGTGCGGTATTACACGTGTTAAACCGCTAGCGCGCCTTTGTAAAAGGAGCCCATAGAGTCCAGAGAATAGTGCAGTCATTTGTTGCTCTATCTAAGTGGTTCCCAAACCTGTCCTGGAAGACCCCAAGGCCAGTCGGGTTTTCAGGATAGTTCTAATGAATATGCATGAGAGAGATGTGCATATAATGGAGGTGCCAGGCATGCAAACCTGTTCTATGCATATTCATTAGGGCTAACCTGAAAACCCGACTGGCCTGGGGGTCCTCCAGGACAGGTTTGGGAACCACTGCTCCATCTAGATATTCAGTGCCACTTGCAGTCCAGGTAGCAGCGATGAATATCCAGGATACTTTTAAATGTTGCAGCTGCCCCTGAAAATCTAAATAACAATTTAAGCAAAGACAAATATAATTATAATAAAAGTTTCCCTCCATGAGTTGATCAGCAGCATTCTGTGACAATGGTAAGACTTTGACTGCTGAGAAATACAAACGAACCAGTAGCAAATTTGCAATAATTATGGCTAAACATGACTAAGGCATGAACCCAAAGCAGCAGATTTTCAGCATATATTAACATTAATTGCATCCCACACAGAATAACTATCCTTTCCAGAGGTCTATTTAATATTATTTTCTTGTTCTTGAAAAATAAAATAGTGTGTTCAAATTTGGCATCTCTCTCTTTTTCAAGTCTAAACAGTAGCAAATGCCCAATTTTTTTTTTTTTTTTTTAAATATTAGAATTAAAGCTTTTGTGATAGTCCCAGAATCCCAAAAAAAAGTAAATCTTATTTGTAGGTCTATTTTAATTTCAGCCCGATTTTGCACAGCTGTTTTGGTAGCAATTAGGGTGTCGAATGCTAGATGTATATAGTTTCCCAAATATTTTGTAAAAGGTTTGTTGACAGTACTATACATACAAGGATGAAGAAAATAACACATTTAGAGATCTTTTTACCAAGCTGTGGAAAAAGTTGACCTTAGCATAGATTTTTCCTAACATCAAGATCCAGCGAGGCCTATTTCAGTAAGACTCCCTGTTACCATTTTTGTTATGTATAATTCAATCCATTAAGTACTTTTATTCATTCTTTCAGCTATGGGTTCATCCTTGCTGCTGCTGATGACAGTGATCCAGAAGTTATATCACACTTAGGCCCGGATTCTCTATAGCAGTGTTTTTCAACCTTTTGACACCTATGGACTGGCGAAAATAAAATAATTATTTTGTGGACCGACACTGGTCCATGGGCCAGCAGTTGAAGAACACTGGGCTAAGTCGTGGGCTAGACCCCGCCCATCTCCACCCAATCCTGCGCCTCATCTGAAAGCCTTCCCTCTAACATTGCAACATCAGAGAGAATGTAATGTAATGTAATTTATTTCTTATATACCGCTACATCCGTTAGGTTCTAAGCGGTTTACAGAAAATATACATTAAGATTAGAAATAAGAAAGGTACTTGAAAAATTCCCTTATCCCAGGACAAGCAGGCATGATATTCTCACATGTGGGTGACGTCATCTACGGAGCCCCAGCGCGGACAGCTTTTCAAGCAAACTTGCTAGAAGTTTCAAGTTTGCACACTGCACCACGCATGTGCCTGCTTCCTCGCCCACTAGAGGGCGCGTTCCACCTCGTGGTCCTCAGTTCATTTTTTTCCGCGGAGCCAGTAAGCCTGTGGATTGTGAGCTCCAACAAATCTTTTTGTCGCCTGCTTCCTGACACCGCGTCTGTTTTTTCGGTCGCTGTGCTTTTCGTTTTTCGTGTCTTGTTATTCTTTTCTTCGTTTAAAAAAAAAAAAAAAAATTTTTCTTTTCCTTGGGCTCCGGGGGCTCCCGGAAGCCGTGGCCGCGGGACGTCGATCGTTCCCGGCCTGTGTCTACGTTGATGTCCCGTCCTGTGACGGGCTTCAAAAAGTGCAGCCGGTGCGAGAGACTGCTCTCCATTACAGACCCCCACCGGTGGTGCATCATTTGTCTAGGCCCGGAACACCCTACGACCTCGTGCGATCGTTGTTCCACCTTTCAGCCCAGGGCTCTCCGTCGCAGGAGGGCTAGAATGGCTGAGTTATTTGTGGTGGACCCCGTGGTGAAGGCCTCGACGTCGGCCTCGGCTTCGGCCCCGGCCTCGACCTCGGCCTCGACAACCTCGGGGCCCTCGGCTTCTCCTCGCCCTTCGACTTCCAAGTCGACCTCGGGAACGAAGACTACCTCGGGTAAGTCCTCCTTTCCATCCCCTACAGGGTCTGTAAAGAAGCCGTCCTCTGCCTCGACCAAGGCGGGTGGGTCGTCCTCGGCCCCTCCTCGGGCTCCGCCCGCGCACGCCCCGAGGGAACACTCGAGACCGAGGTCGCCCTCCAGGGAGCATGCCCCGGATTCGGACCTCCCGACTTTCGTCGGGATCCCGGCCTTCCAGGACCTCCTAAGAGCGCTCATTTCATCGGAGCTGTCGGGGGCCCTGGAACAGCTGCAACGGGCTTCGACCCCGGCGGCTGTTGCCTCGGTGGCCTCGGCCTCGGCGACCTCGGCCTCGGGTACCGGGGCTCCCTCGACCTCCGAGACCGGGGCCCCTTTGACCTCGGTCTCGGCTGTCGAGGCTCCGCCCGCCTCGACCTCGGTCTTACCATCGACCTCGGGGGATCCGCCGGAGCGTAGCGTGCGGCCCCGGGACAGGATGCGTCGGGTGCGCTGCCTTTCCTCGTCGTCTTCCTCGAGGTCCTCCCGGGGGTCTTCGCCCTCGACTCGAACTCGGTCGAGGCGCCGGCCGAGGAAGCCGAAGCGCTCACGGGGTTCTCCTCGCGGGCGCGGTCGGTCTTCCCCGATCGGAGGCGAGGCGTTGCGGGTGTCAGAGTTGCGCATAGACAATCCAAAGCTTCTCCGCTCCCCGGCACGAGGGGTGTCCCGTTCTTCCTCGCCGAGGAAGCGGGAGGGGGCTCTCGTCCCCCGGACCCCGGGGTCCTCGCCCCGGGCCTCGTCGAGGCGGACTCATTCTCCTACCCCCTCGAGACCTGTGGAAAGGACTTCGTGGGGATCGGGGTCAGGGAGAGATCCCTTGTATTATTCACACGAGGCCTCCCCTGTGTCCTCGGCGAGAAAGTCGAGATCTCCTTCTCCGCCCGCTAGGCCGTCCTCATTTTCGGTATTTGTGCAGGACATGGCCAAGGCTCTCGGGTTGGATCTCTCGGTGGGATCCCAATATTCCAAGGAGTTCCTTGAGGAGCAGGACCTTCCAACTCCGCCTAGGGAGGCTCCTCGGCTCCCATACAATAGGGTCCTCCTGCAGACTTGGTTAAAAAATTTGTCAAACCCCCTTACAGTCACGTCAGTCACGTCCAAGATGGAAGGCAAATACAGGACGGTGCCGGCTAAGGGGTTCGACAAGGCGCAGCTCTCTCACCAGTCTTTGCTGGTGGAGTCTGCCCTTAAGAAGTCACAGCCCTCCCGGGTTTCTGCGGCGGTTCCACCTGGTAGGGAGGGGCGGACCCTCGACAAGTTTGGCCGTCGCCTTTATTCCAACTCCCTGATGGCCACCAGGGTGCTAAATTATGCCTTCACTTTTTCATCCTATCTCCGGGGTATGGTGAAGGACCTCCCTCAGTTTCGTGACTCCCTTCCGGACTCCCAGAAGGCTGGTTTTGATAAATTCATGTCCAACCTGTCTCAACTGCGGTTGTACTTGTTTCATGCCTTGTACGACGCATTTGAGCTGGTTTCGAGGGTGTCGGCCTTCGCGGTGGCCATGCGCCGTCTGGCCTGGCTTCGCACCCTCGACATGGACCCAAACCTGCAGGACCGACTTGCAGATTTGCCTTGTGTGGGGTCCGAATTGTTCGACGAGTCATTAGAGGCGGCGACCAAGAGGTTGTCTGAGCAGGAGCGCTCGTTGGCTTCCTTGGTCCGGCCCAAGCCTAGACCTCCGCCGCAGAAACCCTTCCGTCCTCCCCCGAGGCGGTACCCCCAAAAGTCTACCCCGGCTTTTGCAAGACCACCGCCTAGACGACAGGCTCAGAGGGGCAGAGGGGGACAAACGCAAGCCCCGGCGCAGGGCCCTTCCAAGCCCGCGCCTTCTTTTTGACGGCCTGAGCGGATGGGGCAGGTTCCCCTCCGCGACTGCTCAGGAATCCCTCCCTATAGGGGGGCGCCTTCGGTCCTTTTATCCAGCCTGGACCGAAATAACATCAGACGCCTGGGTGCTCCGGACCGTCTCCGAGGGCTACTCTCTCAACTTGTTGTCTGCGCCACCGGATATGCCTCCGGGACCGTCCACTTGCAATCGGGGCCAGCTTCCCATCCTGTTGGCCGAGGCCCGGGCCCTCTTGAAGCTTCGAGCGGTCGAACCGGTTCCCGCAGATCAGCGGGGGATCGGGTTTTACTCCCGCTACTTTCTGGTCCCGAAAAAGACCGGGGACCTACGCCCCATTCTGGACCTCAGGAAGCTCAACAAATTCCTGGTCCGGGAGAAGTTTCGAATGTTGTCTCTCCCGGTTCTATACCCTCTCTTGGAGGAGGGGGACTGGATGTGCTCCCTCGACCTGAAGGAGGCCTATACTCACGTTCCGGTGCATCCCGCCTTCAGGAAGTTTTTGAGGTTCCAGGTGGGAGACTTGCACCTTCAGTACAGGGTCCTGCCCTTCGGCCTGGCCTCGTCCCCTCGAGTCTTCACGAAGTGCATGGTCGTGGTCGCGGCGGCCCTGAGAACTCGTGGGCTTCAGGTTTTCCCCTACCTGGACGATTGGCTGATCAAAAGCACGACCAGGGAGGGGGTTATCTCAGCGACCCGACAGTCTATAGCCTTCCTTCAACGACTGGGATTCGAGGTGAATTTTCCCAAGTCGCAGTTACAGCCGGCCCAGTCCCTTCAATTTATAGGCGCAGTGCTGGACACTGTGCGCCGACGTGCGTACCTCCCGCAGCCTCGTTTGGCGGCCTTGGTTCGGCTGGGGCGGTTGGTTTCGCAGCTTCAGGTGGTATCGGCTCAGCGCATGATGATGCTTCTGGGCCACATGGCATCGACGGTCCACGTCACCCCGTTTGCCAGACTGCACCTGAGAATCTCTCAGTGGACCCTGGCCTCCCAGTGGCGTCAGGATTGCGATCCGGTGTCTCGTCTCATTACGGTCACTCCTTCTTTGAAAAGATCGCTCCGTTGGTGGACCGACTCTTCCAATTTGTCCGGGGGGTTGCTGTTTCTGGCCCCTCCCTTTCGCAAGGTCCTGACCACGGACTCTTCGGAGTATGCGTGGGGGGCCCATCTGGACGGACTACGGACCCAGGGTCTGTGGTCGTCGGAGGACCGTCGCTGTCACATCAATGTGCTCGAACTTCGAGCCATTTATATGGCGGTTCGGGCGTTCGACCACCTCCTTCGCGATCAGGTAGTCCTGGTTCACACAGACAACCAGGTAGCGATGTATTATGTCAACAAGCAAGGTGGGACGGGCTCTTGGCCCCTCTGCAGGGAGGCACTTCGCCTTTGGGAGTGGGCAATCTCCCGAAACATCTTCCTACAGGCGGTCTATATCCAGGGAGACCAAAACTGCTTGGCAGACAAGCTCAGTCGGCTTCTTCAGCCGCACGAGTGGTCTCTCCACTCCAGAGTCCTGTGCGAGGTCTTCGACCGCTGGGGGACTCCGCAAGTGGATCTGTTTGCCTCCTCGGAGACTCGCAAACTACCCCTATATTGTTCACGGATGTACTCCCCGGACCGTCTGGAGGCGGATGCCTTCCTTCTGGATTGGGGGGGGAGGTTCCTCTATGCGTTTCCTCCTATTCCCTTGATCATGAGGACGTTGGTGCGTCTCAAGTCATCCACGGCCACGATGATTCTCATTGCGCCTCGATGGCCTCGTCAGCATTGGTTCTCCCTGCTTCTTCAACTCAGTGTCAGGGAACCTCTGCTTCTGCCTGTGTTTCCCTCTCTGCTATCTCAGAGTCGGGGTTCGCTGTTGCATCCCAATCTTCAGTCCTTGCACCTGACTGCTTGGTTCCTTTCCCCTTCACTTCGATCCAGGTTTCTCAGTCAGTGAGGGACGTTTTAGAGGCCTCGCGCAAGGTCTCGACCAGGCTTTGTTATTCCCAAAAGTGGACCAGATTTTCGTCTTGGTGTTCCTCGCGTCAACTGACTCCTGATTCAGTCCCGGTGTCTTCGGTTTTAGACTACTTGTTGCATTTGTCTAATTCAGGCCTGAAGACGACATCTGTCCGGGTACATCTCAGTGCCATTTCAGCTTATCACCGGCACTTGGATGGTCGTGCTCTTTCGCTTCACCCTATGGTGCAACGGTTCATGAAGGGGCTAATCAATGTTTGTCCCCCTCTGAAGTCTCCTCCTATTGTTTGGGATTTGAATGTTGTCCTGGCTCAACTGATGAAACCTCCCTTTGAGCCTATGGACGTATCTCTTCTCAAATTCCTTACTTGGAAGGTGGTTTTTCTGATTGCTCTCACATCGGCTCGAAGAGTTAGTGAGTTGCAAGCTTTGGTTGCAGATCCACCTTTCACGGTGTTCCATCATGACAAGGTGGTTTTGCGCACACACCCAAAATTTTTGCCAAAGATTGTATCGGATTTCCACTTGAATCAGTCCATTGTCCTTCCTGTGTTTTTTCCTAAGCCCCACTCCCATCCTGGCGAGACGGCGCTCCATTCTCTTGACTGTAAGAGGGCGTTGGCTTTTTATCTCCAACGTACCAAGTCTCATCGGAAGGTTCCTCAATTGTTTTTGTCCTTTGATCCTAATCGTCTAGGACATCCGGTTTCCAAGCGCACCTTGTCCAACTGGTTGGCTGCTTGCATTTCTTTTTGCTACGCTCAGGCTGGTCTCCCGCTCTCGGGGCGTGTCACGGGGCATAAGGTCCGAGCGATGGCAGCTTCGGTTGCTTTCCTCCGATCTACTCCTATGGAGGACATTTGTAAAGCTGCCACTTGGTCTTCGGTTCATACGTTCACCTCCCACTATTGCCTGGACACTTTGTCCAGAAGCGATGGCCGGTTTGGCCAGTCGGTGTTACGTAATCTGTTTTCATAAATTGCCATCCTCCCACCTGCCCTTTTTTGGTTGGCTTGGAGGTCACCCACATGTGAGAATATCATGCCTGCTTGTCCTGGGATAAAGCACAGTTACTTACCGTAACAGGTGTTATCCAGGGACAGCAGGCATATATTCTCACAACCCACCCGCCTCCCCGGGGATGGCTTCTTTGCTAGTGATGGAACTGAGGACCACGAGGTGGAACGCGCCCTCTAGTGGGCGAGGAAGCAGGCACATGCGTGGTGCAGTGTGCAAACTTGAAACTTCTAGCAAGTTTGCTTGAAAAGCTGTCCGCGCTGGGGCTCCGTAGATGACGTCACCCACATGTGAGAATATATGCCTGCTGTCCCTGGATAACACCTGTTACGGTAAGTAACTGTGCTTTACTGTCCCGAGCCTCTGCTCACGGCTTTGTGCACTGCAGCACTGAGGGAGAGGGAGCCGGCCCGAAGACAACGCCACATCGATCGCACTGTGGACCGGTGGCTGAAGAGCACTGTCTGGGGCCTAATGCACATGCTGGCCCTGCGGACCGGCAAGAAATTTCTGCAGACCGGCACCGGTCCATGTACCGGTGGTTGAATAACACTGCCCTATAGGACGCTGATATCAGAAGCTGCCTAAAAAGCGGCCGCTGATTGCATGTCAAACACGCAGTGGCGCCCTATAAAGAATCACATCTCTGCGAAAGGCATCAGAAATGTAGGGAAGGGTTTTCCAGACCTACATTTCCGTGGCCTATCTGTCATGAATTGTGCCTACGTAGGCACTTTAGGCCGCCTAACTCCACTTCTGGTGTTAGCCACGCCCATAGTGGCATTCGGCAACCTAAAGCGCCTATGTAGGCATGATTCCGGCACATATTATTTAGACACAGATAGGTGCTTTAATGGTGCTGTTTTAAATGGTGTTTGTTAATTAACTTAGGTGTTTCTAGAATTTCCCCATTCATGTTTCTAGATCTGAAACTCTGTACTTCTGCAGACCAACATCAGAACAACTTTGAGTAATAAAAGTAGGGTGGAATCCTGTGCAAAATTTTTAAAAATTCTGAGCACAATATTTCAAAATTCTGCAAAGTTTATTTGTAGTGTTTTGCGTAGAATTCTCCTATCCTGAGACCTGAAATTCCTTCTTGCCTTTTTCTCTCTCAGGTTCCAGCCTCCTCGGTTCCCTCTCTCACTCCAACTGCAATTCCACACCTCTCTCTTGCACCCTGAAGCCCCAATAGTCTGGCATTTCTCTCTCCCTCTCTCCACTGGCTAAGAATCTCTTCCTCTCTTCCAACCCCATTTCTGAGCTTGGTCACTCTATCTTCCTCTCTCTACCGCCTCCCAACCCTTCACCCCCCTTGCGGGTCCAACATCCATGTTCTCTCACCACACTCACTACTTCTCTTACTTGTACCCTGAATCCCTTCCCCACTCCCCACAGTCTGGCATCTCTCTCTATGATCAAACATCTCTTCCTTCTCACCGTTCCCCCCCCCCTTCTGGCCTGGGTTTCCTTCTCATCTTCTTTCCCCTCTACTTACTGGTCCATCATCCATGTCCCCTCCCCTTTCCTCCTCTACCTGCAGGTTTAGCATCTATGTTCTTTCCTTCCCCCCCCAAAAAAAGGACAGATAGACAGGACAAATGGGACAGATAAGGGTTGGGGAAGTTCTCGCAGAGAAAATGATAGGATGGACATATGTATCTTATGGTGAATGGGAGTTAGGAGTTGAAAGCAGCCTTGAAAAAGTGGGCTTTTAGCTTGGATTTAAATACTGCTAGAGACAGAGCTTGAGATTGCATGGGATTGCAATGACTCAGCTCACTCTGTCCGCTAGACAACTGTCTTTCCTCCACCACTTATGTGGCTCTCAGTGCCATCCCTTGTGAGATGATCCATTTTTCAGATCCTGACTGCTTCCTGACACAAGCACAAATTTTTCCCTGTCCCCGCGGGAACACATTTTCCTGTCCTGTCCCAGAGAGTTCTTTTCCTGTCCCTGCCCCTGCCCCATTCCTGCAAGCTCTGTCCTCATCTGCACAAGCCTCAAACACTTTAAAATCATAAGTAGCAACATTCTAGAGCTCAGATTATGATGTCATAATGCCTCATTCCACCAATGCCTAAGCTCTGTCCTCATCTGCACAAGCCTCAAAACACTTTAAAATCATAAGTATTCAAGGCTTATATGGTTAAGGCAGAGCTTACAGGAATGGGGTAGGGACAGGGACAGCGGCATAACTTGCGGGGACAGGATGGGGCGGGAAAATTGAGTTCCTATGGGGACAGGAAAAATTTGTTCCCGTGTCATTCTCTAGACAGGAGATTGTACAATCCCTGTGGCTCCAAGCCTATTGGAATAGTACATTGTAATTTGTATGTACTGTTTGATATTTATGAATGTTGTTATGTAAACCGTATAGGAATTATAAGATATATAAATTTTTTAATAAATAAATAATCAGTTAGCATTAACAGATTAGCACAAGCATGCCCAGTCTCTACTCCCAAGACACGCCCCTAAACAATAAAATATAAACTATTTTTTAGCAAGTGAGCAGCGTGTGCAAAATTTGAACTTACCCACAGGATGCCTGAGCACATGCTGAAGGAAGCCCTTTTAAAACTTCAGGGTACTCTGAAGACCTTGCCCTCCTGTTTCCCAATTACCAATTTTTTTTTTTTAAGTTCAGTAAGTTTTATTGAAGTTTTATACATAACAAAGACATGAAAATGTAGAGAATATGATCAATACAAGACTGTTCATGTAATAAAAAGTTACATTCGCATAAACCAAGGCCCAGTTTCATGAACATAATGAACAGCATATCTCATTTGACTTCTTTAAAAGTTGATCTTTTTTTTTTCTATTCAGTAGTATTCTCACACTTAACTGGATCTGTTTACAATAGGACAATTAATTTTTGTGTTTTCAGTGTTGTATTCTGTTCTTCATTTTTTATGTGGATTTTAAGTTTATGACTGCCCATATGTTTGTTTGGTGGTCAGTGGTTTTAAAGTCTAAGTAGTTTGCTATTATCCTGACGTCAAGTTCAGCAAAGAGTTCCAGTTGTTTCACTTGCACCTTGGACTAAGCTACTCTTCATTTTGGGAAGAGTGAAACCCAGGATCACATCTCCAGCTTTCCAGAGTTATCTAGCCCCAGCCTACGCTCAAGCTCAGTAAGAACTATGATACAGTGAGTGTGTACAAGTGAAATAAAAAAATCTCTATCTCTCTTTTTGTGAGCCCTGGCTGCGGGTACCCTGACCTTGAAGAGCTGGCTGGAGCCCTGCGGGATGGCTGTGAGGTGGAAAGCCAGGGCTACATTTGTAAACTACCTGTTTTAGTGCCAGAAGAATGCATATTTAACAGAATTTAGACCAGTGTTCTTCAACCGCCGGTCCGTGGACTGGTGCCGGTCCACAGAAATTCTCTGCCGGTCCACAAGGCCGGCACGTCCATCAAGCCCAAAACAGTGTTCTGCAGCCGCCGATCCACGGTGTGATCAATGCTGCGTCTTTGGGCCCCCCCGGTGTTATCTTTCGGCCGGTCGCACGGTGTGATCAACGCGGCGTTTTCGGGTTGGCTCCCTGAGTGCTGCAGTGCGCAAAGCCGTGGGAAAAGGCTCCTACGCGCGTCCTGTCCCTGAACTGGAAGCCTTCTCTCTGACATCGCAACATCAGAGGAAAGGCTTGCAGATGAGGTGTGGGATGCGCGCGAGGAGCTGCTGCCCATAGCTTTGTGAACTGCAGCACTCAGGGAGCCAACCCGAAGACGCCGCGTTGATCGCACCGTGCGACCGGACCAAAGATAACACCGGGGGCGGCAGGCCAGAAGGCAAGGCACAGCTTGGAGGGAGAGAGACAACAACGATAGGGGGAGTGCTTTTATTTTTTTTATTTAGTGATTGATTTACATCCGCTGTCTGTTCAGGAAGAAATGCATTTGTTTCTTTTCCTCTGGGGTTGTACTGCTTGCAGAGTCTTGCAACTTAGGGTTTGTTTGTAAATATTAGTACTTTTAGTTTTTGGTCCTGCATTTGCATGGGGTTATCTGTTTTCTGGTAGGAAAGAATGTTGAAAAGCATACAGTGTGCTTTGTGTATTTTAATTTTGTGGTTAACCATTATGTGTTGTTAATACAATTATATTGTGTGTGTGTATTTATGAAAAATGAATGGAAAAATGGTGTTACAATTAGTACTATTATGGGGGCGGGGTCTGGGACGGAGACTGGGTGGAGATAGGCACGACTTAGCCCAGTGTTCTTCAACTGCCGGTCCGTAGACTGGTGCCGGTCCACAAAATAATTATTTTATTTCCGCCGGTCCATAGGTGTCAAAAGGTTGAAGAACACTGATTTAGACCACTACAGGTCCATGTTCCTCCCTTCCAGTGCAGAGGCTGTGGTAGGATCCAGCCAATGGGAAGGCTTCTAGTCTCAAGAAGGTGAGGCTGAGTTGCAAGGGCTGTTGGGAAGCTGAACTCTGCACAGGGTCTTTGGAGAGAACTGGTGTAACTAGTGAGTGTTCTGGGGAAGGAAGCAGGTTGTTACTAAGGAATAGAACTAGAGAATGGTGGAAAGTGTGAAAGATGTGCCGTCAGTTGAGGAAAGAACTGGCAGCAAATCTATGTCTTTACATGATGGTGGGTAAACCTGGGGGGGGGGGGGGGAGAGGCACTTCTTGAATAAGCACATGGGACAGCAGGGCAGCACTAGAAAAGAAAGCTAACTAGAGAGTAAATGCATGCATTTGTGTATATTTGGGTGTCAGGATAGGATAGTCTCGTATATAAAGCTTCTCTGGAATGGAGAAGTTCATTGGTACAAATGTACCTGTTCACATAGTAAGTGAAGGAAAGTTTCAGCTCAGGGAATTTACCCTATTAAATCCAGTATGGAATGCATTACCCAGGGATATTTGATACTTGAACAATTCCTGGCAGTTTAGGAAGATGGCAAATGCTATTTCGACCCTCTTTCAATCTATGAATCTATTTTAGTTTCGTAAGCTCTGTTGCATTATAAGGCAATTACTGGCCTTTCTAGTTTAAATTGCATTTTATCTGGCTTGGTAAACCATCAATGTAATTTAAATAGCTTTAGCAATCTGTGATTCTTGGTATTTCACATATTGGAATTTGTTTTTCTAGCATATACTTCCTCTTCCCTTGTTCTTTGTGTATGTCTTCTGGTTGAAACAGAGAACGATGATAGCAGATAAAGGCCAAATGGCCCATCCAATCTGCCAATCCACAACATCCACTATCTCCTCCTCTCCCTAAGAGATCCCATATACCTGTCTCATGCTTTCTTGAAATCAGACAGGCTTTGTATCTACCACCTCTGCTAGGAGACTATTCTCTGCATCTAAACTAAACTAAACCTTAAGTTTGTATACCGCATCATCTCCATAAAGATAGAGCTCGGCACGGTTTACAGGTAAATTCAATAAATGAGGGAAGGACATAATAAGAAATTAGAGGTTATGAAGAGGATAGCTAGCTTTACATTTTAAAACAGTTAGCTTTACGTTTTGGAGAAAAGCCAGGTTTTCAGATGCTTTCGGAATAATTGGAATGAGCCTAGGTTCTGCAGTGGGGCAGGGAGGTTATTCCAAATCTCAGTGAATTGGAAGAAAAGGGATTTCACTAATTTACCTGCATACATCTACCACCCTTTCTGTACAATTATTCCTGAGCTTATCACCTCTTAACCTCATTCTATGCCCTCTCACTCTGGAGTAGAGAGTTGCATGGGGACAGAAATCCCACCCATTCCTGCCCGTCCCCACCAGGATCCTCTCCGTCCCCGTCAGGATCCTCTCTGTCCCCACCCATCCCCGCAAGGAATTACTTCCATCACCGCAATTACTTCTGACCAGATCATCAATTCCACAGTTTCTTTTCTGTTTACGCTGCTGTTTTCCTTGTGGAATCTCTTTGGTGGAACACTTTTTTTGTTTTCTGTTCAGATAATTAACTTATAAACCCCCTCTTTTACTAAGGCTGACGTATCCATTATATTATATGGACGAACCCTGCTTCCAAAGCCTTCCATCCCCGTGGGAGTCCCATTGGCTAGAGGGGGGTCCCCGTGGAAGTCCCGTGGGTTAGGGGGAGATTCCCGCGGGACCCATGGGATTCCCGCAGGATTCCTGCGATCCCCATTCCCGTGCAGATCTCTACTCTGGAGTTTCCTTTCAATTACCTCATATATTTATGCCACATAGGTATTTAAACGTCTCTATCATATTCCCCCCTTTCCTTCAAAGTATACATGTTGAGATCTTTAAGTCTGTCCCCATATTCCTTATGATGTAGTAGACCATCAACCATTTTAGTTGCTTTCCTCTGAACCAACTCAATCCTACTACTGCTAGTTATTTCTAGAGTGCTACCAGATGTATGCAGCACTGTACAGAGTCACTGTACAGAATCGAAAGAGCTTACAGTCTAAACAGACAAGACAATGAGGGGCTGTGGCATGAACACACTTGTCGGTTGGTAATAGGAGTTTGAACTGTATGCGGAAGTGGATAGGGAGCCAGTGAAGTGATTTGAGGAGAGGCGTAAGGTGAGTGTAGCAAGGATGGCAGTAGATAAGTCGTTCAGCTGAGTTTTGCACAGATTGCAGGGGTATAGGCGGTTCAGTGGACCTATTAGAAGTAAATTGCAGTAGTCTAAGCGTGACAATATAAGAGTGTGGACAAGGGTCCAGGTAGTGTGCTCAGAGAGGAAGAGGTGAATTTTGATGATGATGTAGAGAGAGAAGCAATAGGCTTTAGCAGTCTGTTGGATGTGGATAGAAAATGAGAGGTCAGAATCAGAAACAGCTCCAAGGTTGTGAGCAGAAGAGACTGGAACAATAATAGTATTATTTACAGGATGCCAACAATCACACACAGGACGTCTGCGCACTGGATTTAAACAGTATTTTAAAGCGCTCTGAGGGTGTGTGTGTGTGGGGAACCCGCTCCCACTTTACTTAGAACTGTAATGGGGTGTTCCCTCCCAACGGGAGCACCAACAGTTCTAAGTAAAGTGTGTGTGTCTGGGGGGGGGGGTCCCTGCCCAAACCCCTCCTCGTAGCGCATTCAAATACTGTTTAAATCCAGTGCGCAGATGTCCTGCGCATGACTGTCAGCGCTCCATTGTCCATGCGGCTTTGACTCACGCGGTTTCATCTATGTACCATTTACAGAGACAGAGAATGGAGGGAGAGGAGCAGAGGGTTTAAGAGGAAAGAGAAGCAGCTTAGTCTTGGTCATGTTTAGTTTCAGTTGGTGAAGAGACATCCAGGCAGCAATGTCAGCCAAACAGGCTGAGACTTTTTATATCTTTTTGAAAGTGCGGACTCCAGAATTGTACCAGTCTTATACAGGGGCATCAATACCTCCTTTTTCCTACTGGCCATTCCTCTCCCAAGCATCTTTCTAGCTTTTACCATCATCTTTTCAACCTGTTTGGCCACCTTAAGATCATACTAAACTTGTATACACTCTTGGCTAAAGCACAAGTTGATATATCCAAATGAATATAATGGAGAACTACAAACGATCTCAAGCGCTCACAGCTAAAAGCCTGATATATGTTTCAAGCTAATAACCACAGGGTGAGCTATCATTGATCTTATATGTTCTCTTTTTCAATCTTTTGAATATTTAAATACTTTGCAAGTCTTATTTTAACTTGTATACTGGTCTTCATTAATTTATTTATTTAACAATACTTTTCCTTTTTAAAATAAAATTTATGAAGTACTTAGTTTCACAACGATGGAAGATCTCCGTTTCGCTCATATAATTAGAGGAGCTTCATCAGGAAAACCTCCAGCAATAACACTCTTGATACTGGCGGCATTGTGAAGACAAAATTCCGAAGAATAACAAGAAGCTCGGTATGCTCAGATACAATCTACCTATCTTATTTATCACCTTAAGATCATCACATATTATCACACCCAAGTCCCTCTCCTATTTTGTACACAAAAATTTTACACCCCCTAAACTGTACCATTCCCTCGGGTTTCTGCAGCCCAAATGCATGAGCTTACATTTCTTAACAAATTTAAAATCTTTCGTCAAATTTCCTCATGTTTTCTCCTTGTAGAGAATCCAGGATCTACCTACTTCTAGGAAGTCCCACAATAGGGATACCCCAATCAATATCTGGCATATTAAAATCTCCTGTTAGTAGTACTTCACCTTTTACAGCTATATTTTGAATATCTTCTGTTAAATCTCTATCCACTTCTTCCATCTGTGAAGGAGACCTGTATATCACACCAATATAAATATATTTTCCATTCCTTCTTTCCAGTTTGACCCACAATGCCTATTCCTTAACCTGTAGATCTTGTAGTTCTGTGGATTTAATATGATCTTTAACATATAATTCCTTTTCTTCTTGCACAGATTATAGCCCAGTATAACTATATCCCAATCATGGCTGTCTGTGAACCACGTCTCCATAATTGCCACTAAATCCAACTCAGCCTCTTCCATTACAGCCTCTAGATCAAGAACCTTGTTTCCCATACTTCAAGCATTAGCATATACTGCTTTCTAGACATTGCTCCTTTTTTTCATTTGTGTAAAGGTATTTAGTGATTCACTTACTTGAAGGGTCCAGAGAAGAGTGACTAAGATGGTTGGGCTGGAGGAGTTGCTGTACAGCGAAAGATTATAGAAACAGGGCCTCTTCTCCCTTGAAGAGATTGAGAGAGGACATGATCGAAACATTCAAGGTACTGAAGGGAATAGACTTAGTAGATAAGGACAGGTTGTTCACCCTCTCCAAGGTAGGGAGAACTAGAGGGCACTCTCTAAAAATTGAAAGTGGATAGATTCTGTACAAACATAAGAACATTCTTCTTCACCCAAAGAGTGGTAGAAAACTGGAACGCTCTTGCAGAGTCTGTCATAGGGGAAAACACCCTCCAGAGATTCAAGACAAAGTTAGACAAGTTCCTGCTGAACCAGAACGTATGCAGGTAGGGCACTGGTCTTTGACCAGAGGGCTGCCGCATGAGCGGACTGCTGGGCACGATGGACCACTAGTCTGACCCAGCAGCGGCAATTCTTATGTTCTTATGGTAATTTGAGTTGTGCAAGAAATATATTTCTGAATTTAACTGGTGCTTCATTAGCAGAAATGACCATGTTTCCTTTATTCCAGGATGGTTTTATTTAATTATTTGTTTTAATATTTAGTATTCTGTTTTATTTAATATAAATTTTATAATTTTATCATTGTATTATTAATCCAGCTTTTTTTCTTTTATGCTCTTTCTTATGTACTCTAGTCTTAATTACATGTGAACCGAGTTTTGGGAGATGACCCGGTATATAAATTGAAGATTAGATTAGATTAAAATGTATATATGTTCTCTCCTTGCTTGTTATATATGTATTAGAACAATGCTATATATCTGAGCTTCTGGGAGAATTGGATAGAAATAGAAATAAAATAAATTATTTCATTCAAAAATAAAGACACCTTTTTACTAAGCTGCATTAGGCATTAAGAAGTATCTAACACAGAAACATTGGTCTAACACAGGATGTTCTAAAGCAGGGGTCTCAAAGTTCCTCCTTGAGGGCCGCAATCCAGTTGGGTTTTCAGGATTTCCCCAATGAATCTGCATGAGATCTATGTGCCTGCACTGCTTTCAGTGCATATTCATTGGGGAAATCCTGAAACCCCGCCTGGATTGCGGCCCTCAAGGAGGGACTTTGAGATCCCTGTTCTAAAGCATTCTACATTAGTTTTTCCAAGTTTCAAGTTTTATTAGCATTTGATGAATCGCTTGTACAATATTTCTAAGCGATGTACAAGTTAAAAACCGCCAGGTGGTGGTCTCACATATATATTATACAAATTAGTCATAAAAACAAACAATTGACATTTAGACAGTAGGGATAGAGATAAGTATAAATGTGTAGGAAAGGAGGGAAAAGTTACAATCTCTTTATCTGTTGAAATTAACATAAAAGGGGAAACACAATAGGTAATGAAGGGATTGGAAAGTGTGATAGTCATTACTAAATGTAAGGGGGTTGATATGAGACGTGCTATGTGTCAAAGGCGTCTTGAAACAAAAAGGTTTTTAAAATTTTCTTAAAAGATAGAAGGTCTTTTTCATTTCTGATATAGTTTGGTATGGAGTTCCATAGTGTAGGGGCCATAACGGAAAATATATCATTTCTTCTTGTGCCGATAATTTTTAATGAGGGAATTGATAAAAGGTTTGAAGAGGATGAACGCAGTGAATGTGGGGTGTTGTGTGGAATAATCATTTTTCATATGAATTGTGGTTCATTGAAAGTTAATGTTTTATATACTAGAAATATAATTTTAAATGTAATTCGGTGGGAAATGGGAAGCCAGTGTGATTTAATCAGTAAAGGTGTGACATGATCGAAGTTTTTTGCTTTATGAATTAATTTTATTGCAGTATTTTGAATTATCTGAAGTCGTCTTTTTTCTTTCTGAGTTATATTGATTAAGAGTGAATTGCAGTAGTCAATTTTGGAAATGATCAGAGAATGGACCAGAATATTAACTGACGTAGATTCTAAGAATGTGGAAATTGAACGGATGAGACGTAATCTGTAAAAACATGATTTGACTATTTCACTGATATGATTATGGAACGATAAGTCTACATCAACAGTTACATCTGCACACAGTTACATCTGCACACACTAATCATGTGATATTAATTTTTTTGTATTTTTTTGGGTGGGGGAGGAGGAACATGTCTGGGGCAGAGAATGGGCATGGATATGCTAATCATCTAACATTTTGCTAACTGTGATTCTTGGTTACCACATCCATAATGCCTAGGCCCTTAACACCTAATAAACAGGAGGCAGTAAAGCCTTGATTCTATAAATGGTACCTAGGCTCTCTTTTGCTAAGGTGCAGTAGAGGTTTCTACCAAGGCCTGTAGCGTGCGATGCTCATAGGAATTCTATGTATTGTTCACCCGTGGCAATTCTTTCAAACCTCTATGAAAGTGCTATAATATAGACTAGACATTTAGAATAGTGGATGTAATCACGCATTCATATTGCGCCTCATAAACTTAATGTACTAGATATCTGTCTTCACGATCCTCAGCAGGGTCACCAAACACTCAAATATCTTTCACAGTACTTGGCTTTACACTCCAAATCGTCATCAGATCGTCTCCTTTAAGTTTGCATTTTGTTTTTGTTTTTACTTTTATTTTGACTTATTTAAATAAATATGTACTAATATGTATAGTGGTACTTCATATGAGGGTAGAATCACCAACATGTTTCACCCATATAACTTTTAAGGGTTTTATCAAAGCTACCACTTCCTATCTGGTTTAACCATTCCGAACCGATCACAGCGTAAGAATTCTGTGAGCATCGGTGAAGCATCAGAGCGTTTAGCACTGCAGGCCATGGTAGGATCCTCTATTGTAACTTGGTAAAAGAGAGGGCCGGGGGGGGGGGGCTAGATTGGTGCGCCTAGCCAATCTAGGTGCCTCATTTTTTTAATTGGCTTCATTGGCACTATTGAAAGCGCCATTTAAAATAACATGGAAAAAAAAATGAATTTGCTGGTAAGTGCCTAACTTGGTAGGCTTCTATTCTGAGGTGCCTACCAGCAATAGGCATGGTTGGGTGGGAAGAGGGATGGTAAAGGTTCAAACTCATATAGATAAGTGGGGGTTTATTGATATTGGAATTTGTCTTGCATGTTTGATGTCCTTTGATGCTGTATTTGTTGTATTTGATGATTTTTGCATCAATAAAAACTGTGTGAACCTAGGCATGGTTAGGGGGTGGATTTGGGGTGTGATTTGACTTAGATGCTGGTAGGCACATAACTTAAACACACTGATTTAAGCCAAGAAAACCCTGACCTAAATAGCAGTGAAATTTAAGGACTCAACGCCTATCAGAGCGTAAGACTGCTTAGGCGCTTCTAGGTGCAATTCTATAAACGATGCCTAGCAGATGATTGACAATTACACTCATCGGCATCTAGCAGTTAAGCGCAATTTATAGAATCGGGGCCTAAGTGCTACTGCATTTATTTTTTGAAATGGCTACATGCTAATGCTAGCATTAGCACATGGTCCTATGCTCAGGTATGTGCATAAGTTAATTGCCTAACTAGGTGCAAATTGACAGTAATAACCATTAATAAGTGATTGTTGGAGTTGATTAGCACCAGCTGACCCTAATTTGTAATTAAATTCAGGCCGTATTCTATAATATTGTTGCCTAAGTTCAATGGTGTGTAACTGAAAACAGCGTGGACATAGACACAGAAAGATGTGCCGGAAAGGTCACTGTAAGGACACACTAAGGCCATTATACCACACTATATAAAACTAGTCTTTAAGCCCGTTACATTAACGGGTGCTAGAGATGTCTGTCTGTCTGAGGGTTTTTCTTTGTCTCTCTCTTCCTCCTCTGTTATGATCTTCCATCTCTCTGTTCTCCCTCAGGGTCTCCTCCCCCCCCCCCTGTCTGCACCTCTCATAGTCCAGCATCTGCCTCCTGTCTTTCCCTTTGGTCCAGACCTTTCTGTGTTTCTTCTGCTTACAACCCCCACCCCTTCTCTGCCTCTCTCTCCTTCCTTCCTCCCTATGTCCCCCTTACTGTCTTTCAGCCTTTGTCCCACCCCTCCCCTGAAGCCAGCCTGCCTGTGTCCCTCCTGTGCCCAAGCCTGGCCTATTTGTTGGCGATATTTCCTCCCCCCGGTCCGCTGCAACTCGCCTCTCTTGGCTTCCTTCCTGCCTCCTCCCAAGCAGACATTGACTCCGGCGTCACCCAGCCCTCTGGCGAGTAATCGACGGTTCGGCGATCGACCGCTGCGAGACTTGAGCCCTCCGCCATTTTAGGCGGGGACTACAGGGGGCGGTGCTTGGGCAGCGTTAACTCTTCATTTGTCCGCGCGGAGCCTGGTTACGGCGGCGAAGCCCTTTTATTTATGTTTACTAAGCGGCGGACTTGGCCGCGCCACAGTGCTCACGCCAGCTGAGAGGCATGAGGCGGGAAGACGCAGCCCGTCTTCCCGCTAGCGCAGGCGGCGTGAGGACTGGCACAGAAGCACACCTCACGGTGCCAGGAATCATGAAGTTTGAACAGCGCATGCGCGCTCTAGGGTTTTATTATTATAGATGAGCAAAAGCAGAAATAAGTAGAAGCATAAAAGGCCTAGCCACTGTTCAGGCAGTTCTGACCTAACTCAGTACTTTAAATTCCATAAACTGGTAAATTAGAGTATTTCAATAGCACTAATTGTTCACATTGTACAGATAAAACTGAAAAAGTGGTTGGTGCAGAAAACACAAATGGAATCACTGAGAAATGGTAAAAAAAAAATCCAAAACAAATCAAAACAGGAGTGACCACAAATGAGCTACATCAGAATGAGCTTACTGGACCTCTGCTAAAATGGCTAAAGTGTTACATGCGACTTCAGAGATCTGTTGGTCATGCCAACAGCAACCTGGGACTCTAATACACCTCTTATATGAATGCTCAATTTTAAACATGAATATTAATGAGTTGCCCATGTCATATAAATCAATCATATTGCGTTCCTATCCATCATATTGTTTCCAATTGGAAAGACAATTCTAGGCTTAATTTTTATGAATGGTGGAATCACCTTTGTGTCATCAGAAAGTATGAGGAAATAATAACATTCAAACAAAATAACATAGCCAGATTCACAAAAATTTGGACCCCTCTTGATGAATATGTAAGGACTCGTGTAAATCCCAATTAACTTTACTTTGTATATTAACTATACTATATTTTGCATATTATTATGTGTATTTTGGTATCTGCAGCTTATTGTTTTGTTTTATTCTTATACTTATGTATTTCTAAAATTTCAATTAAAAAAAAAGAATGAGATTTACTAACCTACCAGTATATAAGATACATAATTCATTTTATGTCATGTGCTACACATTACATTACATTACATTATATTTAGGTACTTCTATTCCACCATTACCTTGCAGGTCAAGGCGGATTACAAAAGAATTATCCAAGATGTATTACAACAAGGATTAAAAAAAAAAAAAAAATTGGTCATTTTCAAAAAGAGTAAGAAATAGGTAAGGTTATTTGTTTGGGGTAGTTGGCTTTAGTGAGAGGTGGAGTTTGAAACTTGCGGTATTTCTTTTTTCAGAGTTTTCTTGAAGAGTATGGTCTTTATTTCTTTTCTAAAAGTCTTGTAGTCGAGGGATGCCGTCAGTAGATTGCGATTTGGTTGTCTAGTTTGGCTGCTTGAGTGGCCAGGATGCCATCATATAGTTTTTTCCGTTTGACCTCCTTAATTGGGGGGTATGAGAATGGGGTGTGAGTTTTCCTGTGTCTGGTTGCAGTGATGTGGATGAGGCGGTTATTCAGGTAGTTTGGACTGTCTCCATATAAAGTCTTAAATAGTAGGCAGTAGAATTTAAATTGGATTCTTGCTGGGATCGGAAGCCAGTGCGATTGGAGATATGCTTCTGTAATGTGATCATGTTTCTTTAATGAGTAGATGAGTCTTAGTGCTGTGTTGGTAACTAGGTCAATAAATGTGTACCATTTTGTGTAGGATTTTGTGTAGGAAATAGTACATTGTGAAAGATGGAATGGAAGCCAATTCATAATCTTTACTGGATGCTGCAGTGCACACAAGGGAGTTTTCCTTCCGAAAAGGAATGTGACAGAATTCCATTCTTCGCAGACAGCTCTTTCTTTGTTAGTCAATTATTTAACAGAGCTGAGCCAGGGGACTAGTTAAAAGTAAAAAGAACAGGTGTTCTGCAGAAGCTCATCTGTCTTTGAAGAAAATGGTACAGCGGTATAGTACATTTTTGGGTTTTATTTATTTCTTTGCTGATCAGTGGCATAGCAAAGGTAGGAGACAAGACAACGCCCACAGGACGGTGCCCCCCCCTCTATCACTGATGTTAACACTTGAAATGTGAATGCAAACAACATGAATGAGCTGCTAATTATCCTGACTCCAAGATAAGATCTCTTCTCAGGCATTTGAAGAGGAGATGTAGGGAGGCCTTAAGTTTTTTTCATGGATAGGCTGAATTAGAGAATGAAAAATTCTGTCCCTGTCACTGTCCCATCCCCGGACCACCATCCTCTTCACCGCCCCGTCCCCGCTCTACCTTTCACCGCCCCGTCCCCGTCTTCAGCATCTTCTCCTCTCCATCCCCCCACCCCCAGCACCCTTCAACCACCGTGTCATTCTCTAGGCTGAATACTATAATACCATCTTCTGTTTACTGACCTTGTCTATTGTATTATATTTTGTTCTTCATAATGTAATGCTATCTTTATCTACATTGTAGACTGATTTTTGTTTTAGATTGTACACTATCTAGATTAGTGTCCCTCAAACTTTTTGATGCCATGACACATAAAACCCAGTGCTGCGGCTGGAGGGCATCCGGAAGTGAGCAGCCATCTATGCAATGACATCATATGCATGACCTCCACGCATGCACAGAGGCCTTCCAGCTGCAGCCCTGAGCCTATTTCTATGCCGGTAGGGGTTACAGACATAAGAGAAGCTCACACTTGAACTTTGTTTCCCCTCCAGTTAGAGGATGTAAACTTAAAAGACATCATCAACACTTTCTTTCACATCAGGCAGCATTATGGGGTAAAGATCTAGATCAATTGCTTACGCCTACTACGTATGGGGAATTTAGGAAACGCCCAAAAACATATCTGTTCCTGAAGTATTTAGGCAGCTGACCTACAATTCTTATTCCAAAATTACTGTTAATCTATACCTGCTAATCACTAGCTCTTAACTCTGTTTATTCCACTCAAGTTGTACCATATTTTAATTATTGTAAACCGCATAGAACTTCACAGTCCTGCAGTATATAAACTATTATTATTATTACTGACAGAGGAGAGGTACGGGGTGAGGAGAAGAGACTCTGGCGAGGAGAAAATGTGCCAGCGCTGACTGATAGCCTACAGGATGTGCTTCTCGCCACGAGAGGCACGTCCTGTAAGCAGTCAGCTGGTGTCTCTCCTCCTCGCCGGCATCTCGCAGCACACCTGGAATCTGCCACACAGTTTGCAATACACTGATCTAGATATTTCATGGTTGTCAGTCTAATACATTTAATAATAATCTAGAGTTAAAATGTAGATGAGATAATAAGGAAGATAATATGGAAACGTCATAATTAACTCACATTTCAGACTATTTTACACATGTAGCTATTCAACTTTGTAATCATTCTCTAATTATATGAGTATGTTTATACCTCAGACAAGCTTGTTACTATATAGCTCATACCTCTGATGAAGCCACTGGCGAAATGAGAGGCCCTTGTCAGGAGGTGTGGAATATCATTTATTCCTGAGCCAGATAAGATTTGAATAATTTGGATGTAAGAGAATAAAATGAATGAATATTTTTATATTAACTGTTATTTGTATTTTGAGACCAGAAATTTTTGAAATATTTTATTGAAAACCAAAGATGAAAATGTTATAATGCCCTTGTATTGCTCTATGGTACAGAGGCAACTTGAATACTGTGTGAAGTTCTGGTTTCCGTATCTCAAAAAAGATATAGTGGAATTAGAAAAGGTACAGAGAAGGGTGACGAAAATGATAAAAGATTTGGGACGACTTCCCTATGAGGAGAGGCTAAAGTGGCTTGGAAGCTCTTCAGCTTGAAGAAGAGACGACTCAGGGGTGATATGATAGAGATCTTTAAAATAATAATAATAATAATAAATTTTATTTTTATATACCGCTATACCCGGTGAGTTCTAGGCGGTTTACATAAGTTAGATTAGGATCTACGTTTGCACGCAGATTTACAAACAAATTAACAACAATGTAACAGGAAAACCGAAATTGACAGAGTATGGAGAGAGCTTGTTGAAGAGATTAACAACAATGTAACAAGAAAACCGAAATTGACAGGGTATGGAGAGAGCTTGTTGAGGAAAGGGAAGAGAAGCTATAATGAGGGGGGAGGAGAGCAGGGGGGGGAGGAAGGGGCGGGCGAAGTGTAAATGTGCAAGGGAGGGGCCATTAGGGGTCTTGTTTGCTGAATAGATAGGTTTTGAGTGATTTTCTGAAGTTGAGGTAGGAGGGGGCCTCGAGTATCATTTGGGCCAGCCATGGGTTGAGCTTGGCTGCTTGGTAGGCGAATGTTTTGTCTATGAATCTTTTAAGGTGACAGAGTTTAAGCGAGGGGAAGGCGAACAGTTGAGTTCTACGGGATTTCTTGTTTATGTGATAGAGGTTAAAGTGGGAGTAGAAAGGGTAGATGTGAATTGCTTGTTCACTCTTTCCAGGACTAGAGGGCATGAAATAATAATAATAATAATTTTATTCTTATATACCGCCATACCCAGCGAGTTCTAGGCGGTTTACATCAATTATGTTAGGATCCGCGTTGACAGCAGATTTACAGCAATTTATCAGCTATATGACAATTTTAACCGAACTTGATAGAGGAGGGAGGGAGATTGGGGGAGGTCGGGAAAGGAGCAGCTATCGTGGAGGAGGGTAAGAGCAAGGGGCAAATGGGGGGGGGCGAAGAGTAATGAAGATTGGGGGTTCCTTAGGGGTCATGTTCACTAAAAAGGTAAGTTTTAAGTGATTTTCTGAAGCCGAGGTAAGTGGGGGCCTCTAGAATCATTTGGGCAAGCCATGAGTTCAGCTTGGCGGCTTGGAAGGCGAAGGTTTTGTCTAGGAATCTTTTGAGGTGACAAAGTTTTAGCGAGGGGAAGGCAAACAGCTGAATTCTACGGGATTTCTTGTTTGTGTAGTACCGGTTAAAATGAGGATTGATGTAACTTGGAGAAGAACCATTAACCGATTTGTAGCAGAAGCAAGCGAATTTAAAAATAACTCTAGATTCAAATGGCAGCCAGTGAAGTTGGTGGTAAAAGGGGGTGACGTGTTCCCATTTCTTTAGGCCGAAGATGAGACGCACAGCGGTATTTTGGATTATTTTTAGTCTCCTGGTGGTTTTCTTCATGGCGTTAAGGTAAATGATGTTGCAGTAGTCAAGAATGCTGAGGATGGAAGATTGTACAAGAAGGCGGAAAGAAGTGTCGTCAAAGTATTTTTTTATGGTGCGTAGCTTCCAGAGTACGGAGAAGCTTTTCCTGACCGTGAAGCTACTAAGTAGTAGATTTAAAACAAACCGGAGAAAATATTTCTTCACACAACGTGTAATTGAACTCTGGAATTTGTTGCTGGAGAATGTGGTGAAATCATCTTAGTGGAGTTTAAAAAAGGCTTTGATAATTTTCAAAAAGATAAGTCCATAGGCCATTATTGAGATGGCATAGGGAAATCCACTGCTTATTCTTAGGATAAGCAACATAAAATCTGTTTTACTATTTGGGATCTAAGTACTTGGGACCTGGGTTGGCCACTGTTGGAAACAGGATACCGGGCTTGATGGCCCTTCAGTCTGTCCCAGTATGGCAATTCTTATGTTCTTATATGATTAAATTAGTTAAGGGGTCCTTTTACCAAAGAATATTTAGCCCCTTCAGGGAGTCAAGACAAAGCTAGAGAAGCTCCTGCTGAACCAGAACATACGCAGGTAAGGTTAGACTGAATTAGGGCACTGGTCTTTGACCTAAGGGCCGCTGCGGGAGCGGACTGCTGGGCACAATGGACCACTGGTCTGACCCAGCAGCGGCAATTCTTATGTTCTTATGAGAACAGACTATCACAAAGGGCTAGATTTTGTAATTGGTGCCTACAAAGACAGGCACCTATCACATGTCAATCACTCTTAGGTACCCATTACAAAATCATGCATAGCAGCGCCTAACTTAAAACTTAGGCACCTGTAATTTAGGCCATGGTTTTAAAGGCCTATATTATAGGCACCTATGTCCTTTACAGAATCATGCCTAGCACCGCCTAAGATATTTTCCACTAGGTGCCATACAATAGGCGCCTATATTATGTAGAATTGTGCCTAAGGATAGGCGCCTATAGCTCAATCATTTTTTTTTCAGTTATGAGGTTATTAAAGCTCATAATTGAAACCAATTTACCAATTAAGATAGGTGCCTAATTTTATGCACCTATTTATTTAGGCGCATAACTTTAGGCACCATAGAATTTGCCCAAAAATGTGTTACTGTGTTTTACGGTACAGTGGAACGCCGATTATCCGAATTCCAGTTATCCAGATTGCTTTGGGAGGTCTCAGTTTATATTTGAGTTCCTCCCAAAGTACTATTCTTTTGTTTTTAATAAAAGATACTTTCAGCGCACTCCCCCCCTCCCGACAAGAAAAGACAACATTCTCCCTCCCTCCCCGAACAGGCACCACCAACCTCCTCCTGGACCCACAGGAAAGACCCCAGGCCTACCATGTTTTCCCTGGTGGTCTAGCAGCAGCGCTGGGTGGGAGTGATCCTACTCGCTCCTGCCCAGGTTCTGTCAGTGACGAAAATAGCTGCTGAGACTGACTCATAGCCTCGCGAGACTGGCCCTGGAAGTCTCAGCAGCTATTTTCATTGCTGACAAAGCCTAGACAGTAGGAAGTAGGATCACTCCTACCCCAGCACTGCCACTAGAGTACAAGGTAGGCCTGGGGTCTTTCCTGTGGGTCCAGGAGGGGATTGGTGTTGCCTGTTCAGGGAGGGAGGGAGGAATGCTGCCTTTTCTTGTTGGGGTAGGGGTGGGGTGGGAGGGGACTGAAGGTATTTTTTAATTAAAAACAAAAGACAAAACATTAACATCCAATTATCCGGATTTTTGATTTTCCGGACTAGCCTCTGCCTAGGATAGTCTGGATAATCGGCATTCCACTGTATTTTATCTGTTTATGTGCGGTAACCAGTGCAATATTTTTAAAGGGGGAGGGGCTTGTCATGGTCAGAGAGTGAGCATTCATGCATTACATCTACCCGCGGATTCTATATACGTCTCACAAAATTGGGCACCAATATTTGTGCACCATTCCAGAGTATGCACCTGCCTAAATGGTGTAAGGATCCAATTGGTGCCAATAATTGGGTGATAATGAACATTAATTGGCACCAATTTGGATTTGCATGCACATTTATTTTATTTTATTTATTGTGGGTATTTATATACCGCCTATCAAGGTTATCTAAGTAGTTTACAATCAGGTACTCAAGAGTGTAGTATGGATTGTTTTTGGGGGGTATCAGCAATATGGAATTTGTATTTGTTGATAGCTGATCTCCACAATGATTTGTGTTCTGGGAGATTGCTCTGTTGCCTTTGTCTTTCCAGTTTTCTACAAGACTGTTTTTCCGCATTTAGGGCATCCGTGAATCAAGGTGAGGACTTGGTTGATTAACATGGGCTGATTGGAAGTTTGAGAACAGAGGCCACAGGAATCAGAAATGGGGTGGGATTTATGTGCATTAAATAAATCCTAGGGGAATCGGCAGTTTGGCAGTACCATGAACCTTGCCCGGGGATATGATATTGAAAATGGGGTTATTGAAGGTTAGTATGTACCATCTAACCATTCATATGTTAGATTATGCTCATGAAACATAAATTAAACTGTTATTTGTGGGGAATGGTTTGTTACAAAGAAGTTTGTCATTATAATAAAGCTGCAGACGATAAGATTTTGCCACATGTCTTGATGTCAGAGTTTAATTTTATACTGTGGTGAGTGCAAATGCCAGAGTTATTAAAGAAAATCAGGGAAGCCTTCGGTATAAAAAGCAAATAAGTCATTTGCATTCTGTAAATATGTAATTCACCTATCCACCAAGCATATTCTCCATGGATTTTACATTCAAGCTAAGACACACAGCCAAGAGGTTTCAGGAAATATGCTTAGGGGTTTATTTTACAAAGTTGCACTAATAGATTTACCGTATCCTGAATGCTCTGCAGCTCATTCTATACTTATGGGCTGCATGGCACTTAATATATGCTAATTTGTTAACATGTGTTAAATCTGTTAGTGTACCATAGTAAAAAAAAAAAAAAAAAACAACAACCACCTTACTACAGTAAACATTATTAAAATTGACAAGATGTGGCCAGGAAGATGGGGAATGGGGCTTGTATACCACCTTTTTGTGGTTACACATTCAAAGCACTTTTTATATATACAGGTGCTTATTTTGTACCTGGGGTAATGGAGGATCAAGTGATTTGCCCAGGGTCACAAGGAGCAGCACTGGGATTGATACCAAAACCTCAGGGTGCAGAGGCAGCAGCTCTACCACTAGGCCGCTCCTCAGAGCTAGGGTCTGAGATCAAAAAGCAACCTTAGAAATGTTGATTGGATTTGAATAAGGCTAAGATTCACCACCTTGGAGCAGGCATAACGTGCAGCAAAGTGGAAAGCACAGATTAAGTAGTTGACAATACAAGAGAAGGGCACCATTAAGAGCAGCTTACTCAATAATCCTATATAATAATACCCTTAGCGTGCATGCGCACTTCAATTTTCGTGGCTCCATGCGTCTGTAGCTCCGTGGCCGGCAGAGAAATTGTAAAGCGTGTGGCGCATGCATGTTCAGCACGTGCGCGCATGACGATTTGGTTCGAGTGGTGGTTTAACCTAATCCAGCAGCGGTTACTGTGTGCCGGTTGCCCTTCCCAAAACAACACGTGATTTTAAAAAAAAAGGTAGGATGGGGCACGATAATTGACAGGGAGAGAGACTGAAAGAAAAAAAACCCCCAGACGGGACCTTGACAGACTGACACACTGAAAGACAGGTAGGTGGGAGTGAAAGACACACACAGAAGGACAGGGGGCCAGGGAGAGAGATTGAAAGAAAAAAAAAAAAAAAACAGACAGCGGGCAAGGAGAGAGAGACACACAGAAAAAAAGACAGACATACAGCGGCCAAAGAGAGAGACAGCAAAAAAAAAAAAGAAAGACAGAAAGAAAGACAGACACACACATCTATTCTAGCACCCATTAATGTAACGGGCTTAAAGACTAGTAATATAATAATATAACAGTTTATATACTGCAGGACTGTGAAGTTCTATGCGGTTTACAATGTGCAGTGATCACAAGGTGTAGGGGGAGATAATGGAGGCAAGCTAATGAGAAGTTTCAGAATGAAGGCACATAGGAGAGTAGAAAATATATTCAGAAGCAATTGATTGACTTGAGAGATTGCATATTGCGACAGGATTGGAGGAAGATAAGTTGTACAGCTGAATTTTAAAGAGTGTGGCATAGATGTTTTAGTGAGAAACCTGTGAGGGAAAGATCATAGTAGAAAAAGTAGAAGTTGATAAGTGTGAATAACAGGGTTTGGTAGTATGTTAAAAAAAAAAAAAAAAAAGAAAAAGTAAGTACTGGATTTGGCTGATGTTATAGAGAAAAAAGCATATTTTAGCAATTGTGTATGTGTTCAGAGGAGAATGGAACTAAAGATGATCCTTAAGTTGTGGAATATGAATAAATATATGTTATCAACTGAAGTAGAAAGATGTGGAAGGAATGAAGTGATATCTTGTCTTGGCCTTTCGAAGGATAATTTCATAACAGGATGCTATAGGTAAGCAATTGTAAAAGAGCTTTAATTCATGTCTTGAATATAAACATGATCACTTACACCTGCTCGAGAACTGATGTAAATGAATGTATCCAGCCACAAACAACTAAAATGTGAGGGCTGATTGAAAAGTTATGAGACTGCCTCTGTTTTTCTTTCCAAGTAGTCATGGCAGAGCTGTGCTAGTTCTTGTAAAGCTCATAAAACATTTTCAAAACTGCAGTTGGACTGGCGTAGTCTTCATTGTTAGGTCACAGCGAGAGGAAGAACGTCATATGTGTTCCACACAGACGTCTAATAAATAAACTGAGTGCCCTTGGGATGGGTCCCAAAGTGACAGGCTGGGTCAGGAACTGGTTGAGTGGGAGGCGACAAGAGGGTAGTCTATATTGTCATGTCTATATTGTAATTTATGTAAATTATGTCATCTCTGTCCTGTCTCAATTATTATGGATGTACTTTGTAATCCGTTCTGGGTTCCTTTGGGAGGATGGGCTAAAAAATTGAATAAATAAATAGAGATTGCTCTGAGGAAAGGGATGTTACCAGCGTTGTGCCTCAAGGTTCTGTTCTTGGGCATGTTCTTTTTAACATTTTTATAAATGATACTGCTGAAAGATTGCCGGGTAAGATTTGCCTCCGGATGATACCAAAATCTGCAATACACACGCCGGATGATGTGGATAACATGAAGAAAGACCTGGCGAAGCTTGAAGAATGTTCTGAAATTTGGCAGCTAAAATTTAATGTAAGGTAATGCATTTGGGCTGCAAAAACCTGAGGGAAAGGTACAGTTTAGGGGGTGAAGAGCTTATGTGCACGACAGAAGAGTGGGACTTGGGTGTGATTGTATGTGATGATCTTAAGGTGGCCAAACAAGTTGAAAAGGTGATGGCGAAAGCTAGAAGGATGCTAGGTTGCATAGGGAGAGGTATTGCTAGTAGGAAAAAGGAGATCTTGATGCCCCTGTATAAGACTTTGGTGAGGCCTCATTTAGAATATTGTGTACAATTCTGGAGGCCGCACCTTCAAAAAGATATAAAAAGGATGGAATCGGTCCAGAGGAAGGCTACTGAAATGGTATGTGGTCTTCATCATAAGGCGTATGGGGACAAACTTAAAGATCTCAATCTGTATACTTTGGAGGAAAGGTGGGAGAAGGGAGATATGATAGTCGTTTAAATACCTACATAATATAAATGTGCATGAGTCGAGTCTCTTTCATTTGAAAGGAAACTCTGCAATGAGAGGGCATAGGATGAAGTTAAGATGCTCCGGAGTAATTTGAGGAAATACTTTTTTACGGAAAGGGTGGTAGATGCGTGGAACAGTCTCCCGGAAGAGGTGGTGGAAACAGAGATTGTGTCTGAATTCAAGAGGGCCTGGGATCTCTCAGAGAGAGAAAGAGATAATGGTTACTGTAGCTGGGCAGACTAGATGGGCCATTTGGCCTTTATCTGCCATTATGTTTCTATATGTTTCAGCATGGTAGATAGGGAAGCTCTTCATTGACTTCCAGTTTATCGGAGAATCCAATTTAAATGTGCCAGCATAATATTTAAAATCTTGTATGAGATTTTTTTTCTCCATTGGTTGCAGTCTCTTTCAATTCCCAACAGCCATCAAATTCCAGGGGAGTTCAAAAATACAAACTTGCCTTTCCTTCTTTTAAAGGAATCAAAGCTTAAGGCAATATATGCCAATCTTATGCATTCTATTTTGCAAAAATTTGGAATGAACTTCAGAAGTTAGACTTCTCCCTTTCCAATCAACCTTTCAGAAAGCATTAAAAACGTATTTGTTTCAGAAATTCCTAACTGATTGTTCTATTTTAAAGTAGTGATTATAAATGATGAAGCTTGTAATTTAATACTCTTTCCATGTCCTATAATTATTTCTATAAACGGAGTCGAGCCCTATTGTAGGGATGATTTGGTATATAAAACCAAGGATTGGATTGGATTGGATTGAAAGATGTGTCTGTGAGAGTACGCCAGAGGTTTGTGATTGAACGTTGTGTTAAACATGGATAGAGCGGTAATGAAATTCTGGAAATAATATGCAACACCTCTGGCGTACTCTCACAGACACGTCTTCTTTATCTGCCATGATGAAACGTACAAAGTTTTTCCTCTTACTGTGACCCAACAATGACGATTACAGCAGTCCAACAGTAAATCAGAAACATTGAAGTATGAGCTTCAGGGGAGCCAGCACCTCATTGCCACATCTGCTTCTTGGAAAACACAACAGAGGCAGTCTCATTACTTTTCAATCATCCCTTGTACTTAGGATGCAATTTTCAAAAAGTGCAAACAAAATCATTTATTTAAATATGCTAAAAATATCTCTGTGTCTTATGTGCAGTCACAGTTCATAAGAACTTTAATGAGGTCAGGCTAGCTTGTATTTAATGAACTGGGTTTTCCTTTTCCCACTGAGAGCAATTATTAAATGTCCAATCATAGGCACTCATGCTGCTGGTAACTAGCTAAATATGAAATCTTTACAAACTATTAGAGATAAATGAAAAGACTTTACAAATGTATTTTACTGTTCATTCATGCTCACATTCCAGTGCACATTTGTGTATCTATTTTTAAGTGTTTTTGTGTTTTAGGGCTAGATTCACTAAGGCGACGGATCCAATCTGTGGCCGGGGGGCTGATTCATGAAGCACCTTCATGCAAATGAGGGTGATCAGAATCACGCCCCAACCAACCACACAGATGATCTGAGCTTGCGCTGGTCCTCCGTGCCCGGCAGATCTGGAAACAAAACTTTACTTTTACTTCGCAAGCCCGTGGTTTTAACCCGCTTTAAACCCATGGGTTAAAACCACGGGCTTGTACTAGAGAATGACACGGTGGCGGTTTACCCGCGGCCACCGCATTTTAGCCGCGGGTCACCCGCCGAAAACGGGGAAGAAAACTAGCAGTCGCTGCGGCGACGGGGACAAGGCCATTCACCGCCCGCGGGGCGGTGAATGGTCTTGTCCCCGCAGTCAGGCATGAAGGATCGCGCGGTCCCCGCAGCTCACACCCGCCTGCCCAATCGATTCTAGTGTTTAGCCAACTCTCTCCCTTCTCCTCACCTTAGTTTGTAGATTTTCTTTTTCAGCGACCCGCACGCTATCAGAGAGCCGCGCACGCGCGGCTGCTCAGTGTTCAATCTTCTGCTCTGACGCAACCGGAAACAGGAAGTTGCAGCAGAGCAGAAGATTGAACACTGAGCAGCCGCGCGTGCGGGTCGCCGAAAAAGAAAATCTACAAACTAAGGTGAGGAGAAGGGAGAGAGCTGGCTAAACACTAGAATCGATTGGGCAGGCGGGTGTGAGCTGCGGGGACCGTGCGATCGCTAGTGTTCCCGGCTCAAATTGGAAGGAGGGAGTGAAAGGGAAAGGGGATGAAGTCGGAAAGAAAAACCCACAGCAGGAAAGAAAGGGAAGGACTGGCAGGTGAGCCAGATGCTAGAAGCAGGGGGGGGGGGGAAAGAAAGAGGGAAAAAAGCTAGATGGGGTTGAAAAGAAGAGACACACTGGTATGGAAGAGGAAGATAGGGGAAATCTGGACACAGGAAGGTAACAGAAAGAGGGGAAATTATGTGCATGGGGCATAGGGACAGAGACATAAAGGGGACATGCCATGGGGATGGTATATGGACACAGGGGGGGCAATGACAGATACATAGGGGAGATATTAGAAATGGAGAAAATAGGAGCACAGAAGCGAGATGGTTTGTGGGGATGGGACAGGGACCGAGCTTGCAGGCTCCAGTGGCTTGCACAAATTACATTGTAACGTGCCATGAAAATAAGAGGAAGGAAGGTAGATAGGCCACGCGAGAGGAGCTGAAGGGTAGTAGAAAGGAACAGATGGTAAAGGAGGGAGGGAAGGGTGGTGGTGGAAAGGAATAGAACAGACATTGAAGGAGGGTGGAGAGGAACAGACCCCCAAGGGAAATGTGGAAGACAGAGTGGGAAGAAGACAGATGCCAGACTATGCGGGAGCGGAGGGAAGAAGATGGGTGCTAGACCAATTGGGGGGGGGGGTTAAGGGAGAGGCACAGTAACAGCAAATGGAAGACGCAGAGAGAAGACACACAGTGGATGGAAGGAATTCAATGAGAAGATGTGGAAAGCAGAAACCAGACAACAAAGGTAGAAAAAAAAATTATATTTATTTATTTATTTTTTGCTTTAGGATAAAATAGTATATTAGTTGTGTTGATAAAAATTTATAAACAAAGCCCTGCCAGCTGAACATCTCTTTCTCTAGTTCAGCAGCAGGAACTTTGATTTATAAGAAAGGAATAAGCTAAATATTACAGTACTAAGGCTTATATGGATGCAGCGGGGACGGTGACGGGGCGGTGAATGGGATGGCAGTGGCGGTGACGGGGCGGTAAAAGGGATGGCGGTGACGGTGATGGGGCGGTGAAGGGAACGGCGGTGACGGGGCGGTGCAGAGGATGGTGGGCCGGTGACGGGGCGGTGACGGGGACAGATTTTTTCCCCGTGTCATTCTCTAGCTTGTACTGTGGGGAAGGGCAGGAGAGTCAGGGAAGAAAGCATGAAAAGCAGGAGATTGGGGCAGAGAGCAGGAGATCGGGGCATTTTTTTGATAACTTTTCTCAGGTCAGGACAGTATAATGTAACAACAGTATACTATATTGACCTGAAGAAGGAGGCTACGGCCTCTGAAAGTTAACTGAAAAATGGATTAGTCCAATAAAATGGTATATTCTTATTTTCAATTTTTGTTTTATTTCTATTTGTTAATTTGTAAAGTGGTGATTATCAGTTTGTTCAAATTTACATCTGCTATATTTATATTTTGCAGAGTATTAGGGTGCTGTGTCATTGTTTCTGTGGTGTTTCACTATATGCAGTTTGGCTTCTTGGTGGTTCAGTTTAACCTTTATCTACATATTTCTATTTGTAGTTTGTGATTACTTATTCCATACTGGGTGAGGATGGTTCTGTGTTCTGTGTATGAAAGACATGGTTTTCTGTTAGCATTAACTAACCTTGTTTGGAGAAATGCATCAGGCATGGTTCTTGGGAGCATCTTGAATAAACCTGATTTCAATCTCCTTATTTTCTGCCGATCTTCTTTTGTTTCATGTTGGATTCTTTGGTAGACTGCTTGCCTTGTTTCGTTACAAGTTAACATACATGGAGTGAAACCTACTAGAGGAGTTTGGTTATTTATACATATGAAACCTACTAGAGAAGTTTGGTTATTTATACATACATATGGGTTACAGTTGATTGACATAGAGTCAGGTAGTTGAGAGGAATTGTAAACTTGGTTATTAATATGGACATATTTCAGATAGTATTACTGCTTTACAATATATTTGAACACTTTTATATATGTATGGAAAGGGTTCAGAGTTAAAGTCCTGGGTAAGTAGGTGGGAAGGGAAGGAAGGGGGATTTATTCAGAGATGTTTGGGGGTTGCATAGAAGAAAAACTGTGCACTGATGTGCAAATCTTTGTTTTGAATAAATAAAAAAAGAAATACAAGGGGAAATAAATACGTAAATAAGAAAACAGATAAATGTGGGCAGGGTGTGGGTGGGGTGGGGCCAGGGGGCCCCAGTTTACTTGTGTGCCTAGGGCCCTCGAAGAATTAATCCTGCCCTAGTCACATGTCCTCTTTTTTGCCTTCACAAATATGGTAACACTAACAAGTCACACATCAGGATCCCATAAATGTGAATCCATAGTTCGACCACTAGATGCAAAGTGATGCACATTGGGAATAATAACCTGAATCACAGTTACTGGATGCTAGGATCCACCTTGGGGATTAGCGCCCAAGGAAAGGATCTGGGTATCATCGTAGACAATACGATGAAACCTTCTGTTCAATGAGTAGCGGCGGCGGCCAAAAAAGCAAACAGGATGCTAGGAATTATTAAAAAAGGGATGGTTAACAAACCTGTTATAATGCCCCTGTATCGCTCCATGGTGCAACCTCATCTGGAGTATTGCGTTCAATTCTGGTCTCCTTATCTCAAGAAAGATATAGTGACACTAGAAAAGTTTCAAAGAAGAGTGACCAAGATGGTAAAGGGGATGGAACTTTTCTCGAATGAGGAAAGACTAAAACGGTTAAGGCTCTTCAACTTGGAAAAGAGATGGCTGAGGGGCGATATACCTTAGTCCCCTCTGAGCTCCCAATTGACTCGAGTTGTAGCAGTCAAATCCCAGAGTTCAGAAATAGTCCACTTGGAAGTTAACTGTCACTGCTGGTAGGAGTAGAGTGAGCCAGCAACTTTCTATGAGTTCCACTGACATGGTTTAAAGAGATTCACTCTATTTCCTTTGGCTGCCCACTGATTATGTTTATTATTATTATTATTAAAGTTTATTATTAGGATTTTATATACCGCCTATCAAGGTTATCTAAGCGGTTTTTACAATCAGGTACTTAAGCATTTTCCCTCTCTGTCCCGGCGGGCTCACAATCTATCTAACGTACCTGGGGCTATAGAGGATTAAGTGACTTGCCCAGGGTCACAAGGAGCAGCACGGGGTTTGAACCCACAACCCCAGGGTGCTGAGGCTGTAGCTTCAACCACCGCGCCACATCCCTCCACAGTAACCAGCACAGCCTCTGTTTCTGATTTTACTCCAACCAGGAAAGAAAAATTCCAGAATTTTGTAAGATTAATATGGGAAGCTCTTTTTAATGAGCTCCTCATACATTTTTTTAGCATTATATATGTAACAGCCTGGAAAGATATGTACTATATTTCTGTGTACTTATGTGTCCTATGACTGTTTACCAACTATCAGCTCTTATCCAGTGATAGCTAGAAGCCCTTCTAACTGACAGCTTTGTAAAATGTACATTGTCAGTGCTATGGTCTTTCTTCAGTCTTAGCTGCTTGCAGCCTAGTTAATTAGAGATGCATTCTTGATCTCTTGTCTTTTCCTGTTAAAGATCTCTACACTTGCCGAAATGGGGAGTTTTAAAAAAAAAAAACTGTTAGAGGTGCAGACCTGCTGGCTCCAGTAGCTGTCAGAGGCCCATATCAGGGGTTTCTGGTATTTTCTGGAAGCAGAACCTAATAGAAGCCAAGGTAACTCTTAGATTGTCTGAAGGGGTGGACTAGTGGCAGTAGATACACCCCAAAGAAGATTTAAGCTCTGCTTTTTGTGCCATACATTCTGACGATGAGCCCCTTTATTTGCCTATGCCTGAAGCTAAACATAGGAGATAAAATTGTAGATTCAGCCAGGGCAGGATTAACCAATAAACCAAGTAGGCATGTGCCTAGGGCCGAAATGGTCAGGGGGGCCCGATGAAGGAGGGCATCAACATTGTTTTTTCCAAACGGCGATGGGCCCCTCCAGCATCGATCAGCAATGCGGGACCCCCCAATCGGCAATGCGGGCCCCACCCCAATCGGCAACACAGCCCCCCCCCATCAACGGAAAGTAAGACAAGCAAGCAATGCGGGAAAGAAAGGCAACGGAAACTGTAATTGTGCAAGCGGTGCTGCTTGCCCAAAGCTTCCCTCTGACGCAGCTTCCTGTTTCCGCCTGGGCGCATGGTAGGGTGGGGCAGGGCGGGGCAGGGGGCCCAGTGTACTTGTGTGCCTAGGGGCCCTCGGCGAATTAATCCTGCCCTGGATTCAGCCTGACTATACCCCCAGGTTAGACATTATAGGCTCTTGCTACAAGAACAAGGAACCAGAGACTGGGGCAAGTACCAGGCCTGAAACCCATTTCTAGCTTGCTATAGTGGGAAGGTTTGGGGAACCTATCTCACCCCATGGAGTCTCAATTGAAAGGTGTTTAAGGAGAGTTTGGCATTATATTTCATAGGAAAATCGATAAGAAGTGTGTTTCAGAATTTTTGTGACTCCTGTTGCTAAAAAGAAGTATTAAGTGCTGGGAAATAGAAAGTTTTAATCCCTGCACTCTGTAAGACCACTGATTCAACTCAGATTGCCTAATATTATCGGTGTTTAAAGGCAAATGTTTTGTATTTGATTAGCCACGTTAGGGCTTTAACATGCGGAATAGCATGCGCTCCATTGCTGCACGCGCTAGTCCTTAATGCCAGCATTGAGCTGGCGCTAGTTCTAGAAGCATAGCACGCAGTAATTTCCTGGGTGCGCTAAAAACACTAGCGCACCTTAGTAAAATGAGCCCTTAGTGTTCAACTGTTTTTTTTTCCACTGGAGTGCTTTCCTGCAGTATTTTCTGGTTGCTGGTCTGCTGAGAACTTGGCCAGTATGTATTACACCGTTGTGTGAAGTTGGAGCAGCTGAAACTATTTGTGTGTGAGTGGGGGGAGGGGGGCTGAATGTTTTTTTGAGAAATGAGGGTCTGGAGCCTTGGGAGTGATCTATTGCCTTGGAATTCTAGGAGGTTCAGTGATGCAGAACAGTTTCCAGTCAGTATTCTTGAGATACAGAATTATCAGCCTCTGGTTGAGGAAGCAATGAGACTGTGAGGTAATTACTGAGGAGTTTCATTATTTCTGAATCAAGGATACATGGATATTCAGATAAAGCTGAGGTGGCTCAGATATTGCGTGAAGGTGTATATTGAAACTCTGTGAACTGATTTCATATCAGACGCATTTGGGGTGGGGGTTTCCTGGGAGGGTCAGCTTAGGGATAAAAATTATCTGTTCTTTTGCACCTGTAGTTAGAAATACATGATCTTAGCCTACGAAGACACTGACTTTATTTAGGAAGGTTAGGAGTTTGCTTCCTTTCATTTGTTTACAAATAGGATAGAAGCAAACATCTGGATGTTCAGAGGAGCTGCTGGTTCCAGACAGGTGGCAGGACAACAACTCAGCAGTACTCTGTACAAGAAAGTGGTGATACCAGTGAAAACAGAGGTTTTTTAAAAATACTTTATTTTTGTGGGCCTACATACTGTATATACATATTTTGTATCTTTTTTTAACTTGGGACTGAGAAACACTCTCTGGATCTAAAACAGTCACCTAGTCAAATATTTACCTGTGATTCTTGACATCCTGGAACAAAGTTGGTATTAAGTTGAAAGGCATGAAATGTTTATTTGAGGTTTAAATATTATCACTAACTATAATGGTATTATCAATTTAAACTTGATCACATGTGAATGGTAAATTAGCTTTGCTATTCATTTATATTTAAACTAGTCTTATAGCCCGTTACATTAATATATATGTATAGAATATATGTGTGTGTGTCTGTCTTTATTTCTTTCTCTCTCTCTCCTTAGCCGCTTTCTTTCTGTCTTTCTTTTTCCTTGGCTGTCCATCACACCCCTTGCCTGCGCCCCCTGTCCATTTTCCCTTCCTTTTACCTCCCCTGTGTCCACCACCACCCCTTCAGTGCTCTCCTTATGCAGCAGCAGCCCTTCTCCCTTTGTTTTACCTCCCCCCTGTCCAGCAGCACCTCTTTCCTTCTCCCCTTGTCCAACATTAGGCCTCCGTTCCTTTTTCTTCAGCCCCCCTGTCCATCAGCACCTTTTTCCTTCTCCCCCTGTCCAGCAGTAGGCGACCCTTCCTTTTTCTCCCCCCCTCCTTCTTATCCCTATGATACACATACCTTGCTCTGCCCCTGATCATAGGTTCCCGACAGCTGCCCAGTTGCACCCATTGGAAAAGTTCCCTCTGCCGCATCCCGCACCCCTCCTGACGTGACTCCCGCTGTCTTTCTTTCTGTCTGTCTCTGTCCCTGGTCCCCTTTGTCTTTCTGTCTTTCTGTGTATCTCCCTGCCCCTGTGTCTTTCTTCTTTTCTTTCTATCTCCCTTCCTCCCTCTGTCTGTCTGTCCAAAGCAGCATTCCCTCCCCCTCCATTTCCCTCCCCCCACACCAGTTCCCTGCAGCAGCATTAGAGTTTCCTCTACCCCCCTTTCCCTTCCCGCGGTAAAGACTACGAACCTGGCGATTCCAGCGTGTGCAGCAGTCTTCACACACTGCTTCGGGCCCTTCTACTGGCCTGATTTACTCTGGCATGTCACTGATGACATCATCAGAGACGCGGCAGAGCAAATCAGGGCAGTAGAAGGGCCCAAAGCAGCATGTGAAGACTGCTGCACACGCTGCTTGAATCGCCAAGGTAGTCGGACCCCCGGGAAGGGGGGGGCAAAGGACTCGGGTCCCGATCAGGGGCGAAAAGTTGCTGGGCTCCTCGGTGGGGACGCTGAGCGGCCATGATCCCTCTCCTCTGAGACCCCCTCCGCCCGCCCGTTCACCCGCCCGCTGGAGGAACAGAGATCGGCGACTGGCTGCGGTCCCGGCTTGTGGAGGCATCGGCGGCTGGTGACGTAAGCGCGCATGCGCACTCCTACTTAAGGTGCCCTACATCTTACGGAAAACGGACGCACGCAGATGGGAGTGCGCATGCGCGGCCTAGCATTTTATTATATTAGATTTAATTTACCTTGTTTAAACAAGATCTAATAACAATTGTTGGACATATTTATTTAGTTTTCTTTTAACCTCAATTGTTATTGTTTTCTTTTAGTTGTAACAAATAAATACAAATATTTAAATGTTTAACCTCTGTGTTGGTGTGAATTGAGGGAGAAACCTAACTGTGATTATAACATCTCATACATTTAATTGTAATAAGTAGATTGGAATGTAATTGCATCACATCACCACTAGGAGGTTTTACATCAAGATTTGGGGGTTTAACATCTGGTGAGGTTGGTTACCTTATTGGAGTGAGTGAGTGGACAGTCTTATGTGAGCTTGCAACGGCCTCCCAGCTCTAGAATTGGTTCTGGTCCTTGTCCCGACAAATAAATTCTTTGTGCACCCCTTCGGCCACCATCTGGGCAGGGTCTAGGCAACTGCCTAGCACCCACTTAATAAGGGGGTGACTTACATATATCGTATCGCTCCCTAGAAGGTTGTACAACCTTTATATACAGGGGGCTGCATGCATAGGAGCCATCTTTTCAAAATTATTGGGGAGTGTTAAACCCAATGGAAATTACCTCTCCCTGTACATAGTCAAGGTGTTTCTTCAATATTGGAGGTGGTTGAATGTCAGTACTGGATGAATATTAGTACTATCTCTAGCAGTCTGCAGTATGACAATGTCAGAACCGGAAATGCACAGAGCTCCATAGACCTTCTGTGATAAATAAACTTTAACTAAAAATGATGGCAACAAACTGCTAGAGTGGTTATTCTGAAAACATTTTTAGAAATACAGTAAAACCTTGGTTTGCAAGCATAATTCATTCCAGAAGCATGCTTGTAATCCAAATCACTCATATATCAAAGCAAATTTCCCCATAGGAAATAATGGAAACTCAGACAATTTGTTCCACAACCCAAAACCTTTAATACAAAATACTATACGTACTTGTATTGCAAGACCTCGTTCATTTAGAACAGTCACTACACTGCAGCGTCAGAGAGAGAAGAACCATTGGCTCAGTTGTGACGCGTGTATACTGTATGTACTCATTTTGCAAGTCTTTGCTAATTTAGAACAGTCACTACACTCCCGCAATGTCAGAGAGAGAAGAACCATTGGCTCAGTTATGATGATGTGACGCGTGTATACTGTATGTACTCGTATTGCAAGACTTTGCTCGTTTAGAACAGTCTCTACACTCCCGCAGCGTCAGAGAGAGAAGAACCATTGGCTCAGTTATGATGATGTGACACATGTATACTGTATGTACTCGTATTGCAAGACTTTGCTCGTTTAGAACAGTCTCTATACTCCCGCAGCGTCAGAGAGAGAAGAACCATTGGCTCAGTTATGATGATGTGACACATGTATACTGTATGTACTCGTATTGCAAGACTTTGCTCGTTTAGAACAGTCTCTACACTCCCGCAGCGTCAGAGAGAGAAGAACCATTGGCTCAGTTATGATGATGTGACACATGTATACTGTATGTACTCGTATTGCAAGACTTTGCTCGTTTAGAACAGTCTCTATACTCCCGCAGCGTCAGAGAGAGAAGAACCAGCGGCTCAGTTGTTGTGATGTGTGTATACTGTATGTACTCGTATTGCAAGACTTTGCTCGTTTAGAACAGTCTCTATACTCCCGCAGCGTCAGAGAGAGAAGAACCAGCGGCTCAGTTGTTGTGATGTGTGTATACTGTATGTACTCGTATTGCAAGACTTTGCTTAAAATTTAATAAAATGTTTTGCTTGTCTTGCAAAACACTTGCAAACCAAGTTACTTGCAATCCAAGGTTTTACTGTACAATATTCAAAATTGCAAAAACATTCTCTGAGTATACTTCCCATGGTTTTGTGGGCCGCATAAAATTGGCCGCAGGTTATTCACCCCTGCTGTGCAGAATGCAATTGACGGCATGGTTAATTGAAAGGTATTTAGGATAATAGATCTAAATCATTTAGGGCCACTTTTACAAAGCTGCGGTAGCGATTCTCCTGTGGGAAATGCACCGAAGCCATAGGAATTGAATGGACGTTGGTGCATGTGTTGCAGAATTGCTACCGCAGCTTTGTAAAAGGGGCCCTAATTTTGTTCTAGATCTTCAGTATGTACTTGTTTACTTTTATGCAAGATTCATTCTTATTGTAAGCCGATCTAGAGCTCCGGAATAAAAGTTATTGTTAGTATCGTTATTAGGTTAGCTTCACTGTTGCCCAAGTTAAATCCCAGAAAATATTTTGAGTGCACCCTAAGCAGCTTGAACTAAGGTAGGTTTCACTGTCCAGTCAGAGAAGAGGGTAGGCATGACAATAGCCCTCCGTTAACGAGGCACTTATTGTTCCATCATATTTGCAAGATATTAAGGTGAAAGAAGGGAATGACAGTTTTGCCCAAATGTTGTTGCCGTTACTGATTCTTGTAATGACACTGGCAATTGCATCTCCATCTGACAATATGTTTTTATTTTGTGATCTCTAAGGTAACGCCCATCACTTTTAGCTTCCCACATGCCATTTCGTTGTTATCTGCTGCCAGCCTTCCACTAATGTTGGAAGATTATATAGCTAATGTGCTTGTAAGAACTCTAAAGGGCTGAGATATGCTCAGAGGAAGGGATTTCCTTTTGATCATACAAGCTCTTGATGCTCTTTTCTAAGGGTTTCTATTCTAATGCTGCTGCTTCTGCACCCAGTGTAACCCTTTCTTGTTTGGGTGAGCATCAGATAGTAACATAACATAGTAGATGACGGCAGATAAAGACCCGAATGGTCCATCCAGTCTGCCCAACCTGATTCAATTTAAAAATTTTTTTTAATTTTTTTGTAATTTTTCTTCTTAGCTATTTCTGGGCAAGAATCCAAAGCTCTACCCGGTACTGTGCTTGGGTTCCACCTGCCAAAATCTCTGTTAAGACTTACTCCAGCCCATCTACACCCTCCCAGCCATTGAAGCCTTCCCCTGCCCATCCTCTACCAAGTAAATTTTAACAATTTGTAGAGCGGTCAGGGACAGAACAAGTTTCTACTGGGAGGCTAACTGGCACAGTAATCCACTCACACAGGCCAGAGATTGCAGTTCAGAACCAAAAGGTTTACTTAAACTTGGATGATGCAGAAAAAACATGGGACAACTTACAAGTGGAAAGAAAAATAATCTCAATCATAGTCTCTGTTAGGATCCTCAGGAACACTCTGGGCTGTAGGAGGTGCCTGCTGAAAGTCCATTTACTTGGAAAATCTCCAACTATATAATACTTAACAGTGAGAACCCAACCAAGTCTCTAAATAAACTCACTGACAAACATAGATCTTATCACAGGGGGCTGCTTAAAAAGATTTTATCATGATATATACTATTTGCTGTTTTTTAGGGTTATCATTTGGCTTCAGAAAAAGGAGGATGGACTGAGACATCTGAGTTTTACTTCTATTGAAAGCAAAGGAAGTAAAACCCGGATGTCTCAATTAGAAACATAGAAACTGACGGCAGAAAAGGGCCACGGCCCATCTAGTCTGCCCACTCTAATGACCTACCCCCTAGCCTCCTCCATGAAGAGATCCCACATGCCTATCCCATTTTTCCTTAAAATCTGGCACGCTGCTGGCCTCAATTACCTGTAGTGGAAGATTATTCCAGCGATCAACCACCCTTTCGGTGAAGTACTTCCTGTATCGCCATGAAATTTCCCCCCCCCTGATTTTTAATGGATGCCCTCTTGTTGCCGTGGGTCCTATAAGAACAAAGATGTCTTCTTCCACCTCGATATGGCCCGTGACATATTTGAACATCTCAATCATGTCTCCCCTCTCTCTGCGTTCCTTGAATGAGTATAGCTGTAACTTACCCAGTCGTTCCTCATACGGAAGATCCTTGAGTCCCGAGACCATCCTGGTGGCCATTCGCTGAACTGACTCAACTCTCTGCACATCTTTTTGGTAATGTGGCCTACAGAATTGTATACAGTATTCCAGATGAGGTCTCACCATGGATCTGTACAACGGCATTATGACTTTGGGCTTTCGGCTGACGAAACTTCTAAGGATACAACCCATGATTTGTCTAGCCTTGGATGAAGCTTTCTCCACTTGATTGGTGGTCTTAATGTCTTCACTAATGATCACTCCCAAGTCTCGTTCTGCTGCAGTCCTTGCCAGGGTCTCACCATTTAGGGTGTAAGTTCTGCATGGGTTTCTGCTGCCAAGGTACATGACCTTACATTTTTTGGCATTGAAACTTAGTTGCCAAGTCTTTGACCACTGCTCCAGTAGGAGTAGGTCCTGCGTCATACTGTCGGGCACTGTGCTTTTGCCTACTATGTTGCATAGTTTGGCGTCATCGGCGAATAATGTAATTTTATCTCGAAGCCCCTCAGCCAAGTCTCTTACGAAGATGTTAAATAGGATCGGGCCCAAAACCGAGCCCTGCGGCACTCCGCTGATCACCTCCGACGTTTCGGAGAGGGTACCGTTCACTACCACCCTCTGAAGTCTACCTCTAAGCCAGTCCTTAACCCATGCAGTTATTGTTTCATCTAATCCCATCGAACTCATCTTGCTCAATAACCTGCGGTGTGGGACGCTATCAAACGCTTTGCTGAAGTCCAAGTACACGACGTCCAGGGACTCCCCCATATCCAGCTTTCTTGTTATCCAGTCAAAGAAGCTGATCAGATTGGATTGGCAGGACCTTCCCTTTGTAAATCCATGTTGATGGGGATCTCGTAGATTCTCCTTGTTCAGGATTGTATCCAATTGGTGTTTGATTAGTGTTTCCATGAGACTCACTGGTCTGTAATTCACAGCCTCCATCCTGGATCCTTTTTTGTGGAGTGGAATGATGTTAGCTGTTTTCCAGTCCAACGGGACTCTTCCTGAAGAGCGTGGATAACGGTTCCGCCAGGACATCACTCAACTCCCTAAGCACCCTGGGGTGTAGTTTGTCTGGTTTCTCCTTTCTCTGGAGCCATATGGTAACCCCACTATTTATTCTTTAAAATACACAAGAGGAATTATCAATGTGTTAAGCAACGCCCATGCTTCTGCTCCAGTGTCACATGATAATCAAACTGACAACCACCCCAAAAACAAAAAGCAAGGAGAACAAAAATAGCCGCATGTAAGTTAAACAAACACAACAAAAAGTGGGGATGGAACCACACACATCAACCGTGAATGAGTACACAGAGGATCTAGAATCAGAAAAGAATAGTAAATATTGACGAACTAAGGCCAGTACTGGGAAGACTTGCATGGTCTGTGTCTGTATATGGCCGTTTAGTGGAGGATGGACCTGGGAGGGCTTCAATGGCCGTGGCACCCTTAGGAGGAAGAAAGGTGTCTGCCTGCTGACTTTCCTACGCGGTACAGCGCCAGCGCTGCCCGTTTCACTGAAGGCCTGCATGTTTCCCCCTTCTTTCTAACATCCTCCGGCTTCCCCACTGGCCTCCCGGCACACTTGGAATCTTAGGAGGCACACAGTTTAAGATACACTGGATTAGGAACTGCTGAATATCCCCAGTTAGCCCCTGACAAGTGATTTAAATGGCCAAGACACCTCTGCAGCTGTCCAGTATAGTATATGTTCTGATTCTGATCTTACTCTTGAAACATTCACTAGCCACATCCAAATCTGGGAAGATCTCATCCACTGAGCTGAGAAGGAATCCTCCAACCAGTGGCATAGCGAGGGTGAGGTGCCTGGGGTGGAGGCACCCCTCCCCCACCCTTGTCTCTGCCCCCCTGTTCCTTCCCCGATCCCCATGCTATGCATGCACCCCTTCCCTTCTCTTCCCCCTTCCCTCTAGCTGTTCACCACCGTGAGAAACAACTTCAACGTACTCTTCGCAACCCCGACGGCTCTCCTTCTGATGTCACTTCCTATGCATGACACTCGGAAGTGATGTCAGCGGGACAGCTGATGCGGTCGCGAAGAACATACTGAAGTTGTTGCTCACGGTGGTGAACAACTAGAGGTACAGGGGAAGGGAAGGGGGCATGCGCGTAGCAAAGGGAGGAGTGAGAAGAGGCGGAGGGGCGGAGAGGACATGGCACCCAGGCAGACCACCTCCCACTCCCACTCCTTACTACGCCCCTCCTTGAACTGCATTGCTGCCAGTGGGAGGTGGTGCTTCAATATTGTGTTTTCAATTGCTTGGAGCAGGCAGGTTCCTCAGAGTCCTGTAGAGTTGCCTGTCCTTCACTACACTTCTTCCTCCGTAGTCACGGTTTCAGCACTCGCGCTTTTGCTTATTCGTGATTTTTCGCATGCTGACTCCTCCCCCAAAAAATTACTTCAAGAGTAAAGTACTGTACCTGTACTGTACTGATAAAAAAGTTTGGCGCTTACCAGCTTTCACCCTCAAAATTGCTGCTTCCCAGCATGCCCAGAGAAAAACACTACTTCCCAGCATGCCCAGAGAAAAACACTACTTGCCTGCTGTCAACCTGAAAATCACTGCTTGCATGCTATCAGCCTGAAAATCGCTGCTTTCTTCACCGATATTGCCTCTCTTTCAAGAACAGGTCAGGTGTCCCACCATTGTTTGTTATTGGTGGTTTCAATAGTAATAACGGTGGCTGTTACAAAAATATGCGAATAACATATAAAAAAGTTATTTGCGGTTCTTCTGTATTCGCAGTTATGTCCCGCCCCTAACCACAGCGAATACGGAGGGAGGAGTGTATTGAAAATGTGATAGTGAAACAGTACCCCGTACTGGCAGGACTGTAGGTAGAGGACTAGTTTGATTCCTATAACTCACTTATCAATGCCATCCATAGTTCAACACCAGACATGTTCTTTAGTTACTTGTCTTAATATATTAAATCTAGAACTGCAAAATAATTTACAGTAATAGCATATTCTCTTTTTGAAACTTTTGGAGCTGATGCATATGTAAAAGTTATATATTTTATGCTATAACATTTATAATGAGAATTACTAGAGAAAGCAAATATCATTACCTTGGTGCTTTAATGAAGCTTCTTATTTAAGCCTGTGATGATATAATTTTATGACATTAAAAAAATATATCATCTAATTGATAAAAGGGAACTCAGCAAAATATTTAAAAGGTAAATCTAGTTAATGAGCAATTAAAATAGCTGAGAGAGAAAATGTTATTTCCAGGTTGCCATTAATACACTTATAGATCTAAGGAAATTAAACTTAGAATTAACAAGGTAGCCTCTAAAACAGTTAATTAGATATCAATAAAATTTAATTGCTAAAAATTCTGGCTTTAAAAGCATTTATACCATTTTAGTTTCTTCAGCATCAATAAACACTTATTACACACTGTTCTTCTATGATTTAAAAACATTAACACAAGTCCTTTGGACTTGTATTTGTCAATGAGCATAAAAAAAAGGAGCAGTCTTAGAGGTCTTAACCAAACTGCAGTAAAACATGGCCTTAGTGTGGGCTTATGTGGGTCATTCTCAAGCACTAAGGCCGTTTTTTTTCATAGGGGTAAAATGGCCGAATTTTCTATTTCCACTATTAATCGCCATGTACTAAATTTCCCATTAGCCCATGGCCGTTAGTTTATTAACCCCTACTGCCACCTATTTTGTAGCTGGTATTAGCTTATGCACTAACCTCACGCTATTCATTTAGGGCTCCTTTTACTAAGCTGAATTAGCGTTTTTAGCGCATGCTAAACCCACGCTACGCGGCTAGAACTAATGCCAGCTCAATGCGTGCATTATTCCGCATGTTAATGCCCTAACGCGGCTTAGTAAAAGGAGCCCGTAGCACAATGTAGCTTGTGCTAACCAATTAGGTCAAAAATAAATTTAACCCGCTTTTACAAAGCCACTCTAGTGGCTTCTGCATGGCAAAAGCCCCAAAGCCCTTTAAATTCTATGGGCTTCGGAGCAATTGCCGCAGCGGCAGCCACTAGCGTGGCTATGTAAAAAGGGAAGATTTGTTTTTTAGTGTGTGGGCAGCACAAGCCAATCTAAAAATTACCTCAGAACGCCTCAGCACATCCTGTGGTAAACCAGTTATCCCAGGACAAGCAGGCAGCATATTCTTAACGTATGGGTGACGTCACCGATGGAGCTCCGGTACGGACCTTTTTAACTAGAAAGTTCTAGTTGGCCGCACCGCGCATGCGCGAGTGCCTTCCCGCCCGACGGAGGAGTGCGTGGTCCCCAGTTTCTTCGTTTCCGCGGAGCGAAGAAGACACGTGTGCTTTCAACGGCTGTTGAAAACTCTCTTTTTGCCTTCCCGCTCACGCTTTTTTTGATCTTTTTTTTCTTCTTTTAAAAAAAAAAAAAATTTACTCTAATTTTTCTTTGTTTTTTCAACAGGCCCCAGCGGGGCCTGTTGTAATCATACAGACCTCCGGGTTTGATTTTGCGGAGGCCGTGTTTCCCTTCATGCCCCCCCAACCGGGCTTCAAGAAGTGCCAGCGGTGTGCACGCCCGATCTCCCTAACGGACCCACACAATTGGTGCCTCCAGTGTTTGGGTCCAGAGCATCGGGCTGACACTTGCACCCGCTGTGCTACTCTCAAGAAATGCACACTTAAAAACCGGCAAATCCAGCAGAATCTCCTCTTCGGCACCGGTTCTGCCATGGATCCGGCCCCGACGTCGACGGCGCCGCCTAAATCGGCACCGACCACATCGACACCGCCTGACCCTTCTTCGGGGTCGATAGCGCCAGTAAGCCGGCTAAGAAGCCTTCCACTTCCCTTGAGCGCCCTCCAGCCACGGCGGCGACACCGGTCCTTCCGGCGTCCCGCAGATCCCATAAACGCTCCGCTCCGATCTCGGTGAGTGCCTCGTCATCGGCCTCCTCATCGCCGGAGCGTCGAGCAGCACCTGTGGTACCGAAGAAAACTAAAACGGTACCGGTGCCCCCATTGGAGGACCGCATCTCGGCCATCCTCCAGGACAAATTACAGGAGCAGCTACAGCAGCAACTCCAACACCTACTTCCGACCCTGCTGGCACCGCTCCTTCCGGTGCCGGACCGGCCCGAGCCTCGCACCATCCCACCGGTGTCCACCCCCTCGGTACCGCTGAACACCTCCATGCCGGTCTTATCTGCCCAGCCTGAGCTCCAGACTTGCACTGCGGAGGACCCCTCCCGGTCCCGGGATCAACTCCGGTCTTCCCGGGACCGCGTTCGGCACCATTCCTCCCGGGACAGGGATCGACACCGGTCCTCATCTCCCGGTACCGTATCCATGCGCTCTGGCAAATCTCTTTCCAAAACACGCCATACTGAGCCTGCTGTTAGGGACCCGGACTTATGGGAACAATCCCCACTCGGTACCGAGGAGGATGCCTCTTCCACAGATGAGGAACCCTCTATGGCTGATACCACTTCCAAGCCTGAGCAATCCTCCTTTACGAAATTCCTTCGGGAGATGTCAGCGGCTCTTTCAATCCCATTAGAGTCCGACTCTAAAAAGTCCCAGGCTTTTTTAGATGCCTTGGACTTCGACCAACCTCCCAAGGAATTTCTTAAACTGCCCGTACATGATATCTTACGGGAAACATTTTATAAAAATTTGGAAAACCCCCTTACTGTCCCGGGTGCCCACAGAAAACTGGACAGTTTATACCGAGTTATCCCTATTCCGGGATTTGATAAACCTCAATTGCCTCATGAGAGTCTCCTTGTAGAGTCCACATTAAAAAAATCCCAGGGCTCCAGTGTTTATGCCTCCACCCCTCCTGGCAGAGAGGGTAAGACAATGGACAAATTTGGAAAGCGCCTGTATCAAAATGCCATGCTGGCTAACAGGGCAAACAACTATACCTTCCACTTCTCCTTTTATATGAAGCACCTGGTCCAGCAACTTTCCGCCCTGCAAAAATACGTTCCTGAGCGTAAGGTCCCGCTTTTCCAACAACAGATTTCCAGCCTCCTTCAACTCAGAAAATTCATGGTGCACTCGATTTATGATTCCTTCGAACTCACTTCCCGAGCCTCCGCACTGGCTGTAGCCATGCGACGCTTAGCCTGACTGAGGGTGTCTGACCTTGACATAAACCACCAAGACCACCTCGCCAACGCGCCCTGCCTTGGTGATGAACTTTTTGGAGAGTCTCTAGATTCCACAACACAAAAACTTTCGGCTCATGAGACCAGATGGGACACGCTGATTAAGCCTAAAAAGAAGACTCCACCTGCACGACCTTACCGGCCTCAGTCCTCTTATCAACGCAGGTTCTCTGCCAGACCGCTTAATCCTCCTCAGCAGCAATCTCGCCGTCCTCGCCAGCAACAGCACGCTCAGGCATGCCCTCAATCTCACCAGCCGACCAAGCCTCTGCCTCAATCTAAACCTCCTCAGCCCTTTTGACTCCTTTCTCCAGGGCATAGCCAGTCTCCAACCCTCGGCGCCTCTTCCTCAACCAATCGGAGGCCGCCTCACCATTTTTCTCCATCGCTGGGAGGTCATCACATCAGACCAGTGGGTACTCAACATCATTCGCCACGGATACTCACTTCATTTCCAGACTCTTCCATCCGACAATCCTCCTGCATATCCTCCTGGAGTCTGCTTCTCACTCCTCCCAAACTCCACTCCTCCTAAAGGAGGTCCAATCCCTCCTCCTTCTCAATGCCATCGAAGAAGTTCCCCCAGACCAACGGGGTCAGGGATTCTACTCCCGCTACTTCCTGGTACCCAAGAAGACAGGAGACCTTCGTCCCATCCTCGATCTCAGGGACCTCAACAAGTGTTTGGTCAAGAAAAAGTTCAGAATGCTCTCCCTTTACCCTCTTCTCTCTCAACACGACTGGCTATGTTCCCTAGACCTCAAGGAGGCCTACACACACATTCCAATCCATCAGACTTCACGTCGCTACCTCCGATTCCAGATACAGCAGCACCACTATCAGTACAAAGTGCTGCCCTTTGGTCTCGCATCATCGCCCAGGGTGTTCACCAAGTGCCTTATTGTGGTAGCGGCCTTTCTCAGGTCTCACAACCTACAGGTGTTCCCCTACTTGGACGATTGGCTAGTGAAAGCAACTACATCTCCACTTGTACTGCAAGCCACTCATCAAACCATCTCTTTACTCCATCTCTTGGGGTTCGAGATCAATTACCCCAAGTCGCATCTGCTTCCCACGCAAGCGCCTTCAGTTCATCGGAGCAGTTCTCGACACCAATCTGATGAGGGCGTTCCTTCCCTCCGACCGCCACCAGACCCTGCTCCACCTCTGTCGGCAGGCGCTCCTTCATCAATTCATACCTGCTCGACAGATGATGGTCCTCCTAGGCCACATGGCATCAACGGTCCACGTTCTTCCCCTGGCACGCCTCCACCTCAGAACTCCCCAGTGGACTCTAGCCAACCAATGGTCACAAACCACAGATCCTCTTTCACATCCCATCTCTGTGACATCGTCTCTTCAGCTCTCTCTTCAATGGTGGTTGAACTCCTCCAATCTTTCCAGGGGTCTCCTTTTTCATCCACCCCCTCACTCCATGATCATTACCACGGATGCCTCCCCTTATGCGTGGGGAGCTCACCTGGGAGATCTTCGCACCCAGGGACTCTGGACCCCTCAGGAGCGTCGACATCACATCAATTTTCTGGAACTCCGAGCCATGTTCAATGCGCTCAAAGCCTTCCAGCACCTTCTCTGCCCTCAGGTCCTTCTCCTGTGCACAGACAATCAAGTCGCCATGTACTACATAAACAAACAAGGCGGCACCAGATCTCGCCTCCTTTGTCAGGAGGCTCTCCGCATCTGGACCTGGGCCACGGCCCGCAATCTCTTCCTCAAGGCTGTCTATATCCAGGGCGAACAGAACTCTCTGGCCGACAATCTCAGCCGCATCCTTCAACCTCACGAGTGGACTCTGCATCCCCCCACGCTCCACTCCATCTTTGCTCGCTGGGGCACTCCACAAGTGGACCTCTTTGCAACGCCTTACAACCATCAGCTGCCCCAGTTCTGCTCCAGACTCTACTCTCCTCATCGTCTGGCCCCAGATGCATTTCTGCTCGACTGGACGGATCGGTTCCTCTATGCCTTTCCTCCACTGCCTCTAATGTTGCGGACCTTATTCAAACTCCGCAGGGACAGAGCCACCATGATTCTCATCGCTCCTCGGTGGCCCCGCCAACACTGGTTCTCCCTCCTGCTCCAGCTCAGCTCCAGGGAGCCCATTCCTCTTCCTGTGTTTCCTACTCTACTTTCACAGCAGCATCGGTCTCTACTACATCCCAACCTGTCCTCGCTCCACCTGACAGCTTGGTTTCTCTCGGGCTGACCTCTCCAGAGAATCTGTCTCAGCCTGTCCGTCGCATTTTGGATGCATCCAGGAAACCGGCCACCCTCCAATGTTACCATCAGAAGTGGACCCGGTTCTCCTCTTGGTGTCTACTACATCATCACGATCCCACCTCATTAGCGGTGGAACCTGTACTGGACTATTTGCTCTCTCTGTCAAACGCTGGCCTCAAGTCTACCTCAATCAGAGTCCATCTCAGTGCCATCACGGCGTTTCATGAGCCTATCCTTGGAAAACCTCTCACGGCTCATCCACTGGTTTCCCGGTTCATGAGAGGCCTCTTCAATGTCAAACCGCCTCTGCAGCCTCCTCCGGTGGTCTGGGACCTGAATGTGGTTTTATCAGCCCTCATGAAACCTCCATTTGAGCCTCTTGCAACAACTTCACTCAAATTCCTCACATGGAAGGTGCTTTTCCTCATTGCCATCACCTCTGCCAGGAGGGTTAGTGAGCTGCATGCACTGGTTGCAGACCCACCTTTCACGGTTTTTCACCATGACAAGGTGGTTCTGCGTACCCATCCTAAATTCCTTCCCAAGGTGGTCTCGGCTTTTCACCTCAACCAGTCCATTGTGTTGCCTGTCTTTTTCCCTAAACCCCATTCTCATCCTGGGGAACAAACGTTGCACACGCTGGACTGTAAGCGTGCCCTGGCTTACTACCTTGACCGTACCAGGGCTCACCGCTCGTCTCCTCAGCTCTTTCTGACCTTCGATCCTAACCGTCTTGGTCGTCCTGTCTCTAAACGGACGCTTTCCAATTGGCTTGCTGCCTGCATTGCGTTCTGTTATGCTCGGGCCGGTCTCTCACTCGAAGGTGCTGTCACGGCCCACAGGGTCAGAGCTATGGCTGCTTCTGTGGCTTTCCTCCATTCCACACCCATCGAGGAAATCTGCAGGGCTGCCACTTGGTCCTCAGTTCACACGTTCACTACTCACTACTGTCTGGATGCCTTCTCCAGACGGGATGGACACTTCGGCCAATCTGTGTTGCAAAATTTATTTTCCTAATGGCCAACCATCCCTCCTCCCTCTCTGTTAGCTTGGAGGTCACCCATACGTTAAGAATATGCTGCCTGCTTGTCCTGGGATAAAGCACAGTTACTTACCGTAACAGGTGTTATCCAAGGACAGCAGGCAGATATTCTTACGACCCACCCTCCTCCCCGGGTTGGCTTCTTAGCTGGCTTACCTTAACTGGGGACCACGCACTCCTCCGTCGGGCGGGAAGGCACTCGCGCATGCGCGGTGCGGCCAACTAGAACTTTCTAGTTAAAAAGGTCCATACCGGGGCTCCGTCGGTGATGTCACCCATACGTTAAGAATATCTGCCTGCTGTCCCTGGATAACACCTGTTACGGTAAGTAACTGTGCTTTTTTGCTGTGATAAACATACATAGCTTAGTAAAAGGACCCTTTAATGAGGTAACTCATTAAGTAATATCATGAATTCAAATAGTGTCCAAATGGTAGATGACATCTAATATGGACAAATGCAAAGTGATGCACATTGGGAAGAATAATACAAATCATAGTTACTGGATTCTAGGGTCCACCTTGGGGGTCAGTGCTCAAGAAAAAGATCTGGATGACATCTTAGACAATACACTGAAACTTTCCACCCATTGTGCGGTCAAAAAAGCAAACAAGATGCTAGGAATTATTATAAAAGGGATGGTAAACAGGACTAAGAATGTTAAAATGCCTCTGTATCGCTCAGTGGTGGACCTTGCCTTGAGTATTACGTTTAATTCTAGTCTCCTTATCTCAGAAAAAGATATACAGTATTTGTGCTAGGAAGAAGTACAAAAGTAGCATTGTGAGACTCAAAGGTGAAGGGGAGAAATATGCAGGAGCTTAACAAATATTTCTGTTCTGTGTTTATGGCTGAAGCGCCAGAAGCGGGACCACAGAAGACAAACATGAATAGGGATAGAAGAGTGGTAGACCCTGATCGATTTTCAGAAGATTTTCATGAGGAGCTAGCTAAAATAAAGGTAGACAAAGCGATGGGGCCAGATGGTATACATCCGAGGGTGCTGAAGGAACTTAGGGAAGTTCTGGTGGTTCCACTGACTGACCTTTTCAATGAGTCTCGAGAGTCGAGAGTGGCACCGGAGGACTGGAAAAGGGTGGATGTGGGCCCTCTCCACAAAAATGGAAGTAAGGAAGAAGTAGGGAATTACAGGCCAGTAAGTCTGACTTCTATAGTAAGTAAATTAATGGAAATGCTTTTAAAACAGAGAATGGTCAAGTTTCTCGAATCCTGTGAATTACAGGACCGGAGGCTACATGGATTCACTAGAGGTAGGTCTTGACAGACAAAATTGATCAATTTCTTTGACTGGGTGACAAGAGAATTGGCTAGACGGAGTGCGCTAGATGTGGTGTATTTAGATTTTAGCAAAGCTTTTGACACACAGACGTCTAATAAATAAACTGAGTGCCCTCGGGATGGGTCCCAAAGTGACAGGCTGGGTCAAGAACTGGTTGAGTGGAAGGCGACAGAGGGTAGTGATTAATGGAAATTGCTCTGAAGAAAGGGATATTACCAGTGGTGTGCCTCAAGGTTCTGTTCTTTGGCCTAATTTTTTAAAAAAAACATTTTTATGTACGATATTGCTTGAAGGGGTGTCAGGTCAGATTTGCATCTTTGCGGATACAAAAATCTGCAATAGAGTAGACACTCAGGATGGTGTGAATAACATGGAGAAAGATCTGGCAAAGCTTGAAAAATGATCTGAAATTTGGCAGCTAAAATTTAATGCTAAGAAATGCAAGGTCATAAATTTGGACTGCAAAAACCTGAGGGAAAGGTACAGTTTAGGGGGTGACGAACTTATGTGCATGACAGAAGAGCGAGACTTGAGTGTGATTATATGTGATGATCTTAAGGTGGCCAAATAGGTTGAAAAGGTGACGGCAAAAGCTAGAAGGTTGCTAGAGTGCATAGGGAGAAGTAAGGCCAGTAGGAAAAAGGAGGTATTGATGCTCCTGTATAAGACTTTGGTGAGACCTCATTTAGAATATTGTGTACTATTCAAAAAGATATAAAAAGGATGGAATCAGTCCAGAGGAAGGCTACTAAAATGGTATGGGGTTTTTGTGATAAAGCGTGTAGGGACAGAATTAAAGATCTCAATTTGTATACTTTGGAGGAAAGGCGGGAGAGGGAAGATATGATAGAGATGTTTAAATACCTATTTAATGTAAATGCGCACGAGTCGAGTCTCTTTCAATGAGAGGGCATAGGATGAAGTTAAGAGGTGATAGGCTCAGGAGAAATCTAAGGAAATACTTTTTACAGAAAGGGTGATAGATGCGTGGAACAGTCTCCCAGAAGACGTGGTGGAGACAGAGACTGTGTCTGAATTCAAGAAAGCCTGGGATAGGCACGTGGGATCTCTTAGAGAGAGGAAGAAATAATGGTTACTGCGGATGGGCAGACTGGATGGGCCATTTGGCCTTTATCTGCCATCATGTTTCTCTGTTTCTATATTCAGACCTCCCAACCTGGACACATCAATTCAGATTTTCAGGCTGTTTCTAAAATGCTGCTCATATTGAGAATGTGATTTATTTTTTGTCCACCACCATGAACATCTTTGGGAAAAGTGACCTAAAATGGAATTAAAAATAGAATAATCAGGAAGTCTGAGCAATTACAGTTCTAATTTTGTTTCACTTGCCTCTGGGCCTCATTTTCACATAGCAGAATCAGGCATGCTTACATCTCTTTCGTGCAGAATGTAATTTCATATTCTTTCGATGTTTCTCTTTGCGACATTAGCATTTACTGAAAAATGTGTTAGACATTTCAAGTTAAAGCAATCAATAAAAAATAAACAGATTTATATTTATTTATAGTAAAGATTGAGATCTGGAACCCTGCAGGGTTTGATTTACTAAAAACTCTCACTGATTTACCATATTTCATATACACAGTATTCTCATTTTCAGAGTTTGGGGCTTATACACAGATGCTAAATCCCTATAAGGTACATTTTAATATAGCACTGATGGGCTGCTGCTCAAAACTCCAGCGCTGTATGGAGAGACCAGAAAATACCAATGCTTAATACATAGGGCTCCTTTTACTAAGGTGCGCAAGGGCTTTAACGCGCGGAATAGCTACATTGCCATGCGCGCTAGACCTTAATGCCAGCATTGAGCTGGCGTTAGTTCTAGAAGTGCAGCGTGCGGTAATTTCCTGCGTGCGCTACAAACACTAGCGCACCTTAGTAAAAGGAGCCCATAGTAAAATAGTAACTGACAGTAGATAAAGGCCTGAATGATCCACCTAGTCTGCCCAATAGTCGAACACATTTTTCTTTAATATTTCTGGGCTATAGACTGTGGAAGTCTGCTCAGTACTGTCTTTAAGTTCCCTCTACCAGAGTTGTAGTCGAAGCTCACTCCAGCCTATCCTAAACTGAATCGCTATATATGGGACACAGACCATCAAGACCGCCCAGCACTGGCCTTAGTTTGTTTTATACCATTCATTTTCTAACTAGAGATCATCTGTGTTCATCCCATGGGTTTTTAAAAAAAAATTCTGTCACCGTTTTCATCTCCACCACATCCCTCGGGAGGCATTCCAGGCATCCACCACCATCTCCATGAAAAAGAATTTCCTAACATTATTCCTGTCTACCACCCCACAACCTCAGTTCAATTCATGCCCTCTAGTTTTACCATTTTCTCTTCTCTGGAAAAGATTTGTTTCTGTATAAATACCTTTCAAGTATTTAAACATCTGTATCATATCTCCCCCGTCACTCTTCTCCTCTAGATTTTACATATTCAGGTCTACCAGGGTCTTTTCATACTTCTTTTGGTGCAAGCCCCATACCATTTTCATGCTCTCCTCTGGACCACTTCAAGTCTTTTTACATCCGCAGTCAGATACAGCCACCAAAATTGAACACAGTACTCTAAGCGGGGCCTCACCAACAACCTGTATAAGGGCATCAACACCTCCTTTCTTCTGCTGGTTATGCCTCTCTCTATACAGCCCAGCATCCTCCTGGCTACAGCCAGCTTCTTGTCCCAGTGTTTTGTCACCTTCATATCCTCAGACACTGTTACCCCAAGGTCCCTCACCCCATCTGTGCATATCAGCCTCTCACCTCCTAGCACATATGGCTCCTTCAGGTTTTTCAGTGCAAATTATATGCATGCTGTTAGCATTGAGCATTGGGAAGTTAAGGGGGAGAAATGTGCCTGGTGCATGTGCAAAAGGGCAGTGTGGTAAACACAACTCTTGTACGCATGCCCATCAAACTGGGGAGCAGGGAGCCTGCGTTGAGGAGTAGAGGCTGGTAGGGAGGAGAACAAACCATCATGTAATCATAGCCAAGGCATTTTTTCAAAAGATTAAACCTGTGATGCCCTCATTATGGATGTGTGTTCTCGCAAACCTGAGCCTTATAGCTGGGTCTCCCACAGGCCAATGCTCAAAATCTCTTCAGAAATCCATCTTCAGTCAACCTAATGCCAGCTCAAAGTTAGATGTAGTGGTGGTATGGATGCTCAAATACCTGCACGTACAGGTAGACGATTTTCGAGAATGGACATTTTACCGCTGCCAGCTTTGGGCCACTAGCGCCCTACGTCCAAATTGGCCTTAGATGTATTTATTTTATTATGCCCCTTTAAGTTATTATAGTCGTAAATGAGGGTTAGTAATAGAGAGAAGTGACAAGACAGTAACACTTTACACTTGAAATGTCCTATATCTGATAATGGGTAAGAAATCCAATGTCTCTATTAAGTCTTTTTGTTTTAGTCTTGATCTTTCTTGTTTCATGTGTTTTCCATTCTTGTGAGTCTCTAAAGTTTCCTTTAAATTTAAGAGGTCTTTAAGGGAGTGATCTTTCATTAAGCAATGTTCACCTACTGAGTTGCCATTCTAGGTTTTTTTTCTGTAATAATTTAGTCGCTTTCAGAATACAGTACAAAGTTTTAATAAATTTGAAAAAATGAATGTTGAATGTTTAGGGCACAGTGTTTTTTAAAATAAAATATGGGGTCCATTGGCTCTTTTTGTTGACTCGCATTAAGGATTTTATTTTCTGATTTTATCATTACACATCCAGGAGGGTGGGAGGTAATTGACATATATATATATATATATGTATATCTAATTTTTATGATAATTGTTATATAATAAATGTAATACATTACTGTAATTTATATAATAATAACTTGATATTATTATTAATTGATAAGAAGGGTGGGTGGGTAAAACAATATTTTTTATAATTAACTGTACGAATTGGTGTATTCTATGAAAATAGTTCTGTATTGATTGTTCTGTAACAAATGTAATACACTGTTGTAGTTTATATAATCATAAAATTTTTACAAACCCCCCCCCCCCCACACATATCTAGTTATATTCCAAAACGATCTTTGCATTCTGAGAATTTGGCTCTGCTGAAGACGACTGTGAATCCAAGGTTGGTCGATACTGGCAAAAAGACTCTTTGCTGTGCAGGAGTTAAGATTTTGGAACTCTTTGGTAGGACAGATATGGAATTGTTGTGAAAGGGGTATGTTTGTTGATGCTTTCTTTTAGTCATACTTTTTTATTAGGTAAATCTGATGAACTGTTTGTGATCCACAGTTGCGATATTAATCTGTATCCATGACACGATATTAACGCTTATTTGTTTTAAGCTATGTTTTTATGCAAAGCTATGATAGCATTTTTCAGCTACGAATTTTTAGACCTCTATGGGCTCCTTTTACGAAAGTACGCTAGCGTTTTTAGCGCACACACAAGATTAGCCCGCGCTAGCTGAAAAACTACCACCTGCTTTAAAAGGAGGCGGTAGCGGCTAGTGCGCATGGCATTTTAACGCACGCATATTTGCTGCTCTATATCCCAAACATTTAAGCTCTGATGGCTGGGCAGTGCTAGAAAGAATATTTGGGGGTGCTCTTGCACCCACAGAACTGGTGCCTATGATTCAGTTAGTTTTTTTAACAACTGCTGCTGTTGTAATTCATGGTTGAAGGAAATTGTCTTTAGGACTTTGAAACGTGCTATTTTGCTGTCTGAATAGAAGAGGTTGCCGTACAATAATTTGACAAGGAGCTTGTCAGCCTGTAGTTACTCCGTGTTCTTTAACTTATTCAGAAAATCTCTGCTATCTTATAAGAAGCTGTTTTTAAGAGCTTGAGTATCCTATTGGTCCAAATAATTTGGTCAACCAGTGTTCCCAGGCCTGTGGATATTCAGTGACTTGTAACATTGACTTATACGATCATCTACTGAATACGAGTTACTGTGTTGTTGATTTTGATAAAGAAGTTTGTATATTATAGATTTAACCTGTTTTCAAGATATTTCTAAGATGTCATCTGACAGCATACGTTCAATACCTCATGAAGAAGTTTATTGTGATTGTTCTTTATGTTTTATATTGGAGCTCATCTATATTAGCATTTAAGTGTTGTTCACAGAGATCTGAGAGTGAAAAGATGGAGATTAATTTTCCATGGAAATGTACTGAAGTAAGGACATTAAAAAAACAACAACATAAAAATGTGACAGGAGATGAAAGGTCAGCTCTTATTGAAATAAAGAATCTGTATAGCTTTCTGAGTGTTTTCTTTCATGACCCTGTTTGTGGGAGGGTTTTCCACAGTTACACACTAATCCCTCACTTTCCCTGTGTCCACATGCTACAAATTTTGGGGAATGTGCTCACTCGGTTTCTTGGTCTTTCCTAAGAAGTTTACTTAACTCAAACGAGGCCATCAGAAACCAGAGCCTCACCGTGGTTGTCCTGTACTAGATGAATAAATTCTTCATGATAGATGGCATGTATCAATTTTTTATTCCAGCAACGAGAGAAGCGCTTAAGGGCTTTGCTTATGCTGGAGTGCTTTCCTGCTTGACATGCAAGGCTAGGACAGACACAGGCAGATGGATTACTGTCATTCTGCTTGAAATGAAGCCTGTCAAAAACAAGGCAAATAAAAATTATACATTTCATTTTAGATTTGGTGTACACACTTTCAGCTCCAATTAATTTGGTGAACCTTGTTCTTTCTTTGTGAACTAATTATTCGAAGTTGTAGATATACTTTCATTTCATTACACTTTATGGAGGGTTTAATAGTGTATTCAGAGGGGCAATGAGATGACAAAATGTTTTGTGATGGTGAAGTCAAGTAAAATAGCAAATACAGTCAAACTTTGGTTTGCGAGTAATGTGGTTTGCGAGTGTTTTGCAAGACAAGCAAAAAACTCGAGCAAACTTTAACTCTCAAACCGAGTGTTGACTCGGTATGCGAGCATATCACCCCACCCCGGGAACCGGCTTCTCTCCTCCTGCGTGGCTCACCGCCAAACCCTTACCTCCATCGGACACCGGCATGCACTAGCCCAAAGGACATACGCGTGCCAGTGCAGAAAGAGCCTGCCACTGATCTTCTATGCTGGGCTGCTGCGGGGCCTTAAGCATCTGCACATGCTCAAGGCCTTCTGGCTCTATTAAATCTTTTTGTTTTAGTCTTGATCTTTCTAGTTTCATGTGTTTTCCATTCTTGTGAGTCTCTAAAGTTTCCTTTAACTTTAAGAGAGGTCTTTAAGGGAGTGATCTTTCATTAAGCAATGTTCACCTACTAAGTTGTCATTCTAGGTTTTTTTTTCTGTAATAATTTAATTACTTTCAGAATACAGTACAAAGTTTTAATAAATTTGAAAAAATGAATGTTGAATGTTTAGGGCACAGTGTTTTTTTAAATAAAATATGGGGTCCATTGGCTCTTTTTGTTGACTCACATTAAGAATTTTATTTTCTGATTTTATCATTACCCTCTCTGAGATTCCTAGGGTGGGGTGGGATGGGGTGGAATGGAAGTGAGCAGCGCCAGTGGTCTCGGTGGGGGGAGGGGGGTCTATTTTTGGGATGTGGAACGAATCAACCGAGTTTCCCTTACTTCCTATCAGGAAACTCGCTTTGATATACAAGCACTTTGGTTTACGAGCATGCTTTTGGAATGAATTATGCTTGCAAACCAAGGTTCTACTGTATAAAGTTTCTTTACATAAATCTTTTTGACTGTCCATTGGCCCTTTTAAGCAGTAAACTCTTACCCATACGGGTAGGGGGAGGCACTGAAAAGTTCTCAGCCTAACCAAGAAGAAAATAACATGGATATGGTTCAATAAATGATCTGAAATAATATCAGAACATAGAATTTCATTTCTGCAGATTGGCACTGAACAAAATAAGATAACACTGTGTTCAGCTACAGTGGCAAAATAACGCTCAGAATTTAGGAAGTTGGTTTGGCTGAGAACTTTTCAACACACCTCCTTGTAGTGTCACTTTAAAGATAGCACCACCTACTGGTGGAAAAGAAACATTGCGCTGCATTGTACATAGAAAAATAGTATGGAAGAAAGTGTACAGTGATGAACCTGTGTTAAAAAAGAAAAGTATATATATATATTTATAAATCTTTATTCATTGTAAAGCTAAAAATAAGTGCAACATATTATAGACATTTTACACTTTAACAGCACTTAAATTCTATCAACTTATATTTCATGACAAATACATATATCATTCCCCCCCCCTTCTACGTATCCAACAATTGCACTCAGATTAAAAGTATTTCCCTATCCTGGACGTGTATGTTCAAAGAGCAAAATCAACAATCACTCCTTACAGAATCTTGTCAATGGCTCCTAAACCTCCTTAAATTTCCTATAATGTCCCTGCTGGATGGCAATCATACATTCCATTTTAAAAATGCTCCAGCTATAGATATGAAAGAATGAATGCCGATAGTTTGGGGCACAGTAATTTATTTAAATTGGTTTGGGGCCCATTGACATCTTATATTACTTCACTATAGTAGGTATTTGATAATGAGTCAGTTTTTGTTTGTTTTCATACACATCCAGGGGAGGGGGGAGGGGGGTTCTGTCTTAATTTTGTCCTTTGAGTATTTACACTTGGGGTGGGTGGGAGGAAGAGAGGATGTTATTAATTAGAAGAGGGTAAGGTTTTTGTGATAATCTATGTTTTTGTGTTTTATTGTATTATTATATGTTACATTTTTATGGATTGCACTATTGAAGTTTGGAAAATCAATAAAGGATTTTAAAAAAATGTGGCAAAAAGATTCCCCCCAGAAGTTATAATTTAACCGATCCCAGTTTTTCCAGTTCTTCAAAATGAGTTGTATGGCAACTCCCATCATAATAAAAGAGAGGTTTATTATTATGGGAAGATATTGGGCTTTTAGCCCTCATTAACGTGCCATAAAGTATATTTTTTAGTAAAAGTGCTTAAGCTGTGATCTTTCTGAATTAGCTCAGTGAGAAATGTCTATAATCCATTTAGAATTGCTGTTATATATGCATCATATTGAACTTCACTTTGGAAGACCTTCAAACTTGTGGCAGTGAAACTATGGGGCCACCCATGCTAGACTTTAGCAAAGCATTCGATAGCGTACCTCACCGCAGGTTGCTGGGCAAGATGAGTTCTATAGGATTAGGAGACACATTGATGAAATGGGTTGGGAACTGGCTTGGAGGTAGGCTTCAAAGGGTAGTGGTGAATGGCACCCCCTCCGAAATGACGGAGGTGATCAGTGGAGTGCCACAGGGCTCGGTCTTGGGCCCGATCCTATTCAACATCTTTATAAGGGACTTGACAGAAGGGCTTCGAGGGAAAATAACTTTATTTGCCGATGACGCCAAACTAAGTAATGTTGTGGGCAAATGCACTACGAACGAAGATTCGACACCCGACAACATGATACACGACCTACTCCTACTGGAGCGCTGGTCTAGGACCTGGCAACTCAGCTTCAATGCCAAAAAATGCAAAGTTATGCACCTGGGCAGCCAAAATCCATGCAGGATCTATACCCTTAATGGCGAGATCCTAGCAAGAACGGTAGCAGAACGAGACTTGGGGGTGATCGTCGGTGAGGACATGAAGGCTGCCAATCAAGTGGAGCAGGCTTCATCCAAGGCTAGACAAATCATGGGTTGCATACGCAGGGGTTTCGTCAGCCGTAAACCGGAAGTCATCATGCCATTGTGCAGGTCCATGGTGAGACCCCACCTGGAGTACTGTGTGCAGTTCTGGAGGCCGCATTATCGCAAGGATGTACTGAGGCTGGAGTCGGTTCAGAGAATGGCCACCCAGATGGTCTCGGGACTTAAGGATCTCCCGTACGAGGAACGGCTGGACAAATTGCGTCTGTACTCGCTCGAGGAGCGCAGGGAGAGTGGGGACATGATCGAGACGTTCAAGTATCTCACGGGCCGCATCGAGACTGAGGAAGATATCTTCTTTTTCAGGGGTCCCGCGACAACAAGAGGGCATCCGTGGAAAATCAGAGGCGGAAAACTACGAGGTGATACCAGAAAATTCTTTTTCACTGAAAGGGTGGTCGATCGCTTGAATAGTCTTCCACTGCAGGTGATTGAGGCTAGTAGCGTGCCTGATTTTAAAGCCAAATGGGATCGACACATGGGATCTATTCACAGGGCAAAGGGAGGGGAGGGACAGTAGGGTGGGCAGACTTGATGGGCCGTGGCCCTTATCTGCTGTCTATTTCTATGTTTCTATGTTTCTTTAACTAAGGGCTTCTTTTACGAAGGTGTGCTAGCGGTTTTAGCATGCGCTACAATGCTGTGCACGCTAGACGCTAACGCCTCCATAGAGATGGCTTTAGTATTTTCCGTGTAGCGCAGGGTTAGCGCACGCGGAATTGTAGCGCGTGCTAAAAACGCTAGCGCACCTTCGTAAAAGGAGACCTAAATTACATTAGGCACTAAAGCATGCCTAGTGCAGCTTAAATTGGTGTACCATAGGATGCGCTCAGGCATCTTGTGGTAAAAATCAATTTAGCGCACACTAATTCATATGCTAAAAATTGTTTCAATTATAAAGGGGGGGTGACAGGGGTAGCACAGGAGGTAAAGGTGCTGGGGGGAGTAACCGGTGCCAGAGATGGTATTTACACTTCTCCCTCGTTATTTGCGGGGGATACGGGCAGAGCCAGACCGCGAATGGCGAAAAACCGTGATTATCCGGCTCTGACCCACCCCCACCTCCCTGCCGCCTTTCTAGCCTTACCTGGTGGTCTAGAGGGCTTTCGGGGCAGGAGCGATCTTCCTACACTCCTGCCTCGTGCAGATCGCCATGAGGAAATGGCTGCTGTGAGTTCCCTCTCGAGACTATGTCGGGAACTCCCTACAGCCATTTCCTCATGGCGATCTGCACGGGGCATGAGCGTAGGAAGATTGCTCCTGCCCCGAAAGCCCTCTAGACCACCAGGTACGGCAGGGAGGTAAAAAATATGTTTTTTTTTATTTTCCCCCTCCCCAGAAAAAAATTGCGATTATGTGAAATTGCGAGTGCAGAAACCACGAATGGGGAGGGGGATGTGTATTTCTGATGAATCAAAGAAACTCAAACAAATCTCTGTAATGCTTTTTGCTACAGCTTAGTAAAAGGGCCTCTAAATTTCTTGGGCCCTATATTCAACCAGTGGAGGACTGCACTTTGATTGCTATTGGTGTTAAAATCGGATATCTGGTATTTTTGGCCGATGAACCCTTTAAGCCGATAGCGGCTGGCCAGTTAAGTTATAGTGATTAAAGATAGGATCGCTATTTATGCGGTCTGGTTTAATCATTAATTTTATCCAGTCAGATGCTGAATATCTGTGCGTAACCGGATAAGTTGCACGATATAGCCAGTTTAGCAGTAAGCATTAACTGTGCATATTCAGTGGCAGATAATTGGTTGTTTATTTATTCATTCATTCATTCAATTTTCTATACTGTTCTCTCAGGAACTGTCTTCCACTGAATTGCATGATTAGCTGGAAAAATTCTATTTAACCTATAAGTGGCCATTTCTGACAAGTTATAGAGGGGCTGATTCTATAAAGTGCACCTCAATTTGGACGCCTAACTTTATTGGCAAAATGTCCTTTATAGCCTCAATAATTGGTTAAAAAAAAAAAAATTAATCGGACGATAGGCGCCTATACAATTTTTTAAAAGATAGGCGCCTATTGCATTGCGCTTAAGAGCGCCTAATGTCTAAGTGAGTGTTTCTATGGGCAGAGTGTGACTTAGGCATCGCTAAGTGCGATTCTCCTAAAAACTTAGGTGCCTGAAATGTAGGCCTTTAAAACCCTGGCCTATATTTCAAGCGCCGTTTATAGAATCAGCCCCATAGTGTTTAATATTGGGAGGCTTGTTCTTAATATTTATAACAGATGGTGCTGAAGACGTCTTAAGCACATTTCCTCCCTCTCCCTCCCCCCATATTTAGTGGTTCTTGGCCAGCCAGGAATGGCTCCAAGGTGGCAATCTGCCAACATTCAGCAGGAGATAGTCGGCTTTCTCCTGCTAAATATGCCACTGGATTGGCTAGTGACTGATTGTGTCATGCAACATAACTAGGCACTGCCAATATTCCTCGGCTGGCTGGCTAAGGTGGGCAACCAGAAAGACCTACCAGCAAATGAATATCAGGTTAGGCAGCTACATCCGTGGTGGTGAACTATAACCCAGATATTCAAAGCTAATGGCCAGATACAGTCCCAGCATTGAATACCTAGGATTGCCGCGGCCTGTAGGAGGTAACCAAGCTGGCTCTCATGGTCTCAATATCAAGACCAGTGCCTTCAAGGGTAATTTTATAAGTGACACGAACATGCAGAACAGCTCTTTTCATGCTCACATATGCAATGGATTAATATAATGCTTTTTCTGTGGTCCAGCAGGGGTGTGCAGTCCAAACATTTTCATTCCATATTGTTTCCTAAGTCGTTTGTGGACATCTTTGTTATGTTGGGTTTCTTGTTATGGGCATGGGCGATGGAATGTGGCAAGCCACAGGGTCCACGGCCTCCCCCATGGATTAGCGGTCACCAGTCACTTATGGCTCTGCTTCCCCACCCACCTCCTCCTGGCGCTATACTTTTAAATCATTGGGCAGCCACCGTGCAGCATCAACGAGCAGGCCTACACTGAAATCCTTCATTCTACATCCAGGGACAGGCCTGTTTATTGACACTGCTCAGTGGCTGTCCAAAGATTTAAAAGTACAGCACCAGGAGGATGTGGGTGTGGGTGTCGAGAATTAGAGAGAAGTTATGCCCAACTGGGACTCTGCTGAGGTCCAGAGCAGAGCACCTGCCCCCCCCAAAGACAAAACAACTTTCCGCTCCCTATGGTTATGGGAGCAATATTGTGAATAGTATGCACTTTTTTTAGGAGTCATGTATGATTCTGAGTTGAGCACACAACTAAATTGGCTAACAAGCCAATTAATGCCAAAAACTGGGTGCAAACCATCACTTTTCAGCATTAATTGGCAACATTTTAGATTTGCATGCACATCCTGCTAACCGCTATTCTATAAAGATCCATGCACAACTCTCACGTAACTCAAAAGGGGGTGTGGCCCACACTAATTGCTTTGTGCACTTTTGCAAACCTGCCCATTAACCATCCATTGCCCCCGGCGGCTCAGGGCCCTGTCTGGAGGGCCTTCATGCATGCACAGACATCAGAGTTTACTGTACCACCGTGTACAAATGTTTGCGGGACGCTGCTCTAGAGCAGTGGTTCCCAACCCTGTCCTGGAGGACCACCAGCCAGTCAGGTTTTCAGGATAGCCCTAATGACTATGCATGGAGGAGATTTCAAGTTTCAAGTTTTATTGGGATTTGTTATCTATGCAATATCATATATTTCAATGCGTATAACAATTGTTTTTAAAATAACAATTAACAAATTGGGGAGGACAAAACAAGATAATATAGACAAATTTTGGCATTCTATTACAAACTGGTACAAAAGGCAAAAGGGATGAACTAAAAAATTTTTAAGAAAAGAAAAAGAAACATTTAAGGAAAAAAACCACATATGGAGGGGTCATGGAAAACATATATGGTAGGATCTACTAGAAGATTTGCATGCCTTTCACCTCCATTATATGCAAATCGCTCTCATGCATATTCATTAGGGTTATCCCAAAAACCCAACTGGCTGGTGGTCCTCCAGGACAAGGTTGGGAAACACTGCTCTAGAGCATTAGCTGTTCTGGTCCTTTTATTGGTAATGTGACTCAGAGTTACCCTGAATAACTGATTATTAGTGCTTAATTGACTTTAGTTTTTGCATGGATCTGGGATCTGTACCCAAATTACAGAATCTGAGGAATAGTGCGTGACTGTGGGCTTGATTGTTATCGTCCAGGAACATGGTCTTGGTTAACCAAGATGGAGTAGCCCCTCCAAGTTTACCTCTCTTTGTAGACTTTGCAACTCTAATGCTCTGCCATGATAAATTCAGCCCACTTTGCACTTTCAAAGGCCAGATTTCATTTCCTAGCTCTTAAGCAGCTATTGTGTGTGTGTGTGTGGAGGGGGAGGGGGGAGGGGTCCAGTACCTGGAAGTAGCTGTGCCATATTTACTTTCTGCCAGTTATCTAGCCACTCATGTTGGTTTTGCATTAGAACGGCTTCTACTCTGATATAGAACTAGTCAATTAAATACTACATTTCTCTCTTTCATATAAATGCTGCATACTTTTAAACCCAGAAAACCTGGTTGGGTTTTCTAATTATATTACTACTATATGTTTACCCAGATGGCTGGTTTTCACATCTTCTAGTATGCTATAAAGTGACCTTATTTTAGAGAATTAAGCCATTTAAGTTTACAAAAACACAGATTGGCACTTTAAGAGGAAAACTACTATATATTCTACAATTTTCTGTCTGTCTTCTCATATATTTACATATATAGACCTTATTTTGCTCATCACTATGCATGTCATGTCAACAATAAAACTACTCTGTTTTGAATTTCAAATGCTACATTTGCCCTAAATTGATCCAAGCCAAAATTTGTGAACATGCCTAAATGACTGAAATCACATAATTGACTTATTTTCATTACTTAAGCTCAAATAAACACAGATTGAATATGTAGTTAAAGCAGTTTATTTGGCATAATGTATCCAATCAGCATAACATTCCCTCTTCTTGCCATATAAATTCTCCCTGTTGGTTTCTCTGCCGGACAAAGTTGTCAAAAAACACAGATGGACAATCTTAAGCCTCTTTCAATAAAGCAGTGAAGCATCAGAGAATGTGCACACCATTGTGACCATTAAGGAGACAGACTAATCAGGTTTTCTGGCTCTTACTATAGCTTCAGGTTCCATACATCAAACAGCACAAGGTGATTAAGGAGAAGCACTTCGAATGGCAAATAACAAATATTGCACCAAACACAAGAAAGTAGGAAATCTAAAATTATTCAGATCACTTACGCTTCTACTACATAAACAAAAATAGAGGATGTGGTAAGAGCGGTTAATGTAGCTGGTTTTAAAAAAGGTTTGGACAAGTTTCTAGAGGAAAAGTCCATAAACTGCTGTTGTGACAGACATGGGAGAAGTCACTGCTTGCCCTGGATCGGTGGCATGGAATGCTGCTACTATTTTGGGTTTTGCCAGGTACTTGTGACTTGCATTGGCCTCTGTAAAGACAGGATACTTGGCTAGATGGACCATTGGTCTGATCGTCTCAAAGTCCCTCCTTGAGGGCCACAATCCAGTCAGGTTTTCAGGATTTCCCCAATGAATATGCATGAGATCTATGTTCATGCACTGCTTTCAATGCACATTCATTGGGGAAATCCTGAAAACCCAACTGGACTGCGGCCCTCAAGGAGGGACTTTGAGATCCAAGTTTAAGTTTTTCAAGTTTTATTAGGATTTTATATACCGCCTATCAAGGTTATCTAAGCGGTTTTACAATCAGGTACTCAAGCATTTTCCCTATCTGTCCCGGTGGGTTCACAATCTATCTAACGTACCTGGGGCTATGGAGGATTAAGTGACTTGCCCAGGATCACAAGGAGCAGTGCGGGGTTTGAACCCACAACCCCAGGGTGCTGAGGCTGTAGCTTCAACCACTGCGCCACACACTCTACCCTGCATTAAGGCTATTCTTATGTTCTTAGATACGTGAATCGATGAAACCACAAAGGTCAAATAACAAACCCTTTGAATCCCTATATAACTTCCACCTAAAATTTCAAAATGAGGAGGAAAAAGCCTCAGAACCCACCTCCACCCTACAGAGATCGGGTGGTAGGAATCTTAGAGTGAAACACCTTATGGGCGTAAAAAAAAATCTCTTCATGAAAATAAATGGTGGCTCTGTGCAATGCAAGTAAACCAGTGGAACAAAAAAAAAAAAATCACAGTACTTATCTGTACAGATGATCCATCACACCATCTGTACAGATGGATGGTCTGTACAGATAAGCAATGTGATCTTTTTGTTCTGCTGGTTTACTTGCATTGCACAGAGCTATCATTTATTTTCGTGAGGAGTTTTTTTCCGGCAATACTTTTAAAACAAATAAGAGGAAATATTATTTTACTCAAAGAATAGTTAAGCTCTGGAACTTGTTGCTAGAGGATGTGGTTAGAGCTGGGTTTAAGAAAGATCTGGACAAGTTCCTAGAGGAAAGATTCATAGTCTACTTTTGAGACTTTTGGATTGGTAGCTTGGAATGTTGCTATTATTTGGGTTTCTGCCAGGTAATTGGCCACTGTTGAAAACAAGAAACTGGGCTAGTTGGCCACTGGTCTGACCCAATACTGTATGGCTAATCATATGTTCATTATAGTCCTTGTTGTCAGTGCAGGTTAGTTATCATTTCTCTGTGTTGAGACCGATATGGGGGAAGCCACTGCTTGCCATGGATCGGTGGCATGAAATGCTGCTACTATTTGGGTTTTTTGACAGGTGCTTGTGGTTTGGATCGGCCTCCGTGAAGATGGGATACTCAATGCTGGCTTTACTAGTTCTTTTATTGTATTAACTAGTTCACTAGTACGGTTTGTTAATAATTCCCTATAGAAGACTGCATCTGAAAGTTGTTGATTAGCTTCAGCTCTATAGTCATCTATGTTCTGGACCACAATCGAGCCTCCTTTATCAGCTCTGAGGATAGTAATGTCAGCATTCTCCCGAAGTTGTTTCATAGCTGTATTTTGAGCCTTACTGAGATTAAAAGATATTTTCCTGCATGGATCACTATCTTCTATTTATTTCAAATCTTTCAATACTAGATCCCTAAAAGTGGCTACCCTCAAGTCCATAGGGCCAGGGGGATATCATCGTGATGGTAATTTCACAAGAGATATGTCGATGGAAAAAGGATTTTCTTTAAAAAAATATCTTTAGTTGTAATTTACACAGAAGACGATATAAAACAATCCTCTGCTTAAATGCGTCATAGTAGGTAGAGGGAGCAAAACTTAAACCAAGCTCCAAAACTGATATTTGATCATTATTTAAGACAGTATTAGACAAATTTATAACTGCTGATTTCTGTTCCTTCTACCTTGCTGCATCGTACACCTGGAACAACCTGCCCGGCTCGGTGCGTCAGGTTCTCTCTCTGGCGGTATTCAAATCCAGGTTGAAGACCCACTTTTTCGAAGCTGCGTTTAAGTCCCAATCTTATAAACCAGGGGTGTCCAACCTGTGGCCTGAGGGCCGCTTGCGGCCCCATGAAGTATTTTGTGCGGCCCCGGTCGAGGGCGATGCAGTGTTTTCCTCTGCTGCCCCCCCCCCCCTGGTGTTTATCATCTTGCCGGCTCCCTCCTCTGTCTTGCTGCAGCGTTTGCACGTTAGTGAGGCCCCAGAAACATTTTTTTTGGCCAATGTGGCCCAGTGAAGCCAAAAGGTTGGACACCCCTGCTATAAATTGTAAACCACCAATATCTCCGTCATTCCCTCTCTAGTCCCTACCACATCCTCATCTTGTAAATACCTACCTGAGCAATATGCATAAATTCACCTCTGGTCTGTGTTTCTGTCTTGGATTGTAAGCTCGTTCAAGCAGGGACTGTCTCTTGAGTGTTTAATGCACAGCGCTGTGTGTGTTTGGTAGCGCTATAGAAATAATAAATAGCAGTAGTAATTTTTTTCACACTATTCTTTTTCTGCAGTCACTTGACCCAAGCAGCGTTTGAAGACCCTCAGTTTGAGAACTGCCAAATCAACCCTCCAGCCCCACGGAAAGTGGAAATGAGGAGGGATCCTGTACTGGGCTTTGGCTTTGTGGCTGGAAGTGAAAAACCTGTCGTTGTTCGTTCTGTAACTCCAGGTGAGACTTAATATATTAATACTGCATTACCTTAACATAAACATTGGAATATACTCTACCAGTATAGTCTGCAGTCCATATTCTAAAAGCCACTTAGCAAATATCTTTATCTGGATTACTTCTTCAGATATTTAGTTTCAAGTTTATCAAGTGTATTAAAAAAAAAAATTAAACCGCTTAATCAGGTTTCTAAGCGATGTACAATATAAAACTTACATAAAAACAGATTAAAAGTCAGGGATACTAAACAAAACCAAAGTGGCTTAGTAAAACACATAATAAGACATATGGACTTACTTCAAACAATAGGAAAGAAAGGGAAGAACTACAATCGTGAAAGAAAAAAAGCATAACAAAAAGGAAAAAAGAATAGGTTAGGGTAAAAAGTGATAAAATTTGTTTGGTTTTGTCCTTAAGAGGACAGTTATTGTCCAAAGGCATCCTGGAACAAAAATGTTTTAAATTTTGATTTGAATTGTTTTATTTCGGATTCACTGCGCAAATGATTGGGCAGTGAATTCCAGAGAGTAGGGGCAGTGACAGCAAAAATTATTGGAACGCAACGTGTTGATTAATTCTAATGAAGGTATGACGAGGAGATTTTGTGACATTGAACGAAGCGATTTTGAAGAATTATAAGGAATTAAAAGTCTGTTAATGAACTCCAGTTGATTATTTAAACGTGTTCTAAAGGTTAAAAGTAAGATTTTATAACTAGCATATAGTTATTCAGATAAAATTAACCAGGTACTGTAACTTTAGGACATTTGGCTCTGCCCAGTCTTATTTGAGTAACTTTACTCAGGTAGCATTGTATATTAACACAGAGCGCACAAAGTTTTACCAAGCCTCTGGAAAGCTCCCAGTGAATCCTCTGTTTATCTGGGTAAAGTTAATGCAGTCAATGATATATTGCGGAAGAGATCAGAGCTGAAATACTGGGGTATTTCCAGTTAACATCAAAGGATAGCTGTACAATGCCTTTGAATAATGAATATGATGAGTGCGCTTAAATCTTTCCTAGTGACTCAAGGGATTTTAGGAAATTGTCTATTAAGAGATTTGATTTCTGTACTGAGGAGCTCCAGTTTTTTTTTTTAATCGAGTTTGGTCTTTTAGTTCATGTTACAGATTTGCTGGAATAATACACTTTGCGGTTTTATTTGATCAAAATTTAAAAAATAATAAAGTTCTCTCCTAACTCAGCAAAATGATTCTAAGAGGGGCCTAACTTTAATCACCCTTCTACAGAATCAGCTCCATCGTGCTTGCTTCTTGAGGGCTTCTTAGCATTTAGTGCATGCTCATTACATTAGCATGCTCTGAGCTTTAGTAAAAAGGTCCCTTAATGCCTAGTTGGAAGAACTGACAGCCACATTTGAGATAGGTTCCCTAGGATTCTTCTTGAGCTTGACTTAATAAAGGGAGGAAAAACAGTAAGGAAATGTACTGCAATATTATTTAACTTTTAAAAGGGAGCCTACAATAAAATGATGAAAGTAATTAGAAGAATCTATTAAAAAAAAAAAGTGCAAAGGTTAAGAGTTTACTTCAAACATGGATATAGAAACATAGAAAGATGACGGCAGAAAAGAGCTATAGCCCATCAAGTCTGTCCACTCTACTGTCCCACCCCATTAAGTCCAAGGGCTGCTCGATCCACGTAGAGATCCCACGTGGATGTCCCATTTATTCTTAAAGTCGAGCACGCTAGTGGCCTTGATCACCTGCACCGGTAGTTTGTTCCAGTGATCCACCACCCTTTCTGTAAAGAAATACTTCCTGGTGTCACCACCAAATCTCCCTCCTCTGAGTTTGAGCGGGTGCCCCCTTGTGACTGAAGGTCCCTTAGGAAAGAATATGTCGTTTTCCACCTCGACACGACCTGTGACGTACATAAATGTCTCAATCATGTCACCCCTCTCCCTGCGCTCCTCTAGAGAGTAGAGCTGCAACTTGCCCAGTCTTTCCTCGTATGAGAGACCCTTGAGTCCGGAGACCATCCTAGTGGCCATTCGCTGGACTGACTCAGCTCGAAGTACATCTTTATGGTAATGTGGCCTCCAGAATTGCACACAGTACTCCAGATGAGGTCTCACCATGGTTCTGTACAGTGGCATTATGACTTCAGGTTTACGGCTGACGAAGCTTCTATTGATACATCCCATCATCCGCCTTGCCTTGGATGAGGCCTTCTCTACTTGTTTGGCAGCCTTCATGTCTGCACTGATGATTACTCCCAAGTCCCGTTCTTCTGAGGTCATAGCTAGTGTTTCTCCATTCAAGGTGTATGTTCTGCATGGATTTCTGCTGCCGAGATGCATCACCTTACACTTCTTTGCGTTGAAGCCCAGCTGCCATGTTGAGGACCAGTTTTCCAACTTGATCAGATCCTGCGCCATACCATCCGTGATATCGCTTTCACCTACTATATTACACAGTTTGGCGTCGTCGGCAAACAGCGCTACTTTTCCCTGAAGCCCTCGGGTCAAGTCCCTTATGAATATGTTAAAAAGGGATGGTCCCAGGACTGAGCCCTGCGGCACTCCGCTAGTCACCTCCGATGTCTTAGAGAGGGTGCCATTGACCACCACCCTCTGAAGTCTTCCACTCAGCCAATCATTGACCCATGCCGTTAGTTTCTCACCTAACCCCCATCGATTTCATCTTGTTTAGTAGTCTACGGTGTGGGACACTGTCAAACGCTTTTCTGAAATCCAAGTACACTATGTCCAGAGACTCTCCCGAGTCTAGCTTTCCTGTCACCCAGTCAAAGAAGCTGATAAGATTGGATTGGCATGACCTGCCCCTAGTGAATCCATGTTGACAGGGATCCCTCAGATTCCCCTCATCCAATATCGTGTCTAATTTCCCTTTAAGTAGAGTTTCCATGAGTTTACACACTATTGATGTGAGACTTACTGGTCTGTAATTCGCAGCCTCCACTCTGCAACCCTTTTTGTGCAGAGGAACATCATTGGCAGTTTTCCAATCCAGGGGGACTCTCCCCGTACTTAGGGAGAGATTGAAGAGCATGGCTAACGGTTCCGCCAAAACATCGCATAGCTCTCTGAGCACTCTTGGGTGCAGATTGTCCGGTCCCATGGCTTTGTTCACCTTGAGTCTTGACAGTTCTTTGTAAACATCAGCTGGTGTGAACTCAAACTTCTGAAATGGGTCATCCATGCTTTGCTTTGCATTCAGCCGAGGCCCGTGCCCTGGTGCCTCGCGGGTAAAGACTGAACAGAAGTAATCATTCAGTAGTTTGGCTTTATCGGAGTCAGTTTCCACATAATTCCCGTCTGGCGTTCTAAGGCGTACTATCCCGTTTGTGTTCTTTTTCCTGACGCTAATGTATCTGAAGAAGGATTTGTCCCCTTTCTTGATGTTCTTCGCTAGAGTTTCTTCCATACGAAGTTTGGCCTCCCTGACTGCTGTTTTGACCGCTGCAGACTTTGTCTCGTATTCAATGTTTGCTTCTTTTTCCCCCATGCATTTGTATGATAGAAATGCTCTTTTCTTCTCCTTGACGAGGTATGATGCCTCGTCTGTGAACCATTGGGGGTTTCCTTTTTCTTTGTTGTTTGGTTACCGATTTTATGTAGCGGATAGTTGCCTCATGAAGGATCGATTTCAAGGTTGTCCACATAGCTTCCACATTATCAGTTACTTCTTGAACCTGCAGCGTCTGGTAGACGAAATCTCCCATGCGTGCGAAGTCAGTGCCCCTGAAATTGAGTACCCTTGTTTTTGTTTGTGATCTAGGGAAGCCTTTCTTAAGGTTAAACCATACCATGTTATGGTCACTGGTGGCTAGCGTCTCTCCCACCGAGATGTCCGAGACGCTTTCCCCATTCGTAAATACCAGGTCCAGGATGGCCTGGGCCCTAGTGGGCTCTAGTACCATTTGTTTGAGCCGTACTCCCTTCATGGACGTTAATATCCTCCTGCTATCACAAGTTGTCGCTGATAGTGTGTTCCAATAGAAGACCAGACACATATTTGGCTTTTCTTACATGATTGCCAGCTATTATATGAAAAGAAATTTCAAAAAATAAGAAAAAGGGATTTTTTTTTAAAATATATCTTTATTGCTTTTCCAAACTATCAACAGTGCATTTAAATTATACATACATATAATAACTCTAGAAAAAAAACACTTACAACTTTCAATAAACCATAAGCAATAATTTTTACCCACCCTTCCTCCCATCCAAATACCAACTGTAGAGTCCACCAAGATCCTCCCCCCAGGAAATTTCTGTAAAAATCAAAGAATCCCCCCTCCCTCCCTCCCACCCCTTGGATGTGTAAGTTATAATCGCTCAGTTATTATTGATAAAAGTTAGTCAACGGATTCCATATTAATTGAAATCTCTTAAAATTTTCCCTTTGATCAGCAATCATTTTTTCCATCCTATAACAAAGGCATAGTGAGTGCCACCAAAAAACTAAAATTCAAGCGATCAAAGTTCTTCCAACTTAATAAAGAATTCAGATACTTGATAGTTGATGCAAAAGAATGGCAGGTAAAGAGAATTTGAAAGAAGCTTGCCAAGGATGCAAAAACTCATATTTTTTTTCAGATACTCTTGAAGTATGAATATGAATCCTTTAAGGGAGAACTAAAATGGGCACTTAAAAAGGATAAGGCATAGCAGAAAATTTAATTTTGTTTTGTATTATTCTTTACGGAGGAAGATGTAAGGGGGAGAGATACCCATATCTGAAATGGTATTTAAAGGTGATGATGCAAGGAACTGAAACAAATCTCAGTGAACTTTGACTATTTACATTAATAGACAAATAAAGAGTAACTAGACCAGATGGTATACAGTAGAGAATGGTACGGGGAAAAAAAAATCTGTCCCCGCCATTGCCCCATCACCGGACCACCGTCCCCTTCACTGCCTCGTCCCCGCCGTCCCCTTCACCGCCCCGTCCCACAGCAACCACCCTTCCCTCTCGCCACCTCACTGCCCTTCGGCACCCCTCGCGCGGTCCATTCTTCTCCCTCCCCATTACCTTCTTGCCACGTTTTAAGGTTTCAGACTTGTTAAAAGCCGCCGGAGTGTTTGTGCAGTCACGTGCGTGTGTGGGCAGAAGCTTCTCCTCTGACACAACCAGACTGACTGCACGTACGCTCCGGCAGCTTTCAACAAGTCTGAAACCTTAAAACACGCCGCGAAGGTAAGGGTTAGGGAGGGAGATAGATTCGGGTGGGTAGGTAGGAAGGAGGGATGGGGCCACACGCGATCGGTGATCGCGCGCGTTCCCTCCCTTAACTGCAGGGACAAGGCCATTCACCACTCCACGGGGCAATGGATGGTCTTGACCTTGTACCTGGGGTGAGCACCTTTCCCCCCTCCACCGTTTTGGCAGGTTACCCGCGGCTATTCGTGGCTAGCCGCGGGTAACATCCACCGTGTCATTCTCTAGTATACAGCCTAGAATGCTGAAAGAACTGAAAAATGAAATTGCAAACCTACCATTAGTCATTTGTAAACTATCATCATTGTCTACGACGTCTGAAGATTGGAGGGTGACTGATATCTCTAGTTTCTAAAAAAGGTTCCAGGGATGATCCAGGAAACTGCAGAACAGTGAACCTGACTTCAGTACTGGGCCAAATGGTAGAAGCTGTTAAAGAGAACAAATTTACTGAACATATACAGGAGGAAATATTTTTTCTCTCAGAGAATAATTAACCTCTGGAATGCGTTGCTAGAGGATGTGGAGCGGATAATGTAGCTGGTTTTAAAAAAGGTTTGGACAAGTTCCTGGAGGAAAAGTCCATAAACTGCTGTTGAGAATGCCACTGGCATGGGAGAAGCCACTGCTTGTCCTGGATTGGTGGAATGGAATGCTGCTAATATTTGGGGTTTTGCCAGGTACTTGTGATTTGGATTGGCCTCCGTGAAGACAGGATACTGGGCTAGATGGGCCATTGGTCTAATCCAGTAAGGCCATTCTTATGTTCATGATATAATAGACAAAATCAACATGGAATTAGCCAAAGAAAGTCTTATCTAACCAATCTACTACATTTTTTTAAGATGTAAATAAACATGTGGATAAAGGGAAAGAGATAAAGGTAATGGGATTTGATATACCACCTTCCTGTGGTACAATGCAAAAGTAAGCCATTCATTTAGTGCATCTAGATTTTCAGAAAGCATTTGAAAAAGTACCTTATGAGAGAGACTTGAGGAAATGAAAAAGTCATGGGATAGAAGGCAGTATCCTATTGTTGACTGAGACCTGGATAAAAATAAAGATTATTTTTTTAGAAAAATAAACAACAGAGAGTAAGGCTAAAAGGTTAATTTTCTCAGCTGAGTAGTGAAGTACCCTGGAAATCTCTACAGGGATCACTGCTTCCTGGTATATTTGTTTGTGACCTGGAATAGAAAATGACACAGTCCCCCGTCTCGTCTCTGCAAGTTTTGTTGCTGTCCCTGTCCTATTCCTGTAAGCTCAGCCTTAACTGCACAAATCTTGAACCCTTATGATTTTAAAGTGTTTGAGGCTTGTGCAGATGAAGACAGCGCTTGTAGGAAAGGAGCAGGGACAGGAAAAGAACGGGACAGGATGGGAAAATGAGCTTCTGTGGGGATGGGGAAAAATTTGTCCCCATGTCATTCTCTAACCTGGAAATGGGAACAACAATTAAGCATACAGTATTCAATGTTGTTAAATCATGAGAAATCTCTTAGAAATGGCAAGAGCACTGTTTGAGACTAGGCAATCCGATGGCAGATGAAATTCAACGCGGAAAAGTTCAAAGTGATACACATAGAGAACAACTCAAACGGAAGTGATGTCAGAGCGCCAAAGCTGACGCGGGCAGTAAATTAGTGGCTGCTTGCGCCGAAGTTAAAAAGGTAGTGGGGAAGGGAAGGCTTGCGCATGTGCGGCAGGGAAGGAGTGGGAAGGAGGAGAGGGCGGAGAGGAGGAGGGTTGCCGGTGCCCTGAGGAAGATGGTGCCCAGGATAGGCCTCCCCCTTACTATGCCACTGATTTAGCTATGTAATACAAGATTCTAAACTAAACTAAAACTTAGCTTTATAGACCGAGTCATCAACCAAGAGGAGCTTGACTCGGTTTACAATAATGTAAAACATAATACATAAATTTGACAGAAAAAGTAGACTGAAATAGTTAATTTCCAAAATGTTTAGCAAACAAAAATGTTTTTAGAACTTTCCAGAATAAAGCAAAAGAACCTAAACTTCTTAATGTAAGCGGTAAAGCATTCCAGAATTCAGTTAATTTAAAAGCAAAAGAATAACTAAATCTCTTAAAGGTTCTGTTTTTACCACTGAGAGAGGGAAATGTAAGTTTTAATTTTTGAGAACTTCTGGCAAGATTCTACTAGATAAATATAAGAGTCGTCTATGATCCTAACAGGTATAGCCATTCAATTGATTACAAGTAATTGGAAAAACCATGATAGAATTAATTATACATTTTGGTGGGTGAATGTGTGTACTACATACAGATACGAACGAATTAACGCAGAATGTAGGGATTTTAGTGAGGTATTTAATAAAATTTGGAGCCCATTGACTAAATTTGTAAAAACATAATTATGTATTTTCATCATATCTCTTCTTTTCTTTGGTTTATTTATCTTTACACATCCAGGGGGTGGGGGGTTGGAGGGAGGGCAATAAATATTGATAGTGATATTTGGGTAACTTTATTCTTTATATGTATTGTATATTAGGATATATTATGATATTATATGCAGGGAAATGAAATTATTGAATGAGATTTATGTTACCTGTATAGATAATAGTGGAATATGTGGAATATCTTTTGTTCTTTCTTTTGTATGACACTGTTTTTGATTAAAAATCAATAAAGAATTAAAAAAAAAAAAAGATTCTACACTAGGAGCTGCCATCCAGGAGGATGATTCAGGCGGCATCGTGGATAAAACGCATTGAAATTCCCTGCTCATGTGTGATAGGGGCCAAGTAAGAGAATAGGAATATTAGGGATGGAATGGAGAAAAAAACAGAAAATGCTTGTATTGTAGTGTTGTTGTATCAGTGAATGGTGTATTTTGTGCAATTCTGGTCACCACAACTCAGGGGTTGTAAGTACAATTCATCATTTTGTGGACTGGGGATAGGCAGCAGTGTATTTATAAAGGCCCCCTTTTATCAATCCATGGTAGAGCGTTTTAACGCTGATCAGCGAGGTAAATGCTTTGATGCTCATTCAATTCCTATGAATGTCGGAGCGTTTACCTCATTGGCCAGTGCTAAAATGCTCTACCACTGATTGATAAAAGGGGGCCAAAGTGATTATTGATTATCTATGATGTTGTTGAGCTTGTGATATTATATTTGTTTAATTACCGTGTTTCCCCAAAATAAGAACTACCCCGAAAATATGCCCTAGCATTATTTTTGGAGTAGGTCTTAATATAAGGCGTACCCATGAAAATAAGCCCTAGTCGCCGGCGGTAGCAGTACTTCCCCCCCTCTCCACCCGCTGACCCATCTCTCCCTCCCATCCGAACTGCGAGACAGGAATACCTTATAACAAACCAGCATCGTCGGCATTCGGCAGCAATCTGCACAGGCTGCTTCACAGCCTTCTATCTCCTGGGTGTTCCTCTGCTGATGATGTCATCAGCAATGCAGCAGAGGAACACCCAGGAGATAAAAGGCCGTGAAGCAACCTGTGTAGATTGCTGCCGAGTGCCGACACTGCCGGTTTGTTTTAAAGTATTCCTGTCTCACGGTTCAGATGGGAGGGAGAGATGGATCAGCGGGTGGAGGGGGGAGGTGCGCTGCGGCGGCAGGGGCATAGAAAGATGCTACACAGGGGGATGGGAGGAAGGGAGGGATAGAAACTGCTAGGGTTCTGCTGCACAAAGGATGGGAGGGAGGGCTAGAAAGAGACTGCAAAAGGGGATGGGTGAGAGGGGAGGAAAAATGCTGCACACATGGGAGAGAAAGGAAATAGGAAAAATTGGGGTAGAAGAGAGGAAGGGAGAGCTGATCATTACATGAAAAAAAATAAGACATCCCCGAAAATAAGACACTGTCTTATATTAATTTGGGACCCAAAAAAGGCACTAGGTCTTATTTTCAGGGAAGCATGGTATTTACATATTTTTGGGAGTATACGTTTTTAAATAATAATTTTTTAAAAATGGCAGAATTAGAAAATGGTACAGAGAATGGTATCTTCGAGGGGGTGCTGTAAAGTTCTCAACGCAGCCAACCAACTTCCTAAATTTTGAGTGTTATTATGTGACTGTAGCTGAAAAGAAAGGATTTGCGATATGTATACCTCTTTTTTGTAGTTATACTACCACATTCAAAGTGGGTTACATACAGGTACTTCAAGCATTTTCCTTTTCTGTCCTGCTGGGCTCACAATCTTTCTAATGTACCTGGAGCAGTGGAGAATTAAGTGACTTGCCCAGGGTCACAGGGAGAAGCATGGGGTTTGAACCCACAACCTCAGGGTGCTGAGGCTGTAGCTCTAATCACTACGTCAGACTCTCCTCCAAAATTGTGTTATTTTGTCAAGTGCGAAATTCTAAGTTTTGACATTGTTTCAGATTATTGATTGAACCATATCCACGTCATTCCCGTCTTAGTTGGGCTGAGAACTTTTCAGCACCCCCTCATACAATGATAAAGGGGGGTAAAATGATTTCACTATGAGGAAAGACTAAAAAGAAAGATGGCTGAGTTGAGATATGAAAGAGGTCTATAAAGTAATAAGTAGAGGGAACTGGCAAAACACAGATCGGGAGGGGTTTCCTTCACTTTTTCAAAATGCACAAAAACTATGGAATATACACTGAAGTTGCTAAGTGTTCTTTTACTAAGCTGCAGTAAAGAGTAACATTAGCATACCCGTACATGGGTCTATCCCATACACTAAGGCCATTTTTACTGCAGCCAGAAAATGGCCAATTTTCCATTTTTTCAACTAATGGCTATGCACTAATGTTACCATTAGCGCACATCTAATAATAAAAATAAGCATGTTGATTCCCTGCTAATCATTTACCCCCTCTTTTACAAAGGTGTGTTAAGCTTCTTAGTGCACGCTAAACACGTGCTAACGTTAACACGTGCATGTTATCCTATGGACACGTTAGTGGTTAGCACACACGTTGATTTAGCACACGCTAAATCCACGCTAAAACGCTTAGCGCGTCTTTGTAAAAGAGGGCCTTGGGCTCGGATTCTCTAACTGGTGCTGATTTTTTTAGGCGCCAATAGGCATCCCAGGTCAGTAAAAACACCATTTAAATGATGTTTTAAACTGAGTTTCAAGCCGCCTAAATCAGCACTGAAATTGTGCCCCTATAGGTGCTTTAGGCCGCCTAATATCACTGTGGACATGGCTTAACGCCAGAAGTGGCATTAGGCAGCCTAAAGCACCTACGGAGGCACGATTCACATCAAAGATAGATGCTGGAAATGTAGGCCTAGGAAACCCTAGTCTACATTTCTGGTGCCTACCTGTGTTGGAAGTGTGATTCTTTAGCCAGCGGCAACACATGGTTGACACGCGACTAGTGGCCGCCGACAGCGGCACCGGCTATAGAATCCGGGCCTTAGTGCGCAGTGATGTGACTGCGCTAATTGATTCACAGTCATGCCCACTCTTTGCCTCCAGACATGACCTCTTCAAGAAAAATTCTGAATCTTTTGTAGCACCTAATTTGCATTCACACATTGGGATTTTACTGTATGACACCTCATTGCGTCCTGTGGTAAGCCCTTTTGCAAATTGGAGAAAATATATATATTTTTTTCATTTAGGCCCTGATTCTATATATGTTACATATTTTTGGGAACCCACCTAGGCGGAGTATACGTTTTTTTAAATAATAATAATAATTTAAAAAAAAAAGAATGGCAGAATTAGAAAAATGGTACAGAGAATGGTATCTACGAGGTGGTGCTGAAAAGTTTTAAGCGCAGCCAACCAACTTCCTAAATTTTGAGTGTTATTATGTGACTGTAACTGAAAAGAAAGGATTTGCGATTTGTATACCTCCTTTTTGTAGTTACCGGTACACTAAGCACGATTCTATAAAAGGTAGGCACCCTATATAGAATCACATTTAGGGCCTGTTTTACAAAGCCATGCGGCAACAGCCCCAAAGCCCTTTAAATCTCTGTGGGCTTCGGGACTGTTACCATGCTGCAGCCGCTAGCGCGGCTTTGTAAAAACAGGCCCTTAATGTCACCTAAGCAGCCTTAGGCATCGCTAAGTGTCCTATCATTTAGTTTCACTATATTTATGCTAGGGTTTTCTTGGCTTAAATGCCTGTGCCTAAGTTGTGTGCATAATAGTGCCTAAGTCAAAAACAGGTTCCTAATTCAGAAACACACCCATGATCTGCCCTTAGCCACACCCACTTTTAACTACGCGCTTTGGGATAGGTGCCTTCTTTTTATAGAATTGTGCTGCACAAGTTGTGCTCATAACTTTCAAATAAGTCCAATTAGCGCCAATTATGAAGTGTTAATTGCCAATTATTGCTGCCGATTAAAATTATTCGTCTGTTAAGTTAGGCACTTACATCAACTAGGTGTGCCAAAGTAGGCACCTAACTTTAGGTGGGCTTTGTAGAATTTGAGGGTCAGTGCCTAATTAAGCTCTGAAATTGACTGACAAAGGATGTAATAAAAGCTGTTAATGTAGTTGGTTTCAATGAGGATTGCACAAGTCATGGAAGAAAAGTTCTTAAACTATTACTAAGGGCTAGAGTCACTAACCCCCGATTCCGTGTCCAAACCATGCACGATTGCGTGCAGGCCGACCAATTCAGTAAAGGCCTGCATGCAAATGGGAACGATCGATGACACGCCCCCCCCCCCACCCACTGCATGGATCATTAGAGAGCGATCCTTGAGCATGCGCAGACCATCTTCCTTGCTTGTAGATGGTCTGCGCATGCTCTCAGTAGGAATTTTTTTGCTTGTTTTGTTTGCAAGCCCGTGGTTTTAGCCCACAGGTTAAAACCGCGGGCTTGTACTGCAGGGAAGGGTGGGACAGTCGGGGCAGCAGGAGATCGAGGCAGGCGGGAGAGTTGGGGCTGCAAGAGTTTACATAGATTACATAGAGTATGACGGCAGAAAAGGGCCGACGGCCCAACAAGTCTGCCCACTCAAAGAACCCTCCCCCTAAAAGAACCCTCCCCTAAGCATTTCCCCGGAGCGAACCCACATTTTTATCCCATCACCTCTTGAAGTCGAGCACGTTGCTGGCTTCGACTACCTGGTGTGGAATACCATTCCAACGATCAACCACCCTTTCGGTGAAGAAGTACTTCCTGATGTCGCCATGAAGTCTCCCACCCTTGAGTTTGAGCGGATGCCCTCTTGTTGCCGTGGGACCTGTAGGAAGAAGATATCTTCCTCCACCTCAATACGGCCTGTAAGATATTTGAATGTCTCTATCATGTCATCCCTTTCTCTGCGTTCTTCGAGAGAATATAACTGCAGCCTGCTTAGATGTTCTTCATATTGGAGATCCTTAAGTCCTGAGACCATCTTAGTGGCCATTCGCTGAACCGATTCCATTCTCTTCACATTCTCTTGATAATGTGGTCTCCAATACTGAACACAGTACTCCAGATGAGGTCTCACCATGGATCTGTACAACGGCATTATAACATCAGGCTTTCGGCTGACAAAACTTCTTCGGATGTAGATGGGAGAGTCAGGGCAGCAGGAGTTCGGGGCAGGAAGGAGATCAGGGCTGAAAGCAGGAGTTGGGGGCAGAGAGCAGAAAAACAGGGTAGAAAGCAGGGTGGCAGAAGTCAAGGCAGTTGGAAAGGACCTGAGCGACTGGTCCTGAACAGTCATTTGTTTATGATCGGCCAGCCCAATCGGTGTTGCAGGGTTTTGGTTTGTGAATCGCTGTCTGGCTTGCACATTTGAATGCCGTCCCGACCCCCCCTCATTTGCATACGCGGATCGGAGGTTAGTGAATCACGTCAGAGGGAAATTGGGTCGCAAAGGGCTCGCAAACCGATCGGTACACGATCGGTTTACTTAGTGAATCTAGCCCTAAGACAGATGTGGAGAAATCCATTGCATAATGGAATCTATCTACCCCTTGTGATCCTGTTGGGGACATACTTGTGGCCTGGAGTGGCCATGGTTAGAAACAGGATACCGGGCTTGATGGACTTTGGTCTGACCCAGCAGGGCAAATCTTATTTTCTTATTATGACAGGGAAATGATGATCAACATAACACCATAAACAGTACTCCACTCAATCAGAAAAGTGCATATCTTATTCTAATATTACTCTATCATCTCTTCTTAATTCAGGAAAAAGGCCTCAGAAATGGAGCCTACGCACAATCTTACCATAGACTGAGAGTCCGCGTAGCGTACAATAATCCGTGCTCCAGTCATCGGCCAAAAAACCTGAGTTCTAACTAATTTTTTCTATTTCATATTTTAGAATTTTTTAGATATTTTGATTTTTCTTTGAAAAGTTCATTAAATCATTTCATTTGTCTTATACAATATCATTTAGCTCTTTTCAAAAGTCACTAGAAATGCACTTCTCCTTTAGTTTGAAAAAGATTGACAGCTATTTACTTATCTCAATCATTTTTGTTTTCATTTTGTGTCATTTCCCACCAAATTGCAAAAGGAAGTTTCTGTTGTTTTAGTTAAGGTTAAGTGGGTATTTCCTAATACTATTAAAGTGCATCATTTAGGGCTCCTTTTACAAAGCCCCAGTAGAGGTTTCTACTGCAGGCCGGTAAAGAATTCTAAGAGCGTTAGAGCCTTTACCTCGTCAGCCCGCAGTAAAAACCTCTACTGCGGCTTTGTAAAAGCCAGCAATAGTGCAGCTCCTGTTTTATGCAGCAGGCTCTGTGTTAGTTGATAAATAAACCATCTAAATTATTGTAGCAAGGGCTATGATCATTTCAAACATGCTAAATTGTCATAGCATATGTTAAAATGACATAAAAGAAAAGAAAGCAAAATAAATGAAAACAAAATGAAAAGCAAGGCAAAACAAAAGTTTTATTTTCCCATGTAATAGCAAATCAGACAGGCTGAGTGGAAGGTGTCTAAACTAATAGGACAATCAATGCAGCTGTTCCTAGATATTTGCTGTGCATTTCAGTATTATGATAGTGTAGTGCAAAATACGATAGCATTTAGCAAAGTAAGATGGATCGGTGCATCTGGAAAGTGCTCAGGATTAGGAAGTGGCACCATGCATATTAAATAAATGCTATTCCTGTATCTGCAGTGATTGACTAACTTGATCTTAATACTCCTTTGACTGCAGGTGGACCTTCAGAAAGCAAACTGGTCCCAGGAGATCAGATCATCATGATTAATGATGAGCCAGTCAGCAGTGCTCCAAGGGAGCGAGTCATCGACCTTGTCAGGTATTTTAGCTGCCAGTCAACAGTCTGTTTATTGAGAGTGCAACCAAACTGTCTTCCCTTCTACCTATTACCTGTTTAAAATATTTGCTATCTAGTAATAGTTTTGTACAACATGCGGCACTGCGGCTCTGTTGCTGGAGAATAATAGGCAATATTGGGGTAATTCAAGTGGCATAGCAAGGGCAGAAAGTGCTCGGGATAGTGGTGCCCCCCATGCCCTCCTCTCTGCCCCCCGGCTTCTTCTCTACCCCACACCACACTCACGTCCTCCCTCCTCCCCCCACCCCATTGTACCTCTTTAAATCTTTGTCAGCGCGAACAGCTTCTCTGGCCTGCTGCTCGCACTGACATTGGCTTTCCCTCTGATGTCACTTACTGACCTGTGACCCAGAAGTGATTTCAGAGCGGAGCCAGGCCCGCGTGAGTAGCGAATATTTAAAGAGGTACAGGGAGAGGGGAAGGGAGGATTCGAGCTTGGCATGGGAGGGGTGAAGAGGTTCTGCTGCCTCCACTAAGATGACCGCCCCACCCCCCCTTACCACACCACTGGGTAACCCTATAAGGAGCAACCTAGTTGTAGACAGCACAAAGGTGCATAAATGGCGCCATGATTTGGTGGCATGTATTATGCTAGTGAGTGTGTGCATAGGCAGATTTGAGTGAAGCATGGACAGGGTAAACAGGTTCTATCACACATTTAGGGCCTGTTTTACAAAGCCGCGCGGCAACAGCCTGAAGCCCTTTAAATCTTCTCTATGGGCTTCAGGGCCATTACCGTGCTGCAGCTGCTAGCACGGTATAGTCCCCTTAGTGGGGACGTTTTATCCTATGTATGGGACTGATGTAAATGATACACCTTAAATGTAAGTGCATTTTCAGCTACTTACACTAATATTCTATAAAAAAAGATAAGTGGTTACTTTTCTTTATAGAACAGGCATGAAATAGACACCATAACTAGCATGTTAGTAGAAGGCCTGTTCTAGAATTACCCTCTGTACCCATATTAGTGATTTGCAGCCACACTGTTTTAGGCTCAAATCCAGTCAGACCTTGAAAGATAAGTAGGACTTTTCCTGGGATGTTTAGGTTTAGGAGACCCCTGCAATCCATTACAAAGGCTTTATCTCTATCTGCCCTGAAGCCTTCATCACATCTTATTTATTTTCCTTATTAAGAATACACTTTAGTGCTCTTGAAGGGTACTAAATTGTAAGCATGTGAAATTTAAAGCCTCTATTTGTCTGAAATAATTTACACTAGGTTCAACCTATTCAGTTGTAATATAATGTGAGCTTTCATCACTGTCCTCTGAATATGCCTTCACTTTGTTGTAAAGGAATCAGTCCTTTTAATTGCAGAACATCTGAATTTATACGCTTATTTTATCTCAAGCAACAACGGGATGTTCGTGCACATGTGGGGCTTTATTCATCAAGGTCTTTTTCCATGGTGGACATCGAATGGGAGAAAAATAAAGTCTTAGTGAATAGGCTTTTTAAAACAACAGCAGTTTGTTCTGAGGGCACTTCTCTAAGAATTTACCTGGGATCATTCTACATGGACTATACCACTGAGACAGAGATATGCTGGTGACCTAATGGTGAACTGTACGCTAAGGCCCTGATTCTGCAAAATACCGTTTAGGCACCTAAGTTGGGTGTCCTTTGTAGAATTGCACTCAGCGGTGTTCAGCACTATTTAGATGCCTAACTTTTTAGGCATCCTGTAAAGAATCAGGTTTAGGTGAGATTTAGACATCCAAACAATGGGCTAGATTCACTAACCTGCCCGAATCGGAACAATCCGTCTCCGGTTCGGGCAGGTCCGGCGAATTCAGGAACCTAAAATATGCAGATGGGGCGATTGGAGGAACGCCCCCATCTGCCTGCATGGATCACGTATGCGCAAACCGGCAGACCCGTCTGAGTCGTGACTTTTTTTTTTTTTTTTTTAAACTTTAAACTTTTGCGAGCCCATGGATACCATGTGCTTGCACAGGCAGTCGGAGCAGGCATGTTCGGGGCCTGTTTCTCCTGCTCCTATCCAGCGGCGGTGGCAGCCTCTTCCCTTCAGTGCGAGCCTGCGGATTTAAAGCTGGTGCTGCACTGCGGCGTGCAGCCCTGCTTTAAAACCACAGGTTTGCACTGCGGTGAAGGGCGGCAGAGAGCAGGAGAGTCGGGCGAGCAGGCAGGAGAGATCGGGGCAGAGCAGGGCGGCATTCATTTCGGTTCTGCATCCCCACAAGTTCATTGGAAATCTCCAGTGCGGGGAAGGGTGGGAGAATCGGGGCAGGCAGGGGTTGCAGGAGATTGGGGCTGACAGGTTAGAAAGCAGGGCGGCAGAAGGCAGGGCAGTCGCAAAGGGCTTTAGCAACTGGTCCTCAGCAGTCGTTTTTTTTTTATTGGCCAGCCCAGTCGGTGTTGTAGGGTTTTGTTTAGTGAATCACTTCCCTGCCTACTTTGCATGCCGTTGCCCTCATTTGCTTACGTGGATCGGAGGATGGTCAGCAGAGAGGTAAGTGAATCGGGCCAGGGTCGCTAAGGGATCGCAAACCGATCGGCACACGATCACTTTGCTTTGTAAATCTAGCCCAATGTCCTTAATGTTATAATATTTTATTATTATGTTATTAGGCGATTTTATGCTGTTTTTCATTATAATTGTAATACTGGGAGTTGGATCTGTTTAATGCTTTTATTTATTTCTTTTCCATCAGGCAGAGTGACTGGGATTCGAACCAGCAACATTAGAGTAGAAGGCTGTAGGTTTAACTAGTGTGCTATAGAGTGAACTAGCAAGCTGCATAGCAATTGTAAAACTAGGTCTTATAGGCATTGTAAGGAAGTCTACTTTTGAGCATAGTTTAGGCTTCAGAGAGACCTGAGTTCTAAGGATGGAACTTAGGCACAGTTTGGACGTGCTTAATGCGATATGCTAAATAGCTCTCTGGGTTTTTATTTTTGCTTTATTAAGCTCAAAATTCATTTAATAAGCCACAACATAAACAGGACACATCAATACAAAGATACTGCATGCAAAGCCTTCTATTTTTCTGGGCAAACAGTAATGGTATTTGCTAATTAGAGGAAAAGATCCATTAACTGAAGCACCGCACATGAAAAAAACAGCTTTCTGTTTCTTGCTAAAAAGCTACCCTTTTTTCTCACTAAAGATTGCTCCAATGAGGTCATTCTTGAAACAGGTAGATTCAGCGAATAAAGCACATGACAAAAATATATAGATTGCATACATAACTTCATTTGCAAAAGGTTAAAAACAGAAAAAAAACAGATACAGACCTTAACATGGCTTCTTCGTTGCAAATGGAGGTTTGCAGCTGCACAATGGTGACCTCATTGTGAGATCATCAAGGTGCACCTGCAAGGTAGAATGCCATAATTAAAATATATGCTGGGGAGGTGGTTAGGATTTGAACCTATGACCTCTGGAAGAGGAGCACTTATTGAGCTATAGCAGCTTCCAGGCAGGTGTCTTTGACTGTCCTGTGATAAGATAGCTTAGAGATCTGCTAAGCTATGATATCACAGGGCAATCAGAGACACCTGCCAGGAAGCTGCTATAGCTCAATAAGCTCCTTTCAAAATTTAGAATGGAATAATTACATCAAAGTATACAACAAGTATACAAAATCGTACTGCGCCTTGAACTCCTGTCCCCCAGAAATTATGAAAACAGCCCCATTAGACTTTAAACTAACTTTGTGGAATTATTTGTCCGAAAATTTAAAAAACGGGAAATTCTCTACGAATAATGGTCACATTGTAATAACCCCAATTCCAAAAAATCGTAAAGAATCACTAGCATTAGTAACCAACTATAGAACAGTAGCTTCCATTCCATTGTTTGTAAAAATCATGGAAGGATTAGTGCACGCCCAATTGATGGAATATCTTGACCAGTTCTCTCTCCCACATGAAACCCAATCAGGTTTCAGATCTTTATTTAGCACTGAGACAGTAATTGCAGCCATATTAGATAACTTACGCTCCTTGTTTAGTAGAGGCCTCAATGCCCTGATTATGCAATTTGATATGAGTTCCGCCTTTGACTTAGTAGATCATGAGAAATTGCTACAATGCATAGATGCAATTGGTATCAGAGGAGAGGTGTTAAACCGGTTCCGAGGCTTCCTTATATCCCGCACCTATCAAGTTTGTTTTGATTGTAATCTCTCGGACACCTGGAGTAACCTATCTGGCGTCCCACAGGGGCCACCACTATCCCCATTACTTTTCAATGTTTACATGTCAACATTAGGTGCACAACTGTCCCAACTAGGAATAAAATTATTCAGTTATGCAGATGACTTTACGATCATCGTCCCATTTGCCACATCTCTCTCAGAAGTTACTCCCATGGCAACAGAAGCACTAAACTCGATGGAACAATGGATGATTGAATTTAGACTGAAGCTCAATTCAGAAGAAACAAAATTCTTCATAGCTTCGCCACACCCACTAAATACTACAACACCACTACACATCAACAATCTTAGTTACCCCATTCAACCCATTCTGAAGGTTCTGGGCGTAACGCTGGACCAAGACCTAACCATGAAAGACCAGGTAGACTCTTTGGCCAAAAAAGTTTTTATTACTCTCTGGAAGCTTCGGTCCATTAGAGCATATTTTGACGCACCATCATTTACAATCCTGGTACACAGTCCCTCATACTGAGCCAACTGGATTACTGCAACATTGCCTATCTGGCGATTTCCCAGAAGAATATGCGGCGATTGCAACTGATGCAGAATGCAGCAGTCAGGCTGATCTTCGGGTTAAAGAAGTTCGATCACATAACTCCCTCCTACCGATTCCTGCATTGGTTGCCAAAGGAGGCGCGTGTGAGGTTTAAGTTCGGCTGCTTTTGCTTCAAGGTTCTATTCGGTCTAGCCCCCAAATACATAACTGACCTATTCTCCTTTTCAACCAATAGACATAAAAGAAGCTCAAACTTTGTTTTTATGTATTTTCTATTTTGTTCTTGAAAACTTTAATAAACAATATTGAATTTAAAAAAAGAAGCTCAAACTTGAATTTTGTCCCCCCCCCCCCCTGCGAATCAGTTTCCTATGTACTTTAGGAACAGATATGTTTTCAATTGTCTCCTAAATTCCCCATATGTATTGGCAAGCGTAAGTAGTTGTTTCAGATCGTTGCCCCATAATGCTGCTTGATAAGAGAGAAGGTATTCGTGATGAATTTTGAATTTACATCCTCTAACCGGGGGGCGGTTAGAGGATGTAAATTCAAAATTCATCACGAATACCTTCTCTCTTATCAAGCAGCATTATGGGGCAACGATCTGAAACAACTACTTACGCTTGCCAATACATATGGGGAATTTAGGAGACAATTGAAAACATATCTGTTCCTAAAGTACATAGGAAACTGATTCGCACAAGCTCTCTCTCAATACCATATCTCTAGAACTGCTAAACAATAGATATTAACTATGTCAATTCTATTCAATTTGTAACATTTTTTTTATAATCATTGTAAACCACATAGAACTTCACTGTCCTGCGGTATATAAACCGTTGTTATTATTATTATTATCTTTATGCCACACAAGTCAGAATATTGAAACTTGCATCTCGGGCTCCAACCGGTAGGTTTTACCCTATACCCTATTCTTTATAATAATAATAACTTTATTTTTCTATACCGCCAATACCCAAAGAGTTCTAGGCGGTTCATAAAATAAGAAAACTGAACAATTCAATGATGAAATACAAAACATATGAGAAGCAACAGTACAATATACAGTTTTATACTATTATAGTGTGAATAGTATGATGTAGTCAGTAATCAAGTAACACATTTTTTGAACAAATAGGTCTTTACTAATTTCCTGAAAATGCAATATAGGATCCAGTTTGTCGAATCATATCATCTAACCAAGCTTGGAGTTTACCTGCTTGATAAGCCAAGGTTCTATCCAAAAACTTTTTGTAACGGCAATTTTTGGGATTGGAAATAAACCAGAACAATGAGTAGACTTAATTCGAAGTGAGAAAAAAGATAGAATGGAGATAATCCAGATAACAATTTATAGCAAATGCAAGCAAATTTGAAAAGTATTCTAGCTTCTATTGGTAGCCAGTGCAGTTGCCCTTTTTGTTTCTCAAGTAAGTAAAGTTGATGTCAGTTACTACATGTTCTTTAACCCCATTTTTATTATAGAAATCGCTTAGAAATTTTATAAGCGTTGTATCAGAATTTTTAATGATACTTGAAGCCGTTTACAGAATCTCAGCTAGTGGCACCTATATAAAATCTCAGGTGCCTAGAATGTAGGTGAGGGTTTTAAAGGCCTACATTTCAGGCGCCTAAGTTTTTGGAGAATCACACTTAGCAGGGCCTAACTCATGTTCCACCCATAAAAACACTAACTTAGGCATTAGGCACCGCTAAGCGCATTACAATATTTGTTTATTTTTTATAGAATAGGATAGGTGCCTTTTGCCTAATTACATTTTTTAACCAATTATTGGGGCTATTAAGGGTATTTTGCCAATTAAGTTAGATGCCCTTTATGGAATCAGCCCCTAAATCTTTTAGCTCTATTTCTAGATATTATTACTACTACTACTACTCTTTATTATTTCTATAACATTGCCAGACACATGCAGCACTGTACATTAAACATGGAAGAGACAGACCCTGCTTGAAAGTGCTTGCAAACTAATTATGACAAACAAACAGGACAAAAAGGGTGAATCTAGGTAGGGAATTACAAAAGGAATGATGAGGTGGGTAGGGGACCATAGAGGGAATGACAAACAAATATGGGTGCTTTACAAGTGGGTTGGAGTTAGGAGTTAGTTAAAAGCAGCTTCAAAAAAATGGGCTTTTAGCATGGATTTGAATATTGTCAGAGACGGAGCCCGACGTATCGAGTAAGGCAGTATGTTCCAGGCACACAGCACAGCAAAGTAGAAGGGGCAGAGTCAGAAGCTGGCAGTAAAGGAGAAGTGTGCAGACAAGAGAGACTTACCTGATGTACAGAGTTCCTGAGGAGCTGCTGAGTGAATACACTTGTAGTTCAATAAGAGGAGTTTGAACTGTATGCGGAAACAGAGAGAAAACAAGTGAAGTGACTTGAGGAGATGTATAATATGGGTATAACGACACTGGCGGAATATGAGGCATGCAGGAGAATTCAGAACAAATTGAAAGGGAAGGGATGGCTTTGTAATACGCATTGAAATATTTGACATTGTGTGTATAAAAATTTTTAATAAAACTTGAACCTTGAAAACTTGAGAAGCAAGTTGCAATAGTCCAGACAAGAGATGAAGAGAGCATGGATCAGGGTCTTGGCAGTATGCTCAAAAAGAAAAAGGCCAGATTTTAGTGATGTTGAAGAGAAAGAAACAGCAGGTTTTGGTGATTTTGTTGGATATACGAAAAGAAGGAAAGAGGTAAGTCAAAGATGACTCTGAGGTTACAAGCTAACGAGATGGGGAGGATGAGAGTATTTTCCACTGAAATAGAGAATGGAGGAAGAGGAGAGGCAGGTTTAGGTGGAAAGATAAGGAGGTCAGACTTTGCCATGTTTAATTTTAGATGGTGGCAAGACATCCAGGTAACAATGTCAGGCAGGCTGAGACTAGGGTCTGGATTCCTGTAGAAATTTCAAATGTAGAGAAGTAGATTTGTGAGTCATCAGCATAAAGGTGATACGGGAAACCATGGGAAGAGATTAGAGTATCAAGGGAAGAAGTAAAGATGGAGAAAGGAAGAGGTCCCAAGACAATCCCTGAGGTATACCAACCGATAGCGAAATGGCAGCAGAGTAGGAACTTTCAGAGCTTATGCTGAAAGTGTGATGGGAAAAATAAGAAGAAAACCAACAGAGCCCTAAAACCCAAGTGAGGATAGCATATCAGGATGGAGTAGAGGCCTTTGATTTGGCCAGGAACAGGCCATTGGAGACTCTAGCAAGGGTAGTTTCTGTAGAATCAAGAGGGCAAAAGCCTAATTGAAACGGGTCAAGGATAGCTCAAGAGGGAAGAAAGTCAAGACAATGGCGGTGAAAAGCCCATTCAAATATCATGGGTAAGAAGGGAGGAGGGAGACAGGGCAGGTAGGAAATCTGTAAGGGGTATTTGAGGAGCAGTATAACTACGACATGTTTAAAAGTGTCCGGCACAGACATAATAGAGAGCGATAGGGGATAACAGTAGGAAAGATAGTGATCAGTAGATAGGTGGGGATGGGATCAAAGGAATAGGTAGTGAATTCCATGGAGGAAATAAAATGTGCAGATTCCTCTTCAGTGATTTCAGAGAAGGCAGCAGGGGTTGACGGAGGGTCAGCAGAGTGGACCGGAGGAGCGAGAGATGGAGACGATTTGGTTGAGAACTCAAAGTTAATCTTGTGAATCTTGTTGTGGAGGTACTAGGCTATAGTATGGGGATAAAGCGAAGGAGGGATTGGATGCGAGGGCACTTTAAGTAGAGAGCTGAGTGTGGCATCGAGATGGCGAGGGTTGGATTCAAGAGAATTAATCAAGCAGGTATAGTAGTCTTGTTTTGCAAGCAAAAGGGCAGATTGGAAGGAGGTCAGCAGTGGCACCGTGCTCATATCTATGGAGGCGCCTAAGATTGAAGTAGGCCTGGTCAATGCTAGAAATGACCTTAGGCGCTCTTCAGATCCTCTGTAGATGCGATTCACATCAAACATAGGTGCCAGAAATGTAGGCCTTTAAAAACCACTTATCACCTATTGTTTTACTCCAGCTGCCAAACTGCAGCTCCAGCTGCTTGGGCTGCCCTTCATACTCCAGTCCAAAACTTACAGCACTGATAATTTTAAAACTTTAATCTTAAAGTCCTGAGAAATAGATGCACCCCCTTCAGTGCATACCATTTGCCCAGGGCTACACAAATTATTTTGTAAAATTGATGGAGGATTTGGTCTATTTACAATTGCTTAACGATCTTTAGCAGTTCTCCCTTTTGCATGATTCTCAATCAGTCTTTTAGACCTTTATATAGTACTGAAACAATTCTGGCCTCGATTCTAGATAGTTTGTATAATTTGTTCAGAAAAGGTACAAGTGCACTGATAATGCAATTTGACTTGAGCAGTGCAATTGATCTTGTGGATCATAAAATATTACTAGACTCTTTGGACACTATTAGCATCCAAGATAAAGCCCTGGAATGGTTTCAAGGTTTTTTATCTTTACGTACATATCAGGTACATTTTAATAATGATTATTCAAGTAGTTATTCGGTGTTCCTCTTTCTCCCCTGCTTTTTAATATTTACCTATCATTTTTGGGTACAAAATTATCTCACATAGGGATCAAGTTGTTTAGTTAAGCTGATATCCAGCCTCCTACAATGAATTTCCAGGCATACTAAGCTGTCAGACATTGCCAAGTAAAGGATCATGAACTTGATATACTTGCTTTCTGTGTGTACAGTCAAAGTGGTTGACATTTGCAGTGATTTCTGTTCCAAGTGGGCTCACAAACTAACCCCCTCTTTTACAAAGGTGCACCATGCTTTTTAGCACATGCTAAATATCACGCGCTAAACGCTAACGCGTACATGTTATCTTATGGACACGTTAGCGGTTAGCACACGTGTTGATTCAGCGTGCCCTAAATCCGCACTAAAATGCTTAGCGCGCCTTTGTAAAAGAGGGCCTAAGTTCTGTACCTGGGACAATGGAAGGTTAAGTGACTTGCCCAGGGTCACAAGGAGCTGCAGTGGGAACTAAACTAGAGAGCTGCATGGGAACGGGGAGGACGGGAATCCCGCGGGACCTGCGGGAATCCCGCGGGACCTGCGGGGATCTCGCGGGTTCCCCCTTCGGGTCACGGGGATCCCGTGGGGACGCCTCCGAGGGTTGCGGGGTTCCTGCGGGGTTGGATGCAGGCTTGTCTTCTCCCTACCTGCCCTGCCGCAGCACACAGCCGATCGGAACAGAAGTCTTCCATGATGTCAGTGCTGACATTGGAGGGAGGGCTTAAGCAAAGCCCTCCCTCTGACGTCAGTGCTGACATCGGGAAGACTTCCATTCCGATCGGCTGTGTGCTGCAATCGGCAGTGGTGTACCAAGGGGGGGCGGGGAGGGTGGTCCGCCCCGGTGCAGCCAAAAGGGGGGGGTGGTGCACAGCCGGCCAGGTCCTCTTACCTTTGTGGCGCTTCCTCCGACCGACCGACAACAGGCCCGATCCGACAAACCTCCCTGCCCTATAGCCGTGAATCTAAATTACTTTCTTACAGCCTCTTCAATACTCCAGCTGCTGTAAGAAGGTAATTTAGATTCGCGGCTACAGGGCAGGGAGGTTTGTCGGACCGGGCCTGTTCTGTTGTCAGTCGGGAGGAGAAGCGCCACAAAGGTAAGGGGCAGGGAGGGAGAAAGGGAGGAAAGGTGGAGTGGAGAGGAAAAGACGATTAAGGTAAAACTGAGGGGGGGAAGGATGCTGAAAGCACTGGGGAAGACAAAGGAGTGGAGAAGGATATGGGAAAGGATATGGGGAAGATGGTGGGATGAGATGGACGCTGAAAGGACATGGGGAAGACAGAGGGGGGAGAAGGACCCTGAAAGCACATGGGGAAGACAAAGGGGTGGAGAAGGATGCTGAAAGGACATGGGGAAGACGGGGGGGAGAAGGACGCTGAAAGGACATGGGGAAGACATAGGGGGGAGAAGGACACTGAAAGCACATGGGGAAGACAGAGGGGGGAGAAGGATGCTGACAGGACATGGGGAAGATGGGGGGGAGAAGGACGCTGAAAGGAAATGGGGAAGAGAGAGTGGGAAGAAGACGCTGGCAGACAGAGATGCTAGACTATGGGGGGGAGCGGAGGGAAGAAGATGGGTGGCAGACCAATTTGGAAGGGGGAGAAAGGGAGAGGCACAGTAACAGAGCAAATGGAAGACGCAGAGAGAAGAGAGACAGTGGATGGAAGGAATTGAATGAGAACATGAGGAAAGCAGAAACCAGGCAACAAAGATAGGAAAAAAATTCTACTTCTTTTTTTTTTTTTTTTCCTTTAGGATAAAGTAGTATATTAGTTGTGTTGATAAAAATTTATAAACATTAGAGGCTCTGGTAGAAACCCGTTTACAATGTATGTATCCTTCCCAATTAATATTTCCAAATTAATAAAGTCTTTTTGCTTATTTGTAAATGGGCTTCTACCAGAGCCTTTAATTCAGTAGCATAATTAAATGAAATAACTATTTCTGTAGTGTATAGGGACGGGTGGGGACGGAGGAGATTCCTTGCGGGGACGAGTGGGGACGGAGGGGATTCCTTGCGGGGACAGGTGGGGATGGAGGGATTCCTCGCGGGGACGGGTGGGATACCTCATGGGGATGGGTGGGGACGGGTGGGACTTTGGCAGGGACAGGTGGGATTTCTATCCCTGCGCAACTCTCTAAACTAAACCCAATTCCTTAGGTTAAGTGCGATATTTTACACTTAATCATCCTACGTAATGATAGGACTCTGTTTTATGTGATCCTGTTTACATTGTTATTTTAGCCAGTTAGGTGTCAAATATTGGCACTTAACTGACTAAGGCGTCCTTTTACTAAATTGAACTAAGCGCTAGTGCGCGCTTACTTCACATTAAAAGGGCTTACCACAGGATATGCTCTGCTGTCCTGTGGTAAATGTCCCTATCTGTGCACATATCCTGTGTGCTGAAATTATTTTTCTTGGTTTTGTCTAAGAGGGAGTGTTTGAGGGTGGAGAGTGGGCATGACAGCGCTAATTAGCGCATGAAGGTTTGTCATGTGCTAATTGATTGGCGTGGAGTTAGCACCTGAGCCCTGATCCATGCTGTAAAATAGGTGTCAGTAAGGTCTCAGAAAGGGCTACATTCACTAAGGGCAAGGATCGGATCCAATCCTTGTCCAGGGGCTGATTCACAAATGAGGACGATCGGAATCACGCCCTCAACCGTCTGCCCAGATCATTCTATAGCGATCCCAATGCATGCACAGACCATCTGTAGATGATCTGCGCATGCACTGGCCCTCCGAGCCCTGCAGAGAATTTTTTTTTAGTTTTTTTTTAACTATTTTGCGAGCCCGTGGTTTTAACCCGCTTTAAGGTGGGATTTCGGGGCAGGCGGGAAAGTCGGGGCAGGCAGGAAATCGAGGCTGCAGTAGTTCAAGGAAGGCAGGAGATCAGGGCTGAAAACAGGAGTTTGGGGCAGAGAGCAGGGCGGCAGAAGGCAGGACAGTTGGAAAGGACCTGAGCGACTGGTCCTCAGCAGTTGCTTGTTTGTGATCGGCCAGCCCAGTTGGTGTTGCAGGGTTTTTGTTTGTGAATTGCTTCCTGCCATCATTTGAATTCCGTTCCCCCTTATTTGCATGCGTGGATCAGAGGATGATCGACACAGGCTAGTGAATCGGGTCAGAGGGAAATCGGGTCGCAAAGGAGTCGCAAACCAATCTAATCCAAAGTGAAATTAGCCCATGGCCATGGATTAGAAAAATGGGAAAGACACGTGTAAGTGGTGCACAAAGGCCACTTGTGTTGTGGCTTTAGTAGAAGGACCCCTAAGTGCTGACTCTTTCCCTGGAACGTCCCCAAAATAGCTAGTTTCATCTCTGGCACTAATTAAGCATTTTCATCAGCACTATAGAGTTAAATGCCGCTGAAAATATATATATGTATTTATTTATTTAACAACTTATACCCCGCTTAAGACCTAAGCAGGTCACAAGGTACATACACAATTTAGAAACAATACAACAAATGTTAATAAATATTAAAATCTCTCCAATAATACTATTAAAAATAAATAACTCCCTCAAATACCCAGTTAACCTCAAACAGGCAATTTAAACAGCCAGGAGCCTCTCCTGGCCATTTAATGCATTTTGAATATCAGGCTTGAAGCTTGAAAATAACAAGTCTGGCGTGAAGTCATGAAACTGCAGGAGCTCAGAGATCTCTTGTATTATGAATGCCAGGCAGAATTTTCAGAACACCGCAGAACCTCACCTAAACCTTTTTCTTGCAATTTCATGTCCAAACTCCGTGATTCACCAGGCCATAGCCACAGGAGGGAAAGGGGTTAACATGAAAAACTGAAGACCTTTAAAGCAGTCCTTTTTTGTGTTGCAGTCACACTGTGCTGAGCAAAAGCATCAAGATTTTCACATCATTCACCGGCAGATAAATAACACAATGTATAAGTCAGCTCATTGTTTAAGTGCCCTGTTTCTGCAGGCAGTGCCCCTATTCTGTAAGAACACTTCTGTGTGCAAGTTGGCATTGGAGTGCCTAAATGTAAGCACATTTATATCGGATCTATAGCTGGTATAAATGCAAGCACGTAAAAGCAACTTTTATGCTTGTAAATTGCAGTATATAAATGTCAGCCTCACCCATGCCCTTCTCCTTGCAGTTGCATGCTAACTCATATGTGCACATAAATTATGGAACAGTGCTGAGCATGCATATAAGTGTGCACTTGCACACGTGGAAGGCATATCTCTGTAGTACATTAAACAAACCCTACAACTCCATGATCCAGCCTGCTCTTTGAAATTGATGGGGCAAGGCAATTAGGGGGAAATTCTATAAGAGTTGTCTAATCAGTAAATTGGCTTCAATTATGAGTTTTAAGAAGCTCATAATTGGAAAAAAAAATTTAATTGGGTGATAGGTGCCTAACTTAGGTGTGATTCTATAAAAGATAGGCACCTATTTATTTCATGGTGTCTAATGCCAAAGTTGGCATGTTTAGGGGCAGAGAAGGACTTGGGCTTGATTCTCTGAAGGACTTGGATGGATCATGCCACTGAGTCATGGCAACATGCACAGTGAGGAATCCACCCTCTGATGTTTCATACCAGAATACAGGAGTTTGTTTGCCTTCTCCTGTGCAGTGTGGCCCCCACTATGTTAATGCTGCCCAACAAGGGACCCCTCAATCTGCAGCACCTGGTATTCTCAGGTGGTCTCCCAGCTTGGCCTGACCCTGCTTAGCAAACAATAGTAAGAGCAGGCCTACTCAGGGCAGGCAGACCATAGACTCTAAAAGATTTATATGTCTATAAAGTAGGCCTTTAAAACCCTGGCCTATGTTACAGACACCTAAGCTTTAAGTTAGGTGTGATTCTGTAATAGGCACCTAAGTGTAATTGGCAAGAGATAGGCGCCTATCTTTCCAGATGCCATTTACAGAATTTACATCCACCGTTACTTCTCCGAAACAGACTTCACCCAGCTGGTATATGCCTTTGCACTGTCCCGCCTGGACTACCAATGGTCTCTACACAGGTCTACCGGCCAAGGAGTAACACTGACAACAGAGAGTCCAGAATGCAGCAGTAAGACTCCTACAGAACCTTGGCCCTTCCGACCACATCTCCCCCGCACTGAACCAGGCCCATTGGCTTCCAATACACCAGCGCTCCATCTTCAAACAACTAATATTAGCCTTTAAATGCTTCCACAGCATGACCCTCAACTACTTAGCAAGAAAGATCCCAATCTACCACCCTTGGCAGCCCCTCCAGTCGCAATTTGAACTCAGGCAGTCCAGCCCTCCATCAAACTGCCTCCACCTGGAAACAGCCCAGAAGCAATCGTACTCCCACAGTATGCCTAAACTATGGAACCAACTGTCTCCTGCCATCAAGGAAATTGACAACCTACTGCCCTTCCGGAAGGCAGTAAAGACGCTACTGTTCACAAACCAACTTGCTCCTGGTCTCAAACTTTAACCGGCACACTGTAATCTGTCAGCCAATGCTGTGCTTTTATCTACTACAGCTATGCAGATACCATTCTGAGACTCTATGTAACTTGTATATTCTTAGATTCACTAAGCATGTATGTTCTGAAGTCATAATGCCTGAAGTCATAATGCCGTTGTACAGGGCCATGGTGAGACCTCATCTGGAGTACTGTGTGCAATTCTGGAGGCCACATTACAGTAAAGATGTGCGCAGAATTGAATCGGTTCAACGGACGGCCACCAGGATGATCTTGGGGCTCAAGGGTCTCTCGTACGAAGAGAGACTGAACAAATTGCAGCTCTACACTCTTGACGAACGTAGGAAGAGGGGAGACATGATCGAAACATTTAAGTACCTCACGGGACGTGTCGAAGTGGAAGATTATATTTTCTTTCTCAAGGGACCCTCGGCCACAAGAGGGCACCCGCTCAAACTCAGGGGTGGAAAATTTCATGGCGACACCAGAAAGTATTTCTTCACAGAGAGAGTGGTTGATCATTGGAACAAGCTTCCAGTGCAGGTGATCGAGGCAGACAGCGTGCCAGACTTTAAGAATAAATGGGATACCCATGTGGGATCCCTACGAGGGTCAAGATAAGGAAATTGGGTCATTAGGGCATAGACAGGGGGTGGGTAAGCAGAGTGGGCAGACTTGATGGGCTGTAGCCCTTTTCTGACGTCATCTTCTATGTTTCTATGTTTCTATGTTCTCAGCTTCCCCACAGCATGTGTTACTGAAAACCATCTCAATTTTCTATAACACGTGTGTACTGATCCTGTAGCTCATTATTGATCCTGTAGCATGTACTGAAGCATGTGTGTTCTTAGTTTTCCCATAGCATGTGTGATATCGAAAACCGTCTCAATTTTCTGTAGCTTGTTTTGATCCAGTAGCATGTTATTGATCTTGAAAACTTCTGTGTGTGTGTCCTTGTAACCCATTCTGGGCTCCTGGGGAGGATGAGCTATAAAACTAACTAACTAACTAAATAAATAAATTTCCCCCATAGTGCTTCTATTACTGGCAAAAGTTTGCTACTCTAATACTTGTGACAGTGTGATGTCCATAATTGGATCTCTGCTATGGAACAAACTGCCCCACAATTTGTGTCTTCTATCATCCTTATGTGAATTTAAGCGAACACTAAAAACATCTGTTTGTACAAGCTTTTATTTTCTTTTATTTTTTAAATATAATTTATATTCCGCATATCCTACAATTCTATGCGGATTACAAATTACCTTATTATTTGCTCCATAAGACGCACCTGACCATAAGACACACCCTAGATTTACCCCCTGTTTTACTAATGTGCGCTAAGTATTTTTTAGCACACTAAAACACTTAGCGCACCTTTGTAAAAGGAGCCCTTAGAGTAGGAAACAAGAAAAAATCCATTCTGAACCAAATTGTGGACTAATATACAGTATACAAGGCTCTGCAATCAACCCCAAACTCCTTGCCAGGCTCTGCACTCTGTCCCCTCTCCCTGCCAGACTCTGCACCCTGTTCCTTTCATTTTTCATATGCACACAATACACACAGCAGATATAAATTCTCAAAACTGACACATTTTGATCACTAAATTGAAAATAAAATCATTTTTCCTACCTTTGTTGTTTGGTGATTTCATGAGTCTCCTTCCTTCCTTCCTTTCTTTCTTCCTTCCTTCACTCAGGCCCAACAATTGTCCCTTTCTATTCCCTCCCTCCTACGTCCCAAGTTTGTGCCCCTTCCCTCTCACTGCCTTCCAGCCTTTGTCCTTCATCCTCCCTCCTTCCCTGCTGCGCCAAAGCCTGCCTTCCTCCCTCCCTGTGGTGCCAAAGCCTGCCTTCCTCCCTGCTGTGCCAAAGCCTGCCTACCCACCACTGATTCCTCCTCCTCTGCCCCCGGCCCACCGCAACTGCTCGCCGCAACTCCAGAAAGGGAAGGGAAGGGCCATTGTGCAGTGATTGCACGCTGCCAGCCCACAGGCCTTCCCCTGCTGGCCCAGACTTTCTCTCCAATGTCAGAACTGACATCGGGGGAAGGCTTGTGGGCCAGTGACGTGCAATCATTGCACGCTGGCCCTTATCTTACTTTCCTGGAGTTGCGGCACAGCGGTAGCAGCAGACCAGGGGCAGAGGAGAAGGGATAGTCGGCAGGTAGGCAGGCTTTGGCGCGGCAGGGAGGGAGGAAGGCAGCCTTTGGCGCAGCAGGGAGAATGGTTGGTGGCAGGCAGATGGGCAGGGAGCAGCAGCGGGGGCGTGCGGCAGTCAGCCTGCATACCCCCAACGAGCGAGACATTTAAAAAGGTATAACGGGGTGGGTGGGGGTGTTTAAAAAAGTTATCTTCGCTGGATAAGACGCACCGACATTTCCAACCACTTTTGGGTGGAAAGAAAAGTGCGTCTTAGGGAGCAAAAAATACGGTATTCAGGTACTCAAGCATTATTCCCTAATTGTCCCGGTGGGCTCCCACTCTATCTAATGTACCTGGGGCAATGGGGATTAAGTGACTTGCCCAGGGCAAGGAGCAGTGCAAAATTTGAACCCACAACCTCCGGGTGCCAAGGCTGTAGCTCTAACCACTACATCATACATTCAGAGAACTGTGTTATATGTGTTTGTATTTTTATTGTGAATGTTTTTATTGTTATCTGCATACCTCTAAGTTAGAGGAAACAAGGGAGACCAAAGGCCTGTTGGCTGGATACCATCAAGAATGACATGGGAATGAACATCAAGCAATTGAAAGAAGCCATGGAAACAGGGAAGCATGGCAAGGACTGGCCTACAGAGTATCCAAAGGTGGGGCACGACTAAATGGATAATAGTAGTAGCTTATCCCTGGATTCTATATATGGCACCCAACATTTTCTGCTGAAATTTGGGCATATGCCCAAGTTGTATGCACAACTTAATTGATTAACGAGTCCTTATCTAGCAGTAATTGGGAGTTAGCAACCAATAATTGTGGTTAATTGGCATCATTTAGGATTTTTGTACGAAACTGGCTTCACGCTAGTCCATAAGGCTCAGACCTGACATTCATAGTATATATCTAAAAGGAAGGCATGGCCAGGGGCATTCCAAAGAGTTGCACTCAGAATACTGCCTTGCCATACCTAACTTGTGCCAGCATTTGCACCAGGTTTTAGCAGGAGTAGGTCCGATACCCAAAAGTTAGGAACGGGATTCACACTAAATGCTATTCTATATAAGGCTTGCACCTCTGTGCTGAATATATCGGTGCCAAAGTTTCACCGCCATTTGTAGAATCCCTTCCTTATTTAATAAGTTGGCTATAAGTGCAATAAATAGAAAAATAAAATAAATGGCAGTATTCTATAAATTATCCTCTTATAGAATGAGGGGCAATCTAAAAGGCTGTCAACTTCTGGATGACATAACAAATAGTGCTGTACCAAATAGCCTATTTTTCGGCCAAATATGAATAACGGGCATTGAGCTTTAATATATCAAATAATTAAAGAAGCAACATGGAATCAGAGATCAAGTGTTTATTTCAGTAGGATTTAGTACAGTTGCGCCCTGGATTATTCGTATTCGAATTTATATCACTATTCGACCAAATACAAATAATGTGTTCAAGGCAGTTTTCGAGGCCTAATCAAATACGAATATTCGGTAAAACCCAAACATGCTAAACTCATACGTGCAACTGTGCACCATGTATCATTGTTGCACCTCATTTCTTTAAGGTCTCATTTAAAAACACAAAACATGACTTATTTCACATAGCTGTGAAAGGCTAAAGCAAGCTTTCTTATTTTTGTGCCTGACTAACCCTGTTGGGCCAAATTCCAAACTTGCAAAATGAGGATTAATGGATTTTGCCAGTGTGAAAACTCTGTTTACAGGCACCAAAGGATTATTTGATTAATTTCTAGGCTTCAGAGGATTAAATCATTAATTATAACATGCAGTGCTGTGTTTCATTTCTTAACCACGTGAAGGCTAAGGATATTGTGAACATTCTTTGCTAAGCAAGTAGAATTCCATGCCAAATTAACCCTCCATGAAACTGAGGTGCTTAAATATTCCATGCAGGATCAGAATTTGAATAACTTGCCTGCTTAGAGTGGTGGTCACCCATGACCAATGAAAATTATGATCTTCACCTCAGCAGATTGTGGCAGTTGCTTCCATGGTCTATGACTGCAAACCCATCTGATTTGGTTGTTTGATTATATGGTTTCCATTGTGATCATATCAACAGACAGATTGGGGAAGATTATTAAACCATATTAGGGATGGCCCAAGGCTTACTATAGGTTAATTGTTAACTGTGGACCCCTTCCTCTAGCGTGGCTAAAGGCCCTTGCCTTCAGTTGTCTAGTTTCTCCTCTTCTCTTGCCTACTCTACCTTGCCTATTCTCATATGTTCAACATGTTCCCTTTCCTTCCCTTCCCAACCTCTACAGGTGACCAGCATCTCCTCTTCCCAGCCCTCTCTCTAACCCTACATGGCCAGTATATATTTTCCCTTCAATACTTTACCCCAGTTGTCCAGTATCATACTTTGTTTTCTCTACCTCCATCAACTGTCCAGCATATCTTCTTCCTGTCCCTGCCCTTCAAGTATTCAGTATTTCATTTTCCCTTATCTCTCCCTCTATGTTCAACATCTCATTTCACATACCTACACACCCTGTGTCCAGCATCTCATCTCTCCCCCATCCATGTCCAACATTTCATCTTTTTCTCCTACTCCCCTGTATCCAACATCTCATCTCTCCCCCTTGTTCTCCGTGTCCAGCATTTCATCTCTCCCCTTCTTATTTGTGTTTAGCTTCTTATCTCTTGTTTCCAGTCCCCTGTGGCTTCCTGCCAGGCCTCCCAATACTGCCACTTCTCCCTTCTTCCAGGCCAGAAGAAGCATCAGCACAGTGCAAGGTCTTCCAGTACAAGCCTATGCTTGAGCCCTGGATCATCTCACATTCCTCCGATGCAGTCTTCCTGTTGAATAGGAATGGAATTCAGGAGTGCTTGAGTGTAGCCTACACTTAAAGGTCATACACTGCACTAAGAACACTTTAAAGTGCTCTCCTGCCACTTCAGTGCTGCCCTCCAAATTTTGCTACTCTTGATGGATATCTAGTTCACTTAGGTGAAACACTTTAATCCAGGTAGTTCGGGGCTGACTGTGTATCTGTTTTGGCACAACCTATCAGACTGAAAGACATTCTAATAAAGGAAAGAACTTGAAAGGACTTAGGGGCTGATTCTACAAATGGCATCCTGATTGTAGGCAGCGGTAGGTGTCCTACCGCGTCTCACCAGCCAATTGGGACATACGTTTGTTTGTTTTTTAAATGGATGCATGTAGGTGTCTATCTCATGCCTACGGAGACGCATAGGATCATTTATGGACACCCAAGGCCGGCATGGATGTAGATTTCATGGGTGTCTGTAAGCATGGGTGTGGTTTGTATGCATGTCTGTAAGCGTCCTTAGGCGTATCTGTAGGCCCAAGATAGATGCCTTAAATGTAGGCCTGTAAGATGCTGGCCTATATTTAAGACGTGTTAGAAAAAAAAGTTATGATTCTCTAAAGGACGCTGATATATGATTGATATGCGATCAGCGTCCGCTTCTTAGGTGACCTCCGAGATTGGTGTCCTTTAGAGAAACAGGTCCTTAATGTTGGCTCAGTATTGAATATAAAGGAATAAAGCTAGCGGTGTTCAGCAAAAAACTACTACTAGTTGAATATCTAGCCCTTTAATTTTTCAGACCTAGAAGCCAGACCTCTGGAGATGTAATCAGGGCAGGATTAACCAATAGGCCTAGGGCCCGAAATGGTCAGGGGGGCCCGATGAAGGAAGACATCAACATTGTTTTTTCCAAACGGCGATGGGCCCCTCCAGCATCGATCGGCAACGTGCTCCCCCCCGATCGGCAATGCGCTGCCCCCCCCCCCATCGACGGAAAGTAAGACAAGCAAGCAACGTGGGTAAGAAAGGCAATGGGAACTGTAATTGTGCAAGCGGTGCTGCTTGCCCAAAGCTTCCCTCTGACGCAACTTCCTGTTTCCGTCTGGGCACATGATGGGGTGGGGTGGGGCAGGGGGCCCAGTGTACTTGTGTGCCTATGGGCCCTCGACGAATGAATTCTGCCCTGGTTGTAATGTAATGGTCTTTACCTTTAAATACATTCACTTTCAGATATTAAAATTTTTGCCATCTGCTGTCTTAATGTTTTCAAGGAACTATGGCTCTTTTATCTTTGAAATTAAATATTTTCCAGCCTTTTCTCTAAGCAAACAGTTGGCCAATCAACTTTCCTTTCTCATGTGGCATTATGTGGCCATAGATAAGATTGTTCTCTCTTCTCTTCTGCTCTTCCTTGCTAAGATTTTCACAAAGCAACTGTACAATGAAATGAATGGCACAATGCATGAAGCATCTAGTGACTACATGAGAGGTAATGAAACAGCTCATACACTGTCAGTAACTAGAAAGCTCAGCCATATCCATTAGTGTCAATTAAATCTGTGGAAGTGAAGCAAAGGGAATATCTCATTCTTTGAGCTGTAATAAGATACCCTCCTCCTTTAATTAGAAAACCTATGGGATCTTTCAGCAAAACAGAGACGGTAGCGATTTCTTAACACATTTGGGATTTTGTAGCCAGTATAAATTAGAGCTCACAGCACCAATCACTATGTAGTTCATAGTCCACTTCCAGGCTCTTTTTTTATGCAGCATTAAAAAAGTGCCTGTGCTATCCCCAGTGTTGGTCTTTTCTGAGCGCTGAGGCCATTTTCCCTTTAGCGTGTGAGCTCTTACTGACAACCATTTTTTTAGGTGGTACAAGCTCAGTGCATTACCCACATACTAATTGGTTAGCAGGCAGCAATGTAGCTTTGCTAACTGATTAGCACAGAGCACACCTACTCTCCACCCCCAGACCCGCCTCCAGCGCTGAAAAATAGAAACTATTTTTTAGCGTGTAGGTAGTATGCACACATGCAAAAACTACCTGAGTATGCCTCAAAGTATTGTATTTTAACCTGCGGTAAGCACTCGCTAGTACCTACCGCAGCTTATTTATTTATTAAGATTTATTTACTGCCTTTTTAAAGGAGTTCACTCAAGGCAGAGTACAGCAAGGGGGTGTCAGGTGTTTGAGGTATGGTGTCAGGGGTTCGGGGAGGGTGTCAGCAAGAGGGAGTGGGCATCCTTCCTGCCAGTCTTCAATGGATGGGGGTGGTGTCAGGGGTTCGGCGAGGGTGTCAGCAGGAGGGAGTAGGCACCCTCCTGCCAGTCTTCATTTGTGTGTGGGGGGGTTGGTGGCAGGAGGGAGTGGGCATCCCTCCTGCCTATTTTGGGGGGTACGTCAGCTAAAGGAAGGCTTCGGAGCAGGCTTCTCAAAATTTTTTGGTGTGGTTTGGCTGGCTCGTTCAGGTAGTAGGCACGAGGGGAGCTGGGAAGGAGATGCTGACCCATGGTGAGGGATGTCGCCTGTCACTGTCTATGTAATGGGGGGGGGGGGGTTCTGGCTGTCTTCAGAGCTGGAGCTGAAGGACAGTGCTGGATTTGGGCTGGGGGAATAATGTGTGTGGGGGGGGGAGTTAGGGTTTGAGAGAAGGGAGAGAGGTTCTGATGTGGAGAGGGGACTGGAGCTGAAGGGAAAAGTGGTGCTAGACCTAAAGCTAGGAGTTGGAGGAAAGGGAGAGGATTCGTGGCTCAAAGCTGGAGCTAGAGGGAAGGGTGAGAGGTGTTGAACCCATGGGAGGAGAGGCTAGAGGGAAGGGAGATTGGATCCTTGGGACATGTTGAGAGACTGGATGGGAGCATAGGAACAGGAACACAAAGGGGAACACTTTATGGGGGTGATATATGGATACAGTCAGACATAGGAGGGTATATGGATACATAAGATGGCTGTACATGAGAGAGAAGAGAAAAGCAGAAGAGAGATGTTGGACTTGGGAGGGGGGACATAGGGACACAGATGATTGATACTGGACACAGAGACGATAGGGACACAAGAATAGTGTTGATGATGAAGATAGGGAGATGGGCACAGAGGAAATACTAGAAAGGGAAGTATAAGAGACAGAGAAGGGAGATGCGTGCTAAATATGGGGGGGGGGGGGACAAGATGGAAGATGAATGGTGAGCATGGAGAAAGAAGAAATGTCAAATGATCAGGAGACTCTGGCAAGTGAGTTAAGAGTAGACAGACGGAAACAGAATCCAGAGCCTAAGACTAATGTGTTGTGAAGAATATAATGGCCAGATAGCAAAAGGTAGCAAACCAATTATTTTCTATTTTGTGATTAGAATATATCAGATTTGAAATATGCATCCTGCTAGAGCTGGTGTTAGATATAACTGGGGACTGCAGAGCCCAGACTGTGCTTCTTTAGCTTCCAGCTGGCTTAGGGCTCTCTTTGATTTCCTAACACTATTCCTGCCATGTGTGACTGAAGTATTCTGTTAGCTTGATTTTTCTATGTAGCATTTTGTAGTAATTTGATTTCAGTTTTCTCGATAGAGGAGGGGATATTTGTGAGGGGGAGGAGAGGGGAGACAGGGGTTTTGTTGATCCTTGCTCTGTATTATTTGTGATTTATAAAATGGCAATTGTACAGAATATTGTTTCTTTGTATACTTTAATAAAATAAGTTCAGTATAAAACTATTCGAGGCTTGTGTGGCTGGGATCAGATGGTTTGCACGGATGCGGCGGGGATGGGGACTGAGCTGATGGGGACAGGGACTGAGCTTGCGGGGATGGGGTATGGACAGGGACTGAGCTGAGCTCGTGGGGACGGGGACACATTTTTTTCCCTGTGTCATTCTCTAGTTTTCAAGGCCTACATTTCTGGTGCCTACCTTTCATGAGAATCGCATCCACAGAGGTGCCTTACGATGCCTAACGCTACTTCTGGTGCTAACCACACCTACAGTGGTGTTACACATTGTAAGGTACTTTTTAGGCGTGATAATGGCGCAGTTTTTGGAGATGCTCAGAGGTGCCTCCATTTCATGCCTACAGAAATGCATAGGAATGCTTACAGATGCCAAAGGCCATTTCCAATGGAAACCATGCCGGCCTTGGGCATTGGTAGGCATGCCTAGATTCCTCCGTAGGCATGAGTCAGATGCCTATATTGTAGGTGGCTTTCGTGGCATGGAAAGTTTTCAAAAACATGCATCCTGATTGGCTGGTAAGACAGCGGTAGGACATCTACAACTGCCTACAATCGGGACGCCATTTGGAGAATCAGCCCCTCGGTTTCTGGTAAGTATAAAAATTGAATATTTTATTTTGAGAATATTTTTCTGTGCATCTTTCAAGCACACTTATTGGGCACATATTTTAAGTGAAGAATTTCAATGGGGAAAAAAAAAAAAGAATTTCTTTGCATAGTATGGAGCTTTTATTTATTTTTATATTAAGGAGGATCAAAAAAGATAACGTGCTTTGTAAATGCAGCAAAATTAGATACTTGGATACATCACATCCTCCTCCCCCCTCTTTTTTTAAACCAATGTTTTTTCTTTTTAATTCCATCACTACACTACAATGGATGACTCTAATCATGGATAAAACTACAAATGCCTTCAGTGCTGAATTGGAAACACTGCTCAGGATGGTCTGACAAAGTCAGCAGCATTTCCAATCTCCAGATCAATACACCCGTGCAACCGAATGAGGAGCAGCTGCAAGGCAGGCTGCATAGTCTGCTCATTTATACACTGCAGAAGCATTTTTCAGCGCTGTTTCATCAAACCCTGGTCCTGTTCTAAAGCTTTTTTTTTTTTTTTTTTCTTTTATTACATTTGCTTTATTTCTGTAAAAATTTTAGTTCTATAAAAATTTGATGCAGATATACAGATAAAGTTGCAAACATGAGCAACTGTACATCAGTATTACATGCAGCTGCTTCCACAGCATAGAAGGTACTAGCTCCATAAAGAGGCATCTGAAGAATGTTTATATTAAAGCAGCTAAGTAATCTTGTTCAATTCCACTGTAAGAACAGTACCTGTTCTAAAGCTATACACTGCATAGAAAACATTGAGCAACTAAGGGCTCCTTTTACTAAGGTCGCTAGCGTTTTTAGCACCCGCACAAAATTACCGCGCACTACATCACGCGGTATAATGCCAGCTCAATGCTGGCGTTAAAGTCTAGCACGCGTGGCAATTTAGTGCACGCTATTCCATGCGTTAAGGCCCTAACACACTTTAGTAAAATGAGCCCTAAGTTTCACCCCCAACCAACTGTACCTGGCGGGGCCTAGGGAAAAAAACCCTGAGGAGGAATTACAGTACAACCCAGAGAGCAGTGTCTGATGAAAGAGCTACTGTAATATGAATGGTGCCAGACAGCAAATCTTGGGAAGAAGGGTATGTCATGGATTGCCTTTCTGTGGTACAGCCAAGGAAGTCTACATTTATTATTTATTTATTCAATTTTCTATACCATTCTCCCAGAGGAGCTCAGAACAGTTTATATGAATTTGTTCAAGTATTGCAACATAATTCCCTGACTGTCCTGGTGAGCTCACAGTCTATCTAATGTACCTGGTGCAATGGGGGAGCAGGTGACTCGCCCGGGGTCACAAGGAGCAGTGTGGGCCTGCACATACAACCTCCTGGTGCTTAGGCTGTAGAACCAACCATAGTATGGTAACAGATAGCATGTTAAACTTAGACAAGATGGCAAAACATAGCTTATAGCATGGTAAAACATGAAACGGTGAGACACAGCATAAACTACGATACAACCCGATCTTCTATCTTTTCAGTAACAGCTCCCACACTCTGGAACTCTATTCCAACTTATATAAGAGAAGAAAACCAATTAATAACAAATAAAAACTTTCCTATTCACCAATGCTTTTGAAATCTGAAACTTTTTCTTCTGGGCTAGTCCAGATTAAAAAACTAACCCCCCCCCCAAAAAAAAAACAACAAACAAACAAACACTTCAATTACTGCTCAAACAAGATCCTCCCTTCCTATTGTACTTCCCTTAAATGTCTGACTATTCTATAAATTTTATGGATTTCCCCCTCCCCCCCCCCATATCCTTCAGTCTCCAATCTGTCTGTAATGTCTTGTCCGTTTAGTTTTATATTATTCGTTTGTAATTCTCCTGCTTTATGTTTATTTTATATTCTGTACACCGTTTAGAAGTATGATATGCGGTATAACAAATTTTAAATAAACTATAAACATGGTGAGTACGGTTCGGCAAAACAGCGTGGCAAACAGTTTTACAAAGCATAGTTAATATAGTGTGACATGATTTGGCAAGGTGGTAAGACAAGCGTACATGACAAACAAAGCATGGAGAACATAGAACGGCAAACATTGTGCGGCAACCATGGCATGAGAGATTGTAGCAAGGCAGACAGTGTGGTATACACAGTGTGGTAAATATGGCGTATAGTATGGTATAGAAGGACCGTGGTGAACTGTATGACGTAGTTATTTTTCTTATGCTTTTCTTATGTACTTTAGTTTTTAATTAGTTCTTCCTTCTGTTATGTTTTCTATTCTTAATTATATGTGAACCGAGTCGAACTCCACTGGGAGATGACCTGGTATATAAACCAAAGAATGTGGGATGGTCAGACATAGGATGGAGCTCATCAGCTTGTGAGGCTCAAGATAGTGGAGCATTTGGGGCCCTTTGTCAGAGGGTCCAGGGGATTTGGATTGGCACAGGATCAGGGGAAGAAGTGTGTTTTTATAGCTTTCCTGAAGTTCAGTAGGCCTTCTAATGATATACAGTTACTGTCTCGATCCCTAGTGGACTCAAGTTTAGCTTTTTTTTTTTTTTTTTGTAACTGAGAGGATTAAGTGACACCCAGGATGACAAGGCGTTGCAGTGGGAATTAAACTCAGTTCCCCGTGTTTATAGCTTTCTGCACTAACCATTAGGCTACTCCTCCAGAGAGGGAGAAGGAGCTTTGACTTCGCTATCATAAAATCCTTATCCAGAGGGAATACAGGATTTGGAGCAGTCCCGATTAAAGCTGCTAATAAACCTAGAGGTACAGTCCCAGGCCAAAGTCATCCTGGAGCTTTTCTATTTATATATCAACCTCAGCAGCCCCCCCCCAAGAAGAAACAAAAGTCTTTGTTATTTTCAATAAAATAAAATCAGTAAAAAAAATTACATATCAAAATCAACCAGAAGATAATGAGATTGAAAACACATTAGAGAAGGAAACTAGTTTGAGTCTGAAATTCATGCATTAGGCTCTCCACATGCTCTCTTTCTGTGTACCACAGGCTGTGACAAGTGAGCTAGAAGAAACAGCCCTTATTATCAGGCAGATGTAATTTTCATTCTAATACGTTCACTCTCACTGATTCTCAGTGATTCAAGTTCATGAAATCAGCGCTGGAAATGAGACTAGATTTGCTCTGACAACAGGTCAGAAAATGAAAGGCACAAGAGACAAAGGTCTTATCACTTCACGCTGTAGAAGAGACTGTCGTTAAAATATGCCAATTTTTCTTTCATCTTTCCATCACTTTTTATGTACGACATCATTGACGGTAAGAAGCTGACTTTAATTTCCTTAAGGAAATAAGTCCACTTGTTTTTAGACCTCTTGGTGGATATTGTAATACATATGGGCTCAAGACCATATCAATCCCTTCTTCAGATATAGTTCAGAACATCATTTTGGTTGATCTAATAAAAGTACAACAATCTACCATGAATCTCAGTTCTTCAGCTTTAAAAAAAAAAAAAATGCAATAATATAGAGCAAGAAGACAAAATAAAACCAAAAATGAAACCTCCCCATCAGCAACATGAAATTTAAGTGGGAAGAAAATCCTCCACCCTTAGTAGTAATAATAATAATAATAACTTTATTCTTCTATACCGCCACAGTCTGACGACTTCTCGGCAGTTTACATCGAAGAGAACTGGACAATCAGCGAAGTACAAAATACAAATAGTAAACGTACAATATATTTAAGGATAATCAGAGTATAATTAGTGGAAGGTAGAGACTGCCGATGATCCCTTAACCAAAGTGGTTTTTCTTGTTGTTTTTTAAATGACTTCTTGCACTCCCATTCCTTCAATCCTTTTGCATTGCATCTCATGATAAGATTGCCATTCCTACAATTTATTCAAAAGTCAAGCTGAAAGATTTCAAGTAACTGAGCTGTGAAACCTCTTTTGGCAGTATCCCCATTTCTACAGCTATTGTTTAAGTGACTATATAAGCACTGATGCATGCAAACTCAGTAAAACATTTTTCCAAGTTATTAATGAGACTGAAATGTTTGTTTTCATTCCAGCCCTGGTAATACGGTTCTACACTTCAAATAAATTTGTATAAGCTGATCTACCACTTCCAACAATGAAACGCTTATTAAAAAATTTCATTTTGATAAGATTTAAATCTTTTCAGCTTATTTCAAATTTATTTTTATTTGGTTTTCCTTCTCATTGCTTTCCAGAGATCTGGCCAAAAAGCTAATACGAGTCATTCCTTTTAGTATATGTGAGGAGAGAGAGAGAAACATATTTACAGCCCATTTTTACAAGTTAAAGGTAAAAAAGAGAGAACAACAAATAAAGGAAGAAACGTTGAGTAGAAAAGAGTAAAGAAGGAAGATTTGGCCTCTTATTTCTCATCTCCCCTTTTTTTCTACTTCCCTTTCTCTTTAAACCAAGTATCACTTCTTCCATCTCTTCACAAACTGGGCAGTCAATGACAGGGCTTTGGCTTCTGTGTGGAATTAAGGGCTCCTTATACAAAGGTGCGTTAGGGCCTTAACGCGCGGAATAGCACGTGCTAAATTGCCACGTGCGCTAGCCGCTACCGCCTCCTTTTGAGTAGGTGGTAGTTTTTCGGGTAGCGCGCGCTAATCCGGTACGTGTGCTAAAAACGCTAGTGCACCTTTGTAAAAGGAGCCCTAAGTTTTCTGGGTAAATGATGCCCTGAGACAAACCAAATAGGAAAGCTGTTGTGTCCATGATGACACATTTCTGGAAAGCAAAAATAAGACGGCAAAATTCTGCACGAACCTAAATGGATAAGCAAAGGAGCAGTGGACAGCTGCATGATTGTTGAGTAGACAACCTGATGATTCCTGATGCAGGCTTTGTAGCTGAAACACGGTCCATGTCAGGTCCGTTTTTCATGTTCCACTTCCTATTGGTACCCTATGATGGTGTGTGGCTGGCCCCTGTAGTGGTGCCGGCTCTGTGGTATCAAGAGCATTAGAATGGTTCGTTGGAGCAGGCCTTCAGAGCTCACACCCTCACACTGAGGGCGTTCCTTCACTATTTAAATATTAAATACCGTATTTGCCGGCGTATAAGACGACTTTTCAGTACCTTAAAATCCTCCCCAAAGTCGGGGGTCGTCTTATACGCCGGGTACTGTTTACGTGCCGGTCCGCAGAAAATTCCTGCCGGTCCGCACAGGACCGGCGAGATGGACCCGTTAAATTTTCTGCCCCGATGGTGTTTGCAGAAATCTTCTGTTCCTCCCAGCCTCGGGCGATCAAGACAGGCGGTCATTCCCTCTGTGAGTCTCGCCTATGCGGAAACAGGAAGTTGAAACAAAATAGGCGGGACTCAGAGAGGGAAGGTCCCGACGTTTGCAGCCTGTCTTGATCGCTGCCCCTGCTGAGTCGCCGAAGAGGGCCGCGGGGAAAGTGCAGGCAGAGAGAAGATGGTCAGCGTGCGCGGGGAGGTCAGCGTGTCGATTGGGGCCATCAGCAGCGTTTGTGCTGAGTCTGCCCACGTGCAGGATGCGGCGGGTAGGGGCCTCCGACTCGTCTTGGGCGGCTGGGCCTGCAGTGCAAAGCTGTTTTTGCCGGCTTGGGGGGGGGTCGCGAATCAGAAGAAGGGGTAGTCTTATACGGCGAGTATATAACAAACTCTATATTTTAACTGTAAAAGTTGGGGGGTCGTCTTATACGCCCAGTCGTCTTATACGCCGGCAAATACGGTATTATATTCATTGATGATTATTGTGAGACCGTAGCCCCACAAGGTGTACAATTCCCATGGCAAGCCCTTCCCCTTTTTGTCATTGCCACTTCCTGTTGGTGACATTAAAAGTTCAGTTTTCTGACACATTTATGGAGACAGGCTGCTGAAGTGGTTACAGAGCAGTTGATTATTAATTCAGCATTTTGGCTCCTACCTTTTAAAACCTGAAATTAACTCTCTGTCATTGCCGGTTAGATGTCTTGATGCATTGCCCTGAAAAACGCATGGTAACTGTCTTTGAAATGAAGTTTGGGCTCTTATAGGTTAGCTTATCCACACATACAACTGAAAAACCAGTACTCTAAAAGCTATCGCATATCATACATGACTGCAGTTAAGATAAGAGGTACCTATCTAATGACTAAACCACCTATTTCAAGGACAAATATTTTAATGAAGTAATCTTGAAATTTGCATAAAAATTACTTAAACAGAAAAGGTTCAGAAATTATGTATTTGAAAGAGGCATGCATGCCTTTCTTCTAGGGCCATAATTTAGATTTATGACCTATGCTTTCACTAGTATTGCAGCATTGATATGTTTTGCATACTTCTGTTATTTCATTTAAGCTTTTTTTTTTAAGTAGTATGTTATGTTTATAGCTCAGGATCACAGACAGCTTGGGAAGTATTTTTATAGCTTAACGATCCAAATTGCATACTAATCCTCTTATGATTCTTTTTCTTGTGTGCACAACTCCTGAAACCACACACTCTCTGCTGAAAATATTGGATATTTTGCAGCATATATAGTCATTAGAATCATTCATGCCATCAAGACTCTTTTCTGAATGATGCTTAGCCAGAATGGTCTGGCATGGAAAGATAAGATGTGAGAGGGCCTGGAATAAAAAAGGGGTAAAGGGAGTCTGATGCAAGGTAAAACAAAGATCAAGAAAGAAGAGATATAAAAGGAAAGAAAGATACAAAGAGATAAAGTGTCCTTATATGGAAAGATGACCCCCCTAGTGGTGTACTGTGAGACTACTCTTGGGAATTAGTAGTGCCATTTTGGATTACAGCACCAGCGAGGGCATGATCAATTGAGTTCAAGTATGGCAGACTTGGAGGGGACCTTTGGGAGAGCGGGGGAGGGTTTCAGATCTTTAAGGGAGGTGGTTTATAGTGAGGACTACTACTAGGAGGGGCTAGTAAGGATAGGGGGTTGGTTCTGGTTCTGGTTCTGGTTCAGGGGTCACTCTGGGGGAAAGGGGCTTGGACTTGTTGTGGGATGCACCCTAGAGGAGCATGCTGCTTTGGGAAGGGGCCTTTTCACCACAGTTTTTACGCTGGTGCAAGGCTCTTTTACACTATGGCCTAGGAGCATCGAGTTGTGGTTTGGCAAGCCAATGCTCTTGGCCAATGTTCGCTCTCAGGCAGCTTTAGTCCTTTACCACAGGAGTCAGCAACCTGCGGTACAGAGATATCCCAGGTTGATGACTCCCATGGTAAATCAAGGTACAATGAAAGATCGCCTTTTACCACACCTTGATAACTTCCTCCCTTAGTCCTTTCATAGCTTTGACATATTATCTCGTCCATTGTGAATGAGTTGATGTTCCTCTTATTGCCTCTTATGCGAACTCTTAACCCCTGTTTCCACTAATGCCCTCTATATTTGCTCCAAGCATGCTACACAGTGTACTGGCCATCTCCCACCTCTGCCAGCAAGCTTTACCACCTCCTTCTTAGTAAAGATTGTTACCTAATGTTTCCTCTGGGTCCTCTTCCCTTTTACATCAGAGCATGATTTCACATCCTCAGATTTTTTAAAATAATTTTATTTATAGAACATTAAATAATTAAACAATCAAGAAAAATCTTGTACAGAAAAGCTCAACAAGTTTCAAGTTTTATAAAAAATTTGATTAATTGCCTAAACAAAGTTTCAAGGCGATGAACAATAAAATACAACCAATAGGTTTAATCTTTGCTTTTTACAAAGACCAACATTTACAGACTTACAAAACAAGGGCTAGAGACTTACTGTTACAATAGGGTAATAAGGGGAAGAACTACAATATAAAAATAGGAAAGAACATAAAAGGGGAAAAAACAAAAGGAAAGGGAGCCAAATACTGTCTAAAATTCCGCTAAAAGAATGAGTTAAAAATTAACAACCATATCCATATGTTGTCCTAAAAAGGACGTTCAAGTATTAAATGCTTCCCTAAATAAAAAAGTTTTTATTTTAGATTTGAACCGATCCAATGATGGTTCTTCTCTTAGATCCTGTGGAGCGGCGTTCCAAATAGAAGGGGCAGTTACCGGGAAGATAGATGTACGTAGTGTGTATATATGATTAAGAGAGGGAATGGATAGAAGGTGAGTTGAAGAGGAATGTAGAGTTCTCGAGGGGTTAAAGGGGATCAAAAGTCTGTTTATGAATTCAGGACAGTTAGTAGTATATGTTTTAAATGTCAAAAGAAGAATTTTATAACTTATCCTGTGTCCTATTGTTAGCCAATGTGCCCTTTTCAATAATGGAGTAACATGATCATATTTTCTAGAATTGGTGATGATTTTTGTTGATGTATTATGAATAATTTGGAGGCAACGAAGCACTTTCTGTGTAATGCCATTGTAGAGAGCATTACAGTATTCGAGACTAGAGATTACAAGAGAATGTATTAGTATATTAGTAGCTGTTGAGTCTAGAATTTTTGATAATGAACGGATCATTCTCATTCTATAGAAGCATTTCCTAACAACTGCACTAATTTGTTCATGATAAGTGAAATTTGTATCAAAAATAATACCCAGTAATTTTATTGTTGTAACAATCTGTAATGGTGTGGATTTAATTTGGATAGGGCAAGAAAGCTGAAGTCCCTTTTTGTTTGTAAAAAGCATAACTTTGGATTTCTCGACATTCAGAGATAGCATATTCCTGCTAAACCAATTATTAATTAATTCCATTTTTGAATTGATCTCCTGTATCTCTAAAGAATTTTCAGGGTCTAATAATGAACCAATTGAATATCATCTGCATAGGCGTAGATAGAGAAACCGATTGATTGTCATAGAGTTAACAGCGGCGCAAAAAAGATATTAAATAACAGAGGAGATAGAATTGACCCTTGTGAAATCCCAAAAGGATTTTTAAACTGCTTGGATAATGATTTGTTGAAGGTAACTGTTGAGTAACGGTCAGCAAGATAAGAAGTAAACTAATCCAGAATCTGATCTGTTATGCCTATTGATTGCAGGCGACGCAAAAGCAAGTTGTGATCAGTTGTATTAAGACAACCGATTTATGATAGTCCAGATGGTACAAAATAGAGGTTATCAAACCTATGAGGGAATATTCAGTTGAATGGTGTTATCTAAACCCGGATTGGTTGGGGTGTAGTACCTTCGTGTGCTCTACAAAAACTAAAATCTGGTTGAAGACTATTTTTTCTAGGAGTTTGGCCTGGAATGGAATGTTGTATATTGGACGGTAATTAGTTATATCTGATGAGCTTGCTGCAAAATCCTTTAGAATTGGATAAATTGTTGCTTCCTTCCAAGCTTTGGGTACTGTGGCCATGGACAAACATGTTTTAACCAAATTATGAGTATAAGTATCGAACATAGAAAAGAATCGCTTTAAAATTAGAGGGGGTATAGTTTTGGATGAAGAACTTTTAAGATTCATAGTCATTATTGTGCGTTGGATATCGACAAGTGTTGGAATAGAGAAATGTAAACATGTGGAGAGAGGAAGGTTTGCAATAACTTCATTAATGGGGGGGTTATACTAATAGTTTGCCGAGGAAGAGTTGAGACTACTCATACATAAAATATTACAATTCAATTAATCAAGTCAAAGATAAATGAAACATTATGAGTTTAAGCTAAAGTCCACTATGTAGAAGAAGGTGGATCAGAAAATTATATAAGAAAGATAATTTTAATGCCAATAAAGGAATTATAACAAAAGTTCAGTGAAGACCTTCTAATTAAATCTGATATAGTACCTTCAACAACAGGAGACAAAGGAGGAACAGGAATCAAAGACTTCTTTGCCGCCAAAAAATTGGTTAAATGTAAAGGATCAAAAAATATATAACGTACAGATTTGTACTTCACAATACATTTACAATGAAATTTTTAAAAATACAGTGTTTCTATTCCTAACTATAATACACAAGGAAAAGAAGGTACCAAACCTGTTTGCAAATCATTTTGTAAATCACTCTTCTTAGTTTTTTCTGTCTTCTGATACTGTTTCTTTTTTTGGTTTTATTACCTTATGCTTTTTTCTTTTTAATTATTGTTAACCGAGTCGAGCTCCTCTTTTGGTGATGACCCAGTGCACAATCCAAGTTTTAGTTTAGTTTACATATATTTTTATTAGCAGTTTATCAAAAGTCCAAGAGTGTCTGCAAGTGAGATCACTTCTTCCCTGGGCTCCTGCAAGCGGATTCTCTTTTTGCTGGTGAACTTGATTCTCCAAAGCATTACAGGGGTAACCAGAGTGAAGGTAGGGCCACTGTACTATGTCCTTCAAGATCTCCTCTATGCCATTTTTGTCTGCTTCAGTTTTTCGAAGTTGTCATTCCAGCTTTCAGAGACCATAATCATTTATTGTGAGCTAAGCATTCATTGATGTGGGATTAAATATCAGATAATTGGACAGTAACCGATTAGAGTAAAAGAAGAGATAGCCCCCATTTCACTTCTGGATATCTTATTGAAACTGAAATAACATTTTCTAATCTTTTGAATCTCTCCACAAGTAATATGAAAAATTGTATTCAGAGGCTGGACAGCTAGGGTTGAGAAAAGTAAAAAGTTTTTAAATGGTTTATGTTTTGTGTTTCTACAAAAAAAAAAAAAAAATCAGTAAAATTTCTCAACTGTGAAGAAAAGCACAATTCTAGAAAATCTTTTCCAAATTAGATAAGGGACTTGCATTCATTAGTGCATGTTGGTTTATTTGAGTGTCTTAAATGTGCCCAAAATCAATTAATTGCATGTGTAAAGTTGATCTCCCCATGTTAAAAGGGGACTTGTATACTGCCTTTTTGTGGCTTTGGCATTCAAAGCTAACATTCAAAGTGGTGGGCACTGGAGGATTAAGTGACTTGCCCAGGATCACAAGGAGCAGCACTGGGATTTGATATCATAACCTCTGGGTGCAGAGGCAGCAGCTCTACCAATTAGCCACACCTAATGGGCATTTAAAAAATGTTTATTAATGAAAGGTTTGAAACAAACTAAAACATTTGATAATTCAGCAAAAGTCTGATGAACCACATTTTTTTTTACATATACAGTGGTACCTCGGTTTATGAGTGCACAGGTTTGCGAGTGTTTTGCAAGACGAGCAAAACATTCGCAAAATCGGCACCTCAGAAACCGAGCGCGCTTCGATTGGCGAGCGCTCCCCCTGCGAACCGGCACCCTCCCCCCCGCGATCCGGCACCCCCCCTGCCGCCATCGGGCCCCCCCGCCGCCATCGGGCACCCCCCCCACCGCCATCGGGCACCCCCCCGCCGCGACCTGAGTTCCCCCCAACCCACCCGAACTCTCTTCTTACTTTTCTGTAGCCTCAGCAGCAGCACTGGCACTGGCAGCTGCTGGTTACCCCTGTAATATGTCCTGTGCGTGGTGCTGGTGCCTGAAGATCTACTTCCTCTGCTGGGCCTGAGAGTTCACGGGGCAGCGGGGGGGTGCCCGATGGCGGCGGGGGGGAGTGCCGGATCGCGGGGGGGGGGGTGCCGGATCGCGGGGGGGCCTTCGGGGGGAGCAATGCCGGTTCTCGTGGGGGGGGAGCAGCACTGCTGGCCTCGGGGGGGGGAACATATCAAAGCAAGTTTCCCTTACTTCCTATGGGGAAACTTGCTTTGATATACGAGCATTTTGGATTACGAGCATGCTCCTGGAACGGATTACTTGGAATGTACTTCCCTTTTATATTTGAATTTGAAATTGCTCCAAATATCTTAAAGATCACACAACATTGAAATTTTAGTGGCAAGTTCCTAATATCACCTAATTACAATCCTCATCCAAATGGCAGATGAAATTTAATGTGAACAAATGCAAAGTGATTCACATTGGGAAGAATAACCTGAATCACAGTTACCTTGGGGATTAGCGCCCAAGAAAAGGATCTGGGTATCATCATAGATAATATGATGAAACCTTCCGCCCAATGTGTGACGGCAGCCAAAAAAGCAAACAGGATGCTAGGATGGTTAACAAGACTAAGAATGTTATAATACCCCTGTATCGCTCCATGGTATGACCTCATCTGGAGTATTACGTTCAATTCTGGTCTCCTTATCTCAAGAAATATATAGTGGCGCTAGAAAAGGTTCAAAGAAGAGCGACCAAGATGGTAAAGGGGATAGAACTCCTCTCATATGAGGAAAGACTAAAATGATTAGGACTCTTCAGCTTGGAAAAGAGACAGCTGAGGGGAGATATGAAGTCTACAAAATCCCCAGTGGAGTAGAACGGGTACAAATGTATCGATTTTTCACTCCGTCAAAAATTACAAAGACTAGGGGACACTCAATGAAGTTACAGAAAAATACTTTTAAAACCAATAGGAGGAATCTTTTTTCACTCAGAGAATAGTTAAGCTGTGGAACACGTTGCCAGAGGATGTGGAAAGAGCAGATAGCATAGTTGGTTTTTTTTTTTTTAAATAAGTGTCATATCTCGTGTGAATGCTGCCAACCTTTACCGAGCGTATCGCTACTAAAAAAAGACACTTCTTTTTTGACTGGCGAAATCAATTTGAACGGCAGCATACTGTGAATATCACCATTCGTAACTTAAGACTCCTGAGGCGGGCCTGTTGGCCGAAACATGTACATGTCGAGTCATTGAGTCGTTGAATGTATCATTGTGTCATTGGAGGAATAAAGATCTTCATATTATCAGATGAATTGGAGGACACTTTTTTAGTGCACATCATTCTGATGTGAAAAATTTTAATGCATTTTACAGTAAACATTTTTTTGTGCACTAAGGTCCAAATTCTATACATGGCGTCCCAAGTAGTGTGCATAAATCGGTCCACACAGCCAATTTCAACGCACAGCTTAATTGTTTAACAAGCCAATCAGTGCTGATAATTGGTAATTAACACCTAATTGATGCTAATTGGCACCAATTAAAAGTTAAGCACAAAACTTAGTAAGCGCAGTCTATAAAGGGCAAGATTCACAAAGCAAACCAATCGGTTTGCAACCCCTTTGCGACCAGATTTCCCTCGGGTCCCATTCACTAACCTCTCCAGCGATCCGCTTCGGATCCGTGCGTGCAAATGAGGAGAAACGCATGCAAAGTAGGCAGGGACATGATTCACAACACAAATTTGGGACACCGATTGGGCTGGCCGATCAAGAATAGAAGCGACTGCTTAGGACCAGTCACACAAGTCTCTGCCGACTCTCCTGCTCCATTGCCCTGCTCTCTGCTTGTGTAGGAAGAGGTTTCAGGTACCGGGAGAATCATGCGGCTCCTGTCCCTGCTCTGCTTTCTGCCCTGAACTCTGCTTTGGAGTCAATTTCTAACCAGAGAAGGCAGGAAGTGTGACTCTCTCTGCCGCCTTCCCTGCAGTGTGAGCCCGCGGGTTTAAAGCGGGGCTGCACGCCGCAGTGCAACCCCGCTTTAAACCCGCAGGCTCGCACTGCAGGGAAGTTGGCAGAGAGCAGGAGAGTCTGGGCGGCAAGAGCAGTGCTTCTTTAAATTATTTTTTCCCTCCATGTAATTATACATAGCTTCTGCAATAGATCTGTCTTTCGCATTTGCTCTAATATCTGGCTGTTCAGTAGTGACAATCCTGCTTGGCTCTCTTCGGTTTGCTAGTAGCTGTCACATTTCCAATTGTACCACTACCGCCCTGCAACTTTTTTAAGGGGAGAGCAGGAGAGTCGGCGTGCGTCCACATTCCAATGAGGAGAAAAAAAAAATCTTTGCTGGGCCCAGAGGTCCAGCGCATGCGCAGACTATCTACAGATGGTCTGCGCATGCGCTGGGATCGCTATCGAGTGATCCGGGCAGGTAAATGGGGGCGTTCATCCGATCACCCCCATCTGCATATAGGAGATTTCGAGAATTCATCGGACCTACCCAGATCAGGCAGGTTTGTGAATCTAGCCCAATGTGGTGCGCTTCACTTCTAGTACACGAATCTTAAAATGGGGCATGGCCAGGGAAGGAGCATTGACGGATCATGGGTGTTCCTAAAAGTTAAATGCACTGTAATAGAATATGCCCAATTTGTTCACAACTTAGGAGCGATATTTAAGCCTGGATTTTCTTGGCCTAAATGGGTGCGCCACAATGTTAAGCTACGTTCAGCCACTAAGCACAATTCTATATACAGCAGAAGCCTTTTATAGAATTGTTTTAAATGTTGTTCTGATCGGCACTGATTTTTTTTCTAGGCACAATGTATAAAATTTGGGAATAAGAACACATTAGGGCTTAAAGCCCCTTAGTAAAACAGCCCCAGAATCTTATACTAGGAGGATTATTACTTTCAGAAAATCAAATTTGCAAACTGAATCATAATTTCTAGGAGCCAAATGTTTCAAGCCCTTCTTTGTTAGATGGAGCTCTCGGAGGGATCTAGCATCTAGCACTGTTATTCATTAAGAGTGTTTGGCTAATCAAAGAGGTATTCCACCCAAGTGCTCATACTCTGCTGAGTTTTTGAGATCCACCGTGATCGGAGACAAACTCATTCAAGAAAATCAAGATTGACCAATTTTTATTTTATTGTGTTATAATAGACTCAATTGACAGAAATGTAGCCATAAAATCTGCCTTTATTGATGTGCACAATGCTGCTGTTCTAATTGCCACTATGATGAAAGACATAAAAGAATGAAATGAGATTTTTTTAATCTAGTTACTTGAAGTCAAAGACCATTTCAACCTATTAATGCCTCCTTTTATTTTGAGCATGATTTTTATGACATTCAATTTGCTGGTTCTGTAGTGCCTCAGTGGACAAACCCCATAGTCTTTGAAAATCAGTGGCAGTTTCTAATAGTAAATATATTATTACTATTAATGTTTCTTCAGAAATATTGATCTTAAATCCATCACTCTAAAATGGTGTATTCATTTAATAGTTTTTTTGGATGAGTTTGATATGCATTCTATTTGTGTTTCCGAGCCATGCGTTTGAAACTGAAATGGAATGCTTTTCTGATTCTCTTGAGGGACAGTTAAATGTGGCCTGTGTTGTGACTTCATGTCACATTTTCACAATAAACAATGCAATTTTGTTAAGAAAATAGTAATTTGTGATAGTAAGGGGCTCATAATTAAAAATCATCATAAGTTGGTGCTGGGACGGCCAAATGCCAATTTTCAAAGCTCTTTCTGAATGTTTAACAAGGTATTTTGTCCACTGTACATAAAGAGTTCCAGGAGGTGTGGTTGGAGACGTGTTATGAAACAAAAGGAATTGACCCCACGTACTCACCTTTATAGGACCCCCAGGGACCCCTGAAGAAGACTTTTTGTCGAAACACGGACCATGTTGGGTCCTGTATCCCTAGCGGACTAGGTCCTTTAAGGCTCTTATGTGGATGATTTACTTTTATGTGGATGGAATTATTTTATGTGGATGATTTCAGTGTACCTTTGGAACTTTGATACTTTCAAATAAAGTCCATTTAGGAGCATCGTCACTCCACAGAGTTTTTTTGGTTTTCTCTGGAGACGTGTTATGGGCAGGCTTTCTGAGGATGTCCTGGCTTCGACATTTTGGTCTAGACCTGTTTTAGAAGAGTCTAATTGTCAAAAAGGTACCCAAACTGACCAGATGACCACAGGAGGAATTAGGTAATGACCCTCCCATACACTCCCACAGTGGTCACTAACCCCTCCCACCCTACGAAAACCTGAATGAAACAGTATATATCTGTCTCTAGAACAGTAGCATCTGCTATGGGAAACCCTAGTAGAGCATCACACAGGTGTGTTAAGCATAGGCATCAGAATGGGGGAGGCCACAGGGGCCATGGCCTCCCCCCCAAATTTTGCATCACCAGTTTTAGACCTCCCACCCACCCTTCTCTCAGTGCAATGCTTTAAATCTTTGGACAGCCACCGTGCAGCCACCACACAGCATCAAACAGCAGGCCCGGAACCCTTCGTTCTACTTCCAGGGGCAGGCCTGCTTGTTGACGCTGCACAGGTGCTGTTGAAAATTTAAAACTAAAGTGCTGGGAAGAGGTGGGAGGGGGGGACTCAGGAACTGCTGAGAGGTTGTGTGCAAGGGCAGAGTTCCCCCCCCCCCCCCCAACAAAGCACCGTTTCACTGCCTATGGTCTTAAGTAACCTGGTGGGTGGGCTAGTGAACCATAGAGAGGAGAAGTCAGACCCATAAGCTACTCTACTCACTATATTTATGGTGGAAAAGTGTGATGCCACCAAAACCCTGCTCTACTGCCATATAGGTATCACCTATTGCTATAAGGGCTATTGGGGTGGTAGACAGGTGGGTCTAGTAGGTTTTAGGTGAGTTTTAGGGGCTCACAATAAATTATAAGGGGGTTATGGAGAGATGTACTTCTGGCATCCTTTATGTGAAGTTCACAACAGTGCCTTCTAAGAAGTCCCATTGCTCTGTTGGCATATCTATGTGGCTAGTCCATCACAATGATGGCCACTCCCACATCCAAATGGTCTGGATTTGGATGTTTTCAACTTGGATGTTTCTGTGGTCGAAAATGGTATATAAAGTTAGGTGTCTTAAAGGTTGGATGTCCTGTCTGCCAAGGCATCCAACTAGGCAATTTTTAAACAAAAAAAATGGGGGGACGTATAGTAGTTCAGGTTTCAAAAATAGATGTTTCTATGCTTCCGACTTTGAATGTTTTGTGGGAAACATCCATGTCGGACTTAGACATCCTTTTCGAAAATGGCCCTCTAAAGTTCTTGCTGCAAGTGAGAATGCAATTTTTAAATAGGTTTACATGGGTAAATGGTGTCCACAAACACAAAAGGCATCTTCATGTTCCATAAATTTAAAGTCCAAAATAAGTGATCCTAAAAGCTCAAGGCTATGAATCATCAAAGTAATATTCATACAAATAAGATGGTATAATCATTACCTAAAATATTATTTAGGACCATCATGGCACACCAAAACATATTACTTCTACTTTCCCCTTTTCTACTCCTATGGCTTCATTGTACTGTCTTCTTTTGATACTAACTTTCCTCAACCTCTTTCCCCATCTCAAACCACTCCATACCTCAATACCATACTGTCCACCTTCTGAATTCATCACCTCACCTTCCTTCTGTTTTCCACCTTTTTCTTAGCTCTGCAACTTCCACATTTTCTTCCTCTCATTCAACCATCCCTGTTCTGTTTGAGTGCACCTCATCTGTGGCACTGTCATCATGCCTCTCCTATTCTCCTTAGTACCCCCTTGCTCCTCCTTTTCTCTCTACTGGGGACATCAATCCCAAACCTGGTCTTCCTAATCTATCCTCACCCTACTCATGCAGATCACACTGCAATGTCTCCAATCTTATCTGTTCCTCTACTTCTTCCTTTCTCTCTGCCTTTCTCATGTACCCTGTGGAATGTCCGTTCTGTTTCCAACAAGTTTGCATACATCTGCAACCTCTTTATTTCTCATTCTCTCCATCTGCTTACACTAAATGAAACCCGGCTCTGCCCTGAAGATTCCACTTCAGTTGCTGCCCCATATACCTCATCCAGTTGGTTGCGGAGGTGGCATTGGTCTGTTACTCTTACCTTCTTGTAGATTTTAACATCTCCTCACACCTCAGTCTCATTGCTTTTCTTCTTTTGAAACCCACTCCATCCATCTATCTGCTCCCCTGCCTCTCCAATATAAGTTTATCTTTCACAGCTACTGAGGATAAACATGTAAAGCTTTTACATCATCTTTAGCATATTATAATTCTAAAATAAGTTATTCTTTAGTCCCATCCAGATTTTAGATAAACTCTCAACAGTGCTCACAAGATTAGATATCTCCATGGTAGATTTCAATACCATAGTATCAAGCTTTTGGAAAACACTCTAGATAGTCTCCAGTGTTATCACCATGGGTTTTCCAAGTTGTTCTCAAACAGCAATGGCACTTCCAATGCTTTCAATATCTTCAAATGACTCAGTGACCTCTGCCTCTTGAATAGGGGTTTCCTACATAGACTACACCATCCCACAACTCCACTGCAGCATCGCTTCATCATTCAGATGCAGTGGAGGGTTAGGTACCAGAGGGGAGAGTGTAACATTCAATACCAGGTCCACGAGTTCTCTTCCACTCAGAACCCCTCTGGACACATCAACTGGAATCCAGGAGGTGAATTGGGTAATTGCTGCTGTCTGGGAGATGAAGTTCGAGCAGTTGAAGGAGTAGACTTGATAGCTCCCTTCCATTTAGTATGTGACTTTGAAAACAGGTAAAAATTTAGCAGCAGGACAGAAGAAATGCTCCAACTCACAACCACCCATGTGCCATCATCTTAGCAACTTCCCCCCCTTCCTGGATCTGATTCCCCTTTCTTCTTTTTTCACTGACTTTGACTCCTGGCTTTCCTTCTTTCTCAAACCTTCATCCCCTTCCCTCATCATTGGTGATTTCAATATTCATGCTAATAACCCCTCTAAATATTATACGTCTAGGTTTCCTTGCTTTAATATCCTCATTCATCCGGCAGCTGTGCTTCACCACCCCTTCACCACCCCTACACATCAGAGTGGCCACCCCTTGATCTTGCCTTCTCCAACTGCTCAATCGCCAATTTCTCCAGTTTTTGCCTTCTATGATCATCATATGATAACTTTCACAATTAATCAGCCTCTCTCCCAAGACCCAGAAAATCTCCACCAATACATTTAGGAATCTTCAAGATATTGACCCTTACACTCTCTCCACCACTGTCTCATTATCCCTCCTCTCAAACACTATGTTATGCAAGTGTGTCAATGAGGGACAGAGAGAGTACATGTATATAATTTGTAAACCACTTTGGTTATACCACAGAAAGGCAGTATATCAAGAATATAATAATAATAGTGATAATGCGCATCTTGTTATAGAATTGCCCCTCGGAATTTTTCTATTAAGTGTAGCGCAGTTTGGTGACCCTGTTAATGAGTGGGTAAATTTGCCTACTTTGGAGAAAGCAACTTAATGGTTTATATCTGGATAAAATGATAACTTGGCAATATGGAGGAGTGGCCTAATAGAGCATTAGCTTGAGAAGCAGAGAAGCCCAGATCACATCCCAACTTAGTTCCTTTTGATCTTAGCCCTCTATTACCTCAGGTACAAATTTAGGCTGTAAGTCCTTTAGGGACAGGAAGGACCTAAAAATCAGTTCTGATTAGTGCAAAGTTAAGCGCAATTCTATAAAAGTTAGGTGCCCAGTATAGAATCATGCTTAGATGACACTAAGCATTTTAGAATTTAGGTGCACCCTATTTATGCCAGGGTTTTCTTGGCCTAAATGCCTGCAACTAAGTTAGGCTCCCAATGGCTCCTAATTCAAAAACAAGTGTCTAACTCAAAAATACACCCACGAACCACCCCTAACCATGCCCACTTTTAACAATGCACTTTGCACTAGGCACCTAACTTTTGTAGAATAATGCCTACCAAGTTATGCACCTACCTTTTAATTAACTCCATTTAGGGCCAATTAAAAGGTGTTGAGTGCCAATTATCAGTGCTGATTTAGCCTATTAAGTTAGGTGCCTATATTGGCTAGGCATGCAGATGTAGGTGCCTAACTTTAGGGGACTTTGCAGAATTGGTGGAGAAATGCCTATTGCAATGAATGTAACTCATTCTGAGCTACAACTTAAAAAGACATGAGCCAAATAGGCAGTTCCATAAAGTAAGGAGTGGTAACTAAAAGCAGAGAAAGTGTTTCTGAGAGAGAGAGTCCATGGGAATTTAATAACCTTTGCTGCAGTTATGCAACGTTGAGACTCGAAGGTCTACATAAGGGTGGTAGACATTTTGTGATGCCTCCACTGGATTGCTCTCTGCTTGAATTAATTAACACAAAGGATTTAGAAGCCACCTCAACCTGTATATTATTCAAGGACGCAGCACTACATCAACCGTGAGCTGCTTCTTTCTGCAGAAGCCTTTGAAAGGCAACAATAAATTGTGCTATATTTGTGACTGTTTTACAGTTCTATGACTTCATTCACTGATTAGTCCTTTGTCCTTTGTTTTATTACCTTTTGTTTTAAGAAAAATATTGACATGGCATCCAATTATTATACTAAATAGTAAAAGGGCTGAATACATGAGGCAGTAAAACTCATTGAAGTTTACAATTGGAATCCCCTACACTAGGGGTAGGCAATTCCAGTCCTCGAGAGCCAGAGCCAGGTCAGGTTTTCAGGATATCCACAATAAGTATGCATGAGATAGATTTGCATCTCAAGGAGGTAGTTCATGCAAATCCATCTCATACATATTCATTGTGGATATCCTGAAAACCTGACCTGGCTCTGGCTCTCAAGGACCGGAATTGCCTACACCTGCCCTACACTGTCAGAGAGGGAAGAGAGAAGCTCTTTCATTTAGCACCATCATCTTGTTATCTAGATAAGGTGTGAAGGCCAAACATGATGGGTTTATAGTGATGATAAGCTTTCTTACCATTGGGTAAACCAATGTGGGGTCCCCCAGGGCTCGCCATTTATCTCCCACTTTGTTCAACATTTATCTTGTGTCATTGGGAAATTTATTGCAAAGCTTAAAAGTGAAATTTTATATCTACGCTGATGATATCACCATAGTTGTTCCGCTTACTTGTTTGACAACTGAGATAAAAAAATTATATATCTATTATTTTAAACCAGATTGAACTATGGATGATTGATTTCAAACTAAAACTTAATTCTGAAAAAAACAAATTTTTCCTTGCTAATCCCATTGATAAAATGAAAGATACACTGATACATTTGATCATGATTATCCTATAAATTACTCCATAAACATTAGATCGGCATTAATCTCCACCCCCTCTTCGCATAAAAGGCCTGATTCTGTATAGGAATCCCGGTCTCAGCAGCCGTATAAGTGGCTTTTGAGAATCGTACATGGGCATCCTATACAGAATTGTGTCTGTCCTAATGGACATTCTTGCAATCGCTTAAAAATACCACCCAACTATTAGGGCTCCTTTTATCAAGCCACGCTAGCGGGGTTAACACACGCAATTTTTCATCTCATGTTAACCCCCGCGCTGGCCAAAAACTACCGCTTGCTCAAGAGGAGGCGGTAGCGGCTAGCGCATCCGGTGGTTTAGCGCGCTTTTACGTGCGTTAAACTACTAGCGCGGCTTGATAAAAGGAGCCCTTAGTGTTGGTGTTTTACCATATATATATATCACACTAACTGTCCCCTACAGTCTTCTCATATCACTGTTATTATAAAGCCATACAATGTCCGCTTACATTTTGCGGCATCATATATAAGAATAAGAGAATACTTCTGTAAATGTAATTATATATATATGTATACGTTTTCATATATATATTGTTTATCATATTTTTCTTTGTTTCTTCTTTTCTTTTGTATGGACCTTCAGAAAGTAGCTGGACCATATATTGTGCCCAGCTATCACACGTCTTCGTCAGTCCACTTTATTGTTTATTTCTATCAAAACTATAAAATCAGCCCTTAGCTTCAATAATTCATATTAATATTACTATAAACTTCATATGTATTATCTTTCACTTTAATTATATTTCATTTCATTGCATTTTTTTACTTCATTGCATTTTTTAGTCATTGATTTGACCATATTTAATTAGCTATTTAGTTTTGAGGTTGGCTCTCAAATTTCATCAATGCCACCTCTCCCTCGAGGGAGCGACATGCATGTTTCAAACAGAAATTTTCTTCAGGTTTGAGGGGAACTGAAAAAGGTAAATAATTTAGATTTCAACTCTCTTATCAGTCAATTGCTTCTTAAAACTACTGAAAAACACAGTGAGTCCTCAGATCATCACAGAAGCCGGTGAACTGTCAAACAGTAAAAACACGTAGTATCTTTCATCCGGGTATTCATCCAATATATTGTATCATATCATAGGCAATACAAGCTAACTTATGGCTAGTGGAGACACATAATAAAATCGGTAAAATGGTTTGAGTAGAACTTCATCTCTTACCAATCGAGGGAGCAGTCATCAGTTTCAAACATGGCCGCGGTTTGTAATCTGCTTGTTATAAATCAGCTGAGTTCCTCACATTTGTGTGTATAATGTCTCACACTTCCTTCTGCAAAGGGGCCGACCTATCACTAGGCAACCCAAACGCAATGCCGGCAATGGGAAAAATAGCAAAAGATCAAATTATAGAGAGCCATTCTATTTTTTCATTAAGTCCCACTGGCTCCAACGATTTCAACTGATATATCCATCTTTGTTCTATCATTGCCAAATCTTTTTGGACAGAAACCTAACCCCGCCTAAAAACTCTGATTCTCTAACCAGCGTCCATGTCACAGGTGCTGGTTAGAGAATCACATTACCACTGAGCTAATCATGGCAAGGGAATATCCCTCAAAACATGGTCACCTTATCCACATATAAATAAATAAATACATTTGTGATCACTGCAGTGACTCTAGACTTCTAAGCGAACGCTCAGACCCATAACCGAAACTCTATTGAAAGATCATGGATTCAGTTAATATAGAGACCATCACAGCAGTGGCGTACCTAGCATATGTGACACCCGGGGCCCATCATTTTTTGACACCCCCCCCCCCCCCGATCTGTATGAAAACATGATTTTTAGTAACAATCCACACGTCACAGATGAGTACCTAGGAAAAGGCAGCATCTTACATACTGCAATGAGCAGTACAACATCAATACACCCATTGTAAAACTAAACAAGCCAGACTAGTACAGATCAATCCTGCAGTCAATCCTAACAAAAAAAACATGTCTTTCGAACACACAGAACACACCTTCGCCTAGTATGGAATATGTAATCACAAACTAACCCCTCCCTCTTTTACAAAACTGTAGTGTGGATTTTAGCTACGGAGGTAACAGCTCTGATGCTCATAGAATTCTGAGCATCAGAGCTGCTACCACCACGGCTGGTGCTAAAAAACGCTTCACAGTTTTGTAAAAGGGGGGATAAAATAGAAATACATAGACAAAGGTTAAATTGAACCAGCAAGGAGCTGGGTTCTGCATACAATGCTTCACAGAAACAGTGATACATGTCTCCTAAAGCAATAAATAAATAGAACATTTTTTTCTACCTTTGTCTTCTGTGGTTTCTGCTTTCCTCATCTTCTTGTAACTCTCTTCCTTCCATCCACTGTCTGCCGTCTCTCTCTTCCCCTATATGGCATCTTCTCTCCTTCTATGCCCCTTCCAGAAACTGTATGCCTCCCCCTTCTCCTTTCACCCCCATTGGTCTGGCATCTCTCTCCTCTCCTTCCCTCTCCCACACCTCTCCTCTGCAGTCCCTTTCCCTTTTTTCCCTCATTTCCCTTTTCAATTTATTTTCTGCATCTGTCTAGATTATGTTCTTACTACCCTCTCATCAATGTCCTTTTTTACTGTCTACCTAAAGCTTGCCACCTCTTTCCCTCACCCCTCCAGTGTTTCCCTAACTCAGTCCTTTTCTCCCCATCATGTGTCCTCCTTTTATTTATCCCCTCCTTCCATCATGTACCCTATTTCTCCAACCCTTCCATCTAGTACCTTCTCCTCTCTCTGTCCACTTCCATCCAGCATCTGCTCCCCTCTTTCTCTCCTCCCATTTCCTTCTGGCATTTGCTCCCTTATCTCTCCCATCTGCACTTCCATCCAGCATAGGCTCCCCACTACCATCCAATGTCTGCCCTTTCTCCCTCTATCCACCCCTCTTCAATCAGCATCTTCCCTCTTTCTTTCCCTCCAATATCCTTCCCCCTTATGTCTCTCCCCTTTCTCTGTACATCAATTCCATCAGCACCACCCTTCCATACCACCCTGCCCCCTTTCTTTCCCTCCACCACTCTTCCATTCCAGCAGTCCTGCTCCTTTCTCTCCCTTCATGCAGCAAGGTCTCGCGATGACTGTAGCTGCCTGCTGCCAGTCCACCCCACTCCGACGTACTTGCTCTAGAGCGGACTCAGCAGCCGCATGCTGGAATGTCCCACGATGACTCGTCTGCTGGCTCTGCTCTGGAAGAAGTAAGTTACGTTGGAGGGGGTGGACCCGGCAGACGCAGTGAGTTGCAGCAAAGTCCCGCAATGACTGCGTCTGCCGGGTCCACCCCCTCCGACGTAACTTACTTCTTCCAGAGCAAAGCAAGCAGACGAGTCATCGCGGGACCTTCCTGCACCTCAGCGCGGCTGCCGACTCTGCTGAAGAGAAAGTAAGTTAGTGGTAACGTGACCATTTATTTTTTTCATCAAAAGGGGACATCTATTAATTGACTGTGTATCCTTTCTTCCTGCACTCAGGCCCAACAATTGTCCCTTTCTATTCCCTCCCTCCTTCCTTCCCATGTCCTTAGTGCCCCCAGTGCCTCCTTCCCGTGTCCATAGTGCCCCCAGTGCCTCCTTCTTATGTCCCCCCACTGCCTTCCAGATTTTGCCCACCCCCAAAGCCAGCCAGCTCTGCCACCTCTCCATTTTTTTCTCTCTGTCACCACCCCATCCCCTATGCTCTGGAATCTCTCTCTTCTCCTTTCTTTCCTTCACACCCCATAGTCTGGTATCTTCCCTTCCCTGATTCTCTGGCATCTCTCTCCTTTCCTTTTCTTCCATCTTTCCCTCCCCCTCTATGCTCTCAAATCTCCCCCTTCTTTTTCTCTTAGTCTGGCATACCTTCCTTCTTCCCTCCAAGCCCTGGCATCTCCTTTCATTCCCTCCCTCATCTTCCTTCTCCCTCCAGCTGGGTACAGCAACACTCTCCCCTGCAGCTCTGGACTTCCCCACACCTGCTCCCACAAAATTGTCTTGCTTCGGTTCCTCCTCTTCCTTCCTCCCTCCCCCCGCGGGACCCTGCGGCACCATCAACTCTTACTCCCTCTAACACTGGCCCTGCAGTTCCGGACTTCCCCACACCTTCCCCCCCCCGGATCGCTATTATTTTAAATGTTATAGCCGCGGCGCTGTATCCATCAGTGGAGACGTCTAACCTCAGCCTTCCCCGGAACTCTTACTGCAGCAGCCGCCCGTCTAGGCAGGAACAGGAAGTCACTGTTGCAGTAAGAGTTCCGGGGCAGGCCGAGGTTAGACGTCTCCACTAATGGATACAGCGCCGCGGTTATAACATTTAAAATAATAGCGATCCGGGGGGAGGGGGTGCAGATGTGGGGAAGTCCAGAGCTGCAGGGCCGGTGTTACACGCAATGAGAACAGGACAGCTAAGCGTCCGACGTCACCTTCAAAACTGGGCCGGCTGTGCACCCCACCCCAAGGCGTGCACCTGGGGCGGACCGCCCCCACCCACCCCCTTAGTACGCCACTGCATCACAGCAAGTTCATTGTCTCTGCTACCTGCTTTTAAACGAACACCGCTGTTTACTTCAAATCTTGATTTGACATGTAAGATATTGTAGGTTACTTATCTGAATGCAGGGTGGCACTGCAGCTGCTCTCTAACTGCTCCGGATGCATACTTAAAATGTTAACACATTGTAGCTGCCAAATTCTGTTCGACCCCCCAACCCGGGTTTCACGATTGGCTTCTTCAGGAGGGGACACTACAAAAGAGAAACAACACTCTAACCACCATCCTACTGTGAAAACATGGTCATAGCGATCTGGAAGCCCCAAACTAATCAATACATTTACATCAAAAACTTCAAAACCTTTCAATACTAATGGTTAGGCTTACCGGGAACCAGACACTCCTCCACCCGGCTGACAGACAACTCTAGCGACGCAAGATCACAAAGCAGGCCCAGGATTTAAAGCTCCTACCCTCCAGGGTCGATGATATAACGTCAGACGCTGGGGGCGGGGTTACAAAGGAAACGCGGGACACAAAAAGTTTAAATCTGGAACCAATCAATTTCATTATTTAAGCCTACTGGGGCCAATGTTTGCCAATTATAAATGAATCGATGTTCCTGCTGTAACAGGTATTGAGACACATTTCCCATCATTTTCAGAGCTTTTATTAGTATTGTATATTGAACTTGCGCAATGGTGTGGCCTGCCTCCAACCAGTGACTGACTAAGGGGGCTGTATGCCGCTGGCACCTAATATTGCTAAGATGTTCAGCAATACGAACTTTAATAACTCTCCTCGTGTGACTTATGTAAAATTTACCACAAGGGCATATAATGCAGTATACAACTGCCTGGGAAGTGCAATCGGTGCCAGTTTTTAGGTAAAACCTATTCCCCCTAGGTCCCGGTATTGTCAAATGGTCAGTGTCCAGTACATGCTGGCCATCCAGGATAATGGTTATCAAACACTGCTGCCAAATATAGGCAGAAAGATGCAGTGACAGTAGGATACTGGTAGGAAAATTATTAATTATGATAAATTAGCATACAGGAGAGTTAATGTTGAGAAAGAGAAGGAGGATGTTATGATGATGGGGCAAGGGCTAGGAGAGGAAGATGGTAGGAGATCAGGAGAGGGGATACAGGTTCGGATCTTGAGAAAGGTCGAGAAAGGAAGATATTGGTGTTGACCTTTGAGGGGGCAGGAAAATGAAAAACTGTTGTTGGCTTGACTTTGGGGAGGGAATAAAAGAATGGGATTCAGATGCTTTCCTGGGGAGGAGGGAGGGGAAAAGTAGGATAATGATAGTGGCCAAGAGCAGAAGCATAAGAACTGAGACTGTGAAACTAGCTGGAAATTCATGCACCGCATTGCCCAAATTTACTAAGAGCTGCTGTTTCTTCTATGGTAACAGAAGCAACAGTTCAGAGTAGAGTGAGGGGTATGGGTGGCAAGGTGTACCAAGTATTTTAGTTGTCTGGTTGGTTATCTGGAGGGACAGTGTACAAGATATATAGAGAGAGAGAAAGATAAGGACCAGGTAGGAGAGAATGATAAAGCCTGAGTAGGAGACAAGAAAAGAAGGCTGGGGTGGAGGGTTTGAGAGAAAAAAAATGAATCTAGATGAAAAATGGGTGTGGTGGTATAAAAGAGTAAGATGGAGAAATGAAAAAGAGAATCTGGGTGAAGACAAGGATGGGAATTATATGAGAGAGAGACTGGTAATGAGGACCCAGGCCATGCTGAGAGGGGACATGATCTAAACATTCAAGGTACTGAAGGGAATAGACAGTAGATAAGGACAGGTTGTTCACCCTCTCCAAGGTAGGGAGAACGAGAGGGCACTCTTTAAAATTAAAAGGGGATAGATTCCGTACAAACATAAGGAAGTTCTTCTTCACCCAGAGTGGTAGAATACTGGAACGCTCTTCCGGAGTCTGTCATAGGGGAAAACACCCTCCAGGGATTCAAGACAAAGTTAGACAAGTTCCTGCTGAGTAAGAACGTACACTGGTAGGGCTAGTCTAAGTTAGGGTGCTGGTCTTTGACCAGAGGGTCACCGTATGAGCGGACTGCTGGGCACGATGGACCACTGGTCTGACCCAGGAGCGGCAATTCTTATGTTCTTATGAAGCAAAAAGGCGATTACTTCTTTGTTTCACAAGGGGCTACCATCATGTTGCCAACAACATCCTTGTGGTAGGGCACCTTAAAGTGCTGATTTTCTAAACTTTCTTTCCTCCTAGACAAAAGAACTGGAAAAAGAACATTAGTAAATCAGTTTCTAAAAGAACTGCAGCAGAGTTTGGAAGGGATTCTTCTCCCCAGTGTGAGAGGGGAAACTGAAAGAAATCTTAGCCACTGGCTCTTAAATTCAAAGAAAATTTGTTGAGGCATTGTATATAATTTGAATAAATTTTCTGGTACACCACCAACTAAATCAGTCAACCTACATTGCTTAAGATACATAATAATGAACTTTATTAGCTTTGTCCATTGTATTTGAAGAGGTTAGATAGGGTGAAACAAGTATGATGAATTAAAGGGTAGCAGTTTCACAGTATGATATACAGCTGGCAGTTGAGGGTTTTAATTTAACAGAAATCTAATTTAGTTTAATTTTGAATATATATTCTGCTTTCCAAGGATCAAAATCCCCATTCAGTGCAGTTTACAACAACATAAATACAATACAATCAATATAAAATATCACAAAATCCAAGGTCCATTAAACTGCATTTAAAGGAAAATTAAAACTCAAACAAATAATTCATCATTTTCTTTTTCACTCATTACAGATAAAAAGGGGATCATCCTTATCAGTAGTTTTCAATTACTTGCCGTTAGTTTTCAAGGACCAATCAGGTCACAAAATGATGATTGTCTGGGTGGTTGTATCCTTGCACACGCACTGACGCTCATAACATTGACAGATTCTTGCATGCACGATGTGTATGTCATCTATTTTAGTGTATACTTATGAAGGGAATTTTTAAAAATAAAGTAAAATTCTTGAATCTCGTGTGGCACACCTGGAATCTCTTCAGGGCGCACCACTGTGCCATGGCATAGAGAGATAAGCCATGAGGAGGTCCTTAAACAGATAGACAGACTAAAAAGCGACAAATCACCGGGCCAGGACGGAATCCACCTAAGGGTTCTAAAAGAGCTAAGGAACGAAATAGCGGAAACTCTCCGACAAATTTGCAACTTGTCCTTGAAAACTGGGGAGATCCCGGAGGACTGGAAAATAGCAAATATCACACCTATCTTTAAAAAGGGATCGAGGGGTGACCCGGGGAACTACAGGCCAGTAAGCCTGACTTCAGTCCCAGGCAAGATGATGGAGGCACTAATAAAGGACACCATCTGTGAACACATAGAAAAAAATGGACAACTAAAAGCGAGCCAGCATGGTTTCTGCAAGGGAAGATCATGCCAAACAAACCTACTGCACTTCGAAAAATGTCTGGATCGATGCCCTTCCCGATGCCTGGAAGGGGATCGAGCCCGTCTGTGAGAAACTGGGTCAGACGCCTCCAAGGAGCAGATCGGACTCGATGCCGTCGATCGCAGAGGTGGAAGAGTCGGCGCCTCCCCCGCCGCCGCCCAGGTTTGATAGGGGGTTCGGAAGAACTCGTCCTGCTTCATGCTATGCCCAGGACTGGGTGGCCCCGAAGGTGGACGCCACACTGAGTCATGGGGCGGAGTAATCGGTTCCAAGGGAGGCAGGTCACTAAACGAAGCTTTCCTCGAGGGGATGGGCTCCAAGGGAGGCATATCACTAAGGGAGGCCCTCCTCGAGGGAATCGGTTCCAAAGGAGGCACAGCACTAACGGAGGACCTCCTCGAGGACCCGGACACCGCTCGCCGCTCCTCCTCGCCGAGCAACGAGGTCGTGCGGCGAGGAGGAGGAGGAGGGGGCGGTCCGCCCCTCGAAGCCGAAGCTGGGAGGTCACCCTGGATGGTGGCAATCAGCCGAGGCCCCATGGTCTGCATGAGCTCCACGAACTGAGCCTCCAGAAGGGACCGCAACGAAGCCGATATGGAGGGATCCGCACCAAAAGGGGGCCCTTCCGCACGGTCTCCGCACTCCTTCGGTGCTGCGTGCTTCTGCTTGCCAGTCTTCGGCACCTTGAGCACCACCGGTGGAACTGTGGGGGTCGATACCTGCTCTGAGGAGACGGAGGAAGGCACCGGCGCCGAAGCCGGGGCCGAAACCGGTGTGAACGATGCCGGTTTCAGGAGGCCCGAAGCAGCCGGGGAGGCAGAGGGCTTCGCGGAAGGAGTCGAAGCACCCGTCGATGTCGATGTCGAAGCTGCAGGATCCGATGAAGCTTCCATCTTGAACATGAACTCCCACAGTAGACTGCGGTGCTTAAACACTCTCGCCGTCAGAGTGGAGCAAGGCTGGCACGATTTCGGGAAGTGATCCGGTCCCAGACACTGTAAGCAGCGTCGATGAGGGTCCGTGAGAGAAATCGCACGCTGGCACTTGCTACACTTTTTAAAACCGGTAATCGGCCGGGACATAGGCCGGAAAAGCTCCGCCGCAAGGTCGAAGGCGCGGGGCCCCAGCCACGCGGCCGACCCGGTATCGGAAGGAAAAATTTTTTTTTTTTTGAAAAAAGAAATCAAAGAAAGAAATAAATGCACAGGAGAGCCAAAAGAACTCAACCCGCGGCAAAATAGAAGGCAAAAAAGAGATTCAATGGGCGCAAATTGAAGATAGACTTCTCAGCTCCGCGGAAGAAAAAGAACTGAGGAGACGCGCCCGGACCATCGGGCGGGAAGGCACTGGCGCATGCGCGGTGCGGGCATCTCGAAACTTCTGAGTTTCTTCAAGCAAGACATGCTTGCAAGATGTCCGTATCGGGGCTCTGTCGGATGACATCACCCACTAGTGAGAATACCTGCCTGCTTGTCCTGGGATAATGAGACCTTTCTGGCTAGCCCTGGTATTGAAATTATGTCCTAAAATAGTGTGAAATTAATAGTGCAACATGATAGGGTTGTCGGGATCAGTCTAAAATCTTTCTCTTGGAACTGAATAATTTGGAAGCTTTGTTCTGGGATAGCTTCTAATGCTATTGCCAACCAGTAAGTTTTTTTAAAAAGTATTTGGATTAACTCACACCTTTTCAGTGGTAGTTCAAAATGAATCCCATGTGCCATCATCTTAAAACCTGGATGTTTGAACTTATAGGGCTGGATTTGTATTTGTTTAGATAGTTTTATGTTCTTTCTTACTGAGTAATTACATAGCAAGTTAATGCTTTGTTGCCTATATTTAATTATTTGAATTGCTTAGTGATTGGTTGATACGTGGTATATCAAATAAAAGAATAAACAATAAATGAGCTGGTACCCGAGACAATAGTAGGATTTGAAACTTGGTTCTCTGCTTTTTAGTCCACTGTATTAACAAATATCAATAATAATAAAACCCTTAACCATGCAGCATGCCTCCGTGCCTCCACATGCGCAGTAGAAGGAGCCTGCGGCAGTTTCCCCATTGTCCTCCCTCATATGCATACTTGGCAATGGCTTCCCCCCCTCAACCCCTCGATGAATGGCAAATGTCCAGTCCTCTAGGGGTCAAGGCACAACTGCCAGGCACACAGACAAGGACTAGTGGGGTTTCCCCAGCCCGAGGGTAGCCGCTGGGTATGGAGGGAAGATGACTGCGGCTTTTCGGTGTTTGGAAATGAAGACGATCGTCATGAGGCATGTCTGTGACTGGGTTTGCTTGCCCGGGAAGCCAAGGAAATGGAGGTAAGAGGGAGGAGAGCTACGATCGGACATCTTGCCTGCATCTCAGAGATCTACGCATCTCATCTACCTCTGCAATTGCCCCAGCTGGAAAAAGCAAAAAAGCTGAATCCTCCCTCCCAACTGACTGGAAAGGAAATGAAATCCTTGCAGAGCACGGGAGACAGAAAGAAAGAAAGAAAGACAGACAGACAGGCAGGCAGGGGGCAGGGAGAGAGACAGAAAGAAAGAAGAACAGACAGACGGGGCAGGGAGACAGACAGAAAGAATGATACTGTTAATGTCTTTTTTTTAAATGTTTTTCTTGTTGAAACATGTTTAGCATTTTTTAAATATGTATGCACTAGTCTTATAGCCCGTTACATTAACGGGTGCTAGAATATATGTGTGTGTGTCTGTCTTTATTTCTTTCTCTCTCTCTCCTTAGCCGCTTTCTGTATTTCTGTCTTTCTTTTTCCTTGGCTGTCCACTACCATCCCGCACCCCTCCTGACCCGACTCCCGCTGTCTTTCTTTCTGTCTGTCTCTGTCCCTGGCCCCCTTTGTCTGTTTGTCTTTCTGTATATGTCCCTGGCCCTGTGTCTTTCTTCTTTTCTTTCTGTCTCCCTTCCTCCCTCTGTCTGTCTGTCAAAAGCAGCATTCCCTCCCCCTCTATTTCCCTCCCCCCACACCAGTTCCCTGTGCACCTGCCCCTGTGTCTTTCTTCATGTCTTTCTGTCTCCCTTCCTCCCTCTGTCTGTGCAAAGCAGCATTCCCTCCCCCCACACCAGTTCCCTGTACAGCAGCATTAGCGTTTCCTCTACCCTCTTTCCCTTCCCACAGTGGCGACTACAAACGCGGGTCCGAGTCATTTGCCGCCGCCCCCCCCCCTTCCGTTCCCGCGGGCCCGACTGGCGATTTAAGCAGCGTGTGCATCAGTGTTCACACGCTGCTTCGGGTCCTTCTACTGCCCTGATTTACTCAGGCACGTCCGGAGCAAATCAGGGCAGTAGGAGGGGCCGAAGCAGCGTGTGAAGACTGATGCATACGCTGCTTAAATCGCCAGTCGTGCCCGCGGGAACGGAAGGGGGGAGCGGCGGCAATTGAGTCGGGTCCCGGGCAGCGGAAAGTTGCTGGGCTCCGCAGGCCTCCCCACCCCACCATCCTAACGTCAAACTGATACCTGAGGCCGGCCACCACCACCACCACTTCCGCAGCTCGCTCACGCTTCGGCCGGTAGGTGGAGAGCAGGGAAGCTTTTGTGATGCGCGAACACGCATCACCAGAAGCCGCGCATGCGCACTTCCTATGTGTCGCTACAGCTCACGGAAAAACGGCACACACTTAGGAACTGCGCATGCGCGGCCTAGCATTTTATTATATTAGATGTAATTTTGTAAACCGCATAGTTTTTATGCGGTATATAAATTTTTAAATGCATAAAATAATAAATAGTTAGGCACTAGTAGGTGCTTAGATAACAGCTGCTGGCATCTAACTTAATTGTTTTAATTGACTTTAAATGGCATGATAATTGATTGAGCCATTAAAAGCATATTTTAAAACAATAAAAAAAAACCAAACCCTAGGTACCATTAGGCACCTCCAGGGAACGGTGGCTAACACCCAGTTGCCTAGCGACAATTAGTAATGCTGCATACCTAAGTAGGCATGTTTAGGGGCGGAGTTGGTCTTAGACACCTCTAATACCACTAGGCACGGTTCTATGATGAAACTAGGCACCAAAAATGTAGGCTTCTGATCCTGCATTAGGAGTCCTCAAATAGTCCAACAAATATCCAGATATAAAATAAAACAAAAGTAGCATTTTCACATGAGAACCGAAGCTCACAATTGAATCCGGGTCCGGTTTCTTATTCCACCTCATACTGTCGTGATTAAAGGGGTCCTTTTACTAAGGTGCGCAAATCGATTTAGCGCGTGCTAATCAGTTTAGCGTCCGCTAAATGCTAAGGCGTCCATTATACTCTGTGGGTGCCTTAGCATTTAGTGCATGCCAAATTGATTAGCCTGCACTAAATCGATTCATATGCCTTAGTAAAAGGACCCCAAAGTCTTTGGGCTCCTTTTAACTAAGGTGCGCTAGCGTTTTTAGCGCACACAGGAAATTACCGCGTTGCTACACCGCACGCAGCTCAGTGCTGGCATTAAGGTCTAGCGCACGCGGCAATGTGGTGCACGCTATTCCATGCGTTAAAGCCCTAGCACACCTTAGTTTAAGGAGCTCTTTGTTTTGGAAGATCTGGTCTTCTCTACGCCTTTGCTTATCCCTGTCTTCTAGAGACCATACTCTTTCCAGCACCACATATAACGATATAAGTTTACATCTGAATTAGTGCAGCTGTTACCTACTGAGGCGCCAAAAGTTTTTTGCATGTCTTACTTTCAGAGATTGTCTTCACTGGCTCTGGCAAAATTCCAATTTCTGCTATGTACCACCAAAGAAATATCACAGAGTTGAAACCAGTTTCGGCAGTTGGAACCCAAGCACAGTACCGGGTAGAGCTTTGGATTCTTGCCCAGAAATAGCTAAGAAGAAAAAATTAAAAAAATTTAAATTGAATCAGGTTGGGCAGACTGGATGGACCATTCGGGTCTTTATCTGCCGTCATCTACTATGTTACTATGTTAATTTAATTTTCTTTTTTTTTTTTTCTGTACAACGTGACGGCTGTAATGTATGGCAATTAGTTCCCAGTTGTTATGATGGCAATTAGTTCCCAGTTGTTATGATGGCAATCAGCACATACTGCAAGATGTTAGTTGTTTTTTTTAAACAAAATGTATTTTAAAGTAAGATTCAGCTTCTTTTGCCTATTTCTGTCTTCCTTTACAGAAGCTGCAAAGAATCAATCCTTCTTACTGTGATTCAACCATATCCTGTAAGTATGGCTTCTCTTAGCTAATATTCCCCCCCCCCCCCCCCCCCCCGAAGAATGTCTCTGTCTTGTTGCGGAGCTTCAGCATTGTCATAAATACAAAGAACATTTCTACCCTTAGGAATAAAGCACATATTCTCGTAGCGATTTCTAAAACATCATTGGGATCGTTTATTGCAGGCTTGAATACCAATTCTGATAATAAATACATTTTTAAAGGAAAGATCTTTAAAAGCTTCAGACTCTGAGCTTTGTATGAAGTGCCAAAAATGTAACAGAACAATAAATGAATTTTATGGATCACTGCTCTTAGAACTAAATGAACATAGGTAAAGAATCCAGAAAACAAGGGTTTGTTGATATCAGCTTGTTTGCAAATTAATTCAAATTCAGAGGGACATACAACAAAGTAACAATACGTATAACCCAGGCCCACGAGGGTGGTGGTTTGTGCTTACCAACATGAAAGAGTACAGAAAAGGATTTGTATAAATTAGCAGTTGGATCCTGATGGGAAAGAAGAGGCAAATTGCCCTGAGGCCTTTACTGGGTGACTAAAGAATTACAGTATACCCCCGCGAAGTCGCGGTTCACAGTTGGGGCCCCCAGTCGTTCGGGGTTTTTTCTGTCCGCCTCCGCCAGCCCCTTGGTCTGCTCTGCCTGACCTGCCCATGATCTGGGACCCCCGCCATGTGCATCCTCCGGCTAGGGTTGGAGCTGAAAGTGCCACCGCCTGCATTGGCACTTGCAGCAGTTGCCGCCGTCGCCCCTGCAGCCCTCTCCAGCCTCCGATCCCCGCTCCTAAACCGCATCCAATAAACGTGGTTTTTTGAAATTTGCGGGTGCTCCTGGAACGCAAATTCCCCCCCCCCCCCCCCCGCGAACTTCAGGGGTATACTGTACTGAAAAACTTAATGCAAAATGAATGTCTACTCGCATGCTTTTAAATAAAAATGACACCTTTATTTTGGCAAAATTTACAAGAATTTAAACAACATAAGCATATACAGTAGCATAATAAGAAAACTCTGTTTATAAGAACCTAAGGTTCTTTTCAAAGTCTCTGCTAGAAAAAGAAAAAACACAATTCCTCTTTCAATAATTAGGAAGACCACTTCCCGTACCTTCTTGTGCCATTTCTTCATCTTCGTCTCTATGTGGTCCCCATATATAGAATTTCTCCATTGGTGATTAGTACGATGAGGCTGGGCACCTCAAAGTCCTCAATATTTCTCCGAAAGACACTTAATAAAACGCAACCCAGAAAACATAGGGGAGGGGGGAGTTATAAAGTACCAAAGTTTTCATACTGCTTATTACTATCATCCCACTCAAAGACAACTCCATAAACAAAAATATAATACACAACAATCTGATAATTGTTACCTCTCTACAGTCGATTCTGCAGCCATAGATATAATCACTACCCAACTATTGATGATTGATTTGTACATACTGTATATTGACAAGAGATACAGTACATGGTACTAATCACCAATGGAGAAATTCTATATATGGTGTCTATAAAGCTAGGCATCTATCTATTGTCAATCACTCTTAGGCGCCTATTACAGAATCACACCTAACTTAAAACTTAAGGCCCAGATTCTGTAAACAGCACCGTTATTGGCAGCTGCCCAGAAAATGGCCGCTGATCTCATGTCAACCACGCAATGGTGCATTTTACAGAATTGTGGCTATGTGAAAGGTAGGTGCCAGAAATGGAGGCCATGATTTTAAAGGCCTACATTTCCGGCGCTTACCTTTCACAAGAAACATGTTTACAGAGGCGCCTTATGATGCCTCACGCAACTTCCAGCGTTAACCACACCTACGGTGACATTAGGCATCGTTAGGCACCTTCATAGGCAGGATAATGGCAGCCTTTATGGAGATGGCCTTAGGCATCTCTGTTCTGTTTAATTGAGATTTTCTGTAATTGTTTTTTAACCAGCGCAGCCAATTAGTGTACCAATTAAACCAATTAATCCCAAGTTAGGCGGCAGCAGGGTGTCTACCGCCACCTAACGTTGGGTGCCGTTTTAAGAATCAGTTCCTGGGTGTCTGTAATGTAAGCCAGGATTTCAAAGGCCTACTTTATAGGTACCTAATTCCTTTAGAGCAGTGTCCCACAAATTTTGTCGATCTGCAGGACACCAAACAAAGTAGCTGCAGCTCAAGGCACCCAGAAGAGCGTGGATATCACCATGATAACATCACGCATATGTGCCCTGGCATCCTGCGGTAAATGTTGGATCTGCAACACAAATAATGCACTAAGTTTTTAACATTTTTTCTAGGAAGGGGCATGTCTGGGGGTGGAGAGTGGGCGTTTCTGCACTAATTAGTACATCTACATTAACATGCACTAATTGAGGGTCAGATTCTATAAAGGATGCCTACATTAGGCATTGCTATGTGCCCTAATTGTGGATGGCTAGCGACACCTAATTAAAATCCTCTCACAACTCAAAATGTTTTAATTAACTTAAATGGCATGGTAATTGACCACACCGTTGAAGTTAATTGATATAATTTTTTTAAAAATAACTAAGAGATCTGTGTGGAACTCAGAGCGGCGCTTTATGATGTCTAAGTTGAGGCACCCTCTGATACCTAATGACGCCTACTTGAAAAGTAGGCATGGTTATGAGGTGGAAAATAGGTGTGCTTGGTTTAGGTCCGAGATAGATGTCAGTGTATTAGGCCAAGTAAAACCTGGTCTAATGTACTGGCACCTACCTCTAGGACTCCTAGCATGGACTACTGCAATGCGCTATTCAACGATCTCACGGCGAAGAACATACGACGTCTCCAGCTTGTACAAAGTACGGTGATCAGGCTTCTAATAGACCTCCATGCCCGCAACCCTGTCTCCCAGGCTCTAGCGTTGGCTCACTGGCTGCCTGTAGCCAAACACTGTTCCTTCAAGGGCCTAATGCTAGCGTTCAAATCCTTGCACAACATGGCGCCAGACTACAATGACGGCTAAGCTTTCTCCTAGGATGAAATACGCCTCAAAATGCCCCCCTGGTCATGCCCTTCAACTGCAAACCACCAAACGACGTTCCTACTCCCATTTCATACCAAGACCCTGAAATCGACTGCCCCTGCAGATCAGATCCCTTTAAAGGACTCCTCAACTTTAGGAAAGCAATAATAACATGCCTCTTCACCTAACTCTCCTGCCCATGACCGATGAATTACAAGAAATGTATATTGGTACTGGATCCCGGTATATGTCACATTAGGAAAATTGTATTGAAAAATCCTGCACTGTAACTAAGGCAAATTGTAACTTGTAAACTGTATATCATATATATTATTAGACCCCCCTAGTATGTGCCAAGTTAGGATGAAACTTGTATTGTAAACTTGTACTGCAATTATGGCAAATCTAGTGCAATTCATAACCTGTTAACTGTATGTTATGTATGTTTAACCTGTAACCCGTTCTGAACTCTTTGGGGAAAACGGGATAGCAAACAAATTTAATTAATTAATAAGCACACCTAGGCATCACTACTGTAAGTGGGATTCTATAAAGAGTGTCTAGTGGTTGATTGAGAACTGCACATTGTGACGCCTACATTGTAGGCACGCTTAGGCACCATTTATAGAATCTGGCCCTTACTGCCAACCATGCAGATATCGCTAATTGCTCACCCACTAATTATTTTAATGGCCACATGTTGATGGGAAAGTTAACACTTGGCCATTAATTCAAAAAAATTGGAAAATCAGCCATTTGCTGGCCAAGGTAAAAATGGCTTTAGTGTGTGGAAAAGACCTGCATAAAGGCGCACCAAGGTCACAGCTTAATAAAATGATCCCTATAAAACTGGTCCTATAAAATGTACAACAAATGACATGTATAGTATTTGATTATACAGTATTCCCCCGGTCAATCGTGGTTCGCTGTTTGCAGTCCCGGTCATTCACAGATTTTCCGACCGCGAATGACCGGGCAGGAGAGGGCAGCCGCAGCAGCAGGAAGGAAATCATTTGCGTTATGCTCCGACCACCTCTTCCTGTACTAAAGTCGGGCCTCACCAATCAGGAATTTGGGCATGTTTATTTTTCCCACCCCTAGGAGTTGTCGCTATAAAACATTCTTTGATAGGACTTTAGAATATCAGGCAGGGAAAGCGGATTCCTGGATAAGCCCGCTGATTGCTCAGGTGTATTCTTATCCTATATTTAGGAAATTATTAAAAACCCATCTGTTTGATAATCAAGAATGTTGATCTTCAAGCTTTTTAATGATTTTATCATGCCATGTTTATCATGCCATGTTTCTTTACAGTTAGGTTGTATCTTAATCGAGATATTAATACTTTTATGTTTAAGTTGTATTTTAACCATGATGCATAATTTTGCCCATAGAAATGTGTATACGATTGTATTTATCTACTGTTGTGAACCGCCTAGAACTAATGGCAGAGCGGTATACAAAAAATAAAATTATTATTATTATTATTTGTCACATACCAAGGTCTGGGTGGATCTAAAATGCAGAACATGTCAGACACAGAATATTACATAGAAAGTAAATAAAGAAACATATGTTTTCCATTAACCTCTTAAGAACTTTCTTTTTTTTCCAGTCTCCTAAATCAGCATTTATTAGTGCAGCAAAAAAAGCCAGGTTGAAGTCCAATCCTGTAAAAGTTCGCTTCTCCGAAGAGGTCATTATCAATGGTCAGATTTCGGTAAGTTCAAGCCTATTGGTATTATGTTCTCTTAGGTTTCAACAGCTGGTGTCTTTATTGTTGCAGTTTTACGGGCCTCACTATGTCTGGGTAGGTCTAGAATGATAGATCGTGTAGGAAAACTGCTAAAGAAGAACATCAAAATAGCCTACAATGTACCACAGAAACTTGCATCCACAGTCATATACAGTGCATCCAATCATATGTTGGCGAAATCAGACACACTATAGAGGAAAGACTGCAAGGGCTCAAGAGACAGCACAAGTAATGCAGCATGGAAAAATCAGCTGTAGCCCTTGAGGGAGTCCAGAGAAGAGCAACTAAACTGATAAAAAGTATGGAAAACTTTTCATACGCTGACAGGTTGGAAATGCTGGGGCTATTCTCCCCGGAAAAGCGGAGACTTAGAGGAGACATGATAGAAACCTTCAAAATCCTGAAGGGCATAGAGAAGGTAGACAGGGACAGATTCTTCAGACTGTGGGGAACCACAAGTACAAGGGGGCACTCGGAGAAATTGAAAGGGGACAGGTTTAGAACAAACGCTAGGAAGTTCTTTTTTACCCAGAGGGTGATGGACACCTGGAACGCGCTTCCAGAGGTTGTGATAGGCCAGAGCACACTACAGGGGTTCAAGGAAGGTTTAGATAGGTTCCTAAAGGATAAGGGGATTGAGGGGTATAGATAGAAGTAGAGGTAAGTTAAAGGAATAGTCAGGGACCACTTCACAGGTATAGATAGAAGTAGAGGTAGATTATAGGAATAGTCAGGGACCACTTCACAGGTCATAGGCCTGATGGGCCGCCGCGGGAGCGGACCGCTGGGCGCGATGGACCTCTGGTCTGACCCAGTGGATGCAACTTCTTATGTTCTTATGTTCTCATATCAAGGAAACTGATCATATGATTAGATTTGAGGATACAAAACTCATGGAAAAGGAAGACTATTGGTGGCTGAGAAGAGTAAAGAGGCAATAGAGATAGCAAGATGCCCCAATAACTTCAATGGAAATAAAGAACTCTTCTTAAACAAAGAATGGCAACTGGGGCTGAGAACAAACACTTTCTTCTTCCCTCTCAAAATTATAGGATATCACCTCAGAAAATCCTTCTCCCCCACACCCCCAGGGTCAGAACTTTCCCAATTAATTTCCATTCTCTTTCCTGTCAGAATTTAAAGTTGTAACCAACATACTTTCCAGCCAGAATTCAAATTCATGACCAATGGACTTTCTTGCCTCAATCACCTCGAGCCACAGCCAATCAGGTTTGAGGATCTACTAATATAAAGACCAACTGCAGAACACACCCTGAAGAAACCCACAGCATGAGGACTGAAATGTTGATTCTACCTACTTAGATGCGATGAGTCCCAGAAAACTGCAACAATCATAATCTATTGGTATTCTTTGAAGGCAAGAGTATATCATCCTAACCAGTGCAAAAATGTGCTTTTAAAACATTTAGGGGTTCATGGTCAAAGCATTTAGAAACACAAAGTCCCATCATTTTCAAAAAAGAAAGACATCCAAAAGATGGCATAAACTGGCACTTAGACATGTTTACTAGTCAAAACGTCCAACTGGACATTTATGAAATTGACTTTTAGACATCTTTCTGGTCATTTTTTCTTCAGTGTGTCTAAATCTTAAGGGTACATGTTAGAGGCATGTTTTGGGCGGGATTAGGGCAGGCTTAATACTTGGACATTTAATCAAACATTTTACTAAATGTTCAGGGCACAATTTGGATGTTTTGCACTAGACATGTTTTTAGAACCAATAAGGGCCAAAAAAGGTACCCAAACTGATCATGTGACCTCTGGAGGGATGGAAATATGGCTCCTACATACTCCCCCAGTGGTCACTAACCCCCTCACACCCACCCAGTACATATCTGTCTCTATGACAGCTGTAGATACTATAGCCAGTCTTAGTAGAGCTGCAAGCAAGTCTCTGGAGTAGCCTTGTAGGCAGTGCAGTGGACTGTGGAAAAGAGGACCCATGGCCATAGGCCTTCCTAACTAGTACACTTGTGGTGGAAAGTGCAAGACCATCAAAACCCACTGTACTGCCATATAAGTGACACCTGCAGGCATAAGGGTTATTGGGGTGATAGACAGGTGTGTACAGTAGGTTTTGAGGGAGTTGTGTAAGGCTCACCATATAACGTATAGGGGTTATGGTGAACATAAGAACATAAGAATTTCCACTGCTGGGTCAGACCAGTGGTCCATCGTGCCCAGTAGTCTGCTCACGCGGCGGCCCTCTGGTCAAAGACCAGCGCCCTAACTGAGACTAGCCCTACCTGCATACGTTCTGGTTCAGCAGGAACTTGTCTAACTTTGTCTTGAATCCCTGGAGGGTGTTTTCCCCTATGACAGACTCCGGAAGAGCATTCCAGTTTTCTACCACTCTCTGGGTGAAGAACTTCCTTACGTTCATACGGAATATATCCCCTTTAACTTTAGAGAGCGCCCTGTCATTCTCCCTTCCTTGGAGAGGGTGAACAACCTGTCTTTATCTAATAAATATATCCCCTTCAGTACCTTGAATGTTTCAATCATGTCCCCTCTCAATCTCCTCTGTTTGAGGGAGAAAAGGCCCAGTTTCTCTAATCTTTCGCTGTACGGCAACTCCTCCAGCCCCTTAACCATTTTAATTGCTCTTCTCTGGACCCTTTTGGGTAGTACCGTGTCCTTCTTCATGTACAGTGACCAGTGCTGGACACAGTACTTCAGGTAAGGAGAGATGTGTACCTGACACCCTTAATGTGAAGTTCACAACAGTTCCCCCATGCGAACCCCACTGCTCTGCTGACATGTCTGTGTGTCTAGTCCATTAAAAATGCTGGCATCTCCTACATGCAAATGGCTTATTCTGGACATTTTTAATTTGAACGCTTTTTTTCGATAATGGCAACAAAAAAAATTAGACGTGTAGCTGGGTCACTTTTGGAAAAAAAAAAGACATCTTGTGGGTTCGAAAATGGGCATTTTCTCCACCCAATTTTTGGATGTTTTTCTCAAAACGTCCAAAGTTGGTTACCATATCGCTCCAGAAAAAGGAGGATGGATTGGGCCATCTAGATTTTACTTCCATTACTATCAATGGAAGTAAATTCCTGGATGTCTCAATCCATCCTCCTTTATCTGGAGCCATATGGTAACCCTACTTAGATGTCCTATCAAAAATGCTCCTCCACAGTACTTTATGTGCCTAATTGTTTTGAAAATGAGCCCTTTTGTATAATAATGGCATCATCTCTTTCTATAATTTTTTTCCTGATAGCCTTTCAAAAGACAAAAACTGTGGGCCCTCTTTACTAATGTGCGCTGCTAAGCAGCTAGCCTGCAAGACAGCATGTGTAAATCTACGTGCAAACTGTATGTTGTGTTATGGAGTAAGAATTAGGTGAATTATGGTCAGAAAATGGACATGAACTACACACTGAGTCAGCTCACACTATTTTAACCCATGCTAACTCACATCGTTGCTGATACTTGTAGAATAAGTGGGGGGCACTGGGGGCAAGCAGGGAGAAGGGAGATACTGAGAGAACATTGTGCCCACTCATTTTGGCGGTAGGCCTGACCAAATTGGATGTCTGGTACTTAGGGAGTAATTCTATAACAATATGCCTATATAGTATATAGGTGCCCAGAGGGCAATTGATAGATTTATATTCTATAAAGAAAACTAGGCACCTAGTAGCATAACCAGGCATTAACCATGCAGTCGGCATGTGTGCACCTGAGTTCTAGAGATATGCATGCAACTTATAGTATTCTATCTGTTATTTATGTAAGTGTGTGTCCCTGCCCATTCTCCGGGCATGCAATTTTATAGAATTAGGAGGTAAAAGCTGATTCCAATCTTAATTCCCTCTTTTTTTCTATCTTTACTTTGGTTTGTTCTTAACAGGAAACTGTGAAAGACAATTCACTTCTTTTTATGCCAAATGTTCTGAAGGTCTATCTTGAAAACGGGCAAACCAAATCTTTCCGATTCGACAGTGGCACTTCAATAAAGGTAGGTCTACTCTATCAAAGCCCATGTTGAGCTGTAGAATGCCAAAACATTCTACCAGGACTTTATTAAAAACATTATTGAAGAATAATGATAGAACCTGTACTATCTTATTTATTTTTTTAAAAACTTTGTATACCGCCTAGAGTCATAGCGGTTTCCATATAAATATATGTAAGGCAAAAACAAATAACAATACATATCACTCTTAAAAACAATATAAAAACACATAAGAAATACAACCTACAGATTCTTCAATACCATATAAGTTTTCAAGTTTCAAGTTTATTTAAAATTTCTTATATCGCCTAATCAGACTTCTAGGCGGTTTACGAAATGCTATATAATAAACAAAGATACCATATGTTAGTGTAACAAATGACATGACATACAGACTTACTTCAAACAAATGGGAAGGGGGCAAGAACTACAATCTTTGGGGAAAAGAACACAGAGAAGGGAAAAACAATAGGAAGGGAACAAGAACAGAAGAGCATTGTTGTAGTCCTTTAAAGGACAGTTATTGTCCAAAAGCATCCTGGAACAAGAAGGTTTTTAGCTTAGATTTAAATTGGCTTAGTGCGGGCTCTACGTGTAAGTAATTGGGCAGTGAGTTCCAGAGGGAGGGTACGGTGACAGCGAAATTATTAGATCTCAAGGTGTTGAGAAGGTACTTTAAAGAAGGTATGGCAAGGAGATTTTGTGACATAGAACGAAGTGATTTTGATAGGCTATAAGGGGTTTAAAGTCTATCAATGAATTCTGGCTGGTTAACTCGAATAGATTTTAAAGCTTAGAAGTAGGATTTTGTAGCTGATTCTATGTTTAACAGGTAGCCAGTGTGCTTTAAACAGAAGAGGGGAAACGTGATCGTACTTTTTTGCGTTAAAGATGATTTTGATGGCTGTGTTCTGCACAATCTGGAGGCATCTTATTTCCTTTTTTGTTATGCGCTTATAAAGGGCGTTGCAGTAGTTATGCAGGAAATCACAAAAGAGTGGATCAAAGTATTCAAAGAAGCCAGTTCAAGTAGTTTTGAAAGAGAGCGAATCATTCTAAGTCAATGAAAGCATACCCAAACATTTTCAGGAAACATAGCATAACATTGTGCTTATTAACCGCGTAACCAGAAGTTCAACATGGTTTACAAAATATTATAAACGTAAGCATATCACATAAAATAAGATGGTTAGTCAGTCAAGTGCTTAGAAAAAAGATAGGTCTTCAATTGTCTTCTAAAATGTCTGTAAGAACGGGTTGTGATCAGTAATATTTGAAATTCTTTGTCATGAAGAGATGCCTGAGTATGATTAAGAAATTTCTTACTCCTACAACCCTGGACAGATGGAAAATTGAACAAAGGATGAGTTTTTCTACTGTGTTTGTATGAAGCCAAAGAAAATCTGTTGACTAGATAAAAAGGAGCTATACCATAAACAGCCTTATAACAGAAACAGCCTAACTTGAACAATACCCGAGCTTCCATGGAAAGACAAATCAAAAGTATGCATCTACAAACAGCTTGGTTTTCAACATCTTCTTAAAGCTATAATGATCTGCTTATTCCATCAAGACATCCCAGCAATAGAAAACATTTGAAGTTGAGTTGCCACATATTTTACATTGTCAACTGTCAATGCTACCAGTTTCATGCCCCCCCCCCCCACCCTTGTTCCTTCATGGCAGGCAGCAGGCAGCAAAAGCTTAAGAAATAATTAGGTTCTGTGGTGTATTTAATGCTGCAATAAAATAACCTTTCTATAGTGTCAACGAGTCAAATAAGTTTGTGCATGTGGAACGAGAAGAAATGATAATTTCATTGTGACTGCAATTTAATTAAAATCGCATGGCACTCACTAAGAAGCTTTGACATGATGCCAAGTGCCAACATGATTTGTCAGCAAAGTCAAAAGCTAAGAAGATTAAGATGTTGGTAGCTAATTGAATATCATCTCATTTGTCCTCTGGTGAAATTGGGATTGGACGCTGTTAAGGGTCACAGAAAGGGTAAGCTTTCCAAGCAAATATAGTGTTCAATTTTCAATTCTATTACCTCATGTATAAAGATAATAATGCGGTGTATTCAGGTGGCACTGTTGCATTTTACTCAAATGGGACAGGGAGGGGAAGTGAAACTTACCTATTTATGTCTATAAAACATCTTAGAAAAAAAAATGATTCCATATTTTTATATTCAAAAACATTTATTTTTCGACACATGAGACCAAAGTTGGATCTGTGCTAAAGTGCATGTTTTTCATATACTCATTTCTATGTATGCAAATGAGTCCAGTAAAAAGATAAGCATAGCAAATAATGTGTTGTTGCAAAAAATATATTGCAAATTAAACTGCACATAGTTTATCATGTGCTAATAGTTAATGAGCTGCTTTGTATGAGTTTTACTTTGCAGTAGAGAATGACATGGGGAAAAAATTTGTCCCCGTCACTGCCAACGTCCCCGCGACCACGTCACTGTCACCGCTCCGTCCCCATGACCACTGTTCCCACTTTGTCCCTGTCTCCGCGACCACTATCCCCACCTCATCCCTGTCCCCGCAGCATCCATACAAGCCTCAGTACTGCAATATGTAGCTTATTCCTTCCTTATAAATCAAAGTTCTGACTGCTAAACTAGAGAAAGATGTTCAGCCAGCAGGGCCTTGTTTATAAATTTTTATCAACACAACTAATATACTACTTTATCCTAAAGCAAAAAAAAAAAAAGGAAATAAATAAATAGAAAAAAATTTTTTATACCTTTGTTGTGTGGTTTCTGCTTTCCTCATCTTCTCATTCAATTCCTTCCATCCACTGTCTGTCTTCTCTCTGCGTCTTCCATTTGCTCTGTTACTGTGCCTCTCCCTTCATCCCCACCCCCCAATTGGCCTGGCACCCATCTTCTTCCCTCCACTCCCCCCCCATAGTCTAGAATCTCTCTCTTCCCCAGTTCCCTTCAGCATCTATTCCTCCGCACACCACCTTCCACAGTTCCCTTCAGCATCTGTTCCTCTCCACCCCACCTTCCCCAGGTCCCTTCAGCATCTGTTTCTCTCTAGCCTACCTTTCCCAGTTCCCTTCAGCATCTGTTTTACTCCATCCCACCTTTCCTCCCTTTCTCCCTCGCTGCCCCTTACCTTCACAGCAGGCAATTTCTAAATGTGTTTCCTACCAGCATCCGGAGCATTGAAATCGCGTGTGGCTGCAGGAAAGGTCGTCTCTGATGCAACTTCCGGTTGCCTCAGAGATGACCTTTACGGCAGCCGTACGCGATTTCAACGCTCCAGCTGCTGGTAGGAAACACATTTAGAAATTGCCTGCCACGAAGGTAAGAAGCAGGGAGGGAGATGATCAGGCGGCAGCAATCGGGCTCAGGTGGCAGCGATATGGAGGGAGGGAGATGTTTTGGCGGCGGCGATTGGGCATCATCAGCGGCTATCAGTATGAAGGGAGGGAGTGTGATCGATGACCGCGCGCGTTCATTCCCTTCACTGCAGAGACAAGGCCATTCACCACTCCATGGAGGCGGTGAATGGCCTTCTCCCTGTACCCACGGCGACCACCTCTTTTCTCCCACCCGTTTCAGCGGGCTACCCGCGGCTAGCCACGGGTAACAGCCACTGTGTAATTCTTTGCATTGCAGAATCTCATTCCATTATGGATCAGATTCAGTCCAGTTTGTAGCCCAGCCATTGAGCAAAAACTTTCTCTATTGGCACTGCCAGATGAGGTGTTGAAGTATAGGGATACAGGAGGCACTACTGATCATGCTTTATCTATCTTCAACTATTCATTTGGTAGGTACAGGTACAAGATCCTTTATCCAGAATCTTTCGGACCAGGCATATTTCGATTTTTAGAACTTTTCGGATTTTGGAATGGTATGTTAAGTCAGAAAAAGACAGACCATAAGCCTGTAGAATTGTCTCCAGACCTTTTTTTATTTCAAAATAAGACAAACATTAAGCACATCAAGCACTTCAAACACCAACATATTCCAAACTATGGAACTGGAGCAATACCTTCAAACATAAATGACTTGTCAAAGTTCGGTTTTCAAAGCTTTTCGGTTTTTGGAATTTTGGATAAAGGATCTTGTACCTGTACTGGTATTTTAATTAAACATTTTAATTTACTAGGCATGAGAGCTAAAGCTTTGCAGTGGTGCAGGCATTTTTGAGATCATGGTCAGCAATATTGACAGTGAATCAGGTGAGGTTAGAATCTTTTTCTATGCTATATGGCATTCTCCAAAGACAATATGTTTCACCTCTGCTTTTTAATTTGTATTTCAGAGCTCTAGGTGAGGTGCAATAGCAGGCAGGCTTTAAAGGTTTCATCCATGCTTTTGATATACAGCTTTTGTTTTCATAGGAAAGAGACAGGACTCGAGATTTATTGGAGCTGGATCAGGGCCTGCACATCATCATGAATAGGTTGATGAGGAATAATCTGATATTGATTTCTCAAAAAGCAGGACTGTTATGAATAGGAGATCTGAATCCTAGCAGTTGGAGTTATTCACTCACTTTAAAGGACCCTTTTACTAAAAAGCATTTTTTTTAATGGACTTAGTTAACACAAGTCTTTTCCTACAGTGGCAAAAGTGAAAGAACTGGGTGTTATTTTTGGTTCCCGCTTTCTTTGGAGCTGCAGATATCCCAAGCAATCAAACTGATTTTTCCACAGACTGAAATAGGTGCAAAATCTTTGCTCATTATTGGAGGAAGAATTATTAAGGATGGTAGCCCAGTACTGTGTTCTTGCTTATTTAGGGGGGAAGTTATCAACATGGGCTTGTAGAAGTTAGGCCTGCCACCTAGTCTTTACACAGAAACTGAATACCTTTTACCTCTGAAATTCAGAGTTTGTGCCTGATGCAGGACAACCCTCTGGCCCACTTGTGTTCCTACAGGGTCTTATCAGTGACGCACTAAAGTGAGATAACAGGGACTTGTTAACATCACGTGTTCCAGCTTGGAGCCTTATCTGGGGCACACTGATCCTTTCAGCAACTGGGAACCCAAATATTCTGAGGTAACCAGAAGGAGCCAAGGTTCCTGGAAATTTCCCTGAGGTAATGTCTAAAGGATATTTCTGAAAGATGCTCAGGTCAAGAGGTCATAGCAGGAGGCGTGGAAAGCATAATTTTCCCAGATAGGAACTGAGTCTAAAAGACTATAAAGATGAACTCCCATGAGGGCTTAAGGGAAGGGGGCGCATGCGGCAGGGGGGATCAGGGAAAAAAAGGGGGGGTAGAGATGAGGGTGAGGGAGGTGCACTACCACCTCGAGTACCTCTCACCCTTGCTACACCACTGGCTCCAGCTGTCCGAGAAATGACATTCCTTGTATGCACGGGTCATATAAGCTTTCTGTGTAGTAATGGGAAGTAGGCAGGATAGTTTGTAGGGAAAACGTTTGCTTTCCAAATAATCCATGCATTCTAGCTCATCTATGTACTAGAACTAGACTATTTGCCACTTACAATACAAATAAATATTCTACTTTGCTAATACCAAGCCTAGTTTATTTGCTTGTTAGTAATCCTGTTGGTACAGGGAATTGGATTTGGATTGTTTGGGAGAAATATAGGTATGAAGGGTTGCTGAAAAGTTCTCAGCCCAACAAAGAAAAGAGTGACGTGGTTATGGTTCAATCAATGATCTGAAACAATGTCAAAACAAAGAATTTCATTTCTGCAGATTAGCATTTAATGAAATAAGATAACACTCTTTTCAGCTATAGTGACAAATTAACATTCAGAATTTAGGAAGTTGGTTGGTTCGGCTGAGAACTGTTCAGCACCCCCTCATATGTAATAAAAGTGAGCCAAGTATAGAACAATCAAACCACTGTGACATCACTTATGAGGTTTACTCTTATTGGTGGAATGAGGCATTACGACATCACAACCTCAGCTCTGGTTACCAGGAACTGAAAGTCATCATATTACCAGTGGGTGCTGAAAAGTTCTCAGCCCAGCCAAGAACAGAATGACGTGAATATGGTTCAATCAATGATCTGAAACAATGTCAAAGCATAGAATTTTGTTTCTGCAAATTGGCACTTAACAAAAAAAGATAACACTCTTTTCAGCTACAGTGGCAAAATAATGGTCAGAATTTAGGAAGTTGGTTGGTAGGGCTGAAAACTTTTCAGCACCCTCTCATAAATATAAATACTGTATTTTTTGCTCCATTAGACGCACCCCACCATAAGCCGCAGACCCCTGAAATAAAAAAAAATTCTGCCCTCTGTCCTGCCCTGTATCCCGTCCCTCATCTGGTGATCTCATGTTAGGTCGGGACAAGGTACAAGGCAGGTCTAGTGGTAGGCAGGCAGTTAGGCAGGGCCCCTCCCCTGTATCTCTTTTTTTATTTTTCAGTGCTGTAAAGCAGAAGAGGATGCCAGAACTTACCCCCAGACCCACCAGCTGGAGGAGCGCTTCGAGGCAAACAACCACCAGATGATGATCCGCTTCAAGGATCACTACAAGTGTCAGAGCGCCAAGCTGCGGGAGGTGTTCGGCCAGCTGTGTAGGATGACTACAAGCGTCAGAGCACCGAGCTGTAAGAGGAGTGCGGCCAGCTGTGGCGGGAGCTGGACGACGAGACTTCACACGAGCAGGAAGAGCTGTTCAGTTAGCTGCAGGAGGAGAGCAAGGAATGGGTCCGAGCAGCTGAAGGATGTGAGCGAGGACCGGGACACGGTCCTGCACGAGCGGCAAGAATGCATCGGGAAGCTGGAGAAGGAACTGTGACAGCTCTCGGCAGAAGGCGAGGAACAGCGGACCCGCATCGGGGAGCTTGAAGAGGAACAGCGGCGGGCCAAAGATGGAGGATCTGCGCGGCCAGCTGGAGCAGCTGAGCCGGGAGAAGGACGAACTGCTGGACCTCTCCATGTCTCAGGGCCGGTTGATCCAGGAAAGGCAGCAGCAGCAGGTGGTGCTGCTGCAGGATGAGCTACGGGCGGTCATTGAGGAGCCTGGGGCGGGGATGTATGATGTTTAAAAAAAAATTGCTATTTGCTCCATAAGACGCACCTACATTTCTACCATAATATACATTATTTCACTATCATGACTACTACCAGGGCAGTTTTCCAGTCCAAGGGGACTTTTCCCTTTCTTAGGCACGTGTACTGTTAGACGCATGATAAACTCTTAGTGGCATGTACTGTTAGACGCATGAAAAACCGTTAGGAGCATGTATTAGTCGCATGAAAAACCGTTAGTGGCATGTACTGTTAATGTTAGTGGCATGTTCTGTTAGACGCATGAAAAATCTGATAGAGGCATGAACAATCTGTTAGTGGCATATGCATCTACAAGAGACACGCTAAACGGATAAATACATCTCAAGACCAACTTCCATTTAACTTATCTTCTATTCCATCCCAAACCGTCTAACAACCCTACTGACTTTAAACCAAGAATTTCTAGGAAACTAAGTTGAAACACTCTACAATCCAACCATGAATCTCATACTAATATTACTACTCTACATACTAAGTGGCAGCATCAAAGAGATTCACACTCTTTACCCTCAACTACAATCAACCCATTTCCCTGCTTTATCAACCACGCACATCACTATCCCACAAGAAGACAAAATAAATAACATTAGCATTATCTCAAACAAAAGAACACACCAAGAACCCTCAAAAAAAGAACAAGGGGAGTAAAACCCATCAGAACCACTACCTATACCAATCCTACCACATCCGCAACTATCCCCTGTGCTTATCTTAATACTAGATCAGTCAGGAACAAGGCCTTTCTAATCAAAGATTGGATCATCAGCAAGCAATTAGCCTGCCTCTTCCTAACCGAAACTTGGCTATTGTCTGAAGATGATCCAATAATTACTGATCTCCTCCCTGACAATTTCAAAATCCTTACACTCAACCGTGAGGGAAAAAAAGGAGGAGGATTAGCAATTGCTCTCAAAGAAGGATTCGAGTTTGAATTATTGGACTCCAAAACATCCAGCCAACTAGAAATCTTAGCCTGGAAAATCAGTAACATCCACTTAGAAGATTCCCTTTCCTGCATACTATTCTACGTCCCACCAAAAAGCTGGTCAAAAGCCAAAGAGGACTTCTGTGAATTTGTCCTACATAACTCTATTAGTCCCTCCTGCAATATTAACGCAGGAGACATAAACATACACCTAGATGAAGAGGACAATACAGACACGAAAGAGTTCAAAAACTTCCTATCCCTACTTAACTACAACCTCCCCGCCCCCACACAAATACACGAAAAAGGCCATCATCTAGATCAGTGATTCCCAACCCTGTCCTGGAGGAACACCAGGCCAATCGGGTTTTCAGGCTAGCCCTAATGAATATGCATGAGAGAGATTTGCATATGATGGAAGTGATAGGCATGCAAATTTGCTTCATGCATATTCATTAGGGCTAGCCTGAAAACCCAATTGGCCTGGTGTTCCTCCAGGACAGGGTTGGGAACCACTGATCTAGATGTAGTAGCCATGTACACAAAGGAAATCCCAGACCCTGTCATCTCCTTACCCGAAGGCACCTGGTGCCATGACATCTGGTCGGACCACTTCATTTTTTACTTTAAGTTAATCTGGTCCCAACGAAAACAAAAAACACGTCCGACAATAAAAAAAGAGCATCTCACAAGAGGCCACATCAATCCAGAAAACTACTGGTCACAATATAAACTTCAAGCAGAGATAAAGGAAGAAGTTGATTTCTGGGATCACTGGACCACTACCAGCACCTGCATTTTAGATAACATTGCACCTAAACATAATAGTAAAAGTAATGCAAATAAATATAACAAATGGTTCGACATCGAACTCCTAAAAATGAAACAGCTAGCTAGACGACTAGAAAGAATATGGGAAAAAACAGGAGAATTATCAGACCATAACAATTGGAGAGTCAATATAAAAACCTACAAACAACTGATAAAAGACAAACGCAAAGCATTCTACTCAACCAAAATCAATTCATCCTGCAGCAGTTCACAAGGAATCAATACAAAAGAGCTGTTCAATCTGATTATGAACTTATTTGACACCACTCGCTACACTCTACCTATACACAACATTAAATTACCCTCTGCGAACGACTTAGCCCTACACTTTGACTCAAAAATTAAAAACCTAAGAAACAATTGCTCAACAAAAGAACCTAGTGATCAAATAGCTAACACACAAGGAAATGAAACACCTGCAGACATGATCTGGAATTCCTTTCAAGACATAGATTGGAATAACTATATCAAATTATATAACAAATACTCCAAATCATATTGCATCCTGGACTCATGTCCCCCGGAAATCATGAAAGCGGCACCACTTGAATTTAAACTTTCACTACTGCACTGCTTAGCCCTTAACCTGAAAAATGGAAAATTCCTCACCAAGAACGGCCACATAATAATATCCCCTATCCTAAAAAATAGCAAAGAATCCTCAGCTCTAGTAACCAACTATAGACCAATTGCTTCCATTCCACTCATCGTAAAGATCATGGAGGGATTGGTACACTCCCAATTGATGGAATATCTTGACCAGTTTTCACTCCTACATGAGACTCAATCCGGCTTTAGACCTCTTTTCAGCACGGAAACTGTAATTGCGGCTATCTTAGATAACCTGCATTTATTGATAAGCAAAGGCCTCAATGCTCTGATTATGCAATTCGACATGAGCTCCGCCTTTGATCTAGTAGACCATGGAAAATGCTACAATGTCTAGACGCTATTGGCATCAAGGGTGAAGTGCTAAACTAGTTTCATGGCTTCCTTTTATCCCGCACCGCACCGCACCTCACCTCTTCTCCTTCTCAGCCAACAGACACAAGAGAAGCTCCCACTTGCACTTTGTTTCTCCCCTGGTTAGAGGTTGCAAACTAAAAAAATACTATGGACACCTTCTCTCACATCAAGCAGCTTTATGGGGTAAAGATCTAGAACAACTCCTCTCGCCCACCATTTACGAGGGGTTCAGGAAGCGCCTCAAAACTCACCTGTTCCTGAAGTACCGTATTTTCGCGGATATAACGCGCGCGTTATACGTGATTTTACGTACCGCGCATACCCCTCGCGCGTTATATGCCTGAGCGCGGTATACAAAAGTTTTTAAACATAGTTCCCACCCCGCCCGACGCCCGATTCACCCCCCCAGCAGGACCGCTCGCACCCCCACCCCGAACGACCGCTCGCACGCGCTCCCACCCGCACCCGCATCCACGATCGGAGCAAGAGGGAGCCCAAGCCCTCTTGCCCGGCCGACTCCCCGACGTCCGATACATCCCCCCCCCCGGCAGGACCACTCGCACCCTCACCCCGAAGGACCGCCGACTCCCCAACAATATCGGGCCAGGAGGGAGCCCAAATCCTCCTGGCCACGGCGACCCCCTAACCCCACCCCGCACTACATTACGGGCAGGAGGGATCCCAGGCCCTCCTGCCCTCGACGCAAACCCCCCCCCCCCAACGACCGCCCCCCCCCAAGAACCTCCGCCCGTCCCCCAGCCGACCCGCGACCCCCCTGGCCGACCCCCACGACACCCCCACCCGCCTTCCCCGTACTTTGTGTAGTTGGGCCAGAAGGGAGCCCAAACCCTCCTGGCCACGGCGACCCCCCAACCCCACCCCGCACTACATTACGGGCAGGAGGGATCCCAGGCCCTCCTGCCCTCGACGCAAACCCCCCCCCCCCCACCGACCGCCCCCCCCAGGAACCTCCGACCGACCCGCGACCCCCCTGGCCGGCCCCCCCACCCCCCTTCCCCGTACCTTTGGAAGTTGGCCGGACAGACGGGAGCCAAACCCGCCTGTCCGGCAGGCAGCCAACGAAGGAATGAGGCCGGATTGGCCCATCCGTCCTAAAGCTCCGCCTACTGGTGGGGCCTAAGGCGCGTGGGCCAATCAGAATAGGCCCTGGAGCCTTAGGTCCCACCTGGGGGCGCGGCCTGAGGCACATGGGCCAAACCCGACCATGTGTCTCAGGCCGCGCCCCCAGGTGGGACCTAAGGCTCCAGGGCCTATTCTGATTGGCCCACGCGCCTTAGGCCCCACCAGTAGGCGGAGCTTTAGGACGGATGGGCCAATCCGGCCTCATTCCTTCGTTGGCTGCCTGCCGGACAGGCGGGTTTGGCTCCCGTCTGTCCGGCCAACTTCCAAAGGTACGGGGAAGGGGGGTGGGGGGGTCGGCCAGGGGGGTCGCGGGTCGGTCGGAGGTTCTTGGGGGGGGGCGGTCGTTGGAGGGAGGGGGGTTTGCGTCGAGGGCAGGAGGGCCTGGGATCCCTCCTGCCCGTAATGTAGTGCGGGGTGGGGTTAGGGGGTCGCCGTGGCCAGGAGGGTTTGGGCTCCCTTCTGGCCCAACTACACAAAGTACGGGGAAGGCGGGTGGGGGTGTCGTGGGGGTCGGCCAGGGGGGTCGCGGGTCGGCTGGGGGACGGGCGGAGGTTCTTGGGGGGGGGCGGTCGTTGGGGGGAGGGGGTTTGCGTCGAGGGCAGGAGGGCCTGGGATCCCTCCTGCCCGTAATGTAGTGCGGGGTGGGGTTAGGGGGTCGCCGTGGCCAGGAGGATTTGGGCTCCCTCCTGGCCCAATATTGTCGGGGAGTCGGCGGTCCTTCGGGGTGGGGGTGCGAGTGGTCCTGCCGAGGGGGGAGAAGAATCGGACGTCGAGGGGGGGCATCAGGCTTTCAGGATGGGGACAGGACTTCAAGGGGGGACAGGCAGATCTTCAAGGGGGACAGGCAGATCTTCAAGGGGGACAGGCAGACCTTCAAGGGGGACAGGACTTCAAGGGGGGACAGGCAGACCTTCAAGGGGGGACAGGCAGACCTTCAAGGGGGGACAGGACTTCAAGGGGGACAGGCACGGAGAGGCGGGGCAGTGCACCGAAAGTCAGGGCAGGTGAACGGTGAGTCGGGGCAACCAGAGGAGAGTCGGGGCAGTGCACCGAAAGTCAGGGTGAGTCGGGGCAACCAGAGGAGAGTCGGGGCAGTGCACCGAAAGTCAGAGTGAGTCGGGGCAACCAGATGAGAGTCGGGGAGGGCGAAAGGAGAGTCGGGGTGGCCAGAGGAGAGTCGGGGAGAGCGAAAGGAGAGTCGGGGTGGCCAGAGGAGAGTCGGGCAGCATGCGCGTTATATGCCTGAGCGCGGTATAGAAAAGTTTTTGTACATATCATCGTGATTTCTGCGCGCTATACCCCTGTGCGCGTTTTACAATGGTGCGCGTTATATCCGCGAAAATACGGTACCTAGACAGCTAACCCGTTCCTCTCTTTCCCCTCTATAACGGTTCTCTTGCCCTATCCCCCTCTTGTTCTCACATCCCTTAAGTTCTCTCAACTTGTACTTCACTAATCTTTTGTAAACTGCATAGAACTTAACGGTACTGTGGTATATAAACTGTTATTATTATTATTAAAAGCGCGGCTAATGGTTCCGCCAGGACATCTCTTAATTCCCGAAGTACTCTGGGGTGTAGATTATCCGGCCCCATGGCTTTGTTTACTTTTAGCTTCGTTAGTTCGTGATAGACGTTGCTCTCGGTGAATTCAAAATCTCGGAATGGGTCCTCCAAGCACCCTCTTGTCTGTAGCTGCGGTTCGAATCCCAGCGCCTTTTGGGTAAAGACCAAGCAGAAGTAGCTGTTGAGTAGTTCGGCTTTATCCGAGTCTGAGTCTACAAAGTTACCGTCAGGTTTCCTTAGGCGCACAATGCTGTCTGTGTTCTTTTTTCTGTCACTAATATATTTGAAAAAGTATTTATCCCCTTTTTTAACCTGCCTAGCTATATTTTCTTCCATCTGGAGTTTGGCATCCCTGATTGCTGTTTTAACAGTTCTGGATTTTACTAGATAGGTTTCTTTGGCTTCCGGTCATTGTGATTGTTTGTAGGATAAAAATGCTTTCTTCTTTTGCTTTACTAGTTCAGAGATCTCCGTGGCGAACCATTGGGATCTATTATTTCTCCATTGTTTACTCACGGTTTTTATGTAGAGTTTGGTTGCTTCTTGCAGGGTGGATTTCAGGGTTGACCATACTACCTCCACACTGTCCGTCATGCCCTGATTTTGCAGTGTCTCATAGACAAAATCTCCCATGCTTTAAGGGAGTTCTCTTAAAATTTAGAACCTTTGTCGATGTATTTGATCTAGTAACTCCCTTCCTGAGGTGAAACCACAACATGTTGTGGTCACTGGAGGCCAAAGCATCTCCTACTGAAACTTCTGTGACACTGTCTCCATTAGTGAGTATTAGGTCCAGAATCGCCTGATCCCTGATGGGTTCCATTACCATCTGTTTGAGGCTTGCTCCCCGCATGGAGGCCAGTAGCTTCTTACTGCCATTGGTCGTAGCAGAAAGTTTGTTCCAGTCTACATCAGGCATATTGAAGTCCCCCAACAGCACTGTATCTCCACGCAGAGTGATGGTTTCGATGTCTGCAATTAATTCTTTGTCTATGTTGTCCAGTTGCTTTGGAGTTCTGTAAACAACACCAAGATATAGGCATTTGTCGTTGCCCCAGGCAAGATTCACCCAGAGGGATTCTCCCATAAACTTGACATCCGTGATCCTAGTAACTTTGATATCCTCTCTAATGCATAGTGCTACTCCTCCTTCTGTTTTGCCTACTCTGTCCCGACGGAGCAAGTTATATCCTGGTACTCTGAGAACTTCCTTACGTTCGTATGGAATCTATCCGCTTCCAACTTGGAGAGCATCCTCTCGTTCTCCCTTTCTTGGAGGGTGAACAATCTTTCTATGTTTCTATGTTTCTAACCTGTCTTTATCTACTAGGGGGTCCTTTTATCAAGCTGCGGTAGGGGTTTGACATGCGTAATACCATAGAAACATAGAAGATGACGGCAGAAAAGGGCCTCAGCCCATCAAGTCTGCCCACTCCAACAACCCTACCCCCTTGAATTTACCCCCCTAGAGATCCCACATGTGTATCCCATTTACTTTTAAAATCCTTCACGCTGCTGGCCTGAATCACCTGAGGTGGAAGTTCATTCCAACGATCGACCACCCTTTCGGTGAAGAAGAACTTCCTGGTGTCGCCATGAAATTTCCCACCCCTGATTTTCAGCGGATGGCCTCTTGTGGCAGAGGGGCCTTTAAAAAAGAAGATATCATCTTCCACCTCAATACGGCCGGTGATATATTTAAACGTCTCTATCATGTCTCCTCTCTCTCTACGTTCTTCAAGTGAATATAGCTGCAATTTATTCAGCCTTTCTTCATACGGGAGGTCTTTGAGTCCCGAGACCATTTTGGTGGCCATTCTTTGAACTGACTCAACTCTCAGCACATCCTTTTGGTAATGTGGCCTCCAGAATTGTACACAATACTCCAGATGAGGCCTCACCATGGATCTGTACAATGGCATTATAACTTCGGGCTTCCGGCTGATAAAACTTCTTCGGATGCAACCCATCATTTGTCTTGCCTTTGATGAAGCCTTCTCCACTTGATTGGCAGTTTTCATGTCTTCACTAATGATCACCCCCAAATCACTTTCCGCCTTGGTCCTAACTAAGGTTTCACCATTTAGTGTGTAAGTTTTGCATGGATTCCTGCTGCCGAGGTGCATGACCTTACATTTTCTAGCATTGAAGTTTAGCTGCCAAGTCGAGGACCAATGTTCCAATAGAAGTAGGTCCTGCGTCATACTGTCTGGTAAAGTGTTCTCACTTACTATGTTGCATAGTTTGGCGTCATCGGCGAATAATGTGATTTTACACTGAAGCCCCTGAGTCAGATCTCCCACAAATATGTTGAAGAGGTTCGGGCCCAAGACCGAGCCCTGAGGCACTCCACTGATCACCTCCGACGTTTTTGAAGGGGCACCATTTACCACCACTCTCTGAAGTCTACTGTTTAGCCAATCACCGACCCATGTAGTTAACGTCTCTCCCAGTCCCATTGATTTCATCTTGTTCAATAGTCTGCGGTGCGGAACGCTATCAAAAGCTTTACTAAAGTCCAAGTAAACGACGTCCAGGGACTCACCCACATCCAGTTTCCTTGTTATCCAGTCAAAGAAACTAATCAGATTGGATTGGCAGGACCTGCCTCTGGTAAATCCATGTTGGCGGGGATCCCGTAGATTCTTCTCATCTAGGATTGTATCTAATTTATGCTTAATTAGTGTTTCCATGAGTTTACTCACTATGGATGTGAGACTCACCGGTCTGTAATTCTCAGCCTCTGTCCTGCAGCCCTTTTTGTGGAGTGGGATTACATTGGCTGTTTTCCAGTCCAAGGGGACTTTTCCCGCCTTCAAGGAAAGATTGAAGAGCACAGACAATGGCTCTGCCAGGACATCACACAGCTCTCTAAGCACCCTGGGGTGTAGATTGTCCGGTCCCATGGCTTTGTTCACTTTGAGTCTTGATAGCTCGCAGTAGACGCTGCTGGGTGTAAACTCGAAATTCCAGAACGGGTCATCTGAGCTATGCCTTGCTTGCAACTGTGGACCGGACCCTGGCGCCTCGCAGGTAAAGACTGAGCAGAAGTATTCGTTTAGTAGTTCGGCTTTATCGGAATCTGATTCTGCATAAGTCCCGTCTGCTTTCCTAAGGCGTACTATCCCATTTGTGTTTCTTTTCCTATCACTGATGTACCTGAAGAAGGATTTATCCCTTTTCTTAATGTCCTTTGCTAGATTCTCTTCTATCTGAAGCTTGGCCTCTCTGACTGCCGTTTTGACAGCTTTGGACTTGGCCAGATAGTCTTCTTTTACTGCTCCTCTTCCTGAATGTTTGTAGGAAACAAATGCTTTTTTCTTTTTCTTAACGAGGTCCGAGATTTCTGTAGTGAACCACTGGGGTCTATTATTCCTCCGTCGTTTGCTTGTTGTTTTTATATAGCGATTTATTGCTTCATGTAGGGTAGATTTCAGGTTTGCCCACATAGCCTCTACATAGCCCACATAGCCTCTACCGCGCGTTAAACCGCCTGCTGCGCTAGCCACTAACGCCTGCATTGAGAAGGTGTTAGTTTTTTAGCCGGCTGCAGGGATTAGCGCGTGATGAAATGTCTGACACGCTAAACCCGCTAGCGCGGCTTGATAAAAGGAGCCCTAAGTCTATCCCTTTCAGTATCTTAAATGTTTTGATCAGGTCTCCTCTCAGTCTCCTCTTTTTGAGGGAGAAGAGGCCCAGTTTCTCTAATCTTTCACTGTACGGCAACTCCTCCAGCTCCTTAATCCATTTTAGTCGCTCTTCTCTGGACCCTTTCTAGTAGTACTATGTCCTTCTTCATGTACGGCGACCAATGCTGGACGCAGTACTCCAGGTGAGGGCCCGGTACAGCGGTATAGTATTAAATAAGTTAGCGCATGCTAACCGCTAAAGATTCCCCCATTATATTGCTATAGGCATCTTCAGCGGTTAGCACACACTAATGCGATTGTGCATGCATGCTAACATACTTAACACACTTTCATGAATTCCCTCCCCCCCAAGTGTTTAAAGTATCCTCAAAAAGGTGAGCTTTTAGACTGGATTTGAATAGGGTAGAGATATAGAGCATGAGGTACTGACTCAAGAAGTCTAATCCTCTCCTAGTGGGGCACAAGTCCATGCTTTCCAAGTAAAGCAGTAAATTACTGTATATCCAAGGTGCTCTTCTTATTTATCATCCACTCATGCATAACCACATATAAGCAAAGTGGCACTTTCAGCCTGTCAGTCATCCAAATATAATAATATACAACCAATTAGGAATAAGTGCTGTTAGTCATGAGTAATGTATAGTGATGGACTGCAGGAAATACCTAGATGCTCTTGAGAACCCTTTGTTTAAATTATTATATGAAAGTAATTGGGCCTGATCTTCAAAGTGAGTTATGCATTCACCATGAAGCAGCAAGCACACGTTACTTGCATAGCCCTCCATTTTGCAGTTATATGGATACAATTAAGCCATTTAACTTGCTGATCAGCTCAATATTAGACATAACAAAAGGGGCTGGTATTGAGGTGGGCCTGAAGTGGCACTACACTTCTACATTTAGCAACAATATTCAGATGTTAAACAGATAAGTAATGTGTTTAAAGTAAAAGCTGCTAAACAACAGTTCTAACAAGTGCCAACTGGTTATACTACTACTATTAATTATTTCTATAACACTACCAGACGCACGCAGCGCTGTACAGAGTCACAAAGAGTAAGAAAACAGTCCCTGCCTGAAAGAGCTTACAATCTAAACAGGCAAGACAGACAAACCGGTTATACATATATTCAGCAGCGCTATTTAAAAGGACTGTGCTATTGAACGTATAAATAATGTTTAAGCTAAGGTATTTAACATTAGATGCGCGCTGGCCACTCCCACTGAATAACAGGAACATATCTAACTGTGAGGAGCCAAAGAGAAGCCTAATGGTTAGCACAATGGGCTGGGACCTGAGGGCTCAGGTTAAATCTCACAGTGGGCCCGCATGGCCTTAGGTAAGTCACTTAACCTTCCTATGTTTTAGGAGAAGACAATGGTAAATCACACCTGCAGTGGCATAGTGAGGAAAGTTAGCGCCCAGGGTAAGTGCACCCAGCATTCCCTTGTCATGCACCCCTACACTCTTCCCTGCCACTTGAGCACCTGCTGCTCCCCTTGTACCTCTTGAAATGTTCACCGGAACAAGCAGCATCTTCCATCCTGCTACTCACACTTGCCTTAGCTCCCTTCTGATGTCATATCCTGGTCCTGCAACCAGGAAGTGACATCAGAAGGGAACCAAGGCCAACACAAGCAGCATGTGGAAGACGCTGCTTCCACCAGTGAATATTTACAGAGGTACACAAAGAGGATGGAGAGGAGGAGAGGTGACGGCACCTGGGGGCGGCTGCCCCCACCCCACCCCCTTACTACACATAGAAACATTCTGGCAAATAAAGGCCAAATGACCCATCTAGTCTGCCCTTACGCATTAACCGTTATCTCTTCCTCTCTTTAAGAGATCCCATGTGCCTATCCCACACTTTCTTGAATTCAGACACAGTCTCTATCTCCACCACTTCCTCCGGGAGACTGTTCCACACATCTACCACGCTTTCTATAAAAAAGCCTCTCATTCCAGAACTTCCTTTCAAATGAAAGAGACTCAACTCAAGCACATTTATACCACGTAGGTATTTAAACATCTCTATCATATCTTCCCTCTCCCACCTTTCCTCTAAAGTATACATATTGAGATCTTTAAGTCTGTCCTCATACACCTTATGAGGAAGACCATGCACCATTTTAGTAGCCTTCCTCTGGACCAACTCCATCCTTTTTATATCTTTTTGAAGGTGCGATCTCCAGAATTGAACACAATATTCTAAATGAGGTCTCACCAGTGTCTTATACAGGGGCATCAATACCTCCTTTTCCCTACTGGCTATACCTCTTTCCATGCACCCTATCATCTTTCTAGCTTTCGCAGTCACCTTTTCAACCTGTTTGGCCACCTTAAGATCATCATATAGAATCACACCCTAGTCCAGCTTTTCTGTTGTGCACATAAGTTCTTCACCCCCTAAATTGTACCATTCCTTCTGGTTTTTAAAACCCAAATGAATGCCCCTTGCATTTCTTAGCATTACATTTTAGCTGCCAAATTTCAGACCATTCTTTAAGCTTCACTAGGTCTTTCTTCATGTTATTCACCCCATCTGGGGTGTCTACTCTATTGCAGATTTTGGTATCATCAACAAAGAGGCAAATCTTACCTGACAGCCCTTCAGGAATATTGTTTATAAAAATGTTTAAAAGAACAGGCCCAAGAACAAAACCTTGAGGCATATCACTGGTAACATCTCTTTCCTCAGAGTGATCTCCATTAACCACTATCCTCTGTTGTCTTTCATTCAACCAATTCTTGATCCAGCCCATCACTATGGGGCCCATTTCAAGGGCACTCAGTTTATTTATTAGACGTCTATGTGGAACACTGTCAAAGGCTTTGCTAAAATCCAAATACACCACATCTCGCGCACTGTCAAGAAAACAACAAGGGTGGGATGTCCCTTATTGTGTGGTCACCAGGCATCAACTCTGATTCAAGGACACATCCAAAACTAGACCTGAGAAAAGCAGAGGGAACTGGAGCCCCCAGGTAAGACAGCTCTAGTAATATAACATGCTTGAAACTTTGCTGTTGCTTTTCTGGCTGCCTGAGTGACCACTGCCATCATGACAGAGGGTCTACTACTATTGCTATTTATTATTTCTATAGTGCTACCAGACACACATAGCACTGTACATTAAACATGCAAGAGGACGGTTCCTGCTTGAGCTTGTAATCCAATTATGTGGGACCACTGTGTCAGTTCCTTTTTATAACTGATTTAGTCCTATCATAGTACATCACTGAGAGCAAGCATGGCACATGGGTACTTATTGTTATAAGATAGCTGAAGAGGAAACCATTGTTGAATCCTTATGGTATCTTAATGTATGTTAACAGCTCATAAGCTAAACTGGTTAACCCTTTAATTGGCAGATGGTGAAACAGCTGCTTTATGTAACCTGATGTTGAACGAGAGCAACAGTGCCAAGTAACAGGCATTTGGAGAGATGCAGATCTCCCATAAGAGCCATAGAAGACAAATGTTGCTGCTGAGCAAAAAAGCAAAATAAAGGACTGTGTAAGGAGGATCTGTGCATGAAGAAATGGAAAAAGGGAGAATCCTCCTATTTGAGTTTTGATCTGTTTCACTTAACCTATTATAATCAAGGCCATTGCACAGGACAAGATGAGTGACCACCCTGGGTGCCAGTTTGAGGGAGCACTACATCACCCTTCTGAATCAGCCCGTAAGCATGCAAGGTCGAAAAAGGATTTAAGTTTCAAGTTTATTAAATTTTACTATACCGACTATCAGCAAGTATCTAGCCGGTTTACAAGTTAAAATAAGATAAAATAGAAAAAAAAAGGGGATTGTGAACATTTAGACTTTAACTAGACATACTGGAAAGTGATGGTAGGGAATAAAGAAATGGAAGGGAGAAAAATTACATTGTTCATAAATGAATAATTAAAAAAAGGGAAAGGGAAGGATGAAACATAAGGAATGGGATTGCTTCCTGAAAGCGGTTGAAGAATTGAAGAATAGATTATTCTTGGGAGCAGGAGAACGCGTCTTGGAATAATAAAGTTTTTAATTTAGTCTTAAATTTATCAATTGATATCTCGTGGCGAATACGGGATGGCAATGCGTTCCATAGGGTAGGAGCGACTACAGAAAAAAAAGTTAGTCTTTCTCGTATAGAAGAAATCTTTGATTGTGGGGACAGATAGCAGGTTTTGATCGGCTGATCTAAGGGCCGTGATGAGCAGTAAGGGATTAGAAGTTTATCTAGAAAAGCAGGTTGGCGGGTAAGGCTGATTTTGAAAACTTGCATAATTGTTTTATATGTGATACGGTGTGTTATAGGTAGCCAATGAGCTTCTTTCAGGAGAGGTGTGACATGGTCAAATTTTCCTAACTTGTAAATAAGTTTTATGGCTGTATTTTGGATGAGTTGGGGTGCCATTTTGAACAGAAACTGCTCTATTTTAAATAAAATTGTATTTATTATAAGACAAATTCCCTCATGAGAGACTCCTCAACAAATTAAAAAGTTATGGGATAGGAGGCGATGTCCTGTTGTGAATTTAAAAACATGAAATAAACAGTAGGACTAAATATTCAGTTTTCCAAATAGAGACGGGTAAATGGTGTGTCCTGGGGGTCTGTACTTTGTGCTTTATAACATTTACAAATGCTCTGGAAAGGGGAGTGATGAGTAAGGTGTTCAGAAATGCAGATGGCAGAAAATTATTCAAAGCTGGTAAGGGGCCAAGATCAAGTTTCAAATTTAATAAAAATTTGTTTGATCGTCTATCATAAATTCTAGGCGATGTACAATAATATTTAAAAAATAACGGGGCAATTACAAATTTAAAATATATAACCAGACAAATGATGACGACAAAAACGAACAGACGAGAAACAAAGAGGGAGATGGGAGAACTACAATAAAGTCAAGAAAAGAGAACACAGAGGGGGAAAAAACAAGAGGGGAGGGGAGGAGTTTCATTCAAAGCTGCCTTAACGGATTTGATGAAGGGAAACTAGAGTCAGTGCTCAAAAGCATCTCTAAATAGGAAACATTTTAAATTTCCTTTAAATTTGTCTAAGTTAGTTTCTTCCCTGAGAAAGGGGGGCAGAGAGTTCCAAGTAAGGGGGGCTGTTACCGCAAAAGAGGTTGTGCGGCGAGTGCTGAGCGTCTTAAGTGAGGGGACAAAGAGTAAATTTTGGGAGGAAGATCTGAGAACTCTAGAAGGAACATGAGGGATAAGTAATTTGTTGATAAAAGTTGGTTCTCTGTTTTTTGGGGTTTTAAAAGTAAGTAATGCAATTTTGAAAGTGATTCTATGAAGGATGGGAAGCCAATAGAGTTGGTAATGATTATAATGGAAGTATTTTGGATTAATTGTAGCTGTCTGATTTCCTTTTGCGATATTCCTTTGTATAGGGAGTTGCAATAATCAATTTTAGAAAGATGGTGCCAGAAGTGGAAGCAGAATGTTAAGCTCTGTACCTGCAGTCTGAGGTGTGCTGGAAAAACAATGGTTAAGTGCAAGGGAAAGCCTCACACATAGCCTGGAGCAATCCTTCCTCTGGTGCAGCAAATCTTAGCAGTCTTTGTGGTTTCTACAACTGTCGACAATGTTTGTGCCAAGGAGCACTTGTATATGGCATCTTTTGACATGATCCTGAGCCCCAAGATCCAGAAGTAGTAACCCCTCACTGGTGTGAGTCACACAGGAGGATCCCAAAGTGGCTGCTGTATTTCAACTTTCTGATGGGACTCCAGTGTTCCCAAAAGCAGCTGAGGGGATCTCTGATATCAGAAGTGTATGTGGGGAGAATGTAAAAGTGGTAGTGAGTGGAGTGACTGGAAGGCAAGTAGAGTTAAAAGTCTGCTTAGGTTGGAGGCGGGGGGAGGGGGGGAAGAAGCCTGAGAAAATAACTTTAGAAGAAGCATAGGATGCCATTGGGAAGTTGGAAGAATCTTTGCTGTCTTTGTGGAAGGATTGGACTCAATCCAGTCTCAGGTAACTCATTGTGGGGATCTTTAAAACAACAAGAAAGGAAACTTCAGAAGTTGGAGTATTAGCTGAAAGCCTTAAAGGGACATATAAGTTAATTACATATCAGAAGTTGGCATCTTTAGAAAATTATGAGTGTTGTATGCATCTGCGTTTTCTTAACTTTCTGAAATCTCCTGACTTCTTACTTGTGGATATGTTAAAGAAATATTTGTTGGAGAAATTGCAGGTCCCAAAGGATTGTTTACCACCTATTGTAAGAGCTTACTATGTGAACTAGTATGGGTTAGACCAACAGGAAGCAAGGAAAGGATAACTATAAGCATTCTGGTTTTCTAGAAGGGTCAAGTCCTGTAATATTTAAAGCTACCTTGATTGCTTCTTTTCAACTGGAACCAGACTACAAGTGGATTCTAGAATGTATTTCCATTACAAAGACAAACATTTTCTTGGTTAAAGGGTCTTAATATTTCCTGACCTCTGTAAGGCTGCTCAGCAAAGACAGAAGGCCTTTTTTGGTCTATGCCTGTGCCTAGGGTTACCATATGGCTCCAGATAAAGGAGGACATATTGAGTCAAAGGATGGCCTTGGTATTAAATTCAAGCAAAGACTCAAAAGCACTGGCAACATTTGTCTTTGGTATACAAGGATGACAGAGAAGACTGATATTTACATAGGGAATTCAAAAAGTACCACAAACATGCAAAATCTTCAGCAGATAGATGCAAATGTTAATCAAGATTCATGAAAGTGTGCTATCACCACTAACACCATTAACACGCATCAATAATAAATACATTCCATTGCATAAAATGGAACCTAAGGTAAATAACACAAAAGCCCTCTTTTATCAAGCTGCATTAGGGTTTTGATATTGTGAATCACTATGGTAAAAGTTTCAATGCTCATAGGAATTCTGTGAGCGTCGGAGCTTTTACCCCAGCAGCCTGCAATTAAAAAACCCTAACGCAGCTTGATAAATAAGGGCCACTGGTACCCGAAAACTTGATAATGCCTTCTATTCCTTTGTCTGAGAAAATGAAAGTGCAGATGTCTAGTAGTTGAATTTGTCCTGGAGAAACTTGGGATCTTCAAAGTCTATGATGCTTTTCTTTTTCTTTTTTACTATTTCAATTTCAAGCCAAATACATAAAAAGACAACTTTGATAAAGAAACATAGGGCTCCTTTTACAAATGTGTGTTAGGGCCTTAACGCAGGAATAGTTACCGCCTCCTCTTGAGCAGGTGGTAGTTTTTCGGGTAGCGTGCGCTAAAAACACTAGCGCACCTTTGCTTGGAAGAATTGGATGCAGGCAAATATTAGGACTTTAGATGACGTTATGTCTAATGGAAAACTTCACAGCTGCAACAATCATTTGGCATTTTAAAGTCTCAACAATATAGGTGGTTGCAGTTGAATCAGGCTATTCAGAGTGGGTCCCTGAATGGAAAAATTTACAAACTTATTTTAGCTTGCAGACCCTTTGCTACCAAACAGATCTAGTAGGACATCAGGCTGCCCAGTGGTACAAATTGATTTCTGGATTTTTAAACAAGAAGCCAAAAAATAGTCATAGAGACATTTAGAGCATCGAGATAAAACAGTGTATTTCTGTGTCTCGTTGGCCACGAATTTGGGCTTGGAGGTTGAAATGTACAGCGTCAACATCTATGAGACAAACGTGGTTATTTTTATTGCATAGAATTTCTGGACCCCAGTTTGTTTAAATAAAATAGATAAGTCCAAATCTAATTATGTTAATGTAGGGACTTTGGATCATCTGTTATATTTTTGTCCTTTGATATTTATATTTTGGAAGTCAATTTGGGGACAAATAAATCTTGTTCTTGAAGCGGATATTCCATTAACATATGAAGCCATAATATGTGGAACGATATTACATGTTAAGCCCACTTTAGACAAATATAAGAACTGTCTTTTTATGATCGTGACAGGTATAGCTATCTAATTGATCACAAGTAACTGGAAAAACCATGACAGAATAAGTTACACTTTTTGGTGGGTGAATGTGTGTATTATATACAGATATGAAAGAATGAACTCGGAGTGTAGGGGATTTAGTAGTTCTTTTAATAAAGTGTGAAGCCCATTGACTAAATTTGTGAATTTATAAAATGTTTATTTATCTTTTCTTTTCTTCTTTTTAATTACCTTTACACATCCAGGGTAGGGGGTTGGGGGAAGGGAAATAAATCTTGATGGTTACACTTGGGTAATTTAATTATCATTATATATTATGTCTTATGTTATGTTATTAATAAAGAATGGGAGGAATTGATTGATAAATGTATTACCTGTATAGTTAATAGTGCAATGTATGTAGTACTTATTGAATTTTTTTTGTGTTTGTATTGCACTGTTTTAGTTTGAAAATCAATAAAGATTTTTTTTTTTTTAAAGGAGCCCATAGATTCATCATAAGCATACAGTATATACAGTATAAGAATCATAAAGATCATAGAACCTAAGAAAATATCCTTTTATCCTAGGAAGACCAAGATATATATCGAGAGAAAGCTGAAGACAAAAGGAATAATAAAGAAAATGCAAGACAATTATTTACTCTTTATGGTATAACAATTTTTATTGGTTTTCAGAACAAAGAGCAAACAGGCACTCAGACCAGGACAAAAACTGAAATACAACAGCCTAAACCCCCACCTCTCTCCCCCTCCTGAAGCAGGAAGGAGCTCCAGGATACAACACAAGGAAACAAAAGGATACTACAACAAATTAAGGGACCACAGCCCTCCAGGTACAGATCATATCCAAACAAAGCAAAAATTCACAAAGGTGCCCTGTTACAACAAAGCCCCCCTGCCCCACCAAACCCACAAAAAAAAAACCTCACTCCCCTCTTGCGCCTCCGCCCACCCGCACAATCCCAAATTTAGGAAAAGGAATTTAGGACCGCACTGCATGCCCTAGGAGCAAGGGACTGAATGTAGGGGTCCCATATCTGAAGGAATAGTCATTTACGTTTATAGCCGGTAGAGGCTACTCTCCGCTCCAAAAGCAAAAGTCTATTTCTCCAAGCTCAAAAGGAGGGAGCCACCGCAGTGGTTCACACAGACAGGATAATCTTTTTCCTCAAGACTCCAACCTGCTGCATAAACAGCCGCTGCCTTCGAAAAGGAAACCAAAAAGCTTCATATTTATCAAGCAGAAGGCCTGCAGCCGACATGGGTACCGTACAATCAGAAAGGGACTCCACATAAAGAAGCACCAATCTCCAAAACCGTTTAACCTTGGGGCACACCCAAAAGGCATAAATAAACAAATGGACATGATGAATACATTTCTGACAATCGGGTGATGGTATAAACCCTGATACATGAAGCTGGTTCTGTGTAAAATAGGCCCAATGGAGCACCCAATATTGACACTCTCGCAAGTCTTCATTTTCCAAAATGTTCGGGATCCATCTAATCAAAGCTTCCAAATCCAACGAAGCTGGGGGAATACCCAAATTGGTATACAACCTCTCCTGTAAAACAGCCCAACCAGGGGGTGAAATAAGACTCAAGGGTGCTGTGCAACCCAGAAACGGTGACGCCATCCTCCAAGTAAGGTTGCAACACCTCCTGAAAATGGGCCTCAATAGGGAAAATCAAGCTGACCTGGTCTAAGGAATGAATGTACTGTTGTAGTTTTTTTAAAGCCTAAAAATCCCCCAAGGAGAGCTGGTATCGAGCCTGCAGCTCCACACAAGGCTGAATTGTGCCATCAGTACGCATAACCTGATGTAAAAGAGTGGTGACATGAGAATTGAGCTTACGGAAGCTGGCATTTTTAGAACCCGGTGAAAACAGCACATTACCCTGAATAGCCAAGTATCCAGTCACCCGGAGATTGCCACCCAATGCACCCACTAGAAAAGACCAAATCTCCCGTAAGGATTTCAAAAGGATATTATTTTTAAAACAGTCTGGAAGTTGACGCTGTGAGACATGAAGGAGAGAAAGAATACTCCAGGGGGGGAAATAGGGCCGCCTCCAGCTGCTTAGGGGTATAATCTTCAGTCCCCTAAAAAATGCATCAAACAGGCCAGATTATAAGCCCTACAATCAGGAAGGCCCAAGCCCCCATGCCTCTAGGCTCCCAGCATAAATTTCAATGTCAGCTTCGGTTTCTTCTCATTCCAGCAGAAACAGGAGATCAAGGAATATAATTTCCGAATATCTTTCCTTAATAGCCATAGCGGTAAAAGTTGCAACATGTATAGCCATTTAGGAAAGTGACATGCTAAACAGTTGCACTCTCCCGTATAACGAGATGGGCAGGGAAGCCCAGAGAGTCAAAAGCTCATCCGTAACCTGGAACAATGACTCAACATTGCAACGATACAAAATCGATGTCCGGGGAGTCAAGATGATATCAATATAACGAAAAGAAGAAGACGACCATTGAAATGCAAACAATCCTGGCCAAGAATCCCGAAGCTGTGGAGAGGTGGGCATGGCCAGGGATTTATCAAGATTGAACTTAAAACCCAAGAAATCCCCACATTCGCGAAAAGTAGTCATCAAATTAGACAAGGAGGATACTGGATCAGAAAGATGGCCCAGAAGATCATCCGTAAAGGCCGATAGTTTAAATTCAGCAATTCCAATCCGGATCCTTTTAATGGACCCATTAGATAAAATATCCCGAACAAAGGGTCTAAAGACAGGGCAAAAAATAAAGGGAAAAGAGGACAGCCTTGACGCATCCCGCGAGCGATTGAAAAGGTCGCGGAGTCGAGCCCATTGGCCCGCACAAAGGCGTGAGGCGAGTGATAGAGCATACGTATGGCCTCCTGAAAAAAACCCACACAAACCATAGTGGTCTAAGACCGCAAAAAGGAACTGCCACAATACCCGGTGAAATGCCTTTTCATCATCAATGCTGACAAGAAGAGATGGAATCTGGTTTCTCTCGACATGTTCCAGCGTAGCCAATATGGTGCGTACATTATGAGTACTAGTACGGCCTCGCACAAATCTGACTTGGGGTAACACAATCAGCTTTGGTAAACAATGAGCCAATCTGTTGGCCAAGATCTTTGCGAATAATTTAGCTTCAGTTTTCAAAAGTGAAATTGGGCAATAGGATGACGAATGCTCTGGGTCCTTGTTTGGTTTTAATAAGACTATAATCTGTGCGGTCGTAAGCAAAGCAGCCATGGATCCCTGCTAGACTGAAGCATTGAAGGACTCTGTGAGAGTAGGGACTATATGGTCGCACGCTAACTTATAAAATTCCATCCGATAGCCATCCAGTCCTGGGGCTTTCAACAATTGCCCATCCCTTATAAATGTTATTTACCCTTTAAATCAAAAACTCAGAACCCCAGACTTCAGGAATCTGAACTGACAACAGCTTCGGCTTCCAAAATGAATTCAAGTTGTAAAATGCATAAGTCTGATTTTCAAAAACAAAAGAGTATATATACTTGCAGTAAAAAGTATCTGAAACTAAGCCTCCATAGATATAACCTGCTGATGTAAATATGATCCTTATAAAGGATCAGTAAAAAATATATATATATTCTTGTCCTTTGCATAGTTCTTCTGACACAACTCAAAAAATTGATTATGAAACTACATGCTGGCTCGGTTCCAGATCATCACAGCAATGATGCAGTCAGGCCTAGTGAAGTGGTTAAAATAAATGCTCTTCCTGGAGTGATCCATGCTAATATTCTCCTGGTGCTTCCAAAGAAGTTTCTAAATTGCCAAGTTTATTTTGATTTGATATACTGCATATCAATTATTTATGTGCTTTACAATAATAGAAAACTAATAATAGAAAAAAAGCCATAAAATCAAAAAGATAGAGGTTTAAAATTCCTGCAATCACGCACATTTCAGATCCAGCCGTGCCACGACCAACCCTCACCATATGTGATACCAAGACAATTAATATGCCTGTTTGAAAAATTATGTTTTCAAGCCCACTTTAAATTTATAATAGGAGTCCTCCGACCACAAACATTGTAACAAGTGTTCCACAAGGTGGGTCCGAGAGTATCAAAAATGGAATAATCTGTTTAAATGATGGAATTGTCAGCAAATTCTGTAAGAATGGAGAACATGACCAGGGACTTAGGGACAAAGAAGAAAAATCAAGACGAGAGGAAAATCATAAGCCAGAATACTAAGGACCTGCTTTACAAAGCCGCACTAGTGGCTGCCGCACGGCAACAGCCCCGAAGCCCTTTAAATCTCCATGGGCTTCAGGGCCGTTACCACGCAGCAGCCACTAGTGCGGCTTTGTAAAGCAGGCCCTTAGTATTCTGGCTAATGATTTTCCTCTCATCTTGTAAAACAGGCCCTGAACTAATGATAGAATTTTAAACTTTATTTTCACCATAATAGGGAGCCAATGTTTGGTTTTTAATAAAGGGATAAAGTGATCCCAACTGCCAGCCCCCGAGATCTTTCTGATATCAGTATTTTGTACCAATTGTAATCTCTTTATTTCAGTTAAACAAGGGTGTTAACAATAGTCAAGGTGACCTAAGACTAAGCAATGAAGCAAAATACAAAAGGCTTTATTATCAAAACAAAATTTCATTAAATAAATTAGTGTAACCAAAGGTTATTAAAAAAAAGAAAATATATCTGGGTACTCCTGAGCTTGAGACAGTGCCCTATCATTTGAAAGACTTCCCAATCTGGAAATTGCACATCCAACACTATTGCGACTGTTCCAGGCCACTGGAAAGTGAGGGGAGTCCCAAGCTGTGCTAAAGCCTGGACTGGCTAGAACCATTGCCATATGCATGTGTGGCATCATGGTTAAATGTGACCATACGTCCCGTTTTGAATGGGACTGTCCTGTTTTTAGGGAGTCTGTCCCTTTGTCCTGAAGCACAGCTTCAGGACGCCGAAATGTCCCATTTTCAGGGGCCCATTGCCAAAATGTCCCGCCCGCCGCCCTGTACCTTTTTTTAATCCTAGCGGCTGCCTGCTGATGTCTTCTGGCAGTGGCGCACCTGCCTGGTCCTGTGCCACTCACTGAATGGCTGCCATCAGTGAAGGACCAGACGTTTATAAGGTAACTGGGAGCAAAACTGTAACCACATAACAAAGAAGAATTATACTAATCTCGCACTGGAATGTTTCTTCTTAAAGCATCTTGCATAGTTCTCCTAAATCATGAGAAATAGCCAGCAGGGGAAAAGTTTGCTACCATGCAGTTTACCTCCAGCCTGTTTCTATTAACTAGTCTAATGCATCAATGCCACATATCAGAGCGTCTGATTGAAGATTTGAGCTGCTTTAAAGTTTTAGAGTGTTCCCTGCCGCCCAATACATTCAGTTGAGTGTGGCTGTATTATAATGCTGTTTGGTTTCCTGAAGCAGGAGCACGAAACGTGTGCACGTTGAAACCAAGAAACCAAGCTTTAAGTTAAGCCTTTTTTTTTTTTTCCTAATATTTATTTGGTATGAATTTGGCACAAATTTGGCACTATTTATTGCTTTAAAGCAGGGGTGTCCAACCTGCGGCCCAGTGAAGTATTTTGTGCAGCCCTGGTCGAGGGCAATGCAGTGTTTTCCTCTGCTGCCCCTATTTGTTTACCGTTTTGCCGGCTCCCTCCTCTGTCTTGCTGCAGCGTTTGCACGTTTGTGCGGCCCAAGAAACATTTTTTTCGGCCAATGCGGCCCAGGGAAGCCAAAAGGTTGGACACCCCTGCTTTAAAGTATGAAAGATTCAGTAATGATAGGGTGGTGAGGTGGCAAAATAGGAGTTTTTTACCTTCTGAGAAAGCCCTTCAATGTCTCTGAGCTGATCTTTACATATGTATAGCTTTATTTAGGTAATTTTTGGGGCAGTGCTCTGATTATTATATACAAAGTTTTTCACTGCCTGTTTTTTTTTTTTGAAGTATCTTTATTCCTTTACCCTGAATCTTTTTTGACATGTCAGTATTCAGCAAGAAAATACTGACTTCCATCTGAATTGTATGCCTTGAAATAACTGTAGTCAAATAGAGCCCTCCAGCATGAGTGTTCAAGGAACAAAGACACCAATTAGAACTAGCAAGCTCTTAACATCCTTTGTAGAGGTGCTATAATCTGCTCCATACAAATTTTGAGAGAGCTGATTAATCAAAGGTTGGTTTTTTTGTCATTGAAATAGATGGAAAAAAATTGTGGTACATGAGTTCCTCAACATATTATCTAGAATGATTTCCTGGCAACTCCAGATTGTCGAGAAGTAATGCATCAGCTCTGGTTTTTAATTGCTAACTCCAGAATTTTCTTTGAGAGCCAGATGCTCTAAAATTGCCGTTAAAATTTGGTGGGTCACTGTGGTGACAGTAAATTGTCCGATTTGAATAGGGCATTCGATTTTCAAACAATTTTGCATGCAAATGAATTTCACCGAGGTCTGCCGTAATCCCATCCGATCAGTCGTAGGAGAAAGCAACTGACACATGCACAGAATAGCTACGTTGTAAGGGCACATTATCGTAGCGCATTTTTATGAAACTTCCACTTGCAATCAGCAACTCAGACCTGCCGGTATAAGCTTTCTAACACAACAATACCAGCACCTCCTCACCTGTTGCTAATTTTGGATCATTAAAGGCCAGAGCTACATTTTGTGCATCATCTGGGCATCGATCAGAGTGCTAATTTTAATATTGATGAGCTCATTGTAATACATATACAAAAGACCACAATTAGCCATTTTGGGCATCAATAGCTGAAGTACTTCAATGCAAAACCGGTTAGAACTGGTTTAGCATTGATTGTTAAAAACACAGTGAATTTTAAGCATATGGGCCTGACAAGCTCTTAGAATTTTTTGAGAGTATAGTTTATAGCTTATGATTTATAACCCATTAGTTAGCAAGATGGTAAGATTAGCACATCCATAAGAACATAAGAATTGCCACTGCTGAGTCAGACCAGTGGTCCATCGTGCCCAGAAGTCCGCTCACGCGGCGGCCCTCTGGTCTAAGACCAGCACCCTAACTGAGACTAGCCCTACCAGCGCACATTCTTGTTCAGCAGAAACTTGTCTAACTTTGTCTTGAATCCTTGGAGGGTGTTTTCCCCGTGCCCATTCACCTTCCCCCAGCATGCCCCCTTCAAAAAAACATTTCAAAAATAAACAATGTGTTTGGTGTATTATTGTAAACCGCCTAGAACTCGAAGGGTAGGGCGGTATATAAGAATAAAATTATTATTATTATTATGCAGATGGCAAAACTAACAGAGAACACTTTAGCGTAGGTTTACCAGATTTGTTCCTGTCCCATTCTGCCTCCAGCCCCACCCACACACAAATCTCATCTCTTCTTCCTTGAGTCCAGGCCTCGTCTGGACGGCCTCTGAGCATGCGCAGATGCAATGTGATGACATCAGGAAGTGACATCAGAAGGGAGCTGAGGCTGGCGTAAGCAGCAGGTAGAATATGCTACTTGCGCTGGCAAACATTTCAAGAGGTGTGTGGGAGGGGGCAGAAAGGCACAGTACCCCTGTGAATATCACACCGAGGGTGAACTGCCTCCCCGCCAAAACCATCAATCTGTCTAGTACTGCACATGGGTAGGGTGTTATGACGAGGTTAATAAAATAAGAAAAATGAAGCAAGCACAGAAGATAAATATGAGATTGATTTACTCAAATGCATTAACATCAGTTGTTAATACACAGAATAAACATTGTTTACATGCATTAAAGAGAATAAACATTGTTTACATGCATTAAAGACCATTCTTAAGGAGATGCAAATGAATCATACATTATGACAGACAGTAAAGTTTGTACATGAATGTACATGCAGGTGGTACTGCACAAGGAGAAATATCACACTCGGGAAGGGGGAGAGGGCAGAGTGAAAAGTTAGACTCATGGAGGGAGAGATGTTCATTGTGGGAGAGACTATAAATTATGTGCTTATCTCTGGAAAATAGATGCACGCACTTAAGCCTGGATTCTATAGATGGTGCTCAGATTTGGGTGCCCAAATTTGGGCATGCTGCCGAGATGTATGCATATCTTAATTGGCTAAAGAGCCATTAATGAGCAATAATTAGATGCTAACAACCAATTATTGACATAATATTGGCACTCACACAGCATCCACAGCTGACCTGAAGCCTTTCCTCTGATGCAAAATCCCAGCATCAGAGGGAAAAAGCTTCCGGGTCAGCCACAGGCAACATTTAGGAACCACTGCCAGTGCCCATTTGAAAATGACAAATGTGGCTACACTGAAGAAGAAAGCAGGAAGCAGTACTTGGATGTTTGGACCTGGGCCTGGTGGGAGCCCCACAAGAGCAGCGTCTATCCCCGCAGGATCCAACCTCCCCATTACCACAGGAATGCCATGACAACGGTTCCTGATCCCGTAGCACTACTGCGGAAAGGTCCACCATTCCCATGACATTACCGGGGGATTTTAAAAGTTGTTCCCATTACCGCGGTATGACTATGGTAGCGGTTCCCAGGTCACTCTCTACTCTCAGGAGCAGGCTATTGCTTGCACAATGTAATCTTTCCCCTTCCTGAATTTGCAAGAAATTGAATCCTTGGATAAAACATTCACATTTCAAAATGTGCAAATGAACTACAGGAATTATGGATTTTTTTTTTATTGCCTTGCTTTTGCCTGAAACTGCAGTCTGACCCTGTTTATAAATGCTTATGTTTTTTTAATAAAAGAGCTATAAACTATTCATGAACCAGGTACATGTATTGGTGCTGAGCTATTTGAATGAATGCAAAGTACACATTAACAAAAAGAATTGCATAAAAGGTTGTACAATTAAGTAGCCCCTATTATCAAAGGAATCCTGCTGCAGACATCAAACAGAAGGAGTCATTTTGAAAACCATGCAGGCTGAACTTAAGAACAATCAATAAAACTTAGGCTCTTAGCACTACAATAAACATTGTGTGATTTTTCTTGCAGTATGTCCTTCTTCACATTCAAGGTAAATTGCTTTAGCTCTTGTGGATTTTTAGAATGGCTGTTTTGTTCAAAAGGTAAATCAATGATGCAATTTAACAATTAAAGCCTAATTTAAAAAGATTTGGAACAACTCTAAACTTTCATATATATATATACACATATAGATATAGATAATCTGACTGTATTTTTCTTTCTTTCCCTTAACCTATCCCCCTGCAAGGATGTAATTCTAACACTCCAAGAAAAGCTTTCTATCAAGTGTATTGAACATTTTTCATTGATGCTGGAGCAACAGTCTGAAGGATCAGGAACCAAACTTCTCCTGCTTCACGAACAGGAGACTCTAACTCAGGTTGGTTGCACATCACAGCTGACAGCTTATACACTGGGAAAAGAGTGAGAGTGGAAAGTCATGCAATCAAATTAGTCTATTTATTAAAATAATTCAATGCATGTTTTAGACCAGGGATCTCCAAAGTCCCTCCTTGAGGGCCAAATCCAGTCGAGTTTTCAGGATTTCCCTAATGAATATGCATTGAAAGCAGTGCATGCACATAGATCTCATGCATATTCATTGGGGAAATCCTGAAAACCCGACTGGATTCGGCCCTCAATGAGGGACTTTGGAGACCCCAATTTTAGACTATTCTGAAATCAAATGTGAAACAGATATGACCATTGTATCTGTCCAAGTGTAATAACATTTGCAGGAAAATGGAAAAAGGAAATTACATTAAATTACTGACTTGTATTTCGCCATAACCTCGCAGTTCTAGGCGGATTACAAAAGAGGTATGCTGGACATTTCCAGGAACATTACAGGTTTAGGAGCTAAAGAGAAGACTGAGACTTATTTAGAAGCATGGGAAACTTAGGTACGGTATTAATTTGTCTTGACAAGGTTCTGAAAAAGCAGGGTCGTTATATCCCTTCAGATGTAATCTGGCGATGCTAACAGGATATTTTCGCTGCCTGTGTTGCTAATAATCCGTCATATGATGGGGGTGGAGAATAAATGGAGTCTGAGTTTTCCTTGGTCTGGTTGAGGTATTCCAGATAAGACCATCATTCAAGTAGGTGTGGTAGAGCCATTCAGAGATTTGTATAGTAGACAGTAGAATTTGAATACTATTTGAGATAGTATTGGGAGCCAATGCGTGTCTAGGTATGCTGTGGTGATGTGGTCATATTTGCTTAATGAGAAGATCAGTCTGAGGGCTGTGTTTTGAACAGTCTGTAATTGTTTTATCATGCTTACGGGTCATGGTAGTTATAGGACATTGCAATAGTCTAGAGGTCCCAGAACTATGGACTGGACTAGGAGTTGGAATTGCTCCCTGTCGAAGAATTTTTTTATTTGTCATAAGTTCTGCATGACTGCGAAGGATATCTGGATTGTTTTGTTGATTTGCAGTTGCATAGTGCAGCATCTGTCTATCATCACCCTGAGAAGTTTTAGGACGGGTTGTATGGTATATATGGTGGATTTTATTTCTCTGCCTGTTATGGATGGAGCTTTGTCTTTTTCAAGCAGTAGGAACTTTATTTTGTCTGTGTTCAGCTTAAGTTTGTGGTCTGTCATCCATTTTTCGACTGCTTCTGTTGTCATATGCAATTTTCCTGTTGTGGTGGTAGTTGATTGGTCAAAAGGAAGGAGGATGGTAATGTCATCTGCGTAGCTGTAAGATGTTAGCCCTAATTTGTCCAAGCAGGTACTATGGGAGGTGACGTACAGGTTAAAAAGCATAGGAGATAATGGAGATCCTTGGGGGACACCATAGGGTTGGACCAGGATTCAGATATTTCTTTGTTTGTTTTGACTTTATAGTTTCTAGCTTGCAGGAATTCTTGGAACCAAGTGTGAACCCTTGCCTGTGATTCCTATTGCTTCCAGTATTTGTAATAGTATGGTGTGATCTACTAGGTCGAATGCAGCTGAAAGGTCTTGTTGAATGACCAGCATTTTCTTTCATTTGCTTAGGTATTGTCGGACTGTGTCCAGAAGAGACACTAGTAGTGTTTCTTTGCTGTAGTTGGACCTGAAGCCTGATTGTGAGGGTGAAGTAGATTGTGGTAGGTAGTTTGTGAGGTACTGTGCCACTAGGCCTTCCATTAGTTTTCCGTATATTGATATTAAGGCAATGGGTCTATAGCTGGAGGGGAAGTTAATTGTGCCCTTTGATGGAGGCAGAGCTTACCCAAGATGGCGATCTGAGTGTGTCTGCGGAGACGCCGTCGCTCTCGTGGTGGAATTTCTTAGAGATTATGGTGAAAAGGAAGTCGAAAATACGGGTTTTTCCTGTTGAAGCAACAGCACCATCGGGTCCGATGGATTTCTTCGTGGAACACAGCTTGCAAACTACACAACCGGAGGTTACCATGACTGAAGAGACCGCACAAGCTGAGGTGTCGGATCTCTCCTTCGAGGAAGTCATTCTCTCTCCGGATGAGCGAAGACCGCCTAGCTGCCCCGTTGCAACGGAGGAGTCGTTTGTCGACGTACCGGCTCGGGATGCCCTCTTGCTGTCCTCTCGGAATGGGAGGACTAACCCTGTTAGGGGGAAGGAGGAGCCCTCAGAATCACAGCAAGCAGCGAAGAGAACCCAGCAAGCTCAAAGAGACTCTCCAAGCACTCAGGAGGCTTACAGGTACTTTGGGAGCCCATGAATTTTCTTTGATTTCTGAAATGGTTATTGGCTCTTTGGCCACAGCAGGGAATATTGGAACTGAGATTGTTCCCTTGCAAAGGCCTAAGGTAATCACTATGGAATCCATATGGGTGGCCATATTGAACATGCAAACTTCACTGGGGACCCAAATTCAACAGTTATCCTCACGTTGTACTACTGTACTTTCAGAAAACTTGGAACTTAAAAATAAGGTATCAAGTCTGGAAAACAAAATGAGCGACACTGAGACTAAAGTAAAATCTTTGGAAGCACAAGCCCTGACTTGGGTTAAGGACAGTGCTAGTTTGCACTTTAAACAAGAAATGCTTGAAAACTCTATTAGGAGGAATAATCTTCAGATTATAAATTTTCCGAAAGTACAATCTACACCTGCCCTTACTATGTTTAAAAGATATTTGTCAGAAATTTTGAAGATACCAGAAATCTCGTATCCACCTCTCTCAAAAATATATTACCCTTTAAAGAAAGTTAAACCTCAAAATCCAAACTTAAATCAGCAGAATTTATCTGTTGATAGTTTGGATCTGACTCAGTTTCTAGAGAGGTCGGATACTGAGATTCAGGTTCCAGCTACATTAATAGTACAGTTTGCAATTGACTCGGACAGGGATTGGATGCTTAAGATGTTTTTTAAGCATAAAGATGTTCCATTTATGACAAATATAATGTATGACAAATATAATGTATCTCGTCAAACCCAGAGAAGAAGAAAACAATTTCTAGTATTAAGACCTCAGGCTGTACAACTAGGGGCAACCTTTGTTCTAAGATATCCCTGTAAGTGTGTCATAATATTTGGAGGGAATAGATATGTATTCTATGAACCACAACAGTTATCTAAGTTTATTTCTGATAGAGAGTCATCATGAGCTTCTGTGTTCTCAAGTTAGCTTTAAGAAGATTGTTCAAGAGCGGTCAGATCGCCTCTTAATTTGCCTTATATTTAGTTTTCTGATTACCTTATTTCAGCTTTTTTCTCTTTAACTTTGTCTCCGATATAGTGGACTAATAATGCATTGTATAGGTCTATACCTTTTCAAAATTGTTTGGAAGTTTGATTTAATTTCAATATACATTGTATGTTTGCTTATTGACTTGTAATTACTGTCAATTATTAAATATCAATAAATAAATAAATAATTATTTTTAAAAAAAAAATTGCACCCTTTGGGTCTTTAGTGATTGGGGTGATGATTATTTCGCTCAGCTCTTGTGGGAATTGGCCCTCTCTGAACAGTGATTGTATCTAGTCCCTGAGGTGAGTACGAAATGTAGGGGGGAGGCTTTGTCTAGTGTGTCAATGTTTAGGATGGCTAAACCTCCCCCTCATTTTTTCTCTCAACAGACCACTATGAGTTTGTAACCTTTGTGGACAGAATTCTATTATACAAGGGTCGGAGTCAGAGGTTAGTCAGGTTTTGGCTAGGAATAGGCATCCTAGTTTCTAAGTTACTACCCAGTCCCATATTAGGTTGGCTTTAGGGCCTAGTGCTCTTATTGGGGAGTATTCTGTTAAGTTGTTAACCCTTTTTGGGTGTATTGGGGGTGGGGGGCTTGGAAAGAGGCGTGTGAATATTTGTCTTCTTCCCCATGTTGGGGGGATGTTGTGGCACATATAGGATGAGAAGTCTACTAGGATTCGGTCTTCGTAGCTTCTCCTAATTGGGTGATATGGCCTGTTGGCTGTTAGTACTACTGGGATTGGGAAAATAAGGTTCCCTACCAATTTCCAGTTGGCTAGGATTAGGGTAAGTAGAAAAATAATGTACATTTGTTTTTTTGTGAAAGGCTTCATTTTGGTTGTTTTGGGGGTTTTTGTTTTTGTGTGTGTTCCTTGTGGGTTGGTGAATTAAAGTCCTGGGCTTGGGCCTTCTTAGAAACATAGAAATTGACGGCAGAAAAGGGCTGTAACCCATCGAGTCTGCCCATACCAATGACCCACTCCCCGACTTTTACTCCCCTATAGATCCCACGTGAATATCCCATTTTCTCTTAAAATCTGACACGCTGTTGGCCTCAATCACCTGCTGAGGCAGCTCGTTCCAATGATCGACCACCCTTTCGGTGAAGAAGTACTTTCTAGCATCACCTTGAAATTTCCCTCCCCTGATTTTCAGCGAGTGTCCTCTGGTTACCGAGGGCCCTGTAAGACTGAAGATATCATCTTTCACCTCTATACGCCCCGTGATATACTTAAAGGTCTCAATCATGTCCCCCCTCTCTCTTCGCTCCTCCAGTGAGTACATCTTGGTCCTCATGATGGGCCACACAAAGGGCCCTTTGGTCTGGCCCTTCGGTGGGGCCCACCGGCAGAGTAGGTTCTCCTGTCAGGTGTCCCTTTAAAGGGCCAATGGGAGGTTGGATGTTTTGGGCAAGATTTCCACAAACCCAGCAAAAAAAAAAAATCCATTTTCAAAACTGTCAGATGTCTATCTTTTATAACTTTTGGTCTTTAGGACGTCTATTTCTTGTGGCCATTTTCAAAAATAAAAACAATCACATGAAAAACGCACAAAAGCAAGTTTTGTAGACATATCCAACTGATGTTGGCAGAGGAGACCCCATCAGTTGAGTCAGTTTCAGGGATTCCTGCTGGTTCAGTTGATGGAGATTCCTCCAGCCAGTATCAGTTGAGCCGCAGAGCCCTCCCCCAACATCCCCCAACATTGCTGAAACCCCCCGACAACTATGGATCCTTCCCGACATCCCTCCCCACATCCCCCCAACATTGCTGGACCCCCCAACATCCCCCCAACATTTCTGAATTCCCCCCACCCTGACATCCCCAGATCTTCCTCAACATCCCTCCCACCAACATTGTCGGACTCCCCTGCCATATCCCCAGACTCCCCCCCATACCTGCCAATGACAGATCAGCAGGAGGGAAGCCCACTCCCTCATGCCTTCAGGGCCAAGTGCTGCAAATGATGGACTTCCCCCTCCCAGTGCATCTTGGGATGCAGTGGGAGGGGCCTAAGGCCATGATTGGCTCAAAATGATTAAAATCTAATTTGGCAGATTGGCAACATGCAGTTCTGTTCACAGAAATCCAAAGTTTACCTATTTTGTTTAGTATCTACATCAAGCCTCTGGGTGATGAACATACAATTCTACATCTACAGTATTTTGATGATGGGTAACTCTACAACTTCGAGTGAACTGATTGCCTGTCTTAAAGCAACTCAGGAATGGGCAAAATAACAACAAATTCTGACTGAACCTAATCAATTCTATGGGTTCCTAACACAAGTGGACAGGTACCTGACATCAAAATACCATTAGGGAATATGAACCCCTCCTAAAATCACAGGTCAGGAATATTTGAATACTCCTGATCCTGCAATTAGGGAAAGGAAAAATATTATAACTGCCTTTCTGTGGTTCCAAAGTGGTTTACATACTCCTATGTATACAGGTATTTATTTTGTACCGGGCTGAATGAAAAGTTAAATGGCTTGCCTAGAGTCACAAGCCTCTGCTGTGGGAATCACCCCAGGTTCTCAGGCTGCTGCGCTAACCATTGGCTATTTCTTCACTCCTGGTCGCAGTTGGAAATAGGATCCTGAGCTTGATGGACCTTCAATCTCTTATGTACCTTCAACTCTTATGCTCTTATGTTCCTAGCTATTTCTTTCACCTGCAGCAAATACAAAATCTCTCTATATATAGTGAAAAGATGAATCTGACTACAATGCCGCATGCTGTTATAATGTCACAACTAGACTCCAATAATGCTCTGTCCATTGGTCAAACCAGAAAGAGTTGCCTCCGCTACAACTAATTCAGAATAATGCAGCATGACTGGTAGAGGGCTGCAAGCACTGGAATACGTCACACCCTTCCTAAGCTATACTCATTTCCATCTTATAAGATCAAATTTAATACTATCTTTGATTTTCAAGTTCCTCAGGCAAAGTGGGTCAGAATACCTAAACAATAAGTTAGGTCTCTACACACCTTTGAGTCCTCTAAGGTCTGCTCAAGGAGCATCACTATCTGTACCCTCATCAAACTGCTCCTGCTTACTTGTAAAACCAGACTCACAAACTCATAATTCCTTATTCCTGTTCTAGAACTTTAAGATTCAATTCTCAAAATCTTCTTGTAATCCCCTCCATTTGTGAAATATTCGACAACACTACGCGTAAATCAATTTTCTCCGTAATGGCTCTGACACTTTGGAACGCAACTCAGACAAGAACATCCTTATCGTTATTCAAATCCAAGCTTAAAACCTTCCTATTTCAAGGTGCTTTTGATATGGGTTAACACTTTCCTGCTTTATGAAGACATACAGAAGAGATTTCCTCCCCGTGTCTCTTTCTCACTTAATTTTATTGTAACTTTATTTCTCATCCCCAGCTTCCCTATGTTTCATGTTAGTCAAATCTATTTTAGACCATGAATTTTTAGACTATATTTTAGACTATGAATTCTTTGTAAACTTTTATTGTATTTACCTATTGTAAACCGTCTAGAATAGATACTTGGAATAGACGGTATAACAAGAAATTAATAAACTTGAAAAATAAATTGCATGATATGGCGCTTAGCAGCAGGCTTTCTCACAGAGGGTCTACACCTAACTGAAGACTACTTTAGAAAGCTGGTGAAATCCTGACTCTTCTCCCAAGTCCCATTGCGCCTAGACTAGCTTGCTACATACCTTGTAACTTAGACTAATTGCTAGTCAGTTGTTCAGCCACTCATCTATTTATTCCAGTGACTTTGTATTACTCTTCTCCTGTCTATATATCTCATCTGCACTTGGTCCCTCGGCTGCCTATTAAGATATTTCATTATATTGTACAAATAGCATTACCATCATATCTATATTATCTGAATGTTCTAATGTGTATCTATTAAGGAGTTTCATTTGTATTATGCTGACATTGTACGTATCTTATCTATGTTATATGGCATCATTTTTATTCTGCTGGCATTTATCATATTTTTGTTAGATGTTACAATGCAGTTAAACACTTCCGGATATACTGCCGGATATACCTAAGTACTCTCAGCTTACCAATGTAATTTGAAAGTTTTTTCTGTAACATTGCTGTTTGTGTACAGTCTCTTCCTATGTTAATCGCTCTGAACTGCTTGTGGTATTGCGGTATACAAAAATAAAGTTATTATTATTATTTCTGATTCTAGTTCTGCTACTAGGATTCAATTTGTCATCCCCAAGTTTACCTTATCAATTGTCTTTCTGTTTATATGTGGTCATTTTGTTATTGTTATGCTGTTATTTTCGCCAACAACATTTTGCCGTCCTTGTCCAATCCATCATCCTCTCCAAATTAGACTACTGCTATGCCATCTACTTAAGCCTATCAAAAAAAGTCTTCAAAGACTCCAGCTAATCCAGAATACTGCAGCCAAGTTGATCTTTGCAAAACGCAAGTCTGACCATGTCTCCCCACTCCTAGCCAAACTTCACTGGCTCCCAGTGATTTCTAGAATCCATTTCAAATGCTCCTGCCTGGCTTTTAAGATCATTCACGGCATCCTTCCTCCATTAATCCCACTATCTTATAACTCCTCGAGTCCTGACTCTACCAGACCCGCCCAAAGGTATAAACTATCCTTCCCCTCTCTAGACGGTATTCGCTATGCAGGCAAACTGGGAAAATTCCTTCTCTTCAGAATCACAGGTCTTTGGAACGACCTTACTAGCCCGCTGCGGAACCTGGGCTCCCTCCAATTATTCCGCAAGCAACTGAAAACCTGGCTTTTCACTAAAATGTAATTCTATCCCCCCTTACTCTTCTCTTCTATGTATAAGTTCATGTAAACTTTTTTTTTCCTTATCTTCCTATATTTTAAGTTCTTGTAAACCGTGCCAAGCTCCACATCCATGGAGATGATGCGGTATTTAAACTTAAGATTTAGTTTAGTTTAACAAAATGGTAAATTTTATGTGGTAGCCAGTGTAAGTTTTGCAGGTTGCATTTCAGCACGGGACATCCAGTTTGATCTGGTGGAATTCCCTTCCTAGAAACAATCTAATTAGGTCCAAAGTAGTTTCTAGCTCATTTGATATATCTATTCCCCATTAAGTAGTTTATGGGGCTTTGGGGAAAGTGCTATTCAAATGCATTATTAACAGTGACGTAGTGAGGGTGAGAGGCACCCGGGGTGGTGTTGCCCCTCCCCCACCCTCTTCGCCCCCACCCCATCCGCTCCTTCCCCGCACCCTCCTGGCATGTGGGCACGCCCTTTCCCTCCCCTCTGTACCTCTTTAACGTTACCAGTGTGAGCGGCAACCCCTGCCTGCTGCTCAAGCCGTTGTCAGCTCTTCCTCTCATATCACCTTCTTAGGTGACGCCAGAGGAAGAGCAAACATTGACGCGAGCAGCAGGTACGGGGTTGCCGCTCACACTGGGAACGTTAAAGAGGTACAGGGGAAGGGAAGGAGTGCACACGTGCGGTAGGGGGGGGGTAGAGAGGAGCATGGGTGCCGGCACCCCCACCAAGATGGTGCCCGGGTGGACTGCCCCACCCCCGCCCCCTCACTACACCATTGATTATTGATAATAATAATATGAAATCTAGGCCCCCTTTTATCAAGTCGCGTTAGTGGTTTTTTTATCGCCGGCCACTGCTGTAAAAGTTCCAATGCTCATAGGAATTCTATGAGCATCAGAACTTTTACCTCGGTGGTCAGCAATTAAAAAAAAAAAAAAAACACCTTAACACAGCTGGATAAAAGGGGTCCCTAATCAGGTACATCTTAATATACCTTAATCTCATCATAGAGCCCTTTTACTAAAGTGTGCTAAACCCTAACTACTACTACTATTAATTATTTCTAGAGCACTACCAGATATACACAGTGCTGTACAGAGTCACGAAGGAGACAGTCCCCTGTTCAAATGAACTCACAATCTAATCAATCAATCAAGACAAACCTGATGCCAGGGTAGGGGTTACAGTGAGCAGCGATGGCTAAACTTCTGGCTAGTGTGATGAGCAGAGGGCAATGGGGAGTAGGGTTATGAGTTTTGCATGCCTGTCAGCCCATGCTAATCAAGCACTATTCATTTTCATAATTTTTTGGCTAGGGGACACATCATGGGCAGAGAACAGTTATCCAGCTGACGCGTTCAAATTATCGCAGGCTAGCTGGATAACACAGACATATTGGGGGAGCTCTTAACACAGGGTGGTCCAACCTCAGCCCTCGAGGGCCGCGATCCAGACGGGTTTTCAGGATTTCCTCAATGAATTTGCGTGAGATCTGTTTGCATGCACTGGCGAGGGCTGAGTTTGGACACCCGTGACTTAGCACCTTCTAAATGGGAATCGGTAAGTGCTCCCACATTAATATTTTTACAGGTCTTGCATGCTAATAGAAACATTAGCTCAGGACCCAGAAAAAGAAAAGAGACCTATTTTAGGGACACTTTAGAAATGGGCTTAGTGTGTGGGAAAGTCCTGCTAATCAATTTCTTAGGGCATTTGTTAGGTGAAATAATTGGATGGGACGGAGCCTACTGAATACCTTCATTGTAGAAGGTAGTATATCTGGTTTTCTTTGTATGCATATGATATTTTAGATTCATATGTTATTTTATGTTTATGTTTCATGTGTTATTTTATGTTTATGTTTATTATGGGCTTGAATACTGTGTTTTGTTTGATGGTATGTCAGTGTATATTGTGTGTTTTATTTTATTATGTATATAATCCTGGAACCCGCTTACCATTGTCAGATATGCGAGATATAAATATATTAAATAAATAAAAAAATCTTAGTACGTATAAAAGAGTCCCCATATGAGCTTGAAGACAGGATTAATTCAGCAATAAACTGACTGACAGCTTGTTTTTCAGGGAAAAAAGTAATAGATCTATGCAACAGCCTTCCAATGGAGACTGGGTTAGTTCGGCCTCAGAATTCTTGAAATCACAAGACAAGCAATGTGCAAGCAAGGGTTACGAAGAAAATTATGCAAGGTCTATAGTATTCTAAGCCATTAGGGGAAATTGATAGATGAAATTAACCTTATGATCTTTGACTTCTGCCACACTCTTGCTCCGAGTTACAAAAAATTCTAAGCTTTTGCTCTTTATAATCTTCCTCAGGTGACTCAGAGACCAGAATCCCATAAATCAAGATGCCTATTTAGAATAAGCTTTGTTCCAAAGGATCCAATTGATCTGTTGAGGAGAGATCCCGTTGCTTTTGAATATCTCTATGTGCAGGTAAGTGAAAATGATATCACTTTTGGTTACATGAGGTCTGAAAAGTAAGGGCCTGTTTTACGAAGCCGAATTAGCGGCTGTGCTGCGGTAATGGCCCCGAAGCTCATAGAGATTTAAAGGGCTTGGGGATTGTCGCCGCATGGCAGCCGCTAGCACGGCTTCGTAAAACAGGGGGTAAGATTTATTTTCTCATTTGCAAGTAGGGAGAATAAAATGACTATTATTAAATGTTTTATGGAACTCCCAAATCCTCGAACAAATACTCTATCATATATATTGTTAGGATGTTTTCAGGGCAGTTCTATATCTAGGCTCATGAAGTGTAGCACCTTTGCAGAGGCTCATGTAGACTGCTCTGAATTGACTCCCCAGTCATTAGTAATGGTATAGAAGCTCTCAATAATCAATCAATAATCAACATATCTTATTATCTTCAAAATATTAAATCCCCTCCAGGTGTACCCCATCCACAAAAGAGCATCCACCATCTAACTCCCTGGCAACAAAGAAATCTTTGCCCAGACCCCCTGACAGAATCCTCCAACCCTGATTTCCATTCCAGGTTTTACTGAGGCCCCTAGTGCCTAGTGTAGGAGGGGATAATTCAGTGTTGTCAGGGAGGGTGTTTTGGGGGGGTGTACCTGGGGAGATCAGAAGTGTTGAGAAGGTTATCAGGGATTAATTTGGAAACATTGGGTAAATAGGGAGAAATGGATGGCCTGAAAGGGAAATCGGGGGGAATTGATGCCAGGGGGTGATCGAGGGAGTTACAGGATCTATGTCAAAATAGAGAACAGGAGCAGAGATTTCAAAAAGTTTCCCCCACAACCATGTGGTAGGGTTTAATTGGGGGGTTTGCCTCACATACAGCTTTTTTTTTTTTTTTTTATTACCACTCTCAGTGAATGTAGAAAGCCATCAAAATGCAGTCTATCACCTACTATACAAGGCACTCTATATTTGGTAGAACTCATAAAATATTGTGGGAATTTTCCACGGTCTAACCTGAACATCTAAACTTCCCTTTCCTCATCGTATCTAAAATCTAAAGTGTCTCCACTTGTGTATATAAAATTGGCCCCAAAATAGGCACCTACTTGCCCTCCCAATCTTGCCAAACTCTTATAAAATTACCCTCAAAATGGGAGAACCTTTTAGTATGTCAGGAACCACTGACAGGAAAATATGAGAAAACTTTCCTTGCTCTGCAATTACTTGTGTATTTCTGATTTTAATAAATAGAAAACTTCAGTTTGTAGGGTTTTCAGTGAAGCATCTTTCTTTCATGAACTCTAATGAGTCACTATTCAATGCAATTTAACTAACCAGAAACAGCTCCTGGCCACTTAAATCGCCTGTTCGGGTCTAACCAATCATTTTCAATGAAACCTAACCAGTTAGCACAGCTGAAAATAACGGGTTAGCACTGAACTGAAAACTAACTATTTGGGGGACGATCTGTTGGGGGGGGGGCAGAGTTGGCACTTGGCTAATTAAGTACCGATATTCAGCACTTAACCAGCCAAAGTAACTGTATAAATAGGACCACATAAAAGTCAGCCCTATGTTTATGTAGTACCCCATAACTGTTAAGTGCTGAATATTGTACTTACTACTAAACTCCCCCAAAAATTTGCCACAGATATTTCAAAAGACCCAATAATAAGGCAAACAAACAGTCTAAGGATTCTGAGAGTGAAGAATGCAAATGAACCACACCTGAGCTCAATAACACTACCAAAATAATCAATAATAAATGTTAGTGATAAAGGCAACCTCCGTGTGAAAGGTCAGCGAAAGGAGAATATCTCCAGCGCTTCACACTAGAAAGCAAAGGTACAACACCTCTGCCTGCACACCATCATCGGTTGCCTTACGCGTGCATAAATCAAAATAAGTGATAAGTGATAAACCACAGTAAATATCTAATAATACACAGGTGTGAAAAAATGGCAAAAAAAAAAACACTCTGAGAACCCTCCCCAGCCAACTCCCCCAAAAAAGAATACCAAAAAGCCACAGCCGACTTATCCTGAAACAGTCTTGATGATGCTTGCTGTGAACACGATGCCGGGTTCAACCAAGCCTGGTTTCGGGAGATTAATGTCCCTTCATCAGGAACTCATAGATGAAAGAAAGCAATATCATAAGTTCGAGCCGGATTTATGCACACGTAAGGCAACCGATGATGGTGTGCGGGCAGAGGTGTTGTACCTTTGCTTTCTAGTGTGAAGCGCTGGAGATATTCTCCTTTCGCTGACCTTTCACACTGAGGTTGCCTTTATCACTAACATTTATTATTGATTATTTTGGTAGTGTTATTGAGCTCAGGTGTGGTTCATTTGCATTCTTCACTCTCAGAATCCTTAGACTGTTTGTTGCCTTATTATTGGGTCTTTTGGAATATTGTACTTAGCCAACTATAATGCAAACCCAGAAATTCAATGCCAGTGGACCAGATATGGCCTGGCATTGAATTTCTGGGTCTAGCACCAGTGGAGGTCAACAAAGTGCTGATCTCCACCGGATGAATATCGGGCCCTAAACAAACACTTTAGACTTTTTTAAAATGTCTGCTGTACTGAATCTCCAGAATACTTGTTATAACAGCCTCTGCTTCACATAAGGATTATCCTGGTGGTTAGATCTGCTGCCTCAGCACCCTGAGGTTGTGGGTTTGATCCCAGCATTGCTACTTGTGACTCTGGGCAAATTACATAACTCAACAGAACCAAAAGGAAGAGGAGTCCAACCTTGTCTGCAGTGAAAAAACCAACCAGGAACAAACAAACCAAAACTGCAGATATGTACAACGATGTAGGCAAAATTTATTGTGACAACCAAAATATATTAAAACCTTTTTACCAAACAAGGGACCCAACACGGGCCGTGTTGGGTCCCTTGTTTGGTAAAAAGGTTTTAATATATTTTGGTTGTCACAATAAATTTTGCCTACATCGTTGTACATATCTGCAGTTTTGGTTTGTTTGTTCCTGGCAAATTACATAACTCTCCATCGCCCTAGGTACCATAGCTAGATTGTGAGTCCACTGGGACAAATAGGGAAAATACTTAAGAGTACCTGATTTTAAACTTGCTGTACACAGCCTTGGATGAATCACTTCATAAAGGCAAAGTTAATAAATCCCAATAAATATGTACTCACCATTGATACAGTCGTGCTTACCTAGCAAGAGAGATTTTGAGTTCTGATTTGTTCTCAAGATTGAAATTGCTTATTAGTTAATAAATGCATACATACTTGATCTCTGCTGAATAGCTACAGCTACGCATCGCCAGCAGTTTTTATGGGCACGCTGCTGTGCTGCTTTCTTTTTAAATCACTGCTTACAGTAGAGAGGAAAGTTAATTGCAAAGCTATTCAACTTAAAACATGTAATTGCATTTTTTTTTTTTTTACTCTGTAGCTTTCTTAGTAAGTAACTTAACTTGTCATTAATTTGTATTTCATTTGTTAAGTGTCATGAAGGGCAGCAAGTTCCATGCCTAAACTTGTCTTGTTGAAAATCTATCACGCAGTGTGTACTTGCATATTTTCAAATTAAAACAAACTTCAAAACCCAGATTATATGCGATTCAACTACTTAACCCTGCAGTGACCTGTAAGTTTCTACCAAAAGTGGGAATTAGAAAGTGTGGGGCTCATAATCGAACGAAAAAATGTCCAAAAACCGGCCTAAGTTGGCACTTGGACGAACATTTCTCAAAAACGTCCAAGTGCCGATAATAAAAATGGGTTTTGGACGTATTTCTAAATGGCCTAGGCCTTCATAGTGCTGCTGAACGACCAAAGCTAAACGGGGCATTTTGGGAGGCGTGTTGAGGGCGGGAGTTGGGTGGAATGTGGCCGGCTTAGACTTAGTCGTACAGCATGTAGAACCAAAAGTTTTACAACAGAGCCTAGACGGAACTTGGAAGGTTGTGACTTAGACCATGTAAAAACCCACCTAAAGTCACCAGATAAGCACTGCAAACACATAAAACAGACCCCCACATACTACCCCAGTGATCACCGACCCCCCCCCATAAAAATTTTAATCATATCTTTTAAATTCTGCTTCCAGACCATCATCACCTGGCCGCCTGGCATAGGAAAGCCTAGTCATCCAGCCCAGAGGCAGCTTAAGTCATCTTGGGGGTGGGTTAGGGACCCATAGAGAGGAGGACCCATGTCCATAAGCCCCTGTAATCACTGCATTGATACTTAAACATGTGCACTGCCCTATACACTCCCAAAACCCTCTTGTACTGGCATATAAGTGGCTCCTGCAGCCATAAGGGCTATTGGGGTTGTAGATAAGTGGGTCTAGGGGATTCTGGAGGTGGTTTGGGGGGCTCACCATAACCTATAAAGAAGCTGTAGGGAGGAGAAGACATGGCACCCTTTTTGTGAAGTTCACAGCAGTGCCCTGTAAGGTACCCCACTATTTAGGTGGCATGTCTGGGTGTGCAGTCCATCACTTTGCAGACTCCTCCCACGTCCAACAGGGCTTGTTCTAGGCGTTTTGGACTTGGACGGAAAGTTGGACGAAAATGTGGTATAAAGATAGATGATTTAGTGGCTTGGACGATCAGATCGGCAGGACGTATAATTAGGCGATTTTTGAAACGAAAAAAAAGTTGGACGTATCTTTCGAAAATGTGTCTTAAGCTGTTTTTTACTTTGGACGACTTGTGAGATGGACGTAAACGGACTTAGACGTCCCTTTCGATTATGCCCTTCTAATTGTTTTGTTCTTGGATTGGCCAAATAGCCCATAAATGGCTTTTGTGGTGTCAAGCATGAGACCTGAAGCGCACTAACTTAGGGCTTCCTGAATTTGTCCGGGAGACCCTGCCCAGCATGGCAAGATGAAACATAGGCAAAATAATGACATGCCTAGGACCCAGTGCTCTAATTTTGTATAGATTTCTCAAAATTGCATTTTCAAATTTGGGCACATCTAGGGTTACCTTATGGCTCCAGAAAAAGGAGAACAGATTGAGACATCCAGGTTTTACTTCTATTGCTTTCAATGGAAGTAAAACTCGGATGTCTCAATCCGCCCACCTTTATCTGGAGCCGTATAGTAACCCTAGCCACCCCCCCCCCCCCCCATTTGTGCGTGCAATTTAATTGATAAATGAGCTAACTAGTGCTAATAATTGGGTGCTAGTAATCAATTACTGGTGCTAATTGACATTAATTTAAATTTGTGCGTGCACATCTTTGGCATTGGGATCCACATGTAACCGAAGAGAGAGTGCAGCCATATGAGGGGCATGAGTGGATCAGGTGTGTTCCTGGAATTTATGCAAAGTTTTACTAAATAAGGGGCGATCTTTACCTAATTTAGCCACGAGAATTTATACCAGGTTTTAGTTGGCGTAAATCCTTGCGCCCCCAAATTGCATGAGGATCCTGGTGACAAACATATTCTATAAATGGTGCCAAACTCTGAGCACTGTTTATAGCAGGGGTAGGGAACTCCGGTCCTCGAGAGCCATATTCCAGTCAGGTTTTCAGGATTTCCCCAATGAATATGCATTGAAAGCAGTACATGCAAATAGATCTCATGCATATTCATTGGGGAAATCCTGAAAACCCGACTGGAATACGGCTCTCGAGGACCGGAGTTCCCTACCCCTGGTTTATAGAGTAACGGTTAGCACTAAATTTTATCAGTCTTTATTTTTTTGGGTGCCATACACAGAAATCAGTCTCAGATGTTTAAGAGGTGCCCTCTCAGATGTGCTAATTCAGTGATGCCCAAAGTAGGCTTTTGCCCTAGTTAGGAAGTATAGGTATTGCTACAGTATGGCACCCCAAAAAACTGACTTGCCTTCTCAATCAGAGCCAGCACTGCAGATCTGGCCCCAGCAACATCGGCACTTTCTACACAGCAGCCCCTTCGGTTTTGCAGAAGTGAGGAAGTGCAAGTTGAACCTGCTGTTTGAAACATGTAGAGGTCTAAATAGGACGGAGCCACATAGTTCAAAGAACAGAACAGGTTTGAATCTTGTGTTCCTGCACATGAGAGACAGAATAAGCTTCTGTGTGATTCAAGGAATGGTAAGGGAAAGGAGAAGGCGAAAAGGAGCAAAAGGTGGATTGAACATGGAGAAGGGAGGAAAGGGAACAGAAGGATTGGATTTGAAAGAACTGGGACTTGGTGATTGAGTGGGACTGTTGGAAAGCAGAGTATGGAATTATGGATAGGAAATATTGAGAATTTGGAGGGCATATGGGGGTTAGGGAATGTGAGATGGATGGGAATTTGGAGGAGATAGGTATGAATGAGGGTGGATAGATGGGCAGAGTTTATGAATGAGGGGGTAAGAAAAGGTGATGAAGAGTGGTAAGAGGTTTAGTCATGGTGTGAATAACCTGGAGGACTGAAGACCAGATAAGATGTATTGAAAAAGAATAGGGGTACTGCGGAAAGGTAGGGGAAATGAAGGATATTATCTTTGAAGGGGCTGTGAGGATGGGAAGAAAGTTTAAAAGATGGTGAGAGAGAAGCAGTAGGGTCCCCAACCACCGGGGTGCAGACCATGGACTGTGCCAAACTGGGCCACAGAACAATTTTTTTTAATTTACATTACAGGCCATCCCTGGGTTCTGGCTGGCTCCCTCCTCCCAGCCGCACTTCTCTTCACAAAGCAGAAAGCAGCAGCTGCTACACGCTGCCCACGGTTGAACCAGAAGCTTTCCCTCTAGGCTTCCTGGTCAGCCACAGGCCACGTGTAGGAACCACGGCCATGGCTTTGTGAAGAGAAGTGTGGCTGGGAGGAAAGAGCTGGCAAGAGTGAGGCACGAACTTGGAACACAGAATAAAGGGAGGGAAGGATGAAGAAGGGCACATTGGGACATGAGAGAGAGGAGGCGCATTGAGACATAGAAACATGATTGCAGATAAAGGCCAAATGGGGAGAAATAAGATGGTGGCGGCGTGTTAGCACTCAGTGCAAGCACTCCATCTTACCTTTGCCTCAACTGTTTTTCCTGGGTCCCGAACTGGTTTTTGTGTCGGGACCGATGCCTCACAGCAAAAGAAAGGGCGTTATCTGGCTGGAACTTTCCACTACCAGACAAATGCAGATGGAATGCTTCCTGACGAGTTCACCAGCCATACAAGGAGGGGGAGCCCCTGCTGTAGCTCTTGTGGAAAGAGACACTGGAGCCATGGGGTTTGAGACATCGCTCTCCCCCCCCCCAGTAGCACGATCACCACTGAACCCGGCAATGGAAGGCTTGGGCGATGTGAGCTCTGAGAAGCCGATGAGCCTGACGTTCTCACATGGGGGAGGGCACCAAGCAATCCAGGATGCCAAATCAAACACCTATTGAGGAGCAGAAGCTGCTGACTCCTCACAGATGGCGACACTTCAAAATATTTGGAGAGTGCTCCAAAAGTTGGAAGCTGCTTCTACTAAATCAGCAGGAGATATCCTGAATGTTGTGAGTAAACTGGATGATTTGACTATTTCAATTCAAAATATAAAAACAGAAACTAATATAAAATTTGAAAAAATTGAAAAAGAGATTTCCTCATTGCAAAATGTTTCTTCAACAGTGGTAAAAGATAGACTTTTTCTACTAAGGAAAATTGAACAGTTGGAGAATTATAACAGGCGCCTTAATTTGCGTATACTGAATTTTCCTAAGCTTGCTTTTATTACACCAATTGAAACCTTTAAAAAATACTTGAGAGAGAATTTGAAATTCTCATCTGAACTTTTGCCACCAGTAAATAAAATATATTACCTGCCTAGGAATTTGGAAAAGTTGCCTCCTAATCAAATGGATATTCCCCAATCAATGGATTTAAACAATATAACAGGCATACTAGAAAGCTCCCAAGAAGAAATTGAATACCGCGAAACTTTGATAATTTCCTTAGTGTTTGAACAGGACTTGAATGCAATTATGAAAGCTTATTTTCAATTCTCAGAATTTTTTTCATGGGTCAAAAAATCTGGATATACCCAGATGTAACAAAGACTACTCAAGACCGAAGGAAGTTGTTCTTAGCTATGCGAGAAGAAGTATTAAAAATGGGAGCTACATTCCTACTTAGTTACCCCTGTAAATGTCTTTTAAGATATGCTGGGACCAAGTATGTTTTTTTTGTACCAGAACAGCTTCGACACTTCTTGGACACAAAGAAAGTTATTCATTAATAATATAAAAGTGCTGTAGAAAATTGGGCTGTATGTCACGTTAAGCTTTTGCCTCAGATTTATAGTGTAATTTGTTTAATTAATGGAGACCTCCTTGTCTCTTTATTTCTTGTTTCTCACTGTTGTTAATTGAGGTCTAAGAAGGGGATTTATAATTATTCTATACTGAATAATGGTCTTCCCTTCTTCAGTTCTTCTATATACATTTTTTTTCTTCTTGATGTTTTTTTGGTTATATTAATTGGTTTTCTTGCTGTTTAAATTATCTTCTGTTTTTCTGTAACAAGTGGATTCTTGTGTATTTTATTTGAAATTATAAATTTAAAAAAAAGGCCAAATGGCCCATCCAGTCTGCCCATCCGAAGTAACAGTTATGTCTTCCTCTCTCTAAGAGATCCCATATGACTATTCCAGGCTTTCTTGAAATTAGACAGTCTCTGTCTCCACCACCTCTACTGGGAGAATGTTCCATGCATCTACCACCCTTTTTATAAAAAAGTATTTCCTTAGATTAGAGGGGAGGGAGCACAAACTTCACTCAAAGGATGGAAAGAAGGAAGAAAGGAGGGAGGGGACATGAACGGGAGAGAGGATGGAAGAATGGAGAGAGTGAGTGAAAGAGATGCTGATGTGGGGGAGGGAATAGAAAGGGAGAATTGTTGAGCATGGATATCTGAGTGAGAGGGAAATAGAGATGGCGCACATGGGGAAATGAAGAAAGCAGAATTGCTAGGCATAGGGAGGGAGGGAGAATTATTAGACATGGTGGTGGGAGAGGAGTGAGGTACAGATGCACGGGGAAGAGAGAGATTAGAGGGAGAATTGTTGGATGTGGTGGTGGAGAGGGAACAGTGGGACGGATGGAAAGGGATGCAAGAAGGTGGGAAGAATATTAGGATCAGACAATGGGAGGGAAAAAAAAGTTGCTCAGAGGGAAGGCTTCCGGGTTACCTATGGTCAGCATGTTGGGAGGGAGGCAAGTTGGATATGGAGGTGGAGGTAAAGGAGGGAGAGATGTGGCATGGTGTTGCAGAGAGGTGATAACAAGGAGAAATGTTGAATATGGGGCTGGTGGGCAGGGGTGAAAGTTGCTGCACATGGTAATGATAGCAATAGTGTGCATAATATAAAATGATGCAGAACTGGAGGGTCAGGGTTTATATTGAAATTCTGTCCAATCTTGTAGAGAATCTCTAGACTCTACTCTCACATAGAAGAAATTGTTGACCGATGCTGTCAATTATAATGATTGTTTTACTCCATAGCAGGAAACTGGCTGGAGGAAGGAGGATTTCTTTATGCATAGAAGGCCAGGGTGTTTTAAATTGCTAATTTAATAGCAGGGAGAAAGAAGAAATGTCACTTTGGCATGCCCTCTGTTGCCACCCCAAATGTTTCTGCCTAGAGATTTCACTGTTAATAAGCTGCTGGCAGAAAGAAGAGATAAAATTTTATGCTTATAGAATTGCATTTACTTTTCTTTCACCCTGTCCCCCCACCCCACCCCATCCTTCAGTCAGGAGAGAGCGAGCAACACATTTCACTTGTTGCTTCCTATACCTCACTCAGAACCATGTAGGCTATTATATGTGAGAATTTTAAAATGTATTTATGTCATGATGGGAAGCCCAAAACACAATTTGCCTGTGGCCCATCAAAGAGTTAATCTTCCCAGTGAATTTTCAAAGTGTCCACAAGGAATATACACAAGATAAATTGAGTATATGGAAACAATATAGATTTCAAAATCCAAAAGACATATAACTGACCATGTAAATAAGACAAGCCTTTGAAGGGTGATCAAGAAATATTGTATAAAATTACTCAGAGATGTGAAACTCTGAAAGGAAGGCTACAAAACCTCCCTTGGATAAAGAGTTTACCTTCCAGCCATTGTTATTCTATAAAAATGTTTTTTGATCACAACCTGGAGAGGCTAAAAAGTTCAAACTATTTCAAAAGTTCAAAATAACTGGTTTGTTCTTGTTGTTAATATCATGCAAACGTCACTGCACACTTGATGAAAAAATTCCACTTAGCTGTTAAGCAGGAGTGAGGGGGTCCCAACGTGGCCCCGTTTCGTTCCCTGCTTCAGGGGACCTGATGTAAGCTGGTTCAGATTGAATCCTAGTCGATACTAGTGCTGGAATGGCATAACTGCGTGACTTGCAAACAAACGCATCTATTTAAAAACCACAGATAGAATTGTGTCAAGTGTGAGTGAATACCCTTAACACACCCACACAGGCACATTTAACTTAAAATACTGCATAACACCAAACCTACAGGCTGACAGCACACTGTTCACAAAATCCAAAAGAGGCTTCAAAAGTTTACATACCATAGCTGGGGAGTCAAAAAGATAACTGACGTCTTCTACGTTTTTTGAATAGTTTTTGCATAAAAACATGCCAGTGATCCATTTCTGCCTGGTGGTCTAAATCACAAGAAGTTATCTTTTTGACTCCCCAGCTATGGTAGTTAAACTTGGGATGCCCTGTAGTAGCTTGTTATGACAATAGGAAGTGCTTTCTGGGGTACATCATGACATGGTATTGGTATCACATCTACTGAAAACAGCATTTGAATGAAAAATACAGGGGGCTGGACATAGCTGCTTGTGTTAGCATTTGGACCAGTTCTCCTTGGTCAAAGATATTTTGCAACAGAGCCTGAGAGTATAAATGATAAGATCAGATTTCATGGTAAACCCTTACAAATAAATGAAGAGAAGTCAGAAGCTTCAAAAAGGATGCTGAATAGAATAAGAGGGGGGGGGGGACAACAAGTTTTACACCATATACAGCCATTTAATAGTAAAGCATGTTTATAAAGGAGCCCACCAGGAACCTTGAAAATGAAAAAATAAACAAAGTAAAAACTTCCAGTAAAAAAGGTAGTAGATAAATACCACTATTATGATTTAAATAAGTTTATATACTGTTATCTCTGTGCACACAATCCATAATGCAGATTCCTGAGTGTAAAATTTGCTGTTCTTAATGTGCCCCCTGCTGGTTCTTTAACAGAGCTGCAATGATGTGGTACAGGAGAGGTTCGGGCCAGAACTAAAATATGACATTGCTTTGCGGTTGGCAGCGTTACAAATGTACATTGCAACAGTTACCACCAAGCAAACACAGAAAATCTCTCTCAAGTACATTGAGTAAGTACCACTTGGTAAACTGAAACTGTGCAAGAGTAATAGAATGTGTAGAGATTACATTGCTTACATGAGAGCTACATCACGTGTCTTTATCACGGCACTCCGCTTGAGGACTAGTAGCTTAGTTTGTTTTGTACTTTTTGCTTTTGCTTAAACTGTGCAAGCCTACGACATTGACATGTATTTTTCAGAAACTGGCCTGCACACCTTATTTCGATAACAGATAACCAATAAGATGCAATTCGAGTTCCACATGAGTTGCTCCAATTTTTCTTTTTTTTTATTGCACAGCATTTTTTTTTCTGCTCTGATGTACAGCCTTTCTTTCTACAATATAAATAAATACATTTATGCAGCTTTTATGAAGTCATTAAATCCAGCTGCATGCTCCCCACAGGAATCGCCTGTCTTGGATCAAATTGCGTTGCTTCCTGTTCATGAACCATGACCAAAAGCACTAGCTCTTGACTAAATATTTGCCATCTGGGCTATTTGCTAGCTGTTGGCAATGACGCAAAATGCAGTTTAAGTGTGGCACTAACAGAATGAGAAGCAACCTGAAAAATGATAGAGAAAACAAAAACTCGTGTTGATGAATGAGAGATCAAGCTCACATACGTAATGCTGCATTTTAGTGCAAAAGCAGTTACCTCGGTGTTACATTTCCTTAACAAATAACTAGCCTCATCTCTTGGAAACAGTAGTGCAGTCAGTGGTCAGCAATGTGGAATGGGACGTGTTCTAGCTCTAAAAATGAATTCTTTCATTAGTAACAGTGAATAGATTCCAAAGCAGTATTAGCTAAGCCTGACAATATCAAGCTTTTAATTAGCTTCAGGGTTATATTTAAACCACACCAAGGGATATTTTCACTAAATTACACTAATTTGTTAATATGCATTGTTAGTCAGTAGGGGCCATTAATCTCAATGGAGTCTATTGACTAACATTGAATGTAATGTGGATTAGTGCAATTTAATAACTACATCCAAAGTGTCTTTATTGATTTTTTTCCCTCCCCAATCAAATTAGTTCAACTTGACTTCTTGGCTACTTGAAAAACTTTGGGCTCCTTTTACAAAAGTGCATTAGAGCCTTAACGTGTGGAATAGCGCACGCTAGCCACTACCGCCTCCTCTTGAGCAGGCAGTAGTTTTTTGGCTAGCGCACGCTAATCCGGTGCGTGCGCTTAAAAACGCTAGCGCACCTTTGTAAAAGGAGCCCTTTGAGATATAGCATGAGAAATTACTATGCCAAGGTTTATTTTCATTTAATGAAGCATTACAGGTCAAATAGCATGCCAAATCAGGACCCAAATCTACTTAGGCCATAAGGAAAATTTACAGAGGAAATTTTTCAGAGAAAAAAAAATATGCACATTTTATGCAAATGAGAACAAGATTGCAAGAGAAAACTTGCTTTCCATTCAAATATTGTATTTTATAACAAACCCATCTTTCTGTATCAGTTCTCTCTCTGTCCCCAGACCAGTGGAATTTACCGTATTTTCACGCAAATAACGCGCACCCGTGTATAATGCGCACACGGGTATAGCGCGCAGAAACCACAATATTATGTGTAAAAACTTTTGTATACCGCGCTCACGGGTATAACGCGCATGCTGCCCGACTGTCCTTTCGCCCGCCCCGACTCTCCTCTGGCCACCCCGACTCTCCTTTCGCCCGCCCCGACTCTCCTCTGGCCACCCCGACTCTCCTTTCGCCCTCCCCGACTCTCCGTGCGCTGTCCCGACTCTCCGTTTACCCGCCCTGCCCTGCCCTCCCCCCCCCGGCAGGACCACTCGCACCCCCACCCCGAAGGACCGCCGACTCCCCGACAATATCGGGCCAGAAGGGAGCCCAAACCCTCCTGGCCACGGCGACCCCCCTACCCCGCCCGACGCCCGATTCACCCCCCCAGCAGGACCGCTCGCACCCCCACCCCGAACGACCGCTCACACGCGCTCCCACCCGCACCCGCGATCGGAGCAAGAGGGAGCCCAAGCCCTCTTGCCCGGCCGACTCCCCGACAATATCGGGCCAGGAGGGAGCCCAAACCCTCCTGGCCACGGCGACCCCCTACCCCCACCCCGCACTACATTACGGGCAGGAGGGATCCCAGGCCCTCCTGCCCTCGACGCAAACCCCCCTCCCTCCCTCCAACGACCGCCCCCCCCAAGAACCTCCGACCGCCCCCCCAGCCGACCCGCGACCCTCCTGGCCGACCCCCACGACACCCCCACCCCCCTTCCCCGTACCTTTGCTAGTTGGCCGGACAGACGGGAGCCAAACCCGCCTGTCCGGCAGGCAGCCAACGACGGAATGAGGCCGGATTGGCCCATCCGTCCCAAAGCTCCGCCTACTGGTGGGGCCTAAGGCGCGTGGGCCAATCAGAATAGGCCCTGGAGCCTTAGGTCCCACCTGGGGGCGCGGCCTGAGGCACATGGTCGGGTTGGGCCCATGTGCCTCAGGCCACGCCCCCAGGTGGGACCTAAGGCTCCAGGGCCTATTCTGATTGGCCCAAGCGCCTTAGGCCCCACCAGTAGGCGGAGCTTTGGGACGGATGGGCCAATCCGGCCTCATTCCGTCGTTGGCTGCCTGCCGGACAGGCGGGTTTGGCTCCCGTCTGTCCGGCCAACTAGCAAAGGTACGGGGAAGGGGGGTGGGGGTGTCGTGGGGGTCGGCCAGGGGGGTCGCGGGTCGGCTGGGGGGGCGGTCGGAGGTTCTTGGGGGGGGCGGTCGTAGGAGGGAGGGAGGGGGGTTTGCGTCGAGGGCAGGAGGGCCTGGGATCCCTCCTGCCCGTAATGTAGTGCGGGGTGGGGGTAGGGGGTCACCGTGGCCAGGAGGGTTTGGGCTCCCTCCTGGCCCGATATTGTCGGGGAATCGGCCGGGCAAGAGGGCTTGGGCTCCCTCTTGCTCCGATCGTGGGTGCGGGTGGGAGCGCGTGCGAGCGGTCGTTCGGGGTGGGGGTGCGAGCGGTCCTGCTGGGGGGGGGGGGGTGAATCGGGCGTCGGCGGGGTGGGAACTATGTAGGAAAACTTTTGTATACCGCGCTCACGCATATAACGCGCGAGGGGTATGCGCGGTAGGTAAAAACGCGTATAACGCGCGCGTTATATGCGTGAAAATACGGTAGGTCCTTCTGAAGGTAAAATTGACAGCAGCTCAGCTGAGCTCAATTTTTATTTTCAGAAGTAAAAAAAAAAAAAAAAAGTTTCCTTGTGATTTTAATTTATATCAGTGGTTCTTAAACCTGTTCTGTGCCGCCGCCGCCGCCCCCCCCCCCCCCCCAGCCAAGCCTTTCAGGTTTTTAAGATATCCCTAATGAATATGCATGAGTGAGATTTGCCTATAAAGTACGAGTAGATATTGGCATGCATATTCATTAGGGATATCATCAAAACCCAACTAGCTGGGGTGCCCCAGGACAGGTGTAAGAACTACTGATTTATACAATCTCATTGTGTACGGCACTGGTTCTTACACCTGTCCTGGGGGACCCCCCCCCCCAACCAGTTGGGTTTTCAAGCTATCTCTAATGAATTTGCATGAGCAAGATTTGCCTATACAGTAGGTAATAGGCATGCAAATTTCTCTCATGCATATTCATTAGGGATATCTTGAAAACCCAACTGTCTGGGGGTACCATAGGACAGGTTTAAGAACCACTGTAGCTAAGGAAATATTAGGAAATCACTGATCTATGTCTTCCTAGATTGAATGTATACAACCTCTAAAATTGCATATACCAATGGGCAAGTTAAGTACTGGCCACTTGTCTACGGAACACTTTCTAATTAGATGATGGTAGAAAATTAATGGAACTTTATGGAAAATTCTTAGCCAGGTGAATTAAGAGTCTATAGTGGAGATCTCTAAATGAAGGCACGAGCTCAATGCAAAATCCCTGTTCAAATTCTAGATCATGTCTATTATGCCTCTGAGTTTGCTAAGACTGAAGATACAATAAAAGTAGTAGATGAGGGTGGGAACTCGTGATCATCGATTATTTAGAAGCCATGATTACAGATGATTACATGAATCTTGGTTCATGGCTCCTGGCTTCAAACTGCTGCTGTGATCATCAGATTAAGAATAATGGGAGAGATGGTTTGTTAACATACAGGAAGAATCTCCTCTGGGAAGTTGCAAATGAAAGGAAAAACATAAGTTCCCCCCCAAAAAGGAGGTATGAGAAAGAGTGAAGTAAAAAACAATACCATCTTGGCCTACAGCTAAGCATTTATTTCCAAAATATGTGTTATGTAGTGTTAAATTCTGTTATGATAAAGGACTTACAGCCTGCTATGTCCCTCTTTAGAGGTTCAGTGTGGAAAAAGGAATGGTGTAGTGGGTTAGAACAACAAGCTCAGCACCCTGAGGTTGTGGGTTCAAATCCATGCTGCTCCTTGTGACCCTGGGCAAGTCACTCACTCCTCTATTGCCCCAGATACATTAGATAGATTGTGAGCACACCAGGACAGATAGGGAAAATGCTTGAGTACCCGATTGCAAAACCACTTGGATAACTTTGATAAGAAGTATATAAATACCTAAAATAAATAATAATAGATACTGATACAATAACCAGTACTGTACAAAATAAAATATTAGAATTTTTTCATTTAACAAATATTTTGACAACAGATAATAATAATAATAACAGCTTATATACCGCAATACCGTGAAGTTCTATGCGGTTTACAAAGATTAAGCAAAGGTACAAATTGATTGACTTTAAGAGGGGAGGAAGAAAGAGGGTTAATAGGACAGGAAATCCATTTTTGAGGAGAGAGTGATCAATAGAACAAGTTAATCGCTATAGAGGGGAGAGAGAAGAGAGGATCAGTTGTCTAGATACTTTAGGAACAGGTGTGTTTTCAGACGTTTCCTAAATTCATCATAAGTAGTGGGCCAAAGCAATTGTTCTAGGTCTTTCAGTTACCTATGATAATGAAAACAACATGAACACTAACCAGTCTCCCAGAGTAGAACATTTCAAAATTTCACCGATTGATGCATAAAAGAATTTACAGTAGAAAAAAAAAACATTTAACATTTTTAATAGATGGAAAAACTAGGGGGTCCTTTTACTAAGGTGTGCAAGCCACTTTAGCATGCGCTAAATATTAGCATGTGCTAAACGCTAATGCATCCATTATAGTCTATGGACACGTTAGTGTTTAGTGCGCCCTAATATTTAGCGTGCGCTAAAATGGCTAGCGCGCCATAGTAAAAGGCCCCCTAGGTTTAGGTGATTACATTTGCGTGAACCTAACAAACTGATCAGAGCTGGACAACATCCTAACTCAAAAGTGTGGAAGTAACAACATGTAAAAATGATACTTTTTATCGCAAAGGAAGAGGGGTGGAGTGGATCTGATTATGGCTTCCGAAAACACTGGCTGCACCAATTGTTTTCTACCCTGATGATTATTAACAAACGATAGGCTATGTGCCAACAATTGCACCTTATAGAGATGCTTGATTCCATGGAAAATGCTGAATGCCAAGATGCTTTCGGTACTTGTTTCCTGTTTCACACCATTATCTGCTGCTGATGTTGTAGCATTTGCTTCAATAGGATTTGTTCTAAGCCTTAAAATAAATCTCAGCCCTCAAACACTGGAAGCATTTGACAATGATGTCACAGTATGCCAACTTAAAGATATAAAACAAAATATCTAAGTGATCCTTGACTGCATCGTATCAGAAATAGCAGTTATTGTTGCTTTAATGAGCTCTCAGAAGCATTTTTGAGTTTATTTGCAAAGACGCCTTCCTGGCTTGCATTTACATTTAGATAAATAACACATTTAGATAAATAATTGAGGTTGGAATATGAGATTATCATCGATGTGTCTTATTGCAGAAAAGAATGGGGATTAGAGACTTTCCTGCCGTCTGCCGTCCTGCAAAGCATGAAAGAAAAGAACATTAAGAAAGCACTTTCACACCTTGTCAAGGCAAATCAAAACCTCGTTCCTCCTGGAAAAAAGGTAAGGTACATGCATAAGAACCGGAAATGAATGAGGAGAAGAAGAAAAGACAAATGTATGCAAAGGAATTTTATTTGAAATAAGTCTTTTCCATAAATTATCATTTTTATAGTGCTAATAGATGATGCAGAGCTGTGTAATTGTGATAAGTATGCAGATGTGATAAATCCATGACTCGAAGAGTTTAAGTCTAAGGGTCATAGTTACTAACATATTTTACTGATTAACATTCATAAGCATTATTGTACTGCAAGACCCATTTTATGCATATAGATCAGTGGTCTCAAACTCACGGCCCGGGGGCCACATGTGGCCCACCAGGTACTATTTTGAGGCCCTCAGTATATTTATCATAATCACAAAAGTAAAATAAAACAATTTCTTGATCATATGTCTCTTTAGCTATAAATTACAATATTATTATTATTATTATTAAGACTTAGCCAAAAGGAAAGATTTATAAACTATAAAGAGTTTTACCTCATGCAAAATTATAATTTCTTTAATAAGACATTAACTATTTTTTCTGAGGCCCTCCAAGTACCTACAAATCCAAAATGTGGCCATGCAAAGGGTTTGAGTTTGAGACCACTGTGTTAACTGTGCTAATGTGAAAAATTGACAATGCACCCTAGTAATTGTAGTCCTCCTGCGGCATAGAGAGATAATGTGATTGGCTAGGGGTCACAAGGAGTGTTAATTGAACCTTGTTTCAGTGGATTTCTGCACCACTGTTCCCTCTAAGCCAGGGGTGTCAAAGTGGGGTTTTTTGGATTTCCCCAATGAATATGCATGAGATCTATTAGCATACAATGAAAGCAGTGCATGCAAATAGATCTCATGCATATTCATTGTGGAAATCCTGAAAACCCGATTGGATTGCAGCCCTCGAGGAGGGACTTTGACACCCCTGCTCTAAGCTATGCAGGAGTCTTCCGTCTATAGTCCTGCCAGTGGAGGGGGGGGGTGCTGTTTCACTATCACGTTTTCATTAACGAGGAACAGGCAAGCTCTGAAGGACTCCAGGGAACCTGCTTGTCCCTAGAGATTATAAACACAACATTTAAGCACCACCATCTACTGGCAGCAGTGCCACTTGGAGGACTCCTGCTCAGTTAAGAGGGAACAGTGCTCGTCATACTTCTATCCCATGCAAGGCAATGGCTGGAAATTGCCTCATATGAATGACACGGGGGCTGTTTCCCGTGGCTAGCCACTGGTAGCCGCGGCTAACCTGCAGGAACAGGGTGAAAAAAATTGACCATATGTCTCTTCCAGTAGGCTACTTTTTCTCCCATTAATGCTGCAAACTGCTGCAGAGTCTGTAACCTATGCCCTATGAAATTAGTGATACAGAACATCTCTGGCAATTATCACAATTTTTTCTCACTGCCTTGGGTTGCGTGCCATCCAACTCTATTTCTCCTTGTAGGAGGGAACCAGTGGTACTCTAAGGGCTCCTTTTACAAAGCTGTGGTAGCGTTTTTAGCGCACGTAGAATTGCCACTCGTGCTAAACCCGCGCTACACAGCTAGAACTAACGCCAACTCAATGCTGGCTTTGGCGTTTAGTGCGCGCGCTAAAACCGCTATCGCAGCTTTGTAAAAGGAGCCCTTAGTTTTGGTCCCCTTTTCTTCTCTTCCTATCCTAGACCCTCCCTCTTTCTCTTCTCATCCTGATCTTTCTGCTTTCTCTTCTAGCCATTCCTATACCGGAGATCTCTTCTTCCTTTCCTTCTCCATAGCAATACTGTGATCCCCCAATGCATAAACTCCCAAAAGAAGAAAATAAATTACACAGACAGCAAGCAAAGGGGGGAATTAATGGGTACAAGGAGGTATACGCACTCCCCTGTTGGGCCCAGAATGGCCCACAGCAGCTACCAGACACTTCCACTCTGTGTTGCACCCATAAGGCACTGCTATGCAGCCAGGCAGGATGGACACCAGGCTTCTTCCCTTCATGGGGGAGTGGGTGCAGCACCGGGGGGGGGGGGGGGGGGACGGGACACAAATACAGCACTGCCTCCTTTTCCATCCAATGTACATTATGCATGTGCTCCAGCAGAAATGTCCTGGTGTGGCAGACTCTGAGAAGAAGCCGAGCACCACCTACTGCAGTGGGGTGAAGTCCGAGATCTCAGCACCTGCAAGCCTGTTTCTAACCTTTGCCCATACCTCTCTCTTCAGGGCTCTCCACTTCTTTTTACAGTCCTCGACATCACGGTTGCGGCGGTAGGCTGCGTTGAGTCGAGAGGTAATGGCAGCCCATTCTTTGCCTTTGGAGTATGCCCATGCCTTTCTCCCTTTGGAAAAAACAGGCGCTCATATTGTGCCTGAACTTCTCTTATAAGCATTTCTGTCTCAGCATGGTTGAAGTTAGATTTTCGACTGAGAGGTTGCTCCACCTTTTACTGCTTTTTAGAAGCCGTATTCATAGAAAGCTGAAAAGATTAGAAAATGACATTCTGGATGTCTTGGGTGTGGCTCCTTAGATGTCCTTGAGAGGGACGTCCAATGTTTTGATTATAGTCAAATCATAGGGAAGTCTAAAAAATATCCTGCCTCTAGAGGTCATTTTTGAATGTTCACTACCTGTGCGGGGAACATAGGCCCAGCAAAGCCATATCTCCCTACTATAGTCACAGGATTGGGACACACATTTTTTTTAAAAAGACAATTTGCATTCACCTTAAACATCACCTTGCAGTTAGTTTTTCAACAGGCAGCAATTATTGGCAGAGAATGTGCAGCATTTAGCATAGCAGCTAGTAACATCGAGTAGGCTGATAATGTCCTACCACATATTCATATGTCCTGATGAAATGCACTTGGTAAAGTCCACAGAATATAGGAAGGATAGGCCTCGTATGTCTTTTTCAGTCACTGGCATTCTGCTAGCTACTTGTCAGCTGGATTGGCCATAGTTGGAAACAGGATCTAGCTCTCAATGGATTGTTATTAGCCTGTGCAGTCTGGCCACTGTTGTGCCCCTCTGGCCAATCTCTTATTAAAGAAGCTGCTGGAATACCTGCAGCAGCTGCTGCAGAACCACCAGTATTTGGTCCAGGACCAGCCTGTGTCCCTGCAATTCATGCAGCACTTGCTGAAGGAGCTGTATAAGGAGATGGGGGGGGATGGGCCCTGAAGAGGCTCTAGCACACTTACATGGCCTTGGGGCTGGGCAGATGGTCCCTGAGACTCCTCCTCCGCGTCTTTACCCTCCAGGGGTGGTATGTCTGCATATGGGTCCTCCTATGCCTCTGTACCCTGGCATGGTACATCCCAGGCCCCCTGGTTGATCTCTACCTCCTCCTTCTGGACCTCTGCCTCCTGTCCCACTTTTTACCTCTCCTTGGCCTCCTAGCCTGCCTCCTGCCTCTCCTCGGTCTCCTGGCTCACCTCTTGGCCCTCTTCCTCAGACATTGGCCTGTGTGTGTAAAGACATGGAGTTAGGGTAACCACATTGTACACAGGTTGCATGGTAGTGCTGCCGAATGGTCAGGAGGCAGGGAATGGCATAGGTATGTGGTTTTTTCAGGCACAAGGGAGTCAGGTCTGAGAGGGTGGAACCATTGAGATGACTTAGCATATAACCTTGACGGGTGGCCTGGCAATGTATGACAGAGGGTGAGGTGGTCCAGCAATGATGCACGGATAGGACCATTATGTGTGGACAGGGCTCTGGGACCAGGCATGTTGGGAATCATATTCTGTTGCTGCCTGAAGCCCACCAGTGAAGCTTGTGGTACTGTAAATTGAAAAAGGAGGAATCTTTTCAAAATTTCAAAAGACATTTAAAGGCACATTTTTTCCAACTTGCCTTTTTAAATTGATGAGATGAATTTGAGACTGCAGTCTGCATTTATAAATTTATACATTTTTTATAATTTATATATTTTATAATTTTAAAATTTGTATTAATTTATTTCATTTATTAATTTGGATATTATGTATTAGAAATGTTATTCTTTTTTTTTTCTATTTAAATGGAGTTATTTTCATAATTTGAATTAAGTTATATTGTAAACCGCTTTGATCCTTTTTGGTTGTATATGCAGTATATAAAGATTTTAATAAAAACATATTTTTAATAAACATAAACATACTGCCTGAGTGTTGCCCCAACTGTGGAAGCATCCCCTCAAAGATGTCATGGTAGTAGATTGAGGGTAGGGAATGTGACCTTTGGGTACCAGTCTGTGTGTAGGAGTCATGTTATTGGGCAGCTGAGTGGTGTTTGGATTGACAATGTAGGCCAGGGGTTCCCACACTTTTTGGGCTTGCAAGCTATTTTTAAAATGACCAAGTCAAAATGATCTACCAACAATGAAATTTTTTTTAAAAACACAAAGCACACTGAAAGGCAGAGAAAATGTTAATTATCATTCATATTCCGAGTTTTTTCAAAGAGGTCAAGGCAGATGACTCTATGCAATGTCACCTCATTAACAACCATACAAAAATAGACAAATATACCCCCCTAACTTTTTACTAAACCGCAATAGCAGTTTTTAGTGCAGAGAGCTGCGCTGAATACCCCGCGCTGCTCTTTATGCTCATAGGCTCCCTGCGCTAAAAACCACTATTGCGGTTTAGTAAAAGGGAACCATAGTGCAAAATATAGACAGCAGATATAAATTCTCAAAACGGACACATTTTGATCACTAAATTGAAAATAAAATCATTTTTCCTACCTTTGTTGTCTGGTGATTTCATGAGTCTCTGGTTGCACTTTCTTCTTCTGACTGTGCATCCAATATTTCTTCCCTTCTTTCAGCCTCCTGTATGCTTCCTCTCCTCCAGACCTCATTCTCTCCCCCAACTTTTTCTTTTTTTCTCCCTGCCCCTTCTTTCTTTCTTTCTGTCTCCCTTTCTTTCTCCCCCCCCTTTCTTGCTCTCTCCCTGTTCCCCGTTTCTTTCTGTCTCCCTGTTCCCTGTTTCTTTCTGTTTCCCTTCTTTGTTTGTCTCCCTGACCCCCCCTTCTTTCTGTCTTAAGGGAGGCCTGCCGGCTCAGCTCCTTTGTTGCGATCAGCTGATAAGAACATAAGAATTGCCATGGCTTAAGGGAGGCCTGCTGGTTCAGCTGATCAGGGGGAACATATCCCTGCCATGATCAGCTGAGCCAGCTGCGGCAGGGGACTCCCCAACAAGTACCCCCAAATCAGTAGGAGGGATGCCCACTTCCTCCTGCCGCTACCCCCGAAACCCTTGACACAACCCAAAACCCCCAATACCCAACAAACTTCGAACCCCAACACCCCCCAATCATCCAGACCCATTTAGGCCAAGGAAATACCTGTGCCTAACTTATGCACACACTGGGCGTATTCTGTAACAGTGTGCATAAATGTTAGAAATGCCCATGATCCTCCCATGCTCCTCCCTTTTCAGATTCACATACTAGAACTGGCACGCAGCACTTTATAGAATACACCAGTGTCACACAAATATTTCGGCCGGCGACACACTAAACCCTGTGCCCCAGCTGAAAGGCACTCGAAGTGTCCGCACATGTGCGGAGGCCCTCCACCTGCAACCCTAAACCTGTCACATCGTTGGTGTATCCTGGAGGAGGGGAGAGGAGGAGAGATGCCAGCGAGGAGGAGAATCAGCGCTAGCTGACTACCTGCAGGATGTGCCCTCTCTTTACCGGTGTCTCGTCGGGGCACACCTGGAATACACCAATCAAGTTGTGTGCATAACTTCTAATTAATGCCAACTATCATCAGTTATGAGGTGTTAGTTTCCAGTTATTGGTACCAATTAGTTTTGTTAATTAAGTTGTGTGCACAAATCGTCTATGAATATCGATTTGTGCACACAACGTAAGGCACCATATACAGAATTTGGAGGGATGTACATAAATAGACCGTTTTTATCTTAGCATGCAGTCATCCAAATTAAATACAATTTCAGACACAACTAAATAGATGCTATGTAAAGCATGCTAAAAATGAATTAAATAATAAAGTAATAAACAAATAAGTCATATACGAGGAAGATGGTTGGTTGCGTTGAGAACATTTCAGCATCCCATCATATTCTGAGCAGTGTGCTTTAAAAAAGTCTTAAAATGAATTTTAAAGTATTTACTGCATACATTTGTGTTATATCACTAAAAAGAAAGTGGTAGTCAAGTATTTTTATGTGCTATATATACCACTATGAAGGAATGCATAGGATACACATTCCTTTAGATCTGTTCTTCTATGTACAGAATTTATAATCTCTGTAAATGAGTAAAGCCTCTTTATATACAATCTGTTCTCATTGCCTGATTATTGCTTTCCAATAACAGCCCAATCAATATTCATTCTTTTTGTATTGATGAAAACATTAGTTTTCATGAACATGTCTGATATGACAAAAGTTAGGATATTTTCGAAGGCTTCTTTTGCATAATAATTTAGCAAATAATCTCTACCTGATATGAAGTAATATTCTAAAGCCAAACAGAGATTTCGGAAGAGGCTTTAGTCAATCCTAAACTGAAATCAGGCAAATTAAACTGTTTGTTTATTATACTGCTCTTTAGTGGAGAGCTTCTCCCATGTAACGCTGTAAGTCACCACCCAGTGACCAGCAGACTGAAAACAAATGGTTGAAAATTTTTCACACAAAATATAATTATGCTGTGAAATCTTTTGCTTCAAAAGAGGTCTACACAAGTTCCTGGAGGAAATGAAATCATTAATCAGATAGATTTGGGAGACCTATGGATCACACCTGGAAATAAAATGAGAGAAATGGATCTACTTTCGGGGTATCTGCTGGACTCTTGTGACCTGGACTACCCCCCTTTTGGAAACAGAATGCTGGACTTGATAGATCGAGACCTGACCCAGCATGGATTTCCTTATTTGCTTTACAACTCCAGTTTGCTAATTAGTAGGAATGTGCCTTCATTACAAAACTAATGGTGATAAGTGAAGAGATTTTTGGTTCAGTTCTTTCAAACAAACTGAATTGCTCTTACCTTATCTGAAAATCAATTAGTTTTGCATTCATTCTAACCTATTAGAGGCATTTTCAAAATACTAAGACGACCAAAAAATGTCATAAAATGGCACTTGGGCGTTTTTTCTCACCAAAACATCCAAGTGCCGATTTTCAAAGCTGACTTTCTAGACGTCTTGATAGGCTTCTTAACCACTATGCATCCAAGGTTCACGGGGGGGGCATGTTGGAGGTGTGTTATGGGCGGGCTTAGCACTTGGTCATCTTGCAGTGATAATCGAACATTTCCCAAGACGTCCAGGATGAAACTTAAGACTTCTGGAACTAAACCTGTTTAAAATGTGTCTAAGTGTCAAAAGGAACCCAAACTGATCAGATGATCACTGGAGGGATTCAGTAATGACCCCCCCTCCCCCCCACACACACACACACTCCCCTAGTGGTCACTGACCCCCTCACATCCCACAAAGATCTGAATGAAACAGTACCTGGTACAGCACCTAGTACAGCAACACACAGGTGTCTTAAGTAGCCTGGTGGGTGGGCTAGTGAACCGTAAAGAGGAAGAGCCAGGCCCATAAGCCACTCTAATGACTACATTTATGGTGGAAATTGTGAGGCCACCAAAACCCTTCTATACTGCCATAGAGGTGCCACCTGCTGTCATAAGAGCTATTGGGATAGGGTTACCAGATGTACAGATTTCCCCAGACATGTCCTCATTTTTGAGGACATGTCAGGAGTCTGGACGGCTTTTCAAAACCCGATACTTTGTCCATGTTTTGAAAAGCTTCCCATCAAAATCACATCGGGAAGGGGCATCTGCACATGCGCGGACACGATGCAGTGATGTCACTGCATTCACGCATGTGCGGATGCTGTCTGGGGGTAGGGCTGATGGGGGTGGGGGGGTGGCCATGGGTCCGGGTTTTCCTTCGGGATAATCTGGTAACCCTATGTTGGGGTAGTAGACAGGTAGGTATAATAGGTTTGGGGGGGAGTTATGGAGGGTTTACCATAAATTTTTAGGAGGTCATGGTGAGATGTACATCTGGTACCCTTTAATGGAAGATCACAGCAGTGCCCTCTAAGGTACCCCACTGCTTTGTTGGCATGTCTGTGTGGCCAGTCCATTTCACTGCCCCTCCCTCATTCAAATGGCCTGCATTTGGACATTTTGAACGTGGACGTTTTTGTGGTTGAAAATGGTGAAAAAAGTTAGGCATCCTAAGGTTGAATGTCCTGATGGCCAAGACGTTCAAATAGGTCATTAAAAAAAAATTGGGATATCTAGCAGCTTCAAAAATGGATGTTTGCCTGCCCCAACTTTAGGATGTCCTGCGGAAAATGTCCAAAGTTAGACACACTATCGAAAATGCCTCTCTATGGGTCCAGTGTAACCATGGTTAAAAATAAAGTTAAGAATTTACCTGAGGCATGGAGTTGCTGCGTTGAGCTGTGGGAGGAAACCGAGTCACATCAGGCCCAGCAGAGGAATGGAGCACGCACACCTGTGGAGTCTGGGACACTGTTTTGAGCATGGGAGCAGGATTGTTGGACTGCAGCAGGGCTGTTTGACTGCTGTGGCCCTGTTTGTTGTCTAGGAGCAGCATCAGCAGAGCAGGGAGCAGGCCTGCCTGAAGACATGGCCGCTGGAGGAGCCATGAGAGCTAGCCGTCCATGCTCATTGTCATCGGGGAGGATTTCGAAATGGTGACACATACTGATGATATCAGCAGCATAAGCATGGTGATGACATCGGTGCACAACTGCTCATGTGCAGTGGCTTCCAGGTGCCGGTTTGGGCCTAATAGGCCCAAAGAGAAAGGCCCAAAGAGAAAGTTTTAAGAGCCAGAAAGCATCGGGGAAGGCTGGCGGGTAGTCAGGAAAAATGGGGAAAGGCTCTGGAGAGCCCCTCCTGAAGGTTCTTTAGTGCAGTTCATCTTAGGTATTTTTATTTATTTTCAAACCGGTACGTGCACGGGTGGGAGAGTGCTGGCACGCAAGTCAGAGCTGGTAAACATCGGGTGTCTCTGTGGCAAAGGCTCCTGAACAGGCTCATGGTTGGAGCCTGCTCCGAATTCGTGGAGGTTGCTGCGGAGAAGAAGGCAGAGGAAATTGAAGTTTTGAAGGATGAAAGAAGATACCTAAGGTAATGTCTGGTGGGTTTAAAATAAAAATTTGTATTATATGCTGATTTAATTTTAGTTCAGCATTTGCAGTTTTCAGAACTGCAAGCTGCTCACTTACCTCGTGCAGAAGTCAGGAGCGTGTCTGAGGATTCTAAACTGTCAGAGAAACATTAGGGAAGGTTTATCTGCAAGAGATGGTAGTATTTTAGCTGGCTCCTGTGGAAATTGGACATTTTAGAGATATTTTTTGTTTTTTGGTACTTGTGATAGTGAAGTTGATGAGTTCCATGGTGTTTTGGTTTTGGTGTGAAATAGTTTTGGGCACATTAATTCACTGGTTTTAAAAACTTCTCTGTTTCTGTAACTCTGGCAGTAAGGCTTATCGTATTAAACTGTGGTCTAAGTAGGCAAGGTTGGAAATTAAATTGTTTGGTTAATGTAATTGACTTGTCTGTATAGCAATCTACTCCTGAAAAAAAAGAAGGAATGTAGTACTGCATTTCCAGCTTATAAAAAAAAAAATTCTCCTGAAGCCTTGAGGGGATAAGCTGCAGTCTCAGAATTCTTGCTGAGTTAAATACATACTCCTTAAGGATATATTTCATGGCTGAGAGGCTATGTTAAAATGTGTGTATACTGCTGCTGTTAGCTGTTGCAACCAAGTAGATCTTCAAAAAAAAAAAAAAAAATTTATTTTTTTACTAAATCCTGGTGACTGTTGTCTGGTTTAAGTCACTGTTGTTCTTCAGCAGGATAAAAGTTTAACTATACTTATAAAATTTCTATCAAAACATTAGAAATCTGTGAAGAGTTAGTTTTAATTGTGAATTGATTTCATTATTTTTTGGTCTTAAATTGAGGGAGGGGTTCAGCTTAGGGTTTTCCAATTATCTTTTCTTTTGGGGAGATTAGTTAGGGAGACAAATTTATAGAAAAATTTACATAGCATTTAGGTTTATTCTTATTGAGTTTTAAAGTCAGGGAGTAGGAAACCTCCTGTCTACGATCAAGAGCAAATAACCAAACACAAAACCAAAAATTCCACGACCAAAATATCAAATATATAACAAAAGTGGAATAAAAAAAGATTAATTTCTTAATTTGTCAATTCAATTGTACCGATAGATAGTGAATGAAACAAGGAAACCTCAGACCATACTGCTATGTCTCAAAACAGCAATCAATCAAGAGCACACAGAAAAGGTACCCATTGTGCAGAAGAAAAGAAAAAGAAGAAATATACTGTATATACTTACCCTGGACCCTCAAGGAGGAGAACCAGTTTATGCACCTGTAAGAAAAAAAATAAACACAATCAATTCTCAATATGAGACTTTTGTTTTAAAACTTGATTTAGAAGTTATTTAGTCAAAAGGAAAAAGGGTTACTTATCTGATAGGTTGTCTAGGGAGTTAGCACTTTAAATTTAGGGGAAAATATCTAGAAAGAAAATAAATTTTGTTCAGTCTTCTTAAGTGTTTTGGATTTGGTTGAGCTGTAACAATAGCTGATGTTATACAATATATATTTGCAATAACAATTAAATATTAAACCCCCTCCCCACCTTTTACAAATACCAAGCATTAAAACTTGTACAGAAAGAAATTAAACCTAATGACATTTTCCATTAAAGTATACAACTTTAACAATAGATAAACAAAAGAAAAGCATAACTGTAGGTTCAACTTTACTCAAATCCTCTAATAGGATCCAAGGTTTATAAATGGCGAGATACAAAAGAAAATAATCAACGTATACTAAGGGCTATAGAGCTGAGAACAGAGGGCTAGATTCACTAAGCCCACTGATCAAGTCCCGACCACTTAGCGACCCCTTTGCGACCCGATTTTCCTCCAACCTGATTCACTAACCTCTGTCCCGATCATCCTCCAATTCGTGCATGCAAATGAGGGGGAACAGCATTCAAATGTAGGCAAGCAGCGACTAAAAATTCACTAAAAATTGAGGGACACCGACTGAACTGACAGATCAAAAAATAAGCGATTGCTGAGAATCAGTCACTCAGGTCCTTTCTGACTGCCCTGCCTTCTGCCGCCCTGCTTCTCTGCCTCGATCCTGCTTCCCTGCGCTCTGCCCCGATCTCCTTCTGCTCTCTGCCCCAATCTCCTTCTGCTTTCTGCCCCGCAGTGCAAGCCTGTGGTTTTTACCCACGGGTTTAAAACGGGTTAAAACCACAGGCTCGCGAAGTTAAAAAAAAAAAAAAGTATAACACAGTAAAGTTCCATCTGACTCAAAAAAAAAAAAAAAGTTTCAAGCGTGGTGAGCATGCACAGATAGTCTACAGGCAAAGTATATGGTCTGTGCATGCGTCGGGATGGCTGGAGTGCGATCTGGGCGGTCGGTTGGGGGTGTGTAGTCTTGAGACTACAACGGGAACTCACAGCAGCCATTTTGGTGATGGCTATGCAAGGGGCAAGGAGCATAGGAAGATCGTTCCTGCCCCGCTTCACCGCTAGACCATCAGGTAAGGTTCTGGGGACGCAGGAGGGAGGTGGGGGTGGGTCAGAGCCAGCCGAAAAGTTATCTCCCACAAATACCGAGGGAGAAGTGTACCTTTTTGACGTTCTGCAGTTGGAATCTCTTCTTCAGGGTAAAAATGCTTCATAAGGGGACTGTTAATTGTTTCTAACTTGTGGAGTAAGGAGGTAGTGATTTAGAAAACAATAGTGCTTAAGTTATAATACATTTCTATTTATTTATTTGGTTTTGTTTTCTTTTTTTCTTTAACTTTGAGGCCTCTCTTTTTGTGGATGTTATGTTTATTTCTGTGTTGCTTTTTAAATTGAGTAGTTTGTTCTTTTCTTCTTCTTTTGTGGAGTGTATAAATGAAAGTGTAATAAAAGGTTTCTTCTGTATAAGACAAATTACTCCTCTTGACCTGTGTGTCTATGAAACTATTTTTTCTACTTTCTCTATAGTAATAACAGCTATAGTTTTTCCCTCCTTAGCTCTCTGCTCTGCAAGCCAAGGTGCATTATCTCAAGTTCCTGAGTGACCTGCGATTATATGGTGGACGTGTGTTTAAGGCAACATTAGTGGTAATTTTTGTTCTCTTTATTTTTTGAAGTTACTTACAGTTTGACATTTTCAACAATGTGCAAGTGGCATATGTAAAGTATGTGTCTGCTTTTGAAAGGTCACTTGGACACACAAAGTCAGAGGCATGAAGAAAGTACAAGAGGTTTATTACAGCATGCCAGACTCTAGTGCAGTGAACAGCCTGCTTACTAGAGTGTTAGAATCAGGAAATGCACGGACTTTTATGCCCTTTTCACTAAACATAGGCAAACTAATACATGCAAAAACTACAACTTCTCATTTGTTACTTCTATAACTTTTCTACAATTATTATTGGTCCCAAGCCAGCACTTATGATAGGTTCAGGGCTACAACTTATAGTCCTATAGGGAACTAGCTCATTTCTCTGCTTATCTAAATCTTACAGTTCTAAATGTTACATGTACAGGAGGGCAGGGTACATCATGGCTCAAACTCTTATCTATTTAGCTTACAATGTGGTAAGGTAGAGAAATACATTTCAAGCAGATGAGGTCAGTAGATTATACACTGTTTTCCGCTATGTAGGCCAGAGCAATATTTTAAACAACAGTTAACCATTTCATGACCCTACACTTTCAGTGCATGTATATTGTAGCTGCTGATTTTCAAAGGGGAACTCAGAAAACTGTTTCCCTTTGAAAATTGACTGCAGTTTATATTCTGCTCTCTTTATTTCTAGAAAGAGTTATCTTATTTCCAAATTTTTTGAAGTCCAGAAATGTGTAATTCAACATGTCATATTTTTTTTAAAGTTTTTCATCAAGTAATAAAAATATACATTATGGGACACCTTTTTAGTCAGGATCTACACTTATAAAATTAGGAGTTATCATTATTTGTGTGTTCCCAATGCACAATTTTGCATATCCGCTGTTGCATCTATTGTGACCAATATTCCTTATTCACGTATTCACAGATCTGCTCTTAAAAAAAGTTTTCTTTGCTTTCATTTTCACTTTGCATCTGGTGTTCACTTCCAGATATGTCCCCCAAGTGTCCAGAAGGTGAATTACAAGCATCTATAGTGCTGTCCCATGCAAGACCTCAACCCTTTTTTCACTCTTTGCGATTTTGAGGTATCACGTGTACCAAACTAATATGCTATATTAAAAGGCGCCATAACTTAAGACGTCAGAGGCACCCTACTGGTGCCTAAGTTAAGCAAAAAATGCCATTTAAATGACACTTTAAAATGATTTTCCAGGCGCCTATTAGCACCTAAAAAATGGTATCAGAATTACGCCACTGGAGGCACCGGTAGGCACCTAACGCTACTGGCTAATGTTGGAAGTGGTATTAAGCGCTAGTAGGCGCCTCCAGAGGTGTGATTCATGCCAAAGGTAGGTGCTAGAAATGTAGGCCTTGAAAACTCTGACCTACATTTCTAGCGCCTACCTTTGCTGGATGCACAATTCTCTAAACTGTGCCATCGCATGATTGACATATGATTGGCAGCCGCTTTTAAGGTAGCCACTGACAATGGTGCCGTTTACAGAATTCGGGCCAATATGACTACAAGGAATTCATGGAAATTCAGTCCTGAGCTACCAAGTGTAATAAGTGAATAAAGAAATAAGTGTATGAAAACAGAAGACATGTTATCATAAAAATCATACAAAATTAACTGTTTTTCTGTAGATGTTTTTTAAAGTTTACTTTTTACTAATTTTCAGCAGGGAGAAAAACATTCAGATGTTACCTTGTTAGTAGGACCACGGTATGGTATCAGTCATGTGATAAACACCAAAACTAATCTTGTGGCCCTTCTGGCAGACTTCAGCCATGTGAATAGAATTGAAATGTTTACAGAGGATGAAATCAGTGTGAGAGTTGAACTTCATGTATTAGATGTGAAGGTACGTAAATTTTTAGAAGTACTGCAACAAAAATAAGAAAGCAACCTGCTATTTCCTGCTTGAGGGATAAAATACTTAAAGCATCAACTTTCAAGCACTTCTAGGTTACTTACTAAAGAGTTAGCCAGGATGATGTCACCATGAAAATTCCCTTCACAGCAGGGATAATTCCATAGAGAAGACACTAACATTTATGCAGCAGCTATACGTATAAATGACCTTTATACGGACTTATACATAAGTAAATGCCAATCATCAGTTACATGACAGCATGTGCATTGCAGGTGGGCATCCTTGTGGGCACAGTCTGGACAAACTGAACACATACACAAGTAACATATAGAATACTGTAGATTAGAGGCACATCTCCAAAATCTACGCATGATTATTTTCACCAGTTCTATGACATGCATAAATTCTTGTGCCTAACTGCATAGTTTCATATATTCCATATTTGTTCATATTCTATATTGCTGCATATTCCATATTTGCTCATATTCTATAAAGGAAAGTAGATGCCTGCTTTCTTTTGTAGAGTAAGTGATGCAATGATTAAAGCTACAGCCTTAGCACCCTGAGGTTTCAAACCCACGCTGCTCCTTGTGACCCTAGGCAAGTCACTTAATCCTTTTACCAATCAGGGGACCCGACACGGTCCGTGTTTCGGACAAACCTTCGTCAGGGGTCCATGGTAAAAAAAGGGGGATAACAAAAAAGTCACAAAAAACTGTAGAGTAGCAGCAGAGTATGAGCGACGTCAAAATTCGCCACTGCAATGAGCCGTCGCAGTGGCGAATTTTGACATCGCTCATACTCTGCTGCCACTCTACAGTTTTTTGTGACTTTTTTGTTATCCCCCTTTTTTTTACCATGGACCCCTGACGAAGGTTTGTCCGAAACACGGACCGTGTCGGGTCCCCTGATTGGTAAAAGGGTTTGCATATAATTATTTTGTCACAATAAATTTTGCCTATGTCTTGTACAGATCTGCAGTTTTGTTTTGTTTGCTCTCGGTTGTTTTTTACTGCAGTTTAGGTTGGAACCCTTTTTCTTTGTTAAGTCACTTAATCCACCATTGCCCCAGGTACATTAGATAGATTGTGACAGACAGGGAAAAATGCTTGAGTACCTGAATAATTTCATGTAAACTGTTCTGAGCTCCCTTGAGAAAACTATATAAAAAATTAAATAAATGAATCTACTCACCCCTTTATAGAATTGCCTTCAAAGTTTCATTAAGATAGATGCTGGCATTGTCATCTTGAAGCAGGGACTTTAGACCATTTATTATTCTATTGTCCATTGATTATGGAATTTTGGAAATCAATTTGGAGCCAAATAAATTGCTTATTAGAAAATCATGTGGCATTAACATATGACACAGTATTATTTGGCATGGCAATGAAGGCTAAGAGCCAAATATCCTCTAATAATAATAAACTAATGCTTATTTTGACAGGGTTGCCATACAACAAATAACATATAATTGGAAAAATTGGAATAGACTGAACTTTAGTTTTTGGTGGAATTCAGTATGCCATATTTATAAAATGGAAAGAACATTAGCCATTCAAAAAGGGAATTTTAATAAATTTCAGGATGTGTGGAGGCCATTATCAGAATATTGTAAAGAATAAGTATATATTTTTCTTCCCTGTTTATTACAAATGAAAAATAGGGAGGGGGATTTTATTATTGAAGAAAATGATTTTATGAAATATAAAATGAAGGGAGGGAGGGGGATAAATTTAATTTGATAAAGATCAATTGTAAAATCTCAAGTGAATTATCTATGTTACAATGTTAATATCAATATTGATGTACTTGATGTAAGTTATAAAATGAATAAAGAATAAAAAAAAAAAAGAAATTATATTTTGCCGCTCACAGTATAACTGGGAAGGCTACAGGCATTAATTAGAACACACTGGATTTATTTTAGAAACACCTTCATATGTAAATAGTGGCATTTCAGAAAGTCACTGGTTGGATCAATGAAGGAGGGGTGACTTAGTTGGCCAGCAAAACTTTTTAATGCCAGTTAGCTAAATTTACCTGGATATCCCCATGCACGAAGACAGCTGACATAGATCCAGCCATTTATGATATAACCAGCTAAATGTGAAAAGAACATGCTGCAGCATAAATTTGTTTGAAAACACCAATGAGGAGTATTGCTTTACTGTGTCTTGGAAGGTCTGTTCCTCAACCTCCATTCATACTATCACATATGGCACATATCACTCGTAAATGGCCTTTGAAAAAAATAAGAATAGATATAAAAGTGCACACCATCAGTAGACATATATAGGGACTGGATGGAGCATGGGTGCGGTTTGTAAGTACACATGTAAATTCTGAACTGATTGCAATGCAAAATATAATTAATCTATCCAAGCATGTAAATAAACTGCTAGGGATTATTCATAAAAAAAGGTTTGGACAAGCTCTTAGAGAAAAGTCCATTAAAATTTAGCCTGGTAGATTTGAAGAGCCATTGCTCATTCCTGGATCTAGTTTTTGGGATCTGCCAGGTACTTATGACCCAAATTGTTTTCCAGTGAGGAACAGTAATGTAGAACATTTTTATTGTGCATTAATACACAACATAATTGTGCTTTACTTGAGATCAGGATGTTGACCTTCAATTGACTTAGTCTGGCTTTATGCTCCTATGTGAGCATTTTAATATGAAAAATGGGTTTGGGAGCCAATTTCCCTCATATTTCCCAATCCAGCTTTCATTGCTACCCAATTATTTTCAGAAACACTTCTCACTATGATACAATGGAAGATCAGTTTATTTCAAGGCTATATCTAATGATAGCAGATTAGTCTGTCAATGGTACATGATTAGCACCAGAACTTTTAACATAGGCCGACCCTTGTTTTCCAATAGGTAAGAATATCACCTGTGAAACGGGCATGAGCTGATCAGCTGGAAATGTACATATGAGGGAGTGCTGAAAAGTTCTCAGCCCAACCAACCAATTTCCTAAATTCTGAGCATTATTTTGCTACTGTAGCTGCAAAGAATGTTATCTTATTTTGTTAAGTGCCAATTTGCAGAAACAATGTTCTATGTTTAGATCATCGACTGAACCATATCCATGTCATTCTCTTCTTGGTTTGGCTGAAAACTTTTTAGCACCCCATCATATTCAACCCACAGTGGTCAGTATGGGGTCAATATTCAAAATAATTTAACTGGCCAAAAATAACATAACATAACATTATAGTTATAGACCGCGTTACCAAAATGTTCTACGCGGTTTACAAAAGATTATAAACATTAAACATAATCGTATATTTGAATGAGTCAGCTAGTTAGGTATTTGGAGAAAAGATAGGTTTTTAGCTGTTTTCTAAAATGTCTGTAAGAAACAGCTGCGAGCAACAATGATCAAAATTCTTTTTCATGAGAAGCTGCCTGAGATGCTAAAGAGTGATTTAGGAATTTCTTGCTTTTGCAACCTTTTACAGAAGGGAAATTGAACAGAGCATGATTTTTTTTACTGCATTTGTGTATATCTATGGAAAAACTATTAGCCAGATAAGTAGGGGCTGCACCATATAAAAACTTGTAACAAAAACAGCCCAGCAACCAATGCAATTTGCAATAAAATAATGTAACATGATCGTATTTCTTCAATCTGTAAATCAATCTAACTGCTGTGTTCTGTATCAATGATAATCTCAATAATTCCTTCTTAGTAATTGATAAATAGGCAATATTGTAATAGTCAAGGAGACTCAACAGTGATGACTGGACCAATAATTTAAAGGCTGAAAAGTTAAAATAGAGTCTCACCCCATAACAACACTTTAATAAATAAGTTTGTGCAGCTATAAAAAGGGATAACTCGCATACTGCACTACTTATTTTTTTGATCCTTTGATAGCACAACCTACAAAGATTCAAATTAAGCATCTGGTAGAAGTGACAAAAATCAATCCAGCAGCAGAAGCTGGTGCTAATGAAACTGAACGCGTGAAAGTCACACAACTGACAGCTCAAAATTGTGAGAGACAATCATTTAGATCAGTTTTATTATGTGTTAATACAACATGGTTAGTTTGCTGCGCTCGAGATCAATGAAAAATTATGAAATTTAAACATGAATAATACATGTATTGCTCCTAGCTTGAAGCCCTTCTGTATTAAACAGTTAAGCTGATGGGTCAGATAAAAATAGTATCATTCCAGATGTGGTGATGTGAGCAACATTGATAGCTAGTTACTAACATGCTCTGCTGCATTAGTGTCTTATTATTAACTAGAACCCATTTGCACAAAATGAGACCTGGAGTAAAATAATGTGCATTAACAATGTTAACACATGCTAAAGCAGTAATGCAGGTTAGCAATTCTAGGGGTGAACATATGAATTAATTAGAACACATGGGGGGGCATTTTTGATAGGATGTCTAAGGCTGAATTTGAATGTTTCCCATTTTTGAAACCGGCAAAACCGCTAGATGTCCACATTTCTTTTTCGAAAATCGCTTATTTAGACATCTTGGCTGCCAGGACATCCAGCCTTAGGACACCTAACTTTATTTGCCATTAAACCACAAAAACAACCAAATTCAAAATGTCCAAATCCAGACCATTTGGACATGGTAGAGGCTTGCATTTTAATTGGCTGACCACACAGACATGCCAACAGAGCAGTGGGGCATCTCAGAAGGCACTGCTGTGAACATCACAAAAAGGGTACCAGATGCCCATCTCACCATGACCCCCTTATATTTTATTCTGAGTCCTCCAAACCTACTATGCCCACCTATCACTCCAAAAGCCCTTATGGCTATAGATGGCACCTATATGGCAGTATAGTAAGGTTTTGGTAAGTTTTTGTAGCCTCACAATTTCCACCATAAATGTAGTGTTTAGACTAGCTTATGGGCCTGGGTCCTCCTCTCTGTGGTTCACTAGCCCACTCACCAGGCTACTTAAGACACCTGTGTGCTGCTTTACTAGGCTTTCCCATACCAGGTGCTGCTGTTCTAGAGATAGGTATGTACTGTTTCATTCAGATCGTTGTAGGGTGGGAGGAGGGTCAGTGACCACTGGGGGAGTATGAGGGAGGGTCATTACTGAATTCCTCCAGTGGTCATCTGATCAGTTTGGGTATCTTTTTGGTACTTAGATGCTTTTAAAACATGTCTAGCCCCAGATGTCTAAGTTCCATCTAGGATATCTTGGGTCATGTTTGATTATTGCCCCAAGACATTCAAGTTCTAAGCCTGCGCAAAGCCCACCCAAACGATGCCTTCAGCACGCCCCCCCCCCCCTCGAACTTTAGATGTACAGTGGCTAAGAAGCCTAGCAAGAAGTCCAGAAAAAAAATCGGTACTTGGACGTTTTGGTGAGAAACATCCAAGTGCCGATTTATACTATTTTTTTTTTTTATGTCTTAGTGTTTTGAAAATGCTCCAGAAGTATATTATCCCCTAGAGCTCAGAAAACCAATTACCTTATTCAGATATCCTGTTCTAGAACAATCAAAATGGGTATTCTTGAATTCTAGAAACAGATTGTTGGTTTCCCTGATGATTCCTGCTTAAGCTGTATTGGAGGTCATCAACACACATGTAGATTGTTTTGGAAAGGACAGGCTGAGCAATGTGTAGTGCTACATGGAGGGTCCCCTGGTTCAGGCAGGTTGGCTAGAATTGAGAATTCTATAAAGCAGTGGTTCCCAAACCTGTCCTGGGGGACCCCCAGCCAGTCAGGTTTTCAAGATATCCCTAATGAATATACATGAGAGAGATTTGCATATAATGGAAGTGACAGGTATGCAAATCTCTCTCATGCATATTCATTAGGGATATATTGAAAACCTGACTGGCTGGGGGTCCCCCAGGACAGGTTTGGGAACCATTGCTATAAAGGCAGCAATGCCCAAGATGGGTGGAATTGATTATTGCTTAGGGGTGATACTTGGTGACTGTATTCAGTGCCCATGCTTTCACAGGTCCAGGATGAGGCATGGTGTATACTCCCCCTCCCCACCCGAAGGATCAAATTAAGAACATAAGAATAGCCTTACTGGATCAGACCAAGGCTCCATCAAGCCCAGTAGCCCGTTCTCACGGTGGCCAATCCAGGTCCCTAGTTCCTGGCCAAAACCCAAGGAGTAGCAACATAAAGAACTACTTTTTAGTCCCATGTATTTGATTTACTAACTTAGATCAGTGAGCCAGAGGGCAAATCAGAGCAGATTAAACTACTTATTGGACCTAAATGACCATCTTATCACCCAGACATCCCTGCATTTTCTGTGATGTGGCATGTTGATAATAACTGGAGGTAACACTGCAGTGACATTTCTTTGGATTGAAAGTCCTTTGTTGTAAAGGGTGAGGGGGGAAAACCATATCTCAGGTAGGAATTAGAGCACTTATTCTTGTAAGTCATTATTATCTATGTAATAGGCAACTGTGGCAAAAACATGAAAAAGGAAAATGCAATGAAGAGTGCATAGGATGAAGGCAGAAATTGGGGGGGGGGGGAATAACCACCAAAACAGACATTAGAAAATAAGCCTAGATGCAAATTAAGGAGGACACTGAAATTAAACTGAAATACAGAGAAAATATAGGGCTCCTTTTACAAAGCTGTGGTAGCGAATTCCCGGCACAGCAAATGTGACAAAGCCCATAGGAATTGAATAGACTTTGTTGCATTTGTCACAAAGGAATTGCTACCGTTAAATAAAAACCAAACAAACCTTCAATTGGTGATTTTTAGCAAACATTTAAAAAAAAATAGATCATATTTAACTAAAATAATGTTATTTCCTTGCAGCCTATCATCTTGCTCATGGAATCATCAGATGCAATGAACCTTGCCTGCTTAACAGCAGGGTATTACAGATTACTGGTTGATTCAAGACGTTCAATATTTAACATGGCCAACAATAAAAATCCAGGAAGCAGAGACCTAGGTATAGAATTTCTACCATAACATTTTTACAGAAGTTTCCATTACAATATGCACTGCTCATCTTAATATTCCTTAATTGAGAATTTAAACTGTAATAGTATACTAATAGCATTGTATTATGAAATATGTATTTAATTCATTATAATCTGTACTCTACATTTCAGTAATTGACATATACCATTTGTTACTTTTAAATTGTAACAATAGGAATCCCTTGAGCTAGATATAAGTTCTAAGCAAAAGTAGGGCAAAAACATAGGCCCGGATGCTATAAATGGTGTCATTGTCGGCCACCTAAAAAAATGGCCTCCGATCGCATGTCAGTCATTTATAGAATCGCAGCTTCTTGAAAGGAAGGCACCAGAAATTTAAGCCAGGGTTTTCAAGGCCTGCATTTCCTACACCTACCTTTCACATAAATCGCAGCTACGGAGGCACTTTACAATGCCTAACACCACTTCCAGCATTAGCTATGCTTAAAGTGGCATTAGGCGTTGTAAAGTGTCTCAAAAGCCGCGATGCAGGTGCCATTTTATTAAAAAAAGAAATGATATTTATTGTTTTTAAATGGTGTTCTGGTAGGGTGCCTACTGGTGCTTAACCTAAGGCAAAGTAAACTCCACAGAGAACCCACGGGTACAAAACAGTACAAAAGGAAGTGGGAACGGACAATGAGCACTCTACTGAAGAACACTGATGTAAAACCAACTTGTTTACTTCAGAAAAGGACACAAGCAGAAGCTGTGGACCTGACACAGCACAGTGTTTCGGGATCTGTATCAGGGGTCACTAAACATAAAAACATAACACAACATGTTAAAACACATCATATAAAAATTAAAAAAAATTTTTAAAAAAATTTCCTAAGCCATACAAGTAAATAAATACCAGAGACCAATCAATACATATACATATAATGAATGATACATATATCAAAGATATATATATGTGACAAACAAAACATATGATAATGTTTATACAAATACCTAAAAAAGGAACCAAACCTGTGGCGTATATGTTCATAGATGACAGGTCTTGGATAAAACAAAGCTGTGTAGTAAAAATATGGAAATAGGACCATCAAAATACCATATATCATCAGGAGAAAAACTCTAAAAACTACAGCATAACATAATATTTACTTAAGACAATAAAAGAGTGCAAAACATGTAGCTGCGTGAACAAACTTCAAAAGCTATTTGATTGAAAGAACAAGTTTTGTAACAAGCTAGCAACCATATAGGATGTTAATGCAGAAAATCTCAAGTGTAACATTTCATGCATTGTAAATCCTGAACGTAAGAAAGAGGAAGGTGAGTATAAAGAGAGATATGAAAAGCCACAGGTAAGGAGATAAAAAGGAGAAAAAGTAGAAAAGAAAAAAGGGGCCAAGAGAAAAGAAGGAAAAAAGAGAGAGAAAAAGAAAGGGAGGAAGAGGGAAGAAAAATCACACCAAAGGAAAAAATAAGCCAAAAGAACACAGAAGAAAATCAGAGGACAACAAAGAAGGAAACTGTCCCATCAGCATAGCTGTAAGGGAAAACCCAAAATGCTAAAAGTGACACCAACAAGGTTAATGATACAGCAAAAACTATTGAAAAAAAAACAGAACATTAACCCAAAGGAAAATAATGTAGAACTATATGAAAGAGCCTGCCATACTGCACAATTAAAAGTGTATAAGGATACTGATACAACTGTGTGGCAGAAAAAACTGTGTGTTCTTCAGTGGAGTGCTCATTGTCCGTTCCCACTTCCTTTTGTACTGCTTAACCTAAGGCACCATTTATAGAATATAGGCCAAAATGCTTAAAGCCTGCAAATCAGTTTCCTTAGACAATTTTGCCAAAGGATTTAATTACCCCCAAATTTATTACATTACATTAGTGATTTCTATTCCGCCATTACCTTGCGGTTCAAGACAGATTACATCCAAATTAAAACAAGAAGTACATTTCAACTTGAAGTAATAGATTAAACGAAGAGATAAAGTTTTAAGGGAGAATTATGGGTTTTAGATAATGTTTGGTAACTAGAAAAATTAGAGAGTACTAAGGGTTTATAGAGTGTTGGATGTTGGGTTAGGATTGTTGTGCTGGATAGGTTTAACGTGTTTTTTGAAGAGTATGGTTTTAATTTCTTTATTGAAGGTTTTGTAATCTGTGGATGAAGCTAACAGAGTGGTGAGTTGTTTGTCCAACTTAGCTGCTTTGGAGGCTATTAGGTTGTCATAAAGTTTTTTTTTTTTGTTTGACATTTTTGGATGGTGGGTAATAGAATAGTGAATGTGTTCTTCTGTGTCTGATTGAGGAGGAATGATTTAGTCTGTCATTCCAGTAAGTTGGGCTTTCTCCATTGATAGCCTTGTAAAGTAAGCAGTAGAATTTGAAGTTCACTCTCGCTTCTATCGGAAGCCAATGCGAGTCATGGTATGCCTCTGTGATATGGTCATTTTTTTTTAGTGAATAGACAAGTCTCAGGGCTGTATTCTGCACCGTCTGCAATTGCTTCATCATGGTCGCGGGACATGGTAGGTATAGTATGTTGCAGTAGTCCAGCATCCCAAGGATTAGAGATTGTACCAGTAGTAGGAATTGCTTCTTTTCAAAGAATGATCGGATTTTTCTCAGATTTCTCATGGTCATGAATGATGTCTTTATTATTTTGTTAATTTGGGGTTGCATGTTACAGCTTCTGTCAATCGTGATTCCAAGCAATTTTAAAGTAGGTTGTATTGGGTATGAAAATGAATTTATTACAAGATTAGTTAACGTTGGAGTTTTGTCATTTTCAAGTAGAATGAAAATGTCAGGGTTACGTTTTAATTTGTGCTTTGTCATCCATATAGCCACTGATTCGAGGGTTCTGTGTATTGTGTTTGCTATGAAGGATTCTGGTCGGTTGAAGGGTAGAAGAATAGTGATGTCATCTGCGTAGCTGTATGAAATTATGCCAAGATTATCCAGGTAGTAGCTGAAGGAAGCTATATATATATATTAAATAGAGTAGGTGATAGGGGTGATCCTTCGGGAACTCCGCAGGGGTTGGACCAAGGTTCAGATTTTTCTTGCATTATTTTGACTCTGTAAGTCCTTGATTGTAGGAATCCTTTAAACCATGTAAGTACTTTGCCAGAGATTCCTATTGAGTCAAGAGTTTGTAAAAGCATGTCGTGGTCAACCAAGTCAAAGGTTGCAGAAAGGTCTAATTGTATCAGCAGTATTTTTTTGCCTGTACTGAGGTGTTGTCTTGCAGTGTCCATTAAAGTTCCTAGAAGTGTTTCCGTGTTGTATTTGGCTCGGAAACCTGATTGTGTGGGGTGGAGTATGTTGTGATTCTCTAGGAAAGAGGCTAGAGTTTTGGCTAAGAGACCTTCCTTCAGTTTAAGAAGTGGGAGGAAAATCCAGAGGGAAAAAAAAAATCATACATCCACAGTCTTCTGTTAAAGAGTATCTATAGACATTTGTCTGACAGAGAAAAAGGTTAGAGAACTGACAAAATCTTATGTTTATGTTTATTACATAGTAAACTTGATATATCACTTCCCCCCAAAAAAATTAGAGCTGTTTATAACAATAAAACCAAAATAGAAGGGGAAAACAAAGACATTTAATATCGTATCATAAGTAAAATGAAAGCAGAAAAGGAGAAAAGAGGAAATTGCCTGGTCCTTCAATTTATGGCACAGTTTCCCAGTATCTACCCACCAACCACCAGTGCCAGAATTAAACATTGGCAAAAAAACAAGGAAAAGTAGTAGGCTTTCAACCCAGTCCTAAAATTTCTGAAGTTCATTTCTACTCTAAGGTACCATGCCAGGAAATTCCAGTGTTGCAACCAGGTAGAAAAATGCAGTCTAGCAGGTACTGTCTAGTCTGGCCTTTGCCAGGTGAGAAATTGTCAAGCAATTTTGAGACTGTGAATATTTTACCTTACCAGGGGTGTAAGGGATTAGAATATCAGACAGGTACTAAGGGAAGCCTTTACAGCAAGCTTTGTGAACCAATATCAGAATTTTGAATTTGATGCAATATGGCAAGCAATGGAATTCCTTGAGTAGGGGAGTGACATGATCATGCTTACATGAAAAAGTAATCAATTTAAGAGTGATAGTCTGAATCAGCTATAAGAAACACAAAAGAGAAAAATAATCTTATTATATAGAGAGTTGCAATAGTCTAGAGCAGGGGTGCCCAACGCGTCAATCGCGATCGACCGGTAGCTCAGGAAGGCAACATGAGTCGATCGCAGAGCCCATCCCGGGCTCTGTGATCGACTCGTGTTGCCGTCCCGATCTAACGGGCCTATCAGCCTTCCTCTCCCCGAAGTCAAAGACGCCGACGCCGGGCATTAGGCTGTTTTTGTCATTTCGGGGGGGAGGGGGTGTGTGGTGGCGTGGCGGCGGCAGCAGCAACAGCCTGAAAAATAAATCATCCTGGCCGTGTCATACTCCAGAACTTCTACCTCTTCCAGCAGCCCTCTCCCTTCTACCTGCTTCCGGCCACACCCCCTGCTCCGCGGCTCTCTTCGGCAACTCAGCAGCAGCGATCGACACAAGCTTCTGACGTTGGGGCCTACCCTCTGCGAGTCCCGCTTGTTTCAACTTCCTTTTTCCACAAAGGCGGGACTCGTAGAGGGAAGGCCTCGATGTCGGCAGCTTGTCTTGATCACTGCTGCTGACGAGTTGCTTAAGAGAGCCGTGGAGCAGGGGGGTTTTGCCAGGTGCAGGTAGAAGGGAGAGGGCCAGATGCAGGACTCGTGGGTGAGGGAGCAGAAGAGAGAGGGAAAGAGAGAGGGGAGGGAAACAAAAGGAAATATTTCATACTGGGCTGGACCGGAGTGGAGGGAGGGTGGAAAGATACTGGCTACAGGGTGCATTAACAAAGGAAAAGGGGGGAAAGCTGAAAATGGAGATAGTGACACAAAGAAGAGAAAGAGTAAGCAGGACCTACTGAATAAGGATAGAGATACAGAGGGGATATGAAGAGGAGGTGAAATAGAGACATAGAAGTAATGCTGAAAAAGTGTGGGGGGGGGAGATAAAGACATTGAAAGGGTAAATGGTGAACATGGGGTAAAGACAAGGACAGAGACAAATGAAGATTCTGAAAAAGTGGTGAGATAGGGATATAGATGAGATGGACACAAAGAAGGGTGATGCTGGAAAATAGGTGGAATGGTAATTCTGACAGACACAGAAGGGAAATGCTGGATCAAGGAGAGATGGGGCTCAGGCTGGATGGAATGAGGAGAAATGCTTTGTTGGCCCGGAACTTCCTCTCCTACGTCAGAATTGACGTCAGGGAGCGGAATGCTGGTCAGCGCGATGCTTCTGCAGGGAAAGCTTGGGACGGCGGTGGTTTGGGGGCTGTTCCCCGATGGCGGTGGCAGCAAACCGAGTGGCTTGGGGGAGGGCATGGAGAAAGAAAGAAAGGGGGCAGACAGGGAGACAGAAAGAAGGGGAAACAGGGAGACAGAAAGAAAAAGTTGGAGGAGAGAATGAGGTCTGGAGGAGAGGAAACATACAGGAGGCTGAAAGAAAGGAAGAAAGATTGGATGCATAGTCAGAAGAAGAAAGTGCAACCAGAGACTCATGAAATCACCAAACAGCAAAGGTAGGAAAAATGATTTTATTTTCAATTTAGTGATCCAAATGTGTCGGTTTTGAGAATTTATATCTGCTGTCTATATTTTGCACTATGGCTCCCTTTTACTAAACCGCAATAGCGTTTTTTTAGTGCAGGGAGCCTATGAGCATTGAGAGCAGCACGAGGTATTCAGCGTAACTCCCTGTGCTAAAACCTACTATTGTGGTTTAGTAAAAAAGGAGGGGGTGTATTTGTCTATTTTTGTATTTTGTTACTGAGGTGACATTGCATAGAGTCATCTGCCGTGACCTCTTTGAAAAAACCCAGAATATGAATAATTAACATTTTCTCTGCCTTTCAGTGTGCTTTGTGTTTTTTAAAAATTTTATTGTTGGTAGATCATTTTGACTTAGTCATTATAAAAGTAGCTCGCAAGCCCATAAAGTGTGGGCACCCCTGGTCTAGAGGATGATCAGCAGTGTAAAAAATAATAGGGCTGATTTGTGAAGTAATGATCTAATGGCTCTAATATTTCTTGATGTTTGAAAACATGACATTATAACTGGCCCTGAAAGAAAACTTGGCCAAAAATAGCATAGTAAAATCTTTAAAGATGACACTAGAGGTAGGTAGCTTGTGACCAAGAAGTACAGGTGAGGTGGTAGGAACTAGTGCTTAGCTTTAAGTGATTACAACTTAGCTAGGAGGCTACAGCTTCAGTTATTTAGAAACAGAAAGTCAAGGCACGTTGTGAAGGTAATGAGTTGAATATCAACTACAAAATTTGACCACTGACCCTCTGTGAGTGAACCAGAAGGGTCAAAAAGATCATGAAAAGATGGAGCAGAATAGGGCAAAGCACTGAGCCCTGAGAGACACCACAAAGCAAAGTATATGATCCTGATACTGAAGAATTAAATGAAATGGTGTACACCCAATCTAATAAGATACATCTACCATAAATCATAAATCAATAGGACAAAAGATGGCAATTTTCCAAACTGTGCAAGTGCACTGACTCACAGGTTTTATGCACCTTTATGGCTTTATGAAAGCTCACAATTTAAATTGACTTTACTTATTTGAGGGGCCCTTTTACTAAAGCTTGGCATGTGCTAATGGAATTAGTGTGTGCTAAATGCTAAAAAGCCCATTTTATACTTATTAGTGAATCATCTCCCCAATTTAAAAGTAATCACTCTTACCCTTTCTATTTTATAATTTCATAATTTTCACCATTCAGTTTCCACTAAGTTGTACAAGTTATTGTTATACTCATTTTTAACCCATTTAACCAGTAAATAGTCAGTATACAACAAATCCCAAGTTATGTACAATGCATCTGGTATAATTCTATACCAGAGTGCATGGTGGGAGCCTATCCCAGAACAGAGCCTACTGTAGATGCTTAGGTTCCATTATAGAATGCTAGAGTAACCCAGTATCAGTTCTCCTAACATTTAGGGCTCCTTTTACTAAGCTGTGTTAGGGCATTAACACGCAGAATAGCGTGCGCTGAAGTGCCCCGCGCACTAGACCTTAATGCCAGCATTGAGCTGGTATTAATTCTAGCCGCATAGTGCACAGTGTAGCACGCAGTAATATCCTGCATGCACCTTTATAAAAGGAGCCCTTAGATACCTGTACTTACCACCTTGCGAGTACCTGAATGTGACATGGGTATATATAAATTGCATTACTCTGTAAGCACAAACCCATGCTCTTCCTCTTTCAGATATGCACTATTTGCAGAATAGTGATTAAGCAGTAAGGAGCTGATTCTGTTAAAGAATGCCTACATTTGTAGGCACCTAGACATGTCCAATCACACCTAAATTCGGGATCAGCGCCTAATTTTTTTTTTAAAATTGGCTTAATCAGCATGATAATTGACCATGCCAGCTTTTAGCTAATCAAAAACAAAAAACATTAAACAATTTAAGAGTTCGATGACGAACTCTTAGGATGCCTAGTGACACCTAAGTGGAGGTGCCGTCCCATGCCTAATGATGCCTATGTTAAAAAGCAAATTAATATATTGCGTTAAGAAAATGTTTAATAGAAGGTGAATGCTCAATCCCTATTAGGAAAGGTATTTTTCAACCATCCATAAAAACCTTCTATTTAGTAATTCTTCCTGACCTCAGAAATGCCACCAGTTGTTCAATAGATTTTCATAACAGCTGGCTTTACGCATCCAATCTTCACTGGGTCATTTTATAATTGGTACTTTATAATTTCGATCAATGTAAGGTAAGTTAAACCATCCATTTTACTAAGGTATATAATATATACGTATGGTTGTACTTAGCTTGAGTGGTAAACAGCTAGGGATCAGCACGCCAACATGTTTCACCCTTAGAGGGTTTCCTCAGGGTTACAATCCCTAAAATCCAGAAAAACAACCTTAGTATTATCAGAACATAATCCTGTTTAAGGTCTAACCCATTCAATCCCCTTCAAATTCTTACCTTGGTTTAAATTATATTCACGACGTTGTCACCCGTTACTTGTTGTCAAGATGGCCGTGGCGTGAAATATAATTTAAACCAAGGTAAGAATTTGAAGGGGATTGAATGGGTTAGACCTTAAACAGGATTATGTTCCGATAATACTAAGGTTGTTTTTCTGAGTTTTAGGGATTGTAGCCCTGAGGAAACCCCCTAAGGGTAAAACATGTTGGCGTGCTGATCCCTACCTGTTTACCACCCAAGCTAAGTACAACCATACATATATATTATATACCTTAGTAAAATGGATGGTTTAACTTACCTTACATTGATCGAAATTATAAAGTACCAATTATAAAATGGCCCAGTGAAGATTGGATGCGTAAAGCCAGCTGTTATGAAAATCTATTGAACAACTGGTGGCATTTCTGAGGGCAGGAAGAATTACTAAATAGAAGGTTTTTATGGATGGTTGAAAAGTATCTTTCCTAATAGGAATTGTATGTTAAAAAGCAAGCATGGTTATGAGTAGAGAAATGGCATGCTTGACTTAGACATCACCAAATTAGGCAAGTTAAAGCTGGCTAAATGGAGCAGCGCCTATGTCTAGGACGCCTAGTGACATCAAAGTCTACTTAACTGCTGCTAGGTGTGATTCTATAAACAGCCATTTTTGATTGACAACTGCCTACAATGTAGGTGCCACTCGGTGCTGTTTATAGAATCTAGCCCTACACACCTACAATTTATGTTCCACTTATAGATTTACCCCCTAAGTACTTATCTAAGCATATATATTGTTTATTGAAAGCTTGTATACCGCTTCTAATAAAGGGGGGGGGTGTCAATTCAGAGCAGTTTATATGAGCTTCTGTAAAGGTGTTACAATTCAGGTGGAGGAGCATAATCAAAAAAATGTCTAAGTCCCCTTTTGGCCAAAGGCCCTAAACGCTGAAAGTAGCAGCAGGGAAAATATCCATTCTCAAAAAAAAAAAAAAATCCAAAATGAGGTTTTTTATGGGAATGGCCTACCGCTACATTCAGCTATTTAAACGCCCAGACCACCACTTTGTCTAAGCCTTCAACACATTACCAACCAAAAAATAGCCTAAGTACCAAACGTCCAAAATAAGAACTTTTAGGCAAAGGAGGGGCCAGTCCTTCACCTAAAAGCTGGATTCTGTAACCGGCATCTGTCAAAAAGTTTCAAGTTTAATTAATTTTAATATATTGACCATTGACGTGCACCTGGCCAGTTTACAATGCTAAAAATGAAAGGTTAAAATTAATTTTTGTAGGGGGGAAATGTGAACATTAAATAGACAATTTACAAATATGAACATGAGCTTGAGGGTAAAGGGGGGAGGAGAAAGTTAATAATTACATCATTAAAAACAAATTAATTAAAGGGAAGAGGGGGGGAGGATAAAACACCAGGAATGGGGATCGCTTCTTAAAAGCAGTTCGTGTTTATTTTGCAGACTGTTGGAAAGGAAATATTTAGACACTATGGTATGCGTCTTGGAATAAGAATGTTTTTAGTTTAGTATTGAATTTGTCGAGTGAATTTTCGAGGCGGAGTTGAGGTGGCATGATGTTCCATAAAATTGGAGCTACAGTGGCAGTTCGGGGGTGGGGCGATTGCGATTGTGGCAGGGGAGATGAGCCATCTCTCCTGCTGCGATCGTTGTGGTGGGGGATGGGCATGTTGCTGGGGCCGCTGAGCTTATTGCGGCAGCCGCAATCAGCTCAACATCCCCTTTTTTGCACTTATGCCTGTTTTGAATTGGTCTAAGTCAAAACGTATAAGTTCCGACTAGGCAACCTGCTCAACTTTTTGGTTATACTTCTGTGCGACTAAGTCTAGGTCGGCCTACCTCCCACCCTTTCCACTCCTCTAAAAACATCTCTTTTCGCTATAGGCATTTAGAGGCAGGGGAAAGGCCTAAGCTGGTTTTAGATATGTCTAAAACCAGCTTTGATTATTGTTACTTGGACGATCTGGCTTGTTGATCTTCCAAGTACCGATTTAGGCCACTTTTTGGACGTGTTTTGTTTTGGGGGTTTTTATTAGTGTTTTCTGAGTTGGTTCTCAATGCAACCCTCTTAAAACATAATCAATCCTCTTTCTTATTTCCGCCTATATTAAATAATCAAGCTACCTGCTTATACATACCTACTTGTACATACCTATATAAAATATATCATATATTTATTTATATTATATATTCTTGTACACACATAAATATATACATGGAGGGGCATAATCGAAAGGGACGTCTAAGTCCATTTGCATCTAAATCGCAAGTCATCCAAAGTGAAAAAAACAGTCTAGGACACATTTTCAAAAAATACATCCAAAATTTTTTTTGCTTCAAAAATCGTCTAATTATACGTCCTGCCAATCTGATCGTCCAAGCCGCTAAATCGTCCATCTTTATACCACATTTTCGTCCAACTTTTCGTCCAAGTGAAAAATGCCTAGAACAAGCTCTGTTGGACATGGGAGGGATCTGCAAAGTGATGGACTGAACACCCAGGCATGGCACCTAAATAGTGGGGTACCTTACAGGTACCGCTGTGAACTTCACAAAAAGAGTGCCATGTCATCATCTCACTACAGCTCCCTTATAGGTCATGGTGAGCCCCCCAAACCACCTCCAGAATCCCCTAGACCCACTTATCTACCACCCCAATAGCCCTTATGACTGCAGGAGCCATTTATATGCCAGAAAAAAAGGGTTTTGGGGGTGTATAGGGAAGTGCACATATTTAAGTATCAATGCAGTGATTACAGGGGCTTATGGGCATGGGTCCTTCTCTCCATGGGTCCCTAACCCACCTAACCAACCCTTAAGATGGCTTAAGCCGCCTCTGTGCTGGACATAAGGCTTTCCTATGCCAGGCGGCCAGGTGATGATGGTCTGGAGGCTGAATTTTAAAGGTGTGATTAATATTTTTATGGGGGGTCGGTCGGTGATCACTACGATAGTGTGTGGGGGTCTGTTTTATGTGTTTGCAGTGCTTATCTGGTTACTTTAGGTGGGTTTTTGTGACTTAGACCATGTTTTAAATGGTCTAAGTCACAACATCCAAGTTCCGTTGATCCTGGGCTGTATAACTTTCAGTTATACATGTTGTATGACTAAGTCTAAGCCGGCCCACATCCGGCCCAACTCCCACCCTCGACACTCCTCCCGAAATGCCCCGTTTAGCTTTGGTTGTTCAGCGGCACTATGAAGGCCTAGGTCGTTTAGAAATATATTGGCCATAAATTTGGAACTAGAGGTTAAAATGTACGGCGTCAGCATCTATGAGACAAACTTGGTTATTTTTATTGCATAGAATTTTTTGGACCCCAGTTCGGTTGCAAAAATTAGATAGCTCTAGATCAACTAGATGCTGGCACTGTCATACTGACATAGGGACTTTAGATCATCTGTTATTTTTTTATCCGCTGATATTTAATTTTTGGAAGTCAATTTGGGGACAAATAAATATAGGCTTAGAATCAGATATTTCATTAACATATGAAGCAATAATTTGTGGTACTATTCTACATATTAAACCTCCCCTTGATAATTTTAAAAGCCGTCTTTTCTTGATTTTAACTGGAATTGCGGTTCAAATGATCACAACAAACTGGAAAAATCATGACAGGTTAAATTATACATTTTGGTGGACAAATGTATATAATACAATTAGATATGAGAGAATGAACGCAGAATGTTTAGGGTTTTTTTAACAAAATATGGAGTCCATTGGCTTTATTTGCTGTTTCACATTAAAAGATAATATATTGCCTTCTGAGTTTTTTCATTACACATCTGGGTTGGGGGGGGTAGGATAGGGAAAGGTACTGAAAATATGGATATTAGTTCTTCATATTAAAGATGTTTAATATTGTAAATATTAATAATTGATGGAAGGGGGTTGGGTATAGCTATGATTCTATAATACTATTTGTTTGAGTTAGTGTATTCTTTGTAATATTTTGCTATTTTCAATTAAATGTATTACACTATTGTAACTTAATAAAATAATAAAAATGTTTAAAAAAAAAAGAAAGAAATACATCCAAAACCTGTTTTTATTATTGGCACTTGGATGAATTTGGGAAATGTTCGTCCAAGTGCCAACTTAGGCCGGTTTTTGGACATTTTTCTCTTTTGATTATGAGCCCCATACTGTATATATATCTACAGTATATTTAGTATCATGTACTGTGTTCATACTACTATTTCAATTTGTGCTTAGTATCTATATCGTGATCTACTGCATGTTCATCTTGGAAGTACTAACTTCCTGATAAATCTAGTTATCTGTGCTATGATTATCGTATCCCCTGTCCCTACTGTGTTTATCCTATAGATGCTCCTAGTGGGGATTAGCCAACTATCTGCTCTTTGTTGCATTATTGGCTATAGTATTCTGTGATGAGCATAGTCTTCATCCTTTTCTTGAACTTTCCGGTGTCCTTTTCTAGTTTTAGGTTGCTAGTATTCTAAACATTTACTTGTGTAACAGGCATATAAGTGTTTGCTCCCAATGTACAGAAATGCAAACTGAGCACAAGACCTACACTGCATGCTTAGGCAGTTGTTACGAGAGACTGCTGAAAAGGTCTCAGCCCAACCAACCAACTGCCTAAATTATGAGCGTTATTTTGCCACTGTAGATGAAAAGAGTGTTATCTTAGTTTGTTAAGTGCCAATTTGCAGAAACAAAATTCTCTGTTTTGACATTGTTTCAGATTATTGATTGAACCATATCCACGTCATGCTCTTGGCTCAGCTGAAAACTTTTCAGCACCCTCCTCATTTAAAAAAAAAGTATTATGTCTCTTGTATAATTCAGATGAAACCTTAAATAACTCCTCAGTACAATACTCCCCTGATATTCGCGGGGGTTCCGTTCCAAGAACCCCTGCGAATATAAAAAAAACGCAAATACGGTTTTTCACCTGGGGAGGCAGGAGAGGGCAGCTGGAGTGCCGGCAAGTGAAGGAAATCACTCACGGTATGCTCCGACCGCTTCTTCCTGCACTAAAGTCAGGCTTTACCAATCAGGAGCTGCTTTGACATGCAGCTCCTGATTGGTGAAGCCCGACTTTAGCACAGGAAGTCCTGGTCGGAGAATACCGCAAATGACCAGGACCATGAACCGCGAATGACCAAGGGAACACTGCATTGTGTGTAGTTTTGCATATGTCACAAAAATGATCTATTTATGAAGTAAATACTTGCTTGTTTGTCTTTTTTGATATCTCAGGAACAGAGAACAGAGGGAAATACGACTTCCATACATCTGACTGGAATTGTTTGCCAAAAAGTAACATCTTTGCTATAGAAGAGGACCAGGAGTCAGAAATGGTATATGCAGATTCCAAACAAAAGCATTCAGTTGACATGGACAGCCCACTGTATCAAAAAGACTACAGGCATTTGTATATAGAAAACACTGGACATGATCAACAGCTGACCCAACCAGGTGATCCTGTAGAAATAGAAAACAGAAGGATAAACCAGCAGACTTTATTGTCAATCTCAGGAATGGATACTACTAATACAGCACAGGACTCTCCAAGGAGTGCAAAGGTATCTTTCATTTTTGAAGATCCCAGCTTAGATATTATTAATCCACAGACATTAGGCTATGAAAGACTATTGGATGATAGCCCAGAAATGCTAGATAAACACAGAGCTCTGTATTTAAGTAACACCAATGACATTAAAGATTTAGAGCTGTCTTCAGATGCTGATAGCATTCAATTTGCTGCTAATGCTGTTTATGCAAATATAAATGAAACTAAAATATTTGAAAATGCAGAAGGGATAGAGGAGCCTTTGCTGCATGATATTTGTTATGCAGAGAACATGGATGATGCAGAGGATGAAGATGAAGCCAGCTGTGAAGAAGATATAGTTATGGGAGAAATGAACAGGACAGCTATTCTTAACATTTCTGGGTCCAGTGATGATATCATCGACTTGACATCACTCCCACCGCCTGAAGGAGATGATAAAGAAGATGACTTTTTGTTACATTCCTTAAACCTGGCTATTGCTGCTCCTCCACCTGGCTTTAGAGATAGCTCGGATGAAGAGGACTCCCCAAACCAGTCACCGCAGGATAAAGAAGATAAGAACCACACTAGTAATCTACTGAAGGATGATATTCCTGTGTCACTTATCGATGCAGTCTCTACAAACACCGAGAAGGCATGTGAGAAAGTGCTAGATGATGCAGTAGTTTCTACTCTTCAAGCACTAGAGGCCTTGGCTGCTTCTGAGGAACACCAAACAGATGATCGTTCAGGTTCTTTCACCATAGTTACATTTATTCATTGAAAATCATCACATTGCATTCCTATGAATCCTTTAACCTTGGAAACCTTCCATTCCATTCATGAGCATCCTATTCCATATCATTTCCTGAAATCACCTTTTTTTTTTTTTCTACATTATGTGATACCTCTTCCTGAAACCAACTCCACAATAAAACTGGAGTATTCTAAACCTTTTGATTATTTAATAACCCCCAATGTTCTTATATATGTTCAAGTGCCTCAGATAAATTCATTAATAAACTCTTATTTTTTATGGCATACAGGTGTAGCAATCTTGAGAGCATACAGCCCCGAGTCATCTTCAGATTCTGGCAATGAAACAAACTCTTCAGAAATGACTGAGAATTCTGAACAGGCCACTGGGCAGAAACAGTCAGAAAGTTCTGCACGCATGTTCTTGACCACTGCCGAAGGCTATCAACCTTTAGTGGAAGAGCAGACAGAATTCCCAATTTCTAAGAGTCAAAGTGGAGGACCACCCATGAAATTCACAGAGCCTTTGGCAAGTCGTCAAGTTATAGAACTGCAATCCAAAGTTGTGCCTTCCAAGCAGATCCTTCATTCGGATAACATGGAAATGGAGCCAGAAACGATGGAAACAAAATCAGTCACTGATTACTTTAGCAAAATGCACTTGGGGTCGTTGTCATATTCTTGCAATAGTAAAAGGAAAAATAAACTTACCAACAGTGATTTGAAAACAACCTTCGACGTCAATGTTGCTGTGCGAAAGCAGGGACTTAAGAAAGCAGAAACAGAGGAAAACTCAAAAGCTAAGTTTGGTATGCCTTCTTTAAGAGACAGTCAATGCATAAGCACTTTTAACTTAGAAAGAACTGCCTTTCGCAAGGACAATCAGAGATGGTATGCTGCTAGTGATGGAGGAGCAATAGATAAATCAGATTCTGAGTCTGGGAATGGGAAGATATTATTGCGGGTTTCTGGACTCGGTAAAACAGAAACTCACAATAAGGAAAACATGGATACAGAAATTGAGGATGGTGGTACTTTGAGACTTACCCAAAATGAAAACTTTTTATCTGACACAACCTGTGCATCTTCAGCCAAAGACTTAAAAGACTCAGAAGACATTGAGCTATCTGCTAATGACCATTCTTCCAAGCTTCCAGAAACTGAACAGAGCATGGGCAGATTCTGTGATTACCATCTGACCAAGCGCATGTCATCTTTGCAAAGTGAAGGCCACTTTTCTCTACAAAGCTCTCAGTGCTCTTCAGTGGATGCAGGATGTAACACAGGCAGTACATGTGCCACGCCAGTTGAGTCACCTCTTTGTACCTCTGATATTAAGCACACTCTCACCGATTCATCAGTAAAAGGTATCTGCTATAATCCCACTGATGAAAGAATGGCCATGCATCCAAATCATGGAACAATGCATAAAGAGCTGCACCAGCAGACTGAATCTGCATGCCATAGGATCACAGTGCCTGCTGTGCATGCAGCAATGAATGTTGAACCCTTGTTTGGCACTTTGAGGGATGGGTGTCATCGGATTCCCAAGATTAAAGAAACTACAGGTACAGCAATAAGGAATGATATTACAAGGGTTTGCTGAAAAGTTCTCAGCCCAATCAAGAAGAGAATGAAACTTACAAGTTATTCCACACTTTTCTTGATACTTTTCATTTAATTTCATATCATTGAAGCAAAAAGTGTTAAGAAAAATGTGGAATAAGGTATATTGTGACCGGGTGTGACCAGACTGTTTGATCTAGGGACCATGCTCTGGACATACTAACCTCGGCAGAGTGTAGATGAGGTATTCGGTAGTTTGGGGTAATCGCAAGAAAAAAGTTCAAAAATAGTCCAGAACTCAAATAAGCAATAAATATAGCATTTATTCAGTTCATCATATAGGCATGGCGTAAAAATCTCAAACAATAAGGGCTTGGTCAATCAAAACCACAGGCACAAAAAGCTTCACTTTCAATTCAGGTTTGGCATAGCAATATCTGTCCTCACTTCACAAAATAATTGCTTTCTGTCCCTGAGTATTTCTTTTCCTTTCTTTGCAGTGTCTGGGCAGACTTAACAACTGTGCCAGTACACTATTCCACACAAAAACTTGCAACTTGAAAATACCTTTTAAACTTTCAGCTCAGTCTCCAAAATTCCACAGTCTTTGCAACTCAGACATTGGAGACTTTCCTTGGGGTTTGACCTCTAGTACCATCCCCCAAGGCATGAGATCCTTTCCTTTCCCGAAAATAAGCTTGAAACAGATCCCACCCGAGACCCCAACTGGTTTGGCCTGTGTTCTCACACTATTGCTGGCCTTCAGGCTTGCTTCCTGCCTGACTGTCTTATTACACAAAACATTCACAATTGTTCCCTTTCACTGCCAGTTTGGTTCACACAAAAATACATTGCTTTGAGCAGCCACTCACTTCAGCAGGTTCTAGCACATCTCCATTTCCTCATAGCTTGACATGCCTGAATAATCCTCCTCCATTTCTATATCACCTGCTTCAGCATACAAAATGTTCTCAGAAGCCTCCCAATCTTGGGCCCCTACCTGTACCTGCTGAAGTAATGGAACTTGCTGCTTCACTGCCCTTGGCTGTAGTGGTCTGACATCCTCAGTTTGGTCAGTAGCTCTGCAACTTTGTGACTGCCTGCTGCTGTTAAGAGCTCCACCCTTTTCTCTGCTTGCTACTCTGTGATTAAGCTTAATTGCAGGCGCCTAGTCTTGGCTGCCTCAGCATACTATGTTTTACTGATCTGGTTTAAACCAGTTCTAGGTTTGCTGGTAACAGAAGCTACTCCAGCCCTGGCTTTGAGTTTTACTTATCCCTGCCTTACTGGGATTTGTAGTTCTACCTGCCTTTCTTTAGCTGGCTTCCTAGGAAAAGATAAATAGGTCCTAGGAGTTTCTGACTCTATTTATGGGCTGTTTCTTAAATTGAAACGACCAGGTCCCAATTTGTATTAGCCTCGTTCTGTTGTCCTGCTGTCACATACACACACAAATGCACATGCCAATATGCCAAGGGATATATCCTTTATTCAGAGTACTGTAACATATATATAGCATTTCACATAGGTCAGTTTTCTCAGCATATGACTTTAGGAAAGACCATATTTGGTAACAGGATACATAAAAGCAACTAGAAAAAGGTAGCAAACATAAAGGGGGGGGGGAATAGTGGGAAGTTTCCATTATAGCATATTATACTGTCTTGTCTAAGGTCTAGCAATGTTTCTTTTGTAAGAAATGTTTCTTATCAAAACACGTCAACTACAGATCAAAATGGGGACACAGAGCTCAGAACACAAAAAGAAAAGACCTTGTGGGTTCTTGGCACAATGATGTTTCAGCAGTTCCTTTTACACAAGCAGGAATAGAAAAACTTACAAAAAATATATGTGCCCCTTCAATCCCCTCTTACGTCATGAAAATGATGTCATAAGTGTACAGCATGAGCTTGGAGGGAGAGATATTCCAGATATGTCCTATGATATATATTTCAATAAGAAGGTGTTTAACCCCTCTTGGGACACCAAGAGCAGCAATATAGATATAGAAACATAGAAGATGACGGCAGATAAGGGTCATAGCCCATCAGGTCTGCCCACTCTACTGACCCACCCCCAAGTCTATTATCCTAGGGATCCCACTCCTGGTGACAGGTTCCCTTGGCTTAACCCTCTAAGGGATCCCACATGGGCATCCCATTTGCTCTTAAATTCTTGCACGCTGTTTGCCTCGATCACTTGCACTGGGAGCTTGTTCCAAGGATCAACCACTCTCTCAATAAACCACAAGCTGCCAGTTACACTCAAACACTTGTAAACAGTTCCTGTCCCAAGAAATTAAAAAGTCAGGATGTGGCGTCTAGGGGTATCAGTCTCTTTAAACTGGTAAGGTCCATACTTGGAAAGAAAGGTGTCTGCATAGACAGGGAGGGACACACCAGCTTGAAAGGAGTTCAGGTATCATCATCCAGCAGCTGAAGCCCAGGGAGGTGAGTCAAAGGAGGACATTGACTTGGTATAAGTACGGAAATGAGAGACAATATGCAGGTATACAATGTTCATAAGAGGACAGGGTGATAAGTTGGTGTGGGTTGCGCACAACTAGTAAGGCATTCAAGAAAGACCATAAGGATATACTCAGTGTAGGACACACAAAAAAGAAAAAAAACATGTCAGAAAGTGTGAATTGAGCATATCCAGTGGGCACCATGGAATCAACACTGTATAGAACCTTTGTCTTAATAATATAACCCCTAACTAAGCAACGCTCAGGCCATGAAAAGATATTGTGCAATTTAGATAGGAAAAAAACAAAAATGCAAAAAATGGGGATAAAAATCTCCAAAACCAGACAGACAACACAGAGATTACATGGCACAAACAAACATAGAGCTCCAGTAGGCCTTAAACTTGCTTTCATCCATCAAGGAGTCAGGGCTGAACTTAAATCTATAAATAAACACAATTATACAAAAGAAAGAAGAAAAACAACATCATAGAACATAGCACTAGCAAAGTAAATTTCCATGTAACACATGGCACAATAATCAATAATCAGAAAAGGCATAATCAAAGGGTCTGGAGTCTAAATGTATGCTTGAACTTCTGAAAGAGAAAACAAACAATTTAGTCAATGGGCTCCATTGCTCTGCCTATTTTATTCATAGGGCATGTCTTCAGTCAAGTCACACAGTCATAAGAGATCATGCAATCAGGGACACAACTGGCTAGTTTGTGCTTTAATCTACAGAAATATGAAGATCTTACTAGGTAAAGCAAGATACAGTGTCCAGGGTTAGGTACAGAGGTAGTATGAAGTATTGCAGTGGCAATGCTAAGAGGAAAAGAAACATTTTAAATCTTAAAGGGCAAGGTCATTTCAAGGTTACTTGAAGCACAACTTTTTCTTGCTGTTTATTTTGTTTCGGTTCAGCAAAAGATTCTTTGTGCCAAAACTGATCCAAGATAGCTATGTATGTATACCAACCAACTGCTAAGAGAGAGAAGAAACATTTTAGAAAAAAGAAAAGTGATAGGGGAAACGCCCCTTGCCAGATACCGGTGGTAAATGCATATTAAAGTAGTAAATGCATATTAAAGTAGTAAATTGCATTTCCACTAGAACATATGAATTAGTGTCAATTCATAGTTGCTTTATACAGTTCCTACCCCAAAGAGCTTACCTAAACAAAAATAACTTGGAACTTTACTCACACCTGCCTATTCCAACTAGAATGTCCCTTATAATAAGGACATAATACATGCACATACTTTCAAACACGTGACACATCCCTGTTTATAAACATACACTATCCTGTCTGCAACTTTCGGCAACTATCGTGCATCTTTGCTACACCAAATTCACATCAGCCACTAGGCAAACCTGAATCTGCAACCTGTCCCAGGTGTCCAACTCAAATTTTGTCCTTCTCCCCTGGTCATTTCTTAACATCACCAATTTCTCTTTCTCTGTATCTTGTCTTGTTTCCCCAGTGCTTTCTTTGACCAAGTTTCCAAGTTAAAAACTCGATTAAATTCCAAATACTAAGTCTTTGACTTTTTTTTTTTTTTTTAAAGCTCCTTTGAATTTATCTAAATGTTGCTAAACCATAAGATTAGGAGAGTTACTCCAGTCCAAGCATGACTGTGTAAAGCCTGAACCAATTCAGAACTCATTAGCATACCTTATTTTTTTATTTTAGGCAAAATACATTGCAATCCCTAAAACCATAATGTGCACAGTGCTGTAACTTTTTGGCAATAATCCTATTCTTAGATATTTTTTTTTCATTCAGGCGCTAGTGTTCGTTTTTCCTGTCACATCAAAATTTAATCTACATAAAAACATACATTACGGTGCACAGTATTTCTGCCACCTTAAATTGGTGCTAGCAAAAGTCACACCCATAGCTTTATAAAAGAATTCTAATGTCTCCTAAAACCAAAAGATAGCCTAAAATTATTAATTCATAAATTGTTTATATAGATCAGAAAACTAGTTCTTGGCTCCTACAACCACAGGTTTACCAAGCTAAGTTATCACACAATGTGTTGGGTTTTGTTTATTGGGGTTTTTTTTCTTATTCAAACTCATTTAACATTGATTCTCCATAATTACGCAAATAAAGATTGCATTGTATTGTATGGTCTTCTGCAATCCTGCCATAACTGGCATGGTTGAGATGTTACATTTCGTGATTAAAAGCGGTACTCCCCCATCTCTTGTAAAAAGAAAAAGAGGGACAGCCAAAAAAATGCTGGCCATAGGGGTGGAGGGAAACAGAAAATCCCCTACAAATATGATGAGCATACCACAGTTAGAATAAAGGAACTAAATTGTTAAAATAAGGACTAGCAAATTGGCATTGTGCCACTGCATCAAAGCAGCGTTTGTTAATAATTCCCAGTTCCTTTTTGCTAGGCACAACACAAACAAACAAAAAAATTGACAATCTCCTTTCAATTATGCAAAATGAGTCCTAAGCAATGATTGAATTCCAATGCAAACACTTTCTTCCTTGCTTTTGGAAATTCTGTTCATATTGGCTCAACTACTAAAGTTGTATTTCTTCCTGAGTCTTATCTAGTTCAGCTTACTGCTCCCCCTTCCTATGCTGAATGACCCATTCAGCTCCTCCCATCTCTGTTTAAGGCACCATCTCAAATTATTTTCTCCTAACATCCCCTCTCCCCCAATGGTTTTACAGGGAGGAGATAAATAGTTTAAGGGGTTTCATGGGCAGAATTTTTTACCTCTTTGCAATCCCCTTTGTTTTTGACATAGCCAATTTTTCCTTCGCACTAAACTTTGGCCAAAAGCTAGGTGGAGTCTCATCAGTGTTCCCGCTAAGCTGCGCTGGGGTGCGCTGACGCACAAAATATTACCTCGCAGCGCACAAGTTCCTCGTCACAGCGCACACAATGTAGAGCACAGTTCTTCAACCGCCGGTCCGCAAACAAAATCTTGCCGGTCCGCGAAGGATTCGGTCCCCGCCGCAACGAAAGGCCGGCGTCAGCTGACTTGCAACTTCCTGTTGCAGTCGCTGTGCCGGGACTCCTGCCTTCGCCGGGACTCCTGCCTTCCACCGCGTTTGCCTCCTGCCTTGTCTCCGCACCTCCAGACCAGCAGCGGCAGCTGTGTATGCTTTTAACTTCGGCACAGAGCTGCCCCTAATCAATAGTTTAGCGCGGTTTCATAAGGCAGCCTCGGGGCCTTTGCTAGGCCGGCCCACATCGCATCATCGAAGCGGGCCGGCTATCAAAGGCCCCGAGGCTGCCTCATGAAACCGCGCTAAACTATTGATTAGGGGCAGCTCTGTGCCGAAGTTAAAAGCATACAGAGCTGCCGCTGCTGGTCTGAACTCTTGGGCCGCTGAAGGAGGGCAAAAAGCAGCTGTCCTGGAGGTTTCCCTTCCTCTCGCCTTTACAGGTTCCTTTTTTCCACCTTTTTTTTTTTCCTTCAAACGGCAACGGGCCCCAGCATCGACATCAATCAAGTAAGTTCCACTGTCAATCAAGCGGTTCTGCTCGGCCAAAGCTTCCCCTGTGACATGAGCCACCCTCAGGGGAAAGAAAGTGACCCACAAAGGTGAGGGGAAGGGGGGCAGATGATGGAAGTTGGGGGGGGGGAGAGAGAGAGAGAGAGAGAGAGAAGGGGCAGATGATGGAATGGAGGAGATGAGAGAGAGAGAGAAGGGGACAGATGATGGAAGTGAGAAGAAGGGAGAGAGAGCAGAAGGCAGATGGATGTCAGTTGAGAAGGGAGAGCAGATGCTGAATGGAAGTGGGGAAAGAACACATACTGGATGGAAGGAGGAGATAAATAAAGGGGGAAGAAAATAGTAAGATAATGGAGGGGTGAGGGAAAGGGGTGACAAGCTGTGTGTAGACACAGTGAAAAGAGGGAAACGGGACTAAATAGTAAGAAAGAATTTAATTTAGATGGAGGCAGAAAATAGAGAAGGAAGACCAGAGAAGAAAAGGGAAGAGAGAGCAGAGAATGATCAGATCTGAGTGGAGGAAATGAGAAGAGAGATATGCTAAAAACCACAGGGGGGAGGGAAGGATAGAGATGCCAGACCATGAGGGGAACAGAAGGAAGATGATGGATGCTAGACCAAATTGGGGGGTGGGGGGGGGGCAGGAGGAGAGATGGCAGGGAAAGACAGACAGTGAATGGAAGGGGCAGATGCTGGACTGAAGAGACAGAGAAGGTTATCATGCTGCTGTACCGGGCCATGGTACGCCCTCACCTGGAGTACTGCGTCCAGCACTGGTACTTTAAGAAGGACACGGCACTACTCGAAAGGATCCAGAGAAGAGCAACTAAAATGGTTAAGGGGCTGGAGGAGTTGCCGTACAGCGAAAGATTAGAGAAACTGGGCCTCTTCTCCCTTGAGCAGAGGAGATTGAGAGGGGACATGATAGAAACATTCAAGGTACTGAAGGGAATAGACTTAGTAGCTAAGGCAGGGAGAACGAGAGGGCACTCTCTAAAGTTGAAAGGGGATAGATTCCATACAAACGTAAGGAAGTTCTGTGGTAGAAAGCAACATATTTATTTGGCTCATAACTTGCTGGCGCCCGATATTTTTAGCTCACAGTGAAAAAAGTTTGCTCACAACACCCGCCCGCTTAGAGGGAACACTGGTCTCAATACTTATCATTTGCTTCTTATCTTTTCTCTTAATACTGGACACACTGTCATGATCACTGCAGGATCCTCTCTAAGGGCTTTTCCAGAGGATTTCTATCTGGGGAGGTCTCTCACTTCTGCTTTACTCCCCATTCTGGCCCCTTGAGCCACCCCGCATTCAACAGAAATCTTTTGCTTCGCCCATCTCTGGCCACGCCCTTCACAGGACAATGGAAACGCAAATAAGGACTCCCTCTCGCTTCGTGCCCGTGGCACATCTCACACAATTGCAGGGTGCTCACAGAAGAAACTCAAGTCAGATCTGGACTCAACCCTATTCTTTCCCCTAATATAGATATATACAGTATATACAAATGTACAATGTCTACTTTCTTTCCCTATTACAAAACACAGCATGGTAATACACAAATCTTACTTACCTGACTTTATAAACAAGACACCGTAATATACAATGCGATAGAAAGAAAAAAGCACATGCAAGAACAGCAGAACAGGCGAGTCTGTACAGATTTGAATTAGTTAGATCAGTCCTTCCCAAAAGGACAGGTAATTAGTTAGATCGGTCCTTCCCAAAAGGACAGGTAATCTGTGGGGTTGCCAAAACCACCACTATGGACTTCCCAAAAGCCCAATATAAACACACAAAGGGTCAAAAGCCTCAAGAGATTTGCCAAAAGCCTCAATAATCAAATAAGGGTGTGGAAGAGGGCAGAGACCAGTGAGCACTAGAAAACAGATACTCACTAGACCCGGAACCAAATCTCTACTCCCGAGCGAGCCCCCAGCTGAAACGACCAGGTCCCAATTTGTATTAGCCTCGTTCTGTTGTCCTGCTGTCACATACACACACAAACGCACATGCCAATATGCCAAGGGATATATCCTTTATTCAGAGTACTGTAACATATATATAGCATTTCACATGGGTCAGTTTTCTCAGCATATGAATGTAGGAAAGACCATATTTGGTAACAGGATACATAAAAGCAACTAGAAAAAGGTAGCAAACGTAAGGGGGGGGGAAATAGTGGGAAGTTTCCATTATAGCATATAATACTGTCTTGTCTAAGGTCTAGCAATGTTTCTTTTGTAACAAATGTTTCTTATCAAAACATGTCAACTACAGAACAAAATGGGACACATAACTCAGAACACAAAAAGAAAAGACCTTGTGGGTTCTTGGCAAAATGATGTTTCAGCAGTTCCTTTTACACAAGCAGGAATAGAAAAACTTACAAAGAATATATATGCCCCTTTATAAATGAATTTTCTTTTCCTTCAGTGTTCTAGGAGGTGCCTGGGGGTCTAATAGTTGTAGGAACCTGGGCCAAATCACTGTGCATGGCTTCTGTCTCCTGAAACTGTGGGTGTTCCTTTAAACTCACAGGTTGTTCCCTGTGACAGTATGGGGCCAGACTTCAATATCTCAATATGTATACTTTGGAGGAAAGGTGGGAGAGGGGAGATATGATAGAGACGTTTAAATACCTATGAGGCGTAAATGCGCATGAGTCAAGTCTCTTTCATTTGAAAGGAAGCTCTGGAATGAGAGGGCATAGGATGATGTTAAGAGGTTATAGGCTCCGGAGTAGAGAATGACACGGGGAAAAATTTGTTCCCGTCTCCACAAGCTCAGTCCCCGTCCCCGCAAATTTGGTCCCCGTCCCCGCAAATCATCTGATCCCATCCGTACAAACCATCTCACTTCTGTGTTCCTATTTTCCCCATTTCTAATATCTCCCCTCTGTATCTGTATACTCCCTCCTGTATCCGGCATTGCCCCTCCCCTCCCCCCCCCGTGTCCATATACCATCCCCATGTATCTCCCCTTTATGTTTCTGTTCTTATGCCTTCATGCACATAATTTCCCTTCTGTTTCTGTTACCTTCCTATGTCCAGATGTCCCCTCTCTTCCTCTTCCACACCAGTGTGTCTCTCTCCTCTCCAACCCCATCTAGCTTCTTTCCCTCTTTCTCCCCACCGCTTCCAGCATTTGGCTCACCTGCCTGTCCTTCTCCCCTTTCTCTTTCCTGCTGTGGGTTCAATATTTGTCTCCCTTTTACTTCATCCCCTTGGCTCAGCATCTCTTTCCTTTCACTCTCTCCTTCCTTTAATTCTGTCACCATACGCCTTATTAGAAACCATTTTAGTAGCCTTCCTCAGAACCGACTCCATCCTTTGTATATCTTTTTGAAGATGCAGTCTCCAGAATTGTACATAATATTCTAAATGAGGTCTCACCAGTTGATTGTAAGACCTACTGTTTATAAAGTGAAACAAATAAAAAATCCTATTTTTGTTCTAAAGTTGACTGATTATAAGACCTACCCCCTTTTACAAAACCGTACTAGTGGCTGCTGATGTGGTAACTGCTCCAAAGCCCATATGGATTTAAAGGGCTTTGGGGCTTTTGCCGCACAGCTTTGTAAAAGAGGGGGCTAGTTTATAAAAAGTGAATTTAATAATGCATTTTACAAAATTTATAATTCAAGACAAATTGTATGCAATAGCGCAAAGAAAATGAACAGGTTGTTTTTGTGCAAATTCTTCAACAATACATAGTAGGTAGCAGTGCATAACTATTGCAATGCATTGACCCTTAACAAATGCATACATAATAAAGATGGAAAAAAATGTCTGGAGAAACCATAAAGGTTCTATCGGCATATACATTACTGAGACTGTTCCAATAAGCGTAGATTTTGTTTTGTTGAAAATATTAGAATTCAGTTATTTCCAGCACCTGAATCAAAAAGTAAAAAATTTTGACCATTTTCAGTTTGCTTAAAGTCATCAGGAATTTGAAGATCTATTAAATCCCTTCAGCTGAGGTGGTGCTGCTCCTTGATGCTTTCACTGAATTATTAATTTTAAGAAATTAGTGCAAGGCAAATTAACCGATGAAGCTAAAGAAACTTGATTCAATGAATTATTAATTATAATTTGTGTTGATTCTTGAGTGTTTTCCACCTGTTCGCAAATATTAACTACTTTTTAAAACTTCTGCTCGAGTGGCATCATACTTTTAATGATTACTGTTGAGCCATCTATCACATTGATACCAGTGTGAGCTCTAGCCTTATATATCTTCTACTTCCCACAAGCCCAAAAAGTCTTATCAGTTGAATCTGCTCCATGAGTGTAAGCACAATTGTCAACAATTAGCTTCCGTTTTTTATACTCAATATGATGAAATTCAGCCATATTAATACCAGACAAGACTGACAGTCAAAAATGGCTGTTAAAACTGGATTAAAGGAAAGATGTTTTGGTTTTTTTTAAATCAAAAATCCTATCAGTTGTGGCATCCTACCCATTGCCGTATCCTACCAATTGCCATATCCTATCAATAGTTATCCTACCAGTTGTCGCCCTACTAACTGTCATTCTACCAATCGACTTCCTACCAATTGTGGCATCCTACCAATTGTCGTATCCTACTAATGGTTGTCCTACCAGTTGTCTTCTTGCTAATTGTTGTTCTCGAAACATTCAAGATATTGAAGGGAATTGACTTAGTAGAAAAAGACAGATTGTTCACCCTCTCCAAGGTGGAGAGAACGAGAGGGCACTCGCTAAAGTTAAAAGGGGATAGATTCTGTACAAACGTAAGGAAGTTCTTCTTCTCCCAGAGAGTGGTAGAAATCTGGAACGCTCTTCCAGAGGCTGTTATAGGGGAAAGCACCCTTCAGGGATTCAAGAAAAGGTTAGATAAGTTCAAGCTGGACCAGAACATACACAGGTAAGGCTAGACTCAAATAGGGCACTGGTCTTTGACCTAAGGGCCGCCACGTGAGCAGACTGCTGGGCACAATGGACCACTGATCTGACCCAGCAGTGGCAAATCTTATGTTCTTACCAATCATCGTAGACCGGCCAGTAACACACCATAGCTATCAAAACTTCAAGTTTATTTAAAATTTGATACAAACACTTATAAAATTTCTAAGCGGTGTATATCACTAAAATAGAGAGACACAAGAATGTTTAAAATACAAACATGGACAAACTTGGACAATGGACAAACTTGAGACAAAGAGAGAGGCAGTGGAACTACAATGTTTAAAGAAAAGAAAACAGTGAGGGCTAAAACAATAGATGCAGCAAGTCTTGTGTGAAAGGAATGAGAATCGAGAGGACATTCTAATGGTCAGCCATGCCAAGCCTCAAGGTTTAAATTTCAAAAGCATCCCTATACAAAAAGGTTTTCAAGGAACTCTTGAATCTATCTAATAATGATTCATCTCTAAGATGAGCAGGGAGGGAGTGTCATATATGGGGTGCGGTGATTGAAAAGATCTCATTATGTCTGGTGTCAATAATCTTAAAGGAGGGTACTGAGAGATTTTGGTCAGTCGAATGTAAAGCTCTAAGGGGGTGTATAGTGTTAGTAATCTGTCTAAAAATATAGGAAAGTTTGTCTGACAAATTTAAAATGATAAAAGGGCTATTTTGTAAGTGATACGGTAGGAAATAGGCAGCCAACGGGCATTTCTCAAAATGTGATCGAATTTCCTAGAATTTGTGATGATTTTTATTGCAGCATTTTGAATTAATTGTAATAGCCTTAATTGTTTCTGTGCAATGCCGTTAACTGCACAGAATTCTTCTCTAAAAAGTACCTGTAACAGTTAACACAGAGGTTTTACACTTAACACACCTTAACTTTGACTGTTAACATATATTATCCCAGGACAAGCAGACAGCATATTCTTTACAGATGGGTGACGGCACCGACGGAGCCCCGGTATGGACAATTTTAGAGTGATTGCACTCTAAGAACTTAGAAAGTTCTAGCAGGCTGCACCGCGCATGCGCGAGTGCCTTCCCGCCCGACGAAGGCGCGTGGTCCCCAGTTTCTTAGTTTCCGCGGAGCTAAGAAGACGTGTTTTTTTTCAACAGCCGTTGGAAAATCCTTTTTGCCTTCCCGCTCGCGTGTTTTTTCTCTCTGGAAGTTTTTTCTTCCTCCTTTTCTTTTTGTTTCTTGTTGTTAAAAAAAAAAAAAAAAAATTGTACTTTTTTTCATTTTTCTTCGCCTCGCCTCGGCGGGACCTGTTGGCATAATCGAAGCCTCCGCCTTCGAGTTAGCGGAGGCCATGTTCACCTTCATGCCCCCGCAGCCAGGTTTCAATAAGTGTCAACGGTGTGCACGGCCCATCTCTTTAACCGACCCCCACAACTGGTGCCTTCAGTGTCTGGGTCCGGATCACAACGCCTCCTCTTGCACCCATTGTGTTTCGCTTAAAAAGCGCACCTTGAAGAACAGACAAATCCAACAACGTCTTCTCTTCGGTGCCGGAATGGAACCATCGACATCCACTCCGATGTCGGCTGCCCCTTCTAAACCGGCACCGACTCTTTCGACACCGCCGGATCTTCCTACGGTGTCGCATCCCCCAGGTAAGCCGGCTAAGAAGCCTTCCTCTTCCCTGGAGCATCCTCCTGCTGATCCTGCAGTGATCCTAGTCCTGCCGGCATCGAGGCGTCCCCGTAAGCGCTCCGCTCCCATTGAGGTAAGTGCCACATCATCGGCCTCCTCATCTCCCGAGCGTCAATCGGCACCACAGGTACCAAAGAAAAAGAAAGCGGTACCTGTGCCTTCCTTAGATGACCGCATTGCGGCTATCCTGCAAGTCCAGCTTCAAGAGCAGTTGCAGCACCTTCTTCCTGCTCTGCTGGCACCGAACCTTCCAGCCCCGGTCCAGTCTGAGCATGCGGTATCATTAGTTGAACAGCCTGTGTTATCGACATCGACTCTTTCGGCATCGATACCTCCTGTTTCCACTTCCATGCCTATTTTGTTAGCGGAACCCAGGACCTCACATCATGCAGTACAGACGGTCTCTGAATCGGCACCATCTCCCGATATTGCCAGGCATCATCTTACTTCTCCTGGTGCCGCTTCTTTGCGCTCCAGTAAATCTCTGCGCAAATCCCACCATACTGACCCCTCACCCCCGCTTTCTCGAGGTCGTGGCTCACAGTTTGTGACCCTGACTTGTGGGACAATTCTGAGGAGCCTGTCGGTACCGAAGAGGCGGTTTCCTCAGACGAGGAAGATCCTTCTCTCCAGGAACCGCCTTCTAAACCTGATCAATCCTCCTTCACAAAATTCTTGAAGGAGATGTCTGACTCTCTTTCTATACCCTTGGAATCTGATTCCAAAAAATCCCAGGCTTTCCTCGAAGCCATGGATTTTGATCAGCCTCCAAAAGAGTTCCTTAAGTTACCTCTGCATGACATCCTGAGAGAAACTTTTTATAAAAACTTGGAGACTCCTTTGACTATTCCAGGAGCTCCAAGGAAATTGGACACTCTATATAAGGTGATCCCTATCCTGAGTTTCGACAAACCACAACTTCCCCATGAGTCTTTACTCATGGAGCCCACTCTCAAGAGGTCGGCAGGCTCTAGTGTCTATGCCTCCGTCCCTCCTGGCAGAGAAGGGAAGACCATGGACAAATTTGGAAAACAGTTATACCAGAATGCTATGCTGGTAATTATGCTTTTCACTTTTCCTTCTACCTGAAGCATTTGATCCAACAATTGTCTTCCCTCCAAAAATACCTTCCTCAGCGTAAGATCCAGTTATTCCAACAATATACTTCCAGTCTGCTCCAGCTGCGAAAGTTCATGGTACGTTCCATCTACGATACCTTTGAACTAACCTCCAGAGCTACTGCCATGGCAGTTGCCATGCGCCGCCTGGCTTGGCTTCGGGTTTCAGAGCTCGATGTGAACCACCAGGACCGTCTTGCAAATGCTCCTTGCTTGGGTGACGAGCTGTTTGGGGAATCTTTGGACACCACCACACAAAAATTGTCTGCCCACGAGACCCGATGGGATACCTTACTAAAGAACAAGAAGAAGCCTCCACCGGCTCGCCCTTTTCGTCAACACACGTCTTAACGTCGTTATTCTGCTCGGCCTCTCAATCCTCCTCAAAATCAACCTTAGGAGACAGCGCCAGCAGCATCATCACCAGGCTCGTCCATCTCAGCAGCAACCTGTGAAGCCAGCTGCTCCACCAAATCAGCCTTTTTGACTTCATCCTCAGAGACATAGCCAGTCTCCCTCCATCTTCTCTACCACAACCTATCGGAAGTCGCCTGCACATTTTTCTATCCCATTGGGAACTCATCACCTTAGTTCAATGGGTACTAAACATCATTCATCAAGGGTATTCTCTCAACTTTCAGACTCTTCCTCCACACAACCCTCCAAAAGAGTCTGCTTCCAACCCCTCTCAGTCCTCCCTCCTTCTTCAGGAGGTCCAATCCCTTCTTCTTCTGAACGCCATAGAGGAAGTTCCTCTAGATCAGAGGGGGCAGGGCTTTTACTCCCATTATTTTCTAGTTCCCAAAAAGACGGGAGACCTCAGACCTATTTTGGATCTCAGGGACCTCAACAAGTGTTTAGTCAGGGAAAAGTTCAGAATGCTCTCTCTAGCCACGCTTTATCCTCTTCTCACTCAGGATGACTGGCTATGCTCCCTCGACCTCAAAGAGGCATACACTCACATACCCATACATCAAAACTCCAGACGGTATCTCAGATTTCAGATCCATCACCGTCATTATCAATACCGAGTGCTACCTTTCGGTCTTGCCTCCTCTCCAAGGGTATTCACCAAGTGTCTAATCGTGGTAGCTGCCTTTCTCAGATCTCACAGTCTCCAAGTCTTCCCTTACCTGGACGACTGGCTAATCAAGGCTCCTTCATCTCGGCAGGTGATTCAAGCCACCAACCACACCATCTCCTTCCTTCGCATCCTTGGCTTCGAGATCAATTACCCGAAGTCGCATCTCCTTCCCACTCAGCGACTACAATTCATTGGAGCGATCCTCGACACCACCCTTATGAGGGCATTCCTTCCCTCTGACCGTCTACAGACACTGCTCCACCTTTGTCATCATGTGCTCCTTCAAAACTCCATTTCGGCCCGCCAGATGATGGTTCTCTTAGGCCACATGGCCTTGACGGTGCATGTCATTCATCTCGCCCGTCTCCACCTTCGTACTCCTCAGTGGACCTTGGCCACTCAATGGTCCCAGGTGACAGATCCTCTTTCACATCACATATCTGTAACATTGTCGTTCCGAACTCCTCCAATCTTTCCAGATTTTCTTCCATCTGCCTCCGCACTCCATGATCATCACCACGGATGCTTCCCCCTATGCCTGGGGAGCACACATGGATCACCTTCGCACACAAGGCCTGTGGACGGTCCAGGAAAGAGCTCATCACATCAATTTCCTGGAATTCAGGGCAATGTTTTATGCTCTCAAAGCGTTTCAACATCTTCTCTATCCCCAGGTTCTTCTTCTGTGCACAGACAATCAGGTAGCCATGTACTACATCAACAAGCAAGGTGGAACAGGCTCTCGCCTCTTATGTCAGGAAGCCCAAAAGATTTGGTCCTGGGCGACAGCTCGCTGTCTCTTTCTGAAGGCGGTCTACATTCAAGGCGAACAGAATTCCTTAGCAGACAACCTCAGCAAGATTCTTCAACCTCACGAATGGACCCTCGACCCTGTCACTCTCTAGTCCGTCTTTGCTCAGTGGGGCACTCCTCAGGTGGACCTCTTTGCAGCTCCCCACAATCATCAACTGCCCCTCTTTTGTTCCAGACTCTACTCCCCTCATCGTCTGACACCAGATGCTTTTCTCCTCAATTGGGCGGACCGGTTTCTTTATGCCTTTCCTCCCCTTCCTCTTATGTTGCGGAAATTGTTCAAGCTTCGGAGGGAGAAGGCCACCATGATACTCATCGCCCCACGGTGGCCATGGCAGCATTGGTTCTCCCTTCTTCTCCAGCTCAGTTCAAAGGAACCCATACTGCTGCCAGTATTTCCTACTCTACTTACTCAGCATCAGCAATCTCTGCTTTATCCCAACCTGCCATCTCTGCACCTGACAGCTTGGTTTCTCTCGGGGTAACGACTACTTCTACATCTCTCTCTCAGCCTGTTCGTTGCATTTTGGATGCCTCCAGGAAACCGTCCACTCTTCAATGTTACCAACAGAAGTGGACTCGCTTTTCTTCCTGGTGTCTTCTTCATCAACATAATCCCACTTTGCTCCCGGTGGAACAACTGTTGGATTATTTGCTCTCTTTATCAGACTCAGGCCTCAAGTCTACCTCAATCAGAGTTCACCTCAGTGCCATTACTGCTTTTCATGAGCCCATTCAAGGACAACCCTTAACGGCCCATCCTCTGGTTACCAGGTTCATGAGGGGTCTTTTCAATGTGAAATCACCTCTTAAGCCCCCTTCTATTACTTGGGATCTTAATGTGGTTCTCTCCTCTCTCATGAAGCCTCCGTTCGAACCATTGGCCACAGCTCATCTCAAGTTTCTCACTTGGAAAGTGGTCTTCCTCATTGCCCTCACCTCTGCCAGGAGGGTTAGTGAGTTGCATGCACTAGTGGCTGATGCACCTTTCACTGTTTTTCACCATGACAAGGTGGTTCTACGTACACATCCAAAGTTTCTCCCTAAGGTTGTCTCTGCCTTTCACCTCAACCAATCTATTGTCTTACCTGTATTCTTCCCCAAACCTCATTCTCATCCTGGGGAACAGGCTTTGTATACTTTGGACTGTAAGCGTGCTTTGGCTTATTATTTAGAGCGCACTAAGCCTCACAGATCACCTCCCCAACTTTTTCTATCTTTTGACCCCAATAAGTTGGGTCACCCTGTTTCTAAACGTACAATCTCCAATTGGCTTGCGGCTTGTATCTCGTTCTGTTATGCTCAGAGCGGACTGCCCCTGGAAGGTTCTGTCACAGCCCATAAGGTTAGAGGAAATCTGCAAGGCTGCTCTTGGTCCTCAGTTCATACTTTCACATCTCATTATTGTCTGGATGCATTCTCCAGACGGGATGGACGATTCGGCCAATCTGTTTTACATAATTTATTTTCTTAATGGCCAACCTTCCCTCCATCCCTCTTTTTGTTTGCTTGGAGGTCACCCATCAGTAAAGAATATGCTGCCTGCTTGTCCTGGGATAAAGCACAGTTACTTACCGTAACAGGTGTTATCCAGGGACAGCAGGCAGATATTCTTACGTCCCACCCACCTCCCCGGGTTGGCTTCTTAGCTGGCTTATCTTAACTGGGGACCGCGTGCCTCCGTCGGGCGGGAAGGCACTCGCGCATGCGCGGTGCGGCCTGCTAGAACTTTCTAAGTTTTTAGAGTGCAATCACTCTAAAATTGTCCCTACCGGGGCTCCGTCGGTGCCGTCACCCATCAGTAAAGAATATCTGCCTGCTGTCCCTGGATAACACCTGTTAAGGTAAGTAACTGTGCTTTACGTGCAAAACCTTCATTTAAGGTAGTTAAATAAGCCTCTAAATATATTGTAAAAGAAAAATTATTACTACAATCTAATTTTATATATTGACAATAAACTTGTTAATTATGCTCCTTCTATGTACATATATATTATTTAAGGAATCCTTTTACTATAGCACGTTAAGCTCTAGCACACACTTAACATGAGAAAAAAGGCTTACCACAAAATGTGTTGAAGTGTTTGTGGTAATTTGCCTGTCAACGCATACTAATCATGTGATTTTTTTCAGGAGAGAGTGTGGGCTACATTCACTAAGCTCATCGATCGTGTCCCAACCAGTTTGCGACCCCAACCCGATTCACTAACCTTCCGCCCAATCCGATCCACCCCCAATCCAATCCGCACATGCAAATAAGGGGAAATTGCATGCATAAGTAGGAAGGCAGCAATTCACTAAACAGAAGAAGGAATACTGACTGGCCTGGCCGATCCAAAAAGAAGCGACTGCTGAGGACCAGTTGCTTACATCCTTGCCAACTGTCCTGCTCTCTGCCATCCTGAAATCCCAGCCCTGCAGCCCTGAAATCCCAGTATCAAAACAAAAATAAAACCAACAAAATAAAACATTTTAAACACATGTCCCTTGTGCAAAAAGCAGAAGAAGGCAAACTTTGTCCCTGCTCTCTGCCACCCTTCCCTGCAGTGCGAGCCCATGGTTTTAATCCGCGGGTTAAAAGCATGTTCTGTTCCTGGCTGCAGCGTGTTCTGTTCCATATAGCTCTGGCTAAAGCATGTTCTGTTCCATTAAAGCCCCCCCCCCCTTGTTTTGACCTTGTTTGTACAGAGAGCAAGCGCATGCGCAGACCGCATCTACAGGCAAAGAAGATGGTCTGCACATGTGTCTGGATCGCTCTGCAGCGATCCGTGGGGTCGCTGTGGGGCATGCCTCTGATCGCATTAATTTGCATGAGGACTCGTGAATCGGTCACCCGGGAATATTCGCCACGGATCGAATCGGTGAGTTTAGTGAATCTAGGCCTATGTCTTGGGCAGGGAATAAGTGTGGAAGTGTTATCCAGCTAGTGCATTTGCATTACTGCATACTAACTGGATAACACATACTTCACACAGGAGCACTTAGGGGGAAATTCTAGAAACGGCGCCTACACTTAGGCACTGGTAGACACACTATTGGTGCCTAAATTAATTAACAAACACTGTTTAAAATGGAAAAACGTTAAAGCAGCATTAGGCAGCCTAAAGTGCCTATGTAGGAGCAATTTGTGACAAAGGCGCAGGAAATGTAGGCCTGGAAAACCCTGGGCTACATTTCTGGCGCTTATCTTTCAGGGAGGCATGATTCTATATAGGGCGCCATCACATGATTGACACACAATTGGAGGCCACTTTATAGGCACCCACTGATATTGGCACCCAATAGAGAATCTAGGCCTTAGTGCAGGGGTGTCCAATGTTGGTCCTCGAGGGCCGCAATTCAGTCGGGTTTTCAGGATTTCCCCAATGAATATGCAGGAGATCTATTTGCATGCACTGCTTTCAATGCATATTCATTGGGGAAATCCTGAAAACCCGACTGGATTGCGGCCCTCGAGGACTGACATTGGACACCCCTGCCTTAGTGCATATTGTTGAAGGAAAAAGTGGCAGAGGACCTGCAAACAGAAAAAAAAAAAAAAAATTCCGGTTTTAAGGACACAGTAGAAATGGGCTTAGCATGCAGGAAAAATCCCACAATAAAAATTCCGGCCAATATTCAGTGCTATTTAACCAGACAGAAATGGCACCGACCGGTTAAATGGCATTAAATGCAAATATTCATTGCAAGATAACTGGTTATCGCCACTGAATATTTGAAGTTAGCAGCTAAAAGTTAACCAGCTATATCATGCAGTAACCGGAAATTTTCAGCGCTGAGTAGCTAAGTTTAGCTGCCAAATCAGACCACATAAATAGCAGACCTATTTTTTGCTGCTATAAACTTAAACAGTATACAAAAAATGATTCTTTCAAAATGAGCTCACTGAGGGATATTGTTCATTGGTAACCACACTGTTAAATTCTGTGACAAAAGTAAATTGTGAAAAAGTATTCACAACTCATATGCAGGAACGTCCCCTGCTCCAAGAGTTGTTAGTTTTGTATAAAGCCCCAAAGGGTAATCAAGCATGAAACATCCTTGTTCCTTTTAATGTGTGTTTTATAAACCAAAAATAACGTGACAAAATCATCGCTTGCAAAATCTCTCAAAGTGTGCTCTTTCTTGCAATAATTATACATAAATTAAAATCCAATCTCCTAATGATGTCCCCATCTAATCAAGCTAGTCCAATAGTGTAGTTCACTGTCCATAAACATGCCAGATAGTCACCCTGCTCTGGAGCAGGAAGTTATAAGTACATAAGCATTGCCTCTGCTGAGTCAGACCATAGGTCCATCACGCCCAGCAGTCCGCTCCCGCGGTGGCCCCCCAGGTCAATGACCTGTAGTGATCTATTTCTCTACTACTCTATTAATTTACAGCCTTCTGTACTGTATAGTAACCCTCTAATTGTACCCATGGATCCCCTTTTCCTTCATGAACTCGTCCAATCCCCTTTTGAACCCCAAAGTCGTACTCTGCTCTACCACCTCCTCTGGAAGCGTATTCCAGGTGTTCACCACCCTCTGTGTGAAGAAGAACTTCCTAGCATTTGTTCTGAACCTATGTCCCTTCAGTTTTTTTGAGTGCCCTCTAGTTTTTGCTGCCCCTGCTAGTCTGAAGAATCTGTCCCTCTCTACCTTCACTATACCCTTCGTGATCTTATGAGTTTCTATCATATCCCCTCTAAGTCTCCGCTTTTCCAGGGAGAAGAGCCCCAGCTTCTCCAGCCTCTCAGCATATGAGAGGTTTTCCATGCCCTTTATCATTTTTGTCGCTCTCCTCTGGACCCTCTCGAGAATCGCCATATCCTTCTTAAGGTACGGCGACCAGTACTGAACACAGTACTCCAGATGCGGTCGCACCATCGCCCTATACAGCGGGAGGATAACTTCCTTGGTTCTGGTAGTGATACCTTTTTTGATAATGCCCAACATTCTGTTTGCCTTTTTTGAGGCCGCAGCGCACTGTGCCGCTGGCTTCATTGTTCTATCTATCAAAACCCCCAAGTCCTTTTCTAGGTCGCCTTCCTCCAGTACCATCCCCCCATTGTGTAGTTGTACATCGGATTCCCTTTCCCTATGTGCATAACTTTACATTTTTCTACATTGAAGCTCATCTGCCATTTATTTGTCCACTCACTCAGTCTGTTCAGGTCCATTTGAAGTTCTTTACATTCCTCTACAGATCTAACCTTACTGGAGAGTTTCATGTCATCTGCAAATTTAACAACTTCGCACTTTGTCCCTGTTTCCAGGTCATTAATAAATATATTGAATAGCAGTGGACCTAGCACCGACCCCTGTGGGACCCCACTCGTGACCCCTTTCCAGTCAGAATAGTGTCCCTTTACTCCTACCCTCTGCTTCCTGTTCGCCTGCCAGTTTCCAATCCATCTGTGTATGTCTCCTTCCACCCAGTGGTTCCACAGTTTCCTTAGTAGGCGCTTGTGAGGTACTTTGTCAAAGGCTTTCTGAAAGTCCAGGTATACTATGTCTATGGGGTCTCCTTTGTCCAAATGTCCGCTTATCCCTTCGAAGAAGTGCAGCAGGTTCGTTTGGCAAGATCTTCCAGTACAGAGACCATGCTGGCTTGTTCTCATCAGCTTATTTCTTTCTATATGCTCATTGATACTGTCCTTGATTATCGCTTCAGCCATCTTCCCCGGAACTGAGGTTAAGCTGACCGGTCTGTAATTCCCCGGGTCGCCTCTGGATCCCTTCTTGAAGATAGGTGTAACATTTGCTATCCTCCAGTCCTCTGGTATTACCCCCGTTTTTAAGGATAGGTTGCAAATCTGCTGCAGTAACTCCGCTATTTCGTCTCTAAGTTCTTTTAGTATTCTTGGGTGGATTCCGACTGGGCCCAGAGATTTGTCAGTTTTTAGCTTGTCTATCTGTTTGAGTACGTCTTCGAGGCTTACCTCCATGCACGATAGTTTATCCTCTTGGTCCCCCTTAAAGAATTTTTCTGGTTCTGGTACATTGGATGTGTCCTCCTTTGTGAAGACCGACGAGAAGAACATGTTTAATCTGTCCGCTACTTCTTTTTCCTCCTTTACTACTCCTTTCCTGTCTCCCTCGTCCAGGGGTCCCACCTCCTCCCTTGCCGGCTGTTTCCCTTTCACATATCGGAAGAAAGGTTTAAAGTTCCGTGCCTCCTTTGCAAGTCTCTCTTCATACTCTCTCTTTGCTTTTCTGACTGCGCAGTGACATTCTCTTTGGTGCTTCCTGTGCTCTTTCCAATTTTCCTCGGTTTTGTCCTTTTTCCACGTCCTGAAGGATATGAGTTGTGAATACCGAGGACCTTTACTTTTTCACAATTTATTTTTTGCCACAGAATTTAACAGTGTGGTTACCAATGAAAAATATCCCTCAGTGAACTCATTTTGAAAGAATAGCTTTTTGTACACTGTTGTAGACATTCTTTATTGGTTTCTTTTGTGTTTTGAAATAAACTTAACCAGCTAGTGTGGAATATTGACTTATCTAGTTAATTTTTTAGCAGCCAAAACAATCTGGATATTAAGTGCCAGTCACTGGAAATGGCCCAGCACTGAATATCCATACTCCACGCTGACTGTGGATTTAGTCAACATGCTTCCTGCCCAGACTAAGCCTATTTCTTAGCACATCTTAGTATAAGGTCCCTAAGGCCCTCTTCTATCAAACTGCAAAAGCAGTTTTTAGTGCGGGGAGCCGCACTGAATGGAACCATGCTGCTCCTGACGCTCATTGAGTTCCTGTGAGCATCGGGAGAAGCATGGGCTATTCAGCGTGGCTCCCTGCACTAAAAACTGCTATCGCAGTTTAATAGAAGAGGTCTTAAGTCTTTGAGAACATGTGACACTTCTTTAATGCTATTTATGAAAGGAAGAACTATGACTTCCAGTTATTCTCATAAAATATGGTCAGGGAAATGCTTAACATTTTTCTTTTTTGTTTTTCTGCTACCCCTAGTGTAGCTTTCACAGAGCCTGTGAAGGGAAGACAAGGAGGCATGCCTTCAGCTTTTTCCAAAAACGCTAAAGCTGATCCCATCCCAACATCCTTCATCTGCTCAAATTCAAAGGTGCCAATTCCAAAACAAGACTTTTATTACCTTTCCCAGTTGAAGCAGGCATGCGTGGTGGAGGCGAGTTTACATCCATTTGAGCCGATGGGGGGGAGCCTCAAAATGCCACACAGCAGGAAGATGCTGCGACGGAGCAGTAGCAGTGTTACGGCAGCATGCTTGGGTATCGAGACTCTCACAGAGGAGAAGAGAATTGTAAAAAGTCTGAAACACTTGGATTCTACTGAAGGGGATCTGGCCAGGTACGAAAAGAGAGTTGAGCTCCCGTTAGGTAAAAAAATCTCCAAAAGTTATTCTCAAGGTTCAGTTAACTTGAGCTGTGAAGGCAAAAACAACAAAAGGTCTTCAGCCATCCCTATGCAGAAAAGCTCCAAACAATATAAAACTTTGCCCTTACTAAAGCTGGATACCAGCAACTGGAGATGCCGTGGTCCCTTTAGCTATTGTTTCCTGAATAAAAGAAATGATGGTGATGAAGATGACGAAGATGATGAAGGTGAGGATGGTAATGGAAGAAAGCAAGTGTCATGCCTGTATCAACCCCAACTGCCACAAGGGTCACTCAGACCATGCCCTCTGTCCTCACCCACTGAGAGTGAGAGTGAGGAAACCAGTTCCCTCATAGTTAGCACAAAATTAGCCCAAGAAAACTGTGCAGCTGAAGAGCAAGCTGGGCCCAGCAACATCATCACCGATGACATGGCCTTTGATGTTAGAATCGCTAGAATAAATGTATTAAAGGAAAATGTGTATGCAATGCCTGATGGATTTCTTTCAGCTGAAAGGGATGCTCGTGAGCTATTTTGCCTTGTGCAGCCGAGTCTAGAGAAGAGTGATGAGGTGTGCCCAGAAATGTATGATCTTCAACTTTCCCAGTACAAGCAACTGTTATCCACAGAATCAAGGGAACTAGGAAGTGCCTGCAGGAAAATGGCTGTGGCCGACAAAAGCCCTGAGGAGATGCTCCAAGCTATAACTTCCAGCTTTCGAGTCCTCTGTTGTTTAACAGAAGCCTGCCTGCGTTTAGTTAAGGTAATGACCGCTGAAACGCAGCAGCAGGAAATTGTGGCGAAGATTGATGAGGTTGTCATGAACTACATTTGTTTACTGAAAGCAGCAGAAGCCGCATCCGGCAAGGTTTCCAGTGATCCCAATGCAAAGCTCTTGGCTCGTCATTCCAACACTATGGCAGCTATTGTAAGCACACTAACCCGTTCTCTTAAAATGCTTCTGAACAAGTGAACTAGGACAGGCACTTCATGTTCTACTTTTGCAAAGCCATACATAAAAACTATATGTGTATGAACTAAAAGAACAAATTATTCTCTTGCTGTATATTTTGTTATTTTATATAAAATAGATGAGAAATAAAAAAGTTATATTATTGTACATTAGTAAATATGCTGACCAGCTGTATCCTTCTGCATATACAGTATATAAGAAGCATACAAGAAGGTAAACTGTGGCTATTTTCATATAGTCTAGTCTGCAGGTATATATACTTTTAAATACTGCAGGGTCAGAAAAATATAAAGATCCTTTCTCTTCCTTCCACCTCATTTGTTTAGAAATAAGAAAAGGAATCAGAATGTATATAAACACAATATTTAATATTTTAAAATATAATTTTTAAGCATTGAAAATATACTACATTTAAAACCTGAGAGTCTCTTATGATTTACTAATATTATATAAATATATATGTAATAAATTGACTTTTGTTCATATTGTCTTGGCTCTCTGTTGCTTTCTTTTGAGCACAATATGTAGTCTATTTATGAATCTGCATTAGCCATTTTACACAGCAATTGTTTGTGCAATTGCTGTTATAGAATTCTAGCATAATGCCTTTTATATGCTTAGGGCAAGCACTCACTCCAGCCAAAAGACTGGTATAAATGCCCATACTTAACTGTTCTCTCAAAGCTGAGCAGGAGTCCTCTTAACTGCTGGTAAAGTGTGTGGGGGGGGGGGGGGGGAAGGGGTTGATTCAATATTGTGTTTTCAGTTGCTAAGGATAGACAGGTTCCCTGGAGTCCTGTAGAGCTTGCCTACCCCTCACTACCAAAAAAAGGTTAATGAAATAGCATCCCCACTGGCAGGACTACACTTAAAGATGGAGGACTTCCACTCATCCTAAGTGTTTTGTGGGAGTCCTACATTGAAATCAATGGAAGTAAACCCCACATATCTCAATTTGTCCTCCTTTTTCTGGAGCCATATGGTAATTCTAGGGCAGTGGTCTCTGTTAATTTTTAAATGAGAGCAATTTGGGGTTCAAAAGAGCTAAAAGAGAGCTGACAATTATCTTCCTACTTTGGGCCATAATATCAATAACGTTTCTCAACCTTCATTCCTACAGAACACCTGGCCTCGGTCACACATGCAGAACACAGATAAACCCCACGCAAATATAAGACTACAAACTAAAAGTACCAATATACACAAACAAAACCCTGAGATACCAGACTCTGCATGCAGTACAACACCAGAGAAATAGAAAAAAAAATGAATTTCTTCCTGAACAGTGCAGAATATAGACAGATGTAAAGTCTCAAAACTAACCCATTTCAGTCATTAAATTGAAATGGTTGCACTTCCTTCTGTGTTCTTAACTCTTTTTCCATGGCCTTCTTATCCATTTGCTGTTTTTCTCTCCTTCACTTTCTGCCCTACATCCATCATGGGCATTAACATTTAACATTCAACTTTTCTCCATTTTCCTGCTTTCTTCTCAGATCTATCTACATTTCCCATGTCTTCCCTTTCCATCTATCCATGTGCACCATCTTCTCCCTCACTCTCCTCTTCTCTTCCACTCCTCTCCCCATCCATGTGTACAATCTCATCCCTCTTTCCCAATCCTGTATACCATCTCCTTCTTTCTCCCCTTCCTCTCCATCCCTGTACACCATCTCTTGCCTCTCTTTCCCATGTTCTGACATCTCTGTCTTTCCCTTTGCCCCTCCTATAGTCTGTCATTTTTTCTTCTCCTTCCTACAGTATGGCATCTCTTTCCCCTGCTTCCCTTTCCCCTCCCCTAGGCTAGAATCTCTCATCCTTCCCTGGTCAGCATCTTTCTCCTTCCCTGTCTGGCATCTCTCTCTTTCCCTTCCCTGGCATCTCTCTCCTTCCTTTCCTCACTCCTCCTCCTCCCCTATCCCCAGATCTAGTACCTCTCTCCTCTCTTTCCCAGCTACTAATACACTTTCAAAATGATTGCCAAGACTTCATGCGGCAGCATTGCAAAATTTGTGGAAATATTGTGAGGCTGCCACAAGATGTCTCACAGTAATTTTGAAAATGTATTAAGGGTGGGTCCAGCAGCAGCAGTGGGTAGGAAAGAGGGGATCTTTCTTGCCCCCCAAAAGGCCAGTAGACCATCAGGATTTTTATAGTAGGTCTGAGGAGGTTCAACCTGTTTCCCCCATTACCACAGTATCTGCTCCTGTTCCTGCAGTCATACTGCAGAACGGTCTATTGGTATTGTGACAATACTGGGCAATTTCTTCACACAGTCCCCATTATTGCAGTATCATCGTGGTAATAGTTATCATGTCACACTCTAGTTCCCACTGCAATGCCAACATCCATAGTGTGCAACTATTGCTATTGAGTAGCTCCAAACTGTGTACACAGGATTTGCAGGGGACTAGTAGATAAGTAAATGAGAGGAATTAAATAGTGCAAAGGAATAAAAGGTAACCAAAGTTACATCTACATAATCAGAGATAAAAATTGGGACAATGACTCACAATCAGATCTCCAGCCAGCACTAATGCAAGCAGTTCCAATAGATAAGTGAAGTCTGTAGTTGTACATGATTTATAGAAGTTGTAAATTACATGTGCACCGGTGCATTATCATGAAGAAGCAGCATGCCTTCTGTGATTTTCCTTGTCTTTTCTCCTTGATTGACTCCTGCAAAGCAATCGTGTTGGTGTAACTCTTCCTGGTTATGGTTGTCTTGTGTTGAATGAACTCTAGAAGCAAAAGGCCTTCATCATCCCAGAAGACAGTTCCTATGACTTTGCCTGCAGATTTTTCTGTCTTGAGCTTTTTTGGAGTAGGGGATGATGTGCTTCCACTGCATTGACTCCATTTTGGACTCAGGATTTCTTTGATAGACCCAAGTCTCATCTCCAGTGACCAAACAATGAAAAAAATTCACCTGATCTTCATGGAGCATTTCCAAGTTCTCCTGACAGCACTGGCTTTCCGACATGGCGTCAGCGTTCTTGGAACCTATCTTGCACTAACCTTGGACATGTCTAACTTTTCATGAATTCTTTTCCAAACTGTACCTGCTGAGATGCCCAATTCTACAGCTATTCATGAAACCTTAATTCATCTGTCTGAGAAAATTAAATCCTCAACTTTCTTGCACATTTCTGTGGAAGTTGCTTACACAGGCTGTCCAGTGTGATGTTTATTTTCAATGGACTCTCTACCCCACTTAAATTGCTTGCTCCAATGATGGGGCAGACTCACCATAAACTGCAGTCATGTGTTCATGGATCTCCTTTGGCTTTTTCCCTTCTTTAGTGAGAAATTTTATATCTGAACAGTGCTCCAAATCTAGCAGTTTCTTACTTGATTTGCACAAGGACTCTCCTGACATCCTGTCTCTTGGAATGTTAGACTCACACTGAGTCACAACTGTGCATTAGTAACTTTGAGACATGTCACAATCACAACATGCACAGACTTGTTTCAACACACTTTCTACTTTCATACTCAGGTAGATAAATTATTAAATGCCCCTCATAGTTGCTACAACCATGTGTAAATCATGCCCTTTCTAAAATGCCCCCAATGTTATAAACTTTCTCTCCTTTATACTTGAGAATATCCTCTATATATATAACAAATTTTCTCCAATATCTCAAGTGATTAAAGTAATGAAGGTGCAAATCTCAACTTCAATGTTAATATCTTTACGATATATCATTCACTTTCAGATCTCAGCGACACCACTCAACGCTCAATATATCTCATAGCAGTTTAGCTTTACGTGTCTCATCATCACAGATCCACTTTATAATGATTTTTCAAGTGATAATTCAATAACTTGTCATAAAGTGTTAAGTGCTTATAGAAATAATTTAGACTTATCTTTTTTATATCTTTTCTTAAAATGCTTTTGTATGTGGTCTGGGGAGTTTCAATCCAACATGTTTCGCTACAGCGCTTTAGTAATAGAAATATAACAAGCCTAGAAATATAACAAGCAGCCATAAGTTTACCTATTTAAATGTTTTCTTAAAATTTAAAGTTTTACAATGTTAAAGTAGCCAGAATAGAATCAGCTTACCAGAGCCTTCCCACACTATCAATGCTCACATCTATTTCTTCGAGGCAAAGATGGTGGCAGCATTTTTTCCTTACTATTTAAACTCCTCCCATAACAGCTGATTTACACTCCCATCCAATCACAACCCACACCAGTCAAAATAGAGACATCCATTCAGGTTCATTATTTAAGCCTCCCAGTTCCACTGTATTTAGATTATAGATCCATCGTTCTTCCTTCATATTTAATATCTTTTCTAAATTGCCTCCCTCTCTACTATTAAATGATCAATAATTTGTCAATGAATATTTCTTATCTGATGTTTATATTGGAGTCAATGATGTACCATAGGAGCATTTATATTTTCAGATAGAATTCTAGATTTATGTTCATTAAGCCGAATCTTTACTGCTGTATTGGTACGTCCAATATACAATAAGTTACAAGGTCATAAAATTGCATAGATGACAGTCTTACTATTACAATCAGCATTGCTTTTAGATCTAACAATATAATCTTTTCCAGGAATCTTCCACTGCTCCCCCCTCTATCATAAGATGACACCACTGACAGTGGCCACAAGCTTTACGAACATTTTTTCCAGCATTTTTTTGCTTTATTCCAAATTTCTGGAAATCTAACATTTATCCAATGGATCTACCTCTATTATATGCTCTTATGGGAAATTCTCCCAACCCTGGATGTAATTGGAGTATAGGCCAATTTTGGTGCATCAACTGTACTAATCGATTGACTGCCCTCGAATAAGGAAGCACACATGTTAATCTCTCTTCCTTTCTCTTCTCCACACCTGGGGTTATCCTCATAAGATCACACTGAGCGAATCTTGCTTGTAAAAAAGCTTGTTTTAATGATTTGGGGGGGTACCCCCTTGCCAAAAACGTTGTTGTAAAATCTTCGCTTGTACCTTAAACTCCTCAGTAGAACATATGCGTCTAGGGAGGAAGGGAGGCAATTTAGAAAAGATATTAAATATGAAGGAACAACAATGGATCTATAATCTAAATACAGTGGAAACAGGAGGCTTAAATAATGAACTTGAATGGACGTCTCTATTTTGACTGGTGTGGGTTAAGAACATAAGAACATAAGTTGCCTCCGCTGGGTCAGACCAGAGGTCTATCGCGCCCAGCAGTCCGCTCCCGCAGCGGCCCATCAAGTCCATGACCTGTAAGGTGATCCTTGTCTAAACCCTATAATCCTCCTTATCCTTCTATCTATACCCTTTCATAACCTATCTCTACCTCTATATGTATCTCTCAAACCCCGTATCCTTCAGGAATTTATCCAATCCTTCTTTGAAACTCCATAATGTACTCTGTCCTATCACAACCTCCAGAAGTGCATTCCAGGTGTCCACCACCCTTTGAGTGAAAAAGAATTTCCTAACATTGGTTCTAAACTTGTCCCCTTTCAATTTCTCCGAGTGCCCCTTTGTTCTTGTGGTTCCCAATAGGCTGAAGAATCTGTCCCTTTCTACCTTCTCTATGCCTTTCATGATCTTGAAAGTCTCTATCATGTCTCCTCTGAGTCTTCGCTTTTCCAGGGAGAAGAGCCCCAGCCTTTCTAACCTGTCTGCGTCTCCCTGGAAAAGCGGACTTTCAAGATCATGAAAGGCATAGAGAAGGTAGAAAAGGACAGATGGGAGTGTAAATCAGATGTTATGGGAGGAGTTTAAATAGTAAGGAAAAAATGCCTCCACCATCTTTGCCTCGAAGAAATAGATATAAGCTGATTGTATTTTAACTACTTTAACATTGTAAAACTTTAAATTTTAAGAAAACATTTAAATAGGTAAACTTATGGCTACTTGTTATATTTCTACGGAGAATCCTTGATAAAGCGCTGTAGCGAAATATGTTGGATTGAAGCTCCCCAGACTGCAGACAAAAGTCTAAATTATTTCTATAAGCACTTAGCACTTTATGACAAGCTATTGAATTATCACTTGAAAAATCAATATAAAATTGATCTGTAACGATGAGACACGTAAACTAAACTGCTATGAGTTATATTGAGCGGTGAGTGGTGTCGCTGAGATATGAAAGTGAATGATATAAATGTATTAACATTGATTGAGATTTGCACCTATATTACTTTAATCACTTGAGATATTGGAGAAGATTTGTTATTACTTTCTAAATTGCCAGCTTATATATACATGGATGCTGTTATCATATATAAGCATGTGCAAAATCACGAAAAAGCTTTCTAAAATAAAAGCCATTGTACGCACACAATAATTTTTTGTGTGTACAGATCAATTGTAGTCATGTTAACTCATAGAGAATGATTCTGGGACAAAGTTTGTCCCCATTCCCACCCTGTCCCTGCAGCTCTGTTCCCATGCCTTCCCCACTCCATCCCAGCCCTTGCCCTGTCCCTATGGACTCTGTCCCTATATGTATAAGCCTCAAACAATATTAAATGCCTCATATAATATTAAATGTTGGAAATGATCCTTGATGCCAGAAATGATGGATTAATCTGTTGCAGTAACAGTAAGATGCTTGAGCAACTGGGCACCTGATGGAAGTACATTTGCAGGTGGTAGGAATCTGATCAGTAGACAAGACTCTTGTTGCCATATCAAAAGCAGACAAGACCCAAATGATGCCATTTAACAGTAGTTAATTTAAATTCAAAAGCAACTTCTGCAGTTTTTTTCATTCATTGAATTCAGTTGCCAGTTATCTAAGATGGAGTAGAGTGTGGCATAGTGGTTGGAGCTACAGCCTCAGCATCCTGAGGTGGTTATGGGTTCAAACCCCACACTGTTCCTTGGGACCCTGAGTAAGTCACTTAATCTTCCACTGCCCCAGGTACATTAGAAAGATTGTGGCCTGCTGGGACAGATAGGGAAAATGCTTGAGTACTTGATTTGTAACCTATTCTGAGCTCTTTTGGGAGGATCTGCTAAAAAATCAAATAATGTAGATAAATAAAATGTGCTATGATTTTACTTTAGATGTTCCATCTAGTTGGAACAGCCTGTTCAAGGCTAGTTTCAAGCTATAGATATAGGCATCTACATGGATTTGCTTGGACTTTAAATTTCTAGGTGTCCATATGAACCAACCCCCTCGCCTATTAAACTGCGTTAGAAGTTTGTAGCGCAGAAACCATGCTGAATGGCCCACGCTGCTCCCAATGCTCATAGGAACTCTATGAGCGTCGGGAGCAGCGCGGGCTATTCAGCGTGGCTCACCACACTAAAAACTGCTTGCACAATTTAATAGAAGAGAGGGCAAATGCAGGCTCACGCATGCATATCCTTACTAGCTGTGTATAACTGAATTTTCAAATGTAGGAGCATAGTTTTCACATGCTTCCTTATCTCTTCTAAAAACAAGTGGGAGTGCATTATTGTAATGCTGAAAGTGCCATTGTTTAATATCCTCATTTGTAGAAGTCAAGCTATGCTTTTATAAAGATGTGGACAATGATGCGGTGATGTCTCTTTTATCCCGTGGTCAGATCATTCACTTGTACTGTTCTCAATTTCTAAATCTATTTCTCTTACACGTGAATCCTCTTTTTGTATTTCTAGACGTGATTTTCGTTCCTATAACTCCACTTCTTTATCCTCATTGTATACTAATTTTCCCTAAGATTTTCTGGCACTTCCACTGGTATCACAGGCATAGTCATGGAATCTTTCTTTGGAATCAGCAATAGCTGAACAGATACCAGTTAAGAAATTTTACTTGAACTCACGGAAGAAGCCTTGGTTTTATATAGATTGTCGATCTATTAAAAGGCACCTACAAGTGCTGGAACATAAATGACATAGGTCCAGAACTGCTTTGGATCTTCAGAATTTCTGGTTATTATATTCTCAGTATCGTGCTCATTTAAAAACTGTCAGACGTAATTGCTATACTGACCAGATCAAGCGTGCAAATAATCGTCCTAAGAAACCTTTTGCTATTTTGAACAGATTATCTAATCCTAAATCTTCTTTCTCTAATGATTCTACACTGTCAGCTCAGAATATAGCTGATTATTTTACAACAAAAATTTCATTACTGAGAAGGGTTTTCCATTCATCACCATTGTTATTATCTTCAAGACAAGATAACCATTTGATACTGAGAACTTTTCATTTGAAATATCTTCTATTTGGTCATAATTCACACTTCCCTCTCTTACTAACTTAGAACAGATGGTGAACTCATTGAAGAAGACAACTTGTTTACTTGATCCTCTTCTTTATCTTGGATCCTTGAACATAAGCATGGTCTGTCCCCATCCCCATCCCCATTGTTATGGAATCTGATTATAAATAGTTTGACATCTACTACTACTACTATTAATTATTTCTATAGCGCTACTAGACGCACACAGACACCAGGGGTAATTCCCCCAAAATGGAAAACAGCAGTTGTTTATCCTATTCTGAAAAACTCGACTTCACAAATTTCCAATTTTCGCCCAATTTCTAATCTTCCTTTTGTTTCTACGTTTTTTGAAAAGATAGATTTTTCTCCACTTTCACAAAATGCAGAATCCTCATTCAAGCTGCACTCATCACATTCTGGTTTCAGTAAATTCCATTCTACTGAAATAATTTTAGCTTCTTTACTTAATGATTGTTGCACAGCTTTTGACCAGGGTAAGGTGGTATTATTAGTATCTTTGGATCTCTCAGCAGCTTTTGACCTTGTAAGTCATTCTCTTCTCATAGATCATTTGGAGTCTTTCGGTATTTGTGGAGTAGTGTTAGAGTGGTTTACATCATTTCATTCAGAAATAACTTTTAAAGTTTAATTTTCTTCAGGCTGCTCCTTAAGTAGAAGTTTATCTTGTGGTGTCCCTCAAGGTTCGATACTTTCACCTTTACTGTTCAATATTTTTCTGAGTCCCTTGGCTTTGAGAATTAGGGAACATCAAAATATGCAGATGATATTCTATTGGTTTTTCCTCAACAGATTGATAATCAAGATTTGGCACCTATGCAATCGTGCATTAACATGATAAACGATTGGATTAATGAGAATAAACTGATTCTGAACCCTCAGAAAACAGTTGGGCTGTAGGTCACCAGTTCATCACAACCACCATCTATATCACCTCTTCCAGGTTCCCAACCTATTAAACTTTCAAATCATTTAAGTGTTCATTTGGACTCTGCACTTACGTTTCATTTGCAAATTTCATCGGTTATGAAATCCTGCTTCTTTACGCAGGATTCATTCTATCCATGCTTATATTAATAAACCGTGTTGTGAGTCTCTCACTTATGCTTTAGTTACTTCAAAGCTTGACTATTGTAATATCGTATACACTGGATTGTGTCAGCATCTATTAAGAAATTGAAAACTATACAGAATACTGCGATTAGAGTTCTTTGTAAATGCTTGGAGATATGACCATATCTCTCCTTTTTTAACCTGACTATTTGGGAAATTATTAGTTCCTTACAGACATAAGAACATAAGAACTGCCTTCTCCGGATCAGACCTTCGGTCCATCAAGTCCGGCGATCCGCACACGCGGAGGCCCTGCCAGGTGTACACCTGGCTTAATTTATAGTCCACCATATCCTTATATGCCTCTCTTAAGGAGATATGCATCTAGTTTGCTCTTGAAGCCTAGGACGGTCGATTCCGTCATAATCTCCTCTGGGAGGGCATTCCAGGTGTCAACCACTCTCTGAGTGAAGCAGAACTTCCTGACATTAGTCCTGAACCTGTCCCCCCTTAGCTTCATTACATGTCCTCTAGTCCGTGTCAAATTGGACAATGTAAATAATTTTCTCTGCTCTATTTTGTCGATTCCTTTCAGTATTTTGAAGGTCTCGATCATATCCCCACGCAGTCTCCTTTTCTCAAGGGAGAACAATCCTAGTGTTATAAGTCTGTCCTCGTATTCCAGTTTCTCCATACCCTTCACCAGTTTTGTTGCTCGTCTCTGCACCCTCTCCAGCAGTTTTATATCCTTCTTTAGGTAGGGAGACCAATGTTGGACGCAGTATTCCAAGTGTGGTCTGACCATTGCCCTATAAAGCGGCATTATAACTTTCTCCGATCTACTCGAGATTCCTTTCTTTATCATGCCCAACATTCTATTTGCCTTCTTTGCCGCTGCCGCGCATTGTGCCGACGGCTTCAGGGTCCTATCTATCAGTACACCCAGGTCCTTTTCTTGTTCACTCTTCCCCAGAGTTGCACCTGACATTGTATACTCGTATTCCTTATTTTTATTGCCTAAATGCATTACCTTGCATTTCTCCACATTGAACTTCATCTGCCATTTCTCCGCCCATGTTTCTAACCGACACAAGTCGCTCTGGAGTTTCTCTCTATCATCCTGCGATCTGATTGCCCGGCATAGTTTTGTATCGTCTGCAAACTTGATGATCTCACTGGATGTTCCTTCCTCCAGGTCATTGATATAAATATTAAAAAGGATCGGCCCAAGTACCGAGCCCTGGGGTACACCACTAGTCACTTTCTCCCAGTCGGAGAACTTCCCATTTATGCCCACTCTCTGCTTTCGGTTTTCCAGCCATTTGCCTATCCACCTTTGTATATCCCCCTCTATGCCATGGCTTTGTAGTTTCCTGAGAAGTCTTTCGTGTGGAACTTTGTCGAACGCTTTCTGGAAGTCCAAGTATATTATGTCCACCGGCTTCCCACTATCAATTTGCTCGTTCACGGTCTCAAAAAATTGGAGTAAATTCGTCAAACATGATTTCCCTTTCCTGAATCCATGTTGACTGGGTTTCATCAAGTCATGTGCGTCCAAATGCCGGACTATGCTATCCTTGATCAGTGCTTCAACCATCTTGCCAGGGACAGACGTAAGACTCACAGGTCTATAGTTGCCCGGTTCCCCTCTCGATCCTTTTTTGAAAATTGGGGTGACGTTCGCTATCCTCCAGTCGTCCGGTATCTGTCCAGTTCTGATTATCAGGTTTGCAAGTTTTTGCAATAACTCTCCGATTTCAACCTTCAATTCCTTTAAGACTCTCGGATGAATCCCATCCGGTCCAGGGGATTTGTCACTTTTAAGTTTGTCGATCTGATAGTATATCTGGTCTAAGTCCACTTCAACTGTGGTGAGGCTGTCTTCTATTTCTCCTGCAAACACTTTCTCCGCTTCAGGTATTGTTGAGGTGTCCTCCTTCGTAAAGACGGACGCAAAGAAGGAATTTAGTTTGTCTGCGATTTGTTTATCTTCCTTGATGTACCCTTTTCTTCCCTGGTCGTCCAGGGGTCCCACTGCCTCTTTTGCAGGTTTTTTCCCTTTCACGTATCTAAAGAAGGGCTTGAAGTTTTTGGCCTCCTGGGCTATTTTTTCCTCATATTCCTGTTTTGCATCCCTCACCGCCTTGTGACATTTCTTCTGATCATCTTTATGTTTGTTCCAGGCTTCGGTTGTCTTTATGCATTTCCATTTTTTGAAAGAGTCCTTCTTTTCTTTTATGGCTTCCTTCACCTGTATGGTAAGCCATGCCGGTTCTCTTTTGCTCTTTGTTCTCCGATCTTTGGAAATCCTCGGAATGTAGAGATCTTGTGCTTCTGTGATAGTATTTTTCAGTAGGGTCCATGCCTGATCAACCGTTTCAAGTTTGTTCACCATCTTCTCGAGTCGTTTTTCTACCATGGCTCTCATGCTATCGTATTTACCCTTTTTAAAGTTCAAGGTGGTGGTTAAGGTTTTGGCATGTTTCCCTTTCCCGATGTCAAGTTTAAAGTTGATTACATTGTGATCACTCGTTCCCAGTGGAACCATGACTTCCACTTCTGTTATCGGTCCCGTGAGGCCATTTAGGACCAAGTCCAAGGTGGCGTTGCCTCTTGTCGGCTCTTTTACCATTTGTTCCAGGAAGCAATCCCCTAGCACCTCCAGGAACTTGGCTTCCTTGCCGCAGTTGGAGGTTGCTATTTGTAATTTGTGTTCACCATCTGCCCATCAATTGACTTTGCCTTTGGTTCATAAGAACATAAGAATTGCCGCTGCTGGGTCAGACCATTGGTCCATCGTGCCCAGCAGTCCACTCCCGCGGCGGCCCTTAGGTCAAAAGACCAGTGTCCTAACTGAGACTAGCCTTACCTGCGTATGTTCTGGTTCAGCAGGAACTTGTTTAACTTTGTCTTGAATCCCTGGAGGGTGTTTTCCCCTATAATAGCCTCCGGAAGAGCGTTCTAATTTTCTACCACTCTCTGGGTGAAGAAGTGCTTCCTTACGTTTGTACATAATCTATCCCCTTTCATCTTTAGAGAGTGCCCTGTCATTCTCCATACCTTGGAGAGGGTGAACAATCTGTCTTTATCTGCTAAGTGTATTCCCTTCAGTATTTTGAATGTTTCGATCATGTCCCCTCTTAGTCTCCTCTTTCCAAGGGAGAAGAGGCCCAGTTTCTCTAATCTCTCACTGTACGGCAACTCCTCCAGCCCCTTAACCATTTTAGTCGCTCTTCTCTGGATTCTTTCAAGTAGTACTGTGTCCTTCTTCATGTATGGCGACCAGTGCTGGACGCAGTATTCCAGGTGGGTGTGTACCATGGCCTGGTACAGCGGCATGATAACCTTCTCCGATCTGTTCATGATCCCCTTCTTTGGTACAATTGGCTTCAACATGTAACTGGTTGTTTTTTTTAATATGTTCCTAGTTTATGGAATTTTCTTCCAGTTGTGATTCACTCTGAGCTTTCTTATGTAAAATTCAGATCAATGGTTAAGACTCATCTCTTTGGTCTAGCATTTCCTTGAAATTATTGAGAGTAGAGTTCTCTCTTTGGCAACTATTTAGACTATTTAGACTTTAATTATTTTTAATTTTAATTTTTTGGATTTTATGTTCTTTTTGCTTTTCTATGTTTTAATGGAGTTCCTTTTTCTTTTTATTATTTGAAAACCGTGCAATTAATACACAACATAAGAACTTAAGAATTGCCGCTGCTGGGTCAGACCAGTGGTCCATCATGCCCAGCAGTCCGCTCATGCGGCAGCCCCCAGGTCAAAGACCAGTGCTCTAAATGAGTCAAGTCTCACCTGCTTACGTTCCAGTTTAGCAGGAACTTGTCCAACTTTGTTTTGAATCCCTGGAGGGTGTTTTCCCCTATAACAGACTCCGGAAGAGCGTTCCAGTTTTCTACCACTCTCTGGGTGAAGAAGAACTTCCTTACGTTTGTACATAATCTATCCCCTTTCATTTTTAGAGTGCCCTGTCATTCTCCCTACCTAGGAGAGGGTGAACAATCTGTCTTTATCTGCTAAGTCTATTCCCTTCAGTATTTTGAATGTTTCGATCATGTCCCCTCATAGTCTCCTCTTTCTAAGGGAGAAGAGGCCCAGTTTCTCCAATCTCTCACTGTACAGCAACTCCTCCAGCCCCTTAACCATTTTAGTCGCTCTTCTATGGACCCTTTTGAGTAGTACCTTGTCCTTCTTCATGTATGATGACCAGTGCTGTATGCAGTACATCAGGTGAGGGTACACCATGGCCCGGTACAGTGGCATGATAACCTTCTCTGATCTGTTTGTGATCCCCTGCTTAATCATTCCTAGCATTCTGTTCGCCCTTTTCTCCACCGCAGCACATTGCGCAGACAGCTTCATCGACTTATCGATCAGAACTCCCAAGTCTCTTTCCTGGAAGGTCGCTCCAAATATCGCCCCAGACATCCTGTATTTGTGCAAGAGATTTTTGTTACCAACATGCATCAATTTACACTTATCCATGTTGAACCTCATTTGCCATGTTGATGCCCATTTCTCGAACTTAATTATGTCACGTTGCAGATCTTCGCAATCCCCGTGTCTTCACTACTCTGAATAACTTTGTATCGTCCGCAAATTTAATCACCTCACTCGTCGTACCAATGTCCAGATCATTTATAAAGATGTTGAAGAGCAAGGGTCCAAGCACCGAGCCCTGTGGCACCCCACTGGTGACACGCTTCCAGTCCGAGTATTGTCCATTTACCCCCCACTCTCTGTTTCCTATGCTCCAGCCAGTTTTTAATCCATGTAAGTATTTCACCCTCGACTCCATGGCTCGCAATTTTCCGAAGTAGTTGTTCATGTGGAGCCTTGTTGAACGCCTTCTGAAAATCCAGATATACAATGTCGACCAAGTCACCCTTGTCTATCTGCCTGTTTACTCCCTTGAAGAAGTGCAGCAAGTTTGTCAAACAAGATCTGCCTTTGCTGAAACCGTGCTGGCTGGTCCTCATCAGACCGTGTCTGTCAAGGTGATCAATGATGCGGTCCTTTATCAGCGCCTCTACCATCTTTCCTGGTACTGAGGTCAGACTCACCGGTCTATAGTTTCCCGGATCTCCCCTCAAATCTTTTTTGAAGATCGGCGTAACACCTTCGCCACCTTCCAGTCTTCCGGAATCTTTCCTGATTTGATCGACAGATTGGCTATCACTTGAAGCAGTTCAGCTATAGTCCCTTTCAGTTCTTTGATGACCCTCAGATGGATGCCATCTGGTCCCAGGGATTTATCGCTCTTAAACCAATCGATCTGCCTGCATACCTCTTCTAGACTGACTGTCAACCCTGTCAGTTTCTTGTCCTCATTTCCAGCATATAGCCTGATGGGTTTTGGTGTGCAGTGTATATCCTCTTCGGTAAATACAGATGCAAAAAATGTGTTTAGTTTGACGGCGATTGCTTTGTCCTCCTTCAGCACTCCCTTTATTCCATGGCTATCTAACAGTCCCACCGCTTACTTCATGGGTCGTTTCCCCTTAATATATCGAAAGAACGGCTTGAAGTTTTTCGCCTCCTTGGCTATTTTGTTCTCGTAGTCCCTTTTGCCCCTTTTACCACCTTATGGCACCTGCGTTGATGTTGTTTGTGCTTATTCCAGTTTTAATTCATTCTTGACCTTTTCCATTCCTTAAACAAAGTTTTCTTGTCTCTGATTGCTTCCTTCACCTCTACAGTAAGCCACGCCGGTTCCTTGTTCTTTTTTTCTCTTGGATCCCTTGTTGATACTCAGTATATAGAGAGTTTGCACCTCGGTGACTGTGTCCTTAAAAAGGTACCAAGCTTGCTCTAGCGTTTTTACAGTGCTTATCCTCTTCTTAATCTTCTTCCCCACCATGAGTCTCATCCCTTCATAATTCCCTTTTCAGAAGTTCAGTGCCATGGCCATCGTTCTGGACCGATGTTTCGCCCCTGCGTCCAGGTTGAAGGGGATCATGTTGTGATCACTGTTTCCCAGCATCCCTTCTACTTCTTCACCTTGTGCTAGTCCTCGCAGTCCATTTAGAATTAAGTCCAGAATTGCATTTCCTCTTCTATTTTCCTTGACAAGTTGTTCCAGGAAGCATTCGCCTACAGCATCCAGGAACTTTGTCTCCCTAGCGCAGCCGGAGGTCCCTAGATTCCAGTCTATCCCCGGATAATTGAAGTCACCCATGATAACTGCGTTGCTTCCCTTGCAGTTGCGTTTAATCTCGTCCGTCATTTCTCCATCAATTTCTTCGGATTGCCCTGGGGGTCAGTAGTAGATGCCAATCTTCGTTTCCAGTCCATTTGTTCCTGGAATTTTGACCCATAGAGACTCTAACTTATCCGACTGTTGTGGCATGTTCTCTCCAGTAGATTCAATTCCCTCTTTGACGTATAAGCTATGCCCCTACCTTTTTGAGCCACTCTGTCTTTGCGGTATAGTTTATATCCCGGTAGCACAGTGTCCCAGATGTTTTCCTCAGCCCACCATGTTTCCATGATGCCGATGATGTCCATGTTATTTTTTTGTGCCATAGCTTCTAATTCACCCATTTTATTCTTTAGGCTCCTTGCGTTCGTGTACATACACTTGAGTTTGTGGCCTGTTTCTTTCTTGCATTTCCTGCCCTTTTGTGTCCCTTTCGATCTGTCTTGCTTGTGATCCGGTGAGTCTTCCCCCTCTATCTTCCTGCATGGTATCCTCCAAGTATACCGGTTCCCGAACCATCAACTCTCTCTCGGTCAACTGTCAGTTTTGCCCTTCTTTCTAGTTTAAAAACATCTCAACTTCTCTCTTGATGTTGCTTACAAGTAGCCTCGTTCCATCTCTGCTGAGGTGGAGTCCGTCCTCCTTGAATAGCTTGCTCTTCCCCCAGAATGTCGTCCAGCGATCGGAATTCATTTTCTATGAGAAAAAGGAAGTTCTAGAACAAGAAGGCATGATATAAGGCTTAAAGAAGATTGGAGTAACATAAGGAAATATTTATTGCAAAAACAGCACAGATACATGGAATATCTTCCAGTGGACATGATGAATATGTAATCTGTAACAAAAAAAAGGTGGGACATCCACAAAGATCCTTTTATGCAAAGATGTGTGGGTAAGATGAGTTTCAAGTTTATTAATTATTTGATTAATCACCTATCACAATTACTAAGCGATGTACAAATAACATAAATTTTAAAATATACAAAAAATATAAGGTAAACAAAAACAACAATATAAACATCATTAAAAACTGACAAATTAAAACAAGGTAATTAAAACTATTACAAGGAGACAATGGGGTAGAAGGGAAAGAAATACAATTTATGATAGGAAAGAGAGAACAATTAAGGTAAAATGCAAAAGGAATGGGAAAAACATAAAAGTATTGGAAATAAAATACTTAAAAAGGTAAAATAGAGAGCAGACAGAAAGAGCAATTAGCGTTTCAATTAAATATTGAAAGCATCTTTAAAAAGAAAGCTCTTAAGTTGGCTCTTGAATTTATCCAGATTCTTCTCCTCTCTTAAATAAAGTGGAAGTGAATTCCAAATCTGTGGTGCCGTAACAGTAAAAATGTATTGTCTTCGAGTATTTATGGTTTTAAGAGTGGGAATGACTAATAAAAGCTGTTCATTGGATCTTAAAATTTTAGGAGAAGTATATGGAATTAAAACTTTGTAAATAAAAGCTGGGGTTTTGTATAGTAGCGATTTAAAAGTGAGTAAGGATAATTTATATAAGATTCGGTGTGCAACTGGGAGCCAATGTGCCTTTTGGAGTAATGGAGAGACATGATCGAACTTCTTGGCTCCCATAATTAATTTGATGGAAGCATTTTGGATAATTTGCAATCTTCTAATTTCTTTTTGAGCCATTCCCTTGAATAAAGCATTATAATAGTCAATTTTAGAGATAATCATTGAATGAATTAGTATATTTAAAGATTTAGGACAAAGGAATTTTGAGATAGATCGTATTTGACGTAATCTATAAAAAGTGGCCTTAACCACGTGACTGACGTGGTCATGATAGGTTAGATTTTCATCTAGGATGACACCTAAAATTCGAATCTTGTTTATTTGTTTGAGCGCAGTCCCTTGGATATTAATGGGAACCGCAATTTTCTGATTATCTTTCCAGGGGAAAAGTAAAGTGTTAGTTTTATTAATGTTTAAAGACAATCTATTATTGTCAAGCCATAGATGAATCTGATTAAGTTTCTCATTAATAGCAGCAATTTCTGATGGACTGTTAGGGTTGAGAGGATGTAAAAGTTGTATGTCATCAGCATAAGCAAATACTGAGAAGCCAATAGATTGACAAAGAGTCATAAGAGGGGAAAGAAAAATATTAAACAGGAGAGGAGACAGAATAGAACCTTGTGGAATGCCATAGGAGACGGAAAAACTCGAAGAAGTGGAATCATTAAAGGAAACTATAGAGGTACGATTGTCAAAGTAGGATCTAAACCAAAGAAGGACCTGCTCAGAGATGCCTATGGATTGTAATCTATTCAATAAAAGATTATGATCAACTGTGTCAAAAGCTGCTGAAAGGTCAAGTGAAATCAAAAGAACGGAAGAATGGTGATCCAAGTGGTAGAGTATTGAAGATGTCATACCTATCAGGGAATGTTCGGTGGAATGGTGTTGCCGGAATCCTGTTTGGTTAGGGTGTAGAATATTTGTTTGTTCTATAAAGTTTGATATTTGATTAAAAACAATTTTCTCTGTTATTTTTGCAAGAAACGGGATATTTGCAATTGGCCTATAATTTGACTTCTCTTCGATACTTATTTTGTGGTCTTTAACTATGGGGTGGATAATGGAGGTTTTCCAAACCAATGGCATAATACTGTGCTGTAGACTTTCATTAATCAGAAAAAGTATTAATGGTCCGAAAAAATCAAAATGCTGTTTAAGGATAAACGGAGGGATAGACTCATTTTGCGTACCCTTACTGTTAATTGTTTTGATTAAGGATTTAAGTTCTTCAAGAGAGGGAAGATGGAATTGTGTGCATTTAGCAGATAGCAATGAAGGAGTCTCTGTATCAACTTGCTCGGGCATCAACTCGTTGTTTTTCCTGAACTTTTCTCTAATATTCTTGACTTTTTCAACAAAATAGGTTGCAAGTTCTTGTGCTGTTGGTAATTGGCTGGAAGAATGGTCCAGTTTTTTAGGAGATGGAGTAACTGCTTTTAAAATTTTATATAGAGTAGAAACATTTCTAGATTTTAAAATTTGATCAGAATAATATTTCCTTTTAGCTTGATTTATTTTTTTCCTTGTACATATTGGAGTGAATTTTAAATTTTTCTAAATTGGATTGATTTTTGTTTTTCCTCCAACAGCGCTCAAGGGATCTCATTTGTTTTTTAATTAATGTAAGTTCTGCAGTAAACCAAGGATTAGAGCATTTTCTAGCTGAAATATATTTAGTTTGAAACGGAGCTACTTTGTCTAGTAAAAATTGGATAGTGTCATTCCATAATGATAAGTGATCATCTAAATTGCTAGATTTAGAGTTTGAAGGAGTAAATTGAAAGTTGACTGCAAGTTGATCAGCAGCTAGCTTATTAAAGTCTCTAAATTTAATAATTTTACTAACAGTCACATTTTTAATGGTAGGAGAAAAATAGGTTATTGGAATTAAGTAATGGTCCGACCATGGGACTGATAAGGAAGAACCTATTGAAAAATTTTCTGTAGAGACAGCTGATGTAATGGCCATATCAATAGTATGACCTACTTGATGTGTAGGTTGAGAAATTACAAAAATCAATTTGCTTAATGAGAGTAGAAATATCTTTAGTGTAGTTATTGTTTAGGTCATCAAAATGTATATTAAAGTCCCCCAAAATCAAGGAGTTATTAGAAGATGAACCAAAATCAAATAGCAAAGTTTCTAATATGTGAAGTTTATCGATGTTTATAGGCGGGGGTAGATAGGTTAGTAGAATGTCTAATTGAGGTTTAGTTCTTAAGGAGAATTGTAAGGACTCAATAGAAGAGTTGGAAGAAGCGTGGACTTTATGAAGTATTAATGAGTCACGTAAAAAAACTGCCAAGCCACCACCACGTTTGTAGGGGCGATGGTTAAAAAAAAATGAAAAGCCCGTGGGACAGGCATATGAAAGATAAGCCTCTTCTCCATCCATGAGCCATGTTTCCACTATACATAAAACATCAAAGGAGTGATGAACAATAAGATCTTTGATTAGATGATATTTAGTTTTAAGAGACCGGACGTTAATTAAACCAATTTTAAGGGAAGCTCTAATTGATTTAAAACAGGTGGGGAACTTGGACAGAGAAGAATGATGATTAGTTAATGGAATATTGGCACAATCACTGATAGAAGAAGGATTTAATTTGTGGAATGGTTTAGGTGGCCGATGACCACAAATGGTTGGGATATTTAAGGTGTGTTGCTCCATGGGACAAGAAATATTGAGGTCATAAACTAAAACTAACGGAGTTTCTAACCAGGAGTTAAGAGATAAAACTAAAGAATATTTTAAACAAGGAATGGCCAAAAAAGTACTGGTAACAGAAAAGGTAACAGTCTCTTAAAGAATTTACTCACCGAAAAACGTGTACTATAGAATTTACTTACTAAATGTCCCTTGTCATTGTTAGATATTAGTCGCGCACAAAGGAGCGCAATAAGGAGCAGAACCTGCTCCTTAAGCACGCTCCTTTGGCGCGCGCCGCAAAGAGCCTGTTTAAATAATTCATGTACCGGGCAATTAGGGGTGGAGTCCACAGCTCTGTAGAATTTTATTAGCAATGAGTAGTTATATTGGCCTTGCAGTCTTATTAAATTCTATGACAAAACTAAAACTCTCAGGTAAATATTTAAAAACCATTTAAATATTCAGGTTTCAATAGTAAGCATGGTTATGGTACATGGACCACCAATGCAAATGTTAAATTATGTAACAACACTGTCAAGAATTCGAGATATTTTAGCTGTATGAGCTAAAGTGGCTCTATGGAGAAGAATCACTAAGGATGTTTGAGACTCTGATGACTCTTTCATCTCTACATTAAGCTCCAGCTGCAGAGATACTATACAAATATTTATTTCCTTTCACGTGGTCTAACATAGCAACCACACTACTTTATACAATATTAGTACCCTGAAAGCTTCATAGAATACTGACATAGACTTATAGGTTGAGCAAAACAGGATTTGTAAAGGGTCCTAATGCTGGTAGTTATTTTATACATCCTTTCTACTGATAAAGTAATGTGATTGTCATGTTAATCTAATTTAAAGGTTAATAAATAGCAATAAAACAAAATGAGAGAAAAATAAGGTGCTATCTTTTTTCATTGGACTAACAATATATTTATTGAGCAGCTTTTCAAGGCAAAATCTTCTTCTTCAGGTCAGAATAGTGTGGACATAGGACAATATTAAAATATTTAAGTAAAATATAAAAGCATCCTAATGACAGTCTCATGGGGAATGGTGGGGATGGAGAGGGCTGAGAAACAAGGAGAAATGGATGAGTGATTGGATAATGACAAGGCAGTACAGTTTTATGGTTTATAATGTGATAGAAAACATAGAAACTACTCCAGGTTGATGAGCCTTGAGACGGCTCCACCAGTGCTGGCCTTTTGACAACCACCATATCTGAAGCAAAAATAGTGAAAAACAAACTCTTTTTTTAAAAAAATTCTTTATTTATTTTTAAACTTTCAACAAGCAAGTTATAATACAATCATATCCACTTTAATATCACTTTTTAGTCATACATTTATTAAATCATAATATAATTTATCCCTCCCTCCCATATATCAGTATAGTTTCAGATACTTCAATTAATAAAAGGGGAAGCTATAAATATATTAACTATAATCAATCTTTACAATAATTTGTTAATGTCTCCCAAACTTCAATAAATTTTTTATACCGTCCCTGTCGAATAGCTAATATTTTTTCCATTTTAAAAATATGGCACAATGAATTCCACCAGAAATTATAACTTAATCTATCATAATTTTTCCAGTTACAGATTTCTATTCCACCATTTCCTTTCGGTTCAATTTTTAGTAATTTGTTGAATGGCAACTCCTGTCATGATAAGTAATAATTTATTGTTTTTAGAGGATATTTGACTCTTTTTCCTCATTGATGTACCAAATAATATTGTGTCATATGAAAGTGCTACTGGATTTTCAAGTAAATTATTAATTTGACTCCAAATAGATTTCCAAAAATTATGTATTAGAGGACAAAAAAACAATAAATGATTCAATATACCAGCTTCAAGATGACAGTGCCAACATCTAATAGACTTAGAGCAATCTAATTTTTGTAAACGCACCGGGGTCCAGAATGCTCTATGCAACAGAAAATACCAAGTTTGTCTCATAGATGCTGACACTGTACACCTCATCCTCCAAGACCAAATTCGTGGCCATTGAGACGCAGTAATTTGATGCTTAATCTCAATGCTCCAAATATCTCGAAGACCAACAACAGCGGTTCAAAAAGAAGAGAATAGCACAAACCCCTGTAGTATAGCAAGATGCTAAATGTGTAACCATGTGTCACAGGATCTTACTCATGCTCCTCCTCAAATACAGTAGAATCTCAGCTAACTGGCATTCAGTTAACCGCCACTTTCAACCAACCAGCAAAAAAATTGTTGGGACAAAAAAAAAGGTTTCCCGCACTCCTCACACAATCTCTAAACAACCCCCCTCCCTGCCTTCCTCCTTCCAGCATCTGAAGCATCAAGCAGCCACAAATCTCCTTCCAGCCCCGAAACAGTAGCGGCAGCTGTCCTGATAACCCACCCTCTCTCCCTCAGCCCTGAAGTAGCAGCGGCAGCTGGTCTTGACAACCCCCCTCCCTCCCTCTCCCCTTCCATTACCGAAGCAGTAGCGGCAACTGGTGAACAGAAGTGCCATAAACAGGCTGCTTCCAGCCAGCCCCAGCAGGGCCTTTCCTCTGCCATGTCACTTCAGATGCAGCAGAAGAAAGGCCCTGCTGGAGCTGGCTGGAAGCAGCCTGTTTATGGTGCTTCTTCTGTTCACTTAGCTGCCTTTACTGCTTTGGTAGGGGGTAGGAGAGGGAGGGAGGTTTTCAGGATCTGCCGACGCTGCTGTTTCTGGGCCAAAGGAGGGAGGGGAGGATGTCAGGATTGGCTAACGCTACTCCTTTGGGGCCGAGTGAGGGAGGAAGGGGGGTTGTCAGGATTGGCTGTCGCTGCTGCCTCGGGCCCGGAGGGAATGGGGGTGTTAAGACTGGCTCTGCTGCTTCGGGGGCTCGAGGGAGGGGCAGGGGCAGGAACAGCTACCTGCTGGTATAGTAATTTTTTTACAGTAACTCTCATTCAATCAGAAAAACAGTTATCCAGAATCCACCAATCTCCATGGGTGCCAGATAGCTGAGTCTACTGTATGGTATATATTATTCAATTCATAAAATGTTATTGTTGGAGAGACAAGCCAGATGCTGAATACACCTTGTCAATTATACTACTTCTCATGGCACTCACTTCCTCACCCTGAACTTTGCAACTTATCTCCAATTCTACCTGCAACATCCACTTCACAGTTGCACACATATGATTCATATATGTTGCAGACATCCAGCAGTCCCCATCTCAGTTCTCAACAAACCACATTGACAGTCAAACTTTTTTGTGGTTCATTTTGGTTTGTTTGGGTGTTTATTCTTGATTTTATAATTTTTAGTTTACTTCACATATTTGTTTTAATTTTAAAAAATTGTAATGTGTGCTAGAACTTTCTATTGCACACTAAAAGGTCCTTTTCCTAAGCTGCTGTAGGTGACTTTAGTGAGCCTTTATGTGGGTTTTTCTGCATGTCAAGGCCATTTTATTAGTAAGTGGTCATTAAAAAAATTACCAAGAGAGCACTAATCAACACCATTTTGTAGGTAGTAAAGGCTCAAGTGGTAATCCTGTTAGCATGCAGTAATGTGGTCGCGCTGATTAGTGCTGTTCACTGTTCACTCTCTGCCCCCTCCCCTCAGACGCCCCATACATACACATTCAAGCGTGGTCAGGTATAGTATATGGCCCTATCACAGCCCGGCTAATGGAATTAAACAAGGTTTTCAAAATCAGAATATAATCGATGCAGGACTGTGTGGAGTGAACCTGAGACAAATGTGTATATTTCTTGTGTATTGGATGTATAATCCTCCAAAGATCAACAAGACCCAGGACAGTACAGAGGTGGAGAAAGCCCTGTGCCCTCAAGGTTAGTTCCTGTTCCAGAGGCACTTGAGCTATCCATGTTTGGAACCCAAATAGCAGGGAGCGGGCTATAGTTTAGCAAGAGACTGTTTAGTTAGGTTATTTTGTTTAATATAAATGCCTATCAAATGTATTTGGAGCATAGAAACTACATAGTATTATTGGTATTACTTAGACCCTCTAGTATGTATAGAATTAGGACACAACCTTGTATCATAAAATTGTTCTGTAAACATCATATTATAACCTGTTAATTGTATTTTATGTATGTTTAACCAGTAACCCATTCTGAGCTCCCTGGGGAAAATGGGATAGAAAAAAAATTAAATAAATACATTACAATAAAAGGTATTCTATAGTGCACAGGTACCACATGCTGATTGGGAACTTAATGCAAGTCACCTGAGTGCATCCCGCAGTGAACCCTTTTAAGTTGCAGTAAACACACTCTAGTGCTTATTGGGCTAGATTCACTAAACCCACCAATCAACTTCCGACCTTAGCGACCCCTTTATGACCCAATTTCCCTCTAACCCAATCATCCTCCGATCCATGCATGCAAATGAGGGGGAACGGCATTCAAATGCAGGCAGGAAGCGATTCACTACAATAAAAAAGCAACACAGACTGGGCTGGCTGATCCAAAAATAAGCGACTGCTAAGGACCAGTCGCAAAGGTCCTTTCCGACTGCCCTGCCTTCTGCCGCCCTGCTCTCTGCTCTCAGCCCTGATCTCCTGCTCTTCCCCATACTACGAGACCATGGTTTTAGCCCACAGTTTTAAAGCGGGTTAAAACCACAGGCTCACGAAGAAAGTAAGAATCCGATCGGTCACAGTCATCGATGATAAGTCCCAGGCGCTTCCAAAACCATCGGGGACATCACTTCCTTCCCAAACTTTCCCCCTGCTAAATATTCTTGCAAGTTGTTTTCTTAAAAAAGAGAGAAGAGAGGATTTGTTCTGTTTCCTCACTGTATGAATGTTTTCCTGGTTTAGCTGGATCGAAGTTTCCTGTGTTTGTCACTGAGAGACAGACACAATTGCCTTAAGCCATGGACTGACACCATTAGCTCAGCTCTGCAAACTGAATGCCCCTCCCCACGCATGATTTGCTCCTTCACCTCCCTCCTCTCCCCCCAAAAACAAAAAAATAAAGTAAAAAAAAGATCGCTGCTCTTAAGCATGCACAGACCATCTACAGATGGTCTGCGCATGTGTCGGGATCAGCCCCCCAGATCGGATCAGATCCAGTCCATGCCCTTTGTGAATCTAGCCCATTGTATCTTAATAAAAGGAACTCTAATTGAGTTAAGATGCACTAATTAATAGTGTACTCTGAATAAATTTGATTTAGCATGCACTAAATTTTTTAAGGGGCACTAATGTACCAAGTGGGTGCTAACAAAAGCACATCTCTATTATTTTAAAATTTGTTTATTTATTTTAAAAATCTTTTTACCCTGGCCCGGAGCACTAAATGCTCTGACGCTGTTCCAATGCTCATAGGAATTCTATGAGCGGAGTAGCACTGAAGCATTTAGCACTCCAGGCCATGGTAGAAACCTCTACCGTGGCTTAGTAAAGGGGGGGAGGGCAAATATATTGCCATTATCTGTTGCATATCTCTAGACAGGGGGTTCTCAAACCAGTCCTTGGGACACACCTAGAAAGTCTGGTTTTCAGGATATCCACAATGAATACGCATGAGATTAATTTTCATGCACTACCTCCATTTTATTCAGATCTATCTCTTGCGTATTCATTGTGAGTATCCTGCCCCTCTGTGTTTTGAGCCAAACTTAAATTTTCCTGTTTCATTGTCTTTGCGTTTCACCTACCGGATGGACAGTTATCTCTAGGTTATATTCCATCTGGCTTCTCTACGTAGCATAGTTTATGCCAGTGAGTTTTTCGGTGTACTGTACCCTTCATTTAGGGACAGTTGTTTTAGTAACCTGGATGTTTCATTACCTGGTTAGACCATAGGATGGCAGACAAGTATCTAATTTTAGTTTTAAAAAAAATTCTGCATTTTTATTGAACACTTTACATGAAAATCAAACAGGCCGCGACCGATCGAGGTCAAGCGGCCACGGCAAACCGGGAGCCCCCGGAAGCCGAACAACGATATATATATATATATATTTTTAACGATAGCGAAAAAGAGAAGGAAAAAAAAACGCACAGCGACTCCGTAGAAAATAACAAAGCCGCGGTGCTAGAAGGCACTTCAACGGAGAGAAAACACGAACAGGGCTTCTGGCTCCGCGGAAATAACAGAACTGAGGACCACGAGGTGGGGATGCGCCCTCTACTGGGCAGGAAGGCATGCACATGCGTGGTGCAGCACAGCAAGCTTGAAACTTCTTCAAGTTTGCTTGAAAAGCTGTCCGCGTCGGGGCTCCGTGGATGACGTCACCCACATGTGAGAATATGCTGCCTGCTTGTCCTGGGATAAAAGGTTAAATCACAACAGTAAAAAACTAGCATGGGTGGAACAGAAAAATAAACAATATAATGGAGTGGAGGGGTGGCCTAGTGGTTAGTGCAGTGAACCAAGAACCTGGGGAACTGGTGCAATTCCCACTGCAGGTGCTTGTGACTCTGGGCAAATCACCTAACCCTCAATTGCCCCCAGTATAAAATAAGTACCAATACATAATATGTGAACCATAGTATATCGAGTCCCCTTTCTCTATATACATTTCTGAAATCTCAGTTAGACCATTTGCAAATGTATAAACAATCTACAAAATTGCATACAAAAATGCCATAATTTTAGAAAGATTGGTAACGTTACAGTCTTTTCAGCAATAACCATCTCAAACATCTAGGCCAGACATACTAAATTCCACTAATTAAAATGAATATTTTCAATTAAAGAGAAAAATATTGATTTGAACCATCAATAAATTGATAAGTTTCTTTTCTTGATCTGTAAGTTTGTAAATTTTGTGTTGGTTTCAGTGATATTGTCTTACACCAATGTCAGAGAGCCAAATGTTCTATTCAAGGCAGCTCAAGGCAATCTGTTAAATGAGCAGAAGGATGAGATGTGCCCTCCTACCCAATACATCAGGAGACAGGAAGCCCCTCCACCCAGAGCTCTAATCAGAGAGCTGATATGCAAAGCGATATCTGTGGGACTAAAAGATGTCTGGAAAGGGGGCAGAGGTGTCCTGGGCAAGATTGTGTGTGAATGGGGCAAGGGAATAAGTGCGGGATACATAAGACAGTCAGAGTCTGCAGTGATGTCGCTGTGGATCAAATGTCTTAGGTGGGGGACCAAGGACTGTGTATTGGGGGTTCAGCAGGGATGTGGGGCATAGGGTGTGTATATGTGCAGAGGGTGTCAGTTGTAGGGCAGGACGTCTGGGACAGTGGTGCTGCAGACAGAGGTCTGAAACAGGATGGATATGTGTTTCAGGGACCCAGGGGCTATGGTGTGGGATGTAGATAGTCTGAGAGGCTATGTTTGGGATGGGGCCCAGATGGGGGGTGATTGGAAAGACACACACAAAAGTTGTTATGGGTGTAGTAGAGGTTGCAGGGGAATGTGATTTCCAGCACCACACTCCTGTTTTTTGCCTTTTTTAACCACTTCCCTCCCTTGCACTTCTCCCTTCTTGTTTTCCCTTGAGTGCACATAAAACCATGGGAGATAGTGAGCACGGCAGACACTGTGCTTACCTCTAATAGTGCTGACCTACTGCCTCCTGAACTTTTTCAATCACCAAGCTGTACCCACAGCAGAAGAAACGCTTAAGTGCACATCATCTGCTGCTACTACAGGGGCCAAGATTGCACTGCTCTTATGAAACCCAGCCTATACATCTAGGTGGGCCAATGTTTTTTTTATGGGGGAGGTTAGCTTTTGGAAATTTACAAACTGAAAGAATCGTCTTTGAAAAAGAATTACAGAATTGGGCAATAAAAGGAAAACAAAGAAAAGTACCCCAAAATTATGTGACAGAATCTTATGATAAGGGGGGGGGGGATGACAAGAACACAATATAACATAATATAACATGTCACTTGTATACTGCAAAACCATATGGATTCTTGCAGTTTACAATAAGCAAGAGAAGCTGAACATCAAACAGCGAGTTATAATTAAACATATCATACTGTAAGTTACCAGTTACAAAGATTTATCAACGTTTTTTAAAATGTAATTCCTAATGATCTATCTTAAAAATCAACACATCATTGTAAACCTATTTTTATTGTAAACCGAATATATCTTTAGTGATTATCTGGTATATAAATCTAAGGGCCTCTTTTATGAAGCCGTTTAGCGCAGGCCGCTGCAGTAACGGCCTCGAAGCCCAAAGAAATTTAAAGGGCATCATGGCTGTTGCCAAGTGACTTTGTAAAAGAGGGGGGTAAGATTTAGATTAGATCATATAGATAAGCCTTGAGCAATTTTCTGAACTCTGCATAAGAAGTGGAAAATAATCGATGAAAAACAGAATCCCAAGTGGCTGCCTGATATGAAAGCAATCTATTATCTAATCTTTTATAATGGCATCCCCTAACCAATGGAAAATCAAATATTGTTGATATTCGTAAGGAGCCTCAAGAACTGGAGAAATTAAAATGCTCAAATAAATACCCTGGAGCTATGCCATACACTGCCTTATAACATAGACATCCACAGCCATAAGAATTATGGATTATAATAAGAAATATAAGAAAAGAGAGTAAATCTAAGCTTACTACTTTAACAATTGTGAACCTGCATTGGTTAGAGGGTGAGACCAATTTAAAGTGAAAAAATCAGAACTGAAAAGCTTAAAAAAAAGAACATACCTAGTCAGAAACACTTGATTTAAATCATTGTTTTGTACAGAAAGACTCATTCTTGTTGGTATAATCTTAATATTTACAACCAGATGAAGGTTTCATTTTTTAAAAAAAATGACTTTTCAGATTAGTTTTACAGTTATATCAAAAAATTACTGATTTGGTTATACTACAAGGGAGTGCTGAAAAGTTCTCAGCCCAACCAAGAAGAGTATGACGTGGATATGGTTCAATCAATGATCTGAAACAATGTCAAAACATATAATTTTATTTCTGCAAATTGGCACTTAATGAAATAAGATAACACTCTTTTCAGCTACAGTGGCAAAATAACACTCAGAATTTAGGAAGTTGGCTGAGAACTTTTCAGCACCACCACCCCCTCCCCCCACGTATTAAAAATACAAAGATAAAAAATTCTGAAATTATTGCGAGGTGAACTATCTCCAGTTTAATAGGTCAGTCATTCATATTTGGACAACTTTTCTACTGTACTTTGTTGAAAGGAGAAAAATAATCATTGCTTTAATAACAATTTAAATATTTTATTTAACCAAAACAATAACATTATAGCATATGTATTCTTGTATTTCCTTAAACATCCATGTTAACTGATGTGGTTGAACAAAATATCTTAGTACTTAAAAGGTAAGGGTTGATTCTGTTTACATCGATTTGCAAAGGAACAATGGGGTTAAGGTCTTTTTCTCAACTCTGTATATTTTATAACATTTTTGCTGTGAAGAAAAAGCATGTTATCTCTGCAGACACAAATTCATAGTTTTGAGAAAAGCAAAACCAAGCAACTGTGATACTATCTTCTACGAAGGGTGTTGAAACGTTCTCAGCCCAACCAAGAAGAGAATGACGTGGATAAGGTTCAATCAATGATCTGAAACAATGTCAAAACATAGAATTTTGTTTCTGCAGATTGGCACTTAACAAAATAAGATAACACTCTTTTCAGCTACAGTGTCAAAATATTGCTCAGAATTTAGGAAGTTGGTTGGTTGGGAACTTTTCAGCACCCCCTCATATACATACAGTCTGAGGTAATATATCATAAACAGCAGCTGACTGTTTGTTTCGGGTGACTTGTTTTATTAGTCTGAGTTTCTTTGGACTGTTTTACAAAAATCCATGTTTTTAGATTTTTGCAAAACAGTGCATATACATTTCAGTGAGAAGTAAGTTACACATTTTTTGGTAGTTGAATTATTTGCTGTGATATGTCTGGTATTTTATATCTGTCAGAATTGGACATGATAGGGTCAGGCTATTAGAGTTAGGCTGGTTTGCAGGGGTCTATAACGATTGTTAGGAAGACAATTGGAAGAACAACAAATATCAGGAAGACAATTGGTATGACGACCATTGGAAGGATACGACAATTGGTAAGATGCCACAATTGGTAGGAAGTTGATTGGTAGAATTACAATTAGCAGGGCGACAACTGGTAGGATGACCATTGGTAAGATATATCAGTTGGTAGGATATGGCAATGGATAGATAGGATGCCACAATTGGTAGGATTTTTTTATTTTAAAAAGTCTTTTTAATGGTTTCCTCTTTCCTTTAGTCCAGTTTTAACAGCCTTTATTTTTTGACTATGTTTCAGGCATGTCTGGTTTTAACATGGCCAAATTTCATCACACTGAACGCAAAAAAGGAAGCTAATTTTTGACGGTTATTCTTACAATCATAAAGCAGATTCAGCTAAGACTTATTGGGTTAGTGAGAAGTGGAAGATACATAAGGGTAGAGCTCACAATGATAATCAATGTGATAAGATGGTTCAACAGTATTCGTTAAAGGTGATCATTCTCAACCGCCTGACACCACTCGCATTGAAGCTTTAAAAGCAGTTAATGTTCAACAACAGGCATAAAATGCTCCAGAATTAACACAAATTATAATTTATTGAATCAAGCTCCTTTAGCTTCATTAGTTAACTTGCAATGCGTTAATTGCTTGAAACAAATGATTCAGCGAAAGCGTCAAGGAGCAGCACCACCTCAGCCAAAGGATTTAATGGATCTTCAAATTCCTGATGACTTTAAACAAACTGTTCCCACTGACAGAATCCTAGAATATTTTGACTTGCTGATGAGAAACTTTCCTGCTGAAGCAGAAGCAGTAGAGAATTATTTTGAGAATATGACAAAATTGATCCTGGAAAAGAATTTTTGCATTGCGAGTTTGGAACAACTATGAAAGAGTTTTAAACAATCTACCAATATTAGTTGAGGCATGGCATTGTTGCTTTCATTCCCTAGCTTGTTGTGATCACCCAATTTTTTGGTGTTTGATTGCTGCTCATAAAAGCGAGCAGGTGTTTTTTTTGAATGCAGAACCGAACAACTGTTAGGTGGCTAGCAGGAACAAATGAAAAAGATATACTCTATGTTGACCTTGATAAGTGCATCAAATGTATTGTTGAAAAATTTGCAACCTGTTCATTTTCTTCGTGTCTTGAATTATAAATTTTGTGAACACATTACAATCAACCTTACAATCATATTACAATCAACCTTAGAGTTAACAAAGCGTTTTTTTAGGTGTTTCACTTAGTAAAAACTAGGGGCCTCTTCTATTAAACTGCGCTAGCAGTTTCTAGCACGGGCAGCTGCACTGAATGGCCTGCGCTGCTTCCAATTCTCATAGAATACCTCCATGAATGGCGGTCCAGTGCTGTAGGGGGCAGGAGCTTTCAGCCTCCTGCCCTTCTCTCCCCAAGCGGCACCAGCAGAGCGGCAAGCAGGCAGATGCAAGTTTCTTGCTTCCTGCCTTGTCCTGCGCCCCTCTGTGAATGTCTCTCCCAGGTCTCATGAGCAGGAGAGAAGTGCAGGAGGCTGAAAGCTCCTGCCCTACAATGCTGGACCGCCATTCATGGAGCGGCAAGGCATGAAGCGAAAAACCCGTGCCATCTTGCCGCTCCGACTCTGCTGCTGCCTGGGGAGAAAGCCGGATGGAAGGGCAGGAGGCTGAAAGCTCCTGCCCTATAGCGCTGTACTGCCCGTACCGCCGGAGAAATGAAGGCAGGGGAGGGCGGGTTAGTTAATATTTGCTGCATAAGATGCACCCTTATTTCCACCCACTTCCAGAGGACGTTATAGGGCAGAATACAGTACTGGGATTTAAGAGAGGATTGGACATTTTTCTGCTGGAAAAGGGAATACAAGGGTATAAATAGAGGATTACTGCTCAGGTCCTGGACCTGTTGGGCTGCCGCGTGAGCGGACCGCTGGGCAAGATGGACCTCAGGTCTGACCCAGCAGAGGCATTGCTTATGTTCACTTTTTTTGGGGGGAAAAGTGCATCTTATAAAGCTAAAAATACGGTAGTTTATATCCCTAAACTCTTCCTCCTCAGTCCACAGAGGGAAAAGAAAAGGTCACAATCTAATCCATAGAAACATGATGGCAGATAAAGGCCAAATGGCCCATCTAGTCTGCCCATCCGCAGTAACCATTATCTCTTTCTCTCTCCGAGAGATCCTACGTGCCTATCCCAGGCCCTTTTGAATTCAGACACAGTCTCTGTCTCCACCACTTCTTCTGGGAGACTGATCCATGCATTTACCACCCTTTCTGTAAAAAAGTATTTCCTTAGATTACTCCGGATCCTATCACCTCTTAATTTCATCCGATGCCCTCTCATTGCAGTTTCCTTTCAAATTAGAGACTCGACTCATGCGCATTTATATTATGTAGGTATTTAAACGTCTCTATCATATCTCCCCTCTCCCGCCTTTCCTCCAAGTATACAGATTGAGATCTTTAAGTCTGTCCCCATATGCCTTATGATGAAGACCACGTACCATTTTAGTAGCCTTCCTCTGGACCGACTCCATCCTTTTTATATTTTTTTGAAGGTGCGGCCTCCAGAATTGTACACAATGTTCTAAATGAGGTCTCACCAAAGTCTTATACATGGGCATCAATAACTCCTTTTTCCTACCGCTACCCCTGAACACCCCCTCAAAGTCCCCTGGTGTCCTATACAGAATCAGGGCTTACATCCTGACAGCCATGGAACCTCAAAGAACCATTAATGCATACTTTTCCCTCTAAAAGCATGCATTTTTATAAATTATAGAATGATCATGATTGTAGTTTACATAAAGGGAGGGGGAGTTGACAAGCCTAAAAAGTAATTGAGGAGGAGTGCAAGGCTGAAGGTTCACGTCATAGGGCATCCAATACTCTTACACTGTGATGCCTTAAACAGAGAAAAGGGAAAAATTAGAAGCTACAGATGCTGCATCAAGTGAACACCCATATTGTTTTAGAAGCTATAAGCGTTATGAATTCATTTGCTTTTTTTGAATGGCAGCTTGCAACTGATAGAAATAGGTCTAGGGCAGGGATCTCAAAGTCCCTCCTTGAGGGCCGCAATCCAGTCGGGTTTTCAGGATTTCCCCAATGAATATGCATTGAAAGCAGTGCATGCACATAGATCTCATGCATATTCATTGGGGAAATCCTGAAAACCCGACTGGATTGCGGCCCTCAAGGAGGGACTTTGAGATCCCTGCCCTAGACCTATTTCTATCAGTTGCAAGCTGCCATTCAAAAAAAGCAAATGAATTCATAACGCTTATAGCTTCTAAAACAATATGGGTGTTCACTTGGTGCCCAACCCTTCCTGCCGACAAAACCCACGATCGCCAGCAGGAAGATGCTCAACCCTTCCTGCTGACAGAACCTGCCTCCCCCCCCCCACCGGAAGATCGCTGGTAAGAGGGTGCCCAACTCCTCCTGCCAGACCCCCAAGGAGGGGTTCTGGGTTGGGGGCTTTCATTGGGGAGGGGGTCCGGCAGGAGGGGTTGGGCACCCTCCTGCCGGCGATCTTAAGGGGGGCTGTTGGGGGATCCAGCAGGATGAGTTAGGCACCCTCCTGCCAGCGATCTTCGGGGGGAGGCCATTGGGAGGTCCGGCAGGAAGAGTTGGGCACCCTCCTGCTGGCAATCTTCAGGGGGGCCATTGGGGGGGGGTCCGAGGAGGGGCATTTTAAACCCGATCCTGTAACCGGCGTCTACAACATGGATGTCGGTTACAGAATCGGGTTAACTTTGGGCGGGTGTAGGCCCGATTCTATATAGGACGCCCAGGACTGGAGTTCTATACAGAATTCAGGCCTGTGTGTCTAACAGCCACATAACTCACAGCCTCAGGGGCAGGAATAATATTTAAGAAATGGTAGATCAAGCCTAGCTGCCTTGGATAGGCCCACTTTTGCTATTGGATACTAAGCAGAATAAGGCCTTGCTAATACCTGGATGGGGATTACCGAGGAATACCAGGTGCTGTCCCACTCCTATACTCTGCCTTGAAATATCACAGGGAGGATCCCTCAGTGTGCATGCAGCCATGAGTCGGTGGTCGACTCAAAGGCATACCCACACCCAGTAGATCCGTGACTCATTTATTTAATATTTCTCGACTTGCTTTAGGGAGCTAAGGTCTCCTAGGTGGAGCACATTCCCTGGCCTACACCCTGCAGCTCCGTAACCCCGCTCCTACCTTCTCTAGCTAGACACACGCAAGGCGGGCAAAAAGAAAGCTCGAGCGGCCGGCTTCCGGCGTGTGCGTGCGCATGCGCGCTGTGGGGCCGGAGAGCGTGCGTGTGCGCGAGCGCCCAGCATCGGTTCCCTCGTCTCGCTTTGCCCTGCGGCTGCGAAGCCCCTTCCTTCCCGCCGAGCAGGCAGGCAGGCGCCATGCCCAACATCGTGCTCTTCAGCGGTAGCTCGCACCAGGACCTGTCGCAGAAAGTGGCCGACCGGCTCGGCCTGGAGCTCGGCAAGGTGGTAACCAAGAAATTCAGCAACCAGGAGACCAGGTGAGTTGACGGAGCCCCCCCTAGGTCAGTGAGAAGTTTCCGTTGAGCGGTTCTCTGCCGTACGAGACCAAAAATCTTGAACGTTAATCGTCGTTTTTCGTGCCGTAGCGGGGTGTTCTCGGTAACCGTAGCCATTGCCGTGCTCGGTGCTGCAGTTTGGGAATGATTTCGGAAGCTGCTTTGTTTTTTTTTTTTGGGCTCTGCTATAGTTGCTTTCTCTCTCTTGCGGAAAGCATTAATGCTGTCTGCTGGAAGGGTAATGAAGCCGGTGTATTTGCTTGATCCACCAAGAAGCTGACTCGTTTTTTTGTTTGGTAAGTTTATTGCTGTTGTGGAGAGTTATTCGGCTGATCTTGTTGGAGGGGGGAGTTAGCGGCTGGTCGTGCATAGTGTCTGTTTTGCGAGTGCAGTAATAATAGGTGGAGGTGTTGTGAGCCGACCGTAAAAAACGGTTGAAGGATATTCGGACCTGGCCAAAGGCAAGATCCTCTCAACGGTAATGGAACGGGTCCGGGTAAGTCGGATCTCCCGGATCCATCAGGGCCGGCATAACAGCCCTCGCAGAGATGAACGGAGAAGGTTCAGAATCAGATCAAAGCCCTTGCGTTGTTTGGTCAATGAAGCCTTGAACATAGCAACCTCATAATATCCCGCCGTTAAAATGTATGCTATTTATCATTGATAAATGAAGAGGATGAAAGATAGCCATGTGATTCGAAATCTATTGAAAGCAGTTCGTCTCTGGTCTTTATCACATTTAGTACTAGAGGGAACAGATCAACTTGTAGAAGAGCTGCACATGTTATGCGATGAAGTTAAATTTAAAGGTATGAGGGGCCGCTGAAAAGTTCTCAGCCCAACCAAGAAGAGAATGAGGTGGAGCCATGAAACATAAGTTATTGCACACTTTTCTTGACACCTTACCTTTCAGTGATATGAAAAGTGTCTCAAGAAAAGTGTGGAATAACTTTTCAGCTGCATGTGAAGTACAGCTTATGAAATTCTTTCCTGCTACTGTTGTTGTCTGTGTGTCTGTCCTGGAGGTGAGATAGGATGGTTTAGTGGTATGTATGAATGACATGCTATCCAAACATTTCTTTGGTTTCTAAACAAAAATAAAGTGTGATGACGGTGTCAGTGGGTTTCAGTGGGTTGGCATTATACATATAACAACTAGCAAAATACAGGCCCCTCTCCATATTCTCGGGTTTAAGATTTGTGACTTCGGTTATCGGCAAGTCTCTAAACCCTAACCGATCCCTGCCTCCCTGACCTCTCCACACCTTACTTCTAAAACCTGGTTGTCTAGCGGTGAAGTGGGCCAGGAGTGATTTTCCTGCACTCCTGCCCCATGCACAGCCATGAACAAAAATGAGTTCCAACTGTAGTCTTGTGAGACTACAGGAACTCAAGGCAGCCATTTTTGTTCATGGCTCTGCATGGGGCAGGAGTGAAGGAAGATCGCTCATGGCCCGCTTCACCGCTAGACCACCAGGCTTTTTGTAGTTTTATAACCACATTCAAAGCGGTTTACATATCTATCCTGGTGGGTTCACAATCTCTCTAATGTACCCGGGGCAGTGGAGAATTAAATGACTCATTCAGGGTCACAAGGAGCAGCGCAGGTTTGAACCCACAACATCAGGGTGCTGAGGCTGTTGCGTTAACTACTACGCCACACTCCTCTAACAAAAAAGTTCCAACAGCTACTGTTAGTAGGTCTTTTACTAATGATTAGCACACATTATCTGCAACATGATCAATTTTACTCCTGCTGTAGATAACATGTGTTGTTAGTAAAAAGATCCCTTAATATCCAGTTGGCTTTGGATTTCAGCAGAACTTTCTATTCAGACTTTACCAAGAAAGGTAAGCTGGAAAGGGCTCTTAGAAAACAGTAGCCCACGCCCTGCACAGTAATTCCTCACCAAGTTTTCCTTAAATTGGTCCTGAAAATGTACAAGATAAATATTAATAGTGCATTGTCTAGTGCTTTCTTTATTTTCTTGATGCCTTTTTCATTAAAATTGTGGCTTTGAATCTTTCTAGTGTTGTGTATTATTAGAACATTGTCTCATGGATGTAATTTTAATTTCTTCATATTTTTATATTCTTTGGTTCATTAATCTGTACAAAAAAATGGTTTTCAGGCTCTGACCAATAAAAAAAGATATATTGTTTTTAGGTACTGTATTTTTCGCTCCATAAGACGCATCTGACCATAAGACGAAAACCCAAGAAAAAATATTCTGAACCAAATTGTTCCTCTGAGCCCATCCCCGTAAAAAAATAGACAAATATACTGCAGCAGACAGATTTTGATCATTAAATTGAAATCCTACCTTTATTGTCTGGTGATTTTTGGTTGCACTAGATAGTTCTTTCTTTCTTTTCTTACTTCCTCAGGCCCAACAATTTTCTTTCTATTCCCTCCCTCCCTTCCTTTTTCCTTCCCGAGTTCTTGCTTCCCCTCCCCTCACTGCCTTCCAGCCTTTGTCCTTCCTCCTGCATCGAAGCCTGACAGCCTGCCTCCCTCCCACACTGAAGCCTGCATGCCTTCCTTCCTGCCATGCTGATTCCTCCTCCCTGGTCTGCCACTCGCCCACTGCTGCCGCAACTCCACGAAGCCTTCTTCCTCCCTGCCACGCCGATTCTTCCTCACTGGTACGCCAACAGACACTGCCACCACTGCAGAATGACCCCTCTGAGCTCCACCACCCCTCCCTCCCCTGGAACCAGACTTATTAGCAGGCGCCATAAGGAGCACAAAAAAACCAAGGTAAACCCCAACCTACCATCACCCCACTACCCCAAATAACCAGAGGCTCACCTCCCAGGCCATAAACCGGTGCCACTAGCACACTCGCACCAAGCTACACCCCTGAACTTGCCACCTCAAGGCCCCACCACACCCCAGGAACTGCAGCACTGCTCATCTCTCAGGAGCCCGAAGATCCCTCCACAGAAGACCAAAACCCGGCTCCTCTGATCAAAATGAGGCTCCTGCACTCCTGGACTGCAACGCACTCAAAACGAGGCTCCGGCACTCCTGGACCGCAGAGCACACCCGATGCAGCTATCGACACGGCAGCAGCTGACTCCTGCTGCCGACAGGGCAAAGCGGCTGCCGATTCCTGCTGCCAACAGGGCAAAGCGGCTGCCAACTCCTGCGCGCAAATCCACGAAGGGCTAGCGGCTTGCAATCGGGCCCACAAGCCTTCCTCCGACGTCAATTCTGACGTTGGAGATAAGGTCTGGGCTAGCGATTGGCTGGCCTGGACCTTCTCTCCGACGGGAATTGACATTGGAGTAAGGATTGTGGGCCTGATTGCACATTGCTGGCCCTTCTCTTCCTTTCCTGCAACGGCGAACAAGTAAAAGGGTGGCGGGGGGATGACGGAGTGGCAACGAGCAGCAACAGAACACTGGGGGGGGGCGCAGAGGTGTATTTGGGGGTGAAAAAAGTGTCTTATGGAGCAAAAAATACGGTAGGTTAGTGAAAGGAGGCAGTGCAGAAGCTGGATTGTCTGTGTAGTATAGAAATGACCAGGGAAAAGTAGAAATGCTAGAAACATAATGGCAGATAAAAGCCAAATGGCCCATCTAGTCTGCTAAACCAGGACTTTCCAAATCTGTCCTGCTGCAGCCAATGGAGTTTCAGGATATATGTATATACTGGAAATCAAGCTTATGCAGATTTCTCATGCATATAGCTTTGTGGATATCCTGAGAACAAAATTGACTTGGGGGGGAGGTCACCAGATAGGTTTGGAAAGTCCTGTATTAAATGAACAGTTTTGTTAAGTGTTCTCTGAAAAAAAGGATTAAAGACAAGCCACAGATAAAATTTAAAAAGTCATAGATGTTAATGTCATAGATGTTGCACCATTTACAGAATGCAGTATCTTGCAAAGCTATGGAGCTGCATTGGATATTATAGGAGCTCAGATGCTCTGGATGTCTGCTGAGTTAAGATCATTTTAGAGAAGAAATGGTTCCATTGGCTGGAGAAGGTTAGATGGGATGTTGTGTTGAGGAAGAGGTGGGAAATTTGGCAAGGTAACCTTATCCCAGTGTGGATATGTTGATGAAAAAATTCATAAAGGAAATGAGATTAGTGGGGTTCAAGACAGCATTTGTTTTATTTATTAGAGCAGGGAGTCTCAAATCGGTCTTCAGGACTTAGGCAGTCTGCTTTTTCAAGATATCTATAATGGATATGCATGAGAGATTTAATGTTGTTTATGCATCCTGAAAACCTGTCTGGTGGGGAGTGTCCCAAGCACTGGGTTGAGAACCACATTTTCTTTGTTTTATAGGTTTAGATTGGAGAAAGGGGGAAAAGGAACACTAAAATATGTGCATGGCAGATACCGGTACTTTAGCACAAAGTTAACAAGCTCATATTGTGAAGAGTTTGACTTGCACAGGTGCAAAATATTTTGTGAATATTGGTGTAGACATTTACAGTGCAGTTTTTTGTAATAGCTAGCAGAATAAATCATACAATAGTATTAAATTAGCTCAAGTAGTTAAATTGACTTGAGGCTTTCATATTTACTGTATAGAGAACACTATGTTCTTTTGTAATTTGCCAGGTAATATATGACAAGATCTGTTTTCTCTAATTTAGTCATTTTCCAACTCTAGAAGACATGCTGCATTCAGTGATATGATCCTGCAGATTATTTGTGTCCCTTGTGTGCTATATGACCTGCTTCTACTGCCCTTAACTATGATTTAAACTTTTTAAACTCCCCTCACATCTTAATTGCATTGTACTAGGTCTGTGGTAAAATTGACATCTCAAAACATTTTAGTTTAGTCATTTTTTTGGTTGATAGTACAAATACATCTTTAAAACCTGCAAACTGTGGATAAGAGAGGGGAAAAAATCACTTAGGGAGTGGCACTGAAGAGAGACCTTTGCAGGACCTTTCTTATCTATACATTGTAACAAAAAATAGAACTTAAATTCTAACACTGGATAGTTTAACCCTGCTTACTTAAATAAGAACTTATGGGGTTTTTTTTTTCTTTTGTTCACTTCAAGTTGGCATGAAAAAAATTATGTAGGTGGTAATTTATTTATTTTTTTATTGTTCTTGATTTTTTTTTAAACATGTTCTATCCCCATATTTTGACAGTGGCTTCAAAGCTTTTGAGCCTGGGTTTGGTCCCAAATCAACAGTTTGTTTCATTTGGGCAGACAGCCGGTAGAAAAAAGTTTAGGTGCCTGCCCCCACACCCCAGATCTGCAGTTAAATACACATATAAAAATTTATCAGAACAAAACCCTCCTCCCAACCCCAAAGTTCATAGTACATCATTGCTTCACAGTCTGGCCAAACCATCAGCTAGCTAATTTTCAAAATATGTCATTTTTCAACTTTTTCAAACCAAGTACCTCCTAAGTCTAACAAATATTAACTGAGTACCCCTACCCAAGCTCCGCCTCTGACCCCACCCATATAATAATAGTACTAATTGTAATGCAATTTCTTCCATTCATTTTTCATATACACAGAATATAATCTTATTAATACACTAGTCTTTAAGCCCGTTACATTAACGGGTGCTAGAAAGCAGCCCCCTTTCCCTCTCCCCCTCCAGTTCCTCCCTGTCTCTCCGTAGCCCCCCTTCTGTCTTCCCCCTAAGCAAAATGATCTGTCTCCCAGCACACCCCTTCCCCCCAAAGCAGACCCCATTCCCTCTGCCCCTCCAGTTCCTCCCTGACTGTCTCCGTGGCCCCCCTTCTGTTTCCCCCCCCCCCCCAAGCAAAGCTGTCTGCCTCCAAGCTCACCCCTCCCCAAAGCAGGCCCCTTTCCCTCGCCCGCTCCAGTTCCTCCCTGTCTCTCTGTGGCTCCCCTTCTGTCTCCCCCCCCCCAAGCAAAGCTGTCTACCTCCAAGCACAGCCCTTCCCCAAAGCAGGCCCCTTTCCCTCTCCAGCTCCAGTTCCTCCCTGTCTCTCCGTGGCCCCCCTTCTGTCTCCCCCCCAAGCAAAGCTGTCTGCCTCCAAGCACACCCCTCCCCCAAAGCAGGCCCCTTTCCCTCTTCCTCTTCCTTCTTCCCAGTTCCTCCCTGTCTCTTCGTGGCCCACCCGATTTTATCTTCTCGCGGTCTGGCCAGCTCCCCTAGTCCCTTGCCGCCGCCACCCCCTTCCCTTCCCGCAGTCGACAAACCTCTTGGCTCCAGCAGCGGCCGCAGCACTGTAAACACGCTGCTTCGCGGCCTCTACTGCCCCGATTTTCTCTTCCGTGTCTCTGATGATGTCATCAGAAAAACGGAAGAGCAAATCGGGGCAGTAGAGGCCGCGAAGCAGCGTGTTTACAGTGCTGCGGCCGCTGCTCGAGTCAAGAGGTTTGTCGACCAAGGGAAGGGAAGGGAGTGGCGGCGGCGGCGGCGGCAAGGGACTAAGGTAGCCGGCCAGACCGCGAGAAGAGAAAATCGGGTGGGAGGCTCAACGGGGATTGGGGGTTATGAGGGGCGAAGACGATGACGAAGACTGAGCCCTTGCTTTCTCCCTAGCTCCCAGTGCCCTACCGGTCTGTACACTGCGATCTGGAGAGCAGGGAGTTCAACGGTTGCGGCTGGCAAGCAATGCGGCTGGGAAGCAGTAAGGCTGGGGACTCGCGCATGCGCACGTCTGCAAAGCCACGGACATACATCTCAGGGATTTCAGATCACGCAGATCTGAGTGCGCATGCGCGTCTAGCGTTTTATTATATTAGATAATGGTAACCATAAAATTAAAAAAATACAAAATACATTGTACGCAGAGAAAATGTTAATTATCATTTATATTCATTTTTTTTTCAAAGAGGTCAAGACAGATGACTTTAAAATATGCAATGTCAACTCAGTAACAACTACAGAAAAATTGATTAATATAGTGCAAAATATAGACAGCATATATTATTGCTTTGAAATTTTTTTGATAATGTGATTATATCTAACTTTTATTAAACTTGAAACTTGATATAAATTCTCAAAGCTGACACATTTCGATCACTCTCTCTCACTCACACACTTATGCCCAGCAATTCTCCATTTCTATTCCTTCCCTCCTATGTCCTAAGTTAATGCCCCCTCCCTCCCTTCTGTGTCCCAAATTCGTGTACCCCCTTGCCTTCCAGCCCTTGTCCCAGAATCTTGCCCCTCCCATGTCCCAACGCGCTCCTTCCTCCCCCCTCTTTTCTCCCAGATCATGTTCCCACTTCTCCCTTACTTGCTCATTCCAGGGCCACATGCTTCCTTCATGGCTGTCCAGCTGGGCTGCTCCTTCTGCCTTCAAGGCATTTGTTGCAGGGACATATGGGCAGCGGTAATCCTATTTCCTAAACTGTAATGTTCCTGGAAATGTCCAGTTAGCTTCTTTGTAATCCGCCTAGAACTGCAAGGTACGAGCGGAATAGAAGTCATACACAAACTCGTCACCAGCAGTTTAGAAACAGGATCTCTTCCAAAACTCTGGAAACATTTGAATTCATCCAATTCTCAAAAATCCAAAGGCAAATCGTAATGACATCACAAACTTTCGCCCAATAACTAAAATTCCATTCTTAGCTAAACTGGTGGAATAGGTAGTATTCAATCAGATATCTGACTTTATAGATAAAACGGGAGCGTTTCATCCTAATCAAACAGGATTCCGGAAACATTATTCAACAGAACACTCGATGATAGGTATGACTACAGCTATCTTTTATTTTCTGGAACACCACCGATCTGTCCTTCTTATATCCATAGACCTCTCTTCCACATTCGACACCATTGATCACCGTCTTCTTATAAAAAGATTTTAATTCTCTGGAATCAGTGATATTTTTCAGATAGATCGTCAAATGTTATCTTTAATAATTATTTATTTATATACCGGTTCTAAGTGGCTTACAGCATGAGAAAATCAATATATACATACATTTGCAATAAAAATCGCAATAAAATACAATGAAAGGTAGTACATACATTTCAATGAAATTGATCAGAATAAAAGGTACAAAACATTTCAATAAAATTGATCAAGATGAAAAAGCAAACCATGCAGGTAAGAAACATAAAAATAGAATGCAAACATGGTTGAAATAGGGGAAAAGGTAAAACCATTACGATGTCAGCCTATTAAATAATTCCTACTAGTAATTTCCTAAAATCTAAATAAGAAGAATCTAAATAATTCCTATTAGTAATTTCTTAAAATCTAAATAAGAAGAAGCTTCTTATATCATTTTTCTGAGCCATGTATTCATTTTAGTGGCCTGAAAAGAGAAAGTTTTCTCAAGGACCCTCTTGTAACAGCAAGATTTTATAGAAGGATAAGTAAATAACTGCACTCTCCGTGTATTTTTATTAAAATGACTCCAAGAAAAATGAGAAAGGAGATAACCTGGTGCCAGACCAAATGCTACTTTGTAACAAATGCAATAAAATTTAAACAATACTCTAGACCACAGTTCTTCAACCACCGGTCCGCAGACCGGTGTCGGTCCGCAGGAAATTTTTGCTGGTCTGCGCAGGGCCGGCAAAATCAACATCTAAAGTCTGCGCTGGGCCGGAGAGATCTTGGGGAGCCTCCGACAGTGGCTTTCTCCCCTCTCTGCAGCTCTCCTTTACTTCCCAGCGCAGCGATTCACGAAGGCAGCCTCGGAGCTTTTGCTGAGTCGTGGCTGCCTCTGATGATGCAACTTCCTCTTTCCTCAGAGGCGGCGCGACCCAACAAAGAACCCGAGGCTGCCTTCCTGAATAGCTGCGCTGGGAAGTAAGAGCTGCTGGGAGGGGAGAAAGCCACTATCAGAAGCTGCTGGGCAAGGGAAAAAAAGTGACAGCTGCTACTGGAGAGGGAGAAGGAGAGATGCTTCTGGAAGGGGAGGAGGGAAAGGAATCTGGGAAGCTGCTGGGCAAGGAAAAAAAGGGACAGCTGCTACTGGAGAGGGAGAAGGAGAGATGCTTCTGGGAGGGGAGGAGGGAAAGGAATCTGGGAAGCTGCTGGGCAAGGGGAAAAAGGGACAGCTGCTACTGGAGAGGGAGAAGGAGAAATGCTGTTGGGAGGGGAGGAGGGAAAGGAATCTGGGAAGCTGCTGGGCAAGGGAAAAAAAGGGACAGCTGCTACTGGACCTGGAGGGAAGGAGAAGGAGAGATGCTGCTGGGAGGGGAGGAGGGAAAGGAGTCTGGGAAGCTGCTGGGCAAGGGAAAAAAGGGACAGCTGCTACTGGAGAGGGAGAAGGAGAGATGCTGCTGGGAGGGGAGGAAGGGAAGAGAGTTACTGCTGGATAGGAGGAGGAGGGAAGGGAGAATGAAAAAAGGAAGGAAACAGCTGGCAGAGAGATTAGAGGAGGGGAAGGGGAGATACAGGCATGAGAAAGTAGAGAGATTGATGATAGGAAGGGGTCAGCAGAAAAATAAGCAGAGAGGGCAACGATGATAGATCTGGTGTAGGAGAGATAAAAATGAAGAGAGCAATGAAGCTGGAATGAATCATGTAAAAAGGAGAGAGGGGTACAAGCTGGATGGAAAGGGGAGAGGGGCATAGAAAGAAGACAGATACCATATGGAAGAGGGAGAGGACAGACAGTGGATGGAAGGGGCAGATGCTGGATTGAAGAGACAGAGAGGGCAGACGCTGAAAGGAAGAGAGTAAAAAGAAGATTGAAAGCAGAAACCAGAGACGACAAAAGATAGAAAAAAATAATTTTATTTCTATTTTGTGATTAGAATATATCAAATTTGAAATATATATCCTGCTAGAGCTGGTGTTAGACATAACTGGGGATTGCAAAACCCAGGAAGTGCTTCTTTAGCTTCCAGCTGGCTTAGGGCGCTCTCTGATCAGGGGGCAGTTGCCCTATTTGCACTTCCCTAAAACTATTCCTGTCATGTGTGACTGCAGTATTCTGTTAGCATGATATTTCTGTGTAGCATTCTGTAATAATTTGGCTTGTTCAGTTTTCTTGATAGTAGAGGGGATATATATGAAGGGGAGGGGAGACGGGTTTTGTTGATCCTTGCTCTGAATTATTTGTATTTATAAAATGACAATTGTACAGAATATTGTTTCTTTATATACTTTAATAAAATACATTCAATCTAAAATCATAACTGAGGCTTGTGTGGATGGGATCAGATGATTTGTGGGGACTGAGCTCACGGAGATGGGGCGGAAACGGGGTTTTTAAATTTTAGTCCTAGTAGTTTGCCGGTCCACAAAATAATTCTTTTTTTTCTGCCGGTCCACGGGTGTAAAAAGGTTGAAGAACACTGCTCTAGACTCCACCGGTAGCCAGTGCAGTTTGTGATAGAAGGGAGTGATATGCTCCCATTTTTTTTAAGCCAAAAATGAGGCAAACAGCAGTGTTCTGGACTATCCTTAATCTCTTAAGAATTTTCAAATAAGACCCTACATATACAATATTACAGTAGTCCAGTATACTTAAAATGGAAGATTCCACCAACAACCGAAAAGAGACTTCATCAAAATATTTCTTGATGGTACGAAGCTTTCAGAGCACTGAAAAACATTTCTTAATAAGTAAATTGGTGTGTTTCTCCAATGTAAGGTGTTTATTCAGCGTTACCCCTAATATTTTAATGGATTGTTCTATATTGTAATCCAACCCATTCACACATAGCATTGTTTCTCTGAGCTTATCATTAGGTGTTGCCAGAAAGAATTTAGATTTTTCCTTATTCAATTTCAATTTGAAAGCTGTCATCCAAAGCTCAATCTGATTTATAATAGTTGCAAGAAAGTTTGTAAATTCAGATGACAGACAAAAAATGGGATGACTATAGTAATATCGTCTGCATAAATATAGAATTTAAGCTTTAAGCTTTGCAACAAATTTCCCAGAGAACCAAGATAAATATTAAACAAGGTAGGGGAAAGGGGGGAACCCTGCGGTACCCCACAGGCATTTACTTAATGAAATGATAAAATATCGTCTTTGCACACCTGATACGATCTTTTACCCAGGACACCACAAAACCAGTTCAAGACATTTCCTGAAATTCCAATGGATTCTAGTCCAAAATTATAATGTGATCAACCAAATCAAATGCACTGCTTAAATCAAGCTGGAGAATAAGAGCACTTGTACCCTGGCTATATAATAAATGCAGGTAATCTAACAACGAGGCCATAACAGTTTCGGTACTGAAACCTGACCGAAAACCAGATTGATTGTCATGCAAAAATATTAAACTTATTCAAATGTGTAACCAATTCAAAATTGACCAACTTCTCCAATAACTTAGTGGCCAAGGGAATATTAGCTATAGGTTTGAAATTAGATGCAATGCTAGCAGATTCTTTAACATTGTTTCTAATTGGTGTAATCACAGTTTGACCAAGTTTCTCTGGGAACATCCCTATAGATAATAAACAATTGATCCATAGCAGCAAATTGGCCTTAAAATTGACCGGAGCAACTTTCATAACATTAGGCGGACAACTATCAAGTCTGCTGCAAGGTTTTACATACCTGTTGTAGAATTTATTAAAAGTTTGCCAATCTATTTCTGTAAATTTATTCCAACACAAATCCACTCTAGAATCATCAAATTATCCCAGGACAAGCAGGCAGCATATTCTCTACATGTGGGTGACGTCATCCACAGAGCCCCGCCGCAGACAGCTTTTCAAGCAAACTTGATTGAAGATCTCAAAGTTTGTTAGTGCATGTGCCTTCCTGCTCCACTAGAGGGCGCATCCCCTCTTCGTGGTCTTCAATTCTTAGTGTTCCGCAGAGCCAAAAAGACCTGTCTCTCTTCTCTGCGTTCTTCTAAGTGCCTTTCTAGCACCGCGGCTTCTTTATTTTGTTCGGGAGTCGCTGTGCGGTTTGTTCTTCGTTATTGCTCTTGATCGAGTATTTTTGTCATTCGACTCGGTGACCGGGGGTTCCCGGTTCGCTGTGGCCGCTTGACCTCACATGGCCGCGGCCGTTTGTCCCTTATATCCCAGCCTCTTACCGGGTTTAAGAAATGCTCCCAGTGTGGTCGGGTTATTTCAATAACAGACCTGCACCGCTTGTGTATTCTGTGCCTGGGTGCTGATCACCCAACGGATTCCTGTTCTCGTTGTGCAACTCTTCAACCTTGGGCTCTTCGGCGGCGTAGGGCCAGAATTGCGGAGCTCTTCGCCATGGAAGCTGCTCCTGCTTCGACCCCGGTCTCGGCCTCGACATCAGCCTCGAAGACCTCGGCCCCAAGAAAGTCTCCCTCGACCTCGAAGGTCTCAGCGGCCTTGACCTCAAAGACCTCGGCTCCGGGTAAGTCCCCTCTTCCTCCTTCAGGTTCAGTTCAGCTGCCGAAGAAGCCTCCCTCGGAGTCTCTGGCCATCCAGGCGGTGAGTTTAGTCCCGCCGGCCCGACGAGACCACCCTCCAAGACCTCTAAGCGTGCTTCCACCATACGGGAATACTCTTCCTCGAGGTCGCCCTCGGTGGAACTCACTGCTGCACCTGCCCAGCCTAATATGGTCATGGTGCCGATGTTTGAGGAGGTGCTGAAGGCGATCATCTCCTCGGAGCTCTCCTCCGCTTTGGCTCAGCTCGCTCCTGCCTCGACCTCGCGCGTTGTTGACCAGCCTGAGTGTCGCGTCGAGGTTTCTCGGGGCAAGGTGCGTCAGTCTCAGCGTCTGTCCTCGTCTGACTCCTCGCCCCTTCCATCGAGGCATGCTTCACCCTCGAGCTGGCCTCGGTCGAGGCGTCTTACGCCCTTGTCTAGGCAAGTTGCAAAGCATCCCCGGGACTCTCCCCTGAGGTGGGGTAGGTCCCCAAGTCCTTGCACTACAGGGTCCATTAGAACCTCAGACCTCACCTTGTCCAACCCGAGTCTGCTGAGGTCGCCTGTCCAATCAGGGACCCCGATCTGAGAGGAGCCAGTCTCGGGGGGCCCTGCCTCTTTTTCCCGGGGCTTGTCTTCGGGCTGGGGTTCTCCGGGGCGGTGTCATCGGACCTCGGTGGCCCGGACCCCGGGGTTCTCCCCTCTGGGGACTTCTAAGCGCAGGCTCTCGTCGACTTCCCCCCCCCCCCCCCCCCCCCAGTTCTTTTAGCGGGGCTTCCTCGGCGTCCATGCTGGTGGATACAGATATGCCAGCGCAGTATTCCAGGGAGGCTTCCCCCTCCTTTTCGGCTGCCTTGCGGTCACGTTCGACCACTCCCCTTGAGGGGCATTCTGAGGGCAGGCCCTCTTCCTTTACTAGATTTCGTTCAGGACATGGGGAAGGCGTTAAATTTGTACCTCCAGTCAGATTCCAAGTATATCAAGGAGTATTTGGAGGAGATGGAGCTTCCCTACCCTCCTAGGGAGTCCTTGAGGCTCCCCTTGAATCTGGTGCTGCAACAAACTTTCTTTCGCAATCTGGAGACTCCTTATGCTATCCCGGCCATTCCATCCAAAATGGAGTCTCGGTACCGGACGGTGCCCTGCAAAGGCTCAGCTTTCCCACCAATCTTTGGTGGTGGAGTCTACCCTCAAGAAGTCTCACCTGTTCACCTGTCCAAGGTGTATGCGGCTGTCCCGCCGGGCCGGGAGGGCCGGACTATGGATAAGTTTGGGAGACGCCTATATCAGAACTCCATGATGGTGAACAGAGTCCTGAATTACAACTTTACCTTTACATCCTATCTCAAGTTGTGTATTAAGTCCCTTCCATCTTTCGAGGACGATTTGCCTGCCAAACGCCATGCGGAGTTGCAGGCTTGTGTATACTCTGTCGTAGCTTCGGCTGTACATGTTTCAGGCCTCCTAAGATGCGTTTGAGCTTTCCTCAAGGGTCTCGGCCTTCGCAGTGGCCATGAGTCACCTGGCGTGGCTCTGCATTCTTGATTTGGATCCCAACCTGCAGGACCAGTTGGCCAATCTCCCCTGCTTGGGAAACGAGCTGTTCGATGATTCCATCGAGGCTGCTACAAAACGCCTCTCTGAACACGAACGCTCCTTCGCCTCCTTGGTCCAGGCTAAGGCAAAGCCCGCTCCGCCCAAGTCCTACAGGCTGCCTCCCCGGCGCTATCCGCAGAAATCGACGCCGGCGTTTTCTCACCCTCCTCCATGGTGTCCGCAGCAGCAGAGGGCTCATCCTAAGCCTCAGACCCCTGCGGTGACTAAGCCGCCGCCATCTTTTTGACTGACCCGGCTGGAGGGGGCTGGCCTCCGCCCGGGGTATTTCCCTTCTTCCTATCGGGGGACGTCTCCGTGCCTTTTATCAGCGTTGGGCGGAGATTACTGCGGACTCTTGGGTGCTCTCCGTCATCCGAGATGAGTACTCCCTCAACTTCCGGGCTTTACCGCCGGACAGGCCCCCAGGAGAGTCTCTTTTCGACAGGGCGCTGCTTCCCCTACTACTTCAGGAAGCGCAGGCCCTACTTCGCCTGCGGACAGTGGAGGAAGTTCCCCCTTGTCAGCGGGGCTCCGGTGTTTATTCCCGGTACTTCCTGGTTCCCAAGAAGACAGGGGACCTTCGCCCTATCCTGGATCTATGGAAGCTGAACAAGTTCCTAGTTCGGGAGAAGTTCCGCATGCTCTCGCTTCCCATTTTGTATCCCTTGATGGACGAGGGGGACTGGTTGTGTTCCTGGACCTGAAGGAAGCCTACACTCACATTCCGATCCACCTGGCTTCTCGACGGTTTCTTCGCTTTCAGGTGGGGGACCTTCATTTGTAGTATTGGGTCCTCCCGTTTGGGCTCGCTTCGTCCCCACGGTTTTTCACGAAGTGCCTCGTGGTGGTGGCGGCGGCCTTGCGGTCGCAGGGCCTTCAGGTTTTCCCATACCTCGACGATTGGCTTATCAAAGCTCCTTCGAGGGAGGGGGTTATTTCAGCAACCCATTGGACTATTATCTTCCTTCAGATTCTGGGTTTCGAGGTAAACTTCCCCAAATCCCAGTTGTGCCCGTCTCAGTCCCTGCAGTTTTATCGGGGCCGTGCTGGACACGGTCCGCCTCCGATCGTTTTTACAAGGCTGCCATTTGGTCTTCAGTTCATACCTTCACCTCTCGCTACAGTCAGGATGCCTTTTCCAGGCGCGACAGCCAGTTTGGCCAGTCGGTTTTGCATAATCTGTTTTCATAAATTGCCAACTTTCCCTCCATCCCTTTTTAGTTAGCTTGGAGGTAGCCCACATGTAGAGAATATGCTGCCTGCTTGTCCTGGGATAAAGCACAGTTACTTACCGTAACAGGTGTTATCCAGGGACAGCAGGCAGATATTCTCGCAACCTTCCCACCTCCCCAGGTTGGCTTCTTTGCTAGCTATGTGAACTAAAGACCACGAGGAGGGGATGCGCCCTCTAGTGGAGCGGGAAGGCACACGCATGTGTGGGCAGCACTAGCAAACTTTGAGGTCTTCAATCAAGTTTGCTTGAAAACCTGTCCGCAGCGGGACTTTGTGGATGACATCACCCACATGTAGAGAATATCTACCTGCTGTCCCTGGATAACACTGTTACGGTAAGTAACTGCTATCCCGAAGGATTGGAAAACACCTGAGACACGATATCTACCAACTATGGCATCCCGCAGGGGTCGATGCTATCCCCCTTACTCTTTAACATCTTTTTAGCCCCTTTGCTGACTCTTTGTCAATCTATTGGGTTCACAGCATTCGCTTACACAGACAATCTTCAACATTTACTTCCATTAGATTCGTGGAGGGGCATAATCAAAAGAAACAAGTCTAAGTCTGTTTTAGCCTAAGTCGCCCAAAGTCGGACACGGGAAAAGATCCATTTTTGAAAAATACATCCAGCATATTTCTTTTTTTTGAAAATCGTCCAACTGTACATCCAGCCATCTGATTATCCAGACCACTAAGTCATCCATCTTTATACCTCATTTTTGACCAAAAATTAATCCAACTCACAAACGCCTAGAAAAAGACCAGAAAAATGATGGATTGGACGCCCTGACATGGCATCAGAGTAGTGGGGTACCTTACAGGGCACTGCTGTGAATTTCACAAAAAGAGTCCCACATACACATCTCACTACAGCTCCCTTATAGGTCATGATGAGCCCCCCAAAACACCCCCAGAATCTACTAGACCCACCTATCTACCACCCCAATAGCCCATATGGCTGCAGGAGCCACTTATATGGCAGTACAAAAGGGTTTGGGGGTTTTTGAGGGGTGGACATTTTTCACCATGAATGCAGTGATTAGTGTGGCTTATGGGCCTGGGTCCTCCTCTTCATGGTTCACTAACCCACCCCAAGACCACATAAGCTACCTCTGTGCAGCTCTACTAGGCTTTCCTATACCAGGCTGCCAGGTACTGATGTTCTGGAGGCAGATATGTAAAGTTGTTATTACGATTTTTATGGGGGTGGGGGGGCAGTGATGTCTGCAGCAGTGTGTGTGGGTCTGTACTTTGTGTCTGCAGTGCTTATCTGGTCACTTTGGATACCTTTTGTGGGCTTAGACCTTGTTTTGCATGGCCTAACTCACAATGTCCAAGTTCCATCTTGGCAGTGTTGTAAAACTTTCGGTTATATATGCAGTACTAAGTCTAAGATGGCTCACGTCCATCCCTAATCCCACCTTCGACACTCCTCCTGACATGCCCCTTAGCTCTGGTCATTCAGCAGCATTGTGAAGGCCTAGGTCGTTTTTAAATACGTCTAGAACCCGGTTCGATTATTGGCACTTGGACGACCTGTCTTTTAGATCGTCCAAGAGCTGATTTAGGCCGCTTTTTAGATGTTTTTCTGTTTTGATTATGAGCCCCCTATTCTACAGGGGAATTTCTAAATATCAACAAGAAATTAGGTACAATTTCAGATTGGCTAGTGTCACCTAATCGGGCCCGCGAGGGCACTGCAGAGTCCGCCGACTGGTGGCAGCACGACCCTGGCTCCCAATGAGGGAAGACCCTACATAGTACTTCAGTTCACTGGTACTTCAGTTCACTGATAATAAATCAACATCAGATATTCCGCATAGGGCCAACAGTTTTAATTTAAAAAAAACCCCAAAGTAACCATGCTGGCTTTCTGTCTCAGCACAGAAGTAGCAACAGACAATACTTTTGCCAAGGTTCTCAGAAGCTCAATTAGCCAAAAAGAATTCAAAACAAAAACATCCTATCCCAGGTAAGTATTGTTAAGTTCTGAGTTTAGCACAGTCTTTAACTATTCTTTCAAGGAATGCAAAACTCACAGTCCTCAGTTCATTATATTTCAAGGGTCTCTAGACTTCAGCTTATCTTAGTCCCGGTCTTCACCAGGTCCTTGGTTTTTAAACAAGCAAAACAAAACTCCAGCACTATGCAGCACTCCGGTCCTGGTGTTCCAGGAACAGAATTGCCAGATTCACTTTCATAAAAAGGCTTTGAACAAGCACCCACAAAATTCCTCAGCAGGGAACACACCTCCCGCCCTAACTCTCCGCTGCCGCCGCCGCTGCTGCTGCTGATCCTCCTCTAAAGAACAGCCTGGAATGGTGTCCGGCTTTAGCGAACCTCGCAGGCCGCTCTCCATCCTCGGTAGCACGTTCCCTCTGACGCACGGGATCGCGTTTGTTCTGAATCTGTCTCCCTTCAATTTTTTTGAGTGCCCCCTTGTTTTTGTTGCCCCCACCAGTCTGAAGAATCTGTCCCTCTCTACCTTCTCTATACCCTTCATGATCTTGTAAGTTTCTATCATGTCCCCTCTAAGTCTCCGCTTTTCCAAGGAAAAGAGCCCCAGCTTCTCCAGCATCTCAGCATACGAAAGGTTTTCCATGCCCTTAATCATTCTTGTTGCTCTTCTCTGGATCCTTTCGAGTACTGCCATATCTTTCCTAAGGTACGGCGACCAGTTTTGAACGTAGTATTCCAGATGTGGGCGCACCATCGCCCGATACAGTGGCAGGATAACTTCCTTGGTTCTGGTGGTGATTCCTTTTTTGATAATGCCCAACATTCTGTTCACCTTTTTTGAGGCTGCTGCGCATTGTGCCGCCAGCTTCATTGTTCTATCCACCAAAACCCCCAAATCCTTTTCTAGGTTGCCTTCTCCCAATACCCCCCATCGTAGTTGTACATCAGGGTTCCTTTCCCTATGTGCAAGACTTTGCATTTCTGTACATTGAAGCTCATCTGCCATTTATTTGCCCATTCACTCAGTTTGTTCAGGTCCCTTTGTAGTTCCTTACATTCCTCAACAGTTCTAACCCTACTGGAAAGTTTTGTGTCATCCGCAAATTTTATAACTTCACACTTCGTCCCTGATTCAAGGTCATTGGTAAATATATTGAACAGCAGCGGTCCCAGCACCGACCCTTGCGGGACGCCACTCTTGACCCCTTTCCAGTCAGAGCAGTGTCCCTTTACTCCCACCCTCTGTTTCCTGTCCGCCAGCCAATTTCTGATCCATCTGTGCACATCTCCTTCCACCCCGTGGTTCCACAGTTTCCTTAGTAAGCGCTCATAGGGTACCTTGTCGAAAGCTTTTTGGAAGTCCAGATATATGATGTCTATGGGTCACCTTTGACCATTTGTTCATTTATCCCCTCAAAGAAGTGCAGTAGGTTAGTTTGGCATGATCTTCCTTTACAGAAACCATGCTGGCTGGTTCTCATCAGATTATTTTTTTCTATATGCTCATTGATACTATCCTTGATTAATGATACGGTCATCTTTCACGGAACTGAGGTTAAGCTCACCAGTCTGTAGATCCCCGGGTCGCCTTTGGATCCTTTTTTTGAAGATAGGTGTAACATTCGCTATCCTCCAGTCCTCCGGGATTACCCTGTTTTCAAGGATAGGTTGCAAATCTGCTGTAGTAACTCTGCTATTTCATCCCTGAGCTCTTTCAGTATTCTCGGGTGGATTCCGTCTGGGCCCAGAGATTTATCAGTTTTTAGTCTATCTATCTGTTCAAGTACGTCTTTGAGGCTTACCTCCATTGACAATAATTTCTCCTCTTGATCCCCCTTGAAGATTTTTTCCGGTTCCGGCACTTGGGATGTGTCCTCTTTTGTGAAGACCGATGAGAAGAACGTGTTTAATCTGTCTGCCACCTCTTTTTCCTCCTTTACCACTCTCTTCCTGTCTCCCTCATCCAGGGGTCCCATCTTCCTCCCTCACCAGTTGTTTTCCTTTCACATATCAAAAGAATGATTTAAAATTCCGTGCCTCCTTGGCAAGTCTCTCTTCATACTCTTTTTTTGCTATTCTGACCACGCGGTGACATTCTTTTTGATGCTTCCTGTGCTTTTTCCAATTTTCCTCGGTTCTATCCTTTTTCCACTTCCTGAATTATTTTTTTCTTGTCTCCTATCACCTTCTTAACTTCATTGGTTATCCATGCTGGGTCTTTTGCTTGATTTTTTTTGCACCCTTTTCTGAATCTGGGTATATACAGATTTTGCGCTTCGTTTACCGTTTCCTTGAATAAGGTCCAGGCTTGCTCCACCGTCTGTGTTTTCCTGGAGCTGTTCCTGAGTTTTCTCTTAACCATTTGTCTCATGGCATCATAATTCCCTTTCTTGAAGTTAAACGTTGTTGCAATGGTTCTCTTCCCCTTTGGCATTCCTATTTCCACTTTGAATTGGATCATGCTGTGATCACTGTTTCCTAAAAGACCCACTACTTCCACTTTTTGGGCAGGTCCTTTCAGCCCACTGAGGATTAAATCCAGAATAGCTGTCCCTCTCGTTGGCTCCTTGACAAGCTGTTCCAAGAAGTAGTCCCGTACAGCCTCCAGGAACTCCGTTTCCTTTGAACATTTTGAAGCTCCATGGCTCCAGTCTATCCCGGGATTGTTGAAATCTCCCATAACTATGGTGTTTGCGTTTTTACATTCTCGTCTCAATTCGGCTCTCAGTTCTTCGTCCTTTGTGTCTGTTTGCCCAGGTGGGCGGTAGTACAGTCCCATATTTATCTTGGTTCTCTTTCTTCCTGGTATTTTAACCCATATTGATTCCATTTGGTCATTTGTCTCTGTTGCGTCCACTCCGGTCGAGTGAATGGTATCCTTTATATAAAGTGCTACTCCTCCTCCTTTCTGATGTGTCCTGTCTCTTCGGTAGAGCTTGTACCCTGGCAGTACTGTACCCATTTGTTTTCCTCGTTCCACCATGGACTCCTTGTTAACAATGTTTCTTTCCTCTTTTCTATTTATTTTTATCTAATTGATGTTTTTCTCTAAGGCATTTAAGTTAGATTGTGAGCCCATTTGGGACATTGAGAGTTACTACAATACATGTAAAGTAGATTTAGCACTGTGAATGTAACCTGTTCTGAGCTCTTAGGGGAGGACGGGATATAAATCTAGATAAATAAAATAATTTAAATTGTGTATAACACTACCAGATCTGTTAACTGCAAGGGAAATTGTACTGATAAAATTATCGTTAAATTAGAAATCTGGTGCTTTCCCATTATCATGGCAGAATAGTTTTGTAGCAGTGGAACTTTTATCATATTATACTGTATTCTTGGCTGTTTTAAAACAAAATTTGCTTCATGTATTCAAAATTGCAAATAAGGATGTGGGACTATGATTTCAAGAGAGCCTGTGAAATAAGAACTTAGGCAATTTACTTTATCTCTGCTTTCAGACTTGGTTTAGAAACAAGTGGTTTATTTTAGCTGGTTGTTGGAAAACTGTGTTAATTCTGCTAGTATAAGCTAGTTGGAGCTTATACTTGCTTCCTGTTGGCTCTTTTTTATTTTTCTTTGTTAACTACTCATAGTGTGCAAGCACAGCTGTTAAGTAGTGACTCTGTTTGCCATATTGTGGTTTTTCTCAAGAAAAGAAATGTCTCAACTAGGCAGTATCTCTGTTGGGTTTTTTTTTATTTTGCTGGGAACAGGGACTGACTACCTACTAAAAACAATTCGGGGATGGTCAGTTTGGGAGCCATAAATCAGTCCTGGAAGTGTACCCTGGGAAGAAAAGGGAATGTGAGAGAGATTTGGTAGGTTAGTCACAGTAACAGGACCTCATCAGCAGAAAAACAAAGGACACAGCAATTACACTATGTAAAAAAGATATATATATATATACATTTTATTTTATTTTTTTGTTCCTGGATAATACCGTATTTTCCCATATATAGGCCGTGATACATGGGTTTTACAAATCTGCCTAAGGAGCGCGGCTTACTTAAATGTGGCGGCCTTTTCTAAACCTTTAAAATCACCCCCCCACCCCCCAGGTACCTTTTAAAATACCCCTTAAATACATCCCTCGCTGGGTGGCTGCCGGCTGCCTCCTCGAATCTCCCGCTATACAGGGCAGTTGCAATCTTTTTGGTATCCAGCCTGGCCCCGCACCGCTTGCTGAATGGCTACCGTCAGTTCTCGTGAGTCCCCGCAAGAACTGACGGCAGCCATTCAGCAAGCGGTGCGAGGCCAGGCTGGATGCCAAAAAGATTGCGGAGATTCGAGGAGGCATCCAGCAGCTGTTTGCTGCGGCCTATACATGGGGGCGGGCCTATATGTGGGGAAATACAGTATGGGCCGGATTCTCAAAAAAGTTGCTGAAAGTTAGGCACTGGTAGGTGTCTAGATCAGTGTTCTTCAACCTTTTTACACCTATGGACCAGAAGAAATAAAATCATTATTTTGTGGACCGGCAAACTAATAAGACTGAAATTTTTTAAAAACCCCATCGTCGCCCCATCCCCGCGAGCTCGGTCCGTTAACCATCTGATCCCATCCAGGGCTGTGGAGTCGGAGTCGAGGAGTCGGAGGAAATTTCGGGTACCTGGAGTCGGAGTCAGAAGTACAAAAAACTGAGGAGTCGGAGTCGGAACATTTATCTACCGACTCCATTTTTGAACTTGGCATACCAATCACGAGCGATTCTTTCAGCTATAGCACCCACTATATACACAGTACAAATGTTGCAAGCAGCTTCTGCGGCCTTAGAACCTTGATTAAAAGCAAAAAGAAGGTGGTGTCGAAAATGTTCATTTCTCTCAACTTGACATTCCATTTTAACGATCTGAAAATTAACCAGTGCTGTGGAGTCGGAGTCGGAGGAAATTTTGGGTACCTGGAGTCGGAGTTGGAGTCTGAAGTACAAAAAACTGAGGAGTCTAACATTTATCTACCAACTCCACAGCCCTGATCCCATCTGCACAAGCCTCAAATAGTTATGATTTTATATTGAACATATTTTATTAAAGTATAAAAAGAAACAAAACCCCCGTCTCCCCTTCCCTTCACATATATCCCCTCTACTATCAAGAAAACTGAATAAGCCAAATTATTACAGAATGCTACACAAATATCATGCTAACAGAATACCGCAGTCACACATGGCAGGAATGGTGTTAGGGGGAGTGCAACTAGGGCAACTGCCTCCAAGTCAGAGACAGCCCTAAGCCAGCTGGAAGCTGAAGAAGCACTGCCTGGGCTTTGCACTCCCCTGTTATGTCTTACATCAGCTCTAGCAGGATACATATTTTAAATCTGATGTATTCTAATCACAAGATAGAAATAAAATTATTTTTTTCTACTTTTTGTCGTCTCTGGTTTCTGCTTTCATCGTCTTTTCACTCTCTTCCATCCAGCGTCTGCCCCTTCCATCCACTGTCTGCCCTCTCCCCCTCCTATATGATATCTGCGTTCTTTCTATGACCCTCTCTCCTACACCAGATCTAGCATCTTTGTCCCTCTTTCCTTATTTCTCATCTGACCCCCACTTCCCAGCATCAATCTCTCTCTACTTTGTCATTCTTCTGTCTCTCCCTTTTCCCTCATCTGATCTCTCCATTCTATCCTGACTCCTTCCCCTCCTCTAATCTTCCTGCCAGCTGTTTCCTTCCAATTTTCCTCCTCCCCTGTCCAGCAGTACCTTCCCCCTTTCTTCCTCCCCTTATCCAACAGTAACTCTCTTCCCTTCCCCTTCCCTTCTCCCCTGTGAGCAGTATCCCCTTCCCCTCCCTTGTCCAGGAGTACCCCTTCTCCCTTTCCTCCTCCCCTTATCCAACAGTAACTCCCTTTCCTTTCCCTTCTTCCCTGTCAGCAGTAACCCCTTCCCCTCCCTTGTCCAGGAGTACCCCTTCTCCCTTCCCTCTCCAGCAAATGTTTCCTCTATGTAGGCTAGGGGCAGCTCTGTGTGCTTTTAACTTCGGCACACGGCTGCTCCTAAGCAGTATTTTAGCCGCGGTTTCATGAGGCAGCCTCGGGGCCTTTGGTAGGCCAGCCCACATCGCATCATTGAAGCAGGCCAGCCTAGCAAAGGACCCGAGGCTGTCTCATGAAACCGCGGCTAAAATACTGCTTAGGGTCAGCTGTGTGCTGAAGTTTAAAAGCACACAGAGCTGCTGCTGGTCTGGAGGTGCGGAGACAAAGGCAGGAGCAGGTGACATATGCGGCAGGAGTCCTGGTGGTGGAAGGCAGCAGTCCCGGCCCAGCGACGGCAACAGGAAGTTGCATGTCAGCTGACGCCGGCACCTTGTGTTGCGGCGGGGACCCGAATCCTTCACGGACCGGCAAGATTTTTTTGTGGACGCGTACCGGTGGTTGAAGAACTGTGGTCTAGATCATGCCTAACTTAATTGTTTTAATCGGCTTTAAGTGGCATGATAATTGATTGCATCATTAAAAGCTGATTTAAAAAAAAATCTAGGCACCTCATGGGACCAGCGGCACTTAGTGATGCTACATGCCTAAGTAGGCATGTTTAAGGCGTAGACCTTTAAAACCCTGACCTACATTACCGGCACCTAAGTTTGTCGTTAGGCACTCTTTAACCTCCCATGGTATTCCCCAAGGTTCTATTCTGTCCCCCTTGCTCTTCAATATCTTTCTTGCACCACTGATGACCGTTTGTCAATCTATAGGTTTTCACGTATTTGCATACGCTGATGATATTCAACTTCTGCACCCTTTGGATCCTAGTAACCCTTTGGATATCACAGCTATTAATAATAAACTTGAACAAATCCATCATTGGTTAGACACAAATAGGTTAGCTCTTAATATTGAAAAAAACAAAAACGGTGCTTTTTCCATGGAAAGAAAATCCTAAACTTATCACCCCTATTAATATAAAAAATATTCCTTTGCAGTTAGTTGATTCAATTAAAATTCTAGGAGTCATATTTGACAGTAAATTAACTTTTCATGAACACATAGGTAGTATCGTAAAATCATCATTCTATAGACTCCGTCAAATTCGCTCTCTTTCACAATATCTTTGTTCCAAATCTCTAAATATCCTGATCCACTCTTTAGTAATCTCTAGAATAGATTACTGCAATGCCCTTTATAAAGGAATTGCACAGAATGAAATAAGATGACTTCAAATAATACAAAATACTTCAATTAAATTACTAACAAGGACAAAAAAATTTGATCACGTAACACCACTGCTCAAGAAAGCTCATTGGCTTCCAGTATCCCATAGAATAACATATAAACTAAGCCTACTCACTTTTAAAGCGATGCTTTTTAAAACACCTGCATTTATTTTTAATACACTAATTCCTTACTCTACAAATAGAACATTACGATCCAACGAACAGCATTTATTAACAATTCCATCTCTCAAAATCATTAATACTAGAAGACAATATATATTCTCTGTTACTGCTCCACAAATTTGGAACTCTCTGCCAATATACTTAAGGAAAGAACATGATATTGAGAAATTTAAGATTAACTTAAAAACATTCCTATTTAAAGATGCTTTTGATTAACAAGTTCTTCCCTTGAATTCAATAATGCTGCTTTCGACAATTCTTTGAACTCCCATCCTTTTGTTTTTCCCTACCTTCTTTTCTATTATAAATTGTATTTCATTTCCCCTTTTTCCCTTCATTCATGTTTGTTAATTTGCATTTAATTTTTTTTTTATTTAATGGTTATATATTAATTAATGTTTTATTGTTAATTTTAAAAATGCAATTTTATCTTAAAGTTGTAATTTAAATATTTTCTTTTATGTATGTACATCGCTTTGAAGCAAGATTAAGCGATTAATCAAAAATTTTAATAAACTTGAAACTTGAACTTGATTCTCTTAAGTGGTATCATAACATGATTGACACGCGACAGATGCCATGTTTCAGGCAACATTTATAGAATCAGCCCCTAAGTGTTCTTTATTAATTACCTGTGTCACAGTTTACTCATATTGATTCCAAGCTGAGTAAATTTAGGGGCCCGTTTACTAAGGTGTGATAGGGTATTGCTGCACAGCAAACAATACTGCAAGCATGCTGCAGTTGCTGTCATGGCAATTCAGGCGGTAAGGCTTACCATAGCTTTGGGCAGAGGAAGGGGTGTGCTGCCAGTTTAGTGTCATCTGATGATGTGGCGGAGGGAAGCCCTTGTAGGGCAAGCCGTGAATTGCCTGTTCATAGCCAGCCGGCCACCACTGCTGCTGCTTTAGGAAGCCCGATGGTATGTCAGACTGTGCTGGGTTTGGGGGGTAAGGGTCAGTCAGGAAGTGCTGTACAGAAGGATGGGAGGAAGGGATTGAGAAGCTGATGCACAGGGGAATGGGAGGAAGGGATGGAGAAGCTGATGCACAAGGATATGAAAGGAGAGAGGACGAATTGTTGGAATTTGGGGTCTAGGAGAGGAAGAGAGATGCAACAAAGAGGTAGAAAGAGTTGAGAGGGAGAAATCCTGCATGTTTTGGATGGGAGGGAGACATGCTTAGAGAAGAGAGAGGGAGAAATATTGGACAATGGGTGGAGAGCAGGGAGAGATGGTACATGGGGAGAGAGAAAGAAATGTTGCACATGATACTGGAGGGGAGGGAGAGATGCTGGCATGGAGGTGAATAGAGAGGTTTGACCCAAGGCACAAAGCAGGGAGAGAGAGAGAAAGAAGAGAGATGGTAGACAGTGGGAAAGAGATGTTGGGAAGGTAAAGAGATGGAAGTTGAAGATGGATGCTGAGCATGGAAAAAGAAGAAAATGTAAAATGGGCAAAGGAGACCCTGGTGAGCGAGTTAACAGAAGACAAACAGAAACCAGAACCTGGGACCAACATGTTTTTAATAATTTGACCAGATAACAAGGTAGAAAGATTAATTTTATTTTCTGTTTTGTGATTACAATATGTCAGATTTGAAATGTGTGTTGCCAGAGCTGGTGTTAGCGAGCGTGAGCTAGAACCTAACAGAGAAAGGAAAAGTTTATTTTGTTTATACCCCAGTGCCGGCATGGGGTTGGAGAGGGCAAAGGGAGGTGGGATGAGTGATAAGGTTACAAAATAAACCCACCTAGGACATTTACAAAAAATCACCCGATTGGCAGGACAAGAATCGAAAAATCGATTCAGTGGGACCGAATCTCTGAATTGGGCAGCACTAGTCAGCACATGAGCCATCATCATAGCCTGATATTTAGCAATCAGCTGTAAATTACTACTGTGATTTTAATGCGGCAGTGATTTGCATGCTCATTGGTTACAGCATACCACGTTATTTTTGCAGCAGTAATTTAAAGCTAGAGCTGTGACACCACTCTGAAATTACTGCATCTGCCCTTTATTGTCTCTGGCAAGAAGTCCTGCAAGGAGGAATTTGTGGTTGCCTACAAGGTCTGTTCTAGAGCTAGGGTGGGGGAGGAGGGAGCTCTCTGTCAGTAGATCAAAGTGTACCCTAGGGTCTTGTTCTATGGCCAACAAATTGGAGCCCTTCACCACTTTCCTTCTCTACTGAAAGCACAGCAAATATGATCAGCTTTCTGCTGCACCAGTGTATATGGAGGAAGTAAGCAACTTCTGCTGTCTCCCTCTGCCTAAAGGAGGATATATATATCTTGCTGGTCTAGATTGGTCTGGCAGGGCATGATCTATTTGATCAGAATACTGATGGCTAAAGACACTGCTGTAGTGAGGGTGGGAGGCACCCTGGACGGAGACACCCCCCCCCCGCCCCCATACCTGTTTAGCTTTCCCTGGCGTGAGCAACATCTCCAACTTGCTGCCGGCATCGGCTCTCCCTCTGACGTCACTTCCTGGTCACGGGACTTGAAAGTAACATCAGAGGGGAGTGCCAAGGTCGGCGCAAGCAGCAGTTTGGAGCCACTGCTCACGCCGGTGAAGAGCTAGAGGTATGGTGGGGTGGAGTGAAGGCGTACGCATGGTGGGGGAGGAGTGGGAAAGATCGCGAGGAAAGGTGCCGGCGTCCCCACCAAGACGGTGCCTGGGGCGGTCCGCCTCTCCCCTTACTGCGCCACTGGCTAAAGAAATCTGATGTAATAAAGCAGGGTGAGCACTATTCCCTTTTAGCTGAGCAGGAGTCCTCCACTGACAGTCTTGCCAGAGGGAAGTGCTGTTTCACTACATATTACACTTTCAGTAGTGAGGAACGGGTTCCTACCTATCTGTATTGATTGAAAACACAGCACTGAAGCACACAAGACGTTGGAGGACTCCCGCTCTGCTTAGAAGGAACAGTGAGGGTGAACCGTGCTTATTTAGAGACATAAGCCTGCATGCATAGGTTTGATAATATTGCCAGATGACTCCCTCTGATATATACCCAATTCCTAACTGGTGCACATATGGCACCTGCTATTGGTGTCATAAAAATGAAACTGATTTCATCATATAATCCAATTAATACAAAAATCACTTTATGATCAACATTTCTCTTTCTGGATGATTCCAGTGCATTTATCAAGACATAGGGTTTGTGCCTTGTTATCTTGAATCAGGAGCTGGTAAGTACTGTAATATAACTGAATTATTTTATTTGTGATTCTACATGGGCTATCAGGACTTACTCTGATTCATATTAAGTTGGTTTGACTGAATTGATGATAATGAGACAGATAATTCACTGCACTTTTTTACGTTTTTGGTTAGAAAAAGAGGTTGGATTTTATTAGTACGTGCTTAATGCGTATTATTCTAGTATGTAGAAAGTAGAACAGACCCAGTTTTGATGATGATGATATCCTTCAAAGATGAACTGCTTCTAAGTTCTTTGTAACAAATATGAACATTGTGCAGCCAAGAGAGCCATATTGAACATCTTTTGGGGCAGTTGGATTTGATCATTGTTAGCTCTGTAAATGAAGGAAATTACTACCCTTTTAATTCTATTTGTTAATTAAAATCACAGGCATAATGTGTTTCAGAGCTAAAGCATAAATGGCTGAAAGCAAAAATGGAAATGCTACAGTAATCAGATTGTACTCCAAGTTAATACCTTTCATTTCCTTTACTGCTTTTAAACTGCCTTCTCAGCAATCAGGCTGCTCAATGTACCAAATAAATTCAAAAAGAGTGGAACAATGTCAAACCAAGGCCCTCTGAAGGGACAGCACTTTGTGGTAGAGGGCTTGTCTGTTTCGATGACTCGGAGGGTTGTACTGTGTGACTACCCATATCAGACAGGCCTCTGAGGAGCAAGAAGACAAAGGGCTCCTTTTACAAAGGTGCGCTAGCGTTTTTAACGCACACGTTGGATTGACATACTCTAGGACCCCTGAGGGAAGGAGTGTTTCTTTGAAACACGGACCTTCTTGGGTCCGGGTTCATCGATCCTTTTGGATATATATATTTTATGTACTTTTTCAAAATTGCTTATTAAAGACTTGGTATCTTGTATATCATCACTGCAGTTTTTTTCCTTTGTCTTTGGGAGGGACATATCAGACCACAGTGGGAGGGAGGAGGAAGAGAGAAATACCCGTGCAATGGGGGAAGTACAGGGAGAGGTAAGAAGAAGTGCTCAGAGAAAAAAGGAGAGAGAGATGTGTACCTGGAGGCAGGGAAAAAAAGAAGATGATGGGTGTTCTGCAAAGATTTATTGTGAGGTGGAGAAAAGAAGCAGAAAATGGGTTCCAGGGGATGGAAGGGAAGGAAAGGAAAAGGGGAGAGAAATGGCAGGAGATGATGCCTGAGGAGAGAGGGTACCCAGGGGAGAGTGGGAGTGGCAGGTCGGGGAGTGAGATGGTGCCCATGGAATGGAGTGGAAGGAAGATGATTATAAAAATAAATTATCAGGTCCTTAAAGCCCACCTTGTAGTGATGTACATGCTAAACATATTTAATCTCTCTTTTTTTTTCCATTTGGATCATGCGATTAATCGCACAATTAAAAATTTTAATTGATGTACAACCCTACTTACTATGCATTCCTATTTAATAGTCTTTGTTAATACATTTTTAAAGATAAGCTTACTTATTAGCTTGTAGCCCACAGTGCCTGCATAGCACATATGCCAAAATGAGAAATCTGGATCTAGCTGAAACCAAGTTACTTCTGTTTACCATTTCATCTGGTTTTGTTTTGTTTTTTGTCTCATAGTGTAGAGATTGGTGAAAGTGTGAGAGGGGAAGATGTGTACATCATACAGAGTGGCTGTGGAGAAATCAATGACAACTTGATGGAACTTCTCATCATGATCAATGCTTGCAAGATCGCATCATCATCCCGAGTTACTGCAGTCATTCCATGCTTTCCTTATGCCAGGCAAGACAAAAAAGACAAAGTGAGTGTTATAGCTTGCCACTGTAAAGTAAGGGCCATAACAATGGCTTTATTATTGCTTGCTGTGGTCTCCTGTGTGACACAGGAGGTTATATAACCCGCCATGCTTATTTCTTCGCTAAGTCTCATTTTTATGGATTACCTCCTAATGTACTCTGATGATCAGGCTAGTAAACCTGATCCAGGATACATAGTCCAGTCTACTTAAATCATTGTTTTCTACATTCTAGACTACTGTTAAACCCAAAACAGATTACCGTATTTTCACGCATATAACGCGCGCGTTATACGCGTTTTTACCTACCGCGCATACCCCTCGCGCGTTATATGCGTGAGCGCGGTATACGAAAGTTTTAAAACATAGTTCCCACCCCGCCCGACGCCCGATTCACCCCCCCAGCAGGACCACTCGCACCCCCACCCCGAACGACCACTCGCACGCGCTCCCACCCGCACCCGCATCCACGATCGGAGCAAGAGGGAGCCCAAGCCCTCTTGCCCGGCCGACTCCCCGACGTCCGATACATCCCCCCCCCCCCGGCAGGACCACTCGCACCCCCACCCCGAAGGACCGCCGACTTCCCGACAATATTGGGCCAGAAGGGAGCCCAAACCCTCCTGGCCACGGCGACCCCCTAACCCCACCCCGCACTACATTACGGGCAGGAGGGATCCCAGGCCCTCCTGCCCTCGACGCAAACCCCCCTCCACCCCAACGACCGTCCCCCCCCCCAAGAACCTCCGACCGCCCCCCCAGCCGACCCGCGACCCCCCTGGCCGACCCCCACGACCCCCCCACCCCCCTTCCCCGTACCTTTGGAAGTTGGCCGGACAGACGGGAGCCAAACCCGCCTGTCCGGCAGGCAGCCAACGAAGGAATGAGGCCGGATTGGCCCATCCGTCCTAAAGCTCCGCCTACTGGTGGGGCCTAAGGCGCGTGGGCCAATCAGAATAGGCCCTGGAGCCTTAGGTCCCACCTGGGGGCGCGGCCTGAGGCACATGGTCGGGTTGGGCTTCTAGGAAACCTAAATCTAGACAATGCTATCACCAAAAATTGACTAGATTTTCTACGTGGTGTTTTTCTCATGATAAGGAACCTCAACATTCCTCCTTATCTTCTGATTTGCATTACCTTTTGCACTTATCCACTTCTGGCCTCAAGTCTACATCGATCCGAGTCCATCTCAGTGCAATTGCGGCTTTCTATCAGCCTATTGAAGGGAAACCCCTCTCTGCTCATCTGGTGGTTTCCAGATTCATGAAAGGACTTTTCAATTTCAAACCTCCTCTCAAACCGCCTCCTGTGGTTTGGGACCTCAATGTTGTTCTTGCTCAATTGATGAAGCCTCCATTTGAACCAATGTCTGTGTTCAAATATAACTTGGGTATTGCAAACAAAGTAGCCTGAAACACAGACAGCATCTGATATTTATGAACATTCATTAAATAAAACAAAAAGGGGAATTAAACAGTAAGTTTGTTGAATTGAAGTCATAATGGAAGAGGCTGTTTTCCTCTATGCACTCCTGAGGTACAAAAAGAAAATAAGTTTGTAGTGTAAAAAGGTCTGTTCATCAGTACAGTTTGCAATCAGATAACTGGCCTTTAAATAAACCGTGGCCTGAAAATTTAAGTTTAAGGTTCAAGGTTTATTAACATTTGATTTATCGCTAAATCTGTTTACAAAGCGATGTACAAAATAAAACATAAAATATAGAGATATTAAAACTCAATAACATAAGTTTGAGACAGGACAAACTTGAGGTGGAGGGAGAGAAAGGGAAAAGATTACATCTGTCTTAGTTAGGAAAACAAATAGGGAAAAAACATAAGGGAAGGGTTAGATTAAAAGTTAAAATGCTAAGATTAAATAATACTAAGAATTAAAAGCGTCTTTAAAAAGGTGTGTTTTCAAAGATTTTTTAAAAGAATGTAAATCTCTTTCGATTGTAATATATTGTGGGAGAGAATTCCACCATTGTGGGCCCATTACAGAGAACATGTCTAATCTTCTTGTTCCTATTGTTTTCAGGGACGGTATGACTAATAAATTTTGGGAGGATGATCTTAAAGAGCGAATGGGGTTGTAAGGGATTAACATTCTTGATTTAAACTGGGGCTCATTGTAAGTTAAAGTTTTTAATATAAGCAGCAATACCTTATATAAAATACGATGGCTTATAGGAAGCCAATGAGCATCGATCAATAAAGGTGTAATGTGATTAAATTTCTTTGCATTGTAAATCAATTTAATAGCGGTATTTCGTATAATTTGAAGACGTCGTTTTTCTTTTTGAGTGATGTTAATTAATAAAGAATTACAGTAATCGATCTTTGTTATAACTAAAGAATGGATGAGAATGTTACAAGATTTAGATTCCAAGAATTTAGTGATCGATCTTAGATGCATGCCTTGTATGGATGCTGGACCACAAACCTTTGGGGCCTTGCTATCTTTCAGGTAAGGCACTTTGTACTGTATGGATGCTAAAAATCTTCAGTGCTACTTATCATTTCAAGTATAGAGTTGGTATAAATCACTGTATACTGGCCAAAGCTTCTCCAAGGACAAACAACATTGTTTCTCAAATATGGGTGACATCAACTGACAGAGCCCCAGTGTGGGTGCTACCCAGCATTCTGTGTTTTTAAGAAGCTTTTAGCAGCATCACATTGCACATGCAACAAGTGCCTTCCACCCGATGTGAGCACAGCAGCCTTTGTTTTTCTGTGGAGCAGAGAGATTTTGTTTAATGAGCTTTCCTCATCGCCTCAATTTTCTATTTTTCAGAATGGCTTCTTTTGTGGTACTTGTGGTTTTTCTCATTTTTGATTTCTAGGTAATTTCTACTTACCCCTTTGTTTTTAGTTTTTTCTGCAAATTTATTTTTTTCTGGTTCATATCTATCTGGAGCTGATTTTAAATATGTTCGACAGTTGTCTTGTATATCCTGGATTACTGTAACCTTGTTTTGTTAAGTGTATTGACGACCTCGATTCATGCTCTGCAAGTAACCCAAACCTCGATTATTTGAGTTTTGTTTGGGATTACGAAATATGATCATGTGTCAGAATTTTACATCAAATTGTACTGGTTAAAAATGGAATATAGGATACAGTACAAATTGCTGCTGTTAACGTATCTATGCATATGTTGGATGGCACCAAAATATCTGGTCGATATTATATGCCATCTTGAACCTTGCATTCAGCAGATTGTGGGGACCTGAATATTCCAACTATGAAGCATATGAGATTGCAGACAACCAGAGGAAGTTCTTTTTCTTGTATCGGACCTGAAACTTGGAATAACAACTAGAGTAAGCTCTTTTTCTTTTATCGGTCCTGAAACTTGGAATAACATACCATTATTATACATTAGGCCAGTGTTTTTCAACCGCTGTTCCGCGGCACACTAGTGTGCCGCGAGATGTTGCCTGGTGTGCCGCAGGGCCGCCATCAGGGCAGTACTACCAGTCCTGCATTCAGGGGCCCGGAGCTGACAGGGGGCCCGAGGCAGGGGCGCCAGTAGCTCGCCAAGGCAAAGTGAGTCGATCACCCAGGACTCACTTTGTCTTGGCGATCTAATCTATCGAGCCAATAAGTCTTCTTCTCCCCGACGTCAATTCTGCAGTCGGAGAGGAAGTTCGGGCCAGCCAATCGCTGCCTGGCTGGGCGGAACTTCCTCTCCGATTGCAGAATTGACGTCAGGGAGAGCATGTGTCGGCGTCGGCTTTGGGGCCTGTTATCCATTGGTGGGTCCTGTTCCCCGATGGCAGCGGCAGTGGCAGTGGCTTGGGGAACGGCAGGGAGAAAGAAAGAAAGGGGGCAGGCAGGGAAACAGAAGGAAAGAAGAGAAACAGAAAAAAAGAAAGAAAGGTCAGGGAGAGAGGAAGAAAAAGTTGGGGGAGGGAATGAGGTGTGGAGGAGAGAAAGCATACAGGCTGATAGAAGGGAAGAAAGATTGGATGCACAGTCAGAAGAAGAAAGTGCAACCAGAAATCAGACAAGGTAGGAAAAATGATTTTATTTTAAATTTAGCAAAGTGGAGGCAGTATTACCACAGTTTTCAAAGGAATTTGCCCAAATAACTTAATAGTTAACTGGGTAAATTCCCAGAGATGAAAACTTCCCTTCACTTACTATGCACAGTTCTGAATTTATATCTGCTGTCTATATTTTACAATATGGTCACCTTTTACTAAACCGCAATAGTGTTTTTTAGCGCAGGGAGCCTATGAGCGTCAAGAGCAGCGCTGGGCATTCAGCGCAGCTCCCTGCGCTAAAAACTGCTATTGTGGTTTAATAAAAAGGATGGAGGGTATATTTGTCTATTTTTGTATGCTCTAAAAACCAAATACAGAGAGAGACTGAGAGCTGTTGACGAAGAGCTACGTGTGTGTCTTTCTTCGATTCCAGCCAGAATATCAGCTTTGTGTTCAGCCAAACAGGCCCAGGTTTCGCACTGAATAAAGTATTTTATAATTTTTCACTATTCTGTTTACTTAATATTTCATAATAAAGTAATTATAAAATACTTTCTTTGTGTTTATTTGATTCCTATTCAAGAGAATTACTTTATATATAGTCAATATAGGCACAGAGTTAAATTTTTTAACATTTTCTAATGGTGGTGTGCCTCGTGATTTTTTTCATGAAACAAGTGTGCCTTTGCCCAAAAAAGGTTGAAAAACACTGCATTAGGCAACAGAAAGATTGAAATACTTTAAAAAAAAAAAAAAAAATTAAAGCGATATTCTATAAAATGAAATATGAGTGTTGAGCACTTATATTTTTAGTGCGGCTCCTGATATTGTGTATATGGGGAGGGCCTTAACTGGTGTCTGTCATGCCTAGACCCTGACCATGAGACCTCTAATTCTGTTCTCTGTTTTATGTATAAACTATTTTTTTTTTTATTCAAGACAACCAAAACTGACAAGGTAAAATGCAGACAATCAGAATTTGCACATAACAAATAAGCAAGGGCAAATATACAATCAAGTGGACAAGGCAAAGACCCAGGTCTTGGTTCTTATGACCCGGATCTTGGTACACAGGAGAGTACTGTTTTTCACAAATATTCTAAACTTCCACCCCTCTCACCCATCCCCCAATCCTGACCAAGAAGCTGAAAAATGTGTAGAAGCATGACAAGAGAAATGACAAAAGGAAGAGTTATAACCGAGAGTGACCCTCAGGGATCTACAGAGAGTTCAACGTCTGGCTGCGAAGCCTATGCGGGAGGGACTGCAGTTAGGGATCCCATATGTCCAAGAATTTCTTCTTACATTTGCAAGTAGTTCCTGGATACTAATTCTACATCCCCAAAACGAAGGAGCCTGGTCAGACGTCCACTCCATTCTGTTCAAAAATGCTGAAACAGACCAAAAAGAGTAGAGACATGATTTGTCAACATTGGTATTGGACGCATTGGTCCCCATGGCTGGACGAGCTGCATCATATGTGGGGGGAGTGTGCAGATATCGAGGAAGTCTCCCTGCCTCAACATTGGGCACTGATAGCGCTCCATCAGACCAGTCTGGATTGAATCCAACACCAAGGACACGTGTGGAGTAAGAGAATGACATAGGGATGGGGACATGCAGTAATTCATGGTAATGGTAAAAAAAAAAAAATTTAATGTAATTACCATAGATATGGAGAAGAACTGTAATCACCTCACAGGAACAATAAAATTTGCTTTTCCTTTAGTAAAATAAAGCCAAGCATTTACTGTGGATTACTACGATTTTGTTGTGGGCAAGACTTGTAAGATGGCAATGAAATGGAAATCACTAAATTAATTTCTGTTAAATATGCATACATTAGATCAGGGGTGTCCAGTGTCGGTCCTCGAGGGCCGCAATCCAGTCGGGTTTTCAGGATTTCCCCAATGAATATGCATGAGATCCATTTGCATGCACTGCTTTCAATGCATATTCATTGGGGAAATCATGAAAACCCGACTGGATTGCGGCCCTCGAGGACTGACATTGGACACCCCTGCATTAGATGATCAGTCCCCAACCTTGAACCAGGTTTGCAGGTGGACCTATGGAGCCAGCCTGCAGTGTGCTACTTCAGGGTTCGGGGTCCATTCCCCCTCTTGAATTTTGAGCGCAGGCTGTGGACTCATGTGCAACAACCCTCAGGGTATGGTTCTGTGAGGATAGAAGTCTCGGTCGGGGTTGGACTGATTGGCAGCCCGAAGATTTCCTAAGTTGGAGCCCTTTCATTGAACTTCTGAGATAGAAAGTCCTTTCCATTTTCTCTGTCTGCAAGAAAGCTGACAGGCAGGCACCTTCACTGATCTGCAAGTACAACCCCATTATTTCCTATGGAAAAATCTGGAGGGGGGGTCAAAACTCCATTTTTTTTAGAGTTTTTGACATTAGGGTTCAGGTCCCCCACCTCCAAAACCTCTATTTCTTTTTTTTTTAAAAAAAATTTTAATTATTTATTGGCATTTTAATATTACATATTCTTAATCATAATTATTACAAATAAACAGAAATAAATTTAAGTGGTATAGGAAATATCAAAAACTAATAATAAAGGGAAACATTTTCATTTGTTCTGTTAATTAGTCCACAATATGAGAGGGAGCAAGCATAAAAAAGGCGGACATTATCAAACTCAGAAAAACTTCATAAGGAAAAAAAAATTACACCTCTGATTACTACCCAGACACTTATTCAGGAGCCTTCTTCCTATACATCCACAGAAGAGCTCTCAGAAATCACATTTTTACTGGTTATAAATCTTAACAGCTTTGAAGACTCAAAGAAAATATATTTAGCTCCTTGATAATTAATATAACATTTACAAGAAAATCTTAACAAAAAAGTAGCTCCCAGCTTCAAGACCTGAGGTCTTAAAAGAAGAAACTGTTTCCTCTTTTTTTGAGTTATTCTAGAAACATCTGGGTACATTCTTATTTTTTGTTTCAGGAATAATTTATCTTTAAATCTAAAGAAAATGTTTAATAACCAGTCTATATCAGATTCCAGTGTCAATTGTACAAAGAGTGTAGCCACTTCCATTTGCTCAGAATCTGAAGTTTCTTAAAATTTTTGGAAGATCTAATAGATCCATCTCCTGGCCTTGTTGATCTTCAAATAATTTCTTTTTCCCTGTTGGGAGGTAGTAAATTTTTGAAACAGAAGGATAGTTATCCTGAGGAATTTTCCAAAATCTCTGTAAGATATTTCTTGAACATATTAAGAGTGGAAACTGTTATCATCTTAGGGAAATTTATTATCCTCAGATTTTGCCTTCTTGAAAGATTCTCTAGCATTTCTAACTTGAAGTTAATATTTCCATTTTCTTTCATCAAAAGTTGATTTTGAACCCCTAATGTGTCCACTTTCTGTTTCTGTTGCACAAAATCCATTTCAATCCTGTCCACTCTTTGTTTCAATTTCACAGATTCAGGAAGTACTCCAGAGCAATAGGTAGACAAATTTTGCATCTGAATTCCCAAAGAAGATTGTAACTGGGATATGGCATCCCATATCGAATTCAGATCTATGACTGGGAGCTTTTTTAAAGGTGCTATGGAAAAGTTAAATCCACAGGTTTTGGTTTCACAGTACCTGACGCTGAAATCACTTTCAATAGATTCCGGTGCTCCTCTGGCGACTCCAGGGATTCTTGCAGTAGTTGAGTCCAGCAGCTGAGATGCTTTTATGGCACTCGACCAGGGTAACATACTTTGGTGCGCTGGCTGTTCAAGTCAGTTTCTGTCCACCATTTTACCGTGGATGTGATCAAGAAATTGAAGCTGGAGGTGAGGTTTTCCACATCCCAGTGCATAGTCATGAGAGGCTCCAGTACTCAGATCTCCTTTTTTCCCATTCATCCGGACACCACTGCCTTAGTTACTGAGCAGAGAGAGACCCCATAGGGTTTCCTGAGGGTGGCAAAGGCTATGTCAAGGCTGTACCCAATGACACCAGAGTTCCAGCAGCTGTTTAATCAGCTGTTTAATCACCAAATACATGACTCTCCCAAGTGAAAAAGGAGTTGTGTTAAAGGATGCTCAAGATCGCAAGGTGGACATGGCTATAAAGAGACAGTTTGAAGTGCTGGCTTTGGGAATCAAAGCAGCAGCAATCCTTGCAGCACAGGCCTGACACACCATCTTGGGGCCTGTCACACTTTGGATGACTGCCTAGCACATCTCCATCTTTGTGAGTGGAATGCTACTTTGGAACTGAAGTCTCAAAAACGAAATGTACAACCTAAAATAATAAAAACTAAATAAAGCAGATCAGAAACCCCTCTGCACAGTCTCCTTGCAGAAGAAAAAACTGAAGGGGGCACTACACGCTTCATCTCTGGATTCTCACCCAGATGTCACCCAGGCTCTTCAGTTGCGCCCTCCAGTTTGTCTCCCATTCCTATCTTAGAATCTTAACACCATCTTGCAAGGTCTCAGTAGAGCTCTGTATGAGCTCTTACTGGAGGCTTCCCTTCTGGATCTTACGGTCAAAACAGTGTTTCTGATGGCTATTATGTCGGCAAGATGAGTCTCCGAGTTACAAGCTCTGTCCTGTAGGGAGCTGTTCGTTAAGATTATGAAAGCATAGCTTTCCTTATGCACAGTTCCCTCCTTCTTACTGAAAGTAGTCTTTGCCTTCCACATCAAACAGTGTGTTCATTTTCCCACCTTTCACTCTATGGGGGTCAAAGAAAAAAAAGATAAGTGTTGCACCTGCTTGATGTCAAGTAAGTGCTTCCCGGAACTTCAAAGTTACCAATGAGTTTTGTGTCTCGAATCACCTTTTTGTTCTTTCCAGTCATGCTAAGAAAGGGAGGCTGGCGTCTAAGGCCTTCATTTCCAGATGGATTAAAATTGCCATTATCTCTGCATATGTTGGCTGCGGTAAGCAGTTGCTGATCGCATTGAAAGTGCATTAAACCAGAGGATTTGCTACCTCATGGGCGGGGACTCGAGTGGTTTCATCTGAAGAAATCAGTAGAGCAGCTACATGGTCTTTCCTTTATACTTTTACCAGGTTCTATAAATTAGACATAGCAGCCAGGAAAGATGTCACTTTTGGGTCCTACATTTTGAAGGCAGGTTCAGAGCACTACTTTGGTATAACTCTATGGTTCAGGGCTACTAGACACATTACACTAGAAAGAAATATTAGGTTCTTAACCTCAATAATCTTCTTTCTTGTAGAGTGTCTAATAGTTCTGAAGCCCTGCCCTGTAAGTAGGCTTTGCCTGCCTTCTGCCTTATGATCAGTCTGAATGTGGATAATTCTCTGGTTCTCAGATAATCTGAGAGTAAAGAGAAAAGAAAGTAAAGTCTGGTCTGAGTCTCTGCTTGATAGCAGGACATGTGAGTAGCTACAAGCTCTCTATAAGATTAGTGTTGATTGCACACCGTTTTTGTATCTGTTTTGATCAGTTATTGAATGTTATAATGTTAATGGATGTTTGTTATAGAGCAGAACAGAATTGTAGTGTTGGGGATTTGTCCCTGTTTCCTTCCTTCCAGTATATCTGTAATTACTGTGCTGCTTGATTGGTTTTTTACAAACTGAAGGAGCAGTTGCTGCTGCCTAGGGAAGAGGTGGAGTTCAAAGATGATTGACAGTATTCTGCAAACAACTTGAGGATTCAGATGCATAACTCTACAGTTCAGGACTACTAAACACATCTACAAGAAAGAAGATTATCAAAGTAAGAACCTAATCTCTATAGTTTTCAGGTTTGTCCAGAGTTTAATTTAGAGGCACTCTGATCCTGGCCAAAATGAAAGCTATTGCCACTTGTTTATCTATTTTGTGCAAAGGACATTATTTCAAGCCAGGCAGGAAGAGTGGAGGAGTAATGTCATGGTTAGTAGAGTGGGTTAAAAACCAGAGTAGTCGGATTTGATTCCCAGTGCAGTTCCTTGTAAACTGGGCAAGTCACTTAACCCTCCATCACCCCAGATTGTGTACCAAGCAGATTAGAAACATAGAAACATGACGGCAGATAAAGGCCAAATGGCCCATCTAGTCTTTCCATCCACAGTATCCATTACGTCTTTCTCTCTGAGAGATCCCACGTGCCTATTCAGGCCCTCTTGAAATCAGACAGACTCTGTTTCCACCACCTCTTCCAGGAGACTGTGCCACGCATCTACCACTCTCTGTAAAAAAGTATTTCCTCAGATTATTCCGGAACCTATCACCTCTTAACTTCATCCTATTTCCTCTCATTGCAGTTTCCTTTCAAAGTTGGGGCAGTCTCCCTTGAGTGTGCTATATACTTAAGTCCAGTGATTTTCTACTTTTTTCGTTTCGTCGGAAAAATACAGAACTAAAAAAGTGGAAAAGCCCTCGATGGAGACTGCCTCAACTTTGTTGGTTGGGCTGAGAACTTTTCAGCTGCCCCTCGTATATAAACTGCTTTGGCTCCACCACTGGAAGACAGTATATCAAACGCATGACCCATAACCAAGGCTCATTTCTATCTTGTATGGAAATCTTTTTTTGTTAAACAAAATTAAGTTGTTGATGATACCATTGCTAAGGTAATTTCCAAATAAGATATAAGCGTGAATATTACCAGTCTTGTGGCTCACTCTTTCCTCCCCTAGTGAAGTACATAAAGGGTTTTTTTGTGTGTGGCTTTTTTCCATGTCAGTGACTAATTTAATCTCAAATCAACTGCTTTAATCAAGGTGGAACCAGCATCATTGTTTTGCCTGATATTTTCAATGACTTTCACAACTTTAACCTTCAGCAAACAATTCTGATTTATTTTGAGTCAACTGTTCCCTAAACACTGATAATTGGATGTGTTCTTAAATAATCTCTTCACAGAGGTGCCATTTCTGTTGATAGTTTTGATTTAACCTATTTATATTGTTTGGAATGTCCACAGTTACAGGCTTTACAGATATTAATTAGCTTTCTGACGACTCTGTTTAATAGCTTGTTGACTTTACATGTATTACTGATTTTCTTATATTAAATTACTTATGATTCATATTCTGTGGATTACATAATATAAAACCAGCAACAGAACTGGAACATACATAGCCTTAAAGTTGTAAATTAATACGTACATAATTCTTAAATAAGATAGTCTTGATAGTTTTATGACAAGGCGCATAGTTTGTCATAAAAATTACCTGATCAGGTAAAGTATTCTGAAACTTAACTGCTTGATATAAAAATAATGGAGAAAAAAATCTCTAGAATCATTATTACTACTACTACTATTAATTTTTTCTATAGTTCTACCAAATGTACATAGCGCTGTACAGAGTCACAAAAAAGACAGTCCCTGCCCAAAAGAGTTTACAATCTAAACAGACAAGACAGACAAACAGGATGTCATGGATACAGTTAAGGAGAACGGTTAATCTGCTGGCTGGGTTGGTGGATAGTTGGGAGTAGGGTTATGGATTGAAAACTATATTAAAAAGGTAGGTTTTCAATCTGCTTTTAACCAAGATAAGGGAAGGGGCTTGGCAGGCAAACTCGGGTAACTTATTCCAGGCATAGGGGTGCAGCTAGATGAAAGGAAAGAAGTCTGGAATTGGCAGTGGAGGAGAAAGGTACAGCTAAGAGCAGCTTATCTGAGGAACAGAGTTTTCTGGGAGGTGTATGAGGAGAGATATTGAGGAGATATTAAGGAGGAGAGATATTCAGCAGCAAAATGAACACACTTGTAGGTCAGCAATAGAAGCTTGAACTGTATGCAAAGGTGGATAGGAAGCCAGTGAAGTGATTTAATGAGAGGGGTGACATGAGTGTATGAGGTTGGTAGAAGATGAGCCATGCAGCAGAGTTTTGCACAGATTGCAGGGGGAAAAGGCGGCACTGTGGGAGACCAGTTAGAAGTAGATTGCAGTAATCTAAGTATGAGGTTACAAGAGTGTGGACAAGAATCCAGGTAATGTGCTCAGAGAGGAAGGGGCAAATTTTAGTGGTGTTGTAGAGATAGAAGCGACAGGCTCTATCAGTTTGTTGGATGTGCATAGAAAATGAGGTCAAAATCAGTGACAACTCCAGGGTTGTAAGCAAAGGAGACTGGAACGGTGACAGTATTATTTACCAAGATGGAGAAAGGAAGAGGAGGAAAAAGAAGCAGTTCAGTCTTGCACATGTTTACTTTCAGATGACAGCAGGACATATAGGTGATACTATGGGAGGAGATCGGGGCACCAAGGGAAGCGGTATAGAGAGAGAAGGGGTCCTAAGACAGAACCTGGGGTATGCCAACCACTAGCAGAGTAGCAGCAGAAGGGGACCCACCAACACATACACTAAAGGTGTGATGGGAGAGGTAGGAGGCAAACCAGAAGAGGATAGATTTGCGGAATCTGAAATTTTGCAGTTTGTTACAATACCTTGGGGCAAGTTTCTGTGCCAAGTTTGAAATCTTTTGCAAATGTGCTTCCATTTCTACAGGTCAGCAAAGTAGGCAAAAAATTAACGAATGAAAATTTTTGGCACAGTTTGGCTCCATAATGCTGCTGGTAAGTAAGTCAGCTGAGGGTACAACTTTACCAGCAGACATGTACCATGAGGTGCTTCCAAGATTTGCAATATGAGCTTTTACAGTCAAGTGAAGCCCCAAACGCATAATCATGTGATTCACAAGAATGTACACATAGCTGTAGTAGTATGTCTGAGTGGTACTTCGTTGGCACCAGCCATGACAAATTTCCATGTGATGGGATTGGAGGAACAGCCAAGCATTTAGCTGCCCATGCCAGCTTACAACACCCTCTCAATAACAAAATTTTGACACCAAGGGATCTATTTGAATTCTGTGATAAATCTGTCTCGGGAATCAAATTTTTCTTTATTGCTAAGGAAGATATTGAAGCAATAAGACCTGTTCAGGAGCAAAGGTTTAGTATGGGCCACACAGTGGCTGGAACAAGAGAAAATCACCAATTTAAGTCCATAGACACTGCTAGACTCTGCATTAGCAAAATTTCAAGTGACTCCATTGCTCATTCATTGCCAATGTCTTAGAGTCTGATACTGATCCTGAACATGTCCCTACCTTTCAAGCATCCAGCTTTCAACCTGGACAATACTTAGCTTGCATATAGACAATTCTTGGTGGATTGGTCATGTATGTGAAATTTCAATGGAAGAATGCGACATCCTGGTTAATTTTTTGCATCCACAAGGTCCTCCACAGTCATTTCACTGCTGGATCACATATGCTGGATCCCCGAACAGCATATTAATGCACCTATGACTACTTCATCAGGCAGACAGTAGACTTATCCACAACCTATTTTGGCAAACATTGACCAGATTTTCAAAACCATGTGCAAGAAACTGAGTTAAAAGTTGAATTTATGCGATTTCTTGATCGTTGTCAGTATGTATGCGCACTTTAAATAAATGTGATTTTTGTAATTTTCTGTTTTGTCTTTAATAAAGCTTAGACATTTTATGGTATTATCTGACTATTGGGAATGTCTTTCAGACAATGGATCAATAACTGATAAATATGTGGTCTCAGTGTATAATACACTTGTCATGATCTTCACGACCAGTGGCAGTAGGTATATGAAAATGCATGAATACAGGGAAGGGGGATCATAAAACAGTAACAATCTGCACTTAACTGTGAAACTTCATGTACCTTGTTCATTTGCATACAACATGGTTTGTGTTAAATATGCCTCTTTTCAATATTAAACATTCATTCGCATATATAATTAATGCTTATCTTTGAAGCTTTAATTCTCACCAAAGAAAGGTCGGGTCCAAGATGAAACAGGATAGCTTCTGTAGCAAAAAAATGCTCTTTCAAATGATATTAAAAAAAAACAAAAAACCTACACATTTAGAGATACTTGAATCTGAAAAACAGTGAAAAATTGCATAAATGCATAAAGCCATATTCTTTAGCACTCTCCAGACCAGTAGAGGTTAACTTTACGATTGGGTATATATCTAATCATGACCAGCAGGTGGAGACTGAAAACAAAACTTTGGGACAGTATATCCTAGCCCCTCCTCTCTATTTCCCTCAGTCTTCTTTCAGTCTCCAGCAGGTGTTGAGTGATCTGTACCCATCTCCCTTGGTAGGGCTGTTGGAATTTGTTTAGAGGTTTATTGTCCCTGTTTTTAGCCGGACGGAGCTTGGACGGACTCTGTTTGGGGGTTCGTCCGACCTCGGGGGTGTCAAACCCGGCGGGTCACGAGCGGGGTCCCTCCCCCCACTTCCTCCACCTCCCCATATTTTTTTAGAGGAGCCTCAGCAGTAAGCCTTGCCCCCTAAATCAAGCAAGGCATATTGCTTCGAGAGCCTGTGGAGTCTGTTCTGTAAAAAAAAAAAAAAAAAAAAATCCTGAGGTAGTGCTGGTCTGGAGGGTTGTATCCCTTTAAGAAAAACTGTATTTTACTGTATTTTTTCAACTAACCGGCACTTTTTTACAGCTAGGTCGCGTATGGAGCAATGAGCACTTCTAAAGGGAAAAAGTGCTCATTGTGCTCCAGACGCGAGGCACTCGCGGCCGGCCTGTGCAAGCGGTGTTCAGGCCGGTGCGGTGGAGGAGCTCCGTCGGCAGCGGCTGCAGGCGCCCAGAGCGCCCCGCCGATGGTGCCTCGCGAGTCGGCAGGGAACGGTGGAGAAGCCCGGTCTTCTCCGTCCGCCCACGGAGGGATTCCCCGAGCCGCCGACGGTCGGGTTTTAGAGGATTCCCTCTCAGCTGATATTTTGACAGCTGATGCCGGCTTGCCTGTTTTAGCGGCTGAGACTATTCAGGTCTCTCAGCCGCTGCAGGCTATGGAGGGAGCTGTTTTGGCGGGAAAGACGCCATCTTCTCTGTCTGGCCCCTCCATTTTGTCTTCCACCTCAGGTGACCTTCCCCCTGTTTTGGCTAAGCAGGGGCAGGTTTCTGCTGGGTCCCCTGCTGTGGCAGGGAGTCCCTTGGGACCCTCGGGGGGTTTTTCCCCTGATTTTTTCTTTTCATTATGCAAAGCCTATTTTCAGGCGGCTGGGGGTCCCGGTTGCGCCCAGGGGGTCTCGGGGGGTGGGGTTTCCTCCGCGCTCCCTGCGGCTTTGCCTCTCTCGTCTGACGTGACGTCCCCTCCGCCGCCTCTCTTGTCCAAGCGTCCGCGGGTGTCGTGGGACGAGGATTTGTGGTCGGAGGAACGTGTCGGTCTGGAGGAGGACCTGGACCCTTCTGAGGAATTCCAGGACCCTCTGGAGGGGACGGAAGCTGGCGGCGGGTTGTCGGGTTTCCCGTTCTCCAGTGACGAGGCGTCCGTGGTGCGCCTTTTTCAGAGAGATGAGCTGCCTGACCTTATTCAACAGGTTTCTTCGGCTTTGCGTTTTGAGGACGCGCCGCCGGAGACTCCGCGTGTGGGGGACCCTCTGTTACGAGGGATCCGTTCCGTTTCCCGCTCTTTTCCTATGCATCAGGATATTCGGGATATTATTCTTGAGCAGTGGAAAACGCCGGAGACGCCGTTTCGGCTGGCGCGCAGCATGGCTCGCCTGTATCCCATTCCTGAAGGGGATCGGGCTACGTTAGCTTCGCCAGTCGTGGATGCGGTGGTCTCGGCTATTTCCAAGCGGCATACCGTGCCTGTTGAGGGCGGTTCTGCCTTGCGGGACTCTGAGGAGCGCAAATTGGAGACCATCCTTAAGCAAAATTTTCAAGTCTCTGCCTTTGGGGTCCAGGCGGCTATTTGTGGGGGACTGGTCGCTCGCGCCGTGTTTCGGTGGGCGGAGCGGGTCTTGGATCGAGAGTCTGACGACTGGTCTCTGGTGGATCAGGAGGTAGCGAAGATTGAGATGGCTGCCTCATTCCTCTCGGATGCTCTGTATGACTTGGTGCGGATCTCGGCTAAGTCCATGGCTTTTGGCGTGGCCGCAAGGCGTGTGTTGTGGCTGCGCGCTTGGGCGGCGGATGCTGCGTCCAAAGCTAAGCTTACTAAATTTCCCTTTCGGGGGTCGTTTTTATTTGGAGAGGACTTGGATAAGTTGATTCAGACTCTGTCGGACTCGAAAGTTCCCCGTTTGCCGGAGGACCGTGCCCGCCCGGCGTCTCGGGGTGGTGCGGCCCGGGGGCGTTTGCGGGAATTTCGCAAGTATCGCCCTGGGCGTGGGGCTGCTTCTTTCCAGTCTCCGGGGTTTTCCCGGGGTCGGTTCTTCCAGCGCATGCAGCCCTTTCGGGGGGCCCGTCGGGGGGCAGGGAATCCCTCCGCCGGTTCCCCCGCTTCCCGTCCTGCACAATGACGCCTTGCCGGCGCCCCCCTTGGTTCCGGTGGGGGCCCGGCTGCGCGACTTTTTTCCCAAATGGGCCGAGATCACGTCCGATCAGTGGGTCCTGGAGGTGGTGCGGGACGGTTATGCCCTGGAGTTCGCCCGCTCTCTGCCGGATTTTTTCCTCGCTTCTCCGTGTCAGACTCCTGGGAAGACGCTGGCGTTTCGCCAGACCCTTCAGCGCTTGCTAGATCTCAGGGCAGTAGTTCCAGTGCCCCCCCCGGAGTGGGGCACGGGCAGGTACTCCATTTACTTTGTGGTGCCCAAGAAGGAGGGGACTTTTCGGCCCATCCTCGATTTGAAAGGGGTCAACAGGGCTCTCAAGGTTCCCTCTTTCCGTATGGAAACGCTGCGGTCGGTCATTCTGGCGGTTCAGCCGGGGGAGTTTCTCACTTCTCTCGATCTGACGGAGGCCTACTTGCATGTTCCTATTCGGACCTCTCATCAGCGTTTCCTGCGCTTTGCGATCTTGGGTCGGCACTATCAGTTCTGTGCGCTTCCCTTTGGGCTGGCCACGGCTCCCCGGACGTTCACCAAGGTGATGGTGGTCGTCGCGGCAGCCTTGCGGTCGGAGGGCATCCTGGTACACCCCTACCTGGACGACTGGTTAATTCGGGCCAAGTCGTTGCAGGAAAGCTCCCGGGTTACGGCTCGGGTGGTGGAGTTTCTCCGGTCGCTGGGCTGGGTGGTCAACCTTTCCAAGAGTCGGTTGGTTCCGGCTCAGCGTCTGGAGTACCTCGGGGTGCTGTTCGACACCTCCTTGGGGAGGGTCTTCCTCCCAGAGGCCCGGGTGAGCAAATTGCAGTCTCAGATTCGCCTGCTTTTGGCGTCCCGGTGTCCTCGGGCGCGAGATTTCCTCCAGGTCCTGGGGTCGATGGCGGCGTCCCTGGACGTGGTGAGGTGGGCGCGGGCCCACATGCGTCCTCTCCAGTATGCTCTGCTCCGGAGGTGGTCTCCCCAGAGGCACGGGATGGATGTTCCGGTTCCCCTGCGAGGCTTGGCGCGCTGCAGTCTGCGTTGGTGGCTCCGGACCCCTCACCTAGTTCAGGGGGTGGGTCTGGATCTTCCGCAGTGGACGGTGCTCCTTACGGATGCGAGTCTCCTGGGTTGGGGGGCCCAGTGTCTGGGTCACTCAGCTCAGGGAACCTGGTCCACGGAGGAGGCCTCCTGGTCGATCAACGTGTTGGAGACCAGGGCGGTCCGGCTGGCGCTGTTGGCTTTCCACTCCCTTTTGTTGGGCAAGTCGGTCAGAGTCCTGTCGGACAATGCCACGGCGGTGGCTTATGTCAATCGTCAGGGGGGCACCAAGAGCACTCTGGTGGCGCAGGAGGCGGCTCGGCTCATGGTTTGGGCGGAGTCGCATCTTCTGGACCTCTCGGCCTCTCACATTGCCGGGGTAGAAAACGTTCAGGCGGACTTCCTCAGTCGTCACTTCTTGGATCCGGGAGAGTGGTGTCTCGGCGCCGAGGCGTTTCAGTTGCTAGTGCGTGCTTGGGGGCAGCCCCTGATGGATCTGATGGCTACAAGTGGCAACGCCAAAGTACCCCGCTTCTTCAGTCGTCGCAGGGACGGTCTGGCCGAGGGTCTGGATGCTCTGGTCCAACCGTGGCCAACGGAGGGGCTGTTGTATGTGTTCCCTCCTTGGCCATTAGTGGGCAGAGTACTGCTTCGCATTGTTCGCCATCCGGGGCTGGTGGTCTTGGTGGCTCCGGATTGGCCTCGTCGTCCGTGGTATGCGGATCTGGTGAGGCATCTGGTGGCGGATCCTCTTCCTCTGCCTCTCGAGTGCGATCTTCTGACGCAGGGTCCCATTCCCATGTTCGACCCGTCTCCCTTTTGTCTTACGGCTTGGCTCTTGAAAGGGGCCGCCTGAGTAAGAAGGGATATTCCGACAAGGTGATCTCTACACTTTTGGGGTCCCGGAGGCTTTCTACCTCTCGGGCTTATGTACGGGTTTGGCGTCTTTTTGAGGAATGGTGCCGAGCGCGGGGAGTGGTCTCCTTTCGCGCTTCTCTGCCTAACATTCTAGAGTTTTTGCAGGATGGCCTGGATAGGGGCCTGGCCTGGTCTTCTCTTCGGGTTCATCTGGCGGCCCTGTCGGCTTTTCGGGGGCTGGTGACAGGTCAGCGTTTGTCAGCCATTCCTGATGTGATTCGCTTTCTTAGGGCGGCCAAGTTGATCAGGCCTCCCATAAGGCCCTCGATTCCCTCTTGGGATCTCAATCTGGTTCTCTCTGTTCTAGTGCGCCCTCCTTTCGAGCCGTTGGATGGCTGTTCGTTGAAGGACCTTACGCTGAAGTCGGTCTTTTTGGTGGCCATTACTTCCGCTAGACGGGTGTCTGAGCTACAGGCTTTCTCTTGTAGGGCTCCCTTCCTGGAGTTTTCGAAGGAGCGGGTTGTTTTGCGGCCTGTTCCTTCCTTTCTGCCGAAGGTAGTTTCTCCTTTTCATGTCAATCAATCGGTGGTCCTCCCGGTCTTGGGTAGTCGGGAGGGTTCTTCTGAGCAACGACAGCTGCGCAAGTTGGATGTCGGTCGGGTCCTCCATGCTTATGTGCAGCGGACCCGGGATTTTCGGAGCTCCGATCATCTCTTTGTGCTTCTGGCGGGTCCTCGTCGGGGGGCTGGCGCTTCTAAGGCTACTATTGCGCGTTGGATCAAGGAGATGATTGCTTCCGCTTATCTTCTGAGTCAGAAGCCGGTTCCGGAGTTTCTCAAGGCTCATTCCACTAGGGGTCAGGCGGCTTCTTGGGCTGAGTCGTCGCTCGTGCCTCCGGTGGATATTTGTAAGGCTGCGGTTTGGTCCTCCTTGCATTCATTTGTTCGGCATTATCGGGTAGATGTTCAGGCGCGTCGGGACGCGGTGTTCGGTGAGCGTGTTCTGGTATCGGCCCTTCGGGGGTCCCGCCCGTGAGAGGGACTGCTTTGGTACGTCCCAATCGTAAAGTTAACCTCTACTGGTCTGGAGAGTGCTAAAGAAGGAGAAATTAGGTTCTTACCTGCTAATTTACTTTCTTTTAGCTTCTCCAGACCAGTAGAGGTCCCCACCCTGTCTGTTGTTGTTGTTGTTGGGGCTGTTGCGCGGGCAGTTTTTGGTTTTTGCTGCGGGTTCTAGTATTTTTCTAGGGCCGGGGAGAATTGAAGAACAGCGGCTGTGGCTCGGCTGGCTTAGCTGGCGAGCTGTGGGGACCTTCTTCCTTCGGGAATTTCTCCTCTGCATTTTCCAACAGCATTTTTGGGTATGTTATTTGTTACTCCTTTCGGAGTATTGTTTTTTCTCTCTGTTGTTTTCCAGTTCTTGGTTCTGCTTGGCTATTCGGCAGACTGAGGGAAATAGAGAGGAGGGGCTAGGATATACTGTCCCAAAGTTTTGTTTTCAGTCTCCACCTGCTGGTCATGATTAGATATATACCCAATCGTAAAGTTAACCTCTACTGGTCTGGAGAAGCTAAAAGAAAGTAAATTAGCAGGTAAGAACCTAATTTCTCCTTTTTTTGGATGGTCATATCTTCAGCTTCACTTGACTGTAAAAGCTCATATTGCGAATCTTGGAAGTACCTCATGGTAAATGTCTGCTGGTAAAGTTGTACCCTCAGCTGACTTACTTACCAGCAGCATTATGGAGCCAAACTGTGCCAAAAATTTTTATTCGTTAATTTTTTGCCTACTTTGCTGACCTGTACAAATGGAAGCACGTTTGCAAAAGATTTCATACTTGGCACAGAAACTTGCCCCAATGTGTTTTACCAAACTGCAAAATTTCAGACTCCTAGGTAGTTTCCTTCTGCCGCAGTGCTGAAGCAAAGTTGGCAATTTAGGTCACACGAGGCATTGGAGTGGATTGATTGCTTTTGTTCAACCACCCCTAGCTCCTGACCAAATTGAGATAGATCAAAAAAATTTTGCAGAGTTTCATTTGAAAGTCTTGTCAATACCCCTGTAAAATTTGGTTGGATTTCAAGGGGATTGAGCGTGGGCTCCTGGTCCTCTTGACATGGAATGACCCAATAGTACTAATTGTAATGCAATTTCTTCTATTCATTTTTCATATACACACAACATAATCTTATTAAGAATACATAAAGGTAACCACAAGATTAAAGAACATATATGGAAAGAAAATATTAATTATTACTTTTTTTTTTTTTTTCCAAAAAGGTCAAGGCAGATGACTTTAAAATATACAGTGTCATCTTAGCAACAAATATAGTGCAAAATATAGACAGCAGATATAAATTCTCAAAACTGACACATTTCGATCACTAAATTGAAAATAAAATCATTTTTCCTACCTTTTGTTTCTGGTGATTTCATTAGTCTCTGGTTGCACTTCCTTCTGACTGTGCATTCAATATTTTTTTCTTTCTGCCTCCTACACGCTTCCTCTCCTCCGGACCTCATTCCCTTCTCCAACCAATATCTCTCTCTGTCCCTCCATGAGTCCATCTTTTCTTCCTCTTTCCTCTACCCCCATTGGCAACATGTCTCTCTCTCTCTCACTATCCTTCTCTCATTCCTTCCTTTGCTGCAAAGGGAGTGGGGAAAGAGAGACAGAGATCCAGGGTACATCTCTCTCACTCCCTCTACTGCCAAATCCAACATTTCTCCCTCTCTCATTCCCTGGATCATGTGCAGCATTTTTCACCACTGCCCACCAGCCCCAAGCCCAGCATTTCTCTTTCTATCACCCCTCTCCAGCACAATGCCACATCTCTCCCTCCAACACTATGTCCAATATTCCTCCCTCTTGCATCCCCTTCAATCTGTCCCTCTGTTCCCTCTCCACCACAATATCCAACATTTCTCCCTCCAATCCTTCTCTTCCCCATTCATCTCTGCTTCACGACTCCCTCTCCCCAAATTTCCTCTTTCTTTCTTTCCCTCTCATACACATCAATGCCCAACAATTCTCCTTTTCATTTCCTTCCCTCCCTCCCTCTCTTGTGTCCCAAGTTCATGCCCCCTGCCTTCCATCCTTTGTCCCAAATTCTTACTCCTCCCCCTCTCAATTCTCCCTTTGTCCCCTCTCTCCCTTACTTGCTCACTCCAAGGCCGCACTCTCTCCCTTCAGGGCCGTCCAGCTGGGCTTCTCCTTCCTGCCTTCAGTTGCACTTGTTTGCAGGGACGCAGGCAGTGACTCTCGTACGCTGCACATGGCTGATCCACAAGCCTTCTCACTGACATCGGAGGGAAGGTTTCCTGTTCAGCAATGTGCAAGAGCCACTGCCCGCGTCCCTGTAAATGAATGCAGCTGAAGGCAGCTAACCCAAACTCTTCCCTCCAATTTCAGCTCTGATACCAGTAGGAAGCCTTTGGGTCAGCTTCAGCAGCAGTGATTGAAGAGAAAGGGGGTGGGAGACCCACAATTAAGGAGGAAGGCAGGCAGGAGACCCACGCAGTGGCGCGTACCCCTAAGGGTAAGCGTACCGTGTGTTGAGAAACACTATTGTATGACATTAACTCCAGAAGCAAAAGTCCTTCATCATCCCAGAAGATGGTTGCCATGATTTTGCCTGTAGATTTTTCTGTTTTGAGCTTTTTTGGGGTGGGGGATGATTTGGGTTCCACTGCATTGACTCCATTTTGGACTCAGGATCTCTGTGATAGACCCAAATCTCATCTCCAGTCACCAAACGATGAAAAAAATTCACTTGGTCTTCACAGAGCATCTCCAAGTTCTGACAGCACTGGAGCCTTGAAGCCTTCTGACATGGCGTCAGCATTCTTAGAACCCATCTTGCACTAACCTTGGACATGCCCAACTTTTCATGAATTATTTTCCAAACTGTACTTGCCGAGATGCTCATTTCTTTAGCTGTTTGGGAAACCTTAATTTGTCTGTCTGACAAAATTAAATCCTCGACTTTCTTGCATATTTCTGTGGAAGTTGCTTCCACAGCCATCCTGTGTGAAGTCATCTTCATTGGACTCTACCCCACTTAAAACTGCTTGCTCCATAATTTTACTTTGTAGGATGATGGGGCAGACTCACCATAAACTGCAGTCATGCGTTCATGGATCTCCTTTGGCTTATTCCCTTCTTTAGTGAGAAATTTTATCACTGAACAGTGCTCCAAATCTAGCAGCTTCTTACTTGATTCACGCAAGGACTCTCCTGACATACTGCCTTTTGGAATGTTAGACTCGCACTGAGCCATAACTGTGCATAAGTAATCTTAAGACATGTCGCAACATGCACAGACCTGTTTCAGTATGCTTGCTACTTTCTTTCATACTCGGGTAGATAAATTATTGAACACCCCTAATTGGCATCTCTGAGACCTGGTGGAAGGAAGATAACCAGTGGGGTCTCTGTCATACCAGGATACAAACTATATCACCATGATAGGATGGATCAAATTGGTGGAGGTTCAGCATTATATGTTAAGGAGGGCCTTGAATTGAATAGACTGAAAATTCTACAGGAGCAGAAACATACCTTGGAATCCCTATAGGTAATTCCATGTGTGAAGGGGAAAAGCATAGTGATAGTGTACTACCATCCACCTGACCAGGATGAACAGATGTTATCAGAAATTAGGGAGCTTAACAAATTGAGCATCACAATAATAATGGGTGGTTTCAATTAAGATGAGAAGCACATTAACAAAACCACAAATTATAATTAAAAAATGTGCCAAGGCTCTATTAGAGAAGAACTGATGCCCCTGGGGCCTAGCCAAATGCAGAGACCAAACAACAGTTATAAAAATATAGAGGAGAGTCCAAAGAAAAAAGAAAAAAAACTGGAGAAAAAGACCTTGGTTATGCTTCATGGGTCTAAAAAAAAACCCTCCACTTCCACAAAATTTTCAACAAACAATGTTCCAGTGTTGATTCAGGTTCTAAACTTATAATATTCTCATCCCAAAGTCAAGTCTTCCTTTTTCTTGATATCAATAGCCTCTCTTTAAATTATTCACCTCCCCTTTTTATGAAGAAGAGCAAACTTTAAATATTTCTGTTACATGATCAGGACTACAGTTACTTCAGTCAATATAAATTGAATAAATTCATGTAAATCATTTTGATCTCCCTTGGGAGAACGGTATAGAAAATTGAATGAATAAATAATTAAATATAAATTTCCCAGCTTCTGCAGTGACTGCAATATATGAAAGCATAAGACTTTATAAATTAGCTGTGTTGCTGGATTGCTGCCTCATCAGGGCTTCACTTCCACATCAGTCATCTACCACCAAGCCATCCACTCCTGCTGGCTGCTCTTCCTCTCCGGTTTCTTCACAGCTCTATACACCCGACAGGGAATCCCTGTTTTGCCAAAGGCTGTATAAGGGGTTTCACATTACCACTTTAACCATGCTATCTTATTCCAGCTGACTACATTTCAAGTTTTTTCAAAATGGCTTCAGGGATTCAGGATGCTGAGAAGATAACACGTCCTCTAATCTTACTGCTCTGCCTACTTCCTCATACACACTCCAGCTCTTGCGATGTCATGATCTACCAATCATTGCACAGTCAGTAAAACAAACAACATGGGTATTCAACCCGTTCGAGCTTAATGTAAGGGGCAAATATATCCAGCGTTGCTCATGCTGCCGCAGATAGCGGCGCCAATTCCCACATCTCATTGATTGATGACACTTCTTCAATACAGCAGAGTGAACTGAACATCTTAATGAACGGAACTCATGATGAATTTCCTGACAATTAATTACCAGCGGTTCTTCAATTCTACCTGTCTGTATATAGGACCAATATTCTTGTAAATGAATTTTAAATATCCTTGATGTTTTTCCCACATATACCAGTGGGCAGTGGCATTGAACAATATAGATAACCCCACTTGATACACATCTAGTATGTCCCCTCAGTTGATACTTCTCGTGTGTATTAGGATGCTCGTATGTCTGTATTTCCAAAATCAGTAGACACATAGAACAATGTCCACACTTGTAGTGCCTACACAGTTTATCGACCATCATCCCCTTTTCTGATGGCAAAACATTCAGCCTAAGAATGTCACTTAAATTACTATTTCGTTGAAAAGAAAAATGTATAGTGGATTGTTCAAAACAAGGATTTACTTTCAACATAGAAAAAAGGGGATGTATTAGTGTATTTCATCACAAAAGGCAGTAATACATCCTTATCTTGCCTAAATTCTTTATACTTAATTTCTTCCTAGGATTTTGCAATGCTCGTTTACATGCCCTCTTCACAATTGCTGCTGGGTATCCCCGAACTGTCAATTTTTTACAGTTTAATTAATTTATCCAAAAATATTTGTTTAGAGCCACAAATATGTCGATAACGCAAAAATTGTTCAAAAGGAATATTTGCCTTCATGGGGAATGGATGCATGCTGGAAAATGATAGTAAGAAATTCCTATCCGTTTCTTTAGAATGTCTCAAAAGATGGGGAAAAGCTGATTAGAAAAATAAAATCATCAGACAACAAAGGTAGGAAAATGATTTTATTTTTTATTTAATGATTGAAATATGTCAGTTTTGAGAATTTATATCTGCTGTCTATATTTTGTCCTGTTAAGGAATAATGCATTTCTCTCTACTTCTCTGGCATTACAGTGCATGCAGAGTCTGGCATCTTAGGGTTTTGTTTTTGTATATTAGTACTTTTAGTTTGGTCCTGTATCTGCTTAGGATTTATCTGTATTCTACTTATGTGACTAAGGCCAGGTGTTCTGATAGGACTGAATGTTGAGAAACATTATTGGTGTCATAGCTCTAATAAGGAAGATATTTGTCTGCTCTCTTTCAGCCCTTTTGGACCCAAAATGACCCTCATTTAAAAATTAGAGAAGACCACTGACCTAGGTGAACTCTCCATAGGCACATCATTATTCTGTTCCTCCTAGGGGGGGGGGTAGGAAGGTCCCCCGGTTTTATTTGGTTGTAAGCATGGCTTTGCAACTGGGAAGCAGGGCTTTTAGGACTATGCAGTGGTAGATATATTTTGTATAACATGTTTTGTTTTGGGTTTTTTCCCAGAGCCGTGCTCCAATTTCTGCGAAACTGGTTGCAAATATGCTCTCAGTTGCTGGGGCTGACCACATTATCACCATGGATCTGCATGCTTCTCAAATACAGGTAGGTATAGTGCAGTGCTCATACCTTCTTGAGTTAAGATACAGTACTTTAATTCTGACTGCAGTTTACAGGTCTTTAAGAAAAACTTTAACAGGAGAGTTAATTCCCCAAAAAATGTAAAAAAGAAAAAAAAAATCACAATGCTCCTATTATCCATATACTGTATTTTAAGAATTACCACAATAGATTTAAAATCTGACTTTTGCCCATTTTTGTTTTTACTTTTTTTCAAGTTTTTTTGGACCAGTCAGTGTTGGCAGTTCACCTAAGATAACTCATGTGGGTGAAACAAATGCACACTGAGGCCCTGATTCTGCAAAATGTGTCTAAAGTTAGGCGCCGTTTAGGTGCCTAAGTTAGGCGTCCCTTGTAGAATTGTGCTTAGCAGAGTTCAGCACTGTTTAGGCATCCAACTTTTTAGGCGTCCTTTAGAGAATCAGGTTTTAGGTGAGATTTAGATGTCCAAACCAAGTTTATTAAGTATTTGATTAATCGCTTATTCCACATTCTAAGCGATGTACAAAATATTAAAATATTAAATTACAGTAGTTCAAGGGAAACAGACAATATGAATATAACTCACAAGACAAAACATGACTCAAGAAGAAGGGAATGGGGAAAGAAATACAAGTTTAAAAGATAGTAAAGGAAACATATAAGGGAAGAACAACAACGGAGGGGGAAAAATAATAAGTAACAGAGAATTTGAAGCACAAGGCTCAGTAGAGAGCCCTAAACTAATCCAACATTCTAGTTTTATTAGCTGTCAAATGCATCTTTAAAAAGAAAGCATTTTAGCTTGCTCTTAAATCTATTCAAACTTAATTCTTCTCGTATATAAATTGGGAGTAAATTCCACATTTGGGGGGCTGTGACAGAGAAAATAGAGTGTCATCGTATATTTATAGATTTAAGGGAAGGAACTGCCAAGAGATGTTGGTCGGTAGATCTAAGTGATCTAGATGGAGTATAAGGAATCAAAACTCTATAAATGAAAGAAGGTGATTTATATAGAAGAAATTTAAAAGTTAATAAACTTAGTTTTTAAGTTATTCGGTGAACAACTGGAAGCCAATGCGCTTCCTTAAGTAATGGAGTCACATGATCAAATTTTTTTGCATTCTTTATGAGAAGAAAAGTATTTTGAGAACAGCATTAACCGACTTCAGATCCAGGATCGGCCTCCAGTATTCAGAGTCTCTTTTAGGCATAATAAAGTATATGGTGTATCTGCCCAAGCCCGACTCTGCATCCAAGATGGCTTCTATGGCTGCTAGATTTAGTATCACAAAATACATTTAACTCCACTCATTCAGAAAAGTGCATCTGGCATCTCTCAGCCAGTTTTTTTACTCTCTTCAGGTATTCTCTAAAGGCCTCAGAGTTGGAGCCTACGCACAGTTGTAGTATCACAGACTAAAGTGATCAGCGTAGTTTTATTACTCCTTGCTCCAATCATCAGCCAAGGGACCTGATGTTGTTACTATTTTTTTAAAAAAAAATTTTCCAGTCTGAAGAGATTTAAAAAAGAAAATATTCCTGAAAAAATATTTAAAAAATTTTAATATAAGATTAAAATAGAACACATAAGAAGACTGGAAAAAATTAAAAAAATTTTTTTTATAAAAAGAGTAACAACATCAGGTCTCAAAGATGCGCTGCACAATTTTATCCTTGTTTTGGAAATCATGGAAGAGTGAATTACTCCCAGCCAAAATTGCCTTTTTGATAAAATCTCCATCAGAGAGGGGCTTACCATGTTTTGCCATGCACAGTGAAATTTGAAAGCTGGCAACTGTAAGATGATTAGTTTTTGAAAGATAGTTGCTAAAACTAAGAGACTGGGAGTGATATTTCTTTAATTTTCCTACAAGGAACTCTTTTCTTTGAGCTAAACCAAGTTCAGCAAAACTGTTATGGTTGGTCTCAAAGTGACGTTTGACACTAGATGTGCGAGACACAACACTTTCATTACACATAATACACAATGCTTTCCCACTGCGTTCAATCACTCCATATGTACTCTGTCCAGGCCTCTTGGAATGGTTTTCCACTATCTGTTTTTGCTTTTTTTGCTGTACTCATTTTCTTTGTTCAAGACTTCAAGTCTACAAAAAGGAAAAATTTGTATAATAAAAAAAATCTAATGAAGTGCTGTATACAAATCCGTCCCCATAAAAAAATATGTGATTGGGGAATTTTACTAATTGTAGACATCCGTTTTGGTCAAAAAATATACTGTCCGGGTGAAAACCGGACTTGTGTAACCTGAGTGTATGGGAAAAGGACTTTTATTTTTCATTATTGGAGCCTTTGTTATTTTATTATGATGTTTACAAAAGCACTGTGAAGGGCCACATATACACTTTACTGTTTTTTGCTATATTGAGTTTTCCATAAGGTACAGCGCAGAGGATTAGTGTGTTGGTTGTTCACAGAGAGCCCAGCCCTCCTCTCAGCTTACTGAACTTCTCTATGCAATCATCATAAGCAGCTTTTTTATTTCCTCGAATTTAGCATGTCCCCCATGGAAGATACAGAGGTTTTTACAGAGGAGCACATTATTAGACAGATGTCACATGTGGAGTCACACTACAGCCTCACTGAGTTCCTGTGACAGACTCAGTGTGAAGCTTCTCTTCCTCCCCCAACTTCCCCCTCACACACTGCCTGGCTCATAGGATACTAAGGGGAAGACAGGCAGGCTAAACATCCACTCACAGGACTGCAGCCAGCACAGGAGGATGGGCCGCGGCCCACCGGGACAATGTCCGGTCCTCCCAATGGCCAGTCCGGCCCTGTTGCCAGGTGAGCTGCAAAGCAGACACCGGCACACTCGCCTCCCGCCGCGCCGCATATCTTAATTGCGGACTAGAGAGTTGCGCGGGGACAGAAATCCCACCCGTCCCCGCCAAAGTCTCACCCGTCCCCGTGAGGAATCCCACCCATCCCCGTGAGGAATCCCTCCGTCCCCACCCGTCCCCGCAAGGAATGTCCTCAGTCCCCGCCCGTCCCCGTGAGGAATCCCCTCCGTCCCCGCACGTCCCTATAAACTTCAGAAATAATTATTTCATTTAATTATGCTACTGAATTAAAGGCTCTGGTAGAAACCTATTTACAAATAAGCAAAAAGACTTTATTAATTTGGAAATATTAATTGGGAAGAATACACACTTTGTAAACGGGTTTCTACCAGAGCCTCTTTTGTTTATAAATTTTTATCAACACAACTAATATACTACTTTATCCTGAAGCAAAAAAAAAAGAAAAAAAGAAATAGAATTCTTTTCATACCTTTGTTGCCTGGTTTCTGCTTTCCTCATGTTCTCATTCAGTTCCTTCCATCCACTGTCTCTCTTCCTTCTGCGTCTTCCATTTGCTCTGTTACTGTGCCTCTCCCTTTCTCCCCCCTTCCAAATTGGTCTGGCACCCATCTTCTTCCCTCCGCTCCCCCCATAGTCTGGCATCTCTGTCTTCTCCCCTGCCAGCGTCTTCTCCCCACTCTCTCTTCCCCATTTCCTTTCAGCGTCCTTCTCCCCCCCCATATTCCCCATGTCCTGTCAGCGTCCTTCTCCCCTTTCTGTCTTCCCCATGGCCTTTCAGCATCCTTCTCCACCCCACCCCCCATCTTCCCCATGTCCTTTCAGCGTCCTTCTCCACCCCACCCCCCATCTTCCCCATGTCCTTTCAGCTCCTTCTTCACCCCTTTGCCTTCCCCAGTGCTTTCAGCGTCCTTCTCCCCCCCCCGTCTTCCCCATGTCCTGTCAGCATCCTTCTCCCCCTTCTGTCTTCCACAAATGCTTTCAGTGTCCTTACCCCCCCCACCCCGTCTTCCCCATGGCCTTTCAGCGTCCTTCTTCACCCCTTTGTCTTCCCCAGTGCTTTCAGCGTCCTTCTCCCTTCCCCATGTCCTGTCAGCGTCCTTCTCCCCCTTCTGTCTTCCACAAATGCTTTCAGTGTCCTTCCCCCCCACCCCGTCTTCCCCATGGCCTTTCAGCGTCCTTCTTCACCCCTTTGTCTTCCCCAGTGCTTTCAGCGTCCTTCTCCCCCCTCCTTCTCTCCCGCCCCGGGTGCAGCACAGCCGGCCAGGTTCCCCTTACTTTTGTGGTGCTTCCGTGACCGACAACAGCCCCGGTCTGTCAAACCTCCCTGCCCTTAACCACGAATCTAAATTTCCTTCTTACAGCTGCTGTAAGAAGGTAATTTAGATTCGCGGTTAAGGGCAGGGAGGTTTGTCGGACCAGGGCTGTTGTCGGTCGGTCGGGTTAGCTCCACAAAAGTAAGGGGACCTGGCCGGCTTTGCTGCACCCGGGGCGGGAAGACTTCCGGCGCTGACGTCGGAAGCAGAGCAGGTAGGGAGAAAAGCTGCACGATTTAGTACATCCAGCCCCGCAGGAACCCCGCGACCCTCGGAGGCGTCCCCACGGGATCCCTGCGACCCGTGCAGCTCTCTATTGCGGACCTTCCCGCGTGCCAGCTGCAAGGCCTTCGCGTGCCACAGCTGGCACGCATGCCATAGGTTCGCCATCGCTGGTCTATGCACTGAAACCCCAACTGCATCAAAATATCCATCGTTTTGCCAACCTTGTGAGCAGGTGCATTTGTTTGTAAAAAGAGAACTCCTTTCTGCAAATTCCCTCTCCTTTTTCCTTTCAATGTCTCCTTTAATTGGCACTGCAATTTACAGTAGTTTTCTTCATTAACTGTTTGTCCCCTTGGAAGATAGTCATTACAACATCTTCCTTATCCCAAAACACTGTGCCTTGACCTTTCCTACTGATTTTTGGGTCTTGAATTTTCTTGGCCTTGGAAAACCTGAATGTAGCCATTTCATGGACTATTGTTTTGTCTCAGGATTATAGTGGTGTAACCAGGTTTCATAAACAGTACTAACTAGACGTTCCAAAAAGTAGGCACCATCTCGCTGAAAATGCTGCAAAATCAACTTGGAAGTGTCCATTTGATGTTTCTTGTCAGCATGTAAATATTTGGGCACTCACTTGGCTGACGGCTTCTTCATACCCAGCACTTTCCCTGGATATCCAACACTTTCCCTGGATATCTGTAGTGTCTCAGCAGTTGTTTTAGCTAATATTTGCCAGTCTGTCAAAACCAGGTCATAGACATGGTTGACACCATTTGAGGCATCCCAGACCTTGCTGCATCTTCGGTCTTGAAATCTCCATGCTGAAAGTTTGCAGACCACTTCTTCACTGTGGAGTATGATGGGCATTTGTTGCTCAATGTTTGCATCATACATTCATGGATTTCCTTGGAGTTTTCTTTTGCAGGAACAGGAACTTCATGACAGCTTGTAAATTCCACACTTTTTGTTGTCATGGTTCAATCAATTATCTGAAACAATGTCAAAACATAGCATTACGATTCTGCAAATTGGCAATTTACCTGAAGAGTGTTGTTCTATTTTGCAGAGTGGCAAAATAATGCTCAGAATTTAGGAAGTTGGTTGGGTTGAGAACTTTTCATCATCCCCTCATACATCCCACAGGTTGCACTAGAAGGGAAGATTAGGTACTTACCTTGATAATCATAAATAGGCGTGTCATTCTTTAAGCCCGCCCTGTCAGATGTGCATTAGCATTCTTATTGTCTCAGACATGGCCATATTACTGGATATCTTGTTTCTTTCCTCTGTCCAGAAAAGTCAAGGATTGAGTAAACCTCTCCTATTTTGAAGAGATCAGTATCCCTGTACCCCTCCTGGTTATGTTTTCTCTAGGGCTGACCATCTGCTTTGCTACAAACTAAGGAGTTACAGGATAGCTCAGAGTGAGGGGAGGTGGAGCAGAAAAAATGTAAATGAGGCTTTCTACCCCAGATCTTGTGATCATAGATACACAGCCCACAGGTTCAAGAATGATGTGCTTATTTGCTAGAAAGAAGAATATCGAGGCAAGTACCTAATCTTCCCTTTGTTTTGTTTGAAGGCTGTTTTATTTTAGCAGTATAGGTAAAGTGATGGGAAAACACGATATGCTGAACTTTTTTTTTCCTTTTTCTTTTGGTGTGCAGGGATTCTTTGATATTCCAGTGGATAACCTGTATGCAGAGCCTGCAGTGTTGCAGTGGATCAGAGAGAACATTCCTGAATGGAAGAATTGTATTATTGTCTCTCCTGATGCAGGTGGAGCCAAGAGGTATTATTATCATATCTGTCCTAATATTTCAATAACCTCTGCATTCTAGAGTGTTCTCAGCCATAATCTTTCAGGACCATGCTCCAGTGAATTATTTTTTGTACATAAATATCAAGCATAACTTTACAAATACTTATTGATGATATATGTTTGATTTCCTAGTCCACAGGTTTGGAGGTGGGTGCGCGGGAAACGCTGCTGCCAGCGACTAGGGCTTATTTTTGGGGGTAGGGCTTATATTAAAACCTACCCCGAAAATCATGCTTATTTTCGGGGAAACACAGTAGTGAGGTCTGATAAGGAGATAAAAACTGCAAATAATCAAAGTTGCGAGTGCCAGACCACAAATATGGAGGGGGAAGTGTAGTAGGCTGCAGAAATGAAGAGGGATTTTCCAGCGACTTGCTTGCTTTAGCCTTCTTTCTGCATCCTTTCCTTCTCAAGAGCTGCCTGTGATTTCCTTGCCTTTAAATTCCTCACTGTGCCTGCTGGATTTTAGGTGAGAGTTATCTGACTCGTACGTGTTTAGGTATAACCCATTGTGAACTACTTTATTCAAATTAAAGTTGCTAGGTTTGAACAGAATTTTCAGGCCTTTCACTTTAGCTTTTTCAGGAAAGTGGCAGCAAAATAAAAATTCATTTTTGGAGGGAGAGTGTTGAATCTGTAGTAGATGTCAGATTTCTGCAGTGTTTTCAGCTAAAATGTCTTGTCTTTTTAGTAGTTATTATTGGTCACCAACACATTGAAGCATTTAATTATGAACCATCCAGGCAGAAAGCTACTGAGAGCAGAAGTACATGATTAATGAGCCGTCTGCATACAACTTTATAGCTGTACAATGCAAAGAGGTTTTTCATGGGGAGTTAACATTGTGATCCCATATGAAAGATGCTGGTGCACAGTATGTTAAAATCAGTTATAATGGGGCTATTAGCTGTTTGGCTTCAATGCAGAGAAAACAGACTTTTAACACATGCACAATGCCAGAACGTCAATACCAGTTTTGAAGAGCTGTAAAAGGGTTCGTAAACTGCACAAAAGTCCCGGTAGTCTAGTGGAACAAACACCCACCCCCACACACAAACAAACAATATAAAAATAAAAACCTTATTGCCTTATTTGATAGGCTGACACCTAGTGGCTCATTGGAATGCACAGCTAGGAATTGGTGCTGTCATTTTGAATGGTGGTATGCTGGCTGGAGGCAAGAGCAAGTTGGTATTGCTCTTGCTTTTCTCAACTTTTTAAGGAGGGTAGCAAGGATCTGGGGGAAGGTTCAGGGAATGAAGTGGGATCCATCAGACTACCAGAGATTTATTTATGTTGGGTTCTAGGGATGTTCCTCTAGCTGTCAGTGCATGAGCTAATCACCACTCATGGACTAACAAGAAGGGGGCATATTTTAGTGGTGAGTTGGGAATTACTGCCACAGTGGTGCAGTTTTCTCTGACAGCATACACTTTATAATGCAGGAGTAATTTGCATGCTCAGTGATTAACTGCATGGGCATGGAATATTCTTTTCAATAACTTCGCAGTAAAAGCCATGTGCACTTTAGCCTATGGTTTTTCTTTTTTAGCATTGGCTTCCAAGCCTACTTGAGACTAAGTGCATGCGCAGGCAATGCGTTTGGAGTAGCTAATGGCCCAGATAATGAATCTGATTGACCATAGCCTTCTGTAACAGTCACTTGGTCTTTAGTTCTAGGTGTAGGTAGTTATTTATTTAGATTTATTAACCACCTTTATGAAGAGATTTAGCCTTTGCAGTTGGTAAGTAGATTGTTAGTGGGGGACCTCTGGTGAACTAGATTCATGATTTTTAGAAAATGCTCCCTGGCAGTATTGGTCTGAAGGATTATCTTATTTACCAGTCTTGGCAAAATTTCACCCATTAGTTTTTGTATCCGTGATCCAGCCATTTGGGCAACATGTGGCCGTGTTGGGTTTTTCTCGAATTTTAATAAGTGTTTACAAAATAACTGACAGTGATTTTAAACTTGCTTTGTTTTTTGAGTCCATTCCACTTTTTTGTTGTCTTTAAAAAAAATTACTGTTGGTATACTTTCTTCCTTCTGGCCAGTCATATTTAGTTCTAACACTTTGAAAGTGACATATGTGCATTTTGGCTAATAATAAATCAGGTTATCTTCCTGCTGATATAGATATAGATTTCCTCCTCATAGAAGAAAATGGATGGAAATAATCGAAAGATGCAAGTGGGACAAATCATCTGATTAAAGGGCTTAAATGTCTTTAACAAGGGCTGCATTAACTAATCCCCAGATGGAACTGAAGGAAGTTTGCACCACAGCTATTCAATCAGAGTTGTTTAGGTTCTCTACTCTTATCTAGCTGATCTGTTTACTAGTGCTGTTTAATAATTGCCCTGATGCAATAAGTTGATCTACCCTTTAGTGCAGTGCTTTACTAAACCGTGCATACTTTTTTTTTTTTCTATACTAATCTTAACTCCCGATACAGTAAGACATATTAAGGTGGGAAAATTGGCCTAAAACTCTATGCCAAGGGCATAAAAATAAATGCAAGTGCAGTGGGCATACAAAATAAATGCAAGTTAATATTAAAAATATATATATATATTGCTCCTAAGGAGTGGTGGGAGTGCTTAAATCCTATCACTTTTTTTTTTAACTCTTTATAGAGCTGAATATTTATGTCAGTTCAGTCTAACATCATCTAAAGTGAAGTGTCACAAGATCTCCTGCCCCCTCCTTCCCCCTGACCACCAAAAACTAATCTCCTCTTCCCCAGTTCCCTTGAACCACCTCTAAAATGGTTGTGCCCGATCCCTGTAGTGGCGCTAGAAAAGGTTCAAAGAAGAGTGACAAAGATGGTAAAGGGGGTGGAACTCCTCTCGGATGAGGAAAGACTAAAACGGTTAGGGCTCTTCAGCTTGGAAAAGAGATGGCTGAGGGGAGATATGATTGAAGTCTACAAAATCCTGAGTGGAGTAAAACGGGTACAAGTGGATCGATTTTTCGCTCCGTCAAAAATTACAAAAACTAGGGGACATTAAATGAAGTTACACAGAAATACTTTTAAAACCAATAGAAGGAAATTTTTTTACACTCAGAGAATAGTTAAGCTCTGGAACGCGTTGTCAGAGGATGTGGTAAAAGCGGATAGCGTAGCTGGTTTTAAGAAAGGTTTGAACAAGTTCCTGGAGGAAAAGTCCATATTCTGTTATTGAGAAAGACAAGGGGGAAGACACTGCTTGCCCTGGATCGGTAGCATAGAATATTGCTACACCTTGGGTTTTGGCCAGGTACTAGAGACCTGGATTGGCCACTGTGATAACGGGCTACTGGGCTTGATGGACCATTGGTCTGATCCAGTAAGGCTATTCTTATGTGTATTCAGACATGCTGCAGAAGCTGGGAACTTCTATTTAGGAAGATAGCAGTACAGGAACAAGTAAGTAGGTGTCTCCTGCCTTCCAGTATTTAAAGGTAGGTAGGGGTATCCATTTGGGCAACAAGAGTTTGATTATTTTTGAAAGGTCAGGGTGTCCTGGGAGAAGAGGTGTCCTCTTGGATCACTAGGGATTTTGTTTTTTTTTTTGAGGAGAAGAGAGGCCGTGGGTCTCTGCATATTATGACTTTTCATTGTGCTCTTCTTATTAAGAACATAAGAAGTTGCCTCCGCTGAGGCAGACCAGAGGTGCATCTCGCCCAGCGGTCCGCTCCCGCGGGGGCCCATTGCCTGAGCAGTGGTCCCTGACTAGCTCTATAACCTATCTCTACTCCTATCCCTATAACCTACCTCAACACCTATCCCTATAACCTACATCCACACGTATCCCTATAACCTACCTCTACACCTAACCCTATAACCTACCTCTACACCTATCTATACCCCTCAATCCTTTTGTCTTCTAGGAACCTATCCAAACCTTCTTTGAAGCCCTGTAACGTGCTCCTGCCTACCACATCCTCTGGAAGCGCCTCGAACTATTATGGCTTTGGCGGTATACAAGAATAAAATTATTATTATTATTAATGGTGTGGTGTACATAGCTTTTCATCACACGCTTTATAATGTTCTTTCCATTAGGAATAAAAAACCTTTATCAGTACTTTGTATTAGAAATGTGCACTGAAATTTAGCACAACATTCTGTTACTGGCCTTAATGTAGTAAGCAGTGTAACTCCCACTCAGCTTCCATGGGCTTTATTAGATGGAATCAGACACATGCAGAAATCATTTATCCATCAACCTGAAGGGGGGGGGGATTATTTACATATCTCATTATGGGAGTATTCGCATGGTGCAATTTTTTTTTTATAAACAATTATATCTGTTCAAAGAGAAACTGTTTTTCATGAGCTATAGTTAAAGGCAAGAGCAACAATTATTTTGATTGAAATCTAGCTAAAAACTTTAAAACAAAATGTATGGCATCCTTTGAAGCTACCTGACGTAGAGATTAGTGATTTCTCCAATAATAAATATATTTCTTTAGTGGAAACACCTGTATATTGATGCAGATTTAACATTTAGTGGAATCAATTTAATAAAAAAATTTGAAGTACAGTTTTCATTATTGGAGAAATAAAACATAAGTGCTATCAAAAGTTTTAATATAGATTAAAACGTTAGTTTACCATATCAATATAACTGGCCAACAAAGTAACACTTGATAATTTATACTTGATAATAAAATCCAATGCAAAGCGGCAGGAGACAAACACAAATAGGAATGGAGGTGTGGGAGATTCTGAATAATTTTCAAAGGGTTGTGCTCATGAGAAGCTAGCTAAACTAAAGGTGGGCAAAGCAATGGGGCCGAATGACCTTTTCAGTGCTTCTCTAATTGGGAATGGTCCTAGAAGACTAGAAAAGGCCAGATATGGTCCTTACAACAAAAGTAGCACTAAAGAACAGGTTGGGAACTATAGTCTACTGTCTTCTGCGGTAAGTAAATTAATATAAACACTTTTAAAACAGAAAATAGTGAAGTTTCTGGAAACCAGCTGATTACAGGACCCTGAGGCAGGTCTTGTCTAACAAATCTGATTAGTTTCTTTGATTGACTGACCAAAGAGTTGGATCAGTGGAAAGCACTTGATGTAGTATATTTAGATTTTAGCAAAGTTTGTGACCCAATTCCAAATAGATGCCATATAAACTGAATATCTTAATGTGGGCCCTGAAATAATTGGGTTAGGAACTGATTGAGTAAAAGGCAACAGATGGTAGTGGTAAATGGAGCTCACTTAAGAAAGGGATGTTATCAGTGATATGCACAAGGTATGAGTCTTGGGCCTTTTCTGAAGGACTGTCTCGTAAGTTTGTCTCTTTATGGATGATACCAAAATGGTAGGCACCCTTGTTGGTGTGGAAAACCTGAGGAAGGACCTAGCAAAGCTTGAAGAATGGTTCAGAATTTGACAACTAAGATTTAATGCTAAAAAATGCAGAGTTATGCATTTGGACTGCAAAACTCTGAATTTAGGAGGTAAAGAACTTTTGTGAACAAATAAGAAGCAGAACTTGATATGACTGTAAGTGATGATTCTAAAGTGGCCAAACAGGTAGAAAAGGTGATGGTGAAAGCTAGAAGGATGGCACGGGGACAAAGATTGGCCCTGTCCCCGGAATATCTGACCATATTAGCCAATATTATTTAAATATATATATATATACGAGGACTGTTCAAAAAGTATCAGACCTTAATTTTTCTTGCGTAAACAAAGCTAGGGAGGCATAGTTTGGTGCATCTATGTAGGCAACCCTAGTGTGCATGCTTGAATTTTTTCCCGCCTACAGAAGCTATCAGTTGCCGGCAGACCGCCGATGAGTGAGCGCCGTCAGATTTTTGTTTTTGTCAAAATGACAGAAAAAGTTGAACAACACTACTGCATTAAATTCTGTGTAAAGCTTGGCAACTCCAAGTGGAAACGATCCGCAAGATTCAACAGGTCTTCAGGGCTGAAGCAATGGGCACCACACAGATAAAAGAGTGGAACAACTGCTTCAGAGATGGCCGCACATCAGTGGAGAGTGTTGGTAGGCCCTCAACATCCAGAAATGAGATCGTCATTGACCAAGTGAGGATCTGGTGATGCAGGATCGTCGAATCACAATCTGAGAACTTTCAGATGAGGTGAGCATTCTATTTTGTCTGAGGATTTGGGCTTCAGGAGAATTTTAGCGACATTCGTGCCAAAGCTGCTAATGATCGAGCAGAAGCAACTCCGTTTGGAGATCGCACAGGTCATGCTGGAGACTGAACAGTGATCCCAAATTCCTCAGCACAGTGATCACTGGCGATGAGTCTTGGGTTTATGGGTACGACCTAGAAACCAAGTTGATGTCATCACAATGGAAGCATTCAACATCCCCAAGGCCAAAAAAAGCAAGGCAGATCCACAGCAATGTCAAAGTCATGCTGACCGTCTTCTTTGACTCCAGTGGCATGGTTCATCACGAGTATGCACCACACGGCACAACCATCACCAAGGGGTACTACCAAGAGGTTCTGCGTCGCCTCCGTAACACTGTGAGACGCAAACAGCCGGACCTGTGAGCAGCGGGCAATTGACAGCTCTATCACGGTAACGCCCTTGCCCATTCTTCACATTTGATATGGAGTTTCCTGGCCAAACACAACATACTTGTGATTCCTCAGGCTCCCCATGCTCCCGACATGGCTCTGTGTGACTTCTGGTTTTTCCCCAAGCTGAAAATGTCCCTGAAAAGGACCAGATTTCAGTCAAGAGAAGACACGCAGAATGTGACGGACCAGTTGCAAGCAATCTCAAAAGAGGCGTTTCAGCGCTGCTTCCAATAGTGATAGAACCATTGCAAGAAGTGTGTGGTAGCCCAAGGGGACTACTTTGAAAGAGATTAGTATGATTGTTGTATCTAAATAAGAGTATTTTTTATGAATAAGGTCTGATACTTTTTGAACGGCCCTCGTAAATACAAGTATATATATATATGTGTGTGTGTATAGATACACAGAGAGAGAGAGGGGATGATAAAGCATTTAGATTCAGGCTGTGGAGGGAGAGAATGCTGGGAAGTTGGGGGAATAAGGAATTTCAGACTTGGTTATGTAAATACAGTCAGTTTATCATTCCAGCTATCACATTTTCAATCAATACTTACCCATCAGTCAGTAATCCTCACTTACCTTATATGACCAAGCTAAGTCTATTTGTAGCAAAGAAATTCTGTTGGAGTTTCTGATACACTTATTTATTTTGTTCAATAAATCATAACTTCATAATGCAAAAAGGTAATGCATATGGCAAGTACTTATAAAAGAAAGCTTACAGTGATCAAAGTTTTATGGTGAACTGCAAAGGAAACATTTAGACAAAAGGTGAAGGATGGTAGTCATAGAAACACATGGTTAATGAAGGATAAAAAGATATTTTATTGGAGAATCAAATGTAAAATCAAGCCCAACATGGACTGCTTCAGGGGCAAAACATTACCTTTAAGTTTCGAATCCTTCACTGTCTGGCAGAGAACCCCCCTGGAGTTTGGAGGTCATGTATTTCCTAAGGTGAAGTGAAAGATTCACAACATAAGGTAATGTTTTGTCTCTGAACCAGCCCTTACTGGGCAAAAGGCCAGGCTTGATTGTATATTTGTTTTCTAATATTTTTTATACTCCATTAACCATACGACTGCCATCCAGTGCCAGTATTTAAACATGGAAGTAGCAATTTTGCAATCTTCATGTAAATGTAGCAGCACTTACAGTTGCACAGTTTCACAAAAACCACAAGTACAAGTGACAACAAGTGGGAGCTACCAAAGGCTTGTTTGGGAGGGGGGAATTCTATCATTTAAGGCAGAAAGAAACAGGGAATGAAGATGGTTTACTCTCTTAATCCTGCAAATAAAGACCAAATGGAAACAAGCCCTTTTTAAAATCTATGTGTACCTCTGAGCCAGTTCAGAACCAAATGTGAAATCTATTTAAATATACGTGTATTCCCATTGTCTGATGGGAAATACGTGTATAAATTTTCAGTCTGATTAAGTTTGTCCTGATTATAGTGCTATAGTATTTACTGTATTTTTCGCTTCATAGGACGCATCTGACCATAAGACACACCCTAGATTTAGGGAGGAAAAAAAACATTCTAAACCAAATTCTCCCTGCCAGGCTCTGCACCCAACCCCACACTCCTTGACAGGCTCTGCACCCTAACCCACCTCCCTGCCAGGCTCTGTTCCCTGTCCCCTCTGATGGTCTGCAGTGGTAGGCTGAGGCTGGGCAGGCAGGCAGGGCTACTGGCAGGCATGCAGGCTGGGCCCCCCACCCGCAGGTAGGCAGGGAGTCTAAGTAAGCCCTAAATGGATGGCTTTCATCTGACTTCTGGATGGCCTGCCAAAAGCCTTTATTTAATGGTGACAGAGAGCAGAGCCAGGGCAATGTATGCAGACACGCTCACAATGCTAAACACAGTAAGGAAAAGAGCAAGAGGCTGACCCCCAAACACTATACCTGTACAGCAGATCAACAACAGCGGATCCGGACGGGCTGCTGCAGCAAGGCAGGGTGGGCGGGGCTGGCTCGGTAGGCTCCTCTGAGGTGCTACTGGGCACTGGGGGTTTGATGCGCAAGTCCAGTTGAGGATTTTTATGCTCGGAGGCTCAGGACTCCTCTCAGGACTCTTCTCCAGGAGCTTCACGTTCGGCACCTCAGGTACCGGCTACGGGTTTCTCTAGGGGAGTTTCTCAGCTTCCTCTGATCTCAGGAGCTGGGCGGTGGCTGCTCAGGGCTGAGAATGGAAGTGGACAGTGAAGGGCAGGTGGGAATGATCTCCAGCGCCGCCAGTTAAATCCAGCACCTTGCCGTCATCGTCTTGCTCCCAGAAGCGTGGCTTGTTTACCTCCTCCCTCAAAGCAGAGTGGTTCCTTGTGTATTTTGTATTGCAGAGCTGCTGCAGTTTGTCTTCCATCCGCCTGCCCAGTCTGTGAGAGTGCTCCAAATGGATCTGGCCAGCGGGTAACAACAGCTCTGCCTGCAACTAAGTCTCTGTGTGGACATAAGACGTGCATCAGATAGCGTTTCGGGGAGGCCAATAAGACAAAGGTTATCCCTTGGGGGGGGGGGGGGGTATATTCGCTTCATAAGACGCACCCTTATTTCCACCCACTTTTTGGAGAGGAAAAAAGTGTGTCTTATGGAGCAAAAAAATGCGGTAATACTATAGTTGCATCTATAGTGAAATGCAGTTCTGTTGGCCAGAAACAAGTAATTCTTTATATCAAGCATGTGCTGTGATTCAAGGAAGAGAATATTATTTTTGGCCATAAGAGGTCAGTGCTGATTCAGGTTGCTGTATGTTTGGGAAACTGTTAGCGTCCTCAAATTCAAACATGCTTTGATTGCATCTGAGTTGTGCATCTTCTCTGTTGGTAAGCTCAGGGATAGGCATAAAGCACTAAGAATAGTTTAGATAATACTGACATTATTTAAACATTTTTTGGTTTGCAAAAATTACAGCTTTTGTTTGATTGGTCTAAAAATGCAGTTATGAAAAATGTTCCTTTCATGTATCTGTAAAGTTTTCTGGGAGGGTTGTTGTTTTTTGTTTTGATTTTTTGCTGGAAATGAAGTTAAAAGCACTTAGCTTTACAATTTGACTTAAGTCTCACCTCTGATAGTATCTTACTTGCAAGCAGAACTTATCCACACCTGTTCCAATAATCCAAAATTATGGTCTTAAATAATTTCAAATTATTTTCCTTACTTTTTTTCAAAGCCATATATTATATGTATATTCCTACTCGGGATGTCTTTCTAGTCCTTAGGCTCTCCCCTCCTTTTTCCCCTCCCCCCCTCCAACAGACAAGAGTAACCAATCATCAAGATAAATTTCTTGGTACATTTTTATAAAAGGTTGAATTTTTTTGTTAGCATAAATACAGAAAATTATTGTTGTCCCTCAAATCCAGGGTTACATCAATTGCTGATAGGCTGAATGTTGAGTTTGCTCTCATTCACAAGGAGAGAAAGAAAGCCAATGAAGTGGACAGGATGGTCTTAGTTGGAGATGTGAAGGACCGCATAGCCATTCTTGTAGATGACATGGCCGACACATGTGGAACGATATGTCATGCTGCAGATAAGTAAGTATTTCTTAACTTTCCATGAGATATTGAAATAAAGGTTGATAGATTAATTAGCTTTAAATATTGACCACATTTGAACTTTATGTAAGAACATATAGCCTTACTGGGTCAGACAGATGGTCCATCTAGCCCAGTAGTCCATCCTCACGGTGGCCAATCCAGGTCACTAGTACCTGGCAAAAAACAAAAAGTAGCAGCATTCTATGGTAGTGATCCAGGGCAAGCAGTGGTTTCCCCCATGTCTGTCTCAATAACAGACTATGGACTTTTCCTCCAGGAAATTATCCAAACCTTTCTTAAAACCAGCTATGTTAACCACTCTTACCACAACCTCTGGCAATGCATTCCAGAGCTTAACGATTCTCTGGGTGAAAAAATATTTCTTCCTATTGGTTTTAAAAGCATTTCCCTGTAACTTCAAGTGTCCCCTAGTCTTTGTAATTTTTGATAGAGTAAAAAATTGATCCGCTTGTATCCACTCTACACCACTCAGGATTTTGTAGACTTCAATCATATCTCCTCTCAACTGTCTCTTTTCCTAGTTGAGGAGCCCTAACAGTTTTAGTCTTTCCTCATATGAAAATAATTCCATTCTCTTTATCATCTTGGTCTCTCTTCTATGAACCTTTTCTAGTTATGCTGTATTTTTCTTGAGATAGGGTGATGAGAATTGAACGCAATACTTAAGGTGAGGTCACACCATGGAGCGATAGATACAGAGGCATTATAACATTCTTAGTCTTGTTATCCATCCTTTTTTAAATAATTCCTAGCATCTTGCCGCCTTTGCACATTTGGCAGAAGGTTTCATTGTATTGTCTACGATGGCACCCAGAACTTTTTCTTGAATGCTAACCGTCAAGGGGGACCCTAGCATCTGGTAACTATGATTTGGGTTATTCTTCCCAATGTGCATCACTTTGCATTTGTCCACATTAAATTTTATCTTCCATTTGGATGCCCAGTTTTCCAATTTCCTAAGGTCATTGCAATTTTTCACAATCTGCATATGTTTTAACAACTTTGAACAGTTTAGTGTCATAAGCAAATTTAATCACCTCACTCATCATCCTAATTTCCAAATCATTTATAAATAAGTTAATTAGTACCGGTTCCAGTACAGATCCCTGCGGCATTCCACTATTTTATCTCCTCCTTCGAGAAATGGCCATATAATCCTACCCTCTGTTTTCTATTCGATAACCAGTTCCTAATCCACATCTGAACATTGCTTCCTATCCCATGACTCTTTAATTTTCTCAGGAGCCTCTCATGAGGAACTTTGTCAAAAGGTTACTGAAAATCTAGATATACTACATCAACTGGCTCACCTTTATCCACATGTTGAACCTTCAAAGAAATCAAACAAATTGGTGAGGCAAGATCTCCCTCAGCTGAACCCATACTGACTGTTCCATTAAAACATGTTCCACAATTTTATTTTTTTATAATTGTTTCCACTATTTTGCCCGGCATTCCGCAGGAACCGTTTTAAAAAAATGGGCATAACATCATCCATCCTCCAATCTTTAGATACTATTTCAATGACTCAACATGTACATGTTTCGGCCGTAATGACCTGCATCAGGAGTCTTAAATACCTTAGAAATCATAGAAATTGATGTATCCACACATACTAGATCACTTTTGAATTGCTGATATAGTGGCTGATCATCTGAGTAAAGTAATCCTGGAGTCAAAACAATTTCAATGGCATTGAGAGTTAAGACTCCTGATGCAGGCCATTGCAGCCAAAACATGTGCATGTCGAGTTATTGAAGTAAATTAAAGAGATTTGTGAAACACATAAAGCTTACCAGTCTTGATTGGACATCTCCACTGCTTGATTTGTGAGTTATTTTAGTACCTTGGGATATATACCATCCAATGCAGGTGATTTATCACTTTTTAACTTGTCAGTTTAGCTTAGTTCATCTTCCAGATTCACCGAGATTTCTTTCAGTTCCTCCACATCACCCTTGAAAACCTTTTCTGGTTCAAGGTAGATCTCTTACATCTTGTTCTGTAAATATTGAAGCAAAGAAGTCTCTCCTCGATGACCTTATCCTCCCTGTGTACCTCTTGTATCAGCTAGTGGTCCCATGGATTCCCTCACAGTTTTTTTTGTGACAAGTTTCTCTTCATATTTTTTTCTTAGCTTTATTTATCAATGCTTTGTATCTAACGTGCCAGTGCTTATGTCTCTTCTTATTTTTTTTAATTGGATCCTTTTTTCATTCTTTAAAGGATGTTTTTTGGCTCTAATAGCCTCTTTCACTACACCTTTTAAGAATGCTTGCTCTCGTTTTCTTTCCACCTTTGTTAATACTTCGAATACATCTGGTTTGGGTCTCCACGATAGTATTTTTAAATAACATCCATGCTTGGTTTACATTTCCTAATCTTTGCAACTAATCCTTTTAGCTTCTTTTAAAACATTTTCCTCATTTTTTCATAGTCGCCTCTTTTGGAAATTGAATGCTACTCGTAGATTTCTTTTGCAGTGTCTCTCCAGATATCAGCTCAAATTTGATCACGTTATGATCACTGTTTTCTAGCGGACCCAGCACAGTTACCTCTTGTACTATGCCTTGCATTCCACTAAGGACCAAATCTAAATAGCTCCCCTTCTTATTGTTCCATGAAGCAGTCATTTATGATGTCTAGGAATTTTACCTCCCTAGCACTTCCTGATGTAATATCTATCCAGTCTATGTTGGAGTAATTGAAATCACCCATTATTATACTGTTGCCCAGTTTGCCAGCTTTGCTCATCTCTGAAAACATTTCTTCATCTGTCTTCTCATTCTGTCCTGGAGGACGGTAGTATAACCCTTCCTTTATATTCCTTCCCTTCACACATGGAATTTCTATCCATGTGGATACTACACTGCTATCTATGTCATGCAGAATATTTGATTCAATCCCCTCTTTAACATATAGCTCACCCCCCCCCCCTCCAATTTGATCTCCTCTATCCTTGTGATATAATTTGTACACAGGTAACACAATGTCCCATTGATTTCCTCCTGCTACCAGGTCTCTGAGATGCCTATTATATCTTCCTCATCATTCAGTGCTATATACTCTAACTCTTCTATTTTATTTTTAGGCTTCTAGCATTTGTATATAGACACTTCAAATTGTGTTTTTTCTTTGTATCTACAGGTTGCTGAGAAAATGGCAGGGATAATTTGAGTCCTTCATTCTGCCTTCCTCTTAAACACTCCTGGCTTTCTTTCACCATTATTGACTCCTTTCTATTGGGACTCCCTAAATATCCTGTTTCAATAGTATCCTTTAAGGATACTTCACACAGTACCATCCCCACCCAATCTCAGTTTAAAATCTGCCCTATCTCCTTTTTAAATGTTAGTGCCAGCAGCCTGCTTCCATCCCGGTTAAGATGGAGTCCATCCTTTCAGAATAAGCTCCCCCTTTCCCAGAAGGTTGGCCAGTTCCTAACAAATCTAAATCCCTCCTCCCTGTTCCATCATATCAACCACACATTGAGACTTCGGAGCTCTACCTGCCTCTTGTGTCTTGCGCATGGAACTGGGAGCATTTCTGAAAATGCTGCCTAGAGGATCTGGACTTCAGCTTTCTACCTAAGAGCCTAAGTTTGGCTTCCGGAACTGCCATCCCACATTATCCTATGTCATTGGTATCTCCATATATCAAGACAGCTGGCTTCTCCCCAGCTATCTGAAATCCTATCTATGTGACACGTGAGGTCCACCACCTTCGCAGTAGATAGGCAAGTGACCAGGTGATCCTCACGCCCACCAGCCACCAAGCTATCTATATGCCCAATGATTGAATTATCAAGTACAACAACTGTCCTAACTCTTCCCTCCTGAGCAGAAGCCCCTGGAGACACATCCCCGGTGTGAGAGGATATTGCAATCCCTGGTGGACAGGGATTAATTCCTACTTCATCAGGGTGATGTTCTGTTTAGGAGGCCTCCCTCCTCCAAGGCAGCACATGGACTGCCAGACTGGAAATGGGACTTCTCTACAACATCCCTGTAAGTCTTCTCTTTGTACTTCTCTATCTTCCTCAGCTCCTCCAAGTCTGCTATTCTAGCCTCAAGGGAACAGACTCGTATTCTGAGAGCTAGGAGCTCTTTGCAGCAAGCATACACATATAACTTCTCGCCAGCTGGGAGATAATCATACATGTGACACTCACCTCTGTTGCTGCTGGACTATTATCTGCATCTTATTGAATTGATTAATTAAAACCTATTAAGCTACTAGGAATATATTAGACAAGTATAGAGAGCCTAAGGATTATATTATATGCTTTTTTAGTGTTTGTTTCTTAGAGAACCTTAGGATTATACTATATGCTTATTTAGTGTTGATGTAAATAATGAGTGAAAGTAGTGTTTTACCTTTCATTTGGGAGACTTACTGAAAATATTTTTAAAAAATTGCAGCTTACAAAATTGGCTGTCTGACATCTGTAATTGTGTCAATGCATGTTTACCATGCCTATTTCTTCCATATTGGTTTAATGTTTTACAGAATTCCATTAATTATTTACAGAGAGACCTACATTGTTCATAGTTTATTACATAAATTGAATGAACATCTGTTCACTCTTAGGCAGCAGAGTCAAGGGAAAAACAAAATTATACTGGGGTGTTTTGACATTTTGTAATAGCTTTAGAACATAAGAACATAAGAAGTTGCCTCCGCTGAGGCAGACCAGAGGTCCATCTCGCCCAGCGGTCCGCTCCCGCGGCGGCCCATCAGGCCCATTGCCTGAGCAATGGTCCCAGACTATCCCTATAACCTACCGCTACTCTATCTGTACCCCTCAATTCCTTTATCCTCTAGGAACCTATCCAAACCTTCTTTGAAGCCTTGTAACGTGCTCCGGCCTATCACAGCCTCCGGAAGCGCGTTCCATGTGTCCACCACCCTCTGGGTGAAAAAGAACTTTCTGGCATTTGTTTTAAACCTGTCTCCTTTTAATTTTTCCGAGTGCCCCCTTGTACTTGTGGTTCCCCGTAATCTGAAAAATCTGTCCCTGTCTACCTTTTCTATACCCTTCAGGATCTTGAAGGTTTCTATCATGTCTCCTCTAAGTCTCCGCTTTTCCAGGGAGAACAGCCCCAGCTTTTTCAGTCTGTCAGTATATGAGAGGTTTTCCATACCTCTTATCAGTTTAGTTGCTCTTCTCTGGACTCCCTCAAGTACCGCCATGTCCTTTTTGAGGTACGGCGACCAATATTGGACACAGTACTCCAGATGCGGTCGCACCATTGAACGATACAGTGGCAGGATGACCTCCTTCGTCCTGGTCGTGATACCCTTCTTAATGATACCCAACATTTTGTTTGCTTTTCTTGAGGCTGTGGCGCACTGTGCCGACGCCTTTAAAGACGTGTCCACCATCACTCCCAGGTCTCTTTCAAGGTTACTTACCCCTAGCAATGACCCTCCCATTTTGTAGCTGAACATCGGGTTCTTTTTCCCTACATGCATGACCTTGCATTTCCCTACATTAAAGTTCATTTGCCATTTTTTGGCCCATTCTTCTAGCGTCGTTAGGTCCCTTTGCAGATCTTCGCAGTCTTCCATGGTTTCAACCCTGCGGTAGAGTTTGGTGTCATCCGCAAATTTAATAACTTCGCAATTTGTTCCCGCCTCCAGGTCATTAATAAATATATTGAACAGGAGCGGTCCCAGCACCGACCCCTGCGGAACTCCGCTCGTGACCCCATGCCAGTCTGAGTAATGGCCCTTCACTCCAACCCTCTGTTTCCTGTCTGCCAGCCAGTTTTTGATCCATCGGTGGACCTCCCCTTGCACCCCGTGTCTCCACAGCTTTTTAAGCAGTCTTTCGTGCGGTACCTTGTCAAAGGCTTTTTGAAAGTCAAGGTAAATGATGGGTTTTATTTTTTGCTTATCAGTATTTGAATTCAACACTATATCAGCATTGAAGAAGATAACTTGAGTGTCACAGTATACATACATCTGTAAGCTTATAAATATAAATTTTTTTTTTTTTTACTTGAAAATCTTTATTATAATTTTGTTGATATACAAGCAAAACGTGGATATCATATCACAAGCACCTCCACAGTATGTAACAAAACAGAAAAACAGCAGAATCAAGAATCACAGAAAAGCAATAACAAAATATCATAAATAATTAGATATCCCTCACATTGAATCTCAAATCCCCCCACCCCTCCCCAATAAACTGAAACATCCAAAGTGGACAACTCCCTGTTGTTCCTTCAGGTAGTCATCCCCACAACATCAATCCCCCGAATCCCCTCAACCCCAGTAAACTTAAACCAAAGTATCAATCTTGTCCATAATAACAGCCCAAGTTCGAATAGATGAAAAATAGTGCCCATGCCGTTTGGCAATGGAAAGTTCCATGGTACACATATGATGAAATTTCAGAGACCATTCTAAAATAGCTGGTGCCTCAGATCTCTTCCAGTGATTAGCAATTAAACATTTAGCCGCTGCCAAACCTCAACGGCGGAGTTTAGTTTGCCAAGCATTTATAAATATAAATTTAAGAACAGGGAGTATATGTGATTTTTCTAAAGAGAGGGGCGTGGCTTGGACACGCAAGCAAATGGTCGGGTGATAGACGGGCTCCGTGTCAAACAAGCTCTTATTTTAAAATAAAAAGCTCCAATACCGATATTTTGCTGGGAAAAACTGTGGATCATAAGAAAATGGCATCGGGTAAACAAAATAAAAACGATGCAGGAGCCGGAGGATCGGGTACAAGCAGTAATAAACGATCAAAGCCGGAACCAGGGACACCTTCAAAAGTTCCGTTGCCTTCAGAAGGAGATACAGATATGATGGTAGAAATAAGACAGATCAAAGATATCATACTAGAGATTAAAAAACAACTTCAAAAGGCAATTGATGATGTAGTCACGCTTACAAAAAGAGTTGACCTAATTGATAACAAAATAACTCATTTAGAAGAAAAATCGGAAGAGGTACATACTGAAGTTATGCAAAATAAAAAAGCTTGGAAAGAGATGGAAATAATGAAGAGAGATTTGGAAGATTGTTTGAATAGGGAAAAAAGAAATAATTTAAGAATCATTGGGATGCCAGAAGGAGTGGAAAAAAATTATCCCATTACTTTCTTAGAACAATTCCTTCCAAAAATCCTGCCTCTGAAATCCAAAGTGCCTCTTGAAATCGAAAGAGCGCACAGAATACCGGGACAAAAAACAGCAGTACAAAAAGGTCCAAGAACTTTAATATTTAAATTATTAAGATATCAACACGTTGTTGAAATATGTCAGCTGGCTAAAGAGAATAAAAATTTAAGATGTCAGGATGCACATATACATATTGTACCGGATTTCGCCAGGGAAACAGCCCTTAAAAGAAAACAACTACTGGATTTAAGACCTCAATTAAGGGCACTAGGGGCAAGATATGGACTTCTCTATCCAGCGGTTATGAAAGTAACTTTGGGAAATAAAACACAGAACTTTACCGATCATAAAAAGTTAGCAGAATATCTTGAACAATGTGAACAACCAATGACTTCATAAATGAAGAATTGAGAAATTTCACTATGATTGATCTGATACCAAATGATTTTCGCTTTGATTTTATTTTATTTTAATTTTTTACTGCAAAATAATTCTGAAAATAAGTAAAAATTAAAAAATGAGTTCAACTTACTGGAATTTTCAACTTACTTCAAATAATAACGAAGGTTACTGGAATTTTCAACTTACTTCAAATAATAACGAAGGTTACTGTCACGAGCATGGAATTGACTCGGCATGCCAGTGAAGACGTCGATGATTGAATGACGAGGAAAGAGGGCGGAACGTTGACTTTGCCTCAGAGATTCTGCACGACCAGTGACTGGGGAATAAAATGCGACTGCCTTTCGGAAGATATTCCCTCAGCGCCACTGCTTCTCTGCTCTCGAAGGGAAAGGAAAATATGCCAAGAGTATTGTGGTTGCTGTGTCATCACTGAAAGACTACGCGAAGGCAGGAAATCTTTCTTTAGCAAATGATCACACCGGAAGTGAAGAGGATTGGTTGCTTTCAAGTCACGTCTACGGAGGAAGAAAAGGGATCTCGAAGAGGAAGTTTAAAAAAAAAAAAAAGCATTCACATTAATGGAAGAAAACGGATTGAAAGACTCTTATATATATGAAAAATATATAGAATGAAATAAAACGATTCATAAGGAAAAATAATATCTTTATAGAAATATATTGGTTGCATGATTTAAGAAGTATATTTTAATCCATTCTCTTATGGATATAGTTTTTAACAAGACAAAAGGGAAGGGTCTGTGGATATATTTCACTAAGGTTTCATTTGACTGTTTTAAGAATATGAGTAAGTATGATAGTGAGAATGGGTTATGAAAAGTTTTATTTATGTTTTATTTTTCATTATTTTATTATTTTCTAATTTTTGGAGAAATGGTTTTTATGAATGGAATTGGTAATGCATGTGTTGACTGATTGAAGTTATTGATGAGAGAATGTTTCTTTAAAGATTTTTTAATAATCTTATCCTGGATTACAATTTATTTATAAATTTAGAATATTTAATATATAGTTAGCTCAGTTGACTATAACAATTTATGGATAGTTGACAGTTATCTGTATGAAAGAGAAAGCAGAGATATAGAAATATTTAAGTTCTATTTGCAATATGTTATATTAATATTGTGGAGTAATTGATACAAAATTATAATTTTTTAGCTTGTGATGGAGTGATGTCATAACTGATCTAATTTGCGTTTCCAAGTGTTCGTAGATGTATGGGGAGGGGAGGGAGGGAATGGGTGGGTTTTAAAATTTAAGGGTTTGGGTAAAGTAGGTAACTCTTTGATTTATCTTATCTATGGGAAAATGGAGTTTATAAAGAATATTGAAGATTGGATTGATGCATTACATATTATATTAGAGTATAATGGATCTTAAGATAATATCTTTAAATGTTAATGGTCTCAATCACCCGATTAAAAGGAAAAAGGCATTATTATTTTTAAAAAGACAGAACGCAGATATATGTTGCATACAAGAGACCCATCTGTCAAATACTGAATCTATAAAGCTAAAAGGTGATTGGGTCAAACAATGCTATTTTTCTTCAGCAATAGGGAAAAAAGCTGGTGTTGCTATATTAATAAATAAAAAATGCTCTGTTTCATTTAAATTTAAGGCAGCTGATCCTCTTGGAAGGTGGGTATATGTGGAAATGGACATGGGAAATACCACCATGACGCTCTTTAATATATATGCCCCTAATTCGAATCAAAATGAATTTTTTAAAACTCTGCAACAATTGATTCTTCCACTGGCTACTTCAAATCTAGTAGTATCAGGGGTCGTTAGGCTTTGATAATTTGGTACAATCTTGTGATTTAAAAGATATTTGGCATATACTTCATTTTGATGGTCGGGAATTTTCGTTTTGCTCTCAGGTTCATAATTCTTTTTCTAGAATAGATTACATTTTTGTTTCTAATCAATTAGTACATCAAGTCACACAGGCTGTCATTGATCCAATTATACTATCTGATCATGGTGGAGTGTGGATTGAAATTAAAATAATAGATCAGAATGGAAACAGACCTATGTGGAGATTAAATAATACATTGCAGATAATGAATTTTGTGAAAATCTTCTGGAAAAAATGAAAGATTATTTTCAAATTAATGATACAGAAGGAATTTCAGTAGAGACTTTGTGGGATGCTTTTAAAGCATACATTAGAGGACAAATTATTTCTTATTCAGCTTTGCAAAGAAAAAAGGAAAAAAAAAACAATTTACAGATTTGGAAAAAGTGGTTAAGTCTCTAGAATCAAAATTAATTGAAAAATGGGATTATTTGACACAACAAGAACTTTTAAAAGCTAAAGGTAAATATAATGAAATTTCTTCAAAAATAATTAGGATAGATTTATTTGTAAAGCAAGCTTTGTGTTATGGAAATTCAAATAAGGCGGGAAGAATTCTGGCAAATTACCTTAAAGCAAAAAAAAGAAAAACAAAAATAATTGCTATTAAAAATGAGAATGGTGAAATGTTGTCCCAAATTGAATCCATTATAAAACAATTTCTAAAATTTTATAAAGATTTGTATTCTTCTGAGCCTCATTTGGAAAAGGAAGGTTTAGATTTTTTAAAGTTAATAGAGGGACCAAAGATTCCTGAACATATAAAACGAAGTTTAGAGGAGCCAATATCCTTAAAAGAATTAGATACAGCTTTGAAATCCCTTAGGGTTGGATCCGCTCCAGGTGGAGATGGTTATACAGTGGAGTTTTATAAATCATTCCAAAACATCATAATGCCCTATTTATTAAAATTGTATCAGACACAACTAAATAAAGGTTGTATTACAGGTAGTATGGCTGAATCAATAACTATAGTTTTACCTAAGCCAAATAAAGATCCCACTTTGGTTTCAAATTATAGACCTATTTCTTTAATAAATGTAGATAGGAAAATTTTGACTAAGACATTAGCATTAAGATTGGCTAAAGCTCTCCCTTTCATTATAGATATGCATCAAACAGGATTCGTTGCTCAAAGACATTCATCTCATAATACTAGACTGGCACATCACATGTTGTATTTGACAAAATCCATTAATGACCCTGCATTTTCTATTTCATTAGATGCTGAGAAAGCATTTGATAGAGTGGAATGGACCATATATCAGGCAACGTAATGGTTTGGTATAGGATCCGGATTTATACAAATAATAAAAGCATTGTATAGCTCCCCTGCTGCTAGATTGTATATTAATAACAATTTTTCAGAACGGTTTATTCTGCAGAGGGGGGTTAGAAGCATAGAAATTGACGGCAGAAAAGGGCCGCGGCCCATCAAGTCTGCCCATACCAATGACCCACTCCCTGACTTTTACTCCCCTAGAGATCCCACGTGGATATCCCATTATCCCAGGACAAGCAGGCAGCATATTCTTAACACATGGGTGACGTCACCGACGGAGCCCTCGGTACGGACCTTTTTAACTAGAAGTTTCTAGTTGGCCGCACCGCGCGAGTGCCTTCCCGCCCGACGGAGGAGTGCGTGGTCCCCAGTTTCTTCGTTTCCGCGGAGCGAAGAAGACGCGTGTGTTTTTTCAACGGCCGTTGAAACCACTTTTTTGCCTTCCCGCTCGCGCTTTTTTCCATATTTTTTCTTCTTTTGCCTTCGGGTTTTTTTTTTCTTTGATTTATAAAAAAAAAAAAACTTTGCTTTTTTTCCCCTTTTTTCGTTTTTGCCCCGGCGGGGCCTGTTGCCATTATACAGGCCTCGGGGTTCGATTTTGCGGAGGCTGTTTTCCCCTTCATGCCCCCGCAGGTCGGTTTTAAAAAGTGCCAGCGGTGTGCACGCCCGATCTCCCTCACTGACCCACACAATTGGTGTTTGCAGTGTTTGGGTCCGGAGCATCGGGCGGACTCCTGCACCCGCTGTGCCACTCTTCAAAAGAGAACCCTTAAAAACCGAAGAATTCAACAAACTCTTCTCTTCGGCACCGGGTCGGCGATGGACACATCGACAGCGGTACCACAGAAATCGGCACCGTCTACTTCGACACCGCCCGACCCCGCATCGGCGTCTCTGGCGCCAGGTAAGCCGGCTAAGAAGCCTTCCTCTTCCCTCGAGCGCCCTCCAACTACGGTGGCGACGCCGACCTTGCCGACATCGCACCGGTCCCGCAAGCGCTCCGCCCCGATCTCGGTGAGTGCCTCGTCATCGGCCTCCTCATCGCCGGGGCGTGGAGCGGCATCTAAGGAACCGAAGAAAAAGAAAGCGGTTCCGATGCCACCCCTAGATGACCGTATCTCGGCCATCTTAAAAGTTCAACTCCAGGAACAGTTACAGCAACAACTCGAGCACCTGTTGCCCACTATCCTGGCACCGCTCCTTCCGGTACCAGACCGGCCCGAGCCCCGTACCGAACCCCCGGTATCCACCCCTTCGGTACCTATCAACACCTCCATGCCGATTCTTTCGGCTGAGCAGCTTCATACCCATCCAGTGGTTCACTCCCATACCACATCGGATCCTCCTCGGCACCAGGCAGTGCGTCATTCTTCCCGGGACCGGGATCGACGCCGGTCTTCCTCTCCTGGTACCGTTTCGGTGCGCTCTGGAAAATCTTTATCCAAGACTCGCCATACCGCACCTTCCACCCCGGTGTCTCGACATGCACCAGAGGTCCGGGACCCTGACTTATGGGAGGAATCCCCTCTCGGTACCGAGGAGGATCCCTCCTCATCTGATGAGGACCCGTCGGCACCCGATGCCACCTCCAAACCGGAGCAGTCCTCATTTTCTAAATTTCTGAGGGAAATGTCTGCAGCCCTGTCCCTTCCTTTAGAATCTGACTCAAAGAAGTCTTAAGCCTTCCTGGAGGCTTTAGATTTCGAACAACCTCCTAAGGAGTTCCTCAAGCTTCCCGTGCATGACATCCTACGGGAGACTTTTTACAAAAACTGGGAGAATCCCCTTACGGTACCGGGGGCCCCCCGTAAACTGGACAACCTCTATCGTGTCATCCCTATCCCAGGGTTCGACAAGTCTCAATTGCCCCATGAGTCCCTTCTTGTTGAATCCACCTTGAAAAAGACTCAGGGCTCCAGTGTCTATGCCTCTACCCCTCCTGGCAGAGAGGGTAAGACCATGGACAAGTTTGGCAAGAGGCTCTACCAGAATGCCATGCTGGCCAACAGGGCGAACAACTATTCCTTCCATTTTTCTTTCTATATGAAACATTTGGTCCAACAGCTGTCTGCCCTCCAAAAGTACCTGCCGGAGCGCAAGGTCCCACTGTTCCAGCAGCACATCTCTGGCCTTCTTCAGTTGCGCAAGTTTAAGGTCCGCTCGATTTACGACTCATTCGAGCTCACCTCCCGTGCCTCTGCCATGGCCGTAGCCATGCGCCGCTTGGCCTGGCTGAGAGTCTCTGACCTGGACATCAACCACCAGGATCGTCTAGCCAACGCCCCCTGTCTCGGGGATGAACTTTTTGGAGAGTCACTGGATTCCACCACCCAGAAACTCTCCGCCCACGAAACAAGGTGGGACACCCTGATCAAACCAAAGAAGAAGGCTCCGCCTGCCCGACCTTATCGACCTCAGTCATCTTATCAGCGCAGGTTCTCAGCCAGGCCACTCAATCCGCCTCCTCAACAACCTCGGCGGCCCCGTCAACAGCAGCACCATGCCCAGGCTCGTTCTCAGGCCACTCAACCCTCCAAGCCTCTCCAGCCTGCTAAGCAATCCCAGCCCTTTTGACTCTTCTCTCCAGGGCATAGCCAGTCATCCACCCTCGCTACCTCTTCCACAACCAGTCGGAGGTCGTCTCACCATATTCTCCAGCCGTTGGGAGGTCATCACATCGGACCAGTGGGTCCTCAACATCATCCGCCACGGCTACTCTCTCAACTTCCAGACTCTTCCATCGGACAACCCTCCCGTAGAGTCTGCTTCACACTCATCTCAAACCCCCCTCCTCCTGAGGGAGGTTCAATACCTCCTCCTTCTCAATGCCATCGAAGAAGTACCTCCAGATCAAAGGGGTCAGGGATTCTACTCCCGCTACTTCCTGGTACCCAAAAAGACGGGAGACCTCCGTCCAATTCTCGATCTCAGGGACCTCAACAAATGTCTGGTAAAGGAGAAGTTCAGAATGCTCTCCCTTGCCACACTCTACCCTCTTCTTTCTCAGAACGACTGGCTATGTTCCCTGGACCTCAAAGAGGCCTACACTCACATCTCCATCAATCCGACTTCTCGCCGCTACCTGCGGTTCCAAGTACTGCACCACCACTATCAGTACAAGGTGCTACCGTTTGGCCTCGCTTCCTCACCCAGAGTCTTCACCAAATGCCTCATAGTAGTTGCAGCCTTCCTCAGGTCTCACAACCTCCAGGTGTTCCCCTACTTGGACGATTGGTTGGTGAAAGCACCTTCATCTCAACTTGTGCTACAGGCTACTCATCACACCATCTCTCTCCTCCACCTCCTGGGGTTCGAGATCAACTACCCCAAGTCGCACTTACTTCCCACCCAGTGACTTCAATTCATCGGAGCTGTTCTGGACACCACTCTAATGAGGGCTTTTCTTCCCTCCGATCGTCAGTGGACTCTGCTCCACCTCTGTCGTCAGGTGCTCCAACACTCCTCCATTCCTGCTCGGCAAATGATGGTCCTCCTGGGACACATGGCCTCGACAGTACATGTCCTTCCTCTGGCACGTCTCCACCTCCGCACGCCTCAATGGACTCTCGCCAACCAATGGTCACAGACTACGGATCTTCTTTCTCATCCCATCTCTGTGACATCATCTCTTCAGCAATCTCTCCAATGGTGGTTGAACTCCTCAAATCTTTCCAGGGGTCTGCTCTTTCATCTGCCCCCTCACTCTATGATCATCACCACGGATGCGTCCCCCTATGCGTGGGGAGCTCACCTAGGAGATCTACGCACCCAGGGACTTTGGACCCCACAGGAGCGTCGACATCACATCAATTTCCTGGAACTCAGAGCCATGTTCTACGCCTCAAGGCTTTCCAACATCTTCTCTGCCCTCAGGTTCTCCTCCTGTGCACAGACAATCAAGTCGCCATGTACTACATAAACAAGCAAGGCGGCACCGGATCTCGCCCCCTTTGTTTGGAGGCTCTACGCATCTGGACCTGGGCCACGGACCGCAATCTCTTTCTCAAGGCGGTCTATATCCAGGGCGAACAGAACTCCCTGGCCGACAATCTCAGCCGCATCCTTCAACCTCACGAGTGGACGTTGGACCCTCCGACTCTACTCTCCATCTTTGCTCGATGGGGCACTCCGCAGGTGGACCTATTTGCAGCACCTCACAATCATCAGCTGCCCCTCTTCTGCTCCAGACTCTTCTCTCCTCACCGTCTGGCCCCGGATGCATTCCTACTCGATTGGAGGGATCGATTCCTGTATGCCTTCCCTCCACTTCCTCTGATGTTGCGGACCTTGTCCAAGCTCCGCAAGGACAAAGCCACCATGATTCTCATCGCCCCTCGGTGGCCTCGTCAACACTGGTTCTCCCTCCTGCTCCAACTCAGCTCCAGGGAGCCCATTCCTCTTCCTGTGTTTCCTACTCTACTTACACAGCAGCATCAGTCTCTACTGCATCCCAATCTGTCTTCACTCCACCTGACAGCTTGGTTTCTCTCGGGCTGACCTCTCCGGAGAATCTATCTCAACCTGTCCGCCTCATTTTGGACGCCTCCAAGAAACCGGCCACCCTCCAATGTTACCATCAGAAGTGGACCAGATTCTCCTCGTGGTGTCTCCGGCATCATCATGAACCCACCTCTCTAGCGGTGGAACTTGTATTGGATTATCTGCTCTCACTGTCCAATGCTGGCCTCAAGTCTACCTCCATCAGAGTCCACCTCAGTGCCATCACTGCGTTTCATGAGCCTATTCTCAGAAAACCCCTCACGGCTCATCCTCTGGTTTCCAGATTTATGAGAGGTCTCTTCAATATCAAACCGCCTCTCAAACCTCCTCCTGTCGTCTGGGACCTGAATGTGGTTCTATCAGCACTCATGAAACCTCCGTTTGAGCCTCTTGCCACAACTTCGCCCAGGCTTCTTACCTGGAAGGTGCTTTTCCTAATTGCCATCACCTCTGCCAGGAGAGTTAGCGAACTGCATGCACTGGTTGCTGACCCACCGTTCACTGTTTTTCACCATGACAAGGTTGTTCTGCGTACCCACCCTAAATTCCTTCCCAAGGTGGTCTCGGCTTTTCACCTCAACCAGTCCATTGTGTTGCCCGTCTTCTTCCCTAAGCCTCACTCGCATCCTGGGGAACAGGCGTTGCACACGCTGGATTGTAAGCGTGCCCTTGCTTACTACCTTGATCGTACCAGAGCTCACCGAACATCCCCTCAGCTATTTTTGTCTTTCGATCCCAACCGTTTGGGTCGTCCTGTCTCCAAACGGACACTTTCAAATTGGCTTGCTGCCTGTATTGCATTCTGCTATGCTCGGGCCGGTCTCTCACTGGAAGGAGCTGTCACGGCCCACAGAGTCCGAGCTATGGCTGCTTCTGTAGCTTTCCTCCGTTCCACGCCCATCGAGGAAATCTGCAAGGCAGCCACTTGGTCCTCAGTTCACACGTTCACTACTCACTACTGTCTGGATGCGTTCTCCAGACGGGATGGACACTTCGGCCAATCTGTGTTACAAAATTTATTTTCATAATGGCCAACCATCCCCCCTCCCTCTTTGTTAGCTTGGAGGTCACCCATGTGTTAAGAATATGCTGCCTGCTTGTCCTGGGATAAAGCACAGTTACTTACCGTAACAGGTGTTATCCAGGGACAGCAGGCAGATATTCTTACGTCCCACCCACCTCCCCGGGTTGGCTTCTTAGCTGGCTTATCCTAACTGGGGACCACGCACTCCTCCGTCGGGCGGGAAGGCACTCGCGCACGCGCGGTGCGGCCAACTAGAAACTTCTAGTTAAAAAGGTCCGTACCGAGGGCTCCGTCGGTGACGTCACCCATGTGTTAAGAATATCTGCCTGCTGTCCCTGGATAACACCTGTTACGGTAAGTAACTGTGCTTTATCCCACGTGGATATCCCATTATCCCACGTGGATATCCCATTATCCCACAAGGATGCCCATTATCTCCTTTGCTTTTCGATATCGTTTTGGAACCCTTGTTGTTAGCTATAGAACAGGTGAAGGAGATACAGGGTATTCCGCATTCAGATAGAGAATATAAATTATCAGCATATGCGAATGATATTTTACTTTATTTGAGAAATCCGGAAACAACCATTCCACACTTGCTTGAATTGATTGAGAAATTTGGAAAATTTTCAGGATATAAAATAAATTGGAATAAATCAGAAGTGCTTCCACTCAATGTACATTGTACAAAAAGTTTATTTGATTCATTTTCTTTTATCTGGAAAGAGGAGGGTTTAAAATACTTAGGAATTTGGATTACAAAAACTGTGGATGATACTATGAAAATCAATGAAAAAAATTTATTACAAAAAGTGACAGAAATGTGTGAGCAATGGAATCCTTTACATATATCTTGGTGGGGAAGAGTGCAAACTGTTAAAATGATGATTTTACCTGTAGTTTGTTACCAAATGGGTATGATACCAATTTTTTTTCAGGGGTCTTTTTATAAAAAATTGGATAAGATTTTAACAAAATTTATTTGGCTTGGCAAAAACCCCAGAATTTGTATCTTTACAAAGACCAATTGCGGAGGGAGGGGTAAATTTTCCAAATTTTTATAGGTACCATCAAGCCTATATTATGCGTCAAGGTGTGTATTGGATCCTCCCAGAGCCCATTGAAAATATACCAGATTGGTTCTGGTTAGAATGGAGACTTATGTTTCCTTTACATCTGAGTCATGTTATTAGTATTCAAATGCCAAGGTAACTATAAGCGCAGACTAAATTGGTTAGAACAGAAATGGATCTTCAAATTAAATACGGTGATGCCGGGGGGTTTAAACCAAGAAATAGAGTGGACTTCGTTATTCTTACTTACTTGCTCCACTTCATCACTGACGCTGAAACCGTGGATTGAAGACAAAGTTTTATTTTATTTTTCTTTCCAGCTTATGATTTATCTTTAATCTTATCTATTGTTTTGCCTTTTGTCTTTGTTTTGTTCTATTTCTATCATTTATATTTCTCCAGAATTCTACTGTTCAACGACTCCCCCTTCTGCTTCTATTCCTTTCTCTCCTCTCTTCTACCTTCCAAAGTATTTAGATCAATGCTGTCTTGTTAAAATGTTTATTTTATTTTTATTTTTCTTCTAACTCTACTTTTCACTTCTCTATTACCCTCCAGGTACTTTAGTTAGATTGTGAGCCTTCGGGACAGTAAGGGAATTTTTCAAGTACCTTTCTTATTTCTAATCTTAATGTATATTTTCTGTAAACCGCTTAGAACCTAACGGATGTAGCGGTATATAAGAAATAAATTACATTACATTACATTACATTACATTATTATAATGGGACGACCCTGATTTGCTAGTTGAGAGATGAGGTCACCAAATGGGGGTGGTACTTAAATGGAGAAAAAAGACGCCGCGGCCATCTTTGATAGATCAAAAAAGTAGCAGATATCGGGATGGTCTGGTAAAAAAACAAAGGGGGTTGATATCTTGAAAAAGCCGTTAAGGCGAAACATGTCGATGTGACAAGCCCCGACCCGATCCTATTAAGGAGAATTTATGAAGCTAAGTTAACTTTTTTATAAGTATTTATGAGAAGCACTTTATATATTTAAAAGAAGAAAAAAGATAAAAAAATATTTAAAATAAATAAATATATATATAAAAAAACTATTTATAGAATCAATGGGCAAATGAAGAAGCCACAGCCATAGCCAAATATAAAAATTTTTATGGTTGTATCGCGAGAGCAATAGCGAACAACGATTGGCATGTCTGAAGCCCTAAAGAAATGTTTTATACATTGGTCAGTTAGATAGAAACACTTTGGTATTAGACTAATGTGAAGGAGGTGACTTAATATTTACTTACAAGGTTATATAAGGAGCACAAAATATTTGTTGATACCTGGAAAACTATAAGGTATATAAGTAACCTAACTCCTATTCCAATAACTAAATCAACGACTCAAACAATATGGCTAAACCCAAAGATCAAGGTTGGCGGATTTAAAATTATCTGGAAACATTGGATGATTGCTGGAATTCGTATTTTAGAGGATGTAATGAATAAAGGTAAACTGCTTGAGTTTTCACAATTGCAAAATAAATTTGGTTTAAATAAATCACAATATTTCAGATGGTTGCAATTGAAGCAGGCCATTCAGGTAGGGTTCCCTGAATGGAAAAACCTTAATAATTATCATAGTATGGAATTCTTATGTTTTCAGATAGATTCCATGGGTCACCAGGCCACAATGTGGTATAAATTGATATCTGGATTCGTGAATAAAAAAAAAAAAAAATGGTCTTAGAGATATTTGGAGCATTGAGATTAAGCATCAGATTAATGCATCTCAATGGCCACGACTTTGGTCTTGGAGGTTAAGATGTACGTCAGCTTCTATGAGACAAACATGTTTTTTTATTTTACATAGAGCTTTATGGACCCCTACACGTTTACATAGAATTGATAGCTCTAAGTCTAATAGATGCTGGCATTGTCATCTAGAAGCGGGGACATTAGATCATCTTTTATTTTATTGTCCATTCATATTACTATTTTGGAAATCAATTTGGCCTCAAATAAATAGGATGTTAGAAAATCCAGTAGCCTTGACATATGATACGATTTTGTTTGGTACTGCAATGAGAACTCGGAGTCAAATTTTGTCAAATAATAATAAACTTTTATTTATATTGACTGGAGTAGCAGTTCAACAAATTATACACAACTGGAAGAATTGTGACAGATTAAATTATAACTTTTGGTGGAATTCAGTTTGCCATATATATAAGATGGAGCGTACATTTGCAACACAAAAAGGATATATCGATAAGTTCAAGAAGATTTGGGGACCATTAACAGATTTTTGTAATGATTGATTTAATTTTTTCCCATAATAAGATAATGGTTAAAGGAGGGGGGGTAGGTTTTATTCTCTTTATCATAAAATATAAATAACTTATCATAATAGTTGTTATATTATGTGAAACTAACAAAATAAGGGGAGGGAAAGGGAATCATAATTAAATAATAGTTGATAAAATCATTAAATTTTATATGATGTATAAAATTATAATAAGGATAATATAAGATATGTTGTATATAAAGTATGTTATGGAGATATCAAGTGTATTTTTAAGATAATTGTATGAAAGTTTATGACACACTTGTTATTATATGAAAAAATCAATAAAAATGTTAAACCTAAAAGAACACACAGTACATCATGGAGAAGGAATCAAAATGGTTTTCCCAGGTTTATGTTGTATGTTGTAACTATTTGTACTACAGCTGTTGCAATAAATGTCTGTTCTTGTACAATCTCACTTTATTCTAGGACCAGTGGGTTATTTCCGTTTACCTGCCAGGATCTGTAGGAAGCCTCAAAACTTCAGAGGCTTTATCCCCTCCCCCTCATACATCATCACTGAGTATGCTTCTCATCTCACCAGTCTTCCTTCCTACAGGCCAGGCTGTAGGAGCTTATCTTTTCTGCTCGTGTTTAATTTTGTGGAATTTTAGTATTTTTTGTTCGTTTTTTTGCCCTTGTGCTGTGGCGGTTCCCTGTGAGACATCCTTGACTACGGGAGATCGCAGACTTTTGGAAATAGTCTGCTTATCCCAGGACAAGCAGGCAGGTATTCTCACTAGTGGGTGATGTCATCAGACAGAGCCCCGGTACGGACGTCTCACAAGCACGTGTTGCTTGTAGAAACTTAAAAGTTTCTAGATGCCCGCACCGCGCATGCGCCGGTGCCTTCCCGCCCGGAGGTCCGGGCGTGTCTCCTCAGTTCTTTTCTTTCCGCGGAGCTGAGAAGTTCAACTTCATCATGCGCTAGCTGAATTCAGTTAAATTTGCCTTCCTTGTCCGCGTTTTCGCTTTCTTTTAATTACAGTTAACAGTACTTTTCTTTTTCAGTAAAAAAAAAAAAAAAAAGAAGATTATTTCCTCCGGCGGGTCGAACGGGCCGGCCACGTGGCTCAGGCCCACTGGCTTCGACCTCGCGGCGGAGATTTTCCGGCCTATGTCCCGGCCAATCACCGGGTTTAAAAAGTGCAGCAAGTGCCAACGCGCGATTTCACTCACGGACCCTCACCGGCGCTGTTTGCAGTGTTTGGGCCCTGACCACATTCCAAAATCGTGCAGGCCTTGCTCTACCCTTACGGCACGCTCATTCAAGCGGCGTTGCCTATTGTGGGAATCGATGTTCAAGATGGACGCAGCTAAGGATCCCTCAGCCTCCACTTCATCTGATACCTCCCCGGTTCGGGCGAAACCGGTATCGACCCCTCCTGCATCGAGTGTGGTGAAACCGGCATCGTTCATCCCGACACCATCCACGAGCTCGACGTCGGTGCCTGCCCCGGTCTCCTCGGTTCAGGTACCTCTTCCTTCCACAGTGCCACCAGTGGTCATCAAAGTGCCGAAAGCTACTAAGCAGAAGCACTCGACCTCGAAGGAGCGCGATGACCGTGCAGGAGGACCCCCTTTCGGTGCGGATCCCTCCTTATCGGCTTCGCTACGGTCCATGCTGGAAGCTCAATTCGTTGAGCTCATGCAGACCATCGGACCCGGGCTCATCGCTGCCATACAGGGTGACCTCCCGGTACCGGTCCAAAGGGGCGGTACGCCCCCTCCCCCTCCTCCACGCCGTTCGACCTCGAAAACCGACGAGGACGAACGGGGGAGGGCGGCGATGCCCATGCGGCAAGCCTCGCTTACCGATATGCCGCCATTAGAGCCCATTACGCCTCCGCGCCAACATGGGACCAGACCTCCGATCGATACTCAAAGCCCTGGGCATAGTCAGGAAGAGTTCTTCCGTACTCCTTACCAGACTTGGGTAGCATCGCAAGAATCCGCATCGCAACCCCAGTTGCGATCCACCGCTTCCAGTCCTATCCACCACTTGGGGGCCTCGGGAGACCATGCGATGCACAGACGATCCCGATCCCCGTCCCGCCACCGAGACGGGCACCGATCAAGACACTCATCCTGGCACTCTTCACGCCATTCGGAGGTGTCACCGCAGAAAAAACTGCAACGTATGGGATACTCCTCATCAGAGGTGTCCCCTCCGGAGGGACCGGAGTACGAGGAGACACCCGTACCCGATTCTCCTTGCCACTCCCCGATGTCCATGGACCCGGAGGCCTCCTCCTCCTCCAGCCCGTCCCACAGACCGACGCTGGCGGATCAATTGTCTTTCTCATCATTCCTCCGACAAATGGCGGATGATCTGGATGTGACCCTTGACACGGGCTCCCGATACTCCAAAGAGTATCTGGACACCATGCATTTACCTAACCCTCCAACGGAGTCGCTTCGGCTCCCCCTGCATAAATTGCTGGATCAGACCTTCATGCAGTGTTTCGAAACACCGTACTCCATACCGGCGATTCCCAGCAAACTCGATGCTCGATACCGCATCGTGCACCATAAAGGGTTTGAGGGCCCTCAACTCTCCCACCAATCCCTACTGGTCGAGTCCTCTCTTAAACGCTCTCATCCCTCCCAGGTCTACGCCTCTGTACCGCCGGGCCGAGAGGGGAGAACGATGGACAAATTTGGTAGAAAATTCTATCAAAACTCCATGATGGCGTCACGGGTGCTGAACTACAATTTCTTTTTCTCTTCCTATCTGGAGTTCTTCTTGCCGGTGCTCCGCAAGTTCACTCCGTTCATAGACACCCAAGCTCGATTCGAGTTCGAGGAAGTGGTAGCCTCCCTCTCCCAATTACGCCTCCAGCTGATGCAATCCTCCTTCGATGCATTCAAACTCTCGGCACGTGCTGCCGCAAGCGCGGTAGCCATGCGTCGCCTGGCATGGCTCCGTACAATCGATATGGATCCCAACCTCCAGGACAGACTCGCCAACGTACCATGTGCGGGAGCTGACCTGTTCGATGAGTCTATCGAAACTGTTACCAAGAAGCTGTCGGATCATGAAAAATCTTTTCAATCCATCCTGCGGCCCAAACCCAAACCTCAACAGTCTCGACCTTCCAGGCCACCCCTGATTTACCAGCGGCGTTACATGCCCAGACAAACGCCTGCTGCGAGACAACCTGCGAAGAGACAACCTCCCCAGAAGTCTCAGCAAAAACCTCAGCCACCGGCTGCACCTAAGGCTCCCCAACCCTTTTGACTCCCCTCCCGGGAGCATAACCGACACCGTTCTGCACTCAGCCTCTCCCATAGGGGGCCGCCTCCATCTTTTTTACCATCGATGGGAGGCCATAACCACGGACCTATGGGTCCTTACCATCATAAGAGAAGGATACTCTCTTCAATTCCATCGGGTCCCCCCGGACCATCTTCCAAGAGAGTATCCTTCAAGCTCGACGCAGACCGCCCTTCTTCTTCAGGAAGTCCAAACCTTACTTCAGCTTCGGGCTGTCGAGCCGGTCCCGTCAGACCAATTGAACCGAGGGTTTTACTCCCGGTACTTCCTCGTCCCGAAGAAAACGGGCGACCTGCGACCCATTTTAGACCTTCGGGCCCTCAACAAGTTTCTGGTCAAAGAGAAGTTTCGCATGTTGACTTTGGCTTCTCTATACCCCCTCCTCGAGCAGAACGACTGGTTATGCTCCCTGGATCTCAAGGAGGCCTACACTCACATCCCCATTCACCCGGCCTCCCGAAAGTTCCTCAGATTTCGGGTGGGAAATCTGCACCTACAGTATCGAGTGCTACCATTCGGCCTATCTTCGTCCCCCAGAGTCTTCACAAAGTGCCTGGTGGTAGTGGCCGCGGCACTCCGGGACAGGGGTCTACAGGTGTTCCCATACCTCGACGACTGGCTCATCAAGGCCCCGTCAGCCCCAGAGGTCACTTCGGCGGCCTTGGCTACAACCTACTTCCTCCAGAATTTGGGCTTCGAGATCAACTTTTCCAAGTCTCATCTACAACCCACCCAGTCCCTCCCCTTCATCGGAGCGGTCCTGGACACCACCCGACTCCGAGCATTCCTGCCTCTGCAACGCATGGAGTCTCTTCTTCATCTCTGCCAGTCGGTGTCTACTCGCCAAACCCTACCGGCGAGACAACTGATGGTGCTCCTGGGCCATATGGCCTCCACAGTACATGTGACACCCTTTGCCAGACTCCATCTCAGGATCCCCCAGTGGACCCTGGCATCACAGTGGAATCAGACGTCCGATCCACTATCCAAACACATCTTAGTCACACCTGCTCTTCGGCAGTCTCTACTTTGGTGGATGACCTCTTCGAATCTATCCAGAGGTTTGCTGATGCACTCTCCCCCCCATCAGAAAGTTCTCACAACCGATTCGTCGAATTATGCATGGGGGGCCCACCTGGATGGTCTCCGCACCCAAGGATTCTGGACCAGTGCGGAAAGACTACACCAAATCAATCTACTGGAACTCAGAGCCATCTTCAATGCGCTCCAAGCTTTCCAACACCTACTTCACGACATGGTGATCCTCATTCGCACAGACAATCAGGCCGCCATGTATTATATCAACAAGCAAGGAGGCACAGGCTCGGCCCTCCTTTGCCAGGAAGCTCTACGAGTCTGGGACTGGGCGGTGCGCCACAACGCCTTCCTCAGAGCAGTCTACATTCAGGGGGAGAACAACGTCTTAGCAGACAAACTGAGTTGTCTACTACAACCGCACGAATGGACTCTCCATTCCAGCCCCCTTCACCAAATCTTCACACAGTGGGGGACGCCTCAGATAGACCTCTTTGCGGCTCCCCACAACTCCAAACTGCCTCAGTTTTGCTCCAGGATCTACACCCCTCATCGCCTCGAGGCAGATGCTTTTCTACTGAACTGGGGGAAACGATTTCTATATGCGTTCCCACCATTCCCGCTGATCCAGAAGACTCTGGTCAAGCTGAAACTCGAACAGGCCACCATGATTCTAATAGCTCCTCGGTGGCCCAGACAACCTTGGTTCTCCCTCCTACTTCAACTCAGCAGCAGGGAACCAGTACCACTTCCAGTGTTTCCTTCACTACTTACTCAACATCAAGGATCACTGCTTCATCCCAACCTGCAGTCTCTCCACCTGACAGCTTGGTTCCTCTCAACGTAACCCCTCACCAATTCTCTCAAGAAGTGAGGGAGGTCTTGGAAGCTTCCAGGAAGCCCGCCACTCGACAATGCTACTCCCAGAAATGGACTAGATTCTCCTCATGGTGTGTTTCTAAATCAAAGGAACCTCAGCGAGCTTCCTTATCCTCCGTGCTGGACTATCTCCTACACCTATCTCAATCCGGGCTCAAGTCTACATCCATACGAGTCCACCTGAGCGCTATTGCGGCGTTCCACCAGCCCCTACAAGGGAAACCCCTCTCGGCCCATCCGGTGGTCGCCAGATTTATGAAAGGACTCTTCCATGTTAACCCTCCTCTCAAACCACCCCCAGTAGTTTGGGACCTCAATGTAGTCCTTTCCCGTCTCATGAAGCCCCCGTTTGAACCACTCAACAGGGCCCCTCTTAAGTATCTCACCTGGAAAGTGCTTTTCCTGGTAGCCCTTACGTCCGCTCGCAGAGTCAGCGAACTCCAGGCATTGATGGCGGATCCACCATTCACAGTATTCCATCATGACAAGGTGGTCCTCCGCACTCACCCGAAATTCCTGCCTAAGGTGGTCTCAGAATTTCATCTCAACCAATCCATTGTACTTCCAGTATTCTTCCCTAAGCCCCATTCTCACCACGGAGAATCGGCCCTTCACACTCTAGACTGTAAACGTGCGTTGGCTTTCTACCTGGATCGCACCAAGCCACACAGAACCACTCCTCAACTTTTTGTCTCCTTCGACCCTAATAAGTTGGGAAGACCCGTATCAAAGCGCACCATCTCTAATTGGATGGCGGCTTGTATCTCTTTCTGCTATGCCCAGGCTGGATTATCACTTCCTTGTAAGGTCACAGCCCATAAGGTCAGAGCAATGGCAGCCTCAGTAGCATTCCTCAGATCAACACCAATCGAGGAAATTTGTAAGGCTGCCACCTGGTCCTCGGTTCACACATTCACCTCACATTATTGTCTGGATACTCTCTCCAGACGGGATGGACAGTTTGGCCAAACAGTATTGAAAAATTTATTCTCTTAAGTCGCCAACTCCCCCTCCATCCCACTGAGGTTAGCTTGGAGGTCACCCACTAGTGAGAATACCTGCCTGCTTGTCCTGGGATAAAGCAATGTTACTTACCGTAACAGTTGTTATCCAGGGACAGCAGGCAGCTATTCTCACGTCCCACCCACCTCCCCTGGGTTGGCTTCTCAGGCTAGCTACCTGAACTGAGGAGACACGCCCGGACCTCCGGGCGGGAAGGCACCGGCGCATGCGCGGTGCGGGCATCTAGAAACTTTTAAGTTTCTACAAGCAACACGTGCTTGTGAGACGTCCGTACCGGGGCTCTGTCTGATGACATCACCCACTAGTGAGAATAGCTGCCTGCTGTCCCTGGATAACAACTGTTACGGTAAGTAACATTGCTTTCTGGGCGGGTTCCCTGCTAGGCAGTAAGTCCCCTGGACAGCCTGCACGTGATTGGGACTCAGAGGACCGTTCTCTTCTGGGCTTGACGTGTTTCACTGTAGCTGCTTCAAAAAGCCCATAGTGCAAGCTGTCAAAAACTCAAAAAAGTGGTCTATCTCACCACGCCCATTCTTTCAACTGCAGACCATTTTTTTGAGTTTTTGACAGCACAGACCACTTGTTTGAGTTTTTGACAGCTTGCACTATGAGCTTTGTGAAGCAGCTATTTCGAAATGCCCAGAATTCTATCAAAGTGATTCTACATCAGTATAAATTTCAGATAAAAACATGTGCAATGATTAAGAGTTAAGTTACAGTTTGTTTAAATGTCCGGTCTTTTCTAGTGTTTGGTCTGATGAATCAAATTTAACTTTGAGCACTGTTTTGAAAAAGCTGGTGAATGCATGAAAGATTTGTGTGATGTTTCATTAGCCACTTCTTGTGTATCTGTTCTGTGCTGAGCCTTTGAAGTTGGCAGTCTACTTTGGCTTTCCCCTAACGTGTGAATCTATTTTAGTGTATACTTATGAAGGAAATTTGTAAAAATAAAGTAAAATTCTGGAATCTCTCATGGCATACCACTGTGCAGTGGCACACAGTTTGAGAGACACTATTTTTGATTGAATGACCATGAATAAGTTAGTGCTGAATATCTCCAAAACTAAGATTGTTGCTTTTGGCTGTTCCTTGCCATACGACATTACTATCTATATTGCCACAGATTTTTGTGTCACAGTAGGTTTGTAGTTGCTGTTTCCACTCTTATGGTGAAGGCCCATATTAATGCAGTCATCCAATTAGCATTATTAGATTGTGACTTTTAGCAATAAGAAATAAATTACATTACATTACATTACTTTTGAGCTATCCTCCAAAGTATGGTTCTATCTGAACTTGTGGGGATTCCACAGCAGAGTATGAAACTTTTATAGCATGTACAGAATACTGGTGACAAGTACACCATAGAATTCTCATATCAGGCTGTATTTTGAAAGCTTTATACTGGTGGTCTGTTTATCTTCAGGTCAAATTTAAAAATTCTAGTATTAAGCCATAAGGCCTTATAGAATGATGCTCGGTTTTACCGAACAGTTTGAAGATCTATAAACAGGCAGATTCTTAAACTCTGAGGGTACACAGTCTCTATCCATCCTGTCAATACACAAGATTTGTCTTCCAGAAACCTTGCTAATTTTCTATAGCAGATCCGTCAGAAATGGAATAGGCTTCCTGTTCCTTCTCAGAATGGTAACTGAAATTGCAGGACTGATGAAACAAGTGAAGATGCTCTTTTTTGTGCAGGTCTTTAGTTCCTAGAAATATATTTGTTGTGTCCATGTTACAATGTAAGCAACAAGGAATATGTTTCCTGTTCTTATTTTTGCTTGTCGCAATTGAGGTTTGTTTTTTTTTACTAATTAATGTTTTACATATGTGTTATATTACTTGGCTATGGGAGTTTTGTGTTATGTTGTTTACTGCTAATTGTGCATGTGAGTTATAATCCACTTAGCTATAAAAAGAATATAAATGCATATAAATACTTGTTTCTATTGATTATTTGATTGTTGGGTTTTTTTTTTTTTTAAGATTACTGTCTGCTGGAGCAACCAAAGTCTATGCCATTCTCACGCATGGAATCTTTTCTGGTCCTGCTATTTCTCGCATTAATAATGCTGCCTTCGAAGCTGTGGTAGTAACTAACACAATCCCTCAGGAGGACAAAATGAAACATTGCTCAAAAATTCAGGTAAGTTTTTCTGGGAATGAGGATGATTCTACTCTCTCCAGTTTGGGGTCAGGCTCAGAGTTGCTGGCCCTCTTATCATATGCTCTCCTTATAAGCAACAGTTCTGTAATGTAAGTAATGTAAGGTAGGTTATAAAGTCTTTGGCTTCCTTTTAGCTTTGATTGCTTTTCTTTATAATTATGAATTTTAAAAAATACACATTTTCTCACTTCTCTTTTTTCCCTCTGCCTTGCATCTAAGTTTGATACCACAGTGTCAAGGAATGTAGATTCTTCTGTCATTGTTAGGTTTCATTTTCAATATATTGTGCTTATTTTTTTATTATTATCATTATTTTAGGTTATTGACATCTCAATGATACTGGCAGAAGCAATCCGGAGAACACACAATGGCGAATCTGTCTCATACCTTTTCAGCCATGTTCCTTTATAACTGAAGTCTGAGATCTTCCTGGAGCTGTCTCTTCATTGCTATAGTCCTGTTTGTTACTTTAAAAAATCCTTACATTATCCAAAGGATCAAATAAATGAACATGCTTGGGGCCTTTTATATTTGAAACTCAAATTAGAGAGGAGGTAGCAAAGTTTCTATTGCTTTGTTTATGTGGCTCCCAAACACATTTTTTTTCCTGCAGAGGTCATAAGCTTTGGTTCTAGAGTGCTGCAAAGAGATCTTGGTTTTCAGAAGTTTTCATCATGATTAATTGATGAGATGTTTGCATATCTTTGGTCTGTGAGCCATGATAAGTTTTCTTCTATATGCTTTTGAAAAACAGTCCTTTCAGTGGCACTCATGGGCCAGAATTTGAGACTTCTACAAGTCTCGCATTAATTGAATAGATAATGCAAAATATATGGACATTTCTAAAGGATTTGGATATCTACTAGAGCAGGGGTCCCCAAAGTCCCTCCTTGAGGGCCGAATCCAGTCGGGTTTTCAGGATTTCTCCAATGAATATGCATTGAAAGCAGTGCATGCACATAGATCTCATGCATATTCATTGGGGAAATCCTGAAAACCCGACTGGATTCGGCCCTCAAGGAGGGACTTTGGGGACCCCTGTACTAGAGTGTATAACTATGTATACAGCTCGTCAGATCCTATAATGCTTAGGATGCAAACTCTTCCAAATAATGGATGGATGTCTTGCAGGAAGTGATGGAGGAGAATGAATTGCAAAATGTTGCCTCTTAGCCAGTGACACGCTACTATAAAGGCACTGTTTTCTATGGCATATCTTTACATGTGTCTCTGTGAAATTAATTATTCTATTTTTGTTCTTAAATAAGTTTCTTAACTCACTTTTGATAGCATGAGATGGGTACGGTAACAAAATTTTGACTACATATTTGTTCTAGATCCTTCGCTGTTCAGTTTTCTGACTTGCTATTTGAAAACATTTTTCTGCTTTCTCAAATTATCACTAATGTGTTTAAGAACTGGTAGAAGCATAACAACAAAAAGTGTTGGTAAGAGGCTAACATCCTTTCATTAAATAAAATCCTGAGTGTTAAAAAGTGCCTGCTACTGATCCGTTTGCTGAGCAATTCAGTGTTGATTTCAAATTTCATATATTGCATGTCCAGAGCATTTTGTTTTGCATGGCTTAATTGAATGCAGGCTAAGTTAAGGGTAGGAGATGGGGAAGGAATAAACCACGTGGATGGTTTGCCTGTTTCATTGGCTGGAGAGATGGGTATCATTAATACCTCTGAACGGGCAAAGCAATCATCACATAGGGCCTTTTGCTAAGCTGCGAAAGCGGTTTTAACACATGCTAAATTGCTGCGCGCGCTAAACACTAATGCCAGCATTGAGCTGGTGTTAGTTCTAGCTGCGTAGCATGGGTTTAGCGCGCACGGCAATTCTGCGCACGCTAAAACCGCTATCGCAGCTTAATAAAAAGCGCCCATAAAGTGACTTAACATTTTTTTAAAAGTCAGTTTGACAGCAAAAGTTGTATACCTCTTTTCTTAAGTATACTTACTACCCACAAAATCTTTATTTTGTGGTATTTTTGCAGATTAGATCTCATGCACATTGTATGTTTTTTTTCCACTGTTGTAATTAAGCATCTTTTTCATGAATAAATCAAGATAAGTGGATAAAATTTTATTTTTTTTTTTAATTCTGTCCTTGTTTTTATTATGGTCTGTGTGTGCTATTTCCCCATTAAAGAATCACAATTTGTATTTTCCAGGCGATCAAGTTTCAAGTTTTATAAAAATTTTGATGTATCACAATATCATTAATTCAAAGCAATTACAATTTAAAACAGGGTCTTAATTATTAACTAAAACCAACACAACGGACCTGATGTACCAATACATAAGGGAAGTAGGGAGAACTACAATAAGTATAGTAAAGGATACATTTTTTAAAAAAGGTGATTGACTGATGCTAGGCCTGCTTCAGGGCATTGGAAAAGATTAGGCCCCTTCCCCCTCCTCTCCCATGCCCCACCCCTTACTCCTGCACCTTGTGTGCATGTGTTTCAGCTGGAGCTATCCTGGGCTCTAAGTACTGCATTTTCTGGCCATCTGGCTGTGTGTTACAACATACATTCAAATCTGATTGTTGGCACTGAACATGTGCACTTGTTACCTTGGGGACGGGTATGAATTATTTTTGTACAGTAGAGAGAAATTTATTAAAATCTTCTTGGAGCAAAAAGTCAATTAGTATGGGGACAGTGCTAGAAATACATAATTAAGGGCTCCCTTTATGAAGGTGCGTTAGCGGCTTTAGTGCGCGCTAGATGCTAATGCCTCCATAGAGCTGGCGTTAGTATTTTCCGTGTAGCGTGCTATTAGCGCAAGCGGCATTGTAGCGCGCGCTAAAAACTCTAGCGCACCTTCGTAAAAGGAGCCCTAAGTGTTAATGATAGAAGAACAGAACCTGGTAGCTGGCTCAGTAGTGTGTTTGACAGGTTCCAAATGAAATTAATCTATATTTCTTTGCTGATAAAATCTCATTATGGTGATTAGGCTACTAGACACCCAAAACAGTAGCTGCAAAGTTCTTATTTTTATTTCTAAAGATTATATAGATGCTAGTTTGAGAGCTTAATTTTTGATTAAATAATAATCTCACTTCATGTAAAGGTTGTGTTTTGCCATGTCAGAAAGCCTAGCTATTAGGATATACATATATTAGCATGCCTTAAAATATTTAGCATGTGGAAAATAGATTTTTCATAGAAAAAGGAAAAATGATACCTACAACCAGAGCAGCAAATCAAATTGATTTTTAACATGTATTAAAGTATGAATTACAGTGGATTTGATTTAAATCACTAGTCAAAGACTTGATTTAAATCATGGTTTTCTATAGAAAAATTAATTCTTTAAGTTGATGATGGATCTTTCTAAACAAAAAAGTCAATGCTGTTACCATTTCCGTTTATTTAGGTCCCCTTTTATCAAGCTGCGTTAAGTTTTGTAATCACTGGCCACTGCGGTTAAAGCTTCGACACTCTATGAGCGTTGGAGCTTTTACCACAGCAGCCGGCGATAAAAAAGCCCTAACACAGCTTGATAAAAGGGGACCTCAGTATTCACTGCCATTCGGTACTGCCCGAAAAGGAATATTTTTGCTTATTTCAACTTTTTATTTCTTCAAAACAACTATCAAAATTATGGTAAAATGCAGTAATAATAATATTTTTGCTCAAATATGACAATTCCTCAAGGCAGCCTTTAAGGAATATGATGAAATCAAAATATTTACCAACCTGAAGATCCAGCCTCTTGAGTTATTTAGAAAAATAGTGCTATACAGTGCTACTTGCCTTGATAGGCCTGAAGTCTCCAAGAAATAATAAAGAATATTTGATGGCTCATGAAATGTGAAATGGACTCTTTAAATTCCCCTTGCACTGAAAGGAATAGAACTGGAAGAAATTTATGAGGGTACGCATACCAGAGAGAACCTGGCCAGAAACTAAACGATAAGGAGGAATAATACTGAGACAGTACCATGGTAATTAATGGCAGGACGTGACACATTGGAAAAGATTCATACAATTCTCATTGAATAGTGCCATGCTAAGAGAAAAACAAAATAAACTTTTTAAGCCAGGGAAAGGAATTTCTTTTTTTACCAAAGTAGGGATGGTTATTGGCTTTGTTTCAAGAACTGCTTTGCTCCACTCAGTTTTTCTTCTTGGCTTTAAGAAACAATTTTTTATGCCTATTCATTGTTTTATACTTCATTTAATAAGCATTCTTGCATGTCTATATTAATTTGTATTTACCTCAAATTTTTGAAGCGTTATTATTGTATACTTAACAAAGAAAAAAAGCATTACTATTAATAAAACTATTGAGTTTCTAAATTCTTGAGAGGAGAAGCACCCCTATGACCATTTGAGCAGTGGTCACTGTTCAGACATGGTCCTCACTGACACCAAACCTTACCTAATAGCTCAAGGAAAACAGCCACCAACAGCCACCCAACTCGCAGACTACTTAAAAAACAAGATTAGAACGATCAGGACAACCTTCAATAACACACACACCACCTCGACGATATAATAACAAAACCCCCAATAGGAGAAGCCACTGCAGCAGATAAGATCTGGACTGACTTTTCAGCAGTACACTAGACTGACATGAATCGACTCTACAAAAAATACAACCAAGCCTCATGCGACCTGAACAACTGTCCCATTTATCTGATAACAAACGCCACCCCCAAATTTAGAGCTAGCCTCATGCAATGGATCCAAATTATACTCACAGAAGGTCAATTCCCACATCACTTAGGAGAAATCATAATCACCCCAATTGTGAAAGATCACAAAGGTTTAATAGATAATCCCGCTGAACACAGACAAAACAAAATTTCTACTGCTCGAAAAGGACAAAAACCCTTCCATCACAGAACGAAATAAACTCTACCAAATACCCTATACAGCCTGCCTAAAACTTCTAGGAGTAACGATAGATAGATGCTGCACAATGCAGGTCCAAATCAACAAGACCACCCAGAAAGCATTTCTAACCATGTGCAATTTACAAAAAATTAGAAAATTCTTCGAGAAAGAGCAATATAGGCTTATAGTCCATTCCCTAGTACTAGGTCTATTGGACTACTGCAACATCCTCTATCTACCATGCCCTGCAACCATGATAAAACAACAGACAGTCCAAAACACCACACTCAGATTTATCTCCTCGCTTAGTAAATTTGACCACATCACCACAGCCTTCCTAGACTCACACTGGTTACCAATACAAGCACGAATTCAATTCAAATTATACTGTCTAATATTAAAAGCTATAAACGGCACAGCCCCCATTTACCTAAACAACCACCTGAACCTAAATCTCAATACTAGACAAAGAAGAACCCAGACCCCATTTTCCTACCTCCCACTCAAAGGCACTCAGTGCAAGAAGATGTTCGACAGCCTACTAGCAATGCAAGCAGCGAAGCTTGACAATACCCAGTGGCGTACCTAGGGGGGGGCGGGGGGGGCGAGCCGCCCCGGGTACCAGCCCTAAGGGGGTGTTCCCGGCCTTGCCGTTCAGTCCCCCGCCACCCCCGAAGGACCGCTCGCCCCACTGACCTTCCTGCACCACCTGTGAAGCAGCCCGCAGCAGGATCGCGAAGTCAGCGTCAGCATCCCTGCGCTGCTTCCTGCGCCGCGATCCCGCCCCTCCTCTGACGTCAGAGGAGGGGCGGGACCGTGGCGTAGGAAGCAGCGCAGTGATCGCTGACGCTGACTTCGCGATCCTGCTGCGGCTGTTCATAGGTGGTGCGGGGAGGCCAGGGGGGCGAGCGGTCCTTCGGGGTGGGTCGGGGCATCAGGCCTTCAGGGTGGGGCGGGCGGGCAGGCAAGCAGGCTTTCAAGGGGGAGGGGGGTGACAGGCAGGCAGGCAGGCCTTCAAGGGGGGACAGGCCTTCGGGGGGGGGTGCAGGCCTTCAAGGGGGGCAGGCAGGCCTTCAGGGGGGTGCAGGCCTTCGGGGGGGGTGTAGGCCTTTGGGGGGGTGCAGACCTTCAAGGGGGTGCAGGCCTTCAAGGGGGGGAACAGGCCTTCAAGGGGGGAAAGGCAGGCAGGCCTTCAAGGGGGGGACAGGCCTACAAGGGGGGGGGACAGGCCTACAAGGGGGGGACAGGCCTACAAGGGGGGGGGGACAGGCCTTCAAGGGGGGTGCAGGCCTTCAAGGGGGAGACAGGCCTTCAAGGGGGGGAAAGGCAGGCAGGCAGGCCTTAAAGGGGGGACAGGCCTACAAGGGGGGGACAGGCCTACAAGGGGGTGGGACAGGCCTTCAAGGGGGGGACAGGCCTTCGGGGGGGGTGCAGACCTTCAAGGGAGTGCAGGCCTTCGGGGGGGGGTGCAGTCCTTCAAGGGGGGGAAAGGCAGGCAGGCAGGCCTTCAAGGGGGGGACAGGCCTACAAGGGGGGGAGAAGCTACAAGGGGGTGGTACAAGCCTTCAAGTGGGGGACAGGCCTTCGGGGGGGGTGCAGACCTTCAAGGGAGTGCAGGCCTTCGAGGGGGGTGGTGCAGGCCTTCAAGGGGGGGACAGGCCTTCAAGGGGGGAAAGGCAGGCAGGCAGGCCTTCAAGGAGGGACAGGCCTACAAGGGGGGGGAGAAGCTACAAGGGGGTGGGACAGGCCTTCAAGTGGGGGACAGGCCTTCGGGGGGGTGCAGGCCTTCGGGGGGTGCAGACCTTCAAGGGGGGGACAGGCAGGCAGGCCTTCAAGGGGGGGACAGGCCTACAAGGGGAAGGGACAGGCCTTCAAGGGTGGTGCAGGCCTTCAAGGTGGGACAGGCAGACCTTTAAGGGGGGACAGGCCTTTGGTTGGGACCATGATTTAGAAGTACACGGAGGGAAGGGGGTGTTCAAAGAGACATGCATATGCCAAACTTTGGGGGGGGGAAGAAATAATGGGTCTGAAAATAGAGGAGAGGGAGAGAGATGATGGACCATGGGATTTAGGGAGGGAAGGAACAGAAAGGGAGAGAAATTGGACACAAGGGATGGTGTGGAGGAGGGATAGAGATACTGGATAGGAGGGTAATTAGGAAAAGAAACGGAGAGATGGTGGACTCTGGGATGGTGGGGAAGGAGGGAGAGATGCCGGATGAAAGGGTATTTAAGAAAAGGTGGATCTGTGGAGGAAGATGAAAAAAAGGAAAGATACCAGACTTCCTGGGAAGGGAAGGGAAATGGAAAGGGAGGACAGAGTTGGCAGATGGATGGTTAGCATGCAGAAAGAAGGAGACCCTGGCAAGCAAGTTATCAGAAGAAAACCAGAGCCTTGGACCAACAAGATTTGAAATATAACCAGACAACAAAAGGTAGAAAAATTAATTTTATTTTCTGTTTTGTGATTATAACATGTCAGATTTGAAATGTGTATCCTGCCAGAGCTGGTGTTGGACTGCAAACGTGAGCTAGGATTTAACAGAAAGAGGAAAAGTCCTTTTTGTTTCTTTATTTTATTTACACCACAGCGCCAGTGTGGTTAGGAGAAGCCAAAGGGGGTGAAAAAGCTATAAAACCCACCAGGAGTTTTGAAAAAAATTACCCAACTGGGCAGGAAAATCGAATTGAAAAACCAATTCAATAGAGCTGAATCGAATCAAAATTTTTTTTTCCTGTATCTGGCAGCATTAGTTTGCGCTACTGTCTTAGACTTTAGGACCTGGGATTGGGGAGAGATGGCATCCTCAGTACTTTATAATGCAAGTGAAACGAGGATTTGGTCAGACTTTTGAAGGGTCTGCAGAAAAAAAATATTGTATAGGCCGGGGACATGAGACAGCAGGAAATGGGAACTTTTCTTCCTTCTATTTTTGTGAATGGAAAGGCTGAGGATGTCAGAGAGGTCAGTTAAAATATGTGCTTTATAAGAAAATATAATAATGTGTTTTATAAAGTTTATAGCATAGCTGGCCTACCCAGTGAGGTGTTCCTAGTGGTGATGGTGGCAGCGTGTCAATGTGTTGAGAGGAAGAGGTGGTCTGGGAAATTCTGCTGAGCAAACTCCGGGCCCATTTCCACCCCCCAGTTAGTCCACTCCACTCAACTGATTCACACACTGAGTGGGTCTTTGGGTGTTGTTTTGGGATCTCTTCCAGTGGTTTATCTCCTTCTGGTCCAAGGAAGGAAACTTTGTTATCCTTAGCATTGACCTACAGAATATGTTTGTAACAGCGCTGCTTGTGTGGCATTAGGCTATGTAGTGATCGAAAGAAAAAAACAGACCTTTGCACATTTTTGCACTATATGGTGGGTGTATGAGGAGATTCACATTTCCTGCACAGCTAAGTCCATGTGAAGTTACCTTGTGCTGTATTTGACATCTAGCAAGGTCTCTGTTTGAAAGGAAAGATCTAAACTTAAAAATGAAGTGGCCAGAAGTTATGGTAAAAGCAGATAGTGTAGCTGGTTTTAAGAAAGATTTGGACAAATTCCTGGAGGAAAAGTCCATAATCTGTTATTAAGACATGGGGGAAGTGTCTGCTTGCCCTGGATCGGTAGCATGGAATGTTGCTACTCTTTGGGTTTTGACCAGGTATTAGTGTCCTGGATTGGCTACCATGAGAATGGGCTACTGGGCATGATGGACCATTGGTCTGACCCAGTTAGGCTATTCTTATGTTATGTTCTCATCTGTAGGGGCCTTTGTTTTCACTTCTTATTTTAATGTATTTTTTTTTCTGGGAACTTATCAGTGTTTTTTATAATGGGAACAAAAATGGAAGAGAATTAATGTGTGTGGAATGGGGGGTAACTAATTTCTTCAGCTAAATAATTCAATCCACTTCAAACAGACATAGGAGAACTTGTGCACCATTCACACACCCTCCAACCAAAAACGTCAAAAGAAAAAAACTGTTCGACAACCTCCTAGCCATTCGAGCTGCAACACTCGACCCCCAACTCTACAACCAATTGATATCAACCACAGACTGCAAAACCTTCAAAAAGCAATAAAAACCCTTCTATTCAAAAAACACATAAAACCGAACTAACACAATCGGAACTGTCCCAAGCATCACCTGCAACTACTCCATATGTACTTCTAATGTCATGACAATTTAGACATAATTTATGTTATGTTATGTTTGGAATAATGGTTACATATATGAGGTTCAATAAAAGAAAATTTTCACTGCCTGTTTCTATTCTGACCATTTATTCCATTTCATGGTTATTGCAAAAACAAAAAAAAATTTTTTACATGGGGGGGGGGTGTCAAAAAATGATGGGCCCCGGGTACCACATACCCTAGGTACGCCACTGACAATACCATCTCTAACTTGCTGATATCAACGAGCGACCTCAAATCTTTTCGAAAAGAAATCAAAAACCTTGCTATTCAAAAAATCTATCCAGACGTCCTAACTCTAACCTTGGTTTTACCCTCCGGGTATTTCCCCCCCCCCCCAACCTCTCCTCATCTCCAGTTATTCTTTCTCTTCAAAGCCTCAAGCATGTCTACCGCTTCCCAAATTGTATATTTACTGGAATTGCACTATCTCCTATTTATACAGCTCCCCAAACTGTAAATCTGCTGGAATAGCACAGTCATCTTTTCTGCATCCTAAAACCTAAATTGTAATTCTCCAATCTTGTAATCCTCCTGGAAATGTCGAGCTGTTTCTTTTGTAATCCGCCCAGAACTGCAAGGTACGGGTGGAATAGAATTCATTAATGTAATCCTCATCAAAGCACTTCTCATGATGTTGTTCGGGCCACCAGGCATTGTATTTCTTTGTTGCTGTTATTGCATTTTGCATACATGTTTGCCTTACCCATAGGTAGAGGAACTTCATTAAAATATTCTCAAACGGCCTGCTGCCGTTAAAGGTTTTCTCCAAGGAAAGAATAATATGATAAACCTCAGGTTAAACACACAAAGATCCCAAGACTTGTGGAGTATTCTGCTCAAAATGTTTTTCATTTATACCAAGTTTCCAAGTTTTATTTAAAATTTGATAAAACGTTTATATAAAGTTTTCAAAGCGATGCACATCGATAAAATATATAGGTAAAACATAATAGACAGACTTTTAAGACATGATAAAACTAAAATGAGGGGGAAATGGGAGGAACTACAATGTTTAAAGTAAAGAACAAATAGTGGAAAAAACATCAGGGATGGGGTTGCTGGTAATCAAAAATGTAATCCTTAATGTTACTTAACAATGAAGTTTGAATAGAAGTTGTAAGGCATTATTTTTAAATTAATTTCCAAAAGCATCATTGAAAAGAAAGCATTTCACAGAACTCTTAAATTTATCTAGTGTCATTTCCTCTCTAAGATGGGTAGGTAGGAGATTCCATTGTTGGGGAGCTATTACTGAAAAGATTTTGTTTCGCCTGGTATTTATAGCCTTCAAGGAGGGTATTGTAAGAAGATGCTAATTATAGGATCTTTTTGATTTCGTGACACATTATTATGAAGAAGGTATGCTTACCAAAAAAGAGTACCAGTTCCTATTAGAAAAGTATCCGAGAACTCCTAATATTTATTTTGTCCCAAAAATACATAAGAGTCAAAAGAACCCTCCAGGCAGACCTATAGTAAACACTCGGGGGTCCCTTTTAGAGCCCTTGTCAAAATTTATAGATGTTTTTTTGAAAAGAGAAGTGGTTAAGATTCCCTCTTATTTAAAAGATTCTTCCCATCTTCTTAGAATCTTAGTTCATAATACTCAAATACAATCTGTTACTTTTTTAGTCACCCTTGATGTAGTCTCCTTATATACTAAAATTCCACAACAGGGAGCTTTAGATATAGTTAAAGAAGTATTGATTAAAAGAGAGGGCACACAAAGAATCAGTACAGAGTTTCTTATGACACTGACTCAAAGGGTGATCAAAAATAATTATTTTGAATTTGAGGGTATCTACTATCAACAAACTCAAGGGGTGGCCATGGGGACTACTTTAGCCCCCTCAGTGGCCACCCTCTATATGAGTAAATTTGAGGAAAATGAAATCTATCCTTCTGATTTCTTTAAACACATCTTGCTGTGGAAAAGATTCCTGGATGATATTCTATGTCTCTGGCAGGGTACAGAACAAGAACTAAAACAATTTTTGGGTTGGATAAATACCAGAGACCCTCATCTCCAGTTTACCCCCACATATCATGAGAATACCATTGAATTTTTGGATATGCAATTAAATAAACAAGGTACTCAACTGAATACCAAACTTTTTAGAAAATTAATCTCCCGTAATGCATTACTTCATTTTTCTAGCTACCACCCCTACCACCTAAAATTTAACCTTCCAGTCAGTCAGTTCCTTAGAGTAAGAAGAGTCTCTTCAGATATGAAGGATTTTAAGGAAGCGGCTAATGAACTGCGAGATAGATTTCAGGCTCGTGGTTATCCAACCAAATCTATCCGCTATGCATATACACGAGCCAAATATGCTAATAGAGAACTTTTATTACAAGAAAGAACTGAGGTTGAAGAAATAGATAAACTTATTTGTGTGTTACCATACTCTGAAGCAGGGAAAGAACTGATAAGCCAAATAAAACGTCACTGGCCAATTCTACAGCTTCATGAAATTTTCACTGAGATTCCTATGTTCTCTTTTAAAAGAGGAAAAACTATTGGTCAAATTTTATACCAGCAAAAGATGGGCATTGGACATAAAAACATAGTAGGAAGCCATGGTAAATGTGGCAGTTGTCAATGGTGCGTTAACACCATTGAAGGTACAACATGGACAGATCCCCAAACAAAGAAAAGAATAAGCTTCAGGATTTACAAATTGTAAAACAGAAAAAGTGATTTGCCCCTATAGTAGAACACTGCATTAGTCAACAGCATGAGCCAAGTAAGTTAAAATGGAGAATAATCGATCAGTTAACCGAAGGGAGGGAGGGAGTGGTAAATGTGGAAGAAATGTTAAATTATAAAGAACAGTGGTGGATCTATGTTTTAAACACAGTATTCCCTTACGGGCTTAACAATGAGTTAGAGTGGATGTCGCTAGTCTGACCCTGAATTTAGAATAACTCTCAGTATGGAGGATTCAGTCTGATAAAACATAAATTAATAAATAACTGTACGGGGCAGTCTTTTACGCCGAAGTTCACGTCATTACGTGCCCTCGGGCTTGTCAGACAGCCCTAGATATTTAAAGGAAAAACCGCTGCCGCTTCCGGTGTAAAGAATTGGCGGTTACAGTGGTAGTCGGTGGTGAAGAGGTAAGCAGTTTGCTAGTATTTCGGTAGGGCGATAGCTAGCTGACTGTAGGAAGAGCTTTCTTTTTACTGTGAATCTATTTATAATAAGTTATTAATAATGTGGCTATGCTGGTTATGCTTGCAGGGATGAAGCCTTGAAAAAGCTATTTAGGCGAAACATGTCGGCTTTGACATCCCTTATAAACGCTGACATCTCGAGCCAAGAGGACTTAGTCACAGCTTTAAGCTAAGTATAAAAATATAAATAAATATAAAAAGTTAAAAAGTCTAAAAAACATTTAGCTCTATGAAAAAGATCATTAGACCCAGTGACGAGCAGACACGTAAAGCTCAGGACAATGAAAGGTTTGAGTCCTGAGTGGTGCCACTGAGGGTCGGTAAAAATCTAATATGGTTGCTTGTTTAGCAGGAAAGAAATTATTTCCTAGCTACTACATTGAATTATAGGATCTTAGCATTCTAGAAGTAGTATGGGAAATAAGCCTGTCCAGAAATACCAGTTGGCTTGACTGTTTAATTTTAAATGTTGAGAGCTAATTTATAAGATATTCAATGTTGAACTGGGAGCCAATGAGTGTTTTTTAGAAGAGATGTGATGTGATCATCGTGCTGTGCCACGCATGCACAGTGCCTGCCTCAGCTGATTTCCTGCCTTCTGCCCCGGTTTCTGACGCCAGCTGACTTCCTACCTTCTGCCTACGCTGCCAGGACGCCTCTTCTTTCCCCGGACCAGCAGCGACAGCAGCCGCGGTTTCATCAAGCAGCCGAGCTAACGGATGCTGGACAGGGGGAGCAGGGAAGGGAGAAGGGGTACTACTTGACAGGGGGGAGGTAAAAGGAAGGGAGAAGGGCTACTTCTGGACAGGGGGAGCAGGCGAGAGGTGGTGGTGGACAGCCAAGAAAGAGAGAGACAGACAGAAAGCGGCCAAGGAGAGAGAAAGAAAGAAAGACTGACATACACATCTATTCTAGCACCCGTTAATGTAATGGGCTTAAAAACTAGTATCTAAATAAAGCTCTTTTGTACATACTAGTGGGGGAGAAACATGTTTCTCACTATAGTATCTTTTTTTTCCTTCAAAGCACAGAGCATTCAGTGCTTCAGCGATTTTGATAGCTTGCTGTTTGTTAGTTCTTCCTTATGAAATAAACACATTTTGATTGCTTTCGTTTCTCTGCAAACCATAAATGAAACTTCTGCATTCTGTGGGTTGTTGCTCAGGCTGTATAGCAGTTTCCCTTAGCCTGATTTTAGAAGCAACAAACTCCCCAAACTGATTTTTAAACAAACTCTAAGTGGATGCCACTTTTTGAGATTACAATATAAAGATTCACAAATTATCCTGAATCAAACTTGAAATGTTTTATTTTTTTTCATTCTGATTTTAATTTGATGATAGGCTCCTAAATAGGTGCCTAAGTAGGTCCATAGAATAGGTGCCTATGTAGGTGCCCAATCTAGGCTTCTACTTAGGAGCCTAAGTATGTTCCTAGATAGGCTCCTAAGTAGAGGCCTAATCTAGGCTCATAACTTGAGAAGTATGTGCCTAATTTTTTAAATTGGTTAATTGGCACTGATATTTGAAAGCACCATTAAAAACTGATTGTCTTTTTTTTAGGCTGCTTTCAATTCCTGTTTCCTTATCATTCGCTCTGTGTTCTGTCTGTCCATACTAGATTGTAAGCTCTTCAGAGCAGGGGCCGTCCATTACATGCCAAATGTACAGTGCTGCGTAAGGTTTTTACTGCGGCCCAGAGCATTAAATGCTCGGATGCTCATAGAAATTCTATGAGCATCGGAGCAGCGGCAGAGCATGTAGCGCTATGGGCCATGGTAGAAACCTCTACTGCGGTTTAGTAAAGGTAGGGGAGGTGGTATATTAGGAAAATGATAACAAGGGTATACACTGTAATTACAAATTAATGAGATGGAAAAATAAAGACCTTTTTTGGCCAATAATATGTAAAGGGGATGGGACTTGATTTACTGCTTTTTCAGTGTGGTTACACAATCAAAGCAGTTTACATATTTTAGACAGGTACTTAATTTTGAACTTGAGGCAATGAAGTGTTAAGTGACTTGCCCAGAGTCACAAGGAGCTGCAGTGGGAATCGAACTCACAACCTCAGCTGAAGCAGCTGCGCTAACCAAATATGTGCTATCGCCAAATGCATCTTAATTACAAAACAGGCCGAAATATGTTGCAATAGTCCTGTATGAGTTGGGGGAAAATATTCTAGCTCCTTCAGAGGTGCAGTGCACACTTCATAATATACTGGTGCCTAACTCAATCCACATCCAAACTCCGCCCCTAACCACACCTACTTTCCAAGTAGGTGCTGGTAGAATGAAAAAAATCTGTAAATAACATGGAAAACTAAACAAAAGAACTTCTGCCCTGCAAATCCCTAGTAAAAGCAGTCTTTGGTCTGTTCTGTCCACTTCTGAATGACAATTCTTACTTAACAGTTACATTATAACAGACTTCCTCCTGTCTTGTAATACTCAAGAAAGTGCTTTATTGTGACTGCCTTTATTCCTTTGATATTAGGTAATGGGGAACTAAATGACATCATTGAACCTGGCTACAATATTTGGGCCAAACCTACTGCACACAGAAGATGGTTGAAAACTAAGAAACCCTTTCTATGGTAAATGCACATATCTCACATTCAAGAATTATTTGAGACTCTCTTTAGTCACAAACACTTAGAAGCCTACCTAGGCTCCAATCTTAGCTCCTAAGTAAGTGCCTAGCTTGGAGCCTATGTAGAAGCCTAGATTGGACACCTACCTAGGCACTTAATTAGGCATCTAGTTAGGAGCCTACCTAGGTACATAGAAAGGTGCCTAATGAAGTACTGAACTAGGCTCCAATCTAGGCACTTACTTAGGAGTAGGCGCCTAATACATAAATTTTTATAATTATCAGTGCTGATTAGGCTAATTAAAAAATTAAGTTAGGTGCCTAGATCAGATAAGCACCTTTTATAGTATCAGGGTCACAAGTGTTGTGCATACAATAGTGAAGGCCATGGAACAACAGGTTGCATTTATTAACAACATGGGAAAAAATTCATGGCTTAGTGGGGCTGCATCTGACAGGTTTCCTGCAGAGCTACTACTGTCAGGGGGGGGGGGGGGGTTGAGCACTGCTTGATGGTCCCCCACCTTTCATCCAGCCCTCCTTTCCTCCCTTTCTATCCATCCTACTTTCTGGAGGGCACCTACTACCCAATTAATTTTTATTTTTGCCAATTATGAGCTCATTATTATTGCTCATTAATGGCACCGATTAAGCTAATTTAAAAATGACTATTGCTACTACTATTTATTATTAAATTTTTCTTCACGTCATCACCAATTTTTTTGGCTACAATTTGTCTTTCTTTTTTCTCTCTCTCTCCTTGGCCGCTTTCTGTCTATCTGTCTTTCTGTCTCTCTCTTTGGCTATCCACCACCCCTTGCCTGTTTCCCCTGTCCAGCAGCAGCCCTTCTCCCTTCATTTTACCTCCCCATGTCCAAAAGCACCTCTTCCCTGCTCCCCCTGTCCAGCAGTAGGTCTCTCTTCCTTTAACCTCCCCCGTGTCCAGCAGCACCCCTTCCCTGCTCCCCCTGTCCAGCAGCAGCCGTTCTCCCTTCGTTTTACCTCCCTCCTGTCCAGCAGCCCCCCTTTCCCTCTCCCCTGGCTCCCTGCCTGCCTGCATTTCTCTGTTGTGCCATGCCTGCCTGTTCCGTTGTCCCCTTCTGTTCCCTCCCCGAGCAAAGCGTGATTGCTGTCTGCCCCCCAGCACACCCCTCCCCCAAAAACAGCCCCCCTTTCCCTCTCCCCCTCCACTTCTTACCCGCACAACACCCTCCTGTCATTCCTGAGTCAAACCGCCGCTGAATTCACTGCATGCGCCTCAAGCCGGCCTCCTGCCGTTCCTGAGTCAAAGTGCTGAATTCACTGCATGCGCCGCAAGCCGCCCCATGCGCCGCAATTGGAATGTGGCCACGACCGCGCACATCACAGCGGTAGGTATCACGATACCCTAAGCGCGCATGCGCGCTTAGGGTTTTATTATAGAGGATACAATTGATTAAAGCACAGGCTTGTGAGATGTTCACTTACATGTCATTTGAAAAGGTTTGCTTATCCCTAATCACATTAGAACCTGCTATACAGTGTGCAGCTTATAAGAGTTACCTGTAGGTATCTGATTTAAGAAGTACAGTACATTTAGCAATTCCTTTGGTTTATATTTATGGGAAGTAGAATGGATAAATAAAACCTTTACTTGATCATAGTGCTTTTCTGGCTTCAGAGATAACTAACTCTTTGCTCCCAGTCCTGAAAAAAATATGTAAATGGCAACTTCAAGAAATTTCTAACTAATTATCTGCTAGCTGTAGCTGCCAAAACTGAATCCCATTAACTTGCTTTTCTAAAGTTAAATTTATAGATTGGCTTGAATTTGTTCAAGAAAGGCAAACTGGGTTACAGTAAACTACATTAGTGGATTATATTGTCAGGCCCCCATTTCCAGCAACAACTCAATTGTGCTAATGGTGTGGTACTGTTGTAAATTTATTCTGCAGAGGAGCGTAAACCAATCCGTTTCTATGCCAGTCCGGAGGGACTAAAAGAAAGAAAATTAGCAGGTAAGGACCTAATTTCTCCTTAGTCCTTATTGTTGGAGCATAAAGAGCCCTCATTTCATATGCAGAACATGGTCTTGTGGCTCAAGCCCTCACTCCCAGCATTCAGATCTTTTGTTTCCATATCTTACCTGAATGGCTAACTCTTCAGGTCCAAGGCTCCAGGACACTGGGCCTGTATTTTGTACCTTGGGCTCTGACCCACTTGTGTCTCCAAGTTCAGTGTGCTTTCAAGGAGACCTCCATTAGCCCAGTGTCACAATGCTATTTTTCCTCTAGGGCAGGTGGCTTTTCAGTGTTGTCAGTGGCAGGGAATAGAGTGGGAGTCCCCTTCATGGTTATTTTGGATCTTATGATGAACCTGCTAGGCTGGGAGAGGAGTTGTGGCCCGAGGCATCTGAAACAATGACAGTGTTCATGGGAAATGTAGGTCGAGGGCCAGAGTCAGCTGTCTAGCACTCCAGCAATTCTGCCTCTGGGCAGGCAAGACAACACTATTTGCTGATGGAAATAAGCTGAGGGGAACGAGTAGCCCTCAGGTACCCTGGTAAGTGTGGCAGATTTGATCTGAGATGGAGTTTCAGAACCTGGCAGCAGTACATATGACTGACACCATTATTCAGTAGGGACGGACAGCCAAAATCTTTCTGTTTCATGTATTTTGCCATGTCATGGGACTTTGTTTTATTCATTTTGACCATGTCATTTTCCAATAAGAGTGTTCTCTTTGGAAAGAGGGCACACTATTTTCTTTTTTTTTTTTTTGCATATCTTTATTGAATTTTCAAACTACAATTGTGCAACAAGTAATTCATGTACATATAATATTACAAGAAAAGCACAATAAACTTCTCAGACATTAATGTATAATTATATTTCCCCCACCCTCCCACCTAATATTCAAATAAAATAAAAACCTTCAAGAAACTATCAATAAATTCCTTGAATAAATTCCAGTGCAACGCCCCTCCCCCTTCCCCCCGCCCACCCTGGATGTGTATGTTTACAGGTCAATGAAATAAAATCAGTTATTCCTTACAAAATTTAGCCAATGGCGCCCAAACATCCATGAAATTCCTGTAACGTCCCTGTTGTATGGCTATGAAACGTTCCATTTTAAAAATATAACAGAGGGATTCCAACCAGAATGTGTACTTTAATCTATCCCAGTTCTTCCAACCCCTGCCATTATAAGGAGAAGTTTATTATTCCGAGCAGATATTTGACTTTTAGCTCTCATGAACATACCAAATAAGATAGTATCATACGTCAATGCCACCGGATTTTCCAATAAATTGTTCACTTGATCCCAAATGGATCTCCAAAATCTAAGTCTCAAGGGACAATAGTACAGTAAATGATCCAATGTCCCAGCTTCAAGATGACAATGCCAGCATCTATTAGACTTTGAACTATCTAATTTTTGTAAATGAACTGGGGTCCAAAATGCTCTATGTAATAAGAAAAACCATGTTTGTCTCATAGATGCAGACACCGTACATCTCATCCTGCAAGTCCAGATTCGTGGCCATTGAGATGCAGAAATATGATGCTTTATCTCAATGCTCCACATGTCACGAAGACCATTCTTTGGTTTTTTTATTCAAAAATCCAGATATTAATTTATACCACTGAGTGGCCTGGTGTCCCAGAAAGTCCGTCTGAAAACATAAGACCAGCAAGCTATATTGATTTTTTTTATTTTTCCAATCAGGGAACCCCTCCTGAATGGCCTGCTTCAACTGCAACCATTTATAATTTTGAGATTTAGCAAGACCAAATGTATGTTGCAATCGTGAAAAGTCAAGTAGCTTACCATCTGATATTACATCATCCAAAGTGCGTATACCCACCTTCATCCAATGCTTCCAGATGACCTTAAACCCGCCAATTTGAATCTTGGAGTTCAGCCATAGGGACTGACAAGTGGATTTATGGATTGGAATAGGTGTTAAATTATTAATACATTTTAATGTCAGCCATGTGTCCATCAAAATTCTATTGTCCTTATATAACCTCGGAAACTTGATACTTAAAACGTGACACAATCTCAGTGGAGATAGGAGTTGCCATTCCAATCATAACCAATCAGGAAGATTTTTCCATAAACTTGGGGCGGATCCAGTAAATACCCTGATGCATTATAGAGGCTTGATGGTACCTATAAAAATTTAGGAAATTTACCCCACCCGCCATAATTGGTTTTTGTAAAGATACTAAAGCAATTCGAACTGCTTTACCCAACCAAATAAATTTGGTAAGTATACTATTTATTTTCTTGTAAAAAGAGCCCTGTAAAAACACTGGCAACATACCCATGTGGTAGCAAACCACAGGCAAAATCATCATCTTAATCGTTTGGACGCTCCTCCACCAAGACAAATGTAAGGAGTTCCATTGCTCACACATTTCTGTGACCTTTAGCAATAAGGATTTTTCATTTACTTTCATTGTTTCGTCCAACATACTTTTTATCCAAATACCTAAATATTTTATACCCTCTTCTTTCCAGAGAAAGGAGAATATATCAAATAATCCTTTTGGACAATACACATTCAGTGGAAGAACCTCCGACTTACTCCAATTTATTTTATAGCCAGAAAATTTGCCAAACCAGTCAATCAAATCCAGTAAATGTGGAATGGTAATTTCAGGATTCCTCAAATGAAGCAAAATATCATCTGCATAAGCAGAAACTTTATTCCCGACTTGCATAACGAATACCCTGAATCTCCTTTGACTGTTCAATAGCCAATAACAAGGGTTCCAAAACAATGTCAAACAGTAAAAAAGATAACGGACACCCTTAATCTCCCCTCTCCATACGAAAACTGTCTGAAAAAGTATTATTAATATATAATCTGGCAAAAGGGGAACTATACAAGGTTTGAATCATTTGTATAAATCCAGAACCAATGCCACACCAATCCATTGCTTGATACATGATGGTCCATTCTACCCGATCAGAGGCCTTCTCTGCATCCAATGATACAGAGAAATCTGGATCTTCTATGGCTTTAGTTAAGTTTAGCATGTGAAAAGCTAATCTGGTTTTATCTGAAAAATGTCTTTGAGGTCACACTATTTTCTGAAGTTTGTACATGCGCATTAATTTGTGCATGCATGGTGGTTCAACTATATAAAAAAAAAAACATAATCCACATAGTGTGCACTATTATTGATGAACAAAACAAAATGTGTTTGGGTTGTTGTTTTTTGTTTTAAAAAAAGGATACGTTAGTGACATTTCCTGTTATAGCAGTTGACAACCCATCCCTATTTAGATTAATTTTCTGAACTGACCCTGAAGTACAAGGACTAGAAGAAATGGTTGTTAAGTGGGGCACATTCATAAGTGGACCTCGTCTCAGCTTAGTGAAACTCCAAGCAAGTCCTTCAGCCAAAGGAAGAAAAGCAGGACCCAGGAATCCAGATATCCTTGTAGAACTGGTACTGAGATCCAGTTTCCAGTTTATGAGATCATGTTCCTATTTGGGAGCCTGGGTATTCTCTGGTCCAGCCTATGAATGGATCAATTAAAAATGATACTTCTCTTTTTATCCCAGTAAGATGACTCCTTTCTTTTTTTTTTTTTTTTTTTTATTTAGTTTTTAATGCCAACAAAAAGTACAATACAATTTACATACAAATAATAATAATCAATAAGCTCTTATAAACAGTCAGAATCTATACAAAATATAAAAATTCCCTCCCCCATCCATCATTACCATCAGGAATAATACCAAAATAAAAAGATATACCCCCATCCCACCCCCCTGGATGTGTGAGTGCAATACAATGGAAAATAAAGATAAAGGGCAACTATAACAAATCTACAAAAGACGTCAATGGACCCCAAACCAATTTGAATATCTTATTATGCCCCAGCAAGTCAGCATTCATTTTCTCATACTTATAAGTTAATACTGCTAACAGAAGTATTCAAATACAAATCTTCCCCTATTTTTTGTTTAACCATAGGTCTTGTAGTTCGGTTTATTCCTTCCAGAGGGGAGACATGGTTTTTGAGCCTAAGCTTCAGTTGCTGTATGATTAACAAATGTGATTATAGGTATGTGTTATACTGACATAATTTTGAAAAGAAAGAGTGGTATTTGATATATAAGTTAAGGTCAGCATGATAGTGGAATGATGTTTATCTTGTAGAGAGAAAAATACAGTGAAAACCTGAAGTGGCTTCAGCTCCTGAGGACGCCTGTGTGGCGAAAAGCAAGATTGTGTTGGGCTGGCTTGAACATTTTGTTAGTTGTTACCCAAGAGAGAACAAGATCTTATCATGAAAGCAGGAGTTTAATCCATGAAACACCAGTTTAGCAAAGACATTTTAAATAAAATACTGGACAATACACTGGACATTGTGGAACTTATTATCCAGGTTTTCAGGGCAACAAGGGCATTTGCCTGGGTTGTCTGTTGAAATAGGTGTTTGTTATAAGTCAGAGGGTGGTATATTCAATATATTTATAATATTTGGGAAAAAAAGGCTGATTAATACATTATTAATGTTGTGTGCATATATGTATTAGTTCTTCTCTTCTTCTAAATTCCTCTAACTCCCTCCCTCCCAACCAAACTACTAATCTCGACCCCGCCTCCCTTCCTTCCCTTCCTCTCCCTTCTCACCTTTTTACCTCATCTCCCCCGGTTTTTCCTTTCCCCTTTCTGCACTCTCTTGTAACTGTTATTGGATCATTTTGTAATTGCTACTGGTTATACTATACACCTGATAACTAACTCTCTGTATCTTCGCAGCATATGTACAGTCTCTTCTCTTGTAAACCGCTCTGAACTGTTTTGTGGTATTGCGGTATACAAAAATAAAGTTATTATTATTATTATTAAATGTATGTTATAAACTTATAAGTTAAGCATAAGCTAGCCCACCAGAAAGGAAAACTAAGGCAATCCCAATTCTTCCAATTGTGAGTAATCATTTGCATGGCTATCCTGGTCATAATTAGGAAAAGCCGGAATTTATAGCGGTCCATGGGCGGCTTAATATGCAATACGTCAATGGAATTGATGCCTCCAGTATGGTATTAATCTGTCCCCATATTGACTTCCAAAAGTTAAGTATCAAAGGACAATAGAACAACAGATGATCCAGTGTCCCTACATCAAGATGACAGTGCCAGCAATCTATTAGATTTAGAACTGTCTAATTTTTGTAAACAAACAGGGGTCCAGAAACTTCTATGTAACAAAAAAAAAACATGTTTGTCTCATAGATGCTGATGCTGTACATCTCATCCTCCAAGTCCAAATTCGTGGCCATTGAGATGCAGAAATATGCTGCTTTATCTCAATGCTCCAAATGTCTATAAAACACATTTTTGGCTTTTTATTTAAGAATTCAGATATTAATTTATACCACCGGGTGGCCTGATGTTCTAGCAAATCTGTCTGGAAGCATAGAACCTGCAAGCTATAATAATTTTTAAAATTTCACCATTCAGGGAACCCCTTCTGAATGGCTTGCTTCAACTGCAACCACTTATAAATTTGAGACTTTGAAATACCAAAAGATTGTTGTAGTCGTGAAAAATCAAGTATTTTCCCATTTGATATAACATCATCTAGTGTACGTATGCCTGCCTGTATCCAGTGCTTCCAGGCGATCTTAGACTCACCAATTTGAATCTTGGAGTTTAGTCATAAGGATTGACACGTGAATTCTCTACTGGCATTTCTGTTAATAAATTGTTAATAAATTTCAAGGTTTTCCAGTTGTCAAATATAATACTATTGTCTTTAACATAACTAGGTAACTTGATACTCAATACATGAGACAGCCTTAATGGAGACATAATTTGCCTAAGTGCAGCCAATCAGGAAGATGTTCCATGAGCTCAGGAAGGACCCAATACATACCCTGACGCAGTATATAGGCCTGATGATAGCTATAAAAGTTTGGGAAATTTAACCCACCCGCAGTAATTGGTTTTTGTAAAGATACTAAAGCAATTCTAGAAGTTTTACCTAGCCAAATAAATTTGGTAAGAATGCTATTCAGCTTCTTGTAAAAAAACAAAACAAAAAAAAACCCTGTAAAAAAAACTGGCAACATACCCATTTGGTAGCAAACCACAGGTAAAATTATCATCTTAACCGTTTGGACTCTCCCCCATCAATGTTGTGGGTTCCATTGCTCACACAATTCTGAGACCTTTAGTAATAAGGATTTTTCATTTACTTTCATAGTCTCTTCCAACGTTTTCTGAATCCAAATACCTAAATATTTTATACCTTCTTCCTTCCAAAGAAAAGGGAATGTGTCAAATAATCCTTTTGTACAGTGTACGTTTAGTGGAAGAACCCCCGATTTACTCAAATTTATTTTATATCCTGAAAATTTTCCAAATCTGTCAACCAAATCTAGTAAATGTGGGATGGAAAATTCAGGATTCCTCAAATGAAGCAAAATATCATCTGCATAAGCAGAGACCTTATATTCCTGACCTGCATATAAAATACCCTATATCTCCTCTGCCTGTTGAATAGCCAATAGCAAGGGTTCCAGAACAATATCAAATAGCAAAGGAGATAATGGACACCCTTGTCTAACTCCCCTCTCCAGATGAAAATATTCTGAAAAAGTATTATTTATATCTAATCTGGCAGAAGGAGAACTATACAAGGTTTGAATCATTTGTATAAATCCGGAACCAATACTAAACCAATCCATTGCTTGATACATAAAGGTTCATTCCACACCATCAAAGCCTTCTCTGCATCCAAAGACACAGAGAAGGCCGGATCATCCATGACTTTCGTCAAATTTAACATATGAAAAGCCAGTCTGGTGTTATTTGAAGAATGTCTTTGAGCAACGAACCCTGTTTGGTGCATACCGATGATATAAGGGAACCCCTTGGCCAAGCGTAAAGTCAGTAATTTAGCCAGAAGTTTTCCATCAACATTCATCAAAGAAATGGGCCTGTAATTTGAAACCAACATGGGATCTTTATTTGGCTTTGGTAAAACTATAGTTAAAGATTCTGCCATAGTACCTGTAATGCAATCTTTAGATAGTTGTGCCAAGACGATTCCTTCCTTGAAGATCCTCATTCTTTTTACAGCCTTTGCTGTGGAAAGAATAAAAGACAAATACTTGAAGCAAGCATACTTGCTGCCAGATTCAGTAAATGGTGCCCAAAGTTAAGTGCCATTAAGGTCTGGACTAATTCTATAAAGGTCACTTAGGCCCAAATTCTGTAACCAGCGCCTAAAGTTAGGCACCTATTTTGGAGGCGCCTATCTAAATTGAATAACAAGCTCAATTAAGCTTTTTAATCAGCACTGATTGAAACATAGGCGCCTATCAAGAAAAGCGCGATTCTGTAACAAGGCGCCTCTAAAAATTTAGGTGGCCTTCAAAAAAATAGGCGCTATGCATGTTAGGCGTGGGTATGGCTACATGTTAGGTGCCTTGTTGCAGAATCACTGCTTTTAAGTGTGCTTAAGCACTCAGCTAGGCGCCTAACTTTTAGTTGTGTCTAGAGCTGGCCTATTTCTTGGGCGTCTCCAAAATAGGTTCCGCTCAGCGTGATTAATTAAACAGCACCCAATTTCACTTGAATCACGATGAACAGTGCCTAATTAGGCGCCTAACTTTTGGGTGCTTCTTATAGAATTTGCCCTTTAGTGCTAAGCAACTTTTATAAAATAGTGCTTAATGCAGACATCCACGCCCTACTTTGGGCATGAGGACTTGCACCTGCTGAAATCTTGAGTAAATGCTGATGTGTGACTAATGGCAGTTGGATGAATGTATGAATGAAGCTATTCTATAGCAACCTAAGTTTTGAGAACACCCCTGACCCACCCATGCCCCTCCCTGGCTATGCCTCCTTTGAGTTGCATGTGATACAGTTTAGGTGCAGTGTTATAGAACAGTGCATAGTAGAGGTCTGCACAGGAATGGGGAGTGCGGGAATCTCACGGGTCCCATGGGGACCCTGCAGGGTTCCCCCCAAGTCTACGGGACTCCCACAGGGACACCTCCCAGGCCCATAGGACTCCCATGGGAATGGAACTGGGATTCCCAAGGCCTACCTAATATCGATCCAGTTGAAAGAAATTTCATGATGAGACAGGTCCGGGTCTGGCGCCATGGTGGGAACAGCCATGCTGCTGATTGGTTGGGAGGTGTCGCGTGCAATGCTAGAGAAGGAGACACCAGAGCCCCCAATACTGGTGACAGAGAGACCCGAGGAAGTGACCAGATTCAGAAGTGGCAGCACGACCGAAGGGATTTGAAAAATTGAAAGGAGTATTCGAAAACCAGTGTGAGCTGCAGTGAGCACAACGGGCAGGAGGAGGTGATTCATAAATGCTCCAGCACCGGCACCAACAGACAGGTAATTAACTTATAATTGATCAGTCTGTTATATGCACTGTGTCATCAACCTGAATACTCACCATTTATTCATAGCAATGTTCAGTTTGGTTGTATTTAGAATTTTCTAGGTGACAAGTCCCTCAATTTGTTTCAGGTGCATGGTAAGAAGAAGATATACTTATACTATATGCTACACATAGACATTTTCATAACATTTTGCTCTCTATTTACTGAATCTCTAAATGATACCAATTGCTGATTTTAATGGGGACAGGTAACTTTTATGGGAGGACGGAGGGGATTCCTCGCGGAGATGGGCAAGGACGTAGGAGATTCTGGTGGGTACGGGGGGATTTATGTCCCCCCGCAACTCTCTAGTGCAGTGGTCTCAAACTCGCGGCCCACCAGGTTCTACTTTGCGGCCTGCGGTCTGTACTAGTGCTGCCCGCTCTTTGCAGCGTCCTCCGGCTTCCCCCCTGGAATCCTACTCTTACTTTCAGATAATTACCACAGTCTGCAGAGAGGATTGCCGGTGCTGTAGCGATCCTTTCAGGCTGCTGTCATCCTCAGCAACACGTTCCCTCTGCTGCGATCCTGCCCCTGACATCAGAGGAGGGGCGGGACCATGGCAGAAGGAACATACTGCGGAGGTCGATGGAAGCCTGCAAGGAACGCTACAGCCCTGGTAATCCTCTCTGCAGGCTGCGGTAATTAGCTGAAACTAAGACCGGGAAATCAGGGGGGGAAACTGAAGGACGCTGCAGAGAAGGGGGGAACATGCAGGCCTTCGGAGGGTGGTAAGATTTATAAACTATAAAGAGTTTTGCCTCATGCAAGACATTAACTATTTTTGCTGCGGCCCTCCAAGTACCTACAAATCCAAAATGTGACCCTGTAAAGGGTTTGAGTTTGAGACCACTGCTCTAGTGCATAGGCAAATCTGCACTTAAGTCCTAATTAGTGCCAATAAACAAGGGCTCATTAACTTTGTGTATGGATCTGGGATCTGTGCCCAATTTGGGCAATGTTAATAGAATCCAGGGATAGTGTCAGGTAATACAACATTTCATTCTGGCATGTAAAGCCATAAGAGACATTATGCTAGAATTCTCTCTTGTGCTGAGTTGCTTGATTTCTCCTAGATTGGCCAATAATGTTCTAATGGGAAGGAACAAAGGGCTAGATTGTCAATAGCTGTTGTGCATGTGGTGTGCTTGTATGTCCCATGCATAGAGAATGACATGGGGACAAATTTTTCCCCATCCCCATGGGAACTCATTTTACCATCCTGTCCCAGTGGGATTTTTCTTGTAGGAAATTGTTTAAACCTTTTTTTAAAACCTCGCTTTTACCACATTCTGTGACAAAAATTTCAGAGTTTAATTACACATTGTGTGAAGAAATATTTTCTCCAATTTGTTTTTGTCCTAAATTTACTACTTAGTAACTTCATTACATGCCCCCTGGTCCTTGTATTTTCAGAATGAGCATTATTTCTTAATATCAGGAGGTTTTTATGTATCATTTATAAACACGTGGAGGGCATAATCGAAAGGAACGTCTAAGTGGCAAATCGTCCAAAGTAAAAAACAGCCTCGGACACATTTTCAAAAAATACGTCTAAAATTTTTTTTGTTTCGTAAATCCACAGGGTACACACATTTCCGAGTCTGGGATAGGAGCACACTGTAGTTCTGGGTCTGGGGAGTCCGGGACAGGTGCACGTTGTAGCTCTGGGTCTAGGGAGAGTACGAGACATGCGAATAATGCTAAAGGTGTCCTAGTTGCTAAAGCAGGAATGTCCCCACTGAGACGTGACAAACATACAACATGGAGGGCTATGTACGTCAACGCCCACAATCTGGGAAACAAGATCCTGGAATTGGAAAGAGAAATGTGGAATGCCAACCTGGATGTGGTGGCGATATCTGAGACCTGGCTCACAGACTCTCACGGGTGGGACATGGTTATACCGGGTTACAACTTGCTTCTCCGGGACAGGGAGGGCAAAATGGGAGGAGGTGCAGCATTATATACTAAAGATGACACTAAGGTCACCAGAATCACAGATGTACAGTACACTGGGGAATCCCTTTGGGTAAATTTGGCCAGAGGGAAGGACAAATGCCTGTATCTTGGCATAGTATACAGACCCCCAAGACAACAGGATGACCTAGATATGGAAATAATCGGAGATATAGAGAATATCACCTTGCGTGGGGACACAATATTGTTAGGTGACTTCAACATGCCTGATGTGGATTGGGTCACACTTTCCTCTGCTTCCGGCGCAGCAGGAGGCTATTAAACTCTTTGAAGGGAGCAAGACTCAGGCAACTGGTGTTGGAACCAACAAGGGATCAGGCTATACTGGACCTGATACTTACCAATGGAGAAAATGTCACAGAGGTCTCGGTGGGCAACACATTGGCCTCCAGTGACCACAACATGGTATGATTCAATCTCAGGAAAAGTTTCACTAAATCTACCATACTGACCAAGGTCCTCAAATTCAAGGACACAAACTTCAAAGACATGGGAGACTTGTTCACCAGGCGCTACAAAGCCAAGCAGAAACCGATAATGTGGAAGAAATGTGGTCGACTTTGAAAGCCACCATACAGGAAGCAACAAACAGCTATGTTAAATCAGTAAGTAAACAGAGTAGGAACAATAGGCCACAGTGGTTCTCTGCGGAGATCTTGGACCTCATCAAGGAGAAGAAAAAAGCATTCATCTCTTACAAACAATCAGGGAAACAGGACTCCAGAGTAGACTATCTGGCCAAGTCAAAAGCCGTCAAAACAACAGTTAGGGAGGCCAAATTCCGCATGGAGGAGTCTCTAGCAAAGAATATCCAGAAAGGAGATAAGTCCTTCTTCAGGTATATCAGTGACAGGAATAAGAACTCAGGCGGGATAGTACGTATCAGGAAACTAGACGGAGACTATGTAGAAAAGGACTCGGAAAAAGCCCAACTGTTAAATGAATACTTCTGCTCAGTCTTCACCCGCGAGGTGCCGGGACTCGGCCCTCAGCTACAGACAAGGGTTGAATCAGTTGACCCGTTTAGTAATTTCGAGTTTACACCCAGCAGTGTCTACTGAGAGCTCTCAAAGCTCAAGGTTAACAAGGCAATGGGGCCTGACAACCTACACCCCAGGGTGCTCAGGGAGTTGTGTGATGTCTTGGCGGAACCGCTATCCGCGCTCTTCAATCTCTCCCTTAGTACAGGTAACGTCCCGTTGGACTGGAAGACAGCTAACGTCATTCCACTCCACAAGAAAGGATCCAAGATGGAGACTGCAAACTACAGCCCAGTGAGTCTCACATCAATAGTGAGCAAACTAATGGAAACTCTAATCAAACACCAATTGGATATGATCCTGAACGAGGAGAATCTACGGGATCCCCGTCAACATGGATTTACTAAGGGGAGATCCTGCCAATCCAACCTGATCAGCTTCTTTGACTGGGTGACGAGGAAGCTGGATGTTGGGGAGTCCCTGGACATCGTATACCTGGACTTCAGCAAAGCATTCGATAGTGTACTACACCGCAGGTTGCTGAGCAAGATGAGTTCTATAGGATTGGGCGACACATTGACGAAATGGATTGGGAACTGGCTTGGAGGTAGGCTTCAGAGGGTAGTGGTGAACGGCACCCTCTCCAAAATGACAGAGTGCCGCAGGGCTCCTTCCTGGGCCCGATCCTGTTTAACATCTATATAAGAGACTTGGCAGAAGAGCTCCGAGGTAAAATAACATTATTCACCGATGACACCAAACTAAGCAATGTAGTGGGCAATAGCATAACAGACAAAAATTCAATGCCCGGCAACATTATGCACGACCTACTTCTACTGGAGCGCTGGTCTAGGTCCTGGCAACTCAGCTTCAATGCCAAAAAATGCAAAGTCATGCACCTGGGCAGCCAAAATCCATGCAAGACTTACACCCTTAATGGCGAGATCCTAACAAGAACTGAAGCAGAACAGAAGGGGTGATCGTCAGTAAGAACATGAAGACTGCCAGTCAAGTGGAGCAAGCTTCCTCCAAAGCAAGGCAAATCATAGGTTGCATACGCAGGAGTTTCGTCAGCCGTAAGCCTGAAGTCATTATGCTATTGTATAGATCCATGGTGAGACCACACCTGGAATACTGTGTGCAATTCTGGAGGCCGCATTACTGTAAGGATGTGCTGAGACTAGAGTCGGTCCAGAGAATGGCCACCCGGATGGTCTCGGGTCTCAAGGATCTCCCGTACGAGGAACGGCTAGATAAATTACAGCTCTACTCACTCGAGGAACGCAGAGAGAGGGGAGACATGATCGAGACGTTAAAGTATCTCACGGGCTGCATCGAGGTGGAAGAAGATATCTTCCTTTTCAAGGGTCCCACGGCAACAAGGGGGCATCCATGGAAAATCAGGGGCGGGAAACTGCACGGTGACACCAGGAAATTCTTTTTCACTGAAAGGGTGGTTGATCGCTGGAATAGTCTTCCACTTCAGGTCATTGAGGCCAGCAGCGTGCCTGATTTTAAGGCCAAATGGGATAGACACGTGGGATCTATTCATAGAGATAGGTAGGGGAGGGTCATTGGGGTGGGCAGACTAGATGGGCCGTGGCCCTTATCTGCCATCTATTTCTATGTTTCTATGTTTAACTATACGTCCTGCTGATCTGATCGTCCAAGTCGCTAAATCGTCCATCTTTATACCACATTTTCATCCAACCTTTTGTCCAAGTCAAAAACACCTAGAACAAGCCCTGTTGGACGTGGGAGTGGTCTGCAAAGTGATGGACTGAACACCCAGACATGGCACCTAAATAGTGGGATACCTTATAGGGCACTGCTGTGAACTTCACAAAAAGGGTGCCATGTCTTCTCCTCCCTACAGCTCTCTTATGGTGAGCCCCTCAAACCACCTCCAAAATTTCCTAGACCCACTTATCTACCACCCCAATAGCCCTTATGGCTGCAGGAGCACTTATATGCCAGTACAAAAGGGTTTTAGGGTGTATAGGGGAGTGTACATGTTTTAGTATCAATGCAGTGATTACAGGGGCTTATGGACATGGGTTCTCCTCTCCATGAGTCCCTAACCCACCCCCAAGATGGCTTAAGCCACCTCTGTGCTGGACGACTAGGCTTTTCTATGCCAGGCTGCCAGGTGATGATGGTCCGGAGGCTGAATATTAAAGGTGTGATTAATATTTTTATGGGGTTGGGGGGGGGTTGGTGATCACTGGGGTAGTGTGTGGGGGTCTGTTTTATGTGTTTGCAGTGCTTATCTGGTGACTTTAGGTGTTTTTTGTGAATTAGACCATGTTTTACATGGTCTAAGTCAGTGTTTTTCAACCACCAGTCCATGGACCAGTGCTGGTCCACAGAAATTTCCTGCTAGTCCACAGGGCCAGCACGTGCATCAGGCCCAAAACAGTGTTCTTCAACCGCCGGTCCATGGTGCGATTGATGCGGCATTATTTTCGAGCCAACTCCCTCTTCCTAACTGATTCAGTGCACAAAGCCACAGGCAGTGGCTCCTACGGGCATCCTGCGCCTGAACCAGAAGCCTTCTCTCTGACGTTGCAACGTCAGAGGGAAGGCTTCCAGATGAAGCACGGGACGTGCAAGGTGCAATTAGTACTATTATGGGGGCGAGGTCTGGGGTGGAGATTGGGTAGAGATGGGTGGGGTCTGGCCCATGACTTAGCCCAGTGTTGTTCAACCACCGGTCCACGGACTGATGCCGGTCCACAGAATAATTATTTTATTTCTGCCGGTCCATAGGTGTAAAAAGGTTGAAAAACACTGGTCTAAGTCAAAACGTCCAAGTTCCGTCAATCCTGGGCTATATAACTTTCGGTTATATATGCTGTACAACTAAGTCTAAGCCGGCCCATGTCCCGCCCAACTCCCACCCTTGACACTTCTCCTGAAATGCCCCATTTAGCTTTGGTCGTTCAGTGGCACTATGAAGGCCTAGGTCATTTAGAAATACGTCCAAAACCCGTTTTTATTATCGGCACTTGGACATATTTGGACAATGTTTGTCCAAGAGTCGACTTAGGCCGGTTTTTGGACATTTTTCTCCTTCAATTATGAGCCCCATATAGTTTTCTTTGTAAGGTACAGTGGATATTTCAAATTTTTTTTGTATATGTCATTTTTAATGGTCATGATTATATTAGCCTTTTGAGTCATTTCAATATATTGTGGAACAATCTTCTGGAAGAGGTGATGGAGACAGAGACTGTCTGAATTCAAAAAAGCCTGGGATAGGCATGTGGGATCTCTTAGAGAGAGGAAGAGATAATGGTTACTGCGAATGTGCAGACTGGATGGGCCATTTGACCTTTATCTGCCATCATGTTTTTATGTTATGTTTTCTTCAATCATATTAAATAGGTCTTCAGTCCTCAGGCAGACAAAATTTTAAAGTCATATTCACTGACAGCATAGAGACACAAAGTGGTAGACTGTTGAAACTTTCTATTTTTATCTGAGGATAGCAATTGGACGCATCAAGGCTGGGTGTACAAGAAAAACACACAGTTTTTGAGGAAGTAGGTAGAAGAGGGGAAGTGGTTCACTTATCTTTGAATTCTATTTTGTTTTAGCTGTGAGTGGTGCTGCTTAGAAGGTGGACAACTTCCTAGTTACATTTCTCCTTCCTGCATAACAGCTTTCTTTAACCAGAAATTTTCAGCCAGTTTCATGGTAGGTTTTAACATTTATTTATTTATTTTGATTTCTATCCCATTCTCTCAGAAGCTCAGAACGGGTTACAGATAGACATTCACAATCGTTTGAAAACAGACTAGTCAGGACAACAAATAGGTTACAGCAGACAATAACAGAGCTTATTCTAGAGACCAGACTGGCCATAGCGAAGAGTACTAGGAGAAGTATATTGAGGAGGCAGTTTTTAATGGCTCGATTGACGGAAGAGGAAGGTCATTAGTGAGTCTAGCGACCTGATCTGTGTGGGTAGTCGATTCCATAGCTAAGGTAGGAAATGGCTGTAGGATCGTTTGTACGCCTTACTCATTCGGAGGGACTTTCAGTAAATGGAAAGACTTGAGCAGAAATGCTTTCCTGCCTTTTCAGTCATAGAACTAAATAGAGCTTAATTGGTAACAAAACCACTAACAGCCATAGAATTTAGTATTTTATAGCTTAGTGCATCTGTGTTCCTTTTGTTGCACATTGTTTCTGGTACTCTGTTGCTTTTTATGTGATCGTTGTATCTTTCAAATCAGTATAGATATGATGCACGTCAGTTTGCAAGTCCTAGGAGTGTTTTTGGCAAGTATATGAGCATATACATACATACATATATATATATATATATATATAAAAATAAAACCCCATAGATATAGATGTATTAGATATTGATAAAATGGGATGTTTTTAATTTGCTCAGAAAAGAGGAAAGCAGTTGTCCAGAGTGCAAGAAGATCCTGTTAGTGTTGGCAATTTAGCACTGGGCTAGGCTGACTCTTGGCCTTGTAAAAGAGACAGAGAAAATACGAGCTGTATTTTATTGCTATTTATTTGCTAAATTTATAACTTTTCTTACCCTTGACAGCTAGTCAAAGAATGTATTAAATTAGTCCAGTTTTTCCTTGCATTTTATTTCTGATCAGCACAGTCTGGGAGCCTTTATTCAAATGGCACATAAAATCTCGATCTAAAATATCTGTTCCTTGTCCCTTGATCGCAGTCGACCAGATTCAGACTCCACATGGCTCAGTGCTGGCCAGTTTAACAAACTGTATTGTGGCAGAATTGCACCTAATTGATGGAACATTTTTCCATTGCATCAGCTCTTCTACGTGGGCAATTTAACTTGATGTATGTGCCTGAACGAGAGTCTTCAAAGCTATCCACTTCTGTCTTCCAATACCAGTGTAGCACCAGAGTTGAACGTGGGAAAAAAAAAAACATTATTTCAAGACAGGTACATAAGAACATAAGAAGTTGCCTCCACTGGGTCAGACCAGAGGTCCATTGCGCCCAGCAGTCCGCACCCGCAGCGGCCCATCAGGTCCATGACCTGTCAAGTGGTCCCTGCCTCATCCTATAATCTATCACTACTTCTGCCTTACCCCTCAATCCCCTTATCCTTCAGGAATTTATCCAAATCTTCTTTGAATCCCTGTAGTGTCTTCTGCCCTATCACAACCTCCGAGAGTGCAATTCACTAGAGAAGCCTGTTCTGAGTCTTATGACATTTTGAAAGTCTTCTATAAAGAGAAAACAGGTGCTGAAGCAGTCTTATGTAACAGAATTTGTGGCATCAGATCCTTTATTAGAAAACCCCTTATGTCATCGCCAGATTTATTTCCTGTCTTTCAACCTCCTCCTACAGCTTCTTTTTCCATTATGGTACTTGCTCTGGTCTGGTAAAATGAGGCAAGTGAGGCATAAGGATTCATTTAATGTGTGTACAATATAATACAACTTTCAACAGGGAATCATTGCGACTTACAGCAAGATGAGTTACATTTGTGAGATATATATACTGTACATTATATTGCCAGATTAGTTTGAGGATGGCGGTCTGTGGGATGAAGAGAGCTGGGAAGAGATACGACTTTAATCTTTTCCTGAAGAGACAATGCGTGGGTAATCGTCGCAGATATCCTGTCTGACAGCTTTGCTTGGTTAAAGGGCATATATGAGGTACATGGTACGCGTAGTTTTGTCCTGCCTTTGGTATATTCTTCCATTTTATAAGATCTAGCTTTAGGAATGCACTGAACCCAGGTAAAATCTCTGTTTTATTTTATAGATGGTTCATCCATCCCTTGTAAATTGGTTTTCCAACCCTGTCTTGGATGCACATATATTAGAAAACCTACACATACAACTTACAAATCTATTTCATGGCTAGTGTAGAGCTGGCACCAAGGGAACTTAGATTGTAAACCCTCCAGGGACAAGGAAACACCTACTGTTCTTGAACTTAAGTCAGCTTGGGTTACTACTGAAAAAACTATGAGATAAATCCAAATTTCATTGCGGTAATCCTGAAAATCCAAAAGGCTTACTTAGTTTCTTACTTAGCGATGCCTTTGAGCACTAATATGAGTCCTTCTCCTTTGCTTTTCTGAATTCCAAGGCAGTACGAACGATATCCCCCCTCTCCTCTTGTTTTATCCCTCTCCGATCTCTTTTTCCTAAATCTTATTGTAATTCACCACTCTCCCTTTTGTATCTTGTTAGTCTGTCCTGTCTTTGTAATAAGTTACTTAACAAAGTAACTTATTACAACAGTCATCGATCCCTCCTGATTTTATTCTATTTTGTACAATCGCTTAGAATTAAGATAGGTGATATATCAAATGTTTATTAAACTAGAAGTATGTGCCACCCAGGAAAGGGTTTCTAATCCTTAGCCTACTTCACGTTTATCTGCACATTGTCCTATGAAAATTAGTTCTAAAGGTTAACTGTGTATTATGTTGCAAAGTGCCGATTTGCTTTTGATTTAAACCTGCCATCTGTTGTTCTATAATCAGAGCTTCTGATTTTAGGTTTAAATTGATGAACATCAGCAAAATATCCTTGATGCTGTTATGGACTAAATAATTAATGTTAATTTCCTCAATTATTTTTGGAGCCACATGTTTATGTGGGAGTTTTTCTCTCTCGAAATCTGTATAAAGCAAATTTTTGCTTGATTATAATTTGAAAACTTAATTTAAAAAATATATCCTTGATGCCAAATAAATAAGTATTTATTGGGCAAATATTGGAAAACCTCTACTATCCCATAGAAGTGTCTCACCCCCCTCTCACCCCTCCACTTGACAACTCAGCTGCATAAATGTATGTATATGATTCTGTTAGAAAAGGTATTCCTATTTGTACAATCGAATCTGTGATGCAAAAGCAGTAATAAACACTGGATTTGTTTCAGTGGTGTACCTAGGGTATGTGGCACCCGGGGCCCATCATTTTTTGACACCCTCCCCCCACCCACCCCCCATGTAAAAAATATTTTTTGTAATAACCATGAAACGGTATAAATGGTCAGAATAGAAACAGGGAGTGAAAATATTCTTTTATTGAACCTCATATATGTAACCATTATTCCAAACATAACATAACATAAATTATGTCTGAATTGTCATGACATCAGAAGTACATATGGAGTAGTTGCAGGTGATGCTTGGGACAGTTCTGATTGTGTTAGTTCGGTTTTATGTGTTTTTTGAATAGAAGGGTTTTTATTTCTTTTTTGAAGGTTTTGTAGTCTGTGGTCGAGGTCAATAGGTTGTAGAGTTGGGGGTCGAGTGTTGCAGCTTGAATGGCTAGGAGGTTGTCGAACAGTTTTTTTCTTTTGACTTTTTGGTTGGAGGGTGTGTGAATGGTGTGCGAGTTCTCCTATGTCTGGTTGAAGTGGATTTAATTATTTAGCTGAAGAAATTAGTTATCCCCCCCATTCCACACACATTAATTCTCTTTCATTTTTGTTCCCATTATAAAAAACACTGATAAGTTCCCAGAAAAAAAAATACATTAAAATAAGAAGTGAAAACAAAGGCCCCTACAGATGAGAACATAACATAAGAATAGCTTAGCTGGGTCAGACCAATGGTCCATCATGCCCAGTAGCCCATTCTCATTGTAGCCAATTCAGGACACTAGTACCTGGTCAAAAGCCAAAGAGTAGCAACATTCCATGCTACCGATCCAGGGCAAGCAGACACTTCCCCATGTCTTAATAACAGACTATGGACTTTTCCTCCAGGAATTTGTCCAAATCTTTCTTAAAACCAGCTAAGATATCTGCTTTTACCATAACTTCTGGCCACTTCATTTTTAAGCTTAGATCTTTCCTTCCAAAGAGAGACCTTGCTAGATGTCAAATACAGCACAAGGGAACTTCACACGGACTTAACTGTGCAGGAAATGTAAATCTCCTCATACACCCACCTATAGTGCAAAAATGTGCAAAGGTCTGGTTTTTTCTTTCGATCACTATATAGCCTAATGCCACACAAGCAGCACTGTTACAAAAGGTCAATGCTAAGGTTAACAAAGTTTCCTTCCTTGGACCATAAGGAGATACTGACAAACCACTGGAAGAGATCCCAAAACAACTACCTAGGCACAATACCCAAAGACCCACTCAGTGTGTGAACCAGTTGAGTGGAGTGGACTAACTGCGGGGTGGAAATGGGCCCGGAGTTTGCTCAGGAGAATTTCCCAGACCACCTCTTCCTCTCAACACATTGACACACTGCCACCACCACCACTAGGAACACCTCAACAGGTAGGCCAGCAATGCTTATAAACTTTATAAAACACATTATTATATTTTTTTATAAAGCACATATTTTAACTGAACTCTCTGACATCCTCATCCTTTCCATTCACAAAAATAGAAGGAAGAAAAGTTCCCATTTCCTGCTATCTCATGGCCCCAGCCTATACAATATTTTTCTTCTGCAGACCCTTCAAAAGTCTGACCAATTCCTCGTTTCACTTGCATTATAAAGTACTGAGGATGCCATCTCTCCCCAATCCCAGGTCCTAAAGTCTGAGACAGTAGCGCAAACTGCCCGATTCAGGAAGAAAAATTTCGATTCAGCCTATTTAATTGGTTTTTCGATTCGATTTTCCTGCCCAGTTGGGTGATTTTTTTCAAAAATCCTGGTGGGTTTTATAGCTTTTTCACCCCCTTTGGCTTCTCCTAACCATACTGGCGCTGTAGTGTAAATAAAATAAAGAAACAAAAAGGACTTTTCCTCTCTCTGTTAAATTCTAGCTCACGTTTGTGGTCTAACACCAGCTCTGGCAGGATACACATTTCATATCTGACATATTATAATCACAGAAAATAAAATTAATTTTTCTACCTTTTGTTGTCTGGTTATTTTTCAAATCTTGTTGGTCCCAGGCTCTGGTTGTCTTCTGATAACTTGCTTGTCAGGGTCTCCTTCTTTCTTCATGCTAACCATCCATCTGCCATCTCTGTCCTTCCTTTCCATTTCCCTTCCCTCCCCAGAAAGTCTGGTATCTTTCCTTTTTTTCATCTCCCTCCACAGATCCACCTTTTCTTAACTACCCTTTCATCCGGCATCTCTCCCTCCTTCCCCACCATCCCAGGGCCCACCATCTCTCCCTTTCTCTCCTATCCAGTATCTCTATCCCTCCTCCACACCATCCCTTGTGTCCAATTTCTCTCCCTTTCTGTTCCTTCCCTCCCTAAATCCCATGGTTACATCATCTCCTTCCCTCTCCTCTATTTTCAGACCCATTATTTCTTCCCCCCCAAAGTCTGGCATATGCACGTCTCTTTGAACACCCTCTTCCCTCTGTGTACTTCTATACCAGGGTCCCCCCCAAAGGCATGTCCCCCCCTTAAAGGTCTGCATCTCATCCCTGAAGGCCTGTCCCACCCCCTTGTAGGCCTGTCCCCCCCTTAAAGGCCTGTCCCACCCCCTTGTAGGCCTGTCCCCCCTTAAAGGCCTGCCTGCCTGTCCCCCCCTTGAAGGCCTGCCTGCCTTTCCCCCCCGAAAGCCTGTCTCCCCCATGAAGGCTTGTCCCCCCCCTTTAAGGCCTGCATCTCCCCCTGAAGGCCTCTTCCCCCCTTTAAGGCCTGCATCTCCCCCTAAAGGCCTGCACCCCCCTTGAAGGCCTGCACCCTCTTGAAGGCCTGTCCCCCCCTTGAAGGCCTGTCCCATGTCCTTGAAGGCCTATCCCACCCCGAAAGCCTGTCACCCCCCCGAAAGCCTGTCTCCCCCATGAAGGCCTCTCCCCCCCCTTTATGGCCTGCATCTCCCCCTGAAGGCCTACACCCCCCTTGAAGGCCTGCATCCCCCAAAGGCCTGCACCCCCTTAAAGGCCTGTCCCCCCCTTGAAGGCCTGTCCCCCCGAAAGCCTGTCTCCCCCCCGAAAGCCTGTCTCCCCCTATGAAGGCTTGTCCCCCCCTTTAAGGCCTGCATCTCCTCCTTGAAGGCCTGCCCCCCCTTGAAGGCCTGCACCCCCACTTGAAGGCCTGTCCCACCCCCTTTTGGCCTGTCCCCCCTTGAAGGCCTGCCTGCCTGTCCCCCCCCGAAAGCCTGTCTCCCCCATGAAGGCTTGTCCCCCAACCTTTAAGGCCTGCATCTCCCCCTGAAGGCCTGCCTGCCCACCCCACCCTGAAGGACCGCTCGCCCACCCCACCCTCCAACCCGACGTCCGGTTCTTCCCCTCTGGCCTCCCCGCACCATTTAGAATAGGGAAGCAGCCTGCAGCAAGATTGCGATGTCAGCGATCTTGAGCTGCTTGTGCTGTCCTCCACCGCAGACCCGCCCCCCTCCTCTGACGTCAGTGGAGGGGGCGGGACCACGGCAGAGGACAGCACGAAGCAGCGCAAGATCGCTGACATCGCGATCTTGCAGGCTGCTTCGCTACTCTAAATGGTGCGGGGAGGCCAGAGGGGAAGAACCAGACATCGAGGGGAGGGGGTAACGGATGCCGGAGCACCCCCTCAGGGCTTGCACCCGGAGCGGACCTCTCCCCCTTAGTACGCCACTGATTTGTTTTGTTCTAAAAGAAAACCTAATTAACTGGAAAATGAACACCTAGATTTACAATTTATAAACATCTGATATGATGCATGTTTTCTCTGATTGTTAGCTGCCAATAACCGTGGAGATTGTGTGAGTTAGAAAGTGTTGTAAATAAATAAAATAATAGAATTTTGGAAAACCTTCTATATATCTGTTTGAGGCTTGTAGGGATGGGGACAGAGCCCATGGGGACGGGATAGGGACAGAACTTGTGGGGGCAGGGACGGGGATATAAATAATAATAGTGATAGGAAACAACCTTGTCTGGTTTTTTTCTACCTAGCCCACAATCTTCCAACCCCCACCCCCACTACACATACATACATCCACCACCACTAACACCAAGCATATGAGCTTAATCAAATACCTTCTTGGTATTCATAGCCCCAACCCCTCCCCTCTGTATATCCAATTAGGGCCACCAGTTGGGTCTTGAATTTTTTTTTTTTAATAGAACCTAGAAGTTAGCTCATCAAGGCCTGGAGCTTTTCCTTTTTTCAAAAATTCAGTTGCCTTCCTTGCCTCCTTTCCTAAGATATCCCCATCTAATATATTGTTCACTTTTTTCATTAATGTAGAAAGCAGTACTCCTCCCTCCAAATATTTCTCTATTTCCTGATCACATACACCTTCATCACAACTGTAAAACCTCTCATTAAAAATTATCTTAAAGCACTTCCTGATTTGTTCATCCGCTATTCAAACAATTCCATTTTCATCTCTGACTTTTTTTTTTGTACATGTGTATGCTCAAATGTATTTATTGGATTTTAAGAAACAGAAAAACCGGAACAAACTGTAAAAACAGCACAGTACAACAATTCAATGTTAGGAATTATCAGGAGAGAGATGAAAAACAAATATGAGAATGTTATAATGCCCTTGTACGCTCGATGTTGCTGCCACACCTTGAGTACTGTGTGCAATTCTGGTTCCTGCATCTCTAAAAAGATATAGTGGAATTAGAAAAGGTACAGAGAAGGGCAACAAAAATGATAAGAGTACCTGATTACTACTACGTTCAAATTCCGTCTAGGCTCTGTTGTTAAACTTTCGGTTATACATACTGTACGTCTAAGTCTAAGCCGGCCCATGTCCCGCCCAACTCCCGCCCTCGACACGCCTCCCAAACGCCCCGTTTAGCTTTGGACGTTGAGCAGTACTATGAAGGCCTAAGTTGTTTAGAAATACGTCCAACACCTGGTTTTATTATCGGCGCTTTGACATTTTTGAGAAATGTTCATACAAGTGCTGACTTAGGCCGGTTTTTGGACGTTTTTCTCTTTCGATTATGAGCCCCTTAGGATCTTTGCAAAAATCTCAATCAATAGGAGGGGTAAATTTTCCAAATTATTACAGATATCATCAAGCTTTCATCTTGCGACAGGATATGTATTGGATCCTTCCTGAACTCATGGAGAATCTGCCGGATTGGTTGATTCTTGAAAGTCATCTCATGGCCCCACTTCATCTTAATCATATATTGAGTATCAAACTTCTTAGAATATACAAGAACAATATTATTTTTCATTCAACTTGAACTACGTTAAAATTTATTGATTCTTTAACTCCTATTCCAATACAACAAACTAAGGGCCTGTTTTACAAAGCCACACTAGTGGCTGCAGCGCGGTAATGGCCCCGAAGCCCTTAGAGATTTAAAGGGTTTCGGGGCTGTTGCCTTGCGGCGAGAGGGAGAATTAGAAGGCCTTGGGCATGCGCAGATGCATGCTCAAGGCCCGGCAGAGGCAGGAAGATCTTCAAGCGGCATTGGCACGTCCCGTGGGCTGCGTGCCGGTGCCAGACGGGGGGGGGGAGGGGGGTAAGCGCAAGTTGATTGGACAGGGGGTGCCGGTTCGAGTGGGGGGGGCTTTGTGAGCGGGGGGGAGTGATGCCAGTTCTCGGGGGGGGGGGGGGTGCTCGCAAATCGAGTCAACACTCAGTTTGCAAGACAAGTTTTGCGAGAATGTTTTGCTCGTCTTGCAAAACACTCACAAACTGGGTTACTCGCAAACCGAGGTTTGACTGTATATAAAATAATTTTCTCTACCTTTGTTGTCTGGTGACTTTATTTGTCTATGCTTTTAACTATGTTTCCAGGGCCTTCTTATCCATTGACTGTTTTTCTCTCCGTCTTCACTTTCTGCCTTGCATCCATCTTTATAAGCAAGACAGACTGACTCTGTATGTTAGCACAACCCAAGAGCAGAACCTGCTATGCAAAAATATGGCTCAGAGAAATGTAACTCTAAAGAGGGAGAGGCAACCCCCTCTTAAGAAAAGAGTTTTATCTTCCAATCATTGCTTAATAAATGCAAAAGCAAGTACCACTCAAGGGTGTGAGTTGTAAAAAACTGAATAAATATCTTAATATAAAACTGTATGTTTTCAAAAACTTTTAAACAATTTCAATTCTTGCATTCAGGTTGACACTGGACACTTTTACAGTCAAGAGGTTGAAAAATAAAAGTACTTATCAGGGTCCCGACGCGGCCCCGTTTCAGTATCTGCTTCAGGAGACCCCGTCTGATAAATGCTAGAAAGGGTAACAACCATGAAAAAATTCCAAAAAGTGTCTGAAATGCAAAGACAGACATATTAAAATGCAATAGATGTGGACTAAAACATTCAAAAGCCACAACCCATGCACATTTCATAAAAGCTTGCGGCTAACCTTAAGGACAGGAGCAAAATACAGTACATACCGTTCTAGAAATGAAACATCTCTGTGCAACACAGAACGCCGGCATCCGCAGCGGTATTTAAACTGGCAAAAAGGCGGGAAACCGGACGTGCAGAACGTCTTGACGTCACCATAATGCTGAAGCGGACAAAAAACTTCAAAAATACTTCACGAGTGCCAGACATGATTAAAGGAACGCTGCCCACTCGATCTCATTATTGAGACCATTTGGATGAAGAGTGTTGAGATCGTAGATCCATTTCTGTTCCTTTCTCCATAATGCGCGAGCTGTGTCTCCCCACCGAACGTTACTGTAATGATCCAAAACTGTGAATCTCAGATCTGTTATGGCATGGTGTGTCATTTGCCAATGTTGTACAAGGGGAGCTTCCTGCACTGCGGTGCGTATACGACTCATATGTTCGCCAATCTTACAGTATCATGAGGTTTTTCAAGAAGTTCCGAGATTTGCTTTTTCCAAACCTCTCAACTTAAAACAACAACTTACTCACTCACAATTTTTGAGTTCTGCGGCTTCTAATTGTATTAGAGGTCAGCATTTACCATGTGGCCATTGTAAATACTGTCAGTTCAGTGTCACTATTCAACAAATGTCACTGCCTTCCCGGCGCAAGTATACTCAGCACGCTACTAACTGTGATTCTCATCATGTTATTTATGCTATATCTTGTCTGTGCCAGCTTGTCTATGTGGGAAACACTACCCGCAGCTTGAAACATCGGATTGGCGAACATATGAGTCGTATACGCACCGCAGTGCAGGAAGCCCCCCTTGTACAACATTGGCAAATGACACACCATGCCATAACAGATCTGAGATTCACAGTTTTGGATCATTACAGTAACGTTCGGGGGGGGAGACACAGCTCGCGCATTATGGAGAAAGGAACAGAAATGGATCTACGATCTCAACACTCTTCATCCAAATGGTCTCAATAATGAGATCGAGTGGGCAGCGTTCCTTTAATCATGTCTGGCACTCGTGAAGTATTTTTGAAGTTTTTTGTCCGCTTCAGCATTATGGTGACGTCAAGACGTTCTGCACGTCCGGTTTCCCGCCTTTTTGCCGGTTTAAATACCGCTGCGGATGCCGGCGTTCTGTGTTGCACAGAGATGTTTCATTTCTAGAACGGTATGTACTGTATTTTGCTCCTGTCCTTAAGGTTAGCCGCAAGCTTTTATGAAATGTGCATGGGTTGTGGCTTTTGAATGTTTTAGTCCACATCTATTGCATTTTAATATGTCTGTCTTTGCATTTCAGACACTTTTTAGAATTTTTTCATGGTTGTTACCCTTTCTAGCATTTATCAGACGGGGTCTCCTGAAGCAGATACTGAAACGGGGCCGCGTCGGGACCCTGATAAGTACTTTTATTTTTCAACCTCTTGACTGTAAAAGTGTCCAGTGTCAACCTGAATGCAAGAATTGAAATTGTTTAAAAGTTTTTGAAAACATACAGTTTTATATTAAGATATTTATTCAGTTTTTTACAACTCTCACCCTTGAGTGGTACTTGCTTTTGCATTTATTAAGCAATGATTGGAAGATAAAACTCTTTTCTTAAGAGGGGGTTGCCTCTCCCTCTTTAGAGTTACATTTCTCTGAGCCATATTTTTGCATAGCAGGTTCTGCTCTTGGGTTGTGCTAACATACAGAGTCAGTCTGTCTTGCTTATATACCAAATTGTTTTTCTGACTCCTTAGTTACCTTGTCCCTGCTACAGTGGAAACATAGTTGCATCCATCTTTGGCATTAATTTAACCATTCAATATTTATATTTTTCTGCTTTCTTCTCTAAATCTACTATCTCTCTCTCCTTACCTCCCTATTTCCATGGTCTGACATCTTTCTCCTTCCCTCCTTCCTCCCCAGTGGTCCGACAACATCTCTCTCCTTCCTTTCCCCCTTCCCAGTCTGGCAACTCTCTTTACTACTACTATTATTATTTCTATAGTGCTATTAGATTCCCCTCCTTCCCTTCTATTCCCTGGTCTGATATCTCTCCCTTCCTTTAGTCATCTCTCCTCTCCCCCCCCCCTAAGTGTAACATTTCTCTTTCCCTTCCTCCTTTCTGCCCTCTGCAGTCCATCTCCCTTCCCTTCCTCCTCTCTAGCCCTCCTCCAAGTCCAATATTTCTTCCTCCTTTCCACCAGTCCAAATTTTTTTCTCTTTTCCTCCTGCATGCTTCTCCTCTGGTCCTCCTTCCTTCCCCAAACCAACATCTCTCTCTCACTCCCTCCATGAGTCCAACTGTTCACTCTCTGCCCTCTCCCCCTTCCCCAGAGTGTAACATTTCTCCTTCCTCTCCTTTCTTCCTCCCCATCCATCTCGCCCTCTCCATGAGTCCAACACTTTCTCCCTCTTGCACATTTTCTCTCTCTGTCCTTAACTCTTCCCTCAAGTGGCATCCCTCCTTCCTACCCCCCAACCCAACATGATCTCTACCCATGCACCATCTCACCCTCCACTCCAGTGTGTAGCACCTTTCCCTCCCTTTATGCCAGGTCCAGCAGTACCCCTTCTCCCTTCCCTGCTCCCCATGTGCAGCAGTACCCCTTCTCATTTCCCTCTTCCCCTGTCCCATTATCACTTCTCCCTTCCCTCCTCCCCCTGTCCAGCATTACCACTTCCCCCTTCCCTGCTCCCCATGTTCAGCAGTACCCCTTCTCCCTTCTTTATCCAGCAATACCTCTCCTGTCACTGCTAGCAGCAGCTCACTGTGTGCTTTTAACTTCAGCACACAGCTGCCGCTAGCAATAGTTTAGCCCGGTTTCATCAGGCAGCCTCGGGGCCCTTGCTAGACTGGCCCGCTTCGATGATGCAATGTGGGCCAGCCTACCAAAGGCCCCGAGGCTGCCTGATGAAACCGGGCTAAACTACTGCTAGCGGCATCTGTGTGCCAAAGTTAAAAGCACACAGAGCTGCCGCTGCTGGTCCAGGGGCACGGAGATGAGGAAGACAGGAGTCCCAGGGGGGCACGGAGATGAAGAAGGCAGGAGTCCCGGTAGATACGCACAATGCAACAGTAGAAGTCAGCTGACACAGGTGCCGGAGCCTCTCTCCCTGCCCTGCGAGCCACGACACACTTAAAAATCTCAAAAGGCACACTAGTGTAATACACTACTTTAGACACAGCCAATGGAGGATATCCCCTATGAATCTGGTTTTCAATTTCTCTGCCTGTATAAAAAAAATCAGTGGTAGAATCACAGCTCCTATGATATTGTAGAAACTGAGATACAGGCAGACTGTTCTTCAGTTCAGCTGGATGCATACTAGAATAAGAAGCAAAGCATTTCTGTCAGTAGGCTTAGTATAAACTGTGGCATGGAATTGTTGATCTGGAATTGTTGATCTTCCCTAATGACTATAACATCCAGAAAATTTATAGTAGTAGCATGAGCTTTTAATTCAAATTTAATAGTAGGGTGGAACGTATTCAAATAATCCACAAATGACTTTAAACTGTCCATCGAATCATTCCACAGCAAAAAGATGTCATCAATAAAATGTCATAACATCAAATTGCAATCCCTGATGTTTTGCGAATCAAATGCATTGTATCAAGTTAAAAAAGTTGTGAGAGACCGGACAACAGAAATCTCTCCTTTTTCAATCACAGCACTTTCAATAGCTTCTCATTTAGCAAATTGTTATTGAATCGAACATGAAACAAGCTAAAGAACTTATCTGTGATGGAGCAGAACAAAACCATGGGTTTTGACACGTTTCGCATCTAGCTTCCTCAGAAAACCGACCCTGATTTTTTCCAAATACTGGTCTGTAAAACCAAATACATAGGGCTCCTTTTACAAAGCCGCGCTAGGGCCTTAACGCGCGGAATAATGCGTGCTAAATTGCCACACGCGCTAGCCACTACCACCTCCTTTTGAGCAGGTGGTAGATTTCCGGCTAGCGCACATTAATACGGTGCATGTATTAAAACCGCTAGCGTGGCCTTGTAAAAGGAGCCCATAGTTCATCATGCTTTCTTCAACATCTTAACTCAAAATACAGAAATCAAATGAGATCTGGTTACTCGCTCTGTGTAACTTCTTAACGACTCTTCCAAAGACGCCGTCCACACTAAGGACAGCTGATATACCGACCCCTCCGACCCGGAAGCGACGTCATTCACCCAGGAAGGCAGAGACCTCTCAAAATATCTTCCAGTAAAAAACTAAATTAAACTGTGGGTAGAGAAGGTACCCCACCAATCAGGGCCCTTACCTGTGAAGGAAGGCCCACCATTCCACCTCCTTGTTCGGAGGCTGCACCGTCTGCCACTTAAAATATCCACTTTTGTTCTTTTTTCCATAAAACGTCTGGCAGATTTCCCCCCCTGGGGGAGCTTTGGTATTTCAAGAACCAGGAACTGAAGATCAAGTTTCAAGTTTCAAGTTTCAAGTTTATTTAGCTCTTGATGAATCGCCTATTTCGAATTTCTAGGCGATGTACATAATATAATAAAGAAACTTTAAACATAGTAACATAAAATTCCAATAATAACTAACATGAAAAAAAAAGGAAAGGAGGTAAAGTTACAATAAGGGTAAAGAAAAAAAAGGGAAAAACAAAAGGTAGGGTAAACAATTCCAAGGCACACTTTGTGAATATTAATTAAAACAGAATAGAAAATTTTAGAATTTTTTAAAGGTCATAAGCATCCTTAAACAAATAAGTTTTTAAAAAATTTTTAAAAGCTGAAATATCATGTTCTATTCTAATGAACTGGGGAAGGGAGTTCCACCATTGTGGACCTGCAACAGTGAACATATCTGCTCTTCTCGTTCCAATGATTTTTAAAGAAGGGACAGATAATAAATTTAAATCGGATGAACATAAAGATCGTTGGGGTTTGTATGGGATCAGCGATTTAGATATGAATTGCGGCTCACTAAATGTTAGGGTCTTAAAGATTAAAAACATCAGTTTGTACAGAATCCTATGGTTAATTGGTAACCAATGCGCGTCTATCAACAATGGGGATACATGATCAAATTTTTTGGCGTTATGGATAAGTTTTATAGCCGTATTTTGGACAATTTGGAGTCTCCTTTTTGAGTAATATTTAAAAATAGTGCATTACAATAGTCAATTTTTGCGATGATGAATGAATGTATTAGAATCTTTAAAGAGGAAGAATTAAGGAATTTGGCGATAGCTCTTATCTGACGTAATTTGAAGAAACAATTTTTAACGATAGAAGAAACGTGTTCGTGATAGGATAAGTTATCATCAAATATTACACCGAGAATTTTAATTGAGGGTTCCATAGTGATAGGTATGTTATTGAGAAGAAACGGTTTTGTAAGTGAAATGTCTTTTTTCCAGTTAAATAGAATAGATTTGGTCTTATTAATATTTAGTGCTAATTTATTTGAATTCAACCAGTTATGTATTTGTTCTAGTTTCTGGTTTATGGAGGCGATGTCTGTGCCACTTTCGGGATCTAAAGGATGGATTAGTTGAATATCATCCGCATAAGAGAATGGAATAAAACCTATAGCCTGACAAATTTCTAATAATGGTGATAGAAAAATATTAAATAATAATGGAGATAAAATGGATCCTTGTGGGATTCCGAATGTTGATGTAAAAGTAGTGGAATCCATGACATCATGAGCACAATCAATCCAATGCTGTGTTAAAGGGGCCATTTGATCCCCATAGCAAATTTTACCTATATGTTCTATAATTCTGGCACGCATTCTCATTCGTATGACCAATATACAAAAGGGGACAAGGGCATTTAATAATATATACCACTCTGATGGTACCACAGGTAGTGTGAGATTTCAACCGATGTTCTCAATATTGTAATAGCACATCTTGTGGATTACAATATCAAGAACATAACTAGCTAGAGAAAGTTATACTATTCATATATACATTTAGTAGACTGACCCCACAAATATAACATGCCATCCGCCAGTATATGCATTTGTTGAATGGGCTTCCAGATTCAGAGGAGGTGAAATTGATTTTTTTCCCATTCAAAGAATAGCAATTTGAGTGACATTCTCTTCCCTAATGTGTTGCTGCCTGTCCAGACCCAAGTTACAGCACATGCAGCAGGTCATCGTAAATGTGGGATCTGTAAGATGTATCCTTTAATGGTATAAACAGATGAATCTGTGAATCCATCTACATCAAAACACTATAAATTAAGACTGTACCTCATATCAGTCACAAGGTATGATTTATGCTCTGTGGTGCTCATGCCCTCTGGTGTATGTAGGAAAAACATCATGTGTTTTAAATACTTGTTTATCTGAAAATAAATCATGCCTGAACACTAGAAGGATTGAGGAACCCATAGTAACTCACTGTTTGCAATACCAGCATGAGTTTGATCATTTAAAATGTTTTGCCTTGGAGCAAGAGGTCATGACAGCCATTTTGAAAGTATATCAGAAATGGGGAAGAGTGACTGGGGATCATTCTTGCCCTGATTACACCACTAGACCACAAGGAATTGTAAGGTGGTTGGGGAGGAAGATACTCTGCTTTCTTTTCTTCACGTGTATAATGTGATTGCAAGTAATGCAGTTATGATCTTGCACAGCAATTTATATGGTAAATAGAGAGTTCCAAATGCTTTTGATACAAACGTTTAGCAGGAATTTAAGTTTATAAATTTGGGATGATAAACTCTTTAGGAATCAGCCTCTCTAGAGATATGACATTAGTTGCCATTCCAAATGTGGTGCAAACTCAGCCATTGTAAAAGCACTGTGGCTTTTAGTTTGTTTTCATTAGCTAAGATCCATGTGTGCAGAGGCTATTTTGTTGGAGGTAAAATATGGTCTTTTGGTATGCAATTTATTATATGTATAGTCTGTTTTGGATAGTATTTAGAAAATTCTAAAGAATTTCCAAGTTCTGTTGGGTATGATGAAGACGTAGCCTCTCAATCAAACTTGTGATATGCAGAAGCTAGAGATTCTGTGAGAGGGAACCTGCAGTGATTGTTTTAAGCACAAATACTGGTCAAGGCGCTAGGGTTACCATATGGCTCCAGAAAAAGGAGGACAGATTGACACATCCGGGTTTTACTACCACTGCTTTCAGTGGAAGTCAAACCCAGATATCTTTATCCATCCTCCTTACTTCCATTGCTTTCAGTGGAAGTAAAACCCGGATATCTCAATCCGTCCTCCTTTTTTTCTGGAGCCATATGGTAACCCTAGTGTTAGTAGGAAAATGATACTACAATGAAATGGAATTTATATATTAAAGAATAGTTGGATAAATATATTGCTCCTGATTGTAATTTTTGTGAAAATTTAGCTCTCGTATTCAGTAATATCGAGCATCAGACTGGTATGAGTGTAGATCAGTGAATGGACTCATTTACCCTATTTTAGTAAGAGTCTATATTATGCTTGCCCTTTAACTAAATACATAGAAACATAGAAACATAGAAAAATGACGGCAGAAAAGGGCCAAAGCCCATCAAGTCTGCCCACTCCAGTGACCCTTCCCCCATGAGTTTGCTCACCAACCTCCTGCCCTTACCTCATTAGAGATCCCACATGAATATCCCATTTATTTTTGAAATCTGCCACGCTGTTGGCCTCAATCACCTGCCGTGGGAGTTCATTCCAATGATCGACCACCCTCTCAGTGAAGAAATACTTTCTGGAGTCCCCATGAAATTTCCCTCCCCTGATTTTCAGCGGATGCCCTCTGGTGGACGAAGGTCCCATAAGACGAAAGATATCCTCTTCCACCTCGATACGACCCGTGATATATTTAAATGTCTCAATCATGTCTCCTCTCTCTCTTCGTTCTTCAAGTGAGTACAGCTGCAATTTATTCAGCCTTACTTCATACGGAAGCATAAAAAGATCGTAATCATGATTTTTTATTTTTTTTTTATATATTCTCACAATAGTCAAGTCTCAGAGAATATAAAACTGTATCTGCATTGACTTGGGAGCCTAAACATGTCAGACATATTGAGAAATCCTTGTTAAAATGGATCTCTGTTGTCAGCCTGTGCTCACATTTCCTAGGGCTGAGTCTAGCAGATGGCTGCTGACTGCAAGATCTGACAATCCCCAGTGGGCCTCATTGGTTCACATTCACACAACCAAACTTTAATTTCGGTTTCGGCTTCAGCTGAAATTAGGTGCTACGTTTCAGCCACAGTTTCAGTTTCTGCCAAAAACGGTTAGACAGTTCAGTAGCAATTTTGATTTCAGCAGAAATTGGAAAAAAACCCAGTTTGGTTGGCCTCTAATTGACAGCTCAACATGGGAAACCAGTGTGCATAACTTTATTGATAAAACAAGCCAACAAACTTACATCAAGTGGACTATCTATTACAAATATTTTAAATAAAAAGGAGCGAGATAAGTTTACTGTATAACTTAATGGTCATGGAATACTTGAGTATGGAAAAACAGTGAGGGTAGATTAGATAATCCAGAGGTTGTGGGAAGGGAACTGCTATTCATATTCATGCCAGATAGGACACAAAGTTGGTGGTTGTATTAATGAGGTGTTGGAGGAGGGAGGAGTAAAAGGGGTTGTTGAGAGACTGATAACAGTTTCTATATTTCTTCCGCTGTTTTGTAAAGGGAGGGGAGGGGGGAATAGAAATCTGTATACAAAACCTGAACCATAAAGACTGCATACAATGCAATACCACAGAAACAGTGGTGCATATCGCTTAATACTGTACAAAATATAAAGATAGCAGATGTAAATTTCAAAAAAGAGAAATAAATTGCTTTACAAATTAACAAATAAAAATAAAACAAAAAATGGAAAATAAGATAATACTATTTTATTGGACTAATACATTTTTAATTAGCTTTCAGAGGTCAAAACTTCTGTCCTCAGGTCAGTAAAGTATACTGCTATTACAGTATCCTCTCCTGACCTGTGGAAGGAGAATTTGGTCTCTGAAAGTTAGTCAAAAATGTATTAAAATTAGCCCAATAAAAGGATCACCATATTTCCATTTTCTATTTATAAACATTTATCAACACAGCTACAATAGTACTTTATCCTAAAACAAAAAAAAAATTTTAAAAGGAATTTTTCTACCTTTGTTGTCTGGTTTCTGCTTTCCTCTGCTTTCATCTTGTCATTCTCTTCCTTCCATCCACTGTCTGCCTCTTCCGGAAACTGTCTGCCTTCCCCTTCCCTCTCTCCTCCTGATCCCCCCCCCCTTCGTCTGATATCCATCTTCTTCCCTCTGTTCCCTTCATGGTCTGGCATTTCTCTCCTTCCCTCTCACCTGTGGTTTTTAGCATCTCCTCATTTCCTCCACTCAGATCTGATATATCCATCTCCTTCCCCCCCATGCTCTGGCATCTCTCCCTCCTTTCATTTTCTTCCCTGGTCTTCCTTCTCTATTTTCTGCCTCCATCTAAATTAAATTCTTTCTTACTATTCAGTCCTCAGTTTCCCTCTTTTCATTGTGTCTACCCACAGCTTGCCACCCCTTTCCTTCACCCCTCCAGTATCTCACTAACTGTATAATCTTCCCCCCATTCAGCATATGCCCTTTTTCTTTATCCCCTCCTTCCATCCAGCATGTTTTTCAAGTTTTATTTAAAATTTGTTATACCACCTATCAAACTTCTAAGCGAAATACATAGTTAAAAATATGTGTATAGACATACTCAAAAACACAAACTGATGAACGGAGACTAGTAAGGATGGGGGGGGGGGGGTGAACTCCAAAAATAAATAGGACAGAGAGAACAAATTGGGTTAAAACAAGGAAGAGAGTTTAAGCATTTTGCTATTAATCTGATTATGTCTAAATGAATACGATTCATGGATTTAGACATATCATATGACACACAGTATGTCTTTCATTTTTTGGATATATCTCTTTTTTATATACTTATACATTATAAATATCTGTTTTTCTAGATGTGTGTGTATCCCCGAGGCAGACATCAGTGCCGAAACACGGATCTTGTTGGGTTTACAACACAGTTTACTTCAATATATAACAGATACTGTTTTATTGGTTCTTAATAAATATTTATTCATTGGTTTTATTTCTGGTTGACGTGTACAGTTACATCCTCAATTTGGCCATTTCAGTCAAGTGTTTCAGACATAGATTTCCCTGTCCAACACCTGCAGATCCTGTTAGAAGACATCAGTAGTTTTTCAGCCTGGTTTGATTTGAAGGAACTTTTTAACAGACCAAACACCGCTTCTTGCCTGTGCTGGAATAATGGCTCACAAGCGCACTTGCATGAGCGACAGCCATTTTCAAAATATACTCCTGGCAGAATTCTGCACAACTGCATGTTGCAGAATTTGCTCAAAATTTCCCAAGGATGCAGAATTATCAGTGTTCTGTGCAGAATTTCAGCACTCCCTTTCTGTGGCCTGATCAGATTGACACTCCTCTCTGCGGCCTGAATTGCTGCTTGTGACATCTTCGGGCAGCCTGTGCAGGCAGGGCCGCCATCAGAAATTTCTGGGCCCCTTACTGAGCAATCCTATTGGGCCCCCCACGCACCCCTTCCCCCTCCCCCCTTCTTCCATGGGCTGAATACACACATACTTTTCTGCTAATGCTCCACCTAAGCCAGTCCCGTAAAATCTTCTCACGTCCATTGGGTGATTTGGCATAGAGGAGATATTCATAAAAAGAACGTCCGTCAAGATCTTTACTCATAGACTGTGCCATTTGCTTTAAATCATCTTCCATCATTAATCCAAATTGCACAATTCTTTCTCTGTCTTTGTCCTGAATGGCATCTGGCCACATTGCTGGATCCTTCCAGTCAACAAATTTATGAGCAGGCACGGAGAACGCATTTTTAAACAAATGTAGTTTATCCTTGTACTCCTTATGTAATTTTAATCATCTATGGATATGTTTGTATGTTTATTGTTCAAATGGTTTTATTTATTTCCCCAAATTTATTTTTGTTATATGCATTGAAAATATTTGATATTGCGTTTAAATCAAAATCTCAATAAACTTGAAACGAGTGCCCGTGAGATTGTGGGAGGGTTAAATACTCAAAACTTAGAAGAATAACAATTTACTTAAAGTTTTTGCTACGCCAGCTTTCTGGTATCTTTACATACAGTGGCGTACGGAGCATATGTAACACCCGGGGCCCATCATTTTTTTGCCCCCCCCCCCATCTGTAAGAAAAACATGATTTTGAGTAACAAACCACACGTCACACATGAGTACCTAGGAAAAGGCAGCATCTTACATATTGCAGTGAGCAGTACATCAATACACCCATTGTAAAACTAAACAAGCCAGACCAATCAATCCTACACCGTCAATCCTAACAGAAAACCATGTCTTTCGAACACACAGAACACAGAAAACACCTTTGCCTAGTATGGAATATGTCATCACAAACTAACCCCTCACTCTTTTACAAAACTGTAGTGTGGATTTTAGCCACAGTGGTAACAGCCCTGACGCTCATAGAATTCTGAGCATGAGAGCTGCTACCACCACGGCTGGCGCTAAAAAACGCTCCACAGTTTTGTAAAAGGGGGGATAAAATAGAAATACACAGTTTCAACGCTCTAGCTCAGAGGTGCCCAAACTTTTTGAGCTTGTGAGCTACTTTAAAATGACCAAGTCAAAATGATCTACCAACAATAAAATTAAAAAACACAAAGCACACTATACGCTGAGAAAATGTTAATTATCATTCCTATTCTGGTTTTTTTTCAAAGAGGTCAAGGCAGATGACTCTATTCATTGTCACCTCAGTAACAACCATACAAAAATAGACAAATATACCCTCCATCCTTTTTATTAAACCACAATAGCAGTTTTTAGCGCAGGGAGCTGCACTGAATGCCCAGCGCTGCTCTTGACGCTCATAGGCTCCCTGCGCTAAAAAACACTATTGCGGTTTAGTAAAAGGGGACCATATTGTAAAATATAGACAGCAGATATAAATTCAGAACTGTGCATAGTAAGTGAAGGGAAGTTTTCATCTCTGGGAATTTACCCAGTTAACTATTAAGTTATTTGGGCAAATTCCTTTGAAAACTGTGGTAATACTGCCTCCACTTTGCTAAATTTAAAATAAAATCATTTTTCCTACCTTGTCTGGTGATTTCATGAGTCTCTGGTTGCACTTTCTTCTTCTGACTGTGCATCCAATCTTTCTTCCCTTCTATCAGCCTGTATGCTTTCTCTCCTCCACACCTCATTCCCTCCCCCAACTTTGTCTCCCTCTCTCCCTGAACAGGGATACTGAAGGAATTTGGGTACGGAGTGGGACAGCCATGGAGAAGAATGCTTGATGGGGAGAGAGCGTCGAAACAGGGGCATAGAAGGACTGCTAGACATTGTTTTAAAAGGGGTGATTCTGAAAGAGGGATGATGGATGCAGGGGAATGGAGAGGAACACAGAGGGGAGAAGCTCAGGATAGAGACAGAGGGGTCAGATTGGGACATGTATATTGCTTTTTTTGTAGTTTTACAACCACACTCAAAGCAGTTTACATACAGGTTCTTCAAGCATTTTTCCCTATATGTCCTGGTGGGCTCACATTCTATCTAATGCACTTAGGGCAGTGAACGATTAAAGGGCAAATTCTATAAGAAGTGCCCAAAAGTTAGGCGCCGTATTAGGCACCGTTCAGCATGATTCACGTAAAATTGGGTGCTCTTTAGTGAATCATAGTAACATAGTAGATGACGGCAGATTAAAGACCCGAATGGTCCATCCAGTCTGCCCAACCTGATTCAATTTAAATTTTTTTTTTTAAATTTTTCTTCTTAGCTATTTCTGGGCAAGAATCCAAAGCTCTACCCGGTACTGTGCTTGGGTTCCAACTGCCGAAATCTCTGTTAAGACTTACTACAGCCCATCTACACCCTCCCAGCCATTGAAGCCCTCCCCTGCCCATCCTCCTCCAAACGGCCATGCACAGACACAGACCGTACAAGTCTGCCCAGTAACTGGCCTAGTTCAATATTTAATATTATTTTCTGATTCTAAATCTTCTGTGTTCATCCCACGCTTCTTTGAACTCAGTCACAGTTTTACTCTCCACCACCTCTCTCGGGAGCGCATTCCAGGATCCACTACACTCTCCATAAAGTAGAATTTCCTAACATTGCCCCTGAATCTACCACCCCTCAACCTCAAATTATGTCCTCTGGTTTTACCATTTTCCTTTCTCTGGAAAAGATTTTGTTCTACGTTAATACCCTTCAAGTATTTGAACGTCTGAATCATATCTCCCCTGTCTCTCCTTTCCTCTAGGGTATACATATTCAGGGCTTCCAGTCTCTCCTCATACGTCTTCTGGCACAAGCCTCCTATCATTTTCGTCGGCACCTATTTTGGAGGCGCCCAATAAATAGGCCAGCTCTAGGCACAACTAAAACTTAGGCGCCCATGCAAACACTTAAGCACGCTTAAGAGCAGTAATTCTGTAACAAGGCGCCTAACATGAAGCCACGCCCACACCTAACATGCATAGCGCTTATTTTTTTTGAAAGCTGCCTAAATTTTTAGGGGCACCTTATTACAGAATCGCTCTTTCTTGATAAGCGCCTATGTTTCAATTATTGCTGATTAAAAAACTTAATTGAGCTTCTTCAATTTAGATAGGTGCCTATTAAGTTGGGCACCTTCAAAACAGGTGCCTAACATTAGGCGCCGGTTACAGAATTTGGGCTTAAATGACTTGCCCTGAGTCACAAGGAGCATCATGGGGTTTGAACCCACAACCTCAGGGTGCTGAAACTGTAGCTCTAACCACTATGCCACACTCCTCCCGATATTGACAAAATGTAAAATAAGTGATCCTGGGAAGACAATCACAAAAAAACAAGAACGAAAAGCAGAAAAGGAACACTGTAACCTAAGTGAATGGAAAAATAAACTGCCTCTCTCCCACCTTTCCTCCAAAGTATACATATTGAGATCTTTAAGTCTGTCCCCATACGCCTTATCAAGAAGACCACTTACCATTTTAGTAGCCTTCCTCTGGACTGACTCTATCCTTTTTATATCTTTTTGAAGGTACGGCCTCCAGAATTGTACACAATATTCTAAATGAAGTCTCACCAGAGTCTTATACAGAGGCATCAATACCTCCTTTTTCCTACTAGCCATACTTCTCCCTATGCAACCTAGCATCCTTCTACCTTTCGCCGTCACCTTTTCAACCTGTTTGGCCACCTTAAGATCACTTTTTATTAGAGCAGAACAAAGTTTGGACAAATTCAAGAGTAGTTTAAAATGTTTTTTTGTTTAAAGATGCCTACGAATGAATTTTCCAATCCTGCAGTCTTTTAATTTTAAAGCCATCATCCCGCGAAGCACTCCCTGACTCCACCCCACACTCCCCAACTCCACCCCTGACACTCCCCAACACCCACTGACACTCCCCAAATGCCCCCGTAACCCTCTAGATCCCCCTAACACCCCCAATCCCCCCAAATGCCTCCCCTACCTTTATCTGACGGCTGGCAAGATGGTTGCTCACTCCCTCCTGCTGGCAAGCCCGCCACTGCAAAATGGTGGGCCTTCCCCTTCCCAGTGCATGCTGGGATACACCAGGGAAGGGCCTAAGGCACTGATTGACTCAGATGTCTAAGGCCCCTCCTCTAGGAGGGGCCCTAGGCACCTGAGTCAACCAGAGTCTTAGACCGCCTTCCCAGTGCTTCCTGAGATACACTGGGTGTGGCCTAAGACTCTGATTGGCCAGATACCTAAGGGGAAGGCTGCCATTTTGCAGTGGTGGGCCTGCTGGCAGGAGGGAGTGGATATCCCTCTTGCCGGCCATCAGATAAAGGTACAGGGGGTTGGAATGTGGCAAGGGGATCTTGGGGGGATGTCATGAGGGTGTTCAGGGGATCTTGGGGTGTCAGGAAGTGTCAATGGTGGAGTGGAGGAGTGTTTGGGGAGTTTAGGGGATGATGGGGCTAGTGGCAGGAGGGAGTGGGCATCCCTCCTGCCACATGATGTCTGGCGTGGGGTGGCGGCAGGATGGAGTGAACATCCCTCTTGCCTTGGTATGTGTCGGGAGGGTTCGTCATTGTGGCAGGAGGAATTGGGCACTCCTCCTGCCGCAGACATTCAGGGCGGAGGGCTTCGAGGGTTCCGACAGGAGGGAGTGGGCATCCCTCATGCTGACTGACTTCAAGGGGGTGGGGAGAGGGAGAGACGGGGACCCTGCTGCAGCCACTAAACTGATCATGGCAGGTAAATTCCCTTGCCGCGATTAGCTCAGCTGCAACAAAATTATCTAAATGCGTCTGTGTCATGGACACTGGTTAGAGAATCTGGGTGGTTAGATGATTCTATATAAGACACCCATGTGCAATTCTCATAAGCAGCTTAGGCGGCTGCTGAGACCAGGTGTCCTATACAGAATACGGACCTACATGTATAACCCAAGATTGAGACTATTCCAACTTTGATGGTTGGGTAAGAACTTTTCAGCAGCCTCTTGTAGCTTTGAATAATGGCTCACTGTGCCTATTTTTTAAAAATCTGTCTTCTGTATCACCTCAATTGCTCCATAGTGTTTGTGTTATTTAAATAGCTTATTGTATGTGATGATACTTATCCTAAATTACCTAACTTGTATGTATATAATTTAAAAATCACTTTTTCTTTCTTTCTCTCTTGTAGGCATTATATATGTTCTCATCACGACTGTTCCTCTTCCTCTTTCTGCACTTCCTGTTTTCAAGGACGCTCCTCGCCATCTGGTATCCTAAAAGTCTTCCATGTGATGTGAATGAATATGCAGAAACAGCTGCCGTAACAGTAGACTGCAGTGATCGGCGCCTGATAAAAGTCCCAGCTGGCATTCCATCCAATACTACCAACCTAACTTTAACCATTAATCATATATCAACCATTACACCCACCTCTTTCTTCCAGCTTGAGAAGCTACTAGAGATTGATTTTAGATGCAATTGTGTGCCTGTTAGGCTGGGACCAAAGGACCGTGTGTGCACCAGGCGCCCAGTCATCCAGGACAACAGCTTTGCTTCACTTGCCAAGTTGAAGTCATTGTATTTAGATGGAAATCAGCTCTTAGAAATACCTCGCGGTCTTCCCCCTAATTTACTTCTCCTTAGTCTCGAAGCAAACAACATATTTTCCATTACCAAGCAGAATCTCTCAGAGCTTGCAAGCATTGAGTTTTTGTATCTTGGGCAGAACTGCTATCATCGAAACCCTTGCAATGTTTCATTTCATATTCAGACAGCAGCCTTCCAGGATCTAAACAATTTAACCATATTGTCACTGAAAGACAATAACCTAACCGATGTTCCTACTAATTTATCATCCAGTTTAAGGGAATTGTACCTATATAATAATATGATTCAGAACATTAAACGCAATGATTTCCAGAACCTTCACAACCTGGAAATTCTTGACCTAAGTGGCAACTGTCCCCGCTGCTACAATGCTCCTTATCCTTGTACTCCATGTCCACACAATGTAGAGATTCAAATTCATCCCCATGCCTTTGACTCATTAACAAAATTAAAAACTCTAAGACTTCACAGCAATTCACTTACAAGTATCCAAGATGATTGGTTTAAAAATACAACAAACCTGCAGGTACTAGACCTGTCTCAAAATTTTCTGGCTGAAGTGATTGGGGAGGCCAGTTTTTTGAAATACATCCTCAATCTTGTAGAACTGGATTTGTCCTTTAATTATGCACTGCAAAGATACCCACAGTTCCTGAAACTTGGAAACACATTTTCAAAATTGTCTTCCTTGGAAACCTTTAGGATCAAAGGGTATATTTTCAAAGAACTGAATAAAGATTATCTTAAGCCTTTGTTCGGTCTCAAAAAACTTAGAATTTTAGATCTTGGTACCAACTTTATCAAGATTGCCGACCTCAGTGTGTTCAGCAACTTCCCTGCTCTGAAACTAATAGATCTTTCTATTAACAAAATATCACCTTCACCCAGCGAACTCTCCTATAGTTCCTGTTCTGTAACCAGAGCTTCGGCAGACATGTACAATAATAGAATGCTTGAAGAGATGCATTATTTCCAATATGATCAAAATGCTCACAGGTGTAATTCTAAACATAGAGAAGTTGTTACCTTCCAACCATTTATCAATAAGGATTGTCTTGACTATGGGAAAACCTTGGACCTTAGCAGAAATAACATATTTTTTGTAAACTCTGTAGACTTCAAGGACCTCGCTTTTCTGAAATGCCTTAACTTGTCAGGAAATGCCATTAGCCAATCTTTAAATGGCAGCGAATTTCATCACCTGACCAACTTGAAATACTTAGATTTTTCCAACAACCGAATTGATTTGCTGTATTCAACTGCATTTGAAGAACTGAAGCATCTGGAAGTATTGGACCTTAGTAGCAACAAGTACTATTTTTTAGCTGAAGGTGTTACTCACATGCTCAATTTCACTAAGAACTTACCAGCTCTGAAGAAACTAATGATGAACTCAAATGAAATTTCTACCTGCACCAACACAGTAATGGAAAGTCAGACACTTCGTACATTGGAATTCAAAGGCAACCGCCTAGATATTTTATGGAAAGATGGTGATACAAGATATTTGGGGGTTTTCAAGAAGCTTATTAATCTGAGGACACTAGATATTTCTGACAATTCCCTGGGCTTTATACCTCCAGATGTTTTTGAAGGTATGCCTCCCAATTTGGAAGACCTTAACCTGTCCAATAATAAGCTAAATAGTTTTAACTGGGGAAAGCTTCCCCTTTTGACACATCTGAAAATTCTGGATCTCAGTTATAACACTCTCCATACAGTTCCCCGTGAACTGTCCAACTGTACTACAACCTTGCACAGCTTATTCTTGAGAAACAACCAAATCCAACAGTTGACAAAGCATTTTCTCAGGGATGCTTTCCAGCTAAGATACTTGGACCTTCGTTCAAACAGAATCAAAATAATCAAGGAATCTAGTTTTCCTGAGAATGTGCTCAACCATCTAAGTAAATTGTTTTTGGAGGGCAACCCATTCTTGTGTAATTGTGATGCCGTGTGGTTTGTCTGGTGGATTAACCACACAACAGTCACTATTCCTAACTTGGCCACTGATGTAACCTGTGCAGGCCCAGGAGTACATAAAGGTCAAAGCGTGGTCTTCTTAGATATGTATACTTGTGAACTAGATTCCTTGCATGTGATTCTATACTCTCTGTCAACATCAATTATCCTTTGTTTGGTGGTGGTCACGGTTGCAAGCCATCTCTTTTTTTGGGATGTGTGGTACATTTACTACTTCTGTATTGCTAAATTCAAAGGATATAGGCGTTTGTCTTCCTCATCGATCTGTTATGATGCTTTCATTGCCTATGATTCTAAAGATCAAGATACCAGTGATTGGGTTTTGAATGAACTGGTTGCAGAACTAGAAGATAAAGATGATAAAAAGTTTAACTTGTGTCTTGAAGACAGGGACTGGATACCAGGCCATGCAGTTTTGGAGAACCTGTCAGAAAGCATACAACTAAGCAATAAAACAGTATTCATACTAACAAAAAGATACATAATGAGTGGAAATTTCAAGATGGCTTTCTACCTAGCACATCAGCGCCTTCTGGATGAAAAGATTGATGTGATTATACTAATATTTCTAGAAAAACATTTGCTACAGTCTAGGTACCTTAAATTGAGAAAAAGACTGTGTAGTAGTTCTGTATTAGACTGGCCTAGTAATCCAAAGTCCCAGCCTTATTTTTGGCATTGTCTGAAAAATGTCTTGGCAACAGAAAATCATACAGCATACAATAAATTATTTAAAGAGAGTGTCTAGTTCTCAATTTTTTCTCCCGTGCCTCCATGACCACTTTTACCCTTCGGCCACATGGAGTAATTAAGAGATACAGAGAAAAGATAACTCAGCAGGTCAAAAGTACTGTAATATCTGAAACAGTTCTACAGATGTAAGGCTATCATCCTTAGGGAATGCGTTCCTCATGAAATGCAGTTAATAACTCGCCGCTGTCGATCTTCATCTGATAACCAAAATTAAATTGAATAATCTGCAATGCTGTATATTATCTTTTGCAGGCCTCTGTTATTTGTAACATGATAAACTAAATCGCAATGTCTGTTACTATGAGAGCCAGGCTTCTAGATTACTGAATATTGGGAAGAGAAAGTTGATTGAAATCTGGGGACTTGCTTTGCTTTATTGTTCAAGAAAAGACTGAAGCCTATTTGTCATCGGAGAGATGAACTGGGCACATGGATTAAAATGCTGCTATTACTGTTTTGTTCATTATAAAAATAAATTGTAACTATCTACTTCCTGTGCTGCTACAAGTATGAGGGAAACCAATATGTCTAAAGAAGAACCATGCAGAGTGGGTCTTAACAAAATGTTCATGTTGAGGAGAAGGTCAAATGGAAACTTTCAGTCATTTTCTCAACACTCAATGATCACCCAATTCATGGATTAAAACTCCTGTACAACTAATGGATTAATTAATTTGTAAACTTCTTAACATAAAATGCTAGTATTAAAATAGTCTAAAGAACACAAAAATAGAACCCAAAAATGTATAGGGAGGAAAAATATATAACTGCTGCAAAACCTCCCCAACCCCAAGAAAACCAACTGGCAAGGGGGAGAGACAAGAAGAAACCTCAATCTAAGTTAATCAGCAAATTACACATAGTGTGAAACAGGAGAACCCTCAGTAACACAGCCACCCACTAAGGGAAAGGCTGTCACCGGCTGACACTCAGAAAGAGTGTAAACTGTGAAACATCCCCGGGTTCTTCCTGTAAGTGAGAATAAATCAAGTGCACCCCCAAAAAGTGCTACGTGTGAAAAAAGATTCTAGAAATCAAAAAAACACACTATGAGGTTAAGAAGTTCTTGTCTCTACTCCTTGCCAGGGGGGCCAAACAAGGAAGGAAAGTGTCCAAATCTGTCCAAATCAGAACCAAGCCAGTCAATAAGTGGAAATACTTAGCTTCTTTAAACTGTAAAACAGCCAGCCGATGTGTGACATCATCCGTCCAACGGGACTCCGTTTCGGGGGTGCACACCCCCTTCCTCAGGAACAACTGGACTGTAATGAGACTGGTGATTCCTCCGGCGTGGCTTGGAAAGTAAGGCAGAAAATGGATTGAGGTTTCTTCTTGTCTCTCCCCCTTGCCAGTTGGTTTTCTTGGGGTTGGGGAGGTTTTGCAGCAGTATTAAAATAGTCACATAAATATTGAATATATTTATTTGAAAGTGAGTCATGGAAACTTAAGGCAACAGCTTTTGGGACAGCTATAGAAGAAAGAGTAGTCTTTTTCTGGCTGCCACCATAGTTTTTTGTTCTTGCCTCATTCTTATCATCTACTGCTCCTTTTATTCTCTCTTTGTTCTTTCTTCCTCCTTTTTTCACATTCATACTTGACTCTTTTTCAAATCTTTGAACTCTAACATCTCTCTCTTCTACAGACTGAGCACTTAAGGGCAAATTGTATAAGAAGCGCCCAAAAGTTAGGCGCCTAATTAGGCACTGTTCAAGTAAAATTGGGTGCTGTTTAATGAATCACACTGAGCGGAACCTATTTTGGAGGCACCCAAGAAATAGGCCAGCTCTAGGCACAACTTAAAGTTAGGCGCCTAGCTGAGCACTTAAGCATGCTTAAGAGCAGCAATTCTGCAACAAGGCGCCTATCATGTAGCCACACCCACACCTAACATGCGAAGCGCCTATTTTTTTGAAGGCCACCTAAATTTTTAGAGGCGCCTTGTTACAGAATTGCGCTGTTCTTGGTAGGTGCCTATGTTTCAATCAGTGCTTATTACAAAGCTTAATTGAGCTTGTTATTCAATTTAGATAGGCGTCTATCTAGTTGGGCGCCTCCGGAATAGGTGCCTAACTTTAGGCGCTGGTTATAGAATTTGGGCCTTAATCCTCTTCCTACTTGCCTTCTTGACCTTATTCCCTTCTGGATACTGTTCTCATGCCTCTCTTCAAGATATTGCTTTCTGGTTAATATTCCCTTGCTTAATATCTCATCATCTTCACGTGAGGTACCATTTATCTTCTCATATTCCAACTATTTGGTCTACTTATATGTTTTGGGGGATGAGAACTATAATGTTACCATCTTAGCAATAGTGATCAATTTGAGTATTTGAAGTAAAATTCCAAACAAAAGGTAAACTTACTCAAAATTTTCACTTTCATGTTTAATCCATTGTTTGTATCTAAAGGATATAATTGTTGATCCTGCCCAAACTTCTGTATATGTATTTTGGTTTGAAGGACACCTTTAGAATAAGGGTCTCATCATTAATTTCAAAATCAATTGCGTAAAATATAATTGAATTTACAATGATGTGTTGCAAGTTGACATATTTTTTTATATCCTTTTTTTAAAAATATTTTTATTTATTCAAATTTTCAACTTTTACAAGCATATATCTTGACAAAGAAATAGAGTTACAATAAAATAAATTATAAGGAAAACCAATCAATTTGTACTTTAAGTAACTCTATTAAACCTCATTATAAAGGAAATTATCTAAGAGAACTGAGGCAAGACGTTTGAAAAGACAGGAAATAAAGGAAAACTATCCAGAAAGATCTATTACTGGCGGTTTAAATATTAAATTCTTTATTCATTTTCAAACATACAATAAGTGTGATAAAATGTATCATTAATTTCCACTTAATTTACATATGAAGGAGTAGAGATTGTTATTGGAATTGGAGGGTTCCTTGCTTCCAGAAAATTTTTCAAATGCTCAGGATTAAAGAATGCAAAGGATTTCTCTTCCATTTTAACAATACATTTACATGGAAACTGTAGAGAAAAAAAAATCCCTTTAAAGCCCAATATCAGAGGTTTAAGAACCAAAAAGGCCTTTCTCCTCTGTTGAGTGGACCTAGAAAGGTCAAGAAATATCAAGACTGAATTACCCATAAATTTTATATCCTTAAATCTAAAGTACATTCGAAGTATCCAATTCCTGTCATATTCTAACACAAATGTAGCAATAAGGGTAGTTTATTCAAAACTATATCAGAACTCTACAATAGACCAGTAATATCCCCCTGGTTCTGCACCGAAACTGTTTTTTTTCAATGGACTACCCAAGGTAATATAATATGCCTTTGTTATCGGGGCATAGATTCAGCAGGAAATAGATTCAGGGGCATAGATTCAGCAAGAAATATTTTTTACATCTCAATTGGTTGTAATATAGCAGATTGGGGAAAATTCAAAAATCTTAAATTTAACCGTCTCTCATAGTTTTCTAGTCTTTCCATTCTCTGGTGAATATTCAAATTGTCCTTTACCAATGTTGTTTGAACCTTTTTAAACCCTTCTATAATTTCCCCAAATTCCTTTACTTGGGAGTCCACATTTGCTGTAAAGTCCCCTGTTTGCTTAATAAAAAGATTGTACCACCTTAGGGAGTTTCGAAAACTTTATCCAAATGTTCAGTCAATTTTTCCTCCAAAACAGTAACAGCTTCCCATACCTCCTCCAGTGTTATTTTCTCTGGTCTTTTCTTCAACCTGGTGGAGGTCTTAAGTCCATTTTCTTTAGTGTTGGTTGCCGCAGGGTCTGACCTCGGGAAGAATTCCTCCAACCAATCCTCCTGTTGCCCCTTCACAGATCTCCCCGGCTGATTGTTCCACCTCACTGGGTGAAGGAGAAAGCGACATCCCAGCATTGAAGGCACCGTCGGCAACCATCCTGGTATCCACGGGGCTTCCCATCAGCTTTTCTGAATCACTTCCAGGTAGAAGTGGAGTCTCGCAGTCCTCAGGGCTCAACATGGCTTCTGCCATGCTGCAGATGAAATCTCCTGTCTGCTGCTCGTCTTCACCCCAGGGATTTTTCTCATGCTTAAATGGTAAGAGAAAATTCTCCAGTGTCTGTTGTATAGACACTGGAGAGGGAGCTGGGTTGGCTGGGAACAAACGTGGCTTCCTTTTCCTCTTCACCATGCTGTTCTTGTTAGCGGTATCCGACACTAGTCAGAGCATTCTCTCACCAAACAGCCACTGCCGCAATCATGCCCTCTTCTCCAATCCTGTTTTATATCATGTATTAGTCAGTAAAGTAAAAAAAAAGTTTTTTTATTCCTGTGAAATAACTCTTATTTATATCGGACTGTCCAATGCTTTTGCTCAGCCATTCAACATCAGTGGGGTTGCAGCTGTGCTGGAATTCAAACCAGTGCTGAAATGTGTCCTCCGATTCATGCTTGTCTACCCTCTCCAGATTGTATCATCAGTGACATCCCAAACTTGATCATAATTATACATCAGTATGCTTTCCCTCCATCTGATTATGTCTGTTATAAATTAAAGGTCTGGACTGATATGGATTCTCGCAATTATGAGTCGGAGTGGTATCCTACTAAACCCACACCAGCACGTTGTCTGGTATTGCAAGAGCACATTGAGTAATGTAATATTCCAGGTCCATGGCCTTCCTCAGAGATTAACAGTGGGAATCCTTTGCCCCTAACAAGTCTTGTTCTTAAGAATGGTCCTCTCACCCAAGTGATTGATACATATATAGTAAGGACACTATGGTCAATCGGCTGTCATCAGGCTCCAAGAGGTACTGCCACCCAAATGATTAGTTGTTACCTAATTTGACCTGACTCAATCAATATGTATCAGAATATGACCCAATATCTGAAGGGTAGAAGGGTGATGAACCAAGGAGTACCAAAGAACTACACTACATATGGTTTCACTAATGCTTCTAATCTAAGTCAATACCCTGTGTGATTAGGATTAGAGAATGACACAGAGACAAATTTTACCCATCCCTGCGGGATCTCTCTATCCCCATCTCATCTCCGTGAACTCTGTCCCTATCCCATTCCTGCAAGCTCTGTCGTCATCTGCACAAGCCTTGAACACTTTAAAATCATAAGAGTTTGAGGATTGTGCAGTTAAGGAGAGTGTGGCATAGTGGCTAGAGCTACAGCCTCAGTACCCTGAAGTAGTGTGGGGGGTGGGTTAGTGAACCATAGAGAGGAGGACCCAGGCCCATAAGCTTCTCTAACCACTGCATTTATGGTAGAACATGTGCACCCCCCAAACCCTATTGTACTGCCATATAGGTGCCACCTGCAGCCACGAGGACTATTGGGATGGTAGACAGGAAGATCTAGTAGGTTTAAGTGGTGTTTGGGGGGGGGGATCACCATGACCTATAAGGTAGTTCTGGTGAGATGCTTATGTGACACCCTTTTTGTGAAGTTTGCAGCAGTGCCCTGTAAGGTGCCCTACTACTCTGTTGCCATGTCTAGGTGTCCAGTCCATTACTTTGCTGGCCCCTCCCACGTCCAAAAGGTGGGGAGGGATGTATCTTTAGGGTGATCTTTAAGATAACTGTGGGGTGGAGGGCATATATTGTACTAATAGTGATTGTATTTAAGTGCTTATTTATTATTACTGATGTGAACATTGTGTTGCAATTTTTGTTAGTAATAAAAATTAATAAAGAATTAAAAAAACAAAAGGTCCTTTTCTAGGCGTTTTTGACTTGGATTAATTTTTGGATGAGAATGGGGTATAAAGATAGACGACTTAGCGATCTGGACGATCAAAGAGCTGGACGTACAGTTAGACAACTCTAGAAAAAAACAAAATCTTTTGGACATATTTTTCGAGAATGGACTTTGGACACTGCTGACTTTGGCGACTAGCAACTTAGGCTCAAAACGGACTTAGACGTTTCTTTCAATTATGCCCCTCTTAAGATTTAACATTCTCCAATAGCAGGAATCACAGGGATTATTCTATGATGCCTTTCTGTAACCATAGATTTCTTTTTACTGTTGTTCTTCATTTACTGTTCCTCCCAGCTTTGATGTTTGGAGCAGATGGAATTTCCTGCGAAATCAAGAAAACAAAACAAAAACTCACCTGCTAAAAGAAATGAGGAAACCAATATTTTCATTAAACCCAGGGGCATTCTGAGTACAGTACTTTAAATGAGGGTATTGTAGAAAGCGCTATCTATCCAGTGAGTAGAATTCGAGATTACCAGATTTTCTTATGCATTAGGCTGAAATGAAGCGGGGAGAGGTGGGAGGGGGATAGATCAATGCTTCACCATTGTCACCTGCATAGTGCAAACTCCTGTAATGTTCTTTAATACATCACCAATGGGTAACCTATCAAAAGCAAGCGTTCACTAAATTCTAGGCAAGAGGAGGAGACTGTATTTTGGATTTATCTTATGCCTTTTCCTCTAGTAACTCAATGTGAATTACATTTAGGTAGTCTCTCTCTGTCTGAAGATTTGTTGGTGCAGCTTGCTGATTTGTTTCCTGGATGATTTTGTGAGCTGAATATATCCTCTGTTTTGTCTCACCTATGTGTTAGGGATAGCCTGAAACCTGACTCGTTTGGGGCCCTCCATGATTGTAGTTTGACACCCCTGAAACAGAACAAGAGTAGAAGAGTGGAATCAGGAAGAAAACAGTGAAGTCAGCTTCAGAGACCTTATCTGGAGGAAATTTATATTCACAAGGAGACTGAAGCACAATGGCAGGGCAATTCATGGAAGTTTGCATTAACACTACTTGTGCTGTACTCAGTACTTTACACCCTCGCCAATTAATTTGTAGGCCCATTGACCCTCCTCCCCCAATAATCATGATCACCTCCCGCTACTGACATAGAACAGCCCCGCTGATTCTACTCCCCCCTCGGCAGCAGGAGAGATGCTCCCTCCCTCCTGCTACCAAGCAATGCCCCCCCCCCCCGATACACATGTAACTTGATATGAACAAACTAAGCAGCTAATATTAGTTACATGTGGCATGAGAAGTTGAACAAGCTATTTTCCCATTGATCCCTTAGGATTACCCCTGGATACACACACACACCCCGGCAACAGGAGAGATGCTCATTCCATCCCACCACCAAGCAAAGCCCTCCCCCCGGCACACACACGCCCCCCTCCCCCTCCCCCCCACCGGCAGCGGGAGAGATGCCCACTCCTTCCCTCCCATAAAACATGTTGTACAAAAATATTTGCTTCTAATGAATCTCAAGAATAGCAACATAAACTTTGTCAGTAGGGGCATTTTGTAAAGTAATCCAAAGCTGTACAAAAATTCACTCAGGACCTACAACAAATCTACCATTTAGCCATAACTTCCAAAACTCACATAAAAAGGCTATACCTAGGGAAAGGCAACACAATAAATATGCAGTGAGCACTAGAATATCAGTACAGCTATTGGGAAAACTGAACAAGCCAGATTACTACAGAACCTTATATAGAAACTCCATTATACCAGACTATCTGGCCTCTGCTGCTCACACAGAATACAGAGAGATCCTCACCATATACAAACTTGGTGATCAAAAACTAATAAAAGTATGCAGATAAAAATTCAGCTGAAAACCCAGGAAACCAGACTCTTGAACACAATAACCCCCTCCCCCCAAAAAAAAACCCCAAAACAAACAAAACCAGAAGCATTCTTCCTTGTACTTTGAAACAAAATAAAGATAGCAGATGTAAGGGCAATGCTTGGGGGGAGGGGGAGGTAGTTACAACCAGAGCAATTGTTTTGGGACCCCAGGCCAGAGAGAACCTCAAGCCTGCCTGAATCTGAACAACAAACTAGTGCACAAATTATCGTATCAAGTTAACAAAACTTTAACTTAAACTAGCCCCCAAGGTGATGAGCTTTAAACAAGCCGTAACGCATGAGTTCCTCAGAGTGCCACACGATTTTAACGTATGGTAGCTATCCTCATAGGGTTGAATGTGTGATACACATTGGCTAGTTTTGAGTCACATGATTTAGAATTTTAAGTTAATAGCCTCCATTTTGCCGGTGGGTTTTCACTTCCGGCTCACTAACTATGGATTTAGCATTCTGCTAAGATAACATACTGCTCTGGTAAGCTTTGTAGCAATTTTTATAAAATAATTTTTTTGCTGGGTTCGATAATCTAAAGCTAATATAATGCTTTGCTCTTTACAGTGTTCTCCTTCCCCGACCCTGATGAAATAATGAAACGCGTCGGTGGGGATTGAGCCAGACCCAGTTCATTTATGAAAAAGCTAAGTAATAGATATATTTGCTACTATTACATTACAATATTAGGCACAAGCACTTTATAACTGAAAAAAAAGAAAATAATATATTATGAAAAAATCGCATAATATAAAGATTCCTATGAGGATAGCTACCATACGTTAAAATCGTGTGGCACTCTGAGGAACTCATGCGTTACGGCTTGTTTAAAGCTCATCACCTTGGGGGCTAGTTTAAGTTAAAGTTTTGAATCTGAACAAGGCACAGCCTGTTAACAGGCTTTGAGATCCTCTCCCAGATTTCTGCCTTGGGTAGGCTTACCAGATTTTCCTGAAGGAAAATCCAGACCCATGGCCACGCCCCAGGCCTGCCCAGTTCCACCCACATCATGCTCCCAGCCCCACCCCCTTAACCTGTTTGTGTGCTGGGATGGCATCCGCACATGTACGGATGCAACACAACGATGTCGCGCGTGCGACATCACCCCATTGAATCCGTGCATTCCCGAATGCCTTCCCGACATCGGAAGTGCCGGGTTTTGAAAAGCTGTCCAGACCCCTGGACATGTCCGGGCAAATCCAGATGTCTGGTAACCCTTGAGCCCCAGCCGTAAGGGTTACCAGATATATGGGAAAACTCAGACATGTTCTCTTTTTAGAGGACTATCCAGGTGCCTGGAGGGATTCCCAAGCTTTGGAAGGCCCTGAGCTCGGGACCATGTCTCCAAACACGGTTGGCCGTGCCCTCCAATTGCAAAACAACGATCCTACTTACATTTCTTACCAAACTGCTAGAACCAACTACCTCCCCAGATAAGATCTCTTGAAGGTCTTCTGAACTTTAGGAAAGCAATAAAAACAAACCTCTTAACCTAATCACTTGCTTACTACTGTAGGTTTACTAGGACAAACTCGCTGTAATGTAAGCATGACAAATCGTAACTCGCTGACTGTATATTATGTATGTTACAAAGAGAGAACAAGTGGAGAGTTGGATAAAACACGTCAACCACACCCCACTTGTTCTCTCTTTGTTGGATTTTACGTGGGGTTTCTGTTCCTTTTACTTTGCTCTACATTATGTATGTTAACCATGACAAATAGTAAACCGTCTGACTTTATGTTATGTATTTTAATCAAGACAGCTTGTAAACCATTTGACTGTATATTAAGTATGTTAACCTATAACCCATTTTGAGCTTGTTGGGGAGAACAGGATAGAAAATGAATTAAATAAATCCTCCTCTATAATAAAACCCTAAGCACGCATGCGCACTTGGGGTTTTGTGATCGCTGCGAACGTGCTGTGTCCCTCCGTGCCGATTTCCATTTTCCAACACGGAGGCAGGGAACACGCCGGCAACTCTCCCCTCCCGCCCTCACTCACCAACTGCTGCCAACGCCGCTGCTCCTCTTCAAAGCAGCCTGCTGAGGTTCACGGCTGGCTGTAGCAAACCTTGCAGGCCGCTCTGCACCTCGGTAGCATGTTCCCTCTGACGTATGTGATTGCGTCAGAGGGAACTTGCTACCGAGGTGCAGAGCGGCCTGCGAGGTTTGCTACAGACGGCCGGGATCCTCAGCAGGCTGCTTTAAAGAAGAGGAGGGCAGACACAAATGACCAGGAAGCCGCATGCTGGACAGGGAGAGCAGGTAAGGGGTGCTGTTGGACAGGGGGAGCAGGGAAGAGGGACAGGGGGAGCAAGTAAGGAGTGCTGTTGGACATGGGGGATCACGGAAAAGGGACAGGGGGAGCAGATAAGGAGTGCTGCTGAACAGGGGAGCAGGGAAGAAGTGCTGCTGGATAGGGGGAGCAGGGAAGAGTGACAGGGAGAGCAGGGAAGAGGTGCTGCTGGATAGGAGAGAAGTAAAACAAAGGGAAAAGGGCTGCTGCTGGACAGGGGGAGCGGGCAAGGGGAGGTAGTGGACAGCCGAGGAAAGAAAGAAAGAAAGAAAGAAAGAAAGAAAGAAAGACCAGACATTGGCGCGCCCACCCTCTGACTGCTATGAAGCTTTCCCGTTTACGCTCTGAGGGGGTGTGCGTGTGTGGGAACCCCCACTCCACTTATAACTCCTCACGCTCCCATTGAGGTGGATTCTGTGGGAGAACCCCAAGTACACTTAAAACTCGTGGGGAGCCTCTTGCCCTTGGAGGATACCACCGGAGGGGATTTGGAGCTGGTTCCTGGCCTCCTGCAGCAGGGGTTTGGGCCAAATTTTCCCTCGCTGACAGGTACTCACAGAGACGGACCCCCTGACGTCACCGGGTCCGTCTCCAACGTTTTAAAACCGAGCCGCAGCCGCGCGGCCGCAGGGCGTGGCCAAAGGGGCGTGCCCTAAGGGGCCCCTTGGAGCCACGAGGAGCCCGGGAGCTGGAAGCCAGTTGGTAATATAAAAGTCTTCATTTAACTTTCATATAACTGTTTAAAAATGGGAAAAAGAAAGATAAAACCTAAAAATTCTACACCAGTGGTATCGGGTCCAATGGATAGACATTTATCATTATTTTCTGATAACCCACCAGTGGTACCACCAAATGTAGATTCCTCCTTGTCAGGAGCCTCAATAAGTCCACTCAATCGTACCCCTCCCCTTCATCCGGTACCCAGTGATAGTGGGAATATAACACCCACTACATCCGAAGCTCAACTGGTTTCATCTACCCACTTAAGTAAATTAGTATATGCTGAAGTACCTAAACCATTGATATTTACTGGTGGAGTGGAGGAAAACACACGAACAGAGGAAACACAGGATATTACATTAAAAGACTTATGGTTAGGTATATCCAGAGTTGAAGGGTTTCTCAGGACAACGATGAAGCAAATGGGAGATTTTTCTCAGTCAGTTTCTTCTAAATTTGAAAATGTGGATGTAACTTAAGTTGTTTGGATAAGCGACTAAATGTGGTGGAAAATCAATGTAATAATTTACAAGCTGTCTCTGTATCAGCTGTTAAAGATTCAACAGTAATACACTCTAAAATTGAATCTATCGAGAACATGAATAGAGTGAAAATTCTACGCTTGGTCAATTTTCCAGTAACTCATTTATTGTCACCTGAGATTTTATTAAGGAAATTCTTTAAAGAAGTACTGGGAATGACCAATGCTGAGAATTTTCCAATAAATAATTATTATTACATTCCTCCAAAAAAACTTGAATCTGCCCAGGAGGTGGACCATCTGACCACACCAGAGGTAAATTTGACTGAATTCCTAGAAGATACTCAGGATGTGATTCAGACTCGGTCCACCCTGGTAATAACATGCATGAGCAAGATGTCTAAAATGTTGATAATGCGACTTTATTTCAAAAACAGGTTAATAAAATTTTGTGGGGATTTGGTTAGGATTTTTCCGGAACCACACAATTGAGGAGGAAAGAATTTTTGAAATTGAAGGAATGAGTGTTGGCACTGGATGCATCCTTTTATTTGAAATTTCCCTGTAAATGTATGGTTAAATTACAAGATATTGAATATTCTTTTTGGGATCCAATACAACTACAACAATTCTTAATTGCAAGAGAAAAGAAATAGAAATGAGATTTGTTTCACCTTACTGAGGAATATGAGGAGAATTAATATAATGGTATCCCAGTTTAAGGAATGACTCAGGGTTCGTTAATTATGAACCAAGAATCAATTTATATTTCTTGAACTTTATTTTATTAGAAATAGCAAGATATACTCCCCATTAATGTGGGCTTGAAAGGAGCTTTGTATGTATGATTTGATTATGTATCGTTTTATGTGATTTTCCTTTTCTTATGAATTTGTTGGATATTGTAAAGTATTCAAAATTATAAATAAAAAAAAACAAACAAACAAACTCGCGGTCTCCTCCCTAAGCCCTGCTCTTCCGCTCTGAGGAGGAGTATGGGGGTAAATCCCCCCACTACAATCGTGCTCTCGTTCGGGGAATGCCGACACGGTCTCAATTTTAACATTGCTGCAAAACCCCCTCCCCACTACACTTACAATTGAGCCCGAAAATCCTGCTCCTTTCATGCGCGCACTTGTCAGGGCATGCATTTGACGGAGCGGAATTGTTGGAATGCAATTGTCCTGCGTGCTACTGACTGTGATGATCCTAAGGTAGCCAGACAGATTGAAAAGGCGATGGCAAAAGCTAGAAGGATACTAGGATGCAAAGGGAGAGGTATGGTCAGTAGGGAAAAGGTGGTATAAGACTCTGACGAGACCTCATATAGAATATTGTGTACAATTCTGGAGACTGCACCTTCAAAAAGATATAAACAGGATGGAGTCGGTCCAGAGGAAGGCTCCTAAAATTCCCCTGCCACAATCAGCTGATGGCAAGCTGTGGTCTAGTGCAGTGTTTTTCAACCTTTTTACACCCGTGGACCGGCAGAAATAATTTTTTTATTTTGTGGACCGGCAAACTACTAGGACTAAAATTTATAAAACCTGTTTCCGCCCCATCTCCGCAAGCTCGGTTACCTCAGTAACTATAGAACAATAGACAAATATAGTGCAAAATATAAACAGCAGATATAAATTCTCAAAACTGACACGTTTTGATCACTAAATTGAAAATAAAATCATTTTTCCTACCTTTGCTGTCTGGTGATTTCATGAGTCTCTGGTTGCGTTTTCTTCTGTCTATGTATCCTTTCTTTCTGCACTCAGGCCCAAGATATGTCCCTTTCTATTCCCTCCCTCTTTCCTTCCTATGTCCTTAGTGCCCCCAGTGCCTCCTTCCCATGTCTTTAGTGCCCCCAGTGCCTCCTTCCCATGTCTTTAGTGCCCCTTCCTGTCTTTAGTGCCCCAAGTGCTTCCTTCTTATGTCTTTAGTGCCCCCAGTGCCTCCTTCCCATGTCCTTAGTGCCCCTTCCTGTCTTTAGTGCCCCCAGTGCCTCCTTCCCATGTCTTTAGTGCCCCCAGTGCCTCCTTCCCATGTCTTTAGTGCCTCCAGTGCCTCCTTCCTATGTCCCTCTCACTGCCTTCCACACTTTGTCTCACCCCCACCCATATGAAGCTAGCCTGCCTGCCTGTCTACCTCTCTCCCTCCCTCCCTGGCCAAAGCCAGCCTACCTCCTTACCTCCCTGTCGCGCAAAAAAAAAAAAAAAAAAAGCCTCCCTCCTTCCTTTCCCCAGGTCAGCTGCTATCTTACTGCCCTGCTTCTGCTAAAGCCGACAAGAAGTCTTCTTTCCGACATCAATTCTGACGTTGGAGAGGACATTCTGGGCCAGCTAGGCAGCGATTGGCTGGCCCAGAACGTCCTCTCCAACGTCAGAATTGACATTGGAAAGAAGACTTCCTGTCGGCTTTAGCAGCAGCAGGGCGGTAAGATAGCAGCCGACCTGGGGAAAGGAAGGAGGGAGGCTTTTTTTTGCACGCGACAGGTAGGGACAGGGTCTGAAAACGGGACCTATGGTCACCTTAATCTTGCCAGCCCTGCGTGGACCAGCAGAAATTTCCTGCGGACTGGCGGTTGAAGAACAGTGGTCTGGTGGCAAAGATAGGCAGTTGAAATGTAAGCCAGGGTTTTCTGGCCTTACATTTCAGCTGCCTATCTCGTGCCCAAGTTGGTGCTTTAGGCCGCCTAATGGCACGTATGGCACACCCCCATCTGCAACCAAACTTTTTGCCTGTTTTTTAGGGAAAAAGTTCAGTTTTAAGTATAATGTGGGGGGTTACAACCAGTGTTCCCTCTAAGCGGGCGGGTGTTGTGAGCAAACTTTTTTCACTGTGAGCTAAAAATATCGGGCGCCAGCAAGTTATGAGCCAAATAAATATGTTGTCAAAGTTGCTGATACATGAGGACGAGGTATTCAAAGGAATTTTAGGCCTAAACGCTAAATTAAATAACGTTAAATAATATTTTTAAGAACACAGAAATTGTAGGGATGAAATGATATCTTAATAAATGTTTTACAACAAATGTAGTTATGTCTGTTACATCCATATGTGTAAACTGTAAATTAAAAACAGTCCAGAAGACAATACGTTTGATGCTTTCAATTTCTAGACCAGTGTTTTTCAACCTTTTTTGGGCAAAGGCACACTTGTTTCATGAAAAAAATCACGAGGCACACCACCATTAGAAAATGTTAAAAAATTTAACTCTCTGCCTATATTGACTATATATAAAGTAATTCTCTTGAATAGGAATCAAATAAACACAAAGAAAGTATTTTATAATTACTTTATTATGAAATAAAAATTATAAAAATTATAAAATACTTTATTCAGTGCGAAACCTGGGCCTGTTTGGCTGAACACAAAGCTGATATTCTGGCTGGAATGGAAGAAAGACACACACGTAGCTCTTCGTCAACAGCTCTCAGTCTCTCTCTGTATTTGGTTTTTATAGCATACAAAAATAGACAAATATACCCTCCATCCTTTTTATTAAATCACAATAGCAGTTTTTAGCGCAGGGAGCTGCGCTGAATGCCCAGCACTGCTCTTGACGCTCATAGGCTCCCTGCGCTAAAAACCACTATTGCGGTTTAGTAAAAGGGGACCATATTGTAAAATATAGACAGCTGATATAAATTCAGAACTGTGCATAGTAAGTGAAGGGAAGTTTTCATCTCTGGGAATTTACCCAGTTAACTATTAAGTTATTTGGGCAAATTCCTTTGAAAACTGTGGTAATACTGCCTCCACTTTGCTAAATTTAAAATAAAATCATTTTTCCTACCTTGTCTGGTGATTTTTGGTTGCACTTTCTTCTTCTGACTGTGCATCCAATCTTTCTTCCCTTCTATCAGCCTGTATGCTTTCTCTCCTCCACACCTCATTCCCTCCCCCAACTTTTTCTTCCTCTCTCCCTGACCTTTCTTTCTTTTTTTCTGTTTCTCTTCTTTCCTTCTGTTTCCTTGCCTGCCCCCTTTCTTTCTTTCTCCCAGCCTCCTGTCCAGCAGTAACTCTCTTCCCTTCCTCCCCTCCCAGAAGCATCTCTCCTTCTTCTCCTTATCCAGTAGCAGCTGTCCCTTTTTTTCCTTGCCCAGCAGCTTCCCAGATTCCTTTCCCTCCTCCCCTCCCAGATGCATCTCTCCTTCTCCTTCTCCCTCTCCAGTAGCAGCTGTCCCTTTTTTTTCCTGGCCCAGCAGCTTCCCAGATTCCTTTCCCTCCTCCCCTCTCAGAAGCATCTCTCCTTCTCCCTTTCCAGTAGCAGCTGTCCCTTTTTTCCCCTGCCCAGCAGCTTCCCAGACTGATAGTGGTTTTCTCCCCTCCCAGCAGCTCTTCTTACTTCCCAGCGCAGCGATTCACGAAGGCAGCCTCGGGTCCTTTGTTGTGTCGCGCCGCCTCTGAGGAAAGAGGAAGTTGCATCATCAGAGGCAGCCGCGACTCAGCAAAAGCCCCGAGGCTGCCTTCGTGAATCGCTGCGCTGGGAAGTAAAGGAGAGCTGCAGAGAGGGGAGAAAGCCACTGTCGGAGGCTCCCCAAGATCTCTCCGGCCCAGCGCACGCTTCCGATGCTGATCTTGCAGAAGTTCAAATGAGTCAATCTTGCCGGTCCTGCGCTGTGACGAGAAACTTGTGCGCTGCGACCTAATATTTTGTGCGCCAGCGCATGCCAGCGCAGCTTAGCGGGAACACTGGACTCGCCCCCCCCAAAACCCCCCACAACGCCAGCGCGATGTCTGTTAAGTAAAGTGGGGGGTTCCCCCCACACCCCCCGTCGGAGCCCTTTAAAATAGTGCTTTTCTTCGGCACGCCGTCAACCTTGCGCTCAGTTGTTGGCGCGCCGTTGTCTTGTGTGATTTAGTCCCATCACCGGCGAAATGTGGCCACGTCGGGTTTGGCTTAGGGTTACCAGACGTCCGGATTTACCCGGACATGGCCTCTTTTTAGAGAACATGTCTGGGCAGCCGGATGGCTTTTCAAAACTTGGCACTTTGTCCAAGTTTTGAAAAGCTTTCAGCCAGGAGCGGCATCGGGAGGGCATCTACGCATGCACGGATGCAACGCGGTGACGTCACATGCATGGGTGTGACATCGTCACATCACACCTGCGCATGCGCAGATGCCCTCCTGACTCCGTTCCGAACAAGTGAACAGCTTGAGCATGGTGGGGTGGAACTGGGCAGCCCTGGGGCAGGGCCATGGGTCTGGATTTTGCTTCTGTATAATCTGGTTACCCTAGTTTGACTTGTCTAATAAATTGCAGTTTCCTTGATATCACTGGACTGTGTTTCTGCCTCTGAGTAGCAGTGAATAGGTGGCAAGTCAAATGCGCGCAGACATTTCAGCATAGCGACAACTGAGCGCATGACAATTGCATGCACCGACAACTGAGCACATGACAATTGCACGCAGCGACAACTGAGTGCACGACAATTGCGCGACATTAGCCTGCGCGCAAATGACTATGAACCCAGTGAATACAATGAGAAAACCATGATTTAAATCAAATCCACCCTGGCACTAGAACATTAATATACCCATTCTAAAACTAAGAATCAGATTAATACAGATCGATCCTGCACAGTCAATGCCAACAGAAAACCATGTCTTTTTCACACACACAAAACACAGATGTGCCCTCACCCAATATAGAATAAGTAACCACAAACTAAATATAGAATGTGTAAACAAAACTTAAACTGAACCCCCAAGAGGCCAGACTCTATATACAATGCAACAACACAGAAACAGTGATGCATGTCCTCTAGTACTGTGCAAAATATGAATATATATATATAGCAGATGTAAATTTGGAAAAACTGACAAATATAAATCACCACTTTACAAATTAAGAAATAGAAATAAAACAAAAGTGGAATTTAATACCATTGTATTGGACTAATACATTTTTCAATTAGCTTTCACAGGTCAATACAGTATTCTACTGTTAAGGTATCCTGACCCCACCTAAGGAAAGGGGATTTTGTCTCTGAAAGTTAGCCAAAAGTTGGGGAATTCTATAAATGGTGCTTACATTAGGTGCCTCTAGGTGCCCTAATTGCAGCAGCCTAGCAAGGCCTAGGTTCAGGATTGGTACCTAACTTTTATTTTTTAATTGGCTTAATCAGCGTGGTAATTGACCATGTTGGTTTTCAGCCAATAAAAAATAAAACAAACAATTTAAGAGTTTGGCATTGAACTCTTAGGACACATTTCATGCCTAATGACGTCTAATGATGCCTTTGTTAAAAAGTAGGAGTGGCTATTGATAGAGAATAGGTGAGTTTGAGTTGGGCATCCAACATAGGTGAGTGAAAAGCTGACCTAATGGAGTGACACTTTTTTTTGACAACTGTACCCAACTGTACTTCTGAGTCAGCACACAATTTGTGATACACGGCTATAGATTCTTTTCATAGAAGCACTTTCTTGCTCACCACATACACATGCAAATACATGTACTCTGTCACATTCTAGACATCCTCTCCTGATGCTCCTGATGCTGAGCTGCTTCTGCTAAATGTGCCCATTTTGTGGCCACACACCCCGATCTGCAACCAGCGCTTCCCACCATCATATATAGCTTTTGCATTTCTCAGCCTGCAGCTGACTTCTCACTTTTTCCCCCAATCCCTCATGCTTTCCTGTTTCTCAGCAACCTCCCTCACCTCTAAGACACTCACCAGTTTCAGGAGGAACCATGTGACTGAATCCAAGATGGCTGCATGATTGAGCTCCTCTGCACTGACCTTATATAACTTAGTTTTATAATCAGCTGCGTCGCTACAAAGAAGTTCTCGATATTATCTGAAACTATTGTTAAATGGCCTCAAAATCTTTAAAAATAATCATTCTTACAGAATGCAATCAGCTACAAAAATGCTCTAAAATAGAGCCACGCACACCAGAGAAATCAGCTTTGGAGCTGATTCACTTCTATGGCTGATGACATAAAATGCTATCGAGACCTAATGCATCAAAACTTAAGTTACATCGGAAAAAAAAAATAAATCTGAAGTTATCGAAATCGCATTTCAGCTTAATATATCCAATGCACAGATGGAATTAATAGAAGAACGCATGACAACCTATGATGCACAATTTCTGTAAGTGCAGTGTCTCCTTCAGTATGACCTTATTGATTTAGCTAACTGTATGAGAAGAAATAATATCTGAATTCTTGGGATACCTGAAAATGCTGAATGTAAAGACCCTGTTTCTTTTTTATAGCCACAGCTTCTATCTCTATTGGAGCTAGAAAAGGTGGCATACTATGAACAAGCAGAAACTGCACCAAAATTATTTTTTGTCATATCTTCAAAGAACTCAGCTGATTCTTATGAAATATAGTGTGTCTTGTCCTGAATGAAGGTGATGTAAAATGTAAATATTTCCCACCGCGCCACAACTCTATCTTGTGAAAATGAATTGTTGCTATAGGATACACACAGAAGCAGACGATATTTTGTAAACGGACTCTGTATCAAAATGGTTTTCACTGTAGGAAACCAAATTCTGATAAAGAACTTGGTACTGCTAAAGGTTACAGCTGTAGACGATTGTCGAAAGAGTTCCCCCAGAAGGGTTGGAACAAAAATGGCCTTGATGTGCTGCTACGCAAGATCTGAGCAACGGGCACTGTGGATTGTAAGCCAGGCAGTGGACGACTGCACTCGATTCGCACACAAGAGCACATTGACGTTGTACATGATCTTGTACTGAGCCAGAAGGACGCGCCACAAACATACCAAACAACTTGCCAAATAGCAAGAGAAGCAGGAATAAGCCAGACAACTGTGGTTAGAATAATTCATGGTGATTTGAAATTAAAGTGCCTTAAAAAGTGTTGTGCCTAACAGTTAACTTTACACAACAAAGAAACACGCCCGAAATGGTGCAACCAGCTTTTGATCAAGTACCCGTAGTACAGTGTCAGCTTCATCTGGTATTACAGATGAAAAGATATTTACAGTAGCTCCACTGATTAACACACAGAATGATCACCTGTACGTGCCTTCAACAAGACTGAAGCGTGAGGTTAATGCCAAATGCCTACTATGGACCTGCCTGGCCTTCAGCCAATCAGTCATGGTCTCGGTCGCAATCTTGAAACTCGGATTCACAGATGGTTTTCATTGATCCTGGAGTTACGATCAATGGCGCATACTACTGGAACATCCTCATGAAGCAGAAGCTGTTGCTAGCGATCCATCGCATATCGGGAGACTATTTTATCTCCTAACAGGACAAAAGCCCCTGCACATCAGGCAAAGGACACCATAGAACTGCTACATCAGGGGACCCCAGACTTCATTGGTCCAGACCTCTGACCTGAAAATTCACCAGACTTAAACCCAGCTGACTACCGGATTTGGGGACTGATATAGGAACGCGGTTACCAGACCGCGATATCTGATGTCGAAGACCTTAAACAGCGCCTCATCTGTTTGGGCTGAACTGAAACAGAGCATTGTTGAAAAGTCCACAGATCAGTGGCAGCCAAGGTTGAGGGCAGGCCTTCATACAAAGGGAGCGCACTTCAAACATCTGCTTAATTGAAACATTACTTTTTGACTTTACATTTTTCTGCAAGATATGCCATAAAACCTTTTGATGTGTTTTTATTCAGTTCACAGTTCATTTTCACAAGGTAGTTTTGCACAGCAGTGGGAAAGATTTACAACAATTTACATCAACTTCATTCAGAGCACGATACACTAAATTTCATAAGAATTGGCTGAGTTCTGTGGAAGATGCGACAAAAAAACATTTTGGTGTAGGGTTTTTTTCAGTTCATAGTATACAGTATGGGGGTAATAATAATAATAATAAAAAAGTCTAAAAAAGTGTCCTAAGTGGCTACTTGGACGATCAAAATGCCTGATCGTCCAAGTACCCATAACCAAAGCTGGTTTTTAGACGTATCTAAAACCAACTTAGGCCTTTCCCCTGCCTCTAAACGCACAGAGAGAAAAGAGGTGAGTTTAGAGGAGGGAAAGGGCGGGCAGTGGGCGGGAGGTGGGCCGACCTACACCTAGGCATACAACAGGTATAACCAATACAGTTTAGTCGGCACTTAGACCTTTTTCACTTAGACGAAATAAAACCAGGTCTAAGTGCCGAAAAATGGGCCGCTGAGCTGATGGCTGTTGGCGCCATCAGTTCAGCGGCCTGGCAACCTAACCATCGCGGCAGGAGAGATGCCTCATCTCCCCTACCGCGATGCCATCACTCTTCTACCCGAACTGCCGCGACCTGCAGCAGTTCGGGTAGAGGAGTGATGGCATCGCGGTAGGGAAGATGAGGCATCTCTCCTGCCACGATGCATCACTACCCCCCCACACAACATCGGGGCAAGAGGGAGCTCAAGCCCTCTTGCCCCAGCCAACCGCGGCACCTCCGACATATCGGGGCAAGAGGGAGCCCAAGCCCTCTTGCCCCCCCGACTCACCGAATCCATCGGGGCAAGAGGGAGCTCAAGCCCTCTTGCCATCCCGGCTCCCCGACTCCATCGGGGCAAGAGGGAGCCCAAGCCCTCTTGCCCTGCCGATCGTGCCCCCCCTGACTCGTTCGGGCCAGGAGGGAGCCCAAGCTGTCCTGGTCCAGTCGATCCTCTACCCCCACCTCCCACTACATTACGGGCAGGAGGGATCCCAGGCCCTTCTGCCCTCGATGAACCCCTCCTCCCCCCAACGTCTGCCCCCCCAGAACCCCCGATCCGCCCCCCTCCCAGCCGACCCACGACCCCCCGGCCGACCACACGATCCCCCCTTCCCCGTACCTTTAAGTAAGTTGGCCGGACAGACGGGTGCCAAACCCGTCCGTCCGGCAGTCCTCCAACGAATGGGGCCGGTTTGGCCCAGCCTAATCAAAGCCCCGCCTACTGGTGGGGCCTAAGGCACCTGGGCCTATTCTGATTGGCCTAGGCGCCTTAGGCCCCACCAGTAGGCTGGGCTTTGATTAGGCTGGGCCAATCCGGCCCCATTCGTCGGAGGACTACCTGCTGGATGGACGGGTTTGGCACCCGTCTGTCCGGCCAACTTACTTAAAGGTACGGGGAAGGGGGGTGGGGGTGGGGGGGTCGTGGGGTCGGCCGGAGGGTCGCGGGTCGGCTGGGAGGGGGGCCGATCAGGGGGTTCTGGGGGGGGCGAACGTTGGGGGGGGGGGGATTCATTGAGGGCAGGAGGGCCTGGGATCCCTCCTGCCCATAATGTAGTGGGGGGTGGGGGTAGAGGATCGGCTGGGCTCCCTCCTGGCCCGAACGAGTCGGGGGGGCACGATCGGCGGGGCAAGAGGGCTTGGGCTCCCTCTTGCCCCGATGGAGTCGGGGAGTCAGGAGGGGCAAGAGGGCTTGGGCTCCCTCTTGCCCTGATTGAGTCGGGGGGGGGGGGGGTCGCGGCTGCCGCAGGGCAAAAGGGCTTGGGCTCTCTCTTGCCCCGATGTGTCAGGAGGGGGGGGGGTCGCAGTTTGACATGGCAGGAGGGCTTGGGCACCTTCCTGCCTGGATTGTTGTGGGGGGGGGATTCTGTAACCGGTGTTGTTTTTGACAGACACCGGTTACAGAATCCAGCTTTTAGGCGAAGGACTTGCTCCTCCTTCGCCTAAAAGCCAGGTTGGACGTTTGTGGCTTAGACGTTTGTTTGTTTCATTATGGCTAAAAAGTGTAGACGTGCTGTGGGGGTACTTTTAGACGTAGTGGAGATTGGGCGTTTAGGCAGAGGAAGGCCATAATCAAAACATGGACGTTTGTTTTGGTTATGGACACTTTCTCTGCTTCTGGGTTGAACGTTTAGGGACTTAGGCCAAAAGGGGACTTAGACGCTTTTTTTGATTTTGCCCCTCTATGTGAATATATATATATATATATATATATATATATATATATATATATATATATATGTGTGTGTGTGTGTGTGTGTATATATATATATATATATGTGTGTATATATATATATATATATACATATATATATATATATATACACTCACATACATATATATATATCTTTTGCTCCTACCTTTCCATTAATAGCTCAAGATGAGTTACATTCAGATACAGTTGGGTTACAGTCAAATTTTGTGTCTGAGGCAATGGATATTTAAGTGACTTACCCAAGATCACAAGGAGCAGCAGCAGGAATGGAACCCTTACTTTGCTTCCTTTGTTGTTATCCCAGTGCTCTAATCCAGGAAATTTCACTCAGTCCTCAGGACACATCCAGAAAGTCAGATTTTCAGAATACCCGCGATGAATATACAGGCGAAAGATACACATACATTGCCTCCATTGTATGCAAATCTATCTCATGCCTATTCATTGTGCATATCCTGAAAATCTAATTGGTTGGGTGTGTTCTGAGCATTGGGTTGAAAATCCTTGCGCTAACCAGTAGGCTACTGGTTCACTGCTATGCACCTAGCATTAAGCCCCTCCCTCTTTGCCTATGCTTTTGAATTTATAGCAGAGGGAAGTTTAATATATTAGTACCTTCTGAAAATGTTTCTTGATGCAATAAAACATTCTCTCTCTGAGTCAGTTTCCTATTGTTTGCTGAAACACTCATTCTTAACAGATTTTTTTGAGCCAGCTTCCTCTATAAACGGCACTGCTAGGATTAAGTGGGTGTGGCCAATCTGCACCAGTAAACATATCAGTTCCTGTAATATGCTTTTGGGCAGAAAAAGAATTATAAAGAAGAAGTGTGACTGCTTTCCTGTATTATGCAATTCTAGTTCTTGAATATTTCACTTTAGTTCAAGTGCATATATAAAAACAACATTCTCTGGAGAAATCCCTACTCCCATTGTAAGGCAAAGGTAAGTGTCTAAGTTATTATTTCTTAACAAGTTGTGTGCAGTACTAATGTGCAGATCTCTGGAACTACTAGGGATACATGTAAATGAACTGAAGCAGCATATAGAACTGCTATCCATTGAGTACGGAATAGGATGGATCTTCTATCAGAAAGATTTTTCCATGGCATATGGTGATGAAAGTGTGCTTCGAAAATGCAATAGTTGATAGGGATGCGTACAGGCAAGAAATGCTCGGTTAGGTTTTTGGTTTTGGGGTTTTTAAAAAATAACTTTTTGGGGTGTTGTTTGATTAGTTTTTCACAGTCACTTTAATAGGGAATATTTAGCGCATGCTCAATTATTTTAAAGTGCAGTAATGGTGCACTAAATCAATAAATGCGGATTAAATCAATGTAGCATGCACTACATTTTTAAAGTGTGCTAACAATCTGAATGTGCTCTAAAAAATGCACACCCTTAGTAGCTGGAAGCTAAGCTTAATATGCATAATAACATAGTAACATAGTAAATGACGGTAGATATAGACCCGAATGGTCCATCCAGTCTGCCCTGTAAACCCATGCATTACAATTTCATGATTAAATTAAAATGTCTTTTTCTTTGTTATTTCTGGGCCATAGACCCTAGAAGTCTACCCGGTACTGTACTTGGCTCCAACTACTGGACTTGCCTTGAAGTTCACTCCAGCCAATCCAAACCATCTCCTTTGTGGGATATGGACTGTGAAAGTGTACTCATTTACATTCCAATTAGCAATCCTCTTTTTTTAAATTCCATCATACTTTTTCTCTCCACCACCTCCCTCGGAAGGGCATTCCAAGAATCCACCACCCTCTATGTGAAAAATAATTTTGTAACAGTATTCTTAAGTCTACCACCCCCTCAACCTCAATGTATGTCCTCTAGTTTTACCAATTTTCCTTCTCTGGAAAAGATTTGGTCCTATATTAATACCTTTCAAATATTTAAAATGTCTGTATCATATCACTCCTGCCCTTCTCTCCTCTAGAGTATACATGTTGAGGTTTTCTAGTCTCTTCTTGTACTTCTTTCGACGCAAACCTCCCACCATTTTTGTTGCTTTTCTTTGGACCACTTCAAGTCTTTTTATATCCTTGGCCAGGTACGGCCTCCAAAACTGAACACAATACTCCAAATGGGGCTTCACCAACAACCTGTACAGGGGCATCAACACCACCTTTCATTTGCAGGTTATGCTTCTCTTTATACAGTCTAGCATCGCCCTGGCTACACCCACCGCCTTGTCACACTGCTTTGTTGCCTTCAGATCCTCAGACACTATCACCCCAAGGTCCCTCTCCCCATATGTGCATATTAGCCTCTCGCCTCCCAGCATACACATCTTCCTCTGTTCCCCAAATGCATCACTCTGCTCTTCTTTGTATTGAATTTTAGTTGCCAGACACAGACCATGCATTTTCACATGGCAAATTCAAGACTTTGATCACCATTGGTCCTGGTTGGTTTTGCTCTTATGAGAAGTGTGAAAACAGGCTTTGGCAGGCAGCAGCTGTACGCTTTTCAAATGGTTCTAAACAAGACAACACAGTCATCCAGGTCTTTTATTTTTCCATGGATTGTAAATATAGATTGCCAGCTGGCTATTGTCCATTTAAGGGGCAATTTTATAGGAGGTGCACCTAGTATAAGCCCGTTTTCAATTTTATAAAGATAACTAGGTGCCTATTTATCTTTATAAAATACTAGTGCAAGTGGAAGAAATGGTGCTTATATTGCAGACATAGATGCAGACATAGATGTTTACATCTGCCCTGGAGCAAGTGTAAATATTCATGTTTCTATAATTTTAAGTATGCTTCTATATGCTGAACCCTGCCCTTGTTCTTCTACATGCCATCATGTCATCACATGTACTTTTAAGTTAGTTAAAATTTTATAAAAGGCCATTTATGTGCATATGTGGCGATATATGAAATTACTGTACCCCCTAATACACAGATTCTATAAGTGGTACCTGAAGTTAGGTGCCTAGACTGGCACACCTAGAACCTAACTGAATTATTCAATTAGGCTTAATTGGTGCTGTTAATTAAAAAGCAATAACAAAATAATTAGCTGGGGGGGGGGGCGCCTAACTCGGTAGGCATCTACTGCTTAAATGTAGGCTTCTACTCCGAGGCATGGTTAGGGGTGGATTCCGGGAGTGGTTGGACTCAGGCATGGTTAGGGGAGGAATTCTGGACAGATTTTGGGAATGGTTTGACACAGGCATATTCATTTAGGCCAGGAAAATCCTGGCATAAATGGGAGTGCACCCAAGGTTTCAACACCTACTGGTGCCTCTTAGAGCCTGGTATCATTTGCCAGTTTCATATTCAGAGGAGAAGGAGGAGGACAGCAGTACTAGGAGATTAAGGAGGTGTCATGCCTTAATCCCTCCAGTGGACAGCTGCTCTATCAGAACACATTTCTGTAACCTGCATGTAACAAGTATTGGGGCTAAATAATAACATCCATCTTTTTAGTCTTGTTGTCCCTTTCCCTTTTGTGGTCAGAGTTGGACATCTATATTATGGACCCCCACCTAGTACTACCAAAACATGCCCGGATCACACCTCCTTGCCATATGGACATACTGCAGTGTTAAATATCCATATCTTGCCTTTGTAAAATTGGAATTTGAATATCCTTTCAATACAGATGTCTAAATACCAGTTTTCAGATGTCCAAAACAAGATAGATCACCACCATATGCATCTATGGGTCCTTCAACCTTTTATAAAAATTACCCCCTTAGTTATACCATCTATTTATCCATTGGGAAGTGGATTTATAGGGGCTGATTCTATAGGCCCCTCTTAGAATTTAATTGGCAAAATGCCCTTAATAGCCTCAGTAACTGGTTAAAAAAAATTAATTGGGCAATAGGCGTCTATCCGATTCTATACACCTAAGTGGGTGTTTCTAAGGGCGGACCATGACTTAGGCGCCGCTATGCGCAATTCTCCAAAAACTTAGGTGCCTGAAATGTAGGCCTTTAAAACCCTGGCCTACATTTTAGGTGTCTACATTTTTACATAGGCACCGCTAGCTGTGATTCTGTAAATGGTGCCTAAGTGTTATTATATATTACCAAGGAGTCCAACAGGATGGGAACCCACAGACACAGTGCAGCAGAGACAGTGGGAACGCACAATGAGCCATCCACCAGGACCTTATTACTGTACGTCCTGGATTGAAATAAAGAAGACTTGATTTTACCCTGCTGGCTCTGACGGATGGCTCATTGTCCGTTCCCCACTGTCTTCTCTGCTGACTAAGTGTAATTGACATGTGGCCAGCACCATTTTCTAGGAACTGTCCGATTTAGGTACCATTTCTAGAATCAACCCCATAAGATCTACATTCAGCAGCCGAATATCACCATTCGGGGTCATAGTTACTAATGTGGGCTTCCATAAGAAGTGTTATTTTGCTTTTAACCCCAGTTATTAGTAATTTAATTTAATTTAATTCTTATATACCGCTAATAACCGTGAGGTTTCTAAGCGGTTTACAAAAATGAATGCATTAAAAGATACAATAAATAAAAATAAATAAGATAGGTACTTGGAAATTCCCTAACTGTCCCAAAGGCTCACAATCTAACTAAAGTACCTGAAGAGACAATTTATGAAAAATAAAGATAAAATATAAAGACAGAGATAGAGATAGAAATGAATATTCCACCAAGTAATGAATAAATACATTTAAAGATAGAATTAAAAATAAATAAGTAAAATAAATTTAAAAAAATAGAGATAAAAAATAAGTATCAAGAGAAATAAAAAATATATATTTAAAGTATTCTCCCCTGTTGGATCGGGGGAGGGGTGTAACTGTGATCAGGTGCCCTGCTGGAGAGGGGCTCCCGATACTGCTGCTGGTCTCGGTGAGCCGTTAGCACTGCTTCTTTTAAAGTGTTCTTACTGCAGAAAATGGGACCCGTGTTAAAATAGCACTAGTTAGTGGTAACATGATTCAATGGTGTAGTATGAGGGGTGCAGTGGGGGGGGGGCAGTCCACCCCAGGCGCGGTCTTCCTAATAGCGTGGCACCCCTCCTCCTCTCCACCCTTCCTGCTCCTCTCCTTGCCACACGCCCCTTGCCTTGCCCCGTACCTTTTTTTACTTCCCTGCCAAGAGGCTGCTGCCCTTGTCAGCATTGGTGCTCTCTCTGATGTCACTTCCAGGACATCAAAGGACGAGCCAACATCAACAGTCTGTTATTGAGAAAGACAGGGGGGAAGCCACTGCTTACCCTGTATTGGTAGCATGGAATATTGCTACTCCTTGGGTTTTGGCCAGGTACTAGTGACCTGGATTGGCCACCATGAGAACGAGCTACTGGGCTTGAAGGACCATTGGTCTGACCCAGTAAGGCTATTCTTATGTTCTTATCATGGGCATGCTGCTCATGCTGGAGAAATTAAAAAGGTATGGGGAAAGGGAAGGGGGGCACAGCGGGGGGATGTGGGGAAGAGGACGGGGGTGGAACGTCATCGCCCCAGGTGCCGCCCGCCCTTACTACACCTCTGACATGACTTAAAAGTAGCCCATGTTGATTTCTCATCTCCATTCCTCCCCCAAATAGACCCCTTTTCTGGATGCATGATTTTCTCCATTTTGCAAATAAAGCGGAAGAGTCTTTTATCGCAGGCCGGCAAGGTGAATGCTCTAACGCTCATAGGAATTGAATGAGAGTTGGAGCATTTACCTTGCCGGCCTGCAATAAAAGGCACTACTACTTCTTGATAAAAGGAGCCCAAAGTGGGCAAAGTTATATGTAGAACCATCACAGCCTTTCTAAAAACAGCACGTAGCAGTTGCTGGTATTTACATAAAGCATCAGCATGCTGGGTTAAAAATAACATCTTGCAATTGCAACAGTTCCTTCTCAAAAAAAGTCCCACAGTTCTTCTGAGCAGAGTCAATGGAGTAAATAGTATTTTCTTTCCAAGTCAATTTTAGTAACAAACAAAACCTAATCTGTGCCATCATCTCCTCTGATTATTCAAGCATCTTTACTGATATGAAACAAACTGACTATATTTCACAAGAAAAATTCAAAATAGTTCCTTGAAATAATCTGACTATATTTAACAAGAAAAATTCAAAATAGTTTCTTGAAACAATATTACTGTATTCTAGTTATGCAACAACTAAAATTATAAAACCACTCTTCCATGACTATGTCAAATACAACTAGTGGTATTGTGGCAAATTGCTGAGTATCCTACTTGGAGAAGTAGCCTAATGATCAGTGGTGTGGCCTGAGAAGCAGGAGAACTTGGCTCAAGTTTCAGTGTAGCTCCGTGCAAGTCACTTAACCCTTCATTGCCTATATAAAATATGTAAACTGCTTTGATTGTAGCCGCAGAAAGGCAGAATATCAAATCCCCCCCCTTTCCTCATCTAACCAGAGTAAAGAATTTAAAAAATGTACCTGGAGACTCCTGGTTGGGGGGGAAGGGTTTCAGGCAATGCCCTGGGTGTCATTGGAAGCAGATCTGGTCCCAGTCATGAATCCGGCAGGCTCTGGTACATGGGATGCGAGTTGCAACCTTTACGGCTCACTAGAGGATGAGAGGGTGCCAGAGAAGGCCTGCAGAAAAGGCACAGGTCTGTGTTAAGGCTTGCGCCAGATTGAGGAGGCTGCCACATGCATGCGCGGTGATATGGGTATGTGGTGATATCACTATGATGTCACTAGCCCATGAACAATAGAGTGGAGGTAGCCAGAGACACTAGGAGTGCTCCAGAGCCAGTAGAAGCACTGTGCCATCAATGATTTTAAATTTTTGAAGCTGCCACGGCACAGGGGAAAGGCCCGAGACAGGAGTCATTAATGTAACTGCGGTAGTAACACAGAAACATGATTTAGCTTTATTTATATCCTGTCATAACTTTTCAGTTCAAGTCGGTGCACAATAATAGAGGATTACATCGAGTTTACAGTAAGAGTCGGTATGCATAGAGATTACAGCAATAATTTAGAGTGAGAACATACAGTTAGATATTGCAGCATAACAGTATAAATTTAGAGAGGGAACATATGAGCTGAGGAGTAGTGGGAAGGGGGCGTACAGGAGGAGAAACAAGGTAGTGGCTTGTGCTATTAAATAAATTTGTTGAATAAGTGGGCAGATAAAGGCCAAATGGCCCATTTAGTCTGCCCATTCACAGTAATCATTATCTCTTTCTCTCTCCTAGAGATCTCATGTGTCTATTCCAGGCCCTCTTGAATTCAGACAGTCTCTGTTTCCACCACCTCTTCCTGGAGACTGTTCCATGCATCTACCACCCTTTCTGTAAAAAAAAGTATTTCCTTAGATTACTCCGGAGACTATCACCTCTTAACTTCATCCTATGCCCTCTCATTGCAGAGTTTCTTTTTAAATGAAAGAGACGCGACTCATGCGCATTTACATTACGTAGTTATTTAAACATCTCTATCATATCTCCCCTCTCCCGCCTTTCCTCCAAAGTATACAGATTGAGATCTTTAAGTCTGTCCCCATACATAGTAGCTTTCCTCTGGACCGACTCTATCCTTTTTCTATCTTTTTGAAAGTGCGGCCTCAAGAATTGTACACAATATTCTAAATGAGGTCTCACCAATGTATCAATATCTCCTTTTTCCTTCTGGCCATACCTCTTCCTATGCAACCTAGCATCCTTCTAGCTTTTGCCATCACCTTTTCAACTTGTTTGGCCACCTTAAGATCATCACATACAATCATACCCAAATCCCGCTCTTCTGCAGTAGTGATGTGGTATCTTCATCTTTTTATGCTTTCCGTCAAATTTGATCAATTCGTTTATTTCTTCAACAAAGTTCTCTTTCATATTCTTATACTTTCTCTGGTAATGTCCAAGCTCAATTACTGCAACTCCATTCTCATTGGTCTCCCGAAATACCAGTTGCACAGGTTACAATTAGTCCAAAACACTGCAGTTAAATTGCTTCATCGTCATTCCAAATTCAACCACATTACACCACTCTTAAAAACTAAGCATATTCTTCCCGTCTCATATAACATCCCTTTCAAGTACAATATACATCTCATCAAATATTATCTAGTGGTCTTCCTTCCTTTCTTCTTATTTAGGCTTTTGGTTCAATACTCTCCACAAATAACTCTTCTATCATCCCAACAGTTATTAGTCATTCCTTCGTTTCGACAATTATTCCTCAATGTTTATAGGAACTCCTCATTTTCTGTTATGGCTCCCACTCTCTAGAATTCTTTACCTTACTATCTCCGCACTGAAAGCTCATTTTTGACATTTAAGACGCAATTAAAAGCATATTATTTATCTCTGGTATTCTGCTCATAACTCTCTAGATTCCTCTACTTCACTATCTCTGCACTGACAGCTCACTCTTGAAACTTAAGATACAACTTCAGGCTTTCTGAGGAATGTTTGTGTATAAAACAGTAAGATCTAATGTGACCAACATATCAGAGGGTTCCATGGTACCTGAAAGTGTTTTAATTTTTAATAAAAAAATATATGCGGTATCTATGACATAAAATTTGGCAGATGGATCAAAGGTCATCAAAAAGTGATCAATAAATTTGGAAGAAGGTTCCAATATTGTGTCACATAAAGAAACAATAGGGCGACCTGGCGGTTTATCCATGGATTTATGTATTTTAGGCATAGAAAATTGGGGGCTCAAAATCGAAACAGAAAAACATCTAAAAACTGGCCTAAATCGGCACTTGGATGATCAGTGAGACAAATCGTCCAAGTGCCGATAATCGAACCGGGTTTTAGACTTATTTAAAAATGACCTAGGCCTTCACAGTGCTGTTGAACGACCAGAGCTAAAAGGGGCATTTCAGGAGGAGTGTCGAGAGTGAGATTTGGGCAGGATATAGGCCATCCTAGATTTAGTCGTACTGCATGTATAACCGAAAGTTTTACAACACTGCCTAGACGGAACTTGGACGTTGTGACTTAGGCCATCTAAAACTAGGTCTATGTCACAAGAAAGTATCCAAAGTGACCAGATAAGCACTGCAGACACAAAGTACAGACCCACACACACTGCCCCAGTCATCACTGCCCCCCCCAAAAAAAAAATCATAATAACAACTTTACATATCTGCCTCCAGAACATCAGCACCTGGCAGCCTGGCATAGGAAAGCCTAGTAGAGCTGCACAAAAGGTGGCTTAAGTGGTCTTGGGGGTGGGTTAGTGAACCATGGAGAGGAGGACCCAAGCCCATAAGCCACTCTAATCACTGCATTCATGGTGAAAATTATGCACCCCCCAAAAAAACCCTAACCCTTTTGTACTGCCATATAAGTGACTCCTGCAGCCATAAGGGCTATTGGAGTGGTAGATAGGTGTGTCTAGTAGATTCTTGGGGTGTTTTGGGGGCTCACCATGACCTAAAAGGGAGCTGTAGTGAGATGTTTATGTGGGACCCATTTTGTGAAGTTCACAGCAGTGCCATGTAAGGTACCCCACTACTCTGGTGCCATGTCTGGGTGTCCAGTTCATCCCTTTCCTGCCCCTCCTGTGCCCAAATGGTCTTTTTCTAGGCATTTGTGACGGATGAATTTTTGGATAAAAATGGGGTATAAAGATGGATGACTTTGCGGTCTGGGCGATCAGACAGCTGGACGTACAGTTGGACGATTTAAAAAAAAAATGTTGGACGTATTTTTCAAAAATGGACCTTTTCCCGTGTCCGACTTTGGGCGACTTGGGCCCAAAACGGACTTAGACTTTTCTTTTGATTATGCCCATTCACATCTTTTAGGTTGCAAGGGAACCAAATAACGTGCTTCTGCTTTGAAAAGATAACCTTCATCAACAGCTAGGGTGACTATTGTGGTAATCTCCGATCTTAAAAAAAAATCTGTAGGATCAACTTGTAGTTTATAATAATATTTAATATCACTCAATTGACACTGAAACACCATAATTTAATTTTGACATCAAAATTTTCATAAATTTTGTATATGTAGAACAACCAGTTATTTTGAACAGGCATTTTTAGATTGAATGTGCTGTTTGACATAACTTTGGTACATTCTGTGCAACAGTATGTTCGTGTCTACACGTAAAGTTTATTAAGTTTGATGACATCATCACGACATTCACATTTGTGGGAACTCAATGAGAGTGTTGAATGGAATACCACAATTTAAAATTCAGCATCAAATTTTTCATAAATTTTGGATACGCAGTTTGGACAATCAGTTGTTTTTGGACAAGCAGTTTCAAATTGAATGTATTGTTTAATATAACTTAGGCACATTCCATTCAGACATATGTTTGTGCCTACATATAAAGTTTATCAAGTTTGATAACATCAATACGATGTTCACGTCTTAATGGAGCTATTTAGTCCGTTGGATCTCCTGCCTAACACGCCGTTTCCATTTTCATAAATTTGCTTGCAATGCTCAGCAACACAGCTTTAAATTTTGATAGTAGATGATGTTCCGGAATCCAGATGCCATAGATCCCTGAAGAAAGTTGTGAAACGGGGTCCTCATTGGACATGTTTATTGTCATCAATATTAATTCAATTCTCAGAATTTAGGGGCTTGGCTGTATTTTATTTTATTTATTTGGATTTTTATCCCGTCCTCCCAGTAGCTCAGAACGGTCTACAAATGAACATACACAGTGGAGAGTAACTAGACATATAAGTAATACAACAGGTTTAAGTGATTGGACTTATAGATTGTGAAGAGAATTAATACAGGGAAAATACAGCAGAATGAGAGAAGGGGGGAATACAGTAGTTAGTTTAAGGATAGTTATATGTGTTTAGGTACAATTTGTCAGTGGAAAGACTAAGAGAGGATTATACTTGAGTTTGGGGAGGAGATAGGAGAGAGGAGGGGGTGGGGCTTAAGGGGGGGAGTAGACAGGGGAGATCTTTAGTTGAAGAGGAGGGTCTTTACCGATTTACGGAATGTTAATAATGAGTTCTGTTGTCTGAGTTGGGAGGGGAGTTGGTTCCAGAGGTGTGGAATGAAGTGGCTGTAGGATCATTTGTGGGCAGTTTCTGTGAGCAGGGATCTTCCGGGGGGAGTGCATAGGAGTATCTCTGACTTAGAGCGGAGGGTGCGAGTGGGGTTGTAGATGGGAAGCTTGGATTTTATGTAGGAGGGGGTGATGGAGTAGATTCTCTTGTGGGCAATTGCCAGGGCTTTGAAAGTACAGCGTTGGCTAATTGGGAGCCAGTGTTCAGCACGGAGTGCTGGGGAGATGGGATCGTGGTAGTTGAGGTTGTGTAGGAGGCGGATGGCTGCATTTTGGACCCGTTGGAGGCGTTTGAGATTATTTTTGGTTAGTCCATTAAATAGGGAGTTACAATAATCCATTCTGGATAGGACATATGCGTATAGGAGTTGGGCGAGGTCTGGTGTGGAGATGTAGGGTTTGATCCTTTTCAGTTGGCGAAGGTAGTAGAAGGAGGTGGAGACTACTTGGGATATGTGGGCGGATAGGGAGAGGTGTCCGTCTAGGGTTACTCCCAGGCTGCGAACTTGATCTGCTGCCGTTAGTAGAGTGGAGTCCCATGTTAGTGTAGGACGTAGGTATTTGGTGTTTTTGTTTCTGATCCATAGGAGTTCGGTTTTGGAGGCGTTAAGTTGAAGTTTGTTGTTTGACATCCAAGTTTTCATGTCAGTGAGGCAGTGTTGGAGGTTAGCAATTTGGGATGGCCGGTTCTCGCCTAAAGGAAGGAGCAGCTGGATGTCAATTTAAAATACCACAATTTAAAATTGCAAGCAGTTTTTTACTTGGGACACAGCTCTCTCTTTTTTGAAATGATTTCACTAGTTTCAGGTATACATTAATTGGTAGAGTGAAATGATGTGAATTGTGAGTGAAAACAGAGTATTTTAAGCTCACATTTGTCTCTACCCAAGTGGCTGGTGTGCACTTTCAATCAATGACACCTCCTCTTTCACATAAAATTTTTTTTAACAAATTTAAATGATTGTGGTTATTATTAGTTGAGAGCTGTGTCCCCAACTTTACACTTAAAGCATAAATTTGGGGGGTGGTCACGTGACCGGCTACAAGATGGCAGCTTAGCCTGCTCGCTCGCTCCAGCCTTTACCCGAACAACGGACTCCAGCCAGTCTCTCCGTGATATTCAGGTCGGCATACTCTCTCTAAACATCGCTTAATGGCGACCAAACCTTCAAAAATAGACGGAGCGCCTCCATCCAGCTCCTCTGCTCCTCCTAATGCGCCGAAGCGCTCTAAGCACGAGCCTCCGTCTCCCGACAAGGCCTCCTCCTCTAAGTCGCTCGCATCTGGCGCTTCCCTATCTCAGGACCTGCATATTTTACAAGGGCTTATGCAGGAAAACCTAGCAGCGACGGCCGATATAAAATCAGAGTTGAGCATCATTACCCTTCAATTCAAACAATTTGGAGCTCGGCTAGAACTGTCTGAGGAGCGCCTATCCACACATGACACCCAAATCTCTGATATGCAGCGTGGTCTCCGCAAGATGGATCTCATTCAGAGAGACCTAGATGACATGTCTAATCGGATGCGTCGCAATAACGTATGCATTATTGGCTTACCAGAGTCTGTTGAGAAAAATGATATGCTTACATATCTTCATTCACTTCTGCCATCACTTTTGAATATCCAATTTTCACCAGCTCTGGAAATTGAGAGAGCCCACCTGGCCCACCTGCTCAATCCACCTATCCTAGACCTGTAGTTTTTAAACTGCTACGCTACTCACATGCTTTACAAATCTTGCAAGCTGCAAAGGTTAAACAACCTCTCCTTGTTGATTGCAAAAAAATCCTCCTTGTATCAGATCTTTCTAAGAACTCAGCTCATAAGAGAAAAGCATTCCTTGCCATGAGACCTCAACTTAAAAGCATTGGTGCTCAATACGGCTTATATTACCCAGCCAGAATGAGAATTACTTACAGAAATACCACCAAGAATTTTGAGGAGCCTTCTGAACTGCAGAAATACCTGGATGAAACTATTGGAGTCATGACTTGATTTAATTCCGTTTCCTTACAATCCTGGCTGGATGTCACCTGAACCCTCTGTAACTTGCTACGCCTGGGGCTATGCTCGCTTGCTGAGTCTGTCTTGTCCTCACGCGTCCCCATCTTAGATTACTACTTTCCCTCCTCTGCTCACTATACCATTTGTCCCTCCTCATGGCAGTATCCTACCTTTTTCCTTTTCTTTTTGGAGCCTTGCTTTATTTTTTGAATCATTTTCCTTTTTTTCAACTATACCACGAACACCTTTTGGCATTTTATGCCTCTGGACACCTTCTTTTCCTGCTGGCTATTTTTTTTCCATTGAACTCTGTGGCACTTTTCATCAGCTCATCAGTTGATTTTCTAATCACCATGATACTATGTCTACCATAAAACTTGTTTCCCTTAATGTTAAGGGATTATCTAGCCCTGTTAAAAGAAAGAAAATTCTGCATTACTTTAAACATCTGGGAGCAGACATATGCCTCCTTCAAGAGACTCATATCAACTTAATGGAAGCACATAAACTTGTTGGGTGATGGATACAGCACTGTTTCGCTGCACCTGCTATGGGGAAGAAAAACGGAGTGATTATTCTCCTGCGCAAATCCCTCAATTTTCAGCTCTCCATGCATTCCTTTGATCCTATGGGCAGATGGTCTTACATCGAGGGAGCTGTTGATGGTAAACCTTTGAATATACTAAATATATATGCCCCCCAACTCAGATGACCCTTCTTTTTTTCACAACATCCATACCATCTGCAATTCTTCTTTTTCTGATCACACTATCATTGCCAGAGACTTCAACTTTCCGCTGGACCCTTTCATTGACAGATCATCCATGTGCCGCCCTGCCAAACTCTCTCTACTCTCATGCAATCGTATGGATGGTCTGATCTGTGGAGTGTCCTCCATCCTACCACCAAAGACTTCACATTTTATTCAGCGCCACACAAATCATACTCCCACATTGACTATTTTTTAGGATCTAAGGATATTTTGAAACTCACGACCGCAGCCACTATACATGATATCTCTATCTCCGACCATGCGGCCATCTCCTGTTCCCTCCTTTGGAACCACACCAAGTTGCCTCGCACTTGGAGAATGAATAATTTACTTCTCAGTGATGAACATTTTCTATCTCACATCACTACTGAATCCACTGCTTTCTTCTCTGAGAATGAATCTTCCGTATCGAACTATGCTATCCTATGGGAATCTTATAAAGTCTGGTTACGTGGCGAATGTATCAGTTATACGGCATATCGTCTCAAGTCTAAGAAGGCGGATTTACTCCGCCTGGAACAGGAAATCCACAACTTGGAATCTCAACTCTACTGTAAATTCGATACCACTTTTTTAAAATCTTTACAACATCTCAAGTTCCAATATAATGCGATATTCAGCTCCTTTGCCTTGGTCTCCATGTTTCGGCAATCTGCCACGTATTATGCTGACTCCAATAAAGCTGGCCGCCTCCTTGCCTCTTATCTCAAAGGGAAAAGAACCAAACACAGGATATCCCATATCAAATCATCCTCTGGACTCATCCATACTTCGACACAAGACATCCTTAAAGACTTCCATTCCTTTTATGCATCTCTCTACACCTCTGAATCTTCCTGCCCAGACAACATCATCTCGGACTTCCTCCAATCAGCTCAACTTCCATCCATCAACTCATCCCAGCAACATTCTTTACAGCAACCTATTTCTCCAGATGAAATATACAGAGCCATCTCCTCCATGGCATCTTCTAAATCACCAGGCCCTGACGGCCTTCCATCAGAATTCTTTAAGACCTTCTCAACCTTATTGACCCCACATTTGTTATCTTACTACCGCACTGTTGTTGCTTCTCCTGATTGCCTCTCCCACTTTCATGAAGCTAACATCATTGTCTTGCCAAAACCTAACAGAGACATTCAACTTGTTAAAAACTACAGACCAATTTCTCTATTGAACCTGGACTATAAAATTTTTGCAAAAATCTTAGTTCATAGATTAGAACATGTTATGTCTTCTCTCATTCATAGAGATCAAGTTGGCTTTCTGAAAGGTCGCTTTGGAGCTGACAACACTAGATTGTTATGTCATATTATCCACTCCTCCCTATCAAGGGATCAACCTCTCTTAATAGCTTCTCTTGACGCTGAGAAAGCCTTTGACAGGGTCGAGTGGAATTATTTGTTTTGTGTACTTCGACATTTTGGTTTCCCTGTTGAATTTACTCACATGGTTTCCTTGCTGTATAATGCTCCTACTGCTAAAATTATGGTCAATGATGCTTTTTCAGAATCCTTCACTCTACACAGGGGGACTCGCCAAGGGTGCCCCCTGTCTCCTTTATTGTTTAACTTAGCCCTTGAGCCTCTCCTTGATCACATTAGACTATCTTCCTCCATTAAGGGCATCACTTTTTCTGATCTTGAATTTAAATTATCTGTCTATGCGGATGATATCCTTCTATATCTTTCTGATCCTGAATAGTCTTTAGCCTCCCTCATAGATCTTATCTCCCGTTTCTCTCCAATGTCTGGATATAAGGTCAACTGGGATAAGACTGAGCTTATGCCTGTTAATGATACTTGCTCTCCTTTTACTCTTTCCTCTTACCCATTTACATGGATCACTACAGGCATGAAATATTTAGGAGTACCCTTTGATAGAGATCTGAGGATTACCTCTAATCTTATCATGACTAAAACTGTCACCATCGTACAAAATGCTCTGTCTACTTGGTCTCCCCTCCACCTTTCTTGGTGGGGCAGACTTGACACTCTAAAAATGATGGTGGTCCCGAAAATTACCTATATGTTTACCATGTTCCCTCTTCTTTTTCCTCCCTCCTTTTAAAAACAGATAGAAAAACTCCTTTTCGATTTCCTATGGAATAACAAACCCCATAGAATATCAAAACATAAATTGAAATCTCTAAAATCCTTAGGGGGAGTAAATTTCCCAGATCTTCTCCTCTATCACAAAGCCTTTCTCTTGAGACAGGGATCTGAATGGCTCCATTCATCTGATATCTCTCCTCTCCCTAATTGGCTAAGGCTCGAAATGACTCTTCTACATCCTATCCCCCTCCTTAGACTTGTAGGCTCTACTCACCTCCAGACTAAATCTCGCAATCCTATACTTCTCGCTTCTTTTCAGACTCTTCAAGACTTGGACCGTATCTTGGAGCGTCCTTGGAATAGATCCACTCTTTGTCCTCTCTGGAGGAATTACTTATTCTTGATTGGGAAACGGCAATTTGCCTGGTCCTCTTGGTTCACCTATCACATTTGGGATGTTGCCGCTCTACGTCATTCAGATGGCTCCTGGCTCAACTTCCATGAGCTACAATGTAAATATGACCTGCCTGACTCTCATTTCTATCAATGGTTACAGCTACGTTCCGTACTACGCAAATCCAATCTTGATCTGAGTGATAGCACTTCCTTACCCACACTATTCACAATTTCCAACCAATTTCGAACTTTGGGCCATTCGGCTTCCAAATATTATAAACTTCTTAAAGAAGTACACTACCCACTCCCTCCCTCAGTGAAAAAATCTTGGGAGGAAGATATTGGTTGCCCAATCTCAGACCAGGCTTGGACCTCCTATATAAACTCTGTTTTCCACTCCTCTAGATCTGCCTCAATTACGCAAAGTCTCTTTTTCCTATGCCACAGAGCTCAATGGACCCCGATTAAATCGCATCGAATTAATCCCAAATTCTCTGAAGCTTGTTGGACGTGTAATACCGCTCCTGGTTCCCTTAAACACCTACTATTCCTCTGTCCCTCTATACAAACTTTCTGGTCTTCCATATGGAAGACTATCTGCTCTCTTTTCCATATAGATGTGTCCCTCTCATACCAGATGTTATTGCTTAAATCATCTGCTCTTCCTTTCAACTTACCAAATGATGCTACATATCTTTTTGATATTCTTATTTCTCTAGCCCTGAAACTTCTTCTTAGTTCCTGGAAAGATCTTTCTAGAGTGTCCTCGACCCAATGGTGGAATCTTGTATGTTTGACATATAGATATGAGATGTACTTGGCCAAGAAAAATAATAGACTAACCCACTTTCTTGACAACTGGAACCCTCTTACGCTCTATTTGCAAGGCTCCGATCCTTAGTCTCTCCTTTTCTTTTACTTTCTTTTTCTTCTCTTTTCTTTCTTCTCTTTCCTTTTATTTTTCTTTCCCTCCTTTCCATAGCTTGTTTTACCTTCATGCGAGTTCTTCTCATCTGTGTTTATTATAGTTGTAACATGTGGACCTGTTTACTGTTTTTGTAACAGCAAGTATTCAGTTGTATTTTCTTGACTCGCATGGTATGTTGCTCCATGCAATTGTTTTCCCATGTTTTGTGAAAATTTTCAATAAATAAACCCTGACTTAAAAAAAAAGCATAAATTTGGGTGTACGATTTATAGACTAACAGAGAGGAAAAGTGTATAACATGCATAGTAATTAACTGTAATGCATAATGAAATGAGTGCTATAAGGAATCTTGCTTTTAGGGCAATGCAGTGATCTATCTTGAACTGCCTCTGAGACACACTCAGTAAGTCTACTTTGTATGCTAATGAAAAGTGACTGAGCATGTATTTTCTTTTTATGCATTTTTGTGGATCACATGTAAAGGTTCTGGCATTATGAATGGAGAAACTTAGAAATAATTCTTTTTGATGCAGAAACCAAAGAGGCACTTCCTGAGGAAACATGAGAAACACCATAAAGAAGATTTGGCAAGCTTTCTAGACAACAAGGAATTATTTCATTTCCCATGAGCTTATATCACACTTTCTACTTGGTGAATTCCCCTGAAGTTTGTAGGTAATAAAAGGGAACATGTTAATACCTTAAAATGTACTGTCAATAATGCTGTCTTTGTACAACCTATCCTGTTCCTTTCTTTCAGTTTTCTTATCAGCTAAGCACAGCAAAACCATAACAATAGCAAAATGGATCCAGTTTTCATTCTTGGAAACTCATACGGTGGCTGATGTGAAATGACTCTCTAGTCTCAATCTTTTTAAAGGTGGACTATAAATTTAAAAAACTATAAACTATAGTGGATAGAATTCAACAGTCAATGGTCAATTTTAGAAAGTCATTTAAATTCCAAAGTATACATGATGAAATGACAATGCATATTTTGCCAGCAGGTGTTATAGGGCAAGGGTGTCAGAGTCCCTCCTCGAGGGCCGCAATCCAGTCGGGTTTTCAGGATTTCCCCAATGAATATGCACGAGATCTATTTGCATGTACTGCTTTCATTGTATGCTAATAGATCTCGTGCATATTCATTGGGGAAATCCTGAAAACCCGACTGGATTGCGGCCCTCAAGGAGGGACTTTGAAACCCCTTATATGGGGGACAGTTTGGGAGTTTTAAAGTGTGTACATAAATGATAAAATATCTTACCCCTCCCCCTTTTATGAAGCCGCATTAGGCTTTTTTAATCGCCAACCACAGCAGTAAAATCTCTGTTGCTCATAGAATTCCTAATGTGGCTTCGTGAAAGGGGGAGTTAATTAATACAGGGCAGACATTAACAGCTGTGATTTACGCAAGTATTTTATTAAGATACACAGATATAGATATAGCGGAATTAGAAAAGGTTCAGAGAAGGGCAATTAAAATTATATATTTCTTTTTTTTTTGTAAATCTTTATTAAATTTCCAAACTACCATAGTACAAACAAACAATTTCAATACACTTAAGTTTACACGAAATGCACATTAAATTTATAGACATTAATGTACAACTATTTCCCCCCTCCACCAAATAATCAGAAAAAGTACATACCTACAGGAAACCCTCCATATATTCCCCGAATGAAATTCCAATGCAAACCCCCCCCCCCCCCCAACACACACACACACCTACCCTGGATGTGTATGCTTAAGTGTCAGTAAAATAAAATCAGTTATCATTCCTTACAGAACTTAGTCAACGGTTCCCAAACATCCATAAATTTCTTATACCGTCCCTGTTGTACAGCCATTGAACGTTCCATTTTAAAAGTATAACAGAGAAATTCCTACCAGAAAGTGTAATTTAATCTATCCCAGTTCTTCCCATTCCTCAAAATGAGTTGTATGGCAACCCCTGTCATTATAAAGAGAAGTTTATTATTTCGGGCAGATATTTGGCTTTTAGCCCTCATTAACGTACCAAATAGGATGGTATCGTACGTCAGTGCCACTGGATTTTCTAATATATTGTTCACTTGATCCCAAATAGATCTCCAAAATTTAAGTATCAAGGGACAATAGTATAGTAAATGATCCAAAGTCCCAGCTTCAAGAAGACAATGCCACCATCTATTAGACTTTGAGCTATCTAATGTCTGTAAACGAAAATTATATATTTCTGCTGATGAGCTTCACGCAGGAAACAAAAAAGAGTGGGAGGGAATGTTAAAGCTAGAAAGGAGGGGAACTTGAGGGCGAGCTGAAGGATTTGAAGAGACCTGTACAGACCTCAGACTCAAACGCAGCAAATTGACAAAGATCTGATTGCAGGTATCCAAAGGTTTGGAAGGAAAGAGGAGGTGCTGCTGTTTTGCGATTTCAATCTGCAGGATGATGACTGGAAAGTTCCATCAACGGAATTGGAAAGAAGTAGAGAAATTGTGGTTGCTTTTCAAGAGGCTCCATTTGGACAAATGGGACAGAACCCACGAGGGAAAAATGATATTGGATCTGGTACTCACAAATGGGTAGAGTATCTCTAATATTCGAGTGGAGGGAGGCCACATAAAACTCAAAGGCCTCCTTTTACTAAGGTGCACTAGGATTTTATCGCGAGGAATAGCACGCACTACATTGCCGTGCGCGCTAGACCTTAATGCCGGCATTGACCTGGCATTAGTTCTAGATGTGTAGCGTGCAGTAATTTCCTGCGTGTGCTAAAAACGCTAGCGCACCTTTGTAAAAGGAGCCCAAAGTCCTAGATTTCAAACATATAGGGCTCTTTTTATGAAGGTGTGCTAGCAGTTTTATTGCACACACTGGATTAGCGCATGTTGCGCTATTCTGCGCGTTAAGGCCCTAGCACACCTTCGTAAAAGGAGCCCATAGACTTCAATAAAATGGAAGGGTACCTGAAGGAAGAGCTGTTAGGATTGGAGGACACGAGAGAAGTGGAAAACAGTGGTCTAAGCTGAAAGGAGCAATAAAAATGAGTACTGCCTTTTATGTGAAGAAAATTATTAAAAACAAGAGAAAAAAGGAAACTGATATGGTTCTCCAAACTAGTGGCGGAGAAAATAAAGGCAAAAGAGTTGGAATTTGTGAAATATAAAAAAAAATCATGAGATGTACAGAAAGGACTACCAGATGAAACTGAAAACAGCCAAGAGAGAGATACGCCTGGCAAATGCGCAAGCGGAAGAGCAAATGGCTAAAAATGTAAAAAAAGGGAGACAAAATTTTTTTTCAGATATATTAGTAAAAGGAGGAAGATGAAAAATGGAATTGCGAAACTACAGGTTTGGGGATTGAAGGAGAGCAGATGTGGTGCCAATCACAAAAGTGGTCGCAGAGCTGAAGCGGGAAACTACAGGCCAGTAAGCCTCACTTCGGTTATTGGAAAAATAATGGAAGCATTGCTGAAAGAAAGGACAGTGAAATTCCCATAATCTAATAGGTTACAGGATCCAAGGCAACATGATTTTACGAATCTGCATGAATTTTTTGATTGGGGGACCAGAGAATTGGATCAAGGACATATGCTAGATGTAATTTACTGAAATTTCATAGGAAGTTCTTGAATAAACTTGATGAGCTGAAGTTTTGGACACAAAGTGGTGAACTGGATTATAAATTAGTTGACGGACAGTAGATGGAATCTAAGCATAGTACTGGGCAAAGTTCTAGGTTTCTGGACCAGAAATATCTAAGAAAAAGAACAATTTAAATTAAATCATTTATAGAGAGTGTATGGTTTGTCAGGTCTTTATCTGCCATCATATGCTATGTTACAATGACAAAATGAAGGAAAGGAGACATTGGAGGAGAGGGACAGCTGAAAGAGTGGAAGAGGTGATGGGTGATAGGGAATAGGCAGGGCTGATGCCCTAGGCAAAATGTCAGCCAATTAATTTTCAGGTGCCTAGGGCATCAGCTTTCCCCATCAAGATTTTGAGATATAATTAAACTGTACAATCCTGATCACCCTACAACATTCTATTTTTAAGAAAAAGGATAATTGGACATCATATTTTTAAATATTAAGCTTTGTTTTGCAGGTAAAAATATGCTGCTTGTTCTTTGAGTTACTATAGTCATCAGGATTTGTTATTTTGCTTTGACCACACTGAGGACAAAGAGAACATAAGAACAGCCTTACTGGGTCAGACCAATGGTCCATCAAGCCCAGTAGCCTGTTTTCATGGTAGCCAATCTAGGTCCCTAGTACCTGGCCAACATTCCATGCTACCGATTCTAGGTACCTAGTACCTGGTAGCAACATTCCATGCTACCGATCCAAAGCAAGCAGTGGCTTCCCCCATGCTTGTATACATGAGGAAACACAACTCAGGCCAAAAAGCATTCCTTCACTTTAGTTGTCATAGATAAGTCACATTTTATACAGAATGTACAGATTGGAATTGAGAGATCCAGATCCGGGATGCGATCAGTTCCATTGGTATTTGAGAAAAGGATCTGCTGACACAGAGCTTTTTGAAAAATATCTGCAGGAGGGCACTTTGTATTTGATGGCACATATGAGTAGCCATCTTATAAATATACTTGTTGAAAAAAATGAACTCCAACAAAAAGAGGCACTGGAGATGTCAAATCCAACCGAATGGTCAGAAATCCTTTATTTGCAGTTTGTATCAAAGTTTAAAACAAGCAAAGTTCCAAAGACAAAGACCCTTTTGGAACTTTGCTTGTTTTAAATTTGATACAAACTTCAAATTAAGGATTTCTGACCATTTAGTTGGATTTGACATCTCCAGTGCCTCTTCTTGTTGGATTTGCTTTGCTTCAAGGCATGGCACCTTCTTTCCCCTTCCCTCTACGAAAAAAATGAACATGAAGTCTGCAGCTTCCATGTGGAGGTGAAGGCACTTGTTTGTGGAAGTGGCACCTCTTCCACATGTAGGCCCAAATTCTGTATAGGACGCCCGGGAGAGGTGTCCTATACAGAATCGGGCCTACACAAAACCCTGATTCTGTAACCGGCATCCATGTTACAGATGCTGGTTAGAGAATCGGGTTAGATTAGACACGGCAGTTACACTTATCGCGGCAAGGGATATATATAGCGGCCGCCTGTCCAATCGCCGGCAGGAGGAAGCCCAACTCCTCCTGTCGGAACCCTGGACCCCCCCTCCCCCCAAACTGGTAATCGCAGGCAGGAGGATGCCCAACTCCTCCTGCCGGAACCCCCCGGACCCCCCCTCCCCCCCAAACTGGTAATCGCCGGCAGGAGGATGCCCAACTCCTCCTGTCAGAACCACCAGGACCCCCCTCTCCCCCCTGCTGGAACCCCCCTGGACCCCCCCCAAACTGGCAATCGCTGGCAGGAGGATGCCCAACTCCTCCTGCCGGAACCCCCCGGACCCCCTCCGGACTCCCCATGCTAACGACGACCCCCCCAACTAACCTCCCTCCCCCAACTAACCTTTAAATGTTAGTCGGCTGGACGGGTCTTGCTGCCGTCCAGCCGACAGGCCCGCCTCGTGGAAATGAGACAGGCCCGCCCCTTCCTGGCCCATCCCCGCTAAATCTAAGGCTTGATTGGCCCAGGATCTAGAAGCCTGGACCAATCAGGCCTTAGGCATAGCGGGTCCGCCCATCCCCACTAATCCTAAGGCCTGATTGGCTAGGCACCTGGGCCAATCAGGCCTTAGGATTAGTGGGGATGGGCGGACCCGCAATGCCTAAGGCCTGATTGGTCCAGGCTTCTAGAGCCTGGGCCAAATAGGCCTTAGATTTAGCGGGGATGGGCCGGGAAGGGGCGGGCCTGTCTCATTTCCACGAGGTGGGCCTATCGGCTAGACGGCAGCAAGACCCGTCCAGCCGACCAACATTTAAAGGTTAGTTGGGGGAGGGAGATTAGCTGGGGGGGGGTCGTCGTTAGCATGGGGGATCCGGAGGGGTTCCGGGGGGTTCCGGCAGGAGGAGTTGGGCTTCCTCCTGCCGGCAATTACCAGTTTGGGGGGGAGGGAGGGTCCGGGGGGTTACGGCAGGATGAGTTGGGCATCCTCCTGCCGGCGATTACCAGTTTGGGGGGGGGGGGGTCCGGGTCCAGGGTTCCGGCAGGAGGAGTTGGGCATCCTCCTGCCAGTGATGGGACAGGCGGCCGCGGCCGCTATACTTATTGCAGCAGGGAGATCTCTTGCCGTGATAAGTATAGCGGCCGCGTCTACTTACAATGTAGACCAGCATTTTGCTGGCCTACATTTTAAGCGTCTCTTCCTCTACTATGGAGACACGTAGGGCCGCCTAGGTTCGCCTAAGGCCCTTAGGCGAGCTTAAGCATCTTGCGGGCCTCCCTAGGCTCCCGGAGGCGCCTTCAATATAGGCGGCCTGCCTGGGGAGCATTTTTTTTTTAAACTTGCATCCCGATTGGCTGATTAGACAGCTGTAGGACGCCTACAGCTGCCTAAAATCGGGACGCACTTTGTAGAATCAGGGCCGTAGTGTCCCCATTTTACAAATCTACATGCATAAGTGTCGCCAATTAAGTATTAATGTTTCCTTTTAAAGGTGCAACGAAGGAGCACCCAACAATTCCACAGGTAAAAAGGAAAAAAAAACCCTGAAAACTGTGGAGTCGATGTTCTTGGTTAAAAGTTAAAAAGTTTATTAATACATGTGATGAAGTCCCAATGATGGGGCTAAATTCCAGTGCTTGTACAAACAATGTAAGTGGTGAGACGTAAAATGAAACACGATCATGTTTCTTTACATGACACATCCATCATTTATCATTCTTTACAGACACACATCTTTTGGACATTTTCTTTCCACTCTCTCATTGTTCATGCATACATACATTTTTTTATAGGACCCTTGAGGAAGGTGGACCATGTCAGGTCCACCCTACATAGGTCTACACTCCACATTGGCTTTGGTTGCTGTCTCCTCATCACTTGCATCATTTGTGCTTGCATTGGATTTTAGCACCATCATTGGGACTTCATCATATGTATTAATAAACTTTTAACTTTTTAGCCAATAACATCGACTCCACAGGTTGTTTTTTTTTCCTTTTAATAGTTAATAGTTTATTATTTATAGTCCACCTTTAACAAGGCAGATTACACCCTTACATACGTAATAAATATACAATATGATGTAAAATTTTTGTAATGCAGAAAAATATCTCAAATGATCCTCTATTACAACGAAACATCCATAGTCATATTTCATTTTACAATATAAATGATGCTTTTAAAGGTGGACATAAACAATGGAAGATTAAGGTAAGTGACTCCCTTAATCCCTGGTGTAAAGCCTTGCTGTAAGGAGCATGTTTTAAAACCTTTGAGCTGCTGGAAAGCCTGTCATGGATTTTCCCCATACATGTAATAGATTTCATGGATCTTTGCCCATTGTAATAGATTTCAGTCCTCATCAAGCCACAGGCAAACCGTGCCCAAACTTCACCCTTTTAAAACCTCTTCAGGATATGGATTTCCATAAGATAATAACTTTCTAAAATTGGCATTTGCAAGTATACCCAAATACACATATAAATGGAACTACAGTATTTACATCTGGATAGGTTTCTAAAATAAGGGCCTAAATTACTTGGGACGGGTTTACTTCAAGCTGGTCATTCTGCCCTCCGGACCTTTTTGGAGAAGCTAAGTACTCTTGTTCTTTTTTATTTTGTTCATGTTTGAGCCAGCCCAGTTGATTTTGGACGCCACTTGACCCCCGGACGGGGGAAAGAGACAGTTGAACCAATTCACTGCATTTGAGTGATTTTTTTCATTCATTTCTTTACTTCACTTTTCACTTTTAGCACATTTGTGCACTAATTAAATTCAGGTGGGAAACCCAGGGATGTTTCACAAGTAATACCGGTACCCTTTCTGGGTTTTGATTGTGACAGCTGGTGCTCTAGGGACTTGTTCCCGCTGCAAGCTGTGAGACTGAGGGTTTCTCACTCACATTCATTATTAGTTGTAGGTCGGTTTGTTTTGGTTCAGCTGCCTCTACCCTTCATCCTGTTTTTGGGTCAGGGGAGACTTTTTGTTCTTGCTTATTTGTAGTTTTCCCTATTTTGGGTTCTTGTATTGTTCATTGTAGTAGCAATTTTGCATTTAATTGCCAATACAGAATTCACATTTAGCATTTACTGTATTTTTATGTAGTGAATCCTAGTTATTTTATGTGCCGTTACCTTAGTGACGAGTTATTGTTATATTTGATTATTTGATATGTTATTTCAATGATTTGTTTTTGCATGTTTTGTATTGATTAAGTGTGTTTTTGTACTCTCTCCCCTTGGAAGAGGTGAGTTATAAATGAAATTAGCCATAACAATAAACTTTATATCACTGGGGTAACAGTCAATAGCCCACATTGCTGCAAATTTACAAAGGCGAGCTACTTGCATAGTTTGCATTATCTATTTTTGTTATGCATGTGGTTTTCTCCACCCCTTTAGCTTAGTGAAACTAGGTGGGTGTATCCAGTGGTGTAGCGAGGGTGCGTGGTACCCATCCCCCGCCCTCTTCTCTGCCCCCACTTCCTTTCCCCACACCTTTTTAATTTTCCAGGCGTGAGGAACATCACAAACCTGCTGCCCGAGTTGTGTTGGCTATCCCTTTGATGTTACTTCCTAGGCGCAGGGCCCAGAAAAGACGTCGGAGGGAGGCGACACCAACACGGGCCGCAAGTTCATAATGCTGCTCACACAGGGAAAATGAAAGAGGTATGAGGGAAGGGGTGAATGTGTGCTAAGTTTCTCCTTTCTCTGGGCTTTGCTGCTGGACTATACAGTACTAATATGGTACAAAATTTTATATTAACAAGTTATTTCCTTCACGTGGTCTCAGTTAAGATAGGATGATGTATATAATATGGTTCCAGTACTATTTCATTAATGGCATGATCTTTTTTTTTTTTAGGCAAACATGACTCTATCATTCCATTGGTGCATATGTTTACTTTTTCTGATCTGTGACCCTTCAGAGTTCCTTGCTGTGACCCAGAGTAACAGGACCTTGCCATGTGATGTGATACAAAATGGCTCCTCTGTAATATTTGACTGTAGCGCCCGCCAGTTGACCACAATACCTCTGCCAATTAAATATCGAGCAGATTCCACCAAATTAAACCTTTCAGAAAACAATATTAGCACCATCTCTGCCACATCTTTCCTGAACTGGATTAATCTTACAAAAATAAATCTAAACTGGAAATGTAACGCAAGAGCAATAATTGGAAATACAAACAAATGTATAACAGAGACAAGCATTTCAGATAGAGCTTTCTCAAGTCTGACAAATCTTAGTCAGTTGCATATCGATGGTAACGTTCTCTCCAAAATACCAGTTGGAATGCCATCAAACTTAACCTTGATGAGCTTACAGTACAATAAGATTGTCTCCATCAGAAAAATACATTTCTCAAATCTCACACAATTAAAAAAACTCTATTTGAGTCACAATTGTTACTTTAGCAATCCATGTGGAAACCCCTATAACATAGAAAATGACGCTTTTTCAGATTTACAAAATTTGGAAGTATTGGCACTCTCATTTAACAACTTAACCCAAGTCCCTTCTAATCTGCCCTCAACCTTGAAAGTACTTTATCTCAGCAATAACAGGATAACAAATATTAGTAAAGATGCCTTTGAGAATCTGACTAATTTAGAAGTTCTTCACTTGAGTGGGAATTGTCCAAGGTGCTTTAATGCGGCTTATCCATGTGAGCCTTGCAGTGGAAATGCAGCTATTCAGATTGATCCTCATGCTTTCCGGAATTTGAAAAATTTAAAGAAACTAAGCCTTGCCAGCACATCACTTAACAGAATAGAGCCTACTTGGTTTGAAAACACAAGAGACTTGGAGGTGCTGAATCTTGTACTTAATAATCTGAAAGCGGAAATTAGCTCTGGAGATTTTCTGGTCAAGCTACCATCCTTAAAAGTGCTTGACTTATCTTTCAATTATGAAAGGCAAGTTTATTCACAATATCTTAATCTTTCTAAAAATTTCTCCAAACTGACCTCCCTCCAGCAGCTGCATATAAAAGGTTATGTGTTCAAAAATCTTGACAGTGAGCACCTGCAACCACTCAAAAATCTTCCTGAGCTAAAAGTCCTAAACTTTGGGGTCAACTTCATCAAACAAATTGACTTAACTATATTTCAACATTTCTCTAATCTAACTACAATTAGCTTGTCTGAGAACAGAATAACTCCATACACAGGAGGCAACAGGTCATTAACTGGTGAATCATTCAAAAATCATCTTGTAATTCAACGCCGTTCAGTAGATAATTATATTGGTCCATATTTGGCAGTAATGTCTAGTGATTACCAGTACAATTTTTCAAATCCTTTAACTAAGCCCCAGTGCAGTTCATATGGCAAAACATTAGATCTCAGTCTAAACAACATCTTCTTTATTGACCCTCAACAATTTGCAGGTTTTCAGGACGTAGCATGTTTGAATTTGTCTTTTAATGGTATTGGGCAACAGTTAAATGGCACAGAATTTGTGAACCTGCCAAACCTATCGTATTTGGATCTTTCATACAATAAGCTAGATTTGGCTTCAAATTTTGCTTTTGAAGAGCTTCCACGACTTGAAGTACTAGACCTCAGCTACAACGTCCACTATTTTGCAGTCAGAGACATTACTCATCGTCTGGCATTTATTGAAAACCTTCCCAATCTCAAAGTTCTAAATCTCAGCTACAGTGAGATTTCTACCCTAACAGAGGCATGTGTTCACAGCATGTCCCTAAAGGAATTAGTCTTTAAAAGCAACCGTCTTGATATCATGTGGGGAAATGGAGATCTAAGATATTTACATATTTTTACAGCCTTTCTGAACCTGGAACATCTTGACATATCACTCAATAAGCTTAAAGATATACCTATGAAAGCATTTCCACAAAACCTTACTCACTTATACTTGAACAACAACAAACTGGCTGATCTCCAGTGGGTTGAGTGTCAGCAGTTTAAGAACCTGAAGGTGCTTGACCTGAGCGAAAACAGTCTGTCAGCTATAACCATTAAGTTAGGCAACTATACACAGTCCTTGGAAACTCTTCTACTACAGAAAAACAGGATTTCAGTGCTTGCAGACACGTTTCTTGAGGGAGTCAGCAGCCTTTCTTATCTCGATCTAAGTTACAATCAGCTGCAGGTCGTAGATGAATGGATATTTTCAACTGAGAATGAAAAGAACTTAACTTTGTTATTGAAAGGAAATCCATTTGAATGCACATGTGAAACTGACAAATTCATAGACTGGATATACAAAACCAATGTTATCCTGCTGCGCCTGGCATCAGATGTCATTTGTGAATCTCCTCGACAAAAAAAGGGAACCACTGTCATATCATTAGATCTGAGCACCTGTGCATTGGAAACTCTAGCTATTATGCTGTTTTTCTTATCATTCCTTGCCATCACTGGCACTATATTAATAGCAGTTATGAAGCACTTGTTTTATTGGGATGCTTGGTATGTTTTTCATTTTTGCATGGCAAAATTTAAAGGTTATAAGTCACTGGCTATGTCCGAGAGTCTTTATGATGCGTTTGTAACCTATGATACCAGAGATGTGGCTGTCACTGACTGGATCATGAATGAACTGAGAGTTCATCTGGAGGAAAAGGAAGAAAATAAAGTTTTCCTGTGTTTGGGCGAACGAGACTGGGAGCCAGGAAAAGCTATCATAGACAACCTTACTGAAAGCATTCATCGAAGCAGGAAGACAATATTTGTCCTTACGGAAAACTACGTCAAAAGTGGGAACTTCAAAACGTCCTTCTATCTGGCGCTGCAGAGATTAATGGATGAGAACATGGATGTGATTGTTCTCATTCTCCTACAGCCGGTCCTACAGCATTCCCAGTACCTGCGGTTGAGGAGGAAGCTATGTAAGAGTTCCATACTAGAGTGGCCCAGAAATCCACATGCGAAAGACTTTTTCTGGCAAAGCCTAAAAAATGTTGTGCTAACAGAGAACTGTAGGAGGTATAATAGTTTGTACAAAGATTCTCTCACATGTCAGTAATGAAAAAATATGTTTCACAAGTTATAGACAGTTTGTAATTTGTATGCACTTTGTATGTAATTTGTTCTTGCTCACTACAATAGACAAGGAAAATAATAGCCATATTGGGTCAGACCAATGTACCGTCTAGCCCAATATCCTGCTTCCAACGGTGGCCAATCCAGGTAGAAACTCAAATAGTAGCAACATTCCATACTACCAATCCCAGGGCAAGCAGTGGCCTTCCCCACATCTATCTCAATAGCAGACTATGGAACTTATATGCACCAAGATGTCACTGTGTGGAAGATAGGAAAGCAAATGGGAGAGCAGTTGGGATTTTGGGAACTAGGGAGCCTACAACGCTTTTAGAAAACTCATAAAAACTGCCTTATTCGCTAGATATTGTGACAGGGAAGCTCCTGTCACAGTGAAAACTACTGCTAAAACTCCCCAAAATGCAGCACAGGGCTCTGTAAAACCCGGCATGGAGCCAGGACAGCTGGCTCAGCCAAGAGAATGCAAGCCAAGGCAGGTCCCAGCACAGCTGAAGAGCCAGTTAGGGAAGGCTCTGAAAACCACTAATTTCCCCTATCACTCCTTTCCCCAAGTCAGGGAGAAACCTGAGACCAATTTGGAGAGGGGTGGAGTCAGACCCGGGAGTTTGCCTTATAGGCAAAGTCAGTTGGGGTGGAGGAAGGAGGACATAGCTGACTCTGATGAGAGAAGCCAAACCACTCAAGGAGATTCCAGGTCACGGAGGGTGCCTAAGCCCCAGCATGAGCGTATGGCAGGAAGCCAGCACCTAAGGAAAGGTGGTACAGCACTTGGGAGGTACAGTGACTGGCAGCTTAAACCCCAGAGAGAAGGGCTGGGAAATTATCCCCAGGGAAAGGCTGCAGACATTTTGGCAGACCTGCAGAAAGGGGGATGGGATGCACAGCCTGGGAGAAATGAGGAAATGCTAAGCCAGAGTTCCCATGAGGGTGAATGGGAAATGTGCAATGTCCCGAGTGATAATGTAAGTGAAGAGGACATGGACCTGGGGGGATACAGTATGTGAAAGTCCTCAGCTAATCTCCTGAAGAACGTTCTCCAATTGTTTCTTTGTTTCACCCGGAAGCCAGAGCATTGCTGGCAGAGCTAATTAGGTGAGAAAAACGTGTCTGAAGATAAAGAGAGCTGAGAGGGGAAAAGGCCTGACACAAGCCGTGCTCAGCTATAAAGCCAGAAGGTGTTGAGGTCCAGAGAGATCAGTAAATCCCAGTGGGGATACGAGCCGAGGAAGGCATTGAACTGATATAATATTTTGATTTTATAGTATTTTTCCTTTTGATAAGGAGGGGCAATCCAGCTCCTCAGTAAAACACCTGAGACTCACCTGGACTGTGATATAATAGCGTGCAGGATGCACCCAAAGGACTTTAACAAACCAATGTGAATGTTTTCTTTTTGCTTCTGTTTTCTTTTCTTTGTACTTTGGGACACTAATAAACCTGGTACTGTTTTTCAAGGAATCCGGTATCCGGGTCTTCCTTTCACCACCATATAAAAGGCGTCCTAAAATTCTTGCTTGTGGTCCGAGCCGGAGTTTCCCACCTACTCGGGGACGGGCACGGCCACAATATATCACCTAAACAGAATCTGCACCGAACTCTTTTTTCTTTTCTCGTCTTCCCTATATGCCCCCTCTGAAATCCTAATCAAACTGTATTTTGTAATTTCTGGACCTTTCATCTAAAATATCCCCTCTGAAAATTCTTAACAAACTGTATATTGTAATATTTGATGTATTTTTTTGTAATATTTGCTGTATTTTTTGTAATTCGCGACCTCTCTCAAACAGGTCCTCTCGGAAATTTCTTAGCAAACTGTATATTTTATTTTTCGCTTTCTTAAAGTTTCTGTACTCTGTATTTCCTCTGACTATCTGCATATTGTAATTAGCTGAATGTCCAGCTCTTTTGATTGTAAACCACCTAGAAGTCGCAAGATTGTGGCGGTATAGAAGAATAAAGTTATTATTATTATTATATTTTAACTGCTGTTATCACATCCTCTGGCAATGAATTCCAGAGCTAAACTATTATTGAGTGGAAAAAATATTTCTTCCTATTTGTTTTTCTATGTGATGTCATTGAGTGTCCCCTAGTCTTTGTAGTTTTAAAAGAATAAAAAATCAATTCACTTTTACACATTCTACTACACCACTCAGGATTTTGTCGACTTCAATCATATCTCCCCTCAGCTGTCTCTTTTCCATGCTAAAGAGCCCTAATCACTTTAGCCTGTCTTCATATCAAAAGAATTTCATCCACTTTATCATTTTAGTCACTCTTCTTTGAGCCTTTTCTAACTTTAGATATTACAAAGTAGAGGATATCTTGATGAAGCAATCAGGATTTTTTAATTGAGGGGCAGAAAGAGGAGGCAAAACTTTGTTAGATTTAAAGGAATCAGTTTCAGTCTCTCAAAGAAAAGAGAATGGCAGACAGACCCAGTCCTGGAAGGCAGTTTTAACCTGGTACTGACCTGAGGTGGGATACATTTGTGACATAGGAGTCAACTTTTCACAACTATCGGGGATGCTGAACCCATCACAAATTACCCATAGAGACAAAGTGAAGGCATTTGTTCAATATTGGGGATGCTGGGTCCTATGTGTAAAGGGATGTTTTAAAAAAACTGGAGTTTTAGTGCCCTGTTAGTGAAAGAAGATGCCGACTGGGAGCAGGAGGAGGCAGCCTGTCTTGCTGTCTGATGCTGTACTGGGACCAGCAGAATTGGAGTCAAACGGTAAGGGCCGCCGATGTGGAAAATGCCAGTAGGGAAAGCCTTCCTGTGAACCTGGAATTGTCATGTGTGTGCATAAGGCCCAGGCCACAGGAAGGCAAGGGATGAAGCTGTTTGTGATAAGAATGAGGCTTGGGTTTTCACTGTGGCTGGCGTGTACATATACGTAAATATGCATGATGACATCAGGCACATGTGCGTGAATGCAGGCTCATGGTGGGAACTGGGAGATCTAGTTTTTAAGTTGTTTCAAGCCCAAATGGGCTCCAGAAGGAGTGTCGAGGAGCCTTGGAGGTAAGGCTGGGGAAGCCTGGGAAGGCTTTCCCTGGCCTGCTGAGGGAAATACCTGGGGGTTTCAGGCAAGTCCCTTAAGATGAACTTAAACTTGAACGATACAGTGCAGGAAACAACATGGGGGTACAGTTTGGTTGAACATAGAGGTATCAGATCAGAAAATAATAGGAAGATACAGTATTGCATAACAGGTAGATAAAATGTGGAGTCCAGGATAAGCTTGAAGTTACATTGTAGTGATTTTGTGGTGAGTGTTAGCTGAATAATTTTTACATTAAATTACACTGGTCAACAAGCATTTTGCTGCTGGAGTTCTGTCACCTGTACCTTAACAAGGGCCACATTCTGACTCTAAATCTAAGTTATGCGTCAGTTTGTGTTTATATCATTTTCATCATAATGCTACCGTGAAGTGTTCGTATTTTACTGTTTCTGTAACACAATACTGTATTTTAGAACAGCTCATCGATCACATATACCAGTAATTTTAAAGTTTATACTAAAAAAGTGATTGTTTTTCTACCTGTGAATTTTTATATTTTGTTTGTTTTTGTCTAAGATATTATAATTATTATAAACAGATGAGGTTGTGTTAACCATCCTGATAATTTCTGTTATGTCTGCGGACAATTTACTGCACAAAATCAGTGAAAGAATCTGTCCAGCAGACTTCAAAGTGCATACAAGTATTATTTTGGCTGTAAAGTTGACGACCAAGATAACTCGTGGGCACCTCATGTGTGCTGCACTGTCTGCTATTCCAGATTAACACAGTGGCTGGATGGGAAACAGAAGAAGATGCTTTTCGCTGTACCCATGGTTTGGTGTGAACTAGAGAATGACACGGTGAAAAAATTGGTCCCTGTCACCGCCCCGTCACCGTCTCACCATCCTCTGCACCGCCCCGTCACCGCCATTCCATTCACCGCCCCGTCACCGCCACTGCCATCCCATTCACCGCCCCGTCACCGCCACTGCAACCCCATTCACCGCCCCGTCACCGTCACCGTCACATACATAAAAGCCTCAAACGGGTACGATTTTATATAATTTTCTTTATTTACGTTTAAAGGAAACATTCTGTAAAACTTTAAAACTTTGTTAAATATTATTTAAAAACTATACAAAAACAAAACACGACATGTACTTTTAATTGTTCTTATTTTTTAACCCGTGGATGAACAACAAATCATCCACAATCTCTGGATTCAGTCTAGTTCTCCTTTCTTCCACAGTCCTTCCTGCAATAGAGAATGCCCTCTCTGAAGATGTGCTGGTAGCTGGAATGCACAGTATCCCTCGTGCAACTTTTGCTAATTTAGGCCAGCATTTCTGTTTATTTCTCCAAAATCTTAAAACATCAGCATCTAAATCAGTAGAACAAAGATAGCTATCCACCTCATTAACAGCAGCCTTCCGAGGTGATAACGTTTCAAAAAAATCACTCAGGAAACCAACGGTTGCGTCTATTTTCCTTCTTTTGGAGGGACCTGACCCTGGGAGTTCATCCACTGTGTCGATCTCTGGAAGTGTTGAACGTTGTTCCAGTTTTGAAGTTGAGGGGTCTTCAATTTCAATCTCTTCGTACAACCTCTTTAAAGATACGATTGCCTGTGTTTTTTCATCTTCTGGGAAGATAACTGCATTATTTTTCAGACATGGGTGTAACAGAGAAGCAATGCTGTGTAATGGATAAACTGTGAAATAAGTGGTGATTAACTGTTCAAAATGTTTCTTTATGGAAGCAATAATTGATGAATCCGTCGCAGTAACAGTTAGATGTTTGAACAACTGAGCACGTGTTGGAAGGACATTGCAGAGGGTAGGTGTTTTATCAGCAGACAAGATAGATGTAGCTTCATTAAAGTTTCGCAAGACACAAATTGTGTCATTTAATAGTGCTTCATTCAAATCCAAAAGCAGCCTCTGCAGTTTTTTATCCCTATACTCACTGGCCAGTTCTTTAAGATGTGTCAGGTTTAGAGATACCGATTCCAGCATTTTATAGATGCTATTCCATCTTGTTGGAACAGCCTGTTTAAGGCTAGTCTCAAGCTTGTGATGCATCTTTGAATGCTTGACATGTGCTACGGTGTCTTTTGCAAGATTAATCAGCAAACTTACATCAGCAATAGGAGAATCTAAGTCGTCATTGTGCTTCAATCCATGAACCAACACAAGATTCAAATTGTGGCCCGCACATGATAGCCACTGTTGATCTTTGAAGGCAGCCTTAACATTAGCCCCATTGTCAGTGATATAGACATTGTTCTGACGATAAGCACCAAACTCTTCCAATATTTCCCTCACAGTTGTTCGGATGTTAGCTGCAGTGTGCTTATCAGGCAGAGTTCTGGTTGCAAGAATTCTTCCGTGGAGATGAAAATTGTCGTCTACATAGTGTATAGTCACGGTTATGTATGGTCTTCCAGTTCCATCTTCAGTCCACAGATCAGTTGTAATGGCAAATTTATTTTGCCGAACCAAGACCTCAGACAATGCAGCCTTTTCTTTTTCAGCAATTGCTGAAATATGTCTGGACACTGTTCTTGCAGATGGGAGTACTTGATCTGAAGAAACTTGACCATATTTCGCACCAATGAAAATCAACATGTCAGCAAGGCGAGCGAATCCTATTCCCTCGACCACAGAAAAAGGTCTGATGTCGATGGCGCACATCGAAGCAACTGCATCAGTAACGTCTGCTTTCGCTGCTGTAGGCAAGGTACTTCTGCTGTTGTCTTCCTTCGGATTATCTTTGTATAAAAAGTCCTTGATGCTTTTCGTCACTGCAGTATACTTTTGCCCATTGCAGATTGCTGTGTGTGATTTCAGGCCACTGGTACCATCACGTGACCTCCACCTCAAAGCTGACTTGCACTTTTTGCACATGGCGAAACCGCTGTATTGACCATCCACGTTGATGAGAAGAAAGAACTTCCACACAGGACTAGCTCCATTATTCTCCACCAAAGACAATCGATCGCTATTCGTCACGATGAGATTCTGTATTGTACTTTTATCCATGATAGTCTAGAAAAAAAACAAAAAAATGACCAAATAAACAAAAAATGCAGTACCAAAAATAGCAACAAATTACAAACTGCAACAGTTAGCTTCAGTCATTGTCTTACATATAAATACCCACCTTTACAGAATGACAATACTTCTTTCAACGATAATGTTTTCATATGCAATGTCACCTCAGAAACAACTATAGAAAAATAGACAGATATAAATTCTCAAAACTGACACATTTTGATCACTAAATTTAAAAATAGTTATTTTTCATAAAATTTTTCAATCACTGATCTTCCACCACCCCTTGGGCTAGCAATACACAGACATAAAACGACACAGTCCTACATGAAAAGGGGTTTGAAAAAAAAAAACCAGCTCAGTGCTGCAAGAGTATCCCAGCCACACTTCATTACGGAGCTGGTTTTTTTTTTTTCACAAAAACAGTCCTAATTGAAACCTCTAATATGGCTTACTAAAAGAGACTAGCTGAGCTACTCTTTCCAAAAGCATACACATTCTCATGCTGAAATTTTCATTTGCTCTGATGCAGGTGAGATTATTAGCTTTTAGGGTCTCTTTTACTAAGCCACATAACATAGAAGGAACAAAATGCATAGGGAGGCAAAAGAAATCATTACAACAATTCATAGGGGGCAGCATTCACAATTAATCATTGAAAAATCTTTGCATAAGTGTGTGAGAGAACATAACTCAGAAGGAGGCAGAAGGATAATTAACAACCTAGTATGCGAGCTAAAGTTAATAAACAAAGGTATGGCGCCATAAGTGTATGAATGACAGACAAGTGAAACTAATTAATATGGGAACACGTATATCAATTCATAAGAAGAAACGCTCAGATAGTGGAGAAGCAAAAATTCATAAGGGGACTTCATGAAACATGTAATAAACATCTGTGCAAGAAGGATATGTACAATAAGAGCGAAAATAGTGGTACAGTGGTAACAAATGGGAACGTAGAATACTATGAGAAGAAAAAACGTTAGGGTTAGTCAGCTGAAACAATACATACATAAAATAAACAGCAGCGAAATCCAAATCCTCTCCTCCGAAATCAAAATCGCTACTGCCGCAATACAAGCCATTAAATATCAAGTGCGGCAGTAGCGATTGGTCCCCTACTTAGCTCAGACAAATGAGGAAGCTGTATATTGGGGGGCGGAGTAAACGCGGCAACGTGCGAGTTGAATCGAAAGTTGGAGGAGACAGACAACATGGCGGAGACATCTAACACCCATTCACGAACACGGTGAAACACGGGTAAATAGCGGTTCTTAGAAGGGGGGACATTGGCCTGCGGGGACAAATCTATTCACCGTTTCCGCGGGCGGTGAATGGCCTTGTCCCCGTCGCCGCAGCGACTGCTAGTTTTCTTCCCCGTTTTTGGCGGTGACCCGCGGCTTAAATGCGGTGGCCGCGGGTAAACCGCCACCGTGTCATTCTCTAGTGTGAACCAACAAATCATCACTCAGACTGTTATTTTTGCATGACAAAAATTGCTGGATTCACAAAGAGGAATAAATCAAAAATTGTGTAAATTGATTGCCCGTCAGCAATTAAACCCATTCCTCATGACTCGGCGAATCCAGTTCCAATTCCTCCTTCCACATCTGCAGCACAATGTGCCAAAAGTTCAGATGAAGAATGTGCTGCTGTGGACGAGTTGCATGAACCTGAAGTGGATGAAAAACAATCTCACCTGCTAACTCAAAAAGATCTTAATGATCGACTTCTTCCCATCCAATCTTGGTGATATCAGCGATGAGCATGGGGAAAGATTTCATCAAGCTATCAAGGTGATGGAAAGCAGATATCAGGGAAAGTTCAATCCCAGTTTGATGGGAGACTATTGTTGGTTCTAGCAAAGAGAGGCGTTAAAGCAAGTGTCTCAAACATTACATTACATTAGTGACTTCTATTCCGCCTGTACCTTGCAGTTCTAGGCAGATTACATCAGAAGATAACTGGACATTTCCAGGAGAATTACAGTCTAAGGGGCTGGTTACATAATAGAGTCTTAAAGGAGAAGTTACAAGGAGGGTAGTGAGCATAGGGGAGATTACAAGATGAGTAGAAATCAGAAGAAAACTGGACCTTTACAGGGAAATTACAATTTAGGGGACTGGTTTCATAGCTGAGTCTTTGAGGAGAAAGTGCAAGATGAGTAGCAATTTGAGGGGGAATGTACGAAGGGAGGGGGAAGGACATTATTGTCTTTCTGTTTGTTTTCAGAGTAAACTCCTTAACACAAGTTTGGTGGGACACAGTTCATACTTGCAATATTGTGCCGATATGGCAAACTGTCTAAAAAAAAAAAATCAGTAACATGTATCTCAGAAACCTGATGTGTTAGCTGAATTTCAATTACAAATCTGAAATCAGCGTCATTAAATTAACTAAGAACACTTCTTAAGTTCTCAGTAGCAAAGAAAAACTTTTTTTGTTGACCAGTGTTATAGATGTTTAGGACAACAGATTGTGGTTGATTTGCATTGCAGTTTGGGTTTCTGGAGGCTGCAGGTTGATTTGCAGCATTTGTTACATACAGTTTAGTTTATTTAAATCAAGTTCTGATATAGTTTCTTGGAGGAACCATGTTTTCAAGTTTTGCTGGAATTGAATGTAGTTGGAGTTTGTATATGACTCTATGGGAAGTCAGTTTCAGATTTTTGAAGTTTGATAGTCAAATGATTTGTATTTTACTCCTTTTAGAGTTGGGAAGGATAAGATCATCTTATCTGAGATTTAGTGATTTGTGGATCTGCCTAATAGTTCTGTGAATTTGAAGAAGCTTTCAAGGGCATCTCCAAATAAGGATTTATGTGTCAAGCAGCAGAGTTTAAATTCTACTCATTTCTCCATTTGCAGCCAGTGTAATTCCTTCAGTCGGGGTATGATATGATCAAATTTTGACTTATAGAATATTAGTTGCCACTGTATTTTGTATCAATTGAAGGTTTTAAAAATTAGATTGGGGGGAGGGGGTTCCTGATAGTAGAGCATTACAGTAGTCTAACAGGGATGATATTATTGATTGGACCATTATCCTATAATGTTGTTGGAAGAAATAGGGTCTAATTATTCTTAGCTGTTGAAGTCTGAGGAATGATTTACTAACTAGGTTATTGATGTAGTATTCCATTCCTAGTGATGTCAGCGATGAGCATGGGGTGACCTCTAGGACTCTGAAGAATTTTTCTATGTTGAAACTGTTTCTGTTTGCTAGTGTGATTTTTGGAGGGATAAGGTGTATCTGTAGTCTGAACCAGAGTAGTTTGGTTTATTTAGTTTGAAGTGTTATTTTGCTGACCATTCATGTACGGTACTCTGGTTAGGGCATTCTTCAATTTTGTGGACAGACATGTTAAGTTCCAGTCTGCTGGAATTAAAAGAATGTTGTCTGCATAAGAGAACATCCTATTCCCCATGGTTTAGGTTGATCAAATCTAGTGTTTTCATGAATATATTATATAAAAAGGGTGATCCTTGTGGTACACTTCGTGGTGATGACCAGTGCTTAGAGAGGAATATATCTTTTAGTACTCTGTATTGGCGTGTTAGTCAAGAAGCCGGATAGTCTGTTTAGGAGTAGCGTATGGTTTACTGCAGGGATCTCAAAGTCCCTCCTTGAGGGCCGCAATCCAGTCGGGTTTTCAGGATTTCCCCAATGAATATGCATTGAAAGCAGTGCATGCACATAGATCTCATGCATATTCATTGGGGAAATCCTGAAAACCTGACTGGATTACGGCCCTCAAGGAGGGACCTTGAGACCCCTGGTTTACTGTGTCAAAAGTTATGGAAATATCAAATTGGAGAAGCAGTGTTTATTTTTATTTAGTTCAGATCACAGTCTGGATACGGGCTAAGGGCAATTCTATGAGCATTGGATCATTTAGCGCTCCGGGCTTAGTAAGGTGGGGAGGGGGATAAGGAACACTATCATAAAATAGAAAATATTTGTAACTTCATAGGGTGTGAATGCCAGTGTTGGAAAGACTTGCCATTAGGTTAAATTTGGATGGTGCATGCTGGTAAAACCTGTCTGTGTAAAAGGCCTTTGGAACTGATCACACATGTAACAAGTTTTAGAAGTTTTCACCATCTCTTTGCGTTTTAAACTTGCTTCTATTGCTGTGTTCCTTGCTTAGCAAGTTTACTTGAATCCCCAGAGCTTTATTTCTCTCTGGTTCATGTAAAAAAAAAATAAAAAAAAGAAGAAGAATTTTGCGGTAGCAGCATAATCTGCTGCCAATACAGATTTTACAAACTTTCCACTGCTTTGTTGCATATTGTTCCACAACTTTGTCATTTTTAGAGAGAAAATAGCAGATCTTAACCCTAGATCTTGGCATGTAGAAAAGTGCCTTGATTCTTTAGTGATTAAATTTGCCTTTCTAGCTCTCCTATATATTTGCTCTGTTAGAGCTTATATAGATGACATTTCTAGTGTTACTTTATTATTCGCTCTGGTCATTTCCTGTATTTTTTACACAGGAATTACTAATTCTTCCCTGGCCTGCCCATGTGTACAACCCTCCTTTCACCCTTAGGCACCTTACAAAATAGAGCTTAATGCACATGCGTGTATACCTGGCAATTAATTGGAACTTGGATGGACCTTTGATGCAATTTATCTCTAGGTGCCACTTTATAGAATTGCTCCCTGGATTCTTACCTTTTGGTAGAATGTAATTCAGCACTATCTATCAGCCTTATTCAAAAGTATGGCTTTAAATAATCCCCAATACAGAGGGAGTAAAGGGGAGAGGACTTGATAAAACACATTTTCTGTGTGGTTACAATCAAAGCAGTTTACATGATTTTTAGACAGGTATTTATTTTGTACCTGAGGCAACAAAGTAATAAGTGACTTGCACAGAGTCACAAGGAGCTGCAGTAGGAATCAAACTCACCACTTCAGGGTGCTGAAGCAGCTGCTCTAAACACTAGACCACCCTCATGTTCCAGCTGGTTCATAGACAACAATGCGGAAGACAAAGGCACGCGCTGACAACAGAGCGCAAGACGGAGGTGTGCGCCGAAGAAAATTACTGTTTTTAGGGGCTCCGACGGGGGGTTTTGTTTAACTTTTTCCCTAAAAACAGGGAAAAAGTGAAGTTTTCAGTAAAATTTGGGGGGTTACAACCCCCCACAACACGGCACGATTTGTATTAAGTAAAGTGGGGGGTTCCCCCCCACGCTCCCCCCCCCCCGTCGGAGCCCTAAAAACAGTAATTTTCTTTGGTGCGCACCTCCGCGCTGCGCTCAATTGTCTGCTCGCGCCTTTGTCCCGGCGCGCTTTTGACCTGACACCGATCCAGCCACTTGCTGTTCTTCACTTGGAGCTCTAAAGTGAAAGCTTGGGCCTACTTGTCATCAGTACAAGTTCTCTCTTATTGCATATTAGGTGCATATAGGAATAAAAAGTATATGGGTCAATATTTAAACTCCATTGTCATGTGATTATCTGTGCTTGCCACTAACTGCCAGAGTTATGAGGATATTGGCAATCTTCAACAGCGCTATCCGTATAACTCAGAGCAATAATTTTGAATATTGATGAATATTGCAATTATTTGGATAACTCTGGGGGTCATTGGCATATATGGCTATTCAGAGCAAATACAGCAAACAGAGAGAGACAAGGAACTGTGGTGTTCTATAAGGAGATGGGTGTTGATGAATTTCCTCGCTCACTTTCAAGTTTGTGTTCAATTTTTATAAATGTTTTAATGATTTATCAGTTATGTAAGAACATAAGAATTGCCACCTCTGGGTCAGATCAGTGGTCTATCTTGCCCAGCAGTCCGCTCACGCGGCGGCCCTCTGATCAAAGACCAGCGCCCTAACTGAGACTAGCCCTACCTGCATACGTTCTGGTTCATCAGGAACTTGGCTAACTTCGTCTTCAATCCCTGGAGGGTGTTTTCCCCATGATAGACTTCGGAAGAGCGTTCCAGTTTTCTACCACTCTCTTATGTTCGTACGGAATCTATCCCCTTTCAATTTTAGAGAGTGCCTTCTCATTCTCCCTACCTTGGAGAGGGTGAACAACCTGTCCTTATCTACTGTCTATTCCTTTCAGTACCTTGAATGTTTCGATCATGTCCCTTCTTAATCTCCTCTGTTCGAGGAAGAAGAGGCCCAGTTGCTCTAATCTTTCACTGTACGGCAACTCCTCCACCATCTTAGTCGCTCTTTTCTGGACCCTTTCGAGTAGTACCGTGTCCTTCTTAATGTACGGCGACCAGTGCTGGACGCAGTACTCCAGATGAGGGCGCACCATGGCCTAGTACAGCAGCATGATAACCTTCTCTGATTTGTTTGTGATCCTCATCTTTATCATTCCTAGCATTCTGTTTGCCCTTTTCGCCGCCGCCACACATTGCATGGACGGCTTCATCGACTTGTCGATCATAACTCCCAAGTCTCTTTCCTGGGAGGTCTCTTCCAAGTACCGCCCCAGACATCCTGTATTTGTGCATGAGATTTTTGTTACCGACATGCATCACTTTACACTTATCCACAGTGAACCTTATCTGCCACGTCGATGCCCATTCCTTGAGCCTGATTTTGTCACATTGCAGATCTTCACAATCCCCCTGTGTCTTCACTACTCTGAATAACTTCATATCGTCCACAAATTTAAAATGCTTTTAATGTTTTTTTGTCATTATTTCCATTTTAATATTGGTGTTATATGGTGATTGAATTGTTATTAAATTCACAGCTCAGGCCCCTGATGCAGCCCATTAATGGGACAAACGGTTGCCATGTCAGGCTTTTTGTTGTTTCTACTCCATGCAATAGAAGAATAAAGAGTGTATGGGAAAAATCATCTCCTGCTGCTTTCACCTCTCAGCCTGCATGCAATATATTTTTAAAGCACACTTATGAACCAAATGCACTTCCTGATAGGCTCCTAAGAGATGGTGCTATATCTTTTGCATATTCTGCAGTTCATCACATAGAATGGCAGCAGTGAGGGAGGCATTTGAATTGTCCCCCAAATATTGAAACTGAATTTTATAAAAGACTTCTGTTTCACAATACCCATAGTAAAAGCTATGTTCACATGAAGATCATAAGAAGAAGAAGAATCATAAAAATCATTTACAAGCATATTCTATAGAATCATTAAGTTTTCATAAAGTGAAGATCTGATAGATCTAGTGTTATACACTGGTTCTATTTATTTTTTAATTGATTTCCTTGTTATTGTTCAGTTGTCTCTCATTGATTGCTTAAATTTCATTGTTTTTGAAATATGTGTATAATTTGAGAAATGTAATTTTTTTTTTAAAAAAACTACAATACAACCATTAAAACATCAAAAGCTGATTGGTAAATATTATGGAATTATTTTACAATAACCAGTCTTGTAGGAGATAAGAGAAAATCCTATCCCACTCAAATACATCTTTCAATTTAGAGGCCGACCCAAACTGATGCTTTTGGTTTCGATAGAAACCAAATCTGTGGCTGAAATTCACTGCTCGGTTTAGGTCAGAAATGAAATAAAAACCAAGATCAAAAATGTCATGCATGATCAGACCCACCCACCCCCCACCCTCCAGGCAGAAGATGCACCCACCCCCATCATAGAAAAGGAGTCCCTCCAGGCCATCACACCCCCAGCGGAGATGTGGTCCCACAGGCAGCTTGACCCTTATCCATAGGTCCTTCCCAGGTCTAACTTAACAAGTCCTGGTGGTCTAGTGGCCTCTTCAGGGGCAGAAATGAAATCCATTTGTTCCTGTCGGGTGCTGCTGCTCAGTTGAAATGACTGCCAAAAATTCCTTTGGCAACCTCATGAGACTACTGCAGGAGCTCCTTTGAGATTGGTATCAGCATAACCAGGACTGATGTTAGATTGATTTTGCTTATGCTGGTGCCAATCTCAAAATGGATAATGAGACCTCGTGCGGCAATCTCAGTGGCCATTTTGCCTGCTAACAGTACAGGTATTTGACATTCTTGCCTATCCCTTACTCTAGGGCTCCGGGTAATAACAAAATCTCTTCTTTCTCTGCAGAAGCTCTGAGTGTGGCCTGCCTTCCCGCACCTATAACACTTCCTCTGCCCACCCTGGGAATTGGTCCTGGGGAGGAGAAATTAGAATCCTTAGGATCAGGTTTCTTAAGCCATTCTTTGCTCGGTTCTACTGGGCTCTGTCGAGGTGGGGGTACTTGCACAGGGACTGGGCCTTCTCCTGAGGGTTCTTAGGCGTCTAGGCACGCCTCTGCTACCTCTACTACTTGCACTCAAACAATACAGTTTTCACCCTTTTCCTAAATTGCCAGAACATGGAAGATTGGAGCAAAGATAGAGGTAAGGCATGCCACAACACTGGGCTCTCCACAGAGAACATGGACTTACGGTTCCCAGAAAGCTTCACTACCTTTAAAGGCGGAACTTCCAAACTTAAATTATATGAAGACCGTAGCTCATGCATAGGGCAATGCCGCTGCAACAGAGAGTGGACACTCAATGGATAATTATGCTGAAGCACCTTAAACATCACACCTGGGACCTTAAATTCAACCCGCATGCCTATCAGCAGCCAATGTAACTCTCGAAGTATCAGAGTAATGTGATCAAATTTCAAAGCAGCAGCAGTATTCTGTGCCAGCTACAGGGCCGGCACAACACATTTAGGCAATCCTAGTTCAAAGATTTTTATTGATTTTAATAAAATACAAAAATACAATAAATGTTAACAAGGCAAGATACAGACCAGTTGTACAAAGCAAAGAATTATAAAATATTATCTATGCAATACAACAAGCTGACCCCTGCCTATCTAAAAAGAGAGTGTCAGCACAACCTGCAGCCATAACCATATACAATATCCAAAGCACAGAGAAACACCGGAGTTATACCCCCTGTATAAATACGGATAGCGAGCCATGATATAATGCATAAGTTCTAAATAAATAGAATTACAATAGTCAATCAAAGGTGTTATCATCATTGTGATGACTGTTCGAAAAGTATCATTTGAAAGATATTCACACAATCTCCGTAATAAACGCAGTTTGAAAAATGCACCAGATATTACTGCCTTAATTTGGGCCTTAATGGGCAAAGCGGAATCAAATGCCATCCCCAGATACCTGCACTGCCGTCACATTGGTACAATCTCGCCTGCATGTGAGGTTGTACAAGTTATAAAGTGAAATGGTGTGGTGACCCTGTTAGTCCAAGATAGTATAAAGAAATAAAGAAAAAAAAAACCCAAAGGAAATAAGGTGACACCTTTTTTATTGGACTAACTCAGCGCATTTCATGATGAGCTTTGGAAGGTAACCCTTCTTCTTCAGATCAGAAATAAGCAAAAGTGGACAAATACCAGTATATATAAGGAAAACATGAAAACATTTCAGTGATAGGAAGAGGGAGGGGTGGGTGGGTGGGCAGGGGACAGAAAGGGGTCAGAGCAGTTTTAAATGTCATTATAGTGGGGAAGAAAGCCCAGATCTCTGTTAAATCCTGTCTTGTAGGTGCCAAAATACCTTATCATTTTGATTTCAAAAGTTTTCCGTTCTTGGATTGTCTTAAACTCCCCTTTTAGTATTCTCACCATACAATCAATGGTGCAGTGGTCAGTTTCTTCCAATGTGTTGTCCGACAGAGGTGACATCCTGGTTGGTATAGCAATCCTTAATATGATATCTATGTAGGCTGATTCTGTCTTTAACATTTGGCTTGTTTCACCAATGTAACATGCCTCTTTGCACTGAAAGATGTATATCACATTAGAAGATGAACTTGTGAAAGATCTCTTTATCCTGAATGTTTTTCTCATATGAGTGACCATGGGATCCTTTGAGATGTGCTTGCATAGTTTGCAGTTTGTCACACCACAAGGATGTGTGCCATTCTCTTCTTCATGGGTTTGTGTTGGGAGCCTGTTGTTATAAAGTTAATCCTTTAGATGGCAGTCTTTCCACAAAAATAGAATACAGTACTGTAGCTGCAGTATCTACCCAGAAAACAGAAAGACATAGGAGATTTTGAAACATATGTGAGATACTGTAGATCAGCAGTCTCAAACTCATGGCCCCCCCGGGTGCTATTTTGCGGCCCACGGTCTAGTACCCAATCCCACACTCTGGGCAGGAAGAGAGGCGCCGGTGTCAGCTGACTTGCAACTGCCTGCTACCGCGAAGGCAGGCGTCCCGGCATATGCGATGGGCAGCAGTCAGTTGCAAGTCAGCTGACACAGGCGAGATCTCGCACACTGGGCAGGAAGAGAAGCTCCAGCGTCGGCATCAGCTGACTTGCAACTTCCTGCAGCTGTATCGTATGCCGGGACTCCTGCCTTTGTGTATCCGGCAGATATGCGAAGACAGGAGTCCTGGCATATGCGATGGCTGCAGGAAGTTGCAAGTCAGCTGATGCCGATGCAGGAGCCTCTCTTCCTGCCCAGTGTGCGAGATCGTATACAAGACCAGGTACTGCTGGACAAGGGGAGGAAGGAAGGGAGAAGGAGTACTGCTGGACATGGGGGAGGTAAAAGGAAGGGAGAAGAGGTGCTGCTGGATCTGGCAGAAAGGGAGGGAAAGGAAAGGTGCTACACACAGGAGGGGAGGGTGAGATGTTGCATGGGGAGAGAGCATGTTGGGTTGGGGATTGTGAAGGAGGGATGCCACTGAGGGAAGAGGTAAGGACAGAGAGAGAAAGCATACAGGAGGTAGAAAGTGTTGGACTCATGGAGAGGGCAAGATGGATAGGGAGGACAAAAGGAGGGAAGGAGAAATGTTACACTGGGGAAAGGGGAGAGGGCAGAGAGTGAAAATTTGAACTCATGGAGGGAGAGAGAGATGTTGTTTGGGAAGGAGGATCAGAGGAAAAGCATGCAAGAGGAAAAGAGAAAAAAAAAATGTTGGACTGGTAGAAAGGAGGGAGAAATGTTGGATTGGGAGGGGGGCCAGAAAGGAGGAAGGGAAGGAAGATAGACTGCAGGGGGCAGAAAGGAGGAAGGAAAAGAGAAATGTTACACTGGGGGGGGGGGGGAGGGGGAAGGAGAGAGATGTAAGACCATGGAAATAGGGAGGGAAGGAGAGAGAGATAGGAAGGGAAGGGAAGACATGGAAACATAGATTTTGAGAAGAATGCAGAAAAACTGAATGTTAAGTTAATGCCAAAGATGGATGCAAGGCAGAAAGAGAAGGCGGAGAGAAAAACAGTCAATGGACAAGAAGGCCCTGGAAACATAGTTAAAAGCACAGAAAAATAAAGTCACCAGACAATAAAGGTAGGGAAAATGATTTTATTTTCAATATAGTGATTGAAATGTGTCAGTTCTGAGAAAGGGAAAATGTTAAATTTTAACTGTGAGAGCCACTGAAAAAAATATGGTACTTGGAGGGCTGCAGAAAAAATAGTTAATGCCTTATTAAAGAAATGACAATTTTGCATGAGGTAAAACTCTTTATAGTTTATAAATCTTTCCTTTAACAGATAAAGGACCTGGGGGCCGCCGCGTGAGCGGACTGCTGGGCACCATGGACCACTGGTCTTACCCAGCAGCAGCATTTCTTATGTTCTTATGTAACTGAATACAATTAGAGTTAACAAAATGGTTGCCGAGGATACTAACAATACATTTCTGACCAGCTTTAGAGAGCTGCACTCCCTTCTTCACACCAAAACCAGCTAAAAAAAAAGCTTAACATCAACAAAACTAGAAGGAGAGAAATGATTCAGCTGCTTGTTAGTTGCATTGCTACAGTACAGAGTTATGAAACTGTTGCTGCCGGCAATGGTCAACAGTCACATTCAATGCAGGGTTTTTTTTAGATCTTATTTCCTGATCTACACAGTTTTCATTGCAGTTAAAAAGCAGCTTTAATGCCTTGTGGAAGCAAGTAAAGGTCGGGCAAGTTGTCAGGGCTGATACAGAAACTTTGCAGGCATTAGAGCTGTGCATTAATGTTTAACACAAGACTTTCTAACACAACAGAAATGCCAAACTTTTACTTCCCAATTTAGCAACTAAATAATATGCAAGTCAGCCCTGAGAAAAAAATTTGTGCTAACATGGGAGAGCGCACCGGGCTCATGCAGATATGGGTTTGTCCTAACGACAGTTATATGTTGTGTGCAAACTTTCACCCAGATGTATAGGGTTAGATTTTCCACAGACCCATGGCCCCACCCTAGGCCCACCCAGTTCCACCCAGCCCTGCTGTATTCCACCCCACGCCCCGCCCCCCTCAACCTGTTGAAAGGGCAACTGCACATGTGCCGGGGTGATGTGACGACATCACGTGCACGCGCGTGACATTACTGCGTTGCATCCGAGCACGCACAGATGCCGTCCCGACGTCGCTGCTAGCTGGAAGCTTTTCAAAACACAGATAAAGTGCCGGGTTTTGACAAGTCATCAGGCTCCCCCCCCCCAGACATGTCCTTGAAAAGGAGGAAATGTCCAGGTAAATCCGGACGTCTGGTAACCCTACAGATGCATTTCTGCCCATGCGCAGGAGCTGAAATGCTCCTGTGCATGAAAAGGGCTCGATTCAGCACACGGCACCACAATTTAGCGCATAAAATATAATAAATATAGCAGAGGACCAAAGAATTGAACAATAATCGCAACCATACCTCTTTGGTGTTGTCAGCACGTTCCACGATCAGTGCCATTTGATAAAGGGCACTCTGGCAGCTGTGTAACAAGGGAAGGAGGCACCTGGGGCGTTGGCGCCCAGCACCGCTGCGCCGTGCACCCTCCACACTTTTCTAGGTTCATAGTCATTCGTGCGCGAGACTTCAGCGCACCGACATTGCAAAGCAGACAATTCGGTGAAAGCCCCAAGCGTGCCGCCTAAAAAGTTACTTTTAAAGAGCTCCGACGTGGGGTGCAAGTTGGACCCCCCCAGTTTACTACATACTCTTCGCACTGCCGATGGGGGGGGGAGGGGTTGAAACCCCCCATTATAGAGTAAACTTAATTTTTTCCCGATTTTTTAGGAACAAGTTCTCTATAATGGGGAGGGGGGGGTTTGCACACCCCCATGGCAGCACGAAGAGTATGAAGTAAAGTGAGGGGTTCCCCCCATCCACCCCCCCGTCGGAGTTCTTTAAAAGTAACTTTTTCAGTGGCACGCTGGAGTCTTGTGCCGAATTGGCGGCGCTGCAATGTCGGCGTGCTGAAGTCTTGCACGCTTTTGTCCCGTCACCCTTTTCTCCATCACACCGCGTACCCCCTTCCACCGTTCTTCCCTGCCTCATGCCCCCTCTCAAATCTTTGCCGGCAGTGAGCAGCATCTCCTACCTGCTCCTCTCACCAGCCTAAGCTCGCCCTCTGACATTATTTCCTGGTCCTACGACCAGGATGTGATGTCAGGGGAGAGCTGAAGCCGACACGAGCAGCAGGTAAGAGATGACACTCACTGTCGAAAAAGATTTGAAGAGGTGGGTGGGTGGACCGTAATAGAGGTGCCAGTGCCCCTGCCAAGATGGTGCCCAGGGCAGTACTCCACCCACCCTGTACCTCTGTAAAGTTCTTGGAATGAGCAGCAGCCCCCAAGCTGCTGTCATGCCAGTGTCTGCTCTTCCTCTGAAGTCACTGCCTAGGTGCGGGTCCAGGAGGTAACATCAGAGGAAGAGCCGACACTGGCACGACACCAGCTTGGGGATTGCTGTTCATGCCAGGGAAGGGAAGTGGCATGCACGCACGACAATGGGGGATGGGAAAGGAGCTGTCTTAATAGAACAGTGCGTGGCTAGGATTCCTGTGCCCAGCTTTGGGCGCTAGGACATACACCAAGTGAAACCTGGTGTACACAAGTTGGACGTAGATCCCCAAAATTCTGTAACACTGCATGTATCTTTGCAAACACCCCTGATCTGCCCTTGCCCCCTCCCTTTGCCACAATCCCTTTTTGGGTTGCATGCCAGAGGATTTGGGTGCAGATTTTTATAGAATCCCATGCAGACAGCTCTGTGCGCAAATCCAAATTAGTGCCTATTAACATTGATAATTCATTAACAGCCAATAATTAATGGCTGTTTGTCTAATTTATTTGTAAGAACATAAGAATAGCTTTACTGAATCAGACCAATGGTCTATCTAGCCCAGTATCCTGTCTTCACGGAGACCAATCCAAGTCTGGCAAATGCCTGGCAAAAACCCAATAGTAGCAGCATTCCATGCCACCGATCCAGGTGGCAAGCAGTGGCTTCTCGCATGTCTATCTCAATAGCAGTTTATGGACTTTTCCTCCAGGAACTTGTCCAAACCTTTTTTTAAAACTAGCCACATTAACCGCTCTTACTACATCCTCTGACAACGCATTCCAGAGCTTAATTATTCTCTGTGAAAAAATATTTTCTCCTATTGGTTTTGAAAAAATATTTTCTCCTATTGGTTTTAAAAGTATTACTCTGTAACTTCATCGAGTGTTCCCTAGTCTTTGTAAATCTTGGGTACAAATATTTGGGCACCATTTATAAAATCCAGAGGACAATATTTGCAATATTTTGTACTCCCCCAAAATTCACGGGGGTGTGTGTGTGTGTGGGGGGGGGGGGGGGTTTCCATTCCAGGAACTCCCAAGAATTTTGAAAAACCGCGAATGCAGTTTTTCACCTGTCAAAAGGCAGGGGAGGCAGGAGAGGGCAGCCGGTGGGTGAAGAAAATCACTCACGGTCTGCTCCGACCGCCTCTTCCTGCAGTAAAGTCGGGCTACACCAATCAGGAGCTGCATTGACACGCACCTCCTGATTGGTGTAGCCCGACTTTACTACAGGAAGAGGCGGTCAGAGCAGACCGCGAATGAGCAAGTCTGTGATTTGCGAACCGCGAATGAGCAGGGGAACACTGTACCAGTATTTATATACCGACTAGGCTTCCAGCACATGAACAGATGTAAGTGCATGCAACTCTGGGTGCTGGGACAATTGTTTGGGCATAGACTGAAGTCCAGCACTTATGCTCTTTGTATCAGCACTTCTACCACATGCTTTAAAGATGTTGGAGATCCGTATAAGAACATACGAGGGGGTGCTGAAAAGTTCTTAGCGCAACCAACCAACTTTCTAAATTCTGAGCATTATTTTGCCACTGCAGCTGAAAAAGAGCGTTGTCATATTTCGTTAAGTGCCAAACTGCAGAAACAAAATTCTAGATTTTTTTTTGGCCTTGTTTCAGATCATTGATTGAACCATACCCACATCATTCTCTAGTTGATTGGGCTGAGAACTTTTCAGCATCTGCTCATAAGAATAGCCATACTGGGTCAGACCAATGCTCCATTTAGCCCACTATCCTGTTTCCACAGTGGCCAATCCAGGCCATAAGTACCTGGCAAAAACCCAAATAGTAGCGACATTCCGTGCTACCGATCCAGGGCAAGCAGTGGCTTCCTCCATATCTATCTCAATAGCAGACTGGACTTTCCCTCCAGGAACTTGTCCAAACCTTTTTAAACCCAGATATGCTGACTGCTGTTACCACATCCTCTGGCAATGAGTTCCAGAGCTTAACTATTCGTTGAGTGAAAAAAATATTTCCTCCTATTTCCACCCCCATCCCTAACGTGACCATTTATTTTTTTCATCAAAACGGGACATCTATTAATATTCAGCCCTGCCCCCAATCCCGCCCTAGCCCCACCCCCCAATTTCTTCCATTCATTTTTCATGTACACACAATATCTTATTAATTCATAATGGTAAACATAAAATTTTAAAAAAACACAAAGCAGAGAAAATGTTAATTATCATTTACGAGTTTCAGGTTTTTTTCAAAGATGTCAAGGCAGATTACTTTAAAATATGCAATGTCAGTAACTATAGAAAAATAGACAAATATAGTGCAAAATATAGACAGCAAATATAAATTCTCAGAACGGACACATTTTGATCACTAAATTTAAAATAAAATAATTTTTCCTACCTTTGTTGTCTGGTGATTTCATGAGTCTCTGGTTGCACTTCCTTCTGACTATGCATCCAATCTTTCTTTCGCATCCAACATTTCTTTCACAATCCAGCCCCATCCCCTTTGGGTCCAGGTCTTTCTCTCTTTTCCCTCTGTTACCCTCCCCAGATCCAGTATCAGTTCTCATTTGTACTTTTGTTCTAGGTCTCCCTCTCTCTCCCTCCTCTATTATGATCTTAAATCTCCCTGTTCTTCCCCAGGGTCTCTCCCCTCTGTCTGAACCTCCCATAGTCCTGTATCTGCCTCCTGTCTTTCCCCTTTGGTCCAGGCCTTTCTCTCTCTAGTCTTTCTAATCTGCTTACAACGCACCCCTCCCCCCCTTCTCTGCCTCTTTCTCGCCTTTCTTCCTCCCTCCCAGCAGATTTTAGCATATCTCTCTTCTCCTTTTCTCCCATCAGATCTGGTATCTGCCTCCTTCCTCTTTTTCTCCTCCCAGGTTTGGTATTTGTCTCCTCCCCTTCCCCCAGGCTCAGGCATCTTTCTCTCTGCTCCCTTCCTCCTGTTTTTCCATGTTCTTCCTTCTCAGTTTATTTTCTGCCTCTGTCTAAATTCTTTCTTACTATTCAGTCCTCAATTTCCCTCTTTCATTGTGTCTACCTAAAGCTTGCCACCTCTTTCCCTCACTCCTTCCAGTATCTAACTCTATCATCTTCTCTCAATCCAGCATGTGCCCTTTTTTCTTTCTCCTTCCCACTTCCTTTCAGCGTCTGCTCCCCCTCTCCCTCCCATTCAGTGTCTGCCCCTTCTCTCATCCACACTTCCATTCAGCGTCTGTCCCTCTCCATTCAGTGTCTGTCCCCCTCTATCTACCTCTTCCATCTACTGTTTACCCTCTGTCTCGCCCCTTCCATTCTCTGCCCTTTCTGCCCTTTCCATGTGTCACCACCCTCTCTCTCTTCCATATGGTATCTTCCCTCTTTCTATGCTCCTTCCATAAACTGTTTCCTTTGTACATGATTCATTTCAGCTTCACCCCTTCTCCATTTTTCTGTCTCCCTATGCTCTGGAATCTCTCTCTTCTCCTTTCCTTCCTTCTCACTCTACCCCATGGTCTGGCATCTCTTTCCCTCCATGTTCTGGCATTTGTTTCCTGTCTCTCCTCCCATGCCCTGGCATATTTCTCCTCTCCTTCCAACTCCCTTTCCCCCTCCATTATCTGGCATCTCCTCTCCTTCCTTTTCTCCCTCTCTCCTTCCTTCCTTTACCATGGTCTGGCATCTGTCTCCTTTCCTCCCCCCCATGCCCTGGCATCTCTCCGTCGCCCTCCATGGTCTGGTATCTCCTTTCCTTTCCTTCCCTCCTATGGACTTGGCATCTCTTGTTCCTCTCCCTTTTCCTTCTCCCTCCTTCTATGTCAGCATGCCCCCTATCTACCTATTACTCCAATATCCAGAACCTCCTTTTTCTTCTTATTGCATCCATCCCGTGTCCAGTATCTCTCACCTGTCTTTCTACTCACATCATGTCTGGTTTTTTCCCTTCACCCTACAACCTCCATGTCCAGCATCTTCCTGTGTTCCTTTTTTTCTTCCTTATCTGATTTAGCAGCTTTCTTCCCTTTCCTGAGCCAACCCACCATCTTCCCACATCGCATTCCAGTACCTCCCCTCTTTTCCCCAACTTAATAGGCCTGAATGGTATAGAAGTCCCTCAGAGTGTTCCAGTGCTGCTGCGAGACTGGAGGCGATTCTTAGCTGCCATCAGCCCTGCCTTCTGCTACGCCGGTAATGCTAAACTGGATGGTAAAAGCAAAGAAAGACAAGGCGGGGCTTTTCCACTTGCCTGCATCGCTCAAAGTTCTGCCGTTCTTGATCCCGCCCCTCAAAGACAGGAAGTCACTTCAGGGGGGTGGCGGGATTGAGAGCGGCAGAACTTCGAGCGATACAGGCAAGTGGAAAAGTCCCGCGGCGTCTCTCTTTGCTTTTACTGTCCAGTTTAGCATTACCGGCGCAGCCAAAGGCAGGGCTGATGGTAGCTAAGAGAGCTGCCTGGATCGTGGGGGCCCCTTGCCATCCCCTAATGCCGGCCCTGAGAATAGGGTGGGTGATTCTAGACCTGGCAGGCCCCCCTGACCATTTCGGTGATGTAGGGAGGGAAGGAGGGAGGCAGGCTTTAGCGCGGGAGGGGAAGCGATCGCAGGTCTCTTGTCCCCTCGCACAGCTTCGGGACGCTGCCCTGAAAACGGAACATTTCGATGTCCCGAAGTGGTGGGTTGGGACAATGGGACAGTCGGTCCCATAACAGGAAGGTACCGTTGAAAACGGGATGTATGGTCACCTTACCCATATCCCACTGTCATGCATGCATGCCGCTTCCCTTCCTCCATATCTCTGTAATGTTCCTGGCATGAACAGCAATTCCCAAGCTGCTGTCATGCCAGTGTCGGCTCTTCCTCTGATGTTACTTCCTGAACCCGCGTCTAGGAAGTGACATGAGAGGAAAAGCCAACGCTGTCCTGATAGCACATTGGGGGCTGCTGCTCACACCAGAAACTTTACAGAGGTACAGGGGAAGGGAAGCAGCATACATGTGGCAGGAAGGAGGCAGGGAAGGAACATGTGGAGTTGGGGGGGAATGAAGAGGGTGGGGGAGGGGAGCCACCGTCCTGGGCTCCTCTCACCCTCACTACGCCACTGCCAACATGCATCACTTGCTTTATCCACATTACATTTAATCTGCCATTTGGCTACCCAGTAAAAGGAAGAAAGGGACATGAAATCCTCACTAGTGCTACTGCAGAGGTTCCAGCCTAACCTTGTTTACCTCCTTGGACCTGGCGTTAAAGCCAGTGTTCTGTGCATTTCTCTACATCTGCACTGAATAGCTAATAGCCTCATGACCAAGTATGCAAATGTGTTGTGTATTGCTGTGTGTAAGGCATAGATAGCTCATGCTTTTTTCATGGGACACCCACAACATTGTGCATTAAAGCTGAGCAAACCAGTGTATAATACAGTTTCAATTAAATGGGCAACAGACAGGAAATAGAGTAAAAAGGCTTCACTGAGTGCTCCAGGAGAAAACATCTCTCCTTCCCCCCACCCCAAAAAAATGCTCCATTGTAAATTAACAGGTTACTATGGGCTGATTTACACCTATTCATCTGCAGGCACAAAGCCCTACAGATGTTATGGGGCTCATTTTCAAAAAAGAAAGACGTATAAAAGACGTCATAAACCGGCACTTGGACATCCTAATCGCCAGGACGTCCAAGTGCTGATTTTTGAAACCTACTTTCTGGATGTCTTGCTAGGCTTCTTAGCCGCTGTGCATCCAACGTTCATGGGCACGTGCTGGAGGTGTATTATGGGTGGGCTTTGGGCGTGGTTAACACTTAGACATCTTGTGGTGATAATCAAAACTTTCCCAAGACGTCCTGGACGGAACTTAGGCTAGACCTGTTTCAAAAGCATCTAAGTGCCAAAAAGACACCCAAACTAACCAGATATTAAGTAATGACCACCCCACCCACTCCCCCCAGTGGTCACTAACCCCTTCCCCCCCCCCCCCAAAGATCTGAATGAAACTGTTCATGCCTAACACAGAAACATGATGGCAGATAAAGACCATCTAGTCTGCCCATCCGCAGTAACTATTATCTCTTTCTCTCTCTAAGAGATCCCACACCTTGAATTCAGACACAATCTCTGTCTCCACCACTGTCTCTAGAACAGCACCACCTGGAATGGGAAATCCTAGCAGAACATCACACAGATGTCTTAAGTGGCAGAAAAATGACTATGTGCTATTCTATAAGGGCGCAGATAAATCGCACAGGGCTAGTTTCAGTAAATGGCACCTAAAGTTAGATGCTGTTATGATTTATTTATTTTTTTATGAACATTTCAATTTTACAATCACTTCAATACATCTATGATAATGAAATTACAGTAGCATTACAAAAGGAAATAAAGAAAAATCAAGAAAACATCCTTTCCAAACAGACAGAGTTATGAAACTGTTGCTGCAGGCAATGGTCAACAGTCACATTCAATGCAGGGTTTTTCTAGATCTTATTTTCTGATCTACACGGTCTTCATTGCAGTTAAAAAGCAGCTTTAATGCCTTGTGGAAGCAAGTAAAGGTCGGGCAAGTTGTAGGGGCTGATACAGAAACTTTGCAGGCATTAGAGCTGTGTATTAATGTTTAACACAAGACTTCCTAACACAACAGAAATGCCAAACTTTTGCATTGGAAATAAGATCCAAAATGCATAGAAATAAGCCAGCGGTCTCAAACTCAAACCCTTTGCACCACAATTTGGATTTGTAGGTACTTGGAGGGCCGCAGAAAAAAATAGTTAATGTCTTATTAAAGAAACTAGTGTTTAAGCCCATTAGATTAACGAGTGCTAGAATAGATGTGTAGACTTAACAGATCACAAAATTAAATGAAAACTTACTGTGTGAGCTGTCTGTCTGTCTTTTTTTCTTTCTCTCTCCTTGGCCGCTGGATGTCTGGCTTTCTTTTTTCTTTCTTTCTCTCTCTCCCTGGCCGCTGTCTGTCTGTCTGTTTTTTTTTCTTTCTCTGTCTCTCCTTGGCCGCTAGCTGTCTGTCTTTTTTTCTTTCTCTGTCTCTCCTTGGCCGCTAGCTGTCTGTCTGTCTTTTTTTCTTTCTCTCTCTCTCTCCTTGGCTGCTAGCTGTCTGTATGTCTTTTTTTTCTTTCTCTCTCTCTCTCCTTGGCCACTGTCTGTCTGTTTGTCTCTCTGGCCCCCTGTCTGTCTGTCTTTCTTGCTTTCTGTCTCTCTCCCTGCCTGTTGTCTTTCTGTGTGCGTCTATCTTTCATTCTCGTGCGCTGCCTGCCTGTCTTTCTGTCTTTCTCCGTGACCCCCCTGCCTGCCTGTCTCTCTCTGTGGCACCATGCCTGCCGGCCTTTCTTTCTGTCCCTCTCTGTGGCCCCCTACTGTCTCCCCCCCCAAGCAAACCAAGATTGCTGCCTGCCCCCCAGCACACCCCTCCCCAAAAGCATAGCAAGTTTGCTCCCTGGCCCCCTTTCCCTGTTCCCCCCACTTCCCTGTGCAGCAGCATGTCCCTCCCATCCTTCCCTGTGCAGCAGCTCCCCTTGCCTGCTCCCCCCTGTCCTGCAGTAGCCCTTCTCCCTTCCTTTTACCTCCCCCCTGTCCAGCAGCATCCATTCCATTCTCCCTGTCCTGCAGTAGGCCTTCTCCCTTCCTTTTACCTCCCCCCTGTTCACCAGCACCCCTTGCCTGCTCTCATTCTCCCTCTTTCCCTCTGTTTCCCCAAAAGGTTGCTGCTGCAGCATTCCCCCTGCAGTCTCACAAAGGCATTGGCAGCATTTCCCCTCCCCTCCGCGGTCTCACACAGCCATCAGTAGCATTTCTCATCCCCCCCTCCCCTCTCCTCCCGGGTCTCACACAGCTGTCAACAGTGCAGTATTCACAACTCGCTGCTCCTGCTTGCTTCGGTTCTTCGTCGCTGCCGGTTTCCACCTACTTTCTTTTTGCGTGAAGGCAGAAGCAGGACCCGGCAGCAAGGAAGGCCCGAAGCAAGCAGGAGCAGCAAGTTGAAGTCTCCCTCCCTGCTCTAGCCTGGAAGCGACGTCGGCAATGGGGAAAATCAGCGCCACAGGCTTTTCTTACGCGCCGCAAACCAAACCGCCACAGGCTCCACCACTGCACACACGCCGCAAGCTGTACTGCGCATGTCTGACACAGAGGCACACATCACGGATGCAGAAATCACGCTGTTTCAACTGCGCATGCGTGGGTAAGGGTTTTATTATATTAGATGACAGCTTTGCATGAGGTAAAACTCGTTATAGTTTATAAATCTTTCCTTAATTGCTTCTGATAATTTCAGCTATATACAGCTGAAAGCAATGCAACATGCAGAAAGTGAAGTTTAAATAGTTTTTCACCATTTTGAGGCACATACCGAGGGCCTCAAAATAGTACGTGGTGGGCCACATGTGGCCGGCGGCCATGAGTTTGAGACCACTGAAATAAACTATAAAGAATAAGATGCTGTTATGATTAAAGGGAGCTCCGGGCAGTGTGCCTTTTACAGAATACTAGCTTGTCACGCTTCTCGCTCCTAACTTTGAGCGCAAGCCCTTAAACCTGTCAAAAGCTAGTGTAACTGCTTGCACCTACATGAAGGCAGTTAGGCACACAAATTCAGGTTTTTTTTTTAATTTTTGAGAAAGTTCCAACCCGCCCATGTCCTTCTCTTAGCCACGTCCCCTTTTAGTTATAGAAACATAGAAACAAAGAAAAAGACGGCAGATAAGGGCCGCGGCCCATCTAGTCTGCCCACCCCAATGACCCTCCCCTATTTAACTCTGTGCAGAGATCCCACGTGACGATCCCATTTCTTCTTAAAATCAGGCACGCTGCTTGCCTCGATCACCTGAAGTGGAAGTCTATTCCAGCGATCAACCACTCTTTCGGTGAAAAAGTATTTCCTGGTGTCGCCGTGCAACTTCCCCCCCCCCCCCCTGATTTTCCATAGATGTCCTCTTGTCGCCGTCGGACCTTTGAAAAAGAAGATATCCTCTTCTACCTCGATACGACCCGTGAGGTACTTGAACGTCTCGATCATATCTCCCCTCTCTCTGCGTTCCTCGAGTGAGTATGCGCTATGAAACTTCAGTGCACATTTTATAGACAAAGGCATAGGGGCAGATCTAGGCCATTTAAGCACTTATTAACACCTATTATTGATGGTTAGCACTTAATTAACTCATTCGTTTATGTGTGAATTTGGGATCCACTCCCAAGTTTGGGCGACCTGTACAGAATCTGGGGGATAGTGTGTAAATTCAAGAGGGCAGCTGGAGCTGCCACTTATGAACACAATTTACAGATACTGTATTTACACAACAGATACTGTATTTACAATGGATCCACAGATCTATGACTGGTGTGGGCTTGCAAATGTTAGGTGCATCAATACCGGGTTGTGCTAGATTTCTATAATGGAATCTGAATGTTCAGAGGTTGAATTGATTTGATTTATCGATTTATAGCCTACCAGCAATTAAGCAGGTTACAAGTAAAACACAAACAATCATACAATATAAAATCAGACAAAACAAATCATCTTAATAATACTATCACTGGAACAACAGTCTTGACTAACATTATTAAAACACCAGAACAAACAGCTGTATTTTCAGTTTCCTTTTGAAATCAATTATTGTTGAAATCGTCCGGATAGTAAGACCTGGCAAGTTGTTCCATAAACTTGGACTCACCATAGACAACGCATTAGCAGAACTATCAACATCATGTATCTTTGCCAAAGAAGGTTGGATTAATTGCCGAGTCCCTGATGACCTTAAAGAACAAGCTGGTTCTTACCATGCCAAAATCTGTTTAAAATAAGCATCAGAGGGAAAGGCGCAGTACAGGTCGAAGGCAGCCTGTGAGTAAGGCTGCCACTGGCACTATACCACGGAAGACTCCCTTACCCTGCAAAGATCCGGTACACCGGGGGTTGCCTGGGGGAGTGAAAGCTGCAGGCAGGGCTGAGGCTGGAGAAAGAGATTCCAGACTGTAGGATCATTTTGAAAGTATGCCTGAGAAACTGGAAAATCCAAAAAAATCTGGACTGACTCGATCTCCGCGCGTCCAGATTTTTGGACTTCTCCTGTACATTGCATTTCAGTTGCAGTGTTGAGGCCAGGGTGCCAAATAGAGGGGTCCTTTTACCAAGGCACGCTAACCGATTTAGCTTGCGCTAAAGATTAGCGCGTGCTGAATGCTAAGACACCCATAGATTATAATGGGCACCTTAGCATTTCGCATTTGCTAATCTTTAGCCTGCGCTAAATCAGTTAGCGCGCCTTAGTAAAAGGACCCCGGAGTCGAAGACTTTTGTAACATCAATAAGTTATGCAAATATTCTCCCTGAAGGAATGTTTTTTTACATGCACGTTGATCGTCTGTAAAGAAAAGATGTGGTCAGTGGTTTGGTGCTTAGGAAGGAACCCAATCTGGCTTCTGAACAGACTTTGGCCTGGATTCACTAACCTGCCCGATCGGGCCCGATCCAAGTCCGAACCGGGCAGGTCCGATGAATTCAGAAATGAAAAATATGCAGATGGGGGCGATCGGAGGAACGCTCCCATTTGCCTGCACAGATCGCTCTATAGCATTCTCTGTGCATGCCTGTCTGAGACGCAACCTTTTTTTTTTAAAACTTAAAACTTTAGTTTTTAACCCTGCGAGCCCGTGGTTTTAACCCGCTTTAAACCCGTGGGTTAAAACCACGGGCTCACTGGGCGGGGAAGGGCAGGAGAACGGCGATGCGGCAGGAGAGATTCGGGAAAGATCGAGGCAGAGCAGGGCGGCATGAGGGCGAGCAGCAGAGATAAGAAGCAGGGCAGCATTCGAGGCGAGCAGCCAGGAGAGATTGCAGGGCAATGAGCAGGGCTTCCAGTCGGAAAGACGTTTTCGACTGGTTCCCAGCAGTCGCTTCTTCAGGTGATCGGCCAGCCCAGTCGGATCGGAAATTTGGTGTAGTGAATCAGGTCGCTGTCCAATTTGCATGCCTTTCACCTCATTTGCATGCACGGATTCGAAGCGGATCGCAGAAGAGGTAAGTGAATCAGGCCGGATGGAAATTTGATAGTAAAGGGGTCGCAAACCGATTGGTACACGATCAGTTTGCTTTGTGAATCTTGCCCTTTGGCTTTTCATTAGGATTGTATTATTCATTTGCTAAGTGCATTACAGAACAATTTACTAATGTTTGCCCTGACACAGATCCCTTTGTAATTATGTAAGATAATGAAATCCCCCTGCCTTACAGATTGACCCTGCTCATTATGTTTTAGGGAAGTGACTGGAGAATAAAGTCAAGTTAAATAGTTTTTGAAAGTGCTTCCTGAATTTGCAAATTGCTGTGTTTCAGCATTTTATTTAAGTGACTGATTTAGAAACATCCCCAGCGTGAATGACAGCATTTAAGGGTCTGGAGAGGCCCAGACATTTAAATGTCATTTCAGAACAGGACCTATTCACACATGGGGAAGCTTAATATGTGTAGATGGCAAGGGATATGGGGAGGGTGGGGAGAGGGAGTGTTCTGGGAGCATCTACAATACAAATGTGAATTTCACACAGGGAATCCTCATCTATATTGGGAAACTGAGACATTGGAATTTACAGCTGCTCTGAGGCATGCATAAGTGCCTGCTGTAGGGTCAGCTATAAATTTCTACATCTGGGCCCACACCCAGGGCAGGAATAACCCTTAAGAGATCCCAAGTGCCTGTCTCATGCTTTCTTGAATTCAGACCCAGCCTTTGGCTCCACCACCTCTAATGGGAGGCTATTTCACACATCTACCACCCTTTCTGTAAAAAAGGTATTTCCTTAGATTACTCTGAGCCTATCACCTCTTTTCTTTTTGAATGGAGAGCTGTGTTCCGTCCGTTTGGGAAGGGCGGATGAACTAAACTGGATTAGGGAGGACCAGCACAGGTATATATAGGGCTACCTGCACATGCTCAGATGAGGCTCCCAAAAGCCTCACCTGAGCTCTGGGAGAGCAATTCTGAATTGGGAACGTAGATGACATCACCAAAAGTGGGACTGACTTATACTGCTTGTCCATGGAGAACTCCCGTTACAGGTAAGTAACTTCGCTTAACTTCATCCCATATCCTCTCACTCTGTAGTTTCCTTTCAATTAAAAGAGACTCGCTTCATTCATATTTATGTCATAAACATCTCTATCATATCTATTATTTTTCGGCACCATGTATAGAATACTCAGTACTCAGGTTAGTAACTTGCACAGTACATGAATAATGCAGCTTTCAGTCAACCTTGCAAGCTGCCTTGGAGAACTGCCTGTTAACTTGTCGCTAAACGACACCCAACTACAAAACATTCAGGAAAGAACTGAAAACCATACTAGTCAAGAAATTTGTCAAATGATCTAACCAAACCGTATCGACCATTCCCAGATCCCGACACGTACTATAGCTATCAACTTTGTAATCTCCCTGGGAATGCCCAGGCTAATTTCTTGTTGTAAACCGCCTAGAACTGAAAGGTATCGGCGGGATAGAAGACATCAATGTAATGTAATGTAATCTCTCCTCTCCCGACTTTCCTCCAAAGTATACATGTTGAGATCTTAAAATCTGTCCCCATACGCCTTATGATGCAGACCACTGACCATTTTAGAGCCTTCCTCTGGACCAACTTTATTCTGTTTATATCTCAGCATGATCAGGTTCCAATTTTTTATTCAGCAGAATAACTTGGGAATTTCAATAAAAAGCGAGAGATCACAAAATTGTTACAGAGAGGTGTCAGAGCATATGGAAAACTGCATTACAGTCCACTTGAGTGAAGTTTGTAATCAGGATTTAGCTTTGCAAATTTCTTGGTTTTATTATGAAAAATTTGGTTTAACTTCCTGCCTGTGGGCTCAATTGAAGAAGTTAAAGGCCTAGACACCTATGCTAATGCAACAGACAAACTCTTTCTTCCTGAAAATGGTTTCAAGCATCCCTCTTGGTACACTTTTTATTTCAGTTGTATTTTGTCATATTAACATAATGCAATGCAGCATGGCAGGAAAGGCAGTGACCAAAATTATAACTTAAAATTTAGATCTGAGAATCCTTATGTAGATAGGATACAAACTGTCTGTTAACATGATCTGACCTGAGGTTGCTGCAGTAACCTTCTATAAGCAAATATTCACAGGTTATGAGTAATACCAATTATCTAAAAATGACTCAGTGGCTGATATCGGTAAGAGGAAGCTTTCAAATGACTAAAAACAGGGAGCATGACTTTGTCTTCCCATGTCAAAAAAAATAGGGATTTTAATGACATTGGGCACTACCACCGTACAAAAATGAATGGTTTTCTGATAATTGGAAAACTAAATAATTTATTTAAAAGATATTCACAATCACAAAGAAAAAAAAGACAATTTGTCCTACAAAATCCTATGTGGAGTAGAATGGGTACAAGTGGATCGATTTTTCACTACATCAAAAATTACAAAGACTAGGGGGACACTCAATGAAGTTACAGGGAAATACTTTAAAAACCAATAAGAGGAAATATTTTTTCACTCAGAGAATAGTTCAGTGCTGGAATGCATTGCCAGTAGTTGTGGTAAGAGCGGATAGCGTAGCTGGTTTTAAGAAAGGTTTGGACAATTTCCTGAAGGAAAAGTCCATAGCCTGTTATTGAGAAAGACATGGGGAAGCCACTACTTGCCCTGGATCAGTAGCATGGAATATTGCTACTCCTTGGGTTTTGGCTAGGTACTAGAGACCTGGATTGGCCACTGTGAGAATAGGCTGCTGGGCTTGATGGACCATTGGTCTGACCCAGTATATATTCTTATGTTCTTATCATGTGATTATAAGTTTGTAAAAAAAAAAAAAAAAAAAAAAGTATGCACATGCCACCATATTAAGCTTTAATAATGAAAGTATTCAGTACTTAGGGCTCCTTTTACTAAGGTGCGCTAGTGTTTTTAGTGAACGCAGGAAATTATCGTGTGCTGCACCGCACGCTACGCTTTAAGAATTAACGCCAGCTTGATGCTGGCATTAAGGTCTAGCACATGTGGCAATTCAGCACGCGCTATTCCATGCATTAAAGCCCTAACGCACCTTTGTAAAAGGAGACCTTAAGGTCAACTTTTATCAAGCCGCATTAGGGTTTTTTATCACCTGCTGTTGAAGTAAAAGCTCCGACACTCAAAGGAATTCTAAGAGCTTTGAAGGTTTTTTTTTTTTTTTTTTTAATTTTATTCAGTTTAAATCTTACAATAAGTGCAACATTATATAGAAACATTTTACACTTTAACAGCACTTAATATTCAATCACATTATTTTTCATATCAATTATATACATCCAACGATTTCCCTCCACCAAAAATATTTTAGAGTATCCCAACCCCACCCACCCTGGACGTGTATATTAAAAGGGGAAAAATAATAATCATTCTTTACAAAATTTTGTTAATAGCTCCCAAACATCCTTAAATTTCTTATAATGCCCCTGCTGAATGGTTATCACACGCTCCATTTTAAAAATATAGCATAAAGAGTTTCACCAGAATGTATAATTCAACTGGTCCCAATTTTTCCAGTTTTTTGGAGCTTTTACCTCATCAGCTGGTGATAAAAAAATCCCTAATGCGACTTGATAAAAGGGGGCCTAAAATTGTAAAAGTCTTCCTAAATTCAAGTAAATTTCTTTTTGGCGGGAATATTCCCAGTGACTTCACTCTCTGTGAGGGTGAACAACCAACCAAAATGTAAGGGAAATTATTTTCCTCTCCTCCCCTCCCTAGCCATTTTCATTCTTTCTTTTTTTTTTGTTTATTTTTCATCTTTCAGATGGTTTTGGTTGTTTCTATTTTTTTTTTTTTTTTTTACTTTTTGCTGGTTTTATTCACTCTTTCTCTTTTCCTCCCACTATTCTTCTTCCAGGCACCATCTCCAGAGCTACCCAGTTCTAGTACCAGGACTGTAGTCTGTGGTCCCAAATTTTTGGCATCCTTATCCAGAAGCATTATGGGACCTGTTGCACTGATTTCAATGAGTAGGACCAGGAATTCATTGTTGCCAGATCCATGGTTTTCTCACCTAATTGGGATGCTTTTGAAAGCTGGTTGTGGGAAATTTTGAGCAGTTGTGGGTTTTGGGGCTGGTTTTTTATTTTTCTTGATTTTATGATTTTTTTAAATTCTCAGCAATCTGCTTTGCTTGGGAGATAATCCTTTTGTTTGTTTAGGCTGAGACTGCAGCTGAAGATACTTTAACGTCACATACACCTCTCCATGAAAATACTTTAACATCATATATATACACACACCTCCCAGCTTTTCCCTTGCATCTGAGACTTTTTCTGCTTCCATCTTCCTGCCTCTTTACTTCTTTCATTCATTCATATATGTGCAGCCCAGCAATAAGACAGCCTTGGTACAAATGGCAACTACACCCAGAAATTTATGTGACCCAGCCCTACCCTCAGAAGGTTCATCTATCCAGGGCCAGATTAACGGGTAGGCCCAGTAGGCACTAACTTAGGATCTGAAATTGTCAGGGGAGCCCATTGAAGGAGGGAAAACAACAGACAACTCAGCAATTTTTTTTTTCCAAACGGTGACGGTGGCCCCCCCACATCGATGGCAAGATCGGCAATGCGGCAGGCCCCCACCCCGGCATCGGCGGCAACTATTATTGTTGCAAGCATTGCACAGCCCAAAGCTTCCCCTCTGATGCAGCTTCCTATTTCTGCTTAGGCGGTTCACGTCAGAGGAACACTTTGGCTGAGCAGCAGCACCACTTGTAAGATAACGGTTACCAATATCACTTGCCAACGCAACACCGTCGATGCCGGAGCCCCGGGCCCATTGCCATTTGAAAATTTAAAAAAATTGGAAAGGTGAGTAAGTGGTGACCAGTAAAGGTGAGGGGAAGAGAGGGAGATGGGCCTAGGGTGGAGGGAGAGAGAAAGTGGCAGTCAGGCTGATGATGGAAGTGGGGAGAACTTGTGCCGTCAGCGTCAGGAGCATGTAGGAAAGCAGCAGCAGCTGTGAGGAGGTGAGGGATCAGGATTACGCGATGGAATTGCCTGGGGTGGAGGGAAAGAGAGAGAAGGGGCAGATGATGGAAGTGGGGAGAAGGGAGAGAGAGAGAAAGACAGAAGAGGGCAGATGATGGAAGTGGGGAGAAGGGAGGAGAGAGAAGAGGGCAAACAGATGTCAGTTGAGATAAGAAGGGAGAGTAACACATACGGAATGGAGCAAATGTTGAATGGAGAAACGGAACAAATACTGAATGGAAGCACACATACTGGATGGAAAGAGGGGATAAGGAAAAAGGGCATATGCTGGATAGGAGGAAGAAGATAGTTAGTGAGATAGTGGAGGGGTGGAGGAAAGGGGTGGCAAGCTGTGAGTAGACACAGTGATAAGAGGGAAACTGAGGACTGAATAGTAAGAAAGAATTTAATTTAGACGGAGGCAGAAAATAGAGAAGGAAGACCAGAGAAGAAAAGGAAAGGGAAGAGAGAGGAGAGAGAGATGCCAAAGGATGAGGAAGGAGACAGATATATCAGATCTGAGTGGAGGAAATGAGAAGACAGAGATGCTAAAACCCACAGGGGGAGGGAAGGAGAGGGAAGATGATGGGAGGGGGGAGAGATGGAAGGGAGAGGCAGACAGTTTCTGGAAGAGGCATAGAAAGAGAGCAGATGCCATATAGAAGAAGCAGACAGTGGATGGAAGAGAATGATGAGAATATGAGGAAAGCAGAAACTAAACAATAAAGGTAGAAAAAAAAATCTATGTGTTTTATTTATTTATTTTTGCTTTAGGATAAAGTATTATTGTAGATGTGTTGATAATCGTTTATTAATAGAAAATGGAATTAAGGTGATAGTTTTAATATATTTTTTTACTAATTCAGAGACCATAACTCCTTTCTTCAGGTCAAGACAGGGATACTGTAACAGCAGTATAGTTTACTGACCTGAAGAAAGAGGTTTTAACCTCTGAAAGCTAAGTGAGAAATGTATTAGTCCAATAAAATGACGGGCCGTACATTTTCTTCCCACCATGCGCCATGCCTCCCACCCAAATGCAAAATATAAATTGGTGGGCTTCCCAAAGCCCTGTCAGCTGAAGATCTTTTCCTCTAGGAAGGAAGGAGAGTTTTGTTCAGAGATGTTTGGAGGTTGCCTAGAAGAAAAACTGTACACTGGCACTGGTATGGTAATCTTTGTTTGTTCTGAATTTTAAAATAAAAGAAATAAAGTGAAAATAAAGAAGTAAATAAGAAAATGGGTAAATAAATGGGGGCAGGCATGATGGAGGGGGCAGTGGAACCCAGTGGATTTGTGTGGCCAGGGGCCCTTGACAAATTAATCCTGCCCTGCATCTATGTTTAGCCTGTGCCCCAGCTGCAGTGACAGCAGCACTGTCCCTGTCCCAAACTCCAATAATAACAAAAAAGGTGTGGGGAGAGGGGGAAGCGTGTTCAGAATCATTTTAAAACTAGACCTAATTTCTCCTCCCCCCCAAAAAAAAAAAAGCATGTCTAAGTGTAACTCTTGTTCTAGTCTGTGCTCAAACACGACAGGGATGTGTGACATCATCAACTGGGGGCTCCTGGACTCTTGTAAAAGAAGTATAAACCACATAGCCATGCAGGTTTGAAATTATTCCAGAAATAAAAATTTACTGATGTACTTGTGAAATGGTGACTGTCTCTGGCACATTATATATCTTCCTCAGGACACATTCATGCAGAAACACAAAATCCAAAATAGTCACAATGTTGTTGGGTTGGTTTTTTTTTTAAATTAAATTTGGAGAATACAGATAAATAACAATTTCAGAAGATATAGTTCACAGCATATAAGAGCAACAGAGGTATGATATACAGATACACATGAGAATGAGTGCAAACATAGGGCTCCTTTTACGAAGTTGCGTTAGGGCATTAATGCACGGAATAGCGTGCGCTACGTTGCCCCGCATGCTGGCTAGACGCTAACGCCAGCATTGAGCTGGTGTTAGTTCTAGCTGTGTAGCGCGCAGTCATATCCTGCGTGCGCTAAAAACGCTAGCGCACCTTAGTTAAAGGAGCCCATAGAGTAGTAATACAGAGACTATAGCTTAGATTCAGCATATTCGATCCCTACAACATTAAGTGAATACAAAAGAGTCAATTGTCACAGTATCGAATAAGCCAGTGAGGCAGAGTGTATTCCACCATGCGTGGAAATCGACCTTAGTAAGATCTTTCCAACAGTATAACACATTTTGGATCGCTAGCGATATCATGATAGTGAACAATCGGGTTCCATGCGTGTTTAAAGGGACCATTAGACCTTGCGCCATTACCGTATTTTCACGCATGTAACGCACGCATTATACGTGTTTTTACAAACCGTGCATAACCTTGCGCGGTATACGCGTGAGCGCGCTATATAAAATTTTTTTTACATAGTTCCCCCCCCGACGTCCGATTCACCCCCCTCCGCAGGACCGCTCGCACCCCTACCCCGAAGGACCGCTCGCACGTACCCGCACCCCCACCCCAAAGGACCACTCGCACGCACTCCCACCCGCACCCCCACCCTGAAGGACCGCTCGCACTCCCACAGCCTCCCGACCCCCCCCCCCCAATCATGTAGAAGCTCCTACCGGTGTCCTGCTGCTTCCTCTTGGCGGTCCCGGCCCTTCTGTGAGCCCTGCGCCTGCTGCTTCCTCTTCCGGCGGTTCGCCCTTTCTCTAACGTCAAGCCCTCTTGCCCCGCCGACTCCCCAACACGATCGGGGCAAGAGGGAGCTCAAGCTCTCTTGCCCCAGTCAACCACGGCACCCCCGACACGATCAGGGCAAGAGGGAGCTCAAGCCCTCTTGCCCCTGCCAATGGTGGCACCCCCAACACGATCGGGGCAAGAGGGAGCCCAAGCCCTCTTGCCCCGCCGACTCCCCAACTCCCCGACAATATCGGGCCAGGAGGGAGCCCAAACCCTCCTGGCCACGGTGACCCCCTACCCCCACCCCGCACTACATTATGGGCAGGAGAGATCCCAGGCCCTCCTGCCCTCGATGCAAACCCCCCTCCCCCAATGACCGCCCCCCCCAAAGAACCTCCGACCACCCCCCCAGCCGACCCGCAACCCCCCTGGCCGACCCCCATGACACCCCCACCCCCCTTCCCCGTACCTTTGTGTAGTTGGCCAGACAGACGGGAGCCAAACCCGCCTGTCCGGCAGGCAGCCAACGACGGAATGAGTCCGGACTAGTCAATTACATGACACCCCAGTGAGGCATTTTGATAATCTAACAAAAGCACAAAAAGAAGCGATAAAATCACTTAAATCAGATAAGACAATTATTATAAGAAAAGCCGATAAAGGAGGAGCAGTGGTAGTAATGGATTATGAACAATACGATAATGAAGTAATAAGACAACTGCAAGATATGGAAGTCTATGAGAAGTTAACTCTTGATCCAACTAAGAAATTACAAAGAATGATTGATAACATCACCACTGAAGGATTAAGAGAAGGATTTATTACATCAAAAGATCATAAATTTTTAAACAATAGATTCCCCATAATTCCTGCCTTCTACACGCTCCCGAAAATTCATAAGCGGTTAGACAATCCACCAGGCAGACCAATAATATCGTCCCGGGGTTCATTGCTTGAACCATTATCCATGTTTGTTGATGAATTTTTAAAGAATGAAGTTCAAAACATTATATCTTTCATTCAAGATTCCAGAGATCTAATGGTCAAATTAGAAGAGATCCATGAAGAAAATTTTCCATTCATCATTGTATCGCTAGATGTAACATCGTTGTACACCTCCATACCTCAAAATGAGGCGTTGGACATCTTAAAAAGAATTTTTGATAGACATGAGAGACCGGTATCTATACCTTCTGAATTTTTATTAAAAATTGCAAGACTAGCCATGAAAGAAAATTTTTTCTTTTATAATGGAAATATTTTTAAACAGAAAAAAAGTGTAGCCATGGGTGCGACCTTTGCACCTTCCATTGCTAATTTATACATGGCAGAATTTGTAGCAGTGTGGATAGACAACTCACCTTTTGCTTCTTGCATTTTTAAATGGTACAGGTTTATCGACGATATTCTTCTTTTGTGGAAAGGTACAACACAAGATTTAAAACAGTTTCTTGAATGGCTTAATAGCTGCGATCATAACATCCAATTCACAGCACAATTTTCGGACAAAAAATTAAATTATTTAGACATAGTAGTGATACAAAACATTGATCATTTTGATTTTGATCTGTATATTAAATCAACAGATAGGAATACCTTCCTGGATTTCCACAGTTGCCATCCTGTTGCCTTGAAAAAGAATCTACCTTTTTCTCAATTTCTCAGATTGAAAAGGGAACTGTACCACTAATAAAGATTTTAATACACATTCAAAAAATTTAATTCAAAAACTGGAGGGCAGAGGTTATCCGAGAAATTTGCTCAAAAAGGCATACAAGAGAGCAAAATACTACCATAGGGAATGGCTGCTACAAAAAAGAGATAAGAACATGAGTGATGTGGCCTTAGACAAAATAACATGCGTATTAAAATTTTCTACAGCAGGCAGAGATATTGCGAACATCATTAATGAAAACTGGAATATTATTAGAACAAGTCCTCAGTTTACTAACACTGAGTTGCAAATCGCCTTTTCAAGAGGCAAAAATTTAAAAGAGATTCTTTCTCCAGCAGTACATTTACCTACAACTGTTTCAAATCCTGTACCTAATGGATTTTATAAATGTAGTAAATGCAATTTGTGTCAGATCACTCTACCTGCGAAAGAATTTACTAGTCCCAAGGATGGTAAGATTTATAAGATCTAACATTTTCTCACCTGCTCCTCTGACCACATAGTATATGCCATCATTTGTCCGTGTGGCATGTGGTATGTTGGCATGTCCACAAGATCATTTAAAACAAGACTTAGTGAACACAAGTCTAATTTAAAATGTGGCAGAATGAAAACACCAATAGTGGAACATTGTGTACAATTACAACACAGATTCCTGGATCTTAGAGCTTTCTGTTTTGATAAGGTCATACTTAACAGAAGAGGAGGAGACCGAAAAAGAGTCCCGATGGATTTTTAAACTGGGCACTATGAAGCCGACTGGACTCAACAGCATAGTCGAGTGGAATTCCTTCTTTTAGAATCTAATCTAAGTATACATCTTAAGAATGATATAAGTCTAGTTCTCACTTTTCCCACGATAAATTTACATTTTTGAGCTTTTAAACACTTAGCTTGAATAGCGCATGAATCTTATGAATAATTAAAGAAGTACCTTTAAAAGCGCATGCGTGGCGTTCTCACTCTGCAAACGCCATTTTCAATTTAGAACAGAAAGCTGCGAATCAAGCTGCCCAGTAAGTACCGCCATTTAATTATTATTTCTAAGAGTATTAGTATGATAATAACACACTTTCACTATATTTATTCTAATAATTTACCACGACCCCTGATGAAGCCGAAGGACCGGCGAAACGGGTCCCGTTGGGCACAGACAACGCTTTAAGATAAGTGCTGTCTCTATTCTTAAAGTTTATACTAGAAGATTTTATTAATATGCACTAGTTTTGCACTTTATATAACAAGCAGAACCCGATGAAAGATAACCACTAACCTGTTGAAGCTGTTTAAAAGCCTTCGTTAATGAAGAACAGCACAGGTATCTGAGGGCACTGCTGAAAAATACTCTATGCTCACAAGTCTTTACTTTTGATAGTTTCTCTCTGAGCGACTTGTTTACATTGTATCCAGTTTGAGCCTTTTTTATCTATAGCAGGAGAATAGTATGGTGGTAAATCCCAGGGAATAGGGGAATATTCCCCTCATAGGGGAACTGTAGCCAACATGGAATCGTAATACAATCAGTCTTGGAAACACAATGATACACTTGTTGTAAACTAGCATTGTCCACCTGTCAACTATGCGTCAGAACCCACAACTGAATGGTGAGTAATAGATTAGCACAATGTCTTTAGGTAAACTACATTGTTGAAAGCAGTCTCTCCTATCTCCTCTGGCGAGGTAGTTGTTGGGGTTATCACATCCTTGGCTGGGAAAGGGTTCTGTGGTATCACTACCTGGAGGACTGTTAGGCCAAAATTGCTTCTGGTATGTAGCAGGCAGTCTAAGCAGTAGAGTCTTGTGAAGGTGTGTACGGATGACCATGTAGTCACTTTGCAGATGTTTTTCACCATGGTGGATTGAAGGTTAGCCATTGTAGTGGCCATGGCTCTGAGCTGGTATGCTGTGGCCTTGTTTGTCAGGCTATGACTCACTTTTTCATAGCAGAAGGCGATGCAGTCCACACAAACCTCGAACACTTATGATTTTAAAGTATTTGACACTTGTGCAGATGAGGACAGTGCTTAGGCATTGGTAGAATGAGGCATTATGACATCACAATCTGAGCTCTAGAATTTGCTACTTATGATTTTGAGGCTTGTGCAGATGAGGACAGAGCTTGCAGGAATGGGGCAGGGACAGGAAAAGAACAGGATGGGAAAATGAGTTCCCACAGGGAAAGGGAAAAATCTGTCCCCTGTGTCATTCTCTAGTGCCAAAATCCCAGTCCAGGATCTAACCCTCTAGGAGTCTGAAGGTAGACCAGACTGGGATTTTGGCACCCTTTATCATGAGCACCCTGAGCCAGTGGCTCACCTGGTCTATATGTTGAGCCAGCCCTGCACTTATTGATAATTAGTGTATGTTATCACCTGCAGGATCCATTTTATTCTTATGAGCCCTATGCCAGATAGAACATGTTGCTGGCATATGATCTCCTGAGTGAGCTAAACTGTCCTCATTTGTTGATATTTTCCATGTTACATGTTCACATTTCAACTTACACTGCTATCTCTTCAAATCTCGAAGAAATCCATGGCAATCAATATGGCCAATAATTACCAGTATGAACACTACTGACATTTGACTGCAAAAGAGGAGAAGCAAGACAGATAAGAGTACTATAATCCTTTCAACTCTACTGAAACTCCCTCACCCATATGATAGAGTACCAAGAAGGAAACAATAACAGAGCAGACAAAATGGGCTGAATGGCAGAAAGCTGAACATTTACAGAAGTTGGCAACTGTGTGACCACTGACATCCGATCATGTTGCAAAGAGGAAGAAAAGAAAGCTAGCACTTTGGAAAACATGAGAGCAAGAACAGCTCTGAGAGGATAATTCAGTAAGGAAGCACCTATTTGATGCCTAAAAAAATTAGGCACATAGGGCCAGATTCTATAAACGGCGCATAGTGGCACCCGTTTGACATGGGTATCAATCAACCACTAGGCACTGTTTATAGAATCACGCCTAGCTGTGTCTAGGCAAACTTACCATATTTTTCACTCCATAAGACGCACCCTAGATTTTCCTAGGAGGAAAAGCCAAGAAAAAAATATTCTGACTCAAAATGTGCCTCTGAACTCAGCCCCCTAGAAAAATAGACAAATATACTGCAGCAGACAGATTTTGAACATTAAATTGAAATCATACATAAGAACATAAGAACATAAGAACTGCCATCTCCGGATCAGACCCATGGTCCATCGAGTCCGGCGATCCGCACACGCGGAGGCCCAGTCAGGTATACACCTGATGTAGTTTTAGTCACCCATATCCCTCTATGCCTCTCATAAGGAGATGTGTATCTAATTTGCCTTTGAATCCCAGCACAGTGGATTCCTTAATAACCTCCTTTGGGAGAGCATTCCAGGCGTCTACCACTCGCTGCGTAAAACAGTACTTCCTGACATTTGTCCTGGACCTGTCCCCCCTTAGCTTCAAACCATGTCCTCTTGTCCGTGTCGCGTTGGACAATGTAAATAATTTATTTTCCTGCTCTATTTTATCGATGCCTTTCAGCATTTTGAACGTCTCGATCATGTCCCCTCGCAGCCTCCTCTTCTCAAGGGAGAACAGTCCCAGTTTCTTGAGTCGTTCCTCATATTCCAAGTTCTCCATACCTCTTATTAACTTCGTTGCTCGTCTCTGCACCCTCTCCAACAGTTTTATATCCTTCTTTAGGTTGGGAGACCAATGTTGGACACAGTATTCCAAGTGTGGTCTGACCATTGCTCTATAAAGCGGCATTATGACTTTCTCCGATCTACTCGTGATTCCTTTCTTTATCATGCCTAACATTCTGTTTGCTTTCTTTGCCGCTGCCGCGCATTGTGCCGACGGCTTCAGGGTCCTATCTATCAGTACACCCAGGTCCTTTTCTTGTTCGCTCTTACCCAGAGTTGCGCCTGACATTCTATACTCGTATTCCTTATTTTTACTACCTAAATGCATTACTTTGCATTTCTCCACGTTGAACTTCATCTGCCATTGCTCTGCCCATTTCTCTAACTGATACAAGTCGCTTTGGAGTTCCTCGCTATCCTCCTGCGATCTGATTGCCCGGCATAGCTTTGTGTCGTCTGCAAACTTAATGATCTCACTGGATATTCCGTCTTCCAGGTCATTGATATAAATATTAAATAGGATTGGCCCAAGCACTGAGCCCTGGGGCACACCACTAGTCACTTTCTCCCAGTCTGAGAACTTCCCATTTATGCCCACTCTCTGCTTTCTGTTTTCCAACCATTTGCCTATCCACCTTTGTATATCTCCCTCTATTCCATGGCTTTGTAGTTTCCTGAGAAGCCTTTCATGTGGAACTTTGTCGAATGCTTTCTGGAAGTCCAAATATATTATGTCCACCGGCATTCCACTATCAATTTGCTTGTTCACGGTCTCGAAAAATTGAAGTAAATTCGTTAAACATGATTTCCCTTTCCTGAACCCATGTTGACTGGGTTTCATCAAGTCGTGTGTATCTAGGTGCTGGACTATGCTATCCTTGATCAGTGCTTCAATCATCTTTCCAGGGACAGACGTAAGACTCACAGGTCTGTAGTTGCCCGGTTCCCCTCTCGATCCTTTTTTGAAAATTGGCGTGACATTCGCTATCTTCCAGTCCTCTGGTATCTGTCCAGTTCTGATTGTCAGATTGGCAAGTTTTTGCAATAGCTCTCCGATTTCAACCTTCAATTCCTTTAAAACTCTCGGGTGAATTCCATCCGGTCCAGGGGATTTGTCACTTTTAAGTTTGTCGATCTGGTAGTATATCTGGTCCAACTCCACTTCAACTGTGGTGAGGCTGTCTTCTATTACTCCACTAAACACTTTCACTGCTTCTGGTATTTTAGCGGTATCCTCCTCCGTAAAGACGGACGCAAAGAAGGAATTTAGTTTGTCAGCAATTTGTTTATCTTCCTTGATGTACCCTTTTCTTCCCTGGTCGTCCAGGGGTCCCACCGCCTCTTTTGCGGGTTTTTTTCCCTTTCACGTATCTAAAGAAGGGTTTGAAGTTTTTGGCTTCTTGCGCTATTTTTTCCTCATAGTCCTTTTTGGCATCCCTCACCGCCTTGTGACATTTCTTTTGATCATCTTTATGTATTTTCCATGCTTCGATTGTTTTCATGTGTTTCCATTTTTTGAAAGAGTCCTTCTTTTCTTTTATGGCTACCCTCACCTGTCTGGTAAGCCATGCCGGTTCTCCCTTACCTTTTGTTCTCCCCTCTTTGGAGATCCTTGGAATGTGGAGATTTTGTGCTTCTGTGATAGTATTTTTCAGTAGGGACCATGCCTGGTCTACCGTTTCAAGTTTGTCCACCTTTTTCTTGAGTCGTTGTTTCACCATGGCTCTCATGCGATCGTATTTGCCCTTTTTAAAGTTAAAGGTTTTGGTTAAGGTTTTGGCACGTTTTCTATTCCCGATGTCAAGCTTAAAGTTGATCACATTGTGATCGCTCGTCCCCAGCGGTACCGTAACTTCTACTTCTTTTGTCGGTCCCGTGAGGCCATTTAGTACCAAGTCCAGGGTGGCGTTGCCTCTTGTCGGCTCTTTTACCATTTGTTCCAGGAAGCAATCCCCTAGCACCTCCAGGAACTTGGCCTCCTTGCCGCAGTTGGAGGTTCCTAGTTTCCAGTCTATCCTCGGAAAATTGAAGTCTCCCAATATTATTACATTGCCCGTCTTGCATTCTTGTTTGATTTCCTCTATCATTTCTGAGTCAGTTTCCTCCGCCTGTCCTGGGGGACGATAGTAAAGGCCAATTTTCGTGTCTGCGCTGTTTTGGCCAGGAATCTTGACCCAGAGGGACTCTAGCTTCTCTTTCGTTTCCGTCGTAGCCACTTCAACAGATTCTATTCCTTCCTGAACATATAGGGCAATACCTCCACCTTTCTGCCCTACTCGATCTCTTCTATATAGTTTGTATCCCTGTAGTACGGTGTCCCATTTGTTTTCTTCATTCCACCATGTTTCTGTTATGGCAATGATTTCCAACTTATCATGTCTTGCTATTGTCTCTAGTTCCCCCATTTTGTTTCCTAGACTTCTAGCATTCGTATACATACATTTGAGTTCTCTTCGTGTTACCTTTTTGGACTTTCTACTCTTTGCTGTCCCTACTGTTTCTTTCACGTTATCCTTAACTGCTCCAATGTTGTCTCCCTTGTTTGCTGTGCGGTCATCCCCTCCTGTGTCTGAGTTGTCCCTTCCTGCCTTGTCTTCCTTATTTGCTGTCAGGTCGTCCCCTCCTGTGTATGAGTAGTTGCCCATGGCTCCTTCATCGGGGCATCCTGTCTGATAATTTCTGGTTGCGCTGTCTGATAATTTCTGGTTGCACTAGATAGTTCTTTCTTTCCTTTCTCAGGCCCAACTATTGTCTCTTTATACATGGCTGATCCTCCTGTTCAAAGCGGCCTGCTGAGGTTCGCGGCCGGCTGTAACGAACCTCGCAGGCCGCTCTCCAACTCGGTAGCATGTTCCCTCTGACGCGATCGCGTCAGAGGGAACGTGCTACCATGTGGAGAGCGGCCTGCGAGGTTCGTTACAGCCGGTCGCGAACCTCAGCAGGCCGCTTTGAACAGGAGCAGTAGCGGTTGTTGCGGGTAGGGGGGGGAGTCTGCGACGTGCAGGCCGCTGTGAACAGGAGCGGCAGTGGCGGCAGGACCATGAGCCCTCCTCCCGCTGCCAGCGCCGCTCCTGTCGCCCGATGCACCTAACTGGCACATACGCCTCAAGCCGCGGCCACGGACGGACACAGCACACATGAGGTCCCCACAGGAGATGAGGCGTCGCTGCTAACAGCCAAGATAGGTGCTGGGAAGAAGGCTGGGGACTCACGCATGCGCACTCCTGCGACCACAGACCTACAGCGCACGGAACACGCAAATAGGAGTGCGCATGCACGAGTTAGCCTTTTATTATATAGGATATATAAAATCGGAGGTATGTATGTGTGTATGTATGTGTGTGTGTGTATGTGCCGCGATCACGCAAAAACGGCTTGACCGATTTGAACGAAACTTGGTATGCAGATCCCTCACTACCTGGGGTGATATGTTCTGGGGGTCTCGCGGCCCACCTGCACACATGGGCGGAGCTACAAACTGAAAATCAGATTTCACCCATTCATGTCAATGGAAAAAATGTAAAAAGCTGCCATTCTCATAGTAATTCCAACTACCTGGGGTGATATGTTCTGGGAGTCTCGCGGCCCACCTGCACACGTGGGCGGAGCTACAAACAGAACATCAGATTTCACCCATTCATGTCAATGGAAAAAAAGTAAAAAGCTGCCATTCTCACAGTAATTCAAAAACGGCTTGACCGATTAGAACGAAACTTGGTATGCTGATCCCTCACTACCTGGGGTGATATGTTCTGGGGGTCTCGGGCCCACCTGCACACGTGGGCGGAGCTACAAACATAAAATCAGATTTCACCCATTCATGTCAATGGAAAAAATGTTAAAAGCTGCCGTTCTCACTGTAATTCAAAAACGGCTTGACCGATTTGAATGAAACTTTGTATGCAGGTCCCTCACTACCTGGGCTGATATGTTCTGGGGGTCTCACGGCCCACCTGCACACGTGGGCGGAGCTACAAACAGAAAATCAGATATCACCCATTCATGTCAATGGAAAAAATGTTAAAAGCTGCCGTTCTCACTGTAATTCAAAAACGGCTTGACCGATTTGAACGAAACTTGGTATGCAGATCCCTCACTACCTGGGGTGATATGTTCTGGGGGTCTCTCGGCCCACCACTCTATGTTGCTTGCTCAAGGGTGGGTTCCCCCAACAATTTATATGTTCTTGTCCTGGAGGTGAAACTACAAATTTTGTTTATAATCACGTTTTGCGTTAGTTGTATTGTATTCATTTTGTCAAATATTTCACATTATAATTTGAATATTGTACTTTTTATTAAGCTGTAAAACAATAATTTCATTCACCACTATAAAGTATCTTTATTTGAATCCATTTACAGTGTTATTGCTATAATTAAATACCTGTGCAACGCCGGGGCATCAGCTAGTATGAAATAAGAAAAGGGCGGGTTAGCTCCTATTGTGCTGGAAATACAAAGGAGCAGGAGGAAACAATCAATAAATACATACTTTATCTTAAATTTGTTTAATCTTTATTAATCAAAGCCAGTGCAAGGGTTTCCAGTGCCCTCTAGGGGACCCTTTAGACCTGTGCTCCCATTAATGATCTTTTAGGCCCCCAACCTTCCACCCCAACCTCCCCCCAAGACTGTAATAATTAAATTCAACAATCATGATCACTGAAATACCTCCCTACCCTAAAAGTTCATAAAAAACAAATACTTTTGTGGACAAAGAGTGCAATATAAAGTAATGTCTACGGTCCATCAAGTTTTGTACAGATTAGCCCCGTATTTTTTTCAAACTCTATGGGAGATCTATCAACCAGGAAGGGTGTTGAGGTCAGAGGGAGAAATTAAGCTGACAGCAACCAGGGAACTAGGAGTGCATTATGTTGCGATGAAGGCTAAAATGTTTTCGATTGCTGGTGTGAAATTGTGGAGTGCTCTACCCGGGAACCTGAGACTCGGTTGCTCAGGAAGCTATGGAATCACGGAGTGCGAGGGGAGGTCCACCGATGGATCAAAAACTGGCTGGCAGACAGGAAGCAGAGGGTTGGTGTAAAGGGCCACTACTCGGACTGGCAAGGGGTCACGAGCGGGGTTCCTCAAGGGTCAGTGCTGGGACCGCTCCTGTTTAACATATTCATTGACGACCTGGAGACGGGAACAAAATGTGAGGTCATCAAATTCGCAGATGACACCAAACTATTCAGCAAGGTTGAAACCACGGTAGATTGCGAGGATCTCCAAAGGGATCTTACGACACTGGAAGAATGGGCGAAAAAGTGGCAAATGAGCTTCAACGTAGGGAAATGCAAGGTCATGCATATAGGGAGAAGGAACCCGATGTTCACTTACAAAATGGGGGGATCAATGCTAGGGGTCAGTAAGCTGGAAAGAGACCTGGGAGTGATGGTAGACACGACATTGAAGGCGTCGGCACAGTGCGCCACAGCCTCGAGGAAAGCAAACCAAATGTTAGGTATCATTAAGAAGGGTATCTCGACCAGAACGAAGGAAGTCATCCTGCCACTGTACCAGGCTATAGTGCGCCCGCATCTTGAATACTGTGTACAGTACTGGTCACCGTACCTCAAAAAGGACATGGCAATGCTTGAGGGAGTCCAGAGAAGAGCAACTAAACTGATTAAGGGTATGGAAAACCTTACATACACTGACAGACTGAAGAGGCTGGGGCTGTTCTCCCTGGAAAAGCGGAGACTCAGAGGAGATATGATAGAGACCTTCAAGATCCTGAGGGGCATCGAAAAGGTTGACAAGGACAGATTTTTCAATTTGAAAGAAACCACAAGAACAAGGGGACACTTGATGAAATTGAAGGGGGACAGGTTTAGAACAAACGCAAGGAAATTCTTTTTCACACAGAGGGTGGTGGATACATGAACACCCTTCCAGAGGCCGTGATAGGAAATAACACAGTACATGGTTTCAAGGAAGACCTGGATAGGTTCCTGGAGGAAAAAGGGATTGAGGGGTACAGATAAGAGCAGTGGAAGGTTTAGAGATAAGTGTAGAGGTAGGTATAAAATTAGTCAGGGACCGCTGCTCAGGCAATATGCCTGATGGGCCGCCGCGTGAGCGGACCGCTGGGCGGGATGGACCTCTGGTCTGCCCCGGCGGAGGCGACTACTTATGTACTTATGTACTTAAGAGATTATTAAAAACACAGCTATTTGTTGATGCCTACATGTAATATGTTGGAAGTAGACAATAAAATGTTACAGTTAGTAACTATGTGATATGTTACAAGTGGATAGCTAGGAAGAGAAAGAATGGATACTGCCTGTGTATTGTGTGTAGATATCTGTTTTATTATATGGTTGTTGTTTTTTGGGTTTTTTTGGAAACTGCTTAGATTTGGCGGTATATAATTTTTTAAAAAATAAATAAATAACATAAATAAATATTTTGTAATACATGGACAGCTTCCAAAAGTCATTATACAGGTAAATGGGCAATTTGAAAATTGCCTGCCTTAAATAGGTATAAGGGCATACTGCTAGTTTTTTGAGTGTGTGTAATTGTTGTTTTTTCTTTGATTGCAACTGCTCTTTGCTGACAAACAGAAAGCCAAAGGAGAGGTGTCTTTTCAACCAATGATTTGAGTGTTTATTTAAATTAAGGATTCCAGTTTCGGAGTATAGAAGACACCTTCCTCAGGGGAAACTTGGCTAGTAGATGCTGAGTTCATAGCACTCTTGAGTAGACAGATGGCATTGCTCTGAGTGCTGCCATTTGTGCTTTGGACTCAGCGCTTACTAGCCAAGTGTTCCCTGAGGAAGGTGTCTTCTATACACCGAAACTGGGATCCTTGTTGGGACTACTTGATTTAAATAAAGACTCGATCATTGGTTGAAAAGACTCGATCATTTAAATAAAGACTCGATCACTGGATCAAAGGCCTCCGTGGCCTTTCTGTGTGTCTGCATATATCCCAAGGCAAAGAATTCTTCTGTTTGCCTAACTGCTCTTTGCTGACCAGGTGTTGTCTAATGGTTATGTCAGTCCTGCTGGTTAGTTTCATGGAGTATTTTTCTAGTCCTAAGAATAATCATAACCCCTATCACATCACAACTCAGTTGTCTCATCTCCCAGTTGACTGGCCGTAACCTCTTTTTCCTATATCTTTTTTGATGCCCTACTCTGTACTCCTGGGCAAACAAAATTGCACACAATATTCAAGAGGTGGCTACAGCATTGATCTATACAGAAGCATTATAATATTGCCAGTTTCACTCTCTGTTTTTGCATCAATAATTTCTAGCATTCTATTTGTTCTTGTGACCACTGCTAACATCAACACATATTGCCTTTCAAAATGTCATTGAAGCACTTTGTCTTCCCCCTTATTAGTTCTACCTGAGACTGAACTAGGAGAATGAAACTTTCTTTGGAAGTCTGGCATCAAATGACATCAGCTGAAGACCACCTTGATGTTCTGATTCTGGTTGGATGCAGAGGATCTTCCTCAGACATTGAGGGCACCTCTCCAGCATCTTGAGCTGCAGAGATTACAAGTTATTCAGAATAATACTACTACTACTATTAATTATTTCTATAGTGCTACCAGACGTACGCAATGCTGTACAGCAGGGGTGCCCACACTTTTTGGACTTGCAAGCTACTTTTAAAATGACCAAGTCAAAAATGCTAAACATATACCCCCCTCTTTTACTAAGGTGCGCTAGCCGATTTAGAAACAAAGAAACATAGAAACATAGAAAATGACGGCAGAAAAGGGCCACGGCCCATCTAGTCTGCCCACACTAATGACCCACCCCCTAACTTCCTCCATGAAGAGATCCCACATGCCAATCCCATCTTTTCTTAAAATCTGGCACGCTGCTAGCCTCAATTACCTGTAGTGGAAGATTATTCCAGTGATCAACCACCCTTTCGGTGAAGAAATATTTTCTGGTGCCGTCATGAAATTTCCCTCCCCTGATTTTCAACGGATGCCCTCTTGTTGCCGAGGGTCCTTTAAGAAAAAAGAGATCTTCTTCCACCTCGATACAGCCCGTGACATATTTGAACATCTCGATCATGTCTCCCCTCTCTCTGCGTTCCTCGAGTGAGTATAGCTGCAACTTACCCAGGCGTTCCTCATACGGGAGATCCTTGAGTCCTGAGACCATCCTAGTGGCCATTCGCTGCATCGACTCAATTCTCAGCACGTCTTTTTGATAATATGGCCTCCAGAATTGTACACAATATTCCAGATGGGGTCTCACCATGGATCTGTACAACGGCATTATGACCTCGGGCTTACGGCTGACGAAGCTTCTATGGATACAACCCATGATTTGTCTGGCCTTGGATGAAGCTTTCTCCACTTGTTTGGCACTCTTCATGTCTTCGCTAATGATCACTCCCAAGTCACGTTCTGCTACAGTCCTTGCTAGGATCTCACCATTTAGGGTGTAAGTCCTGCATGGATTTAGCGCGCACTAAGTGCTAATGCGCCCTTTATATTCTATGGACGCATTAGCATTTAGCACGCGCTAAATCGGCTAGCGCGCCTTAGTAAAAGACCCCCCCATATTTATTTATTATATATACTGTGTGCACCTCTTCTGTCCTCCAGACCTCATTCCATTCCCCAATCAACATCTCTCTCTGTCCCTCCAGGAATCCAACTTTCCTTCCTCTCTCCTCCAACTCTGTTGGCAACATGTCTCCCTCTCTCTTCCTCCTCTGTTATGATCGTGCATCTCTCTGTTCTTCCTCAGGGTCTCTCCCCCTTTGTCTGCACCTTCCATAGTCCAACACCTGCCCCCCTCTCTTCTGCCTCCCCTTTGTTTCAGGTTTCTCCTACTCTCTGTCTTCCTTCTGCTAACATTTTGAGTCCTCCCACCTTTGGTCCAGGTCTTTGTCTCTCTCACTCTGTCTCCCCCCCTCCCCAGGGCCTGGCATCTCTCTTTCCTCGGTTTGGGGTGTCAGTTTGGGGTAAGGAAATCCCTGATTGGCTCAGACACACCAGGTCCCGCCCAAGGAAGGAGCCTGAGCCAATCAGGGCCTTAGGCTCCTCCCAGTGCATCACATGATGCACCAGAGCGGGGCCTAAGGTCCACATTTGCAGTGTGTCATGGCCAGGAGCAGGAGCAGGAGGACTTTGCAGTTCCTCCTGCTCCCAAAGACAGTGGAAGACAGCGCTGGAGGCCTAAGCAGCAGGAGGGATTGAGCACCCCTCCTTCTTCCAACTTTTAGGTACAAGGGAGGTTTCTGGCCAGGTCGGGCTAGGCCCGACTAGGGGTGGGCCAGTCGGGGTGGGGGTGTGTGCGTTGGGCTGGTTGGGGGACTGATGGGCCGGTCGGGAGGTTGCCCTGCAGTGCAGTGCCATATTCACACAGTGAGGGCAGCGTCGGGTGGTAGCAGGATGGAGTGGGCATCCCTCCTGCTATTTGTGGGGGGGATCGCGTTTGTTGGGGTGGGGGGTCCTCAGGTTGGGGGGCCTTCGGGGCGGAGAGCCCTCAGCCGCTTGACAGGTCTGCCTGTCTTTTCATTTTTTTTAATGGGGCATAACACACGCAAAATATCTGTTCCATGGAAAAAAAAAATGAATAAAAAAGACCTGCAGACCTGTCGGAAACTCAGTTACTGACAGGTCTGCAGCAGTCGGGTTTGCCAATAGTAAAACCCGATTCAAAATAGCCAAGCAATTGTTAGTGAATCAATCGCTTGGCTATTTTGCATGGGGTTTTACTAATTTGCATGGGAGGATCGGGATCGGATTGCTACAGGCTACAGTGAATGGGGTTGGAGGGAAATTTGGTCGCAAAGGGCTCGCAAACCGATCGGTACACGATTGGTTTGCTTAGTGAATCTAGCCCAAAGTCTGGAATTGGCAGTGGAGGAGAATGGTACAGCTAAAAGCAGCTTATCTGAGGAACGGAGTTTTCTGGGAGGTGTATAAGGAGAGAGAAGAGAGGAGAGATACTGAGGGGCAGCAGAAGGAACACACTTGTAGGTCAGCAATAGGAGCTTGAACTGTATATCAAGGTGGATAGGAAGCCAGTGAAGTGAATTAAAGAGAGGGGTGACATGAGTATAGTGAGGTTGATAGAAGATGAGTCGTGCCGACGTGCAACAGAGTTTTGCACAGATTGCAGGCAGGGGGAGGGGGAGGGGAGACAGGCGGCACTGCTGGAGACCAGTTAGAAATAGATTGCAGTAATCTAAGTGTGAGGTTACGAGAGTGTGAACAAAGGTCTGGGTAGTGTGCTCAGAGAGAAAGGGGTGAATACAGAAGCCAGACCTATTTTTTTTGTAGGTCTAAATTTGATCATGTGTTTCCTCTGCTGCATTGTCTTCCTATGAAAGCCCAGATAATTTTTAAGATATGTTTGCTTTGATTTCAGAATTTTGGAGGATAATTTCCTAATTGAATTGACATCATTAGTATCTCTCTTAGATTTTGAAAGTCGGCGAATTGTATGAATCTTGTGCTGCAATTCCCATCTTTTAGAGGTGTTACACTGAAAAGCTTTTACAAGAAATCATTTACCTTTCAAATAGAAATATTCTGGAATATTCTCCCTGTGGAGATTAGATTATGTTCATCCTATGTGAATTTTCAAAAATTGCTGAAAATGTATTTGCTTTCAGGGCTTTTGTTGTGATATTTTGAAATCTCTAAGTTGAATATAATAATTATTATTGTAGTTCTAGATTTATGTACCCTCCTCTTGTATTGTTAATCCGCTCTGAACCTAATTTTTAAGGACAAACCAGGCTACAAATATCTATCATCAGCTTCCTACTACAGTTGTCTACATCTCAGCTCTGTACAGTTGGGCGGAGATTACAACTTGCAAGTATCATGAAGTACAGTCAAACCTTGGTATATTCATTCCAGAAGCATGCTTGTAATCCAAAGCATTCATATATCAAAGCAAATTTCCCCATAGGAAATAATGGAAACTCAGACGATTCGTTCCAAAACCCAAAAACTTTAATACAAAATACTATACGTACTTGCATTGCAAGACCTCGCTCATTTAGAACAGTCACTACACTCCCGCAGCGTCAGAGAGAAAGAACCATCAGCTCAGTTGTGATGAACGTGCATACTGTATGTACTTGTATTGCAAGACATTGCTTGTATATCAAGTTAAAATTTAATAAAATGTTTTGCTTGTCTTGCGAAATGCTTGCAAACCAAGTTACTTGCAATCCAAGGTTTTACTGTATATGCTTCTTCATAGAAACATAGAAACATGACGGCAGATAAAGGCCAAATGGCCCATCCAGTCTGCCCATTCGCAGCATCCACTATCTCTTCCTCTCGATAAGAGACCCCATGTGCCTGTCCCATGCTTTCTTGAATTCAGACAGTCTTTGTTTCTACCAGACTGTCTTATCAGGCAACTAAGCTTGACTCTGATTTGTTTCAGCAGTTCCCTGCATTTTGAAGATTAAGGGGGGGGGGGGATTCCTTCTGTATGGTTCTGTTAGGTAATTCCTGGATCTGTATTCCAGTTTTCTTTTTATAATATGATCTGATCTGAACTGAAAACTATGCGGCAGAATATAAAATAAAATATTTTGGTATGCTTTTCAAGGCACTAGAAATGCTCAAAAATTCTCCAGAGTCATCATGTGAATTTAACTCCTCTCTTTTACTAAGGTGCGCTAAGTGTTTTAGCACGCGCTAAATCTACGTGCACGCTAACTCGCCCATAGACTAACATGCACATGTTAGCGTTTAGCACATGGTTAGCGTGCGCTAATATTTAGCGCACGCTAAAAAGCATAGTGCACCTTAGTAAAAGGAACCCTAAGTTAATGGAGTTATGGAAGGTCAATTGAGAACTTGTTGCTAAAGAACCATATTCTTCTGAGATCTCTATATGTATTGTCATTTCCATATTCTTATATGCCTCAATAAAACATCAGTTCAAAATGAAAAGGGAAATGAAGCACAAGATGCCAAAACGAAGAGAAGAGATGCGGAGCATGGCGGGAAACGAAGCACAAAATCGACAACATGAAGAGGGAAACAAAGCACAAGACAACAAAACAGAACAAACAGCACAAAGGGCCTTCAAGTAATGGTGATCAACATATGTTTTATTGAAAAAGCAATGTTTCAGTGTGTCTGCCTGCGTCAGGGGTCTTTTTAAAAAAGTTTGTTAATTAAAATCATCATAAATGTAAAGCATGACAGATATCATACATATTACAACATACAGAAAATAATAATAAAATTTCAAGACTATTTTAAACCATGCAGAAAAACAAATTAAACATGTCTGACAGGAATATTTTAAACTGAAGTTTTGATTCTATAGCAGGTAGGACAAAATCTCAATAGAGTATAAACCAAATAGGTAAAAAAGGTGACAGTGAAAGCTAGAAGGATGGTTGGGTGCAAGGGGAGATGAATGGCCAGTAGGAAAAATGAGGCAATGATGCCCTGTATAAGACTCCGTTGAGACCTCATTTAGAATATTGTGTACAGTTCTGGAGACCTCACCTTCCAAAACAATATAAACAGGATTGAATTGGTCTAGAACAGTGGTTTCGGGCGGTCACGTGATGGTGGGAACCTGACCGGACGCCTGAACGCGGAGCTCCGTCCTCCCTACACCATTCGGCTCCCCGATCGCCTGCCGCCGCCGGTAATTTATTGAAATTTTGCAGCTCCTGCGCTTCCGGGTTCGCTCCCGTCGGGCTGCAGAGCGTTCGGCGCGTGACTCACGGTGGCGGCGCGGGGGATGCCGACAAGAGCGCCGAAGGCCCCAAGAAGCAGCGTGGCACTGACACTCAAAATGGCGGGGACCCAAACGGAGGCGACGGAGATGCCGACGGAACGCACCTCGGATGAGTTGTTACAAGTCTCCATGAGGAACTTAGCCCAACTACTGGACGACAAGCTGGCTAAGCTGCATGCTTCAATGGACGAAATTAAGGATGTGCTGGCTGGACACGCGACGCAGATCCACCAGGTGGAGGAACGTGTTTCGGCGCAGGAAGACAGAGCAGTGGTCGCGGATAGTAGGATTGCTACCTTGGAGACCCGTGTCTGTCAACTACTCGAGCGAGTGGAGGACCAGGAGAACAGGGCCCGCAGAAAGAACCTCCGTCTGATAGGGCTCCCGGAGTCAGTGAAAGATTCTGACCTTCTCCACTTGGTGGAAAGATGGCTGCCGAATGAGCTGGGTCTGGCGGAGCAGGCTGGCCCTGTAGTGGTAGAGCGGATCCATCGTATTGGTCAACGTCGCGATGGAGACGGGCCGGGCCGCCCGAGGCCGGTGCTGGCCAGATTCCATAATTATGCAATCAAAGCGCGCCTGTTGGACCAGTTCAAGAAAACCAGATCTCTGTCCTATGAAGGGGCCAAGCTTATGCTATTTCAAGATTTCTCCACCAAAGTTGCGGAGCAGCGCAGGGCCCTTACGCCGTATTGCTCGCAGCTGGTCACGAGGGGCATAAGATTTGCGTTTCTTTACCCTGCTAAGGTGAGACTAACTCATGAGAATCGAACTGTCACTCTGAGCACGGCGGACGATTTGAAAAAGTTCCTCGAGAAGCTGCCGGCACCTTAGGAGTGCTGCTGGGTGCCTGTCATGAGATTACTGGTGGTTCTTCTTCTATCAAGCTGTTATGGTCACCCGACAGAGTGGTGTTGATCCTGTTTTACCCGGGGAAGCAGGGGGCATCTGATTTGCCTCCGCCTGCGTGAACTGCTTGCATGGCACGACTCCAATCTATATAGTCTCTTTGAGTTCGTAGAAGCCATGCTGCCTTGACTTCCACCGAGAGAGGGAGACCTGCACTGCAAGGATTTCTGGCCTCTGGACACTTGGTTTGAGAGTATGATGAGTGCCTGTTTGAGAGTTTTGCCAGTTTGATGTTTATGCAGTTCTTTTTGCACTGTTTTAATGTTTTGCTGTGTTTTACATATACCTGGGCGTTGTAACCCTTTAGAGTTTCTGTGAGGGTCCACACTCTAGCTTTCAGATGGGAAACTGGGTGGTGGATGGGGGGACGAGAGTGTTCGTGTGAGGAGGGAGAGAGTGGGATGGAGGTAAAGCTGAGGTGTTGGATGTGTATGTGGATGTGTGTGTGGGGATTGATTGGTTGGAAAATGGTTGAGATGCGAGGGGAAACTGGGGGTAGGGGGGGAGAAGAATGAAGTCGGGGACGGGGTGGGAGGAGGGTTTTGGGGGGGCGGAGGGGGGGGTGGAATGCACCTGAGATCTCTGATCGGTAGAGTAATGATAATTCAGTGGGTGGTGGGCTGGTTTGGCTGGGAGACCAGCGCTGCTGCCCCACAGGCAGGTTGTCTTTGGGGAGACTTACTTCTCACCGACTGCTCTTGTGAGTTCTGTTAAGATTGCCAGCTTCAATATTGATGGCTTGCACTCCCCGGTGAAGCGCAGTAAATTACTTCAATACTGTAAGAAATTAAAAGTAGACGTTTTAATGCTGCAGGAGACTCACCTTAGCGTATCAGAACATATTAAATTAAAGAGAGACTGGGTAGGAGAAGTCGCTTTCGCTTCCTATAATTCCAGACAGCGAGGTGTTGCTCTCCTCTTCCATAAACAGCATCCCTGCAGTATGCACAAAGTGATACAGGACCCCGAGGGGCGCTATGTGATATGGGCTGGAGTTTTCCTGGGGAAAAAGTATGTGTTTTGTTCTCTTTATGCACCTAATGTATACTCTCATAGATTTTTTTCTGTATTAGTAGCGGCTCTGATGCCTTTTTCTGAATACCAATTGGTCTTAGGTGGGGATTTTAACATTACTGCAGACCCACTTGTTGATTGCAGGCCGCCTAAGCCTCGATTGAAAGGGGGTGACCACAAGGGGGTGAACTTTGTGATGCGACAACTGGGTCTGATTGATGTATGGCGCACACTGCATCCTACTGAATCTGATTTCACTTTTCACTCTCAAGTTCATGATGTTCATAGTCGCTTGGACTATCTGCTGGTGACTCCTTCTCTGCTGGCGGGTATTCCACGAGTGGTGATTGAAGACGGTGTTTTGTCAGATCACCACTTGGTGTGGCTGGAGCTCATTGATGGGCCGGGGTCACGGGGGTCGACTATTAGTTGGCGTATGAATCCCACGCTCTATGAAGATGCTGAGTTTAAAGATTTCCTGGAACAACAATGGGATTTCTTTATAAACGAAAACCCTGCTTCTGATGTATCTGAAGTGGTGTTTTGGGAGGCAAGCAAGGCGGTCATGCGTGGTAAGATTATTGAGTATACTACCCGCAAACGCAGAGCCCAAGATAAGACACTGTTGGACTTGGTACAACGTTTGGCCGCGCTGCGTGGGAGTTTACATGCTCCGGGTGCCACGTCAGCGCGGTTTCAATATTGTGACCTACGTAGACAAATTAATGATTTACTGGCAGATAGAGCCCTTAGAGATATCAAAATGTATAAATATTGCTTACATCGCTGGGGCAATAAAGCGGGAAAACTGCTTGCTTCTTTGGTAACCTCAAGGGCTCCGAAGCGTATTATTTCAATGATTCGGGCGCCTGATGGTAGTGAGGTAACTGCCCAAGCGGGGATACAGCAGAGTTTTGTTAATTACTATAGGGCTCTCTATGACAAGGGGACTTGTGACACTGCACAGAGGATGACTTTCTTTCAGGACCTAAAGATTCCGTCCTTGGGACATGAGCAGCGAGAGTTGTTAAATGCCCCGGTGCGAGGGTTAGAAATTCAACAAGCTATTCGGGCCCTAAAATTGGCCAAAGCCCCTGGGCCTGACGGGCTGGGTTCTGAATATTATAAGTTGTTGGGAGCACGTGTGGTGGGTCCATTTCAAGCCCTATGTGGGGCTCTTTGTGGAGGCGACCTGCCTCCACATAGACTAACTCACGCTAATATTGTGGTTCTACCGAAACCGGGTCGGGCGGAAGATCAGCTGGGATCCTATAGACCTATTTCCCTGCTCAATCAAGATATCAAGTTGTTTGCTGCTATTATGGCAGCTCGCCTGGGGCGGGTTTTGCCCAGCTTGGTTCATTCGGACCAGGCAGGTTTTGTGCCGGGCCGCTATTCATCTGCTAACGTGCTGAGGGCGCTTTTGGTGCTGCAGAATACTGGACTCGTTGGGCAACACCCGGGACAGAAAAACGCTCTTATAGTTAGCCTAGACGCGGAAAAGGTGTTCGATAAAGTGCTATGGGATTATCTTTTTTGGGTTCTTCCGCAGTTCGGCATACTGGGGAGCTTTCTGACTGGAATTCGATCATTATACGCTCATCCTACGGCCCAGATCCTGATCAACGGGGAGCTTACCTCCTCTTTTGAACTCGAGAGGGGGACGCGCCAGGGCTGTCCCCTCTCCCCAATGCTCTTTGTCTTGGCGCTTGAGCCACTTGCGGCTAAGCTACGTCAGAGTCCCGATGTGCGTGGTATTCGGTTGGGTTCCCAGGAATTTAAAATTAATTTGTTTGCGGATGATATGCTCATCTTTCTGGGAGACGCTGAAGAGGGGGTTCCTCGATTAATAGATCTTATACAGAGATTTGGAGCTTTTTCTGGGTTGCGCATTAACTTTGATAAGTCGGAGGCTCTGGCGATCCACCCCCCATGTGCTCTGTGGCATGATCCTTCCTTTCCCCTGCAATGGTCTAAGGGTACGCTCAAATATCTGGGTATATATCTGCATGCAGATCCGGGGGTGGTATATCGGAAGAACGTACTTGATAAATTAGATGCAGTCCGAGCTTTGTGTAAGCGGTGGATGGAATTTCCCCTCTCATTCTTGGGGCGCGTTGCCCTTATTAAAATGGTCCTCTTGCCGAAGCTCCTGTATCCTCTACAAATGGTGCCCCTTTGGATCAAACAGAAAGATGTGCAGGCTTATAGGGGGGTTGTTTCGTCCTTTATATGGCGCTCCCGCCGGGCGAAAATTGGCTATAACAAACTAATTAGGGGGCGCGAGCAAGGTGGAGTGAACTTGCCCGATTTGCGTCTTTATAACGTTGCTGCTTTGCTGAGATGGGTGCATGAATTATGTACGGGTGAGGACAGGTTTGCTCTGGCTGGATTCTGGTACCTTTTGTCAGCTCCGGTGTCAGTTTTTAACCTCTTGTGGCATGGGGCGGGACCCTGCCCTTCTTTGCTTCGACCCTTGCGAATGGCCTGGTGCTGGTGGCGGTCTTCATTGGGGGGAGCGGCGGGACCCTCGCCTTTCACGGAATTGGTGGGCAACCCTAAGTTTCCTGCTGGATCGCTACATGCATTTTTTGCTTCGGTTTGGATGTCTGGGTGCCGTTTTGTGGGGCAGGTTGCTGAAGTTGAGTCGGGATTGGTTCCCTCTTTTCTGGCATGCCGGGACCGTTGGGGTTGGACCGCGGGGTCTCTGTTTGCATACTTGCAGCTACGTAGCTACTGTTTGGCGCTTCGTTCACCAGAGGGCAGCTTACCCACTTTCACTTCCCTAGATCAACAGTTTATGTCCGCCCCATCTGAATACAACACGCTCTCGGAGTGGTATAAAGTGGGGAGGGAAAGACGGTCCAGTAGGCTTCTTGATGCTATGGCAACGGGTTGGACTCTAGCTTTGGGAGAGCAGGTTACTGCCGATGAATTAGTTCTGTGTTTTCAGGAATGTGCATCTGCCTCCCCTAATGTGAGTCTCCGGGAAGTACATCTGCAGATTCTGCACCAATCTTATTTAACGAGATGTAAGGGGCGACAGATGGGGTTATGGCTTGATGACTGCTGCCCCCGTTGCCCGGCACGCCGGGATACCTTGGTACATCACTTTTTGGAATGCTCATATGTAGGGCCCTTGTGGATATTTGTGCTTAGGGAGCTGGAGCAAGTTATAGGACTATCTATAGACTGGTCTTATAAGACGTTGCTGTTGGGTGTCACAAGTCTCCTGGTGGAAGCGGGTGTTGGCGAGCCTGGAAGGCGCTTTCTTTTAGTGGCCTTGGGAATCACAAAGAAACTAATTCTTCGCTACTGGATTGGCACCACGCAGCCCACGGTCCAACAGTGGCGGGCCAATATGTCTTTAATGGCTGGTTGGGAGCGACAGCATCGCCGGGGTGTTGCGAGCTGGAAATCTAGGACCTATTTGGATTATTGGAGTTCCTTTTAGTGCTGGTTAGAGATCATGGGTGCTGGGAGTGGGGGGGGGGGGGGGGGTTGGAAGGGGTGGGTTCCACTTACAATTGGATCTGCATGGGAGCTGATACGTTGTGGATTTGTCTATGTTTATTTCCTTTTTACCTGTACCTTTGACTTTTGTACATGATGTTTTTCTTGGATGGTTGCATTTTGTATTTTCTCGTATGCATTGATCCTTTAATAAAAACATTTTCAAAAAAAAGAACAGTGGTTTCAAACTCAAACCCTTTGCAGGGCCACATTTTGGATTTGTAGGTACTTGGAGGGCCTCAGAAAAAAATAGTTAATGTCTTATTAAATAAATGAACTAAATAAGAAACTTAGAGAAATGTCCAATAGATATAAATAACAAATGATGAGGACAAAACTATAATAAGTGGATTTCTTACTAGACCTCAAACACTCAAGGCACTACTTATAATTCTATTTGTGCCCTTGCTGGGGTGGTGTTTTCATCATTGGTCTTAGCAAATAGCATATGCAATAAATCGTTTTGTAAATTTTCAACAGGCTCTATATAAATTATGAAGTGCATAGAGTGCTGTAAAAGTGCTCTATAGTGCTGTAAAGGAAAGGCACTTATCTTTGCGCCCGACGGCTGCCCAACTGTTTCACTTCTAGTTTCGTCAGGGGCTATGCCTCCTTAGTTACAAGCACCAACATTTTTGGTAAAAAAAAACACCTTTTTTTTGAGCTAAAACCACCGCTGTTCATAGCACTGCACTCAGCCTCTATCGCTAAGTCTTAATAATAATATTGCAATTTATAGCTAAAGAGACACATGATCAAGAAACTGTTTTATTTTACTTTTGTGATTATGATAAACATACAGAGGGCCTCAAAATAGTACCTGGTGGGCCTCATGTGGCCCCCGGGCCATGAATTTGAGACCACCGGTCTAGAGGATGGCTTCTATAATAATCCGTGGTCTTTGTCATTAAACATATGGGAACAGACTTCAAGATCTCAATATGAATACTTTGGAAGGAAGGCGGGAGATGGAAGATATAATAGAGATGTTGAAATACCTACATGGCATAAATGCACATGAGGTGAGTCTCTTTCAGTTGAAAGGAAACTGTAGAATATGAGGGCATAGGATGAAGGTGAAAGGAGACAGATTCAGAAGTAACTTCAGAAAATACTTTGCACAGAAAGAGTGGTGAATGTGTGGGATGACCTTCTGGTGATGGGAGTTAGGTTGTTTGACTTTAAACAAATATATTAAAACTAAGAAGGAACACACTCATCTTTCACTAGGAACAATTTGTGAAGTAACATAAAACCCTGCAAAAAAACAAAAAGAGCACTTGAAATCTCTGTAGCAATTGCCATACCATAACAGCACTAATTCCCAGGACTCAGTCTTGCAACAACCCTCCTATGAAATGGTAGAATTGCAAATATCGTGCCAGGTCCAACACCAATAAACATTCTATAGGGGGGAAACACAACAAATTAAACTGGCCTAGATTCCTACACAAGAACCTCAGTCACACAAGCAGAACATCAAAATACCTTCACCATATACAAAATAAGAGACCAGAAATTAGAAACAGAAACTTGTAGACAAAGACTGAACCAAAAAACCTCCAAAAAGGCTAGAATGAAAAGTGGGATACTGGTAAAAGAAAAATTGAAATGCATTTCCTCCTGTACTTTGCAACATGTAAAAATGTAGAGCACAAATTCTAAACTGATTAGCTCCGTCTCTAAAAATAGAAAATGCTTTCCTTTTCTTCCTTTATCTGCCCACCGTACGAGTCTAGGGCTCCTTTCACAAAGCCGCAGTAGAAGTTTCTACCACAGGCTGGTGAGGTAAATGCTCTGACGCTCAAAGGAATTCTATGAGCATCGGAGCTTTTACCTTGCCGGCCTACAGTAGAAACGTCTACCGTGGGTTTGTAAAAGCCAGCGCTAATTAGGTTGGACCCAGCTTCTTCCACTTTCCCTGTTAGTTTTCTGAACTATTTTTTCAAGGCCTCATTCTCTTTTCTTGTTTCTCCTGTCTACTTTCATTCCTTTTCTGTGATTTTTGTTTCCTATTCATCTTTTTTTTCTCCATTTTTGTCTTCTCTCCCTGTGTTCACTCATGTCTGGTTTTTTTTGTTGTTGTTTTTTTTAAATCGCTTTGAATCTTTATAGGCATAGAGCAATCCACAAATCTCAGATTAGGTTAGAATACATTTTTTTCCCTTCTTATCCTTTTCACCTTTCAATCATCTACCAGCTTTTCATCTCATATTCTCACTCCCCCAGACTCCCACTGCCTCTCTTATCTTTCTCCTTCCTCAGCCTCCTATGTCCTATCTTTCTTTCACCCATTCTTTTTCTAGTCTTCAATTTCCACTATCTACACTTACCCACCTCAGCACTCATCAACCTTTCCCTGTCTTTAATTTCCCCACCAGCTCCAATTCATTTGCTCTTTAGCCTCAAGCCCATTCTTCTATTTCTTATCCCCATCCAGCCTCAGAGAGCAAGGAAAAACAGGGTACATTTCTCCCTACGAATCCATGAGGGTTAGGGACAGAGCCGGCCCATGAATATGGAAAATCGCAGATAACTTTTAGGGACGACTCTGACCCACCCCCGCCTCCCTCCTGCATCCCAGACCTCCCCAAACCTTACCTGGTGGTCTAGCAGTGATGTTGGCAGGAACAATCTGCCTATGCTCCTGCCCCGTGCAGAACCGTTATCAAAAATGGCTGTCGTGAGTTCCCACTGTAGTCCTGGGATGCAGTGATTCAGCCTTTAAAAACTAGGGGGAGGTCCGGGGCAAAACATCACGAGTAACTGAATTCGCAGGTACTAAACTCGTGGATTCGGAGGGAGAAGTGTAATTATAGAGGCATAAGCAGGGGCACACATTAAGTAGGATGGTGGGAACTTGAGAACAGAGTTAGTGGAACACAGCAAAGAATTCAGGCATGGAAGAGGAAACCAGAGGCTGAATAAATTTTGGGAACTGTAGAGACTGGACACTTGGATAGGTATGAGCAGGGATTTGTTAGAGGGGTTGGGGGATTATGTTCTCTCTAATTTTTGCTGGCCTATTTATGCATGAAAAACATTTTGGCCCTGATTTCATAAATGATGCCTAACGTTGCGGGCCTAGATTGGTGCACCTACCCAATCTAGGCACCTAACTTACCCCCCTCCCCTTTTATGATGCTGCATTAGGCTTTTTTATTGCCTGCTGCGGCAGTAAAAACTCCAATGCTCGTAGAATTCCTATGTGCGTCGGAGCTAATACTGCTGTAGCCGCAATAAAAACGCATAACAGCTTCATAAAAGGGGGGCCTTCATTTTTTAAATTGGCTTAATCAGCACTAATTGAATGTGCCAAAAATGATTAAAAATTATTAAAAAATTAATTTGCCAGTAGGCACCTAACTTGGTAGGCGCCAGAGAGTGACGTGGGGACAAAGATTCATCTCCATTCCCTCACTGTTTCTGCATTATCATTCTCATCTCCTCACTATTCCCACAGTGAAACACAATTATCATCCTCGTCCCCTCACCATCCCAAAATTTTTCATCCCCGTCTCCTCATTATCCCTGCAGTCTTAATTTTCCTTCCTTGCATCTCCCTGCTCAAAGCAGAAAGATGACTTTATGCAATTTTATGGGCCTAAGGCATTGCAAATAAATAATTTAAGTCTGTAGTGAGGGGTTTTTTTTTTCCAAACTTTTATTTCGATTGAAAGAACATCAATTAAAGTACAACTTATTAAGCATGCTGGGTTCTGCAGTACCAGTGATGTTTTAGTTCAGAAAATAATTTTAGTTCTGATTACTGTATTTTTCGCTCCATAAGACGCACTTTCCCCCCCCCCCCCAAAAAAAAGTGAGTGGAAATAAGGGTGCATCTTATGGAGCGAATATAACATGCGAAAAGCTCACGCCTGCCTTGTGCACCGCTCTGCCCCTGCCGGAAGAGATCAGGTGGCAGCTGTCCAGCAAGGCAGGAGCGCAGAAAGCGTGCTGGACCGCTGAGATTTAAAAAAGGTACTGGGGGGAGGGGGAGGCTGCCTACCATTAGACATGCCCGGGAGGGGTTACCTACCACGCCTTGTACCCTGTCCCGACCTACCACTAGATCACCAGATGGGGAACAGGGTACAGGGCAGGGCAGTGGGCAGAATTTTTTTTCCTTGGGTTTTCCTCCTATACAGGCGGGGGGGGGGGGGGTGCGTCTTATGGTCAGGTGCATCTAATTGAATGAAAAATACAGTATTTATGCACATAACATGTCAAGAACAGCCCTCAGAATATCACACACAAATAACTGAGGCCCAGATTCTATAAATGACGCCATTAGTGACAGCCGCCTAAAACACGATTGCTGATTACATGTCAATCATGCAATGGCGCCATTTATAGACTCACGGCTTTGTAAAAGGCAGGCGCTTGTAATGTAGACCAGGGTTTTCAAGGCCTAAATTTCCGGCGCCTACTTTTCATGTGAATCACTGCTATGGAGACACTTTATGAAGCCGAATGCAACTTCCAGCGTTAGCCACACCTACAGTGGCATAAGGTGTCATTATAAGCCTCAGTAGCTATGATTCAGGTGTAATTTTTTTTAGGTGCCAGTAGGCGCCTATGTTTTTGTTTTAAGATGCTTTTGTTTTTAAACTGTGTTTTCCACTTGTTAGGTGCCTAACTTAAAGCATCGTTTATAGAAAATGGGCATTAGAGATTTTGTCCACTGTTATAAGCAAACCAATAGCACATGACTTAGTATTTTTTTTTTCTAGTGTGAAGGCAAACTAAACAACGCAAACACAATCAAGTACAGCCATCGGAATATCACCTGCAAACAACTCGGTGCTTTTCTCGTAGTCATGAACCTTGAAACCTATACAGCCAATCCTTAACATTAACTTATAGTACATGGCTTATTGTTTTTTCAAGAAGAAACCAAACAAGATGTACTTCAGAAAAATGTCTCACTCTGTCCTCCTTTGTATGGACCCATATGGAAATCATAGGTCAGAGGTCTCCACTAATTTTTAAGTGAAGGTCTTTTTGGGTCCAAAAAGGCTGAAGGAAAGCTGATAAATATCTTCTTATTTGGGGCCATGACACCAATAGTGCTTCTCAATCTTCATTTCTACCAGAATACCTGGCCTCAGTCACACATGCAGAACACAGAGAGGCCCTTTGCAAATATAGGGCCACAAACTAAATGTACTGATATACACAAATGAAACCCCAAGATGCCATACTCTGCATGCAGTACTACACTGGAGAAATAGAAAGAAATTAATTTCTTCCTGAACAGTGTAAAATATAGACTGCAGATATAAATTCTCAAAACTGACGCATTTCAATCACTAAATTGAAAATAAAATTATTTTCCGACCTTTGTTGTCTGGTGACTTTATTTTTCTAATCATCTTTTCCTAGTCTCTGGTTCCACTTCCTTCTGTCTGTGCTCTTAATTGTGTACCCAGGGCCTTCTTATCCATTTGCTGTTTTTCTCTCCTTCTTCACTTTCTGCCCTACATCCATCTTTACATACAACAAACTGACTTCTATGAAAAACTGTCTGTAGAGAGTGATCAATTATGTATATAAAGTACACAGAGATATGAAACTCTGAAGGGAAGGCTGAAAAGCCACCCTACAAATACAATATTATAGTTATTAGTTAGGCTGACTATGAAAAGGCAAATGCATAATGACTGCACATACCGCTGCTGGATATCAAAGTTAGCTCTGAAGATTCCAAATGATAGGAGGACGCTGTCTATTGGTACGTTTTTCAAAAGAACATGGGAGGAGACTCCCTATGCACGTCATTACGTGATGACGTAATACGTTAGACATGAACAACCTTTAATACGTTGCATCCTCAGGGACTCAACAATGAAATAGAGTGGTTGGCGTTCCTCTGTTCTATTTTTTATTTTTATTTTTCAGATGTTGCCATTAAGATGTTTTTCAGCTCAACATTTTCTATTAAAGCATGGCATTGGCGGTATATAAGAATAAAATTATTATTATTATTATTATTATTACTTCTCTGGTCTTGCATCTCTTCTCTTCAATCCCCTTCTCTTCCCTGGTCTGGCCTGGCATCTCCCATCCAGTGGCGTACCTAGGGTATATGGCACCCGGGGCCCATAATTTTTTGACACCCCCTCCCATGTAAAAAAATATTTTTGTAATAACCATGAAACTGAATAAATGGTCATAATAGAAACAGGCAGTGAAAATTTTCTTTTATTGAACCTCGTATATGTAACCATTATTCCAAACATACCATAACATAACATAAATTATGTCTGAATTGTCATGACATCAGAAGAACATATGGAGTAGTTGCAGGTGATGCTTGGGACAGTTCTGATTGTGTTAGTTCGGTTTTATGTGTTTTTGAATAGAAGGGTTTTTATTTCTTTTTTGAAGGTTTTGTAGTTTGTGGTCGAGGTCAATAGGTTGTAGAGTTGGGGGTCGAGTGTTGCAGCTCGAATGGCTAGAAGGTTGTCGAACTGTTTTTTTTCTTTTGACGTTTTTGGTTGGAGGGTGTGTGAATGGTGTGTGAGTTCTCCTATGTCTGGTTGAGGTGGATTGAATTATTTAGCTGAAGAAATTAGTTACCCCCCATTCCACACACATTAATTCTCTTTCATTTTTGTTCCCATTATAAAAAACACTGATAAGTTCTCAGAAAAAAAATACATTAAAATAAGTGAAAACAATGGCCCCTACAGATGAGAACATAACATAAGAATAGCCTAACTGGGTCATACCAATGGTCCATCATGCCCAGTAACCCATTCTCATGGAAGCCAATCCAGGTCACTAGTACCTGGTCAAAACCCAAAGAGTAGCAACATTCCATGCTACCGATCCAGGCAAGCAGATGTTTCCCCCATGTCTTAATAACAGACTTTTCCTCCAGGAATTTGTCCAAACCTTTCTTAAAACCAGCTACACTATCTGCTTTTACCATAACGTCTGGCCACTTCATTTTTAAGCTGAGATCTTTCCTTCCAAACAGAGACTTTGCTAGATGTCAAATACAGCACAAGGTAACTTCACACGGACTTAGCTGTGCAGGAAATGTGAATCTCCTCATACACCCACCATATAGTGCAAAAATGTGCAAAGGTCTGGTTTTTTCTTTCGATCACTACATAGACTAAATGCCACACAAGCAGCGCTGTTACAAACATATTCTGTAGGTCAGTGCTAAGGTTAACAAAGTTTCCTTCCTTGGACCAGAAGGAGATACTGACAAACCACTGGAAGAGATCCCAAAATAACTACCCAGGAACAACACCCAAAGACCCACTCAGTGTGTGAACCAGTTGAGTGGAGTTGACTAACTGGGGGGTGGAAATGGGCCCAGAGTTTGCTCAGCAGAATTTCCCAGATCACCTCTTCCTCTCAACATATTGACACGCTGCCACCACCACCACTAGGAACACCTCACCAGGTAGGCCAGCAATGTTATAAACTTTATAAAACACATTATTATATTTTCTTATAAAGCACATATTTTAACTGAACTCTCTGACATCCTCAGCCTTGCCATTCACAAAAATAGAAGGAAGAAAAGTTCCCATTTCCTGCTGTCTCATGTCCCTGGCCTATACAATATTTTTCTTCTGCAGAGTGCAGACCCTTCAAAAATCTGACCAAATCCTCATTTCACTTGCATTATAAAGTACTGAGAATGCCATCTCTCCCCAATCCCAGGTCCTAAAGTCTAAGACAGTAGCGCAAACTAGTGCTGCCAGATTCAGAAAAAAAAATTTTGATTCGATTCAGCCTATTGAATTGGTTTATCGATTCGATTTTCCTGCCCAATTGGGTGTTTTTTTCAAACATTCTGGTGGGTTTATTTTATAGCTTTTTCACCCCCCTTTGGCTTCTCCTAACCACACTGGTGCTGTGGTGCAAATAAAATAAAGAAACAAAAAGGACTTTTCCTCTCTCTGTTAAATCCTAGCTCACGTTTGCGGTCTAACACCAGATCTGGCAGGATACACATTTCAAATCTGACATATTGTAATCACAAAACAGAAAATAAAATTAGTTTTTCTATCTTTTTGTTGTCTGGTTATTTTTCAAATCTTGTTGGTCCAAGGTTCTGGTTGTCTTCTGATAACTTGGTTGCCAGGGTATCCTTCTTTCTTCTTTCTCCGTGCTAACCATCCATCTGCCATCTCTGTCCTCCCCTTCCGTTTCCCTTCCCTCCCCCGGATGTCTGGCATCTTTCCTTTTTTTGTCTCCCTCCACAGATCCACCTTTTCTTAACTACCCTTTCATCCAGCAGCTCTCCCTCCTTCCCCACCACCCCAGGGTCCACCATCTCTCCCTTTCTTTTCCCAACTACCCTCCTAATAAGTATCTCTATCCCCTCCCTCCACACCATCCCTTGTGTCCAACTTCTCTCCCTTTCTGTTCCTTCCCTCCCTAAAACCCATGTCCATTACCTCTCTCTCTCTCTCCTCTATTTTCAGACCCATTATTTCTTCCCACCCAAAGTCCGGCATATGCACGTCTCTTTGAACCCCTCCCCCTTCACTCCATGTACTTCTACACCAGGGCCCCCTCCCCTGAAGGCCTGTCCCCCCCTTAAAGGTCTGCATTCCACCCCTGAAGGCCTGTCTCCCCCTTGAAGGCCTGCCTGCCTGCTCCCCTTGAAGGCCTGCCCCCCTGAAGGCCTGCACCCCCCAAAGGCCTGTCCCCCCCTTGAAGGCCTGCCTGCCTGTTCCCCTTGAAGGCCTGCACCCCCCTGAAGGCCTGCACCCCCCCCAAAGGCCTACACCCCCCTCGAAGGCCTGCCCCCCCGAAGGCCTGCCCCCCTTGAAGGCCTGCACCCCCACCGAAGGCCTGCACCCCCCCCAAAGACCTACACCCCCCTCGAAGGCCTGTCCCTCCCCTTGAAGGCCTGTGCCCTCCCTTGAAGGCCTGCACCCCCCCCCCCGACGGCCTGTCACCCCCCCAAAGGCCTGCCTGTCCCCCTTGAAGGCCTGTCCCCCTGAAGGCCTGTCTTACCCCCCCTCCACATGGTCTGCCCCACCCCCCCACCCCCCCACTACCTCGAAGGACTGCTCGGCCCCACCACCACCACCACGAAGCACTGCTCATTCCCCCGGCCTCTCCGCTTCATTTCCCTGGGGAAACAGCCTACAGCAAGATCGCGCGATGCCAGCGATCTTTGCTAGCTTCGGCTGTTTCCTCCGCCGCGGTCCCGCCCCACCTCTGATGTCAGAGGAGGGGCGTGACCGTGGCGGAGGAAACAGCCGAAGCAGGCAAAGATCGCTGGCATCGCGATCTTGCTGCAGGCTGTTTCCAGACGCGACACCCGGCGCAGGGGGGGGGGGAGGAACCAGACCGGACCGGGAGCACCCCCTCAGGGCTTGACACCCAGGGCGGACCGCCCCCCACGCCCCCCCCCCTTGGTTATCCACTGCTCCCATCCCCTTCCCTTGTCTGGTCTGGCCTCTGCTGGCTCTGTCCCTTCCCTGATCTGGTATCTCCTGTCTACTTCTCTTCCCTGGTCTGATCTCTCATTTCCCATCCTCTTCCCTGGTCTGGCATCTTCCCTTCAATGCCCTTCCCTAGTCTGGTTTGGCATCTCTCATCCCCTTCCCTTCCCTGGTCTGGTCTGGCATCTCTTTTCTCCTTCCCTTTCCTTCCCTGATCTGGTCTGGCATCTCTCCTACCCTTCCCTGGTCTGAACTGGTATCTCCTGTCCCCTTCCTTTTCCTGATCTGGCATCTCCTGTCCCCTTCCCTGGTCTGGCATCTCCTTTACCTTTCCTTGGTCTGGTATCTCCCCTCCTCTTCCCTGGTCTGGTCTGGTCTGCCATCTCTCGTCCCCTCCCCTTCCTTGGACTGATATCTTTCCCCTCCCCTTCCCTTGTCTGGCATCTCTTCTTTTCCTTTCCCTTCTCTTCCATTGTCTGGTCTGGCATCCCCATCCCCAACCCCTTCCTTAGTCTGGCCTGGTCTCTGCTATCCCGTCTGGCATCTCCTGTCCACTTCTCTTTCCTGGTCTGGTCTTGCATTTCCTGTCCCCTTCCCTGGTCTGGCTTGGTCTGACATCACCCCTCCCATGCTCTTCCCTAGTCTGGTCTGGCATCTCTCATCCCCTTCCCTCAGCTGGTTTGGCATCTACAGTCACCTTCCCTTCAGGCCAGGTAGATAAGAGTATGGAAAGAGTAAAGATAAAAACAAGGGGCTATAGGGCTAAATCAAATTAACATGACAGGTCATGGACCTGATGGGCTGCCGCGGGTGCGGACTGCTGGACCTTTGGTCTGACCCAGCGGAGGCAAATTCTTATGTTCTTATGTTTTTCCCTGGTGTGGCATCTCTCCTCCCCTTCCATGGTCTGGCATCTATCCCCATCCCTGGTCTGGCGTCTCTCCTTTTTTCTCCCCTCTCCTTCTCTTCTCTGGTCTGGCTTTCCTTTGCTTTCCTTAATGAGAACACTTTTAAAACAGAAAATAGTGACATTTCTGGAATCCAGTGGATTATAGGACCTGAGGCAACATGGATTCACTATAGGCAGTTCTTGTTAGACAAATCTGATCAATTTCTTTAACTGGGTGTCCAAGTAATTGGATAGATGAAGTATGCTAGATGTTATGTATTTAGATTTTACCAAAGCCTTTGACAGTGCTCCACACAGCTGTTTAATAAACTAAGTGACCTCAGTATGGGCCCCAAAGTGACGTAAAGAGGCAGGAACTGGTTGAGCGGAAGGTGGCAGAGTGAATGGTTTTTGGGCCTGTTCTTTTTAACATTTTTGTAAGCGAAATTGCTGAAGGGCTGTCAGGTAAGATTTGCCTCTTTGCGGATGATACCAAATCTGCAGTCGAGTAGACACCCCTGATAGTGTGAATAACACGAGGAAGGACCTAGCAAAGCTTGAAGAATGGTCCATAATTTGGCAGCTAAGATTTAATGCTAAGAAATGCAAGATCACGCATTTGGGCTGCAAGAACCCAAGGGAACATTATAGTTTAGGGAGTGAAGAATTTTTGTGCAAGAAAGAGTAACGGAACTTGGGTGTGATAGCATTATAGTTTAGGGAGTGAAGAATTTTTGTGCAAGAAAGAGTAACGGAACTTGGGTGTGATAGCATGTGATGATCTTAAGGTGGTCAAATAGGTTGAAAAGGCAATGGCAAAAGCTACAAGGATGCTAGTATGCATAGGGAGAGGTATGACGTAGGAAAACGGAAGTATTGATGCCTCTGTATAAGACTCTGGTGAGACATTATTTAGAATATTGTGTACAGTTCTGGAGACCACCCTTCGAAAAGATATAAACAGGATGGAGTTGATTCACAGGTCGGCTACTAGTGGTCTTCATCATAAGGCGTATGGTTACTAGTGGTCTTCAGTGGTCTTCATCATAAGACGTATGGGCACAGACTTACTGTGATCATTGAAGGGTCTTAGCTTGTAATTTGACATACTTAAAGATCTCAATATGTATACTTTGGAGGAAAGGCAGGAAAGGGGAGATATGATAGAGATGTTTAAATACTTACGTGGAATAAATGCACATGAGATGAGTCTCATTTGAAAGGAAGTTCTGGCATGAGAGGACATAGGATGAATTTAAGAGAGGATAGGCTCAGGACTAATCTAAGGAAATACCTTTTTACAGTAAGGGTAGTAGATGCATTGAATAATCTCTGGTAGAGGTGGTGGAAACAAACACTGTGTCTTAATCAAGAAAGCATGGGACAGGCATGTGGGATCTCTTAGAGAGAGGAGGAGATAGTGGATGCTGCAGATGGGCCATGGCCTTTATCTGCCATCATGTTTCTCTGTTTCCATGATTTCCCTCCTGGCTTCCTTTCTTGCTTCCAGGACAGCTCAGCTGTTCACCTCATTCAGCTCAAGTCCAGCTTTTTGGGAATATGACCAGTGTGACTGCATGAGGTGCAATGGAGGAGTGGGCACTGCCACTCTGAGTTGAACTCCCCCCAATCATTTTGAAAAGTCAATTCTTATGTGGGGGTATGACTACTGTTTGCTTCTAAGGCAGTGGTTTCATTTTAGATTTGTAGGTTCTTGGAGGGCCTCAGAAAAAAATTGTTAATGTCTTATTAAAGAAATGACAATTTTGCATGTGGTAACTTTATAGTTTATAAATATTTTATAGTTTATAAACTTTATAGTTTATAAATATTTCCTTTTGGCTAAGTCTTAATGATAATATTGTCATTTATAGCTGAAGAGACATATGATCAAGAAACTGTTTTATTTTACTTTTTTGATTATGATAAACATACCGAGGGCCTCAAAATAGGACCTGGCGGGCCGCGAGTTTGAGACCACTGTTCTAAGGCATAGCACAGTGATTGCAACGGTGACCAGCACAGACATGATTGCACTAAGCATCCAAAAAAAAAAGGACTGGGATAAATCTGCAAGCAGTGTCAGTTACAACCACATAAAAAGCAGTGGCACAGCGACATTATCATCTCTTATGATGGGGGTGCTCTTTCCTTCCGTGGCTCCCAGAAAGGGGCAAGTACACTGGTAAGAAGCAACACATTCCATACTGGTTCATCCTGAGGACTCTATAAGCAAAGTCACCACAGGGAAACCCTTGGATAGGCTGAGGTGGTGGTGGGGAGGGGGGGGGCAGCCACAGATCTAAAACTAGCATGTGCTTTGCAAGTCAGGAAGTGCTGGTCAGATGGACATAGCTTAATGTTGCCATAGGACATCCAGACCAAGGCTCACTCTGGGGTATACCCTCTTCCCTGGCTGGATCATTGGCAGCTGTTGGGGGGAAGTCCATGGTCTACTATATAGATACTTTTCCCTTGCTTTCACTTAAGGTACAGTCTATCTCACAGGTGTCAAAGTCGGTCCTCGAGGGCCGGAATCCAGTCGGGTTTTCAGGATTTCCCCAATGAATATGCATGAGATCTATGTGCATGCACTGCTTTCAATGCATATTCATTGGGGAAATCCTGAAAACACGACTGGATTACGGCCCTCGAGGAGGGACTTTGACACCCCTGGTCTATCTTATAATTTCAATTAGTTGCTGCCCTCATCTTATCTCGTGCATTTTCACATCATTTCTGTGCACACTAACTTGTTTAGCATGCACTAAGAATGCATACTAAAATGAAATGTGTACTCCAACGAAAGAGCACAAGTTATTTACACGTTAGCGTGTGCAAAATGAAACAAAACTCAACAACCTTAAAATCAAATCAAAAGGAAATGAAACTTCCCACCTTGTACACGCCTGCAGAATTATAGAGAGAAGCCCTAGGTTATATTTGGCCAGGAGAGCTAGAGCTTTCTCCTTTTCCAAAGAGAAGTAGCAAGACTGTAAATTTTTAGCCAAATGCAGAACATGTCTCTGTGAAAGATTATCCAACCCCCCTTGCTTTTACTTCTCCCTTTTTTTGCTGCCTTTAGGCTCGGACAGGCAGTTGCAGCAAGCGCACCCATGTCCACTTCTCCTTTATAGTGTGGTAACTCTTTATGGTGTGTCTATAAATGAATGTTTCTTAACGCATCAGTCCATGACCAGTGCAATCTCTTCCTATTTTACACACATACTTCTGTGCGATTTGTTAGGTTAGAACATCTGCTCTTTTTCACTAATATTTGCACCATCAGCTATAACATTTATATCACTGGAGTGAATGAATGGCCTAATGCTTAAAGCAGCAGGCTCAGAGCCAGGGTTCAAATCCCCTACCCCCCTGGAGGGTGTTTTCCCCTACTAATGATCCTTGAGAATTAGCCACGTCACTTCACCATATGTTGCCCCAGGAACACACAATTGTAAGCACTCTGGCATAGGAACCTATCACATCTAACCTATAACTTGTATTGATGTAGCTTAGTGGTTCGTGCAACAGGCTTGATATCTGGGGGGAGGGGGGAACCCAATTATAACTTACCTTGAGCTCCTACTGAAACAGTTGTAAGCATCCAAATAATTTGGTTTGGAAAGGAAATTATCTGGTTTTGTGAGATTAGGAAATGCATTTTCCTTTTATTAGCTACAAAATTCTCTGACCATTTTGCCAAGTAGACTCTTTTTTATTCATAAAGGGCTGGATTCTGTATATTAAGAATATAAGAACATAAGAATTGCCACTGCTGGGTCAGACCAGTGGTACATCGTGCCCAGCAGTTCGCTCACACGGCAGCCCTCAGGTCAAAGACCAGTGCCCTAACTAAGACTAGCCTTACCCGTGTACGTTCTGGTTCAGCAGGAACTTGACTAACTTTGGTTTGAATCCCTGGAGGGTGTTTTCCCCTATAACAGCCTCCAGAAGAGCGTGCCAGTTTTCTACCACTCTGGGTGAAGAAGAACTTCCTTACTGGGGCCAAAGTTGCGCGTGCAAATCTGTACACATTGCCGATTTGCACGCACTTCTTTTAACATGCCAATCAGTGCCAATAATTGCCAATTAACAAGCAGTTACTGGCCCTAATCAGAATTTACATGTACTGTACAACTTTCTAAGCATATTCTATAAAGTGGCGTGAAATCTCAAAATGAGGCATGACCAGGGAAGGAGCATGGTCATGTCATGGGGGTTCCTACTGTTATAGAATACGCCAATCCATGCACAACTTAGGTACAGGTGTTTAGGCCTGGCTTTCAATGGCATAAATGCCTGTGCCTAAATGTTAGTCACGTGAATGGAACTATGCATGATTTATAAACCGTGCCTAACTTCAGAGGTGGTTTTTAGAATTGCACAAAGCGCCTACCTTGTTGGTGCCAACCTTTTAGGTGACATATATAAAATTTGGTCCACAGTGGCTTTGTGATAGCCACATTCCTGAACAGGGGAGCTTTTTCATTGGCATTTGACATGCAAGCTAAGGATACCCTTTCCAATGAGAGCAGATATAAAAACTGCATATATCCTAGATGGATGGTTTACCCTCTGCACCCTTTTAGCATATTATCTCAGTCTGTGTCTGCAAACAGAGCACTGAAAATGGCAGCCTGGAAATACTAAGGGGTTCATAATCAAAAAAAAAACCACGTCTAAAAAGTGTCCTAAATGGCTACTTGGACGATCAAAAAGCCTGATTGTCCAAGCACCCATAACCAAAGCTGGTTTTTAGACGTATCTAAAAACAGCTTAGGCCTTTCCCCTGCCTCTAAACGCACAGAGAGAAAAGAGGCGTGTTTAGAGGAGGGGAAAGGGTGGGAGGTGGGCCGATATACACCTAGGCGTACAACAGGTATAACCAAAACCGTAGGCAGGTTGCCTATTCAGCACTTATACATTTTTGACTTAGAGGAAGTCAAACCATGTCTAAGTGCTGAAAAAGGGGCCGCTGAGCTGATCGTGGCTGCTGCGATCAGCTCAGCGGCCCCAGCAACTTGCCTACCCCTCCACTGCAAGCATCGCGGCAGGAGAGATGCCTCATTTCCCCTACCGCGATTCCATCACTTCGCTACTCGAACTGCCGCGACCTGCGGCAGGAGAGATGCGGGTCGCGGCAGTTCGGGTAGAGGAATGATGGCATCGCGGTAGGGGAGATGAGGCATCTCTCCTGCCGCGATGCTTCACCCCCCCATACACACAATATCGGGGCAAGAGGGAGCCCAAGCCCTCTTGCCTCAGCGATCGTGCCCCCCCCCCTGCCGAGTATGATCGGGCCAGGAGGAAGCCCAAATCCTCCTGGCCCCAGTGACCCCCCCCCCGAGTACGATCGGGCCAGGAGGGAGCCCAAGCCCTCCTGGCCCCGGTGACCCCCTACCCCCCACCCCCACTACAATACGGGCAGGATGGATCCCAGGCCCTCCTGCCTCGACACAACCCCCTCCCCCCATCGACCGCCCCCCCTGAACCCCCGATTGGCCTCCCCCACTGACCCGGCAAATGTGCCTAAGGCCCCGCCCATGGAAGGAGCCTAAGGCTGCTGGGCCTATTCTGATTGGCCCAGGTGCCTCAGGCCCCACCTGTGGGCGGGGTTTCAGCCGCCTTGGCCAATCCGGCCCCATTCTGGAGCCGGCTGGCCTGCCGGACGGGCGGGCATGGCACCCGTCTGTCCGGCCAACAATTTCAGGTACGGGAAAGAGGGGTGGGGGGGTCGTGGGGTCGGCGGGGGGGGCCGATCGGGGGTTTGGGGGGGCAGTCATTGGGGGGAGGGGGTTGTGTCGAGGGCAGGAGGGCCTGGGATCCCTCCTGCCTGTATTGTAGTGGGGGGTGGGGGGTAGGGGGTTGCCGGGGCCAGGAGGGTTTGGGCTCCCTCCTGGCCTGATCGTACTTGGCGGGTGGGGGGGAACGATCGCCGGGGCAAGAGGTCTTGGGCTCCCTCTTGCCCCGATGTCATCGGGGGGTTAAAAGCCCTTGTGTTGGACGTTTTGGGCTTATGCGTTTTTTTGGTTCATTATGGGGTATAAGTGTAGACATCATTTGGGTGTACTTGTAGACGTAGTGGTTGGCTGGGCGTTTAAACAGCTGAAGGTAGAGGCAGGCCATAATCAAAACAAGAACGTTTGATTTGGTTATGGACACTTTCCCTGCTTCTGCTTTCAACGTTTAAGGCCTTAGGCCAAAAAGGGACTTAGATGGTTTTTTTGATTATGCCCCTTCACGCGTCCAGCTTGATTAGAGTGAGGAGTTAGGAAAACTCTAAAAATCAACAGCAGGCAGAGTCATTTATCAATACACCATATTTTGTTAACATTTTAAACATGTAAGAGTGACTAGAGATGGGAAATAAATATTAATAAGCTAGAGGGATACATTTGGGTAAAATTGGACAAAAGGTATAGGATTGATCAATACAATGGGTCCTCCTGAAGCTAGAGAATCTCAGGGCTGATTAGGCCTCTGGAATGCACTCACACAATGAAAGCATTATATCCTCTGTCAACATCCCAGGCTTGGCTTTTCACTGAGGCCTTGAAATCTTTGCCACAGAATATCTGTACACTTGGCTTCCCATGTAACATATGCATGTCAAAAGTGAGCCCCCACCCTACCTCTCACCCCTAGGGAAGTGTGGCTAGGGAAGATGGGAGAAGACAAAAACAACTTAGGAATGCAATAATTGTTTTGAGAAGTCAAGCAATTTATGGGATGGACCACCAAGGCACTTAAAAATTGGAATATACTGTAACTATCACTACAGTTAGAGTACTCCAAAAATAGTAAACTGGAAAAAAAAAGAGAAGAAAACCTATTTACCTTGACTTCTTTCTAACATCAGCAAATATTAGCAAGCTTGCAGAAAAGAGATATATAATGATAGTACCTGAAGATAATCCTATGATGAAGGAGCTGGGCTACTGGTAGTGAGATGCAGCCCGCTGCTGGGTCGAAAGGAACTCCCAGGTATCTGAGTGCATGGGCAACAGATGGTTCATTCTTGTCCATTTTTTTGAGACTGCCCCAAATCCACAGCGGGGCATCCGTTGAACTAGCATCATTGTGCCTGTGTATCAGGAGGCACAGCACTGAAGTCGAGAGGCTAGGAACGTCTATAGTCATTATACCAGCATTGGTAGCCCTGAGAAAACACCTGCGACGTGTCGCTTGCAAACAGTTGGAAGCACTGGGCGCCAAGAAGTCATCCAGACCTCTGCCAAACAATCACAGCTCTTGAAAAGGCAGCCCAGCCAACGGAGCCTTGAAAGTGGAAACAGCAGCCCACTGAGGGGCAGATCTGAGTCCAACTCGCATGAGGGCATACAATGCATCTGGCATATAAACTGCCCGCCAAAACAAAATTGAAGAGAGGGAACCACTGCCTCACTTTCCAGAGTGAGCTTTTGAACTTGACGTGCTAGCGACACAAAACGTCGCCAAAACTGTTTTAATGCCTAAGGCAGCTGCATCAAAGAGCTTCCTGCACATGGTAGACCTGTATATCTTCCAATATGAAACCACCCACATTGAGGAGGGGAATGTGAATTTTGCCACCTACGCTACAAAAAAATCCACCCTGGCCTGAACCAAAGTTGCTGACACTCCCTTGCTATAAAGTCCCAGCGTGGCATAGCTCTAGCAAAAATCAGGGCACTCTACAGAGAATTAAACTGCTCCAAGAGCAGAACACACATATCAGGGTACCAGAGGAAGGTAGCAAGTGTACACCACAAAGCCAGGAGGAAGAAGTAGCTGGAGCCGGTTGAGAGACCAAAAGACTTCCTGTAAAGATTCAGAAAGGTCTGGCAAAACCACAAATTCAAATAGGCGTAGGCTTGTGAGAGCATTTCCAGGCTCCCAAAACCCCAGAGGGATCCACAGATCCAGCACACAATCCCTGATCTCCCATCCTGGAAAGCGCTGCACCTGTAAATAAGGGGTCAGCAAGCAAATCATCCGCAACTGAATCCCCCAGATCAGGGTTAGGCAGTGCAAGCATAGCGGCGGGGTGAGTCTAGAATGTGTCCAAAGGAGTTACGCTACTGAGAGATGCTGTGTAGGCAGATTGGAACTGATCAGGGGGAAAATACAGTGGTCCGAAATCCAGAGCACAAAAATGTTATAAAGATGTCTGATTCCTGAGGCATAGGTCACATTAAGGTGGCTAAACTGAGCTTTTCTGAGGCTGTGCAGGCTCCACAGCCTGGCAGAAGGAATTACCAGCCTTGCCGAGCCCCGAAACCCATGAAAGCCACCCTGCTGGGCTAGATGAGCATTTGGTCACCTTCTTCAGTAGGGGACAGGATAAGTTGGCCTTTGTGCTCCCCGACTGCACTATGTGATACAAGGCACAAAAATGCTCAAAAAAGCTAAAATTGCACAATCCTGGCAAGAATCCACAAGATTCCAGCAAGTTTCCAGGCAAAATTTGCAGTTTTGAAGAAAATCTCTAAAAATCCAAGATGGCTGCCATCCCAAAATTTGTGCCCAAATCACAATATTTTTTGCATTTCCCAAACTAAAAAAATAGCGATTTTAGGATTTTTCAGCAGGGGGAACATTCAGAAACACTCAAAACCCCATTTTCCACACCTCCCCTGATGTCTTTCACAGGCTGTCAATATGTGTACTCACTGTGACCTGAGAAGATCAGTTAGAAGTGCTGGAAGCCTGCATTCAGCTCTCTCACAGTAGCTGGATGAGAATAATCACTGCTACAATGCTGGGAATGCTCCTACAAAGCTGATCTTCAGGCTGCCAGTCAAACTCCAGTGCCTAACTATACCTCCACCCTTGGTATGTGCACCGGAACTGGCTGAGGCACAACAACGCAGCCGGCACTCTGTGAGGCACCACTGAGCCTCCTAAGGGTGCCTAACAGCCTGTGTTCAACCCCCTGATTAACCGAAGGTGAGACCACCTGAGCTCTAGAGACCCTGAGTTCTGGAGAAAACTATGCAGGCTGGCCAACAGGTACCCAGAGGGATCAGCCTGTCAGCTATAGACTGAAGTCTGTGAATTCTGAAGCAGGTAGAGCTTTAAAATCGCTCCAAGTACTAAATTACCCAAAAGGGGGACAAAATTACATTGAATCCTCTATAATAAAACCCTAAGCGCGCATACGCGCTTAGGGTTTTGTGATCCCTGCCACCGTGCTGTGTGCCTCCGTGCCGAATTCAATTTGCGGTGCGTGGGGCAGCTTGTGGCATGTGGGGTGGCTTGCAACGGCTTGTGGCGCATGGAGAGATTTGAGTGGCGGTGGCGGTTTGACTCCTGCGCTGCTGCTGCCAGGATGCCTCTTCTCACCCCCTGACCAGCAAACACAGCAGCCGCGGGGCATTTGCTAGGCCAGCCCACTTCGATAATGCGAGGTGGGCCGGCCTAGCAAAAGCCGAGGCTGCCCGGACTAGCGGATGCTGGACAGGGGGAGCAGGGAAAGGAGAAGGGGTGCTACTGGACAGGTGGATCAGGTAAGGGGTGCTGCTGGACCGGGGGGAGGTAAAAGGAAGGGAGAAGGCCTACTACTGGACAGGAGGAACAGCGATGAGGTGCTGCTGGACAGGGGGGAGATAAAAGGAAGAGAGAAGGCCTACTGCTGGACAGGGGGAGCAGAGAAGAAGTGCAGCTTGGCAGGAGGGGGGATAAAAGGAAGGGAGAAGGCCTACTGCAGGATAGGGGGAGCAGGCAAGAGGTGCTGCTGGACAGGGGGGGAGATAAAAGAAAGGGAGAAGGCCTACTGCTGGACAGGGGGAGCAGGGAAGAGGTGCTGCTGGACAGGGGGGGGAGATAAAAGAAAGGGAGAAGGCCTGCTGCTGGAGAGGGGGAGCAGGGAAGAGGTGCTGCTGGACAGGGGGGAGGTAAAAGGAAGGGAGAAGGCCTACTGCTGGACAGGAGGAGCAGGGAAGAGGTGCTGCTGGACAGGAGAGAGGTAAAAGGAAGGGAGAAGGCCTACTGCTGGACAGGGGGAGCAGTGAAGAGGTGCTGCTGGACAGGGGGAGGTAAAAGAAAGGGAGAAGGCCTACTGCTGGACAGGGGGAGCATGGAAGAAGTGCTGCTGGACAGGAGGGAGGTAAAAGGAAGGGAGAAGGCCTACTGCTGGACAGGGGGAGCAGGGAAGAGGTGCTGCTGGACAGGGGGAGGTAAAAGAAAGGGAGAAGGCCTACGGCTGGACAGGGGGAGCATGGAAGAGGTGCTGCTGGACATGGGGGAGGTAAAAGAAAGGGAGAAGGCCTACTGCTGGACAGGGGGAGCATGGAAGAGGTGCTGCTGGACAGGGGGGAGGTAAAAGGAAGGGAGAAGGCCTACTGCTGGACAGGAGGAGCAGGGAAGAGGTGCTGCTGGACAGGAGGGAGGTAAAAGGAAGGGAGATGGCCTACTGCTGGACAGGGGGAGCATGGAAGAGGTGCTGCTGGACAGGGGGGAGGTAAAAGGAAGGGAGAAGGCCTACTGCTGGATAGGGGGAGCAGGGAAGAGGTGCTGCTGGACATGGGGAGGTAAAAGGAAGGGAGAAAGCCTACTGCTGTACAGGGGAAGCAGGGAAGAGGTGCTGCTGGACTGGAGGGAGGCAAAAGGAAGGGAGAAGGCCTACTGTATGGACAGGGGAAGCACGGAAGATATTCTGCTGGACAGCGAGGAGGCCTATCTCACCTATTGCACTGGATATTGTTTTATGTATTTAACGCTGATATGATACATTTTCATTATGAATTAAACTGTGTCCTACTCTTATATCAGAGAGAAACTGATAGGGAGCTTATATAGGGGCTTCCAAATGATTAAGTGTTCTTTTATTTTAGATTTCAAAGACCCCAGCCTCTCTAGACCTCTCAAAGCACATTTCCTTTTGGAGAGATTTTCTCATTTACTTAGATTAAATATCCAAAGTGGTGCACAAGATATTGATGCATCTTATGTAGCACTTACGATACTTAACAACACACAATATTATATAGAACAGAAACGTGTATCCTGGGCTCAGTGCCCTGTTCAACAGGACGAGGCGTCTGTAGTCTTTTGTCTGGATTGTGCTCTGTGCCTTTAAGAAGGCTGTCTGAATGAAGGAGGAAGTGCTTCCCATTCCACAGTTAGTACAGGGATATCCTCTCCCCTCCCCCCTCCACCTTCTTCCACCTAAGAGCGTGTGAGATGTGCATTTTTCTTTAGGTATATGGACTGTTTTATAAGCCAAATGTAATGTTTAAGCCAAATTGCATGACTTAGTTCTAGAATTTAGATAGGGCACTGTGATTAAAATCTTTTCTTTTTACATTATTCATGTTCAAGCTTAACCATCTCAAAGAAAGAACCACTCAACAGGATGTTAGGTACATTGACTCAGAATATGCCTCCCAGTGTGCTACCAACATTACTTCCTGTAACACCTAGAGTTCCCTGAAGGCCTTTTGTCTAACCACTGCCACACCCAATTGTTTCCTGACTTTAAAAGATTGGCGCTCAAGGCAGTACATCTAGGTCCATGTACAACAAATATAAAACAGGAAATCTTGTTTAATCTAACAGAGATTAAATACTAGTAGTGATTAGACTAAAAAAAAATGCAGATTGGCATACAACATAAAACCAGCATTTCGAACTATTTAATAAATTATATTGCATGTCTGTCTTAGAACCTGCTTTCGTTAAGACTTTCTGGGCCACTGGAGAATACAACAGAGAGAACAATTCTCTAGTTATACTGTAATGCTTTCTACATCCTGTTTCTGATTTCTTCCAAGACAATGAATTTCACGTACGCCATGGCCTTTCAGTTTCAACATTAAAAATGTGTTCACAAAGAACCCCTCAAAAAGTCCGTGTGTGTGATTTGCAGGAACAGTGTTATTCTAAAAACTAATTATAGCGCTGCGTTTGGCTGTAAATACTAATATTTGAAAGAATAAAATGCTTTTTTTTTTTTTAAAAAAAAAGGAAATAACTTGGAAGGGATCTGAAAGAGTTAATCTCCTTCCTCTGACACACTGCTGATCGCATCACGGTGATTTGCATAAAAGTGGGGATATAACTGCCCAGGCAGCTCTTTTATACTAACAGATCAGAGCTGCAACTGTTTGGCGGAGCTGTGCCTGTGGAAAGTGTTACTGGTAAGGAAGCAAAAAAAAAAAAAAAAAAAAGTTTTTAATTTTTGTTTTAAGAATACATTCTCAAGAATGTAAAAGAGCGTAAATATTCAGCAAATTTTTTTCAGATCTTTTATTTTTATTTATTTATAGATGCAGACTTTTTTGGTTTTTTTGGGCTGAATATCTGTAAAGAATTAGTTATTAAAGGTATCATAGATGGTACGAGATCATGAACTGTTTAAATGCTCATTGTAGAGATGGTGGATAGCTAATTACAGGAACGGACACGTAGGATTTTTATTTTCCACTTGCTGCCTGAAAGATTATGAAAAACGCAGGCTGTTTAAATTTTGCTAAGGGTTAATGTCTACAGTTTGGGGCAGGGTCTACTGTGGTGCGACCGTGAAAAATGCACGGCTATCTTGAAACCTTCAGTTGGGGGGGGGGGGGAAGAATACTGGTTATAGTTGAGTTGTAAATGATTGGGGGGGGGACCAGACAAGCAGAGATAAAGCTGCTGTTCAATATGAAAAAAAAAAGAGAGGGTCTTGAGAACAAGGGCGGTGGTTAAAGGCGTCCCATGATTGCAGCAGCACTTCTTTGTGGGGAGGAAAGAATGCATGACTTCATCTACATTTGCCAGCCGGGGGGTGGGGATGGGGGGAGAGGGAGGGAGAAAGGGCAGATAAGACATCAAAGATGGAGCACGCAATTAGCAGTGACGAATTGCTTTAGAGTCTGTGCATTTTTCATGCAAAATGTTTGCTTCCAGCAGGCAGCTTGCTTCATGAGCAGCCCTGTTCTATTGTTCTGCGGAGGGGGCAGCACAGGAAGATTCCGGTAGACGGGCACAAGTACGTTTTGGTTTTTGTGCCGCGATCTATTTTGGGAAAGAGAGGTTATTCCCTTTAAAATCGAGTTCCGATTCAGAATTCAGATGAGCCTCGTGCATTTTTTGCTGTAGAAGAAAAAGGCGTAGGTTTCTGCTCCCGAGAAGCGGAAGAAGGGGTGGGGGGTGGGGTGGGGGTGGAGCTGTATGCGTCCAGTTTTTTTTTTTTGTTTTTTTTTAAATAAGAAAGGGTGGCTAGAGCTAACTGGCTACTTGTTCCTTTGTGTGCACAGACCTCCTGCAAAAATGTCTGACAAACCAGATATGGCTGAGATTGAGAAATTCGATAAGGCAAAATTGAAGAAGACAGAAACACAGGAGAAAAATCCACTGCCCTCAAAAGAAAGTAAGTATACTCGGGGCCCACATGTAACACTCAAAAATATATATTATTTAACTTATATAGTTTACTAGGATGATTAAAAAGCATACGCCCAGTTATATGCAACATGCATTTTGCTTAGTGTAATGTATAATTTAATGAATTCCATTCATTATTAATTAGACCTTACCTAGCCTCTAAAGAATAAGTTTAAATAATGTGACATTATTACATTAAAATAGCATGCTTTTTTGTGTTTTTAACAATTAAAATGAGCAATATGCTTACAGTGTCAGTTATTATCCATAAGTCTAGGACATATTCTATAAAAGTTGTAGAAAATCTGATCTATTTTCTTTTTCTTCTTTAATTTCCCTTTCAGCGATCGAGCAAGAAAAGCAAGCGAGCGATTCCTAATGAGATCGGCCGGCCCAATATGCACTGTACATTCCACAAGCATTGCCTTCTCATTTCACTTCTTTTAGCTGTTTTAACTTTGTAAGAAATAACCAGGATGCAAGGAGGTTGGACCAACGTCTCCTGCGCTGTCCCTCAGTCACACCGAACGCCAGAGTCGAGACGTGCTGGGACTGGGTGGGGAGGGAACAAGCCTGTCTGTTTGTCCGGCTTTGGCCCTGGTGGCACAGAAGAGCTGGCGTGTCAGTGAAGGAAGAGGGGCCGGGTGGGGACTGCGGACAGCAAGCTGACCCAGCAGTGATGATGAGCTGCGTGCAAAGATGTGAGCCAAGGGTCCTGCAAGCTGTAAAATCAAGTTAATCGAGTGCCATTTATTTGTTCAGAAAATGATTTTAATTATTGGAATGCACAATTTTTTTTAATATGCAAATAAAAAAAAAAGTTTAAAACCTGACGTGGTCATTTTGTAGGTTGTTTTTTTTTTCCCAAGGCATGATGTCCACAGGATAAAGACTGGCCATCAAGCAGAGCAGCCACACGGATCGCTATAATTCTCTGGAATTTTATTACTCAGTATGAATCTTTTTTACTTAGCTTCTAACATTTGTAGTTACATAATGGAAGTCAGTTGCACTCTTCATAGTATATTTTTTAATGTCAAATGCACATGTCTTAAGGCTCAGTAAAATTTAAAATACATAGTTACAGCTGCTCTATATTAACATGTTTATCAATGTTAGTCCTAATTTTTTAACCAGAATTCTGATAAATTTAATGTTTGCTGAGTGCAGTTGCTAGATCTCATGAAATAACTTTAAGAAACTTTGTGGGGGGGGGGTTCTTTTTTGCTTTATTGTACAAATATACTAGACAACCTGAATTGCACACATTTTTAAAATACTGTAAATATTTTAAATTTTGCACTTATATGCTACATGTATTATACCTGTAGTAGCATTTTGAGTGGTTACTATTTAACAACTGCATAGGGGGGGTTAATTTTTTTTTTTTACTATTATATAATAAAAAAATCAATCTCTTTAATGGATTTGTCTCTAAAAGTCAAGTGCTTTCTAGGCACGTATCACTCTACATTTCCACGCAAAAGTTTAAATATTAAACAGTAAAGTTTATATATAACACATACCATGTTAAGCTGCTTCATTTATTATTCAGATATACTTTTTTGGTGAATTCAATTTTAATTTGCAAATAAAGTAAAATGTCTCAGCGGTTTCATTTAGTGCATTTTTGTTGAGTTAAAAATGTCAAATTAAATTTAGTTCAAATGTACTCTTATAAGATGGTCCGACATTTTCTAACATCTGAAGTGATGGTTCTAAAATTAAGGTACTCTCTGGACTGAAAAAAGGAAACAGGGTAACCAGTGTAATTTACATCCTTTGTGCTACACAAAGGAATTTAACATTTGCAATCTGGAGAATATTCAGTACTTTCATGATAAAATGATTCTCAAAGGACATTGCACATTGCTTTGCTAAACTTTTTATCTTGATGTATCTTAACTGTTTTGGAAAAAAAAAAAACCCCAAAACACAACCCAGGAAATCTTTAGAGACTCCACAAAGTTTTAGGTTCATTTATTATACAGAAGTGTATCATCAGAGAGGCGAAACATCTTTTGAGTGCGAACATTAGGAGGGGCCAGCTAAAACATTTTCATCCCAATTAACAAAATTGGGGTAGTCTCCATCAAGGACTATACATTTAGTCCAGCAATTTTCCACTTTTTTTGTTCCACATTTTTCCAACGGAACAAAAAAAAGTGGAAAATCACTGGACAAAGGGCTCCTTTTATTACGCTGCGATAGCGGTTTTAGTGTGTGCAGAATTGCTGGCAGAATTGAGCTGGTACTAGTTCTAGCCGCGTAGCGCAGGTTTAGCGCGCACTAAAATTCTGCGTGCGCTAAAAACGCTATCGCAACTTAGTAAAAGGAGCCCTAAGTGTATTGCGCTCGATGGAGACTTATCTAACTTTGTTGGTTGGTGAACTTTTCAGCAGCCCCTTGTAGTTTGTGATCAGGGAATAAAAAGATCTTAACTTACTAGGCTACAGAAAAAATTTACACAAATACTGCAGAGAAAAGAACCATACACACACAAAAAAATGTAAGTACAAGTATAATGTGAAAAAAAATCCCATTGGTTTATCTAAATTATTAAAAAATTAAAGGTGTGTTACCCACTCTGCCTCCCCAAATAGGCCTGATTCTAAGGATACTGTAGAAAAGCATGCATGGTGAGATATATTTTGCATGCATTAGGGGCCACTTGGTGTATGCCACTAGCTGTCATGCATATTCATGAAGGATAACACCAGGCCTGTTAACCAGGGCATGTCGGGAAACACTTTCCTGCAAAAATGCATATACGCTGCATGCTTCAAGCACATGTTAAGCAGTGGTATGCAGAAAGTGGGTGGAATTGCAATAGTTGAACAGAATTTAGATTTGGAAAACATGCATCCTACTTACAGTTTTAGAAGACTGAAAACAAAGTACAAGTTAGAAGCAATGTATGATTTCACGTTGATGAAAAATGCAGAGCAATTAGATTTTCCCAGCACAGCTACAGATTAAAATCCTCGAGAAAATAGACTTTGGGAATACCAGAAGTTCTACATATGTTTTGATGAGCTGCTTAATTTCAGAATTGTTATCTTTTCTACTAGAGGCATGAAAAATATTTGTTTTTTGTAATCTACAATTAAAAATCAGGTGGAGGGAGGGGGATGTGGTTTGCCTTTAGGCAAAAGAACTCAAGTCTTGAAAGCCTATTTTTATGCCGTTGCTGAACTTGTGAGACCATACCACTTCCCTAGCAACTACAACTTCCTTAGCAATGATATAAAAAATGAACACTATAAAATAACAGTCTCTTGTTCTGTACACATCTCAGGCTGGGTTAATAATTTTATTACCGTGCATTTACTGTAATGAGTAGTTTGGAGTGTGTGTTTGTAATTGGGGTCTTTATGGTACAGACATAAAAACAGATTGATCTATAAATTGGGTTATTAGTGTGTGTGTGTGGGGGGGGGGATTTAAAAAAATAAGTTTTCCTTTCTACAATCTGCATCAATCTATAACATTTACATCAATCGAATATACTCAAACCCACTTAATTTATCAGTCAGCCTTGCTTTTTTTTTTTTTTTTTACTGGTTGTTAAAATACACACAGTCCAACCAACCAAAGTACAGCAATAAGAATTATTCTGTAAGCAGGTTGTTAGGCCCCAAACAATCTCAGCAAAGTGAAGTGCTTTACAAGTACATCTTTGCTATTATTTGAATTTAAAAAGCAGGCCAATTTATGAAGCAAAGCCTTGCGTTTAATTAGGAGACACATTATAAATTATTGTCAGAACCACAACAGTGGTCTAATACAGCTGTTGTGCAACAGAGGTGTTCCTGCTATTCTGCTACAGGAAAAGGTAACATGAAGGTTGCATATGCATCGCCTGTTTAAAGGCATGAAATTTTTTTGTTTTTTAATCTACAATTTAAAAAGCAGGTGGAGGGAGGGGGATATGGTTTGCCATTAGGCAAATGAATTTAACATCTGTAATGAATATGCATGGCATGGAGTCTCATGCATACCATTTTAGTTGTGTGCAAATCTATTATCTCATGCATATTCATTAGGGATATCCTGAAAGCCGCAGTGAATTGGTCAACGCTGGCCCTGGTGCCTTCCTCTGCCCTGTTAATATTCACCACCCTTATTGCATTTTTAGCAAATGTTTATGCTGTCAATTTCCATATTCTGCCAATTAAAACCCGCCATCTTTCATCATTCACTCCATTCTCATCACTCATTTGCCATGTTTCTCTTCCTTGTTTATTTTAATAACACAAATCACTCATTTTTCTTTCCAATTAACTCGCTGCCTTGAGTGAATGTCTTTTTTTTTTTTCTAAAGCAATAGCTACCAATAAGTAAGTACCATTTGTTTTGCTTCCCGTAGGAGCCAGTCAACAACATTTTACCATACTAATATCCTTTTTTTAGAAACTGTCACCAATCTTGAACTGATTCACTCTATTCCCAGTAAATTTATTATTAATAGCAGCAAATAAACTTAACAAAACAGCACGTTTTCCCCCTTATCTGCAATAACATTTTGTTAAACAGTACAGTCAAACCTCGGTTTACGAGTGCAGCAGTTTGCGAGTGTTTTCCAAGACGAGCAAAACATTTGGAAATTCGGCGCCTCAGAAACCGAGCTTGACTCGATTTACAAGTGCCCCCCCCCCGGCGATCCAGCATCCCCCCCTGCGATCCGGCATTCCCCCTGCTCGCGTCGCTCCCCCGCGATCCTACATCCCCCGCCGAGCACCCAAAGAGCATCCCTTATCCCAATTTGGCACCGGCACCAGCACCAATGCACAGGACATGGCAGTGCCAGTGCCCGAAGATCTTCCCTCTTGGCTGGGCTGAGCTGGACTGGGCATCGAAGATCCTCCCTTTTGGTTGGGCTGGGCTGGACTGCAGATGCTCAAGGCTCTCTGGTCTCGCACCCTCCTCCCCCCACCACAATCCTGCAACCCCCGCCGAGTACCCAAATAGCATCCCTTACCCCGATTCGGCACCGGCACCAGCATGTCATGTGCGTTGGTGCTGGTGCCGAATTGAGGTAAGGGATGCTATTTGGATCGTGATTGGGGGGGGGCGATGTGAGCGGGGGGAAAGGATGCCGGATCGCAGGGGGGAATGCCAGATTATGGGGGGTATGCAGCAGCGCCAGTGGGCTCGAGGGGGGAATGGAGCAGCGCCAGTGGCCTCGGTGGGGGTGCAGGATCGGGGGGGGGGGCAATGCGAGTGGGGGGGGAGGATGCCTGTTTGCAGAGGGGGATGTTAGATCACGGGGGGCGGGGGGGTTTGGAGCAGTGCCGGTGGGCCGGTGGCCTTGAGGAGGGGAAAGTATCAAGCGAGTTTCCATTCATTCCTATGGGGAAACTCGCTTTGATATACGAGCAATTTGGTTTATGAGCATACTTCTGGAACGAATTATGCTCGTAAACCAAGGTTCCACAGTACTTTAAGTTTTTTTTCTGTAGCTTTGTTACTGTGTTAAATTTTAGGTTCCTACAGGCAATCTGCAAGAACACATGGCAAACCCCATTGTGATTCTTTTGCACCAAAGAAAGGGCAAGTTTGATGTCTAATCAAACCAAAACAAGCTTTATTTTTTTAATGTGATAATCTTATGGTCCCAACAAGGTTCCAGGTTTCAGCAGTATGAACTGCCTTGTTCAGGGGACATAACAGCTAAAAATCCCCCATAGAAATATTAACCATAATGCAGTAAAGCTATAATCAAACATAATAATAAAATAAATGACATAATGAGTGAAAGAAATTTACATAAATAATTCATTTAAAAGAAACATAATAGAAATACAAAGGGCTCCTTTTACTAAGGTGCGCTAGCGTTTTTATCGCACGCAGGATTTTAGCGTGCACTAAACCCGCACTACACTTCTGGAACTAATGCCAGTTCAATGCTAGCGTTAAGGTCTAACATGCGCTGCAATTCAGGGTGCGCTATTCTGCGCCTTTGTAAAAGGAGCCCAAAACGTATAAGATTAAAAATCATGCCTGATGATGGAATGCAAATGATCACACTATAAAAACATAAACACATAAATGCTAAAACCAGTTGCTAAATTTAGAAAAGAATTACCACTAATAAAGAATTTGAATGTACCACTTTTATATTAAAAGAAATGTACCAGGCAAGATATTTTTCCCTTTGTCTTTTGGTTTTGATTCTTTTGCACTCTCATATTTCCACACATTTGCTGTGCTGGTCAAAGGAGGTATTGCACCATACCTATGTTCACAGAATGATATCACCTCTCGTCACATGACCATCATTTCCGTGGCAGGAAACTACAATGGTTTGGTGTGAATTGTGCAGCTCATATTACCTGGTCTTTCTAGGCAGTCATGTATAAACCAGAACAAACCTGCTTACACTTCTGAGACTGAATCAGGATGATGTTTGCTGAGGGCTAGTCAGAAAACATGAGTAAAAGTAATTCCAGATTAGTTAAATCTGGGTTGCCTTGCATTGGAGCCTTTTTTTATGGTTTAACATTTTTTTAACAGTGTCATCTGTAGCTATTCTATTGTTATGCAGGCTACAATATTGTATAATCAGTGCAGAAAAGGAAGAGAAGATCCTAAATCCTAATCCATGCACAAAAATCTAGATTTAAACCTTTTGGTCTGATCCTTTAGCACTGGAAAAGGTTGATCCTGCCTTTCCAGTATGGATATCTGTGTCAGGTCCTACCCTGTTTGCATTTACTAAATGGGGAACCCTTTGTCCTCTCTCCACCTCAGGTGTTCTCTCAAATTTATTTTGATTTTAGTGATTTTAGTACTTGTGAAAGGTATCTAAGCCCACTAGTTAGACAGAGGCAATGCAAGTTTTCTCACACTGCCTTGTCACCCCTACTTTGCCTTGCTAATCAACAGTGGAGTTTGCTTGTTTCTTTTCGGAGGGGGCAAAGGGTAAGGACACAATGCTGGCTCTCCTGAAAAAGGGGCCAATTCAGCATTTGCACTTGCAATATTTGGGGGACACTGTTCCCCTTGCTAACTGGATCTAGATTCAACCAACAAGGTGATCTATCCTGGCTGTACCCCATTGCATGCTGGAACCTGTAATTCTGATTTCCCCATTTCATTCCTTAAGAAAACAAGACTACAGGTTCTTGTGTGTAATGATGCAAACTCAGGACAGGAGCTACCCTGCTGAGTGATTCTGGACCTAGTAGGCAACCTTAACTACACCTTTGCTGTAATCCTTTTCTATAAGGGCCTACCAGGGGCAGATTGTACAAAGACACTGGCCTGGGCTATTGTTTTTCAGCCCAGCTCATCTCTTTCTCTCACCTTCCCTCACTACTAATAATTTCTATAGCACTGCTAGACGTATGCAGCGCTGTACATTAGAACATTCAAGGTACAGTCCCTGCTCTAAAGAGCTTACAATCTAATCAACAGACAAACATGACAAGTAGGGGATTTAGGAGTTCATCACAGTGAGTGGGAGTTAAGAGTGGAAAGAAACCTTGAAGAAGTGGGCCTTGAGCCTGGATTTGAATACAGCAGGGACGGAACATAAGAATAACCTTACTGGGTCAGACCAATAGTCTATCAAGCCCAGTAGCCCGTTCTCAATTGGTGCTCACAGCTGATTTACGTGCAAAACTTAATTGATTAAATGGCCTAATCAGTGCTGATAATTGGCAATTAACACCTTATAATTGGCACTAATTAAAAGTTGCACACACAACTTGAAAAGCACGGGTCTATAAAAAGCATGCACCAGTTCTAGTGTGTGAATTTGAAAAGGGGAGTGGTCAGGGGAGGGGCATGGGCTGATTCTGGGCATTCCTAAAAGTTATGCATATTGGCCCAAATTCACTAAGAAAACCGATTGTGTACTGATCGATTTGCGAGCCCTTTGCGACCAAATTTCTCTCCAACCCCATTCACTAAAGCCTGCAGCGATTCTCCCATGCAAATTAGCAAAACCCCATACAAAATAGCCAAGCGGCTGATTCACTAACAATTGCTTGGCGATTTTGAATCGGGTTTTACTATTAGCAAACCCAATTGCTGCAGACCTGTTGGTAACTGAGTTACTGTCAGGTGTGCAGGTTTTTTGACAGGCCTGCCTGTCTTTTTTATTCATTTTTTTCCATGGCACAGATATTTTGCGTATGTTACACATGCAAAATATCTACCCCATAAAAAAAATTGATTGGCTGAGGCACCTCAGGCTCCTCCCAGGGAGAAGCCCGAGGCGCCTCAGCCAATCAGTGCCTTAGGCCCCTCCCCGTGCATCAGATGATGCGTTGAGGCGGGGTCTAAGGTCACTATTGCGCAGCGGCGGCCCGGGGAGCAGGAGCAGGAGGACTTTCCTCCTGCTCCCAAAGACTGGCTTAAGAGCAGGAGGGTCCGGGCACCCCTCCTGCTCCTATTTTAAAGGTACTGGGGTGGGTGTTCCAGGCCCGACCACCTGGGCCAACCAGGGGTGGGCCGGGGGTGGGAGACCTAGGAGCAAGAGGGAATGAGCACCCCTTCTTCTCCCAACTTTTTGGTGGGGAGTGGGCCATGATCAGGGCCTGGGGGGTGTCCGGTAGGGCTGGTGTGTCGGGCCAGTGGGTGGGGCTAGTGTAGGCTCTCCCTGCCCTGCTCTGCCCCGATCTCTCTTACCTATTCACCGGACTCTCCTGCTCTCTGCCGCCGTTCTCTGCAGTGCAGGCCCACTTTAAAACCACAGGCTTGCACTGCAGGGAATGGCGGAAGAGAGCAGGAGAGTCCGGTGAGCAGGCAAGAGAGATCAGGGCAGAGCAGGGCAGGCAGGAGAGATCAGGGCTGAGCCCTGACAGCAGTGACAGGAGGCTGCTTCTCCTGTCACTACTGTTAGGGTGTGCGCATGAGCGGGGATCGCTCTCTAGTGATCCTGGCTGTGGGTAGGGGGCGTGTTAACGATAATCCCCATTTGCATGCAGGCCTTTAGTGAATTCGTCAGCCGGCATCAAACGGAAACGGATCGCACACGATTTGGAGGTTTAGTGAATCTAGGCCATTGTTATAGAATACGCGCAACTTAGGTGATGCACTGGTGCTTAGCGCGATAGAAAACTTTTTCTCATGACATTTCAGATTATTCGCATTTCCTATTGTAAAAGGTTGCACATATAAAATATTTTTTTCACAGAATTATCTTTTCAAGTAGGATCATGAATGGGATTATAATATACTGTGTATGTACAATTTCTTATTTATTGTTAACCGCATTGAACTGAGAGATAATTGCAGTATATAAGTGAATTAGTTATGTTATGTGCACCTTGTAGAATCACGCTGTTGATGCATTTATGCAATACGTACAGATGGAACACTGACTTATTTTGGCCATGTACTGAAACTTAGAAACACAGAAACATGATGGCACTGTGGCAGATAAAGGCCAAATGGCCCATCTAGTCTGCCCATCTGCAGTAACCATTATCTCTTTCTTTCTCCAAGAGATCCCACATGCCTATCCCAGTCTCTCTTGAATTCAGACACAGTCTCTGTCTCCATCACCTTTTCCAGGAGACTGTTCATGCATCTATCACCCTTTCTATAAAAAAGTATTTCCTTAGATTATGCCGGAGCCTATCCCCTCTTAACTTCATCCTATGCCCTCTCATTGCAGAGTGTCCTTTCAAATGAAAGAGACTCAACTCATGCGCATATACATTACGTAGTTATTTAAACTTGGTGCACGGTGGTGGGTGGTACCTGTTTTGAGATAAAATATTTAAATGGGTGGAGTTTTTTTATGCCTATGATGAGCAGTGTGGCAGCTTGAAGTTCTTTTGGACCGCTGTCCGTATATTTGATTTTATAGGATTTTTCTCCACTTTTGTATTAATTGTTATCTCTCCAGGCTGGCCCACCTCTGGCTGATAGCATTTTTGTGATTTTTTTAAATTTAAATGTCTCTCTCATATCTCCCCTCTCCCGCCTTTCCTCCAAAATATACAGATTGAGATCTTTAAGTCTGTCCACATATGCCTTATAATGAAGACTACACACCATTTTATTAGCCTTCTTCTGGACCGACTCCATCCTTTTTATATCTTTTTGAAGGTGTGGCCTCCAGAATTGTACACAATATTCTAAATGAGGTCTCACTAGAGTCTTATACAGGGGCATCAATACCTCCTTTTTCCTACTGGCCATACCTCTAAGAGTTGATGTGGACAAAGTAAGATGAAGTAAGAACTCCAGCTTGACAGCTATGATATGTAAATGTTAATTTTGTTTATTTTATGGATATTTGGTGTGTTTTAACAATATGTAGGTTGTTTTGTACATCGCTTTGATTATAAGCGGTTTATAAATTTTTTAAAGAAATGAGCACCATTTTAGTCAGTGCTAAATTGATTATTGGGGTGCTATTTATAGAATCATTCCCTCTGTGGATAAAACCCCTTTTTCTGCTGGCCAACAGGACATGTTACACCATGGCTGATATACCAGCTCAGTGCAGTAAAACTGACTGTAAACGTATGAGATGTCAGCCTAGACATAAATCAGAGCAGCTTTAAAATAGCAGAAATGAAGTAACGTACTGTAACTGTGAAAAAGCTCCTTTGACGTGCTGCCTTCATTTGTAAACCACAGATTTTCTGGCTATCATATTTGCAGCTGTTGGGCATGAATGGTCTTAATTGCTAGATGAATCCAAAGCACAGTAAACATTAGGCATGTACGAGGTAATTGCATGTTTGTTCAGCATATTGTAATAATTGAAAGGGTGCCAAAATATTTCACTTTCACTCGTTATGTTTAATAAACACCTGAATAAAAATCTTCATTTTTTTAAATGTTCAAAGCTGTGAACAGATTTCCCATCTGTACTTTGTTTACAAGATCAGCCCTTTGTTTGTGGTCCTTTGTTTTTCTTTTTTTAGCAAACTGTTGAGAAAATCTTGTTGTGATAATGGAGCCTCTTAAGCTATGCCTGTACTTTCTAGACTCCCAGAGGTGCCCTTAATTAATCTTCCCAAAGGAGATGTTTATCTATACAGTATATTACAAACAAGTCTTATTCGTGGTAGAGAGGAGGGGGATTAAGACTTTAGAAGGGGTCAATTACCAAGTGACCAATGTAAGTATGCATATATTCTGTACATTTTATAAACCATAATTGAAACACTGAATTTTTTTTGTCAACTTGAGAATGATGATTTCTTTTCAAGCAGAGCTTCTAATACACATTGCATATTTTACATATACAAGAGGACTTGATTCAAGCATATTCAACTTTATGAGACTAGAAATTGTGAACATTAACAAATTCAGGGTTTATGACTGCCCAGTGCCCGTAGGGTCCTCTATGGTCATTATAAGACAGATTGTTGTGCTTCAGTTATCCAGGTCCCCATCTGAATATGTTTATGTTTATTAAAATCTTTATATTCCGCATATACAGCCAAAAAGGATCAAAGTGGTTTACAATATACAGTATTTCAATCAAAACTATGAAAAGAACTCCATTTAAATAAAAAAAAAGAAAAGGAAAAGAAGAGAAAAGTTGCATTCCTAATACATAATATTATATAACAAATCTACATTAATAGAATTAATTAATAAAATGAAAAATATAAGAATATATACAGTAAATGCAGATTGAAGTCCCGAATTCGCAACCCTTCACTTCAAAAAGGCCAGTTGAAAAATATTAACGGCAAAGAGGATTCAATTCAAACATATCCAACTTTATGAGACTACAAAATGTGATCATTAACAAATTCAAGGTTTATGATTGCACAGTGCATGAAGGGCCCTCTTTGAGCATTACAAGACAGATTGTTGTGCTTGAATTACTTGGGCACCATTCTGAATATTGGTGGCTGCTTATGATTTGGATATTCAGTGTTTGCGCCTGGGATAAGGCCCAACATTGAATATTCAGATTCAGTGGGCTGAATATCTGAGGGAGAAAACTGATTGTGCTTATTTTCAGACTGAGAAGTATAAAAGCTAGAAAACAATTCATAAGACTATATATTGAGATGTGTAATGCTGGGTCAAATTAAATGTTTATTAAACCCAATAACCTGTCTCTAACAGTGGCCATTCCATGACATAAGGAAGTACAGTACCCAGCAAATCCCACAGATAGATCCACTCCTTGTTTATTCCTAAAGAAAAACAGTGCCTTTCTCAAGACTATCAGATCTGCCCAAATCTTTAATAGATTCCATGACCACATCCTTGGCAATAAATTCCCAACTTCATTGTATATTGAGTGAAAAAAGTATTTTTCTGATTTGTTGTAATTTTGCTACATGGTAGATTCATGGCATTTATCCCTGAGCCCCTTGGTTTCCACGCCCAGTCCTTGAATGCTGTCATGAGGTCAACTTTTCAGAATGTCCCTAGTAAATATGCATTACTATTCACACACTAGGAGTACACTTGAAAATCACTGCTTGTGTGTAAAAACTTTCCACCAAAAAAACACAAGTCCACTTTGAAATAAGTCAACTCATTCAAAATAATATTTTGAAAAAATATATATATGTTCTCGGACCCATAACCAAAATGCCACAGGATAGGCAAGGGTTACTACAGGACCATCATAGCCACATCAATGTCTCAACCACTCAATATTTTTATCACTATCTCTTTTATATATATATATCCAGTGTCTTTAGTGTGACTGGTGGTTCTTCCATTTCATGGCTTGCCTTGCCACCTGGACATTAACACCTTATTTAACATGCAACACACAGACTCAAGGACTCCCCCTGACTTGAGTTTCGCTGATTTTGGCGTCTTCAGGAGGGGCCACCCACTGACTTTACACTCAATCCACCATTCACTTCCCGTCAGGTAGTGAGCACCCCCAATCATTTTGAAAATTTGGCTTGCCAATAAATGCATGTATTGAGTTCAAGGCACTGTATTTGATCTATAAGGTATTGAATAATAACAGCCCCCTTGCATTAGTATCATGATTCCAGAAGTATCATACCTCATGATCGTTGCATTCCAATGACATGTTTTTGAAGGTTAAAACATTTAAATTTTTGAAACTTTTAGCTTTTCAGCGATCAACACTTTTCATTCAAGGTGTATTCTTGTGGAATGCATTGCCTCCAGATGTAAAGTCCCTGCCTGGGATTCTACAATTCAGGAAGTGTTTGAAGACAATTTTGTTTGAGCATATTTATCAGTAGATTGTATGGCAGTATATATTTTAAATGAAATGTGTATTTTCTGAATGTTTCTGATTCTGCTATGTAATTGTATGTTTTATTGTGTATGTTTTCTTGTAGCCCACACAGAGCTATTGGATGTAGTGTGGTACAAATTTTTTAAATAAAATACAACAAATAAATATATGAGAATGCTTTCTAAAAATTATTTTTCCTTCTTCAACAACTGAGAGCTAGAAGATCTATCTTGTCACAATCCAGTTTTCAAGTAGTTTGTCAATCAATATTATTCTACTACTAATATATCACTGGGAGTCCATTGCTGTCACCCAATCTGTGAATAATTTACACTATCAATCCAATCACAGATAATCAATATAACTTATTTAACTAAAAAAATTAATATATAAATTATATGTGTGATATGCCAAAATTGTTCTTGCTGTACACCACCTTGGGTGAATTTCTTTAAAAAGTCAGCAAATAAATCCTAATAAATACAGTAAATAAATAAATAAATAAATGTCTAAAGACTTTTTATCCAATGATCGAGATTCTAGTTTAACTATCAAAATCTTGGAAGGGGGAGCAAATGGACTGGGGGAGAGGAGAGCATAAGGCTGAAGGTTCTTTTGGAGCAGAGGTAGCAACATTGATCCTTGGGGGCCCCAATCCATTCAGATTTTCAGGATTTCCCCAATGAATGTGCATGAGATCTGTTTGCATACAATGTGGAAATTCTGAAAACCCAACTGGATTATAGTCCTTGAGGACTGAGATTGTCCACCCCTGAACTAGAGAGCATCCAGTCTTTTTACACTAGCCTTGATGGTTATTCACAGCTTCAAAGGCACAACCTCCCTTTACTAAAATCATGGTAGCTCTTCTCCATTCCTCCATGTTTATTTGTTCTTCGCCATAGTTATCACCATATTATCCAGCACAGATGCTGGGCTCACTATTTTGTAATAACTTGGTTCACCAATTTGAAAACTAGCATTGCATTAGCTGCTTTTCAGTCTTAAGTGAAGAATTGCATAGCAGGTTACAAGTGCAAAATAACTGAGTGAGGATAAACCTGTATAATAATGAAAGTGTATACACATATATGTATAGTCAGGGCTTAGAATAAACACCAAGAGATCAGCCGTACCTGGATACCATAACAACACAACAGTTCTCCTGGGACAGTGATCATAGCGCTTTGCTGTTATTAACTAGCAGACAACATTGCTATTTTTCTCTTAGTGTATTTAAGACATTTGTGGATTCATCTTCCTAATGTTTACTGAAGAATGGACACCATTGGACTTGCAGTTACATTACATAGGGTAAGAACAAGACACACTAATTTCCACATATTCAAACCGCTCAGAATTAAAACAGTGATGCGTAAACTTGGCCATCAGTTGCTGCAAGTGGGCCTGATTTCCAAGGTATCCCCAGTGAATATTCATAAGAACATGGTTCATTTAGCCCAGTATCCTGTTGCCAACAATGGCCAATCCAGGTCACAAGTACCTGGCAAAAAACAGTATCTGCATACATTTGGTCTGAGAACCCAGTTAATTTGCATAGCTTGGATGCCTGGAAACAGAGATCTGCTAATGGCCCTGTTAACTAAGCTTGTAGCCTTTTTTTCTCCCCAAAATATTAATTTGCCATTCTCTTGGTCTTATTGCCTCTTTTGATCTTATTCCCAAATCTCTTTTGTTATGTCCTAAGATAACATTGCTGTCTCAAGCCAAACAGAAGCTGCTTTGCTATTTCACGCAATGTCAAAAGGTCTACACAGGGTGCTCCATCACCACAGAAAATGGCTGCTGGCATGGAAACAATCTGAAACTGATCTGCGCTGTGATCTCCAAAAGGAACATAGCAGAAAACCATGGCAAAGCCAAAGAAATGAAAACAGAGATGGTTTCCTATACAGCACAATGCTCTATTTCAGAAGAGAATGAATATATTGGAGAAAAATAACTTCACTGTTTGAAGGTACTGTGGCAGTGCTACACGGCAAAATCAAATTCATTGCTGAACTTAAGTAGGGAATTTAAAGATGCAAGTCATAGGATTTTAAGAAAACAATCTGAGATCTGGGGAATTGGAAAGGGAATGGAAGGTGATAAACCAGTAAATGCTATCAGGACATTACACGCAAAGTTACTGGACATTCAGGTCTGAAAGAACACATATTCCTGAGTTCTATAAAGGTCACCCAAATTTGGGCATCCAAAATTTGGCATGGATCCCAGATCTGTGTGCAAAATAATTAGTTAATGAGCTCCAATGACTTAATTAATTATTGGAGTTTACAAGCACTTAATTGACACTAATTATGATTGCACGCTGATTTGTCTACACGCTTTACTACAACAATCAGTGTGTTTAAAGTACTTGGTCAAAGCATTTAAGTAAAAGTAAAAATATACTGTATGTATTTTTAAATACTTAAGTAAAAGTACAGTGAAGAACACATGAAAAAATTTACTTAAACATAAGTAAAAAAGTAATTGCCTAATATAATACTTTTTGAGTATAAAGTAAAAGTATTGTAACTACAATGAATGCAATGGTTTTATCCAACAATTTTATTGCTCTACAAATCTGTCCTCTTTGCTTTTAGTAAAACTAATCCCCTCTTTTACGAAACTGTGATAGCAGTTTCTAATGCGGGGAGCCGCGCTGAATGGCCCTCGCTGCTCCCGACGCTCATAGGAACTCAATGAGCGTCGGGCCTTTCAGCGCTGCTACCCGCGCTAGAAACTGCTATTGCAGTTTCATAAAAGGAGGCCTAAATTTTGAAAATGAGTGTCACTTGTGCAAGTGCGCTTGTGAGTCATTAAACTAGCACAGCTAAAGAGGTATTCGGCAACTGTGCTGGCAGAAAGTGCATTGCGCAATTTGAGTAAAATGTTGCTTCAAATCAGACCAGAACCAAACTAGAGGCAGGAGGGATGCCCACTCCCTTCTGCCATTGAGCACTCCCCCTTGTGCCAGCCAAACCATCCCCACGTAGGACCCCCCCCCCACACTTCAATAAAAATTGGAAGGAGGGATGCTAAATCAACACCCCTGTAGGATCCCCTTCCCCACATTTTAACAAAAAATTGACAAGAGGGATGCCCACTCCCTCCTGCCTCTGTGACACTGACACTTCACCTCCCCTTCACCACTATACCAAAAAACAGCAGGAGGAATGTCCACTTCCTCCTGCCACCGGATGCCCCCCATCCCATCCACCCCCATACCCCCCACCCCAACCTGTCCAAGTTTATTTGTAAATAATGACCATTCCCTTGGGAGGCAGAAATTTTTTTTTTGTCAAAGTAAAGATACCCCTTTGATCATTAATAGCTGGGAATAATAATCTTTTTTTGCTGCATAGGTAGCCAATTTATAATCATCTAACAATTTTTCCCCGAAAAACTTATCATCATAATTCCTAGTTTTGCACCATGTTCTTTCAGCTTTCTTCACTTCTCTTTTCTTTATGCTCAAATTTTTAGTAGACCACAGAGATGAAAACTTACAAGAACTAGATTTAATTACTTTGACATTTGCCAAACTCTCACAAAGTTTTTGTACTCCTGTATTCCAAGCTGTAGCAGCTTCTTCAAAAGAATTACCAATAGACTTAGGGCTCCTTTTACGAAGGTGTGTTAGGGTCTTAATGTGTGGAATAGCATACGCTAAAATGCCACACGCGCTAGCCGCTACCGCCTCCTCTTGAGCAGGCGGTAGTTTTTCAGCTAGCGCACGCTAATCCGGTGCATGCGCTAAAAACACTAGCACACCTTCGTAAAAGGAGCCCTTAATGTCTGCTATCAATTTGGAAATACCAGAAGAAAATGCTTCAAGATTGACCAAATCTAAATTAAACACATTCTTAAAGATTTACCCCAATCAACAACTGACTTCTCTTTGATAGAAAGATTGAATGAAATTACCATAAGTAATGATCTGTCCAAGGTAATCTGCTTGTAAGATACAACTAACTTACTAATAAGAGCAAGTAGCTCATTCAAAACACTCATAGGAGAATGATGAGCTCTGTAAACTAAAACAAATATAGTTTATTTTATCATGATCTATTGAAAAAAATAAGACATTTTTAAGCTTACAATATTATAGAATTAAATCAGATTTGACAATACCCTTAAATCAGCCACCTCTCCACCCTTTTTGTCCACATGAGAAAATGAAAATGCTTGATAACCTGAAGACTCAAAAATCAAAAAATAATGCACCAGAATTCAAATACTAATCAGTGAAGTTTAAATTAGCCACCAGATAATGAAAGTATATAGAAAACTATGCACTTGTTCCTCAGTTTGCCACACTGTGATAACGTATGGTAGCTGTCCTCATGGGAACTTTATAACGTGTGTAGTTTTCATTATTTTTATTTTCTTTTTTTACTTTTTCATCTTATTCAATAACTTATAGTTTATAAATTATAAAGTGCTTGTGCCTAGTATATTAGCATTTATAGCAAAAGTAGTGATGATAATAACCACTTAGCTTTTATCTGACTCTGGGTCTGGCTCAATCCCCACCTCATAGCCAATTTTTACGCTTGAGAAGATTATGTCACTCTAAGGCTGAATATAAGATTCAAGCCCGAATACTTAAAAAACGATTTAAACAACGTGGATACCCTAGACATATAGTACAGCAGGCATACACTAGAGCAAAATATGCTCACAGACAACTACTCCTTCAATACAAACAAGATTCTGAAGAATTGAAATCTATGGTATGCGTCCAGCAATTCTCTCACCTGGCTATTGACATTAAGAGGATCATCCTGAAACATTGGCACATTATCCAACTGACCATGGGAGCTCAATGTGACCCCCCCATTTTTGCATTCAAAAGAGCAAAAAATTTAGGGGAACTCATCGGTCATGGTAAAATTAAGCAGAAAGACCCCTCTATCACTAATGGCCATTATAAATGCGGCCAATGCCAATGGTGCAATTATGCTTTGGAAGGGGAATCTTGGTGTCACCCACAAACTGGTCAGATATATACTGCCAAATCAAGGACTAATTGTAAAACGGATCATGTTATTTACATGATCATTTGTCCGTGCCCAAAAATCTATGTTGGGCGTACTAGTAGACCCATGAATATTAGGCTCAATGAACACAAATCACGCGTTAACACGGGAGTTGAAACAGCCCCTTTAGTTCGCCATTGGACCTTAATGAAACATAAAATCTCGGATCTCAAGTGGCGTATTATTGACACAGTATATGTCGGGTGGGAGGGTGGCAATTATGAGCATAATTTAAACATCAAAGAACTTCGGTGGATGTACTACCTCAATACTATGTATCCTCATGGCTTGAATCAGTCTAGTGATTGGTTAACAGCGAGCATATGATTTTGATCTAAGAGTAGGCTGGGTTTAGTTTTTAGGATCGTCTTCCGATGACTTCATAGGTTAGGATTGGGTCATGTGACCGGGGTTTTTTTGCTTTATTAGCCCCTTTAAACCGGGGTTGTTTTACTTCCGGCTCATTAATTATGGATCTAGCGTTCTGCTAGGATAAGACACTGCTCTGGTAAGCTTTGTAGCATTTATTTAAATTTCTCTCTCTGCTGGGTCTTTTTAACTCTAAATGTATTTGATGCTGTTTTTCACAGTGTTCTCCTTCCCCGACCCTGATGAAATCGTGAAACGCGTCGGTGGGGATTGAGCCAGACCCAGAGTCAGATAAAAGCTAAGTGGTTATTATCATCACTACTTTTGCTATAAATGCTAATATACTAGGCACAAGCACTTTATAATTTATAAACTATAAGTTATTGAATAAGATGAAAAAGTAAAAAAAGAAAATAAAAATAATGAAAACTACACACGTTATAAAGTTCCCATGAGGACAGCTACCATACGTTATCACAGTGTGGCAAACTGAGGAACAAGTGCATAGTTTTCTATATACTTTCATTATCTGGTGGCTAATTTAAACTTCACTGATAACCTGAAGGACATAATGCTCCCAAAGTAACCCCATCATTATCTTTCAACCACGTTTCCACAATCAGAAACATATCCCATTTCTTGTCAGTAAGCTCATCAGTCAATATAAGATCCTTGCTGCTAACATGAGCAGTCTGGTTTCAGCATCAGGTGGGTGGAGTCTAAGATCTGGCGACCTTGGGGCTTCCAGTAGGGTAAGGAGGGACCAGCAGAACACTTCCTCCTTACCCTGCTGGGTAATAGCCACAGCTGCTAACATGAGCAGTCTGGTTTCAGCATCAGGTGCGTGGAGTCTAAGATCTGGCGACCTTGGGGCTTTCAGTAGGGTAAGGAGGGACCAGTAAGACACTTCCTCTTTACCCTGCTGGATAATAGCCACAGCTGCTAACATGTGCCTCTGCATTAGTATCCACTAGTGTTGTTAATATGTGTTGCATATGATGGAACCTGTAATAAATTAATATGAATTGATTGTCATTTATTTATTTGTAGAATCTTGATAGTGATCACACACTAACTTAATAATACATCAGTCACTCTAGCTTTAAGTTTGCAGCTGAGACAATGAAGTCACAGGGAGTGTCTGTGGAATCTGAACCCTGTCTTCCTTCGTTCTCAGCCCACTAGGATAACCTGAGATACTCCTCTGTTCTTCTTCACCAGCCCAGACATAGTTCGACTTCTGGAGTTCCGTTCTCGATTCTTCCAAACATATTTTGGGCTGCAAGATGATTTGAGACAATATTTCGGGGACTCTATGCACAGGAACCAGCTCTGTGCCCAGGATGGAGTAATTTATATTGTATTTGTCATCCCCAATCATTTGGAATATTGGTGCCTATGAACCCATGTAGTGCTGAGCATCTGACCTTTTAATTTCATTGGGATTTATGAGGCTCTCAAGCATAGCCCTATACTTTACGACAGAAAATATAACCCTCAATAAAACATCTCCTGTCTTCATTATCTCTTATAGAGCATGTAAGCCTCCCTCCCCTCCAGCCCTAATTCTTATATATGGTTCCACAAAAGCAACTGAAATACCCAAGGCTAACATTATCCACCAAGAACTAGATTCTAATTCAGTTACATACAATGTCCTTATTTCTTTTTTTTAATTTGCATATCTGCAGTTATTTATTACATGACAATTTTCACAAGCAAAGCTATCTTTTTTTATTGAGAGTAGCCGACAGAACCAGGAAAGCTAGTTTTGAATCCTACCGTAGCTCTTTCTGACTTTGTGTAAGTCACTAAGGGGCCTTTTTACAAAGGTGTGGTGAAATGTGGGGTTAGTGCTGCTAATGTGAGACTTTCCTACATCCTAAGCCCACAATAGGGCTTAATGGCATTTAGTAAAAGGGCCCCTTAATCCCCTATTGCCTCTGGTACAAACTTGGATTGTAAATGCTCTGGGGACAGCAGACAGGAAATACCTACTGTACTTGAATGTATTTATTTATTAAATTTTCTATATCATTCTCCCAGGAGAGCTTAGAACAGGTTTTACATGAATGTATTCAGGTACTCAAGCATTTCTCCCTGTCTGTCCCAGTGGGCTCACAATCTATCTAATGTACAGGTGTCAAACTCAAGGCCCATGGGCCGAATCTGTCCCCCCTGGCCATTTTTTTGCAGCCTGCAGTGCAATGCGCATTTTCATTGCTGCCCCCAGTGTTATCTTCTGGACGGCTCCCTCTTCCTCGCTGCTGCAGTGTACACAAAGCCGCGCGGTGGCTCCTGTGCACGCCCTGCGCTTGAACAGGAAGCCTTCTCTCAGATATCACAACGTTAGAGGGAATGCTTCCAGATGAGGCATGGGACACACAAGGAGCCGCTGCCTGTGACTTGTGCACACTGCGGCAGTGAGGAGGAGGGAGCTGGCCACAAGATAACACCGGGGCGGCAATGAAAACGCACGTCGCACCACAGCCGCATAAAATGACCAGGCGGGAGCCAGCCAGAAGGTAAGACACCTGCCAGAGTGAGGGAGACAACAAAGGTAGGGAGAATGATTTTAATTTCAATTTAGTGATTGAATTGTGTCAATTTTGAGAATTTACATCTGCTGTCTATATTTTGGACAGTTTAGGAAGAAATGCATTTGTTTCTTTTTCTCTGGGGTTGTACTGCATACAGAGTCTTGAATCTTAGGCTTTCATTTAAATATATTAGTACTTTTAGTTTTTGATCCCGTATTTGCATAGGGGTTATAATTTTGTGGTTAACCATTATGTGTTCTTAATAAGATATTGTGTGTTTATATATATGAAAAATGAATGGAAAAAATTGTGTTACAATTAGTACTACTATGGGGACGGGGTCTGGGGTGCGACTTAGCCTGTGTTTTGGATTTCGGCCCCTTAATGTGATTGAGTTTGACACCCCTGATCTAATGTACCTGGGGCAATAGATGGGGATTAAGTGACTTGCCCAGGGTCACAAGAAGCAGTGTGGGTTTGAACCCACAACCTCAGGGTGCTGAGGTTGTAGTTTTAACCACTGCACCACTCTAGAAATCAAAATGTAGCATAAGTGGCTGTTATAGAGGAAAGCACCCTGTAGGGCAGGGGTAGGGAACTCCGGTCCTCGAGAGCCGTATTCCAGTCAGGTTTTCAGGATTTCCTCAATGAATATACATGAGACCTATTTGCATGCACTGATTTCAATGCATATTCATTGGGGAAATCCTGAAAACCCAACTGGAATATGGCTCTCGAGAACCGAAGTTCCCTACCCCTGCTGTAGGGATTCAAGAAAAGGTTAGATAAGTTCCTGCTGGACCAGAACACACGCAGGTAAGGCTAGACTCTAGTAGGGCACTGGTCTTTGACCTAAGGACCGCCGCGTGAGTGGACTGCTGGGCATGATGGACCACTGGTCTGGCCAAGCAGTGGCAAATCTTATGTTCTTAAGTATAGGACAATCAAGCTATTGTGGCATCACTGATGAGGTTGGCTCTTAGGCATTGGTTGAAGAAGGCATTATGATGTCACAATACCAGCTCTGTTATCAGAAGCTGAAACGTTTCACACTATTTATTCAGTTTTCTATACTGTTCTCCCAGGGGAGCTCAGAATGGTTTACATGAATTTATTTAGGTACTCAAGCATTTTTCCCTGTCTGTCCTGGTGGGTCACAATCTATCTAATGTACTTGGGGTAATGGGGGATTAAGTAACTTGCCCAGGGTCACAAGGAGCAGTGTGGGTTTGAACCCACAACCTCAGGGTGCTGAGGCTGTAGCGTTAACCACTGCACTACACTCTCCCATCTTGCTCTACTACTAAAAAAGGCATGAACTAAATCTAATAAATCCCTTCCCATCTTTCCTTTTGGTAACTAGAAATGAGTTACATTTAGGTACAGAAGGCTCTTTAAGCTTCCATTCATGAAGACTTTGTCTATAGACTAGCTAGCCCTGGGTCATACAGGTGTAGTTGAATGTGTCAATTCTGTGTTTGACATATACATGTTGAGGTTCATAATCGAAATGGAAATACGTCTAAAAACCTGTCTAAATCTGCACTTGGACGATCAAAAAGACAGGTCATCCAAATGCCGATAATCGAACCGGGTTTTAGAAGTATCTAAAAACAGCTTAGGCTTTTTCCCTGCTGCTGTACGCCCAGAGTGAAAAGGGGAATTTTTGAAGGAGTGGTTAGGGTAGGAAGTAGGCAGGATATGGGCTGACGTAGAGTCAGTCATCCAGAAGCAATAATTGAAAGTTTATCGAGACTTCCTAGACGGAACTTTTACGTTGTGACTTAGGCATTTTAAAAACAGGTCTAAGTACCCAGAAGATATCCAAAGTGACCAGATAACCACAACAGGGACAAAGTACAGCCCCCACTCACTCTGACCCCCCCCCCCCAATATCGCCATAAAAATTGGAATATAAAAGCACATAAGAGCCTCCAGAACATCAGCATCTGGCATAGGAAAGCCTAGTAGAGGCTGGGGCTAGTGAACCAAAGAGAGGAGGAACCAGGCCCATAAGCCACTCTAACCACTGCATTCATGATGGAAAATGTGCATCCACCAAAACCCTACTATATTGCCATATAGGTGGCACTGCAGCCATAAAGGCTATTGGGGTGGTGGACAGGTGGGTATAGTAGGTTTTAGAGGTGTTTTGGGGGGCTCAACATGACCTATAAGGTAGTTTTTATGAAGTTCACAGCAGTGCCTTTTAAGGTGCCCCACTACTCTGTTGCTATCTGGGTGGCCAGTCCAACACTTTGCTGACCCCTCCCACATCCAAAAGGTCTTGTTCAAGGCATTTTTTACTTGGACAAATTTTGGGACGAGAATGGGATATAAAGATAGATGACTTGGCGGTTTGGATGATGAAACGGCTGGACATTGAAGAAGACGATTCTCAAAAAATATATATTTTGGACATATTTTTTAAGAATGGACTTTGGATGTTTCTGACTTTGGACGACTAGAGGGGCATAATAAAAAATAGCATCTAAGTCCCCTTTTGGCCTAAGGCCCTAAATGCTGAAAGTAGCAGCAGAGAAAATGTCCATTCTCAAAAAAAACATCCAAAATGAGGTTTGTTTTGAGAATGGCCTACCTCTATGTTCAGCTGTTTAAACGTCCAGACCACCACTACATCTAAACTTACAACACATTATCAACCAAAAAATAGCCTAAGTCCCAAACACCCAAACCAAGACCTTTTAGGCAAAGGTGGAGCCAGTCCGTCGCCTAAAAGCTGGATTCTGTAACTGGCGTCTGTCAAAAACAACACCGGTTACAAAATACACACACACATACCCCTCCCCACTGCAATGATCGCCCCACTCCTGAACTGCAGCAGGAGAGATGAGCCATCTCTCCTGCCGTGATCATTGTGGTGGGTTTGCCGGGGCCGCTGAGCAGATCGCAGCAGCCGCGATTAGCTCAGCAGCCCCTTTTTGGAACTTATACCTGTTTTGACTTGGTTTAAGTCAAAACGTATAAGTTCCAACTGGGCAACCTGCTCACGTTTTTGGTTATACTTGCTGTACGGCTAAGTCTAGGTCGGCCCACCTTCCGCCCTTCCCCCTCCTCTAAAAATTCCTCTTTTTGCTCTAGGTGTTTAGAGGCAGGGAAAAAGCCTAAGCTGGTTTTAGATACATCTAAAACTAGCTTTGAATTATCGGTACTTGGACGATCTGGCTTTTTGATCGTCCAAGTACTGATTTAGGCCCCTTTTTGGACGTTTTTTTATTATTATTATTATTATTATGAGCCCCCTAGCGTTCTAGGGCCAAAATGGACTTAGACAATGCTTTTTACTTTGCCGCTCATGTTTTACTTTTTGGTATTTTACAATGTCCTTTGAGAAGTTGTTCATACCTATAATACGCTGCATTCTACAAAATATATTGTGCTAAAATAAGGTATGTTCTGAATATTTATTAAAAAATATCTTATAAGAGCTTAATTTGATAGGCATTAAGGTTAAAGTTTAATTTTATATATTCCAATTTACTGATGGTATCGTCTAGGTGTATCATAATTATATATATATATATATATATATATATATATGTACTGTATTGTTATATACTGTACATATATATATATATATATATATATGTACTGTGTATATATATATTATATATATGTTTTAGATATATCTGCAAGCAACATCAAGAGAGAAATTGAGAAGTTTTTAAACTAGGAAGAAGGGGAGAGCTGACAGTCGACCAAGAGTCAATGGTTCGGGAAACAATATACCCAGATGATACCATGCAGGAAGATAGCGGAGAAGACTCACTGGATTATAGGCAAGACAGAAATCCTGACAGATCAAAAGTGACACAAGAGGAAAGGAAATGCAAGAAAGTAACAGACTGCAAACTCAGGTGTATGTACATGAACGCAAGAAGCCTAAGGAATAAGATGGGGAAATTGGAAGCTATGGCACAAAAAGATAACCTTGACATCATCGGCATCACGGAAACATGGTGGAATGAGGAAAACGTCTGGGACATTGTACTACTGGGATATCGCAGAGAGAGAGAGTAGGACAAAAAGGTGGGGGTATTGCCCTATACATGAAAGAGGGAATTGAGTCTACCGGAGAAAACACACCGGAAATGAAAAATAAGGTAGAGTCTCTATGGGCCAAAATTCCAGGAACAAATGGAACAGAAACGAAGATCGGCATCTACTACCGACCCCTAGGGCAGTCCGAAAAAACTGATGGAGAAATGATGGATGAGATTAAACGCAACTGCAAGGGAGGCAACGCAGTTATCATGGGCGACTTCAATTATCTGGGGATAGACTGGAACCTAGGCACCTCCGGCTGCAGTAGGGAGACCAAGTTCCTGGATGCTGTAGGTGATTGCTTCCTGAACAACTTGTCAAGGAAAATACGAGAGGAAATGCAATTCTGAACTTAATTCTAAATGGACTATGAGGACCGGCGCAAGGTGTACAAGTAGAAGGGACGCTGGGAAGGAGTGATCACAATATGATCCACTTCAACCTGGAACAGGGGCAAAACATCAACCCAGGACGGCGGCTACGGTACTGAATTTCTGAAAAGGGAATTACGAAGGGATGATACTCATGGAGGGGAAGAAGATTAAGAAGAGGATAAGCACTGTAAAAGCACTAGAGTAAGCATGGTCCCTTTTTAAGGACACAGTCACTGAGGCGCAAAATCTATATATACTGAGTATCAACAAGGGATCCAAGAAGAAAAAGAACAAGGAACCGGCGTGGCTCACTGTAGCGGTGAAGGAAGTGATCAGAGACAAGAAGACTTTGTTTAAGAAATGGAAAAGGTCAAAAACGAACAAAAACTAGAAAAAGCACAAACAACATCAAAGCAGGTGCCATAAGGTGGTAAGAGGGGCCAAAAGAGACTATGAGAAAAATTAGCCAAGGAGGCAAAAAATTTCAAACCATTCTTTCAATATATTAAGGGGAAACGTCCCACAAAGGAAGCGGTGGGGATGTTGGATGACCATGGAATAAAGGGAGTGCTAAAGGAGGGCAAAGCCATCGCCGACAAACTGAACACATTTTTTGCGTCTGTATTCACCAAAGAGGATATACACAAATACCGAAAGCCGACAGGCTATACGCAGGAAACGAAGACGGGAAAGTGGCAGGCTTGAGGGTCAGTCTAGAAGAGGTATGCAGGCAGATTTATAGGCTTAAAAACAATAAATCCCTGGAACCTTCCAAAAACTAAAGAGTAAAATGGTGTGGTAGCTGTTCTAATTCACTTTTTAAAGGCAATATATAGAAATAAAACAAAAAATAAAGAAAATAATGTGACACTTTTTTGTTGGACTAATGCATTTTTTGATTAGCTGAAGAAGAAGGGTTACCTTTGAAAGCTAATCAAAAAATGCATTAGTCCCCTCTTTTACATAGCCCGATAGAGGGGCAACTGCGGTAACTGCCCCAAAGCCCATAGGGATTTACAGGGCTTTGGGGCTTTTGCCACTAGCGTGGCTTTGTAAAACTGTGTGTGTGTGTGGTGTGGGGTGGGGGTTAGTCCAATAAAAAATGATTTCCTTTATGTTTTATTTTACTCCTATATATTTCTATATAAAAACTAAAGAAAACGGGACATGCTAATTTCATTTATTTATTATGTATAGCTTAGCAGTTGGTCTTATTTTGTTTAAAAAAGTGATCCTTTCTTACTTAGCCTATGTAGGAAGTAACTTCTTAAGTGACAGCACTTTCAAATTTCTCTTATGAATAGTTCATAGCAGAAAAGGAAGTGAAATCTCATAGCCCTTTCGCTCCCTTTTTTCTGCATCTAATTGTGGTAATCAGTACTGGGCCAGGGACTGGGATGGATGCTTTCAGGTCAAGGGGGTGGTAGGTGAGATGGAAGAGGAGAGCAAGAAGAAAGGCTGGTGTGTATATGTTATGGAGGGTAGATGTATGAGCCCCCACTGATTTGTGGTCCCTATGTAGTTTTATTTATATATTCAATTTTCTATACAATTTTCTCAGGGGAGCTCAGAATGGTTTAAATCAGGGGTGTCAAACTCAATCACATTAAGGGGCTGAAATCCAAAATACAGGCTAAGTCACGGGCCAGACCCTGCCCCCTTCCCCATAATAGTACTAATTATAACACCATTTTTTCCCATTCATTTTTCATATATACACACACACAATATAATCTTATTAACACATAATGGTTAACCACTTATGCTTCTCAACATTCATTCCTACCAGAACACAGATAGCCCCTATGCAAATACGGGACCAAAAACTAAAAGTACTAATATATACAAAGGAAACCCTAAGATTCAAGACTCTGCATCCAGTACAACCCCATAGAAATAGAAACAAATACATTTTTTTCTGAACAGGAATGCTTCTGGATGAGGCGCAGCTTCATGAACACTGCAGCTGTGAGGAGGAGGGAGCCAGCCACAAGATCACACCATCAGACCGCGGGCCACATAAAACAGCCAAGCGGGCCGGATTCGCCCCACGGGCCTTGCGTTTGACACCTGTGGTTTCAATGAATTTATTCAGGTACTCAAGCATTTTTCCCTGTCAGTCCCAGTGGGCTCACAATCTATCTAATGTACCTGGGGCAATGGGAAGGATTAGGTGGCGTACCCAGGGTCACAGGGAGCAGTGTGGGTTTGAGCCCACAGCCTCAGGGTGTGGAGGCTGTAGCTTTGACCACTGTACCACACTCTCCCTCCCCTGTTTTCTGCATGGCAAGTGCAGAATTCTAAACAGGAGGGGAATTCTGCACAAATTCTGCAATGCACAGTGCCATTTAATTCCCCCAGGAGTAAACCCAGCTGTAATTAAGATTAACTTCATTTGATCCTAGAAACACCTACAAGCTACTAGCCTGGCAGATAAACAATCAAACTGCAGGAAAATGAAGCACTTGCAGGACAAGACAGAAGAGCAATGTGCCAAGGAAGGATTACAACTGGGCAACGCAAATATAAAAATAGGAATAGTCTCCACTACGGGAAAAGATGTGAGATAAATCCAAATCCTTACCCTACCCTAGCAAGTTACCAGTGTATTATTTTCTGGGTATTTTAAAACTAAATATGGAAAGACCTCATTTGGTGCTAAAATATTTCAGGTAGTTATCGTGATCATTGAAAAGAAAGTGTTAAAATTTGTCCACTGTAAGTTTGAAGAATCGTTTTATAGGTGTATCTCATTGTAACCAGCCCGCCCAGCCCATTTCCTCTATTCACTTGTCCTTTCTATCTCATTCATGCAAGGGGCTGCTGAAAAGTTCTCAACCCAACAAAGAAGAGGACGATGTGGAGCCTTGAAACTTACAAATTAGTCCACACTTTTCTTGAGACTTTTCATTTCAATGATATGAAATGAAACAAAAAGTGTCAAGAAAAGTGTGGAATAACTTGTAAGTTTCATGGCTCCATATCATTCTCTTCTTGGTTGGGCTGAAAATTTTTCAGTGGCCCCTCGTACCTGACCTTTGCTCAGTACAGTTTCCACCTCTGCTTATGAGGAAACACAAGATAATTTGGAACAATTTTATAGGTTGTCTTTTTTCTTCTCCTTCTTTTTTTTTTTTTCCTTTGACAGTGAATGAACTCTCTTTTGTTTTAGGTTTTTTTTCCATGTCAAGAAAAAAATAATTTTCACTTCTCTCTTTTCCTTAGAAACTGTCACACAATATGCAAGTCAAAATACATGATCATATAGGAGAAAATTTTTTTTTACTCAGAGAATAGTTAAGCTCTGGAATGCATTACAAGAAGTTGTGGTACCAGTGGATAGTGTAGCTGGTTTTAAGAAAGGTTTGGACAATTTCTTGGAGGAAAAGTCCATAGTCTGTTATTGAGTAAGACATGGGGGAAGCCACTGCTTGCCCTGGATTGGTAGCATGGAATGTTGCTACTCCTTGGGTTTTGGCTAGGGACCTGGATTGGCCACCTTGAGAATGGTACTGGGCTTGATGGACCACTGGTCTGACCTAGTAAGGCTATTCTTATGTTTTTATGTTGTTAGTAAAAGGAGACCTATATGTGGTGATGTGGTATTTGTAATTTTTAAAATTGTTATCTGCCAAGGATTGTAGATTATGAGGAATATAAATTTTTAAATATACATAAAGGGCCTGGTTCTGGAAATAGTGCCTGCTGTAGTAGGCGCCTGCAAAACGGGCACCTACCACATGTCAATCACCTGTAGGCACTGTGTTCAGAATCAAGTCTATTTTTTTAAACAGATGCCTTAAATGTAGGCCAGCATTTTACAGGCCTACATTTAAGGTGTCTGAATTATACCTACGGAAGCACACAGGCAAGCCTATAGACACCTAAGGCCACTTCTGGCATAAGCCACACCTGCATCGCCTTAGGCATCTGTAGGCATGCATAGGTGCTTCTGTAGGCACGAGTCAGACACCTGCATTCTAGGCATCATTCGCCACATCAATTTTCGAACAAAACATACTTTTTTTGAGAATCAGGCCCAAAATAAATAGTCACTGCCCACCTTCAGTCACCTCTGTTCACTCCCTGCTCAGGACAGTCCTGCATCTGAGTACTGGCACCTTTCCAGACAAAAGAGAAAAACAAAACCAAAACTGAAAACCCTATCGCCTATGGGAGGAAACAATAATATTATTCTTTTATTTTCTCTCATGAAAAACTAGGGGAGCTGACCCATGACACATTTTTCCTTCTACAACATGCTATTTAATTCCACTGGAATGCCATCTGGAAAAAATATTGAGAAAACTAATCCCATTTGGATCTGTTTTATATCACTTGAGGGTGCTGCAATAGCATCCTACCTATTGCACAAGGATCTTATCACATTGCCTTCACGTCTCCAGTCCCTACTTCCTTCTCCATTGTTGCAATTTGCCTGTAATATCCTTATTTTAATTACACTTATCCTCCCCTGATTCTTAAACACCACAGTCAGCGATGATGTCAGTGCTGCCAATAGCATTTAAGTTTATATCCAAATATTCAGCACTGGGCTCTACCCAACTATTTTGCTGTCCTAACTTATCCAGATATTTACTTGGGTAGCAGAGCTGAATAACAACTATATCCAGGTAACTTCCAGATCCACTCTAGACCACTTCAGCACTATCTAGATCAGGGGTGCCCACACTTTCTTGGCTTGCGAGCTACTTTTAAAATGACCAAGTCAAAATGATCTACCAGCAATAAAATTTTAAAAAACACAAAGCACACTGTACACAGAGAAAATGTTAATTATCATTTATATTCAGGTTTTTTTTTCAAAGAGATCAAGGCAGATGACTTTAAAATATGCAATGTCACCTCAGTAACAACTATACAAAAATAGACAAATATACCCCCCTCCCCTTTTACTAAACCTTAATAGCAGTTTTTAGTACAGGGAACTGCAATGAATGCCCTGTGCTGCTCCCGACGCTCATAGGCTCCTTGCACTTAAAAAATGCTATTGCGGTTTAGTAAAAGGGGGCCATAGTGCAAAATATAGATAGCAGATATAAATTCAGACACATTTCCTACCTTTGGTGTCTGATGATTTCATGAGTCTCTGGTTGCACTTCCTTCTTCTGACTGTAAATCCAATATTTCTTTCTTTCTGCCTCCAGACTTCATTCCATTCCCCAACCAACATCTCTCTCTGTCCCTCCATTAGTCCAACTTTTTCTTCCTCTCTCCCTGCCCCCTCCCTTTTCTTTATTTCTTTCTCACTCTCTGCCCCCTTCCCATCCTTTCTTTTTTTAATTTTTATTTTAACAAGTTTTATTGAATTTTCACAATGGCAAATACACCAGATAGCCAAATCCCCACCCCAAAACATAAACAGTCATACTGGTACTCTTCAATATAGGGCAATACTATCCAACCCAAAATTTCCCCCTCCCTCTCTTTCTTTCTCCCTGCCTCCCTTTCTTTCTTCCTCTCTCTCTCCCTGCCCCCTTTCTTTCTTTCTCTCTCCCTGCCCCCCCTTTCTGTCTGTGTTTCTCTCTCCCTGCCCTCCCCAAGCCACCACCATCGATTTCTCCCTGCTTCCCTGACGCCAGACCAGACGTGTACAAGCGCAGGGCCCAAAGCCTTCTCCCCAACATCAATTCTGACATTGGAGAGGAAGTTCCAAGCCAGCCAATTGCTGCCTGGCTGGCCAAAAACTTCCTCTCCGGCATCAGAATTGATGTCAGGGGGAAAGGCTGTGGGCCCGGCGCTTGTACGTGCCTGGCCTAGCATCGGGGAAGCAGGGAGAAGATTGCAAAGGCAACGCGAGTCAATCGCTGAGTCTGGAATGGGCGTTGCCTTTGCGATCTACTGGTCGATCGTGATCTAGATAGTACTAGGGAGGTCATTGAAGGTTTTCAGTGATATTATTCAGATAACACCGCTAAAAATCATTAGCAGGCCCTGGTGTGCGGCGCTGTTCCTACCCAGATAAGTTTCACTGAATATTGACCCCAATATTTTTATAGTGCTTTTAAATATTCTAGTACAATGTGTCCCTTTTCCAAAGGAGTGGTGTAGCTGCACGAGGGCATGGATATGCATAGGCCTACCCAATCAGATGCTACTTTTTCCATAGGCACCTCTCCCTTCCCATTATCCATGAGTTTTTCTTTTCTCCTTTCCCCCCTCCCCCCATGCAGGCATGGTATCTCTCCCTTATCCTTCAAACTTGCATGTTTTTCACTGGCAGCAAAAGATCCAGACTGCTTCTGACCTTGCCTGGAACCTTTCCTCTAATGCAATTTCCTATTGCCATTTGGGTGGGTGGATGGATTAGAAAACAGAGTTGTTACCCCATAATTCAGAGCTCACCTCATGTTTACTTCTATAATAGATCACAAAATATAATAGACAGTACAAGGGAATCAAAGAAATCACTATACTAGGCAGTGCAGGAAAGCATCAAATGAAGTGTTCACTCTGTATTGATGAAGTCACCATCTTCTGCACATGGCAAGGTTTTATAAGGATACTACCAGACATTTGTAAAGACTTTGGAAAAGATTCTGGATCAAGAACTATGAATAATCAGAGACCAACTGGAAAATACAACGGGCCTTACCAAATTCCAGGAGGTGTGGTTTGGGGGAGAAAAAGCAACTCAAAAGCCCTGGGATGAAGACTCACAAACAAAAGTGAACTGGAAGATGATATTATGGAGACTGAGGAAGTTATCCATCAAGAGAGTGGCCTTAGACCTGGTGCTTAGGAATGAGGTCTTTCTTGTACTCCATTATGAAGCACAAGCTTGTCTGTAGTTTTCTACTTCATTTGGAAGACCAAGATAATTAATGTGAAATGTCCAGTACTGCACAATGAGGACCTGAAGCGAATAAAGGAATTCTCAAACTTGCTATTATGTGTCAGATCTTCATCTACATTTGCATCTGGATTACATAAAGGGGTAAATATAGAGGCAATGCAGGATTCCCATGCCGAAAATATTTCTTTCTCCCAACCTGGAAGAGGCTAGACTGGGAAAGGTGGTAAAATACACTGCTCTACAACTGGACCCCACACATACAAATAGATTATAGGGAAGGTGAGATTACAGGATGTGTACTTATCTCTAACCTTATAACTATACAGTAGAAGTAGCCAGGGCTGCCATTGAATGAGCAAATGTGTATTCTCTAGCTCTATTCTTGTACTAGTTGCTAATTTTGATGTTATGGAGGTGGGAAGAGAGATGGCTGAGAATGGCAAGGAGAAGATGAAGAGAGACTTGAGAGAAAGGTAGCAAGGGGAAAGGATGAAAGGCGAGAAAGGGAGTTCCAGAACAGGAGAGAGAAAAGAAAGGATAGACAAGGTGGAGAGAAAAAAAAAGGAGAGGAAGAATAATGAGTGAGGAAGATAGTAGAAGACTGGAGAGGGAGCATGGTAGAGAAGTGGAGTGTCAAAAATAGAAAGGGATAACAAGGAGTAGAAGATAAAAAGGAGAGATACAGGAAAAGCAACAAGAAGCTTTGAATCTTGTTCTCAGGACTAATATGGTCTTGCTGCCCATAGTTACTGATAGCTCTGAAACCATCAGCCAACAACAGGGAAGAGAAGGATGGGTCAGCAAAGGTATGACCCTCTCTCTGCTACCTGTTGCCAAGCTCTGTCTTTACTGCTCTCTTCTCTTCACCACCCCTTAACCTTATCAGTATTCCCTTAGGATCCTTTGTCTCAGGGTCAGTCATACTTCTCTAATCTGAAACATGTAGCTCTGTTCCCCAAACAGAGGATCTGAGCCTATTTACCTCAAGCTATCTGACCACATGTATGAATAATCCAGTATTTCATCTCTGGAACCTAACATAACTTTATTCTTCTATACTGCAATTTCTAGGCGGTTTACACAGAAGAAGGCTGGACAATCAGTGAAATAAAATTAATTGAAATACAGCAATTTTCCTTAAAAAATTCAGTATAAAATTTTAGTTTGTCCTCATTTAGATAATAAATTTGTCAAACAACTTTGACTTGATTACTTTTCGAAATGCATCATAAAACAACATAACTCCACCAATACAATTACCCCACCAGAACTGCTGCTTACTTGCTTGAAATGCAAGAGTCCTGTCCAAAAAGGTCTTATATCTGTAGCCAGTAATTTTTGGATAGACAAATAAATTGGAATTCCTAGTTATCCTTGTTGGGTTATATAACACGAAATGAGATAAAAGGTAATTTGGGGCAGATCCCCAAACCAGCCTAAAGCAAATGCACAAAAGTTTGAACAGCACTTGTGCTTCCACCATGAGCCAGTGCAGCATTCGATAGTAAGGACTAATATGGTCACTTTTCTTCAGCCCAAATATCAGTCGGACAGCGGTATTCTGTACTATTCTCAATTTTCTCAGGATTTTCTTTGGGGCTTCCAGATAGACAATGTTACAATAATCCAATATGGATAAAACCAATGCCTGCACTAATAGTCTGAAAGATAAAAGATTAAAGTATTTTTTGATAGTCTTTAGTTTCCATAGTGCAAAGAAACTCTTCTTTACCACTGAATTTGTATGTTCTACCATAGATAATTGGGAATCTAATAAGACTCCCAATATTTTTATGGATTTTGATATTGGGAAATCATAGCCATTTAAACAAAGTGATGGCCTAGTTATTTTGCCTTTTGGGCTGGCCAAGAATATTTTTGTCTTTTTTGTATTAAGTTTCAATTTAAAAATGATTGTCTATTTCTCCATCTCAGTCATTATATGGGAGATTTGTGTTAAAATATCATTAGTTAAATCGTTTAGTGGAATTAAAATAGAAATATCATCAGCATATATATAAAAGTTTAAATTTAAAATTTGCAATAGATGTCCTAGAGATGATACATTAAATAACGTGGGAGATAGCGGGGAGCCCTGCGGTACCCCAGATGGGTTACTCCAAGTAAGAGTATTTACCATCACAAACCACCCGATATGATCTTTTCATCAAAAAACCTTGAAACTAACTCCACACTTTTCCAGAGTCCTATTGCATCTAAACAATTCAACATTATTTCATGGTCTACTAAATCAAAAGCGCTGCTAAAATCCAATTGCAAAATTAAGGCACTAGTACCTTTACTAAAAGGAGATGGTCAAGGATTGAGGCTAAAACTGTCTCTGAACTAAAACCTTTTCTAAATCCTGACTGATGTTTTAGAAAAGGTGTTAGTACAGAGATAATTTTACCCTAACTATTCTCTCAGCTCTGCCACCAAGCTTCTGTTCCTCAAATCTTCATCTTCACCCTCACTGCAATATTCATAAGTCCACTGACTGTGATTACATCTACTATAATTATTCAATAGAGTATATTTCAGAAAATTATTTCCCGTGTGTGCATTGGTGTGTTGAGGTTTAACTTTCGAGGAAAGAATAGCATTTATCTGCTTAGAGAGTCCTGGACTGACATGCTATGAGTTCAGAATAAGCATGGGGCATCTGGTTGCTGCAGGGTTCAGGGCCTTGCCATATCTGTGCCCTCTCCTTCAGCACAGGCCTCCTGTTAATTACACAGGAAGTCTGTGCCAAAAGAGAAGTCAGGAGTGTGGCTAGGTCTTGGGCCCTGCCATAGCACAGTAGTCCTGTGCTTATTTTTTTACTTCATCTTTGCTTCTTTGGCTGCCTTATGGGCTTCACAGTCATATGCTTCTGAGTTCTGACTCCAGCAGTGTTTGGCCCAGTAGAGTATGGTCAAATGCCTGACGGCAATCCACCCAAGAAGCGGCAGCTGTGCTGATGGAGCAATAATAGAGATTGTTAATGGTGGCAGCTCTTCCCCTCCTCACCCAAGATAATACCTATATGACTGCCTTTCTTTTCCTATCATACTGTCCACCCTACTGATGAGCTAGGAGGCAGCAGATTTGAAGAAAGAGGTGAAGGACTGGAGAAACAACGAAAGAGACAGATAAAAAATGGGGAAAGAGGGAGTTAAAGAAATTAGAAAGATATGGTATAGAATAGGTGAAAAATGAATAGAAGAGATAACGTAGCAATGGAGGGAAGGAGATAAAGAAGAAAGATGGGGAGAAGCTATGTGAAGGAGAAAGTGTGCCAAAAATCAAATAGACCTATGTATGGGCACTGTTCCCTCTAAAGCAGTGGTTCCCAACCCTGTCCTGGAGGACCACCAGCCAGTCAGGTTTTCAAGATAGCCCTAATGAATATGCATGGAGCAGATTTGCATGCCTGTCACCTCCATTATATGAAGATCTCTCTCATGCATATTCATTAGGGCTATCCTGAAAACCTGACTGGCTGGTGGTCCTCCAGGACAGGGTTGGGAACCACTGCTCTAAGGAGTGGTCTGGTGCATGCAATTTTTTGTGTATGTATGTGAGCAACAAATTCTAAAAACCAACAATTTTTGATCCCAGTATTAGCAATACATTTCTCTGTATAGCACAAAACCATCACATATATGGTAATTGATTTAATTTAATTAAACTTATAGTTAAATTTTGTTTGAAAGTGGAGTCGGTATTTTTGTGAACGACCATGTAAAATATATGAGCAATCACTCACACGTTCCTCTTGGAGGAAACATAGAACACAGGAAATATGAGGAAAGAATGATAAGAAAGAGATGGAAGAGTAAAACAAAACATATTTTCAATTTAAGTTCTGGATTATTTAACTTAAAAATGCTGAAGTATTGGGCATGTTCCAAAGTTTCATTTTCTGCACTATTAAATGCTACTTTTTATCTTTGGCGTTGTGATGACTGAATTGGGCTAATTTTTGCTTCTGTCCAATTTCCCTCCCCTCCCCCCCAGTCTCCCTGAAGTCAGCAATCCTTACTGGACTGTCTGGCTCAGCATCAGACATTAATGAATCTTGCGAACAAAAGAACAGGCCTTCGGAGTTTGCACCCCACCCTCTCAACTGAATCCACCACATGCTGCAAGAATTCAAGGAGCCCTGGCTGTGAGGATTATCCTGTGACCTTGGAGTTTTTGTTTGCTAGCAAGTATACTTTCCTAGTGCTAGATCTGCAGTATTTTTAATACGGCACGTAGGCAGCTCAAACATTTCATAGAAAAGAGCTTAAATTATACTATCAAGGAGACACAGAGAGAAATTGTCTTAGTTTTGTAAATTACTGTGACTGGTTTATCAAAGGTTTTCTGTCAATTTGAATGTACAGGAAAATCTTTTTATAATTCTAATTATTTAATAGTAATAGAGTATAACATCTCACACGGGGAACTGTCTGGAACCTACCTATACAAAATTCAAGTCACTGCTCAAAACCCACTTGTTCGACAGAAGTGATCGGTCTGACGTTTGGTGGTTCCATACCCAGCTCTTATGATATTTACTTATTTGATTGTACTATATGGCTCTGGGTTCCCGCCATCGTGTTGCACCCTGATCTATCTTATGCTGTTTCATATGTTATTGATATGGTTGCCATTCTGTTGTGGCTCTGTTTGTACATGATTACTTTCTGTCTTAATAAAAATGATATTACATTAAAAAAAAACCCACTTGTTCTCTGAAACTTTTGATTCAACAATGTTTCTCTCCCCATCCCCATTGTCTCCCCCCCCCCATTGATTCTGTTTTATTGTAAACTACATAGTTGCCTATCAAACACTAGAAATCGATACATAAAATATTTTGGAAAGCAAATCTCCACTTCACAATCAAAGCTTTAAAAAAATGAGAAAAAACTGAATATCTTTCTTCTCTCAGTTAATCTAAAATCAATAAAATTTTCTACATTTTATTTTTGTGCTGAAATTAATACACTTATTAATGTTCTAGTGCAGCGGTTCTCAACCCTGTCCTGGGGGACCCCCAGCCAGTCGGGTTTTCAAGATATCCCTAATGAATATGCATGAGAGAGATTTGCATATAATGGAAGTAACAGGTATGGAAATCTCTCTCATGCATATTCATTAGGGATATCTTAAAAACCCGACTGGCTGGGGGTCCCCCAGGACAGGGTTGAGAACCATTGTTCTAGTGTATCATCATTGCTCAAATGTTAATAGTATTGTTTCATGTTTTAGAAAAATGTCAATAAAATAATATTTAACAAATTTATTGGCTAATATTCAGCGCTAGTTAACCAGCCAGAAATGGCGCTGACTGGTTAAATAATGAGCAACCAGCTAACTGCAGATATTCAGCATGAGATAAATGTTGTCCCTTCTGAATATTTGCAGTTAGTTGTTAAAAGTTAACTGGCCATATTGCATGATAACCAGCAATTTTCAGCACTGACTGGTTAAGTTAACAGCCAAAGCGGGCTGTGCAAATAGCAGGTTTATCTTTGGCCGCTTTTAACTTAACCGGCCAATGCTGATCACCGGAAATGGCCTGGTATTGAATATCCACGGTCAGCACCAACTGTGGAAGCTAGCACTGCAAGAGGTCCCTCTGTGTTCACTTACCTGTGAAGACAGTGACACAAATCCAAGGTGTCCATCTTCACTTCTTCAGGGTCACATACCAGTCTAGTTATTAGGATATTTCTAATCAATGTGCTTAGTACATTCTGTATCTACATGGAACTGAGGTAATGGATGAACACAGATCTCAGGTATATGTGGAAAACCAGACTGGTTTGAGGCAGGGTCAGCAAAATACAGTAAACAAGGTAAGCATGGCAAGGGGATGCCAATGTTCGAGGGGGGTGCCACCATATTTATGTTATTTACAGTGGTGCCAAACCTGTAAGTCATCAGAACACATGAGTGTGGGCCTTGGAGGAAGGCTTCAAGTCAGCACTGTGGTGGCAGTGGAGATAGGGAGCCTGGGGAGGTTGCGGCAGTAGTAGTATTGGATCCAAGGGGAGGGGTCGTGGCAACAGCAGCAGTGACAGTGGTGAACTTGGGAGAAGGCGCCAGTCAATAGCTGTAAGGGGGCACCAGCAACCCTAGCTTCATCCCTCAGAGGGTTTAAGGCCATCAAGGACCACACCCGGAGACTCCTTGGCCTTCAGTTTACAAATTTAGGTCAATTTAAGTCAAGGCTTTTTATTTACGACCCTTTGAGGAAACCCTTTAGAAGAAGAATATCTAGAAGGTGCAACAAAAATGAGAGGAAACCTGAATAATCAGTAGCACTTAACTGCTGATAGTTATTAGCATCAGATTCATTCTGCCATACACTCACTATGCCCCCCCCACCCCCACCCCTTTTACAAAACCATAGCATGGTTTATAGCACAGTTCTTCAACCGCCGGTCCGCGGACCGGTGTCGGTCCGCAGAAAATTTCTGCCGGTCCACACAGGGCCGGCGAGATCAAGTCGGCAGTTAAATTTCCTGCCGACTGCGGTTCCTCCCGACTAATGTTTCTCCCAGCCTCAGGCGATCAAGATAGGCTGCCAATGTCGGGGCCTTCCCTCTCTGAGTCTCGCCTGTTCGGAAACAGGAAGTTGAAACAAAATAGGCTGGACTCAGAGAGTGAAGGTCCCGACGTCGGCAGCGTGTCTTGATCGCCACCCCTGCCGAGTTGCTGAAGAGGGCCGCAGGGAAGTTGCGATTAGACCGGAGAGAGCTGCAAATTCAGGTGCAGGTGGAGGGAGATGGTCAGCGTGTGCGAACAAGATCCTGGGGAGCCTTCACAGTGGCTGTCTCCCCTCCCATCAGCTCTCCAATTTGCCAGGGAAGTGATTTACCGGCAACTTCCTGCAGGCAAGTACTGAGAGCTGCTGGAAGGGGAGGAAGCCACTGTAGGAGGCTGGGAAGGTCTGGAAAAGGGAGAGCTGTTACTGGACTTGAAGGGAGTTAGAAGGAGAGATGCTGCTGGGAGGGGAGGAGGGAAAGGGATGGGAAGAGAGTTAATGTTGGATAGAGAGAGGAGGGAAGGGAGAAGAAGGAGAGATGCTGCTGGGAGGGGAGGAGGGAAAGGGATGGGAAGAGAGTTAATGTTGGATAGAGGGAGGAGGGAAGGGAGAAGAAGGAGAGATGCTGCTGGGAGGGGAGGAGGGAAAGGGATGGGAAGAGAGTTAATGTTGGATAGAGGGAGGAGGGAAGGGAGAAGAAGGAGAGATGCTGCTGGGAGGGGAGGAGGGAAAGGGATGGGAAGAGAGTTAATGTTGGATAGAGGGAGGAGGGAAGGGAGAAGAAGGAGAGATGCTGCTGGGAGGGAGGAGGGAAAGGGATGGGAAGAGAGTTAATGTTGGATAGAGGGAGGAGGGAAGGGAGAAGGAAAAAAAGGAAGGAGGGTAGGGAGAAAGAAAAAAAGGAAGGAAACAGCTGGCAGGGAGATTACAGGAGGGGAAGTGGGTCAGGGTGGAATGGAGAGATCAGATGAGAGAAAGGGGAGAGAGAGGAATGAGAAAGTAGAGAGACATTGATGCTGGAAAGCGGGTCAGCAGAGAAATGAGAGAGGGATAAAGATGCTAGATCTGGTGTAGGAGAGATAAAAATGAAGAAGGCAGTGAAGCTGGAATGAATGATGTAAAAAGGAGAGAGGAGGATGGACAAGGAAGAGGGGCATAGAAAGAAGTCAGATACATATGGAAGGGGGAGAAGGCAGACATTGGATGGAACGGGCAGATGCTGGAAGGAAAAGAGTGAAAAGAAGATGAAAGCAGAAACCAGAGACAACAAAAGGTAGAAAAAAATAATTTTATTTCTATTTTGTCATTAGAATAAATCAGATTTGAATTATATATCCTGCTAGAGACATAACTGGGGACTGCAGTATTCTGTTAGCATGATATTTCTATGTAGCATTCTATAATAACTTGGCTTGTTCAGTTTTCTTGATAGTAGAGGGGATATATGTGAAGGGGAGGGGAGACAGGAGTTTTGTTGGTCCGTGCTCTGTATATTTGTATTTATAAAATCATAATTGTTCAGGATATTGTTTCTTTTTATACTTTAATAAAATACGTTCAATATAAAATCATAATTACGGCTTGTGCAGATGGGATCAGATGGTTTGCGGGGACCGAGCTCGCGGAGATGGGGCGTAAACGGGGTTTTAAAATTTTAGTCCTAGTAGTTTGCCGGTCCACAAAATAATTCTTTTATTTCTGCCGGTCCACGGGTGTAAAAAGGTTGAAGAACACTGGTTTATAGCACAGGCTATGGAGGTAACTGCTCTGATGCTCATAGAATTTCTATGAGTACTGGAGCTGTTACCGCTGCGACCAGTGCCAAAATCCATGCTATAGCTTCTGTATGTGTATGTGTGTGTATATATATATATATATATATATATATATATACACACACACTATACAATTAAAGGAGTATAGAATTTTTGAATTACTGGTAGTGTTCTTACAAGCAGTCCAATGAATACCAGCTTCTATATAAATATTCACTATAAACTTAAATTCTTAAAAAGATTTATAAATATTTATAATTATCTAATAACTATGTAAAAAGTGCTAAGAGTCTCATCTCTTGCATGCGAGCCACATTAAGATCATAACAGGACCATAACGGTTGGATGACATCGAGAGATAGCGCTGTGGTTAGGCAAGTTCCAAGGATCATAAGTATATACTCCCCCTGAAGAAGCCAGTTTTGGCGAAACTCAGGACTGAGTTGAGGAATTAAAAAATATCGCACATTTTTGCACTTTTTGCACATTTTGCAACGTCCACATGAAGCAAAATTTATATATTATTAGAAAAATGAGCCTGCAGAGCCACAAGAACAGACCATTCTCTAAGATAAATGCATTATGTTTTTTAATCACTTTAACAACCTATGATAAATTTGCAAGCACTAGAGCATTGGCTATACAACAGTAGATCAGTAAATATATAAAATAAGGGACATAAAAGTGTTATGATAGTCCCGTTATGATCTCAGTGTGGCTCGCATGCAAGACATGAGACTCTGAGCACTTTTTACATTATTATTAGATAATTATAAATATTTATAAATCTTTTTAAGAATTTAAGTTTATAGTGAATATTTATATAGAAGCTGGTATTGATTGGATTGCTTATATATATACACATACAGAAACTACAACTACTAAGGGCTATATATATATGTGTGGGGGGTATTCAGCTTTACACAGCTTAACCCCCCCTCCCTTTTACAAAGCTATAGCGTGGATTTTGGCACTGGTCGCAGCGGTAACAGCTCCAGTACTCATAGAAATTCTATGAGTACAGAAACTACAACTACTAAGGGCCAGATTCATCAAGGTCTTTCCCCATAATATTTATGTTACCTGTTTAGATAATAGTGGAATATATGGAATATCTTTTGTTCTTTCATTTGAATGACATTGTTTTTTTATTAAAAACCAATAAAGAATTTAAAAAAAATAAAAAATAATCAGACCTTAAGCATTACTTTTCTCATTAAGCTTTCTGGACCAGATTCAACTGTACATGTGAGAGGTCAGAAAAATTACTCCAGAGTCTGTTACAGAATTACTCTTTAGTTATGGCTTTCTGCATATCCTTATGGTAGATGTGCAAATCATTTTGGACTTTTATTTTTAGATGGCAGAGAGAGGTTAAACAGTCACTGGACATAATGGCACCTCAGGCAAGTGGAGCATTGAGGCCTAGATTCATTAACCTGCTGATTCACTCCATTCCGTGTCCATTCCGACGCAGGCCGACTGATTCACAACGGGCCCTTATTTAAATGGGGGTGTTCAGAGGAATGCCCCCCACCGACCACTACACGGATCGCTCTCTAGCGATCCAGAGAGATTCACAGACCATCTACTTTGCCTGTAGATAGTCTGCGCATGCGTTTGATGTCCCTGTTTTTTTTTCATTTTTTATTTACTTTTTACTTGCGAGCCCGTGGGTTAAAACCATGGGCTCGCGCTGCAGGGAAGGGCGTAGAATCGGGGCAGAGAAGATCGGGGCAGGAGAGTCGGGGCAGAGCTGGGGGCGGAGAGTAGGGCTGGAAGTTGGCAGGGATTTCAGGGCGGCAATGGAGCAGGAGAGTCAGCAGGGACGTGTGCGACTGGTCCTCAGCCGTCGCTTCTTTTGGGATCCGCCAGCCCAGTCGGTGTTCCTCTTTTTTTTTTTTTTTTTAGTGAATCTCTGCCTGCCTACATTTGAATGCCATTTCCCCTCATTTGCATGCGCGAATCGGAGGATGTTTGGGACAGAGGTTAGTGAATCGGGTCGGAGGGAAATCAGGTTGCAAAGGGGTCGCTAAGTGCTCGGAACTTGATTGGTGGGCTTAGTGAATCTAGCCATTAGTATTCCTTGCCTTTAGGCTCAGGTGCTTGCAGTAGAGGTGCTGAAACAATGTTTATCAGACAGGAGGCAGATATGAGGGTAGGGGGAGAAGGGGCTACTTGTCGCCACTCTTGTGTAAATAAAAAATAAATTTAATGAAACAGCTTTTTATTAAAGTTACATGTACAAACTGATAGTTAACTCTTTAATTGGCAGATGGTGAAACGGCTACTTTATGTAACTTGATGTTGAACGAGAGCAATAGTGCCAAGTAACAGGCATTTGGAGATGAAGATCTCCCATAAGAGCCATAGAAAACACATGTTGCTTCTGAGCAATAATACCAAATAAAGGCCTACAATATAATAAAACCATCATAACAACTGTGCATTTAAAAAAATAATTTTAAATATATCATTGCCAGCTGAAAGTCTTCATTTAGGAAGCTAGTCAATGGAAGTATACACATAGCACAGCTTAGCCCTGTAATACTGCTTTCAATGTTACATCAGACTGAGAGCACATTTATATGTTTTCCACACAAAATAAATAAAAAAACCCAAACATCTTTGAAGTATTAATTACAAAATAAAGGCGTATTCTTTTCAACATACACCATTTCTTTCTCTTGCTTTCAAGTTTTCAAGTTTCAAGTTTATTCATATTATTTGATTGAACGCTTTTCCAAATTACAAAGCGTTGTACAAAAGGTAAAAATATGATTTTAGAGAAATCACATATGCATAATACATTAACCAGACCAACATGGGTAATTGCTTTTTAAAACCACGGGAAACAATAGGAAAGAGGGGAGGAAATACAATTTTAAAGAAAAAGTACATAAAAGGGAAGTACATAAGGAGGGTAGGAAGAAGAGGATTGCTGGCAGAAGTGGGGTCGAATAAGAGAGCTATCAGAAATCTTGATTTGGAGATGGCTAAAATCGTAAGGTATTACCTCTTGAATGGACATTGCATTTTCAGTTGAAGGCTTCTTTTGCAACATTCTGAGGTGTCTCAGGAATTTGAGAGTGATATTCTTACTTGTGTACTTCCCTTTTCTAGGGCAGCAAATTTGCTTGTAGCCATGATGAAACGCCATTGGTATATAGTACAGGTTCATCAGGCCTTGAGGGACTTCCCCAGGGTGGCTTACTCTAGGGGCATGACATTAGGGCAAAAATGTAATCGTTTGCTTCATGGGAAGGTTTGTAGGAATCAGGAGGGTTATCATAGGAAATGTGGCAGGTGCCAATGGTGCACTCTAACCATTGAAGGGGGGAGTTGGAAGGTTCCAGGGAGGGACATTACCTTGATTTCAAGATCTGATACAAATTGTATGTCACAAGATGTGGTGTATGCCATTGTCTGTCCCTGTGAGTTGGTTTATATCGGTAGAACAAGTAGGGCGATTCGGGTCAGACTTACCGAACATAAATCCCGCATCGTTAACGCTGTCACCCAGGCCCCTTTAGTGCCACATTTGTTAGCACATCAATACACAGTAGATCAAATCCGTTGGCGTGTCATTGATTGGGTAGTTGGGAGGGATGGGGGGAAAGATCCTTTTAAACTTAATGAGTGTGAGCAGAGGCATATTTTTATGCTTGATACAGTGGAACCACGGGGACTTAATGGGGAAATTGAGTGGATTTCACTCATTGGATGAGGTCGGGCCAATGGGGTTTAGGGGGTGGTAACCTACGTAATATGATGGGAGGGTTATTTAAGCTTCCAGCTATGACGCCGCGGCCATCTTTCGCTCTTAAAATTGGTGGAGTCGGATGACACGGGCGTTCTTGGTGAGTATTGAAAAAGTTGTTAGTATGGTAAGAATAATATATTAAAAAGGGGGGAGAGGGGGTTGTGAATAATTTTAACGGCCCCTTTCTCTTATATATTACAGGGAGACCCTTGATACAGCACTCTTGTAGTGCGAAACATGCATGTCGGGTTCTACTCCCGGACGTTGGCTGATAAAAACAAGCTAAGTACAATGACGCTTTAAAGCATTGAATATTTATTATTATTATTGAGGTACATGAAGACTTTTTGATATAACAAACTTTTGGAAAAAAATTTTTTGTTAGAGGCAGCCAATGATGAGTTCTCACATAATTCTTCCCGCAATGAAACATTGATTTAGCGGTGGAGTGGTGGGGCTGAGGCTACCTTTTAGTAACCTTAAATGAATGGTGAAGGTGTCTTTAGCCTGGGTCTAATTTATTGGACTGTTCTTTAAAAAGAAGGCACTTTAAGCAATTCTTAAATTTCTGCAAATCTTGTTCGAGTCTTATATATAAAGGAAGATAATTCCAAGTCATTGAAGCAGTTACAGAAAAAATAGAAGCACGACGTGTTCCGATAATTTTCAAGGAAGGAACATTAAGGGTAAACTGTGAAGTAGATCTAAGAACTCTCGATGAGCTCTGTGGAATCAAAAGCCTATCTATAAATGCCGGAGTGTTGGTCTGTATAGTCTTGAAGACTAGAAGAGCCAACTTCCTTTAAAGGTTTTTTTTTTCTCTTTTTTCCAATACTTCTGGATTAGAAAATTAATCTTTGTTTTTTACCCATTGACACTGGACTTAAATTCTTATAATACATTGCTTTTTTTTTGGGGGGGGGCTTTTTAAGGTAACCTTCGAAAGCTAACCCAAAAATGTGTTGTTAGTCCAATAAAAAATGTATCACCTTATTTCAATTATATTTTTATTTCTATATATTACCTTTAAAAATAGACTTAAAATGGCTACCACACCATTTTACTCAAAAGTAAGAAGAAAGTCCTGTCTTCACATCAGATCCTTCAGGATGCAGAAATAAGAGAAGGTGCCAGAGAGGCCTGACAAAGATAAACTTTAAAAAAATAAAATCACCAGAGTAGCCCTGGGAGAATTTGGAACAGGAGGATAAGGAATTTGTTAAATCTGTTGCCCAGGCAGGAAGGCTTTGTGTACTCACTGCTGATTCTGTTTCCTGTTTTTAACTCTCAGGAAGTTTCAGAAATCTTTGGGTCTGAAAAGTTCTGTGCATAATGAAGAACAAGAATTCTTGATTCCCAATAACTACTTAGTAAATAAATAAGTATTTTATCAAGTTTAAAACAAATCTACTTAAGATGGAAATAAATGAACACTTCCTGCACATAATTAAATCACATTTATATTTAATTTTGAAGTAATTTTCAAGTCTGGGCTTTCTTAGAACAAACTGCTATAATTTATGGCATGCTTCTGTTGATAAAAGTTACTTTGCAGAAATGAGGCCTATGACTTGCTTTTTTTTCCAGGCTACACATTTCTCAATGATGATATTTTGCAAAAATCAAGTTGACAAAAATATAAACAGCTTTAGGCTGAATTTTGCACACTGTTTATGTGAGAACAGCACAAAAAGTGTCTGAGCAGAAACCATATGATACTTTTTAATTAGAGCAGATTGACAAATACAGTTTGGGGAAAATGCAAGAAAGAGCACCAAACTGTAAGTCCTGGGATGATGTACACTAAGGCCTCTAGATTCACTAACCTTAATGATCGTGTCCCGACCAGTGTGCAACCACTTTGCGACCCCTGACCCGATTCACTAATCTTCCTCCCGATCCGATCCGCACCCGATCCGATCCGCACCTGATCCGATCCGCGCATGCAAATGAGGGGAATGGCATGCAAAAGTAGGAAGGCCAACGCCCAAATTGGCATTACGTGATCTGAAGTGTCCCCCAGCCGTGAATCACACCAAGATAGGCGGCTGAAACATAAGGCCGAGTAACCCAGGCCTACATTTGACCTGCCTATATTTGCCTAGTCTGCAGCAGCCGATCGCGGCAGGAGAATTCCCCCCCCCAATCAGCAGAGTGGCAGAGATTCTCCAAAGCCGTGATTCTGGGCGCCTGTTACAGAATCGCAGCTTTAAGGAATCCCTGCCGCTTAGCTGATTTTGGAGGGGGAAATTCCGCTGTCATGATCGGCTGAGAGCGGCCATAGCAGGCAACCCCCGTAGCCGACCTCAAATCAGCTAGCAGGAGAGATGACCAATCCCACCTGCCAGCAATCCCCCAACCATCCCATCAGGGGGGATGCCAAATCCCTTCTGCTGGTGTCCCCCATTAATATCCCCACCCCCTGAAACCCAACCATAGAGATGCCCACTCCCTCTGGCTGGCAGGCCTGCTTTTTCTGAATGGTGGGCCTTCCCCTTCCTGCTGCATCCTGGGATGCACTAGAGAGGGGCCTAAGGCTCTGATTGGGCCAGGTGCCAAAGGCCCCTCCCACAGGAGGGATGGACATCTCTCTTGCGGGGATGTTTGGGGGGGGGCAAACCTCCTGCCGGGAATGTTCAGGGTGTTGCCGGCAGGTGGGAGTGGCATCTCTCCTGCTGGCTGATTTGAGGTTGGCTACGGGGGTTCCCTGCTGCAGCCGCTCTTAGCCGATCGCAGCAGGGGAATTTCCCCCTCCAATATCAGCTGAGCGGCAGGGACTCCTTAAAGCCAAGTTCTGTAACTGGTGCCCAGAACTTGGGCGCCAGTTACAGAATTGCGGCTTTGGGGAATTCCTGCGACTCAGCTGATGGGGGCTGGGGAATCCCCCTGCCGTGATTGGCTGCTGCAGTCTAGTGGCAAAGGTAAGTGGCTGAAATGTAGCCCTGGGTTTTCCGGGCCTACATTTCAGCCGCCTATCTTGACGGGCAATCGGCGGCCACTTTTAAGGCGGCCACCGATTTGGCACTGGTTACAGAATCTGGCCCTCTATGGCAAGACTCAAATAGGAATATAATGGGTGTCTTAGCATTTAGCACATACTAATCAGAAGCGTGTGCTAAATCAGTAGTATAGCACTGTGTAAACTTTCAGTACTATAGAAATGATAAATAGTAGTAGTAGTTAGCATCCCTTGATGCATCCTCCCTAAGCATAAAGTTAAGCACTCCATTTTATAGGATTAGGGAGCATGTGACTAGCTATCAGACACTATCCTCCTTTTCAAAACAACAGGGCAGGAGGTCTACAAAATCCAAAATAGTAGTCAAAACAGCAGTTCAGCCAAAATGTAGTAACCAAGGATAATTTATTGTAGTACAGATATAATATATATATATATATATATATTATATCTGTACTACAATAAATTATATATATAATAATAGGGACACAGAACAGACCTTGTTTTGCCCATGCTAAGGGCTGCATCAGGGGTTAACAGAGCTATAAAATAATAACAAAGTAAAATTAATAAAAGCATAATAAAAGCATGGAGGGGCATTTTCAAAATATACGTCTAAATTCAATTTGGATGTATAGCGCTAGATGTCCACAGTCAGCAGTAAGAAAATTATTATTTTGAAAGACAAACCACCATATGTCTACGAGCATAATTCGTTCCAGAAGCATGCTCGTAAACCAAATTGCTCATATATCAAAGCGAGTTTCCCCAAAGGAATGAATGGAAACTCGCTTGATTCGTTCCCCCCGAGGCCACCGGTGCTGCTTCACTTTACCTCCCACCCTCAAGGCCACCGGCACTGCTCCACACTCTCCCAAGAACTGACATCGCCCCCCTCCCCCCAAGAACTGGCATCGCCCCCCCGAACTGGCATTGGCATTGCCCCCCCTCTCTGTGATTCAGCATCCCACACCCACTCAAACACCATCCCTTACCCCGATTTGGCACCGGCACCAGCACCAATGCACAGGACATTCCAGTGCCCGAAGATCCTCCCTCTTGGCTGGGCTGGGCCTTGAGCATCTGCGCATGCTCAAGGGCTTCTGGTTCTCGCTCTCTCCGGTATGTTACGTATATCCTCTACAGTAAATACAGATGCAAAAAATGTGTTCAGTTTGTCGCCAATTTCTTTATCTTCCTTTAGCACTCCCTTTATTCCACGGTCATCCAACGGACACATCGCTTCCTTCGCGGGCTGTTTTCCCTTAATGTATCGAAAGAATGGCTTGAAGTTTTTTGCCTCCTTGGCTATTTTTTCCTCGTAGTCTCTTTTGGCCCCTTTTACCGTCTTATGGCACCTGCTTTGATGTTGTTTGTGTTTTTTCCAGTTTTCGTCCGTTTTTGACCTTTTCCATTCCTTAAATAAAGTCGTCTTGTCCCTGATTGCTTCCTTCACTGCTACAGTGAGCCACGCTGGTTTCTTGTTCTTTTTCCTCTTGTATCCCTTGTTGATACCCAGTATATATAGATTTTGCACCTCAGCGACTGTGTCCTTAAAAATGGACCATGCTTATCCTCTTCTTAATCTTCTTCCCCACCATGAGTCTCATCCCTTCGTAATTCCCTTTTCGGAAGTTCAGTACCGTGGCTGTCGTTCTGGATTGATGTTTTGCCCCCGTGTCCTAGTTGAAGCGGATCATATTGTGATCACTGCTTCCCAGCGTCCCTTGCACCGGTCCTCGTAGTCCATTTAGAATTAAGTCCAGAATCGCATTTCCTTTCGTATTTTCCTTGACAAGTTGTTCCAGGAAGTAATCACCTACAGCATCCAGGAACTTGGACTCCCTACTGTAGCCAGAGGTGCCTAGGTTCTAGTCTATCCCTGGATAATTGAAGTCGCCCATGATAATTGCGTTGCCTCCCTTGCAGTTGCGTTTAATCTCATCCATCATTTCTCCATCAGTTTCTTCGGACTGCCCTAGGAGTCGGTAGTAGATGCCAATCTTCATTTCTGTTCCATTTGTTCCTGGAATTTTGGCCCATAGAGACCCTACCTTATTTTTCATTTCCGGTGCGTTCTCTTCGGTAGACTCAGTTCCCTCTTTCATGTATAGGGCAATACCCCCACCTCTCTCTGCAGTATAGCTTGTATCCCAGTAGCACAGTGTCCCAGGTGTTTTCCTCGTTCCACCATGTTTCTGTGACGCTGATGATGTCAAGCTTATCTTTTTGTGCCATAGCTTCCAATTCCCCCATCTTATTCCTTAGGCTCCTTGCGTTTGTACACTTGAGTTTGCAGCCTGTTACTTTCTTGCAATTCCTTCCCTCTTGTGTCCCTTTCGATCCATCAGGATTTCTGTCTTGCCTATGATCCGGTGAGTCTTCCCCACTATCTTCCTGCACAATATCCTCTGGGTATACCAGTTCCCGAACCATCGACTCTTGGTCGACTGTTGCCTTTCCCCTTCTTCCTAGTTTAAAAACTTCTCAATTTCTCTCTTGATGTTGCTTGCAAGTAGCCTCATTTCATCTCCGCTGAGGTGGAGTCCATCCTTCCTGAATAGCTTGCTCTTCCCCCATAATGTTATCTAGCTGCACACAAAGTGGAATCCTTTTTCCTCACACCAGCGCCTCATCCATGCATTGAATGCTTGCAGCTCCGTCTGCCTCTTCTCGTCGGCCCTGGGTACCAGCAGGATCTCTGAGAATGCTACCCTCAGCATTCTGGTCTTGAGCTTCCCTCCTAGCATCCGGAACTGGTCCCTCCTAGTATCCAGAACTGGTCCCTGCTGTAGTTCCTGTTGCTCACGTTGTTAGTCCCCATGTGGATCACCACCGCCGTATCTTCCTCTTCCATGCTGTCGATGATCCTGTCGATGCGGCTCACTATATCTTCTACCTTGGCTCCTGGTAGGCAGGTCACCAACCAATCCTGTCTTTCTTCTGCTATGTGGCTGTTGACTTGTCTGATGATGGAGTCTACAATGACAACTGCTGTCCTCTCTATCTTCTCTTGCCTCTCTAGCCGCAGGTCTGTGTCCCTGGTTTTTGACCATCAATCCAGCCAAAGGTCCGTGTCCTCTGTGCACTTCCATCTTCCCACATCGTGGCTTTGGCTTGTATTGGACTTGTCTTCTTGTGGGTTCCCTCCGCTGTTTCCAGGTTTCACTGCTCTGTCACCCCTTTCTTCCTTGTGGTTGTCCGCCTGGTGGTCCTCACTCCCTGTAGATGTATCTTGGCAGTTCCACTGTTGCTGGTGATTTTCCATGGCCTCCCTGTATGCCTCTTTGATGGAACTTCTCTAACTTTATGTCTGTCCTCATATGCCTTATGATGAAGCCCACGCATCATTTTAGTAGCCTTCCTCTGGTCCGACTCCATCCTTTTTATATCTTTTTGAAGGTGTGTTCTCCAGAATTCTGCACAATATTCTAAATGAGGTCTCACCAGAGTCTTATACAGAGGCATCAATACTTCCTTTTTCCTACTGGCCTATGTACCGTAGCATCCTTCTAGGTCTCACCGTCACCTTTTCAACCTGTTTGGCCACCTTAAGATCATCACATACAATGTCACCCAAGTCCCGCTCTTCTGTCATGCACATAAGTTCTTCACCTCCTAAACTGTACAGTTCCTTTGGGTTTTTGCAGCCCAAATGCATGACCATGCATTTCTTCACATTCAATTTTAGCTGCCAAATTCAGACCATTCTTCAAGCTTCACTAGGTCTATCTTCATGTTATTCACACCATCCAGGATGTCTGCTGTATTGCAGATTTTGGTATCATCCGCAAAGAGATAAATCTTACCTGGAAAGTGCTAATGCAGTAATGTTTTTTAATGTCTGTGCTTCTCCATCATTAAAAATTATATATTAAAAAAACTATTAAAAGCATTATCAAAAAGCTTTAAATGTTTATAGTGGCAGCAGTTTTCCTTGGTTTTGCAATATTGACATTAGTGTATGTCCATTAATGAAAAAATAAATAATTGGCTATTTTAGTGTTGCATAAAAATGGCTTTAGTGTGCAGCAAAAACCCACCTAAGGGTGCGCTAAGGCCATTTTATACTGTAGCTTAGTAAAATTCTTGAAGCCTGTAATCTTAGAGAACCCACTGGCCTCACATATTCAGACATCTGACCAAAGCCAATAGATTCAAAAGCACACTAGTAAAAAGTGTTCGACCATACCATCCCTAACAACCTAACCCTATTGTGCAATGCAGAATTTGCACAGAATTCCTCTCCTCCAAATAATTGACAGAATTTTGCCTTTCTCACTCAGAATTCTGTGCAGTCTGCCATTGTGGTGCACAGCACAGAATATGTTCCATTTCCAGTTGCCTCCCTCCTTGCACATTCACCACTATGACATGGCAAGAGAGAGGAGCTGCACAGCTGTCCACTGGGCTGCTTCTGCTTCCTCTGTCGCCTTGGATCTCAACAGTTTCTATAAGCTGCACGGCTATACAGAGGCCCACCTGGCCCAAAGGAACAGTTAGGCCAGACATGGGCAACTCCGGTTCTCGAGGGCCGGAATCCAATCAGGTTTTCAGGATTTCCCCAATGAATATGCATCAAAAGCAGTGCATGCAAATAGATCTCATGCATATTCATTGAGGAAATCCTGAAAACCCGATTGGATTCCGGCCCTCGAGGACCGGAGTTGCCCACCCCTGAGTTAGGCCCAAGACTAATTATAAGAAGAGTTCATGATATCAGCTAGGCTAGGGTGTCTCTTGGCTGGTGTTTCTAAAAGGGTTTGCTTTCCAGTCTACATACCATAACAGGAATTAATCTTTCTCTCTTCAGCCAGGATAGAGCTGGTACACTTAGGGTCTGTCTGAGAGTAGGGGACAAGCAGGACCATTTGGCCCAGGCCTCACACAAAAAAGTGGCTCTTATTTGGAAAACTGCTTCTACATCTGTTTTATTTATTTAAAATATTTATTATCTGCCTAAAACTTAAGGCGGCTTACAATAAAACATTCATAATCACTTTAAACAAACTAACATTAAAACTAATAAAACATCATTTACATCACCCGTAAGCTATAATAATAATAGAAAAGGCTCTCCAAGTTCATAGATCTTCTGTTTAGTAGAATGGTTGGACAAAAAAATAGATTTTTAAACAATTTCCTAAACCTCAAAACATTGTCACATAGATGTAAATTTAATGTACAGCACTGTGTGTCTGGTAGCACTATAGAAATCATAAATAGTAGTAGCAGTAGTAGAGTTTCAGGACTCTGGGGGCCTACCAAGTTGTACTGGCCTAGGCCTCTGTGATTATTTGAAAGGACCTAAGTACGTTCTCAATCTCTGAAATACTTGTTTTGTAGTATATCAAAAAGTTCCATGATTAATTTCAAAGTATGTTAGTCTTCATCAGGACTCTGAAACGATCAAACAATATCAGAGCCTGTCAGAACAGTAGAGTTGCAATAGAACAGTTAGAAAGTGGCTTTGAGTATATGGCTGATTCTCTGGTTCCTTGAGATAAGAAGACAAACTGTGTTTACTCTAAACCAAACTTATTTATAGAGAGGATGGTCTAGTTATATGGGAAACATTGAAGATGTGCACAAGGAAAAGAGGTTGCTTGTTTTTGGTTCATTTGGACCTATTGAGGTGGCATAAAGTATTCTGCGCTCTCTGTTCCAGTAATGGTTACTGTATCATACTGTACGTTCATGAGCGCCAACTTCAAGCCACTGTCTGCATGCAGTCCATGCCGTCCCGTGCCACACTATGCGCCGTGTGCACCCATTTTTGTGCTTAGCGTACAAAATTGTGCAAACAAGTTATGTGCCTAATTTAGGAGCCCTTTAACTAAACTATGGTAAAAAGTGGCCTTATGTGGTCCTTATGTGAATCTTTCTGGTGCATTACGCCATTTTCACTGCAGCTGCAAAATAGGTGATTTTCCATTACTTGAATTAATGGCCATGCGCATGAACACTTCTTGACACTTATTTTGTAAGCAGTAAGACCCCGATTCTATAAATTATGTTTAAATTTAGGTGCCTAGATAGGCACTCCTAGCTGATCTAGGTGCATAACAATTAAATGGCTTAATTGACACTGATAATTAACAATTAGTACCTTGTAATTGATGGATCATGTGGCATGAAACATGACATCAGTGCTGTGTATCTGGCCATCCAGCTCATGTGAGGGGGTTACTGTGGCATGCAGTGAGAAGCAATGAGAACTGCAGTGTTATAGTGAGAAAGCCACAATGGAGCAGGTCAGCAATGGTTAGGAACAGGAGCAGTAAACTCTTGAGCGGGGGCTGGGTAAATGACCTTGGAGGGCTGTAGTTTGAGGAGCCCTGCTATAGATAATCTAAGAATGGTGTCAGCATGGCTACAGTAGATAGGAGAAGAAGTAGTGGCTGACAGAAAGTCTCAGGTGCGACGTGTCTTGGTCGGTTATAGTTTGAGACCAGGAGCATGCTGGTTCGTGAATAGTAGTGTCTTCAATGCCTTCTGGAAGGGCAGGAGATTGTCAATTGCCCTGATGGCAGGGCGGAGTTGGTTCCATAGTTTAGGAATAATGTAAGAGTATATGATCACTTCTGGGCTGTTTCTAGGTGTAGGCAATTTGCAGGAGGGTAGTTCAAGTTGAGATTGGAGAGGCCGCCAAGGCTGGTAGATTAGAAGTTTCCTTGCACTGTAGTCAGGGGTCATGCCGTGGAGGCACTTAAAAGCTAGCATTAGTTGTTTGAAGATGGTGCGCATGTGTATTGGAAGCCAATGGGCCTGATTCAGTAGATAGTGACCTGAATTTGAGAGCTGTTCTTTGAGTTTAGCCTTCCAAATTATGGCATCACCCACTGAAAATTTTCATTTCCCAGTTTGTCCGTCTGGTTTTTCAGGTTTTCTTTGTGCGTGTGAGGAGAAAAGGAAGAAAGTTGATACAAAAGGGAGGCTTTTTCTGTTCAGAAGTGGTTTCAGTGCTGAAAAACACCAAACCAATAAGCATATGGGAAGAAATCAGCCAGCTCTACAGAAACTCAGCTCTCCAGGAAACAAGCTTTCACACTGAGAATTTGTGATGATAGTTACAAGAGGTTCACTTTGTTGTGAAAAAAATTGAACAGCTTCTCTCTGTCTACCTGAATATGTATACCCTAGAGGAAAGGAGAGACAGGGGAGATAAGATTCAGACGTTCAAATACTTGAAGGGTATTAACGTAGAACAAAATCTTTTCCAGAGAAAGGAAAATGGTAAAACCAGAGGACATAATTTGAGGTTGAGGGGTGGTAGATTCAGGGGCAATGTTTGGAAATTCTACTTTATGGAGAGGGTAGTGGATGCCTGGAATGCGCTCCCGAGAGAGGTGGTGGAGAGTAAAACTGTGACTGAGTTCAAAGAAGCGTGGGATGAACACAGAAGATTTAGAATCAGAAAATAATATTAAATATTGAACTAGGCCAGTTACTGGGCAGACTTGCACAGTCTGTGTCGGTGTATGGCCATTTGGTGAAGGATGAGCAGGGGAGGGCTTCAATGGCTGGGAGGGTGTAGATGGGCTGGAGTAAGTCTTAACAGAGATTTTGGCAGTTGGAACCCAAGCACAGTACTGGGTAAAGCTTTGGATTCTTGCCCAGAAATAGCTAAGAAGAAAAATTAAAAAAAATAAAATAAAATAAAAATTTTTAAATTGAATCAGGTTGGGCAGACTGGATGGACCATTCGGGCCTTTATCTGCCGTCATCTACTATGTTACTATGTTACCCAAAAAATTATCCTTAAAGTAAATTAAGGTCATTACACAGAAGAAAAACAATTTTCTTTAACTTTTTTTTAGGACTGTAAATTTGTTATTCAATATGCTTCATACTTCTCGTTAAAGATTTGCATACAATAGAGATGACAGGCATGCAAATCTGCCTCATATCTCATGCTTATTCATTATACTCACAATACAAAATATAGAAGTTTTACCTGAATAAATACTTTATTATATCAAAACATATTTAATCATCCCTCAACCTTTACAATACAATTCTATTGAATGGATCCACACTTAGCATTTATAATTTAAACATTAAAATTAGTTATACCACCGAAGTTTTCAATTCAAGGGTAGAAAACCTGGAACCTGTTTAAAGTCCATTGCAGAAATAATTCATAATGAATTTTGATTGTCACTTATCGTACTCCTTGGACATAAATCGTGTTGTAGATATAATAAAGCAAAGTTGCTGATATGCCTTCTCTGATAGTATCCAAATTGTACTATCAGAGAAGGCATATCAACAACTTTGCTTTATTATATCTACAACACGATTTATGTCCAAGGAGTACAATAAGTGACAATCAAAGTTGAAATTCATGATGAATTATTTCTGCAATGGACTTTAAACAGGTTCCAAGTGAAAACTTTGGTGGTCTAACTAATTTTAATGTTTAAATGCTAAATGTTAAGGGGCTCATAATCGAAACAGAAATATGTCTAAAAACCAACCTAAATCAGCACTTAGACGTCAGTGAGACAAGTCGTCCATTTGCCGATAATCAAACTAGGTTTTAGACATATTTAAGAACGACCTAGGCCTTCACAGTGCTGCTGAACAACCAGAGCTAAAAGGGGCGTGTCAGAAGGAGTGTCGAGGGCGGGATTTGGGCGGGACGTGGGACGTCCTAGACTTAGTTATATTGCATGTTGTGACAGGGACCTGCGACTGGCCGAGTGGAGGCCCGTGCTTGGTCCCACAATCACAAAAGTCAGGATGGCTACATGGTCTTATCCCCAATTTCCCTTCCCCCAGTATCTCCTCAAGCATACCAGGACACTTGGGAAGGAAAATAAGACTGGTTTATTAGCAAAAACAAAACAAAATCCACTAACAATTTCTCTTTGTCAGGATGTCAGGTTTTCAGGATTTTCAAACCACATAAGCCAACAGGAAATCAAAGTCCAGCAAAACACTTTGCAAAGGAAATTCACATAGTCCTGTTCTGCTTTAGCAAAACTACAGTTCTCAGCAACCTGAGCAGAGCTCACATTTCTCAGTTCAATTGCCCATTATGGCAGACATGTTTAGACAAAAGGAAAAAAAACATTTCATAAAAATGTTTCTCTGTCTTTCCCAGCTCTGTCCTTAGCAAGGCAGGGCGTTTTGTCAGGTCAGCTTCCAGCCCTACAAAACCCATACTGGTAGCCTTCAAACAAAGCAAAGTTTTCATCAGAGAAAAAAAACGTGTGGCAAAAAATTCACAGGGAGCACAAGTTTTCCTTCCCTGGGCTTTATCCTTAGCAGTTAATTAGTGTTAAACAATCCTTTCACACAATAAAGCAGCAAGGAAAAATCATATCAGCTTCAGTCCTTTCACCCCCCAAAAAAACGTTACTCACAGTTCCTCCATCTTGTGACACTGTTCAAAAGTCCATGCTTTCATCAGCATTACCCAGCATTTCAAAAGCAGGTTGCCAGTCCATATCTTCCTCTTGTGGGTCACAGACAGCCTTTTCTGAATCCAGTTCCTGCATTTCAATATCAGGGACTTCTACCTGCTCATGTTTTCGCTCAAGCAGTTTTCTTAGCAGGTCCACATTTGGCTTCCTGGGCTGTTTCCTTCCTCCTTGGCCAGGTGCTGGGACTCCCCCTAGCAAGCAAGGCTGCTTCCTAAAGTTCCATGCTCCAGGGCCCCAACCCCTCCCTCTGGCTGGGACAGGAGAAGATTAAAAGGGACCTGCACACTTAAACTGGGACTTAGCTTTTGCAGACTTTAAAATGGTAGTTTTACAACTGGGACTTCTAATTAGGTTCTGTCTTTCTCTCAGGGGTTCTAAACCTTCCCTTTCTAAGTGGCTGGTAGGACAAGGCTCATATTCCTGAGGTTCAAGCTCAGGGTTAGCAGGGTCCCTGTCACAATGTATAACCGGAAGTTTTACAACACTGCCTAGACGGAACCTGGATGTTGTGACTTAGGCTATCTAAAACCAGGTCTCCAAAGTGACCAGATAAGCAAAGCAGACACAAAGTACAGACCCCCACATACTGCCCCAGTCATCACTGACCCCCCTCCCCCACCCCCATAAAAATCGTAATAACAACTTTATATATCTGCCTTCAGAACATCAGCACCTGGCAGCCTGGCATAGGAAAGCCTAGTAGAGCTGCACAGATGTGGCTTAAGTGGTCTTAGGTGTAGGTTAGTGAACCATGGAGAGGAGGACCCAGGCCCAAAAGCCACTCTATTCACTGCATTCATGGTGAAACATATGCACCCCCCAAAACCCTTTTGTACTGCCATATAAGTAGCTCCGGCACCCATAAGGGGCTATTGGGGTGGTAGATAGGTGGGTCTAGTAGATTCTGGGGATTTTTGGGGGGGGCTCACCATGACCTATAAGAGAGCTGTATTGAAAAGTTTATGTGGAATCCTTTTTGTGAACTTCAAAGCAGTGCCCTGTAAGGTACCCCACTACTCTGGTGCCATGTCTGGGTGTCCAGTCTATCACTTTTCTGGCCCCTCCTGCGCCCAAAAGATATTTTTCTAGGCATTTGTGACTTGGTCGAATTTTTGAACGAAAATGGGGTATAAAGATGGACGACTTAGCGGTCTGGGCGATCAGACGGCTGGACGTACAGTTGGACGATTTTCAGGAAAAAAAATATGTTGGACGTATTTTTTGAAAATGGGCCTTTTCCCTCCCGTGTCTGACTTTGGGCGACTTGCGACTTAGACCCAAAACGGACTTAAGACGTTTCTTTTGATTATGCCCCTCTTGGTGTGGATCCACTCAATAGAATTGTATTGTAAAGGCTGAGACATGATTAAATATGTTTTGATATAATAAAATATTTATTCAGGTAAAGCTTCTATTTTTTGTATTGTGAGTATAAATCAAATAGTGTGGGAGCTTTTTCATATATTTGTCCTGTGGTTTATTAGTTGGTTTACCAATGCATATTCATTAGGGATATCTTCAAAACCCAACTGACTGGGGGTCCCCCAGAACAGGTTTAAGAACCTTTGTACTCAAGCCAATAACAAATTGTGAATCATATTGTTAGTGGCTTGAGTACAAATATGATTCACAATTTGTTATTCTTTTCTGAGAATTTCAGTCACTCTCTTTCCTCTCAAGATTCACATTCATTTTACTCCTCCAAGTTCTCTTCTCTTCTTTCTTCAGCAGCAACTTCTTGATTCTTGTACTCCAGCCCCATCATACATCACCCCCTCTACCAAGTATCCCCTCTTTAACGCTAGAAGGCCTTTCTCCCATCTCCATTGCTAATATTCTGGGCCACTTCTGCAGCAAACTCCCACTTTGTGCTATTGCTGGGTTGCTCTATTTAAAGGACATAGAAGGAAGCCTGTAGTTAAGGAAGCAGCTGCAGACAGGAGCAGATCTATACCAGGTACTGCGTAGATTGAAAACATCCCAGCCAGCTGCAAGGAAGGGAAGAACAGAGGCCAGATTGGACCTGTGTGGTAAATACTACCCAGTGAGAGGAAGGGAGAGAAATATAGTCTCTTATATGTTTTGTATACAGTGCTGAATTCATCTAGTTACTAGATTCTAGTATAAGGCTGCCAACTGGACACAGATATACATTGTTGGTCCAGTCCTGGGTTTACCTCAGTGCAGACTGGGACTTGTAGTCTTTTTTTTTTTTTTTTTAGGAATGCAATGGAGAAATCAGAACTACAAGTCCCTGCATCTAATGGGGCAAATCCAAGACTGGATCAACCCTGTCCTATGAATCTGGATCCAGTTGATAGCCTTAATCTAGGAATGCCAGCTGGCTCCAGATTTGCCCAACAGGATTAATCCAAACAAGATTTTATCCCAATGTATACAGGCTTGCTTTTCTTAAAGGATCCAGTTTGGACTTCTGAACTACATGTTCCAGCATACAGTGGGGTAACACCTGAACTGGATCAACCCTATTGAGTGAACCCATTGCCAGTTGAGAACCCTGTCATCTAGTAGCGCTATAGAAATGATAAGTAGTAATAGTAGTAGCAAATTATTGCTGGGCCAGGCCTTAGAGCATTTGGGACAAGGAGAAAGAACTTTTGGCTGAGTGTGGCAGAAACAGCAGCAGCAAACAGAAGTACTGGACAATATCAAAATCAGCAACATGAAGGAATGAGGAGAGGAAATAACCTTTTTCCTATGTAAAAGGGTCACAGGAAACACTAAGGGCTTCTTCTATTAAACTGCACTAGCAGTCTGTAGCGCAGTGAGGTGCGCTGAATGGCCACACTGCTCCCGACGCTCATAGACTTCCTATGGGCATCGGGAGCAGCACGGGCCATTCAGCGCGGCTCTCTGCGCTAAAAACTGCTAGTGCAGTTTAATAGAAGAGAGGGTAACTGAGGTAAACTCAGGTCCTGGTGCATATCTTATCGTGGTTATACAATCCAGAGTAACAGAGAAAACTTAGGCCTCCTTTTACTAAGCCGGGCTAGTGAGCGCCGGGCAGCAACTGCACTGAAGCCCATAGGGATTTAAAGGGCTTTGGTGCGGTTACCGTGCCAGCACATGCTAATTGGCTTAGTAAAAGGGGGCCTAATAGGCTCAGAGCAAAGAGATAATAAAAACTGAGTATCCAAATGGAATATGGTGGGGGGTTCCTAAGTCTGTTTTGGGGGCTCCCCAGCCAGTCGGGTATTCAGGATATCCACTATATTCATGAGAGAGATTTACATGTAGTGGAGATAGTACATGCAAATCTCTTTCATGAATCTGGCCAGGAAATCCCCAAGACAGGTTTGGAAACCACTGGAATATGGACATAATCTCTCTTACTTACAGATCATAGCCAACTTTGAATAATTTACTATAACAGTTCCAACCATACTGTACTTTAACACTACAGTAGTATACCAAATTTATAACACTGTTGTTATGTTGTTCTGTGGAATATTTATAGAAAACCTTCCTTCAATGGATTCATCCCAAAGCAGTTAACAATAAAATACATTAGTAATAGTATATCCTAATAAATAATTCACCAATTATAATCCAATAGTATATGTAGGGATGATTTCTGGATGAACAGCATTGAACGGTATTAATAGAGAAACAAACTTTTTCCAGAGAAGAAAAAAATGGTGAAACTAGAGAGCATCATTTGAGGTTCTGGGGTGGTAGACTTAGGATTCTTTTTTTTACAGAGAAGGTGGTTGATGCCTGGAATGCCCTCCCGAGGAAGTTGGAGACAAAAACAGTGACAGAATTCAAAAAAGGCTGAACTCAGAGGATCTCTAATTAGAAAATTAATGATATAAAAAAACAAAACGTAAATGGTTGCAGGTGCGTTTGATGTGACGAGTGAGGCCTAAATAGCGACTCCATCTGTGAAGAGCTATGTTTGGTACTGGGCAGGCTTGCATGGTCTGTGTCCCGTATATGGCAATTTGGTTTAGGATGGGCTGAAGAGGGCTTTGATAGAAACTCCAGTAATTTGTAACATGAGGACATGCCGGACAGACTTTTACAGTCTATGTCCTGTAAATCATAGGCATCAGAACGCTGTTTTGTTTGGGAAGGCCCAGGAGCTCTGCCCTAGGCCCCAGCAGAGCCCTGCAGCACAACCTCTCACCAGCTCCTGACTCTCCCACTCACCTCCTTTCAGCTCAGTACTTTTAACTCTTCGGGCAGTCGCTGTGCAGCATCAACGAGCAAGCCTGCCCCCTGAAGTAGAATGAAAGGTTCTGAGGCAGGCCTGCTCGTTGACGCTGCATGGCAGCTGCCCCAAAATTTAAAAGTACAGCACCGGGAGGAGGTGGGTAGGGAAATACAGCCATAACCGACTAGCGACTGCCAATTTTTGGATAGGCTGGGGTGGGCTTTGACAGCAACCCCAGTAATTGGAACCTAAGGACAGTGCCTGGAAGGCTTCTGCGGTCTATGTCCCAGAAATGTCAAAGAAAGAAAATTTCATCTGTGGCTGGTGGGCAAATTGGATGGACTGTTCAGGTCTTTATCTGCTATCATTTACTATGTAATTATTGTTGTAAAAGTAGGAATATGAACTCTTTTAAGTGATTGTAAATCCACAGACTTGGAATACAGACACATACTAGAAGCATATGGAGACCCAGATTTGACAGTGGTGTAGTAAAAGGGGGGCTCCGTCCACTCTGGGTGCCATGTTGGTGGGAGTGTCGGCAACCCTCCTCTTCTCCAGCCCCACCCCCGCCTCTTCCCATTTCTCCCCTCCATGGATGCGCCCCCCTTCCCCCCATACCTCTAGTTGAAGTTGTTGTTCTCAGCGGGATTGATCTCCATCCCCATCCTGTCCCTTTGAGTTCTGTCCTTGTCTCTGCCCCATCCCTGCAAACTCTGTCCTCATCTGCACAAGCCTCGACGACTTACGATTTCAAAGTGTTCGAGGCTTGTGCAGATGAAGACAGAGTTTGCAGGGATAGGACAGGGACAGAACTCATGGGGATGAGGATGGAGATAGATCCCGCGGGGATGGGGACAAATTTGACCCCGTGTCATTCTCTAGTGCAGATGTGGTCAAGGCAACAAACTTAGCAGGATTCAAAAGAGGTTTGGACAAGCTCCAGGTGGAAAGTCTATACAGAATTATTAGCCAGTTAGACCTGGGAAGGGAAATAGTGACCCATCAAATGACCGCAGGACAATGGCGCTCCGATAAATGCACCCCGACAATTGCACGCATGGATAAATGCGTGCCCCGACAAGTACGCGCCCTGACAATTGCATGTACCAAAATGGTAACCCATCAAATGAGCGCAGGACAATTGCGCTCTGACAAATGCCCCCTGACAATTGCGCACACGGACAAGTACGCGCCTCGACAATTGTGCACACATTACTGAGCCACGTTACCAAGCCAGGTCAATGCCCCCCTCCCCCGGGACAGAAGGGCTACCGAGTCACATTACTGAGCCAGGTCAATGCCCCCCCCTAGGGCAGAAGGAGCTGAGCACTTCCGTGGGTGTGGTGAGTACTTCCTTGGCGCTGTCTGTTGAGGGAGCTCAACAGACTGACTCCAGGACCGTTTTTACTTGTTGGGCCGGCAGCTCGTTTTTTTCATGGGGAGGGAGGAGTCAGGCACGCATGGACAATTGTGGCGGTGGATACTATTTTTGTCTCTTTGAGGGTTAGAAAGGTTGAGGGTTGAGGGAGGGGAACAGCTAATACTTACTTTTGCTGCAGGAATTCTGATGGTGGGAGAGGACTTCAATCTTATTTGTGACCCAAAGGTAGATAATTCCAAACCTGCAATACATTATGCCAAACAAGATAGGTCTAGGCTGTTGACCTTTATAGCGCGCAATGGTCTCAAGGATACCTGGAGGCGTTTCATCCTGGTGAAAGGCACTATATTTAAATGTTTCCACATTTCATAAATCCTATACTAGAATTGATATGTGGCTGCTTGAGCATTCCACCTGCTTGCAGATCCAGGATGTGATTATTGAACCCAGGGAACTCTAATCATAATATAAACCAGTGGTTCCCAAACCTGTCCTGGGGGACCCCCAGCCAGTCAGGTTTTCAAGATATCCCTAATGAATATGCATGAGAGAGATTTGCATACCTGTCACTTCCATTATATGCAAATCTCTCTCATGCATATTCATTAGGGATATCTTGAAAACCTGACTGGCTGGGGGTCCCCCAGGACAGGTTTGGGAACCACTGATATAAACCTTTCCCTAATACAAAGGCCCAAGGGACAGGGCCTGAGGAGTCTGACCAAATCAGGGCCATCCAGATATCGGGCCGCAATTGTCCTGCTCGCGCTTGTGGGTGTGCTCAATTGTCGGGGTGCATTTGTCGGAGCGCCATTGTCCTGCGTAGATTTGTCAGTGTACCAAGGAAACAGATCTACCTTTTGGGATCAGCTGGGTATTTGCGACCCATACTGGCCACTGGCACCCCTACCCCACCCTCTTTCCCGATCCCCTGTCGCCCACGCGCACCCCCTTCCTTTCTCCGTACCTTTTAAACTTCTCTGGCATGAGCAGCATACCCACGTCAGTGTCGGCTCACCCTTTGATGTCATTTTCTAGGTGCGGGTCTCAGAAGTAACATCAGAGAGAGCGTTGATGCTGACGCGGGCGGCAACCTCGCGCTGGTGAACTAAAAAAGGTATGGGGGAAGGCAAGGGGTGTGCGCACCCGACAAGGAGAGGAAAGGGGCTGGCAGAGAGGAGGAGGGCCTGGGACGGATCACCGAGGGCTACCATATGGCTCCAGAAAAAAGAGGATGGATTGAGACATCCGGGTTTTACTTCTACTGAAAGTAATTAAGAAGGACAGATAGAGACATCTAGGCTTTACTTCTATTGAAAGCAATGGAAGTAAAACCTGGATGTCTCAAAGGGCTAAATTCCCTAAGTAAACCGATCGTGTACCGATCGGTTTGTGAAACGATTTTACTCCAGCCCGATTCACTTACCTCTCTGCCGATCCGATCTGCGCATGCAAATGAGGGGAGCGGCGTGCAAAGTAGGTAGGGACACAATTAACAAAACAAATTTTGCGAACCGACTGGGCTGGCCGATCAACCCAAGAAGCGACTGCTGGGGACCAGTCGCAAACGTCCTTTCTAACTCTCCAGCTCCATTGCCGCCCTGCTCTCTGCTGCCCTGACAATTATCTCTCTGCCCCGAATCTCTCCTGCCTGCCACCCCGAATCTCTCTTGCCCTTCCCCGCACTGCGAGCCCGTGGTTTTAAGCCGTGGGTTTAAAGCAGGTTAAAACCATGGGCTTGCTGGGCTAGTAAAGTAAAGTGAAAAAAAAAAAAGTTGCGGCTCAGGCAGGTCTTAGACATGCATCAGGATCACACACTAGCGATCCGTGTGGTCATTGGGGGGGGCGTTCCTCCGATTGCCCTCATTTAAATGTTTTTGTTCTGGGAATTCATCGGGCCTGCAGGGATCGGCCACGCAATTGAGGTTAGTGAATCTAGCCCAATCTGTCCTCCTTTTTTTGGAGCCATATGGTAACCCTAAGAATGCTCCCCCCCCCTCCCCCGTATTCTGGCTGAGTTTGATGGACCTTAATATGACTCGGCATGGCTTTTCTTATATTCTTATGTTCTCAGCCATGTTTTAGATGCTTTGTTTCACAATACTAAAACCAATTTCACAGGACCAGGACGTGACATCAGAAGGGAGCCAAGACTGGTACAAGCAGCACTGTAGAAGCACTGAGAATTTAAGCAAACGCTCCTCACTACTGAGTTTCTGAGGCTGCTACCTGAAGATACAGAAGATCATGGTACTCCTGATTGGTTTCAGACATCCCATTAAAACAATTTAAGTAGAAACTTACAGAGTGCTGTCACCCAGAGATAAAGTAGGTCATCTGATGGAAAGGAAAAATCAATTTCTGGCAAGGGTAGGTTCTAAAAACGGAAAGAAATAATCTTTCCCTTCAGCTAGCCATAGTGGGGAAAATACCACTGGCTATTTAACCCTTTCATGTCTCTTGTTGTCATATGGCTACTGAAATAAGGTAAATATTACAGGCAAATAGGTACCAAATCTTTTGCAGAGAAGGGAAATTAGTAAAACTAGAGGTTGTGGAGTGGGAGACTTAGGAGTAATGTAAGGAAATTCTTTTTCATGGAGAGGGTGGTGGATGCCTGGAATGCCCTCCTAAGGAAGGTAGTAGAGAGGAAAATGGTGACAGAATTCAAGAAAGCATGAGATGAACACAAAGGATCTCTAATTAGAATATGATTGGTATAAATTGAAATACTAAGGGCCTGTTTTACAAATCTCTATGGGTTTCGGAGCCGTTACCGCGCTGCAGCCGCTAGCGCGGCTTTGTAAAACAGGCCCTAAGACTTACCATATATGGAAATTTGGTTTAGGATAGGCTTGGGAGGGCTTAGAAAGCCCCAGCAATTTGGAACTTGAGGACGGTGCGGGTTTGAACCCTGCAAAAGTTTGAGATGGTTTATGTAGGCCAGAGTGAGCTTTGATGGCAACTCCAGTAGTTGGAACCCAAGGACGGTACCGGGCAGACTTCCAAGGTCTATGACCCAGAAATAACAAAGAAAAAAAAAAAAGACACTGCAATCATGAAATTGTAATGCATGCAATTAAAAGGGCAGACTGGGTGGACCATTCAGGTCTTTATCTGCTGTCATTTACTGTTAGTATGGGCTCCTTTTATCAAGGTGCGCTACGGGGGTTAGTGCGTCAGACATTTCATCACGCGCTAACCCCCGCGGCAGCCTAAAATCCTAACGCCTCGTCAATGGAGGCTAGCGCGGCAGGCGTTTTAACGTGTGGTATTCCGCGCGTTAAACTGCTACCGCGCCTTTGTAAAAGGACCCCTATGTTATGTACACAAAAGGGTTAAAACAACTTTTGCATGGGTATCATTATTGAATATTTACAAATTTGGTAAGCATATTAAAATAGTTCCAAGTTGTTATGTGATAAAGTGACAAAGAAAATAATGTCATGATGCAAAGTTTCATAATTTTCGGATAGCACACACATGTGTACACATACAGATACACACACACACACACACAAACACATTTTAGTGACAAAATTCTGTTTTATTTTCACTGTGTCCAAAGGATCTATGTATAAAGTAAATGCTGACAATATCATTGAATTGAAATGAGCTGATGCAGGGTGTATCTGTCCACAGAGCCCGCTACAATGCCTTAAATTTCAGCCAGGCGTTGTGTCCTTAATGGATAAAACCAATTGTTTCCTGCAGGGCAAAGTATGATAATGAGAAGGAGGAAAAGAGACACTATTTTTCAAAACCCAGGCAGAGGCGACAAAGGCATGCTGTTTCTCAATAATTTAGTGACTAAAAGGTAGAATCTATAATAATCTCTGGGATAAAAGAGAGAAATTTTAGAAACTGGAGTGCAGCCAGTCTGTGTGAATAGCTGGTTGTGTTTCAAGCCAACCTCTAATTTCCGGGATGTGAAAATCCTGTTTTGGAATTGGAACTGCTGTAGCTTACAGAAAGCAGAAAGAAGCCTTTTACCTGCAAACGCTGTTGAAGCATTTTTACAATGCCACTTTATTCCGTTATTTCCAGCAACTGCGATTCCTGCTGCATACTAAAAAAAAAAAAAAAAAAGAAAGTTTTTCCTCATTAAAAAAAAATATACAGGGTGAGTTTTCGAAAATAGGACTAGAGTGAATGGGAGGTAAAGCAGGAAAATAAGATAATCTTAGAAAAGATAAGGTGAGAAGAAGGAAAGGAAAGGAGAAGAGAGAAGAGAAGCAGAGTTTTGGAAGAGTGGGAGAGGAAGAATAAATACAGAGTGAAAGGAGATCATGAGGAAAAGACTGGTTGAGAGTGTGGAAACTCAATATGGGGGAGGGGGGAGCAGGGCAAGACAAAGAAAGAAGACCAGAGGGGATCAAGAAGATAAATGTAAACATTTCAAAGAAGAGTGGTGAACAAAGGGGCCAGAAAGGGCAAGATGTCACAGATTTATCAAAAATGACCTGAAAGGGAACTTTTAGAATATTAATTAATGGTGGTTGGCTGACTGTTCTATAGGACTAGAAGTGAAGGTTCTTTCAATGTGACCAATAGTTGAGAAAAAAAAGAGTAATTTCAAACTTTTCAATGACGAGTCTCTCAGAAGTGTCCAAAGCCTTAGTACCAATTTCCCTGATAAGAATTCTATTTAAAATTCAGTAAACAAGGAAGGCATTTTAGTGACTAGTTTCCTGTATGAATTGGTTCATCTGAGCATGCCACTGCTACACTACCAATCAGTACATGCAGATTTCCTGCTAGCTCTTCTTGATGCCATGAGAAGACTAGTTAAGAATATAAGAATTGCCATACTGGGACAGACCAAAGGTCCAGCAAGCACAGTATCCTGTTTCCAACAATGGCCAACCCAGGTCCCAAGTACCTAGCTAGATCCCAAGCAGTAAACAGATTTTATGCTGCTTATCCTAGGAATAAGCAGTGAATTTCCCCAAGCTATCTCAATAATGGCCTATGGACTTCTCTTTTAGAAAATTATCCAAACCTTTTTTAAACCCTGCTAAGCTAATTGATTTCATCATATACACTGGCAACGAATTCTAGAGTTTAATTACACCTAGTATGAAGAAATATTTTCCCTGGTTTGTTTTAAATCTAATACTTAGTAGCTTCATCGCATCCCCCCCCCCCCATTCCTAGTGTTTTTGGAAAGAGTAAAAAAATAATTCACATCTACCCTTTCCATTCAGTCTGTATTTCAGTAGATTTGTGAGCCATCGAACCCAGAACTTGAAGATAACCCCAGGCCGACAGAGTCTGTTGTGCCAGGAGAGCTGAAATTTGGCCCCAAAGCTTCTCTTTGCGTGCCTCTGGAAGAAATATTTGGCCTTTCTCTATATCAAATCAGACACCCAGATACTCCAGCGACTGAACTGGCTACAATTGGCTCTTTTCAAATTGACAATCCATCCCAGACTTTGAAGTATCACCATGATAGCCTGAACAGCTCTCTCTGCTTCCTTCCTCGAGGAGGCTCTAATGAGCCAGTTGTCCAAGTAAGGGTGGAAAAGCCAACCCATTTTGTGGAGGTGGGCCACCTTGGTGAAGGTTCACAGAGCTGTGGCAAGACCAATGGGCAGAGCTGTGAACTGAAAATGCTGTTCCAAGACATGAAAATGAAAGAAATGCCTGTGATCCATAAAGACAGGAATGTGTAGATACGCCTCTGTCAGGTCCAAAGCTACAAGAAACTCCCTTGGCTGTACTGAGGCAATGACTGACCGAAGCATCTCCATACAAAAACAAGGCATTTGAGAGCTGCGTTAATGTACTTGAGGTCCAGGATCGGCCTCCAATCCTCAGAGCCTTTCTTGGGCATGAAAAAGTACATATATGGAGTCGCTGCCAAAGCCCAAGTCTGGGTCTGGCACCTGTTTGATTGCCTGAATATTGAGCAATCTGTTTAGGGTTGCCCAGACATGGGCAGCTCTTTCCGTTCAGCCCACTGGGAAGTCCATGAACCAGGCAGAGAGAGGTCGAACAAACTCCAACTTGTAGCCCTCCTTGATAACTTCTAGCACTCATTGGTCAGTTGTGATAGCTTCCTAAGTCTCCAGGAAGTCCTGGAAGCCTGGCGTCATTGGGATCTTTTGGGCTGCCCACTTGGATGAGAGGTGGAGCCTTGGGACTTTCTAAGTCCGGTGAAGCTCTGTCATGGGCTCTGAAAGAGTATCTGAGATAATGATCCAGATGAGAACAGGCGCAAATGGTTTGAGCCTCGAAAGGACTCACAGGTTTGCCCTTTCGCAGTCTGAGGCCTGCTGTCCAGAAGAGATTTTGGATAGTGGTCCTAGACGCTAGCAATGAGATCATCCAATCCCTGGTCAAATAGCATATTGCCACTGAAAGGACGCCTGCTGAGAGTGGCTTTAGATGTGGAGTCCCCAGCCCAATGTATGATTCACAAAATTTGGTGAGCAGACACATAATAAACAGAGACTTTGCCTACTACCCAAAGCAGGCTATACAAAGCATCAGCCATATAGTCCACTCCCACTAGCAACAGCTGGGCCGGTGGCTCTGAAGTCACTTCTTTATCACGTAACTTAGAATGGCAAGCTTGAGCAACAAAAGAGGATCCCCCTTCAAGAGGAGGGTTAGAATATTTTCTTTTTAATTTGGGGCCATCAGCGCCCTTACCAGTCACTGACACCACACTCCAGGATTCTGAGTGGCTAAAATCATCCCCAACCATCCCAACAATCTTTTTTAACAGCCTTAATGCGAAGGTCAGAGGCTAAACCTGAGGTTCCCAACCTCTCCATCTTGTGCAGCACAACACATGGCACAATGGTGCTCTTCCGGTGCCCAACTGGAGCAAATCTCACATGAATTCATGATTTGGGAGCCTGAGGACTCCAGCCCTGGTTGTTAGAATCAAAAACTAGGCTTTTAAGGAAGTTTGAGAACTTAGAATTCAAATGGGGAAAAATCCAAAAAGGCAGTCGCCAGGATTTCCTGCTGAAAAAAAATGGCTGTAACTCCAACAGAGGACAGCCCAAACCAGCGATTTTAGGATTTTTGGGGTGGGGGAACAAGGCTACATCAAAATATAACCACATAAAACAGCAAATTCAGACACTTCCCCCCCTCCCCCCGAACTGCTCGGTGGGCTGTGACAGCCCTACTTACAGACCAGACACTGGAAAGAAGTGCTGCAGTCTACCTCAGCTCCTCTAAGGGTAGCTGGAAACCAGAGAGGACCTCTGCCACCAGGAAAGCTGCTTCTTCTGAATCTTCAGCTGCCAGTCGGGCCACTGCCAGACTGAACCTCAACCCCCGGGACTAGGATCCAAATGCTGTGAGGAGTGGATGAGGGAAATGCAGCTGATACTGTGTGTTCTCCATATAAATGCAATTGGTATCCATACAGACTATGCTAGCACTCCTGATCAAGTCAAGGAATGAGCAAACAATAGGGGAAACCCCCGAACTCCACAGTTCAAGTTGTATGCGGTATATAAATTTTGTAATAAATAAATAAATCATATTCTGTGGTTACATGTTTATTTTAATGGTAGACCAAACCACACAGTGTACAGCAGCCGATGAACGAACTGTCCCGCAATAGCATAATGTGATTTCTCATTTAAATATACATTTAAATGCTAATACATATTTGGAAATACCAGCATAAGAAAAAATGTGTACTGTATGTAATTGAAAATCAAAAGCTATTAATTCCAATAGTGCAGGGAAATTATATAGAAACTAGAGCGATGACTTTCTGTATTGCTGGTGTCAAAATGTGGAATGCCCTGGAGAGCCAATTGCGACTACGTGTGAACCGGTTTCAATCTAAGAAGCAGTTGAAAACTCAGCTGTTTGTTACTGCATTTTTTTATGATTTATTAGTCGACTTTTGAAGAAAAGAATGTGTTTAACCACGTTTGCTATTTTACTCTTGCGATTAGTAGTTGTTGTTCTTGTCATGCTGATGCTGGCAGCTGAGGTTTTGGATGAAAAGGACACAGTGACAAAGCAAACCTCTGTCTTTACATGTCCATAGGCTTGATACAGGCAAAAAGGAGATAGGAATGAATCAGCTGTGTGCCCTTGAGGGCATGGATCAGCAGATGAAGGTCTTTTCCCAGACCCTGAAGAGTTACTTTGATCAGCATTCCAATGCAGCCAAAGAAAGCCTCCTTCTGATACAAGGAAAACTTGCCTGGTCCTTTGCTGAGCCTAGAAATAAGTTATAAAGTCAAATGAGGAGAGCTAACAATGAGAGGCTCCCTGGAAGAAAAGGGTTTCCTTTAGAAATGTCCTTCAATTTTTAGCTACATCCTATAACTTGGCTCAGATGTATGAAACATAGAAAGATGATAGCAGAAAAGGGCCATAGCCCATCAAGTTTGCCCACTCCATTAACCCTCCCCAAACAACATAGAAACATAGAAAGATGACGGCAGAAAAGGGCCATAGCCCATCAAGTCTGCTGGTAGGCTATTTGGTTGTTAAGCGGTGCATCACTTTATTTTGAGCTGCGTTAATTAGACATTTTGCTTTGTGTTTGTTAATGTGAGGTAATCAACGAGGATATCGATTGGGTTGTCAGCATAAAAATGTGGGCATTGTGATTGCAGAAGTGGAGAGACTCATACAAAAAGAAGCAAATGAGAAAATGTAAGCACCGCTCTACCACCAAGCAAGTTGGAGTTAACTGGTATGCTAATGTCAAAAGCAGGAAGTACTATTATAAAATGATTTTGAATTTCCAGAGTTCAAAGGAATGTGTTGTGCTTTTTCAAATTCCAAGAGTAAAAAAAGGAATTCAAAATATGCTAAGCCAAGACTGCAGCTGACTGAAGGAAACAGAAGAACCACTACAGTTAGTAAACCTTCTGTTATAGCTGTATTGCTCACTGTTGAACCGATATACTGATGATTCTTCTTTTTGCATAGCTGACTCCCTTGGCCCTGGCGCTGAATAATTTCTCTTACTTTGCGTATTTTTAGGACGAGGTCTTCTCAGATACTTATTAAATAGGGAGAAAAAAAACCATATGTAATAGTTGCAACTAAAGGCTTTATGGGACCATAGCTCAATGGAGTCAGTTTCTGATTGAGATGGAACCCAATTCAACAGGAAGAAACTTAGGGCTCCTTTTACTAAGGTGCGCTAGCGTTTTTAGCGCACGCATGAAATTACCGTGTGCTAAACCACGCGGTACGCTTCTAGAATAATGCCAGCTCAATGCTGGCGTTAAGGTCTAGCACAGCAATTTAGCGTGTGCTATTCCGTGCGTTAAGGCCCTAACGTACCTTAGTAAAAGGAGTCCTTAGTGACAAAACAGAGTTCTAGCCTGAATCTAAATACGCTCAATCAATCATATTAGATTTGCTGCTAGCATTCTCAAGTGGCCCCTGCTTTCTGCTAACATGATTGTGTGAGATTCTTTTAATAGCGATAGCAGTAATCTAAATTTGTGCTCTGTCAACACTTACTGGTTCATAATTACAGCCAAAGAAACAATTGTGCAGTAGCATCTGCTGGCATTCTGTTCTGTATTGCAGCCAGGGAACCCTAACGACGCAACTCCACTCTAAGTATAGTCTGTGTAATTCAATAGGGATCGGGTGTATCAACACTGATTACAATCTCTTCTGGGCCCTGTCATAGCACCCAAATGCACAGCAGGAAAATGCTTTACTCTGTCATTGGAAATATATTGCTGAGGATAATGCTTTAAAAAGTGTACACCACAAGATGGGGTTCTGTTTATTTTTTTTATTTTTTTCATTTTGGTGTTTAAAATTTTTTAAGGTAACCTAATCAGGAAATAACCATGTTTCAGAAGCTCGGACATCTTCCTCTCTACAATTAGACATCTAGATATATTATATAAAGTCTGAGGGAGTTTCCAAAGACAGGATGTTTTTCTCACTTTTAAAGAAAATTCCAGCAACTCCTGGCAAATATCACACAACAGTCATAAATGTACTTCCGTTAATTTATGCTGTTTAAAGATTCTTTCTGTTTCCCAGCTGGCTAGTCCCAGGATGCTGTGGTGTACAACCTCAGTCCTCCATTTTCCTGTTTTTTCTATTACTGTCTTCTATATGCAGGCCCAAAGGATGGGTAGTAGAGGCAAAAGGTTTCAGTCAGCTGCCAGCAACAGTGAGAGACTGAGCAAAGGGAACTGGATAGAAAAAAACTGGGATGGTGCCAAGGAGGACAGGAGGAAAAGAAGAAGAGATTATACTCCTTCTCCCATTTAAGGCACATGAGAGGAAGGCAGAACTAAGAAGAAAAAGATTCCCTTCTCTTAAACCCATTACATTGTCATCCCTCTTATTAAAGTTTCTTTTTATATTCTACATTTTAAAATGGCCGCGAGGTAGGCCAGTTATGAGATGTAGGTAGTGCTGGACAAGTTGTGCCCACAATTACAGAAAAATTAAAGCATAGGCAAATGGCACATGCATAGGCCTCTCCAGATGTGCTAACTGAATGGCTTCCAAAGCAGAATTTTGTCCTGAGATAGGGTTACCATATGGCTCCAGAAAAAGGAGGATGGATTGAGTCAGAAAGAAATGCAACCAGAGACTCATGAAATCACCAGACAGTAAAGGTTGGAAAAATGATTTTATTTTCAATTTAGTGATCAAAATGTGTCAGTTTTGAGAATTTAAATCTGCTGTCTATATTTTGCACTATATTTGTCTATTTTTCTATAGTTACTGAGGTGACATTGCATATTTTAAAGTCATCTGCGTTGACATCTTTAAAAAAAGCAAATATAAATGATAATTAACATTTTCTCTGCGTATAGTGTGCTTTATGATTTTTTAAAATTTTATGGTTACCATTATGAATTAATAAGATATTATGTGTACATGAAAAATGAATGAAAGAAATTGGGAGTGGGATTGGAGAATGGGGCTAGAGCGGGATTGGGGGCAAGACTGACAATTAATAGATGTCCCGTTTTGATGAAAAAAAATAAATGGTCACGTTAGTTATACTGTATTTCAATGAGGGCTCCAATGTGCTTGTTTGCCTGTGGTCCAGAAAGAGTTAATTTTGCCCTGTCTGCAATAGGCAGTCTGTCTGGCTCATTTAAAAGAATGTAGCCCAATGTGGAATGCTCAAGTTGGCTCTGTAGCGAAAGAGGGATGCAAGTACAATGATTGTCTCCCTGCTGTGGTGTTATATTTTCTGTTTTAGGACAGAGGAAATGATGAAGTTCTGGATACAGGAAACAGATATTCAGTTAGTTGACCTCTTTGTTCCTTACTCCTTTTTTTGGTATTTATATAGTCACAAGGGTTGTGTATGTGTATGTCAAATCATTTTTCTGAACTGAACCCTTTATCTAAGTAAGAGTAAGAGTAAGAAGTTGCCTCCGCTGGGTCAGACCAGAGGTCCATCGCGCCCAGCAGTCCGCATCTGCGGCGGCCCATCAGGTCCATGACCTGTCAGTGGTCCCTGAACTCATCCTATAACCTATCACTACTTCTATCTGTATCCCTTAATCCCCTTCTCCTTCAGGAATTTATCCAAACCAACTTTGAATCCCTGTATTGTGTTCTGTTCGATCACAGCTTCCGGGAGTGCGTTCCATGTGTCCACCACTCTCTGGGTGAAGAAGAACTTCCTGGCATTGGTTTTAAACCTGTCCCCTTTCAGTTTCTCCAAGTGCCCCCTTGTACTTGTTGTTCCCCACAGTCTGAAGAATCTATCCCTATCAACCTTATCTATGCCTTTCAGGATCTTAAAAGTTTCTATCATGTCTCCTCTAAGTCTCCGCTTTTCCAGGGAGAACAGCCTCAGCTTTTCCAGCTTGTCGGCATATGACAAGTTTTCCATACCTCTTATCATTTTCGTCTCATTATTATGTAATTCTAATGAGCCCAAAAGACCACATTTTATATTGTTTTACACTGGCAATGTTTCGTAATATGGTAAATAGGTAGAGTTAGCATATGGTTCCAGAAAAAGGATCCTTCAAGTATGGGAGACAAACATGAAACTTCTGTGATATCATAAATTCAATATTCACTTAATCACAGATTCAGTATATCAATATTACACTATACAATCCACTTGGGTCCTAAATCTTAATACCTTTTATAAGTGATGTGCTCAGACCCACAACCACATGTGTTTAAAGTGAAATACACTAGCACGGGTTGCCACCGGGACCATCACTGCACCATTGGGTCCTTCCGCCTCATTCAAAACTATTTCAACTGAATAGAAACACTCATTACAAACTTGTACTTTTTCTTTTTTTTCTCCCGATGACCTTAGAGGCGGGTGTTCTGCTGGTATCCCATGCAATAATATAATATGTGCTCCCAAAGCTGCTATCTTCAAGCCGGTTCCCCGCAACTATAACACTTCTTCAGGAGCGGACGCTAAAAATGAAGAAAAAAACCCATCAGTAATGCACCCACTAGCACTCCCACTCTAAGTAAAACTAAAAAAATCTAAAAAGATTTTACTTTAGTAAAATTCTCTAATACTGACAAACTCTAATACTGACTGCTTGCATTTGCAATCAGTGTCTCACTTCCGGTTCACCACACAATTGTTTCCCACGTACACACCTTTAGAGGACCCCCAGGGACCCCCTGAAGAAGACTTTTTATCGAAACGCAGACCGTGTTGGGTCCTGTATCCCTAGCGGACTAGGTCCTTTAAGGATCTTATGTGGATGATTTACTTTTATGTGGATGGAATTATTTTATGTGGATGATTTTAGTGTACCTTTGGAACTTTGATACTTTCAAATAAAGTCCATTTAGGAACATCGTCACTCCACAGAGTTTTTTTGGTTTTCTCTGGATTTTCTTCTTTGTGGATGGGAGGGATTGGGCGGGCCTGGGGGGCGGGTCTAGGGGGTCTGGATTTTCCAAACGGAAAATCTGGTAACCCTACATGGACATCAGCAAGAGACACATGCAATTTATAGAATACTATCAACTGTGTGCATTGCATGCTGCATTTAGTTATGCTCACTTCTGCTGGACATTGCCTAACATTTGGCCCATCAGTGGAGGAGTGGCCTAGTAGTTAGGGCTGCAGCCTCAGCACCCAGAGGTTACAGGTTCAAGCCCAGCACTGTTCCTGGGCAAGACACTTAACACACCATTGTTCCAGGTACATTAGTCAGATTATGAGCTCACTGGGACAGATAGGGAGAAATTCTTTAGTACCTCAATATATACCATTTAGGCTATAAATGGTCTATAACTACTACAATAAATAAATATTAATGGCTTAGGGGCAACCTTAAGTCAATTCAGAACTGGCCCTAGGAGCATCCTTTTGTGGCACCTAAAATAAGGTACCAATTTATAGAACTGCCACCAAAGGAAATTCCTCCCCTGTAAAACAGTGAAAACCATAAGTTTGACAATCAATACCTGCAACAAAACTGCTACTAGTTTCTGAAGAAGCCAAGTCACTGTTCTAGGAAGTACAAGAAGAAAAGCTGACACAGTTGCTTTGAGTCTTCCTGCCTAAGTGGATTTCTATATCAGGGAGAACATTTATTTAAGAACAAAGTAATCAGGTTGTGCTCTAGTCTAATGTGACATTGATCCTAGAACTAAGCACATTAAAATGCATTTATATGCTATTTTCTGTGAGTGTATCGTATTTTTGCAGTCTGTACATTACCATTTTAAGAGCTCTAACGCTGACTGAAGTACACACAACAGAGCTCTGATTCTAACCCCTTAGGATACCGTCAGCCAGTCGGGTTTTCAGGATATTCACAATGAATATGTCTGAGATAAGCTTCCATGCGCTGTATCCATTATCCACAAATATATTTCAGCTGCATTTATTGTAGATTGAGATCCTCTACAATGGAATAAATGCATAGCTTCCAAAAGCTCCTAACATTATCTACAAAGGTTTCCCAGAGAAGTTGAAAAGTATAGCCACTTACCCCCTCCTTTACAAAGCTGTGCTAGCGTTTTTAGTGCCGGCCACTGCGGTAACAGCTCCGACGCTCATAGAATTCCTATGAGGGTCCGAGCTGTTATCACCACGGCCGGCGCTACAAACACTAGTGCGGCTTTGTAAAGGAGGGGGGTTAACTAGTCAAATCGCACTGACCCAGCCAAACCCAGATGTTCAGCGGCACTTACCTAGATAGTGCTGCTACAAATTCAGGCAAACCACGGCACTATCCAGTTAGCGCTCAGGCAGTCTGAAGCAGGATCAGGGAAAAGCCATGAGTTATCTGAGCATCATCCCTTGCAGTAATGAAATAGCTGTCCAGTCAAGTTGGGACAGTAGAATGTACTAAGCTAACCAGATAGTTAACTGAATATTTATTAACTAGTCATTAAGCCCGTTACATTAACGGGTGCTAGAATACTGTTCACCCTCTATGTTGCCCCTTCCATTCACTGCCCTCTCTTCTCTTTCCATCCAGTGTCCGCCCTCTCTCTCTCTGTCCCATATGGCCTCTCTCCATCTCCTCCTTCCTTTTGCCTTGGTCTGGCATACCTTCCTCCTTCCCTCCAAGCCATTCTCTCCCCCTCTGCTCCCTTTCCTCATTTAACTACTTCATTGGTCAGCAGCAGCATTCACAATTCATTGCTGTTGCTGGCTTCAGGTCTTTCTCTCTGGCCGGTCCTGTCTTCATGAAAACAGGAAGTAGGCAGAATCGGCCAGAGAGGAAGGCCTGAAGCCAGCAACAGCAGCGAATTGTAAACGCTGCTGCTGCCTGAAGCACCCGAGGCAGACGCTTCTCTCCCCTCCCAGCCCAACCCCCGCTGACTCTGCGACCCTCCCAGCAAGATGACTTTAATATCAAACCTCCCTCCAGCGTTGGCAGCCGCAGCACGCTAAACAGGCTGCTTCGCGGCTTTCTTCTGCCGTTGAGTATCTCTGTCGCATCATTGATGACATCATTAGTGACGCGGCAGAGGGACTCAACTCCAGGAGAAAGTTGCGATGCAGCCTGTTTAACGTGCAGCGACTGCCAACGCTGGAGGGATGTTTGTACCGGTGCAGAAGCGATATGTCTCTCCCCCTCCAGTACCTGTGCAGCACTTTGCTGCGGCGCATCCTCCCATCGTGAGTCGGCCACAGCGCTCGAGTCTGTTTCTCCCGCTTTGTCTAGCTGCCGCATACGCACTCTGGCCACGGACCTACAGATCACGGATCAGGGATTACAGATCACGCAGGTCTGAGTGCGCATGCACGGCTAGCGTTTTATTATATAGGATTTTAGCATTTATATACCACTTATAACCTAAGTGGTTTACACTCATTTATTCAAGCATTTTTCCCTGTCTATCCCGGTGAATATGGTGTTACCTGGGTAATTCCGAGCAAGTTACTGAGTTCATGGATACGAGGGGGTGCTGAAAAGTTCTCCGCCCAACCAAGAAGAGAATGACGTGGATATGGTTCAATCAATGATCTGCAACAATGTCAAAACTGAGAATTTTGTTTCTGCAAGTTGGCACTTAACGAAATAAGATATTGGTGCAGGCATTAGTTTTATCAATTTTAGACTACTGTAACATCATCTATTTAGGAGCACCCCCAAAAAATTCTAAGGAAATTAAGGATAATTCAGAATACAGCTGTTCAATTGATTTTTGGTTTAAAAAAGAACGACCGTATTAGTCCATATTATCGTTTACTTCATTGGTTGCCTTTGGAGGCAAGAGTATTATTCAAATTTTCCTGTATCTGCTTTAAGCTGATATCGGGATTGTCTCCAGCTTACTTTTTTCCTCATTTTGTGTTGCATAGATCATCAAGAGAAACTAGAAACTTCTACTTATTTGCTTATCCAAAAATTAATGGGTATAGATAGAAGACCTTCTTTGATAGGACCTTAGCATTTCAAGCTGGTAAGCAACAATCTTGGTTAGGTAAATGTATTCAGCAAGCTATGTTATCCTATTGCAGTTTTCGGAAATTAATTAAGACCACTTTGTTCGATAAGTTTATTACTTAGTGAGTTTTATTATTGAAATTCTATTTTACAAATATTTGCATTTTTTTTACTGTATTATTGTATTTTGCTGATTGTCCAGCTCTTTTTAGTGTAAACCGCCTAGAACTTTTGGTTATGGTGGTATGAAAGAATAAAGTTATTATTATGATTATTATTATTATTAACATTCTTTTCAGCTACAGTGACAAAATAACACTCAGAATTTAGGAAGTTGGTTGGTTGGTTGGTTGGACTGAGAACTTTTCAGCAATCCCTCATATTTATTTTGCTTATTTATTTTTTAATCATTCTTACACCACTTAAACCTAAGTAGTTTACAAAAAATATAACAACACCACTACTCTCGTAACAATCAAGATTAAACACAACCATAAAAAAATAACATAAAAATAAAAAGGCTTTTATTCTCTCTTTCTCACCAGCTAACTCCTCCCCCCCCCCCCCCACACACACATACACACTCATACATACTTTTATGAAGCTGCGCTAGAGGTTTATAATATGGGCCGGCAAAGTAAGTGCTCTGGTGCTCATAGGAATTCTATGAGTGTCAAAGCATTTACAGTGCATGTGCCAGCTCGCACTAAAAATCTCTATGCAACTTGATAAAAGGGGTCCTAAGTCCTTGAACTTAAAAAAAAAGCTGCCACAAAAAACAGATATTCAGTGCCACTCTAGGCATTCATCCTCCTCCCTGCCTGAGTTCTGACCCTATGATGCAGCAGGGCTGTATCACTTCCCTGGTGGATCTCAGCACTGCAAAGCTCAGTGCATTCTGGGATAGGAAGATTTCCCCGATTTGTCTGCTGCTCCCTGATGCCCAGTGGTATAACTGCAGTCTTATTAAGGGAAAATCCTTTAATCCCTCCCGTATCCTCCACCTCAGCTCAACCCTAGTATGGTGAGCACCTGCTTCCCCCAGCCTCTTATACCTCCAGGACCTTCCAAACACCTCTTCAGGGCAGCTAATGAGCCACTACCTTGCATATAACCTCTCTCAAGTGACTGAATGTGAACAGGGCAAGGTAAACACAGCAGCCATTGAGTCCCATCACAGCAATGGCCTTGCCATCTTTGGACTGAACTGTCCATACTCCACTTGGTAGCTACCTCCTCCAACATCTGGCACTCCCGGATTCTCCACAGTCTTTATTGCAGTTCACCCCATCTGCTTCGGGGCTGCTGTGGCCTGCAACACTGCCTCTCTTTCTGGGCCCACTTCTTTCACTCGGGTTTCCCACTCACAGGGCTCTTGAAATAGTTCGGGGTGAAACCCCAAATCAAGACTCGTAGGTTTCCCACTTTCTGAGTACTTCACTATAATGTCTGTTATCTGTTTCCTGGTAGCCCCCTCATAGTCTTGTAGCAACTCCCTCAGGGTATCGGTATTCTCGGTACTCTAGGAACCAGTGCTGGCCATTTCCCCCCCCCCCCTGCTGGACAGGTTACCCTCTACCGCTTATGGCCCACTGTGCCCCTGATCTATTTTGATAACTAATGCTCCCTGACAGTCATTCCTGGCCCGTAGCTCTGACTGGATCCGAACTCTTTCCAGTTCTCGACTGGCTATGCACAAGGCCTCCTTCATGGCCCTCTTATCTTCAACTCCCTCTTCCAACTGTCTCTTTAATTCTTCCATTTGCAAAGCCATTTCTCTGGTTTGAGCTAGGGCATATACTCTTTGCATTTGTCACTTCTGGGTCACTCTTCTGGGTCATATGCAGAAGCTGGCTCTCCAGCTGAGCTCTTCTCGTATGTGCATTACTCTTGCCCTGGATAGCCATATGCTCCAATTCTTTTAGGGCTGCTCCCCTGGAGACTTCCTCCTGTGTTAGCTGGCTTTTGAGTGTATGAATTATGTTTTCCAGTACTGTTGGCTTTTCTTGGTGCTCCCATATAATGATACAATCTGCTTTTGTCTTCCCCAGCATATCTGCCAGTTTCTGGGTCAGCAACCTATTCACTTCTGTCAATCAGGTACACTCTAGCTGGGCTGCTTTCTCTTTTTCACAGGCCCTCTCCTTCTGGAAGCACAATTCGTGTATGGTATCCTGAAGCCTAGTGTTCAGGTCTTCCAAAACCTGTGTCTTTGCTTCCATCGCTTCACAGCTTGATACCTTTTCAATCAGTTGCTCCTGCAGCCCAGTGTACTGCCATCCTGGCACTGCCATTGCCAACTCTGTGGCCTTTGCCTTGGTTCAATAATCCTCACTCTGGTAAGTCCAAAGGCTGACTTGGTCCTAAGCCTCCACCAGTTACATCTAGAGGACCTTCTTTTCCTCCTTCAACTGGGTCACATACTTAATAACTAGCTGCGGGTCTTCCATCAAATCTTCAATGCAGCGGTGAACTGCCTCCAGTTCACTAGCCAGATCCCGAGGTAGGCTTTGAACCCCTATGGGTAATCTTCCTGGGCCTTGGTCTCCACTTCTGGCTAAGACATCATGGCATCCTTCAGTGGGCTCCAAATCGCAGGCTTTGACCATGCTCTCTTTCATGGGCTGTACCTGAGGTAGGGTTTGGACTGCTACCCGGTGCCCCTCATTGGTCTCCTTTTCCTTCTTGGAGTGTCTAGACTTGGAGTATGAGTCCATCCAGGGTCCAGAAACCACTTATTTCTGCTGACCAGTCCTTAGTCTGACTTCTGTCTCTCTACTCCTGCCAGGAGACTGAACTTCCTGGTCCTTACCTGGGTTCCATTCCCAGGACTGGTAGTCTTCTGACTTCCCAGGACTCTGCTGCATGGTTAGCCAAAGCTCTTGCCTTTCTAGTTTCCAGATTTCCATCTTGGAGTCTCCATTTATTAGCAATTGGTTTTCTCCAGGGACCTGGGATACTGACTTTAAGTACAGCACTTCACTTCAGTATTCTATGCCAGCTTCCCTTTGAGTCAAATGCTCTGACAGCTCCTTCCCGGCTGCTCTTCTGCCTTGATTAGGGAAGGTTTTTTTAGCTGCCTTTTCCTCTGAGAGTCTGCCTTAGCTCCTAGGCTGTGCTGCTCCTCAGGTGCTTGAAGTAGCTTAATCAGTCCTACTGCATGTACTTTCAATCTTTATACTAACAACAACAACAAAAAAAATCCTGCATGTCCAGCACTGACTACATTCTTTTTTAGTTCTCTGACTTGGGACAGAGCTTCTCTCCTTATCCAATTTTGGAAAGGTAAAAAACAAACAAACAAACTCGCACTATTACAGTGAGGTCTATAGTCTCAGTAGATACATGGGTCAGTCTCTCTGATGCACAGACTTTATTCTCTGGGAGTCATAAAAAATGTGGTAACTATTCGGTATGTGAGTTGATGCTGGAAACCTCCCAGTTTATACATCCAGTGATGAAAGAGGTGTATATTTTACATTCAAATACATCATGCACTTCTCAAAATGTGATATCTGTTGATGTGTGAGGTCATCACATTGTATCAACCCTTTTTATTAACGGAGTCGGGCCTTTCCAACCGGTCTTCCCCTATTAGCAGAAGAGAGTTGCCTTATATTTTTTTCTGTTGAGACTTTAATCTCCCTGTAAGAGCCACCACATGTGAGAGACTGAACTTTCTCCCTCAGGGATTTGGAGGTAAAGCTTGTGCATACACACACTGGACACTTCAAGGGAACAATACAATACTTTATGGGTTACACACCTGAGCCCGTTGCCTCACCAGCCCAGAGATTACAACACAAATTCTCAATGTTCAAGGATATCAGTTTATTCCAACAGACTCAGGGCCAGATTCTCTAAGCTCTGACACCACAGTAAAAAAAAACCAAAAAATACCCTGGTGGGAGTGATTTTTGTTTTAATGGCGATTCTCAGCACAATAGAATGCAAATTATATACATGCTATGTGTGTGGAAAATCGCCAGTAAAGGGAGGGAAGGATCTATGCTCAGAAGAAAAATCGCTAGCACAGCTCCTCTTGGCTTCCTGCCTGTCAAAAACAAAAAACAGTCCCTGCTATCCCTGCCTGACGCAGCAAGTAGGGAGAGGAGAGGCTGTTTCTTATTTTAAATGGGCGCAGCTATTGTGCACAGCTATTGTGCCTATAAAAAAGAAAGCGCTCCCCAGCAGCAAGCTCCCCCTGACAATCCCCCTCTGCCCCCCCCAAGTATCCCCTTGACAGCAAGCTCACCCCTGACAGCACCCTACCACACCAAGCCTGGTAGTCTAGTGACCGGTCCCCTCCTTTGACCCCCATACCTTTTTTAGAAGACTGGCAGGAGTGATGCTTGCTCCTTCTTGCCGGCAGACCCAACTCTTCAAAATGATAGGCCTTCCCCTTCCCGGTGTATCTGGGATGCACTAGGGATGAGCCTAAAGTCCTGATTGGCCCAGGCGCCTAAGACCCCTCCTATTTGGGTTTCTGCCAGGTATTTGTGACCTGGATTGGCCAATGTGGAAACAAGATACAGAGCTAGATAGACCATTGGTTTGACCCACTATGGATGCTCTTATGTTCTTTTGTAATGCAATGTTTGAAACACTTCTCTGTTTACTTGTAATAATTTTTTCTTTTTCTTTTCTATTTCTTCTCATAAGGTGGACTGTATTTACATTGAATTTATCATCTTGACCTTATATTTTTGAGTTGTTCTTTACCCAGTTCCAGGAAGGAGTCTTTTAGGCCAGTCCTTGCTTTTAACTTACATCTTGAAGCAATGTGGGATTCGTAGTTCCTTATTCAATCCATTGAAATCAGTGCTACAGGTTCCAGCTCAAGGCTAGAGTTGTCAGAAATCGAGGACTGAACAAAGTTATTAAAAGTTGTTAACTCGTAAGAGGATTGTAAAAAAAAAAATAAAAAAATTGCAAGAGGACCTGGGTATCAAAATGGCAAATTACATTTACGGCCTCTTTTACAAAGCCGCACGAGTGGCTGCCCTGCGCTAATGGCCCCGAAGCCCGTAGAGATTTAAAGGGCTTCGGGGCTGTTGCTGCGCGGCTTTCTAAAAGAGGCAGTTAATGTGAGCCAGTGCAAAGTGATGCAGTGGGAAAGAGGAACCTGAACTATAGCTACATGATGCAGGGATCCAGGAAAAGGACATTGTTGATGATACGTTGAAACCTCTGCTTAGTGTGCAGAAGCAGGTAGAGATAGAATGTTAGGAATTAGTAGGAATGGAATGGAAAACAAACATGAGAATGGTATATTGTCTTTGTAATGCTGTTTACTGCATCTCAAAAAAAAAAAAAAGATATAGCAGAATTAGAAAAGATTCAGAGAAGGGAGACGAAAATAATAAAGGGGATGGGCTGACTTCCCTATGAGAATCTTTTCTAATTCTGCTGAATCTTTTTTTGAGATGTAGTAAACGGAGCATTACAAAGACAATACGGCATTCTCATTTTTTTGTTTTTCATTCCTTTCCTCAGTGGAGAAACTATGGCTCAGGGGAGATAGAGGTCTATAAAATACTGAGTGGAATGGAATGGATAGATATGAATTGCTTGTTTACAACTTGGGAGCCTGCAATGAAGCTGCTAAGTGATTAATTTAAAACAAACTGGAGAAAATATTTCTTCACCCAGTGTGTAATTAGACTCTGAAATTTGTTGCCAGAGAGGGTGGTGAAAGCAGTTAGCTTAGCCAGGTTTAAAAAAAAAAAGGTTTAGCTAATTTCCTTAAAAAAATGTCCATAAGCCATTATTGCATGTCTATGAACAATATATATTAACATAATAAAAGGGGCCCTACAATAAGTGTTTATTGGATAAATATTCAGAAAATACCACTTTCCCTAGGACTCTCTCACCCCTTCTTGGCTTGTCTTGCATTCTTCACTCAGTTTTTTGTGTGTCTTTTCTGTATTGATGGCTCATAAGTGACACAAATACAGTAAAACCTTGGTTTGCGAGCATAATTCATTCCAGAAGCATGCTTGTAATCCAAAGCACTCATATATCAAAGCAAATTTCCCCATAGGAAATAATGGAAACTCAGACGATTCGTTCCACAACCCCAAAACTTTAAAGCAAAATTCTATACGTCAGAGAGAGAAGAACCATCGGCTCAGTTGCGATGATGTCGTGAGTGTATACTGTATGTACTTGTATTGCAAGACCTCGCTCGTTTAGAACAGTCACTACACTCTTGCAGTGTTACAGAGAGAAGAACCATCGACCCCAGTTGTGATGAAGTTGTGATGATGTGACCCCTGTATATTGTATGCACTCGTATTGCAAGACTTTGCTTGTTTAGAACAGTCACAACACTCTTGCAGCGTCAGAGAGAGAAGAACCATCGGCTCAGTTGTGATGTGTGTATACTATATGTACTTGTATTGCAAGACATTGCTTATATATCAAGTTAATTTTTTTTTTTTATATAATTCTTTATTCATTTTCAAAATTACAATAAGTGTTTTATATGTTCAATCACATTAACAATAAATACATCACTTAAAAACTATCATTGGTACATTACATAAACTCTTATCCCTCCCCCTTCCCACCCCTCCCTACCATATATTCCATTATCTTATAGAATATGTAATAATAAAATATCCTCCCTTCACTATTATACTGATAAATTTAAGGGAAACAATGTCAACTAATCCGTACAATATTTTGTTAATGGTTTCCACACATCCTGAAATTTCCTGAAATATCCCCGCTGAATTGCAATAAATCTTTCCATCTTATAGATATGACATAAAGAGAAGAACCATCGGCTCAGTTGTGATGTGTGTATACTGTATGTACTTGTATTGCAAGACATTGCTTATATATCAAGTTAAAATTTATTAAAATGTTTTGCTTGTCTTGCAAACCAAGTTACTTGCAATCCAAGGTTTTACTGTACATTCATGTCTTCAAGGTACATTACGATCAAAAAAATCAAGGGCTCCTTTTACAGAGGCACGCTAGGGCCTTAACGCGCGGAATAGCGTGCGCTAAAATGTCGTGTGCGCTAGCCGCTACCGCCTCCTTTTGAGCAGGCAGTAGATTTTTGGCTAGTGCGCGCTAATCCGGTGCGTGCAGTAAAACCCATAGCGCACCTTCGTAAAAGGAGCCCCAAATGTTACTACATATTCCAGGGAAAAAAGGAGTATGATATAAGCAGGATTTTGTATCTAGAATATTAGAACAATTGCCGATTATCTGCTTTTTAGGAAACATGTAAAGATTTGGCCGTTTCAGATATTTTGTATTGGAAATAATGTTTGAATTTTATTGATTACCTCGTGTACTGTTCTCTTCCCCAAGTATGCCTAGGTTTTGACAGTTTGTTAACTGCATTGAACTGATTGGGTAAATATGGGATTTAAGCATAGTATTAGTATTAATAATATAAATCTTTGACTCTACTGAGGTACCCAGTAAATGTACTTATGGTGTGAAGACGCCAATAAAATACAGATTTTTATGTTGTAAAATAACTACTAATTAGCTATAAATTAAATACCTAAATTTACAATTTATAAACATTGAAGAACAGAAGCACTACTTATAACATGATTAAAATAGAGGGAGTGAAGCCTTTAGTTCATTAAATAATATATGAAGGTGCTATAGCCTCAGGGAGCAGAGCAAAGCAGAGGGAATAATAGTGTTTATTGCTATGAGGGAGGCAGACAACACATGCAGATTTTATGAAAAAGAGATACGACTAACTCTTTCCATTAGCACTTTATAAGTAATTATTTTACAATTTAAAACAGAGCAGACTAGCATGTTTCCAAATATAATAATACACCACATAATCCTAATGTTAAAATACATATTCAATGTCTGGTTCAGTGGTTCCCAAACCCAGTCCTTGAGGCACCCCAGCCAGTCAGTTTACAGCAGTGGTCTCAAACTCGCGGCTGGGGGCCACATGCAGCCCGCCAGGTACTATTTTGAGGCCCTCGGTATGTTTATCATAATCACAAAAGTAAAATAAAACAGTTTCTTGATCATATCTCTTTAGCTATAAATTACAATATTATTATTAAAACTTAGCCAAAAGGAAAGAATTATAAACTATAAAGAGTTTTACCTCAGGCAAAATTGTCATTTCTTTAATAAGACGTTAACTATTTTTTTCTGCGGCCCTCCAAGTACCTACAAATCCAAAATGTGGCCCTGCAAAGGGTTTGAGTTTGAGACCACTGGTTTACAGGATATCCACAATGAATATTTATGAGAGAGATTTGCATGCGGTGCAGATCTCTCTCAGGCATATCATGTGTATTTCCAGGATTTAGGTGTAATATTATAGAATAATTAGGGTTGCCAAATGTCCGGATTTTCCCGGACATGTCCTTCTTTTGAGGACATGGCCGGGGGTCCAAACGGCTTCTTAAAACCCGGCACTTTGTCCGGGTTTTGGAAAGCTTCCCGACAAAATCACGTTGGGAAGGGGCATCCACGCATGCGGGGATGTCATCTGGGGGCAGGGTTGGGGGGGCAGACCAAGGCGTGACAGGACCTGGGTGGTCCTGGGTCAGCATATTCCCAAAGGAAAATCTGGTAACCCTAAGAATAATGTCATTTGTGCATGTAACTGCTTGAGGGGAGTGCTAGTATTTGCACCAGATTTTGAAAGGAGTGTATGCTCATGCCCAAAGTTAGGTGTGAGATGCGTACTGTTAGTATTGGTTCCAGGACAAAGGTCATGTGCCCTTTGCAGAATACTGGTTTAGTGTGGACTTTCCTGGCACCTAACTTTGGGCACCATTTACTGGCAACTTCCCTTAAGGGACTCGTAAGGGAAAGAGAGGATAACTATAAATTGGAGTAATAATTCCTGGAAAGCTACAGATATTCAATTTTCTCAGTAATAAAACAGGTTCAGAAATACGCTGTAGTCTAAAACAGTAAAGGCTGTCGAAATGACCAAGTGTTCAGTGCTATCTTAAATTTTTGATAGGAAAGAATTGCAGGAACCAGTCAGGAAGCTGCTCAGCACCGAGCAGCAGCACCAAAGCATGCTCCTGCTCAGTGCCACTCAGTGGCTGAAGAAACCCGATCTTGCGCCAGCCACCACTGACCAGGTTAGCAGCGGGGCAGGAGCGCGGAAGCTTGCTCCTGCCCGCTGCACCTCTGGACCACCAGGGATCGGCAGAGGAGGTACGAGGACAGGGCACGGAGCGGGGACAGGGTGCAGAGCCTGGGAGGGAGGGGAGCTTAGTGCAGAGTCTGACTGAGGAGGGGGGTTGGGTGCAGAGCCTGTCAGGGAGGGAGGGAAGGGGACTGGGTGCAGAGCCTGACAGGGAGGGAGGGAGGGAAGAAGGCTGGGTGCAGTGCCTGACAGGGGAGAGAGGGAAGGGGGCTGGGTTCAGTGCCTGGCAGGAAGGAGGCTGGGTGCAGTGCCTGACAGGGAAGGGGGCTGGGTGCAGTGCCTGACAGGAAGGGGACTGGGTGCAGAGCCTGACAGGACACTTGAATATTAAGCCACCCGACTTATATTTGAGTCAACCATTTTTCCTCCTTTTTTGAGGGAAAATGGGGTCTCAACTTATATTCGGATCGACTTATATTCGAGTATATACGATATAGTAGGTTTGATGGACCAAAATTAAAATCTTAAATTTAATTTTCATCCCAATGGCAACCAATTTAGATTTGTAAAGCAATCTAATGACTGTATTTTCTATCAGTTCTAATCAATTTGGCCCCCTTTTACAAGACTGCAGTAGAGATTTCTAGTACGGGTTATGAGGTAAATGCTTCAACACTCCTATCTCTATGAGCATCGGAGCATTTACCTCACCGGCTCACAGTAGAAACCTCTATTGCATTTGATAGTGTAGATGCCACAGAAGGAAGCCTGCTGGGCCATTGCATATGAATCGCAGTGGCAACCTCTGAGGTATACCTGGCAGAGAGTTCAAAGACAGGATAAGTTGCTGGTCCACTAGTGCAGGAGAGTGAGAGATGTTGAGTGGGGAAGGGGAGGGGTAGCTCAGGAAAAGGTAAAACTAAAATCTATATATCTATACTGTTAGGAGATCTTCACTGATCCATTCAATTTTTTAGAAATACTTATGTATCATTTATATTTTAACTTCATTTCTATATAAGTGAGTGCTAAAATTGCAAAACTTAGCTTTTTTAGTTTCAGTCGGTAAAGGGTGCTTTTTCCACTTATTTTAATGCAACAAGTATCCATATATTTCAAGCGGGTTAACACTGGCACTCAATTCCTCTCTGCATTGCTCAGCACATACAACCCACACTCAGCCCACAGTGACCGTGCAGTTTGGTCTGCAGTAGATTTCTGCATCAGCCCCTCGGGGCCTGATTCTGAAAGAGGCGACTAAATCGGCGCCTACATTAATTACCTAAATAAGCTTTAACAAATTCATAATCGGGGAAAAAAATTTTAATTAGCCAATAGGTGCCTACCCAATTCTATAAAAGGTAGGCGCCTAACGCCCAAATGGGCATGTTTGGAGGTGGAGAAAAAGATAGGCAGTGCTAGATGCGATTCTCAAAAGAACTTAGGGCTAGATTCACTAAGATCACCGATCGTGTCCCGACCAGTTTGCGCAGAGATTCAATCCAGCGTAATAGAGATCTTGTAACTCCCATCTTATAACTCCCAACAGGCCCTGTTTCGCAATTACTGCTGCATCAGGGGGATTGATTTGAAAAAGAGCTACTGCTTCAAAATCTTCTTAGAGAAAGTAGGAAGCCATCGATTCACTTAACAGAAGAAGGAACACCGACTGGGCTTGCCAATCCAAAAAGAAGTGGCTGCTGAGGACCAGTCGCTCACGTCCTTGCCGACTGCTCTGCTCTCTGCTTCCCTGAAATCCCAGTATCTAAAAAAAAAAAAAAACAAATATCAAAATAAAACATTTAAAACACATCTTCCTTGGCAAAAAGCACAGTGCAAGCCCGTAGTTTGAGCCCATGGGTTTAAAGTGGGGCTGGAAAATGTGTTCTGTTCCATTCTGGCTGCTTGAAATGATTCCTGAAGTCCGCTCATGGGACCAGCGAGTGCAGCCACCCCCATTTTGTTTTGACCTCAATCTTGTGCGGAGAGCAAGCGCATGCACGGATCGCATCTCTAGGCAAAGAGGATGTCTGTGCATGCATCTGGATCGCTCTGCAGCAATCTGTGGGGTTGCTTTGGGGCTTGCGTCCGATCACATTAATTTGCATGAGGACTCATAGTGAATTGGTTGCCCGGCAAGACTCGGCCACGGATCGCCCAACAATGGTGAGTTTAGTGAATCTAGGCCTTAGGCACTTGCAACACAGGCCACCAAAGCCCTGTCCTACATTACCAGCGCCAAAAGTTTGTGATAGGCGCTGTTAGACGCAATTCTAAACGTGTGATGGGCCCACGGCCGACACCTTCTTTCAAGGCATCTGCCGATTTAGGCGTCGTTTACAGAATCCGGCCACCAGGGACTATATTACCTGCAGTCCGGAAGGAGCTATTGTATAGGAGCAGTTATTGCACTGTTTAGGCTGAACTGGAAAGAGATATTTTACAAATGACAGAAAGATCCCTGACAATTGAGAACAAAAGTCTGTGGCACAATTATCCAGTACAGGGAGGTTCCTATTAGCTGAAAGCAAACAAAGGAATAGGGAAGAAAAACCGGGTCAAAATATCTCCTATCCTTTAATCTAAGCAACCAAACATAGCATATTACAAACATTTAGAATTTTAAATACAATGCACTTTGTTTCTTGGTTTTATGCTTGCAGAGTGCCTTCAAAGCATAATAACCTATTCCTAGCATTTGCCTAAAGTTTACAAATGATGATTCAGGCTTGCTGCCACCAGTGACTGTTCCCAAGAGCACACAAGCCAGTGGGGTCGCCGATAACATTATTTATCCTGCCTGTATGGCCCAATTGTAAGCTCTTCATTGCAGTAGTGCCCCGGTTGACCTTCCAATGTTAGAATCACTGTGTCCTCGCTGAAAAGCGAAAGAATAAGGAAAGCAATAGAAAAAGCTGGCTTTGAGAGCACATCTCTATCAATACCATTCTTTTCTTTTTTTTTTAGAATTCCTTTTAATATAGATGTTTATGTGTGAGTCATGCTGCTATGCAATCAAGCTTTTCAAACGGTGGCAGATCAGTAAATGGTCCATGGCAGAAGCTGCTTTAAAAAAATAAAATAAAACAAAAAGTAGCTGTTCTTTTATACAGCCCAAGTGCAACCATTTTGTTCCACAAAGGTTCAGCTTCTGCGTTTCCATAATTTATTGCTTGGCTGAATGGCTTTTTAATTACCCTGCAGGCAGCAAAGTACAATCGGATTTACAGTAGGTTGAGTCTCAGGCACACACGCTGTTCTCGGAGCCCTGGCACCAAAGAAAATTTCAAAGGCCAGGTTGCAATGAAATATTCCTGCTGTTTAAAGAAAGGAACTGTTAAACTGATATTAGCTGGCATTCTCCTCCCATCCCCCTATTCTCTGGCGCTCCTCCACACTTTTAGGTATTACAGTTGAGGAGAGGGAATGAAAACAAAAGACATCCTGGATGCATAATAATCCCTGGTGGGATTCTTTGTATTCGGTGCACATACTTTACCTTTTCACTTCTGAATTTGAAAGGAATGTATGCAAATTGTGATGTCTGACGGTTAAAGGGGGAGTTATCTACAGAAACAAAAACATGAGGGACACCACAAAAAAGTTATCTAACAGTCCAGTTCTAAGCACAATAGGCTATATTCACTAAGCAAACCGATTGGTTTGCGACCACTTAACTATCAAATTTCCCTCCAGCCTAATTCACTTGCCTCTCCTGCGATCCGCTTGGAATCCTTGCATGCAAATGAGGTGAAACGCATGCAAATTGGACAGCGACCCAATTCACTACACCAAATTTCCGATCCGACTGGGCTGGCTGATCACCTGAAGAAGCGACTGCTGGGGACCAGTCGAAAACATCTTTCTGACTAGAAGCCCTGCTCTCTGCTCCTGCCTGCTCGCCCTCATGCCGCCCTGCTCTGCCTCGATCTTCCCCTGCCGCATCGCCGTTCTCCTGCCCTTCCCCGAAACTCTCCTGCCCTTCCCTGCCCAGCGAGCCCGTGGTTTTAACCCGCGGGTTTAAAGCGGGTTAAAACCATGGGCTCCATTTATCTTTTTGTGAGGGTGGCAGCTGGCAAGAGCGGGACCAGCTTTTAGGAGCCACGTGGGTTGGGATCAGTGGAGGTGGCGGCGTTTCCCCGAAGTCAAAAGTAAAAAAAGTTGAGGAAAAAAAAAAAAGTCGCTGATCCTATAGTTCCTCCGATCACCCTCATCTGCATGTTTAAGTTTACTGAATCAGTTGGACCTGCCGGGATCGGGACCCGATCGGGCAGGTTAGTGAATCCAGCCCAATGTGAAGTTGGTGCAAGAGAATTGGGTGTTCTACTAGACCTTCAGTATTGCACCTCTTCAAATAACTTTCAGGTCCCCTAGGCCAGTGTTTCTCAACTCGGTCCTGGAGTACCCCCCTTGTCAGTTAGGTTTTCAGGATATCCACAATGAATACGCATGAAAGAAAGTTGCATATAATGGAGGCAGTATATGCAATTTTCATTCATGCACATTCATTGTGGATATCCTGAAAACCTGACTGATAAGGGGGTACTCCAGGACCGAGTTGAGAAACACTGCCTCAGGCTGCCCTCTCCAACCAAGACATTGATCACAGAACTCAACAATTATGATCATTCTGACACCAGAAACTTATAATAATGTGTAATAGGACATCATACTTCTAAATATTAAACTTTGCTTTGTGTGTATATACATATTTGGTTCTGAAGCATGTGTGGCTGTTAGGATCTACTGTTTTATTTATTTCTTTAAAATATTTATATTCTGCATTAGTATAACGTTCTAAACGGATCATCATAACACAGTCTTAAATAATAATTGGCACGTACAAATGTAGTACCATCATAACAAAACTAGTCATAAATTCTCATGACTAATATAAATTCGTCACCAATGGCATATTAAGGGCTCCTTTTACGAAGGCGCGTTAGGGCCTTAATGCGCAGAATAGCGTGCGCTAAATTGCCACGCGCGCTAGACCTTTACACCAGCGTTGGGCTGGCGTTATTCTAGAAGCGTACCGCGCGGTTTAGCACGCGGTAATTTTGCGCGTGCGCTAAAAAACGGTAGCGCACCTTAGTAAAAGGAGCCCCAAGACTCTCAGGTATTTGCTTGGACGGCAGAGATTCCTTGCTGCCCCCCCTCCCATCCTGAATCTGCCGCCCAAGGCAAACTGTCTAGTCTCGCATAATGGCTAAGCCAGCCCTGGCAAGATGCTTCCCACCGTGCAAATGTGACTTTGATGTGCGAGTTCATTCACAAACTCCCTGCCTGTTCCAGATTCGTTGTCCCAGGTGGCGTTTATTTATTTCAGAACTCACATGTAGGGCCCCTATAATCAGTACCATCCTGGAGAAGAATGGAACATTTGATGACTGCCCCCTTTCCTTATGACCTCTAACCCTTGTCTCAGTAGGAGATGGCTGAATTGTTCCCCAATAACGGCCTTAGAGTCTAATCTTTATTGCTCTACCAAAAACCTGGAATCCACGAAGGTCTAGTGCAGGGATTCTTCATCTTGTTTTCCATGCCTCCTTTCTAAAACACGTTTCTACTAGTAACTAACTACTGACAGCTAACATGTCACTAAGCAGTACACAGTTGCACTACCAATAAGTGTCCTAATAACTGCCTCTGATCTAGAAAGTTTCAATAATTTGCCTCAGCTTTCTAGAATGTTCTTGACATCTTGTTTGACCTCTTCCTAAACTCCCTGGGGGTGTAGGTACCACTGCTTAAGAACTAGCGTCTTTAAACAGTGAGGTAGCCAGTTAGTCTGTAATTTTTTTGGGGGGGGAGATAGGAGGTTGTAAACTGCTCTGCACGGTCCTACTGGACTGAAAAGAAGATAGAGATATGTTTTAAATAAATGATCATCCATTTATTTTTTAATTAATATTGCCAAACACAATGGACATTCATTCTACAGAAAGTCCTGTCCAGTGAGCCATTCCTTATTTGATTACAATGTGTCAGAAAACAGCTCTGAATTTTTCAGCTTCTGCTTGGCCACCTCTCTGGGATCTAATTTTACTTTTTTCATAGTATAAAATGGCGCTAGTCCTAGAACAAATCCCACCAGTTCTAAATTGCACTGGGTTATTTTTCAGGATTCACTGTTAGTCTTACTCGCCCGACCTCTGCTTGTTAAAAATTCTGGCATTGTTCCCCTTTTGCAGACAGTCCTTTGCCAGGAATGCAGAGCAGCTGCCCACAGTGACTGCTGGTCAACGGCATGCTGTAAAGAATCCTACCCTCTCTGCATGAATCAGAGGATCATTGCGGGATTAGGGCACACATTAGAAGTGACCAGTAGTGTAGCGAGGGTGAAAGGCACCCAGAGCAGTGGCCCCCCACCCCTACATGCTCCTTCCCCCCCCTGACACATATGCTCACCGCTTCCCTTCCCCGGTACCTCTGCAATGTTCCTGGCTCGAGCAGCAACCACCATCCTGCTGTTGCGCCTGAGTGGGATCTCCCTATGATGTCACTTCCTAGGCGCAGGTCCAGGACGTGACATCAGAAGAAGAGCCAACACAGGCACGACAGCAGGTTGGGGATTGCTTCTCATGCCATAAACGTTACAGAAGTACGAGGGAAGGGAAGCGGCGCATGCACATGGCAGTGGGACGGGGGAAGGAGCGGGAGAGTGGAGAGGAGGACTGGTGACGTGCTCATACAAAGACGGCACCGGAGGTGATCAGGTACTCAAGCATTTTTCCCCTGTCTGTCCTGGTGGGCTCACAATCTATCTAATGGTTTCAAGGACCATTTTATTATTTCCTTTATTGCTATGGTTTACTTAATGATTGTGCTATTCTGTGATGCAGAATGGTTTAATTTTAAACACATTAAAAATGAAGGAAATCTGTTTGGGCAGATTGCTCGTGTTTCTTCGGTGGTTCAGGTTCTTTCTGGGGTTTGTGGGTTTGTGATCACAACTGTATCTGCACCCAAATCTGGGTGCGATCCCAGAGGTGCAGCCCCATGTGCAGTCTAACCTATTAATGAACCCATCAGCGTCAGTGATTGGATGCTAACAACCAGTCGTTTACATTGATTGGCACCGGTTAGGGCTGCACACACATCTGAAAACTTGGCTATTTTCAAAGTTGTAAATTCCGCTCCTCTCCATACTATTCCAAATCCTTATGGTATCTGTTCTCCTTTCTAATTTTCTTGTAAACTGAGCCAAGCTCTACTATTATAGAGAAGATGCGGTATATAAGCCTAAGGTTTAATTTAGTTTAGGTTTTGCACTATTCTATAAGCCTGGGCACCCAAATCCCATAGACTGCAACCCAAAAGGAAGCATGGCCATGTGAGGGTCATGGGTGTGTAAGGGATGTTGTCAAGAGATGTGTGTAGTGTTATAGAATTCTGGGAATCTGCATCCAGCTTGCATGACAGAATTTACACCAAGTTTCAGCTGGCATGGGTCCTCATGCTCAAAGCTGAGTGCAAAAACCCCACTAGACACTATTCTATGGAGGGTGCTCTTTATAGAATGGTGTTGATTTTTCCTAGTGCCTATTTTTAGTGCCATTTACTGAAGGCCAAATTCTATAAACGTTGTTCCGATTGTAGGCGGTGGTAGGAGTCCTAACCAATGTCTAACCAGCCAATCAGGTTGCAAGTTTTCTAAAAACAACAACCTGAAGCAGTCCGCCTACACTGTAGGCACCTGTCGTGGGTGCAAGGAGGCACCTAGGTATGCTTAAGTTCACCCAAGGCTGAGCATGGGCATGCTTTTGCGCGGAAGTGGCCTTAAGAAACCTTAAGCGGCCCTAGGCATCTCCCTAAGGCTGTGATAGGCACCTGAAATGTAGGCCATTGAAATGCTGGCCTACATTTCAAATAGACGTGGTGTTTTTACACTGAAACACAGACCATGTTGGGCCAAGAATAATGGGTTTTTTTCCCCTAATTCCAGATGGCCCTTGGTACTTCGTTTGTGCTTATTTGGTAGTTGTGTACCTCGATCCTCTCCTACACATTGCACTCTGTGAAGAGGCAAGTTCCTCGAGGTTTAACTCAATAGTCTGCTGTCTAGTTAAAAATGGGGACAGCCAATGCTGTCCCTGGGACTGATAGCATGGAATCTTGCTACTATTTGAGATTCTGCCAGGTATTTGTAACCTGGATTGGCCTCTTTTGAAAGCAGGATACTGGGCTAGATGGACCATCGATATGCCCCAGTATAGCTATTTTATGTTCTTATCAGAGATGTGGGCAACAGCAGGAGGTAAAAGGCCATGGTTTCTGGATTGTATTTTGAAGGTGTTTATTATGGACACAACTGAATGGATAGTAGTAGTAGTTATAATGGTGTGGATCTTTGTTTTATGCAATATAGACAATATGGGGTTCATAATAATACAAAAAAACTTCTAAAAAGTGTCCTAAATAGCTACTTGGACGATCAAAAAGCCTGATCGTCCAAGTACCCATAACCAAAACTGGCTTTTAGACGTATCTAAAAACAGCTTAGGCCTTTCCCTGCCTCTAAATGCACAGAAAGAAAAGAAGTGTGTTTAGAGTAGGGGAAAGGGCGGGCAGTGGGCGGGAGGTGGGCCAACCTACACCTAGGCGTACAACACATATAACCAAAACAGTTGACAGGTTGCCTAGTCGGCACTTAGACCTTTTTGACTTAGACGAAGTCAAACCAGGTCTAAGTGCCAAAAAAGGGACCGCTGAGCTGATGGCCTCTGGTGCGATCAGTTCAGAGGCCCGGCAACCTATCCACCGCAACCATCGCGGCAGGAGAGATGCCCAATCTCTCCTGCCTCGATACATCATCCGACTCCCTGACAACGTCGGGGCAAGAGGGAACCCAAGCCCTCCTGCCCCGGGCACCCGCGGCACCCCCGACAACATCGGGGCAAGAGGGAGTCCAAGCCCTCTTGCCCCATTGAACCGCGGCATTCCCGACGATATCGGGGCAAGAGGGAGCCCAAGCCCTCCTGCCCTGGGCACCCCCAACAACATCGGGGCAAGAGGGAGCCCAAGCCCTCTTGCCCCGTTGAACCGCGGCACCCCCGATGATATCGGGGCAAGAGGGAGCTCAAACCCTCTTGCCCCGGCGATCGTGCCCCCCCCCGACTCGATATGGCCAGGAGGGAGCCCAAGCCCTCCTGCCCCGGGCACCCGCGGCACCCCCGACAACATTGGGGCAAGAGGGAGCCCAAGCCCTCTTGCCCCATTGAACCGCGGCATCCCCGACGATATCGGGGCAAGAGGGAGCCCAAGCCCTCCTGCCCCGGGCACCCGCGGCACCCCCAACAACATCGGGGCAAGAGGAAGCCCAAGCCCTCTTGCCCCGTTGAACCGCGGCACCCCCGACGATATCGGGGCAAGAGGGAGCCCAAACCCTCTTGCCCAGGCGATTGTGCCCCCCCGACTCTATATGGCCAGGAGGGAGCCCAAGCCCTCCTGGCCCGGGCACCCGCGGCACCCCCGACAACATTGGGGCAAGAGGGAGCCCAAGCCCTCTTGCCCCATTGAACCGCGGCATCCCCGACGATATCGGGGCAAGAGGGAGCCCAAGCCCTCCTGCCCCGGGCACCCGCGGCACCCCCAACAACATCGGGGCAAGAGGAAGCCCAAGCCCTCTTGCCCCGTTGAACCGCGGCACCCCCGACGATATCGGGGCAAGAGGGAGCCCAAACCCTCTTGCCCAGGCGATCGTGCCCCCCCGACTCTATATGGCCAGGAGGGAGCCCAAGCCCTCCTGGCCCCGGCGACCCCCCCAACTAACACAACGGGCCAGGAGAGAGCCCAATCTCTCCTGGCCCCGGCGACCCCCCCTCCAATACAACAGGCCAGGAGAGAGCCTAACCTCTCCTGGCCCCGGCGACCCCCCCCCCCCACTTACATGAATGGTCCAGGAGAGAGCCCAACCTCTCCTGGCCCCGGCGACCCCCCCACCTACACGAACGGGCCAGGAGAGAGCCCAACCTCTCCTGGCCCCGGCGACCCCCCCACCTACACGAACGGGCCAGGAGGGAGCCCAAGCCCTCCTGGCCCTGGCAACCCCCTACCCTCCACTACAATATGGGCAGGAGGGATCCCAGGCCCTCCTGCCCTCGACACAACCCCCCTCCCCCCAACCACTGCCCCCCACAGAACCCCCGATTGGCCCCCAGAATCCAGCTTTTAGGCAAAAGACTGGCTCCTCCTTTGCCTAAAAGCCCTTCTGTTGGACGTTTGGGGCTTAGGCGTTTTTTTGGTTCATTATGGCCAAAAAGTGTAGACGTTGTGGGGGTGTACTTTTAGACATAGTGGTGATCTGGGCGTTAGTAGAGGCAGGCCATAATCAAAACATGGACGTTTGTTTTGGTTATGGACATTTTCCCTGCTTCTGCTTTGAACGTTTAAGGACTTAGGCCAAAAAGTTGATGTAGACGTTTTTTTTTATTATGCCCCTCCACATTTTTTAAAATGACAAAAATTCACCTACCCACAATCAACAATCAAAAGGGGAAAAACAGGTGAACAAAATTTTTTTTAAATTCATCTGTAGCCACGAAACCAGAGTTTTCTAAATATCTAAATGGATAAATTATTGAAGAGGTTTCATATACCTGCATATTGACTGATCCATACTTATTGTACACGTGGCCATCGAAATAGCTCAAAATAAAATCTTTCATTCCTTCATGATGTGCTAAAAATGAATAACATCAATATAGTTTCATTTTCTTCTATTCCACCTCTGTGATGGTTGACCAAATGAGAGGGAGGGGTTGCTAAATATCTCAAATAAACAGGGAGTAGAGTGGCTCTTCTTTGTTCTATTCTGTCCATTTCAGCCCTGCCCTTTCACCTTCTGTTTCCTGCTCACTGCCTAGGAAGAAAAAGACTGGAGCAACAAGGGAAGGGCTGTTCTCTGCTGTTTGAGATTTGGGCCTTGGCCAGTTGAGTCATTCAGGCAGAGTCTTGTGAACTTATTGCTAGGAAACCCTGGATGCCTTCTCAAAAACCGAGTCCTTCTAGGCCAGGGGTTCTCAAACCAATCCTCGGGACACACTCAGCCAGTATGGGTTTCACGATATCAACAATGAGAGAGACAAATTTATGTACAGTGAAGGCAGGACACGCAAATCTATCTCATACATGTTCATTATGGAATGTGGATTTCCAAACCTGGGTATGTTCCGAGGACTGAATGAGGGCCACTGCTCTAAGGGCTCCTTTTAATAAACTATGGTAGAGCTTTTTACCGTGAGCCAACGAGGTAAATGCTCCGACGCTCATTCAATTCCAATGAGCAACGGAGCATTTACTTTGCTGGCCCGCAGTACGAAGCTCTACCGCGGTTTAGTAAAAACCAGCGTAAGTGAACATTTAATGGAGGAACTAACTAATTTAGTGATTTTTTTTTTCTGTGTCTTTATTGTAGCTCTCTCTATTCATCTTAAAATAGGTATCAGAAATGAATACTGTTTGCCAAGCGTGGGCTTATAGAAACACAGCATAGTTCTTGCATTGTATTTTTTCGTTCTATGCCTCCACATGTGCTCAGCACTTCTCCTGCAGCTTCACATTGTGCTGGTACTCACAGACAATCACAAATGACTTCAGAATCCTTGTCAGAATTAATACGCCACTTTTCTTAAAGCCCGGTTGATATATATACCTCATCTATTAATATTGCCAAGGTACAGTATCTTCTAATGCTTCTTAGACGGAAGTTACCAGTATGGTTAAATCTAAACCTCCCCATTAAATTTTAATCTCATGAGAGCTCAAAATCAAAAGAAAAATCACTAAACCTATCTTGCTTGTTATTACTTCCATAGTCTATTCTAGGATATTATATTACTATATTTTTTATTTGCTGTTTCATGTATGTGCATAATATTACAAGAGTTGTCTTCAGGCTTAGGGTTGCCAAATTTACTAATTGGAAAATCTGGACCTCCTAGACCTGCCCCAGGCCTGCCCAGTTCTGCCCATCTTTGCCTTAATCCCGTCCCCAGTCCCACCCTAGCCCCACCCCCACTGACTGCTCTTGTCTTGTCCAATGCGATTTGAGGAGGCTTTTCAAAACCCGGACAAAGTGCCGGGGAAATCCAAATGTCTGGTAACCCTATTCAGGCTGGAACAGGCAGAGCCACTGCTAGGGTTTCTGGTGCCTCCCCCACCCCACCTATGTGTTATCTGTGGCTTCCTGTCTCCCCTCCTCTCCCATCTGCTGCAGTCCGATTTTTGTCCGAGTCCAAAAGAGTGACTGATGATCAAACAAGTTTGCATGCAAATGGTTTGAGTGGCGGTTCATTGTAATCCCCATCTGATCTCGCCAATGAATCGCTGTGAGAGTGGCTCTCACACATGCACAGAGCCGGAAGGGGAAGCCCGAGCAGCTTAGATACAGGGGAAGCCCCGAAGCAGCCTCCTGCCATTCAGCTGTTCAAGGAAGGAAACTTTTTTTTTCTTTTTAATGGACACAAATGTTGTTCGTGTTACCCACTCACAATATCTGTCCCCATTCAAAAACAAAAGTCATGCCGGACCTCCCTCCTGACCACAGCCATCGTACCTCCCCATGACAATTGTGGGTCACCGAATCCCCCCGATGATGACAACGACCACCTCCACAATGATGATGCACCCAGAAAGACAGGGGGGATGCCCACTCCCTCCAGCCTCAGCAACCCAGTTCTGCATCTGGGTCACCTGGACCCCCTGACAGTCCCCGTAACACCCCCTCCCCAACCTACACAAAGATTTCCCCTCTCCCACTACCACACCAAAAGACATCCCTGATGGTCTGATGGACTGGGGGGGGGGGTCAGCTCAGAACCCCACAACCCCTCCCCATACCTCGTTGCAGAAGCCAGCAAGAAGGATGTCCACTCCCTCTTGCCAGCAGGCCCACCTCTTCAAAAAGGCAGGGCTTTGCATTCCCATCTATGCCCATCCGCAGTAACCATTATCTCTTTCTCTCTCTGAGACATTCCACGCGCCTATCCCAGGCCCTTTTGAATTCAGACACAATCTCTGTTTCAACCATCTCTTCTGAAGACTGTTCCATACATCTACCACCCTTTCTGTAAAAAAGTATTTCCTTAGATTACTCCGGAGCCTATCACCTCTTAACCATCCTATGACCTCTCATTGCAGAGTTTCCCTTCAAATTAAAGAGACTCGACTCATGCGCATTTACATTACGTAGGTATTTAAACATCTCTATCATATCTCCCCTCTCCCGCCTTTCCTCCAAAGTATCTGTGGGAATCTGTGAGATCGTTGTATGATCAAGGAGCAAAAGAGGCACTCAGGGAGGATAAGGCCATAGCGGAAAGACTGAATGAATTCTTTGCTTCTGTCTTTACGGAAGAAGATGTAAGAGATCTACCTGAACCAGAAATGGTTTTCAAGGGTGATGATGCGGAGGAACTGAAAGAAATCTCGGTGAATTTGGAAGATGTACTAAGCCAAATTGACAAGTTAAAAAGTGATAAATCGCCAGGACTAGATGGTATACATTCCAGGGTACTAAAAGAACTCAAACATGAAATTGCTGACCTGCTGATAGTGATCTGTAACCTGTCGCTAAAGTCATCTGTAGAATCTGAAGATTGGAGGATGGCCAATGTTACGCTGATTTTTAAAAAGGGGAGATCCGGGAAATTACAGACTGGTAAGCCTCACTTCAGTGCCAGGCAAAATGGTAGAAACAATTATAAAAAGTAAAATTGTAGAACACGTAGACAAACATGATTTAATGAGATGGAGTCAGCATGGGTTCAGCCAAGGGAGATCTTGCCTCACCAATTTGTTTAACTTCTTTGAAGGTGTGAATAAACATGTGGATAAAGGTTAGTTGGTTGATATAGTGTATCTAGATTTTCAGAAAGCTTTTGATAGGTGGCAAAGTTCAGTTGTGGATTAGGAATTGGTTATCAGATAGAAAACAGAGGGTAGGGTTAAATGGTCATTTTTCTCAATGGAGGAGAGTAAACAGTGGAGTGCCACAGAGGTCTGTACTGGGACTGGTGCTATTTAACTTATTTATAAATGATCTGGAAATTGGAATGATGAGTAGGTGATTAAATTTGCAGATGACACTAAACTGTTAAAAGTTGTTAAAACGCATGAGGATTGCGAAAAATTGCAGACGGACCTGAGGAAATTGGAGGACTGGTTGTCCAAATGGCAGATGAAATTTAATGTGGACAAATGCAAAGTGATGCACATTGGGAAGAATAACCTGAATCACAGTTACTGGATACTAGGGTCCACCTTGGGGATTAGCGCCCAAGAAAAGGATCTGGGTATTATCGTAGACAATACGATGAAACTTTCCACCCAATGTGCGGCGGCGGCTAAAAAAGCAAACGGGATACTAGGAATTATTAAAAAAGGGATGGTTAACAAGACTAAGAATGTATCGCTCCATGGTGCGACCGCATTCAATTCTGGTCTCCTTATCTCAAGAAAGATATTGTGGCACAAGAAAAGGTTCAAAGAAGAGAGACCAAGATGGTAAAGGGGATGGAACTCCTCTCGTATGAGGAAAGACTAAAACAGTTAGGGCTCTTCAGCTTGGAAAAGAGACAGCTGAGGGGAGATATGATTGAAGTCTACAAAATCCTGAGTGGAGTTGAATGGGTACAAGTGGATCGATTTTTAATCCATCAAAAATTACAAAGACTAGGACACTCGATGAAGTTACAGGGAAAATCTTTTAAAACCAATAGGAGGAAATAAAAATTTACTCAGAGAATAGTTAAGCTCTGGAATGCATTGCCAGAGAATGTGGTAAGAGCGGATAGTGTAGCTGGTTTTAAGAAAGGTTTGGACAAGTTCCTAGAGGAAAAGTCCATAGTCTGTTATTGAGAAAGAAATGGGGCAAGCTACTGCTTGGGTTTTGGCCAGGTACTAGTGACCTGGATTGGCCACCGTGAGAACAGGCTATTGGACTTGATGGACCATTGGTCTGACCCAATAAGAATATTCTTATGTTCTTATACAGATTGAGATCTTTAAGTCTATCCCCATATGCCTTATCATGAAGACCAAACACCATTTTAGTAGCTTTCCTCTGGACCAACTCCATCATTTTTATATCTTTTCGAAGGTGCGGCCTCCTGAATAGTACACAATATTTTAAATGAGGTCTCACCAAAGTCTTATACAGGGGCATCAATACCTCCTTTTTCCTACTGGCCATACTTCTCCCTATGCAACCTAGCATCCTTCTAGCTTTCACTGTCACCTTTTCAACCTGTTTGGCCACTTTAAGATCATCACATACAATCATACCCAAGTTCCGCTTTTCTGTCGTGCACATAAGAGAATGCATTTGGAAATGCCCACCTACCTGAGGATATGCTCAATAAAAAGTCTGAAGGCAGACTGGTGGGTGGATATCATTAACCTACATTGCTCCAAAGTGTTGTGGCTTTCCATGGGAAGATTTTTGGTGGCTCTCCTTCAGCTTATTTGGATCCAAAGTGACCCTGACCTAAAAACTTGTGACGATCACAGGGATATAAAAAGCAAAAGCATAGAGAAAAACAGGCATTAAGTAGAAGGAGATGTTGAAATGATCCAAGATAGAGACAGAAAGGAACCAAGATGATAGAATATAGGATTATTTATTTCATGGTTACTGTTTTTTTTAATTGAAGTTACATTCAGGTGTAAGAAGTATTCCCCTGTCCCCAGAGGGCTTGCAATCTAGATTTGTACTTTAAGAAATGGAGGGTTAAGTGGCTTACCCAAGATTGCAAGAAGAAGCAGTGAGATTTGCTAATTATATATTCTATCATCTATTCCAGATTTCCCTTCTTCTAAGTCAGCTAATCTACTTCATTATTGGATGCATGGAGCTACATTCCATGATGAGGGAGAGAGGAATAGCAATAAATGGACAGGATGTGGGATGTTGGGAAGAATGATAGAGAGGAAGAGGGAAAGAGGTCCCAGGAGAGAGGAAGATGGTGAAAAAAGAGAGAAGACTCAGGAAGGGGAGGGGTGTGAAGGCCAAGAATGAGAGGGGAGGAAAAGGATTGCAGATGGGTAGAGGAGGTGAATCTAGGAAAATAATGTTGGAAGGGGATGAAAAATAGAAGAGGGAAATAAAGTTGGAGGAGAAACGGGAAAGGAGGGCAGGCAGGAAGTACGAGGAGGAGCAAGAGTTAAAAACAAGGAAAGGAAAATGTGACAGAGAGAATAGCAAGAAAATATTAATTTATCTAATGCTGAAGAAAAGAGACAAAGAAAGAAAAGACAGAACTGAAACAAAAATGAAAAGGGAAGGAGAAGAATACCTGACAGAAACAGAAAGCAAAATAAGGAAGAGATGAGCAGAAAATGAGTAGAGATCTTGAGTCAGAAAATCCAGAGACACAAAAGATTTGAAAATGCTTAACTGCACCAGCTAGAACATGGGGCCGTTCTTCCATCCTCTTGTGTGTCTATCACATTGGAAGATTCCTCTTAGCTAGTGGTATCAATGAAGGCTCCCTTCTTTCCCCTTCTCACCACTAAAAATTTGGTAACTTTATCATAGAGCAGGGATCTCCATCCATTCCTCAGGACACATCCGGCCAGTCTGGTTTTCAGGATATCCACAATGAATGAGCATGTAAAAGAAGCTGTATGTGCAAATCAGTCTCATGCATATTCATTATATATATCTAGACACCAGGTTGGTTGGTATTATCTTCTTGTTGACCTGCAAGGTTTGTTATATAATTTGTAAGTTCCTAGAGATGTCTGCTTTACCTTATTGTAAACTGCTCTGAACTGTGAGATATACAAGAGAGATTCCTTCTTCCCCCTCCCCCAATTGTAGCAGTAGAACCCTTCTGAAATTGCTGCAGTGAACTTGAAACTACAGTGCTCCTGTGCAGACATATATTTCTGATTATGTGATCTGGTATCTTTTTGAGCTTTTGGCTCAGAATTACCAAAATGTTTGGCTCCCATTGGTATCTTTGACCAAGTTTTCTGACCCTCCTTCAGAAACTGTAACCTTCTTCTATGTAGCCTCCTACAGAGACTGAAGCCATTTTTTTTATTTGTAGTGATGAAGAGCCCTTAAGAATCCCAGCGGTGCCACTTAAAATCTCCTGGTAATATACTTTAAGTTTTACTTTCACCTTGCAGTTTCCAGAAAGGAGGGTGGTTTACCCTGCCCTGTGGGAGTGTGTGGTGCAGTGGTTAGAGCTACAGCCTTGGCACCCTGAGGTTGTGGGTTCAAATCCCACACTGCTCCATGTGATCCTGCGCAAGTCACTTAATCCCCATTGTCCCTGGTACATTAGATAGAGTGGGAGCACACCAGGACAATTAGGGAATAATGTTTGAATACCTGAATAATTTGTAATCTGCATAGAATTGTAGGATATGCAGAATATAAATTAAAAAAAATTACCATAATGGGAGGGAATACTTTGAGAAAGAATTTCCACCTGAGTAGACTCAGCTCTAGTAGCATTCTGTCCTTTAGATTTTTTCTACTTAGAAACACAGAAACATAATGGCAAATAAAGGCCAAATGGCCCATTTAGTCTGCCCATCCGCAGTAACCATTTTCTCTTTCTCTCTCTAAGGGATCCTATGCCTTCTTGAATTCAGAAACAGTCTCTGTCTCCACCACTTTTTCCAGGAGACTGTTCCTTGCATCTGCTACCCTTTCTGTAAAAAAGTATTTCCTTGGATTACTCCCGAGCCTATCACCTCTTAACTTCATCTTATGCCCTCTCATTCCAGAGCTTCCTTTCAATTGAAAGAGACTCGACTCATGCGCATTTATGCCATATAGGTATTTAAACATCTCTATCATATCTCCCCTCTCCCGCCTTTCCTCTAAAGTATACATATTGAGATCTTTAAGTATGTCCCTATATGCCTTATGATGAAAACCACACACCATTTTAGTAGTCTTCCTCTGGACCAACTCCATCCTTTTTATATCTTTTTGAAGGTGCGGCCTCCAAAATTGTACACAATATTCTAAATGAGGTCTCACCAGGGTCTATCCTTTTTCCCCTTACCTTAACCTATGTATATTTGTTCCTCTTATCTAGTTCTATTTAATTTCAATATCATGTAGCCTAGATCACCTTTTGTAACTTCTTTTTTTCCACCCTTCTCTTATTTTTGTGATTTGTATACAGCTTAGATATTTTATTTTTATTGGTGGTATATCAAATAAAGATGACTATGACTGTTGACTAATAGATTTTGGAAACAAAAAATCCTTGCTATAAAAATCTAGGAAGTGTCTAAGAACACCCTAAGTACAGTATTCAAAAAATGAAAATCAAATTAAATACTAAAAAGTGTATATAAGGAGTGAACACAGTATTAGGGATCCCACATTTTGAATTGGGTCACCTCTGTGATGGTATACTGTATGTTTAGGTAATCCCAATGTCAATGGGATCACCAGACTGCACCTTTACATCATCGTCAAAGCAAAAAAATGTGGACTACAGAAGTTGTCTTCCCCAGAGACTGAGGTTGTAAGTTCCTATTGGGTAATTTTTGTGTATTTGCAGGATTTGTACCATTGATGAGGAATTTGCTCAGGAAGCGAAAGTCCTAAGACAGAAATTTTTGACTAGAAGTTACCCGATTCAGGTGATATGGAAAAAAACTAAAATACATGAAAAACAAAGAAGAAATAATTTAAGACTTTCAAATTTTCCTAAATCCCCAGTGATATCTCCACTTGAAATGGTACGCAGATATTTGAAAGAAATTTTAAAGATCTCACAAAATGATTTGCCACCAATTACTGCGGCTCAATATATATCTACTGGGGAAAAACAGGAGAGCTCTATGGAGAAGGGAGGAATGAATTTAACAGAATTTTTGGAGAATTCCCTGGAAGTAGTTACAGAAAGCATAACTGTCTTAGTAACGTTTGCCTTGGAGTATGACAGAGACTTTATATTTAAGCTTTACTTCAGACATATGAATGATAAATTCTTTGGTTCAACAATTCGCATTTTTCGTGATATTGCTCAAGTGACACACAAGAAGCGGAAAGAATTTCTTTTTTATAAACCCAGAGCTTTGGCTCTTGGTGCATCTTTCATTTTGAAATTTCCAGCAAAATGCTGTGTCTCACTACAAGGGAAACATTTTTTGTTTTTCGAACTGAAGCAATTGTTGGAATTTATATCAGCCAAGGAAGGGGAGGTGGGAGTGGTGATTGGTCCAATAGCTCTACCAGTAGTTTAAATCCAGGTACACTTCTCCCTCATTATTCGTGGGAGATAGGGACAGAGCCGGACCGCGAATGGTGAAAAACTGCAAATATCCGGCTCTGACCCACTCCCACCTCCCTTCCGCCTTTCCCTGGCATCCCGGCCTTACCTGGTGGTCTAGCTGGTTTTTGGGGCAGGAGCAATCTTCCTACGCTCCTGCCCCGTGCAGATAGTCATTAGGAAATGGCTGTGGGGAGTTCCGTAGTCTCTCGAGAGACTACGGGAACTCCCCACAGCCATTTCCGAATCCTAATGGCTATCTGCACGGGGCAGGAGTGTAGGAAGATCGCTCCTGCCCCGAAAACCAGCTAGACCACCAGGTAAGGCCGGGATGAAGACAAAAATATGTTGTTGTTTTTTCCTGCTCCCCCCCAAAAAAATCACGATTATGTGAAATTGCGATTAGGGAAACCGCGAATGGGGAGGGGGAAGTGTATTGGGGGGTTTCATCTATATCTCCTGATCTGTTCCTGTATTTAACAAGTATATTTTCCTCTATAATATACTAAGGGCTCCTTTTACAAAGGTGCGCTAGTGTTTTTAGTGCACGCACCAGATTAGCGCGCGCTACCTGAAAAACTACTGCCTGGGTAGCCGGGACTTTGAAATGCCTGGTTACATTCTGAAGGTCCATACAAAATTCTCCTACAAAAGTAGCTGCTATTTTGGATAGTGGTATACTCAGAGCCTTATGAATTAAGAAGGTTTCAGCACTATACATTAGTATTATTTTTTATTGTGAGATGTACTAATTTTGGCGTATAGATTTGAACAATTATATTCTTAACAATGAAATAAGATTTCACAAAGGGACCAAGCAAGCAAATGTCTCAGTAAATGAATAGATTTGTGGTTATTGGTAAAGAAGCTGAAACAGGCACGGTTGCCTAAACTGTAATAAATGATGATCAGTATGATAGATTTTTATGATACAAATACTGAACCTTCTGTCATGCACAAAATCTTAGCAGTCTGTCAGGTCGAAGAGAGTAATTTTAAAGGAGCCCTTAAACGATGCCGATTTCTTTAAGGCAGCGGTGTCCAACCTTTTGGCTTCCCTGGGCCGCATTGTCTGAAAAAAATGTTTCTGGGGCCGCGCAAACGCTGCAGCAAGACAGAGGAGGGAGCTGGCAAGACAGTAAACACCCGGGGGCAGCAAAGGAAAACACTGCATCGCCGTCGACCAGGGCCACACAAAATACTTCACTGGGCCGCATGTGGCCCTCGGGCCGCAGGTTGGACACCCTCTGCTTTAAGGTATTTGTCATGTAAAAGATAGGGCACAAGGAAGTTTCTGAAGTTTAAAGGATACCACAAAATCCAGTGACAAATTCAACTATCACAGATAGTTTAGTGGCATGTAATAGTACCAACCAGATAATGAACATGGCTATTTTATGTACACTCAGATACTGTATTTAGTCCCAATACAGTAGAATCTCAGTTATCCAGCACCTATGGGGATTGGTGGATACCGGATAACTGGTTTTCTGGTTAATTGAGAGTGTGTTAGAAACCTTATCTAACACCCTCTCAGTTCCCCCCTCCCCCTGCCCCAAAGCACCAGCGTGGCAGTGGTCCTGAGCCGCAAAGCCCTCCTCCTTCCCTCCTTCATGCCCCGAAGTGGCAGAAGCAGGTGGTGGTCCTGAGTCGCGAACCCCCTCGCTCCCTCCCTCTCTCTCTTCCGTACCCGAAGTGCAGCGGTCAACAGGAGGCATAGGCTGCTCACGGCCAGCCCTGGCAGGGTCTTTCCTCTGGCACGTCACATCCAACACATCAGAGGAAAGGCCCTGCCAGGTAGGCCATGAGGAGCCTATGCCGTCTGCTGACTGCTGCACTTTGGGTAAAGAAGAAAGAGAGGGAGGGAGGGAGCGATGGGGTTAGAAGCTCAGGACTGCTGCCTGCTTCTGCCACTTCGGGGCTTGAGAGAGGGAGGGAGAAGGGCTTTACAGCTCAGGACCGCTGCCATGCTGGTGCTTCGGGGTGGGAGGGAGGGGTTCGTAGCTGCTTGTGGCTTCAGGGCTTGAGGGAGGGAGGATTTGCAGCTCATAAGAACATAAGAATAGCTTTACTGGGTCAGACCAATGGTCCATCAAGCCCAGTAGCCCGTTCTCACGGTGGCTAATCCAGGTCACTAGTACCTGACCAAAATCCAAGGAGTACCAACATTCCATGATACCGATCCAGAGCAAACAGTGGCTTCTCCCATGTCTTTCTCAATACCAGACTATGGACTTTTGCTACAGGAAATTGTCCAAACCTTTCTTAAAACCAGCTACACTATCCGCTCGTACCACAACCTCTGGCAACGTGTTCTAGAGCTTAATCATTCTTTGAGTGAAAAAAAAATGTCCTCCTATTGGTTTTAAAAGGACTCTGACACTGGTGCTTCGCAGGACTTTTTTTTTTTTTACACCGGCGATATTAGCCAAGACTCTGCTGTATAAGAAAGTTGATTTTGGATGGGTCTGATGGCTGTGCCTGTATTAAACACTACAGCACCATAATCATGGCTTTCAATATGTTGTTTTTCAGAACCAATTGGATAAGGTGCTGTGCTTAAAACCTACCCTTTTATTCAGCCCCTGCCACCAGTAGAAAATAGCAATGAGAGATTATTATCTAAGAAGAGATGTGTCTCAGGAGCCATTAAATATTTCCAGTGCTACCTGGGTACAATATTTGGGACAGATGAATCACAAATAAGGAAAAAGGGAGGAAGTGGGAAAAAAAAATAAAATCTCTGTCATGTTGTAATCTAGTGTTTCTTTTTTTAAAGCTACCAAAACTTGTATATACATTTTCTCATTTAGGTGATTGATAAATATCGCACATATTTTTTCCTGTTTTTCAAAGGTTTTGCTGTTGCCACCCTTCCTTTGGCAATCACCATCTGCCCTCTGTATGATGTTACATTGATAGTGATGTTCCATTTTCCTGATTTTCCTTATCTTGTTTTTCTAAGCATGTTAAATGTTTTCGTAAACATACAACTGTTAATAACAGGGCTGATATCCAAAGGCACTTATTCAAAGAAGAGTGGCTTCTATCCGGATAAGTGACAGTAAGAGGGATATTGAGTGGCACAATCTACTGAATATGTCCTCTGGCTTCCTCAACATTCTCTAGACCAGGGGTGCCCAACGCGTCGATTGCGATCGACAGGTCGTTCGCTCAGGCGACCCCAGTCGATCGCAAAGCAGGTTCCCTTCTTCCCTTCTCTTTTTTTCCCCTCCTGACTGGCCCGCCTCTTAAAGAACGCTGGCCAATCAGAGTGCTGGAAGGGCGGGGTGAAGGTCGGTGGGGGACGGAGCTCAGCGCATCACAAGAAATAGAAGCGCCTGTAATGATTGAGGTAAGAGCGAGGCCTAATGCTGCCTGATATACAATTTTAAAAACCCCAAAATCGGCCTCCCAATCAGTGGCGTACCGAGGTGGGGCGGTCCGCCCCCGCCCCGGGTGCACGGCTTGGAGGGATGCACAGCCGTCCGGGTCCTCCTGCCCTTCCTTTCCACCGGTCTGCGCACGGGGCTCACACCCGCCGCCCAAATGGTGCTGTTGGTTATCGCGAGACTCGCGGGAGTTGACGGCACCATTTGAGCGTCAGCGCGGGACCAGGCAGGCGCGAGCCCTGAGCGCGGACCGGGGGAAAAGAAAGGCAGGATGACCCGGACCTGGCCGGCTGTGCACCCCTCCAAGCCGTGCACCCGGGCGGTTCGTCCCACTTCTAAATCCATTGTACTTGTCTTTTATTCAGTTCCACTAATGAGCATTGTGACAGGCAGTTCTTATGGGGCAGTTCTTGGAAGTATTTCTTTGTTTTTCTGTGCCTAAGTATTCTATTAATTTAACTTCCTTATTCCTGTGGGGATCTCCAAAGGGGACAAATGGGAGACGGCCGGTGGCAGGTGGTACTTTAGCAATTCTTACAGGTTGCCATAGGCCTCAGGAGCTGTCTTCCCTCTGCCGTGGTCCTGCCCCTCTCTAACTCAGAGACAGGCTTGGGGCAGAGGGAAGACAGCTCCTGAGGCCTATGGCAACCTGCAAGGATCGCTAAAGTACCAGCGATCCTCTCTGCAGACTGCTCCCTGCTGGAATTAGGTAAATGGATGTGGGGAGGGTAGGCCTTCGGGGGGGAGTCAACCTTTGAGGGGGAATGTGCAGACCTTCAGGGGGGGGGGTCAGGCCTTCGGGGGAGGGGGGCTGTATAATAAAAAAATATTTGAACATAAATACAAAGTACACTCGGTGTGTTTATATATATATATAAATAAATATATATATGTTTAGCATTTTTATTGTTGGTAGATCATTTTGACTTGGCCATTTTAAAAGTAGCTCGCAAGCCCAAAAAGTGTGGGCACCCCTGCTCTAGACAATGCCAGGGTGGTCCATGGGAGGAACCTGAGCAGAGTTGGAAGTTATCTGATTAGTGGTGATAATCAAAGTGCCAACCTGACAGCTATCCAGGTAAAGTTAGGACAGCAATTATGCAATAAAGCTACTACTGGTAAGTAGTAAATTTAAAACACATCAGAGAAAATATTTCTTCACTTATAATGTAATTATACGCTTGAATTTGTTGCCAGAGATTGTGGTGAAAACAGTTAGCTTAACAGGGTTTAAAAATGCTTGCACAAGTTCCTAAAATCCATACTTGGGAAAATCCATACTTTTTTGTAGGATAAACATAGAAAAATGACAGCAGATAAAAGTCAAATGGCCTATCCGGTCTGCCCATCCACACCATCCACTATCTCCTCCTCTTCCTAAGAGATCCCACGTGCCTGTCGCATGCTTTCTTGAATTCAGACACAGTCTGTCTCCATCTCCTCTACTGGGAGACTATTCCATACGTCTACCACCCTTTCTGTAAAAAGTATTTGCTTAGATTACTCCTGAGCCTATCGCCTCAAGGAAGTTTTAACTTCATCCGATGCCCTCTTACTCAGTAGTCTCCTTTTAATTCAAAGAGTCTTGCCTTATGCGTATTTATGCCATATAGGTATTTAAACATCTGTCAAGAAAAAACAAGAGTAACAAAATAATTCAAAAAAGATCCACAAAAAATATACTACTCACCAGGGATGGGCTCAACACCCCCGATAAACATTACGTGCAAAAAGGTGGAGAAAAAGCCTCAAAACTTTCATATACTTCAGCAGTAAACACTCAAACTGATATAAGTTCAAATCTGCTTAATTTCCTATCATCTGCAAAAAAAACTCCACCACCACAGAAATGTAATTATCAAAAGGGTGTAAAACCCATCACTGTGCACAGGAAAAGAAAAATCAAAAAGTTTTACTTAACTTGGGATCCATGGTCTGAAAAACGCTGTGGATATAAATGTCTGGCCAGACTAGATGAAACAGCAGCGTTCAAGCAATGAATCTTCCAGAAACCATGCCCAATTCCTTCCAATAAGTGCCTTGTTTCGCCACTCAAGGGCTTCCTCAGGGAATGTAACTGAAAAACTTTGCCCGGCATTGTGTCAAAGAACAGCACACTTTTAAAGAGTTTGAGTGTTTTCTCTTGGAGCATGGAGATTGATATTCAACTACAGGGGTTAGTAAGGCTGACTCCCATGGTAGGCACAGAGCCTGGATATTCCATGCCAGGCAATTTCCGGTGACTGGCGTTGAATTATTTTTGGCTGCTATAAACTTAGCTGGCTTACAGCCTGGCTGTTGGATCAGGCCTGGTTCGTTTCTGAATGGGAGACCACTTGGGAATACCAGGTGCTGTAGGCTGAGGGGCTGTATGCAGTGGTGTACCTAGGGTATGCAACACCCCGGCCCATCATTTTTTTGACACCCCCCGGCCCTTGGTACACTACTGCTAATGGTTCGAAAAAGGCTAAGAAGCCGGCGGGAGCCACGAAAGCGTCCTTTAAGGAACACCCTCCCAATCTGGCTCTATCCCACCCCATTTGTGACGCCACCAGACAGCGTTCTCAGCCATTGGTTGACCTTGCGCTGAGAACGCTGTCCGGAGGCATCACGAAGGGGGCAGGATAGAGCCAGATCGGGAGGGTGTTCCTTAAAGGATGCTTTTGCCGCTCCCACCGGCTTCTTAGCCTTTTTCTTGGCCACAGGGGTGGACCAGCAGCCGCGCTGAAGTGCAGGTCCCAGAAGGTTCCGGACCTGGCCGGCTGTGCACCCCCCTAGGGCATGCACCCGGGGTGGTCCGCCCCGCCCTTGGTACGCCACTGGCCGTATGTTAAGCAGCAGTGACATAGTGGAGCCACACACTGCAAACCACTCCTATACTCTGCCATGAAAACATCACAAGGTGGATTCCTCGCTGTGCATGTTGCCACGAGTCAGTGGCATAATCCATCCAAACTTAGTTGGCTGTCACTTTAAATTTTGCAGATAGCCAGATAGGTTGTGCAACTTAGCCAACTAGCGACCATCTCATGCTGAATATTAGCACTTAACCAGCTTAGTGCTACTTAACCAGACAGGAGCCAGTCCTGGCTGGTTAAATAGCGCTAAATATCAGACAGTATACCATTTATGTGCTACATACCTTTACCAAATAGTGGTTAGATGCCACTTTTGTGGGTAAGTATATGCTTACCTGTGAAAGTGATAGTGTTCTGTACATTTATGTGACAAGTGGCATGCAAATGCAGACACCTAGTTCTAAAATTGCCTTTATGGCTTGGCCCAGCATACTCAATGCCATCCATATTACCTTTTGGTCTCCAAAAATTCAGTTTTACACCAATACAGTAGCTATATTTAAGCCAGAGAGAATGTACACAGTAGCAAAATATCGCAAAACTACCCCAGACTACAAGATGTTCAGAAAAGAAATAAAAACTATACTCTTCAAGAAATTCCTGAAAACAGTCCTAACATCAGAAATACCTTCCTTCCTCCTTCCTTCTTCCTGCCACAAAGATACTACCTGATCTACTCATTACCTTCTCTAGAAATGACCAATGATCTTCCATTGTAACCCACCTTTTATAACTCTTTTGTAATCCGCCTTGAACCGCAAGGTAATGGCGGAATAGAAATCTCTAATGTAATGTAACAGTATTATGTGATGTTCCTTAAATACAAAGTGAGGACTATATGACATATATAGCACTGCACACTCTTGTAATTAAACCAGTTATCTCCTCCTACACACTCCAGCTTCCAAAAAGCATATCTTCTTTCTTCACTTCTGATAACAGAAGGTTCATGATGATAGCTATTAAAGAAGACAAGCTGGTAATTAAAATAAAAAAGTGTTTTCCCTTACACATATTAGGGCACATGAAACAAAACCAACTTGTGTTCTTTTAAGTTATAAATATGGAGGATGGGCTCCTTGGGGTTTGCCATGCTGTAAATCTTATTTATTTTCTGTATTTTTACTCTTTCCACCCTTGAGCAGCATTGGGTACTTTGAGAGTGCCTTAATAGAAAAAAAAAATTACAAAAACTGAAAGTATGCTAAACCACCCACATAATTTAAACTGATACTTTGCAGGAGGGCACCAGAAACCCTGGGTTGAATGTTCAAAGAATAGTTGCAAGCAGAAATAAAATTCTATAATATAGTATGTGGTAGAGTTCCCCAGAAATGTTAAAATAAGAGCCAGCAAACAAGCAGTGGGTGATGCCATTTTACTGGGCTAATTATTTGTACATTCAGGATCAGCTTTTAAAAGCTGTGCTTCATCAGGAAATACAAAAAAAAAAATAGGGGAAAGAAAGTGCATTTCAACATCTTGCCTAGAGGTTTATGTCAAACTGACATTTTTGGATCAGAAAAAAGAACATGCAAATGTCAAAATACCCTTTCACTGTTTCATAACAAGAAGCCGGACTCGGTTTTTCACACGTAGTTCATTTCTGTCTGAAGAAGGCAATCTTGAGAGCTCAGATACACTAACATTTTTTTTAGACTGGATCACAGAAAAGTAACACAACCTGCTAAGACAGCAGCAGCCTTTACAACAACCAGTCTGGCCACTGGAGCTCAGTGCTATGTCATAATAATAATAATAATAATAACTTTATTTTTCTATACCGCCATAGTCAGTCGACTTCTAGGCGGTTCACATCGAAAGAAGGCTGGATATTCAGCGAATTACAAATGTCACGTCCTTACCGATATCAAAAGTGCCATCTTTTTTTCAAATGAAGAGGAATTATGATAGTGCTGTTTGAAAAATCTGACAATGCAAAAGCAAAGAAATATAAAGGGCCGGATTCTACAAATCCTTATGTGACATGGCGGCGGGCTATATGACAACCACGCTTCCTCCGCATGTGCCTCACAGGTCCTTCTGCTGCCAGGATGAAATACGTATCAAAACGCTCCCTGGTCGTGCCCTTCAACTGCTAACCGCCAAAAGACGTTCCTACTCCATACCGAGCCACTGGAATCAACTGCCCCCACAGATTAGATCCCTTGAAGGGCTCTTCAACTTTAGGAAAGCAATAAAAACATTCTTTTTCACCTAACTCCGTTGCCCATGACCAATAGATTACAAAGAAATGTATATTGATACAAGATCCTCGGTATGTGTTGCGTTAGGATAAAAACTTGTATTGAAAAACCTTCCACTGTAACTATGGCAAACTGCAACCTGTAAACTGTATATCATGTATATTGGTATTAGATCCCTAATATGTCTCGAGTTAGGATAAAAACTTTTACTGTAACTATGGTACATTGTTAACTCTATATTGTGTATGTTAGCCTGTAACCCATTCTGAGCTCTTTGGGGAGGACAGGATAGAAAACGAAATAAATAAAATCCGTGTTTCCCTGAAAATAAGACACTGTCATATTAATTTTCAGCCCCCAAAAATTGGGGCTCCTTTTACTAAGCTGCGCTAGTGGTTTTAGTGCATGCAGGATTTTAGCGTGCGCTAAACCCGCACTACGTGGCTAGAACTAACGCCAGCTCAATGCTGGCATTAAGGTCTAGCACGCACGGCAATTAAGCCCATGCTATTCTGCGCGTTAAAGCCCTAACGCGGCTTAGTAAAAGGAGCCCTAGGTCATATTTTCGGGATACAAAATCATATCTCCCTTCCTCTCCTCCACCCCAGTTCTTCCTCTTTCCTTTCTCTCCCCCACATGTGCAGCATCTTTCCTCCCCTCTCACCCATCCCCTTGTGCCTTCCCTCTGCAGCAACTAACAAGAAAACCCCCCAGCACAAAACATATCTCATTCAAAACAAAAGCTAAAAGATCCAGCAATGTTTACATAAACCTCACAGCATAAATCGGGGATAAAGAGTGCTTGAAAGAAGCCAACTCATAGTCACCTGTATCATTGGTCTCCCATACATTTTTTTCAAAACTTTTTCTCTTTAATAAAACTTCAAAAACCAGATCAATATTTCATACAAAAACTAAACTTAACTTGTAAGCTTGAACAACTGCTCCAGCAGACCACTGCTGGCACGGCCAGTGTTTTGATTCCTGCATCAGGGTAGAGGTTCGCCGTTGCGCTTTCTCCCACACCTGGTTCAGTTTAATAATCCAGAACTCGGCTTCCCCACGCTGCGTCTCTCTCTCATTCATCTCTCGCAAATATTTGCTTTTGCTGTCACCCCCAAGAGAAGGGAGTGGCAAACAACTGAGCAACGCGAGCCCGTAAAAGGCCCAAGGCAACATAGCGGAGCGAAGTACAGCAGGAGATTCAAACTTGGAAAGGTCAGCGGGGGTTTGGCTGCACGCGGGGCGGTGGTGGTGGCGGCAAGCGCTGTATTTACTAGGGCTTATATTTGGGGAAACACGGTAAATGGCACTGTAAGTTAGGTGGTGGTAGGTGCTGTACTGCCGTTTAACAATTGGTGCACTAATTGACTGCGCCAATTAAAATCTCATTAGAAAAAATGTAGGCACCCATAGGCGCCTACGAAAAGGGTGCCCAAGTCATGTATACAGAGGCGTCTAGCATTGCCTAACTTCAAAGCAGGCATTGTTTGGGCTGGAAATGACCTTAGGCACCGTTACGCATGATTCTCTATCAAATGTAGGCAGCGGTAATGTAGGCTTTTAAAACCCTGTCCCTCATTACCGGTGCCTACCTTTAATGGGAGCCGTGATTCTGCAAATGGTGCCGTAGAGTGATTGATACATGAATAGCACCGTTTTTGTGGCTGGCTGCTGATTACAATGCCATTTGCAGAATCTGCCCCAAAATGCCCTCAAGAAGGAAAAATAATGTAGTATTGGTTGATTTAATTATTTCTTTTTAGGAATTGCCCTTCTTACACATTCAAGGCAATTAAAGAACTGGTTGCACTAAGTAAACTGGTGTTTTCTTAGGCTTCTGCGGCTGGCATCATGTTTGTGGCAAGGGAAGGAGGCGTCCGTGGCAATGGTACCTGGCATTGGCATGCCATGCGCTCCCCCCCCCCCCCCCCTCTGCACTCTTCCCCATTGTGAATGCCTCCTCCATACTTCTTCCAAATCTTTGACGGCTGCGAGCAGCATCTCCTACATGCTGCTTGTGCAAGTCTCAGCTGTCCCTCTGATGTCACTTCCTGTTCTCATGACCAGAAGCAGGAGCATGGAATATAAGATCTACAGGTGAGTTCTGAATTAATTAGGATTGATAGCAGTAGGAAGCAATACAGAGGAGAACTGCAGATAAGGCGGCAAAAAGTGGAGGAGCTGGATAGTTGAGAAAGAATCTAAAATAGTTGCTTTGATCCACATCCAGGAAAATCAATAATAGTTCAGCAAGTAGTAATGTCTAAAAGCGGCGTGGCCCTTAAGAAAAATGTTATAGGGGAAGTCAAGTAAGTATGATCAAATATCACCTCCAGGAGAGTCTGGACAAATGCCAGATCCACATAGACAGTTGATAGGAGCTAGAGAAAATTGAACAAGGGAAGTGGATGAATTTGCAGTTTCAAATGGAGGAAATGCAATAGAGCATGAAGCATTAACAACAAATTGTACCTACTTTTATAGATCACATCAGGTTCACTTTATGACATATATTAGTTTGAATATGTTCACATTCACGCTCCTTTCACTAAGAATCCTCTGTACCTACGAGGGGGTGATGAAAAGATCTCAGCCCAAAACATATGTCTTCTTAAGTTCTGATACCATTTTCACTTCATTGTTTTCTACTGAGTAGCTGTTTCATGTATCTAACATCCTTTTTATGAATAAGTATTTCCCTATTAGCTGCTATCATTGTAAGGTTCTCCCCTCCCCCAAAGCCTAACCCCAGAAACACACTCATCCTCCCTCCCTGCTTGAGCGGATTGGACCAGTCTCCCATTTCTCACACTAACCTGGCAGCTCTACAGCTCTGCACTGCTGCTTTGTGGTTCACTGCAGTCCTGTGTCACTGATGTGTCTCCAGTCCAGCATCTGCCGGTCTTTTGATGCGGGTACACATATATAAACTAGTGCATGGCTCGCACATCATACTGATCAGCAACAGATATCACTTGCACCCCCCCCCCAAGGTGTATTTATATAGATATATATACAGTGATACCTTGGAATCTGAACTTAATCCGTTCCAGAACCCCGTTCGAGTTCCAAGACAATTATTCCCATTGAAAATAATAGAAAATGGATTAATCCGTTCCTGGGTCCCACAAACTCAAATTTTAACAGGAAATACACTGTATTTTAAGGTAAATTAACAAATATTCCAAAGCAGCATTCAGATTCTGGGGCACAAACACACACATACAATGTGCCGGGTGTTCAGATTCCAAAGCAGAGTTCAGATTCCACGACAAAATTTACTACCAAAAAAAGTTTGGATTCCAAGTCGTTCGAGTTCTGGGGCGTTCGGATTCCAAGGTACCACTGTAGATAGATAATGTTCCTAAGTCTACCTGATTTGAAAACTTGATTTTTCTGCATTATTTATACCTCTTAGGCACTTGAATGTTTCCCCTTTTCTGCTTTCCTCTAGGATATGAATATTTGGATCTTAATCTTTAAGTCTAACTTAATAGAGTTTATGATGTGACTCATAGAGGAGTAGCCTAATAGTATAGTGCCCCGAGAACCAGGGCAACTGGATTCAATTTCCATTGCAGTTTCCTGTGACTCTGGGAAAACCACTTAACCCTCTGTTGCCCACCCACCCCCAGGTACAAATGAGTCAACGGTGTTGAGCAGCCACGAGTGGACCCTTGCTGGTGCTGGAGCCTGGCTTGGGAGTGCCAGGTGAGCCGGGGCTGTTGAGGACTGGCCGGAGAAGGATTCCAATCACTTCTGGGAGGCTGTAGCAAAAAGGAGTTGCCTTTCCAGATGCTATGCCACTGGAGGTCTTGGGTGTTTTTGTATGTTGCACTGCTTGTGAAGGAGCACTTCAGAGTGTGCAGTCAAGGCCGGATTACCCAATAGGCCAACTAGGCACATGCCTAGGGCCAGAAATAGTCAGGGGGACCCACTGAAGAATGACATACCAGATGGCAACGGGCCCTCCTCTTCCCTCCCTGCACGGCAACGGGCCCCCACCCAACGACAACAACGCCGGCCCCCCACCCGACAACAACAACGCCGGCTCTCCCCCTAGCATCGACCGACGGCAATACAGCCAATGAAGCTCGAAGAAGATCCCGCAATGACTGCGTCTGCTGGTCTATCTCCCTCCGACGTCACTTACTTCTTTCAGCAGACGCATTCATCGCAGGATCTTCTTCGAGCTTCATTGGCTGCATTGCCATCGGTCGATGCTGGGGGGAGGGCCAGCGTTGTTGTCGTCGGGTGGGGGCCCGTTGCCATGCAGGGAGGGAAGGGGGGCCCATTGCCGTTGCTGTTTGGAAAGGGTGGTAGAGGGAGAGAAAGAGGGCATATGCTGATGGAACTGGTATGCAGGGAAAGGGGGGAAACAAGGGGGAAGGATACTGGGTGGATTTAGGTTGGAGGGAAAGAAAGGGGGCTAATGTTGATGGAATTGGTGTGAAGAGAAAGGGGGAAAATAAGGGGGAAGGATACTGGATGGATTTAAGTTGGAGGGAAAGAAAGGGAGCAGATGCTGATGGAAGTGGGGGGAAGAGAGAGAAGAGAATGAAATGCCAGATCATGGGGGTGTGGATGTGGGAGAGGGAAGGGAAGACGAGGAGAGGAGAGAGATGCCAGATCATTGGAAGAAGGAATGGAAGAAGATGGATGCCAGACCAATGGGGGTGAAGGGAAAGATGGAAGGGGGAGGCATACAGTTTCTGGAAGTGGCATAGGACAGGGTAGGTGGGAAGAGAAATGGAGAGATGATGGACCCTGGGGTGGTGGGGAAGGAGGGAGAGATGCTGGATGAAAGGGTAGTTGAGAAAATAACAGATGATGGATCTGGGGATGGTGGGGTCCATTGCCAAAGCTGCGGATATGGACATGAAAAAAAGAAAAGATGCCAGACCTCCAAGGGAGGGAAGGGAAATGGAAGGGGAGGACAGAGATGGAAGATGGATGACACAGAGAAAGAAGAAAACGACAAATGGGCAGGAGACCCTGGCAAGCGAGTTATCAGAAGACAACCAGAGCCTGGGAGCAACAAAAGGTAGAAAAAATAATTTTATTTTCTGTTTTGTGATTACAATATTTATTTTGTTTACACCGGAGTGGGGTTGGAGATGTTGTAACCCTATATGTCTGCTAAGACTAAGCCTTAGTCACTTAGGGGTCCTATCATTAAGGTGAACATTTAGCGTGCGCAAAATCAGTTAGCGTACCTTAATAAAAGGACCCCTAAGTATCTTAATTAAAAATTTGACCCGCGACTTAGCCTTTTTTTCAGATTTCGGCCCCTTATGTGATTGAGTTTGACACCCCTGATGTAGAGTGAGGCAGTTAGGCGATGTAAATTTGGTTATTAATATAGACTTATATTTCAGATAGTATTACTGCTTTACAATATATTTGAACGCTTTTATATACGTATTGAAAGGGTTCAGAGTTAATGTCTTGGGTAAGTAGGTGGTAAGGGAAGGAAGGGGGATTTGTTCAGAGATGTTTGGGGGTTGCATAGAAGAAAAACTGTGCACTGGTATGCTAATCTTTGTTTGTTTTGAATTTTTTAAAAAAAGAAATACAAGTGGAAATAAGAAAACAGATAAATGGGGGCGGGGCATGGACGGGGCAGGCCCAGGGGGGCCCAGTGTACTTGTGTGCCTAGGGACCCTCGAAGAATTAATCCTGCCCTGTGTGCAGCTAGATTTTTTTTTGTCCTCGGAAACATTAAATGTGGGCACTGAGGGCCAGCAGCCTTGTAGTGTGCTTCCCTGAGGCATCGGGCGTACACTACAGGAGAGGTTCTTGAAGATAGGAAGTGAGGTAAAATGAACAACTCAAACAGTGAGCAATCCTCACTCAGCAGGATAAACCATTCAAAACAGAACAGACCAACTTGTGACGTTCTTCAATTTTCTTTATTCAAAAACTTTTCTTTTTTCTTATCATTCTTGCTCCAATGCTCAAATGCCCGACGGGAGCCGTTTCGCCAAACTGGCTTTATCAAGGGTTCCAGCAAGGAGCACTTAATTTAGCTTCCTCTTGCAGCCGGGGCACCTCATGGGAGTCTGTGGAATTTTCTTCTTGTAGTTTAACACTTTTTTTGGGAAACTCAGTTTCCTTGGTGTTTTCCTTTCTCGTGTTGATTGGAGTTTCTTGTTAGAGAGAGCAGATGGAAATCCGACCATTGGGCAGGGCGGATAAACTAAACTGAGGTGAGAGAGGGCTAACACTGGCCTATATGGGGCTACCCTCCTCTGCGCTCTGAAAGAGCAAATACGAATTGGGAGCGTTGGATGACATCACCAGGATGTGGCTGACTCATCCTGCTTGTCCATGGAGAACCAGGGGACCTGGATTCAGTTTCCTTTGCAGTTTCCTGTGACTTTAGGTATATCACTTAATCCTCTGTTGCCCCAGGTACAAAATAAGCACATCTACTGTATATAATATGTAGCTGCTTTGATTGTAACTACAGAAAGGCAGTATATCAAAACTTATCCACCTTAACTCTGTATTCCAAACTCCTCTGGACTGTTTCTGTCTTGCCTATTTCCACTCCAGATAAGGTCTCAGTGATTTAGATATGTAGAGGGGCATAATCAAAAGAAACATCTAAGTCCAATTCGGACTTATGGCACTAGATACCCAAAGTAGGCAGTGGAAAAATGTCCATTCTCAAAAAATACGTCTAGAATATTTTTCTTCCAAAAATCGTCTATCTGGACGTCTAGGCCATTGATCATCCAGACCACCAGTACGTCTATCTTTATACCACAATTTTGACCCAAAATTTGTCTAAGTCCCAAATGCTCAGAGCAAGACCATTTGGACATGGGAGGGGCCAGCACTGTGATGGACTGGCCTCCCAGACATGGCAACAGAGCAATGGGGCACCTTACAGGGCACTGCGGTGAACTTCACAAAAAGGATGCCACATACATATCTCACCAGAAATCCCTTATAGGTTATGGTAAGCCCCCCCCCCCCCCAAACACACTATACCCACCTGTCTACAACCCCAATAGCCCTTATGGCTGCAGGTGCCACCCATGTGGCAGTAGAGTAGGGTTTTGGTGGGCTCACATATCCCACCATGAAAGTAGTGGTTAGAGTGGCTTATGTGCCTGGGTCCTCCTCTCTATGGTTCACTAGTCTCCCGGGCTACTTAAGACACCTGTTTGCAGCTCTACTAGGCTTTCCTATAGCAGGTGCTAATGTTCCAGAGACAGGTATGTACTTCTTTATTCTGATCTTTGTGGATGTGTGAGGGGGTCAGTGAACACTGGGAGGAGTGTGTGTGGGTCTTTACATTGTATCTGCAGGGGTTATCTGATCACTTTGGATACGTTTTTGGTACTTATACCTGCTTTTACATCGTCTAACTCACAACGTATAAGTTTTGTTCAGGAAGTCTCGTGAAACATTCGATTATCGCTGCAGGATGACTAAGTCTAGGTCGGCCCACATCCCACCCAAATCCCACCCTTAACCACTCCTCCCTTTTAGCTCTGGGCGCACAGCAGCATTCAGAGTCCTAAAAATTCCCTGGATACGTCCAGAAATTTGGTTTGATTATCAGCACATGGACGACCTGTCTTATAGTGCCGACTTGGGTGGGCTTTTAGACGTGTTTAAGTTTTGATTATGAGACCAATAGGTTTTATCACCTTCTTGCATCTTCTAATTATGCCTTTCCCTATGCACACTAGTATTCTTGTGCTTGGTGATGTTCGAACCTGGATTAATGGAAGGAAACTCACAGATTCTTGAAAATAGCCGTTACTACAAAGAAGTCACATAACATAATGAGCGAGAGAATGTTGCATGGTAAGGAGTGGACCATTTAGTCCACTCACCCTTCCAGTATGGTGAGTGGCTATCATCCTTCCAGTATGGTGAGTGGCTATCATCCTTCCTCACCCTATCACCACATGTTGTTGATAGGTGCCATCGACTCGTGTTCGAGTCCTAGTGACTTGATGAATTGCAGATCTAAAAAGAAATCGGTTTTGTGCTAGTCCGTAAAGGTTCTCCAGCGTCATCCCCATGGTTGTTTTCAATGTGTCCAGTCATCTGATTGTAGGTCGTCCTCTTCGCCTGGTTCCTTCGATCTTCTCAAACATGATGTCCTTCTCCAGTGGTCTCTCTCTTCTGATGGTGTGACCAAAATGAGGCAGTCGTAACTTCATCATTTGGGCTTCGAAACCCAAATCACCACATACTACATTAAAAAAATTTGTCAGCAATATAAATGTAACTGCTTGCTGGAGATCACTTCTTTTCTATCAAATAATAGCAGGAAAGTGTATCCAAGTCATCCTGTTGCCCATGGTAGGAGTTCTTCCACCTTCCCCCAATTACACCACAAAATATGCCCTATCCTGCTACAGAAATAATTAATAGTGGTAGCTATATTCTGGTCAACCTCACACCTATTCCTGGGAGCTTGACACAGTCATAGTGTTGCTTAATTCAAGTCAGTTTTGTAATTTCTTCCTTCCAGGTAGACAGATATAGAAATATGTTTGTCTAAGTTCATAGTGTAGCTCTTCCCCCAATTTTTTATACCCCAACTTTCCTTCTCCCTTGCCATTAACACCACTTTCTATATCGCTTTCAAACATGCTTGAATCCTGTTCTTGATTTGAAAAGGAAAGGTTGGAAATCTAATGGTACCTGAACAGGGGAAAACAAGATTAAAGCAACAACAGGAAATTAATTAACAATTACTGAATATGATAGCTAAACTGCATAGGCACAGAGTTCTCATAAGAGCATTCATGGTTTCGTGTGTGCGGTTTCTCAGACTTTGCAACTGAATTGCTTGAATATTCCATTTATGCAATCATAGTCTACTTAACCCCCCTCCATCTGCTCCTGACCCCCCTCAACCATTCAAAGAAGTTAATTTTTTTGAAAATCCAACCATATTATCTACACAATTGCACTTCATGCAAAGTAGTACAAAAATCTTGGAGCAAATATCAAGATAGTTGAAAGTTTGGAAGTCTGTGAGATTCATAACACAACTAAGCTATCCTGCAGCATGACAGAAATCTGAATTCTTCAACACCGATTCTGAGATGCCAGTGCAACCGGGTAACAGTCACACTATTCTGCAAACTGCTGCTCTGAAAGAAAGGATAAGTGGCAGCCATACAGAAATACACAAAACAGAAACCGCATAAGGTTTCCTGCTTCCTGTGAGTCAAGAATAGATCAGAGTTGCACAGCCAGTGCTGGGTGCAGTTCTATTGGGGTTTAAACCAAGCTGCGCATGCCATTCACATTGATTACATTTTAAAAGCCTTTGTAAAAACTAACAGCAAAAATGAAATACAGTAGTGAGTTTGTTAGGTCTCATTCAATTAATGCCTGAATCAAAGAAATCTTATCGAATAACAGTAGGTTGCATTCCAGCACTGCAAAAATTAAAAGGAGGAAGTCGGGTGCAGGGATGCCTATACTGTATGTTCATAAAAGCAATTGCAATTTCCTATTAAAGGGGGGAGGGAGATAGAAAGAGTATCTGTACCTTAATCTTTCTAAATTTGAAGTGACTTACTAAAAGGTTTTACTAGTGACCTGATCCAGCTATTTCTCTACAGAAGGCAAGATCTTAGTGCATACACAAGATTAATGTAGATCCTGAAGAGTGATTCAGACATTCATTTAAAATGGAGGGGAAGTTCAGATCAGGTGGACAGGAGCTGTTCCTGAATGTGACAGTAGCGAAAGCTTGTGAGCGCCTTTAAGAGCAGTGAGGGGAAATGAAGTTTAGCAAGAAAACAGGAGGTTGGTGGTGTTCCACAATTACGGGGTGGTAAAACATTTTAAGTGACTTAACAGGGCTATTGTGCCCATATGCAAGTCAGCTCCTCTCTCTTCCTCCTCCCATGGGGACAACTAGCCAATAACTCAAGGTCTGAAATCAGTCTCCTCTGCTGACAAAATGGCTGCAGGGACAGGGCGGCAGAGAGCAGAAGAATTTGTAGGGACAGGGCGGCAGAGAGCAGAAGAGTCGGCAGAGCTTGACTTTTCTTGTGCTTTGTGCAAAAAGGAGATGTGTATAATGTTTATTTCAGGGCTGCAGGGCTGGGATTTCGGGGCGGTAGAGAGCAGGACAGTCGGCAAAGACGTGAGCGACTGGTCCTCAGCAGTTGCTTCTTTTTGAATCGGCCAGCCCAATTGGTGTTCCTTTGTTGGTATAGTGAATTGCTGCCTTCCTACTTGTGCATGCCATATCCCCTCATTTGCATGCACAGATCGGATCGTATTGAGTCGGAGGTTGATCGGCCAGGAGGTTAGTGAATCGGGTCGGAGAAGGCTCGCAAAGTTTAGTGAATCTAGCCCTAAGTGACTTGTTCAAGAACTCAAGCAACATCAGTGGGAATTGAGCCCTAGCTTCCCTGGTTCTCAGCTTGCTGCTCTAACCATATCTGGTTACTCATCAGCAAACTAAAGGCTAGAGAAGCTGAAGTCTAGTGGCCCTTTGGCAACCTACCAAAAACATTGCTTGGTAAATTATTTTATGGTTGTTAGTAACCTCAATTTCCGTTAAGAGTATTGCTGAACATTACTGTTCATGTGGCCAACAGGAAGACACAGAACTGGGGAGCTAGGGCTGACTGAGAGCCAATGCTGGCTTTTACAAAGCTGAGGTAGAAATCTCTACTGCAATTTAGTAAAAGGAGCCCCCAAGTGTTAAAATACCTGCATATACTTCTAGACTACTGCAAATACTATTCTGTTCAATATGTTATATTGTTTTTCCTTACATTATTTTAATTTTTTTGGTACATAATTCTCTGGTGTGTATACAGTATGCATAATACCATCAGTCAGTGGCGTATCAAGGGGGGAGGGGGGGGGTGCAGTCCACCATGCGTACAGCCCATAAGAGGATACTCCAAGTGATGGCCGGCGTCATGGTCTGACTCTGGGAACTTCTTCCAACAGAGGCAGCATTCAGAATTAGCTGCTCTGGCAGCTTTGGACCTTCTTCTCTGCCAGGTCCTGCCTTCACGGAAACAGGAAGTAGGCGGGACCTGGCAAGAGCAGCAAGTTCTAAATGCTGCATTGCCGACTGAGGGGTGACAAAGAGAGAAAGATAAAGGGAGGGAGAGGAGGGGAAGAGAAATACTGCACCTGATTGGGGAGAGAGAGGGAGAAGGAAAACAAGGGAAGGGAAAGGAGTGGAAAGAAAGATGCCAGACCACGGGGAAGGAAAAGAGGGAAAGGAAGGAAGAAAAGGAGATGCCAGACCATAGAAGGGGAGAAAGAGATGCTAGGACATGGGAGGGAGGGAAGGGAAGGAGGCAGAGATACCAGACCAGGGAGAAAGGAGGGAGGGGAAGAAAAGAGAGAAGATATCAAAGCATGGAGGGGAGGGATAGAGATGACAGGGCATGGAGGCAGGAAAGGAGACAGAGATGCCAGACTGTGGGGTGGGGTGGGAAGGAAGGAAAGAAAGAAAGGAGAAGAGAGAAATGCCAGAGCCAATGGAATAATAAGGGGGTGCAGCAGACCGCGCAGGCACCTCTCTAACCCCCCATGCCATACTCATGCCCTCCCTTCCCCCAACCTTCCATACCTCTTTAGATCTTTGCCAGCACAAACAACTACTCTGGCCTGGTGCTCTCGTCAAACTGGCTCCTTCTGAAATCACTTCCAGGTTGTTGGGTCAGGAAGTGACATCAGAGGGAAAGCCAACGCCAGCGCGATCAGCAGGCCAGAGAAGCTGCTTGGTCTACGGTTTTGTAAAAGGGGAAGGGGTGGTAGTGCTCTGTAGTTAACTGCAAATTTTACCATAATTTAGTAAAATGCAGTCTATCCAGTGTCTATTTCAGGCATGAGCAACTCCGGTCCTCGAGGGCCAGAATCCAATCAGGTTTTCAGGATTCCCCCAATGAATATGCATGAGATCTATTTGTATGCACTGCTTTCAATGCATATTCATTGGGAAAATCCTGAAAACCCAATTGGATTCCGGCCCTCAAACATAAGAACATAAGAATTGCTGCTGCTGCATCAGACCAGTGGTCCATCGTGCCCCTTCTTTATCATTCCTAGCATTCTGTTCGCCCTTTTTGCCGCCGCTGCACATTGTGTTGACGGCTTCATCGACTTCATCGATCAAAACTCCCAAGTCTCTTTCCTGGGAGGTCTCTCCAAGTACCATCCCGGACATCCTGTATTCATGCATGAGACTTTTTTTACTGACATGCATCATTTTACACTTATCCACGTTGAACCTCATCTGCCATGTTGGTGCCCATTCCTCGAGCCTGATTATGTCACGTTACAGATCTTCGCAATCCCCCTGTGTCTTCACTACTCTGAATAACTTTGTATCATCCAGATCGTTTATAAAGATGTTGAAGAGCACGGGTCCAAGCACCGAGCCCTGCGGCATCCCACTGGTGACGCTCTTCCAGTCTGAGTATTGTCCATTTACCCCCACTCTCTGTTTCCTATGCTCCAGCCATTTTTTAATCCACGTGAGTATTTCACCCTCGATTCCATGGCTCGCAATTTTCCAAAGTAGTCGTTCATGCAGAACCATGTCAAATGCCTTCTGAAAATCTAGATATACAATGTCAACCGGGTTGCCCTTGTCTATCTGCCTGTTTACTCCCTCAAAGAAGTGCAGCAAATTCATCAAACAAGAGTTGCCCATGTCTGGTCTATTTAGTGCCTTGTAGTCTACCCAGCTTTATTGGCAAATAAAACATTTGAGCACTTTGTTCTTCACTGTGCAATATTTTATGTGAACCTAAACATCACTCTAGATTTTAGCCAAAATGACAAAAAAAAAATATATACATGTACCTGGGGTATCCATATATTTTCTTCCAAATCAGTTTGATACATTTAAATAACACTTCTTTCATAGTAAAATAAATGATGATAGCAAATGGCAAGGTCAAGAACAAGAAATATATTTCAGGCTATCTGGTCTCTGATATGCATGCTAGGATTATGTTAGCAAAATGAAATAAATCCAGACACAAGTCATAAGGAAAAGATGTCATCCGTACAGCAGTGGGCAATCCAAAGCAAACTTTATTTTCTCAGACTACGTAGAGGCCTCTCTGGCTTTTATCTCCGGTGTAACAAAATGAGATAAACATCTCTTTGTCATTCAGCCAGCAATTTTTTTTTCAATTGCCAGAGGAAAGATGCTGGGTAAGGAATAAAGGAAGTACAGTTTATAAACAGGCAGCATTAACTCTGCTGACACCTCAAATAATAATAGAATTTTTGTTAGCACTTGGGGCTCCTGCAAAGGAGGTTGTTCCACTGAGCAGTAATTCAGGATGGCGAGACAGGCTGATGGTAAGAAAACAATGACTGCTGAAGATAGTTTGACCATATTTGGCACTGCTGAGTCAACCGGGTCTGGTAGGATTCTGACTAATCAAAAGGGCAAATATTAAAGGTCTGCTTGTCTGTCAGAATCTCTTGTACCCTCAGACTTGCTGATCCTTTGAAAGCAATACTATATGGGATATCCGAAAAAGAAGACAAGTAGACAGTGTTACAATTTCATTTACTATTGATACAAAAATCAATTTCTAGGGTATTCATTAATGTTTGTCAGGGGAGGACGGGGAGGGAGGAGGTGAAACAGAAAGAGATAAACATACAAGGGAAAACCAGAAGTTGATGCTAGCTAGTTTACATACCAGCTCTGGAATGCCAGTCTGTAAGGGAAATTTCTGTTATCAGTACTTGCGAAAGCAGAGCTATGTGGGACCTGAATATATTTCCAACAAACAGCTCTTGTTATGAACCAGATAAAGTCTGTTTGTTCACCACTCCTAAATCCAGCCTGTTCTGCTGCAAGAGCAGTGTAAGCAAAACCATGGTTTCAGGCCCTCTGAGCTCAGCAGTTAAAAGTCACAAGGGTCACTAGGATTCTAATTTCTGAAGGAATATTGATATCAGGTTTTTTAGTCCGTCCTCCCCAAAGAGCTCAGAACGGCTTACAAATCAAGTACTCAAGCATTTTCTCTATCTGTCCCGGTGGGCTCACAGTCTATCTAATGTACCTGGGGGGAGGATTAAGTGACTTTGCCCAGAGTCACAAGGAGCAGCGCAGGATTTGAACCTACAGCCTCAGGGGTGCTGAGGCTCTAGTTCTAACCACTATGCCAGTGTGGGATGGTCAGAAACTGGACTATCCCCAAATCTCCAGCCTGCAACTGGGAAACTTGACATCTTTGTAGAGGTGTCTATTGAAAATGACTTGAGAGGAGTGGAGGTGTACTTGTACAAAGGCATTAGATTAGATAAAGACAGGTTGTTCACCCTCTCCAAGGTAGGGAGAACGAGAGGGCACTCTCTAAAGTTAAAAGGGGATAGATTCCGTACAAATGTAAGGAAGTTCTTCTTCACCCGGAGAGTGGTGGAAAACTGAAACGCTCTTCCAGAGATTGTTATAGTTGAAAACTCCCTCCAGGGGTTCAAGACAAAGTTAGACAAGTTCCTGCTGAACCGGATCGTACGCAGGTAGGGCTGGTCTCAGTTAGGGCACTGTTCTTTAACCTAGGGGCCGCCACGGGAGCGGACTGCTGGGTACGATAGACCACTGGTCTGACCCAGCAGCTGCAATTCTTATGTTCTTATAGATGGCTTTTTTCTTAAGGAAGAGTGCCCAAATGTGTTTCAGAAAAAAAGAAAGAAGCAAGATTGGGAGACAAGGGAACAGAGCACAGACCGTGGAGAAAGGGCCATTGGAGGAAAACACCGAGGGAGAGCACCAGCACAAATTTGGTCAATACTTTGCACAATCTTTCTGAATTTTTATGCTGTTAATGAACAGATGAACTTGTACATAGAATTACATTGACCATGCAGTAAATTAATATCTCTTTTTGCTGAATTCATTGGGTGTGGTCATGTGTAAGGGAGTGCTAAGAAAAGAAATCATACTCTAATATAGGGTCTTGAAGATATATTCTTTACCTCCACCACCACCCTTCAGGCTCTTCCAGCACCTGAGTATAAAAATACTCAAGAGGAGGAGCACAAAAAGGAAGACCAGACGAAAATGAAAGAAGCCAAGGCAAAAGCGCAGATGGAAGAGCAAATGGCGAGAAATATTAAAAAGGGAGACAAAAATTTTTGTGAAAGAAGGAAGATAAAAAAATGGAATTTTAAGACTGATAGAAGCTAGGAACTGTTATTTGGAAACTGTTGAGGAAAAAGCAAATGTGCTAAACAAATACTTCTGTTCGTGTTTACAGAAGAAAATCCTGGAGAAGGATCACAATTGGCTGGCAAAATTGCACATGAGAATGGCATGGATACCACACCATTCACAGAAGTAACTGTTTATGAACAACTTTAAAAATTGAAGGAGGACAAAGCCTGGGACTGGATGGCATCCAGAAGGAGCTCAGAGAGATTCTGGTGGTTCTACTTAAAGATTTGTTTAATAAATTCCTGGAGACAGGAGTGGTTCCATGGGATTGGAGAAGAGTGGATGCAGTTCCTCTTCACATAAGGTCGCAGAGATGAAGCAGGAAACTACAGGCCTATGAGGGATAGCGAAATTTTTAGAATCAAATGGTTACAAGATCTGAGACAACATAGCTTTACTAAAGGTAAATCATGCCAAATGAATCTGATTGAATTTTTTGACTGGGATAACCAGAGAATTAGATCAAGTAAGTGTGGTAGACATAATTTACTTAGATTTTAGCAAAGCTTTCGACACAGTTCATCATAAGAGGCTCTTGAACAAACTTGACCAGCTGAACTTAGGACCCAAAGCGGTGAACTGGATTATAAACTGGTTGATGGACAGACGCCAGAGGATGTTGGTTAATGGAATTCGCTCGGAGGAAGGAAAGGTGAGCAGTGGAGTGCCACAAGGATCAGTGTTGGGGCCAATTCTGTTCAATATATTTGTGAGTGACATTGCTGAAGGGTTAGAAGGTAAGGTTGCCTTTTTGCAGATGATACCAAGATTGGTAACAGAGCAGACACTGCAGAGCAAGTGGAAAACATGAAAAAGAATCTACAAAAGTTAGAAGAATGGTCTAGTGTTTGGCAACTAAAATTCAATGTGAAGAAGTACAGAGTGATGCACTTGAGGAGTAGAAATCTGAGGGAACCATATGTGCTGAGAGGTGAGAGACTGATGTGCACAGGTGGGGAGATGGGGATAGTGTCTGAGGATCTGAAGTAGTGCTGCCAGATTCACCGATTCACTTTCTAAAAAAAATCAGACTCACCAAGTCAGTGTCCTGACATACCTCCAGGACTCCTAAGTAGCAACCATGGTGGTGGTGATCGGCTTGGCACTTGGCAGAGGCAATGTGGTGAACAGGCTTCTCATGGCCTGCCCCGCCGGAACCTTCCATCTGCCACATCACTGATGACATCACTGATAACATGGCAGAGGGAAGTCCTGGCAGATAGGCCGCGAGAAGTCTGTTCACCTTGCTGCCAAGACAGTCACCGCCACCGCTGCTGCTACTTTAGGTGGCCCAAAATGGGGTTGGTCTGGAGGTGCTTCACAGGAGAATAGATGGGATGGAAAGCTGCTGCACAGGGGGATGAGAGGGATGAAAAGCTGCAGAACAGGGGGATGGGAGGGAGGAAAGCTGCTACACAGGAGGATAGGAGGGATGGAAAGCTGCTGCACATGGGGGGAAGAGAGGAAGGATTGGTGGAGATGGGATGGAAGAAAGAAAGGGAGAGATGCAACAGAAGTAGAAAGGGGTGAGAGGGAGATATCCTGCAAATGGTGGAGGGGAGGGAGACATGTATGGAGAAGAGAGAGGGAGAAATGTTGGATATATGGTAGAGGGCAGGGAGAGATGGTGTACATGATAATGGAGGGGAGGAAGGGAGAGTTGCTGCATGGAAAGGAATGGAGAGGTTTGACCCAGGGCACAAGGCAGGGAGAGAGAGAGAGAGAGAGAGAGAAAGATGGTAGATAGTGGGAAAGAAATGTCGGATATGGCAGTGGAAGGGAAGGCCAAACAAGTTTTGGGAAAATATTTTTTAACCACCTGGTGCAACAAACCCCTTCAAGTCAAACCATGCAATATCAGTGGAAGGGAAGGTACAGAAATGGAATATGGATAGTGAGCAAGGAGAAAGAAGAAAACATCAAATGAGCAGGAGACCCTGGCAAGCGAGTTAACAGAAGACAAACAGAAACCAGAGCCTGGGACCAACATGATTTGAATTAAAAAATGACCAGACTAGAAAAGTAGAAAAATAATTTTATTTTCTATATAATTACAATGTCAGATTTGAAATGTGTATCCTGCCAGAGCTGATGTCAGACAGCGAGCGTGAGCTAGGACCTAACAGAGAGAGGAAAAGTCTTTTTTGTTTATTTTGTTTGCACTATAGCGCCGGCATGGGCAAAGGGGGCTGGGGTGGGTGAAGAGGTTACAAAATAAACCAAAGCCAGGATGTTTGAAAAAAATAAAACATCCTATTGGGTGGGAAAAGTGAATCAAATCAAATTGAAAAATCAATTCAATAGGCCAAATCGAATCGAAATTTTTTCCTTGAATCGGGCAGCACTAATCTGAAGGCAATGAAACAATGTAACAAGGCAGTGGCTGTAGCCAGAAGGATGCTGAGATAGAAAGAGGCATAACTAGCAGAAGAAAGGAGGTGTTGCTGCCCATGTACAGGTCATTGGTGAGGCCTCACCTGGGGTACTGTGTTCAGTTTTGGAGGCTGTATCTGGCTAAGGATGTACAGTACACCCCCACAAATTTTCAGGGGTAATGTTCTTGGAGTGACTGTGAATTATAAAAAACCGTGAATATTGGATGTGGTACAAAAATGCCTATATTTATATTTTAAACCCTAAATATGCCAACCAAAACAAATTAAAATAGAGTAAAATGTACATGTACTCACCAATAATGATGAAGATATGCGCAGCAAAGCAGAGGATTTACAGCTCCTCGGGTCATCAAAAAAATTGTGGAGAGAAAAACCACGAACGACTGGGGCTGCAAATTCTGAACCGCAACTTTGCGGAAGTATACTGTATAAAGACTTGAAGCGGTCCAGAGAAAAGCAATGAAAATGGTAGTTTTGCGCCAAAAGATGCACAAGAAGGGATTGGAAGACCTACAAGGGATTCCAGGGGAGTGTCACAGGAGATGGCCACAGGAGGAGGGGTTAATCACTGGTTTTGAGTTCCCTACAGTTTAAGGCTGGAAGAGATAAACAACCCTATGGTGTAGATTCCATAGGTAAAAAACCAAATCCAAGGAGGAAAACAAGGTTCAACTGTCTGCAGTGAAAAACAATCCAGAACAAACAAAGCAAAAAACTGCAGACCTTGTACACGATGCAGGCAGGCTTTATTATGACAAGTAAATTTTAGGTTAAAAACCTTTTACCAGGTGAGGGACCCTGCATCGTGTACAAGGTCTGCAGTTTTTTGCTTTGCTTTGTTTGTTGTAGATTCCATAGGTATTGTACAAGAATTGAGATTGTGGGGTGGCAAGACTTAGGAGTAATGTTAGGAAATTATTTTTCATAGAGAGGGAGGTAGATGGTCGGAATGCTCTCTCAAGGGAGGTGATGGAGATGAAGATAGTGACGGAATTAAAAAAAGGCATAGGAAGAAACAGAAGATCTCTAATTAGAAAATGAGTGATATAAAACAAACTAAGGCCAGTTCTTGGCAATCCTGCATGGTCTGTGTTCCATATATGGTGATTTGGTTTAGGATGAGCTGATGAGGGCTTTGATAGAAGCTCCAACGACAGGATGGTTAGGATAGGCTGGAGTGGGCTTCAATTGCAACTTGAGCAGTGGGAATCTAAAGACCGTACCAGGTCTTCAATGGTCTATTGCCCAGAAATATTAAAGAAAAGACAATTTAACCATGAATATACTGTATAATGAGTGTGACTATTGGGCAGACTGGATGGTCTGTTCAGGTCTTTATTTGCTGTCATTTATTATATTCCAAATAAAGTTCTTTCTATTCCCAAAAATTGCCTTTAAGCCAAGGATTCACTCAGGACCCCCAACATATATGGATAAAGCATCCATCTTGAAAATGAAACCTTTTATACAATATTTTAATGTGATTCAGCATTTGTGGGAGACTTGGCATATTATAATTCTTGTAAGAACATCATCACAGCTACAGTCAGAAACTACTTTCCCCAAACTGCTCTATGGTTGAAAATCATTTACAGATACCACATTAGAAAAAGTAATTCAAGAAAGCAACACTATTTACAACAAGAGCATGTTTCTAAAATTGTACTGTAATGACTACAGTAATTTTTTAACAATAAAATTAAAGCCTGTTGGAGTCTCTTTAAAGTCTGTTGGTCTGTTAATGTTGAACTGAAGATAACTGCTAATTCTCAGCCAATGGTATGAATCACAGCTTTTATGGGCACATGATGTACTGCGGGAGCTTTGCCTGAGATTATGAAAACCCTCCCATCTGTCATTAAGAGATGACATACTGTAACTGCATATTCTCCCTGCTCCTTTTGGAAATTAAGCTGAATTACTTATTAAGGTTGTGGCAGGGCACTGCCAGAAGGGCTGGAAGCAAATAGCTTGAAGAACAGGAAGAGAGGCAAATGGAGGGAATACAGGACTGAGGGATAAGAACCATGAGACAAAGGTCAAGAGTGGAAGTATTGTAATAGGTTCAGCCGGGGGCAAGATCAGTTTCCCAAGAAGAGAACAGAGCCGCCTTGCTCTGTGACAGCTAGTCCCAATCCATTCCCAACATAGCTTGTCAATAGGGTAGCACGGGGAAGTCAGTCTGCTCGGCACAGAAGGTAAAGCTAAGTACAGCAGCTGGCAGGAAGTGGAGGGGGAGGGGATGGAGGTCTTGGGTTAGGAAATATCATATGGCAACAACACTACAGGGTGGAAAAAAAAAGAGCAATGGAAACCATTGCTATGGTAACACTAAATCCTACTGACCCTGGTCTCTTTTACAAATATTTTCACTAGGACACAGGCTATGATACACAAAAGCCCTGTTCTATATTTGTCATAGTAATTTTGTTCTGTGCTTTGATTAGAACGATAATGTCATGCTTTAATCTTAGCTTTTGATAAGTATCTGTTCCTAGATGTTTCTAATGTGGTAACATTGTAAGATGGTTCCTAAATAATGATTATGTTTGATGAGTGTGTTAATAGTTCCTGCACTTTGTCCTGGAAATGACTGAAAAGGAAGGTCAATAGTTAGCTGAATGACTACATAATTTGTACTGTTTGTATCTTATCCAATTGTTATGAACCGCTTAGAACTATCGACTATGGCGGTATATAAAAATAAATTTATTATTATTACATATTGTTAATTCTAAATAAAAGCTGCATATATTTTGATTGTTGGAGTTATTACAGATGGTGTAGAATCAAAGGAGGAGGGGGCACTGATGGCAGGAGGACTTATTTACAGATGGCTTGCAGGTGTCCGAGAAGCAGCACTGGCACTTTGGTAGAGTTAACTAAATATAATAAAGGTACAATCGTATTCTATACAGAACAATCTCAATTTAATGTACGTTGTAGATAGTTAAAGCAGGGGTTCATTCACTCACAGCATCACAAAAAACAGGACAATTAACAAAATAATAAATGAACAAAGAAAAATAAACGGAGAAAAATAAACCTCAATTGTGGGTCGCCAGGACTACACAAGTGCCAAAGCTCACCACCTCATCACGGGTTTATAAAAAAACTCCGTACAGTTATAAATTACTTTCATACTGTGATATCTCTTTAGAAGAATGATTTTCAAAGGATTCTCCAAGGATTTGAAATTTAAACGTCCTGTGATTTTCTATTAGTAGGTGAGACAGCCCCAAGCTAACTAAATATATGGCAATCAGCTACAGCTGTGAATACATTCTGAACAACGTTTAGTAGCGTGGCTAAACACTATTGCAACTTAGCGTGTATAAGAGTCAAACACTCATCTGAAGAAACATCTTCGTCCCGATAGATAAGATCTTCTATTTCGCCTGCAAGCAGGCTACTTCAGGGGATTCTTTCACAATGTTGTCTCCACGCTGTCAGCTGTATAACGGGCGGTCAGGCTCTCTCAAAATGGCTCTCAGACCGAGATACGCGCCCGACTCGTTTAAAAACTAGATCGAGTCGGGCGTCATGACGTCATCGCACTCACGCGCGAAGGGTCAAAGATCAAACATCACTTTTTCACACACCATGCTCACTTCACGTAAGTAAACCTCATCTTTATAGAAAAGGTTGCCACTCATGTTCTGAATTTAAACCTAATGGTTCTATAGAGTGGAGGCGATCTATCCATTGTTGTTCCTTCTGCCATAAAAGCTTTCTCATGTCTCCTCGTCTCATTGAAGGGATTACTTTCTCCACCACCCAGCATTTCAGGCTTACAAACTCGTGTTTCAGATTTACACAGTGAGCCACTATTGGAGCTGTCATTTTACATGTGTTTACGCAACTTTTGTGCTCTGTTATTCTAATAGTTAAATTGCGTGATGTTTGGCCCACATAGAATAATTCACATGGGCATTGTATTATATAAATCACATTTGCTGTCTGACAGGTGGAAGTATGTTTAAGAATGTAATTTTTCCCATCAACAGGATTAATGAAATTTGAGATAGTGGACATGACTTTACAATTCGTACAATGACCACATGGGCTGTGTCCTAGAATAGATTCTGATCTCACATCTGTAAATTTTTCTTTAGATGTATGGCATAGCCAGTCATTCAAATTCCTATTTCTGGCCTGAGGAAAGATAAATCTTTTATTAGCAAAACATGGAAGTGTTTTGAGTAGTGGAAGATGTTTTTTGTATTTTTTAATAATCTGTGGAGAGGCGCATGTCTGTTTGATAATACATGGAATTATTTCAGATTGTTCTTCATCCTCCCGAGTTTTGTTATAGTCCAGTAATGTCTCTCTGGGATTACATAGCGCTCTTTTCTTTGCTTTCTTAATTATAGATGTTGGATAATTTCTAGATTTTAATCTTTGCTCTAGTATCTTTGCTTCTTGGAGGAACTTTTCCTTACTGTTACAAATTCTCCTATATCTTAGGAATTGAGCAAAAGGAATACTGGTTTTCAGGTGTACAGGATGCATACTGTCAAATCTCAACAGCGTATTTCTATCCGTTGGTTTTCGAAATACCAATGTTGTTAAGCGGATTCCATCAAGTTCTATCCATACATCCAAAAAGCTTATTTTAGTTTTACTAGATGACATAGTAAATTTGATAGATTCATGGCACCGATTAAGTTCTAAAGCAAATTCTTCAAGTTGAACTTGAGTTCCAAGCCATATCACAAACACGTCATCTATAAAACGCCACCATTTCAATACAAATTGAAATCCTACCAATTTATAGATGAAAGTCTCTTCAAACCATGCCATGTATAAATTGGCTATGGTTGGAGCGAACGATGCACCCATAGCTATACCGGAAAGTTGTTTAAAGATTTCCCCATTAAAAATAAAATAATTATTTTTCAAGGCTATAGCACTGAGCTCTTTCAAAAAAAGTGCAACACCTCTCTCAGAGTTGTATTGTTTATTCCATAGATTACCTAGGACTTGAAGAGCTTCATCTTGGGGTATGCTCGTATATAACGAGCATACGTCAAAAGTTACTAAAGTGCAATTTTGTAATGTATCAGGTTCGATCTCATTAAGCATTTTAAGAAACTGTGTAGTATCTTGAATATATGACTTTGGTAGAGTTACCATATTTGTGAAATAATAAAAAAAGGACACATGGCTCCGCCCCCATCCCCACCCCTCTCCTAGGCAGCTTCCAATGCAGGGCTACTCAGGTGAGGTGCATGCTGTTGGCTGTGCTAGTCCTCTGCCTCCCCTTACAGCACAGCCTCATCCCAGACAGCCTCCCATTCTTCTATAATGCTACAGTCCTTGAATGAACAAACAACAGAACCCCCCCCCCCCCCCTCCCGGGCCCCAACTGGCAACGCTTGCAGCCAGATCTGGTGCAGAATACTGGGTGTCCTAAACAAATCTTCAGATGTAAGTCTGCACCCCCCAACCCTCTTTATTTTTCAGGTTTACAGCTGAAAATGTATTTAGGACATCCAATACTAGCTCTAGCTCCCGCCCTCAAGAAAACATATGGGAAGTGTGCGGTGCAGTGGTTGGAGCTATAGCCTCAACACCCTGAAGTTGTAGGTTCAAATCCCTCACTGATCCTTGTGAACCTGGGCAAGTCACTTAATTCCTCATTGCCCTAGGTACATTAGCGGTGAAGTTTCAAGTTTATTAAAATTTTGAAAAAACACCAATCATGAATTCCAAGTGTTGTACATTAAAAAAAGGGGAAACAATTAAAAGACAGATTAAAATAACAATTGCTAATGCACAGAAACATAATACCTACAGACTTCACATACAATAAAACAAAATGAAAAAAATGAAAATAGGGAGAACTACAATATTTAAAGTAAAGGAGAACAAATAAGGTCCTCAATCTTCCTTTTTTACTGCATCTTCCTTTAGCTTTCCATCTAGTTCTCTTTTCTCAGCATCCCTTCTGTCTCTCTCTCTCTAGCATCCCCCACCCCATATTCAGCATCTCTTCACTTTCTTAGTCTCTTCCACCCATCACCTCTTTGTCTACTTAGGTAGGGTCTGGATTTTCCCGGGCATGGCCTCTTTTTAGAGGACATGTCTGGGCATCCGGACGGCTTTACAAAACCCGGCACTTTGTCACGTGCATGCGTGTGATGTCATCACATTGCATCTGCGCATGCACAGATGCCCTCCTGACGAGAATAGGTTGAGGGGGTGGGGCTTGGGGGCGAGACTGAGGTAGAATGGAGCGTGACTTGGGTGTAACGGGACAAGAATGGTTGGAACTAGGCAGGCCTAGGGTGGGGCTCTGGGTCCGGATTTTACAGGAGTAAAATCTGGTAACCCTATACTTAGGCCCCTCACCCCATGTCTAGCAACCTCTCAATCACTATAGGCCCTTCATGTCCAGCATCCCCTCTTTGTGCTCTAAGTCACTCTTCTGTATTAACTGCATGTTGTGCTAGGACAGGGGTGCCCAAAACATTGATCGTGATCTATCAGTCGATCGCAAAGGCAACGCCGGTAGATTGCAGAGCCAATGTTCTCCCTAGCATTGCCCCGGTCACTGTCTCACTTTTAAAGTACTGAAATTACGGCAGTCTTCAGAGTGAACATAGCAGCTGCCGTCAGCTTCTGTAGCACGTTCCCTCTGCCGCTGCCCTGCCCCCGATGTCAGAGGAGGTGCAGGACCACGGCAGAGGGAACGTGCTACAGAAGCCGATGGCAGCCTCCTATGTTCGCTCTGCAGGCTGCTGTAATGAACTTTCAACTGTGGTAGACCCAGAGGGAAGAACGGAGGTGAGGGATCCAGTCTAAGGGAAGCAGCTCGATGATCCAGTCTGAGGGAAACAGCGGAGGTGAGGGAAGCAGTGGAGATAAGGCCCCGCACGTCGGGGTAAAAATGTGCCTGTCTTGAGGGCCCCGGCGGGAGTTGCCTTAGAAATGCTGGATCGGGGGGGAGGGAGAGAAGAGACAAACGGACCTTGAGGAGGGGCGGGAAAGAAGCCTTGAACCAAAAGGGAGTGGGAAGACAAGGCAGATAAGGCAGATCCTGGACTACTAGAGGGGTTAGAACACTCTGAACTGAGGAGATGCCAGGCCCTGGGGAGGGGAAGACAAAGAGAGTGAGCGAGACAAAGACCTGGATCAAAGGTGGGAGGACTCAAAATGTTAGCAGAAAGAAGATAGAGAGAGGGAGAAACCTGAAACAAAGGGGAGGCAGAAGAGAGGGGGCAGATGTTGGACTATGGGAGGTGCAGACAGAAGAGACAGAGGGGGAGAGCCACTGAGGAATAACAGAGACATGGAAGATCATAACAGAGGAGGGAGAGAGAGGGAGACATGTTGCCAGTAAGGGGTGAAGGAGGGAGAAAGAAAAGCTGGACTCCTGGAAGGACAGACATGTTGGTTGGGGAATGGAACGAGGTCTGGAGGACAGAAGAGGTGCACTCGGTATATATATATATATATATATATATATATATATATATATATATATAAATATGGGGGTCTTTTACTAAGGTGCGCTAGCCGATTTAGCGTGCACTAAATTCTAATGCGTCCATAGACTTAACATGCGCGCTAGCCGATTTAGCGTGCACTAAATTCTAATGCGTCCATAGACTTAACATGCGCTAAATTGGCTAGCGCACCATAGTAAAAGAGGGGGGGGGGGTGTATGTTTAGTATTTTTATTGTTGGTAGATCATTTTGATTTGGTCATTTTAAAAGTAGCTCGCAAGCCAAAAAAGTGTGGGCACCCCTGGGCTAAACCAAATGGAATAAATGAATGAGTGAATAAATGAATGAATAGAAGGATGAATGGATAAGTGAATGAGGGAATATGAAATGAAATAAAAGTGATGTGCATATTTGTGTAGCTAAAATGAGCGGATAGCAAGTGTCCTGACGTTGGTAAATGACATTTTGAGAATAATAAACATTTGCACTCAAAATCTCCTGTATGTCCAAGATTTTTGGTTCCACTGTTCTTGTTGCTGCGTGCATCAGAATCAACGTGTAACATTGGTTCTTTTCTTTGAGTGTTGTTTTGCTTCTTTCTTTCTCTTCTAAAATGCAGTTTAAAAAATAATAATAATATTTTCTCCACTTCATTGTGTATAGAGATCCACTTCACTTTTGAAAGCAGAATTGAAGTAGCCTGTAAACCTTTTCCAAACCTACCAAATGGATTTGAGAAATAAACTCCTTTGTTACATATAGAAGAAGAAAATAAGATCAGTATTTAGTGTCAGCTATATATTAATATGTTATCTTTGCTTTTTTTTAAAAGAAAAAAAATAGCAATTAAGCCGTAAATGAAAGTTGTGAATCTATAGTGGTTTTGCTGTGAGGCAGTGAATGAGGAAGTTGAGGCACTCTTCTGCAAGCTGGGGTATTTTTTTTTCTTTACATATTTGAGGAAACTAGAAATGTGCAAGCTTCAGTTTTCAGATCTCAATATCAGAAATGGTAAGTACTTGATTTGAATTCTTGTCTTCTTTTTTATGACAAAATTCAAATGAAATTCAAATAAACTGTAATTTGCAAAAGTATGGTTATGCAGACAAGAAATGAGTAAGTTAACTTCCCTTTATTTGCTGCAAGGAATTATGGGAAGATACATGCATGCAGAAAAAGACAGAGACCAGACCTGATCCAGCCAGGATGAAGAGTGAAAAAAAAATTACTAAAGGGATTTGGCATCAACTTTTCAGAGGATGAGTTAATTAAAGAGATCCAGTCTGCAAAGAAAGACCACTAATTTCTTCCAGCCAAAGAGACAGACAGTACTGAAAAGCCAAAATGATAAGTAACTGCCTTCCTGTAACAATTACAGCCTGTGGCAGAGGAAAAGGAAAAACTCACGGGATGCCAGTGGCGTACCTAGCATATGTGACACCCGGGGCCCATCATTTTTTGACCCCCCCCCCCATCTATATGAAAAATATGATTTTTAGTAACAATCCACATATCGCACAACAAGAGTGTACCTAGGAAAAGGCAGCATCTTAAACACTGCAGTGAGCACTAGAACACCAACACATACATTGTAAAACTAAACAAACCAGATCCTGCACAGTCAATTAATCCTGTAGTCGATGCTATCAGAAAGCCATTAACCTTTCATACACACAGACAGATACACCCTTGCCCAATATGGAATAATCACAAACTAAAAATAAAGGGGAGCAGCTTACTGGACTGGAGGAGAGTTGTGGGGTGTCCCGTTGCTGGTCCCGGACTGTACAGCGGCGGCTTTTCTTCTCTGCTTTGGCGGCGCATACAGGCACTTACAGAGACGGACCCCTGACGTCACTGGGTCCGTCTCCGACAGCATTAAAAGCACCCGCTGCTGCGGTTGCGGCCGCAGCCGCGCGGCCGAAGGGGCGTGCCCTAAGGGGCACGCAAGGCCCCTTGGGAGCCCCTTAGGAGCCACGAGGAGTCCGGGAGCCGGTAGTAGGCAATTTCATTTGGGGTACATAGACCCGGATCGGATCCTGCTCCCTATTACTGGATCTAAGATGTTTTTTCCTTGTCTGCTACAGTGAGGTCGGCGTTGAAGTTCTTCTTTCTTTCTTTTTCTAATAATGCCGAAAAGACGAGGAAGGAACACCGGAGGAGCCTCCCGGCGACCCTTAACTCCAGTGGTCACTATTGATGATTTTCTCCGACGTCTACAGCGGGAACAAGAAGGGTCGGGAGCTAGCTCGTTGGAGATACCCCCGGAGAGTAGTGCGGTGGATTCCCCTGAGCATGATGTCACTCTTAGCCCCGACGTTAGGACGCCACCCCTCCAACCGACGCCGCAAGCTGCCAGCTCCCCACGGGACCAGAATTCACCTGAGGAGGTGGTTACTTCTTTGTCCACAGAGGCTAGTATGGAGGGCTCGCTGAATATGACAACGGGACTTGCGACCGGGACAACAGAGGTTGGAGGACTACAAGACGTCACTGAGATAAAGCTAATTTCAGAACATTTAGATACTACACCATTACAACTTTTCTCACCTACGAAACCTCCTACAGACACACTCGAAGCATTATGGGACTTGGTAGTGAATCTAGGGAATTCCTTAAATCCTCAAATAAAAAGTTTGGATAAAGAATTAAAAGAACAAAAGGAAGAAATAAAAGTTTTAAAGCAGGACATATTACAATTTAAAACTGAGACACAAAATACAAATAAGGAGCTAACGTTACTGAAACAAAATCAAGATATGTTGGTTAAAGATAATATATTACTCAGGAAGAAGTTGGAAATGCAGGAGAATAATGGTCGAATAAATAATTTGAGATTTATAAATTTTCCAAGAATCCTGTCAACTTCTCCCAGAGAAATGGTGAACAGATATTTTATGGAAATTTTGGAAATTCCTGAAAACTCCTTACCTCCTCTTACAAGAGTGTATTACTTACCTGCTAAGCCCCAATCCAAAGAAGAAGAAAAAATTGAGGAACTCCGGGAGAGGTCATTGGACATTTCGGCTATATTGGAACAATCAGATAGAGAAATGGCTGTTCCAGCTACTCTCTTGTTGTCTGTTGCTTTGGCTCCAGACAAGGATTGGATATTAAAACTTTTCTTCAAAAATAGATCCAAAGACTTCCTGGGGCAGCATATTCAGATTTTTCCTGATGTCTCTAGGGAGACTCAGAAAAGAAGGAAATAATTTTTAATTCTAAAACCTGGAGTGACTCAAATAGGGGGTATTTTCTTTTTGAGATATCCATGTAAATGTGTAGTTAGATATTTATCATTGAAGTATATATTCACAGAGCCATCTCAACTGATTAATTTTCTCTCAATGAAACGTCTAGAAAAAGGAATAACAACATAAAACGTCTATGGAAAGTTAGTTCCCTGCACTTTAGTCAGATAAGGATTTTTCTTATTTAATTAATTTGAATTATATAAGTTCTACTCTCAATGATGGATCCAATAATATTGAGGACTAGTGTGAGATCAGCTAGATTAAGTATTTCCTTGTAGTAATATTAATTATGGAATTTTAGTTTAATATGTTGTTTGGTCTCACTTTGCTGTACAAGATGTATATGCTTGGAAATATTGTAAAATTTTATAAATAAATAATTAAAAAAAATAAAAATAAAAATATGTAGACAAAAGTTAAACTGAACTGTCAAGAAACCAGACTCTGTATACAATGCAACACCACAAAAACAGTAATACCTGTCCTCTAATACTGTGCAAAATATAAAGACAGTAGATGTAAATTTGGAAAAAACTGATACATAACAATCACCACTCTACAAATTAACAAATAAAAATAAAACAAATAATGAGAAATAAGAAAATACCATTTTATTGGACTAATCCCCGTAAGCTCGGTCCTCATCCCCACAAACCACCTGATTCCATCCACAAGTCTTGAATTGTTTTATATTGAACTTATTATATTAAAGTATAAAAAGAAACAATATTCTGTACAATTGTCAATTTATAAATCAGCGTCTTTTCCCCACTCTCTGTTCCCCATTTCCCTTCAGCATCCTCAGCCCACTCTCTCTCCACTTTTCTTCAGCGCACGCACATAAAAACAAGCAAGTAATTTTATATCATTTTCATTCTATTCATTCATAGAAATTAAAGTCTAAATAATGCTAGTCACATAACAAAACATGATTTTACAAAAATAATTCCCTGCACAATCAGGCCTGCAAGGATTACTAGATGTCTTTCAGCAGCTCCCCTCCCTCCCCCCCTTACCTTTGTGGCCAAGTCAAAATGATCTACCAACAATAACATTTTAAAAACACAAAGCACACTGTACGCAGAGAAAATGTTAATTATCATTTATATTCTGCGGGTTTTTAAAGAGGTCAAGGCAGATGACTTTATGCAATGTCACCTCAGTAACAACTATACAAAAATAGACAAATATACTCCTTCCCTTTTTACTAAACCGCGATAGAGATTTTTAGCGCAGGGAGCTGCGCTGAATGCCCCACGCTGCTCTCGACGCTCATAGGCTCCCTGCGCTAAAAACTGCTATTGCAGTTTAGTAAAAGGGGCCCATAGTGCAAAATATAGACAGCATATATAAATTCTCAAAACGGACACATTTTGATCACTAAATTGAAAATAAAATCATTTTTCCTACCTTTGTTTGGTAATTTCATCAGTCTCTGGTTGCACTTTATTCTTCTGACTGTGCATCCAATATTTCTTCCCTTCTTTCAGCCTCCTGTATGCTTCCTCTCCTCCAGACCTCATTCCCTCCCACAACTTTTTCTTCGTTTCATACTGTCCCCTTCTTTCTTTCTCTCTCCATTCCCCCTTTCTTTCTGTATGTCTGTCTTTCTCTCTCTCTCTCCGTGCCCCATTTCTTTCACCCTGCCCCCTTCTTTCTCTCTCCATGCCCCCTTTCTTTCTGTATGTCTGTCTTTCTCTCTCTCTCTCCGTGCCCCATTGCTTTCTTTCTTTCACCCTGCCCCCTTCTTTCTCTCTCCATGCCCCCTTTCTTTCTCTATGTCTGTCTTTCTCTTTCTCTCCCCATGCCCCATTTTTTTCTTTCTTTTACCCTGCCCCCTTTCTTTCTTTCTGGATCCCTGTTCCCCCCCTTTCTTTCTTTCTGGATTCCTGCCCCCCCCCTTCTTTCTTTCTGGTTCCCTGTCTCCCCACCTTTCTTTCTTTCTCCCTGCCCTCCCCCATGCCACCGCCGCCACCACCATCATGCTTCCACCACCGCCGGGGAAAGGCTGCCACTGGCCATCGGAAACAGGCTGGCGCCGAATTCACCCTGCTTCGTTTCCCGCGGGCCGACCAACTCTGGCTGTCTGATGTCAATTCTAACGTCGGAGAGGACGTTCCGGCCAGCCAGGCAGCGATTGGCTGGCCCAAAACGTCCTCTCCGACGTCAGAATTGACGTCGGACGGCTATAGTTGGTCGGCCCGCGGGAAACGAAGCAGGGCGAATTCGGAGGGAGGGAGAACTGGCGCCGGCTTCTTTCTGATGACGGCAATGGCAGGCCAACTGTGCACCCCCTTGGGCCCGTGCACCCGGGGCAGACCTCCCCCCACGCCCCCCCCCCCTAGGTACACCACTGCGGGATGCAATAAGAAAAGTTATTACGATTGTCTTGGAGATTGTCCTAATTCCTCAAGTGGTAAAAATGTAAAATAAAATCTATTCAGAACTACAAAGAGTCCCCAACAACCTGGACAGTTCTGAATTTCTAATCACCCTGTCCCTATGAGACTTGCAGCACTGATTTCAATGGGCAGGATCATGCACTACAAATCCCATACTGCTTTGGGATATAAGTTCAAAACCAGAACTGTATCATAATCTCCAGTCTGGAACTGGGTCACTTGACGTCTCTGGGATAACCTGAAGATACTGAGAGTCCTCAGAATACAGTGCATCAAACAGGACAAAGCTACCGGCACATGTTAGCACACTGAGCACGTTCAACTAATGCAGTTATGTATGAAATGATTGCATAGGTGAGAAGATGAGGACAGTTGAATAAACTGGAGTTAACACAATATGCAAATAGCACTAATACACAAGGACATTTCATACAGTAGCATAGGAGATGATGACAGATAAAGAACAAATTGCCCATCTAGTCTGCCTAGTAAGGTAGTCAGGACTGTAACTACCACTCAGGTTACCCCCAATCCACGCCATGCCTTCTTAGATAAAGGCAAAGGTAACCCCCATATGCAAGTACCAAGTTGAACAATTTATGGGGCTGCCACTTGCAGGGCCGCCATCAGAATTTTCTGGGCCCCTTACTGAGCAATCCTATTGGGCCCCCCAAGCACCCCTTCCCTCCCCCCCCCGACACCCCTTCCCCCTTCTTCCATGGGCCGAATACACACATACTTTTCTGCTAATACTCCACCTAAGCCAGTCCTGTAAAATCTTCTCACGTCCATTGGGTGATTTGGCATAGAGGAGATATTCATAAAAAGAACGTCCGTCAAGATCTTTACTCATAGACTGTGCCATTTGCTTTAAATAATCTTCCATCATTAATCCAAATTGCACAATTCTTTCTCTGTCTTTGTCCTGAATGGCATCTGGCCACATTGCTGGATCCTTCCAGTCAACAAATTTATGAGCAGGCGCGGAGAACGCATTTTTAAACAAATGTAGTTTATCCTTGTACTCCTTATGTAATTTTAATCATCTATGGATAAGTTTGTATGTTTATTGTTCAAATGGTTTTATTTATTTCCCCAAATTTATTTTTGTTATACGCATTGAAAATATTTGATATTGCGTTTAAATCAAAATCTCAATAAACTTGAAACTTGAAATGAGTGCCCGTGAGATTGTGGGAGGGTTAAATACTCAAAACTTAGAAGAATAACAATTTACTTAAAGTTTTTGCTACGCCAGCTTTCTGGTATCTTTACATACAGTGGCGTACGTAGCATATGTAACACCCGGGGCCCATCATTTTTTGGCACCCCCCCATCTGTAAGAAAAACATGATTTTTAGTAACAAACCACACGTCACACATGAGTACCTAGGAAAAGGCAGCATCTTACATATTGCAGTGAGCAGTACATCAATACACCCATTGTAAAACTAAACAAGCCAGACCAGCACAGATCAATCCTACACCGTCAATCCTAACAGAAAACCATATCTTTCGAACACACAGAACACAGAAAACACCTTCGCCTAGTATGGAATATGTCATCACAAACTAACCCCTCACTCTTTTACAAAACTGTAGTGTGGATTTTAGCCACAGTGGTAACAGCCCTGACGCTCATAGAATTCTGAGCATCAGAGCTGCTACCACCACGGCTGTTGCTAAAAAACGCTCCACAGTTTTGTAAAAGGGGGGATAAAATAGAAATACACAGTTTCAACGCTCTAACTCAGAGGTGCCCAAACTTTTTGAGCTTGTGAGCTACTTTAAAATGACCAAGTCAAAATGATCTACCAACAATAAAATTAAAAAACACAATGTTAATTATCATCCCTATTCTGGGTTTTTTTCAGAGGTCAAGGCAGATGACTCTATGCATTGTCACCTCAGTAACAACCATACAAAAATAGACAAATATACCCTCCATCCTTTTTATTAAACCACAAAAGCAGTTTTTAGCGCAGGGAGCTGCGCTGAATGCCCAGCGCTGCTCTTGACGCTCAAAGGCTCCCTGCGCTAAAAACCACTATTGCGGTTTAGTAAAAGGGGACCATATTGTAAAATATAGACAGCAGATATAAATTCAGAACTGTGCATAGTAAGTGAAGGGAAGTTTTCATCTCTGGGAATTTACCCAGTTAACTATTAAGTTATTTGGGCAAATTCCTTTGAAAACTGTGGTAATACTGCCTCCACTTTGCTAAATTTAAAATAAAATCATTTTTCCTACATTGTCTGGTGATTTCACGAGTCTCTGGTTGCACTTTCTTCTTCTGACTGTGCATCCAATCTTTCTTCCCTTCTATCAGCCTGTATGCTTTCTCTCCTCCACACCTCATTCCCTCCCCCAACTTTTTCTTCCTCTCTTCATGCCCCCTTTCTTTTTTTTTCTGTTTCTCTTCTTTCCTTCTGTTTCCCTGCCTGCCCCCTTTCTTTCTATCTCCCTGCCGTTCCCCAAGCCACTGCCACTGCCGCTGCCATCGGGGAACAGGACCCACCAATGGATAACAGGCCCCAAAGCCGACGCCGACGCATACTCTCCCTGCTTCGGGCCGATCAGTCTTCCTCTCCCCGACGTCAATTCTGCCGTCGGAGAGGAAGTTCCGCCCAGCCAGGCAGCGATTGGCTGGCCCGAACTTCCTCTCCAACTGCAGAATTGACGTCGGGGAGAGGAAGACTGATCGGCCCGATAGATTAGATCGTCAAGACAAAGTGAGTCCTGGGTGATCGACTCACTTTGCCTTAGCGAGCTACTGGCGCCCCTGCCTTAGAACACTGCCTAGGACCCTGGGGGAGCCCGGGCCCCCTGTCAGCTCCGGGCCCCTGAATGCAGGACTGGTAGTACTGCCCTGATGGCGGCCCTGGCCACTTGCATTACCATTTCTTGTCAGACCATTAGCAGGGTGGTTTGTCATTGCCTTCCCTACTCATATTTAGCCCTTGTTAAGTTGGATATTCATTTACTGACCAAACATAGATGGATAGCTGAACTGGCCAGAGGCTTACCCGAGAGAAATCTCTGGTGGGATCTGAGCTCAGGTTGTGGGTGCCACAGTCAAGTGACCCACTGATTGCACCATGAGGCCTCATTAACTTTTAGAAAACACAGCACAAACCTGTTCCTAATCTTTTATCTTTTATGCTACTTATATAGCACTGAACGGCGTATGCAGCACTGTACATTATGACATTTATAGACAGTCCCGTTATATAAGAAGTTGCAATAGTCAAGATGAGAGATGACTAAAGAGTGGATCAGAGCTTCGATAGATGTTGTTTCAAGAATAGAAGTTAAGAAGCAGATAAGACGAAGTTTGTAGAAGCAACCTTTTATGACAGAACTTACTTAATCGTGGTATGTTAAGTCTTTGTCTAGGATGACTCCTAGTAGCTTTATTTTAGATTCCATTTGTATTGGACAAGAATTGATGGAAATTTATCCGTTTATGATTTCGTTGTTTCTGATCGGGAAAAGTAAGCCACGTGATTTGGAACAAGCTGCCCGAATCCCTACGACGGGCTCCATCTCAGGCAGTGTTCAAGGCCCAGTTAAAAGCCCACCTCTTTGAGAGTGCTTTTGACTCCTAACTCCTCTTACCTTGGGTTCTGCATCCCTAACCCTATATGTCATGTCTGTATGTACAAGTTAGATTGTAAGCTCGGAATAAGAATACAATGTAACTTACAATCTAACTTGTACATACAGACATGACATATAGGGTTAGGGATGCAGAACCCAAGGTAAGAGGAGTTAGGAGTCAAAAGCACTCTCAAAGAGGTGGGCTTTTAACTGGGCCTTGAACACTGCCTGAGATGGAGCCCGTCGTAGGGATTCGGGCAGCTTGTTCCAAATCACGTGGCTTACTTTTCCCGATCAGAAACAACGAAATCATAAACGGATAAATTTCCATCAATTCTTGTCCAATACAAATGGAATCTAAAATAAAGCTACTAGGAGTCATCCTAGACAAAGACTTAACATACCACGATTAAGTAAGTTCTGTCATAAAAGGTTGCTTCTACAAACTTCGTCTTATCTGCTTCTTAACTTCTATTCTTGAAACAACATCTATCGAAGCTCTGATCCACTCTTTAGTCATCTCTCATCTTGACTATTGCAACTTCTTATATAACGGGATCATTCAAAAGGAATCATAAGAACATAAGAAGTTGCCTCTGCTGAGTCAGACCAGAGGTCCATCGCGCCCAGCAGTCCGCACCCACGGTGGCCCATCAGGCCCATGACCTGTACGGTGATCATTGTCTGAACCCTTAAATCCCCTTGGTCTCTATCTATACTCTCTCTATATCCCATCTCTACCTCTATCTGTATCCCTCAATCCCCCTATCTTTCAGGAATTTATCTAATCCTTCTTTAAAACCCTGTAGTGTACTCTGTCCTATCACAGCCTCCGGCAGTGCGGCAGAGTGTCCACTACCCTCTGAGTGAAAAAGAACTTCCTAGCATTGGTTCTAAACCTGTCCCCTTTCAGCTTCTCCGAGTGCCCCCTTGTACTTGTGGGCCCCATTAGTCTGAAGAATCTTTCTCTGTCTACCTTCTCGATACCTCTCATGATCTTGAAAGTCACTATCATGTCTCCTCTGAGTCTCCGCTTTTCCAGGGAGAAGAGCCCCAGCCTTTCTAACCTGTCTGCATATGAAAGGTTTTCCATGCCTTTTATCATTTTCGTCGCTCTTCTCTGGACCCTCTCAAGCATCGCCATATCCTTCTTGAGGTACGGTGACCAATACTGGACACAGTACTCCAGGTACTCCAGGTACTCCAGGCGCACCATCGCTCGATACAGCGGCATGATGACTTCCTTCGTCCTGGTTGTGATACCCTTCTTAATAATACCCAACATTCTATTTGCTTTCTTTGAGGCTGCTGCACATTGTGCCGTTGATTTCATTGTTGTATCCACTAGCACACCCAAGTCCTTTTCAAGGTTGCTTTCCCCTAGCACCGATCCCCCCATTTTGTAGCTGAACATCGGGTTCTTTTTCCCTATATGCATGACCTTGCATTTCTCTGTATTAAATTGCATTTGCCATTTGTTTGCCCACTCTTCCAGTTTGTTTAGGTCCCTTTGTAGGTCTTCGCATTCCTCCGCGGTCCTAACCCTGCTGCAGAGTTTGGTGTCATCTGCAAATTTTATAACTTCACACTTCGTTCCCGTTTCCAGGTCATTTATAAACACATTGAACAGCAGCGGTCCGAGCACTGACCCCTGTGGAACACCGCTCGTGACCCTCCGCCAGTCCGAGTATTGTCCCTTCACCCCAACCCTTTGTTTTCTGCCTGCCAACCAGTGTTTAATCCATCTGTATATATCCCCTTCCACCCCGTGGTTTTGCAGTTTCCTAAGTAGTCGCTCATGGGATACCTTGTCAAAGGCTTTTTGGAATCATGTCATCTGCAGCTTATCCAAAACACAGCAATCAAACTAATACACAAAGCAGGAAAATATGACCATGTCACTCCCTTTCTACGAGAAGCACATTGGTTACCCATCTCACATCACACTACATATAAAATTTTATTGCTTGCTTTTAAAATTAAACATCCACGCACACCAGCCTTTCTTGATAAACTCATTATTCCTTACTCCTCCCCACGGACCCTTAGATCAGCAGACCAGAACTTATTGACTGTCCCTCCAATCAAGGAACTGTACTACACCAGAAATATAAACTTTTCCGTAACAGCCCCAACTCTATGGAATGCCATGCCATCTCACTTTTGCCAAGAAAATTCTCTCAATAAATTAAAAACTAAACTAAAAACTTTCTTATTCCAAGACGCATTTCATAGCGCTTGACAATACCCCTTTTTAACTGCATATCGGCCCACAAAACAAACCACTTCTATGAAGTGACACCCTCTCTTGGTATATTTTCCCCTTCCCTCATACCTTCATTTACTATTTTTTTTTTACAATGTAATTATAAACTTTCCTCCCCCAAGCTCATGTACGTCATCGTCCTTGTCTACTTCATGTTTTACTTTTTTTTCTTTTTTACCCCATTTTATTTTCATGTTTTAAGTTTTGTAAACTGGCCAGGTACACGATGATGGTCGGTATATTAAAATGTAAATAAACTTGGAAACTTGAAAGCATATGGTGCAGCAAAGCGGAAGGGACGGAGTCTGAAATTGGCGACTGAAGAGAAAGGCACAGATAGGAGGGACTTACCAGCTGAGATCATTGGGGGAGATAAGTGAAGAGAGAGAGGGGCTGAGGGGCAGCTGAGTGAGTGCATTTGTAGGTCAGTAAGAGGATTTTGATTGTATTTGGAAATGGATGGGAAGCCAATGAAGTGACTTTAGGAGAGGGGTAGCGTGATTATAGAAAACAAATGAAAAACCCAATTTAAACCCCCTACCAGACCATAATCAAACTCCCTTCTCCATCAGCATTATCAATATACTAAAAGGTTACATTCTCATACAGGAAAATCTCTGCAGCAGAACAGGAGATACTTATCCCATTGTCTCATTGGAGCTGATCCAGGTGTAGTATACTAAAGTGCAGTAACCTGCGCTATCCTTAAGTCCAAAACTCCGGACTGCTCGACAATTGGATCAATTCAGATCTTCCAGATTCTCAGGCAGTACTTTTAACATTTAAATTTAAGGAATGGGTTTTAAGAAAATGCTGCAGACTCAATTGTTTGTAAGTGCATTTGTTTAGCCAATCAGGGACTTCCTTAGGCTCAGCCCTAAGGAAGTCCCTGCTTGGCTCAGGCGCCTCAGGCCCCTCCCAAGGGAGGAGCCCGAGGTGCCTGACCCACTCAGAGCCTTAGGCCCCTCCCCATGTATCACATGATGCACTGGGGTGAGGCCTAAGGCCGGCATTGCATCGTGGCCCGGGGAGGAGCAGGAGGACCTTGTAGTTCCTCCTTTTTCCTAAGACTGGTTGTCGCTGGAGCCATACAGAGCAGGAGGGACTGAGCACCCCTCCTGCTCCCAACAGGTACGGGGAGGGGGCATATGTTTTTTGGGAGGGGGCAGTTGGGAGTGGGCCCGATGGCAGGAGGCAGTTGGCATCCCTCCTGCCATATTTTTAAGCGGCGTGGTAGGGGGAGTGTTGGGTGGCAGGAGGGAGTCGGCATCCCTCCTGTCATTTGTGGGTCACGGGGGGGGGAGGTGCGTTTGTCGGGGCTGGCGTTTTTTGACAGGTCTGTCCCTGTCTTTTGGTCATTTTTTGTTTATGGGGCAGATCGTCGATACAGGATCAGAAGGTTTAGTGAATCTAGCCCAATGTCACGAAGCCCTCAGAATCTCACACAACCAAAAGGTGTCATCACAAAGTACCTATCACCTATTGGCTTTACTCTTCTCTAATGCTGTTAAAGAGAACAGTGACCAATAGAGCAATGACACCTTATTTATTCAGTTTTCTATACCATTCTCCTAGGGGAGCTCAGGACAGTTTATGTGAATTTATTCAGGTATTCAAGCATTTTCCCTTGTCTTTCCTGGTGGGCTGATAATCTATCTAATGTACCTGAGGCAATGGGGGGGAGGATTAAGTGACTTGTGCAGGGTCACAGGGAGAATGTGAACCCACAACCTCAGGGTGCTGAAGCTGTAGCTTTAACCACTCTCCGCCTTTGGGTTATTACAGCCCCTGATACAATTTTTGTAAGGGTGAAACATGGCTGTGTCGGGTTTTTAATTATTTACGTACTAATTATTTTATGTATATTGTTAATTTATACTTGATTTATATTGTGAATAGATTCCTGTGAAGTGACAGACATTTTTGATTCTGTAAGGACCTGCTTTTTTTGAAGAGGCAGCCACCATGACAGGAATAAATAGAAATTGTTCCTGCCTCCATTGCGCTCTAGACCCTTTGGGATGAGTCAGGGTCCTGGGTGTGAGCTTATTATTCAGCCTTAATACTCAGACCTCAGCTGAAACACTGCAGACCTGGGCTCCCGTATCATCAGGGAACTAGGGTGAGATTAAAAGATAACTTTCTACAAGTTACCAATTTGCCTCTGACTGCCCACAGGAAACTATTTCATCAGTCAGTCTTGCTACACATTCATGATAGTTGACCTTGTCTCCTCTTGAAAACTTGATGCAACTATGCTGTTCCTCTATGCGCACTGGATTTTATCTTTTTCTCTTTTTGACCCTCTAATCTTCCATATAATTTAGCATTTAGATTATAAAATGAATACAACATTCAGTTTTTCTCCTGTTCCTCTCGCCACTGTGGTACATATTTATCAAGCCACTGATGCACTGCTTACCTATTTCCACAAATGTCTGCAGCTTGTAGTGATCTGCACCGATAATGTTTATTTTCTATTATACATCCCTCAGACTTCACCATAATATAAATCCATGTTTAATTTTTAATTGATGTAAAAAAAAACAAAAAACATTGGGGCCAATATTGAGACCGCAGGAGGCCAGCTAACTTCTGCAATCAGCATTGATCTCCAATATTCAATGCTGGGCTGTTTCCGATGACCAACATTGAATATCAAGGTCTATCTTTGGCCGACTCAAACTTACCTGACTGAGTGAATTTTAAGTGCTGGCTGGCTACTTTATAGTGGCCAAAGATAGACCTGCTTTTTGCGTGGCCCAATTTGGTCGCTAAACTTGACTGGTCAGCACTTAAAACTGGCGAATATCACGTTATATCCAACCAAGTGTAGGCTGCTAACCACTAGTCACATGCCAGTTAAATAGTGATGAATATCGGGCCCAATTAAGTGATATTTCTATGACATAGAAATATGATGGCAGATAAAGGCCAAATGGCCCATCTAGTCTGCCCATCCACAGTAACCATTATCTCTTTCCCTCTCTGAGAGATCCCATATGTCTATCCCACGCCTTCTAGATTTCAGACACAGTCTCTGTCTCCACCACTTCTTCTGGAAGACTGTTCCACGCTAATACCATCCTTTCTGTAAAAAAGTATTTTCTTTAATTACTCCGAAGCCTATCACCTCTTAACTTCATCCTATGCCCTCTCATTCCAGAGCTTCATTTCAATTGGAAAAGACTCGACTCATGCGCATTTACGCTACGTAGGTATTTAAATGTCTCTTTCATATCTCCCCTCTCCCGCCTTTCTTCTCTAAAGTATACATATTGAGATCTTTAAGTCTGTCCTTACACGACTTATGATGAAGACCATGCATCATTTTAGTAGCCTTCCTCTGGACCGATTCCATCCTTTAAATTTAGGAACCTCTTCTAAAATGGAAATTAAGCATCTACTTTCTTTTTTAGAATTCTAGTATACTATTACTACTACTACTACTATTATTAATTATTTCTAGAGCACTACCAGATGTACACAGCACTGTACAGAGTCACGAAGGAGACAGTCCCTGCTCGAAAGAGTTTACAATCTAAACAAGGGCCTATAACTTAGGCACACACACTTAAGCCATACACAGAGCTGGTATAAGTGTGTGTGCCTAAGTTATGGGCCCTTGTTTAGATTGTAAACTCTTTTGATATTCACATATCTCCAGATTTTATAAAGGTCACCCAAACTTAGGCACCCAAAATAATTAATTCCAAGTTTCCAAGTTTTACTTAAAATTTGATAAAACGCTTATATAAAATTATCAAAACAATGTACACTTCTCCCTCCGAATTCGCCGTGATAGGGGAATAGCAAGACAGTGAATACTGAAAAACCGCGAATAACTTTTCATAAGTTATTCACAGTTTTCTAGTAAAACTCATGCGAATAAGGAGAAATCGCGAATGACAAAAAATATGAGATTCGCAATTTAAGTTTAAAATATTTATTGTAACTTTTGAATAACACAGTGCTGTGCTGTACATTAAACATGAGTGAACCAGTACTGTATAGAGTACTGTACAGTAATTATCTCTTATCTCTTACTCACCTGGAATGCGCTTCCAGAGGGCATAATAGGGCAGAGTACGGTACTGGAGTTCAAGAAAGGATTGGACAATTTCCTGTTGGAAAAGGGGATAGAGGGGTATAGTTAGAGGATTACTGCACAGGTCCTGGACCTGTTGGGCCGCCGCGTGAGCGGACTGCTGGGCACAATGGACCTCAGGTTTGACCCAGCAAGGCATTGCTTATGTTCTTATGTTCTTAGGTGTCTTCCTCCTCTTCGTCCAGTACCTGTACTGCATGCAGTACAGGAGGAGAAAAAGAGGATAAGTGAGCACCAGGTCCCTCCTCAGGCAGTGGAAGTGGATCTACAGTATGCGGTACAGGTGTAGGAGGATGACGAAGAGATGAGGGGGATGCCTCCTCATGGGTGGAACAGGTGGATGGAGCATAGTAAAAACCGTGAATAATCGAAACCGCGATTGATGAAACTGTGAATACGGAGGGAGAAGCGTACATCAATAAAATACCTAGGTAGAGCATATAATAGACAGTCTTTAGACATGACAAAACTGAAATGAGGGGGAAATAGGAGGAGCTACAATGTTTAAAGTAAAGAACAAATAGTGGAAAAAACATCAGGAATGAATGAGGTTGCTGGTAATCAAAAATTTGTTCCTTGATGTTACTTAACAATGAAGTTTGAATAGAAGTTGTAAGGCATTAATTTTAAATTAATTTCCAAAAGCAGCATTGAAAAGTGTCACAAGCACTTAATTTGCACTAATCATGATTTTGGTTCCGATCTGTCTACACACTGTTCTGTAACAGTGGATGCAGAAATTGGATCATACATGACTCGAAAGTGGGTGTGGCCATGGGAGGGAAATGGGTGGGTTAGGGGTCTTCACAAAAAATATATGTAGTATTACAGAAAACAGAGATCCATACCTAAGTTGCATGCTAGGACTTACACCAAGTTTTAGCCCAAAACTGAGCGCTAAATTTGGCACTCAACAACACTGTTCTATAAGTGACCTTTATAGAAATAATTTGAGCGCCAAATTTTATCAGCACCCAATTTCCAGTGCCATTTATAAAATCTGGCCCATATAGGCTCATTTTCAAAGCACTTAGATACACAAAGTACCATAGGTTTCTATAGGGCGCTTAGAGCCTGGGCCAATCAGGCCTTAGATTAAGTGGGGATGGGCGGACCCACTATGCCTAAGGCCTGATTGGTCCAGGCTTCTAGAGCCTGGGCCAATCAGGCCTTAGGCTTTGGAAGGATGGGCCGGGAAGGGGCGGGCCCACCTCATTTCGACGAGACGGGCCTGCCGGCTGGACGGGCAAGTCCCATCTGGCCAACAAGGAAAGGTTAGTTTGGTGGGGGGGAGGTTTGAGGGCTGTTAGTGCGGGGGGGGGTGCATCTTCCGGCAGGAGGGATTGGGCACCCTCCTGCCAGTGATCGGTAGTGTCGGGGGGGGATGTAGAGGGGGTGCGTCTTCCGACAGGAGGGATTGGGCACCCTCCTGCCAGCGATCGGTAGTGTCGGGGGGGGGCGGTCGGTAGTGTCAGGGGGGGGCGGTCGGTAGTGTCGGGGGGGGGAGGTCGGTAGTGTTGGGGGGGGCATCTTCTGACAGGAGGGTTTGGGCACCCTCCTGCCAGCAATTGGACAGGCGGCCGCGGCCCGCTATACTTATAGCGGCAGAGAGATCCTTTGCCGCGATAAGTGTAGCGGGTCGTGTCTAATCTAACCCGATTCTCTAACCAGCGTCTGTACCATGGACGTCGGTTACAGAATCGGGGTTTAGTGTAGGCCCGATTCTGAATAGGACACCTCTCCCGGGCGTCCTATACAGAATCAGGGCCTGTGTGTCTAAGTATTTTGAAAATGAGCCTATAGGTATTGTATTCTATAGTTATGCATGTAGGCATGAGTTCCACCTCTGCCCTGCTCAGATTCTACCTATGTGTATTTCTACCTGTGTAAGATATTACAGAACAGTATTTAGGAAGATTTTTGGCAACTATGCACATATCTGCATGTATATGTGTCAATATTCTAATCATTTGCACACATAATTACTATGTAAATAGTGCAGCCTCTATAGAATTACTCACTAATAGTCTTCATGAATCATTTGAGCAGTTAATACCTGTGCAGCTGAAATATGGACCTAATTTGGGCAGCTTTCTGCAATAATAAAAGTCAGATGCAGGTCAACTTGGAACAAACACTAGAACAATTAATCAAAAAACATCGCAAATCTGGCTCAGTTTTTAGGAATTAGTTCAAACTGTGATCTGTTAGGTTAAAAGCAATGGGACTGCATTTCTCAAGATTTTCCATTTATCCATGCCATTTTTCCAAATGCAGGTCATGATTAAAATTCTCTTAACTGTTGGGCAGCCAGCAGTGGTGACAAGGTGAACCTACTGCCATTGGCCTGCCCTGGAATCCTTCATTCTGCAGCATCCACCTATGTGGAAACAGTAAGTTGCTGCAGAATGAAGATTTTTAACTTTTTGAGAGCAATGTGCGGGTGGTTTGCTTTTTTCATAAAAAGGAAATTAGTTGCTTTTCAATTTTGATATAAACAGATCTGCTTAGTAAACATGATATCATACTCAAGGTGTAGTTGATTTTTTGTCATGTCCATCTGGTTCTCAACTCATGGCAGCCAATCAGTTAGCAGCTCTGCATGGGCAGGAGTGAAGGAAGATCACTCCTGCCACGATTCACTGCTGGACCACTAGGAATACTAAAGATACACGGGGCGGCAGGAGGGAGGTAAAAATTTTTAGACATCAGCTGGGACAGGAGGTACAGAACCTGGCAGGGAGGTAGTGGGGCTGGGTGCAGAGACTGGCAGGGCAGGGGAGTGAGTGAGGAGGCTGGATACAGAGCCAGGCAGAGCAGCAAGGGAGGGGGAACAGGGTGCAGCACCTGGCAGGGCAGGCAAGGCACCTGGCAAGGCATTGCACTTTAATATTAAGCCCCCCCCCCCCCCCCCCACATACACACACATATATTTTATATTTGAGTCAACCTTTTTTCCTCCTTTTTGTGGGGAAAAAGGTTATACTACAGGAATGATGAAGATGAGGAAGTGAGGCAAATTAGAAATCACCACAATGAGTAGAAGGGAGCTCTGATCACCTTTGGAAGAGGTCCTCAGCTGGTGGTGAGCAAGGGTCAGCAAGTACTTCAACACTGGAGAAATAAAACCAGAAATGCATTTACTTTTCTGTTGAACAGAATGCAAAGACATCTGCTATATACCGTATATACTCAAATATAAACTGAGGTAACCTTTTTTCCACAATGAGTATAAACCTCATTGGTTTGGGTTCAATTACAGAATGGCAGTAAATTCACACTGCATTAAAAGGATAAGTAAAAATTGAAAAATATGCTGTTTTCAGTCTTTATTTATTTTTGAAAAAATGATAACAATTAAACAAATTAACAATTAAGCAAATTAACTACATTCAATCAGAAGGCGATGATATGAGCCCAAGTAGAATTACCACATCTTGAATTTACTGAGTGCTCGGTTGCCATTCTGTAATTGAACCTCCAGCAGGGCACCTGATCACAGTTACACCCCTCCCCCGATCCAGCAGGGGAGAACACTTCAAAAGAAGTGATGCCAACGGCTCACCGAGACCAGCAGCATTATCGGGAGCCCCTCTCCAGCAGGGCACCTGATCACAGTTACACCCCTCCCCCGATCTAGCAGGGGAGAATACTTTAAATATATATTTTTTATTTCTCTTGATACTTATTTTTTATCTCTATTTTTTATTTATTTTACTTAATTATTTTTAATTCTATCTTTAATTTATTTATTCATTACTTGGTGAAATATTCATTTCTATCTCTATATCTATCTCTGTCTTTTTATTTTATCTTTATTTTTCATAAATTGTCTCTTCAGGTACTTTAGTTAGATTGTGAGCCTTAGGGAATTTCCAAGTACCTATCTTATTTATTTTTATTTATTGTATCTTTTAATGCATTCATTTTTGTAAACTGCTTAGAAACCTCATGGTTATTAGCAGTATATAAGAATTAAATTAAATTAAATTTATGTATGGTAGATTATCCAGTGACAGCACCAGATTATTAACTGACATCATACAAGATATTACTAGAATAAAATACTCTACACCAGTGGTCTCAAACTCATACTCTTTGCAGGGCCACATTTTGGATTTGTAGGTACTTGGAGGGCCTCAGAAAAAAATAGTTAATGTCTTATTAAAGAAATGACAATTTTGCCTGACGTAAGAACATAAGAAGTTGCCTCCGCTGAGGCATTCCAGAGGTCCATCTCACCCAGCGGTCCGCTCCCGCGGCGGCCCATCAGGCCCATTGCCTGATCAGTGGTCCCTGGTTATTCCTATACTTGCCTCTCACTCCTATCCCTGTACCTAACTCTACTCTTATCTGTACCCCTCAATCCATTTGTCCTCTAGGAACCTATCTAAACCTTCTTTGAAGACCTGCAACGTGCTCCTGCCTATCACAGCTTCCGGAAGCGTGTTCCATGTATCCACCACTCTCTGAGTGAAAAAGAACTTCCTAGCGTTTGTTCTAAACCTGTCCCCTTTCAACTTCTCCGAGTGCCCCCTTGTACTTGTGGTTCCCCATAATTTGAAAAATATGTCCCTGTCTACGTTTTCTATGCCCTTCATGATCTTGAAGGTTTCTATCATGTCTCCTCTAAGTCTCCGCTTCTCCAGGGAGAACAGCCCCAGCTCTTTCAGCCTGTCAGTATATGAGAGGTTTTCCATACCTTTTATTAGCTTTGTTGCTCTTCTCTGGACTCCCTCAAGTACTGCCATGTCCTTCTCTTTATAGTTTATAAATCTTTCCTTTTAACTAAGTCTTAATAATAATATTGTAATTTATAGCTAAAGAGACATATGATCAAGAAACTGTTTTATTTTACTTTTGGGATTATGATAAACATACCGAGAGCCTCAAAATAGTACTTGGTGAGCCGCTATTTTGAGACCACTGCTCTACACCAACAACCAGAATACAGATGAAAAAATATATAACTGAAAATTCTTTACTCTGACGCTGCCCAGAAAATTGTCTTGACCCATACCCATTTTTACTGCAGCTGTTTCATTGCAGAATAATATTTAATACATAATGCCCAGGATCAGAATTTTATCTAAGTCTTACTGCTCATATGCATGAACACAAAAACCCACAGTACAAAAACAAAGCAGTTATCTCTTCAAGCTAGTTTTCCTGCAAAACCATTTTTGAACTGAAGTTTCCCCCAATAGCTGCCTGAGTCACCCTCCTTTGTGACTTGCCAAAACCGCCAGTGCACAAAACTCTTAAGGAGTATTTTTCTGACTGGGTAACACTTGTATCAATCAAATGGAGACATGCACATGCACTCAATGGCATCAGGAGAGATCCTAGATAAAGAGAGAGAGCATACAAAAAAAAAAAAAACAGTGTCCAAGTGAAATCATAAAAAGGGCATGGCTGATGTTGAACTGTGGTAGTCAGCATTTTAGCAAAATGTCTCAGCTGATGCAGTTAAAATATTCAGTATTGGTACCTGGTACCTGGGCACTGGTTGGCAGTGGTGTAGTGCGGATGGGATACTCCCGGGGTGATGGCGTCCGGCATTGCTGCGCTATGTGCCCCTCTCCCCCGCCAATCTCTTGAAATGTTTGCCAGCATAAACATCTTCCACCTCCTACTCATGCCAGCCTCAGCAATCTTCTGATGTCATGTTCTGGTCCCGAAACCAGGAAATGATGTTAGAAGGGAGTTGAAGTTGGCGCGAGCAGCAGGTGGAAGATGCTGCTCGTGCTGGCGAACATTTCAAGATGCTGGTGCTGGCATCCCCACCAAGATAGCACCTGGGGTAGTCTGCAACCGTGAACCCCCACTGGTTGGCGCTGAATAATTAGTTTCAGCGCTACCTGGAAATGCTAGATAGCTACCTGATGAAGGGGCCCTTTTATTAAGCTGCATTAAGCAGCAAATGGAGTGTTTTCAATGCGGTAGACAGTAGCACAGGCCCACGTTACTGTCTACTGTGCATTTAAAATCCAACTTAGCTGCCTGACATGGGCAGGGAGAGATGTGGCCAGCTGTGACTGCTAGGACCCATAGGTCAATACTGCGCATTAGCTGTCACAATTGCTGAGAGTGCAACTGAACTTACCGCCACCTTAAGAGGAGGCAGTAAGTGCAGATGCATTATCAGCAGTCTTGCAGTGCAGTGTGCTGTCACTGGTAATGCAAAGGCAGTACCCCAAATTCCCCCCTCCCAACCTCCCCCAGATCTAACACCTGACCTCCAGTGAGAAATCTCCAACCCCCTGACACAAGCCTGAACCCTGATCATATACCCAACCCCTCCTGCTGTCTACCCTACCCCCGCAACACAAGTCCGATACCCTCATCACACCCCTATCCTTTATGAACAATCACCAACCCCCTATGCCAGCTTGATCTCTAAGCAACAAACCCACCACCTTTCAACAAGTCCTGCCCACCCAAACAGAAAACTTCATCTCTGAGGCCTACCTTCCCCGAATCCCTGGATGCCTCCCATGACTTACAGTGTCTGTAATAGTGAGTCATTGGTCTAGGTTCAGCACCATCATCTAAAATGGTGCCAATGACTCCTAGCAGTAGTCTCATTGTACTCCCATTAGAGGTAATCCTTCTATATAAGGAGCAAATCTCCATATAAGGAAGCATAACTCCTAACATAGAGGGTTGGGGACAGAGTACACCTTGGCCGTGGGGTTATCTGGATCTCTAGGGAATTGTGGGTAAAATTATTGGAGTCTAGAATTTGATTGGAGTGTTAAGTGTACAAAGTCTGGGTGGGCATGAGCAGGATTCACACTTATAAACATAATTTATAAATACCATAGGTTACCTGTGTATCTCCAGTATTTAGCTGCAAAGACATACTGTAACTGTTTAAGGACTCATTCCTAATAGACACGTATTTCACCTGTTAACATTCTATAAAGAAAAGCAGGTGCCACATAGATGCATTATTATAGAATTAACCCCATATAGGCTATATGACCCAAATTCTCTATAGGGTGCTGATCGCATGTCAATCACATGATGACGCCCTATAGAGAATCGCACCTGCACAAAAGATGGGCCTTGAATCACACCTATTTAGGTGCTTTAGACCATCTAACGTACTTACGATGTGAGCCATGCCCCTAGTGATGTTTAGCGGCCTAAAGCACCTATGTAGGTGTGATTCCAGTGCATATTATTTAGGTGCTTTAACGGTGCCATTTTTTTGCCATTTTAAATGGCGTTTGTAACTTATCTTAGGTACCGGTAGGGTGCCTACCAATGCCTAAAAATAGGCATCATTTCTAGAAATTTCCTCTGTGTGCATAAGTTTGCTTAACCCATGGGAAATATTATAAAAGGTGACAATTTCTACATATAAAATGCTGTTTTGCATAAAGAAATGGCTACACAAGAGGCTTTAGTTTTTATACTGTGCTCCATTGTGAATGTTTACTTGTAAACCGTTCTGAGCTACTGGGAGGACGGGATAAAAATCTCAATAAATAAATTTGTTGTTAATCAGGAAAGTGAAGGTTTTCAAAAGGGAGTTCTGATTTTCCCCTTAGCGCCGCTGCTCAGAGTATTATTATCATTTATATAGGTATACCAGGTGTTACATAGCATTTTATAGAGACAGAGATACTTCTAGTGCATATGACTTCTCTGAAGAACAGGTGCTGGAAAATATGACAAAGTGAAAGATATTGCCAAGTAAATGTGTAGCAAATATGTAAAGTGAGTCCCAAGAACAACACACTCATAGATCCTCCCCGTTGCAAAATCACAGATCGTTTGTAACTGACAGCTGCTTTTTAGAGAGTGGTGTGGTTGCCTTTTAGGGACCATACATTCTTCCCTAAAGGGGAAGACTTGGAGATATGATATGGGGATGGAGAACCAGAACACCACTACTTCAAAAACCAGAAAGCCCGGTTTTAATCCCACTGTTGTTTGTTGTGATCCTGGGCAAGACATTTAACCCTCATATGCTTTAGGTACAAGATTAGATTGTAAGCCTTTCAGGGACAGGGAGACAATATGTTAATTATTTAATTGGTGTTTGATAATTTGCTATTCTTAAAGATCTTCATGGTGGTATCCACAACCCAGATAAACTGTAAATCCATAAACAAGAACAAAATAAACAAAGAGAACCTGATAAAGATGGACAATGAGACAGAGACAAAAGGGGCAATAGCATTATCCGAAAGATAACATATATCATGAATACATTAGGAGAAGCAAAATCTAAAAAAGGAGATTAAAGGGCAGCTCTAGACCAACTTTAAAGTAAAATATAAAAACATATGAAAAAAAACCTTACATGAATTCCCTTAAAAGAAACCAAGCTTTCAGTGCAGGCCTAATTTTTTTTTTTTTGAGTGGGGGAGATCCACCAGTAATATATTCCCCAAAAAACGAGGTGACACAGCAAAAAGCCATCGAGTCAAGATGAAGTCTGACAGGGGGAAGTACAGGTAGACGTTTGGTGTTTGAAAAAAAAGGGAGCGAGTTGGGGCAGACAGAATAAGCTGATCTGATAAATAAGATGGCGACCTTGTGGAAACCAGAGTTATCTGGGTAATTATGGGGGGGGAGGGAATTATCCTATAATAATATATATAATTCCTATAAATGGTGCTCAAAAATCAGCACTGGAAAAATTGGCATTAACAGCTGGTCTATAAAGGGTGCTCTGGGATAAGCTCTTAGACCCAAATCCCACCCCCAAAGTTGGGTGCCTGGCGTAAATGTCAGCACCCAACTCATAGCATTTCAAAGTGTAAATAAACTATTCTTTAACACTGCATGCAACCTTTCAATATGCTCTAAACCCGCTCATGCCCCTTCCCTGACCATACCTTCTTTTGCGTTGAATGCTACGGGATTTAGTGTAGCATACAAGCAGATGTATGCACAGAACCAAATTGGTGTCAATTAATCAATAGTTAATGGCTTGTTAACCAATTTGCTTGCACATGCATCTTGCATCCATACCAAAATTTCAGCATCATATTTAGAATTCAGGGGTATGTGGATAACTCAGGACAGTTCTCCAGACAATGACAAACTCTCACAGCTCTGTCTGGATAATATCCAAAAATAGCTGCTGAATATCTGATTTTTGCCCACAGTGGCTGTCATTAAAAAAAAATACTGACTGCTGCAGAATCAATATCAGGAGGATTGTTTATTCTAACTTCGTATACCAGCTAATGTGGGATTTTTAATGCAAAGTCTCCTTTTTTACTGCAGTATCGACCAAAGTTCTTCACTGCTTTATAAAATATATCATCCATAAATGAATATATAAAATAACAATCTAAAAATTGATTGGGGTCATTTGGAAAAGAGCAGTGATTATTACTATGCACATGCAGTCCGTTTTGATTTTTTTGAAGACTACAAGGTTGATATTCAAAGTGATATAACCAGGCACGAGGAGAAGGGGGGTGCAGCTGGTACATTGCTCCAGGGCCTATGAAGCTCAAGGGGGCCCAATGAAGCCCAAGAAACATCATGAAAACCGAAACGTTTCGTTGTCCCGAGAAGGAGACGTCCTTACAAACTAAGACAAAGAACGGCAAGATCGTGAAGCGTTGAGTGAGCGCGAAGCAATGGAAGACCATGATCCACTAGGTCACAAGCGCGACTAGTAGATTTGGCAAGACTCAGTATTGAGTCTGATCTAGCAAAACAGATTCATTTTGATTAAGTAATTCAGAGTTTCGCGAGGAAAAAGGCCAGGAAAGCACTTTTGTTTGGCAGACAATAAATGCTATTATAAATGTCTTTTACTATTATAAATATATTACTTTATTATTACATTTATACCTATACATACTTATCTAAATGTATCAATGTAATCTATGATTGTTAGAAATAAATAATAATATACACACATACATGTGTGTAGAATTTTGTATAAGGTCCCACACACCTTCTTTGTACCGGAGACTGAATTTTCTCTCGGCGGCCCTGGATATAACTGAGAAAGAGAGGCATACTAAATCTATTTCTTAGTACAGCTTAGTAAAAGAGTTCCTTAGTGCACCATTATTGGGGGGGGGGGACATACACATGGGTGGAGAATGGACCTGTCACCAAATGATACACACAATTTATACAATAGTATAAGTTGTGGATGTTGCGTAACACACTTAAGGGCGCTTTTACTAAAGCTTTTTTTATTATTATTATCTTTAATAGCAATTGCAAAAGGCACATACAACCAAGAGAGAAACCATTAATAACAGGATATAACATATAAATATATATAATAATAACATATGAAGAGGAAAAAACCCCAAACAAACCAAGTATACAAGTATTAATTATGACATGATACGTTCCAGTTGTACAAGCCAAACGGAATATATGAGGAGAATAACGTGAACAAGATAGTACAATACAACTAGATACCTCATGTCAAACAAATATAACAGTCCACTACACATGTATTATTTGACGATGCATCACAGCATAGAATAGATTAAGCAATCTAATATACAATATGTCAATGGTCTAAAATACAGTAAGTTTGTACAGGCCTTCATATTTTGAGAAATGAATTAGCAGAATTATGTTTTTCCACAATGGCGCTTTCAGATTTAATGGTTATACAAACCGTGTTCCACCATACCATATATTCCACTTTTGATAAGTCCTTCCAACAATGCAAAATGTTTTTTGATGGCCAAAAATAGTAAGATGTTGAGCAAGCATGCATTATGTTCAGATAGGGAGTGCTTAAGGTCCTTTAGACCTAGATTAATAATTTTGAGGTGTAAGGGTTCAAGAATGTTCAACATAGAAGAAATGGTGTTCCAAACTCTATCCCAATACGATTTAAGGTGTGGACAATGGAATATCATATGAGGCGGCGTACCCACTAAAGCTGAGCGTCCAAATATAATTTTACTAAAACTGAGCTAACAGAATTAGCAGAGAACGCTCATCATAAAATGGATTGTTAATCCAATAAAAAAGGTACTACCTTATTTTCTTTTTGTTTTATTTCTATATATATTACCACAGAAACATGACAGCAGATAAAGACTAAATTGTCATCCACTATCTCCTCCTCTCCCTAAGAGATCCTGCGTGCCTGTCCCATGCTTTCTTGAATTCAGACAGTCTTTGTCTATACCATCTCTACCAGGAGACTATTCCACGCATCTACTACCCATTTTGTAAAAAAAAAAAAAAAAGTATTTTCTTAAATTACTCCTGAGACTATCACCTCATAACTTCATCCCACGCCCTCTCACTCTGGAGTTTCATTTCAATTGAAATAGACTTGCCACGTAGGTATATAAACATCTTCCATATCTCCTCTCTCCCAAGGCCCCTTAGGCATACCAATGTGACTTTGCACTAGTATTTTATAATGGTTTAAGCATACTCTGAGTTGTAAATTAGATATATATATATGTACATATATATATTTCCTAAAAAATCAGCACCAAAAAGATCAGTGCTCAGCATGATTCTATAAACCACCTCCAGAATTAGGCAAGGTTTATAGTATCACACATAGCGCACGTCTTTGTGGCTAACATTAATGCCAATGAAAGCCAGGCTTAAATGCCTGCAACTAAGCTGTGTATGGATCGGGCGTATTCTGCAACAGTGCGTCTAACTTTCAGGAATGTCCACAACCTACCCATGCTCCTCCTCTGACCATGTCCCCTTTTGAGTTCCTCACACTTTATAGAAAACGCATAGAAGGTGGTGGTTGTAAATTCTAATTAGGGCAAATAATTGCTTGTTGATTGGCAATTATTGGCGCTGAGTGACTTATTAAACAATTAAGTTGTGCGTGAAAATTGGTAATGTGCAAAGGTTTATGCATGCAACTCTGGCTGCAGTACACCGAATACAGGCCTTAATGCAGTTTAAAATTGGTGCTAAATATTCCCCTTTGTGGCACATAAAGTGAAGTGCTTAATTTGTAGAATTGCCACCATTCTATTCTCTGCCGAGGCTATGATCACATCCCGCTTATTGACAGAAACTCAATTTAGATACCATGATAGGCGGTATATAAAAACCTAATAAACTTGAAGGACTGTCATTTTAATACTATTGTGACCCTGCCTAAAGTTTTAGTATCATGGGATGTAGGGTTTATGACTTATTAGAAACTTGTCTGTGAGGTTTGAGGATATTGGCTGTATAGAAAGGGGAAAAAGGTCTCGATGAGACAAGAAATTTTAAAATCAATTCTTTCTATCAATGGAAGCCAGTGCAAGTCCCTCACCGAAGGTGAAACATAATCAAACTTTGATTTTTTAAAAATCATATGGCAGCTGTATTCTGAACAAGCTGCAGTCTCATTAACAGACCAATTGTACCTGAATAAAGTGAATTACAGTAATCCAAACAAGGTAATATTATATATATTGTGTTAGAATTGCAAAATTATGTTGTTCAAAGAGAACACGAACACTTCTCAGTTGTTTCATCTTAAAGAAACATTTTTGAATTTTTGAAATGTAAATGAAGAATCCTACATGACTCCCTAGACCTTTGAAATAGAATCAATTGGGAGAGAGACTGTATTGTCGAGGGTTTCAGTGGATGGTAGGGACTGAATGTGAGATCCAAACCAGAGGAATTTGGTCTTGGTAGAGTTAAGCTTCAGACGGAAACGGTCAGCTCAACATTGAATCTTCAGAATGCAAGCTTTAATTTTGGAAGAATCAAAGTTTGTATTAGAATTTACAGTGGTGCCTCACACAACGAACGCCTCGCACAGCGAACGCTGCACACAACGAACTTCATGTCTTGATTCATACAACGAACTTCGTTTCACACAACGAAGTCGCCCGAGCTGCCGATGTATTGCATCCTTCCGCGCAGGCACTGCAGGCAGTCGTTAGTCACTGCGCTTAACTGCCCTCTCTCACAGCCCTTCGCCTGGCTCCCTGTACAGTGGCGGACCGTCGGCTCGCCTCCTTTTATGGAGGGGCCCGGCGCCTACTGCTGATGCGTTGGGGGGGCGGAGCTACTCTCGCCGCTTCCCCGATGCTAGAAAAAAAAAAAAGAAAAGTTAAGTCCCAGTTTTTGCCGCTGAAACTCTGCCCTCTCTCACTGTATACAGTCGTCCTTTTAAGATAAACTCAATATTTTTTATATATCATGGCTTCTAAAAAAGCAGGAAGGTGATTTCTGTTGAAATGAAACGGGAAATAATTAGAAGGAGTGAATGTGGGGTAAAACAGTGTGACCTCGTCAAAGAGTTTGGCCTCAGCAAGACCACCATTTTCACCATTTTGACAAATTTATCTTTTTTTATGTCATCTTAGCATATTTTATGCTGCAGAACGAATTATTTTTTTTAACATGTATTGTTATGGGAAAACGCGTTTCACATAACGAACTTTTCGCATAACAAACTTGCTCCTGGAACGAATTAAGTTCGTTGTGTGAGGCACCACTGTACTTCCTGGAAAATGAAAATATGGTCAGTGTATAAAAAAAGAAAGAACTCACCCATTTCCAGAACCACTGTGCTCAGTGTACATCTAAAATATTAAAAACTACTGGGGACAAAGGTGAAACTTGAGGAACACTGCAATTAGTAGACCAAAATAGAGATAGAATACCTTGACCCTTAACTTCATAAGAACGACATTGGAAAAATACAGTACCCTGAATCCCATTTCTATCAATAATGTCAAGAAAATGTCATGTTCAACCATGTCAAAGGCTGCAGAAAGATCGAATTGAATGAAAACGGCTCTCTGACCTCTATTAAGCAATTGCCTTACCCTAGAGCAGACATGGGCAACTCCGGTCCTCGAGGGCCGGAATCCAATTGGGTTTTCAGGATTTCCCCAATGAATACGCATTGAAAGCAGTGCATGCAAATAAATCTCATCCATATTCATTAGGGAAATCCTGAAAACCCGATTGGATTCCGGCCCTCGAGGACCGGAGTTGCTCATGTCTGCCCTAGAGGTTAATGCCAATAACAGAGTTTCTGTACTATATAATGGATGAAAACCATTTTTTTAAAAAAATTTACATTCCACATATCCTACAATTTTATGTGGATCAAAAATTATTTTGGTACTCAAGCATTTTTCCCTATCTGTCCTGGTGGGCTCACACTCTATCTAATATACCTAGGGCATTGGGGGATTAAGTGACTTGCCTAGGGTCACAAGAAGCAGTGTGGGATTTGAACCCCCAACCCAAGGCATTGGGGCTTTAGCTCTAACCACTGCACCACACATTCCCCTTGTTGAAATGGCTGCAGAACTGAAAACGTATCAATATCATCAATTGTTTTGATCCTACAGATTCAAAGAACTTTGTAAATAAAGGGATATGGGCTATAGGCCGATAACTTGACGATTGACAAGGATCTAAAGAGGGAGATTTTAAAGTGAAGAAAGGATTATCCTATTCATCAGAGTGGAAAAATCCTAGTTCTAAATGTGTTTTTTTTTTTCTTTTGTGGCCAGGAACTGACCTCTCAGTTGGGGTTATGATGCTATGAATCTCTGTATAGTGGACCTTTAGTAGGATGCAGCTGCGGGTCACTCTTGAGGAAGGTACCTAAGCGTTTTTAGGGTCCATGGCTAAATTAACTCTTCTCCCCTCTCAACATTAACTCACAGTACACAAATCCTTCAATTAACAAGCTCATTATAACAAATAGTCAGGAGACACACAGTAGAACAACAACAGGCAAAAAGGATCACAGGAGATTGTGCCGGGTTTAAGATTAAAAAGTCTACAGAAACAGATCTAGCCAGAAACACCCAGCAGGAAACAAAGAATGAAAAATAACTTGGCTTTTTTATTATTTGTTTGTTTGTTTTAATAGCATCTAATAGTGTCTGCTCGTTGTTATTTTTGTATGGAAAACCAGTAGAGGATGTTTATTCTGCAACAAAGGGTACTTGAAGGAACTTAGAATGAGAAGGAATAATTTAAATGCAGAACCAAACTTCACAGGAGGAAACTAACAATAAGAATTTATCACAGGCTAAGAAAATAACAGCTGGTAAAAGCCAGATATGCTAAGGGGCTCCTTTTATTAAGCCACGTTAGCGGGGTTAACCCGCATGACTTTTCATCACGCGCTACCCACCGCGCTGGTCTAAAAACTACCGCCTGCTCAAGAGGAGGCGGTAGCGGCTAGCGCGGCCAGCGGTTTAGCGCACGGTATTACGTGCGTTAAACCGCTAGCGCACCTTTGTAAAAGGAGCCCTAAGGTTTTTTCGGCCCTTGTGTCATTAAAGAAAAGCTCCCATTGTGTGTTATTGGGGCTCCTAACTGGAGACACCCAGTTATAGAATTTTCTCTTAGAGCCTTCTACGTTGTGCTCTTCTATCAATTTTACTTGCAGGAACTAAAAATCATACAAATAATATTTGAACTTTTTTTTTTTTTTTTTTAAATCAAGGGATTGATGACACTATGGCCCTGATTTTAGTAATGGCATTCTAAGTTAGGCAGAAGTAAGGGTCCTAATGCCACTTTAGGTGTGGCTAATGCTGGAAGTTGCGTTAACCAACACAAATATCCCCCGGACCTTCTCATTTTAATTTTTTTAATCCTCAGCAGGTCCTCTTTTTTTGGGCTTTGTGATGTTAATATAGTCACCACATCAACTCTATTCGTCATTGGATCTGTATTTTTAAATTTTTTTTCTATCGTTTATTATTTCTTTTTAACACTATCTATAAAAGCCACTTATTTGCTCGGGCTTAATGCAAGGAGCGCCTCTCCTGGCACGATCATGTTTCAATTTAAACTTCCTCAGGTTCGAGGCTCCTCCAGCGCTCTTAATTCCTTAAAGCACCTCTCATTCACATTATTTATTTTCTCTATTTTTCATTTCTTTTTCATTTAACTAATGGTTTTAACCACGCTTCCACAGTGTTTGTCGGCAACCGATTCATCGTTCGGCGGCATCTGACATTACATGGAAGTAGCGTTAGGCATCGTAAAGTACCTCCATAGCTGCGATTCTCCTGAAAGGTAAACGCCAGAAATGTAGGCCTTTAAAACCTTGGCCTACATTTCCAGCGTTTACCTTTATTTATTTAATGTTTTCTATCCCATTCTCTCCAACAAGCTCAGAACGGCTTTTACAAAGTGTTAGAGACGGCACCATTGTTTGATTGGCACATGATCAATGGTCAATTTTTAGGTAGCCACCAATGGCGTTGTTTATAGAATCCAGCTCCATGTAATAAAATTTTGTATACAGCCAAACCTTGGTTTGCGAGGATAATTCATTCCGGAAGCATGCTTGTAATTCAAACCACTCGTATATCAAAGCAAATTTCTCTATAGGAAATAATGGAAACTCTTCGATTCATTCCACAACCCAAAATCTTTAATACAAAATACTATACGTACTCATATTGCAAGACCTCGCTCATTTAGAACAGTCACTACACTCCTGCAGCGTCAGAGAGAGAAGAACCATCGGCTCAGTTGTGATGTGTGTATACTGTAAGTACTTGTATTGTACGACATTGCTTGTATATCAAGTTGAAATTTAATAAAATGTTTTGCTTGTCTTGCAAAACACTTGCAAACCAAGTTACTTGCAATCTAAGGTTTTACTGTATATATATATTTTTTGTTCCTGGGTAATAAGTGTTCATTCATAATTGCCTATGCTACAAAAGTATAGAAAATGGCTACCATTCCCCTCAAAATCTTTTTTTTTTTTTTAACAGCACATTGATATTTTGAAACCTTTTTTGCAGAACATTCCAGACTGATTCCAAGCTGAGTAATCGTAGGGGCCTTTTACTAAGATAGGATGGTATAGAAGGGAAAAGAGAGACATGAATTTGGCGGGAACCCACTGACCACTCAAGCAAATGTCGAACTGGGAAGCATGCATCTACAATCACATATCCAGATATTCCTTCATCTATCACCCCAGTGCCATACCTACTTTCCCAGAGAGAGAGCAGCTGTCTTCAGAAGAGAGCAGCAAGTCACAGATTGAGGGAGATGTTGTAGATCCAGTTTACAACATCAGTAGTACAACTGAGAGAACCCCATACTATCCAAACCAAAAAGACCTCAACAGCTTTATCAGATATCATGGTCTCATCAAATCCAGGCATAACTAGTGGAACTCAGATGAAAGTGAGCAAGTCACAGATCAAAGGAAGCATCACAAAGCTTTACCACATTCTTCACCAATCATGATGGACTCTTCTTCTACCACAATGTGACCAGTCTATTTGAGGTAACTGGAATCGCCTGTAATCCGAAAGACTGGCATCGCTTTATTGTCCTTGGTAGCATTACATTACATCCTGACTTATATTCCACCCAAGCCCTAAGAGTTCATGGTGGAGAACAATATATTTCTATAACTGGGAACAAACCTAGTTAAACATAATACAATGACAAATATTCAAATAGAACATTAACAGTAGAAGAAGATAAAACATTTTTTAAACAAGATTGTCTTTAAAAGTTTTCTAAAAACAATATATTGACCTACTGATCTTATTAAAATAGGGAGATCATTCCAAAATAAATGAGCCTGATAAAAGAAGGATGCCTTCCATTGAACAAATGATCTAATTGTTTTTAGAGAAGGAAAATTGAATATAGCAGTGTTCGAAATCTAGTAAATCTTGGTGGAAGCTTCTCTGAATATGCTCCCATGTTTTCCTTCAATGCCTCAAGCTCAGCATCAAGAACATGGACTTTGAGAGACATCCTACAGCCTATTATATTGTAATTCTTCACCAGATTCTCAACCAACTCCATATAGTTTTTAGCCTTGTGATTGCTCAGAAAGCCCCGAACCAATACGACAAAGCTGTTCCAAGCTGTTTTCTCCTTCCTAGTTAGCTTCTTGGGAAATTCCTAGACCCTCCAGATCTTCTTTATCCTTCAAAATGCTGAGTAACGATATTCTAATCATGTGCACCTGATGTAATACATCTGTGTGTGATTTGAGCCACTTTAAGTGGGGAGGATATGTAGGGGTGTCCTAATTTATTCCTCAGTTAGAATACACATTTTTGTGGATATCTTTTGGTTAATGAGTAAATCAAGGAAAATGTTTGTTGTTTACCTGCAATTGCATCACTTTCTTTTCCAGAGCTAAATAATTAAAAAAAGATATGACAGTGATATGTGAATATTTCTTAAGAAAGAACTGAATATTTCATGAGGTGTCCTAATTTTTTCACATGACCATATACACTGTTAAAAAAAAAGAGACGGTGTGGGGACAGGGCGCAGCTAACAGAGCAACAATCAAAATCCTATGGACGAAGGGGCGAGGGGAAGGTGTACGCTGGCCACTTTTCAGAGCAGACTGGGTAGATCATGCTGCTGTCATTTACTGTATTACTATGTTTTCCAAACATGCAATAACAATCCCCTTAGGCAGCGCTATTAAGTTGATGAGGGTAAATCATGCAGAACTAGAATTTACACAAAGTAGTGTGGGACAGACAGCTGTTAACGGTGCTATATTTGTGTAACTGCGACCACAGAGAGGCAAAAGCTTTCCTTTCCCTGTAGAATTTGGAATGGTAACAAACTTCTAATTGCTTCTGCATCCACCAAGCTGAATGCCGCTTCCCCCATTTGACTTCCACAGGCTTGTTAAACAGGAGGAAATGCCTTGCATTACAGGAAGCCAGGTCTCTGGATGCCGAATTCTCAGAACGGAAAAGAGAAAGCATTAAAAAAAAGCTTGCAATTCAGTTTGAAATCCCAAGGCTGAGAAGCCACAGTGTGCTTTAGGCCCCAGACGGAAAGACTCTTCAGTCTGGTTTCCATGCACCGTTTCTATCTCATATTCATTAAGCAGAGAGTAAATCATGTTCTGGTAGCTATGAGGTTTCTCGGAAATTCATATCCACTAATCCCCATTGACTGGAAGGGAATATGACAATCTATTATTCCCTTCAGTCCAGAGCACCAACCTGTGGGTCCTTCCCATGCACTAAGCCCATTTCTTGCACAATTGTAAAATTGCCTTTTTTTTCTATTAGTTAAGGGCTCCTTATATGAAGGTGCGCTAGCGTTTTTAGTGTACGCATCGGATTAGCGCACGCTAGCTGAAAAACTACCACCTGATCAAGAGGAGGCGGTAGCGGTTAGCGCGCGTGGTATTTTAGCACATGCTATTCCATGCGTTAAGGCCCTAACGCGCCTTCTTAAAAGCCCTTAATTTCTGGTCATGTACTAATGTTACCATAGCACGTGGTTATTAAAAAAATTAATATGGGAACACTTGCTACCACCTATTTAGAATGTGGCAAGGGGTCCTGCATTAACCATGCAGTAATCAGCACTGGTTACCACTTCCATACCCACTCTCTGCCCCCTCCTCCCCCCCAAAATCTAAAAAATTTAGTACCTCATGCTTAGTGCATACAGACAGCAAAACTAATGCAGAACACTTTAGCACATCTTGTGTTAGCTCATTTTGGCTGCAATAGATGCACATTAGCATGAGCGTCAGAATGGGGGTGGCTACAGGGGCCATGGCCCTTCCCCAAATTGGTGGTCGGTCAGAAGAGATGGCTCTCCCGCCTCACCCACCCACCTCCACCCCAGCCGCTCTCATTTTAAATCTTTAGGCTGCAGCAATCAGTGAAATTGTTGTTGTTGGCTTGCCCCGGAAGTCTTCATTCTGTAGCGTTCAGTCTCGGCAGCCATTTTGAAGATCTTCGGAGTTGGGCTCTTTCCTGCTTCCAAAGAAGCCACTAGATCATCTTGGATGATAAGGTACAGCACAAGGAGGGGTTGGGTCAGCATTGGGGGAGGGTGCCCTGGGTCCCCATTGCTACGGTATTACTATGGCAGCGGTTCCCATTCCCATAGCACTTCCATGGAATGGCCAGCTGTTACCGTGGTAATATCGAACAAAATTGATAATGGGTTCTCATTACCGTGGGAATTACTGCGGTAGCCATGGAATTCCTGTGGTAACGGTTGCTGTGTCACTCTCTAGTTACAGCATCTATTTTGAAAGTGGAGCCAGTATGGGGAGAAACAACTGAAGATTGCTCCTGCCCATGCCTTTTCAAGTCTCAAAATGTGCTAGCCTCACAAGATTGCTACAGGAGGCTGCAGCAACCATTTTGAGACTGAGGCAAGCATGGGCATGAACCACTGGGGATTGCTCCTTCCCCAATGAGGCCACTAGAGAACCAGAGTTTCTAAGGTAGGCCCGGAGAGGGTGATGTTCAGTCAAGGAGTGGCAGCTTTCATGGGGAGGACTGGCTTTCTGTTAGTGGGCCAGGTGGACTGGCAGCCCACTTTTAGTTTGGGGGGGGGCTATACCAGGCCGCTCTCTTTTGGTTTCAGCTCTGCTTTCAGTTGAAATTGTGAGGCAAATTTCAGCCACAGATTTGGTTTTAGTCACCCTCTACTTAGCCCATAGCAGTATTCATAAATAGAAGGCAGTAATTGCTCCCGTGTTCGTTTTTTGTCCAGGTGCCATATGCCAATGGGAACATTGGCCCATGACATCCCAAAAAAGAAAATAGCTGACTTTAATGCTACAGTAAATCTAGACTTAGCACCAGAAGCCATGCTAAGTTATGTTTAAAGTCTCCCATAGTCTATTATATTGACCCGTGGGTCCATAGTGATAGTAAGTATGGTAGAAACCTAAAGGCTGTCAGCACAAAAGGTTTATGTCTGATGTCAGAGATGGTTTATGCAGGAGTAAAGATCATGGGCCCAATTTATCAGGGCTTGTCTCCCTTTTGAACCAATAGGAAACTGGTTCCTTTTATGGGTCGTTCTTTCACAGTACCCTATTTTGGGGGTTCAGAGAAGCACTTGTATCTCCTGGGATGAATTCTATATGAGGGTCTTTGTCCTAGAATAAAAGGATGCTGGTGAAGGGAAAGTCACAGAAGTATGGATGTTGGTTTATCTGCTTCTCATAAGTATGGGTGAGATCATGTATTTGTAAATTTATTTTAAAGCCCAAAATAAGTGCAATATATTATACAGTCATTTACACTTTAACAGCATTTAAATTCAAATATTCTTTGACAAATACATATATTCCCCCCCCCCCCATTCTACTTATCCCAAAATTTGCACTCAAAATAAAAAAAAAATTTCCCACCCACCCTGGACATGTATTGTCAAAGGGGATAATCAACAATCACTCCTTACAGAATTTTGTCAATGGTTCCCAAATATCCATAAACTTTCCCTGTTGTATGGCCACCATACGTCCCATTTTAAAAGTGAGACATAGAGATTTCCACCCAAAAGTATAATTTAACCGATCCCAGTTTTTCCAGTTTCTCAAAATAACTTGTATGGCAACCCCTGTCATTATAAAGAGAAGTTTGTTATTCCGAGCAGATATTTGGCTTTTAGCCCTCATTAACGTACCAAATAGGATGGTATTGTACGTCAATGCCACTGGATTTTCCAATATTTTGTTCACTTGATCCCAGATGGATCTCCAAAATTTAAGTATCAAGGGACAATAGTACAATAGATGATTCAATGTCCCAACTTCGAGACAACAGTGCCAGCATCTATTAGACTTGGAACTATCTAATTTCTGTAACCGAAAAGGGGTCCAAAATGCTCTATGTAACAAGAAAAACCATGTTTGTTTCATAGATGCAGACACCGTACAAGAGAGATCATGTATTTGAATATTAGATTAATTACTTTGATATATCTGGCATTCGATGATTCAATTTTACATTAAGGTTGGTCAGGTCTAAGCTTTGGAACTGAATAAGATTCACTGCAAAAATATAGATCTTTTTACTAAACAATAAAACAGTCAAAAATAGCCTTTTATGGATTGATTTTCAATAGCATAATATGATATTATGTTACAGTTGTAAGATATTTGACTCCAAATATTGAAAATTGTGGTTGCCTTTAAATTATGCTCATAGGTTTTGGTTTGGTTTTTTTTCCATGATTGAAAATATTGTTGCCAGTCTCTCAGCTGAAGAGTTTCATCTGACTGTGCCTTATAAGGGCAGTTTGCCTTATCTATTGTTGCTTTCGTAAGAATCTGTTCACTTTCTGGTATGCTGGAATTTGTATAGCTCAGCTCTCTAGGGACCAAACGGCCCCATGACTAATGTTCTTGTTAAAAAAAAACCAACCCAGAGCTGCATGTCTTTTAGACCTACTCAATGCACCCTGAGATCTTTTTTTCCCCCCCAGAGACACAAGGGCTGTGTTTTGTGCATTAGCATTTCAGAGGTAAAAGTGTGGTGAGAACTGTTACAGGGAACAAAGGAGATAGCCGAGCTCCATTGTCTATTTGGAACTTAAAGAGGCAGAAAAAAAATGATAATTGGTCCCATAACACTGCAGTGACAGTCAGATGTTGGCATTCCTTTTTCCCTAAGTCATCAGTCTCCCTGCCCCATCCCACGCCTTTCTTACACATTTCACAGCAGACAATTGGATCCCCAGGATGCAATGAAATTCAACATTTTCTATGTGCAAAAAAAAAAAACATATTTGGAGAAAATTGCAATCTTTTAATCTCGTTTTGCTTACGTTTGTGGCAGAAATCTGTAGCATAACACAGTTGAGTAGAACTCGGATTTCAATAGAGAGCTCAGATTTAATTCACTCAGGGGCCGATGCTCATAACTAGCATCGCTTATTGTTTACCGGAATTTATCTTGGTGTGCTGCCTTAGTCATCAAAACAAATTAAAGCAGTTAGCAAAATTAAAAAGTACAAATATAAAGTAAAACAGAATGCCATAATATGATAAAGACGGTAACTTCCAGTCAATAAGATATAACAGAAAAATCATTTAGGTTCAGTTGTGGATTGCTGTGCTCAAAGCCAGCCCTCCCACTTATTTATTAATAACCCTTATTTATTTTGTTCTATATCCCATTCTCCCCGAGATCAGAACGGGTTATACATTAACATACATAAAATAAAGGTAAATGATTACAGGTTAGTATACAGATCGGGTTAAAGGTTAACCTACCAAAATATATAGACAAAATGGGTTACAATTTGTCATCCTAATTTGACATACAGAGGGTTTCATTTAATATACAGGTTAACTTACATAGTAGACATTTTTTTACTTTTTTAAAATGTTATCATATGGGCATTATGTGGGAGGATTGGGTGAAGTGTTAAGTTTTAATTGCTTTCCTGAAGTTCAGAAGTAATTCAAGGAATCTGATCTATTGGGGAAGTTGATTCTAGTAGTTTGGTAGGAAGTGAGAGTAGGATCGTCGTCTGGCATTGTGGATTTAGAGGGCACAACCAGGGGGTATTTTGAGATGTGTTTCCTCCTGGGAGTAGAGTGGACTGTTTGGGATGTATGGAGGAAGCTTAGTTGAGATATACTCGGGTGCCATTTTGTGCAAGGATTTGTATGCTAGATTCCATGCAAACGTAAGGAAGTTCTTTTTCACCCAGTGAGTGGTGGATAACTGGAATGCTCTTCCGGAGGCTGTCGTAGGGGAAAACACCCTCCAGGGATTAAAGACAAAGTTAGACAAGTTCCTGCTGAACTAGAACGTGCGCAGGTAGGGCTGGTCTCAGTTAGGGCGCTGGTCTTTGACCTGGAGGCCACCACAGGAGCTGAGTGCTGGGCACGATGGACCACTAGTCTGACCCAGCAGCGGCAATTCTTATGTTCTTATGTTTTTAACCCTTAAAGAAGCAGCGTTTGGCATTCACCCAATGTGGCACTTACACAGATTCACTGCAGAATGAACTAATAATTGGAGAAAGCCAATTCAAAGAAATATGTTATTAACATGAAGTTAATGCAGGGTTAACACCCAGCAGATTCTGTATAGGACGTCAGTCTCAGCAGCTGCCTAAGAAGCAGCTAAGAATTGCACACCACATACGTCAATGCCACTGGATTATACAGAATGCCACTGGATATACATAATCGAGTCTATCTGTAAAAACAGATGTCTTACCCCCCCCCCCAATTGGGTAACTGGTGCCCATGTCACCAGCACTGGTTACAGAATCACACCTGCCTAATTGAGGGATTCCTTTCCATCAGCGGGTCACAGCCATGACTTCGGGGAGTCCTGCTGGCTCAGCTGATTGGGGGGAAAATACCCCTGCCGCAATCAGCTGAGCGGCTATGACAGGGAACCCCCAACACATACCATGAAATTAGCAGGTGGGATGCCCACTTCCTCCTTCCACCAACCCCCCTAAAGGGATGACACCCACCTGAAGCACCTCAACAGGAGGGATGCTTACTCCTGGGCCACTCAGGGCCTTAGTCCTCCTTCACGGTGCATCCTGGGATGGAATGGGCATGACCTAAGACTCCATGGCCCAATCTACCAATCTACCACTTTGAAGTAGGCGCCTAGTCCAAGGCACCTAGCAGAAAGTAGGCATAATTTGGGATACATCATGGGCATATTTTTCATCTAGGTGCCTATTTTAGACTCAGGTGCCTAACTTAGGGGCACTCATTTAGGCCACCCTGGCATAAATAGGGTGCTCCTTAGGTTAGGACGCTTACTGACACCTAAGCCCACTTTAGGGGTCATTAGGTGCAATTCTATAAAGTGTGCCTTACTTTTATAGAATCGCAATTGTGCTACACAACTCAGTGCCTAAGTTTTAGGTATCATTTACAGAATTGGGGCCTAAGTGGTATTCTATAAAGAGAAGGTACCCTTTATAAATTAGTGCTTATTGCAAATTTCTGTGCCTACCTGAAGGTGTCACATCTGCTGAAATCTTGGTGTAAATGCTGGCATCCCAGTTAGGTATGCTGAGGTAGTATTCTTAACTATGTGTGCAACTTTTTGGAATGCCTTGATACATCCATGGCCCCTTTGAGTTACATGCTAGTAGAGTTAGGTGCTATGCCTTATAGAATAGCACACAGCCAGATGCGTGTGCAAATCCTAACTGGTGCCAATTAACTTCCATAATTGGTTGTTAACTCCCAATTAGTTATACTTAAGAGCTTGTTAATTCATTAGTGCACACCTCTTGGTCACGTGCCCAAATTTTGGCACAAAAATTTGGGTGAAAAAACAAAATTAACGAAAGGGGCGTAGTGTAAAGCTCTAAGCAAAATCACATAATATATGAAAAATTCAATAGTGATATTGGAAGGAATGCCACAAACGCTCAAACAAAACCTCAAATAATGAAAAATAATAAATAAATTGTCCAGACCTAGGGCTCCTTTTACTAAGCTGCGCTAGCAGTTTTAATGCGCGCTTAGCGCACGCTGAAATGCTGCACACACTAGACGCTAACACCAGCATTGAGCTGGCGTCAGTTCTAGCCACGTAGCGTGGGGGTTAGCACGCGCTACTTTTCTGCATACGCTAAAAACGCTAGCGCAGCTTAGTAAAAGAGGGGGTTAGTTTAATTTTTTTTTTTATAAAGGCAACATAGGTGCTTATATGTAAAATAGGCTCCCAGAATCAGCCCCAACAGCACACAGGTGTCCATATACAAATTTATAGCTGCTCTGACAAAGGTGTATGGTGCATGTACTCTACTTGTATACCTAAGAACTTTTAAAGCAGGCAAGTACATGAACTCTGAAATGCAGAAGCAGCTTAATGATTCGCACAGTGAGCTGAGAAGTGAGAACCTGAGGAACTGTAATCAATGATCACTGTGGCTCCCTGTGACCTTAGGCAAGTCTGCTCTGATGCTCTGCTGTGTGTCCAGCTTTGGACAACCTATACAGAATCGAGGCCCCCAAGTACAAAAACCTAGGGGCCCTTTCACTAAAGCTTAATGCAGTGTCTCTCAAACTTTTTTAGCCCTAGCAAACTAAATGAAGCAAATGTTTTTCGCGGCAAATTACACTTCCCCTTCCCCATTCGTGATTTCGCCAATCGCGATTTCAGATATTCGCGATTTTTTGGGGAGGGGGAAAAAAAGAAAAAACAACCAATGTTTAACCTTCCCCCCGGCATCCCGGGCTCACCTGGTAATCTAGCAGGCTTTTGGGGCAGGAGTGATCTTCCTACGCTCCTGCCCCGTGCAGATCGCCAATAGGAAATGGCTGTGGGGAGTTCCTGTTGTAGTCTCGAGAGACTACGGGAACTCCCCACAGCCATTTCCTATTGGCGATCTGCATGGGGCAGGAGCGTAGGAAGATCACTCCTGCCCCGAAAGCCTGCTAGACTACCAGGTGAGCCCGGATGCCGGGGGGAAGGCGGGAGGGAGGCGGGGGTGGGTCAGAGCCGGACCAGAAGATATTCGCGGAATTTCACCATTCGCGGTCCGGCTCTGCCCCTATCCCCCGCGAATACGGAGGGAGAAGTGTATAATTGAAATAATAAAATTGCAAAACCAACAAAAAACTACATTTGAGCATTATTTAAAGTTCTTTAAGCTATTTATGGGTAATTGTAACAGTGGTGAAACTAAACTAGATAAAATAGAATTGCTAATCAATGTGATGGATGTGCTTGTTTTTGAGTGCAAATTAACTCAAACTGTTGCATGATAGTCGACAAGCAAACACGCATTTCATCAACCACCATCTGCAGTTGTTCTCTCGTTTTTTTAAATTTAATTTCTGTCAGAGCTAAAAATCTAAGTTCACAAAGATAAGAAAATCCAAACGGTAACAAAGCCTTGATTGCTTTGTTGCTCAGGTTAGGATAAGTACTGCACAAAAAATAAAAATAAAATTACTTTCCGTTAGTTTTCAAGTACCAATCACATCAAAGAATGATGTTTGTCTGGGCGATTGTATCCTTACGCGCTCAGACGCTCATAACATTAACAGACTCTTGCGTACGTGACATACATATCATCTATTTTAGTGTATAGTTATGAAGGGAATTTTAAAAAATAAAGTAAAATTCTGGAATCTCTTGAGGCATACCTGGAATCTCTACAGAGCACGCAGTTTGAGAAATACTGGCTTAGTGTGTACTAACAGAATTAGTGCACGTTAAATACTAAGAAGCCCATAGGTATAAAATGGTCTTCTTAGCATTTACCGTGCACTAATTCCATTAGTGCATGCTCAGCTTTAGTAAAAGAGCCTCTTAGACTGTGAACTCACTAGGGACAGAAAAAGTACCTGCATATGATAAATGTAAACTGCTTTGAGTATATTATAGAAAGCAGTATAGCAAATCCATGACCCTTTATCTTTTAGCACATAAATACACACAGGGCCAATTTCAGCCCATGGAAGATGTTGGCTACAGATTCAATGCCAGGCTGTTTCTGGTGACTGATATTGAATATCTTGAAAGTGTGGGGGGGGGGGGAGGGGCTGGCATAATCTTAACTGGCTAATTCAATATTCAGTACTAGCTGGCTAAGTTTAAAGTGGCCAAAGAAAGGACTGCTTATTTTGTGGTCCGATTTGGCCACTAAACTTGGCTGGTCAGCACTTAATATTGGTGGTTATCGTACAATATAGCTGGCTAAGTTTTAGCTGCTAACCGCAGATATTCAGCGCAGATAGCTAGCGCAGATAGTCTCCTGCTCAATATTGGCAGTTAGCAGGCTAAATGCTATTTAAACAGCCAGGAACCATTACTGACCGGTTAAATTGCATTGAATATTGGGCAGAATCTTTTTGGCACTACATATGCCAACAGGGCTGCACAATTTTATAAAAGTCCTTTTCCATTTGTAAAATAGGCCTTACACACACAGCAACCTCTATAAAATTATCCCCAAGGTGAGAGAAAACCATTATTAAATGTAACCCCCCCCCTTTACAAAACTATGAAAGTGGATTTTAGCGCAGGCTTGTGTGCTGAATGCTCTGCGCTGCTCCCGACGCTCATAGAGTTCCTATGAGCGTCGGGAACTGCGCAGAGCATTCAGCGTGCCGGCCTGTGCTAAAAACTGCTATCACGGTTTTGTGAAAGGGGGGGAGGGGTAAACCTGGATAGGATTCTCCCATTTGGTGTCTATGATAAAATGTATTTATGCAAGCACTAAATAAAGAATAAGCTATAATATGCTTGAACAAGCTCATTTCTTATCTAGCTATCTACAGTGTGGTCTGGCATAAGTCTCGCTGCATGACTTTGTTATCTAAAACACACTCTGCAAACTCACCATGACCCTTAGGGCATGATATTGTGATCTGGATTTTTCAGTAATGTGTAAATCTCATTCATGAATCAGGCCATGTGATGTGGGAGTTTTGAGATTTTCAAAGTATCTGTTTGTAAATACGGTAAGTGAAAAAAAAAATTATCTGGAGATTTAAAGGAACACTGGGGGTTTGCTGAAGAAGCAGCTATGGCCTGGTAAACAGGTTGTTCATGCTTGGGACACAGGATGGAATGGCTCTGGTTGGGTTCCAGTCCAGGCAGTGGAGAAGTGGCACTCAGCCACTCTCTCCCTATTTGCCCACTCCAGGGCTGCACTCGCTTCTTTCAGGGCCATCCAGCTGGGCTGCTGCTTCCTACCTTCAGCGGCACTTGTTGCAGGAACATGGACAGCTTCTGCACATGGCTAACCCACAAGCCTTCTCTCCGACGTCAGAGCTGACATCGGAGAGAAGGCTTGTGTGTAAGCTAGGTGCAGTGGCTGCCCGCATCCCTGCAAAAAATTCCGCTGAAGGTAGGAAGGAGCAGCCCAGCTGGATGGCCCTGAAAGAAGCGAGTGCAGCCCTGGAGTGAGCAAATAGGGAGAGAGGGGACATGATTTAGGAGAAAGGGGTGGGGGGGGAGAGAGCACGTTGAGACATGAGAGGGGCACAATTTTGGGGAAAAGGCTGGAAGGCATGGAGGGGGCACAAACTTGGGACACAGAAGGAAGGAAGGGGGCATGAATTTGGGATACAAGGGAGGGAGGAAGGGGGCACTAACTTGGGACATAGGAGGAAGGAGGGAATAGAAAGGGAGAATTGTTGGGCATGAGTGCATGAGAGGAAAAGAAATGGTGCACATGGGGAAAGGAAAATAGGAAAATTGGGCATAGGGAGAGAGAGAATGAGGTAGAGATACATGGGGAATAGAAGGATGAGAGGGAGAAATGTTGGATATGGTTGTGGAGAGGGAACAGAGGGACAGAATGAAGGGAATGCAAGGGGGACGTATGTTGGACATAGTGATGGAGGGAGAGATGTGGCATTGGGCTGGAGAGGGGTGATAAAAGGAGAAAAGGGCATGGGGCTGGTGGGCAGTGGTGAAAAATGTTGCACATGATCTGGGGGGTGAGAGAGGTAAAAATGTTGCCAATAGGGGTGGAGGAGAGAGGAAGAAGAAAACTTGAACTCATGGAGGGACAGAGAGAAATGTTGGTTGGGGAAGGGAATGAGGTCCAGAGGAGAGAAAGCATGCAGGAGGCAGAAATAAATAAATATTGGATTCACAGTCAGAAGGGAGTGCAATCAGAGACTCATGAAATCACCAGACAACAAAGGTAGGAAAAATGATTTTATTTTCAATTTAGTGATTGAATTTTGTCAGTTTTGAGAATTTATATCTGCTGTTTATGTTTTGCACTATATTCGTCTATTTTTCTATAGTTGTTACCAAGGTGACATTGCATATTTTAAATTCATCTGCCTTGACCTCTTTGAAAAAAAAAAAAGAATATAAATGATAATTAACATTTTCTCTACATACAGTGTGCTTTGTGTTTTTTAATTTTATGTTTACCATTATGTATTAATAAGATTATATTGTGTGTATATGAAAAACGATTGGAAGAAATTGTATTACAATTAGTACTATTATAATGGGGGTGGGGTCTGGGGCGGAGCTTGGGTGGGGGTACTCGGTTGATATTTGTTAGACTTAGGGGGTACTTGGCTTGAAGAAGTTGAGAAACACATAAGTGAGTGTATAAGGAAGAGAGACTTTGTAGAAACTCGTAAAATAAATTGTGGAGGTGATGGTTTGGTTGGAGCTCTCCCGGAGGAATCCTTAGAGACTTAGGGCTAGTTTTACTAAGGTGCGCTATGTGTTTTAGCGTGCGCTAAATCTACGCATGCATTAAACACTAATGCGCCCATTATAAGTCTATGGATTTAATGTGGCACCTTTTGGAGGCATTCCCTCTATTTTTCATTGCAGGTCTTGCATTCATGAAACCATTACCACACGGTACTTGCCGGATGTTAACACAGGACCACTTACCACCTCGTATTTGGGAAGTGGTAAGTAATCCCATGTTAACGCTACATTAGTCAGTTAGCATGCCCTAAGTATAACACTCTAGCAGGCTATCGCTTCTATGCACACTCTGTCTATGTCATGCTCCCTCAGAGAGAAATTCTGAAAAATTTAATTATTTTATGTGCTTTGGTAGACATATGTACTATATAACCCCCATTTGTGTGGTAGCCTGTTACCACATGATAACTAACATCATGTGCTTAAATGCTCCTTATTAAAAGGGCCCTTTATAATAATAATAATAATAATAACTTTATTTTTCTATACCGCCATAGTCAGGCGAATTCTAGGTGGTTTACATTGTAAGAAGGCTGGACATTCAGCAAATAACAAAAGGTCTTAATACAATACAATAAGTCTACATACAATACAATGAGTCTAAATACAATACAATACAATACAATACAATACAATGAGTCTAAATACAATACAATACAATAAGTCTAAATACAATACCATACAATGAGTCTAAATACAATACAATAGTCTAAATGGGAAACTTACGTACTAATTGGAGTTCTATGGGTAATGAATACCTGAATACTTTAGGCCCTCTTAAGCTTTCTCCAGCAATTCAGTTCAAAATTTATTCCCCCCCTTTATAAAGCCGAATTAGCATTTTTTATCGCTGGTTGCAGCAGTAAAAGTTCTGACGATAAAAAATGCTAACACGGCTTCATAATAAAAAAAGGGGGGGGGGAAGGTAAATAATTTAAGTAACAAATTCAAGTCGGGTAAGAAAAAATGAATACAGAATCAAACAGGGTACATGAAAATAGCATTTGTACAATTTACCTGAAGATTTTTGAATGAATGAGCATAAGAATTAAAAAAAATTTTTTTTATAGGTTTGCAAATGTTCCAATGCCACAACCAGCCATAGCTAAATTTGTCTGACGGGATACTTAGTTGGATAATTTGAAGAGAACAGGGTGCCAGATTTGTCTAATGAGCCTGCTTAATTAACTGCCTGCAGTCCAGGCAAAGTTTTGTGTCCTCATCTAGAAAATGTTTTCCTTGCAAATGAATAATAAAAAGGCAGGATTATGATATCCAGTAGAGATTATTTGAATCATTTATATGGCCTGGTTTATCTTTGAATTTCTCATCTATGAAGAATCAGAATATAAGCAGGAAAAATCACCAAAATGTTGCTTAAAAGCTCATAATGGAAGAAATAGGTTTTGGAGACATCTGAACATCATAAAAAAGACATTTAAAAAACCTGCTACAATATTGTTGCTCTACTATTTCTGTCAGATATGTCCTTGGAAGTATTTAACATCGTAAGAGATTAGTTACAGTGCTGTGCAGTTTAGTTGATATATACTAAAGTCTTAGTGACACTACAGTATATAATCTATCCCAATGCTTCTTGGGAAAGCATGAGTGCCAGTTTTCCATTTTCATGCATGCCAAGGTCTCAGAGCTTTCTAGATTGGTGAAAGTGGCATGTCTTTGTCTCACATTGAAAGGCATTATAATGGTGAAACTCTCTTTGGAGGAAGACAATAAAGGAATAATAATACTTTTCATCCAGGGAGAGAGAGACTCCAACTTATGTAAAGAAGAACATTTAAGAATACAGTACTACATTTTTAAGCAGAATTCTAGCCATCTTACGAGCCAAAGTGCTAAATTGTCCTTTACTACTTTGAATCCTGCAGGCTATTATGCTGCCACAGGATTAAAGCAACAGCTGGCCTTTGAGCAACACAGAAGGGAGTGCTGTCTGAGATGCTTCTGCTCTTCTTCCCCTTCTAGTGCCAGATCAGTGCAGGAGGGGGAATCTGACAGGGGAAAGGGAAAGGATGTAGCTAGGCCCTTGGTTTTCCATGATGATTCCATGGGAACCAGTAAGTTCTTTGACAGAGATTGGATTTTGCAGGCTGCTTCCCCTGTCACTACTGTTAGGGCTCTGCGCATATGCCAATCGCTCACTGAGCAATTGAGTCGGTGGGTTTCCATGCAAATGATTTGCACCTCTGTGCAAATCATTTGCATGCAAACTTGATAGTGAATCAATCGCTGTTAGAAAATCAGCCAGAGAATCGGCCAACAGCAACCGAGTCGCCTTCTTTAGTGAATCTAGCCCAAAGTCTGTGTCTGAATTCAAGAAAGCATGAGACAGCACTTAGGATCTTTTAGCAAGAGGAGGATTCAGTGGATGCTGCAGATGAGCAGACTGGATGGGCCATTTGGCCTTTATCTGCCATCATGTTTCTATGTTTCTATCCTTGCTTATGCAAATTAGCTACTAGTCTCTCTCACTGACTACAGACCCATTATATAAATTATCTTTCCTCTAGCACAGTCTGGAAGGGGGGTGTTCTTTCCAGCTTTCCTCAAATAAGCTTAAAAAAGAATTAGACTGGCTCCTTCTAAGCAAGCACTAGAAGCTCCAGTCTAGCTGCATCTCCATCCTAGGTAGGACCAGGACCTTACAGTCTTATCCTCCACCACTGGATGTTTAACTTAATCAAAGAAAAGTAATCAGAATAACAAAGTCCAAGTTTCTGGTTCCCAAGTATTGGTAAATACCTTTTCTCCCAGAGTTTCCACCATCAAGCTTCAGGTCCTGTTCAAGGCTTTCCTTGTAGTGAGCTCTGAAGTAGAGAATGATATGGGGACAAATTTGTCCCCATCCCAACTCAATTTCCACGTCCTATCCCCATGAGTTTTGTCATTGTCCCTGTCAGCACTGCCTTAACTGCACAAGCCTTGAACACTTATGAGGCTTGTGCAGATGAGGACAGAGCTTACAGGAATGGGGCAGGGACAGGAAAAGAACTCACGGGGATGGGACGGGAAAATGAGTTCCTGCGGGGACAAGGAAAAATTTGTCCCTGTGTCATTCTCTACTCCTAAGGTCATTCTTTCCTCCCCTCACCCTCTGCCTGCTCCGTTGCTAGGGAACTTTTTTAAGGGTTTCTAGGCTCTAAACCTCCTCCCCTTTTATTAATTCTCCATCTCTCTGTGAATTTGGTTCATTCTCCTCCCAATTAGGTTATTTGGTATTGTCCCCTTTGAGCCTTTCCTAATATATGTACAGTTTCATACTGGGTTGCTGGCTTCTCTGGTCCACCCAGGGTTTCTAGGAGTTGTAGCTTCCTTCATCTTTGCTTTTTAAAGGGAAATTACACACACCCCTAATGACACACCCCTAATGAACTGCAGTCCTAGAGATTTAGCTATTATAAACAATAGCCCTTTTTTTAAATTGGATCTTTTTTCCTCAAGATTAAGATGAAAGACCCGTTTAAAACCAACTCATGCATTCATGTGTGGACTGTTTACCCTGTCCTTCCAATAATCATCCCTCAATCTTATTCCACAGTTTCTTCCCAGAATTTTAGTCAGTGTATAAATTGGCTGACAAATACCCCAGCGTGTGTGCTTAATACTCTCTAGAAATCACAAGTAAATGGGGGCAATTAACTTCCCCTTGCACAGTCATTGCAGCACATGCTGTTAAGAATGTTTTACTGCCTCACTCAGTTTCTCTTTTAATGACAGTTATATAACTTGTGTGGGGGCTTTTTGTAATGATATAAATAGGCATTAATACAATGAAAGCAAATAGAACTTTATGGTCGCTGAACATCAATTACTGTGATTAATTATTTGGTAAAGAGATCATTCTAAGAGAAGATACGCGTAGAGTTGAAATTAAGATGAAAACTTTATTAATAATAACAACTGAATAACAGCCCGGGTGCAGAAATTAAGATTGTGGATAATCATAACCCTGGTGTGGCACCTGAGGGGTACATTCTGCAGCCCAGATTGGCCCAGATTGGCTGGCCCAGAACTTTCTCTCCGACGTCAGAATTGACGTTGGGTGGCGAGAGTTGGTCGGCCCTGAGCTCCTCTTTACGTGGAAGGGAAGCAGGGAGAGCTCAGAACTCAGCGCCAGCCTGTTCCCTGATGGTGGCGGTGGCAGCCTATTCCCAGGCGGCGGTGGCAGTCTGTTCCCCAATGGCAGTGGCTTGGGGGAGGGCAGTGAGAAGGGCAGGGAAGCAGGTTGGGCACCCCTGCTCTAGACGAGCCGTGAGCCACACACAACTGGCTAAAGAGCCGCATGTAGCTTGTGAGCCGCAGTTTGCCGACCACTGTAGTAGGTGATGTAATTAAGTATAATATCACTACAAACCATGTATGTATTTGCCTAGGTGTATATGGAAATCACAGATTTGTAACATTATAAAAGGTAACTGCAAGGTTTTGTACATGGGACAGAGGATCTGGTTTGGGCTATTTCTGTCTGCCAGTGCTGTTAAAATAAAAACATCCATATGGTACTATGATGACTGATTATTGGTGGATGGGTATCTGGAGACCTTGAATTGGACTGTTTCAGGTTGCCCAGAGATACTGGTTACAACTTGGTATACAATTTATTCCTCCGGTATGGCTGGGTCTTTCTGTCTGGTCCTCTGAGGGCAGGATGCACAAAGGTTTGACAATTCTGCAGGAAATGTTTCTTAAATTCTTTGGCAGTTACATAGCACATGGTCATACATTCTCATATCGTATCCAGTGTCTGTGGCTATAACTTTACAGTCTCCTCCATCATTCCCTTCCTGTGCATTCAGAGCAAGGGTCCTTGGACAGGCACTCACATCATATACCGGAAAAGTCACTAAGGGAGGCTAGGAAAGATTTGCTTAAAAATACCCATTTAGGGGTCCTTGGCATCAACACTAGTCTTATCCACAAACTGCAGCTCATCCAGAACACAGCCGTTAAGACTAATCTACAAATTAAAGAAATATAATTCAATCACAACCTTCCTCAGGCAAGTACACTGGCTCCCAATATCATCCCGAATAATTTTCAAAACATCATGGATCCTACACCAGATTCTATACAGAAACTCAGTAGCCCCTCTCATCCAATTATTCTCTACTGTTTGGTCAACATCAAAAAAATCCTTAACAGAATCCAACTGAACCCCTGCCATTCACAACATACCTCTACTACAAGCAAATTTTCCACTCTATGCTAACTTATCTGGGTGTAAAAACCTGGAATGACCTACCAGAAGCAATCAGGAAAGAGACAAGCTATATCACTTTCAGAAAAAACCTGAAGACCCACCTCTTTGACAATTAATCGTTTCAGCTTCTGTATAGCACCCCCTACTTCTAGGTCCCTCCTCTTGCTTCTCCATGCCCCCCGGACCCTACTACTTTCCCACTTCCTCTTTGATCTGTCGCCTTGAGCTTGTATAGGTTTGTGCGACTCACAAATGGAAGATTAGATTAGATTGTTAAGGTGCACTAACCGATTTAGTGTGCACTAAAGATTAATGCGCTAAATGCTAAGGCATCCATTATATTCTATGGGTGCCTTAGCATTTAGCATGCGTTAATCTTTAGTGTGTGCTAAATTGGTTAGCACGCCTTAATAAAAGGACCCCTTAGTGAGCTCTCTCCAGGTAAATGACAGAGGCATACTCATATCCTATCAAGAATACCAATGTAACAGGTAAAATACATGCCTATAATTTAGGCACCATAGAGTGAGTATAAGTGCTTATTTCTCAGTGTCAGAAATATGTGCATAACTTACAGTATTCTATAAGTTACATGCATAAAGGGGTGTGGGGGGGGAGTTATCAATGGGCATGGTTCGCACACATATGGATCACCTATGGATGTCTATGACCGGCATAGATTTAGCTTAAACCAGAAGTGGCCTTAGGCGTCCATAGACATGCCTAGGTACTTCTATAGGCATGAGTCAGATGCCTTAAATGTAGGCCTGTAAAACACTGGCCTACATTTAAGGCATCTATACTATAAATACAAGTCGTCAAGTTGCTAGGACTCAAGCACGAGTCGATGGCACCTAACAACAACAACAACAACTACAAATAGGCAGAATTCTGGGCATGGCACCTACCGGTGATTGACACACAGTAGGCACCCGTTTTGCAGAATCAGGCCCTTCTCTTCAGTTAAGAATAGAGACAAGCTTGTTTCCAATGCAATAAAGGTGCATTGGTCAAAGAAACTGAACAAGGATATTCCCACTGGGTTTGGTATTTACCCCAGCACAGTTTCCCTCCAGAACGTCACCTCCCGCCACTGCCAATTAGAGGCAGAATAAGTAGCAATCAGTTCCAAAACCAGTAAGAATATTCTGGGTTAAAAGGTCAAATGCAATATTCTAGTGGACCCACTAGAGGTCTCTACTGTGCATTTTAGAGATCAGAACCTGAGTGCCTCTACACTAAATATACATGCTCCCATTAGGGGGACCTTATTAGTATTAAGGTGTATTATTTTATCATTATTAGTAATTAGGTCTCTTTGCATAAAATACTACTACCACAATTACTACTACTATTACTTATCATTTCTATAACTCTACCAGATACACGCAGCGCTGTATATTAAACATGCAAGAGACAGTCCCTGCTTGAAAGAGTTTATAATCTAATTGTGACAGACAAACATGACCAAAAAAGTGAATCTATACACCCTGCTCAGGTAGGGAATTACAGAGGGAATGACAAGAGTAAGGGACTATAGAGGGAATGATATGGAACCTGTGTTAAAACAGCTCAAGTTAGTGGTATAATAACACATCTTAATGGTACCCACATTGATTACTCTGCCCCTAGTTACTAGTTATTACTATTATCTCTATTTTTTACTTATTTATTTTTAATTCTATCTTTAAATTTATTTATTCATTACTTGGTGGAATATTCATTTCTATCTCTATCTCTATCTCTATCTTTGTCTTTATATTTTATCTTTATTTTTCTTAAATTGTCTCTTCAGGTACTTTAGTTAGATTGTGAGCCTTTGGGACAGTTAGGGAATTTCCAAGTACCTATCTTATTTATTTTTATTTATTGTATCTTTTAATGCATTCATTTTTGTAAACCGCTTAGAAACCTCATGGTTATTAGCGGTATATAAGAATTAAATTAAATTAAAAATAAATTAAATTAATTAACTGAGGTAAACATTAAAGTAATATAATATGAAGAGAAGAATATATATATATATATATATATATATATATACACAAAAAAAAAAAAAGAATTTAGATAGATAGATTGATTGATTGATTTGTGGAATTGCCCTATTGGTTAAAACTTAGCTCTGTGTAATATTCAAGAATATACATTTAGAACATTAAGGAAGAACTACAATTCTATTTTTATTTTTATAGAGTTATGATTATTTACAAGATTATGCAGGCAATGCAACAGGTAACATTCAAGATAATGAAGGGAATAGACTTAGTAGATAAAGACAGGTTGTTCACCCTCTCCCAAGGTAGAGAGAACGAGAGGACACTCTCTAAAGTTAAAAGGGGATAGATTTCATACAAACGTAAGGAAGTTCTTCTTTACCCAGAGAGTGGTAGAAAAATGGAACGCTCTTCTGGAGGCAGTTATAGGGGAAAACACCCTCCAGGGATTCAAGACAAAGTTAGACAAGTTCCTGCTGAACCAGAACATACACAGGTAAGGCTAGACTCAGGGCATTGGTCTTTGACCTAAGGGCCGCTGCGTGAGCGGATTACTGGGCACGATGGACCACTTGTCTGACCCAGCAGCAGCAATTCTTATGTTCTTATGTTCAATGCAGTAATCTTAGTTACAATTTAGGGATCTTTAAACAAGGGAAATGTACCACAAGATAAAATATTGTTAAACTGGATTAAAAATAACTCACTCTGATAAAGGCCCCAAAGTATTCTGTCTTCTTATTGTTGCTTCTGGTTAGAAGGGTGATGGAGGTCTATTTGCAGAGGGTGGCTGGAGGAGATGTCCTTGATGGAAGAAAAGTAGAATAGCTTGGGTACTGATGAGAACTCCAGCAAGGTGTGTTGTAGATGTCCAGTAGTGATCTAAAGAGGAGGAACTTAAGTGAATCTCCCCTTTTTATGGACCATAGGAGCTTGAAGTCAGGTCCAATCACAAGTCAGGGATAGTGTCCAATCATATCTGGAATAGTGTCCAATCACAAGTCAGGAATTCAGTTCAAACTGGTTTCTGTTCTGGTTGGATGATGTCATCTGGTTTGATTTCTAGCTAGGCTGAGCCTTGATTGGATTTTAATAGGCTGATAAAGCTGTACTTGACCTAATGAAGAAGCTGGAAAGTTCCTGTATGATCTAGCGATATGCTATTCAATCTTTAAGGCTACACCTCAGAAGGTCATTTCCTTATAACAAATGATTTTTTGATAAAATATTTTTGAGGTTAATATTTATTTGATGGTGTATTGTCATTCTATACAGTATACTCTAAAATATTGCCATTTTTTGTAGCCATTATTCTAATCTTTTACCTCTGTATTTAGTTCGTAACTGTTAGTGCTCACTTTACAAGATGAACTCCATTATATGTGCAAAACAGAGGAGAAAACACATTCAAAGTGGAAAGAGGGTTTCTATTTTTGTGTCCATGTATAAAGCTACATATATCTAGCACACTGCAGTGTCTTAGATTTAGACATAATATGACAGTAAAATCCCAAAACTGACTAACAGATGGAATTCATCCATTAGTGAACTAGTATACTCCTTGTAGGTCTTCTGTATCCATTTATGGACTTTGGGTTTTTTTTAATACACTTTACTGCTTGTCAATTATTTCAAGTTCTGCATCATTAGTGTGACTCATGCAGTACCACTTGTATAAAGAAATATGCAATTCATTGTATAAGCAGAACTAAAGCACAGAACAGAGTCATGAATGGTCCTTGTTCTTTGAATTCTTTTATTCAGATCACAAACTACATTCTGGAAATCAGATTTTAACGCTAGCTTCTTTTTTTTTTTTTGCTTTATCTTTTTTTTTTCCTGTCCTGAAATCCTCTTGCCTTAATGCATAAGGCCCAAACTGCAAATTCCAGAGCAGAGGAATTCTTTGCTAAAACATAGGCTCCATCTTAACCAGAATGGAACTAGGCTGCTGGCACCAACATTTAAAAAGGAGATAGAGCTACATTTAAACTAGAATCTGACAAAAACCATTAGTTATACAGGTGTGCATGGTTCAAAGTAAGCAAGGCTGGCTCAAGGGACTGTGGTACCCCGAGCCAATTTTTGCATTGGTGCTCCCCACCCCTGCAATCTGCTATCTTTCTCCTTCTGCCCTCCCTCCACCTATGATCCAGTATCTCCCCTACTGTTGGACCAGGTGAGACACTGGAAAGGGGCACTGATGATAAAGGGTGCCATAATCCCAGTGTAGCATCTGTCACTCTTGAAGTCTGAAAGTAGACATGACTGGGATTTTGGTACCCTTTATCATCAGTGCCCTGGCCCAGGGCTTCTCCTGGTACATAGGTTGAGCTGCTAGTCCTGAAATTAAAGTATGTTTGTTGATTTTTTTATTTTACATCAAAGAACACTCTCAAACCAAGGAAGTTAAGGCATCCTGTTAGAAAAGTTGCAATAAAGTCAAAACTAGCACAGGTGCCTTTAAGTGACGAGAAGACAGATTTGAATGATTGCCAATTATCACTGTCAACAATTAAGCAGACTGTAGATGCAAATAAAAAATAAACATTCTTTGAAATGTCTGTTTGCAAAAGATAGAGCCTAAAAAATAAGATGGGAGAGTCAGAGTACAGATCACTGAATGAAAAGTTATATATAATAGGCATCTCTAAGACCTGGTGGAAGGAACATTACCAATGAGACTCTGTGATACCAGAGTACAAATTATTTTGCAGTGATAAGGTGGAGAAGTGGTGCTATATTGAGTCAAACAGAATAAAAGTTCTTCATAAAACAGAATGCACTATAGAATATTGTAGTCCTCCTAGCCAGAATGAAGCGGCAGATGATAAAATGTTAACAGAAATTAGGGAATCTTGCAGGGATGCTTGCTCATGAACTGACATGAGGGTAGCTATTTTACTAGGCTGGAGGAGAGAGAAGAAGGCAGTGATTCAGTGTCAGGTCAAAAGCGCGCCGGGACAAAGGCGCGCGCAGACAATTGAGCGCAGTGCGGAGGTGAGCGCCGCACAAAATTACTGTTTTTAGGCTCTGACGGGAGGGGGTGGGGGGAACTCCCCCACTTTACTTAATAGAGATCGCGCCGCGTTGTGGGGATGTGGGGGGTTGTAACCCCCCACATTTTACTGAAAACTTCACTTTTTCCCTGTTTTTAGGGAAAAAGTTGTTTACAGTAAAATGTGGAGGGTTACAACCCCCCAAACCCCCCCCAACGCCGGCGCGATCTCTATTAAGTAAACTAGGGGGCTCCCCAACAAAAACCCCCGTTGGAACCCCTAAAAACTGTAATTTTCTTCGGCGCGCGCCTCCATCTTGCGCTCAGTTGTCGGCGCACGCCTTTGTCTTTCGCCGAGTTGTCTATGAACCCAGTGATTCAGAGGGAGAGTTTGATTAGGAACTTACTTTTTGCTCTTTGAATGGTGATTTTTCACAAATGAAGAGCATGTGATCTGCCACAGACAAGACTGGATAAAATGCCGAGGTAGGTTTACCATATGGCTCCAGAAAACAGGGCAGATTGAGACAGCTGGGTTGGAGGAGAGTGTGGCATAGTGGTTAGAGCTACAGCCTCAGCACCCTGAGTTTGTGACTTCAAACCCTGTGCTGCTCCTTGTGACCCTGCGCAAGTTATTTAATCCTCTAGTGTCCCAGGTATATTAGATAGAAACATAGAAAAAGACGGCAGATAAGGGCCGCGGCCCATCTAGTCTGCCCACCCCAATGACCCTCCCCTATTTAACTCTGTGCAGAGAACCCACGTGACGATCCCATTTCCTCTTAAAATCAGGCGCGCTGCTTGCCTCGATCACCTGATTGTGAGCCCACCGGGACAGATAGGGAAAATGTTTGAAGCACCTGTATGTAAACTGCTTGTGAGTGTGGAAGTAAACACAATGATCTAGATCAGGGGTCTCCAAAGTCCCTCCTCGAGGGCCGAATCCAGTCAGGTTTTCGGAATTTCCCCAATGAATTTGCATGAGATCTATGTGCATGTACTGCTTTCAATGCATATTCATTGGGGAAATCCCAAAAACCTGACTGGATTTGGCCCTCGAGGAGGGACTTTGGAGACCCCTGATCTAGAGATAGGAGTAACTAGTGAGATAATTAAATTTGCTGATGACACAAAGTTGTTAAATCGCAAGAGGATTGTGAAAAATTGCAAGAGGACCTTGTAAGGCTGGAAGACTACACATCAAAATGGCAGATGACGCTTAATGTGAGCAAGTGCAAAGTGATTCATGTGGGAAAGAGGAACCCAAACGATGGCTGCCCAGCAAAAGGATCTAGGTATCATTGTTGAGGATACATTGAAACCCTTAATTAGCATGAACAGCTAACACACAAAAAACAAAGAATCCAAAAAAACTCCTTTTGCATTATTTAAAGTTACTACATGCTAAGTTACATTTTAAAGGCATTTTATTTTAGGGAGTGGATCTAGGTGGGGAGTAGGTGGAGAACGGGCATGGAGAGTGCACAGCAATTAAGACCCTGATTTTAATTGTAAATTGCTTTGAATTAATGATATTGCGATACATCAAAATTTTAATAAAACTTGAAACTTGAACTTAATAAACTGCACTTAGGGCTCCTTTTACAAAGGTGCGCTAGCGTTTTTAGCGCACGCACTGGATTAGCACACGCTATAGCATGCACTAGCTGAAAAACTACCGCCTGCTCAAGAGGAGGTGGTAGTGGCTAGCGTGCGTGCTATTCCACGCGTTAAAGCCCTAACGCACCTTGGTAAAAGGAGCCCTTACTGTATGTATATCAGCCAACTAACACGCAGTAAGCTTGGGACCACATTGCCTCCTAAATAGGAGGTACTAAGGCCCAAATTCTGTAACTGGCGCCTAATGTGAGGCACCTATTTTGGAGGCGCCCAACTAGATAGGCGACTATCTAAATTGAATAACAAGCTCACTTAAGCTTTTTAATCAGCAATAATTGAAACATAGGCACCTATCAAGAAATAGTGATTCTGTAACAAGGCACCTCTAAAAATTTAGGCGGCCTTCAAAAAAAAATAGGCGCTATGCTTGTTAGGTGTGGGCGTGGCTTCGTGTTAGGCAACTTATTACAGAATTGCTGCTCTTAAGCGTGCGTAAGCGCTTGCATGGCCACCTAACTTTTAGTTGTGTCTAGAACTGGCCTATTTATTGGACGCCTCCAAAATAGGTGCCACTCAGGGTGATTCACTAAACAGCCCCCAATTTTACTTGAATCGCGCTGAACGGTGTCTAATTCAGCACCTAACTTTTGGGCGCTTCTTATAGAATTTTGTCCTAAGTGTCTCCATGCTATCTGCAACCTGAATATCACATAATGCAAATATTAATACATGACCTACAGTGGAAAATGCTGGGCATGCCCCCAATAGTTATTGCATTTGCAGCTACTGCACATTACTGCAAAATCTAACACACATTAGAGGATCTCAAAATGTAAAAAGCTTGTAATATGAGCAGTCTGATCAATATCCAGTCCGTAGTAGTCAGTATTTTTCTGTTTTTCCTTCTCCTTTGACTTTTTTTTCCCATATATCAGCAGACTGCCTAATTACCTTCCCCTGTGTTCTGAGCCATTGCTGCCTATTTACTGGAACTTCCAGACTGCCTAGTTGCGTCATGAGCTCTCTGGAGCTCCCTCAAGTACCAAGTAATGTATAACACTTGCAACTCTTTCTGTGTTTCTTTATCTTTCTTTTTTTTGTCCTGGTATAGTACCTATAGATTAAGGCAGGGGTGCCCACACTTTTTGGGCTTGCGAGCTACTTTTAAAATGACCAAGTCGAAATGATCTACCAACAATAAAATTTTTTTAAAACACAAAGCACACTGTACGCAGAGAAAATGTGAATTATCATTTATATTCCGGGGGGGTTTTCAAAGAGGTCAAGGCAGATGATTCTATGCAATGTCACCTCAGTAACAACTATACAAAAATAGACAAATATACCCCCTCCCTTTTTACTAAATCGCGATAGCGGTTTTTAGCGAAGGGAGTTGTGCTGAATGCCCCGCGCTGCTCTCGACACTCATAGGCTCCCTGCACTAAAAACTGCTATTGCAGTTTAGTAAAAGGGGGCCATAGTGCAAAATATAGACAGCAGATATAAATTCTCAAAATGAACACATTTTGATCACTAAATTTAAAAGAAAATCATTTTTCCTACCTTTGTTGTCTGGTGATTTCATGAGTTTCTGCTTGCACTTTCTTTTTCTGACTGTGCATCCAATATTTCTTCCCTTCTTTCAGCCTGTTGTATGCTTCCAGATCTCATTCTCTCCACCAACTTTTTCTTCCTCTCTCCCTGCCCACTTCCCTTTCTTTCTACCTGCCCCCTTCTTTCTTTCCGTCTGTCTGTCTTTCAGTCTCCCTGCCCTTTTTTCTTTCTGTCTGTCCTGCCTCTTTTTCTTTCTGTCTTTCTCTCTCCATGCCCCCTTTGTTTCTTTATTTCTGTTTCCCTTCTTTCTTTCTATCTCCCTGCCCCATCTTCTTTCTGTCTCTCTGCCTGCCCCCTTTCTTTCTTTCTCCCTGCCCTCCCCCAAGCCACTACTGCCACCATCGGGGAACAGGCCCGCAAACCACTGCTGCCCCAAGCTCTCCCTGCTTCCCAAGGCAGAAGCACCGGGCCAACCAGCCTTCACCCCCTACGTCAATTCTGACGTCAGAGAGGAAGTTCCGGGCCAGCCGGGCAGCGATTGGCTAGCCTGGAACTTCCTCTCTGACATCAGAATTGACGTTGGCTGGGGAAGGCTGGTCGGCTCAGCACTTCTGCATTGGGAAGCAGGTAGATCACGAAGGCAACACGATCGACACGATTGCCTTCGCGATCTACTGGTCGATCGTGATCAACCTTTTGGGCTCCCCTGGATTAAGGGGTCCTTTTACCAAATTGAGGTAAAAAATGACCTTAGCATGCCCTTATGTGGGTCTTTCCCACAAGCTAAGGCCATTTTTATTGTGGGGTAAAATGGTTGAATTTCAGATTTTTCCATTAATGGGCTCACCTAGTCTTCTCAGTAGTGCATGGCCAATAGTATGTGAATCCCTATCACTACCTATTTTGTAGATGGTAGGGTCTCATGCGCTAAACCTGTACTAATCGGTTAGTGTAAGGCAATTCTGATATGCTAACTGATTTGCATAGACAGTCCCAATCTGTCCCCAGACACACCCCCTCTGTGTCTGGTGACAGGTTTTTCACAGAGGGGGTGTGTCTGGGGACAGATTTTTTTTTTAATTGCTCAATTTCCACATTCATATGTAAAAATTACTGTGGAACACCTCAGCATGCCCCCATGGTACACCATTTTAGGCAGTGGTAGACACACATTAATGCTTGCCACAGCTTTGTTAAAGGGACCCTAAATAAATATCAGTTTATAATTTGCTTTCTTCACACAATCTAGATCACGGCTTTTATTATTTTGCTTTCTAAAGTATAATTTCTGAACATTTAAATACTAAAAGAATTTTTAAAGTGAGTTTTAAATATTTGTCACTTCAGTTTTCAAAATCATTTACTCAAATATATTTAGGATTCACATGGAATGCTTTTCCGACAAATCTGAATGACTGGATTTCACTTTTCTTGCCTTATAAAGTTTTATGACTCTGAGCAATTACTGTCAAAGCAGTAAGCCTTGACGTCAACACTAGAATCACATTTCTTTTGGCATATGTTGAAGAATTCCTGCTATTTTTCTGTTCTTAATTTAGTAAATGTTAAAAGCAGAATGCTTGTACAATGACCTAATCTAAGTAGTGCATACACTTCTGATCCTTCTTCAGCTGTGCTGAGATTTGAGGGAATGGACTACGGATGTACTCTAAAGAATCCTAATGGGTTCTGATTGGTTCTCATGAGTTCTGATTCTTTTTTTATATATAAAGGTAAAACAGGGGCTCTTAACCTTTTTTGGTTCCCATACCCCTTTAACTGATAAATTAAATCCTCATTCTAACTTCCTAAACCACAGGTCCATTAGTGAGTACTGACAGTTAATTATGTCACTGTTATCTGCTATCATTTACCTCTTGGGATGGAAGGGGGGGGTCAGAAACACAGACTGCTAATGTGTCGCTATAATTACACTAGAGTACAATTATACTACCAGCAACAGTCCTAATAACAGCCTTCACGCTGTCTAGAAAGTTTCAATAAATTGCCTCAGATTTCAAGACCCTTCTCAGCACCCCATTTGACTTCTTCCTGCACCCAACAACAATTTATTATTTCTATAGCGCTACAAGATGCGCACAGCACTACACATTGTACATGCAAGAGATGGTCCCTGCTCAGAAGAGCTTATAATCTAATGAGAGACACATAGGACAAAATGGGAGTCAGAACATAGTGTTCATGTAGAGAATTAGAGAGGGGCTGATGAGGTGGAATCACATAGGACAAAAGGGAGTCTGAACTTAGTGTTCATGAAGGAAATTAGAGGGGGCTGAAGAGGTGGTAGGGGACTATTTAAGGGATGACAGACAAATATGTTGGTAGTGTTAGGATTTAAATGCAGCTTCAAATAAGTGGGCTATCAGTCTGGATTTGAATACCGCCAGAGATGGAGCCTGATATACCGAGCTGGGTAGGTTGTTCCAGGCATGCAGCGCAGTAAGGTAGAAGAGACGGAGATGGGAGTTGGCAGTAGAGAAGAAGGGTATCAAAAGGAGGGACTTGTCTTATGAATGGAGTTCCCAGGGAAGGGGGAGTATAGAGAGGAAAAGAGAAGAAACATATTGAGGAGCTTCAGAGTGAGTACACTTGAATGTCAGTAAGAGGAGTTTGAATTGTATGCGGAGATGGACAGGGACCCAATGAAGCGACTTGAGGAGAGGAGTAATGTGGGTATAACAACCCTGGTGGAATACGAGGTGTGCAGCACAGTTTTGAACAGATTGAAGGGGAGAGATATATGGCTTAGTAGAAGACCCACGAGAAGCACATTGCAGTAATGTAGACAAGAGATGACGAGAGCATGAATGAGGGCCTGGCAGCATGCTCAGAAAGGAAAAGATGGATTTTTAAAATATTACAGAAAAAGAAACAAGTTTTGAAAGTCTGTTGGATATGTAAGGAGAAGGAGAACGACTAGTCATTGATTACCCCGAGGTTGTGAGCTGACGATTACCGACGCTAGGGTGGCTGCTGACTCTGGGTCCCATCCCCCTGCTTTTCTCTATCTTCATCGTTCCCTTCCTCTTTTGGCTGTCTTTGTTGGGGGTGGGCCTAAAATAATACTCTTTGAGTAAAAAGTAAAAGTACCACAACGACAATGTCTGTTCATCAAGAATTGCTATCAGCTTCATCTCCACTTTAAAGAAACGCAACTCATCTTACCAGTTCAAACACAGGCAGCTCCACTGCTCCTACAGGATATATTCACCAAACAGCAAAATTTAAGATGAAATGATCCACTGTTTGCACAACGAACTTTGCAATAGCAAAACGTTGGTTTTGCTGCTTCATTTGATTTACCAAGGAATTGTCATTCACATCTCCCTTCCACTTTTACTTCTTACTTTTAGCAGCAAGCATCAAATGTAACTAGGTAAAAGTCGTACAAATTGGCAAAATTATTACTTCAGTAAAATCAAAAGTAAGATGTATCCTGTATTTCTTTACAAGATGGTTCAGTGTGGAATATCCTTGAAGGATACTGTTGAATCAGAACATTTGGGAGTCCCAATAGAGAGGTTTCAAAAATAGTGGAAAGAAAACCAAGAGTACTTAAGAGGGAAGCAGAGCTAAAGATGTGAAATTATCTCTGTCATCTTCTCAGCAACCTGTTGATACAGTACAAGGTAAAAAAAACACAATTTGAAGTGTCTGTATACAAATGCTAGAAGCCTAAAAAATAAAATAGGAGAGTTAGAGTATATAGCAATGAAAGCTGAAGTAGATATAGACATTTCAAAGACCAGATGGAAGAAGGACAATCAATGGGACATTGCATTGCCTGGGTACAAATTATATCGCAAGGATAGAGTACATCAAATTGGAGGTGGGGGGGGTTAAGTTATATGTTAAAGAGGAAATTGATTCAAATAAAATAAACATTTTGCATGACATAGATAGCAGTATGGAATCCATATGGATAGACATTCCATGTGTGAAGGGAAGGAATACAAAGGTAAGGTTACACTATCATCCCCTGTGGGACAGAATGAGCAGATAGATGAAGAAATGTTTTCAGAGATTAGGAAAGCTGGCAAATTGAGTAACAGTTTAATAATTGGTGATTTAAATTACTTTTCAAATGAGAAGCACAATATCAAAGACCATATAGGGCTCCTTTTACTAAGCTGCAATAGCAGTTTTAGCGCTAGACGCTGGCGTTAGTTCTAGCCGCGTAGCACGGGTTTAGCACACGCAGCAATTCTGCGTGAGCTAAAAACTATCGCAGCTTAGTAAAAGGAGCCCATAGTATAGAGTAATTGTGCTAAGACACTGTGGAGGGGAAGGAAACTGCCACCCTGGACCGAAGAATAACAACTAGAACTGTTCACGCACAAAAAAAGTGGAGAAAAAAAAATACCTCACTTAACGCTTCATGGGTCTTAAATAATTCCACTCATGGATGTTCATGTCCGCAGAATCCTCACTCCAACCAAAATTCAAAAAAAATCACTGTGGCTGAAATATTCAGGCTGAATAACAACTACTTAGCTGCACTTCCAGGCTCCTCAGATTCTAATACTGCCTTCTCCAACTCGTGCATCAATCTCTCTTGTTTCACGGTGTGTATGTGCTTGCATAATAAAAACTATTAATGCTATCATACCCCTAGTTAGGCTGTGCATGTTTCCTTACTATTTCTTGAGAGGTAATGAGATGGTGGGGGATGGAGTCCCTGGTAGTGGGGTCCCACAAACATATGTTTGCCTAGGGCCCAATATAATGTTAACCTGGCCTTGGCAACACTGTATTAAATGAGGGGTCAATGCTACTAGGAATTGTTGGTATCAGTTTGGATTTTTGTTTTGGTTGTACTGAGTCTGACAAAAAAACAGCCACTCTGTTGATCAGGTTAAAGGATAAGAACATGAGCTGCCATACTGGGATAGACAGAAGGTCTATCAAGCCCAGTATCCTGTTTCCCAACAGTGGCCAACCCAGGTCAGAAGTACCTGACAAGATCCCAAAGAATAAAACAGATTTTATGCTGCTTATCCTAGGAATAAGCAGTGGATTTCCTCAAGCCATCTCAAGAATGGCTTATGGACTTCTCTTTTAGAAAATTAGCCAAACCTTTTTTAAACCCTGCTAAGCTAATTGCATTCACTAAATTCTCTGCAATGAATCCCAGAATTTAATTACACATTAAGTGAAGAAATATTTTCTCTGGTTTGTTTTCAATCTACTACTTTATAGCTTCATCGCTTGCCCCCTAGTCCTAGTATTTTTAGAAAGAGTTAAAAAGTGATCCACATCTATCCGCTCCACTCCACTTAGTATTTTATAGACCTCTATCATATCTCCCTTGAGCCATTTCTTCTCCAAGCTAAAGAGCTCTAGCTGCTTTAGCTTTTCCTCTTAAAGAAATTATCCCATCCCTTTTATCATTTTTGTCACCCTTCTCTATACCTTTTCTAATTTCAATATAGCTTTATTTCAGATGTGGTGACCAGAATTACACACAATATTAGAGGTGCAGCCACCCCATGGAGCAATACAAGGATATTATAACATTCTCATCTCTGTTTTCCATTCCTTTCCTTTCTATTTGCTTTCTTAGCCGCTGCCGTCACCACACGCTGAGCTGAAGGTTTCAACACATCCTCCACAATGACACCTAGATCCTTTTCCTGGGTAGTGAGGGGGATAGAGCAAAGGAAAACCCAGAGAAGAAATGTTCTGTACTTGGTACAGAGAATGTGGTAAGATATTATGAGAAAACATGGAGTAAGGGGTCATCCCTGACAATCTGTGTAGCACAGCTGCAGTTCATATCCCAGCATAGGACATCTAGGTCCGTATTGTTGTTGTAAATGCTATAGTTCCCCAACAGTGTTTAATGACCTTAAGAGCACATCATGCTGCGTTTACACATAACAAGGTCCTACTTTGAAATGAAATTTGACAACCAGCCCTAATGTTGTTCAGATTCTTAAATTAAATTCTCCACATTTATCCTTGGATTCAACGATGATATATTCCCAGATGATAGCAGTGATCATCTTTTCCTAAGTCAAAAATTTCATCCTTGCTATTAATCATTAGCAGTAGGTTTAAAGTACAAGGAGGAAAGTTACCTTCAAAGTGTGGGCACACTATATATCTGGCAATAAATTGGTTTCAATAGTGAGAGCGCTACCAGCAGAATTAAATGGTCTTTCAGCATGCACAGTGGTTAAAAGATAGCTTACTTTATTACAGACTGTGTTACAGCTTGCTTAAATTAATTAAGTCAGTAATTACATAGCATTCAAAACCAGGAGGGACAGCCTGAGCACTAGGATAATTAGGCAATTGAGTGTCTCAAGCACCAAATTTTTTTTTGGGGGGGGTAGTAGCACGAACAAGAAGAAAAGCAAACTGATTGGGGCCCCAATGAGCCATGATTGCTTCTCCGATGGAGGAGAGAAGGGCATGGACTGTTTGCAGCCTTCCAGAGGGGAGAGAACTGCCTTCCAGAGCACAATAACATTCTTAGTTTTATGGCTTATCAAGAATGAACAATTTTCAAACAACCCATTTCCACATGTGGAGAGTCATTTTATAACATGAAAATTAAGGGTGAAATCAAAAAGGTTCCTATTTTAAGTCTACTTTATGAAAGCTACCTAGATGCCTGAGTTTATTTTACTGTATATACTGCCCATTGACACAGCCATCTGGGTGGTTCATCACCGTTCCCGTGGATAACCGCGGGAAATAAACCCATGTCATTTTCTAGTGTCTATTTAATCCTCTGTCCTTCTACACCAGCATTATTCAAAGCAAAGCTTGCGGGTCAGACGTTGTGGCCATTCATACTCTGATTTTTCCCTCTTTCCTTAAAGAATGACATGAAGATGGTTTCTCGCGGTTATCCGCAGGGACGGGAACGGTGATGAATTTTGTCATCGTGTCATTCTCTAGTTCACAATCTAATTAGGTACTCTAGGTATTTTCCCTATCTGTCCTGGCAGGCTTGCAATCTAGCTATGGTATCTAGGGCAATGGAGGGCTGGGTGACTTGCCCAGGGCTACAGGGAGTGTTGCTGAGATTGAACCTGCAACTTTAGGGTGCAGAGCCAGCAATTCTAATCATTAGGCCACTCCTCTTTCTAGAATCAGATCATGTGATACTACTGGTAGGGTTACCAGATGTCCTGGAAAACCCAGACATGTTCTCTTTTTAAGGGAGTTTGTCTGAGTTTTGGAAATCCCCGAGCTCGGGGCCGCATCTGGAAGCCCTCTGTGCATACATGGATATCAATGCAATGACATCATACACACATGTGAAATCATTGTGTTGACGTCCACACATGCATTGAAGCCTCAGGGAAGGATACAAGAGGTTTTGTTGAGGGCGGAGCTGGGGGTGGAACAAGCGGGGTTGGGGCGGAATGGGGCAGGACCAGATATTCTTCACATTTCATCCAGGCAGAAACAGTAAGTTGTATCATTGGGGACTGACCACGGCAGAAGGAAAGCACAGAAAGGGACCGCTTGCGGCAGTTGAGAATTGCTGCCGAGGCTGGCAGTCCCTGCAACAAAAATGGATGTGTCTGCAGGACTGAAGGTGAGGATGACGTCGGACTGGCTTGGATAGAAAGTGGGGAAAATGCCAGGCCAGGAAGTCCCCGGACCAGCTTCTTAAGTAGAATGGGAGTGGCTGAGTGGGAGAGGGGAAGGGGAAGAACTTATGATGACAGAAGCAGAGAAAGATAGTGGGCAATGGTGTAGAGCAGGGATGGAAGGGAAGGAGGGGAGAGAGAGATATGATAGACTGCGAGGAGAGGAGAGAGATAGCAGACCACAGAAAGGGGGAGAGAAGGGGGGAAGGGAAGAAGGTGAGATATGCCAGACTGCGGGAAGAATAGAGTGATATCAGATCAGGGGAAGGGGGAATGGAAGGAAAGAGATATCAGACCACAAGAAGGGGGAGGGAAGGAGGAGAGAGAGATGCCAGACCACAGTAGGGGGAAGGAGGGAACGGAAAGAAGGGATAGAGATGCCAAACTGTGGGAAGGAGAAAAAAATTATGCCAGCCTATATAGGAAGGGAGAAAACAGGATGTCAGAACACAGGAGGGGAAGAGAGAGAGAGGAGATGGTGCACAGGGATGAGAGGAGTGGGCAAGGGAAAAAGAGATGGAAGAAATGCTATTTAGGATTGATAGGAATAGGAGAAAAGGAAGGAGGAGATGATGCACATGGGAAAGACATGGGGCTGGGGGTCGAACAAGCAGGGCTGGAGAAGACATGGGGAAGACATGGAAAAATAGATTGAGAAGGAAGCAGAAAAATGGAAGAAAGTTGAATGTTGAAGATTAATGCCAAAGATGGATGTAGGGCAGAAAGTGAAGGAGAGAAAAATCAACAAATGGATAAGAGTTAAGAGCACAGACAAAAGAAAGTGCAGCCAGAGACTGGGAAAAGATGATTAAAAAATTAAAATCACCAGACAACAAAGGCAGGAAAATGATTTTATTTTCAATTCAGTGGTTGAAAAATGTTAGTTTTGAAAATTTACATCTGCAGTCTATACTTTGCACTGTTCAGGAAGAAATTCATTTGTTTCCATTTCTCTGGGGTTGTACTGCATGCGCTAGATGTGGTGTATTTAGATTTAGATTTTAGCAAAACCTTTGATAGTGTTCCACAGAGATGTCTAGTAAATAAAGTGTAGTTACTTACCTGTAACGTAGGTTCTCCGTGGACAGCAGGATAGTCAGCCACATATGGGTGTTGTCCCAACAGCTCCCAATTTGCGGATAAGCTCTCCAATAGCTCAGAGAGATTTTTTCTCTCTCTCTCTCTCTCTCTCTCTGAGCACGTGCAGTGCCCGGGCCCCACTGGGCATGCCCGAGCCCTACCCATTTCCCCCTGCTTCCCCCTAATCCCCAGCATGTTCCTAGCTGTGGCCGGGTCGGCTGTATGGGGAGGCGGGTGGGTTGTGTGGCTGACTATCCTGCTGTCCACGGAGAACCTACGTTACAGGTAAGTAACTACACTTTCTCCTAGGACAAGCAGGATGACTCAGCCACATATGGATGACTCCCTAGCCGAGCGATGTACTGACTGGACCTGCGCCTTAGCGCTCTGTGCATCCTTCGCTTGGCTGTGGAGGCCGAGCCGGGCAGGGTAATCAGGCGAAGCAGGTGAAGTTGTGGAAACAAGGTTTTTGATAAAGCGCTGTGTTAACTGAGCAATAATACTCACAGAACAGTGAAACTGGTCAATAACAATCAATGACCAGTGAGAAACCAACTGGTCAACAGTGACAAATCGTACTTGCATGTGACAATTCATACTTGCATATTCAACATTCAGTCTAGACAGGTAGTGCTGGAAGACCTACTTAATCAATATCTATAACACCTTACTTGATCAGTGTTTGTCGATATTTATAACACCCTACTTGATCAGTGTTTGTCAAGGCTGTGGTAGTGGTTGCTGTCCCTCCCGGGAGGGAAGAGCCACTTCCAAGACTGCTCGGCCGAATGCATTTGGAGCGTGGAATGCTATGTCGAGGCAGTAGTGCTTGGTGAAGGTGTGCATGGAGGACCAAATGGTTGCATCGCAGATGTCCCCTATTGGTGTGTGGTGCAGATGAGCCGTTGTAGTGGCTATGGCCCTGCGCTGGTGGGCGTGGGCTCCCATCTGCGGTTGACGCTGCGCTCTTCTATAGGTGAAGGGGATGCACTTGGATATCCAGAGCGAGAGCCTGCGTTTGGTGGCCGGCAGTCCTGGTCTGTTTTGGTCGTAGGAGACGAACAATTGAGGCTTGTCTGGTCTGTTGCATAGTCAGGGCCCGCACACAGTCCAGGAGGTGTCGCTGAGGTGGCTGTGTGCCTCCCTGTGGGAGGATGTAGAGTGCCGGGAGGCACGCTGAAGCCATCTTCGGCAAGAATCGGGGGTGGGTTCTGGGTACCACCCTGTTCTCATGGAGGAGTGTGTCGGTTCTGGGTGCTACCCTGTTCTCATGGAGGAGTGTGTCGGGGGGGTGCCCCAGGTGCTGAAGCAGGTCGATGCTCAGTGTGCCCCAGGTGCTGAAGATCTTCTTCGTCGCCGCTGGGTTGAGACACCACTCATAGGGATCCAGCTGGCGGCTGAGGCTTTCTGCCAGGTTGTTCTGCTCCTCCGGGAGGTAAGTTTCCTGGATGGGGCATTGAATGGAGTTGGTGAACTCCCACATGCGGCAAGCTTCCTTGCATAGCGAGGCTGACCCTGTCCCTCCCTGCTTGTTGATGTAGTACATGGCCACCTGGTTTTCTGTTTGGGTGAGGACTGCCCTGCCTGTCACCCATTGTTTGAAGGTTTCGAGGACATTCCCTATGGCCCTGAACTCCAGTAGGTAGATATGGAGTGAGGATGCCTGGGCCGACCATATGTCCCCTGTGCGAAGATGGAGAAGGTGTGTCCCCCTCCATGTTTGGAGGCATCCATGGTGGCCACCAGCTGGTGAGGTGGTGGTCTGGTTTCTCTTTCGCTAAGTTATCTTGGGCCGTTCACCAGTGAAGCGTCTTGTGTATGGGCTCGCGAATGGGTATCTGGGTGGTCAGAGGTTGGGTATACTGGTCCCAGTGACATCTGAGGTGCCCTTTCAGGGATCTCATGTGTAGTCTGGTGTGCTGGACAACAAAGACCGCAGCCGAGACACAGGAGGGGGCATGCTGACGATGAGCTGCTGGCCGGGATGCAATAGGCCAGGGAAGTCATGGCGTCGATCTGGTAGTCCAGTAGGATGGCCTTGGTCTGTGTGGTATCGATGACTGCCCCGATGAACGATATCCCCTGTGTGGGTAGTTGATGAGGAACCCCAGTTTTTGGAGGAGGGTTATGGTGGTTGTTGGGGCTGCCAGCTGTCGAGATAAGATAGGACGCACACCCCTTGAAGGCGAGGATGTGCAACTGCCACGCACTTTGTGAACACTCTTGGAGCCGTTGAGAGTCCAAGGGGTAGGACCTTGTACTGGAGGTGTCTGTCTTGGCTTTAGAAGCGACGATGCCTCCTGTGGGCTGGGTGCATGTGTGCACCTGTGGGCTGGGCACGTGAGTGTATGCATCATTTAAGTCCAGGGATACTAGCCAATACTCGGGCTGTAACAGAGCCAAGACTGTACCCAGAGAGTGCTTCTGGAATTGTTCCTTGTGTATGCACCTGTTGAGCTTGCAGAGATCCAGGATCGAGCGTTGTCCTTGTCCATGGGATCGTGGGGGTTCCTGGAGTAAAAACCCCTTGGTGATCTCCTCTGTTCGGCATCACCTCTATTGATTCTGCCGAAGCAGGTCCTCTCCTTGCTGCAGGAAAATTGGGTCGTCAGATGGAGGGTGCCCCGCCCACTCTGGGGGGGAGGGAGTGGAGATGAATTCGAAATCCCTGCTTGATGATGCTGAGGGCCCACTGGTCGATGGTGATCCTGGGCCAAGCCTTCCCAGACAATCTGATCCTGCTGGGCCGGAGGGTGGTCAAGGTTCTATTTTTGTTTTGGGGAGAGGGCTGCCCTTGAATGCCACTGCCCCTCGGGCGGTGCTTGTTTGCGTAGCAGTTATGTTACTGTTGCGAGCGCTGGGGCACAGACTGCTGCCAGTGTGGACTGGCTCGGTGGTGAGCTGGAGTCCCTGTTTTATTTTATTTATTTATTTTTTCTCAATGGCCTCCTGATAAAGCCGCATCTGGAACTGCGCTCAGCATTGTGCCTTCGAAGGTCTTTTTCCCCGTGTCCAGAGTTTTTCAGGTCCTTCCCTGATGGGGCGTTGGAGGGGGGGGGGTCTTGCTGCCCTGTTTCTCTTAAGCGCCAAGGCTACTGCAATGTCCATGTATGGCTGCTGTGGGTTGTCGAATCCCCGGGCCAGAAAGATCTGGTACTTCAGTCCCAGTCTCCTTGATGTTGGTTGCCCTGAACAGGGAGTCTGCCAAATCTCGTCTCTGCAGTCCAGGAGGTTCTTGTGGACTGGAATCGCCACCGCCTGCCTGAAGTAGTTCGGGCATTGTAGTACTCTATCTTGGGTACTGGTAGTTCAGGCATTGTAGTACTCTGTCTTGGGTACTGGTAGTTCAGGCATTGTAGTACTCTGTCTTGGGTACTGGTGGTCCACCCACGTGGATCTTGAGAAAGGCTGTGAGTTTCTGGAGGAACTTGGGGTGAGTCCTCGTTTGTGGGGGGGGGGTTTGGGTTCTTTTTAGGGTATTGGGGGGAGTGTTGCCCGCTGAGAGAGGAGTTGGGTCAGCAGGAGGATTAACTGTTGCTGCTGGCCCCACCCCTGGTGGTTTGCAGGTTCATATGCTGCTCCCCTGACTGGTTGGGTGGCTCCATGTACTCCGCCGACCTTCTCTGTCCTTCTTGAAAGGGGGGGAGAGCCTGCAGAGAGGGGGCAGGATGCACCCCTTCATCTGTGCCAGTGCTGCTGGCTGCGTTTCCCACTGTGCCTAGAGGCAGAGAAAGAGGAGTGATGATGCCTCCTGTGTGGGCTTCTCCTGCTGTACTGCCTATTGTATATAAAACTGTACAGTGCTGCATATGCCTTTAGGTGCTATAGAAATAATAAATAGTAGCAGAGTCCCTCCTGCTGGCTGTGAGCTGTGGAAAAGTGCAGTGAACAGCTCTTTAGGCTGAGGAGTTTCAAACCCCCACCTTTGGGGAGGCGTGGTCTGACATGCCGCATCACTGATGACATCAGCACCATTCTTTGTGAAGAGTTCCCCGGAACTGCCCCTGTTGCCAGGGAGGAAGGAAAAACCTGTGTTGCAATTGGTTGCCAGCTGTTTCCATCATGGCTGGTTGCTGAGACCCCGCCCAGTCTGAGCTCAAGGCTAATGTGAAAGGCAGACTTCTCGTTCCCGACATGAGGGGGGGAGAGGGGGAGAGGTCTGAACAGCAGACTCTGCAGGACCCCAAGAGGGAAAGAAGCATCGAGTTTATTTATTTATTTATTTTCAGAATGTGGGGAGATTGCAGGGAGGAGGGACACCCACTCCCTGTACAAGACATGGGGTAGCATGTCTCCTGCCGGTGGGAGAGGTCTGCAGGTCCCTCCGAGGGAATGGGAGGGTGAGGCAGAGCCCTCGGGGCTGCAAAAGATTATCAGAGGTTTTCCCAAAAACAAGCAGATAGGACTTACCTTTGGGGCTGGAGGGGGAACCCCGATTGGCTGTCTGCAGAGGCTGGCTATACGCGGCAACATGCAGGGACTCCGGGGGAGATCTCTCAGTCTGTATTGCGAAAACCTCGATCTGCTGTCTGCAGAGGCTGGCTTTACGCAGCAGCATGCAGTGACTCCGGGAGAGATCTCTTGGTCTGGCGAAACCCCTATCGGCTGCCCTGCAGGGGCTGGCTGTACGCGGCAGCATGCAGAGACTCTGGGAGAGATTTCTCTGCCGGGCCGAGTGCAGGCGGGGGGATTAGCTGAGCCAGGGCATCCAGGAGGCTTCTTGCCGCTGTAGCTTGTGGATCCCCCGCTGCTGCATTCCGATGAGGATGGCTGCTGGAGGAAGATTCTCGGGCCTCACTTCTCTTCATGAAGTCTATCAGTGCCCTCTTCCTTAGCTTGCGTGCACGTGGAGACATGTGCGCACAATGCAAGCAACACGGAAACCTCGTGCGCCGGATCCAATCAATAGGCGCACAATTCATGAGGATCCAGTGCATTCATCCTTCTCCTGCATCCCAATCATTTCTTTAGATGATTCAGGCATCTTCAAGGTGATGAGTAGAAAAGTTGTAATGGAGTTGTAATCCGACCAATGGGAACGGGCGGAAACTAAAGACTGGGGATTAGGGGGAAGCAGGGGGAAATGGATAGGGCTCGGGCATGCCCAGTGGGGCTCGGGCACTGCATGTGCTCAGAGAGAGAGAAAAAAAAAAATCTCTCTGTGCTATTGGAGAGCTTATCCGCAAATTGGGAGCTGTTGGGACAACACCCATATGTGGCTGACTCATCCTGCTTGTCCTAGGAGAAACTGAGTGCCCTTGGGATGGGCCCCAAAATGACAGACTGAGTTAGGATCTGGTTGAGTGGAAGATGACAGAGAGTAGTGGTCAATGGAGATCGCTCTGAGGAACTTGAGAACTTAAGAAGAGCCATAATGGGTCAGAACAATGGTCCATCTAACCCAGAATCCTTTTACTAAGACCACGTATCTTAATAAAATTTTGGCCTGTGGCTTAACCTGTGTTTTAGATTTTGGCACCTTATGTGATTGAGTTTGACACCCTGATCTAGGTGCACTAGAGTATACTATTCTTGAAAAGAGATGTGAAAAAAATAGTGTTTTCTAAAAACAAAATGAGCAAAAAATGAATAGTTTTTCCAGTTTATGAATTATTTTAAATGTTATTCCATTGTTTTTACCCCTGTTCTTTTTATTTTATTAATTGAATTTCCCTGAATTCTATTGTTTAACGGTTCCTCCCTTCTATTCCTTTTTACATATTATTTTTATTCATTTAGATATCATTTACATAGATTATGCTCCTATCTGTAAAGTTAGGAATTTCTATGAAATATTCTACATGTTTCTCTCCTCTCCACTCCTTCCTGCCCTCCATAGTCCTCTCTATCCTCTTCTAACCCCTTCCTCTGTAATGTCGCCAAGAGCTTGTATAGGTATGTGCGACGCACAAATGGAAGAAATAAAATAAATAAAAGAATATAATAAATGGGAAACAAAATGAAAAACAAAGCCCAACCAAAATACTTTCCAGTGGCACCCTTATCTTGCAATGGCTTGCTCATGCAAACATCACTATACAGTCCTGAGCTATTTTAGTATACTGGTAAATCCATTTTTGCGAAGATGAAAATCTGTTGGAAATTAGTTAACAGGAAGCAAACAGTTCCTACTGCCAAACATCCAGTTTGACTCTGAATAGCTGAGCACTGTGTGAGATCTCTCATTAATTTCCTTTTTCAACAGAATTGTTTAAGCATGAGGCACGCATATTTTAAAAGCAAAAATGAATTTGGGTATTTTAAATAGACCAGTACAGAGCCATAATAAAACAGAATCTTCCAAATATCCACACACACACACACTTTAACCTTCTCTACCTATTTCATTTTAATGAAATCCTCCTGTTGAATTCAGAGGCAGTTAGGAACTCTAGGAAAAGAATACTTTTGACAGGATCTTTGGCACTACACACTTAACTATCTGACTGCCGGGTGTTTAGAAACTTGTAGCATAGTCAAGTTAGATAAAGACGTGATCAGTAAAACTTTAAGGGCATGCAAAGAGCTAATACACAGTGCCACTAGAGAAAAGAGTGGGCCAGTACTCAACATCAGGAATCCAGGGCCAGAGATTAGATTTATTTTGAACAGGCATTCAGTTGATGTGGCCTGATTAATTAATATTTTTGACATAAAAAAAAAGGGGAAGAGGATGGATCATTATAAGTGCCGCCTTTTTCTTGTCATGACCGGGATAGCCATGCAGATGGTAACCCGAAATTGGAAGAACTATGACCGCCTAAATTTTCCTTTCTGTTGGGCAAATTTGTGCTCCAGCTATAGATATGAAAAAATGAATGCCGATAGTTTGGGGCACAGTAATTTATTTAAGCTGGTTTGGGAGCCGTTGACATCATATATTACCTCACTATAGTAGGTCTTTGATTATGAGTCAGTTTTGGTTTATTTTCATACACATCCAGGAAAGGGGGGGGGGGGGGCTATTTCTGTCCTAATTTGACTTTTGAGTATGTCCACCTGGGGTGGGAGGATATTTTTAATCTGAATAAGGTAAGGTTATTGGGATAGTCTATGTTTCTGTGTTTTATTGAATAATCATTAGGTGGGGGGAAGAAGATGGTTGGTTATGCATATTTGTAAGTTGAATATGCTTTTATTAACTTATTATATGATATATATTTGTGTATTGCACTTTTGAAGTTTAGAAAATCAATTACAAAATTTTTTTTAAAGGGGGGAGGCTCATTTATTATTTATTCACAGGTTAATTTTTCCAGTTGTTCAAGCCTGAAAATATTGCCTAATTTTAAAAAATCTACATAGAATTTACAACTCCAATCTTTACACTCATAAAGAAATTATATTGTAATATAGTGATAGTGATAGTGCTCAGAATATGGCTACTATAGTAGCCCTATGTGCTCATTTCTTTCGACCCAGTGAAACAGCATCATTTCCAGTCATTGTTCTATTCTCATATGTCCATTAGTGAACGAGAGGAACAATTTTTAATCCTATCTTGTCATAGACAAGCATTTAAGTGAAATATAGGCTCCCCTATGTGGGATTGAAAAGACTACAGTCCATATTGTCTAGCTCACACAATAAAGGAAAAAATACCAGCAGTTAATTTGAGAGGCTGAGATCATATTCAGCATACTTGCCTTGGAGTCCTGGACCCCACTTTGAGCTCAGGACCCCCCTTCAGAAATTGTCACACCTGATGCATGGCTGGTGGCCCTGGGAATGCCCAAACTCTGCCACCCAAATAGATTGTCTGCTGGAACAGCACTTGTTCTGCTGAAGCAGCAAGGAAACCAGCAGGGTGATCCAGCTGCGTGCGGACACTTCCATGCATGCCCAGCTTATGCACTGAACTGAGCATCCTGCCAGCTTTCTTGCTACTTCATCGGTATGGGTGCAGCTCTGGCAGAGAATCTCTTGAGATCTCTTCCAGCAAAGGTAAGATTCAATGTTGGGGGGGGGGGATTGCTCTCCAATCAGGGGAGGAGGACTGACAGGAAATGCCCCATCCCCAGTCTACCCCTGGGCCCTCCCCCAAAATTGAGTTGTGGCTACACCCCTTCTTATTATGGTGTGTGCAAAATAAACCCCCTTTGGTAACATTGCCCCCCCTAAAGAGCAATGCATCAGATGGCAGAGAGGCAGCTGGGGGTGGGGGAGGCAGCAGGGGGAGGACTCAAAAGAGAAGCCTAGCACAACACTTTGGAAGATGAGGTCAGGTCTTGTGAAAAACAACATTGCATGAAGATCTATGCCAGTAAATTTTCATTGGATTCAAGAAGACATTGCAATGGTCTCTAATACTGTGGTTTCTGCTTTATCCATACCACCCACTATATATGTACTCAGCATGCCACGTTATCCCCCTCGCACTCTCATTCCTGTACAGATAGCCAGTTTAACGTTTTGCACCTTTGGTGTATTTAGAGAAAGTAATTCAAAGTAGAGAATAGAACGGGGACAAATTTTGTCACTGTTCTTGCCTCATTCCTGTAAGCTCTGCCTTAACTGCACAAGCCTCAAACACTTATGAGTTTAAAGTGTTTGAGGCTTGTGCAGATGAAGACAGATCTTGCAGAAATGGGGCAGGAGCAGGAAAAGAACTTGCTGGGACAGAATGGGAAAATGAGTTCCTGCGGGGACGGGGAAAAATTTGTCCTCATGTCAGTCTCTAATTCAAAGACTTGTTTTCTCCTAAATTGTTTATTAAAACGGAGTGTTTTTCATAGTATGGTAGTTCATCTAAACACAAACACCAAACTCAGGGGTGGCCACATGTATGATGGTTTCCATAGCTGGTCATCCCCAGCTATCTTAAGACAATGGAAGGTTAAGGGCTAGATTCACTAAGCAAACCGATTGTGTACCGATCGGTTTGCGACCCCTTTGCGAACCGATTTCCCTCCGACCCGATTCACTAACCTCTGTCCTGATCATCCTCCGATCCGTAAATGAGGGGGAACGGCACTGATATGATGGCAGGCAGCGATTCACAAACAAAAACCCTACAACACCGACTAGGCTGGCCAATTACAAACAAGCGACTGTGGGGGACCAGTCGTTCACAGCTTTCTGACTGCCATCTCCTGCTCTGGCTGCTGTTTTTCCAGCTGTCTGCCCCTGACTCTCCTGCTCTCTCTGCCCTAACTCTCTGCCGCCCTGCTCTGCTCCGAATCTGCTCTCCTGCTTCTTGCCCCAACTCACCGAATTTGCTCTCCTGCTCCCGACTCTCTGCCCCCGAATCTGCTCTTCTGCTCCTGACTCTCTACCCCCGAATCTGCTCTCCTGTTCCCAACTCTCTGCCCCGATTCTGCTCTCCAGCTCCCGACTCTCTGCCCCTAACTCTCTGTCCCTGAATCTGCTCTCCTGTGCCCAACTCTCTGCCCTTGAATCTGCTCTCCTGCTCCTTGCCTCAACTCCCCGAATCTGCTCTCCTGCTCCCGACTCTCTGCCCCCGAATCTGCTCTCCTGCCCCCAACTCTCTGCCCCTGATTCTACTCTCCTGCTCCCAACTCTCCGCCCCCAACTCTCTGTCCCTGAATCTGCTCTCCTGCGCCCAACTCTCTGCCCCTGAATCTACTCTCCTGCTCCTTGCCCCAACTCCCTGAATCTGCTCTCCTGCTCCCGACTCTCTGCCCCCAAATCTGCTCTCCTGCTCCCAACTCTCTGCCCCTGAATCAGCTCTCCTGCTCCTTGCCCCAACTCCCCGAATCTGCTCTCCTACTCCCGACTCTCTGCCCCTGAATCTGCTCTCCTGCTCCTTGCCACAACTTCCCGAATCTCCTCTCCTGCCCCCGACTCTCTGCCCCCGAATCTTCTCTCCTGCTCCCAACTCTCTGCCCCTGAATCTGCTCTCCTGCTCCTTGCCCCAACTCCCCAAATCTGCTCTCCTGCTCCCAACTCTCTGCCCCTGAATCTGCTCTCCTGCTCCCAACTCTCTGCCCCTGAATCTGCTCTCCTGCTCTTTGCCCCAACTCCCCAAATCTGTTCTCCTGCTCCCGACTCTCTGCCCCCGAATCTGCTCTCCTGCTCCCGACTCTGCTCTCCTTTCTAGTGAATCTGCTCTCCTGCCTAGTGAATCTGCTCTCCTGCCTGCCCCAAATCTCTCCTGATGCCCCAACTGGCAGCCCTGCTCTCGCCCTGAATCTCTCCTTCGCCCCAACTTTCCTGCCCTTTCTCGCACTACAAGCTCATGGTTTTAACCTGTGGGTTTAAAGCGGGTTAAAACCACGGGCTCACGAAGATTAAAAACAAAAAAATAAAAGTAAAAAAAAAGGTTGCTACTCTTAAGCATGCGCAGACCATCTGTACCATGCCCTTTGTGAATCTAGCCCTAAGTGATTTGTCCAAGGCTACAAGAAGCTGCTGTTGGACGTGAACCTGGATTTTCCAGTCCCTGCCTGCTGCTCTAACAGTTAGGCTATTTCTCCACCTCTTTCAGATAGTATACTATTGAAATTATAAAGGTATACAAGAGATCTGCTCATTTACAGTAGCAAACTGTTCTATTAACCACAGTCTATTATTATGAGGTTCATAGCTGAGGCCTCTTATTTCCCACAAATCTATAGGCACAGGGATTACCATATCATTTCCTCTCCTGCCACAGAATTCGTTTGCTATGTCAATCTTATTGTGCATTTTTTGAGGATATATTAACGGCATGCTAAGGCCACTTTTTACCACAGATAGAATGTATTCTACATTCTCTTTTTAATAAAATTACATTCTGTTGACTTAAAATCAGCAAATACCTTATGTCTGAAAAGGAGCCTTCAATCACATTTCTGTTACTTGATTGTTTTGCAGTTTTATTAAATATGAATATTTTTGATACTGTATTACCTATTACCTATTACCAGAATTCAGCTTGCCATTTCTAGATTTAACTCATTAATTGTATTTTTGCCTATATTTGGTCGTTTTAATTTTGTTTTGCTATTAACAAAATTGTAAATTTTATGTCAAGCCTTATCTGCTGTACAATGCCTTGGGTGAATTTCTTCATAAAAAGAGTTAGTATAATCCATTACTCCCCCCCCCCCTTTAACAAAACCGCAATAGCGGTTTTTAGCGCAAACTGGCGGGCTGAATGCTCTGCGCTGCACCTGATGCTCATAGAGTTCCTATGAGCGTCGGAGAGAGCATTCAGCGCACCGGCCTGCACTAAAAACCGCTATTGCGGTTTTGTAAAAAGGGGGGGGGGGGCTAAATCAAAAAAGCAAGCCGCCTGTCTACTTGCCACGCAGAGAGAAAATGAGGAGTGTTCCAGATCTTCACATCTTCCTGTTTCTACATGTCTGACCCCATGTGACCTTCTGGGATTAGGAGGATAACCTTAGAAAAGGCTATAGCAGTTGCTAGGTGATTCTTACAGCTGATTAAAAAAAATGAAATTTAGCCTAGTATACAAAACAAAAAAACTACAGGTTAACCCAATGTGGAGATATGGGTCATCAACCAAGTTGAAAGTGATACCTTTTTTTGGATTAATAATGTATATTTAATAAACTTTCAAGAGGTATCCTCTCTTCATTGGGTCAGAAACAATGCGGTTGCCTGGGATTTAAAACAGTATACAAAAATTCATTTAGGTTTCAGGCTCTCATTCATTGGCATAGCCAGAAGGAAAAATTTGGGTAGACATTTCTTGTCCCAACTTCCCCCTTCCACTCCTAAACTTAAATACTTTAGCTGGCAAGGGTCCCCTTCCCATTAATTGAAGACCACACCAGTCAGAAGCAGAGCTCTGATCCACCAATGCTGACACCCAATGCATTCTAAGTTCTCACACATGAGATCATGCACAAGAAGTGAGCATGCCTGCAATACAGAGGGTTGGTAGGCTGCTTAGTCTTCAGCGGTAAAGGCATGCTGCTTTTGGGTGGGACTAAGTACAAATGGATGGGTCTAGGCCAGGGGTCTCCAAACTTTTTGCCCTGAGGCCCACATTGGGTACTTCAGCACTTTTCAGCAGGCCGTAGGAAAAAAAAAAGATAAATATCTCTAGATATGAGTTTTATTGAAAGCAGAAAATTTTATAAACTAATTAGAGTACGTGAGATTAAATTATCGTATATTAATGATGACGAACACTACAGGCAAATTCTCATATTTTCATCACAAATTATAATAAAACCATTAATATGAATGATGGAACTGTTTTTGTGTTTTTAAAATCTTATTAAACTGAGATTCAAATTTTGAAACGCTAATTACAAGTAGAGACTTCAAATGTTCATCAGACAAATTTGCCCTATATTTTGACTTGATATATTTCATTCAGGAAATCACGAGAACTCCATACAAGCAAATATGTGAATAAGTGAATACGCACCTTTAAATATAAATTTATGTAATTACAAATTGAGTATTATACTGCAACACTGCAAGTATTCTAATGGACAATTAATCGTAACGACTAGTAATGAACTTCCAGATTCAATTTAAAGATTAGTCACAGCGCCAGAGCTACCTACAATGCCACAAATTGACACGTACGAAGAAATACTGCAAAGTATTTCAATTATGATTGAGTATTACATGAAGTTGTGAATAATATTAATATAACATGAAATATCAATATATTTTGAACACAATTTTAATTAATGCATTTGAAATCTATCAACACCCCGTGTTGGGTTTTCTTTTTTTTCAGATTCTCATGGGAAAATTAGTCCAGTTGGCGCATTTCTGCACAATTCTTCCACAGGCCAAATAAAATCATATGGCGGGTCTTATGTGGCCTACAGGTCATACTTTGGAGACCCCTGGTCTAGGCCCTATCAGACCCACCCGTGACTACTACCCTGCTGACATTCAAGTTCAATGAAAGGGAATGAGGCATAAACAGTGGTGATGTGACACTAGCATTATTCAATTCAAAGCCCACATCTATAAATGGGTTAAAAAATACTCATTTTTATTGAGTCTTTTTATGTTAATATGATTATTCTAATTTCAAAAGATTATATTTCTGTATGCTCTAGAGCAGTGTTTTTCAACCGCTGTTCCGCGGCACACTAGTGTGCCGCGTGATGTTGCCTGGTGTGCCGCAGGGCCGCCATCAGGGAAGTACTACCAGTCCTGCATTCAGGGGCCCGGAGCTGACAGGGGGCCCGGGCTCCCCCAGGGTCCTAGGCAGTGTTCTAAGGCAGGGGCGCCAGTAGCTCGCCAAGGCAAAGTGAGTCGATCACCCAGGACTCACTTTGTCTTGGCGATCTAATCTATCGAGCTGATAAGTCTTCTTCTCCCCGACGTCAATTCTGCAGTCGGAGAGGAAGTTCGGGCCAGCCAATCGCTGCCTGGCTGGGCGGAACTTCCTCTCCGATTGCAGAATTGACGTCAGGGAGAGCATGCGTCGGCGTCGGCTTTGGGGCCTGTTATCCATTGGTGGGTCCTGTTCCCCGATGGCAGCGGCAGTGGCAGTGGCTTGGGGAACGGCAGGGAGAAAGAAAGAAAGGGGGCAGGCAGGGAAACAGAAGGAAAGAAGAGAAACAGAAAAAAAGAAAGAAAGGTCAAGGAGAGAGGAAGAAAAAGTTGGGGGAGGGAATGAGGTGTGGAGGAGAGAAAGCATACAGGCTGATAGAAGGGAAGAAAGATTGGATGCACAGTTAGAAGAAGAAAGTGCAACCAGAAATCACCAGACAAGGTAGGAAAAATGATTTTATTTTAAATTTAGCAAAGTGGAGGCAGTATTACCACAGTTTTCAAAGGAATTTGCCCAAATAACTTAATAGTTAACTGGGTAAATTCCCAGAGATGAAAACTTCCCTTCACTTACTATGCACAGTTCTGAATTTATATCTGCTGTCTATATTTTACAATATGGTCACCTTTTACTAAACCGCAATAGTGGTTTTTAGCGCAGGGAGCCTATGAGCGTCAAGAGCAGCGCTGGGCATTCAGCGCAGCTCCCTGCGCTAAAAACTGCTATCGTGGTTTAATAAAAAGGATGGAGGGTATATTTGTCTATTTTTGTATGGTTGTTACTGAGGTGACAATGCATAGAGTCATCTGCCTTGACCTCTTTGAAAAAAACCCAGAATAGGAATGATAATTAACATTTTCTCAGCGTATAGTGTGCTTTGTGTTTTTTAATTTTATTATTGGTAGATCATTTTGACTTGGTCATTTTAAAGTAGCTCACAAGCTCAAAAAGTTTGGGCACCTCTGAGCTACAGCGTTGAAACTGTGTATTTCTATTTTATCCCCCCTTTTACAAAACTGTGGAGCGTTTTTTAGCGCCAGCCGTGGTGGTAGCAGCTCTGATGCTCAGAATTCTATGAGTGTCAGGGCTGTTACCACTGTGGCTAAAATCCACACTACAGTTTTGTAAAAGGGTGAGGGGTTAGTTTGTGATGACATATTCCATACTAGGCGAAGGTGTTTTCTGTGTTCTGTGTGTTTGAAAGACATGGTTTTCTGTTAGGATTGACGGTGTAGGATTGATCTGTGCTGGTCTGGCTTGTTTAGTTTTACAGAGCTGTCATCTGGAGCTGTCATCCGCCGGCTCATCGGGGATCGATCAGAAGAGTGCTGAGTGTGACGAACAGCAGCTATCTGGAGGAGACAAGCGCAGTAAGTCCTGAGTGACAGTGAGATACTGCAGTGATGGACAAGTTTTTGAAAAGGAAAGAACTAGACTCTGAACAAAATTTGGAGCCAGATGAGAGCCCAAGTATGAGTGGGGGTCAAAAGAAAGCAAAGATGGTTAGCGCAAGCAAATTCTCTGGCGCAAGGCAATATAGCGAAAGCTATATTTCAGTTGGATTTACTTTCACTGGAGATGCAAATAAACCAACTCCACTGTGCGTGGTGTGTGGTGAAAAGCTAGCTAACAGTGCTATGGTCCCAAGCAAACTTAAACACCATCTCCAAACGAAACACCTTTCGCTTCAAAACAAGAATGCGGACTATTTTGTTCGCCTGCGTGACAACACGGAGAAACAGGCAACTTTCATGAGAAAAACCACAAAGGTAAATGAAAGAGTTCTTAAAGCTAGCTATCAAGTTGCTGAACTTATAGCCAAGTCAAAAAAGTCGCACACTGTGGCAGAGACATTAATACTTCCTGCCTGCAAAGCTATTGTAGAGGAGATGCTCGGACCTGAAGCAGCTAAGGAAATAGCCAAAGTCCCTCTCTCAGACAACACAATTTCCAGACGTATTAATGACATGTCTGCAGACATCGAAAGTGTGGTTTTGGAAAAGATCCGTATCAGTGAGAAATTTGCATTGCAACTTGACGAGTCTACTGATATCAGTGGACATGGTCAACTCTTGGCCAATGTGCGTTTTGTTGATGGTGATGCAATTAGAGAAAACTTCTTTTTTTGCAAGGCATTGCCAGAAAAAACAACAGGAGAAGAAATTTTTCGGGTCACATCAGAATACCTTGAAAAAGGAGGACTTAAGTGGGAAAACTGCACAAGTGTCTGCACCGATGGAGCTGCAGCCATGGTCGGGCGCACCAAAGGCTTTGTAAGCAGAGTGAAGGAAAGAAATCCAGATGTGATTGTTACGCATTGTTTTTTACACCGTGAGGCCCTCGTAGCCAAGACTTTACCAGCAGTCCTAGTTCATGTGTTGGATGATGTTGTGTGCATGGTAAACTTTGTAAAGTCACGACCCGTGAAAAGTCGCATATTTGCAGCTTTGTGTGAGGAGATGGGAGCGAAGCATAAAACCAAATACAGAGAGCCTGTCGCTAGTGCTGTTTAGCACTGACTTCATCGGGACAGGCAGTCCCGCAGCAGCCCGACCCAGCCAGCTGAGAGGGTCCTGAGGGAGCCTTGAAATTACGGTGCAGCCGCCGAGGGAAGCCTGTCGCTAGTGCTGTTTAGCACTGACTTCATCGGGACAGGCAGTCCCGCAGCAGCCCGACCCAGCCAGCTGAGAGGGTCCTGAGGGAGCCTTGAAATTACGGTGCAGCCGCCGAGGGAAGCCTGTCGCTAGTGCTGTTTAGCACTGACTTCATCGGGACAGGCAGTCCCGCAGCAGCCCGACCCAGCCAGCTGAGAGGGTCCTGAGGGAGCCTTGAAATTACGGTGCAGCCGCCGAGGGAAGCCTGTCGCTAGTGCTGTTTAGCACTGACTTCATCGGGACAGGCAGTCCCGCAGCAGCCCGACCCAGCCAGCTGAGAGGGTCCTGAGGGAGCCTTGAAATTACGGTGCAGCCGCCGAGGGAAGCCTGTCGCTAGTGCTGTTTAGCACTGACTTCATCGGGACAGGCAGTCCCGCAGCAGCCCGACCCAGCCAGCTGAGAGGGTCCTGAGGGAGCCTTGAAATTACGGTGCAGCCGCCGAGGGAAGCCTGTCGCTAGTGCTGTTTAGCACTGACTTCATCGGGACAGGCAGTCCCGCAGCAGCCCGATCCAGCCAGCTGAGAGGGTCCTGAGGGAGCCTTGAAATTACGGTGCAGCCGCGGTACGCGGCCCGCGGTCGTGAGCCTCGGGTCGCGAGCTGAAGGGGCGTGGCTAAAGGGGCTCGCCCCTTTTGAGCCCCTTCGGAGCCTAAGAGGAGTAAGGAGCAGGATTACCATCTCTTCAGCATGGGTAAGAGGAAAGCTAAGGCAATACCATCTGCTGCAACAACAGGCCCGATGGATCGTCATCTTGTGGTTCCCATCTTGCCTCCTGTTGAGGAACAGGTAACTTTTAATATTCAAGCTGTCTCCTTATCCTCTGGGGAACCAACACCACCTCCTCAACCATCATATTCCTTAAGGTTAGAAGAATCTCCTTCCCCTTTCAAGGAAGGAATAATTTCTTCTTCCCTGCAATCATTGTCAGTATCTGATCTGGAGGTTTCAGGACACTCCCTGGGGCAAGCTAAAGAACTAACCCCAGTACAGATGAGTACTGGGCAAAGCTCGGATGTTCTCCCCAAGGATAAAGTGATCACTCTAAATGATGTTTGGCTTAGTATAAATAGAATAGAGTCATCTTTACAAAAAACCGTTTCGAACTTATGTCAATTTTCATCTGATGTAACTGTGAAAATTAAAGAACAAAATAATAAAATTGGAGAAACAGCTGTAAAGGTTGAAAAGTTAGATCAGGTAGTAGGTAATTTACAAGCTAGCGCTGTTTCTAATATTAAGGATAGTATGATGTTACATGCTAAGTTAGAGAAAATGGAAAATGCTATTAGAGTTAAAAATCTTCGCTTGTTAAATTTTCCTACCACACACTACCTTTCTGCATTGGAACTTTTGAAAATGTATTTGAGGGAGATATTACACTATAACAAAGTGGAGACCCTTGAGGTCGATAATTTATATTACATCTCAAGAGATTCCAAAGAAAAGGTAGAGGAAGGTGGAATGGATAGAATAGTATCACCAGAAAGTTTGAATGTATCACAGTTTTTGGAGTCTTCTAAAGACATAATTGAGAAACGAGCAACGCTTCTCGTGACCTTCAAGACAGAACTTGAGAAACAAGATATCTTGAAATTATATTTCTTGAAAAAGCAAGAGATGTTTTGTGGTCAACGGGTGATAATTTTTCCAGATGTCTCTAGACAAACTCAGTTTAAGAGGAAACAGTTCCTTCAGCTAAAGCCTAAGGTTTTGGCAGTCGGAGCCACTTTCTTCTTAAAATTTCCTTGTAAATGCCTAATATCATATGGAAATGATAAGTATGTGTTTTTTGATCCAGCCCAGGTGGAAGATTTTATTAAAGAGAAACCTTTGTTGAAAGTTTAATTCCTTATTTTTGTTTACTTTTGGAGGATGATGTATAATATATATAATAGCCATTAGCCTGTTCCTAGAAAGTAGATTGAAGTTTTACTTTGATGTTTCATTTGTACTGGCGATCAGCTTTAATGTGGACTAGGAAATGGTTGAATTAGTTTTCTTATATTATGTTAATTCCTTTTTGGAATTCACATTTTTGTACTTTGTATTATTATTTGTGTTCATTCATGTATGTTTATTACAGAGATATTGTAATGAATAATCCAATAAATAAAGTTAAAAAAAAAAAAAAAAAAAAAACCAAATACAGAGAGAGACTGAGAGCTGTTGACGAAGAGCTACGTGTGTGTCTTTCTTCGATTCCAGCCAGAATATCAGCTTTGTGTTCAGCCAAACAGGCCCAGGTTTCGCACTGAATAAAGTATTTTATAATTTTTCACTATTCTGTTTACTTAATATTTCATAATAAAGTAATTATAAAATACTTTCTTTGTGTTTATTTGATTCCTATTCAAGAGAATTACTTTATATATAGTCAATATAGGCACAGAGTTAAATTTTTTAACATTTTCTAATGGTGGTGTGCCTCGTGATTTTTTTCATGAAACAAGTGTGCCTTTGCCCAAAAAAGGTTGAAAAACACTGCTCTAGAGCAGTGGTCCCCAACCCTGTCCTGGAAGACCACCAGACCAATCGGATTTTCAGGCTAGCCCTAATGAATATGCATGAGAAAGATTTGCATATAATGGAAGTGACAGGCATCAAATCTGCTTCATGCATATTCATTAGGGCTAGCCTTTAAACCCAATTGGCCTGGTGGTCCTCCAGGACAGAGTTGGGGACCACTGCTCTAGAGGTTTCCTTCAAGTATCTTTATTGTAAGGCTGTTAAGAAATTGATCTTCCTTTGAGAAATGTTTGTCTACTGAGCTGCCATTCTGCATTTTTATGTAATCATTTATGGTATTTCTAGGAAGACCGATATGTGTCCTCAATTTTGGCTTATTTATATAGTGCAGCATCCCTTCTCACATTATTTGCATTGGATCATATCTCTTCACATTATTCATACAAAATTATATTTGAAAGAATCAGTTTTGTTGTGTTCTTAGAGCCAAGGCTAACAAATGACGCTTGTAATATTGATTTTCACTAAAAGTAGAATATGAAAGCAATAAACAGTGGTCAAGCATGACAGGAGGGAATAATGAGAACATAAATATGAGCAACCAGGTTAAAGTAGTTTGGATTCTCCTATTAGCATAGTTAAAGCAGCTGCACTTTAGGTCTCTGGTAGGTTCCTAGTTTAAAAGTTCATATTCCACACTTCTCAGTTGGAGAAAATACTATGTATATAAGAATATACCATAAGAGTAGAACCTTCATAACTAGATTACTAGTTTCTATGAATTTGCTGCAAAATCTATTTTCTGGCACAGAGCCAGCTTATTGCTGTAGAATTTTAGCTTTATTTATAGTTTCAGGCAACGGAAATGTTATTTTTCTTTCAAAAAAGCTCAAAATCTTTTTTTTTTCTATTAAAATACTGTCAAGTACTTCAGTATTCTTAAAGGCCTATCTCAGACTGACCTAGAAGTCTTACGTGACATTTATATGTGTAAATACCCATAGAGGGGTATAATCAAAAGAAATGTCTAAGTCCGTTTTTGGCCTAAGTCGTTAGTTGCCCAAAGTTGGCTAAGTAAAATGTCCATTCCCAACAAATCACTTAATGTTACTTTAATTTCTACCTTAAATATATCCAGATAATGCCCACACCATGTTCCCCAGAAAGCCACACCGAGTATATTCGATACTTAATTACTTAGTGTGGTTTCCATCCTCATAGGAACCAATGTATGGTGAAGGTTCACTCACGGAACTACTCTTCATGTGTATATATATTTTTTTGAAATTGTAATAAAGTGCCAGTGCTTAATAATAAATAAGTAAATCAATCTTTATGGCTTCATAATATTCATATAAAATTGCTACTTAACATAGAAACATAGAAGATGACGGCAGAAAAGGGCTACAGCCCATCAAGTCTGCCCACTCTGCTTACCCACCCCCTGTCTATGCCCTAATGACCCAATTTCCTTATCTTGACCCTCGTAGGGATCCCACATGGGTATCCCATTTATTCTTAAAGTCTGGCACGCTGTCTGCCTCGATCACCTGCACTGGAAGCTTGTTCCAATGATCAACCACTCTCTCTGTGAAGAAATTCTTTCTGGTGTCGCCATGAAATTTTCCGCCCCTGAGTTTGAGCGAGTGCCCTCTTGTAGCAGAGGGTCCCTTGAGAAAGAAAATATCATCTTCCACTTCGACACGTCCCGTGAGGTACTTAAATGTTTCTATCATGTCTCCCCTCTCCCTACGTTCCTCGAGAGTGTAGAGCTGCAATTTGTTCAGTCTCTCTTCGTACGAGAGACCTTTGAGCCCCAAGATCATCCTGGTGGCCGTCCGCTGAACTGATTCAATTCTGCGCACATCTTAGACCAGTTCTGTCAAAGTCCCTACCGATGCGTTTCAAAGTTCTTCCTCAGGGTCGGGGACACAGAACGGTACTATTTCTTAGAGTATCACTCAATCCATCTCATTCATGACACAACTACAACAAGATGTTGTAGTTGTTGTAGTTGCGGCATGCTCGTGCCGCCTGTGCTCGCTGGATGGAGTGACGGGGAGGATTGCGCAGTCCAAAAGGTGCTTGCAGTACTTGCGCTGGACTTCAGGCAGAAGCGATGGGAGCCCATTCCCCCCTCTTGAGAAGCCCAAGGGAGTTAGCGAAACCTTCACCCCACTTCCTCAGTCACATTCCAGGTTGGATAGGATCGGCGTTTCTCTCTGAAATGCCGCATAAACGCCAGATGTTACATATGGGTTGGGTACATAAACAGAACTTAATTTGTGGAGAGGAATCCCAGTGCAGTTCTACCCATAGGATCCAGCTCTGTGGCTACTGAGCACTCCAAATACTGAGAAAGCTCCTTCCCTGGCTTTGCATCGTGTTTTGACATCCCTAATTATTTTGAAAAATGTTGGAGCCGATTTTCCTAGTACTTCATTTTTTCAGACTTCAGGGCTAGAATAGTAGGGGCGTTGCTGATTGGGTGGGCCTGACCCTAAAATGAGTGTAAAAAAAGGATAGAAAATAATGGTGTGAGAGGATTAAAGTTGGGCTACAAGTTAATAACAATTAACTCTGCAATTGATTAATAACTTTTTCATATTGTGATTAATAAATCACATTGCAACATCTGTTCTCTTTCACTCCCAATCCCTATCCTCCACATATTGCCATATTGGGACAGACCGAAAGTCCATCAAGCCCAATATCCTGTTTTCAATAGTGGCCAACCCAAGTCCCAAGTAGTAAAACAGATTTTATGCTACTTATCCAGCATTCCCCCCCCCCCCCCCACCAGTGTACCAAGGGCAGGAAGGGCAGCCATGAGGGGGGTGTTCCCGGCCTTGGAGTCATGATCCGGGAACTTCCCCTTCTCACAGCCCTTCTCTCCTGTCCTGTCTGATGTCCCTTTACCTTCCGTCAAGCTGAAAACACTGCCGGCCACAGCAGTGATTCAGCTACGTTGCCTGCAGCTCCCCATCCTGCTTTCCGTATCTACCGATTACGCAACTTCCTGTTTCCGCCCGGGTAGACCACAGCAAACGGAAAGCAGGAAGGGGAGCCATGGGCAACGTCGCTGAATCACTGCCGAGGCCGGCAGTGTTTTCAGCTTGATGGAAGGTAAAGGGACATCAGACCGGACAGGAAAGAAGTGAGCACATTCTGGGCCTGAACTAACTGAGTTAAAAAAAAGAAGTACTAAACAGGGCTGGGGGGGATTAATTAAAAAGTTCCAGTTTGGGCATGGGGGAATGGGGGAGAGCTTGGGGGGGGGGGGCAATAGAGAAATCCTGGACCAAGAGGATGGAGATGGAAAAAAGAAAGATACCAAACCTCTGGGGCAGAAAAGGGGAGGACAGAAATGCCAGACCATGGTAGACAATAGGAGGAGGAAAGAGAAGCAGAGAAGAGGAGATAAACCACAAAAAGGGAGAAAAGGAAGGAGAGAGATGGACAACAAAGGTAAGAAATTATTTTATTTTCAATTTATGATCAAAATGTGTCAGTTTTGAAAATTTATATCTGCTGTCTATAGTTTGCACTATATTTGTCTATTTTTCTATAGTTACTGAGGTGACATTGCATATTTTAAAGTCATCTGCCTTGACATCTTTGAAAAAAACCCGAAACTTGTAAATAATTAACATTTTCTCTGTGTACAGTGTATTTTGTGGGTTTTTAAAAAAATTTTATGTTTACCATTATGAATTAATAAAATATTGTGTGTACATGAAAAATGAATGGAAGAAATTGGGGCGGGGCTGGGGTGGGATTGGGGTGGGGCTAGGGCAGAATTGAGGGCAGGACTGAATATTAATAGATGTCCCGTTTTGATGAAAAAAATAAATGGTCACGTTAGCTATACCGCACACACCGAGCCAAGGCTGAAAAGTTTTGCACAAAATGTTTTTCATGCACACATGGTCCGGCAAATATTAGAGAAAATATTGCTCATTGGTATTTATGGATCCAGTTCCTCTGAATTCAGGCACTCATCCTCCTCAAGCCCTGACCCTTTTGGATGCTTTGCAGAAAAGAAACAAAAAGACAAGAAGCCCTCCTTCAATAGAGGATTTTTTTTTTCTTTTTTTGCTGATAAAGGACATCATTTATCTTACTATTCCCTCACATGGCTCTCCAAGTAAGACATGCCATCTACCTACACAATTCCACCTTTTTGCATCACAGGTTATCAGGATAAGCGATACCCCATATAGAATATCTTTGACCTCAAACCATCAAATACTAAATTGATCTCTGCATCTATATAGACCAGGGACAAGCATTAGTAAGGGACTCGCCTTACTAGCACTTACATAACATAGTAAAGCAGACTATCTCATGTCCCAGCTAATGAGCATATCTGGTCTCTCAGTTGAACAGGATTTTGGTTGTGATAGGTATTGACTGACAATTGATGATTTATTTGGTTGCCCTTTACAGCATCTTGATTAGAGGTCTGCATGGGAACGGGGATCGCGGGAATCCCCCCTAATCCACGGGACTCCCACGGGGACACCCCTCTGGCCCATGGGACTCCCATGGGGACCCCCATCTAGCCAACGGGACTCCTACGGGGATGGAAGGTTTTGGAAGCAGGGTTCGTCCATATAATATAATGGACACGTCAGCTTTAGTAAAAGAGGGGGTTTATAAGTTAATTACCTGAACAGAAAACAAAAAAAGGGTTCCAGCAAAGAGATTCCACAAGGAAAACAGCAGCGCAAACACAAAAGAAACTGTGGAATTGATGATCCTGTCAGAAGTAATTACTGCTTATTATGGGGACGGGCGGGGATGGATGTAATTCCTTCCGGGGATGGGTGGTGACGGAGAGGATCCTGACGGGGACGGGTAGGGATGGAGAGGTTACTGGCGGGGACGGGTGGGGACGGAGAGGATCCGGGCGGGGATGGGTGGGATTTCTGTCCCCGCGCAACTCTCTAATCTTGATTCTTCATCAGATGTGTTGAGGATTGAGGCCAGTAAACTGTTTTCTAGAAGGCATAATGCAGTATCCCAGGACTCCTCAACAGGATGAAGAACTGTATACTCTTCTCCCTCCGTATCCACAAATTCGCTTATTCGCGATTTTTTGGCTGCTGACTCCGCCCCCTAATTTTCATCACTGAACCCAGCGTTTCACATTGGAAATCGCTGCTCCCGGTGGTTCCTGGAGGAAATCTCTGCTCCCTGCGTTGTATGGAGCTAATCGCAGGTTGGGTTATTCACGGTTTATTATCTTTTCAGGTCTATTTTACTGAAAAACGGCAAATAACATGAAAAAGTTATTTGTGGTTTTTCGGTATTCACAGCTATGTTCTGCCCGCATCCCCCGCGAATACAGAGGGAGAAGAGTACCATCTGCAAAGCGTCTATAATATAATGTACATCTATGCCTGAAAAGATCTTACAGAGAGATTTCCATTCATTAGCACACATTCAGTTCATTAGTGTACCTTACAAAATTAGTGAACACAATTGATTTAGCACCAATTAACCTACAAATTAATTAGTGACATTCTAGTGTATAAGGGGAGAGTGTGGCGCAGTGGTAAAAGCTACAGCCTAGCAACCTGAGGTTGTAGATTCAAACCCAGGGTCCTTGTGACCCTGGGCAAGTTACTTCATCCCCCCATTGTCCCCAGTACATTAGATAGATTGTTAGCCCACTGGGACGGACAAGAGAAAATGCTCAAGTACCTGAATAAATTCATGTAAACAATTCTGAGTTCCCCTGGGAGAACAGTATAGAAAATTGCACATCAAGAAATAATGAAAGAATAGAAAAAATGTCCAAAAAGCAGTTAAAAAAAAAAGAGTCCAAAGGTGACCTGCAACTGAACCATAAACGTTTCCATGCACATCCCTATGTCATGTCTATTAGAATGGACAAGGGCCTAAATTGCTTGTAGTGTTCTCTTAATGCATCAGTCCTGATAAGTGAATAATGTCCTCTAATCACTATATAAATACTTGATAGTTGCATGGCTTTCAATTGCACCCATAATTTGTTAAATTAGCATGCTAAACAAAAGAAAATGAATGGAATGCTTTGAAGAACAGAATGTAAAATACACTCTAAAAGTAATTTGTCTCTCTAACAATCTAAGTTTATCTGCTCACATTACAGGGCAGAAACAAAGAAATCTTTCAATAGAGCAAAGCATTTATTTCACATCAGGACAGAATACAATAATTCTAATCATGCAACATAACCTTGAAAACTCTTAAAGCAAGAATGCTAGCAACTTGTTATATTTCTACTAGACTGTTACACAGAATCATTAGATATCCATTTTTCTCGTCTCCCCCGTTCCTCCCTCTCATTCACAAACATATATTTTTGCACTACTTAGGACTTCACCAAAGTTTAGAGAGATAATGTCATATGTCTGTGTGTCTCTATTCTCTCATAACTTTATATTTAATTTCTTTAAAATTTCTGTCACAGATACTAGAGCCCTTAATGGTCATATTCAAAAAGGTAACTGGTTAAGTCACTAGTTTTAAATAACCTGGTTAAAGTTAACCATTTCAGGCTTTAACCAGTTAACTTTAATTGCCTAATACTGACACTATCCTCCTAGTTCTATAACTGGTTGCCTGCGTGGCTCCCACTTATGCACGTAACATACAGAATACTATTACACATGCCTTTACTGCATTAGTCACCTGTAGAAACACCAGGTCTATGGCTGGTACAACTATAGATGCATAGCCCCACCCCCACCCCCACAGTCTGACATCTCTTTCTCTCTCCCTTTCCATCTCCTTCCCCTCCCCCAGTCATGGCTGAGTACATGTATATTGGGTGGTATGGACTGAGTAAATAAATATGAACTGGGGAACGGGAGAGGAGAAAGATGTTGAGATTTGTAGGAGAAGGAGTCAGAGAGATATAGAGAAAAAGATATGCAGGACCTATGGGGTGGAGGGGAGGGAAGGAAAAAGAAGAATTAGGATTTGTGGAGGAAGGAGGGAGTAAAGCACTGGACCTGTGCAGGGGAGGGACAGGAGGGAGAAAAGAAAGGGACAATTGCTGGACCCATGAGAATGGGGAGGGAAACGAATGGAAAAGATGCTGGGACTTAGAGAGAGATGCTGGACCTCAGGAGTGGAGGTGGAGGGAACTACAGGGAGCGAATGCCCTCCCATTGGCTCTCCAAATAGAAAACTCTAGAAAAATTTAAATCTAAACTAAAGACTTTTCTATTGAAGGATGCCTACAACCTCTAATCAAGTGGTATCAAACTCAAACCCTTTGCAGGCCACATTGTGGATATGTAGGTACTTGGAGGGCCGCAGAAAAAAATAGTTAGGGGTCTTTTTACTAAGGCACGCTAGCCAATTTAGCGCATTCTATGTATTAGCATGCACTAAATGCTAATGCGTCCATTAGATTTTCTTTCATACAGATTTAAAACAAACTGAGATTACTGCATAGTTAGGCCCGGATTCTATAAACGGCGTCTCAATTGTAGGCAGCAGTAGGCGTCCTACCACTGTCTAACCAGTCAATCGGGATGCACGTTTTTTGTTGTTTTTTTTAAAAAAAAAAAGCTCCCGAAGCAAGCCGCCTACATTGGCAGCACCTCTGAGAGCCTAAGGAGGTGCCCAAGCCCGCCTAAGCTCACCTAAGACTAGGCGCGGGTGTGGGTTGGCCCGTAAGTAGTCTTAGGCAGACCTAGGCGGCCATATGCATCTCCCTAGGCCAGTGGGAGATGTATATAATGCTGGCCTACATTGTAAGTAGACGTGGCCACTGAGCTTATCACGGAAAGGGATCTCCCTGCCGTGATAAGTTTAGCAGATGCCCAAACCCCCCCCCCCCCCCCCCCCCGAATGAACGCAGCAGGAAGGATGCCCAGTCCATCCTGCTTGGAACCCTCCCCCCTCCGAATGAAAGTGGCAGGAGGGATGCCATTCGCTCCTACTGGAACCCACCCCCCCTCCCCCCCCCCCCCGCTGGTAGATTGCAGCAGGAGGGATGCCCAACCCCTCCTGCTGGAACCCACCACCACCCGTAGATTGCGCCACTGGTGCCCTCCACAGTCATTTCTACACCAGACTCATCCCAGGACTCTGTGCTATGGCTCGAGTAGACAGGGAAGTGAAAGTGCAAACTTAGGGCAAGGACAGCAGTACACCTTTTTGGTTGCAAAGCCAAAATAAATCAATGTCTGGATGCAAAATAATTGTTGGGCCATGGCCCCAGTGGCCCACCCCATTCTGCTGACTATGAAAGCGGGGAAAACCCAGCACTTCCACTAAATCACAAGCTCACCCTCCTTAAGCTTATCTTTGAATTGCCTCCTGTAACTAATTTGTTGGCCTTCAAAATTGCACAATAAAATGCATCCATTTGATTCTCAATCCAACTGCCTGTGCTGTCGATGCTGTTTGAAGACTTGAGGCCATATTACTCCTGTGCATTGCTTGTTACATTTGTTTCAAGGCAGACAACATATTGATTTTACTATCAATTTACAAAGCTATCCATAGCCTGTCCTGTCTGGTAGGACTGTTTACCACATTCTACATGTCTCTTTTCCTTCTTAACATGCTTCTTATCATGAGAAGCTTTATCCTCTAATGCAGGGGTCTCCAAACTTTTCACCACAAGGACCACATTGGATACTTCAGCACTTTTCAGCGGGCCATAGTTTAAAAAAAGAAAGATAGATAAATAACTCTAGATATATGAGTTTTATTGAAAGCAGAAAATTGTATTAACTAATTACAGAGTATGTGAGATTAAATTACAATTTGAGTATTACACTGCACCACTGCAAGTATTCTTATTAACCGTAACGACTAGTAATGAACTTCCAGATTCAATTTGAAGATTAGTCACAGCGCCAGAGCTACCTACAATGCCGTGAATTGACACTGTTGATCGAGACGGAACAAGTACAAAAAAATTCCACAAAGTATACAATTACGATTCAGTATTAAACAAAGTTGTAAATAATATTAATATTAACATAATATGGAATATCAATACATTGTGAACACATTTTAACTAATCCATTTGAAATCTATCAACACTCCGTGTTAAGAACATAAGAACATAACAAGTTGCCCCCGCTGAGTCAGACCAGAGGTCCATCTTGCTCAGCAGTCCGCTCCCGCGGCGGCCCATCAGGCCTAGTGCCTGAACAGTGGTCCCTGATTAATTTTATAACTTACCTCTAATCCCATCCCTATAATCTACCTCTACTCTTATCTGTACCCCTCAATCCCTTTGTCTTCCAAGTACCTATCCAAAGCTTCTTTGAACCCCTGTAGCGTGCTCCTGTTTATCACATCCTCTGGTAGCGCGTTCCATGTATCCACCACCCTCTGTGTGAAAAAGAACTTCCTGGCGTTTGTTCTAAATCTCTCCCCTTTCAATTTCTCTGAGTGCTCCCTTGTACTTGTTGATCCCCATAATTTGAAAAATCTGTCCCTGTCTATTTTTTCTATGCCCTTCATGATCTTGAAGGTTTCTATCATGTCTCCACTTTTCCAGGGAGAAAAGCCCTAGCTTTTTCAGTCTATCAGTATATGAGAGGTCCTCCATGCCCTTTATTAGCTTAGTTGCTCTTCTTTGGACTCTCTCAAGTACCTCCATGTCCTTCTTGAGGTACGGTGACCAGAATTGAACACAGTACTCCAGGTGCGGACGCACCATAACACGATACAGTGGCAGGATGACTTCCTTCGTCTTGGTCGTGATACCCTTCTTAATGATACTCAACATTGTGTTGTTGGTTTTGTTTTTTTGGGGATTCTCATTAGAAAATTAGTAGAATTGGTGCATTTCCACACAATTCTTCCGCAGGTCGGATAAAATCATATCACGGGTCAGATGTGGCCTGCAAGCCGTACTTTGGAGACCCCTGCTCTAATGCTTCACAACTGTGAAGTCACCTTTTATACCATAGCTGTCAAGGGTACAAACTCTCCAGAGCAGTGGTTCTTAAATCTGTACTTGAGGACCCCCCCAACCAGTCGGGTTTTCGAGATATGCCTAATGAATATGCATGAGAGAAATTTGCATGCCTACCACCTACTTTATAGGCAAATTTCTCTCATGCATATTCATTAGGGATATCTTGGAAACCAGACTGGCTGGGGGTCCCCCAGGACAGATTTAAAAACCACTACTCCAGAGCATTTTAGCTGTTTATGAGAAAAATCATTTTTGGGTAAGCCAGCTGAGAGCTCAAAGACACACACATAGGGGGGATTTTCTATAAAGGGTGCTCATAATTTGGCATCAGGAAAAATTGGAGCTAAGTACAATTCTATACAGTGTGCATGCCCTCTATGTAATTTATTTATTTATTTAGAACATAAGAATTGCCATCTCCGGATCAGACCCTGGGTCCATCAAGTCTGGTGATCTGCACATGGGGAGGCCCTGCCAGGTGTATCCTGGCCTAGTTTTAGTCCCCATATCGCTGTATGCTTCTCAAGGGAGATGTGCATCTAATTTACCCTTACCCATATTTCTTAATTTATAGCCTGCAACCTCAGGGTGGCCAAGGCTGCGGCCCTATCTACTAGGCCAGGGGTAGGGAACTCCGGTCCTCGAGAGCCGTATTCCAGTCGGGTTTTCAGGATTTCCCCAATGAATATGCAGGAGATCTATTTGCATGCCCTGCTTTCAATGCATATTCATTGGGGAAATCCTGAAAAATCTGACTGGAATACGGCTCTCGAGGACCGGAGTTCCCTACCCCTGCACTAGGCTGCTCCTCCACTCTTAAAGCAGATTCCCCACACTCAGTTCGAGATGCCAGATTTACAGCTGAATGACAGCATAAATCTTGGCACGCTGGGTGTGGATCCCCCATATTCTACAGTACGACACTGCACCTGACGTTTCAGAATGCCTCTGGTCCGCCCATTCCCCTCCCATGGCCAAACCCCCTCTTGGGTTGCACTAAATCACCCATGGGATTTGGGTGTCTAGCGTTATAGAATAGCGTGCATACAATTCCTAATTGCTGCCAATTAACATCAAGAATCGGTTGCTAGCCTCCGATTGTTGCTTGTTAATGGCTTTCATTATCCAATTAAGTTGCACACGCACGTCTTAGATCAATGCCCAAATCGGGCCACCACATATAGAGTGCAGAGGAGTCATTAAGCTTTTTCCTTCTTTTGATTATTTTTCAGCTTGCTAAGAAGATATTAAATGTTTAATGAGTTTTTAAGCTCTTTCCTATGTAACTCCTCTTCCACCATTAGGACTCATAGAAAGTCAGGGCACTCTGAATTGATTCACTGCAGATCTCACCTGAGTATTCTACTGATATATTTACAGTATGGTACTATATTTACTTGAGAAACAGAGCATGAGCAGCTGAAGAAAGGGTTCATAGACAAAACCGAAGATAAAGGCGCGCGCCGACAACTGAGCGCAAGATGGAAGCGCACGCCGAAGAAAAAGAGTGTTTTTAGGGGCTCCAACGGGGGTTTTGTTGGGGAACCCCCCCACTTTACTTAATACAGATCGCGTCGGCATTGTGGGGGGTTTGGGGGGTTGTAACCGCCCTCATTATACTGTAAACTTAACTGTTTCCCTGTTTTTTAGGGAAAAAGTGAAGTTTTCAGTAAAATGTAGGGGGTTACAACCCCCCAAACCCCCCCAACGCCCCATCAACGCGGCGCAATCTGTATAAAGTAAAGTGGGGGGGATCCCCCAACACCCCCCGTTGGAGCCCTTTAAAACAGTCATTTTCTTCTGCGCGCGCCTCCGTGCTTCGCTCAGTTGTCACGCCCCCACAATGCGGTGCGATCTGTATAAAGTAAAGTGGGGGGGTTCCCCCTCACATCCCCCGTCGGAGCCCTTTAAAACAGTCATTTTCTTCAGCGCGCGCCTCCACGCTGCGCTCAGTTGTCTGCGCGTGCCTCCGCGCTGCGCTCAGTTGTCTGCGCGCACCTTTGTCCCGGCGCGCTTTTGACCTGACACCGAAGAAAGGACTCATGGATGGAATGTTTACAAAGCAGAGTATGTGACTGAATTATTTGTACCTTTGGCTCTGAAAATAAAAAAAGAAGCTGAGCATCTTACAACCAAAGAAACAAATACATACGAGAAGCATTAGAGCAAAGGACTACTTTTAAGAATCCATACCACCGTGTGCAGAAATATCTTGAAAATAATTAGATCCTTCCTTGAATTTTAATTACATATACAGCAGTTTGTTCTCCTGGACAGTACTTTAGAAATGCTTTTTTCCCATTTTAATTACATTCCAAATGCTGGGGGGGGGGGGGGGGGGGTGGAAGAGAAATTTCTGATGAAAAACAGTATATCTATTTTCTATAGACCTTTGTGACACCTTAGCAGCTTTTCACTCTGCCCCTCACTGGCATAATTGAGTTTTGTTAAATTCTTATCTATTCTTATCATATTAACTTAGGGAAAATCAATGCAGAGGACTGCGTACTGTAACTAAAACAGTGTCATATTGCTGATCTAATCAAGTCAATCAAATATAATCTTTGTCTCATGAGAAGGAATGCATGTCTGCTTGACTGTTTCATCCTCTAGAACAGGAGTCTCCAAAGTACAGCCCATGGGCCACATCTGGCCCACGATATGATTTTATCTGGCCCGCGGAAGAATTGCGCAGAAATGCCAGCGCCCAACCTGCCCCCCTCTCAGACCTATTGCAGGCCTCCGCCGGGCCACCAGGTTCTGCACCCTGTCCCTCCTCCCTCCTCTGCCACTGATGGTCTAGAGGTGTAGTGGGCAGGAGCGAGCTTTCCATGCTCCTGCCCTGCTGCTAACCTGGTCGGTCACTGCTGCGAGTTACAGCTTCAGCCACTGAGCAGTGCCATGCAGGAGCGCGCTTTGGCACTGCTGCTCAGTGCTGAGCAGTTTCCTGAATAGCTCCTACCACCAGGGATTCCAGCGGCAGAGGAGATACGATGGACAGGGCAGGGAGGGGGAACACAGTGGAGAGCCTGGGAGGGAGGGAAGGGGGCTGTATGCAGTGCATGGCAGGGGGGGAGGCTGGGTGCAGTTCCTGGTAGGGCAGAGCACTTGAATATTAAGCCACCTGACTTATATACAAGTCAATCATTTTTCCTCTTTGTTGGGGGGAAAAATGGAGGTCTCGACATATTCGGATCAACTTTTATTTGAGAATATGCAGTAATTTTCCAATGAGAATCCGCAAAAAAAATAAAACCACGAGGTTTCAAATGCATTAATTAAAATTGTGTTCAAAATATATTGATATTCCATATTATGTTAATATTAATGTTATTCACAACTTTATTTAATACTGAATCGTAATTGTATACTTCGTGGTAATTCTTCGTACTTGTTCGGCCTCAGTCGACAGTGTTGTAGTTAGCATATATACCATACTGTGCAGAATTGCATAAAAAGGGTGAAGTAAATTTAGTTCACAAATTTCAGATCTTAAACAACAATTTCAGAAGCAATTTGCTGATTTGGATGCCAATTCTAGGGAAATTAGATTGTTTCAAAATCCATTTGATTGTAATGTTGCTGCTTTCAATAAAACTCATATCTAGAGTGATTTATCTATTTTTTTTTTTTTTTACTATGGCCCACTAAAAAGTGCTGAAGTACCCAATGTGGCTCTCATGGCAAAAGTTTGGAGACCTCTGCTCTAGGATATGTTTGGCTTAAGCAATGTGGAGGACTTGGGCAGTGACTGGCTGCCCAAAGAAACTAAAACATTCTTCCACCATGACAAATAGGGTCTGATTGGATACATCTGTTTCAGCACTGTAAGACTGATCTGGTGTGAGGCAAATCAGAGAAGTGAGAATTCTTCACTCTTCTTAATTTCAGAAGCACATTCCTTTATATAATTGTTGGGTTTGGGCTTTTTTTAATGTAGGTTCAAGGGGATGGAACTCCTCTTGTATGAGAAAAGACTAATCAGCGCGCCTACTGGCGCTAAAAAAACACTTTTGCAGTTTTATAAAAAGGGGGGGGGGTGGAAATAAAGAAGTTAGGCTCTTCAGCTTGGAAAAGAGATAGCTGAGGAGAAGTCTTCAAAATCTGAGTGACATAGAACAGGTACGAGTAGATCGATTTTTTTTTTTACTCCATCAAAAATTACAAAGAATAGGGGACACTCAATGAAGTTACAGGGAAATACTTTTAAAACCAAAAGGAGGAAATATTTTTTCAATAGTTAAGCTCTGGAACTCATTACCAGAGGATGTGGTAAGAAAGGTTAAAAAGACAGCTTTAAAAAAGATTTCACAAATTCGTGGAGGAAAAGTCCATAGTCTACTTCTAAGATGGGCATGCGGAAGCCACTGTTTGCCCTGGAATTGGTAGCATGGAATGTTGCTTCTATTTGGGTTACTGCTAGTTACTTGTGACCTGGATTGACCACTGTTGGAAACAGGATACTGGGCAAGACTGACCCAGTATGGCTATTCTTATGTTCACTCTTCCATGCATTCTTCTGATGATGCAAACTGTATTGAAACACATCGTGTCGACACAAGAGCATCACATACACAGCCTGTCCACACCAAAATATAGAACAAGGCTATGCAGATATAAACAGCCAAAAGCCTAACCCCCAATTTTAGATTCACTAATTATTAAAATTACAAGGGCAGGGGACCAGGGGTAGTCAATGTTCAGGGGGAGGTCTTTTAGACACTATTTCCCTGTTCCCGGAGGACTTATAATATAACTTTGTACCTGAGACAGTGGTGGGTTCCGTAATTTGCCCAAGATCAGAAGCAGCAGCAGTAGGATTTGAACCAGGCACTCCTGGCCCAGTGCTCTAACCACTAGGCCAGTGGTTGCCAAACGTGGTTGTGGAGGCACCCCAACCAGTTAGGTTTACAGAGGCAATGCATGCAAATTTCTCTCATGAATACTCATTGTGGATATCCTGAAAACCCTGAGTGGCTGGGGTGCTTTCACAGCCAGGTTCTGGAACTACTGCACCAGGCTACTCCTCCTGTTATGTTCCTTGTTGGCTAGTAGATTTGTATGTGTTTGACTATATTTTTGTGTCTGATTAAATATTTAGTTCTCCGGGCTGGATCTGAGAAACTAGTACATTACGCAGCCCTACCTCAGACTGATTTATGAAAAACGGTATTTAATATTTAAATCCCAAGAAAACCCAGCTTTCGGGTTCCAGTAAAGACAGTATACCCAATATAAGTTTCACGTTTCAAGTTGTATTAAAATTTGATTTGATCGCTTAGCACAAAGCGAAGTACAAGATAAAAATTGTTTTTATAAAAACAAAGGCCTCCTTTTCCGAAACTGCAATAGCAGTTTCTAGCGCGGGGAGCCGCGCTGAATGGTCCGCGCTGCTCCCGACGCTCATTGAGTTCCTATGAGCGTCAGGAGCAGCGCGGGCCATTCAGCGCGGCTCCCCGCGTTAGAAACTGCTATCGCAATTTCATAAAAGAGGGGGAAAGAGTCATAGAACTTAAAAGTTATTCTCACTAAACTATTTTAGACAATATGAATATGTATACTAACTGGTATATAAGGGCAGCAGGGGTAGAACTACAATTAGTTTATAGAAAAGAGAGAGAGATATATGGGAAGTACAATAAGGTTAAGGAAGGGAAAATGTAAAAAAAAAATAAAGATAATTTTTCTCCTTTTTTTTTTTCAGAGGAGTTATAGGCATCATTATGGTTGACCTTGCCTCTTAATGGAATTGTGAAAATGCTGCTTTTATTGAAGGAAAGTAAAACATGGATTGTCCTTACATAAGCAGGAGGTGCATTTAAAATAAATTGCACTGATAAAATTACAGCGTAGCACATTTTTTGAGTCTAAGTGGTTTAGCATAACAAAGGATATAAGTAATGAAAAATGCAACAGGATCGTCAATAGATTGTTTAGTATAATTTTTCCCCTTTTCTGATGCAACATTTCTATTATATCAGATCAGATCTGGTAAAGGAAAAATTTGCACTTTGTACTTATGGCAGGATTCAATAGTCAAGTTGGGGGGTAATTCTTTAAGGAGCTACCTAGTCTTAGGTGGCAAGAGTGTACGTAAATGCAGGTATTCTAATCATTCATGCACCCTGCTCGAACTTTGCCCATGTGACTGATCACCTGGAGCCATATGGTAACCTTGGTCTTATGCCTATGGTCAAGACACAGCTATTAGGTGTGGGTCACCCATGTACATAAAGCATGCTCAAATGGCTCCTAGTCAAGCTAGGGACAGTGCCAGACCTTCTGATAAATTTCGAGCGCTGAAGGGTGGGTGTTCTCTGCTGTGCATTACACAGAGTGCTCATTTCAATCCTAATGCATAGGATTATCGGTGGTTGCTATGGTGATTGGTAAAAGCACACCCCTCCCCAATAACTCTTTTGTGCTTTGGAGGCTGAGCTAACTTGCAAGTAAGACAGACTAAACTAGTCTTACTTGCATGGCAAGTTTTTGAGAATTGGGGCTCCAGTTTCCCCATTTCCAGTGGTGGCCAATCCAGGTCATAGTACCTGGCAGAAGCCCAAATAGTAGCTGGGGACTCATGCCAACATGTTTCACCGTTAGACTGTTTCAAGGCTGTCCAACCAACAATCACTTCAAATGAAAGATAAATACTTAAGTTTACTATAAAATGATATATAAGATTAATAGGGAAACCTGTGAAATGAGTATTTGAAATATAAACAGCTGGATCAATGATGACTGGATCGCAGTTTCTCTAAAAGTTAAGAACGGAGTTTACTGTATTATCTCTGAAAATTCAACTGAACAAAATATATATTTATGTGAATAGGTTGTACAATATAGCTTGGATATACAGTATATATATATATAATATACATTGAGTGCTACCATAATAAACAATACTGTTTATTAATACTAGCATACAGAAACCACCAGTAATGCTAATGTGTTTGCAAATAGTGCCCATAAAAATGCTTAATATGTAGATATTAGAAACAAGTCATCAAGCCTTTAAAGTAGACATGATTTCATTCCAGTTAAGGGCAAAAAAATTTTGTAACAGTTTGGTTCCGGTTTGGACTAAATGGGGCATTAGCCAAAGGTGCCACTATGACTATGTTCCTTTAAAAAGCACAAAAAGGGTCCACTCTGTAGCACTCATATTGTGATAGGTTAGTGTCGATGTGATGAAATCAGCTTTCTGTAGATTCAACTAAGACAAGAATACTCTCTCATAAGCAGAACGGGGTGGAGCTTCCTGTGTGTAAATGTCTGAATGGTGTATCCCTTTAGCAAACATCCCCCCATGCCATGCCTGGACTGTTCATTGCTGAAATTTCTATTCAGCTGCACAGTCAGTATCAAACTTCAAAATCCCTCTCCAGTTGCAGCTGCACAGTATTACAACAGTGCCCCCTGCTGACAGAGGCCCCGCACCATTACTAGGTTGGTTTCTTTCGTCGTCGAAATACAATCCAGTGGAGCACACAAGCAGACTCTCTTCTAAATCCTTATTCTGAAACAGGAACCAGTATATATATATATTTAGAGCTTATCTCTGATTTGAGATAAAGATGTTCAAAGTTGCTTCAGGGAGTTTCTGTTCAGAAATAAAATAGTTAACTGGGTTTAGCTTCAAGTTGACTCCATGGTTGGTATTTAACACAACTGACCAAGTGCATGAAATCCAGGCAAAGTGTGTAATATGCTTAAGACCTTTCCTTCCTTTTCCCAAATTTTGATTTGTACTCCTTAACACCACTGGACTGCCTTTTGACAGGGGTTCCTAATATAATAAGCAGTGCCCAAAGATGGGTGCAGAAAAGGGTTTTGAAATGTGAGGCAGTTTATTGAAACTTCAAGACAGAGTGACGGCAGTTATTAGGACAGTTTTCAAAGGAAGTTGCCCCGGTAGCTTGTTAGCTGGGTAGATTCCTCAGGCCGAAAACTTCACTTAGGGCTCCTTTAACTAAGGTGTGCACGAAATTACCGCGCACTAAACCACGTGGTATGCTTCTAGAATAACGCCAGCTCAATGCTGGCATTAAGGTCTAGCGTGCACTGCAATTTAGCGCACACTATTCTGCGAGTTAAGGCCCTAACGCGCCTTAGTAAAAGGAGCCCTTAGTATTCACATAGGTACAGTATTTGACAATGTTATGTAAAATTTATGTAGCTTTGTAGTTTTAAACAGTCCTTCTTTATTAATTTGACTATTTTCGATTTAAAGAATTCTACACAGAGGATGGTGGTTCAACAAACAGGGGAAAAGCCGTGAAAAAGCATAGGTGAAACATGTCAGCTATAATCTATCCCCGACATTGAAACCACAAGAGTTAAGCTAAGTAACTTTAAACTAAAATTTAAATAAGATTTAATATAAATAAGATTTAAATCAGGGGTGTCCAACCTTTTGGCTTCCCTGGGCTGCATTGGCCGAAAGAAATGTTTCTGGGGCCACACAAACGCGCAAACGCTGCAGCAAGACAGAGGAGGGAGCCGGCAAGACGGTAAACACCCGGGGCCAGCAGAGGAAAACACTGCATCGCCCTCAACTGGGACGCACAAAATACTTCACGGGGCCGCATGCGGCCCTTGGGCCGCAGGTTGGACACCCCTGATTTAAATAGTACTCCACTATAGAGATACTGTATTTGTGAAAGGAGAACCTATGACGATTTGGCACGTGAAGCTTGAAGCAATGATAAAGCTTGAGCTTGAATGAGGTTCAATAAAAGTGAAAATGAAATAGGGATATGCTTATAGTAGGCTACAAATGTTCTGTGACATACTTGGATATTGTGTCTACTGAAATATATGGCACCTAAAAAAAATCAGCGCAGATCGCACACCCTTTTTCAGATTCATGCGCTAGAAGTGGCATGCAGCACTATATAGAATGTGCCTACAAAGTTGTGTGTGTAACTTCTAATGAGTGGCAATTTGCATCAGTTATTAAGTGTGAATTGCCAATTATTGGCACCAATTAGCTTGTTAAACAATTCAGTTGCACACGCAAATCGGCCACGTGCACAACTTAGAACACCATGGGCCAGATTCACTAACCTGCCCGAATCGGACCAATCCATTTCTGATTCAGGCAGGTACGATGGATTCACAAAGGAAGAATATTCAAATGGGGGCAATCGGAGGAACGCCCCATTTGCGAGCAGGGATCGCAAATGTCCGATCACCGCTCATGCGCAGACCCTGACAGAAGTGACAGGAGAAGCAGCCTCCTGTCACTGCTGTTAGGACTCTGCCCTGATCTCTCCTGCCTGCCCTGCCACGATCTCTCCTGCTTGTTCGCTCCCAACTCTCCTGCTCTCTGCTGCCCTTCTCCGCAGTGCAAGCCCGAGGTTTTAAAGCAGGCCTGCACTGCAGGAAATGGCGGCAGAGAGCAGGAGAGTAGGGGCCGAGCAGGGGAGGCAGGAGAGTCTGCAGTAGTCCAAAACCCCTGCCAGGCCCAACACCCCCCCCCCAAATCAACCGGATCAGCTCATCGGCCCCACCGCCTCACCCACGACCGGCCCACACCAGGTCGGGCCAGGCGGTGTGCCCGACCCGACGCACCTGCCCGGCATACCTTACTAATTGTTGGGAGCAGGAGGGGTGCCTGGTCCCTCCTGCTCTTAAGGCCGCCTCAGCTCCATCTTCGGGAGCAAGAGAGGTGCTCATTCCCTCCTGCTACAGGCCTCCTCCGAGGCCGGCAGGATGACCGGGCAAGGCCCACCCCCCCTCCCCGTACTTTAAGGCCTCCTCCACCGACAAGTGCGGCCTTAGGCCACCCCCCAATGCATCATCTGATGCGCAGGGAGGAGCCTAAGGCCCTGATTGGCTGAGGCGCCCAGAGCAGTGCCTTAGTGGCAATACTGTACATTGCCATGCAGAAGGGTCATGTTAGATTCCTTGGTCAGTCCTTCCACTCCCGTTGCTGGCCAGAGATTCTGGGTACAGAATCTATAAGTGAAAATGTGTGTGTACTTTCAGTTTGGAACTCAGTGTGAATTAATACGTGCTAATTGTCATGCCATTACCACAGTCTCTTAAGATACCATCTTCCTGTTCCATTTCTGTCTACCTCATACAGGGTTTTGGTTTTGTTTTTTTAGAAAGAAGGGGACTTTTTTAATCAGATAAAATGAACCTTCCTTGAAAATGTGAAATAACATTGAATTCTATGAGATATATTTACTTTGATGTTACCCAGCTTGAAATATTACTGATTGATAAAGAGGTATCTGTTGAGGAGTAAGGTAAGTGGATATAGTTACATTTATTTAGAAATGTTTTGTTGAAGATGAGGGTGGGGTTCAATTGTTGAAGATGCTAACTGGTTGGTGCAGGAATACCACACGAAGGAATACCACATGAGCTTTTACCGCTTCAAAGTATTTTTTTTTTATGGCTGTGTGCTCATGGCAATATTAGCACATGCTACAACCAAATGGGGAAAGCTTACTTAGCTCTGTGATGAAATTCTTCAATCTCTTAAACAATCACAGCTCTTGTAAGGATATCTATATACAGTGGTGCCTCACACAACGAACTTAATCCGTTCCAGGAGCAAGTTTGTTATGTGAAACGTTCGTTGTGTGAAACGCGTTTTCCCATAAGAATACATGTAAAACAAAATAATTCGTTCTGCAGCCCTACATTTCCCTCCCTCCACCTCACCTTATATGCAGAGTTTGCCAGCTTTCTTTTTCACCCAGCCGCACGCTTTCAAAAAGCTGTGCACGCGCAGCTGCTGAAGTTGATCAATGTTCTCCTCTCCTGCAACTTCCGGTTTCCGGTTGCGTCAGAGGAGAAGATTGAACAACAGAGCATGCGCGCATGTGCTGCTCTTTGAAAGTGTGTGGCTGGCCGAAAAAGAAAGCCGGAAAACTCGGCATCTAAGGTAAGGCGGAGGGAGATGATGGAACACTGCATTCAGACAGGAGGGTGCTGCTGTTCCCGGCTCACATTAGGAAGCGGCGAGAGTAGTTCCGCCCCCCCCCCCGGGCCCCTCGGGCGACTTCGTTGTGTGAAACGAAGTTCGTTATAGGGAGCAAGACAAAAAGTTCGTTATGCGCAGCGTTCGCTGTGCGAGGCGTCCGTTATGCGAGGCACCACTGTATATATAAAATCGGAGGTATGTATGTGTGTATGTGCCGCGATCACGCAAAAACGGCTTGACCGATTTGAACGAAACTTGGTATGCAGATCCCTCACTACCTGGGATGATATGTTCTGGGGGTCTCGCGGCCCACCTGCACACATGGGCGGAGCTACAAACAGAAAATCAGATTTCACCCATTCATGTCAATGGAAAAAATGTAAAAAGCTGCCATTCTCACAGTAATTCAAAAACGGCTTGACCGATTTGAACGAAACTTGGTATGCAGATCCCTCACTACCTGGGGTGATATTTTCTGGGGGTCTCGCGGCCCACAACTCTATGTTGCTTGCTCAAGGGTGGGTTCACCCAAGAATTTATATGTTCTTGCTCCAGGAGGTGAAACTAAAATTGTTGTTTATAATCACGTTTTGCGTTAGTTGTATTGTATTCATTTTGTCAAATATTTAACATTATAATTTGAATATTGTACTTTTTATTAAGCTGTAAAAAAATAATTTCATTCACCACTATAAAGTATCTTTATTTGAATCAATTTACAGTGTTATTGCTATAATTAAATACCCGTGCAACGCCGGAGCATCAGCTAGTATATTTATAAATTAGTAAAAGTGCTCAGATCATCTAACCCTATGTTTAGTGATGACACCAAACTGCGGGTAGAATCGGGACCATCATAGCATTTTTACTGTCCCTGACCCAACCTTTAACTTTAATTATATTCACTTTATTCTAAAAAAAAAAATAGTCACTTATCTGTATATCAGCAGGTTGGGTACTCTATTCACCGCAGTATTATCGTGCAAACGTGCAAATGTGTAAACTGTGTATTAAAGTGCTTTTCTACTACTGTGTCAGCTCTGGTAAAACTCCATGACCCCCCGGCTCTTCATCAGGAGGGGGCACTTCTCTCGGCAACCTCTCGGCAGCCGGTCAGGCACAGGTTGCCGAGAGAAGTACCCCCTCCTAAATCGGCTAGCGTGCCTTAGTATCTCCATTTCATACTATCAATTTCGAAAAGATCTTAAAACCCACTTATTTAAACAATATACATTATTGATTTTTATATTATCATGTAGTTATACTTTTAATCTTTTAATCTATACTTATTTTAGTTTATATTGTGTTTTCCTTATTCATTAGTTTTAATGCTTGTATTAGTTATTTAGAATTCTATTATGTATGATGTTATTATTATATTGTATGCTGAGTATCTAATTGTGTAAACTGCTATGAACTGCTGGTTAGGCGGTATATAAAAATAAAAGTAATAGTAGTAGTAGTAGTAGTAGTAGTAGTAGTAGTAAAAGGACCCCTTAATTTGCCAGTAGGCATGTACCACTTCAGTGTAGCCATCTACACTGAGGCACCTACCGACAAGTAGGCATAATTAGGGGTTCAGCTATTCAGGGATTCCCCTGTGATCAGCTCAGATGGCAGGGAAAGCAGGACCAGTGGCAGGCAGAAGACCCCCACCCTGCCACTCAGCAGGAGAGATGCCCATTTGCTCCTGTCTGAGGACACCCCGCAGGATGCTCCTGATTGGCCCAGGTGCCTAAGATTGCTTTTTAAGATGTTTTCATTGTTGTATATGATGTGTAATGTATTGTTTATTGGCTTATTGATACTTTGATAGGACAGTACTATAATGTTCATAATATTTTAACATTACAATTTCCAAGTTTAAAAGGAATCTATATATATAAAATTGGAGGTATGTATGTGTGTATGTGCCGCGATCACGCAAAAACGGCTTGACCGATTTGAACGAAACTTGGTATGCAGATCCCTCACTACCTGGGGTGATATGTTCTGGGGGTCTCGCGGCCCACCTGCACACGTGGGCGGAGCTACAAACAGAAAATCAGATTTCACCCATTCATGTCAATGGAAAAAATATAAAAAGCTGCCATTCTCACAGTAATTCAAAAACGGCTTGACCGATTTGAACGAAACTTGGTATGCAGATCCCTCACTACCTGGGGTGATATGTTCTGGGGGTCTCGCGGCCCACCTGCACACATGGGCGGAGCTACAAACAGAAAATCAGATTTCACCCATTCATGTCAATGGAAAAAATATAAAAAGCTGCCATTCTCACAGTAATTCAAAAACGGCTTGACCGATTTGAACGAAACTTGGTATGCAGATCCCTCACTACCTGGGGTGATATGTTCTGGGGGTCTCGCGGCCCACCTGCACACGTAGGCGGAGCTACAAACAGAAAATCAGATTTCACCCATTCATGTCAATGGAAAAAATGTAAAAAGCTGCCATTCTCACATTAATTCAAAAACGGCTTCACCGATTTGAACGAAACTTGGTATGCTGATCCCTCACTACCTGAGTTGATATGTTCTGGGGGTCTCGCGGCCAACAACTCTATGTTGCTTGCTCAAGGGTGGGTTCACCCAAGAATTTATATGTTCTTGCTCCAGGAGGTGAAACTAAAATTGTTGTTTATAATCACGTTTTGCGTTAGTTGTATTGTATTCATTTTGTCAAATATTTCACATTATAATTTGAATATTGTACTTTTTATTAAGCTGTAAAAAAATAATTTCATTCACCACTATAAAGTATCTTTATTTGAATCCATTTACAGTGTTATTGCTATAATTAAATACCCGTGCAACGCCGGGGCATCAGCTAGTTATATATAAAAGTTTGTTTAATAGCTCCTTACCTTATCTGGCTGCCTCTGTAGCGTCAATCCTGCCAATTCAAATATGATCTATAGTAACTTTTAAAAAACAACAAACAGACTGCAGACAATGTACAAGATGCAGGCGTTGTTTATTAGTAAATGCAGTAACATATACAACCTTATAGCCAACCAAGGGACCCGACACGGTCCGTGTTTCGGATGACACGCCTTCCTCAGGGGTCCATGGTGTAAGACTTGCTTGACCCCATTTGATCGTGATTGGCGTGTGTTTGTTATCTTTTACGCAGTTTGCTTTATACCTTAACCACCATGGACCCCTGAGGAAGGCGTGTCATCCGAAACACGGACCGTGTCGGGTCCCTTGGTTGGCTATAAGGTTGTATATGTTACTGCATTTACTAATAAACAACGCCTGCATCTTGTACATTGTCTGCAGTCTGTTTGTTGTTTTCTGTTTGTTGTTGTTTACTGCAGACTACGTTGGATTTTCTTTCTCCCTTTTGTGCATTCCTATAGTAACTTTTACCATTAAAAAAAAAAAGTGCTTAAAACTTTGTTGTTTCAGAAATTTAATTTTAATACTTGACTAACTTTATCAATAATAACTGAACGATTATAACTTACACATCCAAGGGGTGGGAGGGAGGGGGGTTTCTTTGACTTTTCCAGAAAACAACTGAGGAAGGTTATTGATGGAATCTATAGTTTGTTATTTGGGTGAGAGGACGGGAGGAGTAAAAATGATTGCTTATGGTTTATTGAAAGTTGAAAGTGTTTTATCTGGATTTATTATATTTATTATTGTAAATGCACTGTTGATAGTTTGGAAAAGCAATATAGATATATAGAAAAAATAATTTTAATACTTAATAGTTAAATAGTTAATAAAGGAATAATGTCTTTTCCCTTCCTGTACTAACATGTAGTGCCGGCTGGGGTGGCAACAGCTTTGACGCTCATAGAATTCCTATGAGCGGAGCAGTTACCGCCACTGCCAGTGCTAAAACCCACACTACGCGTTAGTAAAGGATGGGGTTTGTTACTTAAGTATATCTTAGTTTAATTGACCTATTTCTTTGTATATAATCCACTATGAACTATTTGTTGGCAATAGCGGAATATAAATGATTTGCAAGTTATAATTGTAATTGTATCAAATCCCTTATTTTTACAATAAGATGTAGCATTGATTACACAGTAAAAAAAAAAAAAAACAAAGCAGCAAAATGTTGGGCTGTCATTTCCTTTAAAAAAACAGCCATTTCTCATGTCATTTCAAACAATTGCACATCCCTGGTATATATCTGGCAGTACTATATACAGTAAGGAGCTGATTCTTTTTTTTTTTTTTTTTCTTTATTTAATTTTATAGTTTGACATAATAAACAGTCAATTCAAAGAAATATTCCAATACCAGTCTCAACCATTGTTAACAAAATAATCAAAATGATAAAATTTAAATGGAAAAATTAGACAAAACAATAGTACAGTACAATAGGAAAAAAAAAATTTTTCCTTTAAAATTCTAAGTATACTGGATTGGAAAAAAATTAGACCTCAATAAGGGGGGGAGAAAGCTACATTTGCTGAATTTTCAATCAAACGTTACTAAGAAAATACAGATGGTATTGAGTAGAGGCAAGGAACCTAATTAAACTAAGCAGGTTGTAACAACAATTCTCTCAAGAATATTAAGTTTGCTCTTTTGCAGAAATAAATTTTATCAACTGCTGAGGTTCAAAATAAACATGTCTATTCCCCTGATAGACCATCACACATTTACAGGGGTATCTGAGTACGAACGTAGCACCCAACTGTAAGACCCTCGGTCTCAAAATGAGAAACTGTTTTCTTCTCTTTTGAGTCAACCTTGACACATCAGGATACATTCTCACAGTTTTTGTCATAAAAGGTATGTCCTTAAACTTGAAAAACATCTTAAGCATCCATTCTCTGTCAGAGTCTATAGCAAACTGTACTGGCAGCGTCGCAGTTGCTGGTAACTCATTATCCGACCTCTCGAGAAAATTTGTTAGGTCCAAACTATCAGCAGACAAATTCTGCTGGCCTGGTTCTTGAACAAGTGACCTAGTTGGTAAATAATATATTTTAGTGAGGGGTGGATAAGAGGTTTCGGGCAGTTTCAAAATCTCTTTCAGGTATTTCTTAAACATATCGGGGAAATAGTTGATAATTTTGGAAAATTTATAATCCGAAGATTACATCCACTGGTCATGTTTTCCAGCATTTCAACTTTAAAATTAAGATTTCCACTGTCCCTAACCCACACCGAGGCCTGGGACTCCACAGATTTTATTCTGGTCTCATGACCATCCACTTTTGTTTCCACACTAGATAGTCTATTTTTCAGTTCTAAATTTTCAAAAACAACAGTAGTATATCTTGTGGTAAGGAGCTGATTCTATAAAGCAGGGGTAGGCAATTCCGGTCTTTGAGAGCCGGAGCCAGGTCAGGTTTTCAGGATCTCCATCATGAATATGTATGAGATGGATTTGCATGCACTGCCTCCTTGAGATGCAAATCTATCTCATGCATATTTATTGTGGAGATCCTGAAAACCTGACCTGGCTCCAGCTCTCGAGGACCGGAATTGCCTACCCCTGCTATAAAGGGTGCCTTAAGGTGCCTCTTAGGCATCTAACTTACCCCTCCCCCTTGTACAAAATTCTAGCATGGTTTTTAACACTGGCCGTGGCGGTAACAGCTCCAGTGCTCATAGGAATTCTATGAGCGTCACAGCTGTTGCCACCCAGCCGGCACTAAAAACCACACTACAGTTTTGTAAAAAAAGGGGGGGGGGGAAATTGGCAAAATACCCTTAATAGCCTCAATAATTGGTTTAAAAATTTAATCAGGCGATGGGCGCCTATCGCAATGCATTTAGCAGCGCCTAATGTCTAAGGGGGCGTTTCTATGGGTGGAGCTTGAGTTAGGCGCCGCTAAGCACGATTCTCCAAAAACTTAGGGCTCCTTTTACTAAGCTGCAATAGCGGTTGTAGCGCGCGCATAGTGCGTGCAGAATTGCTGCGCACGCTAGACACCAACGCCAGCATTGAGCTGGCGTTAGTTCTAGCCACGTACCATGAGTTTAGCGCACGCTAAAATTCTGCACGCGCTAAAAACGCTATGGCAGCTTAGTAAGAGGAGCCCTTAAGACACCTGAAAAGCAGGCCTTTAAAACCCTCGCCTACATGTCAGACACCTAAGTTTTTACACAGGCATTGCGGGTCGCAATTTTGTAAACAGCACCTAAGCGTGACTGACAAGCGGCTGGTGCCTTTCTTTTAGGCGCCGGATGATTTAGGCACCGTTTATAAAGCAAGCCCCTAAATGACTAATAATAGTGGTTATCAGTGGTAGTGATGATGGGAAGCCATTAAGTAAGCAAAAATACTGCCCTTTAATTTTCCTCAGGAATGGAATAATAATAATCAGATGGTATTGTGTTTCTTTTCCTTGCCAACTGAACTACTGAGAACAAAAAAAAAAAAATTGTTAGTATTTCTGTTTTAACCAGGCAGACAGACAGACCAACTGATAAGATGGACTGGGGAGGATTCTGCCCATACTGTGCTCTAGTGAAATTCATGTCATGTACGTATATTCAACAGACAATAACTGGACACATTATCTTCATAAAGATGAATGTTTGTCATCTGGCCCATTAAGACGGGGCACTGTTGTATTTGCTTGCATCATGCATGCCTTCGGATAACTGCTCTGCATAGAGACCTTGAGCTTTCAATAAGGTTTTAAATTGCTTTTCTCCATACCCTGGAAATGGGCTGATGTCTCACTGAGTGCGGCTGAAGTCACAGATGCCTTCATGGGGGCTTCAAAGTAGAGGCCAAAGGTCATTCCCTGTGCGCTCAGCAAATTTCTCCAGAACAAAGATTAAAGGTATACCATCACACAAATCAAAGTCAAGAGCTAGAGTATTCTGCTGTTTCTAAAAAAAAAAAAATATGAGTGGTTGTGGAATATATTTGCTATATCAATAATTTTGTTACAAATATAAGGACATTTGTACATAATGGATGCCTATCTTCAGAATCTGAATTTCTATAGATTGCTGAGTATTCTTAGTGAATTTCTCTTTCAAGTTAACATATTTACCGTTATTAATTCAACACATACACAACTAGCTACGTTAAATTTATTTTTATGTTTATTAGGTAATTGTTCATGGCTACCCAGTCATTTTCAGTGGCACTTAAGATGCTTTCGACTGGTCCCCAGCAGTCGCTTCTTCAGTTAATCAGCCAACCCAGACGGATCGGATTGATTGTGTTGTGAATCGCATCCCTGCCTACTTTGCATGCGTTTCACCTCATTTGCATGCATGGATTCGAAGCGGATCGCAGGAGAGGTAAGTGAATCAGGCCGGAGGGAAATTTGTTGGTAAAGGGGTCGTAAACCGATCGGTACACGATCGGTTTGCTTTGTGAATCTAGCCCTTAGTCTTATACACTGAATCATCTCCTAGAAATAGGTGGAATGGGGCAGGGCTGGGGAGCAGAACGAATCTGGTAACCCTAGACAAGACAGTTTAGGATGGGCTGGAGAGAGCTTTGACAGCAACTCCAGAAGCTGGAATTTGAAGAGAGTGCTGGCGGATTTCTGTAGTCTATGTCCCATAAATGGCAAAGAAAGAGCAGGGTCAAGTATTTTATACCAAATTCATTGTTGGTTTAACCACAGATTGATAATGCATGTGAATATTGGGCAAACTGGATGGACCATTCAGATCTTTATCTGCCATCATATACTATTAAATGGCACTCATTAAAATATGAATGTGCATCGGGCTGTGTGCTATTCTATAAGACAAGCATTGATTTCAATCTATATAGAATATGCAATAGTGCATATCCTCCCTGGATAACCTTAAGAATCTGCTTCCCCATTGCAAGTGCATAATCCAAGCAAACACCCAAGACTGTCATCTCTCTCCTCACTGTCAATTGTGTTCCCATAACTGAGAATTTCTCAGGAAGTCTCTCGTAATCTCCATCATTCACAACTATTATCTCAGCCTTACCAACATTCAATTCCACGTTCATCCATCCAAACATTCACTTCACTCATATATCTGTTCAAATTCAACTCAGCTTCCTGGAAATTTTTCTTCACAGGAAAAAAAACCCTTAATGTCATCTGCATACAACCTGTAATCAACACCCAAGGATTGAAATCTTTTTCCTAATGTAGCCATATAGATGTTAAATAACAGCTCAGCACAGATCCTTGGGGTAAACCTTTTCTTCACTATCTTACTTTCAGAAGCCAATTGACCCTTACGAACACTGAAGGATCGTCCCAACAGATAGGAAAAAACCATGATAACACCTCACCACGGATGCCAAATTTGAGTATGCAAGTTTGGGTACAGATCATAGTTCCGTGTGTAGACTAAGTACTTGAGAACAAATTAATATGCATAAATCTCAAGATTACATAAGAACATAACAGCTGCCATACTGGAACAGACCACAGCCCCATCAAACCCAGTATCCTGTTTCTAACAGTCACCAACCCAGGTCACAAGTACCTGGCAAGATCCCAAAGAGTAAAACATATTTGATACCACTTATCCTATGAATAAACAATAGATTTCTCCATATCCATCTTAATAATGACTTTTGGACTTCTCTTTTAAAAAGTTATCCAAACTATTTTTCATACCCCGCTAAGCTAAATGCTTTTACCACATTCTCCAGCAACAAATTCCAGAGTTTAATTACATGTTGATAAATAAATACTTTCTCCTATTTGTTTTAAGTCTACTACTTAATAGCTTCAATACATACCCCCTATTCCTAGTATTTTTGGAAAGAGTAAACAAGTGACTCACATCTACTTGCTTCACTTCACTCAGTATTTTATAGACCTCTCTCATATCACCTCTGAGCAGTCTTTTCTTCTGGCTGAAGAGCCCTAGCCACTTAAACCATCGCTACATCATACAGAAAATAGAAGCAAAAACCTACGGACCACAAAACAAAGTAGGACAGACTAGGAATATAAAATAAATAGATAAAAATATTAGCAAAACATTTAAAAGAAGCAAAAGCTCTTCACTGGTGCTTTAAATTCCACTCCCTGACAGACTTAAAAATGCATCTGTTTTTAAAATTATAGCAGTGAAAGAGGCTTGGCCTATGGGCCCAAAGTTTTTTAATAATTTCATGGTCTCACGCCTCATTAAGCATGTCCCCTTCCTGGTAGCTTGTTGATATGCAATTGCAATTAGAAGAAATGATAGAAATCCTGATTGAATATGGTGTAGAGAAGCAGGAAGTTTGGGTCAACTTAAAAATACCTTGTCACTTCCATTAATCAGTATGAGGAAATGACACTACATTTCTAATACTAGTGAGGACATAGCAGCTCAATAAATCAGTCAAGGGAGCCTCATTCTCCCATCATTTAGTATTCTCGCCCATGAAGGAAGTGACCTACAATTTCTTGTATACTCTAAAAGGGAAATTTTCTACCACCCAACACAGCTGTGGCCAGATATACTGTACTGACTAGCTTAGGAGAGAACACATAGTGCAGTCTAGTGCAAAAGAGTCCAAAAATGGTCAACATGGGGGAAATTCTAAATATGTCACCCAAAAACTTGGCGCAGAAAAAATGCTTAGCACTATTCTATCAACTGCACCTAAAGTTAAGTGTGGTATATAGAATAGTGCTTAGCACTAGGACTCATGACTAAATTTAGGTATGAAAAGAGCAAGAAATGTTCCATCAAAACTTTTAATCCAATAAAAAAAAGAAAGGACAGAAAGATCCTGGGATGCACTAGGAAGGGCCTAAGACCGTCATTGGCTCATAGGCCTAAGGCACCTCCTCCTGGGAGGAGCCTTAGGCACCTGAGCCAATCAGGGCTTAGGCCCCTCCCAGTGATGGACCAAGAAGGGGCCTAAGGTCCTGATTGGCTTGGGCAGCTAAGGCTCCTCCTCCTGGGAGGGGCCATAGGCACCTGAGCCAATCAGGGCTTTAGGCCCTTCACAGTGCATCCCAGGATGCACCGAGAAGAGGCAGGCCTGCAGGCTGGAGTGACTGGGCATCCCTCTTGCAGGATCATTAATCAATTTTGAGTTCTGCGTAGAACTCAGCTAGGTGTCACCAAACGGGGTGTCTAGCAATGCCTAACCTAGGCACCATTTATATAATCTGGCCCAAAGTGGCCAATTTTATAACTGTAAGAGCACTTAAAGATGCATAAAATGTGGAATACTCTGAAGCAACTGTTAGTACTCCTGCAATCCCTATGCAGCAGGGATCTGTTTGATCATTTAATAAGGGTAGGAAATGTCTTATAAAGAGATACTCATACCACCTGTCTTGCTGACCAATCTCAATCACAGGCTGAAAAAATTTTCTCCTAAATATACTTTTTGCAGTTATTCATACCACATAATAAATTTCATGATACAATAAATTAAATGTCCCAATTGTTAATAATTCTGCACCCTTAACATTGAAATAACAGTGCCCCACACTTATCTATAAGCTCCAATCCCCCTATTATGAAGTTCCCTACTGTTTAAGGTTTGTAGCAATTCTATAAATGGCACCAAAGACAGGGGCCTAGATGCAGCTCACTCAGTGCTAATTCTTTCGCAGCATTTGGATGCCAAGATTACAATACTGAATACTCGTGTAACTCAGCATCTATCTGCCTACAATTAGACACATCCACTTATGTTATGTCAATAGCAGGCGTAAATGTACATGACTAAATGCGGCACTGTATCGTGTAACCTACAGTATTCAGTAAGCTACATAAGTGGGATCCCGCCTATGCCTCACCCACATGTATGGTCCCTTGTTTTATGCACTAAGCAAATTAAAGACTAGAAAAGCACTGGGCGCTCAGCTACCATATACACGCACATACATTCACCCTCACAGCTAGTATTCTTATCATTTTATAGCGCTTATATTTAGGCAATAAAGTTGTAGAATGAGAAGGCAAGTGTTTTCTACCTCTGAGTTGCAGAGCTTTGGGACAATAGAATTGAAATGCAGAAGGCAGGGGGACCTTGGAAGAGCATGACTCATAGTCATTATTAATTATACATTTCTGTCAGTGTGTTCAGGTACATTCTGTACTGAGAGATCAGCTATCCTCTGCCAATGAAAATTATGTGTTTCATCTATCTCTTCTTATCTCCAATTTTTTTAAACAAATGGACCAGTAGTTTCTTCCTGCTCCTTGATGGCTTTTCTAGCTCAGTTGAAACTGGTCTGTCCTGGGTCATGGCAGAAGCCTTAATTTGCACCTACCTTGTGTTCTTTTCTTCCTTGTGTTTTACATCCCCCATCCATTTTACTTAGCCCAGTCACTGCAGCAATAGTCCTTGGCTGAGGTCCATGTACTAGTGCTCTATCTGAAACCCTACCATCAAAGACCCTCAGTCACTCCCTCCTGACCCTCAAGAGGTTGCAAATCCTGCCTTTGCAAAATTCTTAGCCTTGGTTGAACTGAGGAATGGAAGATGTGACCTGGAAATTGTACTGTATACTAGTCTTCCCTATAGCAGTGCAAGGCATTAGCTGCTAAGCCACTGGGCCATCCATCCTCCTGGATTGTGACTATGTATTCTCAGAACTGCTATGTGGAGTCATGTATACTAGTGGTTCCTAACCCTGTCCTGGAGGACCACCAGGCCAATCAGGTTTGCAGGCTACCCCTAATGAATATGCATGAGAGAGATTTGCATATAATAGAAGTGAGAGGCATGCAAATCTGCTCCATGCATATTCATTAGGGGTAGCCTGAAAACCTGATTGGCCTGGTGGTCCTCCAGGACAGGGTTGGGAACCACTGATGTACACTACAGTATATTGTAGGTGCTGTAACAAACTGATTTTTTGGCTAAAGTCATCTACTACTACGGTATTTATTTCTGTAGAGTACTACTACTAGCTGTACACAACAATGTACACAAACACATAAGAGACAGTCCCTACTTGATTGAGCTTAAAATCTGTTCAAGACAGATAAACAGGACAAATTAAGGATTAGAGAGTTACATTTATTATGGGAATGATTAAGAACATAAGAGTTGCCTCATTAGGTCTGATAAAGGGTCCATCTAGCTTAGGGAGGAATTCATCAATGGGTGCTAAGCAATTTAGCACATGCTAACTACAATTAGCATACACTAATTAGCACGCACTAAACGCTAAGGTGCCCGTTATATTCCTATGGGCGTTTTAGCATTTTGCTTACACTAACACAGAGCCCGCTAAATCACTTAGGCCTGATTTTATAAAGTCCATCTAAAGTTAGGTGCCAATATCGACACCTAACAATTGATCAATAGGCTTAATTGGTGACGACACCTCAGAATCTGTTTCAACTGGACTTAATTGAAAAACTTGATTCTATAAAAAGTAGGGGCCTAGCCCAAAGTGCCTCCACTAAAAATGGGTGTGATTAGGGAGGTGGATCATGGGTATGTTTTGGAGTTAAGTACCTCTTTGTGAATTATGTGCTGTTAGGCTCCGATATTGGTAGCTAACTTAAGGTGCAGAAAACCCCTAGCATAAATTAGGGACACCTAAATGTTAGCACGCTAAATGCTGCCTAAGCACATTTAGGCAACGCTAAGTGTGATTCTATAATGGGCACCTAAGTTTTATAGATTCAATAGGCAGACTTTATAGAATCTGGGTCTTAGATTGATCAATTCCCCCTTGTTTCCCCAACAGTGACCAGTTCAGGTTACAAATACCTGCAGAATCCTGAAAAAGAGGCAAGACGAAAACAATACGAGTACAGAACAGATGAATAAAAGAATGAGTGAAAAGCAGCCTCAAAAAAGTAGGTTGTTGGTCTGAATTTGGATTGGGCCAAAAACAGAGCATGATATACCGACTCAGCAAGTCTGTTCCAGATTTAAGACACTACTACTATCTGTTCAGTCATGTCCGACCCTTGGATACTCTGTAGGCCAGTCCTCACCATGCTTTCCTGTTTTCCACATTTTCTTTCAATTGCTTGATATTCATTCCCATGTCATTCTTGATGGTATTCAGCCAACGGGCCTTTGGTCTCCCCTGCTTCCTATTACCACTGACCATTCCAAGTAGCACCTTCTTTTCTAGTGAATTGCCCTCATCACATGTCCATAATAGGTCAGTTTCTGTCTGGTAATCTTGGCTTCCAGGGACAACTTTAGGTTTGTATGATCAAGAACATCTTTGTTGGTGATCCTAGCTGTCCATGGGATTCATGGAAGTGTTTAAGACACAGCAAAATGAAAACAATGGAGTCTGAAGTTGGTTTCAGAGGATAAGATTACAGGTAAGAGTGACTTACTAGATGAGCAGAGCTCCTTCGAAGAGGTGAAGGGAGTACACTTGTTAGTCAGTAACAGGAGTTCATACAAGTTGAGAATAGTACTGTCTAGGTTTTTTGACTGAGACAGAGAACCTATATAAAATCATTTGACTGCACTGGGAACACCAGCATTTTTGGACCCTTGCAATAATGGGTCTCAACAAACAGTATTTATCCAAGCATGGGATAATGTAAACTTAACTGCAAAGGAAGTCAGACTTCACCTATTTGGGAAAGTCTTATAAAACAAAGAATATTAGTGGCTGTTTAATGGATATTAAAGGATCATGGATTTGATATACCGCCTTTCTGTGGATACAACCCAAACTGCTTGAAGATCATATACCACTGACTACTAGTACTGTACTTAAATTTTGGGTGGAAAAAAAATATAATGAAGTTGAAGCAAGTTTAAGCTATTGGAATTCAAATGAAATAAAAACATGTTAGAGGAAACAGAATAAGGACAATTAGGCCCCTCTAGTCTGCCCATTTTGGATCTTAGCACTCTACCATAGAATCCAGTTTATCTCACTTCTTCATGGCTACAGATCCTCTGCACTTAACCCATTCTTCACTGTTTCTGTTTCTACCATCAGCACTGCGTGACCATTCCACAAAATCAGTAAAACATTAGCTACAAATGCTAAAATGTACACGCATTTGTGCATCAGCTTGTATTTTATTACTTCAAAATAAAATACATTTTATTTTTTTGATGTATTTTATTACTTTTTTACATATTGAATTAGTTTTTTCCTCATAATACTTGCCTATGGCACTCATTTTCAAAGCAGATGGACATCTTATAAAGTCCATCTGTTGAAAATGTCCAAAGCATAATTTTTGAAAGGCAGAATTGAATGTTTTCCACTGCAGTTCATCCAGATAGCAAAGGAGGCAAGTTAGAGGTGTGTTTTGGGCAACAGTAGAGCAAGCCCAAAATTAGGACATCTTTCAGTGATAATGGAATAGGAATAAACATCCAAGGTGAAAAAAGAAGGATATTTTTATCTAGACCTATACCAAACACATCCAGGGTATAAAAAGGTGCTCTGACTTAACAGCTGACCATTGGAGGGATGAAGGCATGACCCCTCCTTCATCTCCCAGTTGTTATTGACCCTCCTCCCACCCCACCCCACACACACATACACACACTCACCTATGAAGTGAAAGTGACAGTGGCTTTAGGCGTTATGACCATTCTTAATAGAGCAGCAAGCCAGTGTAAGGAGTAACCTAGTGATTGATGCAGTGGACTTTAAACAGCGAGACCCAGGTGTAACTCCTATATTAACATTTTTATTTCTGTACAAATATGTGCTCTATAGGGACATCTATATAACCATTTTTTATTTTTTTTTTAAATTATTTTTATTCAATTTAACATGCTTTACAAGTATAAACTACTTGGTACAGAATACAGAGTCATGTTCCAAAAAGAAAAAGGACATTTGCCATTTTAACATAAAGCAAAAATTATTGTGAAACTTAACTCTTCCTTAGACCTCAATCAAAAAGAAGAGGGGAATAAAGAAATACAGGGAGCAAATTGCTGAAAATACAAAGAAAAGGCTTATATGCTACAACCCAGCATTATTCTTGAGTTACACTCCCTCCACTAGAAAAACCTTTGAGATCTAAAAAGGATCGTAAATGGTCTGGTGTGAAGAACACATATTTTAAACCCATACACTTAACAACACATTTGCATGGATATGCTAATAGAAAGGTAGCACCTAGCTTCCTTGTCTCCTCTCTCATTGCTAAAAACATTTTCCGCCTATCTTGAGTTATTCTAGTTACATCATGATATAACCAAAGACGTTGACCACAAAAAGATATTTCAGTTTTTTTAAAGAATAGCCTCATCACAAAATTAAGGTCTTGTTTGAAGATAAAATTAACAATTAACGTTGCTCTTTCTTTGACGTCCGTGGATGACTCCTCTAATATTGCGGTAAGATTTTGCAGATCTTTATCAGGAACCAAATTCTCACCCCTCGATATGTCAGAAGATCTTTTTGAAACAGGTAAAAAATATGCTTTATTTATGGGCGGAATCTGGTCTTGTGGAAAATTCAAGGATTCTTTAAGAAATTTTTTGAAAATCTCTATTGGTGACATTACCGGAATTCTTGGACAATTTAGGACCCTCAAGTTCAATCTTCTATTAAAATTCTCTATCATTTCTATTTTACGAGCTGTAAAGTTTTGTTCTTTAATGATAGTAGTAATTGAACTCTTCAAGGAGGCTGTCTCAGTTAGTATTTTATCCATACATTCAAGCTTAACTTTAGCCAAACTATCTGTAAAAGTATCCATTTTCTTAACCAGTACCTGCATATCTGAGGCCGTCTTCTCCACTTTCACATCTATTTTCTTGATAGCCTCAAAAAGTGTCTCTAGTGTCACTACTGGGGTAGTTGTTGTTCCTCCTACTCCTTCAGGGTTCTTCCGACCCAGAGTTCCAGCTGGGGCAGTAACTCCTCCCAATGGCTGCTCCTGGGTCTCCTGCTCCTCTCCCTCAGGGCCAAACTCCTCACTCTGTGGTCCTGCTGGACATGGAAGCGCAGAGAGAAGTGGCAGCATCAACGATGTCATCAAATCTAGGGACTCGAGTGCTCCCTCACTCGAGCCCAACACGGAAGTCTGCCGCTGTGGGGTTATCCAGGTGTCAGCTGGGCTCAGCGGTTGTAGAAAACGCTGAATCGTCGACTGGGCTGGAGACGATGTGAGTAGTGGTAGCTGTCCCGCTCTCACATTCCCCTTCCTCTTGGTATGTGGCATATCTTTAAAGTACATAGTTACTTCCAATTATTGAAAAGATTAGAAAAAAACGCTACGCTTCTGTGCTCAGCAAAGTAGTGTCCGCCATCTTGAATCCCCTCCCCATATGCCCTGAGAGAGCCATTTCTGTACATATGGCAGACAGACGTTTTTGTACCTGCTTTTTTTGTGTCCATATTTTGAACATTTCGTTTTGGAAAATGGCTGTTCATTTTGGATGTTTTCAGTGCAAGAATATCCTCATACATTTTCAAACAGGTTATCACAACATTTTTCTTGTTTGAAATGGCTGTAAGATTGACATTTTGGGGGGACTTTATGAGCAGGATGTCCCAATTCTAACTTGTGGAGGGGCATTTTTGAAAGAATGGCCATGTCCTCTCCTGGAGCTATCAATCTACTTCTCAGACATGTGTAATAATTATGATCCAGTAGTGAGTCTTACGCTCTTAGGTTAACACAGGAAAGACCACTCGCTGCTTCCGACACATCCCTCTCAAAAAAAATTTAAAAAATTACTGCACACGTGGAGGGGCATAATCGAAAGGGACGTCTAAGTCCGTTTGCGTCTAAGTCGCAAGTCGTCCAAAGTTTAAAACAGCCTAGGACACATTTTCAAAAAATACGACCAAAATTTTTTTTGTTTCGAAAATCGCCTAATTATATGTCCTGCCGATCTGATCATCCAAGCCGCTAAATCGTCCATCTTTATATCACATTTCCATCCAACTTTTTGTTCAAGTCAAAAACGCCTAGAACAAGCCCTGTTGGGCGTGGGACGGGTCTGCAAAGTGATGGACTGAACACCCAGACATGCCACCTAAATAGTGGGGTACCTTACAGGGCACTGCTGTGAACTTCACAAAAAGGGTGCCATGTCTTCTCTTCACTACAGCTCCCTTATAGGTCACAGTGAGCCCCCCAAACCACCTCCAGAATCCCCTAGACCCACTTATCTACCACCCCAATAGCCCTTATGGCTGCAGGAGCCACTTATATGCCAGTACAAAAGGGTTTGGGGGGTGTATAGGGAAGTACACATGTTTAAGTATCAATGCAGTGATTACAGGGGCTTATGGGCATGGGTCCTCCTCTGCATGAGTCCCTAACCACCCCTAAGACGGCTTAAGCCGCCTCTGTGCTGGACTACTAGGCTTTCCTATGCCAGGCGGCCAGGTGATGATGGTCTGGAGGCTGAATTTTAAAGGTGTGATTAATATTTTTATGGGGGTGGGGGAGTCGGTGATCACTGGGGTAGTGTGGGGGGGTCTGTTTTATGTATTTGCAGTGCTTATCTGGTGACTTTAGGTGGGTTTTTGTGACTTAAGGTGTTTTTTAGTGACTTAGACCACGTTTTACATGGTCTAAGTCACAACGTCCAAGTTCTGTCGATCGTGGGCTGTATAACTTTCGGTTATACATGCTGTACGACTAAGTCTAATCCGACCCACGTCCCGCCCAACTCTCGCCCTCGGCACTCCTCCCAAAATGCCCCGTTTAACTTTGGTCATTCAGCGGCACTATGAAGGCCTAGGCCATTTAGAAATATGTCCAAAACCCGTTTTTAGTATCGGTACTTGGACGTATTTGGGAAATGTTCGTCCAAATGCTGACTTAGGCCGGTTTTTGGACGTTTTTCTCTTTCGATTATGAGCCCCTTAGGCTCTGATTCTATAAAGTCCACCTAAAGTTAGGCACCAATACTGATTATAGAATCACACTTAGCATCACCTAAGCATGCTTAGGCAGTTCTCAGCATCATAACATGCGAGGGCTTTTTATGCCTAAAGTTAGGCACTGATATTAGGCACCTGATTCACAAAGAGGTGCCTAATTCAAAAACACACCCATAATCTGCCCCATAACCACACTCACTTTTAGTGTAGGCGTTTTGGCCTAGGTGCCTACTTTTTATAGAATTGAGGATTTTTTTTAGTTAGGTGCCTAACTGTCAATTAAGTCCAATTAAAGCTGATTGTGAGGTATTGAGTGCCAATATTGCCACTAATTAAGCTATTGAGCAAGATGAGTTCTATAGGATTAGGTGATACATTGACGAAATGGATTGGGAACTGGCTTGGAGGTAGGCTTCAAAGAGTAGTGGTGAACGGCACCCCTTCCGAAATGACGGAAGTGATCAGTGGAGTGCCACAGGGCTCGGTCTTGGACCCGATCCTATTCAACATCTTTATAAGAGACTTGGCAGAAGGGCTTCGCGGTAAAATAACATTATTTGCCGATGAAGCCAAACTAAGTAATGTAGTGGGCAAATGCACAACGGACGAAGATTCAATGCCCGACAACATGATGCACGACCTACTCCTACTAGAGCGCTGGTCTAGGACCTGGCATCTCAGCTTCAATGCCAAAAAATGCAAAGTTATGCACCTAGGCAGCCAAAATCCATGCAAGACTTATACCCTTAATGGTGAGATCCTAACTAGAATGGTAGCAGAACGAGACTTGGGGGTGATCGTCAGTGAGGACATGAAGGCTGCCAGTCAGGTGGAGCAGGCTTCATCCAAGGCAAGACAGATCAATAGTTGCATACGCAGGGGTTTCGTCAGCCCTATACCGGAAGTCATTATGCCATTGTATAGATCCATGGTGAGCCCCACCTGGAATACTGTGTGCAATTCTGGAGGCCGCATTATCGCAAGGATGTGCTGAGACTGGAGTCGGTTCAGAGAATGGCCACCTGGATGGTCTCGGGACTCAAGGATCTCCCGTACGAAGAACGGTTAGACAAATTACAGCTATACTCGCTCGAGGAGCGCAGAGAGAGGGGGGATATGATCGAGACGTTCAAGTATCTCACGGGCCACATCGAGGTGGAAGAAGGGAAACTACTAGGTGACACCAAGAAATTCTTTTTCACTGAAAGGGTGGTTGATCGCTGGAATAGTCTTCCACTAGAGGTGATTGAGGTCAGCAGCGTGCCTGATTTTAAGGCCAAATGGGATCGACACATGGGATCTATTCACAAAGCAAAGGTAGGGGAGGGTCATTAGGGTGGGCAGACTGGATGGGCCGTGGCCCTTATCTGCCGTCTATTTCTATGTTTCTATTGAGTTAGGCACCAATATCAGCAGGTTAGACGGACTTTATGGAATCAGGGCTTTAACATCCATAGTGTAGGTACCTAGCAGAGCCTAACCTAGGCACCTCTTATAGAATCAGGCCTTATGTACCTACTTGTGTAGCGCATGAACATGCTGAAACTAATGTGGAATGCTTTAGGACATCCCATGTTAGGCTATTTTGCTTCATTAAGCATGCTTTAGTGTTTAACACAGTTTAGTAAAATTATCCCTTAAATTGTAAGCCCTCTGAGGACCTAGTGTGCCTGAAACTAACTCACTTTGAGCTACAAGTGGAAAAAAGTGTGAGCTAAATCATAGGAACATAAGAATATCTATACTGGGTTAGACCAATAGTCCATCTAGCCCAGTTTCCTGTTTACAGCGGCGACTAATCCAGGTGACAATATCTGGCAGAAAACCAAATAGTAGCAACATTCCATGCTACCGATCCAAGGGCATGCAATGGCTTCCCCCACATCTGTCTCATTAGCAAACTATGGACTTTTCCTCCAGGAGCCTCCCCAAACCTTTTTCTAAAACCAGCTACTTTAACCGTTGTTACCATGTCCTCTGGCAACATGGTCCAGATCTTAACCATTCTCTGAGTGCAAAATTTTTTTTCCTCCTATTGGTTTTAAAAGTATTTCTCTGTAACTTTGTCAAGTGTCCTCTAGTCTTTGTCAGTTTTGATGGTGTGAAAAATCAATTCACTTGTACCTGTTCTGTACCACTCAGGATTTTGTAGACTTCAGATCCACATTGACTCTTACAAAGGAGAGATAATTACCTTATTCATTGTAAATTCTTGTCTAGAATTTCTTGCATGTCTATAGTCTGCACTTGGTATATGTGTGCTTGAAAACAAACATATAATAAGACCCAAGGTGCTAAGATGTCATTCAGTAGAACATGATATCTCTGTGGTTTATTGGTGGTGATGGAAACAAAAATATAGCTTGAAAATTAATTTCAAAATGAAAATATAACTTATTAGTATAAACCTTTGACCTGCTATTTTAGAAACAATGGTTCGTTTCAGAGTTCTATTGCCTGCTGGGCACAGTGCTGGTTGTTCTATCTTGAAGAGGAACTACAACAAGACTCATAGAGGAAGTAGGTCCAACCGGGACTGTTGAGTTACTTCTTGTGATTTCAGGGACAAAGCTCTGAAGGACTGTACTCCTGGCCAATATAATTACAGAATGACTGGTGAGCTTGAAGCCTAGTACTTTCATTTGGGGAACAGCCTTGTAGTGACTCTGTCAACAATTGTTCATAAAATCAAGCAAAATGCATTTCAGTTTGATGAATCTTCATGGAAAATGACTAATCGATAAATACGCTCTGAGCTAAAAGCTATTTTCTTGTCAGCAGTCTCTCAAGGCACAGTGAGCTCCATTAATGCATAATTAATATGCTTCTATTCTCAACATGATTCATGACTCATGATAAGTATATGCTCATGTGGGGTTTATAACAAATCCCCCAAGAACAGTAGCTAAATACTTGTCGCTTTTTCAGGATTTAAGCGGAAGAAAATGGAATTTGCTATTTGCTTATGTAAAGCACTCAGTGGTTCTGGTTCAAATCCGTCAGGTTTCAAGAATCTTAAAGATGGCTTGTAATAAATGAGTGGATGGGCTCCATCCAGTTCTAGGGACCACACCAAGAGCATTTAATGTTAAAGTCCTTTGTCAGATTCTTAAAAATCTGTGAATTCTGCACTAATTTGAAACAGGGACATGAGTAAAGATGAAGAACATCAAATTTAAGGCTAGACTTACAAAACAGCGTTATATATTAGCATGTGTTTATAGGCATTTACTGTATATACTGTATGTTATGTACCATGAATCCTATTTTATACAATGAATTATATTTACTAATAATAGGGGTACGTTTCTGTAGAGACTCTTGGGCATTCCTGCCCATCCTTAGCTCATTTCTTTACTTATTATTTTAATTTATAGTCAATTATTCTAATTAGGACAACAGGAGAACTGTTTATTACATATTTTTATTACATTTCATTACTTGCTAATAATTAAACACTAAATAAAGCATACAATATAATCCTAAGGCTCTCTATATTAGTCTTATATTCCTAGGACCTTAATAGGGTTTAATTAATCAACTCAACAATAAAATGCAGACAGTAGTCCAACAATAAGAGGGGTGCTATCCAGTCTTTTGCACTGAGTGTCACATGTGTGATTATATCCCACTTGGGGAGAAGTGTGGTTCTCGCTGCAAAGAACTCCTAGCTCTAAAATAATGAGTCTGTTCCCTTAAGGCTAGAGTTGCAGACTTGGAGAAGCTGATAGAAACAGAGAGGTACATAGAGGAGACCTACAGGGTCATTGTAGAGAAGTCCCACCTCTCACACTGAAGATGTGTCTCCAGGGGCTTCTGATCAGGAGAGAAGGGTTAGGATAGTTTTTGTTTTTTTTAATAATTTATATTCCGCAGATCCTACAATTCTATGCGGATTACAAATTATTCAGGTACTCAAGCATTTTTTTCCTAACTGTCCCAGTGGGCTCCCACTCTCTTTAATGTACCTGGGGCAATGGGGATTAAGTGACTTGCCCAGAGTCACAAGGAGCAGTGCGGGATTCGAACCCACAACCTCAGGGAGCTGAGGCTGTAGCTTTAACCACTGCACCATACACTCCCACTTTGTAGTTGGTGATTCGATCATTAGGCATGTAGATAGCTGAGTAGGTGGTGGGTGTGCGAATCGTCAGGTTACGTGCCTGCCACGCGTCAAATTGGATTTTAGATAGTGCTGGAGAGGAGCCGGCTGTCTTGGTACATGTAGGTATCCATGACATAGGAAAATGTGAGAGGGAGATTCTAGAAGCTAAATTTAGGCTCTTAGGTAGAAAGCTTGGTAAAGAGACAGCAGAGGTGAGATATGACTAACCCAACTGGGGATAAAATTATTCAGTTACGCAGATGATTTTACGATCATCATCCCATTCACCAACTCTATCTCGGAAACCACTCCCAAGGCATCCGATGCCATAAATGAGATGGCAGATTTCAAGCTCAAACTTAATCCAGAAAAAACAAAATTCTTTGTTGCCTCTGCTCACTCGCTTGACAACAAAACCTCAATATGCATCAACAAACTCCCTATTCAGCCCACCTTAAAGATACTAGGGGTAACCCTGGATCAATGCCTAACCATGAAAGACCAGGTGGACTCCGTAATCAGAAAGGGCTTTTTCACTCTCTGGAAACTCAGATTCATTAAATCTTATTTCGATACGTCAACATTCAGAATCCTAGTGCAATCCCTCGTCCTAAATCAACTTGACTACTGCAACATAGCCTATTTAGCAATCTCCCCAAAAAATATACGACGTCTTCAAATGATGCAAAATGCTGCGGTTAGACTTATCTTCGGGCTGAAGAGGAAATTCGATCACGTGACACCTTATTACTGACAATTGCACTGGCTGCTGACGGAAGCACGTGTAAAGTTTAAATTCGCCTGCCTCTGCTTCAAAGTATTATATGGACTAGCCCCCAAATATATAACTGACCTTTTCTCCTTTTCCACTAACAAACATATGAGAAGCACACATTCAAACTTCGTTTCCCCTCCAATTAAAGGTTGCAAACTGAAAAAACACCATGATCACCTTCTCTCACACCAAGCAGCCTTATGGGGTAAAGACCTAGATCAACTGCTTTCGCCCACTACCTACGAGGAATTTAGGAAGCACCTAAAAACACACCTGTTCCTGAAATACCTAAACAACTGACCTGCTCTTCCCTCTCTCCTCAATAACGGTCCTCCCAACCTCTTACCCTTTTCCTCTCTTCCCCTCTTAAGTCCGCATAGAACTCTTGGTTCTGTGATATATATAAATTGTTATTATCGTAATTTTCACTGTACTTTTTGAATTGCACGGCCTTCTACTAACAGGCCCACTTGGAAATTTCTTCCAATCTGTATACCTTATACTCTCGCTCAGCAAATTGTATATCTATAATTTTGCTTCCTTAATGTTTCTGCACTCTGTATTTCCTCTGACTATCTGCACATTGTAACTCGCTGAATGTCCAGCTCTCTTGATTGTAAACCGCCTAGAAGTCGCAAGATTGTGGCGGTATAGAAGAATAAAGTTATTATTATTATTATTATGATTTAAGTCTACAAAATCCTAAGTACTGTAAAGCAGGTACAAGTGGATAGATTTTTTACTTCATCAAAAATTACAAAGACTAATGGACACTCAATGAAGTTACTGGGAGATACATTTGAAACCAATAGGAAGGAATATTTTTTCACTCAGAGAATAGTTAAGCTCTGGAACGTATTGCCTGAGGATGTGGTAAGAGCAGTTAATGTAGCTGGTTTTAAAAATGTTTTGGACAAGTTCCAGGAAGAAAAGTCCATAGTCTGTTATTGAGACAGACATGGGGGAAGCATGGAATGTTGTTACTATTTGGGTTTTTGCTAGGTACTTGTGACTTGGATTGGCCACCATGAAGATGGGATACTGGGCTAGATGGACGATTGGTCTGACCCAGTAAGGCTATTCTTATGTTCTTAACAGGGAACCTGCTACACCCAGTCTTAAAACTAAAGTATACAGGAGAAGCTGGGCATAGTTGTATATTTGCAGCAGGGCAACTATGGCCATCTACTGAATCAACTATTCAAGATCCTGAAACATCTCCAGAGGCAGAAGAAGCAAGAACTGCCTACAGCTACAAGACTCATGGTGACCATCTCACAACCTGCTGCAGTGCTGTTTTGGAGCTTCAAACTCTGTTTTGGAGCTTCAGAATCCCTGAGTCCCTCAGCACCTTTAGGAATGACTGTAAGTGATAATCTTCTTGAACTATATTATCTGATATACAGGATATACTCCTCCAAATCCTGATTCACTCACTTGTCATTTCCCAAATTGTAAAAGGGGGGGCTTAGTTCCACGTGCAACTTGTTTTTAATTGGTTTAAATGGCATGGCAATTGACCATGCCATTAAACTAATGAAAAAACATTACTTTAATGATCAATTTAGGTTGCACACGGATATCAATGCAGTGCCTAGTGACACGTAAGTCAAGGTACCTTCCTGTGCCTAATGATGCTGACCTAATAAATAGCACTTCAACAAACAAACAAAATAGCACAACCAGTCAGAAGAAAAGGGATGAAAGATGACTTTAACTGATGTGACCTGACATGTTTCCATGTTTCGGCATGAAGTCTGCATCAGGGGTCTAATGGAACAATATACAGTAACATAGAAACAATGTATTAACATATTTAATCATATCTTTTTTAATATAAATCTTTATTGATTTTTAAGACCAACAAAAGTGCAATAACCGTATATTTACATTAATCAGCAAGTTAAACACTTATAATCATAATCAATAACACTGCATAAAGAATAAATTCCCCCTTTCCTTCCATTACATTTCATCAAGGATTAAGACAAAGCAAAGAAATAACCTCCCCCAGCCCCCTACCCTCTCACCCTTCCATGGATGTGTGTGGAAATAAACAAAAATTAAAGACAACTATAATGAAGTGATAAAAGACGTCAACGGGCCCCAAACCAGTTTAAATAAATTGCTATGCTCCAACATGTCAGCATTCATTTTCTCATACCTATAGCTTGAGCATAAATTCGCCCACCAAAAAGGAAAATTGAGGCGATCATAATTTTTCCAATTACAAGCTACCATTTGCATGGCTATCCCAGTCATAATTAGGAAAAGCCAGCATATATAGCGGTCCATGGCGGTATGTACTGGATCCTTCCTGAGCTCATGGAACATCTCCCTGATTGGTTGTATTTAGAGTGGCAACTTATGTCCCCATTACGATTGTTTCATGTGTTGAGTATCAAGTTACCCAGATATGTTAAGGACAATAGTATTTTATTTGACACCTGGAAAACCTTGAAATTTATTAACAAATTAACAGATGTTTCAATAGAGAAATCCGCTTATCAATCCTTATGGCTAAACTCCAAGATTCAAATTGACAAGTCTGGGATCTTCTGGAAGCAATGGATGCAGGCAAGTATACGTACATTAGATGATGTTTTATCAAATGGGAAAATGTTTGATTTTTCACAACTGCAACAATCATTCGGTATTTCAAAGTTTTAAAATTATAAGTGGTTGCAGTTGAAGCAAGCCATTCAGAAGAGGTTCTCTGATTGGCGAAATCTAAAAAAAATAATTATAGCTTGCAGGTTCTATGCTTCCGGACAGATTTGCTAGGACATCAGGCTACCTGGTGGTATAAATTAATATCTGAATTCTTGAATTAAAAATACCAAAAACTAGTCTTAGAGACATTTGGAGCATTGAGATAAAGCAGCATATTTCTGCATCTCAATGGCCACAAATTTGGACTTGAGGATGAGATGTACAGCGTCAGCATCTGAGACAAACCAGGTTTTTCTTGTAACATAGATCTTTTTGGACCCCTGTTAGGTTATAAAAGTGAGACAGTTCTAAATCTGGCACTGTCATCTAGACATTGGGACACTGGATCATCTGTTGTTCTATTGTCCTTTGATACTCAACTTTTGGAAGTCAGTATGAGGATAGATTAATATCATACTGGAGTCATCAATTCCATTGACATATGAGGTAGTCATATGTGGAACATTATTGCATATTAAGCCCCCCATTGGACCACTATCTAATCATATCTTAATTAAAAGAATAATCTTAAAGAATAATTAACCCAGAATCAATGTGTTAAATCGCATAGATTAACTCAATCATTCATATACCAGTAAATATCATATGAACTACATAAACATGAAAATAACAAACTTAAATCATATTCATTTAAAAAGATAAAACAATTAAAAAAATAATTCAGCCATACAATATGTATCTTTTGAATTAATAATCATTTTGAAACCATTATATGTTATACAGACTACACAAACATAAGAATAACATAAACCTAAATTATATTCTTTTAAAAATATTAGGAGAGATACAGACCTCTGGGGACCTGTTGTGAGTGAATGCAACTCACCTCGAGCTAAAAATGAAAAAAGAAAAAGGCATGAGCTAAATCCAAAATCTTTCTCTAATGTATATAGTACTATGTGGCTTGCCAGCTACTGCAAATTGGCCTCTCTCAGTAATTTTATTTCTAAGGATTTTTTTAGTGAATGACTCATGTCACTGATAAAGGCTCAAGTTTTAGTCATGCATGAGGCTCAGTCTTATCCTGCAAAGACTTTCATTGTATAACACTGCCAGTTCTTTTGATGAGTGCTGTGGATTTATTGAAAAGGTGACCCTTTGCTTCCTTCCAATTATACCTCACAGCTCATTTGTGACTCAATGTGATAATGAGAGAGAAGTTGTAACTTTTTCTGAGAATAATTGCAGCAAAACCTTGGGCAAAATCCAATTGATACATAGAGAATACAGTCTAGATTGCATTGACATAGACTAAATCAATTTAATACCAGTGTTTGATGGTCAATAAATGAGTGATGATCTCTTTTGGCATGAATGTAAGATGTTCACTAGTGAAGTCTTTTAATATCCACACTACTCATCTGTTTTCTCTGCCAGGGTTAGGGCAGCAGCCAGTATTCAGATATTTCTCTTTTTCTTATTCTATGCTAAGAAATTCAAGGTCATGCATTTGGGATGCAAAACCTGAGACAATGGTACAGTTTAGGAGGTGAAGAACTTTTGTGCATAAAAGAGGAGCAAGACTTGGGTGTGATAGTATGTGGCCAAACAGGTTACAAACATACAAACATACAAACATGATGGCAGATAAAGGCCAAATGGCCCATCCAGTCTGCCCATCAGCAGTAACTATTATCTCTTCCACTCTCTCTAAGAGATCCCATGTGCCTATCCCAGGCTTTCTTGAATTCAGACATAGTCTATGTCTCCACCACCTCTACCGGGAAACTATTCCACGCATCTACCACCCTTTCTGTAAAAAAGTATTTCCTTAGATTACTCCAGAGCCTATCCCTCTTAATTTCATCCTATGCCCTCTCATTCCAGAGCTTCCTTTCAAATGCAAGAGACTCAACTCATGCGCACTTACATCACTTAGGGATTTAAATGTCTCTATCATATCTCCCCTGTCCCGCCTTTCCTCCAATGTTGAAAAGGCAACGGTGAAAGCTAGAAGGATGCTAGGGTGCATAGGGAGAGGAATGGCCAGTAAGAAAAAGGAGGCATTAATGCCCCTGTTTAAGATTCTGAAAAGAACATAAGAATTGCCGCTGCTGGTTCAGACCAGTGGTCCATCGTGCCCAGCAATCCGCTCCTGCGGCGGCCCCTAACTCAAAGACCAGTGCCCTAACTGAGACCAGCCCTACCTGCGTACATTCCGGTATAGCAGGAACTTGTCTAACTTTGTCTTGAATCCCTAGAGGGTGTTTTCCCCTATAACAGAAGAAGCGTTCCAGTTTTCCACTACTCTCTGGGTAAAGAAGAACTTCCTTACGTTATACGGAATCTATCCCCTTTTAACTTCAGAGTGCCCTCTCGTTCTCCCTACCATGGAGAGGGTGAACAGTCTGTCTTTATCTGCTAAGTCTATTCTCTTCAGTATTTTAAATGTTTCGATCATGTCCCCTCTCAGTCTCCTCTTTTCAAGGGAGAAGAGGCCCAGTTTCTCCAGTCTCTCACTGTACGGCAACTCCTCCAGCCCCTTAACCATTTTAGTCGCTCTTCTCTGGACCCTTTCAAGTAGTATCGTGTCCTTCTTTATGTATGGCGACCAGTGCTCGACACAGTACTCCAGGTGAGGGCACACCATGACCCGGTACAGCGGCATGATAACCTTCTCCGATCTGTTCGTGATCCCCTTCTTTATCATTCCTAGCATTCTGTTCGCCCTTTTCGCCACCGTCGCATATTGCACAGACGGCTTCATCGACTTGTCAATCAGAACTCCCAAGTCTCTTTCCTGGGAGGTCTCTCCAAGTACTGCCCAAATATCCTGTATTCGTGCATGAGATTTTTGTTACCGACATGCATCACTGTACATTTATCCACATTGAACCTCATTTGCCATTTCGATTCCCATTTCTCGAGCTTGATTATGTCACGTTGCAGATCTTCGCAATCCCCCTGTGTCTTCACTACTCTGAATAATTTTGTATCGTCCGCAAATTTAATCACCTCACTCAACATACCAGTGTCCAGATCATTTATATAGATGTTGAAGAGCATGGGTCCAAGCACCAAGCCCTGCGACACCCCACTGGTGACGCTCTTCCAGTCCGAGTATTGTCCATTTACTCCCACTCTGTTTCCTATGCTCCAGCCAGTTTTTAATCCACGTAAGTATTTCACCCTTGATTCCATGGCTCGCAATTTTCCAAAGTAGTCATTCATGTGGAACCTTGTTGAATGCCTTCTGAAAATCCAGATATACAATGTCGACTGGGTCATGCTTGTCTATCTGCCTATTTACTCCATCGAAGAAGTGCAGCAAGTTCGTTAAACAAGATCTGCCTTTGCTGAAACCATGCTGGCTGGTCCTCATCAGACCGTGTCCATCAAGGTGATCAATGATACGGTCCTTTATCAGTGCCTCTACTATCTTTCCCCGTACCGAGGTCAGACTCACCGGTCTGTAGTTTCCCAGATCTCCCCTTGAACCTTTTTTGAAGATCGGTGTAACATTCGCCACCTTCCAGTCTTCTGGAATCTTTCCTGATTTAATTGACAGATTGGCTATTAGTTGAAGAAGTTCAGCTATAGTCCCCTTCAGTTCCTTGATGATCCTCGAATGGATGCTATCCGGTCCCGGGGATTTATCGCTCTTAAGCCTATCGATCTGCCTGCATACCTCTTCTAGACTGACCATCAACCCTGTCAGTTTCCCGTCTTCATTTCCAGCATATAGCCTGATGGGTTCCAGTATGCTGTATATATATCCTCTTTGGTAAATACAGTCGCAAAAAATGTGTTCAGTTTGTCGGCGATTGCTTTGTCCTTCTTTAGCACTCCCTTTATTCCATGGTCATCCAATGGTCCCACCGCTTCCTTCGCAGGTTGATTCCCCTTAATATATTGAAAGAACAGCTTGAAGTTTTTTGCCTCCTTGGCTATTTTTTCCTCGTAGTTTCTTTTGGTCCCTTTTACCGCCTTATGGCACCTGCATTGATGTCGTTTGTGCTTATTCCAGTTTTCACCAATTCTTGACCTTTTCCATTCCTTAAACTAAGTTTTCTTGTCTCTGATCGCTTTCTTCACCTCTACAGTGAGCCTCGCCGGTTCCTTGTTCTTTATCCTCTTGGATCCCTTGTTGATATGTGGTATATATAGATTTTGAGCCTCGGTGACTGTGTCCTTAAAAAGGGACCAAGTTTGCTCTAGTGTTTTTACAGTGCTTATCCTTTTCTTAATCTTCTTCCCCACCATGAGTCTCATCCCTTCGTAATTCCCTTTTTGGAAGTTTAGTGTCGTAGTCGTTGTTCTGTGTACAATTCTGAGGACTGCACTTTCAAAAAGATATAAACAGGATGGAGTTGGTCCAGAGAAAGGCTACTAAAATGCTGGCATAAGGTGTATGGGGACAGATTAAAGATCTCAGTATGTATACTTTGGAAGAAAGGCAGGAGGGGAAATATGATATTTATTTATTTTTTAATTCAAAAATTCCTTGTCCGCCTAACACCTAGGCAGGTCACAATTATACATACACAGTGCATTTACATAGAAGACAACAATTACAGCTATACACATTAACAAATAAAATTAATCTTCTTTTGTCGCAAACTCATCAATAAAACTTCCCTCCCAGCTTAAAAATTTATTTTAAAAATTGTCCAAAACGAGCCACATTTTTTTACAAGGACATAAATAATCTAGTTTAGCAACACAACTCCTTCGCAAACAATGAGTCGAGTAGTCACCTAAATTGTTCAACATTCGTACATAAACATACTTGTCCTGGCAATAAATTCCACAATCTGGTTCCTTCTATTTAGAAAGATTCCTGACTTAGGGGTCCTTTTCTTAAGGCACACTAGCTAATTTAGTGCACGCTAAGGATTAGTGCACGATAAATGCTAAAGCATCCATTATATTCTAAGGGTGCCTTAGCATTTAGCGTGTGCTAAATTGGTTAGTGCACCTTAATAAAGGACCCCTTATTGACACATGTGCTGAGTCCACCAATAGTTGCATTGCTGTCTCTGACCTTAATGATCTCTTTTGCATATACACTACTAATGCTGTTTTTAAATACTCTGTCTGTCCATACAAAGTCTGTTGAATTATCATTAAAACCTTATATTGAACCCTACATTTCCCTGGCAACCAATGCAATTGCTTCAGAATTGGTGGCTTATACATCAAAAGGTTGCCACTTACTAAAATTACTAAAAGCTGCTGCATTTTGAATTAACTCTAATGTTTTAACTTTACATTTTGCTATTCCTAAATACAGTAGAATTTCAGTTAACTGGGTCTCAGTTAACCGTGACTCTCACACAACCGGCAAAATAATCACTGGTGGAAAAAAATGGTCCCTGAAGCACTAGCGGCAGTCCTGAGCCGCAAATTCTCCCTCCCACCTTCAAGCCCCCAAGCCCTGAAGCAATTACAAAACCCCCTCCCTCCTGCACCGAAGCACCAGAGCGGCAGTGGTCCTGAGCCGCAAAGCCCTCCTCCCTCCCTCCCTCCCTTTCTCTCTCTCTCTCTCTCTCTTCCTTACCCAAAGCACTGCAGTCAGCAGGAGGAACAGGCTGCTCATGGCAGTCCCAGCAGGACTTTTCCTCTGACGTGTCACTTCCAATGCATCAGAGGAAAGACCCTGTCAGAGCTGGCTGCGAGCAGCCTGTTATGAGGTTGTCACCTGCTGACCGCTGTGCTTTGGGTAAGGAAAAGAAAAAAGGAGGGAGCGAGTTAGTTCACACTCAGGACTGCCACCTGTTTCTGCCACTTTGAGGCTTGAGGTAGGGAGTGTGGCTGTGGCGGCTCAAGTCTGCTGCCATGCTGGTGCTTCAGGGAGGGAGGGAGGAGGAGGAGAGAATTGAGTGCTGTCTCCTAAGGTGAATCCTAGCATTTGATAACTATGATTTGGATTATTCTTCTTGATATTCAGCATTTTGCATTTGTCCAGAACAAATTTCCTCTATCTTTTGCATGCTAAGTCTTCCAATTTCCTAAGGTCTTTCTACAATTTCTCACAGTCGTCCTGTGTTTTGACAGCTTTGAATAGTTTTATGTCATTTGCAGAATTAGTTACCTCACTTATCATTCCATTTTCCAGATAATTTATAAATACTGTGTGTTAAATGGCACTGATCCCAGTACAAATCCCTGCAGGACTCCATTAATTACCCTCCTCCATTTAACCCAACTCTCTTCTGTCCATTAATAATTCCTAAACCCATGACTTTTCAATTTTCTCACAAGTCTCTCATGAGGAACTTTGTTAAAAGCTTTCTGAAAATCTAGATACACTACATCAACCAGCTCACTTTTATCCACATGTTTATTCACACCTGTGTTTGGTAATTACAACAGTAATAATAACTTAGATTGGAATTAGGCATTTGAAATCACCCATTCTACTGCTGCCCAGTTTGCCAGCTTTCCTAATCTCTATAAACATTTCTTCATCTGTCTGCTCATTCTGTCCTGGGGATCAATAGCACAGCCCTACCTGTATACTATTTCCCTTCACATATGGAATTTCTATCTATATGGATTCCATGCTGCTATCTGGTTCACAGTCATAAGCACGCAAGACAAACGCGCACCGACATTTGAGAGCAGACAACTGAGCGCAAAACTTCAGCGCGCCACTCTAAAAGCTTCTTTTAACGGGCTCCGAGGGGGGTTTGGGGGGATCCCCCCAGTTTACTTAATAGTGTTGGTGCTGCCATTGGAGGTGGTTTTGGGGGGTTGTAACCCACCCATTATACTGAAAACATAACTTTAAAAAATAAAAAAAATAGGTAAAAAGTTACATTTTCTGTATAATATGGGGAGTTACACCCCCCTCAACACGGCAGCGTGAATACCCCTTGTCGGAGCCCATTAAAAGAAGCTTTTAGAGCGGTGTGCTGAAGACTTGCTCTCAGTTGTCCGCTCTCAATTGTCGGCGCGCGTTTGTCTCGTCACCCTACTATCTATGTCATAGGAGAAAAGATGGATCAACCCTCCCCTAAGAAAATTATAGACAGGATGAAGAGTGGGGGTATCCAGGGGCTTCCATTTATCTGTGACACCTTATTGCACCTGTAAGTTTCAGAAATTTCTCAACAGGGGCCAGGGAGGACTATTAAATGAATTCAGTGGTGGTGGCAGCAGCTAGGGGGAGCTAGAGAGTTTCAAACAAAATGGGAAAATATAAAAAGCACAAAGTAAGCCAAAAAGTTATTCAGTGCACAACCCTCCTACAAGTTCATAGATGTCTGGGTTTTTAATAACATGGGTTTCATGCCTGAAAATCATGGGGGTAATTTTAGACGATAAACTCTCTTTTAAACATGTATCATTCATCTAATGAAATATCTCTATAAATTACATCTAATTCACTCAATAAGGCCTTTGTTTTCTGGTAAGGCACTAGGGATTAGATTTTCTCTACAGTGATCAGTAATCTTGATTACCGCAAGTTACTACTTAAAGGACTCCATTCAATTGATTTTCACCATCTTCAGTTGCTCTAAAATACAGCAGTGAAACTGATCTCAGGGGTCAAAAAATGGAATCATACTATCTCTCTATTGAAAGCAGAACATTGATTCCCAGTTTCACATAGGATAGTTTTTAAAATACTAACCCTTAAAAATCAAGCAATCCAGTCAACCAATCTCCTTATCTCTATATTTTATACTATACTCTCACCTTCTCACAGAAATTTTTGTCACTTCCAATCTTTTCAATACATAGGTTTGGGCTCTCTCCATAAAATTATTTTTTGCATTGTTGGTGCCTCTCTATGGAACAACTTGCAAACATATTTAAGAATGGATCCATCCTATCTGAAAATATGGAAATACCTTAAATCCCACTTGTTTAGAGATGTTTTTAACTATCTGTAAGAACAGGAGGTGAGTGAGTCTGATAAAGGCCAGCCAGAGAACTGGGATGTGTGATTATTGTCCTGATTTTATTTTATGACTAAACACTTTCCTTTTCTCTTTCTTTTTTTCTTCCATGCTTTTTCTTCTCATTTCTCTAGTATCTGATGTGTGTGTGTGTGTGGGGGGGGGGGGGGGGGGGGTTAGATTACCAACTGTAAACCGCTGTGACAGTTATTCTATATCAAATTTTAAATAAACTGAAAACTGTAGATGGTATGTGCTAAAACCACAAATAGCTCAGCCTATTGGGAACAAGTAGAGCCAGCGGGTTTCCCCTTTACTTTAATACATTTCCTATTAGTATGGTGTTCAAACCATTCTTTGGGCCTCCTGTAATCAGGCTTTCAGGCCATCCCGTATGACTAGGCATGAGATAGTTTTGCATGTGTTGTCACCAAAATATGAAAACTCCACTGACGAGGAAAGAGGGGCCAGTTTCAACAATACTGTTCGATTCCTCATTTTTCTAGCTAGAGGGCATTTCAGCCTGACCCACTGCAGCAAGCTGTGATCGAGCCAACCAATCCATAATCCCCTAAGTGGTCAAAATACTGCAGTGATGAACACACAGAGGTAATTTCTGTGGTATTTCAGTGTGAGCCACAATGGGAAAGAGCATTATCCACTCTTGCGATTCACAGATCTAATTTTCAGCCATCTGCCCCCCTTTCGATTGCTTTTAGAACATGATCTTCTAACCCTTCTAATGAATGAGGGTTGCCACAAGATGTCTATAATTACCGACGTTGAAATCATCTTATGTGTTTTGTTTCTAAATGAAAAACAATGTTATCCGTCTGTTTCCATATAATTGTGGGAGGATGTCATTGAATACCATATGGGATATAATGAAAGCTCAAAAGGATGTCAAATTATGGGGCTGAGGAGCCCATGACAAAAGATTTTCCAGTTCTTAGTGCTTTTTCTCTTATACAACTGAAGGTCTTCTTAATATAACATATTTTCACACACTTTTAGGAAAAGGCTTCTTTTCTATAACCACTTCTTCCCTGTTAATTTTTGTCTGTTCGTGACGGACTTCTACGTTCTGTGCAGGAATGGGATAGCTGGGTGGGATCCGCGCAATGATCAGTACAAGCGTATTCCAGATCATAAGTGGCTGGTAGCAATGAAATACAGCAGGGGTAGGGAACTCCGGTCCTCGAGAGTCGTATTCCAGTCATGTTTTCATGATTTCCCCAATGAATATGTATTGAAAGCAGTGCATGCAAATAGATCTCATGCAGATTCATTGGGGCAATCCTGCAAACCCGACTGGAATACGGCTCTCGAGGACCGAAGTTCCCTACCTCTGAAATACAGAGTGCTGTCAAACTTTTTAAAATGAAATATATCAGACTGATTAAAAAAAATAATAATAATTTCAGTTCTGTTTGCTGAGATTGCTAACTGAATTATTCAAACACATTTGTTCTGGTGCTGTTGTTTTAATTATCTTCCAGTTGTTAGAATGCAGAAAAAGATTTACTGTGTCCAAAAATACTTTGAGCCTTTAGCCCAGGAGTTTGCTAATGACCATCCAATATCTTCCATTAACTGTGCACCATTCCCATAAAGTGCTATCCGCTTAAATTTTTAATTAGTTCACCGTGTTAATGCATCAGTAAAAGGCATTCATTAATAACCAAATGTGTACTTTAGTCGCTCTTTGAGAATTCTAAAATTAAAGCCTATGAATATTTAGTGGTCTTTCATTCTAATTAATGAACCCATAATTACAGCTTTGGACTTGAGTGCTGTTTTTTTTTGTGATATGTCAGGGTCTGAAACAGATGTAGGAGGTAGGGGAAAATACAGTTGAACCATTATAAGCACAAAAAGTCATTTACTATAAGTAGCATTTAACTGACTGAATAGTTATCTCATGGGGGGATGACATAGTAGTTGTGAGCATGCAGGCTCTCAAGTCAACATGCTAGAACCAGTAGGACAGTAGAGCAGTCCTACAGGTGCTGTAGTGGCTATGGGAAGGGTGTCATTAATGAGTCTCATTCAATATAATCAGTACTGAGCAGCTGCAGTAAAAACATCCATGCAGAAGTGCAACCTTTTTGCTTTACCCTTGCGTTGCCTGTGCCAAGACTTTCTTAGAGCACTTTGTACAACAGTCTTGGTAATCATAATGCCTTTATTCTGCACATTGCTAAAACCAGCAGAGCTGTTATTGTCTTATTTCCTCCACTGTAGATTGCTTATTGCAGTCATTTGTCAAAGGTGGCATAGTAAAAGGGCATACTGCCCAAGATGCCATCTTGGTGGAGGCGCTGGCACCTCTCCACACACTGTGCTCGCGCCCACCCTTCCCCGCCCCCTATACCTCCTTAAAATCTTGGCCAGCGCAAGAAACTACTGTAGCCTTCTGCTCACTCCGGTTTGGCTCCCTCTGAAATCACTTCTGGGTCGCAGGACCAGGAAGTGATGTCAGAGGGAAAGCCAATGCCAGCACGAGGAACTGGCCGGAGAAGCTGCTCGCACTGGCTAAGATTTAAAGAGAGATACGAGAGTGGAAAGAGAGGGCATGAGTGTGGTGTGGGGGCCCAGGAGTGTGTGTGTGTGTGTGGAAGGGGTTGGTATAGATGGAGCCATGGTTTGCCAGAATTTAATTTGGAGCACTTCCACTTTGCACAAGTCTTCAGCTAGCAATGTTCACTTGCTAATGTGTAGGGATGGACTGTTGGGCTTCAGTGTAACGCTGTACTTCTCCAACAGACACTGTGTTAGACTAGTGAGGACTGCTTGGATGCTATCAATTCTGGCTACAATATCAACAACCATGACATAAGTTACCGGTAATACTTCAAGATAGCAGAAAACTCACGAACCAATTCAATTTTTAAAGTTTTTGCTACTGTTGGCTACAGCCTACATAGTAATGATGAAGATATAAAATGGCTTCAGCAGCATGTCTAGTTTAACAAATGGACTTAACAATTTATTTATTTATTTTAGTATTTATACACCGCTCATAACCTAAGTAGTTTACATTCAGGTACTCAAGTATTTCTACCTATCAGGCCCGGTAGGCTCACAATCTGACCAATGGAGTATTAAGGGTCACATTTTTGATTACTTTTCTCCTTTGGACTTTCAAGTCAGCCAGAACCAGCCCCTAAAAGGCTTACATTGCCAAGAGCACTTTGCTTGCGGCCGCCTAGTCTTCTCTCAGTTTTTAACCCTATTCTTTCTCCCTACCCAGCCACTGCATTGATACATGGACACTTTCAGGGAAATTCTATAAATGGCGCCTAAAGTCAGGCGCCTACATCCACTCGCCTAGCCAACGGAGGCGCCTAACTACAGTAATTGTTTAATAGACTTAATCAGCACCAACAGTTAACACCTTGTAATTGATATAAATCGCACTCAGTTGGATGTTAATTACCTAACTTGGGGCTGGATTCACGAACCTGCCCGATCAGGCCTGATCAGACAAATTCAGAAAAGAAAAATATGCAGATGGGGGCGATTGGAGGAACGCCCCCCCTTCTGCCGGCACGGATCACTGTTGTGCAATCCCCATGTACGTGCAGACCAGCTGCGACATTTTTTTTTTTTAACTTTTTCCTTCGTGCGGGCTGGCTTTCCTGTTCTCCCCTTCAGCCAGTCTTGCTGCCCAGACTCTCCTGCTCTCTGCCGCCTTCCCTGCAGTGCAACCCCGCGGGTTTCAAGCGGGGCTGCACTGCAGGGAAGGCAACAGAGATCAGTCTGGGCGACGAGAGGAATTTTAAAGTTGCGTCCCTGGCTCCAGGGCTTCTGCAGCCCCTGAAACAGTGAGATTGGGGCAGCAGGGAGCAGGGCGGCGCTGGAGAATGGGAAAAGAAGCTGCCTTCCCTGCAGTGCAAGCCCGTGGGTTTAAAGCTTTAAACCCACAGGCTCGCACTGCAGGGAAGGCAGTAAAGATCAGTCTGGGTGGCGAGAGACAGACTTTTGCGTACGTGACATACATGTCATTCTATTCTTTTTTTAAAAAAATAATTTTTATTGAAAAATTGCAATAGAAATCTATTCTAGTGTATACTTATGAAGGGAATTTTTAAAAATAAAATAAAACTCTGGAATCTCTTGTGGTACACCCAGAATCTGTTTGTGGCATACCACTGTTCTGTGGCACACAGTTTGAGAGACACTACTCTAAAGCATCCTCATCCCCCCTTGATCCAAAGAAAAGAACACATGCTTGGCAATCAAGTCCAGATTTCCTGAATACTAAAGCACAGAGCAACCACAAAATCATTAAACCATAAGCCACTCTATCCACTACATTTATGGTGGAAAATGTGAGCCCCCCAAACCCTCCTCTATTGCCATATAGATGCCACCTGTAGCCATAGGGGCTAATGGGTTTGTAGACAGGTGAGTATAGTGGATTTTGGGGATGTTTTTCGGGGTTCACCATAACCTATAAGGTATTTCTGGTGAGATGTTTATCTGGCACCCTTTTTGTGAAGTACACAGCACTGCCTTCTAAAGTACCCCACTGCTCTGTTGCCATGTCTGGGTGGCCAATCCATTACAGGACTGGCCCCTCCCACATCCAAAGGGTCTTGTTCTGGGCATTTGGGACTTGGACAAAATTTTGTTCGACAATGTGGTATAAAGATAGACATCCCGACAGTCTGGATGTCCCAATGACCTGGACGCCCATATAGAGGATTTTCAACCACAAGAAAAAAAATTCTAGATGTACGGTGGTTTGCCTTTCGAAAATAGACATTTTCTTACTGCCGACTTTGGATGTCTAACGCCATACGTCCAAATTGGAGTTAGACGTATGTTTTGAAAATGCATGTCCACGTCTTACTCAGCAGCTAAAGCGGCATAGTAAGTTTAAATAAATAAACTTCATGCCTGCACCTCAATGATTTCAGCACCATATCTCTCCTCTTCTGGTGCCAGCAGAGATTGAGTCCCCACCTCACTCGTGATACAGCCGATGCAGTTCATTTCTCTACTTGTCTATCTGGCATTAGGTCCCCATGTCATCTTTAGTTGTCAGGGCCTGACTACTGCCAAGCAGCAGCTCACTGCTTTTTCCATCATGTTTGTTAACTCCATATACATCTGTTTGTGCAAGTGCAAACAAGCCAATTGAGTAAATGGACTGAAATCCACAATAGACGCATTCCAGTTTGTTTCAGAAACATGCCTAAAAAAACAGCCATCGAGTTGATTTTTATCCGGTAACTGTCTAAGTACAATAAAGCACATCTGGGCAAGTTGTAAAGTCTTTCTGACTGTATCTCTGGGGAAGTATTTAATTTTGCTGTGGCCTCACACACATGTGGGGCATGAGCTAAAATTTACCTCATTAAGCACTGGGCTCTGCCATTTACTTGCAATTCAGCTGAATATCTGTTGCTCTTTCTTGCATATAATTGCTAGGCAATGCATCATACTGAGTATTTGGGGAGTCTCTGAATTGCATATTTGTGCACTGACATTTAGGATTTAGGTTCTCTGACACCAGCTTTATTTTAAAAAAAAGTGAATAATGTCTAACAATAGTAAGTAATCATTACCTAACCTCAAACCAAACCTCTATATATTCCTGTGAAGGGAAGCAAAACAGAAAACATGTTGTTCAAAGACACGGCTTTTCCTTAAGTGCTTTTTTCATTTAAAATTCTTTTACTAATCACTTTAGTGCTCACAAAATGTACCAGATTGACAGTACATTTCTTCTCACATCAAAAATTATTCCACCATTTCTTCTCACATCAGAAATTATTCCATCATTTCTTCTGAAATGCTTTTTTTTCTATCTTTGGTCCTGACATCCATAAACCTGGTCTGTACAAGCCTATCTTCAGGAACACTACTAAAAACATGGAAAGGGGCGACCGTCCATCCAATAATCAAGGACCACAAAATTGGCATACAAGAGGTTTCTATTACTGTCCAATAGCTAATATTCCTTTCTTGGCAAAGCTTATGGAGAAAATTGTCTTTTGCCAAATTTCAGATTTTACCGAGCAAACTAAATTTTTGCACCCAATCCAGACAGGATTCAGTCAACACCACTCTACTGAACTTTCACTTATTGGATTAACCACAAAAATACTTTATCATCTCGATCACCATCAGTCAGTTTTGCTCATCTCCCTAGACGTCTCCTCAGCATTTGACACGATAGATCACAAACTCCTTCTGTTGCATCTTAGTGAAATTGGAATCATAGACCAGGTCATGGACTGGTTCTCATCCTTCTTTACAGAACGGACATCCAAGGTAGTCTTTAATGCAGCATCCTCAGACTCTCGACTGAATACAGCATCCCACAGGGTTCAGTTTTATCACCTCTACTTTTTAATATCTTCTTGGCTCCCCTACTAACATTAGGCAATCTATTGGTTTTATGATGTTCGCTTATGCGGATGATGTCCAACTAGTTCATCCAATAGACTAAAATAACCAAAACAAAGTAAGAACTATAAACTAAAAATTAGAAAAAAATTAACTCTTGACTCGATTCTAATATGCTTTCCTTGAACATAGAAAAGTCCAAAGTAATGATCTTTCCCATTAAGGAAGGACTGTCCTTACAGATGCCACTCAAGCTCAAATCTCTCCCCATCAAAGTTGTACCTTCATTATAATTACTTGGAGTCACTTTTGGCAGCAAATTCAACTATCATCTTCATATTAGTACAGTGGTCCAGCGTTGCTTTTATCGGCTGCTTATGATTAGATCTCTATCCAACATTGCCAGAACCTGCCTCTTTGAACATCCTGATCCATTCCCTCGTGATTTCCTGTATAGATTACTGCAATGCCCTCTACAAGGGCATAACAAAAAAGAAATAAGAAGACTCCAGATAGTACAGAATACCGCAGTAAAAATTATATTTAATGCAAAAAAATATGATCACGTCATTCCCCTCTTATACAAAGCACACAGGCTACCAGTAGAACATAGGATCACCTATACAATTCTTCTGTTAACATTGAAAACCCGACAAAAATAATCAGCCAGAATTCATTAATAATCTTCTTATTCCATACAGTCCTTCTAAGACTCTCCAATCATCTGCTCAGAATCTCCTTTCTATTCCATCACTAAAATACATTAACACAATGAGATCTTCCATTTTTTCCATGAATGCTCCCTCTTTATGGAATAGTATCCAGCTTATTTGCACGATGAATCTATCCTTAATCAATTTAAGACAAAGCTTAAGACTTTTCTATTTCTGACACCTTTGAGACCTAACTGCCCTTGTAAGAGCAACCTAGAATGATTTTACCCTCAGAATCTCCCCCTATTGTTTTTCCCCTAATGTTATCTTTTACCATGAATATTGTAGTTCTTGCCTTTTTACCTTCTGTTCCCGTTTGTCATGGTTTAAATGTCTCTGAATGTTGTCATCTTCTTTAGAGATGTTTTGTCATTTTAAACCTGTACTTTAGCCAAAATATGTTCTTATAATTTTGTGCATCGCCTAGAAGTCTGATTAGGCGGTATAAAAAAGTTTTAATAAACTTGAAACTTGAAGTAATTGTGTACAACGATCCATTGAAGTAGCAATGGTCAATGGCAATGTAAGATTTCCTGACAATGGAGCTCCATCCTACTCTAGAATGAAAGAGTAATTCATTCTCCAGACCTGCACAGTCATTGCCCTCTCTCCCAAGACTACAAGCAACAGTATCAAATAGTATGGGTGTGCAGCCCACAAATTCTTGTTCTCTTTTGTTTCCTGTGTCATTAACTTGGGATGGGATTTTGTGTTTTATACATTTTCCCACATTTTGAGAAGCATTTGATAGTGTCCCTCATCGAAGATTACTGAACAAGCTGAAATCGATAGGATTAGGAGACACTCTAACTACATGGGTTGGGGATTGGCTGAGCGGTAGACTTCAGAAGGTGGTGGTGAACGATACCCCATCCGAAGCATCGGACGTGATCAGTGGAGTGCCGCAGGGCTCGGTCCTGGGCCCGATTCTATTTAACTTATTCATAAGAGATATGACGCAAGGACTTAGAGGAAGGGTATCACTGTTCGCCGACGACGCCAAACTTTGCAACATAGTAGGCAAAAGCTTATTACCTGATAATATGACACATGACCTACTGTTGCTGGAACAATGGTCAACTACTTGGCAGCTAGGTTTCAATGCTAAAAAATGCAAGATAATGCACCTGGGTAAGAGAAACCCGCGTAGAACATATGTACTAAATGGTGAGACCTTGGTTAGGACCACGGCGGAACATGACCTAGGGGTGATCATTAGTGAGGACATGAAGGTTGCCAATCAAGTGAAGAAGGCTTCCTCCAGGGCAAGACAAATGATGGGGTGTATCCGCAGAGGTTTCGTCAGCAGGAGACCTGAAGTTATGATGCCGTTGTACAGAGCCATGGTGAGGCCTCACTTGGAGTACTGTGTTCAGTTTTGGAGACCACACTACCGAAAGGACGTGCTGAGGATCGAGTCGGTTCAGCGAACGGCCACCAGGATGGTCTTGGGGCTCAAGGATCTCACGTATGAAGAAAGATTTAAAAAATTGCAGCTGTACTCACTTGAGGAAAGAAGAGAACGGGGAGATATGATTGAAACATATAAGTACATCACGGGACGCATCGAGTCAGAAGATGATATCTTCTGGCTCATGGGACCCTCGACCACCAGAGGGCATCCGCTGAAGATCAGGGGAGGGAAGTTTCATGGCGACTCCAGGAAGTACTTCTTCACCGAAAGAGTGGTGGATCATTGGAACAGACTCCCACTCCAGGTGATAAAGGCCAGCAGCGTGATGGATTTTAAGAGAAAATGGGATACTCACGTGGGATCTTTAAGGGAGTAAATTCAGGGGAGGGGATACTTGGAATGGGCAGACTTGGTGGGCTATAGCCCTTTTCTGCTGCTTTTTTCTATGTTTCTAATGTCATCAATTGTGCACACTAATGATGACATAGAGAAAAGTTGGCAGGGTGGGGGTCCTTATTGTTCCAGATTTAAAATGTTTTTCACCTACTTTATAGAATTACTCTCTCTGTGAGTAGAAGAAAAGAAGAGGAATAAGAAATAGGAGACCATGGTATATTCAATATGCCAAAAAGAATACTTTACCTGAGAGTATCTGGAAGGAGGGAATTGGGACTTAAAGGGTCCTGCATGTCAAGAGATGCACTTGCAAAGGAGCAGAAAGGGCTCCAAACCTATCCACTAGTGAAAGAATACATGAGAATCAGGAGAGTAGAGTAGTGTTTCTCAACTTGGTCCTGGAGTACCCCCTTGCCAGTCAGGTTTTCAGGGTATCCACAATGAAAATGCATGAAATACATTTGCATATAATAGAGACAGTGTATGCAAATCAAGTTTATGAAAATTAAATGTGGATATCCTGAAAACCTGACTAGCAAGGGGGTACTCCAGGACTGAGTTGAGAAACACTGGAGTAGAGGACAAAGCACACCATAGAGGAGATCAAAAACTATAATTACAGCTTTCAATTTACATTATCTTTATTGACCTATATGTCCTATATGTCCTATATACTCTGTTTTTGTATATTTTGTGTGCCTGAGGAGAGCCCAATAACTGGATAATTGTATTCTAACCTTTACCTGTCCATAGAGTCTATAGCCAGTCACATAGGACCATTCATACCTGTTCTGAATACTTAGAGAGGGGATTTTGGAGGAGATATCAAGTTTTTCAACTTTTCAAGTTTTATTCAAGATTTGATATACCACTTAAAAAACTGTCTAAGTGGTTCATAGATTTATAATTTAAAATCAAGGGGAAAACATTGACTAATTAGACTAAATTGACATACAGGAGACAAAAGGATTAACGGTGAAATACAATTTGTTAAAGGAAAGGAGACCATAAAAAGATCAGCAAAGCACATGAAGGAGGGGAATGCTCTTCCTTTGACTTGCGATCCAATTATTACTGATCATAGGTGTCTTTATAAAGGAAAGTTTTTAAGTTGGATTTAAATTTATCTAACGGGATCTCTTCCTGGAGATGTGAGGGCAGGGAGTTCGAGGCTATAGGGGCTGTAACTGAAAAGATTTTTTCCTGGTGGTGTCATAAAATATATGGTGTGAGGAAGAGGTCACTAGAAGATGCCGATTGCCTGATCGAAGGGTTCTGGTTGGGCAATGAGGGATTAGTAGTCTGTCAAACATCACAGGTGTAGCTACCCACATTAAGGGATTGTCTATATTTATGATCAAACTTACCTCCCACAAACTTTCTCCCTTCCAAATCCATCCTCTATAGCTCAACCTCGACCCAATATTTCTATCCTTTCTTTTAGCCTACAGTAATGTGTAGTATATATTGCCAGAGATGTTACATTACAGGCCTTCCAAGGCCTTCAACAAGTTGCTTACTGTTTTGTAAATGCAGAAAATACATTAAAACATTTGGCTATCAACCATCTAATTCGAAGTCACCCTAGACTGGGAAAAGCAAGTGACGGCTGAAGCCTGTAACGGCAAAGGGCAGAGGTTCAAAGAATATACCATTCTCCTGTTGTTTCTGAACTGCCCTCCCCTTTAGACATACTCCATTATTCTTGTCAGATTTTTTTTGTTTTTGGCCACGGATGTAAAGGCTGAGCTGCCTCAAGCAGAAGGACCAGCTGACCAGCTGTTGCTCTTGACCTCATTCACAGAACCCAGTGATTTTTAGACAGTAATTAGGTAACAGGGAGGACTAATGAACGTCCGAACCCATATTCCATTTTCACCTTAGTTTTCAGTTTTATAGACGGCAACAGATTGCAGTCGCAATCTGCTCTGCTATTTCTTCCTTAATCCTTTCCAGAAACTGGTTTCTGGTATTTTTGTCTGCTTTTAACCAGGCCTTTCTAAAGCAGTATAGTAAGAAAGCATTAGCAAATACCACCCCCATGAATTTCCGCTCAGGAATTCACTTGATTTGAATATCAATGGGGAGTGTTCCAAGGGTTCCAAAACAGTTGTTTAAAACCAATACCTCACTTGATGCCTCTATTTTAGCTTTGTAGAGGCTGAATTAAAGGAGAGTTACAAACTGAAATAGTAATAATAAAATGACTTACTTTTATATACTGCCTTTGCACTATAGCTAAAGCAGAGTTGCCAAACCATAGAATATAAAATCTCAAGGATAAAATAATACAAGATGAACATCCTCAAATCGAATAGCAAAACAACCTTTAAAATTAGTCAGGAAACATCAAACACTATAGGGTCCTTTTTAAAAGCTGCAGTGAAAAGGGGCCTTAGCACGCCCATACATGATTCTTTCCAGTGCACTATGGCCATATTTACCATAGCCAGATAATGGCCAATTTTCCATTTTTTGAATTAATAGCCCTGCACTCATGTTGCCATTAGAATGCAGCTATTATAAAAGTTAGCACGTGAGCCTTTACCACCACTTATTTTGTAGGTGGTAAGAGCTTACTTGCTAATGTAGATGTGCTAATTGATTAGCACAGAACAGCCCACTCTCCACCCCCAGACATGCCCCCTCACAGAAAAATTAAAAAATATTTTTTACCACACGCACTTTTGGAACTTACCATGGGATGCATCAGCGCATCCCACAGTAAGCCTTTTAAAGCTGCAGTAAGCACAAGTTAATGCTTACCGCAGCTTAGTAAAAGGAGTCTTTTCAGTACAAATCTAATTTGAACCAATCAGAGTCTTAGGCCCTACCCAGTGCATCCCAGGATGCACTGGGAAAGGGCCTAAAGCCCTAAATGGCCCAGGTGCCTAAGGCCCCTCCCAGTGCATCCCAGAATCCACTGGGAAGGGAAGCCCTGTCATTTTAAAGAGGTGGGCCTGCCAGCAGGAGGGAATAGGCATCCTTCCTGCTGGATTGTCATTTAAGGTATAGGATTGTGGAGAGTGTTAGGGTGGAGTGTCAGGGGTTCGGGGGGTGTTGGTGATGTTGGGGTGAGGTGTCAGCTATTTGGGGGGTGTCAGGTCTCAGGGGTTCAAACTGTCACTTCAAAACCACTTGTGAAACCCACAAACCCCTTCCAAAAAAAGACTGATGTTAAACCCAAAAATTCATACACTTAATTAAAATTGAATAGGCAGAATTAGTCCGGAAGTGACGTAAGATGCTTTGAAAACCGCATCGAAAAATTCTCCTACGAGTTCTTGAGAAAGCCGATATTACAATATCTCACAAAGGGCGAGCAGAATAGTGTTAATTTATTTACTATTCTGGTCCTGATGAAGCTCCCTTATGTGAGAGCGAAACGGAGATCTGGTCAGAGGGCCGGGTATGAAAATATGCACCTGAGCTAAGTATTATTATATCTACATTATAAAATTGAAAATCAGGAAAAAACCAATTTAAATAATGAAATAAGCCATACACTTTAAATTGAATGAAAAAGATATAAGGACCAATGATAGCTTGCGAAATAGTCACAAGCCAAGACCAGTTCTGTTAGCTTGTTACTGCGAGCGCTTGAGATCCTATTTCACCAAATATATTCAATTTTAATTAAGTGTATGAATTTTTGGGTCTAACATCAGTCTTTTTTTGGAAGGTATCAGGGGTTCACAGGGCCCCGGTGGCAGGATGGAATGGGCATCTCTCCTGCTACTCTTTAAAGGTGTGGGTGTCAGACATTTGTGGGGGGGCCTCGAGGGCTGGAGGGAGTAGGCTTCCCTCCTGATTTTTTTTTTTAAGTTCGGGGCTCATCTTCAGGAGGGTAGCATCGGCGAGGGGGGGGACTTGACTTTATTTTTAATGGGGACAAATATTGTGTATGTTTAACACATGCACATATTTCTGCCCATTAAATAAAAGAAAAAACTGCCTTTAACGCTACTGGCACCTCCAGACCTGGTGATACATTTTGGTGCGTTAAAAACCGGCGCTTCATTTTGTGCATCATATAGGCATTGATTGGAGTGCTCATTTTAATACTGATGAGCTCATTGTAATATATTTACATACGATTATCGAAGGCTACTACAAACCACGGAAAAGACCGTAATTTGCCATTTTGTGCGTCCATAGCTGAAATACTTCGACACTAAACCAGTTACAACTGGTTTAGTGACGATCGTTAAACGCACGGTGAGTTTTGTGTATCCAGGCCCGAATGGGTACTTAACTTCTCGTGTTCCAGACTTTCAGACAGATACCTTGAGTTTTTCAGAGGTCTGGTTAGGAAATACATTTTTAATTCAGGCAATATTTTTATAATTGTTAGATCCAGCAAAATTAATCATATCATGCTAAACATTCACATTGAAACTCACTAGTATTAATTAGCTGTAAATCTAATATAACAAGATTCAAGTGTGCAACCTTAAACTTGACTTTTGTCCAACAAATTCCACTTTTTAAACTGATAAATTTTATATTTGTCTCTAACAAAACTACCCCTTTGACAAAACCGTAGCACGTTTTTTAGCGCCAACCGTAGTAACAGCTCCACTGCTCATTGGAATTCTTTGAGCGTCAGATCTCTTACCTCCGCACTTGGTGCTAATAACCGTGCTGCGTTTTTATAAAAGAGGTGAAAATTATCATAAATTGCAAGCTTTAATAGCTTCTCTGCAGTGCTGCACTTACACAGCACATATCAACAACCTCTTAGCATCTTTACTAGCCCGGTTAAACATTTTAAAAGCCAAAAAAAATGTGTTTCTTACTTTATTGTAGGAGCTGGTCTCTATGCCAGTCTCCTTTTTCCTACTGGGCATGAACAGAAAATCACTCCAAAACTGGATGAAAAATGGACTTTTTAGCCCACCTTATTTCCTGGGAAGCTTTGGGGCTTATTCTAAAGGCAAACATAGGCTTTCCCACTCATGCAAGATTGTGCAATTACACAATTCAGGACAAAATTGGCCCATAAGTTCAGGACCTTTCCTGAGCCCAAACTGGTTTTACCAGCACCTAAAATTTAATTTAATTGGTGGCTTAGGGATCCTAATAATTCTGGAAACTTCCCAGAGCCATTCAGCCCCAACTGCACCATTTTTACAAGTAAGCAATGTCAATGATCTAATCTAATTTCCATTTTATATACCGGATCATTCCAGCAAGGACTCGAGCCGGTTAACCAATATTTAAAAGACTATAATATAAAACAATAATGAAGGTAATAGAAAATTTTTTAATAAATTAGATCAGTCCTCAGTTAAGAATCTTTGAAAGAGTTAAATTTTCAGATTTTTCCTAAAAAGTGATAGAGATAATGACGTTCTGATAATCGAGGGAAAATCGTTCCAAACTTTTACTAAGGAATAGGATAAGGAATGTGCGAATTTACCTAGGGTTTTAATCCCTTTAACAGAAGGGAAGAGCAATTTAAATGTATGTGTATTCCTGGTAGTGTGAAACCGAAGAGAGTTAAATGATAGAAGTAATAAAGGTGAAAAAATTCCATGTAAAATTTTGAAAATTACATTAGCACACTTAAATTGAATTCGCCAGTAAAGAGGAAGCCAATGAAGTAACCTCAACAATGGAGAGGCATGATCATATTCCAAAAATTAATTTAGCCGCAGTGTTCTGAATGAGTTGTAGCCTCTTCAGATTAAATTTGGTTAATCCGATATATGGGAATTTGCATAATCCAGATGTGCCAAAATAATCGCTAGAACCAAAACCTCAATGATTTTGATGAAAAAAAAAAACAAAACCTCGAACTCTCCTCAACATCCATAAACTAAAATAGCACTTTTTTTAGATAAATTGTTAATTTGATTATTTAAAGATAAAGAAGAATCTTTATGATGAAATTGGCATGCATTTGTTTCAAGTTTCAGGTTTATTAAAATAATTTTTTAGACCGCTTAATCAAATATCTAAGCGGTTTACAATGTAGTGTTACATAAAAACATATATCATTATAAAAACAAATAAAAACAGGGGATACTGGAAGACAATCCGAGTATTAAAAGCATAAGACGTACGGACCTACTGCAAACAATGTCTTCAGGCATGTATGCAATGATGTTGGCAGTTCTCTTTCAACGCAGCCCTAGGCTGAAACAGAGCCTGACCTTTCCTGTTTTCTCCTGTCAGCCTTCTTAGACTCCCTGCATGAGTAAAATGGCCGCTTTTTCTATTTATTGAATTAATGACCATGCACTAATTTTCTGCTATTAGTACATAAGAAATAAGCAATGCCTCTGCTGGGTCAGACCTGAGGTCCATCGTGCCCAGCAGTCCGCTCACGCGGCAGCCCAATAGGTCCAGGACCTGTGCAGTAATCCTCTATCTATACCTCTATATCTAGAGCCCTTACCACTACCTATTTTGTAGGCGGGAAGGATCCACGCGCTAATCAGCACATGGTAATTAGCAAACCGATTAGAACAAAATACACCAACTCTCCACCCCTGCCCACCCCAATGTTAAAAAATAAAATCTATTTTGTAGCATGTGGGAAAAGTGCTAGAGTGGTCCAAAAAAATTAACACACTGTTTGTACACAGAGCTAATTATATTCCTTTATATAAAAATGAAACACACACAAATTTTACTTAAAACAAACAAAGTTTAGAGGTCACCACACCTCGCTGTTTTTGGTTTTTTTTTTTAAATGACCACCAAGCTTAACAGTACATTGTAATTCTTGTTCACTCAATAAATAATCAGTGGTCTATGATATAAGAGCCACCTTTAATGCAGAAGGAAACTTCTTTCAGTAGCTGGCCACTAGCCAAAGAACAAATTGCTTCTGTTCATCTTTTGTCAAAATATCATATTTTTCAACGAGGCTTATTCCTTATTCTGCTGCATCATTAACAACAGTCAGTTTGGATGCCCTATTCCAAAGTTCCTTGAAAACTGGATCGTCAGTTCACTCTGTGTTTCGTCAGGAACATTTTTGCTTTGTTGATCCTCCTTCAATCAAGAGATCAAAAATGACTGTGTTCTCTATGTTACAAGACTTTCAGATGTCACAGGTTCTGTTTCATGCATGAGACATCATGGGATGTCTGGCAATGGTGGATACTATAAAGTTTTGTACCATTCATAGATTTGTTTCTGGTGCGATTCTGTCATTAAAAAAGGCAAGTGCTGTTAAGTGCTTGGACAGACACAGTTATTGGAAATGGCCCTTTCTGCATTCTTTTGCAGTTGTTTGAAGGTCAACTCCACTCATACAACGAGAACACATTCTGGCTTTGCTTCTGTAGGAATTCTTGCTCTTCATTTTTATGTTCAGTTATAACTTGTTTTTTAAAAAAAAATATCAAACAACTGGTTGAGTTCACTTTTAAAGATTTCTTCATTCTGTCTAACTTTCTCGTTGATGAGTTCTGTGTTTCTTTAGGGAAAAATACTCTTCGTGTAGTTTCTTCAACTTCCTAATGCAAGAGTCTACAGTATGTGTTGTATCAGTATCCTGGTTCAATCCCATATCACCAGTTTTCAGGTTTAGATCACAAACAAGACGACATTACACAAACTAATTATGCTCAATCACATACATACATACACAAAACACAAGCAAACAGTGCATGCTGGGGTGACCTCTAAATATTGTCTAATCAAGCTGAAACTTGATACTGAGTAAGATATGCTAAGTGGACAAAAATAAGCCTTGTGGATTTGACAAAGTTGATTTTTTGGCATACTACCATGGACCACCCTAACATGCGCCAATCACAAAATTACCACAGGACTCCTGAGTGTGCCCCATTGTAAGCCACACTTGTGGTAGGCTTCTTATTGTATGCTAGGCCAGGAATGTTATGCAAAACAAAAGTGAAGCCTGCTGTTTTTAAAAGAACTGCACCACTACTTGCTAACTCCTCCCCACAATCTCTTTTCAATACTTGCCACCCACTCCCAATTCCTTTTCAAAATCCCCTACCCTGATCCCTTTAAAATATCTCTCTATCCATGACCTATACATGTATTTGGTAGCCTGATCCCCATACCATTAGTATCTCAAGACTACCAATAGAGGGTGAGACTGCCATCTTTACACATAGGATCTGACTGCAGGAAGGTCCAGGGTTTCTCCCCCCCTTGCTACCCACTGCTCACCAGGAAGATCCCCATTAGGTGCTGGATCAATGTCGGGGATAGGGGTGGGAGAATGAAGGCGTTTGAAAAGGGATCAAGGAAATCGCAAGGGGTTAAGTGATCACCAGCACCTTTAAAAGAGCATCAGGCCAGGAGATGGTAACTTTCTATGAATAATGCAGCTTGCGAAGTTTAATGCAATGTGCATTATTCATACAGCATAATGAAGAACTGCTCTGTATATATTTGCATTCAACATATGTCATTTTTTTAAAAAAAATCTGTGTTGGGGCAGATTTGTATGAGTTATGATGAAATTAACTGCTTTAGGCAGAGGTAACCTGTAACAGTGTTTACTGTTTGTTAATTCCTATTGCTATAATATGGGTTAGTGAAAGCACCTTTTAAACAATAAAATATTTCAACTATATACTGCTGATTGAGCTTATATTTCCTCCTCTGTTCCTTCTCTCCAGTCTGAAACATGATCCCTTTTCTTTACTCAAACCCATTTGACATGTTTATCTCTTATCTCTGTGCTGAACTGTATTTTTAAGCAATTCTGTGGCTAATTAGCAAATCACAGTAGGCTGATGATTCATCTCCTGTACTAACCAAAGAATCAATTCTATCTCCGTATGTGAATCACACAGGTTGCAGCTATGCACAGACCTTTTGCTTACAATGTTATCATTGTTACTTAGTTCTTTGATTTTTTTAAAAAATCATTCTTTGACCTTTTCAATCCCTACTTCATGTTTATCTATTTTGTTTTTCACTGCAAAGCAAAAATATGTACCCAGTATCATACAAAGTTCACATCCATTGCATGATATGTATTATGTATACAAACGGTAAGATTTTATTAGTTCAAGTGTATTGTTATAAAAAGCAGATGGATTCATATGGAAAATGATCTTAATGTCTCTGCAGCTACATCTATTTTGCATGTTAATAAAATTATTGGATGTTACGGTAGTATACAATAGTTATGTTCTCTTTGCTGCCATCTAGTGGATGACTCTGATTGTTACATTGTCAACGTAGAAAGTAGTTATTGTGTACATTTTTTTCTGGTGTATTTTTCCATGTATGGCATGTATGAAGAGATCTGGCAAAAGCCTAATTTCTGTTGCATTGTTTCTCACCTGTAACAGCCATGGACATGATACTCTCTCCTCTTTTACATAGCCGCGCTAGCGGCTGCGCTGTGCTGTGCTAACAGCCCCGAAGCCCATAGAGATTTAAAGGGCTTCAGGGCTGTTGGCGTGCAGCAGCCGTCTGCTTTTTTTTTTTTTTTTTCTGGCTCCAAGTTGTTTTCACACTCAAGCCATGGTGAAACATTATTTTTAAAATTTATCTCCCCCCTCCCTCAAAGCCCATAGAGATTTAAAGGGCTGTGGGGCTTTTGCCACACAGCAGTCAATAACGTGGCTTTGTAAAAGGGGGATTAAATTTTTCCTGAAAATACAGGGTTTTAAAAAATATGCATAGGGTGAATAGGCAGGATATTAGGCACCCAGCGGTCACCACATTATCAGTGTGACCCTGGGCAAGTCACTTAATCCTCCATTGCCCCAAGTACATCAGACAGACTGTAGCCCGCCAGGACAGATAGGGAAAATGCTTGACTACCTAAATGTAAACTGCTTATGCTATAAGCAGTATATAAATACTAAAAAATAAATAAGTATTTTTTTCGGTGTGTTTGTTATCTTTCCTTTACATTTTTGGAGTTCCTTTCATTATTTTATACTGCATTTTAGTTTTGTTAAATGCCATGACCTGCTCGCTCATCCAGATAGTATATCAAGATAGTAATAAATAGCAGGACTGATCAGGCACATAAGTGGATGATGTCATGTGGCAGTAGAACGGAACCTGCTTTCCAAGAATTCAGAACTAATTATAGAATCCTCAGCAGGAGAGGCCCTTCCCACATGCTTAACAATGCAAAAGAGACTATAAATAGACATAATTAAACTATTTTCAGAGCTCCATTAGACAACAACATATCTGGGGGTAGGAGAGAAGATTAGAGGGAAACAATTTTCTTTATTATTCCATTTGTTTTCTAGCTTAAGAAGGTAATACAACTGAAGTGGCAGGAATCGTGTACCTGACCAATCTGGCTGCCTTCTGAAAACTCCTGTTCCATCAGCAGGCTAGATTGAGTCAGGCACTAAAGTGAGTCATTCCCAAGTTTATGGCTGCTCAGTTTAGATATAGCTTATTCATTGTTTCAAGAGTGGCCTGAATTTCAGGTGCCTCTTAGAGAGTTACACGGGGACAAAGATTTTTTTTTTTTAAAGTTCTTTTTTTTAAATTTGAAAAATATACATACAGAAAGTGCAATCAAATACAATAAACTAATCTCATAGAAGCACTTATATATAAAAAATATTGATTAGAATAAACCTTCTGTCTTATAATCCCTCCCGTCCACCCAGTGGCGTACCAAGGGGGGCCGGGGGGGGCGGTCCTCCCCGGGTGCAGCCTTAGGGGGGGTGCACAGCCGGCCAGGTCCGGAAAATTCTACCGGGCCGATCAGCCTGCCTCTCCCCGACATCAATTCTGCCGTCGGAGAGGAAGTTTGGGCCAGCCAATCGCTGCCTGGCTGGGCGGATCTTCCTCTCCGACAGCAGAATTGACGTCGGGGAGAGGAATACTGGTCGGCCCGACGCAGGGAAGATGCAGGGAAGGAGAGCTTGGGGTGGCAGCGGCTTTGGGGCATGTTACCCGATGGCGGTGATTTGGGGGGCTGTTCCCCGATGGTGGCAGCAATGGCTTGGGGGAGGGCAGGGAGAAAGAAAGAAAGGGGGCAGGCAGGGAGACAGAAGGAAAGAAGGGAAACAGAGAAAAAAAAGGGGGCATGAGGAGAGAAAAAAGAAAGGGAGGCAGGGAGAAAGAAAGGGCAGGGAGAAAGGAAGAAAAAGTCGGGGGAGGGAATAAGGTCTGGAGGAGAGGAAGCATACAGGCTGAAAGAAGGGAAGAAAGATTGGATGCACAGTCAGAAGAAGAAAGTGCAACCTGAGACTCATGAAATCACCAGACAAGGTAGAAAAAATGATTTTATTTTAAATTTAGTGATCAAAATGTGTCTGAATTTATATCTGCTGTCTATATTTTGCACTATGGCCCCCTTTTATTAAACCGCAATACGCAATGGTGGTTTTTAGCGCAGGGAGCCTATGAGCATCGAGAGCAGACCTGGGCATTCAGTGCAGCTCCCTGCGCTAAAAACTGCTATTGTGCTTTAGTAAAAAGGGAGGGGGGTGTTTGTCTATTTTTATATGGTTGTTACTGAGGTGACAGTGCATAGAGTCATCTGCCTTGACCTCTTTGAAAAAAACCCAGAATAGGAATGATAATTAACATTTTTTCAGTGTAAAGTGTGCTTTGTGTTTTTTTAAAATTTTATTGTTGATAGATCATTTTCACTTGGTCATTTTAAAAGTAGCTCGCAAGCCCAAAAAGTGTGGGCACCCCTGAGCTAGAGCGTTGAAGCTGCGTGTTTCTGCCTTAAAGGTCATCTCTTACGAAACCAGAAGTTGCATCAAAGACGACCTTTACAGTAGTCATATGCAACTACAATGCTCCGGCTGCTGTAAGAAGGCAGTTTAGACATCGCCGGCCACAGGGCAGGGAAGTTTGTCGGACCGGGCCTGTTGTCCGGGCCGGGGGGGAGGGGAGAAAGCACCATGAAGGTAAGGGGCAGGGAGGGAGAAAGGGAGAAAATGTGGGGTGGAGAGGAAACAGGGTAAAACAGAGGGGGAGAAGGATGCTGAAAGCACATGGGGAAGACAGAGGGGGGAGAAGGACACTGAAAGCACATGGGGAAGACAGAGTGGGAAGAAGATGCTGAATGGAAATGGGGAACAGAGAGTGGCGAAAAGATACTGAAGGGAAATGAGGAACAGAGAGTGGGGAGAAGATGCTGCAGGAAAATGGGGAAGAGAGAGTGGGGAGAAGACGCTGAAGGGAAATGGGAAAGAAAGAGTTGGGAGAAGACGCTGGCAGGGAAGAAGACAGAGATGCCAGATTATGGGAGGAGCGGAGAGAAGAAGATGGGTGCCAGACCAATTTGGAAGGAGGGAGAAAGGGAGAGGCACAGTAACAGAGCAAATGGGAGATGTAGAGAGAAGAGAGACAGTGGATGGAAGGAAGAGAGTAACAAGAAGATGAGGAAAGCAGAAACCAGAGAAGACAAAGGTAGAACAAAAATTTTCTATTTATTTATTGCTTTAGGAGACATGTGTCACTGTTTCTGTGGTGTTGCATTGTATGCAGAGTCCAGCTTCTTGCTGGTTCAATTTAATCTTTGTCTAGTATTTCTATTTTATCCCCCCTTTTACAAAACTGTGGAGCACTTTTTAGCGCCAGCCGTGGTGGTAGCAGCTCTGATGCTCAGAATTCTATGAGGGTCAGAGCTGTTACCACCGTGGCTAAAATCCACACTACAGTTTTGTAAAAGGGGGAGGGGTTAGTTTGTGATGACATATTCCATACTAGACGAAGGTGTTTTCTGTGTTCTGTGTGTTCGAAAGACATGGTTTTCTGTTAGGATTGATCTGTACTAGTCTGGCTTGTTTAGTTTTACAATGGGTGTATTGCTGTTGTACTGCTCACTGCAGTATGTAAGATGCTGCCTTTTCCTAGGTACTCATGTGCGACATGTGGCTTGTTACTAAAAATTATGTTTTTCGTACAGATGGGGGGGGGTGCCAAAAAATGATGGGCCCCGGGTGTCACATATGCTAGGTATGCCACTGTGTGGGAGTGACTCACCCTGGTCACTCACCCCTCCTCCTCCTGCTGCTTGCATCAGTCTGCTCTTAAGCAGCTCAGAGCCAATCCCCTTCAGCCTGTAGCGGGGGATGGGCTTTGGTTCTAAAGCAGCCTTTCTCTGCCTGGGTTTACTCAGTGCAGCTACATTCCTTCTGGCTTCTCTAGCTGCCCTATAGCCCGGAGGCTGCTGTTGCCAGTCTGCCTGCCTCTGTTCCATACCATTATTGCTCTGAATATAGGGGCAAGAGGGGTCAGCCTCAAGTTGACCGCCAGAATCAACCTGGTCAGCTCTTCTGCACCGGATCTTACCAGAGGCAAAACTAGAGCTGGTGCTGGGTTTGTCACAAAGCGTGGTGGAAGGAGAGAAAGGGGCAGATGCTGATGGAAGTGGGGGGAAGGGAGAGAAGAGAGTGAAATGCCAGACCATGTGGGTGTGGGAGAGGAAAGGGAAGAAGAGAAGAGGAGAGATGCCAGACCATTGGAGGAGGGAAGGGAGGAAGATGGATGCCAGACTAATGGGGGTGAAGGGAGAAATGGAAGGGGGATGCATAAAGTTTCTAGAACGGGAATAGAAAGAGAGAAGATGCCATATAGAAGGGGCAGAGAGAGGGTAGATAGTGGATGAAAGGAAGAGAGTGACAAAAAGATGAGAAAAGCAGAAACCAGAGAAGACAAGGTAGAAAAAAATTATATTTATTTATTTATTTTTTGCTTTAGGTGAGATGCATCGCTGTTTCTGTGATGTTGCATTGTATGCAGAGTCCAGCTTCTTGGTGCTTCAGTTTAACCTTTGTCTACGTATTTTTATTCTATCTCCCCATTTACAAAACTGTAGAGCGTTTTTTAGCGTTGGCATCTGAGCTGTTACCACCGTGGCTAAAAACCACACTACGGTTTTGTAAAAGGGGGAGGTGTTAGTTTGTGATTATATACTAGGCAAAGGTGTTTTCTGTGTTCAAAAAGACATGGTTTTCTGTTAGGATTGACTGTGTAGGATTGATCTGTACTAGTATGGCTTGTTTAGTTTTACAGTGGGTTTATTGATGTACTGCTCACTGCAGTATGTAAGATGCTGCCTTTTCCTAGGTATTCATGTGTGACATGTGGCTTGTTACTAAAAATCATGTTTTTCATATAGATAGGGGGTGTCAAAAAAATGATGGGTCCCGGGTGTCACATATGCTAAGTATTCCGCTGTGCATGTACCTATGTAGGGATCCCATTTTGGTTTTATTACTGATGGTGCGAATTTGTCTCCTGACTTTGTCATCATGTGCCAATTTGTCCATACCAATTTCTCCCATGATAAGAACTTAAGAATTGCCATACTGGGACAGACTGAAGGTCCATCAAGCCCAGCATCCTGTTTCCAACAGTGGCCAACCCAGGTCCCAAATACCTAGCTAGGTCCCAAGTAGTAAAACAGATTTTATGTTGCTTACCCTAGGAATAAGCCTCTAAATCTTTAATGTGATGGGGCATAAGAACATAAGAACATAAGAACATAAGAAGCGCCATCTCCGGATCAGACCTTCGGTCCATCAAGTCCGGTGATCCGCACACGCGGAGGCCCTGCCAGGTATACACCTGGTTTATTTTATAGCCAACCATACTTTATATGCCTCTCTCAAGGAGATATGCATCTAGTTTGCTTTTGAAGCCTAGGACTGTCGATTCTGCAATAATCTCCCCTGGGAGAGTATTCCAGATGCCAACCACTCTCTGTGTGAAGCAGAACTTTCTGACATTAGTCCTGAACTTGTCCCCCCTTAGCTTCATTTCATGTCCTCTTGTCCGTGTCAAATTGGACAATGTAAATAATCTTCTCTGCTCTATTTTGTCGATTCCTTTCAGTATTTTGAAGGTCTCGATCATATCCCCCCGCAGTCTCCTTTTCTCAAGGGAGAACAATCCCAGTGTTTTAAGTCGATCCTCATATACTAGTTTCTCCATACCCTTCACTAGTTTGGTTGCTCGTCTCTGCACCCTCTCCAGCAGTTTTATATCCTTCTTTAGGTAGGGAGACCAATGTTGGACGCAGTATTCCAAGTGGGGTCTGACCATTGCCCTATAAAGCGGCATTATAACTTTCTCCGATCTACTCGAGATTCCTTTCTTTATCATGCCCAACATTCTATTTGCCTTCTTTGCCGCTGCCGCGCATTGTGCTGACGGCTTCAGGGTCCTATCTATCAGTACACCCAGATCCCTTTCTTGTACACTTTTTCCCAGACTTGCACCTGACATTCTGTACTCATATTCCTTATTCTTACTGCCTAAATGCATTACCTTGCATTTCTCCACGTTGAACTTCATCTGCCATTTCTCCGCCCATTTTTCTAACCGACACAAATCGCTCTGGAGTTCCTCACTATCCTCCTGCGATCTGATTGCCCGGCAGAGTTTTGTGTCATCTGCAAACTTGATGATCTCACTGGATGTTCCGTTTTCCAAGTCATTTATATAAATATTAAAAAGGATCGGTCCAAGTACTGAGCCCTGGGGTACACCACTAGTCACTATCTCCCAGTCGGAGAACTTCCCATTAATGCCCACTCTCTGCTTCCTGTTATCCAGCCATTTGCCTATCCATCTTTGTATATCTCCCTCTATGCCATGGCTTTGTAGTTTCCTGAGAAGTCTTTCGTGTGGAACTTTGTCGAACGCTTTCTGGAAGTCCAAGTATATTATGTCCACCGGCTTTCCACTATCAATTTGCTCGTTCACGGTCTCAAAGAATTGGAGTAAATTCGTCAAACACGATTTCCCTTTCCTGAATCCATGTTGACTGGGTTTCATCAAGTCGTGTGTGTCCAAGTGCTGAACTATGCTATCCTTGATCAGTGATTCAATCATCTTGCCTGGGACAGACGTAAGACTCACAGGTCTATAATTGCCCGGTTCTCCTCTCGATCCTTTTTTGAAAATTGGCGTGACGTTCGCTTTCTTCCAGTCGTCTGGTATCTGACCAGTTCTGATTGACAGGTTTGCAAGTTTTTGCAATAACTCTCCGATTTCAACCTTCAATTCCTTCAAGACTCTTGGGTGAATTTCATCCGGTCCAGGGGATTTGTCACTTTTAAGTTTGTCGATCTGGTAGTATATCTGATCTAAGTTCACTTCAACTGTGGTGAGGCTGTCCTCTATTTCTCCTGTAAACAGTTTCTCCGCTTCAGGTATTGTTGAGGTGTCCTCCTTCGTAAAGACGGATGCAAAGAAGGAATTTAGTTTGTCTGCGATCTGTTTATCTTCCTTGATGTACCCTTTTCTTCCCTTGTCGTCCAGGGGTCCCACTGCCTCTTTTGCAGGTTTTTTCCCCTTCACGTATCTAAAGAAGGGCTTGAAGTTTTTGGCCTCCCGGGCTATTTTTTCCTCATAGTCCTGTTTTGCATCCCTCACCGCCTTGTGACATTTCTTCTGTTCATCTTTATGTTTGTTCCAGGCTTCGGTTGTCTTTGTGCATTTCCATTTTTTGAAAGAGTCCTTCTTTTCTTTTATGGCTTCCTTCACCTGTATGGTAAGCCATGCCGGTTTTCCTTTGCCTTTAGTTCTCCGATCTTTAGAAATCCTCGGAATGTAGAGATCTTGCGCTTCTGCAATAGTATTTTTCAATAGGCACCATGCCTGATCTACTGTTTCAAGTTTGTCCACCATCTTCTCGAGTCGTTTTGTTACCATGGCTCTCATGCAATCGTATTTACCCTTTTTAAAGTTTAAGGTGGTGGTTAAGGTTTTGGCATGTTTCCCTTTCCCGATGTCCAGTTTAAAGTTGATTACATTGTGATCACTCGTTCCCAGTGGAGCCATGACTTCTACTTCTGTTATCGGTCCCGTGAGACCATTTAGGACCAAGTCCAAGGTGGCGTCGCCTCTTGTCGGCTCTTTTACCATTTGCTCCAGGAAGCAATCCCCTAGCACCTCCAGGAACTTTGCCTCCTTGCCGCAGTTGGAGGCTCCTAGTTTCCAGTCTATTCCTGGGAGATTGAAGTCTCCCAATATAACTACATTGCCTGTCTTGCATACTTGTTTGATTTCCTCCATCATTTCTGAGTCAGTGTCTTCCGCCTGTCCTGGGGGACGATAGTAAAGGCCAATTTTTGTATCTGCGCCATTTTGACCAGGAATTTTGATCCAGAGGGACTCCAGCTTCTCTTTCCTGTCTGTTGTAATCATTCCAACAGAATCTATTCCTTCCTTAACATATAGGGCAATACCTCCACCTTTCTGCCCTTCTCGATCCCTTCTATATAGTTTGTATCCCTGTAGTACTGTGTCCCATTTGTTTTCTTCATTCCACCATGTTTCTGTTATGCCAATGATATCCATGTTCTCATGTCTTGCTATCGTCTCTAGTTCTCCCATTTTCTTTCCTAGACTTCTAGCATTTGTATACATGCATCTAAGTTCCCTTCGTGTTACCTTTTTGGACCTTCTACTCTTGGCTGTCCTTACAGTTTCATTTACGGTATCCTTTACTGCTCCTGTGTTATCTCCCATATTTGCTGTGTGGTCATCCCCTCCTGTGTCTGAGTTGTCCCTTCCTGCTTGTTCTCCTTTGTTGGCTGTGAGGTTGACCTCTCTTGTGTATGAGTAGTAGTCCTTTGTTCCTACGTCGGGGCATCCTGTTGTCCGTACCATCGACCGGTGGTCGACTGTCGGCTTTCCCCTGTCCTTCAGTTTAAAGCCTTCTCTATTGCTTTCTTCATGTTGCCTGCCAAAACTCTTGCTCCTTCCTTGTTGAGGTGTAGTCCATCCCTTCTGTAGTACTTGCTTTTTCCCCAGAACGCCGTCCAGTTTCGCACGAAGTCGAAGCCTTCGTCTTCGCACCATCGTCTCATCCAGGCGTTGATCGCTTGCAATTCCCCTTGTCTCTTTCCATCAGCTCTTGGTACAGGAAGGATTTCAGAGAAGGCCACCTTCACCTCCCTGATCTTCAGTTGTCTTCCGAGTGAGCGGAGCTGGCCCTTCATCTCTTCCCTGTCATACTTCCGCCCGCTTACATCATTTGTTCCCACGTGGATAAGCACAGCGGTGTCCACTCCCCCTGCTCCATCTATGATCCTGGAGATCCTGTTGGTCACATCCTTTACTCTTGCTCCAGGCAGACAGGTGACGACTCTGTCCTCTCTTCCTCCTGCGGTGTGGCTGTCCATGTGTCGTATAATGGAGTCGCCTATGATGATCCCCATCTTCTTTATTCGGGAGTTCCTTGGGGGGCGTAGGTCCACGTCCTTGGAGTAGGGCCAGTCATCTTCCTCCAATGATACTCTTGAAATTGTTTCCTGTTCTTTGAGCGGGGGGACATCTTCCTGTGCTCTCACTATTCCTCCTGGTGTGCGGTTGTCTCCTACCTCGTCTTCGTTTTCTTCTGTGTTTGCATGGGTGTCTTCTCTATTCACATGGGCCCTTCCCTTTGGAATCATCTGCCAAATTATCTCTGTCTGGAGCTGTCCTACCAGATGTTTAAGAGGGAGCTTAAGATCTTCTTATTTAAAGATGCTTTTGAAACTTAATTCTGGCTTGGCAGAAGAAGGAGCTGGCGGGACAGATCACATGGCTTGGAACACATGGTAAAGATTTTGCTTTCTTTTCAATACTACATATGAATTATACCTTTTATTATTTTATTAATGCATTTTTAAACCACCATGCTAGTATGCCAAATGATATATCAAATTTAGAATGGAGCTTTTGAGGATGGGGATAGAGACCTGGGGTACAAATCCAGCAATAGACACCTACCTAGCACCCAAGAAAAGGATCTGGGTGTTATTGTAGACAATACGATGAAACCTTCCGCCCAATGTGTGGTGGTGGGCAAAAAAGCAAACAGGATGCTGGGAATTATTAAAAAAGGGTATGGTTAACAAGTCGAAGAATATCATAATGCCCCTATATCGCTCCATGGTGTGACCTCACCTGGAGTATTGCATTTAATTCTGGTCTCCTTATCTCAAGAAAGATATAGTGGCGCTAGAAAAGGTTCAAAGAAGAGCGACCAAGATGGTAAAGGGGATGGAACTCCTCTTGTACAAAGAAAGACTAAAACGTTTAGGGCTCTTCAGCTTGGAAAAGAGACGGCTGAGGGGAGATATGATTGAAGTCTACAAAATCCTGAGTGGAGTAGAACGGGTACAAGTGGATTGATTTTTCACTCTGTCAAAAATTACAAAGACTAGGGGACACTCGATGAAACTACAGGGAAATGCTTTTAAAACCAATAGGAGGAAATATTTTTCCACTCAGAGAATAGTTAAGCTCTGGAACGTGTTGCCAGAGGATGTGGTAAGAGCGGATAGCGTAGCTGGTTTTAAGAAAGGTTTGGACAAGTTCCTGGAGGAAAAGTCCATAATCTGTTATTGAAAGAGACATGGGGGAAGCCACTGCTTGCCCTGTATTGGTAGCATGGAATATTGCTACACTTTGGGTGGCTAGGTACTAGTGATCTGGATTGGCCACCGTGAGAATGGGCTACTGGGCTTGATGGACCATTGGTCTGACCTAGTAAGGCTATACTTATGTTCTTATGTAATGTAGATAAAAGCATGCAATTTGGCATTTTCATGAGAAACCCAACTACACTTAGATGACGTTTAGTTAAGGTTTTTATTTTCTTGCATTAGAGTAAGGATTCTCAACCCATTCACATAAAATAATTCCATCCAAATAATTTGCATACCTACAATAATGTGAGAAAAAATTGCACATGGTCAACCTATTCTCTTAGCTATCCATGATTAGTGTATTGGCATTTTAAGGTTAAACGTCACAACTCACCAACCTTTCTCCTATGATAACAAAAGCACACGGGACCTCAAGAATGGATGTGCAAAACAAACTTTTATTGGAGACAGGTATGGGCTGTGCTTTAGTGTTATGTCTATATCAAGGGTTGTAGCTGTTGATGGTTCAACATGAATTGATTCCTCCATTCATAGCAAATGGAAAAGTCTACATATTGCAATAATGAGGGCCAGGCCAATCAGAGTCTTAGGCCCCTCCCCAATGCATTCCAGGATGCACTGGGAAGGTAGCCTAAGACCGTAATTGGCCCAGATACTTAAGGCCCCTCCCATAGGAGCACCGGGAAAGGGAAGGCCCAGCCATTTTGAAGAGGCGGTTTCCCCCTGTAACTTATTCTCTTCGTCTCCTCCTCCTGCAATACTTGTACAGCACGATGAGGATGAAGACACTGCCTGAGTATTCCAGTACTGAACTTTATTTAACTCTCAGTACTGTATTTGAACTTTTGTTTGCCCAGGCAATATGACTGTATAGTTGTACAGTAATAAAAAATTGATAATTTCAAAAGTAGTAATAGTGGCAGCTTATTTCAATAGAACTGTAGTAATAGTGGCAGCATAACTTAAAAGCCGCAAATAACTTTTCAATATGTTATTCGCGGTTTAATTAGTAAAAATGGTGGCAGATTCCTAAAACCACAAACAACATATTGAAAAGTTATTTGCGTTTTTTTCATATTCGTGCCTACAGCCGGAACGTATCCACCGCGAATACGGAGGGAGAAGTGTATATCCTTCTATCATTTCCTCATTGGAAAGACAGTCCAGATGTTTACCAGTAGAGGGAGCTACAGGAGCAAAATTTTCTACACGGTTCTTGCTGTAATTAGAGAAATACATGCCTTCTCTCTCCCTCTTCAGACTGAACTGCAAGAGTCCACAGTCACCTACTTCCTGGGTCAGAACTCCCCCCCCCCCCAAGCAATCGCATTTTGAGTTACATCCGTGGATATGTTCATCATGTCACAAGATTATCCAAACCTTTTTTAAACCCTACTAAACACTTCCTTCTAAGCTGAGCAGGAGTTCTCCAACTGTATTGTTGCCAGTGGGTGGTGGTATATCAATATTATGTTTTCAATTACTTTTAAATATTGAATATGTGATAGAGAAAGAACCAGAGACTAGTTTAGCCTGATCTGCACTTTTATTGCTTTTGCTTCAAAAGGAAATTAATATTTTACTAGGGAAAAAAAATCCTTAGTTGTGCTACTAAGAATATACCTATAGCAGGGGTGCACAACTTTGGCCCTCGCCAAGCCAGGTTTTCAGGATTTCCCAAATTAATATGCATACAATGGAAGCAGTGTTGGCAAATAGATCTCAAGCAACTTCACTGGGGAAATCCTGAAAATCCGACTGGATTCAGCCCTTGAGGACCAGAGTTGTGCACCCCTGACCTATCGTATTAATTGCTAATTGTTATTATATTTATGTAATAAAAATGCCGATATGAATATTACCACAGACTTTTCAAGCCATATTTATCAGACCAATAAATTATAATCCCCCCAATATTAAGCCAGTAGTAGTCAGTGTTTTGTTTTGTTTTTAAAGCACTGATTGCTGCTGGCTAAATTAGACCCAGATAATTAGGGTTACCATATTGCTCCAAAAAAAGGAGGATGAATTGACATATCTGGGTTTTACTTCTATTGAAAGTAAAGGAAGTAAGGAGGGCAGATGAGGCATCTGGGTTTTATTTCCATTGAAAGCAATGGAAGCAAAACCTGGATGTCTCAAGCCATCCTCCTTTTTCTGGAGCCATCTGGTAATCCTACAGATATGCAATGTCGGGCCATATCTGGACACCAGCATTGAATATTGTAGCGTGGCCGTCCCTTAGAGCAGTGGTTCCCAACCCTCTCACTTCCATTATATGCAAATCTCTCTCATCCATATTCATTAGGGCTAGCCTGAAAACCCGATTGGCCTGGTGGTCCTCCAGGACAAGGTTGGGAACCAGTGCCTTAGAGCATAGCAGGGACTGGCACACAACCACAATATAGCCTCGACGTGCTGCCCCAAAAGGGAGGAAGTCCCTGTTGTGGTGAGCTTACTGAGTGTGTAATTGTCAGAATGGTACTCCATAGGTAAGCTTTCAAAGAAATCAAACAGAATTTATTTATCATTCAGGTTTAGCAGACAATGCAAAACAAAAAGGGTCCTGAAATACCACCAGCAATGGAACAAAAAAGAAAACAAATCTCCACTCACCAGCCTGGTCTGGTAAACTCCCGAGTGTTCAGTTTATGTCCCAGGTAAGTCCTGTTACTTTGTCAGCCGCAACAACAGCATAGATCATAAGCTCAGCATTATTCAGTCCTTTAGCACAACGAAAAAACATGTCATCTCCAATATTGAAGATCTTCGCTCCCTCCAAGGTGCTAAGGAGCACAAAGTTGGTGGATTCACCAAATCAGCACTTTGCCAATATAAAGCGCAAAAAGAAACCCACAAAACCCTCCACGAAGATGATGGGCAAATCCTGCCCCCAACCTTAAGGTCTTCTTGAGCTCCAGTAAGGACAAAACCACCTGTCCAGATAACCTCAGGCTCAGCTCTGCCTAACTGCAGCTGAGCCCCTGTTTGCAGCGGCAGACATCTTGTAACAAAAAAAAAAAATCACAATTCACTAGCAGTTTTTCTTTTCAGCAGTCTCAGTCAATTCACCACCAAACAATGGCACTTCCAGCCATAAAACTTCCCTGAAGACAAGTAGTACCCCAACAGTAAAGCAACAAAACTCATGCAAAAAAAAACCTTTGGCAAAACAATCAAACAGCCAATTTAACTTACTTCCATTGCCTCTGTCAATGGAAGCTCAGGCATGGCATTCCACTCCATGGCTTCAGGTTCATTGTTCTCCTGGAAATCCTCTTCTGCTTCTGGGGTCTGCATTTCTACATCCTCTAATGCAGTGATTCCCAACCCTATCCTGGAGGAACACCAGGCCAATCGGGTTTTCAGGCTAGCCCTAATGAATATGCATGAGAGAGATTTGCATATGATGGAAGTGAAAGGCATGCAAATTTGCTTCATGCATATTCATTAGGGCTAGCCTGAAAACCCAATTGGCCTGGAGTTCCTCCAGGACAGGGTTGGGAACCACTGCTCTAATGGTTGAGATTGTAGAGGCTCCTCCAACATAGGAGCTTCCCTGGGCTGCCTCCTTCTCTGTGACAGCCAGCTCTCTAAATGCTGCAGAGCTGTGGAGCTACACCCAGCCCTGCACAGGGAATGGGCTCTCTTCAACTCTGGCTGCCTCTCAGCCTGTTTGGCCAGCAATTTCAACATGGACACTTTTTGTTTTTCTACCAAAAATTTAAGATTGTAACTTTTAACTTTCTTCCTCCCGACTCATGTTTGTATTATATGTAACTATATTGTTAAATGTTAATCTCTTTTTATTATTCTTTATTGGATTTTGTACATCGCTTAGTAATTTTAATAGGCGATTAATCAAATGAACTAATAAAACTTGAAAACTTAAAGGGGCCAAACCCGATTTTCCTATGCTGTGACTAGAGTTCTGTCGGGGCTCAGCCTGATCTTCATATTCCTGGTCCTGGCCTGCAGGGACATAGTGATCAGCCCTAACCAGCTCAACAGGGTAGTTTCTGGGTACCTAACTGGTGTAAGGCTAGTACAGGAGTTTTCCACCAGAAGTTGTGCATGTCCTTGCTATTTACCCAGGAGTATAATAAGGCACTTATGCGGGTCCTAGTTGAATACTGGCTAGGACCCGCATAAGGGGATATGTCATTCCAATTCCCCCAATCGCTCAACCTCCTGTCCCCATTCCAATCCCCCTATATCTTGTCCTTCTTCCAAATGTTTCAGGTCTCACCTGAAAGTTAGCCTGAGACTTCAGGCCTACCCAGAGTGTAGCCAAAGGCCTCTTGGAGATAGTAAAAAGATATCAATAGCCTGATCCTTGGTGAGGTCAGTGTATTTTTTTTTCTTGCCTGCATTTTGGGGCATAGTTTACATATCTTAGGACCTGTGCTCAAGCAACACAAAAGGGCCCAGACAGCTTGGCTCCGAGAGTCAGGCCTTCAAAAGAATTCACATTTCCTTGGTAATCAGGAAGACATCAGATCAAAACCAAATTATAATGGAGGAAGATACTGGAAAGATAGTATTCTCTCTTAGCCACACTCTTTTCTCTCTCAAATACACACACCCCTCCTCAAATACTTACAGAAGGACAACCAATTTTATATTGTAATAAGCCTATTTTTATATAGCATACCTTTTAACAAGCCACACCTGTCTGTTTGGCTTGTTGTTCAGCTGTACAATGTCACTGCCTCTGAACAGTGGATTCGGGACTAGGACTAGATGAAAGATGAAAGATTACACTCACATTTCCAAACTCAACCCCCTTCACACACCTTGACCTCCTCAGGTCACTCTTCACTCTGCTGGCTCTGGGTCTCAAAATGTTGGTATTGATTCCTAGCTGACCTCAGGGGCAAGTCAGACAGCATTACCACCTACAGGATATCACAGTTTATTTACTTCCTCATTGATTATCATTTGGACATGGTAGGGCAAGAATAAACTTGGCCAGGCTCACATAATAAATACAAAAAATAGTAACAAAATACCACTCTATCGGACCATACACATCAGTATTGCAAAATTTTTCTACATACAGGCATCCTATACGGCCTCAGAAATGGAGCCTACGCATAACAACACAGTCATAAACTGGAAAAATCTGCGTAGTTCAGCTGCTCCTGCTCCAATCATTGGCCTTTAGAACTAATTTTTAAGGTATTCTTTTTTAGTTGCTAATGTTTAATTCAATAAACCCCACACCATTCAGTGCTGGAAAAATACTTTCAAATATACTAGTACTATTTCAAGTGCTCTGTATCAAATGCTGTGTGCAGTATCCAAATTTGAAAAACTCGACCAAAAACTTATCTCATTAGTTGAGTATTTTTCACTGTCGGAGTCTTAGCAGTAAAATTGAAAGTATTTTTCCAGCACTGAATGGTGTGGGGTTTATTGAATTAAACATTAGCAACTAAAAAAGAATACCTTAAAAATTAGTTCTAAAGGCCAATGATTGGAGCAGGAGCAGCTGAACTACGCAGATTTTTCCAGTTTATGACTGTGTTGCTATGCGTAGGCTCCATTTCTGAGGCCGTATAGGATGCCTGTATGTAGAAAAATTTTGCAATACTGATGTGTATGGTCCGATAGAGTGGTATTTTGTTACTATTTTTTGTATTCATATAATATACCACAGGGTTGTATTACTTTAGGTTTAACACTATCACATAATAAATACTCCATGTTAAGAGGGGTACATGGAGCCCGTCCTGATTTTTCCCCATTACGGACACAGAGAGGTGATTCCATAATTGATTTAAGAAAAACAGAACTGGGTCTTTCTGCATTCCGTGAGATTAAACTAGCACTGGCTGTTTCCTCATTGACGTATATATGAGAATTGGATTAGGAGACCCTGATTTGGCACTTTCCAAGCTCTAACCAAAATTCCTAAAGTCCATACTGAGTATAAGTATTGAACTATGGTTTCTTCATATAATGAACAATTTTTCTTAAGTTTGCAAATTTGAAGAAAATGGTAAATAAAGCAACTTGTAGTTGACAGACTGTGAAGTCGTCAGTCAACAAAGAACTTTAGTACACATTCTAACAATACTTACCCCTCATTTTTCTACAATTTTACAAAACAAAGGAAATCCCACCCCCAACAAATCAAACAACACCGAAGAAGAAAATGGAAAAAGAAGAGAGGATAATAACCAAGAGAGCAATAAGCAGTCCTTAGAAGAAATGTATATTTAAGAACAGCCATACTGGGTCTGACCAATGGTCCATCTTGCTTCCAACACTGGCAAATCTAGGCCACACATTCTTGGCAGAAATCTAATCAGTAGCAAAATTCCATGCTACCGATCCCAGAGCAAGGAGTGGCTTCCCCCATGTCTATCTCAATAGCAGATTATAGACTTTTCCTCCAGAAACTTGTCCAAATATTTTATAAACCCAGCTATGCTAACCGCTGTTACAACATCCTCCGGCAATAAGTTCCAGAGCTTAACAATTCATTGAGTGAAAAAATATTTTCTCCTATTGTTTGCAGACCCCTCCCCCCCTTCAAACCTTTTTCTACCTCTGTCCAATTTGGCATATCATGTGTAAGCTTTTCCGTTCTGTAGATATGTCATAACTTAATTCACTATTTAAGCACAGAAGAGACAAGAGGAGGCCATAGTCAGTTTAGCTGTGCTTAACAGGTGTCTAACCAAAGTTGTCTGTGTTTTGCAATATCCTTGAATGTCTCTATTGAATAAAAAAATTTCAGGGTCCTAGGGAACCAACAAATCAGTAACTCGTTTTATCTGGAAACACACACTCTTCCAGATGGCTTTTGCCTTTGAAAAATGCCTCCAAATTTGCCCCATTGTACCACATGAGCTACACTGATGCCAACAAGTTGGGTCTACTTATGGGAACCAGTGGCTTAGATAGTCAGGTGCTAGATACCAGTGATACATAATTTTAATATTGTTTTCCTTGATGTTAGAAGCTACAGCAACTTTTATCCAAGGCTGCCTCCATGTTCTCCACTAATGTAAGGTCTCTGAGATAGCCATAAGGACACTCACCAAAGGCTTAGTAAATAAGAAATGTTCACAAATCTCTTTTAAGAAGGAAGGTTCCACAGTCAAGCACATCTTTATGGGTTTGTCCTGCAATAAGTGTGTGAGCTGCATGTAAGCCTATCTATGCATCTGTTGCAACTGAAAATCCCAAAATAAAAGTCTCACAGGTCTGGCTTCATCAAAGAGTTGTCTCCATTTTGTCAGCCCTAACTCAGTCCAAGTATTATAGATGGGAGTCTGCAACCCTGGTAAAAACGGGGTTGCGGCAAATGGGAGTAAACCCTGACAAGTGAAAATCTGGCCTGGTCCCCATAAACTTTAACATTTTTTTCTTATTCATATTGGATGTTGCCAGATTTTTAAAAAAGAGGACACCTGGCCCCACCCCATTCTGCCCCCCCAGCCCTACCCCAAACTGAACCTGCTGTCTCCTTCCCTGAGGTCTGGAGGACATCGACATGATGACTTCACATGCATGCGATGTCCGCGCATATGTAGAGGACCTCCAGACGCGGCTTCAAGCTCAGGGTCTTCCAAAACCCAGACAAACTGACAGGTTTTGGAAATTCCTCTGGGCACCTGGACAGTCCTCTAAAAAGAGGACATGGCCAGGTTTACTTATGTTCCACAACTAAGAATCCAGACACAAAAACAGACCAAAATCCACTGCAAACAAAGGTCCAACACAATGCAACAGCTAGCCACTACTGAGTGTTTGTTGTGTATGTATCGGTATTTTGATTCATTACGAATCCACATTTCCAGCTGTTAATCAAAGCATTTTATGTTCTGACACAACATCGATTTGAGAAACCAGCACAGCATTTAGACTTCTGATGCAGGCTTTCAGGGGCCGAAACACAATTTGTGTTCAGTCCTTTTGATGTCATCCGTTGGTTTCTGGAATAAAGGTTTTTATCCCTCTTTCTTGGAATTCCTCAAAACCTAATACCACCAGATCCTCCCACAAATTAAAACTATCCTTCCCCTCGCTAAAAGGCATTTCCCACACAGAAAAGCTAGGGACCTCCCTCCACTTCAAAATCACTGAGCTCTGGAACAACCTTACCTCCCCTCTTCGGAACTTGAGCTCTCTCCAAGTTTTCCGCAAACATCTGAAAACCTGGCTTTTCTCAAAAAATGTAAGTCTCCCTCCAACTTAGGAATCAAGGAAACTCTTATATCTCGGCATCCCAAGTCCTGTAAATTTTCTTCACACTTCTAGCTCTAACCCTCTGTTGTAGTTCCTTCCTATTTCTCCTACTGTAAACCGCGTCAAGTTCTACGAACGTGGAGATGATACGGTATACAAACCAAAGGATTAGAGTAGATTATATTAGATTAAATGTGACTCTTGCCATCCAATTTCTGTATCTCCATCGCTGTTGCTTTGTGTTCCACATCCAAGAATATCAGTTACTTTTATGTTTATGAAGAGTGGCCTATATCCATTTCCTCTTACATGCATGCTGTGGTTTTGTCATTTTTTCTCTTATCACAGAACAATTGAAAACAACCTTCTAGTATCCTGTTTGTTTGAACATGTGATGACAGCAAGATATGTCGGGTTGCAGGACTGCTTGATAAATGTGGTTTATGATACCCCTGGCAAATAGCAAATGTCCTCACACCTCAAAATTAGAAAGAGAGCAAAAAACCCCACAAAGACATGTTTTTGAAATAACTACAAGATAAATAAAGATTGAAAATAGCTAACAATGAAACTGAAATTGCCTGGTTATAAATATTGCATTAACATGATTTATCTTGTCGTGAATAGTTATAATTTCATATACAAAATTGCTCTCTGGTTTAATGAAAGCTCTTTCACTGTGTAAAATAAAGAGTTCCAACTAGCACTATTTTAGCCTGGCAAAATAAAAATTCCCAAGGGCAGTACAGGAAGACTGTGAAGAATTATAGATTGAGAGATCATTCATGTGGCCAATCCTTCTCTCACCAAGAACTCACTGCCAGTATTCAATTAACCAGGCGCTCCAACTGAGGTTATAGCCTTAATAAATCAACAAGAGGCATTCAGTGTGAGAAATTGGAGAACACCGTGCTCACTGCCTCCAGAGAAGGATTATTCACACTTGGCATAGGATTTCCTATATCTGTGGCTGTTTTCCTTTGGGTGCCATCAACAGGCTCTTTGATCAGACTTCAGTTATGTTTGCCTGCTTTTACTCTGCCAGTTATTTGTCATCATTGCCATTCACCCTGAAAAGCAGCTTTCTGAGTCTCACAACATCAGAATGAATCACATGGTTCAGATAAGGTTATATCTGCTTTTAAGTCATTCTCATAGAGATGGGTAAAATAACCATGGTTCAATCATTATCTGAATATTCACAGGCTGGCTGAATTCTTTGAATATCATTTTCTAATTCTTTTGAGCCATCATTTCCTCCCCCTCCCCCTTTATGAAGCCGAGTTAGGCTTTTTTTTATCACCAGCCATGGCGGTATTAGCTCTGATGCTCATAGGAATCCTATGAGCGTCGGAGCTAATACCGCTGCGACTGACGATAAAAAGCCTAACAGGGCTTTGTAAAAGGAGGGAGGGGTTAGTTTTATTTATTATTTATTAGGATTAATTTACAGTCTTTATGAAGAAAATTCACCCAAAGTGGTGTAAAGCAAAAACAATCTTGATATAGGGCTTAGGCAATAGGCTATTTTGGTAGAAAAAAATATTCAAAGAACATACACCTTCTGGCATACTTACTTTACAATGTTAACACAATACACACACAAAAAAAAACACCTTAATAGACCAAATAGGGTGCAAGTGAAGGTGGAGCATACTGGCAAAAAACATAGAGCAACAGGGCTTAGAAAATAAGGGGATTACTTGGGTGTCTTTTTACTAAGGTGAGGAGAATGTGGTGTAGTGGTTAGAGCTACTTGGCTTTTCTCCAAAATGTAACTACTCCCTCCCTCTCCATTATTCTAAGTCCCCTCTTTCCTTCCTGTTTACCAAACCCTTCTTCTTTCCATTGGAGTTCCTTTCTTTATTAATTCCTGTAAACCATGTCGAGCTCCACTTCTGTGGAGATGATGCAGTATATAAACTTAAGGTTTAGTTTAGTTTAGTTAGTTTAGTTATTTGTTCAAACCCTGCACAGCTCTCTATGACCCTGGGAAGTCACTTAGGGCTCCTTTTACAAAGGTGCGCTAGCGTTTTTAGGGCACGCACCGGATTAGCGCGCGCTAGCTGAAAATCTACCGCCTGCTCAAAAGGAGGCGGTAGCGGCTAGCGGGCACGGCAATTTAGCGCGTGCTATTCCGCGCGTTAAGGCCCTAGCGCACCTTCGTAAAAGGAGCCCTTAAACCTCTACTGGCCCAGATACATTACACTTCCTCCTCCTTATTCGCGGGGGTTAGGGGCAGAGCCAGCCCGCAAATATTAAAAAAACTGCAAATAATATTCGGGTCGGTTCTGCCCCTAACCCCCGCTTCCCCCCAGCTATTTTAAGGCCGAAACCTCCCCCCCCCCTTAAGCCTTACCTGGTGGTCTAGCGGGTTTTCAGGCAGGAGCAATATTCTCACGCTTCTGCCCCTTGCAGATCGCTCACAGGAAATGGCTGCCTTGAGCTCCTGTAGTCTCGCGAGCTATTTCCTGTGAGCAATCTGCACAGAGCAGGAGTCTGGGAAGATCGTTCCTGCCCTGAAAACCCGCTAGACCACCAGGTAAGGCTTAAGGGGGGGGGGGGGGTTTCAGGGCTTAAAATTGCTCGAAAAATTAAAATGCATTTTTTTGGGTTTAAAACCGTGAATAAGCGAATCCGTAGATACGGAATTCACGAATACGGAGGGAGAAGTGTAGATAGAATGTGAGTCCACCGGGACAGACAGGGAACATGCTTGAAATACCTGTATGCAAGCTGCTTTGAGTGTGGTTTTAAACTATAAAAAGGCGGTATACAAGTCCCACTCCCTTTCCCTAACAAAAATTAAGCATGCATTAATGATCAGCGCATGCTAAATACCACATAGCCCACTGTATACCTATGACCTTCATGGCGCATAATGCATACTATATCCACTAGTGCACCATAGTAAAATAACCTCTTAATATGATCTCAGCTAGACTAGGAGTGGACAAGCAAATCCTGCTACAGTATGATACCTGTTAGGTTACTTGTTAACATAAGATAAGAACATAACATAAGAATAGCTTTACTGGGTCAGACCAATGGTCCATCAAGCCCAGTAGTCTGTTTCACAGTGGCAAATCCAGGTCCCTGGCCAAACCCCAAGGAGTAACAACATTCCATTCTTCGGATCCAGGGCAAGCAGTGGCTTCCCCCATGTCTTTCTCAATAACAGACTATGGACATTTCCTCCAGGAAATTGTCCAAACCTTTCTTAAAACCAGCTACGCTAATCGCTCTTACCACAACCTCTGGCAATGCGTTTCAGATTTTAACTATTCTCCGAGTGAAAAAAAAATTCCTCCTATTGGTTTTAAAAGTATTTCCCTGTAACTTCATCTGTTGTCCCCCAAGTCTTTGTAATTTTTGATGGAGTGAAAAATCGATCCACTTGCACCCGTTCTACTCCACTCAGGATTTTGTAGACTTCAATCATATCTCCCCTCAGCCATCTCTTTTCCAAGCTGACGAGCTCTAACCTTTTTAGTCTTTCCTCATACAAAATTACAAAAGAATAACTCATCATATAATGAAGACACCACAATCAACGTATAAAACCACAATCATAATAAAACATTCAACAAAATGAAATATTGAACAAAAACAGATCTTCAAAGAGATACATCATTAGTTTTATGAAAAAATATACAGTACTCCCCTGAAATCTGCAGGGGTTCCGTTCTAGGAACCCCCGTGAATTTTGAAAAACCGCAAATGCGGTTTTTTGCCTGTCAAAAGGCAGGAGGGAGGCAGGAGAGGGCAGCTGGAGCACCGGCGGGTGAAAAAAATCACACGCTGTCTGCTCCGACCACCTCTTCCTGTAGTAAAGTCGGGCTACATCAATCAAGAGCTGCTTTGACATGCAGCTCCTGATTGGTATAGCCCGACTTTACTACTGGAAGAGGCGGTCGCAGCAGACAGCGAATGAGCAAGTCCGCAATTCACAAACCACGATTTCGTGGGGGGATATTATGCATAATTAAGCATTCTGGATCAATGTAGCCTGATATGTGAAAGTTTGTTCCAGCTTCTTAAGTTATACCCTTAACCTCATGAATGAATTGAAAGTCACAGCTTCCCTCAGTTTCTCCCCCTCTTCTTTATTCACATTGTTGGTGGTACTGACCTTTAGATGACCTTCAGCAGGATGTCTGTCTAGTTCCATGCTGGGTGCTCCCATTTTATAGAGTAGCCCGAGACCCCCGTGTCGATGGGCGTAGAATAACACGGGGCTGGCTGGCCTGCGTGTTGCCCATCGGCCGGGGCGGTAGGAGGGGCGGTGATAGTGGAGGGGCAGTAGGATTGGAGGGGTTAGTGCAGGGGATTCAAAGAGATTGGTGGAAACGGGAGCGCGCGGTGGGGGGGGGGTGAGTGACCTTATAAAAGGGGAAGGTGGGGAGGACTCAACCGTCGTGGGTCCTCCTGAGCCGAATTTCGTGTTGCGTTGCGTTCCGGTGCCCCTTTTCTGGCTTGTGTGATGGCGGACCGATCGGCGGTGGCGGAGGAGCGGGAGCGCGACGAGGCCGAAATTTCGTTTCGGGCGGGGGACTCTCTGGTGGAGGACCCGGCGGAACAGGTGGGTGTCGTGGGGGGGCAAGACCGGAGCAGGCCGAAGCGACGCTCGAAATCTGCTGCGCTTTCGGTGATTGCTTTGGCCTGCTCGGCGGGCGGGGTGAGTGGGCGGGCTTCTGGGACAGAGAGGCCGGAGCGCGTTGCGACGGCGAAGGGGGGTGGGCCCAAAAAGTGCTCGGGGAAGACAAAGTCGGGCAGGCAGGCGTCTGCTCGGCCTGTGGACCGCAGCGGGGCGGCTCCTGGCTTTGCTCAGGAGTCGGTGGAGGAGGCACGCGGTGCAGGGCCAGCCCCTCCCACCGGGTTGGTGCAGCCGGGGTTGCTGGGAGCAGCTTCTGAGCCTAGCACAGGGATATTGCATGCTACACCAGGGCTGGGGGCGGATAGGTTATCCCAGGGGGACAGGGGACAGTCTCAACCCTCTCCTCAGCCTTCTTCTAGTTGGTCTGGTGGTTGGGGTGGGGGTCACTTGGGTCCTTGGGGGTCTCCCTATGGCATGATTCCTTGGTGTTCCGGGCAGCAGGGTTGGGGTTCAGGTGTTTTCCCCCCGTCCTGGGGGGGTGGTGTGAATCCTGGTTGGTTGGGTGGCTCATTACCTTTTGGAGTGGGAGGTCCGGGTTGGGGTATGCCGGGGGGTGGCGTTCCGGGCTCTGTTTCTGGCTGTGGTTTCTTTTCGCAGAGTCCACCAATGGTTCCGGAACACCAGTGGAGTGCGGCGGGAGCTGCTCCGGGTCCCTTTCTTGGCAGCATGGATGGCGTCCCTGATCGACAGCGTGGCGTGGGAGCATCGGTGTCATCAGCATCGGAGGCAGCGGCTGTTGACGGAGGCGTCGCTGGTCCCGTGTCGGGAGTGGTGGTTGCTGGCCGTGGCGTCACTGTTGAGGAGCAACGTTCGGTGGCGTCTGCTGAGGCTGCTGCTAGTGGCCTCTCCTTGGCTGAGGCTGGACCTTCCACGTCAGGTACTGTTGCGCCTGCTGGGGACTCTGGGGTAAAACCCGGGGGGAGGAAGGGTAAGGGGAAGCGGCGGCGCAGAAGGGATTCGTCCTCTTCGAGTCGGTCTTCCTCTTCGTCCTCGTCTTCCTCATCGGCGTCTTCTTCCCCTCGGGCTAGACCGGTTAGGGAGGGAGGTCCGGAGGGAACGGGGGGAGGGGTGCACCAAGGGGATGGTAGAGGGGTGCCTGCGTTGGTTGCTTTGACGGAATTATGGGAGCGAGTACCGCGCGATTACGGTGCAAGATTCGGCACCGTGACTGTATTGACATTTTTCGTCTCTTGGAAGGCAGGGCACATCGGCGTAGTAGGAAAAAATCAAAACGAGCGGGGAGTGCAGTTAAACCTTTGCCAGTCCCGCGGTCCATCCTTAACTGGATACGGGCCTTCATGCGGCTGGCCAGTGTTTGGGGGAGGTACCGTCCCGAGGATTATGGTTTATTGTTAGCGTACACCGAGTCGGTGCTGGATGCGTATCAGCGATTTGGGGGCTGGACGTGGTTGAACTACGACGAGGCTTTCAGGGATAAAATGGAAGAGAACACGCATATGTCGTGGAGCACGCAGGATGTTAATCTGTGGCTCACCCATATGTCCTCAAAAGCTGGGGGGCCCCCTTTGGGTTTGGGTCGTGCGTCGGCAGTTACTCCGGGCGGTGGGCGGCCCTTTCGGCCCGGGATGGGAGGGGGGAGTGGCGGAGGGGGACTCAGTGACGTGTGTTGGAGATTCAACAAGTCTAGCTGTTCCTTCACGGACTGTAGATTTCGACATGCGTGCTCGCACTGTGGGCAGCCGCATCCCCTCCTTAAGTGCCCTAAGAAGCCAGCGGGGGGTCCTCCGGGGGTTGGCAAGTAGAGGTGGGTCGGGTAGAGGTGGGTCGAGTGCGGTACCTACTCCGGTTCTTGTGAGCATGTTGCTCCCTTGGCTTCGCGGTTATAGGCCGGTTCGTGTTGCTCTTATATTGGAGCGGGGGTTTTCTGTGGGATTTGAGATTCCATTTCGGGGGGAGTTGTTGGGGGTTCGGGCGCGTAATTCATCCTCTGTTACTCATTTGAGTGATGTGGTCCGTCACAAATTGGAGGAGGAATTGCGTCTGGGCCGGATTGCGGGTCCTTTTCGGGAGCGGCCTTTTCCGGTTATGATGGTGTCTCCTCTGGCGGTGATTCCTAAAAAAGAACCCGGTAAGTTCCGGCTCATCCACAATTTGTCCCGGCCTGTCGGGTCTTCTGTGAACGATGGGATTCCGAGGGATCTTTGCACGGTTCGTTATTCCTCCGTTGATTGTGCCTTGAGGCTCATTCTTAAGGCGGGCCGCGGTGCTTTGTTAGCCAAAGTGGATATTGAATCTGCTTTCCGCCTGTTGCCAGTTCATCCGCAGTCTTATCCGTTGTTAGGTTTTCGCTTTGACGGTGCTTATTTCTACGACCGTTGTTTGCCTATGGGATGTTCTATCTCCTGTTCTTATTTTGAGATGTTTAGCTCCTTTCTCCACTGGGTGGTGGTTCAGCGGGCTGGGTTGGACGCGGTCGTTCACTATCTCGATGATTTTCTGTTCATCGGACCGGCTGATTCAGATGACTGTTCGCGTCTGAAGGGTGCCTTTGAGTCCATGGCTGCGGAGTTTGGGATACCTTTGGCTCAGGACAAGTCTGAGGGTCCGGTGTCGTCTTTGGTTTTCCTAGGAATTGAGTTGGATACTGTGAATTTGGTAACTCGTCTCCCGGTAGGCAAGGTCAGACAGCTGCTCGATCTGATCGAGCGGGTTTTGTCGGCGCGTAAATCTACTTTGCAGGTAGTTCAGTCCTTGATGGGCTCTCTTAATTTTGCCTGTCGGGTTTTGCCCATGGGGCGGGCCTTTTCGCGTAGATTAGCGGCTTCCACGGCGGGGGTTAAAGATAAGAGACATTTTTTGCGGCTGTCAGCGGGAGTCCGAGCGGATCTGCGTATGTGGGCTTGTTTTTTACGCGATTTTAATGGCTACTTACCTATGCAGGCTCCCGAGGTGTCTAACTGCGACTTAGAGCTGTTCTCGGATGCGGCTGGTGGTGTTGGCTTTGGACTGTACTGTCAGGGGGCATGGTGTGCGGAGCGCTGGCCACAAGCCTGGGTGGAGAGGGGTATTACGAGAAATATTACACTCCTGGAATTGTTTCCTTTCATTGTGGCCTGTGACTTATGGGCGGATAGATTGCGGGATAGGAGGGTAGTGTTCTGGTGCGATAACCTGGGAGTGGTGGAGGTGGTTAATAGACAGGTGGCGCGTTGTCTAGCGGTGAATGGGTTGGTGCGGGCCTTGGTTTTACGTTGTTTGCGTCTTAATTTGTTCCTTAGAGCACGACATGTCCCTGGCTTGCACAATGGCATTGCTGACGCTCTTTCCTCGTTTCCATTTCTCGCAGTTTCGTCGGCTGGCGCCCGGGGCTCACGAAGAAGGTGCTTCCGATGCCGGCGCATTTGTGGAGCCTGGTCGAGAAGGAGTGTGGGACATGCTCCGCCTGTCGGTAGCGCCGGCTACTTGGTCTCATTATTTAGCAGGATTCCGTTGTGGTGGCTAATTTTCTGTTCAGCAGGGCTGGGCACCTGGGGATGTGGCCGAATCCTTGCTAGAGGATTTCGTGTTGGATTCCTACAGGTCCCAGCTGTCACGGCGGGTGGTTCAAGGGCGTTTGGCAGGGTTTGCCTTTTTCTGTCGGGCTTTGGGTTGGTCCTGTCCTGCATCGGGTTTCCTGGTACGTCGCCTGCTTCGAGCCTTGGGGAGAGTGGTGCCTTGTAGACCGGATTCTCGTTTACCTATTCGGCATGCCCTGTTGGTACGGCTGTTGGCAGTCTTGCCGGAATTGGCCCACTCCCCTTACGAAGCTAGCATGTTTCGGGCGACTTTTTCCCTTGCTTTCTTCGGTGCGTTGAGAGTGGGGGAGTTGTTGGTGAGTGCAGCTGACAGGGCCAGGGGGCGCGGTTTGTGTGTGCAACATGTGCGGTTAGATGACAGCAAGGTGGAGATTCATGTGGTTAGCTCCAAGACAGATCAGGCGGGACGCGGTCAGTGGTTGGTTCTCCATGGGATTGAGGGTTGTATTTCTTGCCCGGTGTCTTGTTTGCGAGAGTTTTTGTTGATGCGGACGGTGGGGTCCCCGATTTTGTTCGTTCATGCGGATGGGGCGCCTCTGTCCCGGTTTCAGTTTCTGGCGGTCTTGCGCCTAGCGCTAGCCCGTTGCGGGGAGGATCCTAGTTTCTATGGCACGCATTCTTTTCGGATAGGTGCGGCCACTAATGCTAGTGCGGCTGGGATGCCGGAAGCCGGTATCCGGCAGTTGGGGCGTTGGGCCTCAGGAGCCTTTCGTTCTTACATTAGACCGACTGAGTTGGACGGAGGGCAGAGGGGGAGAAGGGAGAATTAGTAATTTGGGGATTGTTCTGTTTTTCTTTTTTTTTTTTTTTTTTGGTCTGTTGAATTTTGTTGTTTACTTTGCAGATGCCGAGCGAAAAAGTACGGCGGTGTGGATCATTGGCCATTCCTTCATCCACTGGGCCGGCGAGAGGGCCTTGTTGCGCCCGGGAGGACGACATCTTGGGCTGGGACATTTGGGCATCCGGGTATCCTGGTGGGGGCAAAGGGGTATGCGGTGGCATCAGCTTTTGCCGTTTTTGTCGCGTTTGCGGTCCTGTCCTCGTCGTCCGGACGTGATGATCCTCCATTTAGGGGGTAATGATGTTGATACATTGCCGGCTAGGCAGTTGCTCAACATCATTAAGGATGACTTGCGGGTTCTTTTTGACTGGTTCCCGAGTACGCGGGTTATTTGGTCGGATGTTATTCCGCGGCCTCGGTGTTTGGCCGTCTCGACGCTGGACGCGAGGTTTGGCCAAATTAATCGGCAGATAGGCAAGTGGTTGTGTCCAGGGGAGGTCAGCAGATTTTGCACGGGTGGGTCGAGGTCGGTTGTGCGGGGCTCTTTCATAAGGATAAGGTGCATTTGTCTGATGTGGGGTGGGACTTGCTTTTAGATGACTTTGCAGTGTGTTGCGAGAGTGTGCTGGGTTTATGTTAGCCGTAGCTTGGTTTCTTGGGGGGTGGCCTGTGGGATCACAGGCCTGTGGCGGATCTCCCGAGCTACTGGGTCATTGGGGCTCATCCGGTGATGAGCGGTGGGCCGGCGGGGTGCCGTGCCTGGTGGGTTCAGGTGACCCTGACAATGGGGCATGAGGGCCATGGCCACTCCTCTGGACCCTTGCTGTGGTGGCAGGGTCGAGGGTACTAAAGTTTATGGGTAGCTCGGGAGGAGCTCTGGGAGTTTAGGTGAACTATGTTATAATGTTATAATGTTATTATGTATATTGGCAATTATATTATGCTAATTGTTATGATTAATAAATTGAGCTGCGGTTAATTACCAACAAGTGTTGTCTGAGTGTTATTGGAGTAATACATGGGGTATGGGGGAAAGGGGGGGGGGAGTCAAGGAGTTGGGGTTATAGGGCAACAGCGGACATGTTCCAGATCCCGCTGTTAAGAGTAGCCCGAGACCCCCGTGTCGGATGGGCGATAGAATAACACGGGGCGGCTGGCCTGCGTGTTGCCCATCGGCCGGGGCGGTAGGAGGGCGGTGATAGTGGAGGGGCATAGGATTGGAAGGGTATAGTGCAGGGGATTCAAAGGGATTGGTGGAAACGGGGAGCGCGCGGTGGGGGGGGGTAGAGTGACCTTATAAAAGGGAAAGGTGGGGAGGACTCAACCGTCGTGGGTCCTCCTGAGCCGAATTTCCCTCCCACCCACCCCATAATTTTTCCGATAGTGGCGAGTAGCTCGGGGGCGATCTCCCGAGCTACTGGGTCATTGGGGCTCATCCGGTGATGAGCGCTGGGGCCGGCGGGGTGCCGTGCCTGGTGGGTCAGGTGACCTGACAATGGGGGCATGAGGGCCATGCCACCCCCTCTGACCCTATGCTGTGGTGGCAGGGTCGAGGGTACTAAAGTTTATGGGTAGCTCTCGGGGGAGGAGCTCTGGGAGTTTAGGTGAACTATGTTATAATGTTATAATGTTATTATGTATATTAGGCAATTATATTATGCTAATTGTTATGTTTAATAAATTGAGCTGCGGTTAATTACCCAACAAGTGTTGTCTGAGTGTTATTGGAGTAATACATGGGGTATGGGGGAAAGGGGGGGGGGGAGTCAAGAAGTTGGGTTATAGGCAACAGCGGACATGTCCAGATCCCGCTGTTAATCCATTTTTTGCCATTGAAACATAACAGAAGCAGAAAAACAACACACCACCACCAAAAACCCTACCCTCAAGTATTTTTTTTTTCAAAGGGGAACATCTGTGTTCTGCAATGGCATGTGAGTAATAGTGCTTTTCCCACAAGCCTGGACATACAAATTTACTCAGAGCAAGACCCATAGATTTTGACACTTCTGTTGTTGTTCGAATTGGATTGCAGAAGATAATGAGATATGCAGAACAATAGAATGCAGAAAGAGACACAAGTCAATGCATCAAAAAACGAATATAGCACAAGACAAGAGTCAGGGAAAAAATGACTTTAGAAACCTGAGATCAAACAATATCTATTTGTAATCCCTAGCAAAATATTATCTCTGCCAAACCTGCTGCAACCTTTTTTCCTTTACAGTCATGAAAGAAATGGTAAGGCATGCCAAACTGCAATTTTTTTTTTCAGAGATGGGGTTATCCACATCAAACTGTGCAGTATGTTTCAAGTTCAAGTTTATTAAAAGATTTTTTAAAAACCGCTTATTCAGGTTTCTAAGCGGTTTACAATATTAAATTACATAAAAACACATAAGAACATGGGATTCAGGTTTCAGGTTTTCAGGTTTTTATTTATATTTGATGGATCGCTTATTCGATTTACTAAGCGATTAACAACTTCATAAAAGCGGATTACAATAAATAAACAACAAACACAAGTCTTGGGACTAACAATTTTAAGACGTACATGGAACGTGAGGATAAAGAGGTAAAGTTAAATTTTCATGGCTTAAGGAGAGAGAGAAAATAAGGGATAAGACAATGGAAAGGGGTAAAAAATCCGAGCCCTAATATTTGTATCTAAAGAAGGAGGTTAAAGATTAAATGCGTCTTTAAAAAGACGGCTTTTTAAAAGTTTCTTAAATTGACTGAGGTCTTTTTCTTCTCTGATGTAATGGCATTCCACAATTAGGGAACCATTACAGAGAACATATCGTGCCTTCTAGTGCCAATGATTTTTAGTGAAGGGACTGTAAGGAGCTTTTGGGTCGTCGAACGAAGAGAGCGACAAGTGTTATGAGGAATAAGCAATCGGTTGATAAAAATACTAAATAACATCAAAATCTAAGTAAAAACTCTGATAAAATGTATGGGGAAGAACTACAATTGCTGGTACACTTTGTAGCAAACAGAAGTGTTTTCTTATTTTTTTAAATCATTAATCATAAAAGATATTAATAACATTTTACATTGAAAAGTATGTTACTGGTGAAATGAGTTTCAACAAGTCCAATTTTATGAAGGTAATTCTACTGTATAACAGGGCATCTTGTTCTGGCACCTATTTCAAGCCTATTCTATTTTTTTTAAAAAACAACAAACAAAACAGGGTGGGAGGGGGGGAGTGGTTTGTACTGGAATTGTTTTGGGGAATTTTTAGATAATTTCTTGTGGGTATTTATTTTCTTGATTAATAGGTGGGAGGGTGGGGGAAAATAATTGCTTATTACTATATGTAAGTTTATTGTGCTTTTCTTGTAATATTATATGTACAGTACATAAATTATTTGTATGCACAATTGTAGTTGGGAAAATTTAATAAAGATTATTTAAAAAAACAGTAGGCAATGATTTTTCTTTATAGAATACCAGTACAAATGTCTGAAAATACCCTTACATTTGAGGTATGAGCTCTTACATAGCAGCATAGTAGATGATGGCAGATAAAGACCTGAATGGTCCATCCAGTCTACCCAACAGTCACATTCGTTATCATTCAACATCAAACCAACGATGAATGTAGTACAAAATGCATATACTATACTTGACCCTGAACTTTCTTTGTCATTTTTAGGACACAGGCCACAGAAGTCCCCACAACACTGTCTTTACATTCCAACTATTAGAGCTACTTTTGAAACCCGTCTCCCGCCCATCTTGATCTATCTTGCCATATACGAGGGTGATTTGAAAAGATTGGTAACTGGTTGGAATAGGGGCAGAATGGGGGAGGGTGGGCCATGTGTCCAGGTTTTTAAGGCTCAAAATAGGGTAACCCTACCTGCAATCAGCTGATCTAGCAGCAAAGTTTAAGTCATATGAGAAATATGAAATAGTAAATAAAGGGCAACAAATAATCCAAGTTTATTAAAAAATTTTATAAACCACCTAATCAGGCTTCTAGGCGGTGTACATTAATAAAAGAGCATTATATAAAGAACATAAAATAAGACTAAATTATTAAAATCAGATATTACATAAAATACATATAGACAGCCTAAATTAATAAAAACACCTTACTGGGATAGTTAGTTTGGCAGACAGACAGACTAAAGCAGTGGTCTCAAACTTGTGGCCCAGGGGCCACATGCGGCCCGCCAGGTACTATTTTGAGGCCCTCAGAATGTTTATCATAATCACAAAAGTAAAATAAAAGTTTCTTGACCATATGTCTCTTTAGCTATAAATTACAATATTATTATTATTAAGACTTAGCCAAAAGGAAAGATTTATAAACTATAAAGAGTTTTACCTCATGCAAAATTGTCATTTCTTTAATAACTATTTTTTCTGAGGCCCTCTAAGTACCTACAAATCCAAAATGTGGCCCTGCAAAGGGTTTGAGTTTGAGACCACTGGACTAAGGCAAACTGGAATGAATGGGAAAAGGGGAGGAAATACAATCTTGAACGGAAAGTAGCAGTCCTCTATTTAAGTGGTGTGGCTTTTGCATTCAAGGGATGAATATTGATTTAAGTGGCTATATGTTAACCAGCTCATAATAAAAAAATTTTGGATATTCAATGTTATAATCCAGAATAGAATATTTGGGAATAATGCTGGTGGCAGTCAGCAAAATGTTCACCATTGCCAGTGAATATCAAGAGGACAGTATCCTCCCTATGTTATTTTGTGCTACATCAGATATATATACAGGCAGCCTTTCCTGATGCGAAGGCTTCATAAAAGCTTCTGATGTAGTAAGAGGATAAAGAATAATGTTAGATCTACGGTCAAGCACATTTGGATATACTGAGGCAAAGAGACCTATGCAGTGGTGGAGCAAGGGAGGTTGGCGATGTGCCCCCAGACACTCTTCCCTATCTCTTGTGTACCTGTTTAAATGTTTGCTGGTGCAAGCAGCCTCTTCTACCTGTTGCTCACACTGGCCTCGGCTCCCTTCTGACATCACGTCCTGGCCCTGCGACCAGGAAGTGACATCAGAAGTAGAGAATGACACGGGAGCAAATTTTTCCCCGTCCCTGCAGGAACTCAATTTCCCCCCGTTCCATCCTTTTGAGTTATGTTGCTGTCCCTGTCCCATTCCTGTAAGCTCTGTCTTAATCACACAGGCCTCGAACACTTATGATTTTAAAGTGTTTGGGGCTTGTGCAGATGAGGACAGAGCTTGCTGGAATGGAACAGGGACAGAAAAAGAACTGGCCGGGTGGAAAGGGAAAATGAGTTCCCGCTGGGACGGGGGAAAAATTTGTCCCCGTGTCATTCTCTAATCAGAAGAGAGTCAAGGCTGGCACGAGCAACAAGTGGAAGATGCTGCTTTCACCGGCGAACATTTAAAGAGGTACACGGTGAGGGCAGACAGGAGGAGGAGTGCTGGCGCCCCCTGCGAAGATGGCACCCAGGGTGTTCTTCTCCCTGCCCCTACCCTTAATATACCAGTGGACCTAAGGTGGCTTCATAAGTTGATGTGTATGTGCTCTGCTGACTGCTGTTATTCTAACTACTAAACTATGCATTCTTCTGAAATGATTTACTGACAGCCAATACATTGACCGCACCCGATCATCAGGCTCATAAACCAACAGCAACAGCGCTGCTGATTAGCCCATGAAGCTAAAGTTTCTTCACTCTTTTGAGCCTAAATTAGTTTGAACGCCATCTGATGTCTCATAGGTGCTGTGTTCTTTTCAAGGAAGTTCACTCTTAGAACATAGACAAGTCCTGCTTTCATTTGATCTCTAACTGACCCCATAAATGATGATACCCCCCCCCCCCCTTCTAAAAGAAATTATTAAAAAGAAAGAAAAAAAACCAGGAAAAGCAGTATTGTAAAGGCAAGAAATTGTATGGTCACGAATTTGGGCTTGGAGGATGAGATGTACGGCATCGGCATCTATGAGGCAAACTTGGTTTTTCTTCTTACATAGAGCAGTTTAGACCCCGGTTCGTTTACAGAAATTAGATAGCTCTAAGTCTAATAGATGCTGGCATTGTCATCTCGAAGCTGGGACATTAGATCATTTACTATTCTATTCTCCATTGATACTTAGATTTTGGAAATCCATTTGGGGGTCAAATGAATGATCTATTGGAAAATCCAGTGGCATTATCATATAACACTGTGTTATTTAGTACTTCCATGAGAGCTGAGTCAAATCTTTTCTAATAATAATAATAAACTTTTGCTCATCATGACAGGGGTTGCCATACAATAAATTATGAAAAACTGGAAAAATTGGGATTGACTGAATTATAATTTTTGGTGGAATTCGTTATGCCAAATTTTTAACATGGAGCGGGCAATAGCAATACAGCAGGGGCATTTTAAGAAATTTAGGGATGTTTGAGAGCCATTAACAAAATACTGCACTGAATAAATATTTTTTTTTTTTTTCTTTTTGTTCATACACATCCAGGATGGGGAGGGGGGATGGAAATATTTTATGATTTCTTATGCTTATGAACAATTGTTGGGTATAAGGGAGGGGGGATATTTGATGTGAGTTAGAATTTGATGGTATATTAAGTGATGTTAAAGTATAAAATGACTGTATCTTATGTTACACTTACTGAAAGTTTTAAAAATGATAAAGATTATAAAAAAAGAAATTGTAGGAATACAGAACAATCCAACTGATATTCAGCCAGTGATGGTCAAGTGTTTTTTAAAATGCTGTCACCCACTAGATTAGTCCTCATCATTCAATACCAGGCCATGTCCAGGCACCGGCACTGAATGTTAGGCTCTGGTGGCTATTCCTATGAAATTTAGATCCCAAGTGGGCCCCAATCTCTCCTGTCCACTTAAATTACTTTGACTATCAGCCAAAATATATAATTTTTGCTAACCTGCTCTGAACAGTTCGGACCAAGACTACAGGCACACATTTAGAGCTAGATACTAACTTTTTCTTATGAGGTATCCCAAAAACTCCAAGCTACAGGGGACTGTCTTGTTTGACAAAAGACTTCTGTTAAAGATATTTGGAAAGCTCCCACCCAGTTTAGAGTAACGTTCCAGACACACTGAAGGTCAAAATTCAGTGGGGACATATTACTTCAGGAAAGGAAGGTGATCAGAAAACATAAGTTAAAATCCTCCACCTCTTGGCTTTCATTCCTCCCCTTCCCCCTTCTAACACACACACAAATAATCAACTGAAAATTTTTTGTTTCTATTCTACAGCAAAGCATTGGACAAATAGTACATGGCATGTAATTCTGTTTTGTACTGCAGACATTCATGAAAATGTCCCATTTTGAAAGCAAAAAACAAATTAATGTATCCAAATCAAAATAATGAGGTCCCAGATGTGAAAGAAACAAGTTGGGAATATGCAGGCTGGCCTACAGCGCAAATAATGAGAGTTTCCAGGTTCAAAATTGTGCATGTACTTCCCTTAGGTTGTTAATAAAGTTATTGAAAAGGCCCAATCCTGCTACCAATGCCTTGCATGACCCCCCTGATTACAGAATGACATGGGGACAAATCTTTCCCTGTCCCCGCAGGAACTCAATTTCCCCGTCCAGTCCCTGTGAGTTTTGTTGCTGTCCCTGCCCCCATTCCTGTAAGCTCTACCTTAACCACGCAAGCCTCGAACACTTTATGTTTTTAAAGTGTTTGAGGCTTGTGCATATAAGGACAGAGCTTGCAAGAATGGGCAGGGACAGGAAAATAACTTGCCAGGGCGGGACAGGAAAATGAGTTCCCGCAGGGATGGGAAAAAATTGTCCCCGTGTCATTCTCTACCCCTGATCACCAGTGTGATCTTCAACAGTCCCTTGTTGCTTGAAGATCTCACTATACAACTAATTCTGTCACTCAGTTTTAAACTTTCTGGCCTACTCCCAATACTCTCCAGACAGGTTTACCAGTCTTCTATGCAGAACAGTGTTAAGGAAACCTTGCTGAAATTCTGATTGCAACATGCCCTGCAGTTCTAGCTAACACTTTGGGGCTCATTTTCAAAAGAGGAAAATGTCCGAAAAGCAGCATGAAGGGGCAGATAAATGGTTTTCTCCCCAAACCCTTCCAATTTGGTATTTCGAAACCTATTTTCTAGACAGATTTCTATGCTGTTCATCTGCAGTACGTCTTAAAAGGGGGCGTGGTGTGGGCTGGACTAGGGCGGGCTTATGACTTGGAGGTGTTTCTGCCAGAATCAAACATTTAAAAATACTGTATGTCCAAGGTACAATTTGGAAGTTTGGTGCTAGACCTGTTTTAATAACCAATAAGTGCCCACACTTACCAGATGACCATGTGTGGTATACTAGCCTGGTTTGACTGGCTAGCCTAGCTTGCCCAGAGAGGTCAGCACAAATACAGCCAAGACAAAATTGCATATAAAGATAATTTTTATTTGTTATCGTTTGCCTCACACAAAGTAGAATGAATTTGGCTTACCTCATCCAAACTGCTGCAGGCATCAGTCTGTTTTCCCAAGACCTTCCTCCACTTATGTCTAGGAAAAACTTAACAGTTCCTCTCTAGAATGAACCCAGCCTAGGTAGAAATACCTCTCCTGTGAGTCCCGCCCCTGTGCCTCAACACTGAGCTCCATAGCCCAGTGCATGCTGGGATCTCTGTTGCCCAGAGATATAATATTTGTATGGGGGAGAGAAACCCATTAATCTGTTACCTCATGTAAAGATGATCTCCTCATAATCCTCTATTGGTCATTGAGCCCCTCTCACCCCTATATGATAGTTTCAGGTGGTATAGGCAGTCCTATTTGAGTAGCAAGCAAGTCTCTACCTGATCTGCTCTTTACCTCACTAGTCATGACCACTGATCTCCTTTTGTGACACTCCTACTTTAATTCTTTTGTAATCTGCCTTGAACCGCAAGGTAATGGCAGAATAGAAATCTCTAATATAATGTCTCTGGAGTAGCCTGGTGGTCAGTGCAGTGGACACCAGAGAAAGAGACCCAGGCCCACATCCTAATCTAGCTACTAAACTTGTGGTGGAAAGTATGAGCCCTCCAAAACCCACTATATAGATATAGATAGAGAGAGAGAGAGAACACCTTATTTATTTATTTTTCTATACCGTTCTCCCAGGGAGCTCAGAACGGTTTACATGAATTTATTCAGATACTCAAGCATTTTTCCCTGTCTGTCCCAGTGGGCTCACAATCTATCTAAATGTACCTGGGGCAATGGGGGGATTAAGTGACTTGCCCAGGGTCACAAGGAGTAGTGTGGGTTTGAACCCACAACCCCAGGGTGCTGAGGCTGTAGCTTTAACCACTGCGCCACACTCGCCCTCTGCAGACATAACGGCTATTGTTATGGTGTACAGTTGGCTTCAGTAGGTTTTGGGTGGGTTTTGGAGGGCTCATCATACACTATAAGGGGGTTATGGTGAAATGTGAATCTGGGACTTTTTAAGTGAGATTCACTGCAGTGCCGCCTAAGGTGCCCCACTTCTCTGCTGGGTTGTCTGTGTGACAAGCCTACTAGAAACACTGGCCCCTCCTACATCCCAATGGCTTGTTCTTTGTGTTTTTCATTTGGACATTTTTTTTGATGGGGGGTCCAAAAATGGTCAAAAAAAGATAGAGGCACTAAGGGCAAACATCTAGAAATGGTCATTTTTTGGGGGGGGAAAAAAGATAGACATTTTGCTGTTTTGAAAATGGCTACTTTCTCTACTCGATTTTTGGACGCACTTCTGAAAACATCTAAACTTAGATTTAGATGTCTTATTGAAAATGCCCCTCTATGTCACTTCATTAACGGATCCATTTACTAAGCTGCCTTCATTGCTAACAAGCACCTAGCGCAGCTTAAAATGGCATATCACGGATTGTGCTCAGGCGTCCTGCAGTAACTGCCAAATGTGCACACACTCATTTTTCTTGTTTGAGGGGCATTGTGGAGGTAAAGTGTTCCTGCGTTAATAAGTTAGCACATCTACACTTCATGTATTAAATGGTTAGTGCAAGAATACCGTGTGAGCCCTTGTCACTAGAGAAAGACACAGTGACAAAATTCATCACTGTCCCCGTCCCCGCGGATAACCGCGGGAAATAATCCCATGTCATTTTTTAAGTGTCTATTTCAACCTCAGGTTGTTCTACTCCAGCATTCTTCAAAGCAAAGCTTGAGGGTCATTGGTTGTGGCCATTCATACTCCAATTCTTCCCTCTCTCCTTAAAGAATAACATGAAGATGATTTCCCGCGATAATCCGTGGGGACAGGAACAGTGAATTTTGTCACCGTATCATTCTCTACTTGTCACCTACAAAATGGATGGCAGTAAGTGCTCTTTTATGGTTTTTTGTTTTTTTTTAAATGACCATGCTCTAATGACAATATTAATACAAAAATAGAAAATCTGCCTCTTTACAACTGCATGAAAAATGGCCTTAGCATGTGGGAAAACCCCCACTTAAGGGCATGGTAAGGTCACTTTTTATTGCAGCTTAGTTAAAAGGATTGCTAGAGAACTTTGGGCCCCTTTTATCAAGCTGCGCTAGAGGTTTTTGGTGTGGGCTGGCACGGTTAATCAGGTCTTGAATTTGTGTAACTGTTCACTTATATTTTATAAACATTCGTATGTCCAACCTTACCTCTGTTGGAAAACAGTTGCACGAATCCTTCATCACGTCAGTGAAGAAGTATTTCCTTATATTTCCTCTGGGCTTCCACTACCTCAAATTTTATGTCATAATCCCTTATCCTTGGGTTGCTCATTCTATGGAAAATGTCACCTTCGTGAACTTTATAGAAAGACAGGATTTAGCAGGGGTATCTTGAATTAGTGCCTGAATATGGCCTGGATCAAACAGAAGTGAACTAGGCTGTTTTATATCTTATGTTAGACTAATACCTTAAAGATCTGAAAACCGATATAGCAATAATTAGATATTTCTTGAAGCATACAGTATCAACTTCTTCAATGCAGTTTAAATACACTTCTGGCTTATACGACTGAACTATGCAAACCACAAATGTTTTTTAAGCTGTCTGTTGTCTGAGAAATTACCACATCTGAGGAAGGACCCTTTGTATTACTGCTAAGATTTATACAACAGAGACTGTGCACGGGTCCAATAAAAGCAATCAGAAAAGATAATTTGTTTTCCTAAATTGAAGAAGCAAGTGAATGCTGTCTACAGCTCAAGAATTTGTGGTTAAATAAATAATGAGCTCGCTTGATGAAAGAGTAAGGGCTCTTCTTTCAGAAAAGAGGATTTACAGAGTTTATTCATGAGAACTCTTTGACGATTTCTCTCCAGTTTAACCATTTGTACCTAGCGTTAAAGGTAGTATGCCGCTAGAGTGTCTGAGTCAGGAAGAGAAGGACCACTGCTCCAGAGTGCATTTGAAGAGCCTTTTGCAAGTCGCCATTCTATAAAGTTGTACATGTAAATTTTTGCACTTAGATCCAAAAAAGGGGTGTTGGCTTGTGAAAGGCATGGACGGGTCAGGGACATTTCTAGGTTTTGTGCAGTGTTATAGAATGTGGGGTATCAGCACCTAATTCAAAAAAGCGTGGGATAAAAATAGAGGCTCTCTAATTAGAACATGAAAGATGTAAATTAAAGAATTAAGGCTGGTATTGGACAGACCTGCACGGTATGGGGTTCATAATTTAAAAAAAAAAACAACGTCTAAAAATTGTCCTAAATGGCTACTTGGACGATCAAAAAGCCTGATCGTCCAAGTACCCATAACCAAAGCTGGTTTTAGACGTATCTAAAACCAGCTTAGGCCTTTCCCCTGCCACTAAACGCACAGAGAGAAAAGAGGCGTGTTTACAGGAGGGGAAAGGGCGGGTGGTGGGCGGAAGGTGGGCCAACCTACACCTAGGTGTGCAGTATGTATAACCAAAACCTTGGGCAGGTTGCCTAGTCGGCACTTATACGTTTTGACTTAGACGAAGTCAAAACAGGTCTAAGTGCCAAAAAAGGGGCCGCTGAGCTGATGGTGGCTACTGCAATCAACTCAGCGGCCCCAGCAACCTGCCTACCCCCTACAGCAATGATTGCGGCAGGAAAGATGCCTCATCTCCCCTACTGCGATGCCATCACTCCTCTACCCGAACTGCCGCGACCCGCGGCAGAAGAGATATCCTATTTCTCCTGCCGCGGGTCACGGCAGTTCGGGTAGAGGAGTGATGGCATCGCAGTAGGGGAGATGAGGCATCTCTCCTGCCGCGATACATCACCCCCCCCCCCCACACACACAACATCGGGGAAAGAGGGAGCCCAAGCCCTCTTGCCCCGCCGACTCCCCGACAGCATCGGGGCAAGAGGGAACCCAAGCCCTCTTGCCCCGCGGCACCTGCGGCATCCCCCGTTTACGATCAGGCCAGGAGGGAGCCCAAGCCCTCCTGACCTCTCGCCCCCTATCCCCCAACCCCTACACAATCGGGCAGGAGGAAGCCCAACCCCTCCTGCCCTCGACACAACCCCCCCCAACGACCACCCCCTGAACCCCAGAACGACCCCCCCGCCGACCCGCAACCCCCCGCTGACCCCACGACCCCCTCCACCCACAATCCCATCCCCCATATGTGTAAAATGTTGGCCGGACAGACGGGTGCCAAACCCATCCATCTGGCAGGCCAGCCGGCTGGAGAATGGGGCCGTATTGGCCCATGCATCTGAAACCCCACCCATAGGTGGGGCCTAAGGCGCCTGGGCCAACCAGAATAGGCTCCTCCTTCGCCTAAAAGCCCTTGTGTTGGACGTTTGGGGATTAGGCATTTTTTTGGTTCATTATGGGGTATAAGTGTAGACGTCGTGGTGGTCTGGGCATTTAAACAGCTGAATGTAGAGGCAGGCCATTATCAAAACAAACCTCCTTTTGGACGTTTTTTTTTGGTTATGGACATTTTCACTGCTTCTGCTTTCAACGTTTAAGGCCTTAGGCCAAAAGGGTTTTTTTTTTATTATGCCCCTCCACGTGTTACATATATGGTGATTCAGTGTAGGATGGGCTGGGGTGGGCATTAATTGAACTCCACTAATATGGAACAGGAGGATGTTACTGGCCAGACTTTACAGCAGATGTCCTAGAAACAACAGGATGGTTGGATAGGCTGGAGTGAGCTTGGACGACAACTTCAGCATTTAGAACCTAGGACAATACTAGACTTTACAGTCTACGGCCCAGAAATATCAAAGAAGAGACAAGTTAATCTAATCATGTATTTTTTAATAAGTATGACTTATGGGCAGACTGGATGGACCGTTCGGGTCTTTATCTGCCGTCATTTACTATGTTATATGTAATTTAGGCATGGGGATGGGAATGTAATTTAAGCATGGGCATATACCATGGTTCATTTGGTGTAAATCCTCGTACTCAAAACTGGACATGGATCCTGGTGCCAAGTGTGATGCTATAAATGGTGCACAACTTTGAACACCATTTCTAGAATAGCAATGAAAGCACACTTTTTTTGGGAGCCCAAAATATGGGTGCCATTACCTAATCATCTTTAGCCTGGATGCACTTTACTAACCTCTAATATTGGTTGCTGCGCCCCCCCCCCCCCCCCCCCCTTCCCCGCACCTCTAGTTGAAGTTGTTGCTCGTGGAAGTTAACCATGTGCTCATCACAACCCTGTCAGCTCTCCCTCTGATGTCACTTCCTATGAGGGACTAGAGGCGAGGCTGGGATTGCAGGAAAGACAAACAATCAAAAGCCCCGATGCCAATTAGGACCTAAAATATAAAAATGAGGCACATTGGCCCTGATTTTATAAAAGGTGCCTAAATTGATGGTGTCTAGCCAATGCGGAATTTAAAATATTTTAATTGGCATGATAATTGAAAACACCATTAAAAGACAATTTAAAAATGATTAATTTAAGTTCTGTGTGGAAATCATTGTGGTGCCTACAGAAAAATGTAGACATAGAAAGCATTAGGTGCCAATAGGCATCTACATTAGGTGCCAGTATTTTAGGCTAGAAAATCCCTGGCCTAATATACTGGCGTCTAAGTTATAGACGTCTACTGGTGCCTAACTCAATTTAGGCACTGGTAGACGTGATTCTACAAATGGTGCTTAAATTTGATTGACATGCGGTAGGCACTGTTTCTCTAGGCGCCTACCGATTTAGGTGTTATATATAGAGAGATAGAGAGAAGATTATCCGTCTGGAAATCTGGACCCCTAGACCCGCCCCAGGCCCGCCCAGTGCCACCCATCCCTGCCCCCATCACGCCCTCGATCTTGCCCCCATGCATGCCCCAGCCCTGACTCCAATCCCTCCTCCCACTGCCTGCTCTCATCGGGCAAGACATCCACGCATGCACGGATGCGACGCAATGATGTCACCTGCACGCATGTGTGATGTCATTGCGTTATATCCATGCATGCACGGATTCCTTCCTGCCCAAAGAAAAGCTTTTCAAACCCGGACAAAGTGCCGGGTTTTGAAAAGCCATCTGGACCCCCGGACATGTCCTCAAAAGGAGGAAATGTTGGGGAAAATCCTGACGTCTGGTAGCCCTACATATATAGAATGAGGCCCATTGTGCCTCATGCACAAGCACAGTAGGGTTGATATTCAAAATGGCCGATCTTGTTAGCAGGTCCTGCTAACTGGATAAACTTGGTGAACTCAATATTTAGCAGTATCTGGATAATATCGATGAATATCTCCTCTGACTGCGGTGGTACTAGTGTTGGGTGGTCCATGAGCAGAGGTGGGAATGAGCTGGCTCTTATCTGGATAACAGCAATTTTCAGAGGTGAGATTTGGATAAGTATCTAGATGGCAGCATCTGCTGTTTTGATAAGGGCTGCCAGCCACATCTATCCAGCAATTTTCAGTGGTACAATCCAGATAGTGCTGGAGCAGTCCATAATGATTTCAGCAGCACCATTCGGATAGCGCCACTGAAAATTGCTGGATAGATGTGGCTGGCAGCACTTATCCAAATAGCAGATGATACCATCTAGATAAGTGCTGTAAATTATTAGGCCCTAAATATTTTAAAAATCAATATGTATGTAAATGTGCCTTAGACAATGGATTCACAAACCTATGTCAATGGTGTTTCAACAACTGTGTGCCTGCCTCACTACAAGCTGAATGAAGAGATTCATTTCACCAGATGCTGCAGGGCTCAAAATCTCTCCCTGAGTGGACTGCCTCTTGTAATAGAAATAGAAAAAATGAAGGCAGATAAAGACCATATGGCCTATCCAAGTCTACCCAACCATGCCACCTACTATCGCTTCCTCTTCCTTAGAGATCCTATGTACTAGTTCCAAGTTTTCTTTAATTTGGATACAGTTTTCGTCTCCACTCCCTTCCATCAGGAGACCATGTCATGATTTCACAAACATTTCTATAAAAAAAGTCTTTCCTCAGGTTACTCCTAAGTCTGGTCTCGTTCACCTTCATCTTATGCCCCTTTATTCCAGAGTTTCCTTTCCATTGAAAGAGACTTGCTCCCGTGCATTTATGCCATGGAGGTATTTAAACATCTCAATCATATTTCCCCTCTCCTCTTGTCACCTATTTTGTTTGGCATCTTATCTCCATCAGCCCTGTTTTAAACCTTTATGAGTTAATCGTTTCTCTTTCCTGTGCTTAAATGCAGATGGCAACGATAAGAAAGGGAACACAGGCAAGGCAGCCAAAAATAATAATTCATTAACAAAATGCCTAGGTACCCTGACCAATATGGAGGTGAGCCAAGAACTTCTACTTGAGCCATCAAAAATGAAAGATGTATGAACAAGGGACTCAAAAATCACACGTAGGCATGGATTTTATAGTGCTTCTCATTGTTGTCTTTAACAGAGGAAAAGAGAAGCATCACTAATGTAACGCTTGGTGGGAACAGATTTCAAATATTCACAGGTAAATGAAAAATCTGCAGGGGCTTCTACCTTCAGACTTTGCGTCAGGTCCCAAGGGGAAAAAGCATCCACAGTAGTCCCACTGCTTTTTTTCTGCGGTTGACACAAACCAAAAGGTGAAGATCAATCACATGACCAAATGCCGGCGGAAAGGAATGGAGGAATTTCTGCCTAGTGAAGATTAACAAATTTTTAAAATAATATTAACAAATAAATAATTAAAAGTCCTACGTACAGCCCAGCGGGATAACAGCCACACACAGCTAATCTAGCAATGTTCCAATTACTTTGAGCCTGTTGTTTCATCAGTCTGCTTCAGGGACATGTTAACAGTTCACATATACTGGAATGTGGCTGTAATATTGTCTTTATCAATAGAGGACCAATGAATCAAAACACTCCAACTGAGCCACAAAACGATGGATTTTTGCATGCAGGATCTTCATTGCTTTGAAGCAGTGCATCATTTTTTGGCTTGATTATTTTGAATGAGCAGTAGATGCCAATTTGTCCTAATATATAGTAAGTTTAAGTAATCTAGATGGGAGCTTTCACATTACATATTTCTTTTTCTTTTTTTCTTTCAAGTATTTATACACTGCCTATCAAGGTTAACTAACCCCCTCTTCTACTAAACTGCGCTAGCAATTTGTAGCGCAGAGGGACGCGCTGAATGGATGTCCGGCCCAACCCTCATAGGAACTCTATGAGCATCGGGAGCAGCGCGGGCCATTCAGCGGGCTCATTGCGCTAAAAAACTGCTACCATAGTTTAATAGAAGAGGCCTTAAGTGGTTTATAATCAGATACTCAAGCATTTTCCCTATCTGTTCCGGTGGGCAATGGAGGATTGAGTGACTTGGGGTTTGAACCCATAACCTCAGGGTCCTAAGACTGTAGCTGTAACCACTAGGCCACTCATTCCTCCTTTCAGCAGAAGTATATCTTTTTATACATTTTAATCATTGATAAGATTGTGCGATGGAGTAACCTTTTAGATATGAAGTTGGTCATTTGGAAGATTTTAGATTTCATAGGGTCTAAAATGTTTAGCCATTGAGATACGTATTCATTTTTTTTTTTTAATTTAAAATTTTTCTATACCGCGTAAGAACCAAACATGATAATTATGACAAGCTAAAATCTTAAATTCAACAGGGGAGAACTATCTTTTCTTTTCCAAAGAACTGTTAAGTCATACGAATGCAGTGACAAACAATTGGGTTTTTAGCTGTTTCTTGAATTGAAACCGATCAATACATTTGTTTGCGTTTTTTTCATTTACAACCCCTGAAGCAGCCTGTGAGAGAAGCATGTCCATGCTGGGTTTTAACACTGGATGCTATTACAGATTTTATTAAAATACCCTGGTGCTTCTCACTGTTATGTTTCTGGACCACATGTACTATATGTATTGGGATCTACTAATCAAACATCATCACGGTGTCAGCATGTTCAAGCAAATATCACTCACCAGCAACTAATTATTTCAAGTCTTTGAAAGTTTGGAATGAAAGGTTCATTCGATGACATGTTTTCTGTTTCTGGGTGGGAGGGTGGTCAGTGGAGTAAGAGCTGTGCGTGTTTGTCAACATTTCTAGCCTGCCTCAAACTGCTCAGCTTATCGTGACAGGCTTAGATTTATCACATCAAACCCCCCCAAAAAAAAAATTCCTTATAGGAGTAAAAAACTAAATCACACTCTAAACTCCTATCTTTCTAAAAAATATATATATATAATGGGCACTGAATAAAATAAAAAGTAATGGAAATATTTAATAAAAGAGAGAAGCTTCGGTAACTTTGGCTGTTTATACTGCTCAAAATAGCTGCATGCGGGAGAAATCCCCCCGTCGCTAATGCTCCGGTTACATCACAAGTACTCTCTCTTGTTAATCTAACACCAGCTTACTACTCTTAAAGTGTTCAAATTTATCTGCTCTCTCAGTGTCTGTCCATAAAAAGTTCTGTTTTATATTGCGCCCATTTGAAACATAACTGTTAAAGACTTTAATTTCAATTTGAAAATGCACAGTGCTTGTGTTATGCGTCTAGTGATTTCAAAACTTATCTGGCAGCTAGTGTCCAATGAGGACTCATTGGAATAATAGGCATCTCAGAGACCTGGCATAAGGAAGACAATCATTGGGACAGTGTTAACAGGAAATAAATGATATTGCAATGATAAGAGTGGATCGAATTGGAGGAGGGAGGAGTTAAAGGGAATTGAGTCAAACCACATTTATAGAATTCAGGGGTTAATGTAAGAAATCTGAAAAGATCTTTTCAAAGAATATTTCATAAAGGGAACATAGGCATAAAGGGCCAGATTCTGTAAACGGCGCCAAATCTGGCAGCCGTCTACAAAAACGGTGTCAACCGCATGTCTATCACGCTTAGTTGCCATTTAAAGAATCTCAGCTAACAATGCCCGTCATAAAACTTAGGCATCTGCAATGGAGGCCACAGTTTTACTAGCCTACATTGTAGATGCCTAAGTTCTTTCGAGAATCATGCCTAGCGGTGCCTAAGGCCAACTCTGCCCCTAACCACGCCTACTTTGACCTTAGGCACCATTTGGCAGTTTGCTGTAGATACACTTGCAACACCTACCTTGGTTTGTTGTTTTTTTAATGACTTTTTATTTGGCTATTAATGGTGCTGTCAATTACTGTGCTGATTAAAGTCAATTATATCAATTAAGATAGTGGGTGGTGGAGCACCTACCGCTTCCTAACTTGCTGTTTACAGAATATGGCTCAAAGTGAATATACAGTGGTATGTGTGATCTTATATACATATACATATATAAGATCACACATACCACTGTATATACCACTGTATATACCACTGTATATTCACATGTGTGTGTATATATATATATATATATATATATACCACTGTATATATATATGTATATAAGATCACACATACCACTGTATATACCACTGTATATTCACATGTGTGTGTATATATATATATATATATATACCATATATATATATACCACTGTATATTCACATGTGTGTGTATATATATATATATATATATATATATATATACACACACATGTCAGTTGTGTAGAGAGGGGTGGTGATGCAGAGGGACCCCATAATCCTCCTTCCCCCCCCCCCCCCCAAGCAGTAGAAGCTCTCTTAAATTCATTCTCCTCCCCACTCACCCCATCCCATATCTCTTCTAGCTCTGCCAGCTGTCTGTCCTCAGATGTCACTTCCTGGTCCTGTGAACAGGAAGTGACATCAGAGGGAGTGCTAAGGCTAAGGCTGACAAGAACGGTGAGGGGGGAGATCCTGCTCTCTGCCTGTGACAACTAGAAAAAGACCAAGGGAGGGGAGAATGCATTTAAGAGACTTCCCCCCATACTAGAAGGGAGGAAAGATGCCCATCCCTTCACCCCTTACTACACCATTGGTACAAGTATAAATAGCTGCACAATTGTATAAAAGGCATTTTATGCCAGTAAGACCAGCTTTATGTTTGGAAAACTCATTATAAAATTTCCTTCTCAAATCTTTCAGCTTTATGTATTGGATACTCAATTTCCTTTTTAAGGAGAAGAGCCAAAGAGATTAGAACATTAGCTTACTAAAGACTGTGAGTGCAACTTACAGAAGTTCAGGATAGAGGAAAGTTTTATAGAGCAAACACACACTGCTGCCTTTAACCACAAAACAGAAAAATATTGGCCTCTTAGGAGTTATTAAAAAATTCTTCCAGTCATTGTTTTGTTAAGGTAATCTTCAGTGTGATTAGGGAATAATGCCATTATAGCATTGGGCACCAGTGGTTCTCAGCAGGGCAGGATTAACCAATAGGCCCAGTATGCATGAGTAGCACACACATATGACAAAATTACCTCAGGAAGCCTCAGCAAACCCTGTGAGACACCTTTTTTTTCTGGAGTTAGCACATATTAGCGCTTACTGCAGCTTTGTAAAAGGGATCCTTTGTGAAGTAATACAAAACTCTGCAAATAAATTCTAGATCTTGTGTAGTGAATCTCCTGTACCATAAAAGCACCAACTCTTAGGACAGAAACAGCAAGAAGCATACCTTTAAAAAGGCAGTACTTCAGATATAGAACATTAATACACCTCCTCCTGGAAAAGCCAAGCAAATCAGACTGCTATATATCCCCACATAGAAACTACATATATGATAGCAGAATCCCTCACACATGGACCACAGAAATCTCTCACCAATTACAGAATGAAGGGCCAAAAATTGGTTTTAAAATAATTACTCTGTAACTTCATTGAGTGAACCCTAGTCTTTGTAAATCTTGATGCAGTAAAAAAATGATCCACTTGTACCCATTCTACACCACTCAGGATTTTGTAGACTTCAATCATATCTCCCCTCAGCTGTCTTTTTTTCCTAAGCTGAAGAGCCCTAACCTCTCTAATCTTTCCTCATACAAGAGGTGTTCCATTTTCTTTATCATCTTGGTCATTCTTCTTCGAACTTTTTCCAGTGCCACTATATCTTTTTTGAGATAAGGAGACCAGAACTGAACGCAATACTCAAGGTGAGGTCACACCATTGAGCTGTATAGAGGCATTATAACATTCTTAGTCTTGTTAACCATCCCTTTTCTAATAATTCCTAGCATCCTGTTTGCCTTCTTGGCTGCCGCTGCACATTGGGCACAAGGCTTCAGCGTATTAGCTACGATGACACCCAGATCCTTTTCTTGAGCGCTGACCCCCAAGGTGGTCCCTAGCCTCCTTTAACTACGATTTGTATTATTCTTCCCAATGTGCATCACTTTGCATTTGGCCATATTAAATTTCAGCTGCCATTTGGACACCCAGTCTTCCAATTTTCTACAGTCTTCCTGCAGTTTTTCACAGTCCATATGCATTTTAACAACTTTGAAAAGTTTAGTGTCATCTGCAAATTTAATCATCTCGCTCATTGTAGTTCCAATTTCTAGACCATTTATAAATAAGTCAAATAGCACCGGTCCTAGTACAGACCCCTGCGGCACTCCACTGTTTACTCTCCTCAATTGACAAAAATGACCATTTACCCCTACCATCTGTTTTCTATCCGATAACCAGTTCTTAATCCACAATTATCCATGACACTTTAATTTTCTCAGGAGCCTCTCATGAGGAACTTTGTCAAAAGACTTCTGGAAATCTAGATACACTACATCAACCAGCTCACCTTTATCCACATGTTTATTCACACCTTCAAAGAAGTCAAGCAAATTGGTGAGGCAAGACCTCCCTAGGCTGAACCCATGCTGACTCTGTCTCATTAAATCATGTTTGACTACATGTTCCACAATTTTATTTTTTATAATTGTTTCCACTATTTTGCCTGGCACTGAGGTCAGGCTTACCGGTCTATAATTTCCCAAATCTCCCCTGGAACCCTTTCTAAAAATCGGCGAAAGATTGGCCACCCTCCAATCTTCAGGTACTACAGACGATTTTAACAGGTTACAGATCACTAACAACAGATCATCAATTTCATCTTTGATTTCTTTTAGTGCTCTGGGATATATACCATCCGGTCCAGGTGATTTATAACTCTTTAACTTGTCAATTTGGCTTAGTACGTCTTCCAGTTTCACAGAGATTTCTTTCAATTCCTCTGCCTCATCACCCTTGAAAACCATTTCTGGTTCAGGTAGATTTCTTACAACTTCTTCCATAAAGACCGAAGCAAAGAATTCATTCAATTTCTCCACTATTGATTTATCTTCTCTGAGCACACCTTTTACTCATGGATCATCCAAAGGTCTCACAGATTCCCCAAAGGTTTTCTGCTTTTGATGTACCTAAAAAAATTTACTATGAGTTTTTGCCTCTTTATCAGTGCTTTGCATATAACTTGCCAGTGCTTATATCTCTTCATCAGGATCCTTTTTCCATTCTTTAAAGCAGGGCTGCCCAAGTCCGGTCCTCGAGATCTACTGGCAGGCCAGGTTTTCAGGCTATCCACAATGAATATGCATGTGAGAGATTTGCCTGCACTGCCTTCTTGGTATGCAAATATCTCGCATGCATGTTCATTGTGGATATCCTGAAAACCTAGCCTGCCAGTAGATCACAAGGACTGGACTTGGGCAGCCTTCTTTATGTTCATTGTGGATATCCTGAAAACCTAGCCTGCCAGTAGATCACAAGGACTGGACATGGGCAGCCCTGCTTTAAAGGATGTTTTCTTGGATGTAATAGCCTCTTTCACTTCGCCTTTAAACTACGCCGGCTCTCATTTTCTGTTCTTGCAACCTTTGTTAATACTTGGAATACATTTTGCCTGGTTTACTCTTCTGGCCTTTGCCACGACCCTTTTAGCTTCTTTTTAACCATTTTCCTCATTTTATCGTAGTTGCCTTTGCGAAAATTAAATGCCGCTAAATTAGATTTCTTTAGCGATGTCACTCCAGTTATCAGCTCAGATTTGATCATGTCGTCTTATCATTCATGAGGATAATTGTATAAGAAATCCAAAACAAATAAAGGGAAAGCAACAGATCCCACAGTGGTAAATAAGTCAAGAAAAGTAGGTCCAGATAAATAGTCTTCTAAAAAATGGGAAAGAAGCCTAAAGAGGTCCAAACAACAATTTTATTAAATAGAAGAGCTCTCAATGGCCATCACAAACCTATGACTCAACACGATGCTGTGTTTCAGCACTTAGAAGCCTGCATCAGGAGTTGTAATCCTATGGTAAATGCACAGTCATGTAAATATTAAGTAAGAGCACACAACCTTGGAAACACCAAACAGTCACAAACTTTTGTGGGTGTGTTATCAACACCTCTGATGGAGGCTTCTAAGTGCCGAAACACGACCCTTGAGTGTCCCTTAGGGTTCCTTTTACTAAGCTGCAATAGCATTTTTAGCACGCACAGAATTGCCGCACGCGCTAAACCCATGCTACACGGCTAGAACTAACGCCAGCTCAATGCTGGTATTAGCATCTAGTGTGCGCAGCAATTCTGCATGCGCTGAGCGCATGCTAAAGCCGTTATCACAGCTTAGTAAAAGGAGCCCTTAGTCTTTGTAGTTTTTGATGGAAGGTATGGGGGACTTTGGCATTTGAAAGCTGGAATTCAAAGCAGTGGGCACTAGAAGATTAAGCAACTTGCCCAGGGTCACAAGGAGCAGCACCAGCATTTGATCTCACAACCTCTGGGTGCAGAGGCAGCAGCTCAACCAGTGAGACACAGCCCTTCTTTGTACCTGATCTATACCATTCAGGATTTTGTAGACTTCAATCATATTACATTACATTAGTGATTTCTATTCCGCCAATACCTTGCGGTTCAAGGCGGATTGCATAAAAGTTTTCAGAGATTACATAAAGGTTTACAGGAATAGCATAAGAGATGTTATAAGAGTTACATAAGAATTGCCAAAGAGTCGTCGAGATCCTAGCCTTAGCCCCTTTAGGTCTCTTTTTACAAAGCTGCAGTAGCGATGCTGCAGCAGTAAATGTGCCAAAGCCCATTCCATTCATATGGGCTTTGGTGCATTTATACCTGTTCCCTCTAAGCTGAGCGCATAAGCGATCGCTCACTATTTTCATTCGCGTCGCTCATAATTTTTCTCGTGTCGCTCACTAAAATACACAGTGGGAAACTGAGGACTGCATAGTAAGATCCCTGACGCACTTCCGACGCAGGTGGGGATCGTGAGAGGAGCCGCTGCCACGTCTTCAGTGGCATACCAAGGGGGGGGGAGATCCGCACCGGGTGCAGCCTTAGGGGGGGTGCACAGCCGGCCAGGTCTGGATCTGGCCGGCTGTACACCCCCCCTAAGGCTGCCGTCGGGCTGGGCGGAACTTCCTCTCCGACGGCAGAATTGACATCGGGGGAATGCTGGTTGGAAGCAGAGAGAGCTTGGGGCAGCCGCGGCGGTGGCTTTGGGGCCTGTTTCCTCCGATGGTGGCAGCAGTGGCTTTGTGGAGGGTAGGGAGGGAGGGAGGGAGAAAGAAAGAAAGAAAGAAAGAAAGAAAGAAAGAAAGAAAGAAAGAAAGAAAGAAAGAAAGAAAGAAAGAAAGAAAGAAAGAAAGAAAGAAAGAAAGAAAGAAAGAAAGAAAGGGGGCAGGCAGGGAGACAGAAGGGAAACAGAAAAAAAGAAAGGGGGCATCAAGAGAGAAAAAAGAAAGAAAGGGCAGGGAGAGAGGAAGAAAAAGTTAGGGGAGGGAATGAGGTCTGGAGGAGAGGAAGCATACAGGCTAAAAGAAGGGAAGAAAGATTGGATGCACAGTCAGAAGATGAAAGTGCAACCAGAGACTCATGAAATCATCAAACAAGGTAGGAAAAATGATTTTATTTTAAGTTTAGTGATCAAAATGTGTCTGAATTTATATATGCTGTCTATATTTTGCACTATGGCCCCCTTTTACTAAACCGCAATAGTGTTTTTTAGTACAGGGAGCCTATGAGCCTATGCGCTAAAAACTGCTATTGTGGTTTAATAAAAGGAAGGGGGTATATTTGTCTATTTTTGTATGGTTGTTACTGAGGTGACAATGCAGAGTCATCTGCCTTGACCTCTTTGAAAAAAACCCAGAATAGGAGTGATAATTAATATTTTCTCAGCGTATAGTGTGCTTTGTGTTTTTTAATTTTATTGTTGGTAGATCATTTTGACTTAGTCATTTTAAAGTAGCTCGCAAGCCCAAAAAGTTTGGGCACCCCTGAGCTAGAGCGTTGAAGTTGTGTATTTCTATTTTATCCCCCCTTTTACAAAACTGTGGAGCGTTTTTTAGTGCCAGCTGTGGTGGTAGCAGCTCTGATGCTCAGAATTCTATGAGCGTCAGAGCTGTTACCACCGTAGTTAAAATCCACACTACAGTTTTGTAAAAGGGGGAGGGGTTAGTTTGTGCTGACTTATTCCATACTAGGCGAAGGTGTTTTCTATGTTCTGTGTGTTGTTTTCTGTTAGGATTGACGGTGTAGGATTGATCTGTGCTGGTCTGGCTTGTTTAGTTTTACAATGGGTGTATTGATGTACTGCTCACTGCAATATGTAAGATGCTGCCTTTTCCTAGATACTCATGTGTGACGTGTGGCTTGTTACTAAAATTCATGTTTTTCGTACAGATGGGGGGGGTGCCAAAAAATGATGGGCCCCGGGTGTTACATATGCTAGGTACGCCACTGTATGTAAAGATACTAGAAAGCTGGCGAAGCAAAAACTTTAAGTAAATTGTTATTCTTCTAAGTTTTGAGTATTTAACCCTCCCACAGTCTCATGGGCACTCGTCCTCCGCGCATGCTCATAAATTTGTGGAGTATGTAACTTGTCGCTCATGCATATTTTTTTTTGCACACACCTCATCAATCCTTAGAGGGAACATTGCTGGAGCCCACTCTTGAGCACATGTAATTGTCTTCCCATCATTAAAGGTGCAATTTCTGCTCAAAGACTATGGGATAGATTCACAAAGCAAACCGATCGTGTACCGATTGGTGTGCAACCCCTTTGCGACCAGATTTCCCTCCTGCACTATTCACTAACCTCTCCTGTGATCCACTTCGAATCGTGCATGCAAATGAGGGGAAACGCATGCAAAGTAGGCAGGAACGCGATTCACCAAACTTATTTGGGACACCGATTGGGCTGGCTGATCAAGAATAGAAGCGACTGCTGTGGACCAGTCGCACACATCTCTGTCGACTCTCCTGCTCCATTGCCACCCTGCACTCTGCCCCGATCTTCCACTGCCGCCCTGCACTCTGCCCCCAGAGGTTTTTTCCCTGCCCTGCTTTCTCCCCCATGTCTGCTTGGAGCCCTGGATCTCTGCCACCTTCCCTGCAGTGCAAGCCCACAGGTTTATTGCGGGGCTGCACGCCGCAGTACAACCCCGCTTTACACCCTCGAGCTCACCCTGCAGGGAAGGTGGCAGAGAGCAGGAGAGTCTGGGCGACAAGAGCTGGAAGGGGAAAGCAGGAGAGTCAGCGCGCATGAAGTAAAGTTAAACAATTTTTAAAAAAGTTGCGGCTGGACGGGTCTACACGCCTGCGCACATCATCTACAGATGGTCTGCACATGCGTCAGGATTGCAGACCTGCGATCCTTGCCGGCAGATGGGGGCGCTCCTCCGATCACCCCCATCTGCATACTGAGGGTTGGACAAATCATCGGAACTGCCCGGATCGGGCAGGTTCGTGAATCTGGCTCTGTGTGAAGGGTGATTGGCAATAGTACACTGACCTGAGCAGCAACCACATGGAATATGGAATGAGCGAGACATGAAGAGGAAATGGGTGGAGGAGCTAACACATACTCAATGAAGTTTTATTTCCGCCCTGTGAATGGGAGTTGGTCCCAGCCCTCTAATTGTTTCGTGATGAGATCATAAAGCAACAATCGGGGTCAGGAGTGAACTTTTGTGATGGATAGGGCAACTTTGACCGATGCACATTCCCCCTGAGAGAAGCCTGGTTGTGGTATAACATGCAAAGGATAATATTCAATAGGTGTTATATTGTGTTGTGAGATTCCTCGTAACTTCATTTTGTGATCCCAAATCTTAACAAACATACTGTCTTCTCTTTAAAGTTCGAACACCACATTTTATAACTCATAACAATTGTTCTGAGGGCAGTTCGCTTCTGGAGGTCTGGGCTTCTTTTGGCAAATAGCAGATTTTTCCAACTATCTATTCCTCAGGCAATTTTCAAGCAATAATAAAGATAGCACTACAGGCAGAGTTTGTCTATACTCTCTGTTCTTTGGCTGCACTTCATATTTGGGACGAGTAATGGTGAATCAGTTCTTCCCTCCCCTCCCTCAACACACAGATGAATATGGATCTTTCATTTGCCTCCCCCAAGGGATCTTCTCTGTATAGATTTGCTGCTGCTCCTTTTCCTTGTATAGTTCTCATTCTTCCTTACAAGAGGAAAAATTGTTTGTTTGTTTGTTTGTTTTTTGGGGGGGGGCGGGTTTCTTTACTTTCTATTGAAAAACACACCAGCCTATCTTTGCATATCAAAAAAAGAGAAGAAACTCATGTATAGGGAAATGAGGCAATTAATGCATCCCATACATGAAGAGACATATTTTGCTAAGTTTAAAGAAGCATTAAAAACATTTTAATTTGCTTTTTTGTCTATATGGTTCATTTTTAAAACACAAACAAGAAATCCTGAAAACCCAACTGGATTCCGGCCCTCGAGGACCGGAGTTGCCCACCCCTATTCTAGGCTGTTCATCTCCAGTGCTTCTAAATTTCAAGGGGGCATGTTAGAGGCATGTTTATGACAGGAATATGATGGGCTTAGGACTTGGATGTTTCACAAAACATTCAGAGTTCAATTTTGTTATTTGGGGCTAGACCTGTTTTAGAAATTAATAAAGGCTAAAAAGGTGCCCAAATTGATCAGATGACCACTGGAAACACAAAGACATGACCCTCTCCAACCTCCAAAGATATGAACAAAACAGTACATTTCTGTCTCTATGACAGCAACAAATGTAATAAGAACATAAGAATAGCCTTACTGGTTCAGACCAATGGTCCATCTAGCGGCCTATTAGCCCATCCTCACAGTGGCCAATCCAGGTCACTAGTATGGCAAAAACCCAAATAGTAGCAGCATTCCATGCCACCGATCCAGGGCAAGCAATTTCTTCCCCCATGTCTATCTCAATAACTATGGACTTTTCCTCCAGAAACTTGTCCAAACCTTTCTTAAAACCAGCTACATTAACAGCTCTTACCACAATCTCTGACAACACATTCCATATCTTAATTATTTTCTGAGTAAAAAAATATTTCCTCCTACTAGTTTTAAAAGTATTTCCCTGTAACTTCATAGTGTGTCCCCCTAGTCTTTGTAATTTTTGATGGAGTAAAAAAATTGATCTGCTTGTACCTGTTCTTTTTTTTTTTTTTTTTTTTTTATTATCTTTATTAGCAATTGCAAAGGGAACATACAACCAGGAGTAAGAAAAGCGTAGAAAAATACAACAGCCAGAGAATACCACTCAGGATTTTGTAGACTTCAATCATATCTCCCCTCAGCCAACTCTTTGCCAAGCTGAAGAGCCCTAACCTTTTTAGTCTTAGAGAAGAGTAAGCAGGTGTCTCAAGTAGCCCGGTGGTCAGTAGAGTAGACTGCAGAGAAGGGTACCCAGGCCCATATCCCACCATACCAAGTCAGAACAGGAGATACTACCTTTCCAAGGTAGAGAGGAAAGAAAAAACAGCAAAGGCAAATTAAGGTACTCAATTTCTTTATTATGTCGATTAAGACACGTGTTTCGGCCAAAATGGCCTTCTTCAGGAGTCTGAGTCCTGTTATTATAAAGTTAAATAATGCCACCTACATATCTAGCCTTATTGCTATTGATCTTAAAACAAGTCAAAAAAGAAAAAAAAAGTTTGCGCTGTTTATCAGCTCAATATACCAGCCTTTGATATTACTCAAAACAAAAACTTTTGTTTTGAGTAATATCTGAGCTCATTGGGGAGAACGGGATAGAAAACAAATATTATTATAAAAATCCATTTAACTTTGAGACAATTTTTTTTCAATATCTTATAGCTGTTTTGGGGCATTATAATCAATCATATCCTATAGATCTACAGTATTTTGGATAGTGTCTACGCATAAATTAGTACATGTTTTGATAACACCGGCCAACCCCCCCAAAAAAATTTTCTTAGTGTCTTGGGATTTTTGACCTGTTCCTGAGGTTTTTTGGGATGCTGATTCAGAAAATTGCATTGGATAGACCACATCAGCTCTAGTTTCTTAGATAAAGTTCAATTTATTAATTATTTTTTTTACTTCTATTTAAAAAGATCTCTTCTGCAGAATCGGGATGTCATAATAAACTTTATTTTTTGAATAGGAAATTTATGTATTTAAATTACCCACTTTTTTGATGTTTATAATGACCTTTGTTTCACAACTATTGATCTACTTCCTTTCCTATAAAACTAGGCCTGATGAAACAATTTGTAAAGGCTTTGAATAAAGATGATTTGTGCATTGAATATATAGAGGGACATAATCAAAAGATATGTCTAAGTCTGATTCAAATGTATGGCACTAGACGCCCAAAGTTGGCAGTGGGAAAATTCTCGAAAAATACGTCTAAATTTTTTTTTTTAAATCGTCTATGTGGACTTCTAGGCTATTGTTTGTCCAGACTGCCAGGTCATCTATCTTTATGCCACATTCCCAACCAAAATTTTGTCCACATCCCAAACACCCAGAACAAGACCTTTTGGGCATGGGAGGGGCTAGCATTGTGACTGAATGACCACCCAAACATGGCAACAGAGCAGTGGGGTACCTTACAGGGCACTGCTATGAACTTCACAACAAGGGTGCCACATAAACATCTCACCAGAACTCACTTATAGGTTGTGGTGAGCCCCCCAAAACCCACTATACCCACCTGTCTACAACCCCAGTAGCCCTTATTGTTGCAGGTGCCACCTATATGGCAGTACAGTAGGGTTTTGAGGGGGCTTTGGTGGGTGCACATGTTCCACCCACATGTAGTGGTTAGAGTGGCTTATGGGCCTGGGTCCTCCTCTTTATGGTTCACTAACCCCCTCCCCCCAGGCTATTTAAGAGACATATAAAATCATGAAAGGCATAGAGAGGGTGGATAGGGACAGATTCTTCAGACTAGCGGGGACAACAAAAACAAGAGGTCACTCAGAAAAACTGAGAGGGGACAGATTCAAAACGAATGCAAGGAAGTTTTTCTTCACTCAGAGGGTGGTGGACACCTGGAACACGCTTCCAAAGGAGGTAATAGGACAGAGTACAATACTGGGTTTCAAAAAGGGACTGGATGACTTCCTGAAAGAGAAGGGGATTACAGGGTATAGATAGAAGGTTACACTACAGGACAAAAGCGAAAAGCATATGTGAGTTTTAGGGTAGGAGCACTATCAGGTCCTGGACCTGAGGGGCCGCCGCGTGAGCGGACTGCCGGGCACGATGGACCTCCGGTCTGACCCGACAGAGGCAAGTCTTATGTTCTTATGTTCTTATGTGTGCAGCTCTACTAGGCTTTCCTATACTAGGTACTGATGTTCTGGAGACAGGTATGTACGTTTTTATTCTGATCTTTGTGGGGGGGGGTGAAGGGGGTCAGTGAACACTGGGGGAGTGTGTGTGGGTCTTTACTTTGTCTCTGTAGAAATTATCTGGTCACTTTGGATACCTTTTTGGGCACTTATACCTTTTTTTACATCGTCTAACTCACAATGTATAAGTTCCATCCAGGAAGTCTAGTAAAACATTCAATTATCCCTGCAGGACAACTCATTTTTCTATCTCTAGTAGGCTCGCAATCTACATTTTTTTTGTACCTGGGACAATGGAGGGTTAAATGACTTGCCCAGGATTACAAGGAACTACGGTGGGACTTGAATCCAATTCTCCACGATTGCAGTCTGCTACACTAAACATTAGGCAATTCCTTTTATAACTGCCTACTACAGTACATCATCAAAAGGCTTCAATCCATACAAATTGCAGCTATCAGGATTGTTATGGGAGACGAGCACTTGGGAACTCTATGAGCATCGGAGCAGCATGGAGCATTCAACGTGCCAACCGGCGCTAAAAACCATTATCGCGATTTAGTAAAAGGGAGGGGGAGGGTTAGATAGGATCTTTTCTCTCCTAAAAGAAGCACACTGGCTACCCTGTTACTTTTGCATACAATTTAAAGTATTGGGTTTGTCCCATAAAGGTTGTTTTTTTTTTTCTGGTCAGCCTCAGAGAATTTTTATTTATTTAGATTTTTATCCCGTCCTCCCAGTAGCTCAGAATGTCTGTATGTCCAATCTTGTATGTCCAATTCATTCCATTGTGAATGTTTTCTTGGTTTACAAGAAAACATTCACAATGGAGTGAATTGGACATACAAGATTATACAGTAGATTTAAATACTTAGACATATGAGACTGTGCAGCGGTTTAAATATAGGGAGTATACAGCAAATTAAGTTTAAATATAAGTAGTTTAGTTTAGATACAAGTTATTTGAATATAGGTTGAGAGTAGACTATACAGAAATTTAGGCAGAAGATTAGAATGGAGAAAGAAGGGTAGAGGTGGGATTTAAGGGGGTTGGGTGTAGACTGAGGGTGACCTCTAGCTTCCCCCCCCCCCTTTCCCACTATTGCAGATCACCAAGGCAGTACTTCCCATCTCCGTTTTCTCTCTGAAGATGGGTCCATCCATCAGATCTCTCAGTGATTTGAAAAACTCTATGTGGCTCCCAGTCATCAAAAGTTTGGAGATCTTTGTTCTATTTGTCCCTGTTCTCAACATCCTAGTATGTCGACTCTACGGTGTCTGTATAGGGTCTATACAGTGCTGCATCTGTCTTGTAGTGCTACATAAAAGCTTGTAATAGCAGAATTTGATATGCATAAGTTGTTAGATCTTCATGGATACTGCCTCCATTGTATGCAAATCTATCTCATACATATTCATTATACACCAATCACCTGAGAATGGAGCTAATTATAATATATAAATAGCGTTATCTATATATACCATATACCCATTCAACACCCGCTTTTACTAAAACGCCAATAAATTAATTTTCAAACATTTGTTAATTTAATATATCCTTTTTTTTATAATATTAACACAATACAAATACATTGTATCAATCATCCAACATTTATCAATGAAACTCTCCTTTCCCTTTCAATCCCCTCAGAAAAAGTTCATTCATTCATTGTTCAAAAACCTTTTTGTGCAAAATTTGCCTTGTTGTTAAGCCACAGCAATTTAGATAGGATACCTTAAGCCTGTTTTTTCTTGTGTTTATTTTATCCAATCTGGTTCTCTGATACACCACGTGCCATCAGCAGGGACCCCTGAGGAAGGAGTGTTTCTTCAAAACACAGACCGTGTTGGGTCTGGTCCATTTGTACATCAGGACCAGTTTTTGATATTTTTATCAATGTTGTACTGTATATGTTTTTTAGATTTTTTTGTATAATAAATTCCTGCATCTTGTACATTGTCCTGCAGTTCTGTTTTGGTTGTGGATATATGGAATACATATTCATTAGAGATATCCTGAAAACCTGACCTGTTTGCAGCACTTGAGGCTTGAACTCTTGCATCCCTGATGTAGCCTTTCACCTTCTGATTTAGCTGGTCAGATTCCATTTGAAAGTTTCCTTCAGTCAACTGAGGCTGAGGTAAAAAACAACAAAAAAAACCCCAACAACTATTCAGTAAGACTGGACCAGAAGCTGTTCAGATGACTGATTAGAATTGGATACAAATATATCTAGAATGAAGAAGGATCTCCTACATGCCCAATTCTGAGCTGTGGAATGTTTGTTTCTTATTAAAATTTGCTATACTGCTTTTATTACACAAAATAGTCAAAGTGATTTGCAATAAAAGTAACAATAACATAATTAGTTCAAAATGAAACATAAAAAAATGACATAACAAAGGGATCATTTTATTAAAGCGTGCTGATTTAGGGCTCCTTTTACTAAGGTTCGCTAGCTAGTTTTTAGCGCACGCACAAAATTAGCATGCGCTAAACCGCACAGTACGCTTCTAGAATAACGCCAGCTCGATGCTGGCTGGCATTAAGGTCTAGCGCACGCTATTCTGCACGTTAAGACCCTAACACACCTTAGTAAAAGGAGCCCTTAATGCGCTCTAAAGATTAGTGCTTGCTAAATGCTAAGGCATCCATTATACTCTATGGGCGCCTTAGCATTTAGCACATGCTAAATCGTTTAGCGCAGTGTTTTTCAACCTTTTTACACCTATGGACCGGCAGAAATAAAAGAATTATTTTGTGGACTGGCATTGGTCCGTGGACTGGCGGTTGAAGAACATGGGGCTAAGTCGTAGGCCATACCCCGCCCATCTCTACCCAATCTCCACCCCAGACCCCACCCCTATAATAGTACTAATTGCACCTTGCACGTCCCGTGCCTCATCTGGAAGCCTTCCCTCTGACATTGCATGGCTTCTGGTTCAGGCGCAGAATGCCCGTAGGAGCCACTGTCCGTGGCTTTGTGCACTGAATCAGTTAGGAAGATAACGCCGCATCGATCGCACCGTGGACCGGTGGTCGAAGAACACTGTTTTTGGGCCTGATGCACGTGCTGGCCCGTGGACCAGCAGGAAATTTTTGTGGACCGGCACTGGTCCATGGACCGGTGGTTGAAGAACACTGGTTTAGCGCACCTTAATAAAAGGACCCCAAAGTAATATAGTAATAACTAAATTCATATACTGTACAATAAACCTGTGGTCTCCAACCTTTTTCATGTAAAGGACCACAATGTGAATACGAAAAAGCTGAAAGCTGCCAAAAGATTTCAACCTTATACATACTAATACAGTAATTTTATAAACTGCCTTGACCTGCTTGTTCAGACCTGGTACTAAGCATTAAAAATTAATACTAATAGTGATTATACAACACTTGTACGATACTCGTATTTTTAAAAACTCACTTTATTTTGGATTGTCAAGAGCAGCAACATAATATACAGTTAAAATTTGCCATAGTTACAGTACAAGTTATTTCAATACAAGTTTCTATCCTAACTCGACAGGTTCTAGGGGGTCTAATACCAATATAGATAGAGAGATAGAGAGATAGAGAGATAGAGAGAGAGATAGAGAGATAGATAGATAGAGAGAGAGAGAGATAGAGAGATAGAGAGAGAGATAGAGAGATAGAGAGATAGATAGATAGAGAGAGAGAGAGAGGCATAATTGAAAGGAACGTCTAAGCTTAGGACACATTTTTTAAAAATACATCCAAATTTTTTCCATTTCGAAAACCGTCTAATTATACGTCCTGCCGATCTGATCGTCCAAGTTGCTAAATCGTCCATCTTTATACCACATTTTCGTCCAACTTTCCGTCCAAATCCAAAACGCCTAGAACAAGCCCTGTTGGACATGGGAGGGGGTCTGCAAAGTGATGGACTGAACACCCAGACATGCCACCTGAATAGTGGGGTACCTTACAGGGCACTGCTGTGAACTTCACAAAAAGGGTGCCAAGTCATCATCTCACTACAGCTCCCTTATAGGTCATGGTGAGCCCCCCAAACCACCTCCAGAATCCCCTAGACCAGGGGTGACCAACAGGTCGATCGCGATCAGCCGGTAGATCACCAGGGCAAAGTGAGTTGCGGAGCCCATCCCGGGCTTCGTGATCGACTCACTTTGCCTTGGCGATCTACCGGGCCGATCAGCCTTCCTCTCCCCGACATCAATTCTGTTGTCGGAGAGGAAGTTCGGGCCAGCCAATCACTGCCTGGCTGGGCAGAACTTCCTCTCCGACGGCAGAATTGATGTCGAGGAGAGGAATGCTGGTCGGCCCGACCCAGGGAAGCAGAGAGAGCTTGGGGCGTTGGCGGCGGCTTTGGGGCCTGTTCCCCGATGGTGGTAGCAGTGGCTTGGTGGAGGGCAGGGAGAAAGAAAGAAAGGGGGCAGGCAGGGAGACAGAAGGAAAGAAGGGTAACAGAAAAAAAGAAAGGGGGCATGAAGAGAGAAAAAAAGAAAGGGAAGCAGGAAGAAAGAAAGGGCAGGGAGAGAGGAAGAAATAGTTGGGGGAGGGAATAAGGTCTGGAGGAGAGAAAGCATACAGGCTGAAAGAAGGGAAAAAAGATTGGATGCACAATCAGAAGAAGAAAGTGCAACCAGAGACTCATGAAATCACCAGACAACAAAAGGTAGGAAAAATGATTTTATTTTCAATTTAGTGATCAAAATGTGTCTGAATTTATATCTGCTGTCTATATTTTGCACTATGGCTCCCCTTTTACTACACAATAGCGGTTTTTAGCGCAGGGAGCCTATGAGCGTCGAGAGCAGCGCTGGGCATTCAGCATAGCTCCCTGCGCTAAAAACTGCTATTGTGGTTTAGTAAAAAAGGGAGGAGGGTATATTTGTCTATTTTTGTATGCTTGTTACTGAGGTGACAGTGCATAGAGTCATCTGCCTTGACCTCTTTGAAAAAAAACCCGGAAAAGGAATAATAATTAGCATTTTCCCAGTGTACAGTGTGCTTTGTGTTTTTTTAAAATTTTATTGTTGGTGGATCATTTTGACTTGGTCATTTTAAAAATAGCTCACAAGCCCAAAGAGTGTGGGCACCCCTGCCCTAGACCCACTTATCTACTGCCCTAATAGCCCTTATGGCTGCAGGAGCCACTTATATGCCAGTACAAAAGCGTTTTGGGGTGTATAGGGGAGTGCACATGTTTCAGTATCAATGCAATGTTTATAGGGGCTTATGGGCATGGGGGCTTCCTCTCTATGGGTCCCTAACCCACCCCCAAGATGACTTAAGCTGCCTCTGTGCAGGACGACTAGGGTTTCCTAAGCCCGGCTGCCAGGTGATGATGTTCTGGAGGCTGAATTTTACGGTGACAGGTCAAAAGCACGCGACGACAAAGGCGCGACAACCCAGCACAAGGCGGAAGCGCGCTTAAGAAAAACAGTATTTTAAAGGGCTCTGACAGGGGTGTGTGACCCCCCACTTTACTTAACAGAGATTGCGCCGGCGTTGTGGGGGGTTGTAAACCCCCACATTATACTGAAAACTTCACTTTTTCCCTAAAAAAGAGGTAAAAAGTTAAGTTTCCAGTAAATGAGGGGGGTTACAACCCCCCACAACTCTGGCACAATCTCTATTAAGTAAAGGGGGGGTTCCACACCAACACAGCCCCACGGAGCCCCTTAAAATACTGTTTTTCTTCAGCGTGCTTCTGCCTTGCACTCAGTTGTCTGCATGCCTTTGTCGGCGCATGCTTTTGACTATGAACCGAATTTTACAGGTGTGATTAAGATTTTCATGGGGTTGGGGGGGGGTCGGTGATCACTGGGATAGTGTTTGCGGGTCTGTTTTATGTGTTTGCAGTGCTTATCTGGTGACTTTAGGTGGGTTTTTGTGACTTAGACCATGTTTTAAATGGTCTAAGTCACAACGTCCAAGTTCCGTCTAGGCTCTGTTGTAAAACCTTCGGTTATACATGCTGTACGACTAAGTCTAAGCCTGCCCACATCCCGCACAAATCCCGCCTTCGACACTCCTCCTGAAACGCCCTGTTTAGCTATTGTCATTCAGTGGCACTATGAAGGCCTAGATCATTTAGAAAAACGTCCAAAACCCGGATTGATTGGACGTCTTTCGTTTATGATCGTCCAAGTGCCGACTTAGGCAGGTTTTTGGATGTTTTTCTCTTTCGATTATAAGCCCCATAATATACAGGTTACAATTTGCTATAGTTAACAGTGCATAATTTTTTTAATACAAGTTTTTATCCTGACGCGACCTTTAAAAAAAATTGTAAAATGTATGGTAATCATTAATTGCTTTGTGGCTTTTTGTAACTAAATTTCAGTCCAAAAAACTTACTACAAGCCCACATTCTCTGCTTCTAAGGGCTCCTTTTACTAAGCTGCGATAGCGGTTTTAGCACGTGCTTAGTGCGTGCTAAATTTCCGTACACGCTAGATGCTAATGCCAGCATTGAGCTGGCGTTAGTTCTAGCCATGTAGCGCGGGTTTAGCGCGTGCGGCTATTCTGCGCACGCTAAAAACGCTATCACAGCCCTAAGTGAATAATTTTGTTCACAACTCTTAGATTATGCATTCCAGGAAGTGCTTGCAGATGCTGTAGCTGTGATGCATTTTACCGCTCTCTCCATAGCATTCATCTAAAAATCAATACCTGAATGTGGGATGCTTGTACTTTCCTTATTTCATTTCTTTTCTTAAACCTCGGTTATATGTATCTGTAAAAATTCAGGTAAACTAGAACAGAAAGGTATTTCACTTTGAAATAAGTGACTAAGGAACCTGCAGATGACACCGGGTCTCTTGAACAAGGTAAGCTGTTCGACCCTGACATGCTTTTAAGCATAAATTGTAGCTTGAACTATCAAACTTCCTACAGCTTCCCATGCAACATATCCCCTCTCTCAAAGTCAGCCCCGAGCCGCAGACCTCCTCCCCCCCCCCCCCTCCCCACCAACACTATGAATGACTACATGGCCAGCCTCAGTGAAGAATTCCAGCCCAGTTCAGGCAGCAGCTGCCAGCAGGCAGGAAAGAAGGGAGGGGAAGAAACAAAGGCAAACCAGAGAGCAGAGACCTGCTAAAACAATCTGAAAGACCAATTCCACAGTTTGCAGGCAAAGCTGCAAGACAAATGGATTGAAATCCTGACAGATCCCCCCTCCCCTGGCTGCCCCAAGAAGAGGGGGGGAAATCATTGCTGACATTCCAAACCTAGCTAAAACAAATCCACATTCAGGGGTTCCCTGGTGCAGAAAGTTGGTTGTTCAGAGGAGAGAAATGGTGCTGGTCATTTCGACTTTACTGGGCGTCTTCCTGCAGTTTGCTGCAGGTAAATTATCTGATGCACTCAGGTTAGTGCCTAATTGGAAACATTTGTTCTCTGAAAGACAGTAACTGACTTGGAAGTGCTCTAGTTGTATTTGATATTATGATTGGCATTCTGTGTTGTTTTAGGATGGGGAAAACAGTATTTTCTGGGTTTTTGAAAGTCTGATTTTTTTTATTAAAAGCAAACAGCCTGCACAATAGCTGTGACATTCTAAATATTTGCTATAAAAATATTTTTATGATATGCTTTGAGTTGTTTTTCTTTGTAGTGAAATGTTGGTAATATTAAACTCGGTTACCTCATGTTTTTCTTTCATTAGGTGCCTCAGCACTAAAACTATGGTTTGGTCAATGTTGACTACACAAGCTAATGACAGAAACATTAATCATACTATTAGTTTTGTATCCTAAAGCTCTCCTTTGCTTTAGCACTAACATCTGTCTTTGTGACTGCATTTTTTTTTTTCCATTTGAGAGAACTGGGCAGAAGGTGATACACTTGAATGGCACTGAAAATGTCCACAATTTTAAACATTTTACACCTAAAAGCTAATTCTATAGCAAAAAATGTTTTAGTTCCAGACTTGCCTTCCATGCACTACTGTACCAGGGGCAGGAAACACTAGTGAGTAGTGAGATTTAAAGCGATTTCTCTCCTACTCGTTCTTCTTAATCTTCAGGACTCCGGGGCAGAAGTTCTGAGAGGGGTAAATGTCACAGATGAGAAAACAATAATTGTGAGCAAAGGAATGCAAACCCTTTACACTCGTAGGGATTATTTTCCAAAAGAATTTTGCCAAAGGCATAGAATGGGATGAACTTTTAGGAGCACGAGCCCTATAATCTTATTTTTACCTTTTGAAATGCCTATGTTCAGATCAGAGCCTTCAGTGCATAGGAAGAAAATATTATCTCCAGTATGATTATTGCCTTCTGGGAATATTGGCACTGTTCATTTGCATTTAAATTGGAATTCGGTTTACTTTTGGCTGCAGAGTGCAAACAGATGGAATGCGAGGACAGAAAAAATGTCATGTTTGCTAAAAGTGGAGAGGAATCCGAGATGCTGTGGCTTGACAGTTTTCCACGCTGAGGCGTGCTCCCGGTTTACCAATCTGCACTGAAAGGTCTCAGCATCATATCTCTCTTATCAGCAGTGCAGTGGTCAGGTTAAAAGTAAGATAGGGTGCTGCTCCTGCGGAAGTAGTCACCAGCTCATACCAAAAAGAGATTTATAATATGGTCAGAACTAACCACTTCCTTTAATACCGGCATTTATCAATGTTTACTTTTAGGAAGTTCTATGTATCTCCACAACCATATTTATAATATTTTGAGAGTACAATAATAAAGCAGGAATTGTAGCATAGCTGAATTAATTTTAATTAAGTTAAAATAGGTATGCGCAACTCTGATCCGCAAGCAGATCTGGTATTAATGGGAATCACCATGAATTGTCTTGAGAGATATTTAATTTAAGAGATAAGTGCATCTGCATAGCTTGGTTACTCAGAAAACCAGGCCTGTATGTGCTGGAATGTAATTGTAATAAACAATGGTTCCCAGACCCCTACTGCTGACCCTGACAATTAGGTTTTCAGATCCTTCACAAATTAATACTTGAGATGGATTTGTATTCAAGGGGCCTCTAGTGTATGCAAATGTATCTCATGATCTTAAAGTGGCCAAACAGGTTGAAAAGGTGACGGCAAAAGCTAGAAGGTTGCTAAGTTGCATAGGAAGAGAGGTATGACCAGTAGGAAAAAAGAGGTATTGATGCCCATATAGAAGACTCTGGTGAGACCTCATTTAGAATATTGTGTACAATTCTGGAGGCCGCACCTTCAAACAGATATAAAAAGGATGGAGTCAGTCCAGAAGGAGGTTACTAAATGGTGGGTGGTCTTCATCATAAGGCTTATGGGGACAGACTTGAAGATCTCAATCTGTGTACTTTGGAGGAAAGGCGGGAGAGGGGAGATATGATAGAGACGTTTAAATACCTATGTAATGTAAATGCACATCAGTCGAGTCTCTTTAATTTGAAAGGAAACTCTGCAATGAGAGGGCATGGGATGAAGTTAAGAGGTGATAGGCTCCAGAGTAATCTGAGGAAATACTTTTTTACAGAAAGTGTGGTAGATGCATGGAAAAGTCTCCCGGAAGAGGTAGTGGAAACAAAGACTGTGTCTGAATTCAAGAGGGTCTGGGATAGGCAAGTGGGATCTCTCAGAGAGAGAGAAAGAGATAATGGTTACTGCAGATGGGCAGACTAGATGGGCCATTTGACCTTTATCTGCTGTCATGTTTCTATGCTTCTATATTCCTTAGGGATTGCCTTCAGGATGACCAGGTTACCCATTCCAGAAGAGAGACTTTTTGGCCAGTACTAGATTTCTTCCAACCTCATCCTGGTGCCTTGATTTCAATGGATAGAATCATGGGCTACAAATACTGTACTACACTGCTTTGGGATGTAATTTTTAAACAAGGACTGGCCAAAAAGTCTCCCTTCTGGAATGGGTAACCTGGTTACCCTAATTGCCCTAGGCCAGGGGTAGGCAATTCCGGTCCACGAGAGCCGGAGCCAGGTCAGGTTTTCAGGATAACCACAATAAATATGCACGAGATAGATTTGCATCTCAAGGAGGCAGTGCATGCAAATCCATCTCGTACATATTCATTGTGGATTTCCTGAAAACCTGACCTGGCTCCGGCTCTCGAGGACCGGAATTGCCTACCCCTGCCCTAGGCTTATCATTACATATGGCAGGGGTGTCCAATGTCAGTCCTCGAGGGCCGCAATCCAGTCGGGTTTCCAGGATTTCCCCAATGAATATGCATGAGATCTATTAGCATACAATGAAAGCAGTGCATGCAAATAGACCTCATGTATATTCATTGGGGAAATCCTGAAAATCCGACTGGACTGCGGCCCTCGAGGACCGACATTGGACACCCCTGACATATGGATATACAATTAACTGTGAACTGATGCAGTACTAACACAGAGCTACAGCAAAGACATGCTGAAATATACAAGCATCAGATGTGTTGTGACCAGTGTTTCTGCTTGGGTCTCATAATGTGAAAGTCTGTCACTGAGCCAAAAGGAAAAAGTTATCCAGTTAGTTGTTCATAAAGGACTAGCTAAATCAGCCAACATGAAAATAGAAAATGGTCCCACATTAGGTAAAAGTTATGGGGATCAGTATTCACAAGGAGTTATACATTTACAGGCAGCTGGTATATACAATTCCTCCAGCTGCCAGTTTTCAAAGGCAGTATACAAAGGGGGCTGGGTTCAGTAAATGGTGTACTAAACTAGTATTCTGCGCTTTATAACATAACATAAGAATAGCCTTACTGGGTCAGACCAATGGTCCATCAAGCCCAGTAGCCCGTTCTCACGGTGGCCAATCCAGGTCACTAGTACCTGGTCAAAACGAAAGAGTAGCAACATTCCATGCTACCGATCCAGGGCAAGCAGTGGCTTCCCCCATGTCTGTCTCAAAAACAGACTATGGACTTTTTCTCCAGGAAATTGTCCAAACCTTTCTTAAAACCAGCTATTCTATCCACATAGTGTTGATCTTACAACTAACATTGGCACTTGATTTACACTGTTGATCTCAGCAGGAGTCCTCCAAATGCATTGCTGCCGATGGGAGGTGGTGCTTCAATATTGTATTTTCAATGGCTAGAGACAGGCAAGTTCCCTGGAGTCATGCAGGGCTTGCCTGTCCCTCACTATTAAAAATGTGATAGGGAAACATCACCACCCACTGGCAGGACTATAGGTGGAGGATCCTGCTCAGCTTAGAGCAGGGGTGTCAAAGTCCCACCTCGAAGGCCGCAATCCAGTCAGGTTTTCAGGATTTCCCCAATGAATATGCATGAGATCTATTTGCATGCACTACTTTCATTGTATGCTAATAGCTCTTATACATATTCATTGGGGAAATCCTGAAAACCCGACTGGATTGCGGCCCTCAAGGAGGGACTTTGACACCCCTGGCTTAGAGGGAATAGTGATTTCACATCTGCTAAAAGCTGATGTAATGCCAGCACCCAATTTAGGTATGACAATGACGTTATTCTATAACATCTTACCTAACTTCTGGGAATGCCCCCAATCCACCTATGCTCCTCCAACAGCCATGCCTCTTGAGTTACACACTATTGCATGGATGTTATCAAATGGACTCCAATTATTGATTGCTGGCATCTTGTTAACTAATTAGTGTGCGCATTTGCTCTGGGCACCCAAATAGGAATAACCTATATAGAATCTAAGGGATTGTGTCAGTGAAACATTCTTAGGTGTTATGCCCCCAGCAGCCTTACCCTGGTTATCACAGGACTCAAGTTATGCTTCATGTGATTCAGTAACTTCACAGAACATTATTGCTGTAGCTACTTCTTTCCAGGATATGTGGCTAAGCATTGCATTGTGGGCAATGTAGTCTTACACTTGCTGCAACCACTCCTGTTTGCTTGTAAAAGCTTCTCTGCCAGTGGTTTTCCTCCTAAGACCACCTCTCTTTCTTTTCTCATCTAAACTTGAATCCTTTGTCTCACTTCTCCCTTCCTGGTCATTTTTATACCTTTGACCCTGACAAGGTCAGTAAGGTATGACCTTTCTTCTGCTACCTGGTGCTAAGCTCTTTTCCTATTGGGCTCTCTTTTGCACCCCTTCACCTGGCTGCTGCTCTCTGTCCCTTTGTTCAGGGTCACACTTGTGCCTCTGGCTGCACTATGGCATGGATGTTATCAAATAGTAAGTAGGGCAAATCCAATTAACTCCAATTATAATAATTATTGATTGCTGGCATCTTGTTAACTAATTAGTGTATGCATTTGCTCTGGGCACCCAAATAGGATGCTGAACTTTTGAGTAACCTATATAGAATCTAAGGGATCATGCCAGTGAAACATTCTTAGGACTTATTTATTTTAAAAAAATGTATAAACCACACTGTTCTACAATTCTAGGCAATGTACAATGTCAAAACATGTATAAGTGAATTGTCCAGGGTCACAGGGAACAGTGCAAGGTTTGAGCCCACAACCTGAGGGGGCTGAGGCTGTAGCTCTAACCACTATGCCACACTCTCCCAAGGCAAACCCCATCCAGAGTTTCTCTCTGAAAATGAGCTTTCCATTCCAAATTTCCCTAATAATATCAAATTGGATGTCTATTTTCACTAGATTGTCAATGACCTAGGAGTTCTTTTTACTAAGGTGCGCTAATGGATTTAATGCACGCTAACAATGTAGAGGGGCATAATCAAAAGAAACGTCTAAGTCCATTTTGGCCTAAGTCGCAAGTCGCCCAAAGTCAGACACGGGAAAAGGTCCATTTTCGAAAAATACGTTCAGCATTTTTGTTTTTTTAAATCGTTCAACTGTACGTCCAGCCGTCGGATCGTCCAGACTGCTAAGTCATCCATCTTTATACCCCATTTTCTTCCAAAAATTTGTCCAAGACATAAACGCCTAGAAAAAGACCTTTTGGGCACAGGAGGGGCCAGAACAGTGATGGACTGGGCACCCAGACATGGCACCAGAGTGGTGGAATACCTTACAGGGCATTCCTGTGAACTTCACAAAAAGGGTGCCACAGAAACATCTCACTACAGTTCCCTTATGGTGAGCCCCCCCCCAAAACACCCCCCAGAACCTACTACACCCACCTATCTACCACCCCAATAGCCTTTATGGCTGCAGGAGCCACTTAAATGGCAGTACAAAAGGGTTTTGGGAGTTTTAGGGGGGTGCACATTTTTCACCATGAATGCAGTGATTAGAGTGGCTTATGGGCCTGGGTCATTTTCTCCATGGTTCACTAACCCACCCCTAAGACCACTTCAAGCCACCTCTGTGCAGATTTTTATGGGGGGGGGGTGTCAGTGATCACTGGGGCAGTGTGTGTGGGTCTGTACTTTGTGTCTGCAGTGCTTATCTGGTCACTTTGGATACCTTTTGTGGACTTAGACCTGGTTTTAGATGGCCTAAATCATAACGTCCAAGTTCCGTCTAGGCAGTGTTGTAAAACTTTTGGTTATACATGCAGTACGACTAAGTCTAGGATGGCTCACGTCCCACCCAAATCCTGCTCTTACCACTCCTCCTAAAATGCCTCTTTTAGCTCTGGTCGTTCCGCAGCACTGTGAAGGCCTAAGTCGTTTTTAAATACATCTAAAACAAGCTTCGAGTGCTTCATGGGGGCCAACCCTTTCTCTTTGACACCAGCGAGGCCGCCCGGGCTCAGGTTCTTCTGTGGTATCCTGACCTGGAGCTGAGCACTTGATGGACCCTGACAGTGACTTGAGGTTCCTTTCTGCTATGTGGGGGGGGACACCCTTGAGACACCGGAGGTGTTCCCCTTGAGATATGATGCAGCATATTATGCTGGCTACCTTCGTTTTGTGGCCCCTGAGCGGGGGTCACTTTTGTTAGTATTGGATACTGGTTTCTGGCCTTGTGAGCCGGATTGTTGTTGTTGAGTCCTGCCGAGGCGGGACTATGTGTTTTCTACCTTTCTTCGCTGTCCTCTCCCTTTGGGGTCCTGCTCTTGCTGATGGTACTGGACTCCGGGCTCTTGCCTTTCTTCCATCTTGCTTTGTTATTGCTTGGTTTTTGTATGGGAGGCTGAGGGGGGGGAGGGTCTTTGGGCCCTTGGCATACCCTCTCCTGGAGTGGTGGAATGGGGTTTCAGAGGGGGACTGGGAGGGGGTTGTTGGGTTTGGGGGTGGGGATTGGGGAGGAGGGCGGGGGGGGTCTGGGAGGGGGGAGTTGGGGTTGAAGAGGGATAGTGGCTGGTGGGGTGGGGGGATAGGACCTGTGTGGTTATTGGTGGGTGGTTTGTGTGTGTGTGATGGACGGGTGGCTGCCGGGAGGAGGGCTGGGACTCTCGGCAGGAGTTCTCTTCTCCTTTGTTTGGTAGATTCTGCTAGTTTCCCTCTAAATGCCGCCTAAGCGGGGAGTGCGTTGTGTGACATGGAATGTATCGGGTATCAACTCTCCGATAAAGAGAACCAAGATTTTGCAGCATTTGGCCAGACATAGGGCAGATATAGTGGGCCTGCAGGAGACTAAGCTTTCCGAGAACGAGCATGGAAAGCTGAGGCAGTCCTGGGTGGGACAGTGTTACTCAGCTTCTTCTTCTAAGGCCAAGGCTGGGGTGGCTCTCCTGCTGCATAAATCCATTCCTTTTGTTCAATCTCGGGTCCTTTCCGATCCGGAGGGTCACTATGTACTGGTACAGGGTGCGCTGTGCCAGCGTCCGGTTCTCTTGATGTCAGTGTATGCTCCCAATACTGCTCAACGGTCCTTTTATAAGAAACTTTTGGGGGTAATTCTGTCGGTGACCTTGTTGCCTGGGACCCATATGATTTTCCTGGGGGATTTCAACTCTATTCTGGATCCTGTTCTGGACTCTTCTAGGGGGATTTCTGGGTCCTCGGGGAGATCGGATAATGGGCTGTGTGCTTGGATGCAGGCTTTGGATGTGGTGGATGTGTGGAGAACCCTTCATCCTGATGAGAGGGATTTTACTCATACTTCCCAAGTGCATGATTCCTCCTCTAGAATTGACTATGTTTTTCTCTCCCGTTCCTCCTTCTATGCAGTACATCAGGCTGAGATTGGGGTACTGGCTATTTCTGATCATACTATGGTTTGGATGGATATTAGCTTTGCTGATGGGCCCCCCGTTGGGGGTGGGCGCTGGCGTTTTCCGGTAGCGCTCTATTCTGATCCTGATTTTAAACAGTATTTGGAGATGCAGTGGAAGGAGTATGTTGAGTTCAATGGGGTGCATGCGGATAACGGAGCTCTTTTTTGGGAAGCAGCCAAGGTGGTGCTCCGTGGGGCGGTAATAGCATACTGTGCCCGACGGAAGAAACTGTTGGCGACCAAGATTTTGGCTCTCGAGCGTAAAGTACGGCAGAGCAGGCTCTTAGTGTTACATTCCCCTACTCTATCCCACAAACATGAGTTTCGGGCGGCCCAGACAGCGCTCCATGCCCTCTTACATGAACGAGCCTACAAGTCGCTATTTTATTTTAAATATCGCCTCCATAGGTTTGGTAATCGCCCGGGTAGAATGCTGGCACGGCTGACTAGAGCGCGGAGGGGGTCCTCCTCCATCACCTCACTTACAGGAGCTGGGGGGCAGCTGGTTACAGCCCAGCCTCAACTTGAACAGCTCTTTGTCTCTTTTTACAGCTCTCTTTACTCAGCGGAGGTGGTGGACCGGGACTCTTCGATTCAGGCGTACTTGGACTCGCTGCCCTTGCCTCGGCTTTCGGAGGCTGATAGTGCGAGCTTGGTCTCCCCCATATCTGGGGAGGAGGTCTTGGGGGTTATTAAAACCTTGCCTCTCTGTAAATCCCCGGGTCCGGATGGCTTTGGCGGGGAATTTTATCGTCTCTCGAAGGGGTTTGTGGCCGATCCGCTGAGGCGGTATTATGAGCGGGCGGTGGAGGGAGGTTCATTTCCGCCTGGCTCGAATCGGGCGCTGATAACGGTACTGCCCAAACCGGGTAAGGACCCTCTCTTGGTGGGGTCTTATAGGCCCATTTCGCTTATCAACGTAGACCTTAAAATTCTAGCCCGGTATTGGCTAATCGGTTGGCTCCCCTTGTCCCTTCCCTGGTGGGACTGGACCAGGTGGGCTTTGTGAAGGGTCGTCAGGCAGGCCATAATGTTCGGAAGCTTTTACTGGCTTTGGCCCGTTGTGACTCTCGGCGACAGCCCACATTGGCCATTAGCTTTGACTCTGAGAAGGCCTTTGACCGGGTTGAGTGGGCCTTCCTTTTTCCGTTGCTCCTTCGTTATGGGGTGAATGGCTTTTATCTGAACGCTCTCCGTGCTCTATACTCTAATCCCGAGGCTGCTGTGCTTGTCAATGGGATAGCGTCCCCGGTTTTCTCTCTGCGGCGGGGTACTCGGCAGGGTTGCCCCCTGTCTCCTTTGCTTTATATTTTATTCTTGGAACCGTTATTGCTTTGTATCCGCACGCATCCGTTGCTTGAGGGGGTGGAGGTGGGAGATTCCTCCCTGCGTAGTTTGGCCTTTGCAGATGATATCATGATTCTTTTGACCGACCCTGTTTCGCACCTTTCCTTACTGCTGGAGTTGTTTCGGCAGTTTGGGGAGCTTTCGGGCCTCAAACTCAATGTATCTAAGTCAGAAGCGCTCCCTCTCCATCTGCGTATTTCTCACCTGTGGTCGGACTTTCCTCTGAAGGAGGCCCCGGCTCAGGTGAAATACTTGGGGGTTCTTATTCCCTCCACTTTGAAGCGCCTTTATGAGATTAATGTTCGACCCCTGCTTCGGTCTTCTGTTGAGAGTCTGCGCTTGTGGGGTGCTCTGCCGGTGTCCCTTGCGGGTCGCGTCTTTTTATATAATATGATGATTGTGCCGCGGTGGCTCTACTTGTTGCAGACTTTACCGATTTGGTTGAGGCATGGGGATTTGGAGGAGCTGTACCGTGCTCTGCGGTTTTTTCTGTGGCGGGGACGGCGCCCTCGCGTACCCCTTCGCGTATTGATGCTGCCGGAGGGGCAGGGGGGGTTCGGTCTTCTAGATCTTCGAGCTTACAACTTGGCTTGTGGATTGCGCCAGATTCGGGATTGGTGCCTGGAGAGTTCCTCCTCTCTGACCTTTTCTGTGGACAGGGACTTCCTGTCTCCTGTCTCGGGATTGTTCTTGTTGCATGCTCCTTCGGCACGGTTGGACTCCTTCCAGAGGGGCCATGTGGTGTGGTCCTATATGAGATGTATCTGGAAACAGCTTTGCAAACGCTTGGGGGTTAATTTTAGCGAAACCCCCATGTTGCCCTTAGTGGGCAACGTGCAATTTTGTCCCGGTAGTGACAGTCGAGTCTTCCGGCTTTGGCATACACATGGGATATGTAGAGTGGGGGATGTGCTCACGGAGAGGGGGACTCTCCTTTCTCATGCAGAGTTGGCGTCCCTCTATGGTTTGGATCGAGTGGACACATTTGGTTATCTACAGCTTGGACATTATGTCCGTAGTCTCAGGGAGTCGTCCAGGCGTCCCTCGGTGGCGCGGAGTCTTGGTTTGAGTTTGGGTTTGTGGGAGGATCCGGCTCCGCGTCTGCGCTACTTTGTCGCCGCATTGCAGTCCCCGTTGTCGACCGAGAGAGCGGATCTGTTGGCTGGGGCGTGGAGTGCTGAACTGGGATGCGCTATTTTGCCCTCCTTGATTTCTTATTGTTTTGTCTTCCTGCGTGCTCTGTCCTGCAATATGCTCCATAGGGAGCAGGAATATAAATTCCTTCACAGAGCGTATGTCTCTCCACAGAGGGCCTATCGAGCCGGCTTCGCCACTCACGCCTGTTGTCCCAAGTGCCATGTGCGCTCTGCTACCCTGGGACATATGTTCTGGGATTGTCCCAGGATACGGGCTTTCTGGCTGCAAGTGTGGACCTTTTTGTCCTCTATCTCTCCATCGTTGCCCGCATGCACCCCTCCTATAGTTCTTTTTTATGATGGAGCGACTCTCTCTCACTGCTCGGCTGGACAGCGGATGTTAGTGTTTAAGGCTCTCCTTTTGGCCAAGAAGGCCATTCTAATCTCGTGGCGGACTCCCCATGCTCCTTCTTTTTCCCAGTGGTATTTATCCCTATATGACTTAGCGCTGCTGGAGCGTAGGATGGTGGGGAGACAGAATGAGGGCAGTTGGACCAAATTTCAGGAAGTGTGGGAGGGGTATTGGTTGTCTCTTTCACACCGGGAGCGGAGTTTGTTGCTGAACTGCTAGCCTTGTCAGCGGTGGTATCTTTGGCAGAAGTTGGGTGCTGCTTTCCTTACTCTGTTGTCTGCTCTACTCCTTCTTTTCTCGTTGTTTTGTGCCACCCTTCCCTCTCTCTTTCTTTCTTTCTTTCTGCTCCGTTTTCTTTTGTTTTTCCCATCTACTCACACGGGTCTGGGTTTGGGGAAGGGGGGGGTTGGGGGGTTGATGCTGTTGGGGGGGGTCGGGCATCATTATTATTATTATGGTAACATCCTGTATTGGGCACTCTCTGGCATTCTTGCCTGGGCGCTCTCCTGTTGTATTGTTACTAAGTTCCACGGTTGATTTATTTTGGCACCTTAATGGGAGATGCGGCTGTATGTTTGCTTTTTCTTGTTCTGTCTATTGCTGATTTTGCTCAATAAAGAAATATTATTATATTAAAAAAAAAAAAAAAAAAAAAATACATCTAAAACTGGGTCCAATTATCGGCACTTGGACGACTTGTTACTGATCATCCAAGTGCCGATTTAGGCCAGTGTTTAGACGTTTTCTGTTTCGATTATGAGCCCCTTAGTGTATCTTAAGTGTTATGCAACCCATAGGTATACAATGGGCTGCACAGCATTTAGCACATATTAATCTTCAGTGCACACACTAAATCTGTTAGCATACCTTAGTAAAAGGACCTCTAAGATTTAAAAGGGATTTTATGTGGTTCACAGAATTCTTGGGGAAGAGAATATATTAAGTGAGGAAGGACCACAGAAAGTCCTAAACCTGGAAAGCCTTCTTTGGGGTTCCACAAGGCTCCCCTCTTTTCACCTTCATTATACATGAATGCCTTGAGCAGGTGATTCTCCTTTCCACCAAGTCCACACTTTTTCCTATGTAGATGATCTTTTTATCATCTGTAATGTTTCTGGCGCGAGCGGCAACCCCCAACCTGCTGTCGTGCCTGACATGAGGAATACTGAACAGGGTAATTGGAGGGGAAGCCTCTCTAGTGATATCTGGCCCTCACCCCAATCCCATTGTTTATAGCTCCCATAATTTAAACCTTCACCTAGCAGAATTATTTGCAATGAATAAAACAAACTTTGCAGGGTACAGTAGTACCTTTCAGGCGCACATATTAGTATGCGATGTCTGCTTTTTATGTCTGTGCCGGATGAATAGAGATTCTACAAAGAATCTTAAACTGTAGCTCTTTGAAGGGGACAAATCTTTACAGGTGCACTGTTGAAACCTCATAATCCCATATGGGGCGCCCTTTAGCCAAGAGAGTAGACAATGCTTTTAATGATTTCATGCCTGCAGCATTTCTGTAGAAGCAGATACGGATAAGCTCAGTTCATCAGATCCGTCTATCTCATCAGAAAGGGTATTCAGAAGAATATCTTTATTTTGTTCAATAGCAAAATCAATGCCTTACTTTCAGGAACTGGGATAGGTCATTGAGCTCTAGCTCTGACCGAGATCACATATTTCTTTGTTTACTTTTAGAAAAACATAAAATTATTGTCCAAACTGGAAATTAGATTTCAGCCACTGAAATGTAATTGGAGTACATTCTTTTCACTTGTCAAATATTTAATGATAACACGCAATTGGAAATGTTATGATCGTCTTAATTATACTTTCTGGTGGGCAAACTTGTGTTCTAGTTATAAATATGAAAGAATGAATGCTGAAATTTTAGGTTATAGTAAAGTATTTAATATGGTGTGGAGCCCACTGGCATCGTTTATTGAGTCACAATAGATGTCATGTACCTTTTCTTTTTATCTGACCTCCTTACACATCCAGGGTGGGAGGGAGGGTGGTGGGAAATGTATTATTGTTTGTTATTCCTATTTTATTTATTGTATGGAAATTATAAATGTATATCTACTTTTATTAGTTAAGGGGGGAGAAAATGAATGTTTTTCAAATTATATGCATATTTAAAGTGTGTTTCTTGATTTGTTTATGTTTAAATTCATTATATTGCACTATTTATATTTTAAAATTAATAAAGATTTACACAAAAAAAAAAAAAGGATTTTATATTGAAAACCTAACAAAAAGTCAGCACTTCCATGTGGTGTGACAAAAACCCAGAGTTATATGGGGACGGTCCTAAAACACTTCATGTTGCTATACATGTGTAGATGACAGAACCAAATAGAACCGTTCTCTTTATTTCATTCTGAAGATATGACTTGGGAGCACATAGTTTAAATTAACAGATGTCTCATCATAATCTTTTCCACATCTAAGAACATGAATACGGTACATTTGTATTTGCTAACCATTCTTTTGAATGTCTAAGAGACAAGCTATGTTATACTTCCTAAAATCAGAGCCTGCAAAGTCACCTTCCTCTCTATGTAGCATCTGCCTTTTAAATCAATCTGAAGTTTATCCTTTCCAAATGAAGTTCAGGATGGCACTTTTGACTCCCCCATAACTCTCTCACCATTTACCAATGCAACATCTGCAGGATGTAGAGCAAAAAGGACAGGATGACCATGCTAGGTGGATTCTCCTCATCAGGGATATTGGAAAATGGGGCCACCTTTTTATGGACTTCTGGTTTATTTATTCATTTCATTCATTTTCTATCCCCAAAGAGCTCAGAACGGGTTACAGGTTAACATACTTAATATACAGTTAACAGGTTACAATTTGCCATAGTTTCTTTTGATACAAGTTTTTATCCTAACGCAATACATACTGAGGATCTAGAACCAATATATATTTCTTTGTGATCCATCAGTCATGAGCGATGGAGTTAAGTGAAGAGGTATGTTTTCATTGCTTTCCTAAAGTTGAGGAGTCCTTCAAGGGATCTGGTACATTAAGGGGATTCAAAGAGGGATTGGACAAGTTCCTGAAAGATACGGGGGATTGAGGGATATAGATAGAGGTAGAGATATGACCATGAAAGGGTATAGATAGAAGAAAAATGGGGATTAAAGGGTTTTAGACAAAGGATCACTTACAGGTCATGGACCTGAGGGACCGCCGCGGGAGCGGACTGATGGGCGCAATGGACCCCTGGTCTGACCCAGCAGAGGCAACTTCTTATGTTCTTATGGTACGTATAATAGATGATATTTGGGGCCTCTGCATTTCTTCGCTGGATGGCTGTGGTGGCTATTAAGTGCATCTTGATTAACCCTTTCAGGACCAAGGGACATATTTGTCCCATAACTTTAAAATCCTATAAATGTTGATTGGGATAGTCTACAGTTCTAAATTTGATATGTACGGATTCCATATGATACTGCCTTTATGTAAACAAACTGGTTCCAACATTCATTCATTAGCGTCGTTGCCAGATTGACAAGAAGATTCACTTGCCACACTGTCCATAAGCCAGAAGTGTGATTTAAAAAAAAAAAAATAATGATATTTCACAAAAAAAAATCAATTTTTTGGCATCTGCAAGCCCTTTTTACCATAAAAATGTCATCAAAACCACAAAAATTGGCCTACGGTCCTTATGGTCCTGAAAGGGTTAAGTGGATGGAAGCGGAGGCTCCTGATTATTTCCTTTGGCGTAGTCAAATGATTACATTGCTTTCTTGGGAGCGGAGAGGTGTTCAAGATATTTCTTCCTTGCCTGGACGGGCTTTTCAACGGATTTGGGAACCTTTTTGGTCTACATTATCTCCGGTGGCTCGTAGCCGCCTTTTGAACTGTTAGGGTGTTAATTTTTTATTTACCTCATTATGTTTAGCATCAGTGAAAGGGGGAGGATGGGTGGGGGTGGTGGGGTGGGGGGATGGGTGGGGTTGGTAGGGATGGGTTTGATGGTTTTTGTATACAATTTTGAGCTATTTTATTGTTCTTTGTTCTAGATTTTGATTGTATTTGCTCAATAAAATATATTTAATGATAATAGATGATATTGTTTGGCTAGCGCTCCTGGGATGCTGACCCCTAAATACATGCAACCCTAGTGTCTTTCTGTTTCACTGAGTAAGGGCTTGCACTCCATTCTCCATGAGTTGGGCAAAGTGTGTGTGTGTGTGTGTGTATGGGGGGGGGGGGGGGGGGAGACAAGCTTCAAGGCCTTTCTACTGAGAATTTCTTGTCTCTCTTACAGTTTCCAGCACTCTCTAGCCCACTAAATTAAAAGAGAGCTTAGCTGTGTAAACAACAGTGCACTTAGTAAAATAAAAATATGATGCAGATTCATTCCATAAGAATAAAAAAAATAATAATTATGGTAGCAGGTTCCAGTTGATATCAGATTGGCACAGACAGGATACGTGTTCCTTCATAGACCACGAGCATGTGCCCAATTTCCACCTGCAATTTACTTGAATAATGACCCGGTGGCACAGTGGTTAGAGTTACAGCCTCAGCACCCTGAGGTTGTGGGTTCAAATCCCATGCTGCTCCTTGTGACCCTGGGCAAGTCACTTAATCCTCCCATTGCCCCAGGTACATTAGGTAGAGTGTGAGCCCACCGGGACAGATAGGGAAAAATGCTTGAATACTCAAATGTAAAACACTTAGTTAATAGGCACTCTCCCTTTAGCCTTAAAAAAGGGCTGCCGTTGTGCATAACCAGTTTTACTTCATTCTCTTTCACTTTAGGAGTATCGCTTTCTTCACAGTGGACACACTGTCTTATATGACCCAAGCTACTAGTCAAAGGAGTTGCTCATCGAGCCCAAGAGCTCAGAAAAGATGCAGACAATGTACATTTACCCCTCCTCTAACAAGACTATATATTCAAAATTACATCATCAGGATACATCCTCCAAAATCCCAGCCAATAATGTAGCCACAGGTAGGCCTGGGCCTACCCAAAATTCTAGCACACTTGTTAGGGTTGACCAGAATCCCCAAGCCCTGCCAGCCGAAGAGGTCCTCTAGTGACTAGAACAGGTTAATCCCCTTCTTTCTGAAGCTGGCGGCACTGTTCATTCATTGCTGCCATGCTGACCTTCATAACCCCCTCTCCCCTATGTGTACTCAGTTTTCATAGATGCGTGGAAACCAAGCATGTGCGACAGGGAAAAAGCCATCATGTTAGCAGCATGTGGACAGCACCACCAGCTGCAGCAAATAAGGGACCACCAGAAGACCATTATCCAAATAAAAGCCTTAGCCAGGCCTATCTGCCGATATTCAGTGGTACTATTTTAATAGCACCAGGGTTGTCTGGGGCTGGATCTGGGTAGGAGTTGATAGAATGCTATTGGAAAACTGTTTGAATAAATTTAGAACTGTTCTACTAGCCCAGTGTCTCTCGAACTGTGTGCCACAGCACAGTGGTATGCCTCAAAGAGATTTCCAGGTATGCCAAGAGAGATTAAAGAATTTTATTTTTTTAAATTGCCTTCATAAGTATACACTAGACTAGATGACATGTACGTCGTATATGTAAGAGTCTGTCAGTGTTATGAGCGTCTGTGTGAGTAAGGATACGACTGCCCAGACAAGCATCATTCTTTGACATGATTGGTCCTTGAAAACTAACTAGTTCTTTTTTGTTTATTGAGAAACAAAGCAATCAAGGCTGTGTTACCGTTTGGATCTTCTTATCTTTGCAATTTTGGATTTTCAGCTCAGACAGATTAAAATCGGGGGGAAAAAAAAGAGAATGACTGCAGATGGCGGATGATGAAATACAAGTCTGCTTGTCGACTATCAAGTCACATTTTGAGTTAATTTGCATTCAAAAACAAGCACATCTATCGCGTTGATTAGCAAATCTATTCTATCTACTTTAGTTTTACCTTTGTTACAATTACCCATACATAGCTTAAAGAAATTTCAATAAATAACTCTCAAATTTAATTTTTTGTTGATTTTGCAATCTTATAATTTCAGTTAATATGCCGTAAAAAAAAACCATTTGCTCCATTTACGGCCTCTTTTACACAGCCACGCAGCAACAGCCCGGAACCCCTTTAAATCTCTATGGACTTCGGGGCCGTTAACGCAGCGCAGCTGCGAGCGTAGCTTTGTAAAAGAGGCCGATAGTGTGCCAGAGCTAAAAAAAGTTTTAGAGACACTATACTAGCCGATGACTATCACCACTAACCAGATAGCAGCAGCAGTCAGTGTGGAATCTGAATATTTAGTGACAGAAGTTATCCAAACATTAGTGCTGAATAACCAAATTGTATTCAGCCGTGGCAGCCAGTACTTAAATAAACACTGGCCATCTCAGTTGTACGTTGACCTGTGTAATTCCAGGGCACTCAATTATTTTCTTAAGCAGAAGTTCAATACTAAGGAGCAAGAACACAAATAGGCAGCTCTGCCACATTCCACATAACAGATGCTGTTAATTATGATCACTATTATAGGATTAGCATGTGGCTACTTTAATTCTGTCCGTAATATTCTCTAATTCTATATATGGCACTAAAAATTGCATGCAGAAATTTGGGCATATGCCCAATTTCCACCTACAATTTAATTGCATAATGACCCAGTGGCACAGTGGTTAGAGCTACAGCTTCAGCCCCCTGAGATTGTGGGTTCAAATTCCACGCTGCTCCTTGTGACCCTGAGCCAGTCACTTAATCGCCCCATTGCCCCAGGTACATTAGGTAGAGTGTGAGCCCACCGGGACAGATAGGGAAAAATGCTCGAGTATCCGAATATAAAACCACTTAGGGCTCCTTTTACTAAGCTGCGATAGAGTATGTAGCGCACGCAGGATTTTAGCGTGCGCTAAACCTGCGCTAGGCAGCTGGTACTAACACCAGCTCAATGCTGGCATTAAGGTCTAGCGTGCAGGGCAATTCAGCGCGCGCTAAAACCGCTAATCCAGCTTAGTAAAAGGAGCCCTTAGTTAATAGGCTATAAGTGGTATATAAATACTAAAAATAAATAAATAATAAATTGGGTGCTAATAATTATAGGCACTTATTGGCATTAATTAAAATTTATATGCACATTTTCAGGTACTGGGATCCACTCATAAAATTTACACATGGTTCTAAAAAGGGGGTGCAGCCATAGGTGGGGCATCGGCAGATCAGGGGTCCCTAGAAATCACACTTAGTTTTATAGAATTATGTAATTTAGGTGCATGAATTTGCACCAGGTTTTACTTGTTGTAAATCCTGTTGCCTAAAATTGGGCGCAGATCCTAGTGCCAAATGTTAGTCTATAAACGGCGGCCATCTCTGAACACCATTTATAGAAGAGCACTTAGCGTGAAATTTTAGCAGCACTGATTTTTTAGCGCCATTTATAGAATTGAGTCCTAAGCAATCTTTGGGCTCCTTTTACGAAGGTACGCTAGCGGTTTTAACGCATGCATCAGATTAGAGCGCGCTAGCCAAAAATCTACCACCTGCTTAAAAAGAGGCGGTAGCAGCTAGCATACGGCAATTTAGCGTACGCTATTTCGCGTGTTAAGGCCCTAATGCACCTTCGTAAAAGGACCTTTATGTTTTAATGTGTACATATCCTGTATTTTGGGGGTGATTTTTCAGAGGAATCTTTATTAAGATTTTATGTGTATAACATACAGTACAATAAAACCATTTTGAGAATAATAATAACCATGAGGAATTATCTACACAGGCAAAGTATCGATACAGAGAGAAAGTAGCCAGATATGACAGTATGTATTTACTTTACAAACAGTAATATGATATTGGATTGATTATAACATAAAATAGTCAATCAATTGTATAATGCTAGATTACATGTATATAATCTAATGACTTTGGATTATTAAGGATGTGAAACTCAAAAGCTTTTCAAAGGGCTCCAGATATTAATATCAGACCCAACAGTTTTATACTTTTCGGAAATGACTCATATTTAACAGATAAACGTGTGGAGAGCCATTTTCAAAAAGGATGTAAAAGTCCGACTTGGATGTTTCCCGTTTTTCAAAGCCAAACTGCTAGACATCCAATTTTTTTTAATCACCTAGTTGGCACCTATATAGCAGTATAGTAGGGTTTTGGTGGCCTCACACTTTCCACCAGAAATGTAGTGGTTAGAGGTCCAGGTTGCTTATGACATCTGTGTGATGCTCTACTAAGCTTTCCCATACCAAGTGCTGCTCTTCTAGAGATAGGTATAGAAACAGAGAAACAGAGTATGACGGCAGAAAAGGGCAGACGGCCCAACAAGTCTGCCTACTCAAGAACCCTCCCTCCCTTGAGAATCCCTCTGGAGCGACCCCACCTGTCTATCCCATCGTCCCTTGAAGTCAAGCGTGTTACTGGCCTCGACTACCTGACACGGAAGACCATTCCATCGATCAATTACCCTTTCGGTGAAGAAATATTTCCTGGTGTCCCCATGAAATCTCCCCCCCCCCCCCCCCGAGTTTTAGCGGATGCCCTCTTGTCGCCATGGGATCCGTAAGAAAAAAGAGATTTCTTCCTCCACCTCAATGCGGCCCGTGATGTATTTAAATGTTTCTATGTACTCTTTCATTGAGATTTTTGGAGGTGGGAGGGGGTCAGTGACCAATGGAGGAGGGCTGGGGGGCTGGTACCTTCATGTATCCAGTGGTCATCTAGTCAGTTTGGGTACTTTGTGGCACTTAGATGCTTCTAAAACTGTTCTAACTCCGAACATCTAAGTTCCATTCAGGACATCTTGGGAAAGGTTCGATTATCACCGCGAGATGTCCAAGTTAAGTCCACCACAATCATGCCCCCCTAACATACCTCCCAACAAGCCCCCTGGAACTCTCGACACACAGGAGGCAAAACGCAACACTAGACATCCAGAAAAATAGCTTTGAAAATCGGCACTCGTATGTCCCAGCGATTAGGACATTCAAGTGCCAACTTATGATGGTTTTTGGATGTTTTTAATTTTTGGATTATTTATTTATTCAATTTTTCTATACTGTTCTCCCAAGAGAGCTCAAAACGGTTTACATGAGTTTATTCAGGTACTCAAGCGTTTTTCCCTGTCTGTCCCGGCGGGCTCACAATCTATCTAATGTATGTTGGGCAATGGGGGGGATTAAGGGCTCCTTTTACAAAGCCGCGCTAGGGCCTTAACACGCGGAATAGCGCACGCTAAGTTGCTGCACGCGCTAGCCACTACCGCCTCCGTTGGAGCAGGCGGTAGATTTCCGGCTAGCGCACGCTAATCTAGCGCGGCTTTGTAAAAGGAGCTCTAAGTGACTTGCCCTGGGTCACAACGAGCAGAATGGGTTTAAACCCACAACCTCAGGGTGCTGAGACTGAAGCTTTTAACCACTGCGCTACACATTCCCCTGAGCCCCATAGTGTTCCACCAAGTATTAAACTCAGTGTTTGGTAAATCTTTTCAACAGTATAGAACGTTCTTGATAGCTAAAAATAGAAGAATACTAAATAATCTGATTTGTGATTTGATATAGGGTTGTTAAGGCCCAAATGCCCCAAAATGAGTATCTTAAATTGTAGACTCTTGAATTTCTAAAATTAAAGATATTGTTTTCCATACCTTGTCCCGATAATTTTTTTAATTGTATGCATAAATAGATCACATGTGAAAGTGTTCCTACTTCAATATTGCAAGACCAACCGAAACCAGGTTTACCCAGCGTGAATGGGATCTAGTTAAATAATATCTGAAGTGAACCATTTTTAAGAGTGAGAAACTGGTGGGACTTTTAAGTTTGCTTACTGCATAAGGTTTAACATTTTCTCTCATTCTTATTCATGATGTGGATGGTCACTTGCCAGATTTGCTGTCCACTGAGTTTTCTAGTTTTAATAAAGTGACTGATTTGCCAAGTGATATACATTATAGCCAAAATAAGAACTGACTGTACTGAAAACTAGTGCACAGAGAGTGGAAAGGATTTATAAAGAATATGCTCAGAAAAGTGAAACTCTGAAGAGAGAGTGACAACCCTCTCTTGGGGTAAGAGTTTACCATCCAGTCATTGCATAATTGATTCAAAAAATCACTCTCTGAGAACTAGTAAAGGTAATAAAAGCTAATTTTAAATCTTGTAATTTCTAAACACAGTCCAGGTTCAAAAAATTTTTGAGATATGAAATATAATAAATCTCATTGGATTTTTGATGATGTACTTATCTTATAAAGATACACTTATTATAGGGGTCTCAGGTCTCAACGTGGCCCCGTTTCGTGGTCTGCTTCAGGAGACCCACTAGTTTTCAGTACAGTCAGTTCTTATTTTGGCTATTATACACACTTTGGCTGACTTTTTGCATAATCTTTCCCTGTGTATACTGTGAGCAAAGTGATATACATTAACATTTTTTAAGCATATGGTATAGTTTCACACACTTGTGTTTTTTTGGCATTTCATACAGTACAGCTTATTGTTTGCAAAATAGCCCCAGATTCAAAAGCTATACCACCTTTTACAAGATGGGTTAGGTTACCATTTCCTTCCTGTGAGGGCTGTGGCTTTCACATTCAAGGTGATCTTGGCTCCATTTCATATAACACCAACTTGTTGTTGCTGCTATAATTATCCCATGAAAGAGACTACTTTACCATATTAGAGGGCTTAATGCCATTAGGGAAACTTTACCCACAAGCATCTGCTCAGTCAAGCCTGTTACCTGTACACTGTTTTAAGTAAAACATGCAATTCATTACTTACCATATTTCACTCTGTCACAATAGGCTCTTTGTGGAAGTGTTCTTCGATTTTCAAGGGGACTATGGGATTATGAAGCTTTCTTTTGATCAATTGTAGCATCACAAGAACACCCTGCCAGAGTGAGATGCTAGAAACAGCTGCATATGGGGACAGACTTAAAGATCTCAATATGTATACCTTAGAGAAAAGGCAGGAGAGGGGAGATACGATAGAGATGTTTAAATACCTATGTGGCGTAAATACGCATGAGTCGAGTCTTTCATTTGAAAGGATGCTCTGGAATGAGAAGATATAGGATGAAATTAAAAGGTGATAGGCTCAGGAGTAATCTAAGGAAATACTTTTTTTACAGAAAGGGTGGTAGATGCGTGGAACAGTTTCCCAGAAGAGGTGGTGGTCTGAATTCAAGAAAATGTGGGATAGGCACATGGGATCTCTTAGAGAGAGGAAGAGATAATGGTTGCTGCGGATGGCCAGACTGGAGGAGCCATTTGGCCTTTATCTGCCTTCGTGTTTCTATGTTTCTCTCTATTTAGGTCTCCATTAAAAAATTTATGGACCTAATTTTGAATGGGGGTTATCCCTGCTGGGCTGGTCGCTGCTGATATTCAGAAGTTCTTAGCCAGATACTGCTGCTAAATATTGGCTCTAACCAGCCATTTACAAGCCAGGATAGCCAAGGGGTAGTCCCTGGGCGGAATTTGAGCAGAGTCACTGATTAACTTGTCAGCAGCAATATTCAGTCCTCTTATCAGTTAAGTAAGTAGATAATGTTAAGACAGCAAAAAGTCTTTCCTAACTCCCCCCACACATACACACGCTTTTAGCCACGATAGAGGTTTTTACCATGGCCCAGAACGCTAAATGCTCCAACACTGTTCCGATGAACAATGCAAAAAACCCAAAAGGGGAGTACTACAAAAGGCAGAAACAAGAAGTCTCCCCTGACCCAAAAAAATCGGGTGAAGGGCAGAGGCCGCTGAACCAATGCCAACCTACCACAAATTATTAAATGTGAATGGGAAGCCCTCAGTCTCACAGCTTGCAGTGGGAACACGTCCCTAATGCACCAGCTGTCACAGTCATACACCCAAAATATCCCTGGGCTGCCCAATTAAAATTGAACTAGTGCACAAATGTGCTAAAAGTGAAAAGTGAGATAAATATATATCAATAATATCACACAAAATATATAGTGAATTGGTTCAGCTGTCTCTGTCTCCCAACCAGGGGTCGAGTGGCGTCCAAAATCAGCCGGGCTGGCTCAATCACGAGCAAGACAAAAATGATAGAAAGTACTTAGCTCCTCCGTGAAGATCCAGAGTACAGGATAACCAGCTTGAAATGAACCTGTCCAACGGGGCTCCATTTCGAGGGAAAACCCCCCTTCCTCAGGAACCAGCTGTGAATAGAAGTGCTCTCAAGTAACCAGCCAGAAGGTGAAAAGTCGGGATTGAAAATGGCCCCCAGTGTATTTGCATGATATCTATTTGCATGCACTGCTTCCATTGTATGCAAATAGATCTCATGCATATTCATTGGGGAAATCCTGAAAACCCGACCTTTCGAGGGCCGAGGTTGGACACTCCTGCTCTAAACTAAGGATGAGTTGACAAATAAGGCTGTGAAAAGTACAAATATCTGACCCGCGAGTCCTTTCATGAACAGCTGTTTATTTAACTGTTCATTTTATCAACCAGCAAAATCTATTCACCAGTAATAATGATCTTTATAAGTTGGGTATTTTTTTTATATGCAGTGTTTATGGGCTCATTTGTAAGCCTTTCACATTTACCATTTAGTTAACCTTTAAGGAATGCAACAATATATACTTTGTGAGGGCAATTCTCTATAGGTAGCCTGAAGTTAGGCACCAAGATGCTGTCCTCTAAGCGTGAATTCTATATCTGCAGATACATATATAATCGCCATTATAGAATACTAGTTTACGATTGCAGTTACACACCTAACTTTAGGCGTAAGTTAAAAAGCTGGTGTAAATGTCTGTGCCTAAATACAAGCTCCCATTCCCTTCCACCTAAATATTGTTAGTTAAATGCATAACTTCTAGGATTTTGTAACCCACACACATAAGTGCTAGGCATGCCCAAGAACCACCCAGGTGGACCTCCCTGGGCCACACCCCCTTGCAGTTACATGTTTTGTGATTTTATGTAAATACAATTAGCAAAATTCCAACCAAGAGCAAATTAGGGCCAATTAACACTGATAATAGGCTATTATTGGTTGTTAATGCTAATGAGCAGCTTATTAAGCATTTACAGTATGTTACACACTAATGACACAATTCTATAACTTGTGTGCACAGCGTTCCACTATAAGAGCTCCTTTTACTAAGGTTTTTAGTGCGTGCTATATTGCTGCATGCACTAACCCCACACTAAGCGCCAGCTCAATGACGGCGTTAGCATCTAGCGCACAAAGTGATGCAGCAAGCGCTAAGCGCAAGCTAAAACCGCTAGCGCAGCTTAGTAAAAGGAGCCCTAAGTGTAACATAAGAACATCGTTACTGTGTCAGACCAATGGTCCATCAAGCCCAGCAGCCCGTTCTCACTGTGGCCAATCCAGGTCACTAATACCTGGCCAAAACCCAAAGAGTAGCAACATTCTGTGCTACCGATCCAGGGCAAGCAGAGGCTTCCCCCCATGTCTTAATAGCAGACTATGGACTTTTCCACCAGGAATTTGTCCAAACCTTTCTTAAAATCAGTTACGCTATCTGCTTTTACCACAACCTCTGGCAATGCATTCCAGAGCTTAACTATTCTCCGAGTGCGAGATTATGGAATTAAGGGCCAAGTTTAAACCCTAAGGAATAGAGTTTTAACTACTTTATGCAGAAATACATCCCAAAGTTCAAACTTGAATGCAGATGGAATTGGTTTACACTATTTGTTGTGATCCCTAATAACCTGGTATGGAAAAAGAAAGATGAAATAGCTCCAAATGGGAATGACCTCAAGTTTAAACATCTGTGTGCACCCATCTGGCAGGCAGGTATGGACTATGCCCATAGATTTTAGAAACAGTGATAAAAAGCGTCTGTTTTGGTGTCTGAGCCAGGCATTGCAGAAGTTGATCACAAAACATTATCTTAGAGAAAGAGTATTAAGAACACACATATAAGGAGGATCATGTTTCATTAATGCCTTTTAGGGAACCTGTCAGTACAATGAGGTATATTACATGCTGTTACTGCAGTCCATCATGTCATGTACTTGTCTTTGTAGTTCCAGAAGTTTCAAGCAATTAATACCAACAAACCATCACGGAGTTTGCCACTACGGATCTAACCTGGAATGTTGCTATGGATGGAGAAGGAACAACAAAGGCAACTGCGAAGGTAACCAAAGAGCCAGCTTCAAGTTCCATATTTTCACAGGTTATGTTCTCAGGTTTTACAATGCGCTGTCCTGGTGGGGCTGACATGGGCTTTAAGAAGACATGCCATATGGGAGTCACAGCAGGACAAATGCCATTTCCTGGAAAGAGAAAGTTTTACACTTAGAGGTAGGTACTGTCATATACTACATTTATGCAGAGTTGACAGCAATAATATAGGGCAGTGGTTCCCAACCCTATCTTGGAGGACCACCAGCCAGTCGGGTTTTTGGGATAACCCTAATGAATATGCATGAGAGAGATTTGCATATAATGGAGGTGACAGGTGTGCATCTCTGCTCCATGCATATTCATTAGGGCAGGGGTGCCCACACTTTTTGGGCTTGCGAGCTACTTTTTAAATGACCAAGTCAAAATGATCTACCAACAATAAAATTTTAAAAAAAACACAAAGCACACTGTATGCATAGAAAATGTTAATCATCATTCCTATTCCAGGGTTTTTCAAAGAGGTCAAAGCAGATGACTAAGCACTATCACCTCAGTAACAACCATACAAAAATAGACAAATATACCCCCTCCCTTTTTACTAAACCACGATAGCAGTTTTTAGTGCAGGGAGCTGCGCTGAATGCCCAGCGCTGCTCTCGACACTCATAGGCTCCCTGCGCTAAAAACCTCTATTGCGGTTTAGTAAAAGGGGACCTTAGTGTAAAATATAGACAGCAGATATAAATTCAGACACATTTTGATCACTAAATTTAAAATAAAATCATTTTCCCTACCTTGTCTGGTGATTTCATGAGTCTCTGGTTGCACTTTCTTCTTCTGACTGTGCATACAATCTTTCTTCCCTTCTTTTAGCCTGTATGCTTCTTCTCCTCCAGACCTCATTCCTTCCCCCCCCCCCCACTTTTCCTTCCTCTTCCCTGCCCTTTCTTTCTCTCTGCCTCCCTTTCATTTTTTTCTGTTTCTCTTCTTTCCTTCTGTATCCCTGCCTGCCCTTTTTCTTTCTTTCTCCCTGCCCTCCCCCAAGCCACTGCCACTGCCATTACCATCGGGGACCAGGACCCAAACACCACCAATAACAGGCCCCAAGCTCTCCCTGCTTCGGCCAACTAGCATTCATCTCCCCGACGTCAATTCTGCCGTCGGGAAGAGGAAGGCTGATCAGCCCAAGATCGTGATCAACCTATTGGGGGAAATGCTGCCGGGTCCTGCCTTCGCGGAAACAGAAAGTAGGCAGGACCCGGCAGGAACAAGAACAAATGCTTCACTAACCTGTCTCCCGCATTAGCCCGTAGCGAACGCTTGCTTCAGGGCTCTCAACATGTGCGTGCCGGCTTCCCTTCTCTCCCCCCCCCCCCCGGACATAACTTCCGGTTTCGGAGGGAAGAGAAGAGAAGCCGGCACGCACACGTTAGAGCCCGGAGCATAAGTTCGCTAGGGGCTGAAATCTCCAAGCCGGTTTTTTTTTTTTGGGGGGGGGGGGTTTAATGTTCAGCAGCGGCAGATGACAGCTGGGTGGACCGCCCAGCTAAAAGGCCCTAGGGAGAACACTGGAGAGGAAGGCTGATCGGCCCGTAGATCAGGACGGCAACACGAGTGCGATCGACTCGAGTTGCCTTCCTGAGCTACTGGTCGATCGCGATCGACGCGTTGGGCACCCCTGCATTAGGGCTATCCTAAAAACCTGATTGGCTGGTTGGGAACCACTGACATGGGGAGAAGGGGGGGTTAACTTTATAACATAATTATGGAGTCAATATTCAAAGTTATTTAACTGGGCAATGCCACTGGATATCAGCACCAATCATCTCCAGGGGTGGTCCATTGGCAAAGTTTGGGCAGAGCTGGTACTACTTAACCAGTTACCTGCAATATTGAGTCTACTAACTGGCTAAGTAAGAGGATAGAGTTAGGAGTTGAAAGAGAAGAAAGAAGACCAAAAGTGCCTGGAGGTGATGGAGTGACGGTGATGACTGCCCGGCCCGATCACACACGGCTTTTCCAAAGTTTGGATTGTTCCATTGCAATGTTCAACATTTTGTTATACTTTCAGAGCAGAGCAGCACTATATTTCAGGGAGTCATGGAAAATTCTGGAATTCGTTGCTGAAGAATGTGGTGAAATCAGTTAGCTTAGCTGAGTTTAGAAAAGGTTTGGATAACATAAGAAGTTGCCTCTGCTGGGTCAGACCATAGGTCCATCGTGCCCAGCAGTCTGCTCCCGCGGCGGCCCATCAGGTCCATGACCTGTAAGGTGATCCTTTGCCTAAAAACCTTCAATCCCCTTTATCCCTCTGTCTATACCCTTACATAATCCTATCTATACCTCTGTCTGTATCCCTCAATCCCCACATCCATCAGGAATGTATCCAATCCTTTGAAACCTCGTAATCTACTCTGTCCTATCACAGCCTCCGGAAGCGCATTCCAGGTGCCCACCACCCTCCGAGTGAAAAAGAATTTCCTAGCATTGGTTCTAAACCTGTCCCCTTTCAATTTCTCTGAGTGCCCCCTTGTTCTTGTGGTTCCCGATAGGTTGAAGAATCTGCCCCTCTCCACCTTCTCTATGCCCTTTATGATCTTGTAAGTCTCTATCATGTCTCCTCTGAGTCTCCGCTTTTCCAGGGAGAAGAGCCCCAGCCTTTCTAACCTGTCTGCGTATGAAAGGTTTTCCATATCTTTATCATTTTCGTTGCTCTTCTCTGAACCCTCTCAAGTATCGCCATGTCCTTCTTAAGGTATGGTGACCAATATTGGACACAGTACTCCAGATGCGGGCGAATCATCGCACGATACAGCGGCATGATGACTTCCTTTGTTCTAGTTGTAATACCCTTCTTAATAATGCCCAACATTCTGTTTGCTTTCTTTGAGGCTGCTGCGCACTGTGCCATTGACTTCATTGTTATATCCACCAGAGAAGTCCATAGGCCATTATTGAGGTGGCTTGGGGAAATCCACTGCTTATTCCTAGGATAGGCAGCATAAAATCTGTTTTATTACTTGGGATCTAGCTAGGTACTCAGGACCTGGGTTGGCCACTGTTGGAAACATGATACTAGACTTTATGGACCTTTGGTCTGTCCAAGTATGGCAATTCTTATGTTCTTATGTCCTATCAACCAGGTTAACTAGGCACCACTCTGAATTTCAGCCAGTGTCTGGTTGCCTTCCAGGTGACTACATATTCAGAGCTGAGACTGATATTCAGACTGAGTTCTGCCCGCAGCTGTCAGCAACTTAAAAAGGCCTGCCTTCAGCCTTTCTTCCTAGCCCTTGAGATAGCATTTTGCGAAACAGGGCCGTTGTCGGGCTTGGGAGAAGACTGAGTGAATATCAGAGTTTAAGAAATGGAACTGTGTTTTGTGCCTCTTTGATGTGTGTGACTAGTTTTTGATTACAATTTTAAGGAATCCCAGGTCACAGATACTAAAATAAGTACATTGCTGCATTTGTTATATACTGAAACTGTTCAGTTTATTTTTGTGTGGAGTTTTTTTGAGAGACTTGTGATTGTGCTGTATCTCTTGACGGGACTGTTGAACTGCGTTAATGGGATTAAATGTCATGAGGTCTCTTTTTCTCCACTAATTTTATATAAATCTTTAGCAGCTGTTCTTTCTTTATAGCTGTGCTGCTTTCTATATTTATTGTGATGTTCAAAAAAGAGATACACATCTGAAAAACGGCCATTTTTAAAAAAAACAAGATAGATATTTTGTAGTTTTGAAATAGGTCATGTTCACCACTGGATTTTTGTGTGTCTTCCACAAAACATCTAAACTTGAATTTGGACGTCATATCAAAAATGCCCATCTATATCTGTCATCTTTAGTATTACAACCCCACTTTTCTTCCATGTACATATTATGTATGGCAGTGTTTCTTAAACCTGTCCCCAGCTAGTCAGGTTTTCAAAATATCCCTAATGAATATGCATGAGGCAGATTTGCATGCCTGTTACCTCTCTTATATTCAAATTTGCCTCATGCATATTCATTAGGGATATCATGAAAACCCAACTGGCTGGGGGCTTCCCAGGACAGGTATATGGTATTTATAGAAAGAATTAGTAATGTATTTGAATCTGTCTTACGAGAGGACCCCTAGCTTTATACAGGCAGACTGATAAATCATTTTCTGGAAAACAGTGGCTCCTATGAAATAGCTCCAAAGAATATAATAATGTATTATATTCTTGTCCAAATACAGTAGTTTCTATAAGGAGCATAAAGAATGAGATTGTACTTAATTCTCTGATCTCCAGTGTATTCTGTTTTGGGTAGTACTGGGAACAGTCAGCCTGGTAATGCCCCGTTCTGATAATGGGAACACGCTGGTGTTAAACTCTATATTACAGGGGTCCCCAAAGTCCCTCCTTGAGGGCCAAATCCAGTCAGGTTTTCAGGATTTCCCCAATGAATATGCATGAGATCTATGTGCATGCACTGCTTTCAATGCATATTCATTGGGGAAATCCTGAAAACCCGACTGGATTCGGCCCTTAAGCAGGGACTTTGGGAATCCCTGCTCTATAATGTATACATCAGCCGATTCGAATATATGCTAAGTGGACAGTTCACAGCAAACTAATTGTATTTCCTTTCCTAATTTTCAGCCATCTGTGCGCACGGATGCAAATATGGTGAATGCGTTGGGCCAAACAAATGCAAGTGCTTCCCTGGATTTACTGGAAAAATCTGCAACCAAGGTTCGTGAACATCAGCCTTCTGCTATAAATCAGTGTTTGTTTCTAATGTTCTGCCCTGATTACCGTCATCGGACACACTTGCCTGTCTGATAGCTGGCACGGTCCTCTCCCATGAAATAAGTCTGTGCTCACTAATAGGTACCGAACCTAGTTCACCATGCGGCTGATTTTCACAAGAGGAAAAAGTCTAAATAATGGCAAAAAGTGGCATTTGGACATGTTGTTTGCTAAAATGTCCAAATTGACAGTTTTGAAACACATTTTAAGGTGGTTTTCTACGCTGTTTGTCTATATCTCAAGGAGGCATGTTGGGAGCTTGTTTTAGGCAGGATTAAGGTGGACTTACAATTTGGAGGCTTTTCTGTAATAATGGGACATCGCAGAAAACATGGAGGGCAAAACTTGGATGTTTGAGGCTAGACCCATTTCAATGGTTAGAATAGACTGGAGTGGGCTTCAACGGCAACTCCAGTAGTGGAAACCTAAGGACAGTACCAGGTGGATTTCTATGGTCTATTGCCTAGAATTATTAAAGAAAACTATTTAACCATGTATATATAATGAGTGTGACTACTGAGTAGACCGTTCAGGTCTTTATCTGCTGTCATTTACTATGTTACTATGTACAGTATGTGCAAAAAAGCTGACTAAACTGACCAGATAACCGCTGGAGGCATAAAGGCATGGCACCCTTACACTCCCAATGGTCACTGGCCCCCATCCCACCCTCCAAAGATGTGTCTGACAACTGCAGATGTTATGGTCAGTCCTATTAGAGCAGCAAGAAGGCCTCTGGAGTAGCTTAGCAGTCAGTGCAGTGGACTGCAGAGAAGGGGACCCAGGCCCATATCCCACTCTAATTAGTACACTTGTGGTGGAAAGTACGAGCCCTCCAAAACCCACTGTACCAACATATAGGTGACACCTGCAGGCATAAGAGCTATTAGGGTGATTCACAGATGGGTACAGTTGGGGGTCGATATTCAGAGCGATTTAAACAGGCAGAATGCTCTCCTGCCTGCTTAAATAGCTTGCCACCATCTAAGAGGAGATATTCAGTTGTACTTAACTGGAGAGTGCCACTGGATTACCCTCAGACTGTCCCAGCAGAAAGTGGGCCGGTCAGGGGCGGCACTGGGGAGGAGCCCCAGGTTATGTAGGCACCAACATATTCAGTGTCAGTACCCACATAGCAAAGTGACCAGATTTAGGACAACTCAAAAGCAGATCTAAATCTAGCCGCTTTGCTCTACAGGTGCTGGCATTGAATATCGGGCCAACACCTACGTAACATTTCTTTTTAAATAAAAATTTTTTTTTTTTTTTTAAATGATACCCTCATTCTCTCCTCTCCTGACCCCACAAACATGCCCCTCTACCCTCCACTCCATGCTGTGATCCCCCCCTAGATGGCCCCCCAACTTAGATTTGCCAGAGATTTTGTACTTAAAAAAAAAAAAAAAAAAAAAAAGAGGATGTGTGGCCCCACCCCATTCGGCCCAAAGCCCTGCCCCATTCCTCCCCCAACCCCAGTCTCACACAAACCCTGTCTCTTCGGGACCATGTCTGGAGGTTATGCCTGGGAAAATCTGGATGTCTTGGTAACTCTAACCCAACTCCCCCAAACCCCTTTGTGCCTGGTGGCTCAGTGGAAGTCGATGGGGGCAAGAGTACAGGCCCCTCACTCCTACCCCTAGCACCAGCTCCTCAAAATGGCTGCCATGGCCTGCTATACTAATGCCCTTTTATTAAGTTGTGGTAATGGCTTCTGTGTACTTCCTCCAGGTTAAAAGCACTTACTGCAGGATGCACTCAGTTGTCCTGTGGTAAGATCCCAATCTGTGTGCAGAAACCACACGTAGAAGGGATGTGTCTGGAGAGGCAGAAAATGGGTACATCTACATTACCACACACTAACTACTTAGCATATGAGCCCTTACTGCCTACATGCTAATATTTTTTAATGGCAATATTAACACATGGCCATTAATTCAAATAATGGAAAATCAGCAATTTTATTGCAGGTAAGTAAAAAGGGCCCCTAAGTTTATACCTAAGACAAAGAAGGTTTAAGGGCTAGATTCACTAAGCAAACCGATCATGTACCAATCGGTTTGCGAGCCCTGTGCAACCCGATTTCCCTCCTGCAGTGTTCACTGACATGTTTTGCAATCCGATTCCGATTCGCGCATGCAAATGAGGGGAAAAGCATGCAAAGTAGGCAGGGACACAATTCACTAAATAAATTTGTCGATTCGACTGTGCTAGCCGATCAACCCAAAAAGCGACTGCTGAGGACCAGTCGCTGAAGCCTTTTCCGACTGCCTTCTGCCACCCTGCTCTCAGCCCTGTCAGCCCCAACGCTGCCCTGATCACCTGCCTGCCCTGACTCTCTCACCCTTCCCCACAGTGTAAGCCTGTGGGTTAAAACCACAGGCTGTAAAAAAAGAAAAAATAAATTTAAAAAGTGCCGGGGCTGGAGGTCCAGCGCATGCGCGGGGATCGCTATAGACTGAGCTTTCTGTGCCGGCAGATGGGGGCGTTCCTCCGATCGCCCCATCTGCATATTGGAGTTTACTGAATTTGTCGGACCTGCCCGGATCGGGCCCGATCGGGTAGGTTAGTGAATCTGGCCCTAAGTGACTTGCTCAAGGCCACAAGGAATATCAATGAGATTTGAGCCCTAGCTTCATCAGCCTACTGCTTTAAACACTAGCCTACGCCTCTGCTCTTCTCCACTTGGCTTTATCAATTGCTGATGTTTTTTTATAAAGGCAGCGGGTTTTAGTAGATTTTGCAATGTTTCCCTGATGCTGAGTACTTTCACTTAAAATATGAATTCATGTCAGAGTTATTAAAGATACCACTCTTATTTTTAGTAATTTATATTTGTGAAATTCATGCTGTTGCTTTATGTGCTGCCATAAATTCAGGTATTTGCCAGCATCCTTATACATATTTTACAAAAGGCTTAGCATTCTGCAAAGACTCTTGTAAAATACTCAGGGATGTGTGAATGTCCTGACTTGGATACCCAAGTTCCTACCTAGATATCCCAGACAAAAATGGAACTTCACATATTCTGCACATTACAAATGCAAACTTCCAATATCAAACAAGCCCAGAGACCAGTGGTGTAGTAAAAGGGAGGGCCGGACTGCCCCAGTCGCTATCTTTACATCCTCCTCCTCTCTGCCTGCTCCTCTCCTTGCCACACACCCCTTGCCTTCCCCATACCTTTCTTACTGGGGTTCTTAGAAGGGAGGGCTATGCTTGAGGCAGTGGCATAATAATGGGGGGGGGGTGAGGCAGCCCGCTATGGGTACTGTCTTGCTAAGGGCTTGACAGCTCTCCTCCTCCCTTTGTCATACGCGTGCACCCCTTGCCTTCCCCCGAACAAGAGGGCACTCTCTAAAGTTGAAAGGGGATAGATTCTGTACAAACATAAGGAGGTTCTTCTTCACCCAGAGAGTGGTAGAAAGCTGGAACGCTCTTCCAGAGGCTGTTATAGGGGAAAACACCCTCCAAGGATTCAAGACAAAGTTAGACAAGTTCCTGCTGACAAGAACGTGCGCTGGTAGGGCTAGTCTCAGTTAGGGTGCTGGTCTTAGACCAGAGGGCCACCGGTCTGACTCAGCAGTGGCAATTCTTATGTTCTTACGTTACCTTTTTTTACTTCCCCGGCACAAGGTTGCTGCCTGCGTCAGCATTGGCTCTCTCTCTCTCTGACGTCACTTTCAGAACCCTTGCATAAGAAGTGACGCCAAAGGGTGAGCCGACACCGACGTGGGCATGCTGCTCATGCCGGAGAAGTTAAAAAAAAAAAAAGGTACGGGGAAAGGGAAGGGGGTGCACGCAGGGCATGAGTTCGGGGAAGAGGGCAGGGGAGGAGTGCCACTCACCCTTACTATGACACTGCCAGACACCATGGAGTTGTGTTACTTCAAAGCTTGAAGGTAGGAGCGTCGAAAGAGAAGCCTAGTATCTGGAGTGGTTCTGTATCTCAGAGAGTCCACAGAGAAGGCAAAATCAAATGTTTTGTAGTTTGTTAGACCTTTCCAGTTCACATCCTTTTCTGCATCAGTTGATGGTTTTAATTTTTAGCAGCCAATCATACCAGTAAAGTTATTAAACACAGACTGGAAAATTAAGACATATTTGTTCCAAAGTATTCTCTTGTGCGCTATTAGAAAAACATGATTTAATTGTCCCGATATCTCACCATGAAGCTGCTTACTGATGGTGGTCTGGCACCTTGCCATTGAACAATAGACCAAATCAAAGCACAAAGATATGTTGCCCCTCTTGAAACCAGTACCAATAATGCCTGTTACTTGTAGGTTTTAGAAAACATCTGGATGATGGCCACAGTAGTAGACTTCTTAGAGCTTACATAAATGAAGTTCAGTGTAAAACAATGTACGAATCATATCAATCACAACATGTTTTCCCGTAAAAAGGTTGAAGAACACTGGCCTAGACTACTGGAAGCAAAGCTCTCTGGGAAGTTGAGTCCATAGAGTACCCATAACTATTACACATTTAAACAAACATTAACTGAGCAAATGCCCACATAACCTGGGGGCATAACAACCTGGAAATGGAAATATATTAAAACCCTTTAAAAAACTGGCATTAAATCTGGGTTTAGCTTGTGGAAAAATCAGATTTTAACACATTTTAGAAAAAGGGCCCCTTAGATTGTAATTCCTGGATAGGGAAATATCTACTGTACCCAAATATAATTCACCTTGAACTACCACTGAAAAAAGTGGGATCTAAATCCAAATAAATAAATATCTCCTCTGTAACAAGGTTCAATACCAATCTGGAATTCTTGCTGAATTTAGCAGGCTCAGAATCCCCTCTCCCTTTGGCTTGTAATTGTATTGCATGTACTGTACAGTTACAAGCCCTTTGGCACACTGGATTCCACAGGAGTTGCTGAGCCAGGTGCACTGCCACTGAGCTGATTTACAAGTCAGTGGCTCAAGTTCTTTCTTCTTGGGAATAGCTACTTAAATGATATCACGTTTCCTTGAACCGTTTTCTGCAGATCTGAATGAATGTGGGCTGAAACCACGTCCCTGTGAACACAGATGCATGAACACACATGGCAGTTACAAGTGCTACTGCCTCAATGGGTACGTGCTGATGCCAGACGGCACATGTGCAAGTAAGTTACTGACATTACAACAGTTACTGACATTACAACTGGTCCAAGTTACAGCAAATGCACAAACTCTTTTGTACTTTAGATAAGATTACCAGATAACTCCAGGTCAGTAGGAACAAGCTGAGCCCCATTGAAAGAACAATTCTTGTTGTTATATGCCCTTTTTGTTTGAAAAAACACATAAATGTCACATTTACACACATAAGGAAAAGTGAAGCGAGGTCAGATTTAAAAAAAAAAAAACAAACACAAGAGTTCAAGGGATATAAATATTTGACCTGAATTTATTCATTAAGAATAAAAGAACATAAGAATTGCCATACTGGGAAGGTCCATCAAGCCCAGTATCCTGTTTCCAACAGTGGCCAACCCAGGTCCCAAATACCTAGCTTGATCCTAAATAGTAAAACAGATTATATGCTGCTTATCCTAGGAATAAGCAGTGGATTTCCCCAAGCCATCTCAATAATAGCCTATGGACTTTTCTTTTAGAAAATGATCCAAAACTTTTTAAAATCCTGCTAAGCTAACCGATTTCATCATATTCTCCAGCAACAAATTCCAGAGTTTAATTACATGCTATGTGAAGAAATATTTTCTCTGTTTTGTTTTAAATTTACTACTTAGTAACTAATCCTAGTATTTTTGGAAAGAGTAATCAAGCGATTCACATCTACCCTTTCCACTCTAGATAGAAAGGGGGACAATGTGGATAACTTTATGTGCTAAGGTAAGGATCTTAAAGGTGAATGCGAAAAGAGATAGGCAGCCTCTGATGTTTAGTCAGAAGAGGAGAAATATGATCATACCAGTGTGCGTGGGTGAGCAGCCAGATGGAGTTATTCTGAACAGCCTGGAGCTTTAAGTAAAACCTTAGGGAAGCCAGAGAAAATATGCTTGTAGCATGGGTGGGGCTCCCAGTAATATGCATAACTTACAAAATGCTGTAAGTTATGTGTGAAAACCAAAAGGAATTGACCCCAAGATATCCACAGAGAAGAAAATCCAGAGAAAACAAACAAAAAAAAAACCTCTGTGGAGTGACAATTTTAGTTATGTGTGCCCACCTGCATTAGGTGACTGGGACTATGGCTAATGTAAATGTTGGCGTCTTGTAAATGTTAGGAGGGCTGATATAGGGTTACACTAGTTTTCTCTAACGACTAATCAGGGCACCTAATTGCTATGCTCCTTGCATGCATGGACTTGTAGTTCTACTTTTCACAGGAAAATCAATGAGAAAATCAGAATTTAAAAAAAAAAAGTCTCCACCTGGACCAGCTTGTCCCTAATAATCTGGAGTCCTCTGAGTATAACTACTGTAGATCAAATGCCATTGATAACTTTGTGTTTTGTCTGCTTTTCTTTATCCTATTCCTTTGCCACTGCTAAAGGAACTTTACTATGGATAATTGCTGGCAGGTGAATGTATAACTTTTCTAAACATGTACTTCAAAGCCTTGTACAAATATTATCAGGCTGAAAATCAGACTCATTGGCCCATACTTTTCATACATTATGGGGTTGGATTAAGGATGGACTTAGAGTGAGATGCAAAATTATGTAGATAGTGATAATATTCAGCAACTATCTGGAGAACCCATGGGGCTCATAATCGAAAGAGAAAAACGTCCAAAAACTGGCCTAAGTCGGCACTTGGACGAACATTTCCCAAATACGTCCAAGTGCCGATAATAAAAATGGGTTTTGGACATATTTCTAAACGACCTAGGTCTTCATAGTGCCGCTGAACGACCAAAGCTAAACGGGGCATTTCGGGAGGAGTGTCGAGGGCGGGACGTGGGCCGGCTTAGATTTAGTCATACAGCATGTATAACCAAAAGTTATACAGCCCACGATCGACAGAACGTGGACGTTGTGACTTAGACCATGTAAAACATGGTCTAAGTCACAAAAACCCACCTAAAGTCACCAGATAAGCAAACACATAAAACATACCCCCACACACTACCCCATTGATCACTGACCCCCCATAAAAATATTAATCACACCTTTAAAATTCATCCTCCAGACCATCATAACTTGGCCACCTGGCATAGGAAAGCCTAGTCGTCCAGCACAGAGGCAACTTAAGTCATCTTGGGGGTGGGTTAGGGACTCAGAGAGGAGGACCCATGCCCATAAGCCCCTTTAATCACTGCATTGATACTTAAACATGTGCACTCCCCTATATACCCCCCAAACCCTTTTTTACTGGCATAAAAGTGGCTCCAGCAGCCATAAGGGCTATTGGGGTGATAGATAGGTGGTTATAGGGGATTTTAGAGGTGGTTTGGGGGCTCACCATTATCTATAAGGGAGCTGTAGTGAGATGAAGACATGGCACCCTTTTTGTGAAGTTCACAGCAGTGCCCTGTAAAGGTACCCCACTATTCAGGTGCCATGTCTGGGTGTTCAGTCCATCATTTTACAGACCCCTCCCATGTCCAACAGGGCTTGTTCTAGGCATTTTTGACTTGGATGAAAAGTTTGATGGAAATGTGGTATAAAGATGGATGCTTTAGCGACTTGGACGATCAGATCGGCAGGACATATAATTAGACGATTTTCGAAACAAAAAAAAAATTTTGTACGTATTTTTCGAAAATGTGTCTTAGGCTGTTTTTTTACTTTGGACAACTTGCGAGTTGGACACAAACGAACTTAGACGTCCCTTTCGATTATGCCCCTCCACATGTTTAGATATGGCCAGAGGTGCATTTTACTTAGAAGTCATCTAGATTGCGACTGAATATTACACTTTCTGTATATATGCATTGATTTAAGTGCTGACACATAGATTAATATGGTCACTGCTAACTGAAAATCTGGCCCATTTGTAAGAATTAAGACAGAGAATACAATGCTAGATAAATAAACTGCAGACAGAATACCTCTACCAATTCAGCCTTGTACCTGGCTGAGATATTTTGGAGAACTGAGGCCAAAAAGAATGAATCAAATCACAAACCCAGCAATGGGTAATCTTTGTGATGAAAGACCTGGTGAATTAAAGGTGAATGGTTTGAATTTTGTAAAAACAAATATTTTCCCTGTAATAGTACCACACAATGGAGTAAAGACACACTCGGAGCTTTTCTCCTGCTTTGCTGAGAGAGCAGTGATATATTGAAATTGCTAATGTGATTACAGTCCTGTTCTATTGTTGGCTTTAAGATTCCAGGACATGTGCCATGGTGAACTGCCAGTATGGTTGTGAAGAGGTGATGGGTGAGGTGCGATGCTTATGTCCTTCACCAGGACTTCATCTGGGACCAAATGGAAGGACTTGTGTAGGTATGTAAGAAGCCAATTGCCTCTAACTGTGGTTCTAAAACATAAGTTAATGTTTCTTAAATCACAGTGTACAACACTAAATAATAAATATACAAAAAAATTTTTGTGAAGTGCTCAGACCCGCAACCTTATAGATTCAGTGTAAAAAAACAAACCAAAGTTGCTGCTGGGACCATCATAGCATTTACTGTCCTGACCGCCATAACATTGATCAGAAATAGCTGAAAAAAAGACATCTAAAGCAAGACTTATCTGCAATTCCTTGGCGGTCAGCTGGTCTCATATACAGGCAGCAATTGCAATTGTTAACACAATTGTGAAGTAAAAAAGCTCCTAAAGCCAAATATATAGTCAACCCCACGACTCGAGTTTCATGGCCTTCATCAGGAAGGGATACTACAAAACAATAATCACACATAGTAATCATTACTAATCTTTCTCTAACTATCTTATTCAAAAACTTTTTATCAAAATAATATAATGACCTAAATACTAAACTATTATACTTAATTACAGCTGCAACTACCAGAAATGAAAAATAAAACACAAACTTGCTCTGGTGGCTAAACAGCCTGTTAGCCCAAAAAGGCTTCAACAGTTTTAAAGTTCCACAATCTGGCAATTTTCCACAAAAACATGTGCTTTCAGCAAGTTCTGCTCTGCCAGTCTTTATTTCACAAAACAAAAACCAAACTTTCAATATCAAAGTCCAGGAACTGGGACTATGGCTGATGTAAATGTTGGCATCTCGTAAATGTTAGGAGGGCTGATATAGGATTATACTAGTTTTCGCTAACAACACGTAATCAGGGCACCTAATTGCTATGCATGGACTTGAAGATCTCTCACAGTACTCCTGTGGTTTGTACAATATCAGAAGTAGTGCTTCCCAGTCTTCTGTCTCTCTAATTTAATCAGAAGTAGTGAGGCAATTCCACCTTATCAAAACAGCATATTGTTTTCCCCAAGCCTTTACTCTATAAGCATGTCTTCAGGCAAACAGAAGTTCTCAGGTTCCATTTCATAATTAATTGTATACATTTCTACATTAAAAGTATTACCTTCAGAAGAGCGCTTACAAGTTTCAGTCCTGAAATTTTCTCCCTGTTTCCTGTGGAAAATGCTGGTTTCTGGCTTCTGTCCCCTGGATTGCACTGGTATGCCTCTTTCCAAGGGTTCAGGCAGGTTAAAGGTTTGTGGCTCCCTCCATTGCCTAGAGACCTTACCCTTTTCTCTAATCCTGTGCTGATTGTCTCTAGCTTCACCTGTGTTTTCCTGTTTCTTTGCTAATGAGTCTAGATAGCAGAGCTAATCCCATTGTGGGTTTTGCTATCCCCAGCCTGGTGCCTTCTGGTACTTGTAGTTCTTTGTTTTTAGCATTCCCTACACTAGAACTAGGCAAGTATAATTAGGTCAATTCTGGGCTGCCTTTCACTTGGGATAAATTCTGCAGTTTCCCTAACCTACCTGCTTCTAGGATCAGGTTTAGGGGTAGTTCTAGAGAACTGCAGGGCAACTGTTAACAAAATTCTAAGTTTTATGTTAAACTGTACCAGCTGTACACCACCTAGCAATTAGTAAATCCCAATAAATAAGTAAATAAAACATGATTTCATCAGGCGGTGCCCATGTTGCCTTCACCACCTTCTGCAGTGTGACATCTGACATTACCAGACATTTTTAAAGAGTTTTCCTAAAGCAGTGCAAAAGTGCTTTAAATTCAGCTGTTCACTAGGTAACACTGTTCTACTGCCTCTAGACTTCAAGGTCAAATCTCAAAACATACACAGTTTTGTAAAAGGAGGGGGATTAGGTAGTCAGGTGCCTAGATTGGCATCTTTGAAAACTGATGTACTGAGTGGATGGGGGAAATAGGTTTATTTTCAGCACAAGGCATCTAATTATTATTGATCAAATCTGGAAATTTGAATTGCAGGTTAAAATTTAGGATTCCAAGTTTTGGAAACCTAGATTTTTGCAGATTTTTAGTCAGAAATTAAGGTACCTAAGAGGCCCTTTTGCTAAACTGTGCTAGTAAGTGGGCTTAGCACATCCTTATATGGATCTTTCCCATACACTATGCGGTACATAATCAAAAATATGTCCTATGGGGGTGGCCTAAGAGATCTGGCCAATTGAAATCTTAGGCCACTCCCAGAATGCTGGGAAAGATTGCAGAAGGGTTCAGGGGAAAGCACGCATTAGAACATCTGAATTGTGGAATGGTTCAGGGGATCACTGCAGGAGGGATTGGGTATCCCTCCTGCCGCCGTTGCTTGCAAGAGGGTTCAGGGGATCGCAGCAGGAAGGATTGGGTATCCCTCCTGCCGGGGAAGATTGTTGGAGGGTGTGAGAGATTGCGGCAGGAGGTATTGGGCATCCCTCCTGCTGTGATCCCTCGAACACTCCCACAAGCATCAGCGGCAAGAGGGATGCCCAATCCCGCCTGCCGCAATCCCTCCTGCTGGGGAAGATTGCAGGAGGGTTTGGGGGATTGCGACATGAGATATTGGGCATCTCTCCTGCCAAGGTCATTGCCAGGGGGATGGTCATGGCAAGTGCTGGGCAGGAGGGACTGGGCATCCCTTCTGCCACAATCATTGCGCGGGGGGTGGGAGGGACGGTTCCACAATTCTCTAACTGGCGCGTATGACAAACGCCGGTTAGAGATTCATGGTTTTAGATGAAGGACTGGTCCCTTTCACGCCTAAAAGGTCTTGTTTTGGGCGTTTGGGACTTGGGCAATCTTTTTTTAGAGAATAGTGCTTAAAGGTAGATGAAATGGTGGTCTGGGTGATTAAACTCCTAACATACAGGTAGGCCATTATAAAAAACAAACAAACATATTTTGGACGTTTTTTTCAAGAATGGACATTTCCCTGCTGGCTACCCTGAGCACTTAGGGCCTTAGGCCAAAAGAGGACTTAGATTTTTTTTATTATTATTATGCCCCTCCATGCCCTTTTCTAGTGCAGCCATAAAAGAGACAATTTTTCTCCTATATTTTTTATGGCCATTTCTAATATTAGCATCAGCATACAATCATCGTGCCAAACTTCAAACTTCAATACTTGTTGGAAATGAAATTAAAAGAAGGTGTTGCTGTGGTCTGATCCATTTCTACAGAATTCTGAAAAAAAAAATTGTGCATGAAAAAATTATTGGATTTTCTCTCATCCTCTAAATATAACCTTTTGGACAAAGTCACACTGTTCTTTATGTACAAGATTTTGCTTGTGAGGAAAGTAGATTTTTCTCAGCCAGGTGTTGCAGAAAGTTTATCTGAATTATAAGGAATTTGTACCATTGTTTCAAACCAGAACCTTATAATGCACCCAGAAACTGCAGTGTTTAAAAAAAGGTTACCCCTGTAATTGTAACATTGCTAACCTTATGTGTTTTGATCCAGATATTGATGAATGCTCTGTTGGAAAAGCCATTTGTCCTTTCAACCGCCGATGTGTTAATACATTTGGGAGCTACTACTGCAAGTGTCAGATTGGCTATGAACTAAAATATGTTAATGGAAGATATGACTGCATAGGTAAGCTTATTTATTGCAGTGCTGTTCCTCCCTAAATATTTGCTTATTGAGCATCAATAGAGAGGTCAAAACTTTAGACAATTATAAACTGGTTAATGTGGGCAGATATATGAAGCCCAGTTTGCAGCCAGTACTCTTCCACTATAGTTTATTGAGATTGATTTGTGAATATGCACTAATGTAAGTACAGTAAAACCTTGGATTGTGGGTTTGCAAGTGTTTTGCAAGACAAGCAAAACATTTTATTAAATTTTACTTGATATACAAGCAATGTCTTGCAATTCAAATACACACAGTATGCACGTTCATCACAACTGAGCCGATGGTTCTTTTCTCTCTGACGCTGCAAGAGTGTAGTGACTGTTCTAAATGAGCGAGGTCTTGCAATATGAGTACATATAGTATTTTGTATTAAAGTTTTGGGGTTGTGGAAAGAGTTGTCTGAGTTTCCATTATTTCCTATGGGGAAATTCGCTTTGATATACGAGTGCTTTGGATTACAAGCATGCTTCTGGCACGAATTATGCTCGCAAACCAAGGTTTGACTGTATTATTATTTATAGGCAAAGATTTGAGAGGAGGAGTCAAAGTGAGCCGACAAGAGCTGACAAGAATGGAAGGGGGACAGTGTTGTCCACAGAAGTAAAGAATGGTGGGAGGGCGCTCAGAAGAGTTTAGAGTCTAACTTGGACAGACAGACAGGACATAAAGGGATTGGGGAGTTTCTTGCAGAGAGAATGGTAAGATGGACATAGGTATCTTATGGTGAGTATGAGTTAGGAGTTGAAAGCAGCCTCGAAAAAGTGGGCTTTTAGCTTGGATTTGAATACTGTTAGAGATGGAGCCTGACATAATGACTCAGGCAATCTGTTCCAGACATATGGTGCAGCAAGACAGAAGGAATGGAGTCTGGAGTTGGCAGTGGAGGAGAAGGGTATGGATAGAAGGGACTTACCTGATGAACAGAGTTCACTGAGGGGAGCATAGGGGGGGGAGATAAGTGAGGAGAGATATTGAGGGGCTGCAGAGTGAATGTACTTGTAAGTCAATCAGAGGAGTTTGAACTGTATTTGGAAATGGATTGGGAGCCAATGAAGTTACTTGAGTAGATAATATGAGTACAGCGGCAGAATTATGAAGGGGAGAGAGATAGTTGAGTTGAAAACCTGAGAGAAGCAAGCTGAAGTAATCTAAGCAAGAGGTGATGAGAGTGTGGATAAGGTTTTTTGGTAGTGTGTTCAGAAAGGAGAGGTCAGATTTGGTAATATTATAGCGGAATGTTGGATCTGAGCAGAGAGCGAGAGAGAGGAGTCAGAGCAAGCTGACAAGACAGGTAGGAGGGCAGTGTTGTCCACAAAAATAGAGAATGGAGGGAGGTCTATTGCATGTTAAATGTACAGCACTGCGTACATCTTTCAGCGCTATAGAATTTATAAATAGAAGTAATAGGAATATTATCACTGGAGAATTCAAGCTTCATTCAGAAGCTTAGGAATTATCCAAGTATCCAGCAAGATTGCTGTTTTGTAAGTTTACTGCTGTCAAATCTGAAATTTTAGGGTTTTGTAGAAATGTGTCTAACCTTGGCGTAATACTGCTAAGGCTACTATTACTACTATTAATTATTTCTAGAACACTACCAGACGTATGCAACACTGTAAAGAGTCACCCTACAACAATAGGGATAGCCCAGCGTGGCTTGTTCCAGAGCCTTGCCATTTCTGTTGTCATGTCTCAATACTTCATTAATTTTTCCAAGTCTTTGTCTTTAATTCTTCTGTCTCTTGGTACGATAATGTTGTTGAAAACCACAATATTATTTTCAATTACCTGTGACATCAGGTATGTTATATTCCAAAAGTCAGTCCATTCAAATTTGAAAATCTCATAAAATCCAGAATTTATTTTTTTTTTTCATTTTCTAGTTGCACAAGGCTAATATTATTCCTATATAAAAATAAAAAAACACACAAAATTTGACTTAAAACAAACAAAGGTAAGGGGTCACCCCACCTCACTGTTTTTAAAAACTACTGCTAAGGTTAACAGTGGATTGTCATTCTTGTGCACTCGACAAATAATCAATGGTCTATGACATAAGAGCTGCCTTTGATGCAGAAGAAACTTCTTTCAGTGGCTGGCCACTAGCCAAATTGTTTCCATTCTTTATCTTTTGCCAATGTATTGTTGTATTTTTCAATGAGGCTTATCCCTCATTCTGCTGCATCATTAACAACAGTCAGTTTGGATGCCTTGAAAATTGAATCATCAGTCCACTCGTCATAGTGATGAAAATTGACCAGTCGAAGAACATCTGTTCCACAAGGCAGTCTAGCAATTGACAGTTGACAGACTGACTTCCCAAGGACTCAGTTTTGGGGCGCAGATTGCAAACTAGATGATGCCACACAAACTATGTGCAATCACCTATATACACAACAAACAAGAAAACAGTGCATGCTGGGGTGGCCTCTAAATATTTCTAATCAAGCTGAAATTTGACACATGAGTAAGACACCAAGTGGACAAAAATAAGCCTTTTGGAGACAAGGTCGATTTTTTTTTTTTGTATACTACCATGGACCACCCTAATATACCAGTATTCTGAACTCTCATATTTCTTGCACAAGCTCTAGTGAATCATCATGACTCCTGTCATGACATTGTTTAAAGTCACTCTGAGTAATTTTACTATATCCCTAAGCAAGTGATCAGTGGTTTAATATTTTTCATTACATAATCTCCATTTGCTATAAGTGATAATATGTTGAACATTTGCATTCATGCAGTTAGGGATCCTTTTATAAAGCAGCGGTAGAGTGTTTTACTGTGAGCCAGAGAGGTATACTGTTTGCTCCGAAGCTCATCCAATTCCTCACCAACCCGTGGTAAAAGGCTCTACCACTGCTTGATAAAAGGAGCCCTTAGTCTGTAAAGCTTGCTCCTGAGTTCCAAAAATTAATCTTCCATCTCCTTCTGGAGGATATCCAGCCCCAGCCATTGCCAATTTCTGGTGCTGTCCATGTTATTCTCAGTTTCTCTAAGGTATTATCAGTGTAAACACAACAAAGAAAAATGGGGAGACCCGATGATCCACAGTGAAAACAATCCACTGATGAAAACAAAAACTGTGGATACAAATGTTCTGGAGATAATTTATTAAACACTGACATATAAAAGCATGAAAATTCAATTTAAAAAGTACAATGCTAAAAAATATGGTGATAAAAATCTACCCGGACCCTACACGGTCCGTGTTTTGGCGAACACGCCTTCCTCAGGGGTCCAATGGTTTGCAAACTCACATATAAAGAATTGGACTGAAAATAGTCTATTGTCTTTAAACGTGTGAGCAAAGAACACCGCAGACAAGCTGAAGTAGCATTTTTAGCATTGTACTTTTCTAATTGAATTTTCATGGTTTTATATGTCAGTGTTTAATAAATTATCTCCAGAACATTTGTATCCACAGTTTTTGTTTTTGTTATTATCAGTGTAAACTCTCGTATTTCTAGCTAGCCTATTAGATTTCCAGTTGTTAAGTTCTGTACTCATTTTTCTTCTCTGTCACATTGATGATGTTCTCCCTGCACACTTTGATTAATATTTTCTCATCGCTGATCATGAAGTAATTATTCAGTCCTCATTTTAACTCTTCAATATTTTTGTGATTAATATAGCCAGTTGAGGTCACTTTGAGGTACAAAACATGGTGCATTGTCATCAACTTTCAAGCTGGGTCTAGTCTACAATTTCAGCTGTGTATCTGACTACTGGAATAACCTAGATATTTATGGCCTTAATAGCATTTCAGGAATTCTATGATTGACTAAACTAGAATTTACAAGTGCATCTTTGAAGAATACATCTTGCAAGATACGCACATAAAATCTAGCTGTTGCCAATTAGCACTGATAATTGTTAGGGCCCATGATAAACATCAAAGTCATGAAAAAAATGCATAGTCCCATTCTACTGACCCTATAATACACAAAACTTCCACAAATGAAAGTTGCCCAAATGTACTCATCCAAACTTCTGTAGCCTTTATTATTTGTAACCCCTATTAAGGTAACTTTTCATTCAGCGAGTCGTTTATGGTTATGGTTATTTTTTTGATATGCTGCCTTTCCTCCATGGACTTCAAAGCAGTTTACAATACATTGAATAGTAATATGTATTCCAATTTTGTTTTATTTTTAACTGATTTATGTAAGATACTATGCAATTCTAAAATTCATAGGTATTTGTAACTGTTGTCTGTAACTGTCCTGTTTTCAAATTGTACCCCTTCTGTTTCCTCAATTTTGCACTTCTTTATACTGATCGTTGCACATTTGCCAAACCCAAAATCCTTCCTTACGTTTTTACTATAAACTCTTATTGTGCATAGCAGTCATTAAATTTCAGCTCTTGAATTTCCATTAAGCTTTAGATCATCCATATACAATAAGTGAGAGATTTCTTTCCACTCTATTTCAATGCTTCATAACCTAGTTTTGTTTTATTCAAGATACAAGTTAAGGGGGGTCAATGCAATGCTGAATTGCAAAAGTGATAGTGAATTCCCTTGGAATATCCCCTTTCTGGTGTTCACATTTCCCAATTCTTGTCCAGTTATGAACAAAGTTGTCCATTGTTTCATGGCTTTTTGCAGCATATTCTGGATGTTATGTTATGTAATTGCAAACATTCTCAAGTACTGAAGTATCGGGGTATGAGGGAGTGAGTAGTCTATCTAGGCTATTTGTAGAATTGCTCATCATCTCCTGAAATGTTTCCATATTATTTAGTTGATAATCAGCTCGTCATTCCCAGGGTGGTAACTAGCTTTGTGCTGCCAATGTGGTCAAAAAAGGTGCAAGGGAAGCTGTGGTACTACACTTGGTCAAGCTGAAATAAAAATATGGCTTCTATTAACAAATAAAATATGTTTAGTTATATATGAGAGGAAAAAGGATCTGAGAAACCTGCTCAGAAGCTGATGATATACTAAAGGATTTGAGTCTGAGACTTTTCAGTTCAATCACTGATCCTGTAAAAAAAACCCTCTCATATTCTCAAAGACCCTCTTTTTTGTGTATAAATAATTTGTGTTCAAAATTTCCAATGATTTTTAAATAAATAATTTCCAACATAACTATCTTCAGATACAACTGTGCATTCATTAAACCCTTTTAAATCTAGTGAATTAAGTTTTTCTGGAATATGATCAGATGCATATTGACTAATAACAACTGACAAAAGAATGAAGAGCCTCCAAACTTATCTCAGAGTTTTACATCAGTTCATTCCCGACGGTGCCCGTTTTGCCAAACTTGTATCGACTTCTTCCGGGGATATGTACAGTTATACAGGACTGACTCAAAAAAATTTTTGTAACATCAGCTACAAATACTAAAGATATGTTCTTTCAATGGCCAATTTATGGTCTCCTTTCTTACAAGTCAAACTTTCCATTCGGGGGCTTGATTTCACCAATTTAGTTTTGCAAGAAAAGCCTCAATTCTGCAAATTAACTGGGTTATTTCAATTGCTGTTGTCGTTACAATTATTGCTATTGTCATGTTGGCATTTTCACTCCGTCACAAATTAAAAAGACTAGGGAACACTCAATGAAGATACAGGGAAATACATTTAAAACCAATAGGAGGAAATTTTTTTTTCACTCAGAAAAAAAGCTCTGGAACGCATTGCCAGTGGCTGTGGTAAGAGCAGTTAACATAGCTGGTTGTAAGAAAGGTTTGGTCAATTTCCTGGAGGAAAAATCCTTAGTCTGTTATTGAGAACGACATGGGGGGAAGCCACTGCTTGCCCTGGATCAGTAGCACGAAATGTTGCTACTCCTTGGGTTTTGGCCAGGTACTAGGGACCTGGATTGGCTACCGTGTAAACAGGCTACTGGGCTTGCTGGAGGCTATTCTTATGTTCTTAAGATCTTCAATGGTTCTTTTCTATTTATGTTTTTCATGGGTGGCAGTTTTCTATGAATTTTGTAATCTTTCCTTTTAATTTTACTTGTCTTTCAGTGAGCTGGCACTCATCACATCTTCATTGCTTTCCAAATCAAACGGCATCCTTAGCTAAATTCCATTGAGGTCTTTCTGCTTGGGTAATGGATATAGTGGCAGGTGTTGATTGCAGTTCCATTTCTTGAAGTTGAACAGCAGTGAAATCATGGCTCATGAGATAAATTGTCATTAATCCATTAGCCATAGCTCACTGATTCTGAGTTCAGAAATTTGTTTTTCCAGATTCCATATATTTGCCTTTCAAAACCCTTGACCTTAAGGTTTGACTCAAAGTAGCATTTCATAATTGTACAATTTCTTCGATTGTCCATTTCTCCTGCTTTGCTGGTTCTTTCAGTTGTTTCAACACTAACCACCCTGATTGCCTAGAACAGTGGTTCCCAACCCTGTCCTGGAGGACCACCAGGCCAATTGGGTTTTCAGGCTAGCCCTAATGAATATGCATGAGAGAGATTTGCATATAATGGAAGTGACAAATATGCAAATCTGCTCCATGCATATTCATTAGGGCAATCCTGAAAACCTGATTGGCCTGGTGGTCCTCCAGGACAGGGTTGGGAACCACTGGCCTAGAAGACACAGCTCAGCCCCATAGCCCACTTATCAGTTGATACCCAGAAGCCGTAGCATGAAACACAGCCCTTGTTGCCCCTGGTGATAACCAATCCAGTATGGATTTTGTTTGCCTCATATTCACCATCGAGAATGGGTTAGGCTTGGACAGTTTCTTAGTTTGGCCCCTTGCTCAAGCCCAGTCGATATGGGAAACCCTCATGCTAGCAACAATAATACCAGCATAGCTCTTGGTCTCAGTGAGCTATGCTAGCATTACTCACAAGGCCCCTCATCAGATCAAGGTGGTGATCCATGAGGGGGGATTATTATTATTCAGGGGGACAATTTTGAAATTCAGTTTCTGCAGACAAAATGCTTTTTACCCTGATAAATTGATCTTTTGTAAATTACTTGTCCTCCAATGTTTCCCCTAAGCTGCCATGCAGCAGTGCCACTAAAACTTTTCCTACCTCCTTCCTGCCACCAGCAGCAGTGGCGGCAAAACAATTTAAATCCATTGCATGGGCACACTTAACAATGCTGCTGAACATCACTGTTTATTTGGCCAAGAGAAAGAGCTAGGGGAGCTAGGGCTGACTGAGAACAAAGTGTTAAAGTACCTGCATATATTTCCAGAATACTACAAATGCTATTCTGTTGTATTATTATGCAATTTATTATTTTGATTTTTTTTGTTTGTTTGTTAAATCCCCTGGAGTATATACGGTATGCCCAATCACATCAGTTACAGAGGTATCGGGGAAGGCAGCTTGTAGACAGTGAAGGGGTCCTTCCCTGCTGTATTCAACAGTGGCCCTACTGTTCCCTACTGTGGTGCTTGCACAGGAGGGAGGGAGCAACATTGAGTAAAATTCACAGTAGTTATAAACATAGTTAAACTACAGGCAAGCAACTAGGGGAAGCATGCAAAGTATGGCTCATGGAATTCTTTCCAACCTTCGTGCAAGTATTTATGTGTTTGTTTGTATCTATAAGAGCTCACAGAGTAATGTAGCAAAAAAAAGTTTTGTTCACTTGAACTCAGTCCTTTGCTTGCAGAGAAAATATTTTGCTCACATCAACTCATTCCTTAGAAGGAAAACTGTTAGAACATAAGAACATAAGAATTGCCCTACTGGGACAGACCGAAGGTCCATCAAGCCCACAATCCTGCTTCCAACAGTGGTCAACTCAGGTCCCAAGTACCTAGCTAGATCCCAAGTAGTAAAACAGATGTTTTGCTGTTTATCCTAGGAATAAGCAGTGGATTTCCCCAAGTCATCTCAATAATGGCCTATGGACTTCTCTTTTAGGAAATGATCCAAACCTTTTTTTAAACTCTGCTAAGCTAACTGATGTCACCCATTCTCCAGCAATGAATTCCAGAGTTTAATTACACATTGTTTGAAGAAAAATTTTCTTCAGTTTGCTTTAAATCTACTACTTAGTAGCTTCATCGCATGACCCCTAGTCCTAGTATTTTCAGAAAGAGAGAACAGTAAATGTCAGTAAGAATAGGTGCATTGTTTTTCAACATGACCACTTTTACCTGTAATTTCAGGAGACATTCTGAAAGCAAAATGAAGTGGATAATTCTATAAGGAGCCACCATGGACTAAATTTTATAAGGCCCCCTTTTATCAAGCTGTGGTAGAGCGTTTTAGCGTGGGACGGCGGAGCGTTTACCTTGCCAGCCTGCGCTAAAATACTCTACCACAGTTTGATAAAAGGAGGGCTAAATGGCACCCACGTTTGGGTGCCATTTATGAATACTCTTTAGCGCAGGATCCGCACCTAATTTTATGCACAAGGGTTTATACCATCTGAAACCTGGCATAAATCCTCATATGTAAATTAGGTGCAGATCCCCCAAATTCTATAATAGTGCATCCTCCTCCCGTGGCCACACCTTCTTTTCATTTGCACACCATAAGATTTACACCTGCATCTTTATAGAATAGCGCTTAGTACGATTTGCGTGCAAATCCAAATTGTTGCCAATTAATTGCTCATTTGTCAGTTAAGCTGCATGCTCAATTATGGGAATACGTGACAAATTTCGGCATGCAATTTTGGGTTATTGTGCAAATGGTGGTATTCTAATCATTTACACACTTAAATCACCTCTTGTAGAATTCTGACAAGCAAAAAATAGGCACCATGCTTTGACTGCACGTACCTAAATGATGGTCATGGACAGAATGTATATAGCATGCTATAATTTACATGCATACATTATTTATGCATGCTGATCTAAGCATGGGTATTTACACCATTTATAGGACTATGTAAGTGGTCACACTTAGATGTACGAGGGTGGTTTGAAAAGGTTGGTATAAAAACAATGTAGTCTCCATTGAGGGCTTTACACTTAGTTCAGCGAGTTTCAAGTTTTTTTGCAAACTATTTTTCCTACAATACGAAAAAAACCTGGGATCCCGCTGGACTAAGGGGTCCTTTTACTAAGGCGCGCTAGCCATTTTAGCGTGCACTAAATGCTAACACATGCAAACGCATCCATTATATCCTATGGACGTGTTCATGCACGTTAGCTAAATCGGCCTCCACACCTTAGTAAAAGGACTACTTAGTGTATATCCCTCAATGGAGACTACTTTTAACTTGCTTTTATGTTACCAAACTTTTCAAACCAACCTCATATGTACATAACATTAGCATTCACAGTGATAAGACCATAAGAATAGCCTTACTGGGTCAGACCAATGGTCCATCACGCCCAGTAGCCTATTCTCACGGTGGCCAATCCAGGTCACTAGTACCTGGCCAAAACCCAAGGAGTAGCAGTATTTCATGCTACCGATCCAAGGTAAGCAGTGGCTATCCCCATGTCTTTCTTAATAACATACTATGGACTTTTCCTCCAGGAAATTGTCCAAACCTTTCTTAAAACCAGCTACGCTATCCGCTCTTACCACAACTTCTGGCAATGCATTCCAAGCTTAACTATTCTCCATCACCTTCACCACATCATGACTCACCTAAACCAAATAAACACACCGACAATATTTGTGGAACAATCAGTTTGACCACAGCTTTATTACTACACAACTTCTCAAAATCTCAGTGCAAATCCATATCACATTCCATCAAATCCAACAGTGCCATTTCCTACCCCAGAAGAGCTATTCAGTGATCAAACTAGCTCCCCATTAGTTTCTTAACCACAATAACAGGCTCCAAACATGACCCACGGTAATGCCAAGCGATGCTTCCCCTAGCAGTGGTGTCACCTATGAGGTTTACATTTCCTTATTTATTAACTGCATAATTCCAAATCACAACTGGACCAAAACACTTTTGACGTCCATTCATTTTTTTTTTATAGCTGCAACCACCTTCCACCCCCTATATATATTTTTACTTCCCTTACCCTACCACTCCTACCAACTATTTCTGGTGACCGGCTCAGCTAATGTTATCCTCCACCAGATAACTCTGGTGTCTACTTTCTCTGCCACCTGTACAAGTATTCTGTAAAGAAAAGTAGACACCTACTTTTAAGCACAGAATAGCTGTAACATAGGTGCCATAACTTCCCTGTTATAGATTGGTGGGAGGAGAACAATGGATGGGTTTTTCTGACCTAAGACACCCAGAGGAAAATAATGGACAAAGTGAAAGGGTGTCAGGTCAAAAGCGCGCCGGGACAAAGGCGCAAGCAGACAACTGAGCACAGCGTGGAGGTGCGCGCCGAAGAAAAAGACTGTTTTTAGGGGCTACGACGGGGGTGTGTGGGGGGGAACCCATCCACTTTACTTAATACAGATTGCGCCACGTTGTGGCGTTGTGTAATGTTTTTAGGGAAAAAGTTACGTTTTCACTAAAATGTGGGGGGTTACAACCCCCCAAACCCCCACAACGCCGCCGCGATATGTATTAAGTAAAGTGGGGGGGCCTCCCCAACAAAAACCCCGTCGCAGCCCCTAAAAACAGTCTTTTTCTTCGGCGTGCGCCTCCATCTTGCGCTCAGTTGTCGGCGTGTGCCTTTGTCTTCCGCGTTACTGTCTATGAACCAAGTGAAAGTATGAGTCTTGGTTAAATGTCTCTTTATCGTTTCAGATACAAATGAATGTGCTGTGAACACCCACAAATGCAGCCTCCATGCAGAATGCCTCAATACTCAAGGCTCCTTTAAATGCAAATGTAAACAGGGTTACAGAGGCAGTGGATTCGAATGCTCCAGTAAGTAGCAATTAATAACAAGAACTGTGTTACCCGAGTGGGAGTGATTTGAGCTTCTCCAATAGGTCTGTTTCCAATTTAAAAAGTATTTCATTGAAATTTATAATCCAAGTTGTAATTGCAAACAGAAACCAGAGGCACAAGTATGGTTTATTTTTAACAGGAGGCCAATAAAATGCCTGCAAACTCAACATTGCAAAACACAAACACAGAAACACAATAAGAGAAAATCTTTATAGGCCCATTAAAATCTTTCAACTAGACCATTTCTCAACTCAATTCCTGGGTCTTATCCAGCCATTCAGGTTTTCTGAATATCCACAATGGATATTTATGGGATAGATTTTCTGCACTGCTTTCTTTATATGCAAATATGCATACTTGCTCTATACCACCTTGGGTAAATTTCTTCATAAAGCCCAATAACTAAATAAATAATTTTGTTATGCATAACTTGAAAACTGACTGACAAAGTATGTCCCAACTAATGAGCTGAAAATCCCTGACCTAGACAAGGGACCAGATTCTCAATGTGGTGCTGTAAGATAGGTGACGGTACTCGCCCTACTGCCACCTAACTTAATTGGTTTAATTGGGTTTAAGTCCCTGCTATGCAGCCTATTTAACCGGTGCCTTGCTCCCTGGCGCCTATGGGTACCTAGCAATGTGGAAGGCCAGCTATTAATGATGTGGTAATTGAATGTGCTGTTAAAAACCAATTTAAAGAAAAAAAGTAGACGCCACAAGGTGCCTACATAACACGGCACTGGAATCACATCTACACAGATGCTTCACAGCTCCAAATGTCAAAAGATATATGGTTATGGGCGGGGTTGACATTCGGTGCCACTAAGCGTGATCTGTGTTGAAGGTAGGAGCCAGAAATATAGGCCTGTAAAACCCTGGTCTACATTTCTGGTGTCTACATTCAACGCAGGCAGCAATTTTGAAAACTGCGCTGTAATCAGAATGACATGCGACTGGTGTCGTTTTTTCCAGGTGCCTGCACCACTTTCAGAATCCAGACCTTAAGCTTGGTTTTAATTGGCCTAAGTGGGTGCACCTAAAAGTTATGTGATGCACTGCCACAGCACAATTCTGTAAAAAGTACACACACCTTGGAGAAGTGTACCAAGTGCCATTCTAGTCTGTGTCAATTTGGATGCTATACTGTATATAGAATCGGGCCTTTTGGGTCAGATTCTATAAACAACACCTAGTGGCACTTAACTCCTAGACACCATTTGGAGTCAGTTGTCAATCAATCGCTAGGCATCGTTTATACAGTCGCGTCTAACTCAACCTAGGCCTCACTAGGCATCCTAATATTAGGTGCCAGTATATTAGACCAGGGTTTCCCTGGCCTAATTTACCAGCGCCTAACACAAATGCCTAGTAACGCCTAAGTCAAACCACACCTATTCTCTGCCCCCTAACCAAATCTACTTTGTAGATAAGCGCCGGTAGGTACTGCTAGGCGCTTCAACATAGATGTCACTAGGCACCACTCCAAGTTCCTGACGTAACTCTTAATTGTTTTTGTTTTTTTTCCAATGAGTTTTTAATAGCGTGGTCAATTACCATGCCAATTAAGCTTATTAATCCATTTTGACTTCCTCATGGAACTCGGCTAGGTGTCCGCAATCTATACACCTAGGGGCACCTAACTTAGGCACCATTTAGAGAATTAGGCCCTTTGGGCATGATTCTGTATAGGATGCCGGTATCGGCAGCCACTTAAGAAGTGGCCACCAATCACGTGTAAATCACACACTGGCATCCTATGCAGAATCGTGCCTTCACTCCCAGACATTTCCAGGCAAAGCTACTTCCACACCCCACCTTGGGCAGGCTTAAGCGTTGATATGCATCTCAGTAGACTCGCTCCAGAGGCCTAATATGTGGGTTAGAGAATGACACGGTGGTTGTTACCCGCAGCTAGCCGCGAGTAGCCGCAGGTAACCTGCCGAAACGGGAAAAGAAAAATAGTAGTCGCTGCGGGGACGGGGACAAGGCCATTCACTGCCCCGTGGAGCAGTGAGGCAATCAAGGATCGCAGTGAGAAGACACACAGTGGATGGAAGGAATTGAATGAGAAGATGTGGAAAGCAGAAACCAGGCAACAAAGGTAAAAAAAAAAATTCTATTTATTTATTTATTTATTTTTTGCTTTAGGATAAAGTAGTATATTAGTTGAGTTGATAAAAATTTATAAACAAAGCCCTGCCAGCTGAACATCTCTTTCTCTAGTTCAACAACCAGAACTTTGATTTATAAGGAAAGAATAAGCTAAATATTGCAGTACTAAGGCTTATATGGATGCTGCGGGGACGGTGACAGGGCGGTGAATGGGATGGCAGTGATGGTGACGGGGCGGTGAAGGGGACGGTGGGCCGGGGACGGGGCATTGACGGGGACAAATTTTTTCCCCGTGTCATTCTCTAATGTGGGTGTCCTGCCTTGGGGAGATTAAAAAAAACAAACAAACATGCATCCTTATTGGCTGCCCAATGACGGTAGGACGTCTGCCATTGAGATGTGCATTTTTCAAGAATCGGGCCCTATATGTTTATTGAAAGGTGGTATATTAAGTACCTATTAGATATAAACATAAAAGGAGGTGCTCACTTATTGAATTGTACCGTAAATAGGCTCTTATTAAATTGTGACCTGCTGCACCCATAAAAGTATCAAAAATGGGATTACAAATAACAGAGTTAAAGGTTATAAAATTTTTTTACATTTTTGTGTACTATAGGGTCAGTAGAAAGGGGCTATGCAATTTTTTTCCACAACTTTTGATATTTTTCATGTTCTTACAGCCTAAAAACTGCAGTTACCTAAAGTGGGGTATGTGATTTCTGAGGTTAACTGATAAACGTTTTGTCATTTTTAAAGACATAATTAATCCATACCTGAGGCTGATATTTGGCAAGATTGTGTAGTTGGTATCTCTCTGTCTTGTGGTATAAGTCACATAGCCAACTTTTGGTACCTTTTAACTCACCGGGTCACAATTACGAGGGGGGTGCTAAAAAGTTCTCAGGCCCAACCAAGAAGAGAGTGACGTGGATAAGGTTCAATCAATGATCTGAAACAATGTCAAAAGACAGAATTTTGTTTCTGCAAATTGGCACTTAATGAAATAAGATAACACTCTTTTCAGCTATAGTGGCAAAATAAGGCTCAGAATTTAGAATATTGGTTGGCTGGGCTGAGAACTTTTCAGCATTCTGTCATAGATCATACCTAAAAATACTCAGTGCAAACTGGCACATTTTATAGTACCACTAAAGTTATAAAGAGGAATAAACTATGCAATCTTACTAGCAAAGCCTAAAAAATATCGAGAGTAAGCAGGCTAAGCACATTAGCAATTATATCAATACAGGCTGACAAGTTTCAAATAGTGGAGAAAAAAGACCTCAGATATCTTGCTCCAACAAGTCCCAACTTCATGAGACTGAATATATTTTATATATAGGAGCTCCTCCAGTCATTGGTCAAAAAATTATACTTTAAATATACCACTCTATCACAGTCTTCATAAAAATTGCAAAAATGTGTCTTTAAGCATAGTTTTGATAGACACAATGCCATATCATTCACAACTCATAACCACAACAGTTGAAAAAAAGCAAAGTCCAGCTATATTGGGCAGACTGGATGGACCATTCGGGTCTTTATCTTCCGTCATCTACTATGTTACTATGTATATTCTTTATCTCGCATTCACAAGCACAATATCCACATTCTCAATCTAAGCACAGTTTCTGCAGAATTGTGCTAGTATTTTATAAACATGTAGACACCTATATATCTGTATAAAATTGGCTTGAAATAGCTGCATTCCTGTTTATTCACATAGGTGCCTTGTCATAAAATTACCTTCTATAGAAGTTGTATGCCCTTTGGTTAACCTCAATAAAAAAGATATTTCAAAAAAAAAAAAAAAAGAACCATCCCAAGGTTTTATCTGGATAACTTCCAAGTTACTCCGGTTAATCCCTTTGAAAACTGCCTTCCATAGGTCTAGTAGAGGTTATTCCAGATCTTCACATAAGTTCATAATGATATGTGGTAAAAATTGACATTACAGTAGGAAAATTTCAAAACTGAAACTGAAAACAGATGCTCAAGCTTTGCTGTGTTCATGATCTCGGCTTTTAAACCTCCGCCACCTATTTGTTTAATGCCTGAGGTTTTGCGTTACTGATAGAAAGGAAATTGTCTTGGAAAGAGCTTTTCCTGTCATTTTTTTTCTTACCATCTGGGGAGAAGAGATTCAATGAACCGCAGCAGTTAAGTCAGACAGAGCACCCATTCCAGGATGAAAACAGTTTAAAGAGTAGGATACACAATTTAGACATATAGATTTCTGGCAAAGCGTCCCAAAAATATTTTCTGCAGGGAAAAGAAGGAATCAGGACCAACTCAACCTATGGACCAGGTGAGGTCCTGGCCCAGGACGCAGGTGATAAAGGGCACCAAAATCGCAGTCCAACATCTCTCCCTCTCTCTTCCTTCCACTTTATCATCAGCATTGGAGGAAAGACATGAGATAGAGGGAGAGCTATTGGATCATGGGTGGGGGGACACTAATGCAAAAGATGGCTTGGGGTGCCAACTCCCTTGAGTCAGCCCTAGAAGGAATTTATAATTCAGTTTATTTGAATGGGGCCTTAATGTCTTTCCTTTAAAAGTACTACACACCCAAGATGCCACTCAAGAACCAAAAATGGTTGATGCTATAGAATGCCACTAAAAGCCCTCGGCCCAGACTCACTTCCTCTTAAAATATTGCTTCAAGTAGCTAATACTGCTTTTGGTTTGAGTCCTCACCGTGTTTTTCCATCCTAACATTTGTTTATTTATTCAATTTTCTATACAGTTCTCCCAAGGGAGCTCAGAATGGTTTACATGAATTTAATAATAATAACTTTATTTTTATATACCGCAATACCACAAACAGTTCGGCTGCTCAAGCATTTTTCCCTGTCTTTCCTGGTGGGCTCACAATCTATCTAATGTACCTGGGGCAATGGGGGATTAAGTGACTTGCCCAGGGTCAAAAGGAGCAGCATGGGTTTGAACTCACAACCTCAGGGTGCTGAAGCTGTAGCTTTAACCACTGCGCAACACTCTCACCAACAGGAGTACCACCAGAATTCCTGGAGAGATACACAATATAATGTTGACTTCTACGCTGTAGGAAGACACCATCACAGTCACTTTTTCCAGGGTGCGTCTGAGCAATCCAAGCTTATGAAGTTGTTTTTAATTTAAATATTTACATTCCCCCTTTTCAACTTATGGGTTGTACAAGGCAGAATGCCACATTAGAAAAAAAAAAAAAAAGGTCACAATATTATTAAAGTCTTTCATGACTAATTGTACAACAATTTCTTGAATAACTTTATTTTAGAGATCTTCTTAGAGACTAGAAAGTTAGCATATGGTGTGTTTGTAAAATTAGATTATCATATACTTTGCTTCTTCCAAATAGTATATTAAAGGAAAGTTGTCACACCCCTCCTCAAGAAACCCTCACTGGACCCCACATGTCCCTCCAACTATCGCCCCATTTCCCTCATCACCTTTTTATCCAAGTGAAAGTGCTGTTCACCACCGTTGCCTGGACTTCCTCTCATCCCATGATATTCTGGATTCATTTCAGTCAGGCTTTCCCCAGCTGCATTCCATGGAAACTGCTCTTACTAAAGTTTCTAGTGACCTGTTCTTGGCCAGATCCAAAGGCCTCTATCCTCATCCTTCTCGTAACTGCCGCCTTTCATACTGTTGATCATCTCCTATTCCTTGATATGCTGTCCTTGTTGGGATTCCAGGATTCTGCCCTCTCCTAGCTTTCTTCCTCTCTCCCATCGTACCTTTAGTGTATACAATGGTGGTTCCTCCTCCACAGCCTTCCCACTATCGATTGGTGTACCTCAAGGCTCTGAACTAGGACCACTCCTTTTCTCAATCTACACTTGCTTACTTGGAACACTGATTTCCCACGGCTTCCAATATCACCTCTATGCTGACGACTCCCAGATCTACCTCTCTGCACCAAATATCTCTACTGAAACCCAGACCAGATTATCAGCCTACCTGTCCTACATTGCCACCTGAATGTTTCACTGCCATCTAAAATTGAATATGGCTATAACAGAGCTGCTCATTTTCTCGCCTAAACCCACCTCTCCATTTCCCTTGTTCTCCATCTCTGTGGACAACACTCTCATCCTTCCTGTTTTGTCTGTTTGTAATCTTGGGGTCATTTTTGACTCCTCTCTCTCCTTCACCACCCAGATACAACATATCGTTAAAAGCTGCCACTTCTTCCTCTATAATATTACCAAAATCTGACCCTTCCTCTCTGAGCATACTACCAAAACACCTATCCACATCACCTCGCACTTAGACTATTGCAGTGGTCTCAAACTCAAATCCTTAGTGGGGCCACATTTTGGATTTGTAGGTACTTGGAGGGCTGCAGAAAAAATAGTTATAAGAACATAAGAACATAAGAAATGCCTCTGCTGGGTCAGACCCGAGGTCCATCGTGCCCAGCAGTCCGCTCACACGGCGGCCCAACAGGTCCAGGACCTGTGCAGTAATCTTCTATCTATACCCCTCTATCCCCATTTCCAGTAGGAATTTGTCCAATCCTTTCTTGAACCCCAGTACCGTACTCTGCCTTATAACGTCCTCTGGAAGCGCATTCCAGGTGTCCACCACACGTTGGGTAAAGAAGAACTTCCTAGCATTTGTTTTGAATCTGTCCCCTTTCAACTTTTCCGAATGCCCTCTTGTTCTCTTATTTTTCGAAAGTTCAAAGAATCTGTCCCTCTCTACTCTCTCTATGCCCTTCATGATCTTGTAAGTCGCTATCATATCCCCTCTAAGTCTCCTCTTCTCCAGGGAAAAGAGACCCAGCTTCTCCAATCTCTCAGAATATGACAGGTTTTCCATACCTATTATCAGACGTGTTGCTCTCCTTTGAACCCTCTCGACTAATGCCATATCCTTCTTAAGATACGGCGACCAATATTGGACGCAGTACTCCAAATGCGGGCGCACCATCGCCCGATACAACGGCAGGATAACTTCTTTCGTTCTGGCTGTAATACCCTTTTTGATTATACCAAGCATTCTATTCGCTCTCTTAGCGGCCGCTGCACACTGTGCCGACGGCTTCATTGTCATGTCCACCATTACCCCCAAGTCCCTTTCCTGGGTACTCTTATTCAATAACATCCCTCCCATTGTATAGTTGTACCTTGAGTTTCTGCTCCCCACATGTAATACTTTACATTTTTCAATGTTGAACTTCATCTGCCATTTCGCCGCCCATTCTTCTAATTTGTTCAAGTCCCTTTGCAACTTTTCGCAGTCCTCTGTAGTCCGAGCTCCATTAAATAGTTTGGTGTCGTCCGCAAATTTTATTATCTCGCACTTCATTCCTGTTTCTAGATCATTTATGAAGATATTAAATAGCAGCGGCCCGAGCACCGAGCCCTGCGGGACACCACTCGTGACCCTCCTCCAGTCGGAGTAGTGACCCTTCACTCCTACCCTTTGTTTTCTACCCTCCAACCAGTTTCTGATCCATCTATGTACGTCTCCTTCCACCCCATGGTTCTTCAGTTTCCGGAGTAGACGTTCATGGGGCACCTTGTCAAAGGCTTTTTGGAAATCTAGATATATGATGTCTATGGGGTCTCCTTTGTCCATCCGTTTGTTGATCCCTTCGAAGAAGTGCAATAAGTTCGTTAGGCACGATCTTCCCTTGCAGAAACCATGCTGGCTGGTTATCAGAAGTTCATTTTTTTCAAAATGTTGATCGATGTTTTCTTTTATCAGTGCTTCTGCCATTTTCCCCGGAACCGAAGTCAGGCTCACCGGCCTGTAGTTTCCCAGGTCACCTCTTGATCCCTTTTTAAAGATGGGCGTAACGTTGGCTATCTTCCAATCTTCCGGGATCTCGCCTGTTTTCAGGGATAAGTTGCAAATTTGCTGCAGTAGTTCCGCTATCTCCTCCTTTAATTCCTTCAGAACCCTTGGATGTATGCCATCTGGACCCGGGGATTTGTCAGTTTTTAGTTTTTCTATCTGCCTACGAACGTCCTCAAGGCTCACTTCTATGGATGTTAATTTTTCTGCCTGACTTCCGTTGAAGAATTGCTCAGGTTCCGGTATGTTGGACGTGTTTTCGTTTGTAAATACAGACGAGAAGAACATGTTAAGCCTTTCTGCCACTACCTTCTCCTCCTTCACCACTCCCTTCCTGTCTCCGTCATCCAGCGGTCCCACTTCCTCTCTAGCCGGCTGCTTCCCTTTAACATATCTGAAGAATGGTTTGAAATTTCTTGCTTCCCTGGCTAGCCTCTCTTCATACTCTCTTTTGGCTTTCCGAACCTCACGGTGACATTCTTTTTGATGCTTCTTGTGTTAATGTCTTATTAAAGAAATGACAACTTTGCATGAGGTAAAACTCTTTATAGTTTATAAATCTTTCCTTTAACAGTTAAAGGAAAGATTTATAAACTATAAAGAGTTTTACCTTATGCAAAATTGTCATTAACTATTTTTTCTGCAGCCCTCCAAGTACCCTATTTTTTATGCAGCCCTCACATTTAAAGTTTAATATCTTTCCTTTCTCAAAACTGACACATTTCAATCACTATATTGAAAATAAAATAATTTTCCCTACCTTTGTTGGCTGGTGACTTTATTTTTCTGTGCTTTTAACTATGTTTCCAGGGCCTTCTTGTCCTTTGACTGTTTTTCTCTCTGTCTTCACTTTCTGCCTTGCATCCATCTCTCCGCCTTCACTTTCTGCCTTGCGTCCTACAGGACTTTTTCCTCATAAGATAAGTGAGATTGTAACAGTACTCCAGTGACACATGTTTCAAACAAAGGTGCAAAACAAGAAAAGAAACGTTTTTTGAACTTAAAATTTTGAAAAATAGATATAAACCAGCGTTTACCATTTCTCAGAGAGTGATTTATCAAATATGCAATGACTGGATGGTAAACTCTTGTCCCAAGAGGGGATTGTCTCTCTCTTCAGAGTTTCACTTCTCTGAGCGTACTTCAAAGTAATTTCACTCTCTTGGAATTGGTGTTCATTATAGTCAGTTTGTTTCTATCATAATTAGACTTTACTGTCGTTCTATAAAAGCATATTATCCCTGTTTTTTGTTAGACACGGAGTTGCATCCATCTTTGGCATTAGCTTAATATTAAATTTTTCTGCTTTCTTTTCAAAATCTACATTTCCATGTCTTACCTTCCCTTCTATCTCTCTCTTCTTCAGTCCCTTTTCCATGGTTTGACATCTCTTTCTTTCCTTTCTCTCCCTCCCTCCTTCCTTTCCCCTGGTCTGGCATCTGTCTCCTTCCCTCCCCCAACTTTTTATTTCTTTCACCCTGCCCCCTTCTTTCTTTCTCTCTCTCTCCATGCCCCCTTTCTTTCTATATGTCTGTCTTTCTCTCTCTCTCCGTGCCCCCTTTTTTCTTTTCTTCTTTCTCCATGCCCCTTTCTTTCTGTCTTTCTTTCTCCATGCCCCTTTCTGTCTGTGTCCCATCTCCCTTCTTTCTTTCTGTCTCCCTGTCCCCCCCCCTTTCTTTCTTTATTTCTCCCTGCCCTCCCCCAAGCCATCACCATTGGGGAACAGGCCGCCACCGCCGCAATCGGGGAACAGGCCAGCGCCAAGGTCTTAACTCTCCCTGCTTATCTTCCCCAGTGCGGGGCCAACCAATTCTCGCCACCCGACGTCAATTCTAACGTCGGAGAGGAAGTTCCAAGCCAGCCAGGCAGCGATTGGCTGGCCCGGAACTTCCTCCCTGACTGTAAGCTCTTCTGAGCAGGGACCGTCTATAAATGTCAAGTGTATGCCTTTCAGCACTATATAAGTGATAAGTAGTAGTAGTAGTAGTATGATCCATATCCAGATTCCTAAAAACTTTGAGATGGATAAAGGGAATATGACACTATCACTCAGGAAGTGGGAAGAACTCCATAGCCCAATTTCTCTCAAACTTTCTCAAGCTGGGGCATACTAAAGGTAATGGCCATGGCTTGAGGCACCCAAACGTGCATGGACGTTGCCGTGATGACATCACACATATGTGTGACATCATTACATCGACGTCCGTGCATGTGCAGAGGCCCTCCAGATGGCCCCTGAGATGCCAGTAGGGGGTGCCAGCAGGAAGAGGGCCAGAGAGAAGGAGAGGCACTGGCGCCAGCTGATTGCCTACAGCAGTGTTTCTCATCCACTTCAAGCTAAGTACCCCCTAAGTCTAACAAATATCAACCGAGTACCCCAACCACAGACCTCCCTAGGCCCACCGCTCACCCAAGCTCTGCCCCAGATTCCATCCCCTTTACTAATTGTAATGCAATTTTTTCCATTTATTTTTCATATACACATAATATACATAGCAGATATAAATTCTCAAAACTGGCACATTCCAATCATTTATTGAAAATAAAATCATTTTACCTACTGGCGATCCTTTGCAGGCTGCTGTAATTAGCTTTAAAAGTGAGACCGGGAGGCCAGGGGGGAAACATGTAGGCTTCCGGTGAATTGGGCAGTGCTGCCACTGTACCGCATAGGGAAGTCAGCTAGCAGGCACCTCTCTTCCTCCTCAGTGTGCCATGGCACACTTGGAATCTCAGAAGGCACACTAGTGTGTCTCGGTACACAGTTTGAGATACACTGCCATAGCCTCACTGTACCTTAGCACAGAGGTACAATACACAATAACTGCAAAGTCTATGCATTATTGATGTGTGGAGGGGGGGGGGAGAGTGGGGAGGGAGTCTCAGTATGTTCCCATGACTTACCACAAAGAAAAGTAGTTTACTGCATGTAAGTGGAGTTCTAGAAAGCACAGGAGGGCCATTTTCGAAAAGGACATCTAAGTCTGACTTGGACAGGCCATCTAAAGTCGGGGGTGGAGAAACATCCATTTATGAAACCACTGGCCGTACAATTTTTTTATTTTTTTTTAATCTTCTACTTGATGTTTTGGCCGCCAAAACATCCAATCTTAGGACACCTAACTGTATTCCCCATTTTTGAACACAGAAATGTCCAAGTTGAAAAATCCAAATCTAGATCATTTGGACGTGGGGAAGGGCCAGCACTGTAATAGACTGGCCACATAGACATGCTAATAGAGCAGTGGGGCACCTTAGAGGGCACTTCTGTAAACTTTACATAAAGGATGTCGGGTACATCTCACCATAACCCCCTTATAATTTATGGTGAGCCCTCCAAAACTCTCCCAAAGCCTACTATACCCACCTGTCTACCTTAAGGCTTCAGGTGGCACCTATATGCCAGTATAGTAGGATTTTGATGGCACCTATATGGCAGTATAGTAGGATTTTGGTGGGCTCACACTTTCCACTATAAATGTACTGGTTAGAAGGGCTTATGAGCCTGGGTCCTCTTCTCTATGGCTCATTAGCCCATCCACCGGGCTACTGTTCTACTAACCTTTCCTATAGCAAACGCAACTGTCCTAGAGACAGGTATGTACTGTTTAATTCATATTTGGGGATAGGGGTGGGAGGGGGTTAGTAATCACTGAAGGAGTGTGTAGGGGTCATTACATAATCCCTCCAGTGGTCATCTGGTCAGTTTAGGTACCTTTTTGGCACTTAGACGCTTTTAAAACAGGTCTAGCTCAGAACGTCTAAATTCTGTCCAGGACGTCTTGGGAAAGGTTCGATTATAGGTGCAGGACGTCCAAGTCTAAGCATACCCAAAGCATTCTCCCTCTGACTCTTTCTAACTATTCCTCACGTCCTCCAACTATTTCCTTTCCCTCTTTCATTTTCCCATCTTCTCCAGTCGCCCACTCTCATGCTGTCCCATTACAATATTTTATTTATCCCTCCTCAGCCCTTTTCTACATTTTGTAATTGGCCTGTACTCTCCCCCTTTAATAGTCGTACGCCTTCATCTCCCATTTTTTGTCTCAGATTTCAATACTCTTTTTTTTTTCACTACCTACATATTTACCAAGTGGAAGACATTCACAAAAGGTTTAAGAAGGCAGGAGAGGCTTTTACCCTCTTCAATTCTGATTGGTGGGCCAGGAAGGGATCATAGTAACTTAGTAAATGATGGCAGATAAAGACCTGAATGGTCCATCCAGTCTGCCCTGTAATCACAATTTCATGATTAAATTAAAATTATCTTCTTTCTTTGTTATTTCTGGGCCATTGACCTTTGAAGTCTACCAGGTATTGACCTTAGTTTCCAACTACTGGAGTTGCCATTGAATCTCACTCCAACCTATCCAAACCATCTCATTTGCGGAATTCAGACCATGAAAGTTAGTCCATTTTTATTCTAATTAGCGATCCTCTGTGTTCATCCCACACTGTTTTGAAGTCCATCACAATTTTCCTCTCTACCACCTCCCTCAAGAGGGCATTACAGGCATCCACCACCCTCTCCATGAAAAAAATTTTCTGAACATTATTCTTAAGTCTACCACCCCTCAACCTCAGTTTAAGTCCTCTAGTTTTATCAATTTCCCTTATCTGGGAAAAATTTGGTCCTATATTAATACCTTTCAAATATTTATATGTCTGTATCACATCATCCCTGTCCCTCCTCTCCTCCAGAGTATACATGTTGAGGTCTTCTAGCCTTTTCTCACACTTCTTTTGGCGCAAACCCCTTACCATTTTTGGCAGCGGTACTTAATTCAGTGCTGCTGAATATCCTCTGTGACCACAGTGACACTATCTAGCTCAGGGGTCTCAAAGTCCCTCCTTGAGGGCCGCAATCCAGTCGGGTTTTTAGGATTTCCCCAATGAATATGCATGAGATCTATGTGCATGCACTGCTTTCAATGCATATTCATTGGGGAAATCCTGAAAATCCGACTGGATTGCGGCCCTCAAGGAGGGACTTTGAGATCCCTGATCTAGCTCATGAGTGGAGCCAGCATGGACCTGGAAGATATGTGTGCCCCCATGATATTCAGTGCCGAAGTCCACATACCTCACCAGATAGGACCACGCATAAAGCAATTCTAATTTTGCCCAATTATGTATGCAAGTATGAGTACTAAATATCAACCAGCATGTGCATAATCTCTAAGTCTGCTGAGGTCATGGCCTAGCATTGAATAACTAGGTCTAATGCAGACTGCTGACTGCTGTGAGCTGAAATGGTGCAAATCCATGGGGAAAAGCGCTCAAATATTTTGTACCTGCCTGCATCATTTCAAAAATTGCTCTTAGAAGACATTTGAATATTGAATATTTGAAAACCAACCTTGATTGAGGGTCTTCCAGCTAGAGTTTTGGAAAAGTCAGTACAACCAACTTTGTACTAAGGAGAGTAATGAAAACTTCCTCCTGCCAACAAATGCTTGAAAATTTTATCAGTTCAAGCTTCCAGAAACATATACAAAACAGGCTTCATTGTTGGTTTGCAGACTTTCATGATGTTTATCTGTGCTTTGAAATCTGAGCCATTAAGTGATTAAGTGATTAAGTGATTAAGTGTTTCTTTAGCTGTTCCTGATAAGTCTGTCAAAGAAACCCCCAAGATGTTTGGAACTGCCAGAGACACAATCAAGAAACTGCTTGTGCATAAGAACAGTATACGCAAAAATGAAGACATAAGAAACTTCATCCCAGAGCCTGCTGTGACGCCATCCCCCAGGGCTCACTTACAGCCTTTTGACTACAAAGATAGGGTTTATGTTGGCAAAGGGGACAAAGAAACAGAAGATGCGAATGAAGGTAAAGAGGCAGAAGAAGAAGTGAAGGACATAGACCTGCTGGACAACCAGACTGATCAGGAGAAAAGACTAAGAGGAGACGTTTTTGGTAAGCATAAGTTTACATTTGTCCAAAAAGTTGTGTTATGAGTGAATATAGCAACGTACAATATTAATTCTGAAACAACAACGAAGTGGCACCCTATTTACTCATGATAAGCAGCCAAAGAAGTTCGTTATTATTTCAGTAATTGTTAACCCTTTGAAGTTGGCAATTATTATCCCTTACACTTCCCTCATTATTTGGGTATCCAGTATTAATTCTGACCTATTTTGTAGTGCCTGTTGGATATGGATAAGAAATAAAAATACAATTTTCCATTTCACCAACAGTATTGCAAATGCCATGCAAAATGTTTATATTCCTATAAATATTTGCCAAAGGCCTTAACGGAAAATAGCCAAAGTTAACCACTTCTCAAATGTTTCTCAAATTTTAGGAAATAAAGTAAAGGAAAGAGGCCTCTGAATTCAGCAGCACAAATAGAACAGGTTTCACTGTTGTATACTTTAGAAATTCATTGGAAGGAAGGAAAAAAAAGTGATTTACAGTAGATTAGACATTAGATTATCTTTGTGAATCTGTCTACAGAGTTAAAAGGTCTAGGGCACAAGTGTCAAACTCAAGGCCTGTGGGGCAAATCTGACCCGCCTGGTTGTTTTATGTGGCCCGCAGTCCGATGCCTCCAGTGTTATCTAGTGGCCGGCTCCCTCCTCCTTATAGCTGTAGTGTGCATGGAGCCGCATGCTGAGGCTCCTCGCGTATCCCACACCTCATCCAGAAGTATTCCCTCTGACGTTGTGACATCAGAGAGAAGGCTTCCGGTTCAGATGCAGGACGCATGAGGAGCCGCTGCACGCGGCTCCGTGCACACTACAGCTGTGAGGAGGGAGCCGGCCACAAGATGACACCAGGGGGCATCAGACTGCGGGCCGCATAAAACGGCCAAGTAGGAGCCAGCCAGAAGATTAGACACCCGCCAGAGGGAGGCACAGCATGGAGGGAGGGAGACAACAAAGGTAGGGGGAATGGTTTTATTTTCAAGTTAGTGTTTGAATTGGCTTTTGAGCATTTTAATCTACTGTCTATCTTTTGCACTGCTCAGGAAGAAATACATTTGTTTCTTTTTCTCTGGGGGTTGTACTGCATGCAGAATCTTGAATCTTAGGGTGTTTTAAAAAATATATTAGTTCTTTTAGTTTTTGGTCCCGTATTTGCATAGGGGTTATCTGTGTTCTGGTAGGAATGAATGTTGAGAAGCATACAGTGTGTTTTGTGTAGTTTAATTTTGTGGTTAACCATTACCATTATGTGTTAATAAGATTATATTGTGTGTGTATATATGAAAAATGAATGGAAAAATGGTGTTATAATTAGTATTATTATGGGGTGGAGACTGGGGAGGAGATTGGGTGGGGTCTGGCCTGCGACTTAACCTGTGTTTTGGATTTCGGCCCCTTAATGTGATTGAGTTTGACATCCCTGGTCTAAAGGCAAATTTTCATCATGGTCCTCTCAGTATAACTTCAAACAGATCAGATTTCCACACAAAGTGGTATGTAAATTCAGTGTGCTCCGTGATAGACTCGTGTTGCCGTCCCGATCTACCAGGCCGATCAGCCTTCCTCTCCCCGATGTCCCCCACCGCCGCCCCAAGCTCTCCCTGCAGAGATGAAGTTCCAGGTCAGCCAATCGCTGCCTGGCTGGCCTGGAACTTCCTCTCCGATGTCAGAATTTCATCCCTTCTTACCTTGTGTTTAACAATGTTAATTTTTAGCACATTAAGCTTATTTATTAATTGTATTGACTGTTTTGTTACCCAACATATGTAGTTTTTAAAATGTACACCGCTTAGAAACTTGGTTTAAGCGGTTAATCAAGCCATCTAATAAACTTGAAACTTGAATGCTGGTCAGTGCGACGCTTCTGCAGGGAGAGCTTGGGGCGGCAGTTGCTTGGGGGCCTGTCCCCCGATGATGACAGCGGTAAACCTAGTGGCTTGGGGAAGGGCAGGGAGAAAGAAAGGGGGCAGGCAGGGAGACAGAAAGAAGGGGGGCAGGGAGACAAAGAAAGAAGGAAAACAGAAAGAAAGGGGGAACAAGGAGATAGAAAGAAAGGGGGCATGGAGAGAGAGAGAAAGAAAAAAGGGAGGCAGGGAGACAGAAAGAAAGAAAGGCCAGGGAGAAAGAAAGAAAAAGTTGGGGTAGAGAATGAGGCCTGGAGGAGAGGAAGCATACAGGACGCTGAAAGAAGGGAAGAAATATTGGATGCACAGTCAGAAGAAAAAAGTGCAACCAGAGACTCATGAAATCACCAGACAACAAAGATAGGAAAAATGATTTTATTTTCAATTTAATGATCAAAATGTGTCCGTTTTGAGAATTTATATCTGCTGTCTATATTTTGTACTATGGCTCCCTTTTACTAAACCGCAATAGCAGTTTTTAGTGCAGGGAGCCTGAGCGTCGAGAGCAGCGTGGGGCATTCAGTGCAGCTCCCTGCGCTAAAAACTGCTATCACAGTTTAGTTAAAAGGGAGGGGGTATATTTGTCTATTTTTGTATGCTTGTTACTGAGGTACCATTGCATTGAGTCATCTGCCTTGACTCTTTGAAAAAAACCCAGAATATGAATGATAATTAACATTTTCTCTGCCTTTCAGTGAGCTTTGTGTTTTTTAAAAAATTTTATTATTTTTAGATCATTTTGACTTGGTTATTTTAAAAGTAGCTCGCAAGCCCAAAAAGTGTGGGCACCCCTGGTATACAGTCTGCATAATTCCTAGCCTTAAGCTTGAAGGCCCTAAGACAATGGTTCTCAACCCAGGTTCTTGGGCCTGGGTTAGCCACTGTTGGAAACAGGATAATGGGCTTGATGAACCTTTGGTCTGTCCCAGTTTGGCAGTTCTTATGTTCATTCCTCAAGTACACCCAGCCAGTGAGATTTTCAGAACATCCATAGTGAATATGAAAAAGACATATGCAAATCTATGTCATATATTTTTATTGAGAATATCCTGAAAACCTGAGTATTTGAATGTGCTCCTAGGGCTGTCCTAAGTTATAAAGTCAAAGTCTGGGAAGGCAGAAAGCCAAAGATTGTTATTCACATTTTAATCAGAGTTGGTTTTGTTTTTTTATAAATATTTATTATGGATTTCCTGTTTGTACTTACTCTTTATTAAATTAAATTTGATCATGTTATGATCACTGTTGTCAAGTGACCTCAGCATCATTACCTTTTGCATCAGATCACTTGATCCACTAAGGACTAGATTCAGAATTGCTCCCACTCTTGATGATTCCTGACTACAGTAGCGTACTAAGGGGGCGGCGGGGGGCGGTCCACCCCGGGTGCAAGCCCTGAGGGGGTGCTCCCGACCTTGCCGTTCAGTCCCCCCGACCCCCGAAGGACCGCTCGCCCCCCTGGCCTCCCTGGACCACCTATGAAGCAGCCCGCAGAGGGATCGCGATGTCAGCGATCCCTGAGCTGCTTCGGCGCTGCGTCCTGCGCCGTGGTCCCGCCCCTCCTCTGATGTTAGAGGAGGGGAGGGACCGTGGCGCAGGAAACAGCGCCGAAGCAGCTCAGGGATCGCTGACATCGCGATCCCGCTGCGGGCTGCTTCATAGGTGGTGCAGGGAGGCCAGGGGGGCGAGCAGTCCTTCGGGGTGGGGCGGGCAGGCAGACAGGCCTTCAAGGGGGAGGGGGGTGACAGGCAGGCAGGCAGGCCTTCAAGGGGGGGGGACAGGCAGGCCTTCAAAGGGGAGACAGGCAGGCAGGCCTTCAAAGGGAGGGACAGGCTTTCAAGGGGGGGACAGGCAGGCCTTCAAGGGGGGGACAGGCCTTCGGGGGGTGCAGGCTTTCAAGGGGGGACAGGCCTTCAAGGGGAGAGAGGCCTTCAAGGGGATCAGACAGGCAGGCCTTCAAGGGGGGGACAGGCAGGCAGGCAGGCCTTCAAGGGGGGGTGCAGGCCTTCGGGGGTGCAGGCCTTCGGGGGGGAGTGCAGGCCTTCAGGGGTGGGATGCAGGCCTTCAGGGAGGGGGGCCCCGGTGTAGAAATACACGGAGGGAATGGCGGGGGGGGTTCAAAGAGACGCGCATATGCCGGACTTTGGGTGGAAAGAAATAATGGGTCTGAAAATAGAGAAGAGGGAGAGAGATGATGGACCATGGTTTTTAAAGAGGGAAGGAACAGAAAGGGAGAGAAGTTGGACACAAGGAATGGTGTGGAGGGGGGGGATAGAGATACTGGATAGGAGGATAGTTGGGAAAAGAAAGGGAGAGATGGTGGACCCTGGGGTGGTGGGGAAGGAGGGAGAGATGCTGGATGAAAAGGTAGTTAAGAAAGATGGATCTGTAGAGGGAGACGAAAAAAGGATAGATGCCAGACCTCCTGGGGAGGGAAGGGAAATGGGGAGGACAGAGATGACAGATGGATGGTTAGCATGCAGAAAGAAGGAAGAAGGAGACCCTGGCAAGCAAGTTATCAGAAGACAACCAGAGCCTTGGACCAACAAGATTTGAAAAATAACCAGACAACAAAAGGTAGAAAAACTAATTTTATTTTCTGTTTTGTGATTACAATATGTCAGATTTGAAATGTGTATCCTGCCAGAGCTGGTGTTAGACCGCAAACGTGAGCTAGGATTTAACAGAGAGGAAAAGTCCTTTTTGTTTCTTTATTTTATTTACACCACAGCGCCAGTGTGGTTAGGAGAAGCCAAAGGGGGGTGAAAAAGCTATAAAATAAACCCACCAGGATGTTTGAAAAAAAAAAAAAAACCCCAAACACCCAATTGGGCAGGAAAGTTGAATCGAAAAACCAATTCAATAGGCTGAATCAAATCGAAAAATTTTTTTTTTCTTGAATTGGGCAGCACTAGTTTGCGCTACTGTCTTAGACTTTAGGACCTGGGATTGGAGAGAGATGGCATCCTCAGTACTTTATAATGCAAGTGAAACGAGGATTTGGTCAGATTTTTGAAGGGTCTGCAGAAGAAAAATATTGTATAGGCCGAGGACATGAAACGGGAACTTTTCTTCCTTCTATTTTTGTTAATGGCAAGGCTGAGGATGTCAGAGAGTTCAGTTAAAATATGTGCTTTATAAGAAAATATAATAATGTGTTTTATAAAGTTTATAAGCATTGTTGGCCTACCCGGTGAGGTGTTCCTAATGGTGGTGGTGGTGGTGGCGGCAGCGTGTCAATGTGTTGAGAGGAAGAGGTGGTCTGGGAAATTCTGCTGAGCAAACTCCAGGCCCATTTCCACCCCCCAGTTAGTCCACTCCACTCAACTGGTTCACACACTGAGTGGGTCTTTGGGTGTTGTGCCTGGGTAGTTGTTTTGGGATCTCTTCCAGTGGTTTGTCAGTATCTCCTTGTGGTCCAAGGAAGGAAACTTTGTTAACCTTAGCATTGACCTTCAGAATATGTTTGTAACAGCGCTGCTTGTGTGGCATTAGGCTATGTAGTGATCTAAAGAAAAAACCAGACCTTTGTACATTTTTGCACTATATGTTGGGTGTATGAGGAGATTCACATTTCCTGCACAGCTAAGTCCTTGTGAAGTTACCTTGTTCTTTCTATATTTGACATCTAGCAAGGTCTCTGTTTGGAAGGAAAGATCTAAGCTTAACAATGAAGTGGCCAGAAATTATGGTAAAAGCAGATAGCATTGCTGATTTTAAGAAAGGTTTGGACAAATTCCTGGAGGAAAAGTCCATAGTCTGTTATTAAGACATGGGGGAAGTGTCTGCTTGCCCTGGATCGGTGGCATGGAATGTTGCTACTCTTTGGGTTTTGACCAGGTACTAGTGACCTGGATTGGTTACTATGAGAATGGGCTACTAGGCATGATGGACCATTGGTCTGACCCAGTTAGGCTATTCTTATGTTATGTTCTCATCTGTAGGGGCCTTTGTTTTCACTTCTTATTTTAATGTATTTTTTTTCTGGGAACTTATCAGTGTTTTTTAGAATGGGAACAAAAATGGAAGAGAATTAATGTGTGTGGATTGGGGGGGGGGGGGGTTTACTAATTTCTTCAGCTAAATAATTAAATCCACTTCAACCAGACATAGGAGAACTCACGCACCATTCACACACCCTCCAACCAAAATCGTCAAAAGAAAAAAACTGTTCGACAACCTCCTAACACTCGACCCCCAACTCTACAACCTATTGACCTCGACCACAAACTACAAAACCTTCAAAAAAGAAATAAAAACCCTTCTATTCAAAAAACATATAAAACCGAACCCTAGGTACGCCCTGCCTGACTAGATTAAGAATTGCTCCCACTCTTGTTGGTTTCTGAACCAGCTGCTCCATAAAGCAGTCCTTGATTTCATCTAAGAGCTTCCCTCCCTATCACACTGGCTGTCACATTTATTCAGTCAATATTGGGGCAATATGAAATCATTATTATTGTGTTATCCAGTTTGTTGGCTTCCCTAATTTATATTACCATTTCAGCATCTGTCTGTTCATTCTGGCCAGGTGGATCATTATCTTTTTCCCTTTACAAACAGAGTTTCTATCCATAAAGATTCCAAGGTGTATTTTGTTTCTTGCAAAACCTTTACCCCTACCCCCACCCCGATATTCAAAATGATCTAACCAGTTGGTGATGGCCGCTGACCGATTATATTGCAGAGTTCCACTGAATATTCATGGTTAGCATGTAACCACAAGCCGGCTATCTCAGAGGTGTTCCAGAGGCATTTTGGGGCGGATCCAGGTTATGCCCCGATTTTCAGCACTGACCAGGCAAGGTTAGCACATAAATAAGACTGCATAAATAGCAGAACTTTCTTTATGCGCTCGTCAATGGTTGGTTAGTGCTGAATATCAGCTCACTGATTATTGGCTGGCCGCCTTTCAAAAAAACAAGATATTCAATGCTGTTCACTAGAAACAGACTGCCACTAAATATCCAGAATCAGTGCTGCTGGCAGGCGATCACCAAGCTGTCCGCTGCTGGTTGAATATCAGCCACTTAGTCTATGATTCAAGGCCTTCTTTAACATATATTACCATTCCCCCCTCCCCCAATTTAATCCACCCTATCACTGAATATGAATTCCTCGACAGATCCCTAGCATTCCAAGCGGGCAAATGGAACAAATGCCTCACTGCACTCATCTCCAATTCCCCCCCCCTTACCAAATGTTCAGGAAGTCAATCAAAACCTACCTTTTTGATAAATTCCTCTAACTTCTCCCCCCCCCTCTTCCTTGCCTCCTCCTCGGACCTTGACTTACCTCAGACTCTCGAATCCTCCAATCTTGGCAGCCACCAAATGGTTAAACAAAATGGATCACCCTATCCAACTAATCACCCCTTCTTCGTTACCTCCCATACTAAATGCCTCTGTTCTGCCTTATCGAACACCGCAGTATGTATCACCACCGTATGTAACACTACTGTATGAACTCCGCTATATATATGTAACTTACAGCAAATGTAACTTCTCTGCAATTTGTAACCTAGCTGAAAAATAACTTCACCGAAAATGTAGCGTCCCTGAAAATGTAAATGTTGCTATGCCAAAAAAAAAAAAATGTAACTTCACTGTAAATGTACAGTCTCTTCATCTGTTAACCGCACAGAACTTCCATGGTAATGCGGTATACAAAAATAAAGTTATTATTATTATTATTATTATATCCTGATATGGCAGTGTCCAATTGGTTATCTTCCTTCCACCAGGAAGGATGGCTATTATATCTACTTTTTCATTTAGTGCTATATATTCCAACTCTCCCATCTTATTTTTTTAGGCTTCTAGCATTTGTATACTGACACTTATTTATTTATTTTATTATTTATATACCTCTTATATCCTAAGTGGTTTACATCCCGGTGGGCTCAAACTATCTAGTGTACCTGGGGCAATGAGGGGATTAAGTGATTTGCCCAGGGCCACAAGGAGCAGCGACAGATTTGAACCCACAGCCTCAGGGTGCTGAGGCTGTAGCTCTAACTCCTGCGCCACACACTCCCACTTCAAACAATATTCTAACTCCTGGTTCATTCTTCTTACTGAAAGAAATCAGAATACCCAAGTGTAGAGTATTGCTCTGCCTGGCAACCACTGATATCAGACAAAGGATTCAATTACACTGGTTTTAGTAGAGGCTCTAAGAATCTAAGCAAGCACCCATACTGCTAGATTGCCAGCTGCCCTACATACATGTGTATGTATGTGCCCCATCCATGGTCTACCCAAATTCCACTCACATGAATGTCCACTTGAAAAGTATATGCCAATAGTATACAATGTTGTTGTTGTTGTTAGGTACCATCAACTCTTGTTCGAGTTCTAACAACTTGATGAATTAAGGATCTAAAAAGAAATCGGTTTTGTTCTAGTTCGGAAAGGTCCTCAAGCATCATCCCCATGGTTGATTTCAACATGACCAGCCTTCTGATTGTAAGTCTCCCTCTTCGCCTGGTTCCTTCGATCTTCCCAAACACGTTGTCCTTCTCCAGTGATCTCTCTCTTCTGATGATGTGGGATTAAAACTGAACATAAGACGAAGATCATGAACATGGAAAATTATGAAGAATTTGAATCTAGAGGCAATAGAATAAAAGTTGTAAATGATTTTAATCTCCTGGGCTCTTTTGTAAACAAAGAAGCAACTAGCAGGGAGTAAATACTCTGCAGAATAGCACTTGGTCACTCTTCAATGAAGGCTCTGAACAAAGTATTCAATGGCAAGGAGGTAACGCTCCAAACGAAGATCAGACTTGTCCACGTACTTATTTTCTCAGTGGTCAGTTACAGATGTGAAAGATGGACACTACAGAAAGAAGATTGACTCGTTTGAGCTTTGTTACTGGAGAAGGATTTTAGGCATGCGGTGGACCACTAGAAAAACTAACAAATTGATTCTGGAAGAGATCAGACCCGGTATGACCCTTGAAGTAGAGAATGACACAGGGAAAAAATCTGTCCCCGTCACTGCACCGTCCCCGGTCCACCATCCTCTGCACCGCCCCGTCACCGCCATCGCCATCCCTTTCACCGCCCCGTCACCGCCACTGCCATCCCATTCACCGCCCCCGCAGCATCCATGTAAGCCTCAATACTGCGAAACATCATGAAGACAGAAGAGAGTCCTGCCACTACTACTACTGCACTGAGAATCTGTTTCAGTGCCTCTGCCCTGTAGTAAAAATAGAACATAAAATAAATCATTTGACTTGTCCTCCCTTGCAATGATGTGTCCCCCATGTTCACCTATAGCTCGAATCAGGTCAATTGTACACACTAAAAATGCAGGAGGATCTGGAACATGAGCACAGGCAGGCAGTGATACAAAAACAGCAGACACCCGACCGAATGCAGTGTTCTGCCATCTCTCTCCCTCCATCTCACCTTAGATGTAGAGTATGCTGGCTTTCTTTTTCGCCCAGCCGCACGTGCGGGTGCTCATTTGTTCAATATTCTCCTCTGACGCAACCGGAAACAGGAAGTTGTAAGAGAGGAGAAGATTGATCAACTCAAGCAGCCGCACAAGCGTGGCTTTTTGAACGCATGCGGCTGGGCGAAAAAGAAAGCCGACATACTCTACATCAGTGTTTTTCAACATTTTTACACCCGTGAACCGGCAGAAATAAAAGAATTATTTTGTGGACTGGCAAACTACTAGGACTAAAATTTTTAAACCCTGTTTCCGTCCCATCTCCGCAAGCTCGGTCACCTCAGTAACTATAGAAAAATAGACAAATATAGTGCAAAATATAGACAGCAGATATAACTTCTCAAAACCGACACATTTTGATCACTACATTGAAAATAAAATCATTTTTCCTACCTTTGCTGTCTGGTGATTGATTTCATGAGTCTCTGGTTGCGTTTCCTTCTGTCTGTGTATCCTTTCTTTCTTTCTGCACTCAGGCCCAAGAATTGTCCCTTTCTATTCCCTCCCTCTTTCCTTCCTATGTCCTTAGTGCCCCCGGTGCCTCCTTCCCATGTCCTTAGTGCCCCTTCCTGTCTTTAGTGCCCCCAGTGCCTCCTTCCCATGTCCTTAGTGCCCCTTCCTGTCTTTAGTGCCCCTAGTGCCTCCTTCACATGTCTTTAGTGCCCCAGTGACTCCTTCCTATGTCCTTAGTGCCTCCTTCCTGTCTTTAGTGCCCCCAGTGCCTCCTCCCCATGTCTTTAGTGCCCCCAGTGCCTCCTCCCCATGTCCTTAGTGCCCCTTCCTGTCTTTAGTGCCCCCAGTGCCTCCTTCCCATGTCTTTAGTGCCCCTTTCTGCATTTAGTGCCCCCAGTGCCTCCTTCCCATGTATTTAGTGCCCCCAGTGCCTCCTTCCCATGTCCTTAGTGCCCCTTCCTGTCTTTAGTGCCCCCAGTGCCTCCTTCCCATGTCTTTAGTGCCCCTTTCTGTCTTTAGTGCCCCAGTGCCTCATTCCCATGTCCTTAGTGCCCCTTCCTGTCTTTAATGCCCCAGTGCCTCCTTCCCATGTCTTTAGTGCTCCAGTGCCTCCTTCCCATGTCCTTAGTGCCCCTTCCTGTCTTTAGTGCCCCAGTGCCTCCTTCCCATGTCCTTAGTGCCCCTTCCTGTCTTTAGTGCCCCTAGTGCCTCCTTCCTATGTTCCTCTCACTGCCTTCCACACTTTGTCCCACCCCCACCCCCCGAATCCTGCCTGCCTACCTTTTTCCCTCCCTAGCCAAAGCCAGCCTGCTGCCTCCCTGCCGCTCAAAAAAAAACAAACAAAAAATAAACCTCCTTCCTTTTCCCCTGCTCTTACCGCCATGCTCATGCTGCAGCTACTAAAGCCGACAGGAAGTCTTTCCGAATCAATTCTGAAGTTGGAGAGGACGTTCTGGGCCAGCCAGGCAGCGATTGGCTAGCCCAGAACGTCCTCTCCGATGTCAGAATTGACGTCAGAAAGATTTCCTGTCGGCTTTAGTAGCTGCAGCATGAGCATGACGGTAAGAGCAGGGGAAAAGGAAGGAGGCTTTTTTTTTTTGCGCGGACTGGCAGAAATTCAACCGGCGGTAAGGAGGGAGGGAGATGGCGGGTACCGCGCGATCCTTGATTGCCTCACTGCGGGGACAAGTCCATTCACTGCTCCACGGGGCGGTGAATGGCCTTGTCCCCGTCCCGCAGAGGCCACTATTTTTTCTTCCCCGTTTCGGCGGGATACCCGCGGCTAAATGCGGCTAGCCGCAGGTAACCCGCCACCGTGTCATTCTCTAACTTGAAGCCCAAAAGATGAAGTTATGACTGTCTTATTTTGGTCACACCATCAGAAGTACACAATAGTATTAGCCAATTATGGTCATTTATGCATCTATGTGTTTGGAATACTCTATGCAGCGCTATAGAAATAATTAGTAGTAGTAGTACCGTGTTTCCCTGAAAATAAGACAGTGACATATATTAATTTTGGGTCCAAAAAATGCGCTAAGGCTTATTTTTGGGGGTGTCTTATTTTTTTCATGTACAGCAATCATCTCTCTCTTCCTCTCCTCTACCCCAATTCTTCCTTTTTCCTTTCTCCCCACCCCACCATGTGCAGAATCATTCCTTTCACCCATCCCCTTGTGCAGTAGAACCCCACCAACCCTCCCACCGTGAGACTGACATACCTCCACTCTGAGGTCTCTTAAATATCTATTTGTACTGTATGTATAATGATTGATTAATGTGAACCGCCTATAAAAATAAATTATTATTATTATTATTATTATTATTATAGCAGCAGGGGTGGGAGTTACTGAATCGACGAGTCCGATTCAGGCAGCACTAGTGTCAGGGATAGAGTCAGGGAGATTTGGGGAGGAGAGCTTCAGAGGTTGATCTTAACTAGGGCTTATTTTTGGGGTAGGGCTTATATTAGGAGCATCTTTAAAAATCATGCTAAGGCTTATTTTCAGGATAGATCTTATTTTCAGGGGAACAGGGTAGTAGTAGTAAATGAATTGAATACTGACAATTACATGTGTTCATGCTGCTTTAGTCTAGGTGGATTCTTTAAGGATTAACCCGTTCTAACCTAGTTAAGACTGACAATACACATAAATAAGAAGTTAATAAAAAGGTTTCATATGCACTGGATAGAAAGCTAGAGTATCATAAGCAAAAACATGTAGCATGTATTGCTACTTCCTCTGGTTTTAATGGAAACAACAATGAAAAATGTACAGTATTGGAGAGAATGAGAAACTGGTACTAAAATATTATTTTCATCAGATTTCAGCATCTCCAATTGTTTATGCTTTGGCAAAGAAATTATTATTGATAGCATTGTCTACAGGAAACGCCTTTCTGTGGGACTTGGGAGCTCATAGTCTGTTGACTTGAAGGAATTAGTGTTAGTCAGGAGGGTCATATAATGAGATATATACATCCAGCATAAGGCATGGCACATCAAACGCAAAGTACTGATAATGACGGAGAATGAAAAAAAATCCTTTCCCATCAACACCAACCTAGCAAATCTGAGCCTTACAGTAATAAAATTTAGCTTCAGTGCTAAATCAGATTACAATCAATCTTGAAATCTAGGCCTCACTTGTGTAATATTTTGTGCTAATTTGCATATCCTGTGTAAGATTTTGCACACAGAGGTTGTACTGTAGAATAATAGCAGTTTCATATAAATGATGCCATTAATTAGGCCATAATTGACACTATCAATAATTGATGTTAATTAGGAATGGACTTTTAGGCCCAGATTCTATAAAAGATGCCTAAAGTTAGGTGCTTAGATCAGCGTACCTAGTCAGTCTAGATGCCTAACTTCCCCCCTTTACAAAACCGTAGCGTTCCTAGTCAGTCTAGATGCCTAACTCCCCCCCCCCCTTTACAAAACCGTAGCGTGTTTTTTTAGCGCCGGCCATGCCGGTAACAGTTCTGATGTTCATAGAATTACTATGAGTGTCAGAGATGTTACCGCCGCAGCCAGCACTAAAAACCACACTATGGTTTTGTAAAAACGGGGGGAGGGGGGGAAGTTAATTATTTAAAAAGCTTAATCGGCATTGACAGCAAGCTTAATTGGCTTTAAATAAAATTAATTGGTTGGTAGGTGCCCAGTCTGAGGCGCCTGCCTGAAAGTGGATAAGGTTATGGATGGATTGTGGGTAGATCTTGGGAGTGTTTTGCATGTAGCGCCTAAAGTGGCATAAATTTTAACTGCAATTAGAAACATAGAAACATGATGGCAGATAAAGGCCAAATGGCCCATCTACGGTAGTCTGTCCGTCCGCAGCAACCATTATCTCTTTTTCTCTCTGAGAGATCCCACGTACCTATCCCAGGCCCTTTTGAATTCAGACGTGGAGGGGTATAATCGAAAGCGACGTCTAAGTCCATTTACGTCCGTCTCGCAAGTCGTCCAAAGTAAAAAAACAGCTTAAGACACATTTTCGAAAAATACGGCCAACTTTTTTTTCATTTTGAAAATCGTCTAATTATACGTCCTGCCGATCTGATCGTCCAAGCCGCTATATCGTCCATCTTTATACCACATTTTCGTCCAAGTCCAAAACGCTTAGAACAAGCCCCGTTGGACGTGGGAGGGGTCTGCAAAGTGATGGACTGCAAACCCAGCCATGCCACCTAAATAGTGGGGTACCTTACAGGGCACTGCTGTGAATTTCACAAAAAGGGCGCCATGTCTTATTCTCACTACAGCTCCCTTATAGGTTATGGTGAGCCCCCAAACCACCTCCAGAATCCCCTAGACCCACTTATCTACCATCCCAATAGCCCTTATAGCTGCAGGAGCCACTTAAATGCCAGTAAAAAAGGGTTTTGGGAGTATATACGGGAGTGCAGATGTTTAAGTATCAATGCAGTGATTACAGGGGCTTATGGGCATGGGTCCTCCTCTCTATGGGTCCCTAACCCACCCCCAAGATGACTTAAGCTGCCTCTGTGCTGGACGACTAGGCTTTCCTATGCCCGGCTGCCAGGTGATGATGGTCTAGAGCAGGGGTGCCCACACTTTTTGGGCTTGCGAGCTACTTTTTAAATGACCAAGTCAAAATGATCTACCAACAATAAAATTAAAAAAAAAACACAAAGCACACTGTACGCATAGAAAATGTTAATTATCATTCCTATTCCAGGGTTTTTCAAAGAGGTCAAAGCAGATGACTCTATGCACTATCATCTCAGTAACAACCATACAAAAATAGACAAATATACCCCCCTCCCTTTTTACTAAACCACGATAGCAATTTTTAGCGCAGGGAGCTGCGCTGAATGCCCAACGCTGCTCTCGACACTCATAGGCTCCCTGCGCTAAAAACCTCTATTGCAGTTTAGTAAAAGGGGACCTTAGTGTAAAATATAGACAGCAGACATAAATTCAGACACATTTTGATCACTAAATTTAAAATAAAATCATTTTTCCTACCTTATCTGGTGATTTCATGAGTCTCTGGTTGCACTTTCTTCTTCTGACTGTGCATACAATCTTTCTTTCCTTCTTTTAGCCTGTATGCTTCCTCTCCTCCAGACCTCATTCCTTCCCCCCAACTTTTCCTTCCTCTTCCCTGCCCTTTCTTTCTCTCTGCCTCCCTTTCTTTTTTTCTGTTTCTCTTCTTTCCTTCTGTCTCCCTGCCTGCCCTTTTTCTTTCTTTCTCCCTGCCCTCCCCCAAGCCACTGCCACTGCCATTGCCATCGGGGACCAGGACCCAAACGCCACCAATAACAGGCCCCAAGCTCTCCCTGCTTCGGCCAACCAGCATTCCTCTCCCCGACGTCAATTCTGCCGTCGGGAAGAGGAAGGCTGATCAGCCCAAGATTGTGATCAACCTATTGGGGGAAATGCTGCCGGGTCCTGCCTTCGCGGAAACAGAAAGTAGGCTGACAGTAGGCAGGACCCGCATTAGCCCGTAGTGAACGCTTGCTTCAGGGCTCTCAACATGTGCGTGCCGGCTTCCCTTCTCCTCCCCCCCCCCCCCCCGGACATAACTTCCGGTTTCGGAGGGAAGAGAAGAGAAGCCGGCACGCACATGTTAGAGCCCGGAGCATAAGTTCGCTACGGGCTGAAATCTCCAAGCCGGTTTTTTGGGGGTTTTTTAATGTTCAGCAGCGGCAGATGACAGCTGGGCGGATCGCCCAGCTAAAAGGCCCTAGGGAGAACACTGGAGAGGAAGGCTGATAGGCCCGTAGATCAGGATGGCAACACGAGTCTATCACGGAGCCTGGGATGGGCTCCGCAATCGACTCACGTTGCCTTCCTGAGCTACTGGTCGATCGCGATCGACGTATTGGGCACCCCTGGTCTAGAGGCTGAATTTTAAAGGTCTGATTAATATTTTTATGGGGTGGGAGGGGTCGGTGATCACTGGGGTAGTGTGTTTTATGTGTTTGCAGTGCTTATCTGGTCACTTTAGGTGGTTTTTTGTGACTTAGACCATGTTTTACATGGTCTAAGTCACAACGTTCAAGTTTCGTCGATCGTGGGCTGTATAACTTTCGGTTATACATGCTGTACGACTAAGTCTAAGCTGGCCCAAGTCCCGCCCAACTCCCACCCTTGACACTCCTCCTGAAACTCCCCGTTTAGCTTTGGTCGTTCAGCGGCACTATGAAGGCCTAGGTTATTTAGAAATACGTCCAAAACCCGTTTTTATTATCAGCACTTGGACGTTTTTGCGAAATGTTCGTCCAAGTGCCGACTTAGGCCGGTTTTTGGACGTATTTCTCTTTCGATTATGAACCCCATAGTCTCTGTCTCCACCACCTCTTCTAGGAGACTGTTCCATGCATCTACCACCCTTTCTGTAAAAAAACTATTTCCTTTGATTACTCCGGAGCCTATCACCTCTTAACTTCATCCTATGCCCTCTCATTGCAGAGTTTCCTTTCAAATTAAAGAGACTCGACTCATGCGCATTTACATTACGTAGGTATTTAAATGTCTCTATCATATCTCCCCTCTCCCGCCTTTCTTCCAAAGTATACAGATTGAGATCTTTAAGTCTGTCCCCATATGAGTTATGATAAAGACAACATACCATTTAGTAGCCTTCCTCTGGACCGACTCCATCCTTTTTATATCTTTTTGAAGGTGCGGCCTCCAAAATTGTACACAATATTCTAAATGAGGGCTCACCAAAGTCTTATACAGGGACATCAATACCTCCTTTTTCTTACTAGCCATACCTCTCCGTATGCAACCTAGCATCCTTCTAGCTTTTGCTGTCACTTTTACAACCATTCTACATGCTTCGCCAGATCTTTCTTCATGTCTACTCTATTGCAGATTTTGGAAGCCAAAACATCTAAATAGGTGATTTCTCCTCCCCCTCAAAAAAAAAAATTGAGACAGCTTGCTGTGTTGCTGGTTTCAAAAATGGCCATTTCTCCAACTTCAACTTTGGACATCTTGCGGGAAATGTCATAAGTATGACTTAGACGTCCTATCAAAAATGCTCCTTCATGTATACTTGAGAACAAAGAAGAGAGAGAGAAAATATAATAAAGGACATTTAAATATTTCTATGGTACAAATATATAGGAAGCAGGCCTCTTTAAAGTGAAAGGAAGCTCTAGAATGAGGGGGCATAGCATGAAGGTGAAAGAATAGTAGACAGAACTAATCTAAGGAAATATTTCTGTATAGAAAGTGAAGTAGATTCTTGGCATGGTCTCTCGGTAGAGATGGGGATTATCTCTGAATTCAAGAAAGCATGGGACAAATACATGAAGTGTCATTTTTTAAAATGTGTCTATGTCTGATTTGGATGTCTTAAGAAATAGGTCCAAAAATCAGGAGGTGAATACATCCATTTCTGAAACCGCTAGACGTTTATTTTTATTTTTTTTTTTTTTAAATCATATATTTAGATGTTTAAATCATTAGGATATCCAACATTTTGGCCATTTTCAAAAAGAAAAACATCCAAGTTAAAAACGTCCAAAACCAAGCCTTTTTGACATAGGCGAAGCCACCATTTAAACTACACTAGCCACACAGACATGCCAGCAGAGCAGTGGGACACCTTAGGGGAGTGTCTCGCAAATTTTTCCAAGCCACGACACACTGAACTCGGGGTCGTGGCTGGAGGGTCTCCTCGCATCAGATGATGCACATAGGTGTATATCGTTCAGTTCTTCATTGTGCTGTAATCGCCTTTGCATTCTTTGTGTGTGTGTCAGCATTTCAAGCATTTTATGTCCTCGAGGATCCATTAAATCTATAATGGAGGTCATTTTAGGAAAATCCACATGTTGAAGTAACAGCATTTACATGTGCAGATTGTATACAAAATATAAATGGCAATTTCAGAAAGATGGCATTTCCACATGAAATGTCTGCATTCCAGGATTTATAAGGAAGCTTGAAATAATATACAAGCAGGTCCTATTTTACAGCAGGAATCATATATTTAAAAGAATTTCCTTCTTAGCTTTTGCACCATCTCCGAGTCATGCATATATTTCTTCAAAGTGCTCCTTTTGGCCAGGGTTTGAAGCAATGATTGAGGGGGTAACTGTGCATAGCCTCCTGTGGTTATTTAGCACTGAAAAATATAATAAAATCACGTTCTGGTGCTTAATTGGCACCACATGAATTTGCTGGTGCCCTTATACATATTTTACAAAACGTTTTGTGTTTGGCAGAGCCTTTTGTAAAATACCAGGGAAACTGCAAACTTTCCAACCAAGGCTTAATATATAGTTAAATCAGCAGATATCCAGTAAATTTCCTGAACATATTCCTGCAGTTTTCTGAAAGGCAGTGGAAAGCATTTCAAGAGAGTCCTAAAAGTATGGAGCTTAAAATTCATTTTAAGCATTGATGTTTGTTCTCAAAACATATGTCATACTAATATCTTGAGGCCTTTTTCTCTTCATAACCTTTTACTGTCCTTAGAGATCATGGTTGATCTTAGTCTTTAGGCAGACAACATGTACTATGGCTATGAAAGCCTGTGCAGGTCTCAGTCTTCCTATAATTAGAATTCTAAATGCTCCATCTTATAGATACTTCTGTTACATATGTGAGATCTGTTAAAGTCTACGATCCAACCTTCAAGCTTATGCACATCAAAAGTGTACCCTGAATGCAACTGTAGAGAACTATAGTTTGAAGCACATAGAATTCTCTGGTACATTATGCATGACCTTGGGTAAATTTTCAAGGGACAGGAAGTCTTTACCATCATTCAGAGTAACTTGGTGCTTAACTGATTTTCATCCAAAACATTGTATAAATACTTTAAGAACATAAGAATAGCATTACTGGGTCAGACCAATGGTCCTTCTAGCTTAGTATCTCATCTTCATGGAGGCCAATCCAAGTTAAAAGTATCTGGCAAAAACCCAAATAGTAGCAGCATTCCATGCCACTGATCCAGTGGCTTCCCCCATGCTTGTCTCAACAGCAGACTATAAACGTTTCCTCCGGGAACTTGTCCAAACCTTTTTTTTAAACCAGCTACATTAGCTGCTCTTACCACACCCTCTGGCAATGCGTTCCAGAAATTACCTATTCTTTGACTGAAAAAATATTTCCTTTTATTGGTTTTAAGAGTATTACTCTGTAACTTTATCAAGTGTTCCCTAGTTTTTGTAAATCTTGATGCAGTAAAAAAAATCGATTCACTTGTACCCGTTCACCACCACTGAGGATTTTGTAGACTTCTATCATATCTCCCCTTAGTCATCTCCTTTCCTAGCTGAAGAGCCCTAACCTCCTCTAGTCTTTCCTCATATGACAGAGTGTGGGTTGTTTTTTTTTTTTTAGCAGAAAAAAAAGACATCTACTATGATGAACTTGCTCCAGAGTAAGCAATAACTTGTTTTATATATCATGCGGTCTGTTTCTTAACTTAAGAACAAGTGCATACAGATGGGTAAAAGTTCTGTAAAACCTATTCACTCTTCGAATGTCTGGGCTCACCACTGAACTCTGGCTTAGAGAACATCGACCAAATGTCATTCTACTCAAGAATGAGACAGGCTGGAAGGTGCAGAGGGACTTGCATGGAGACAGCCGTTACCTCAATGATTTATGGAATTACGTGTCTTTTGGAAGAGAAGCATGCAGGTGTTGTTTTACAGCACTTAAAATGCTGCCCTTTGCAGTTCCTAGATGAAATGGAAAGAATGCTCTCAGCCTACAATCTTATTTGCCTGCTGTTTCACCTTATATCTAGAATTCCATTCTTTCTGATCCTGTTTACATGATAGAATAGTAATCTGATTTTGTTGAAGTAAGCCAGGTGGACCTATAAGGGCTTAAAAATAATTCTAAATCTCCTTTCCACAAAAAATCTACAATACAAGTGTGTTTTCCACTCCATGTTCACCTTTCTAGGCGTAAAAACTTGGAATGACCTTACTGAAATGACCAGGACGGAACCTAACCACATCAATCCCGTAAGAAAATGAAAACTCATCTATTTGACACCTAATCCCTTGTATCCTCGTCTCCTCCTGTATCTTCCTGCCCTCCATTGTCCTCCCTACCCTCTTCTAACTCCTTCCTCTTTAATGTCGCCAAGAGCTTGTATAGGTATGTGCAATGCACAAATGGAAGAAATAAATAAAAAGATATAGCGGAATTAGAAAAAGTACAGAAAAGGACAACAAAAATGATAAACGGGATGGGACAACTTCTTTATGAGCAAAGGCTAAAGAGGCTAGAACTCTTCAGCTTGGAGAAAAGATAGCTGAGGGGAGATATGATAGAGGTCTATAACATACTGAGTGGAGTGGAATGGTTTGATTGTTTATCCTTTCCAAAAATATAAGGATTAGGAAGCACGGTGTGAATAACATGAAGAAAGACCTGGCATAACCTGAAAAATGATCTGAAATTTGGCAGCTAAAATTTAATGCTAAGAAATGCAAGGTCATGCATTTGGGCTTCAAAAATCCGAGGGAATGATATAGCTTAGGGCAGTGGTCTCAAACTCGCGGCCCGTCGGGCTCTATTTTGAGGCCCTCAGTATGTTTATCATAATCACGAAAGTAAAATAATAGTTTCTTGATCATATGTCTCTTTAGCTATAAATGACAATATTATTATTAAGACTTAGCCAAAAGGAAAGATTTATAAACTATAAAGAGTTTTACCTTATGCAAAATTGTTATTTCTTTAATAAAACATTAACTATTTTTTCTGAGGCCCTCCAAGTACCGACAAATCCAAAATGTGGCCCTGCAAAGGCTTTGAGTTTGAGACCACTGGTTTAGGGGGTGAAGAACTTATGTGCACGACAGAAGAGCGGGACTTGGGTGCGATTGTATGTGATGATCTTAAGGTGGCCAAACAGGTTGAGAAGGTGACAGCGAAAGCTAGAAGGATGCTAGTGTAACCAAGGTTTAAAATAAAAGATAAAATTTAAATACCCGGGTCCAGAGCATTTTGGCCCAATTGGCTGGGCAGGATTGTGTCAGTCCCAAATTTTGTTTTCAGGGCCATATTCGTTGCCGTGGTGGAGCCACTGTCTGGCAGTGCTGACAAGTCGTGAGTCAGCCTGCCTGAAGTACGCATCTCCCGGAGACCCCCAGAGCGTCGGCAGGGAGCAGGGAGCAGGCCTGCTTGAAGTCAGAGCTCCCAGAGAGCCACAGGAGTCAGCCAGCACTGCTCATTGCCATCAGGGATTACTCGCAGTGGCGGAGTGCATTGGTGATGTTACCACGTATGCGTGGTGATGTCATCAGTGAGCAGATGTGGATGCACGGTTGCTCCCCAGTCCAGCTTTGGGTCTAAATGGCCCAAAGAAGATTTTTAAGGTGCTGAAAGCACCAAAGAGGTGTCAGAGAATCGGACGGACCGTGGAGAGGCTCCGGAGGACCTCTCCTGAAGATTGGGAATCGCAGTTCTTTGCGGGTCATTTTTTATTTTTTTAATCCAGCACATACCTGTATTAGGTGGCACTGGCTCAAGGGAAAGCGTCAGAGGGGAGCCATGGCAACAGATCCCGAGCAGGTTCATGCTCAGGAGCTCGTAGAGGTTGCCATGGCTGAAGGAAAAGAAAGAAAGTTAAGGTTTCAGAAAGTTATGAAGACATCTACAAGTATGGTTTATTGGATTTTATTTTATTTTGATTTTTGGCTACTTTAATGCTGTTTTTGCATGAGTGGTTGTTGGAATTCCAGACTGCTCATGTCTGCAACAGGTCTGATGACCTCATGCAGAAGTCAGCAGTGTTTGGGAGAGTTCGAAAACTGCCAAGGTGGGCAGTTAGGTTGGTTTTGTTGGCAGAGACAGGTGCAGGTTAATTGATGTCTCTGTAGATTTTGTTTGTAAAGATACATTTTCATTTTAATAATTTTTTTTCATTGTTTTTTTTAATCTTTATTCATTTTTAAAACTTTCAATAAGTGCAATACAGGATACAAACATTTTACACTTTAAACATCACTTAATATTCTCCTCTCCAGGAGGAGATACAAACAGATCAATACCCCTCCCCCATCCTACCCCACAATTATCTGCAATCTAAAAAACCCCAAACAAGAAATATCCCTCCCCTCCCCCTCCCCCACCTTGGACGTGCATAATCAAAGGGAAAAACAATATTCATTCTTTACAGTATTTTTCTAATGGTTCCCAAACATCCTTAAATTTCTTAAAGTGTCCTTGCTGAAGAGCTATTACACGCTCCATTTTAAAGATATGACAAAGAATTCCACCAAAAATTGTAACTCAGCCTGTCCCAATTTTTCCAGTTTTTTGTGATATGCTGTATGGCAACCCCTGTCATATTGAGTAAAAGTTTATTATTATTAGAAGAAATTTGACTCTTAGCTCTCATTGAAGTACCAAATAACACAGTGTCATATGATAATGCCACTGGGTTTTCCAATAAATTATTTACTTGGCCCCAAATGGATTTCCAAAAACTGAGTATCAACGGACAATAGTATAGCAAATGATCTAGTGTCCCAGCTGCAAGATGAAAGTGCCAGCATCTATTAGACTTAGAGCTATCTAACTTCTGTAGACGAACTGGGGTCCAATATGCTCTATGTAACAAGAAAAAACAAGTTTGTCTCATAGATGCCGGCGCTGTACATCTCATCCTCCAAGCCCAAATACGTGGCCATTGAGATGCAGTAATTTGATGCTTTATCTCAATGCTCCAAATGTCACACAGACCATTCTTTGGTTTCCTATTCAAAAATCCAGATAATAATTTATACTACTGAGCGGCCTGATGTCCCAGGAAGTCCTCCTGAAAACATAAGACCAGCAGGCTATATTGATTTTCAAGATTTTTCCATTCAGGGAACCCCTTCTGAATGGCCTGCTTCAATTGCAACCATCTATAATTTTGTGACTTATTAAGACCACATTTGTGTTGCAATTGTGAAAAATCAAGCAGCTGATTACCTGAAATAACATCATCCAAGGTACGTATACCTGCCTGCAGCCATTGCTTCCAAATAATAATAATTTATTTCTTATATACCGCTATACTGTGAAGTTCGAAGCAGTTTACAATAAAGATACATTTGACAGTACATGGGATAGAAATGGTTTACAATAAAGATACGTTTAGTCAGTACATGGGAAGCAATTTGAATCTTGGAGTTCAGCCAAAGGGACTGACAGGTTGATTTATGAATTGAAATAGGTGTTAAATTATTCACACATTTTAGTGTCTGCCAAGTATCTACAAAAATTCTATTTTCCTTATACAATCTAGGTAGCTTGATACTCAGAATGTGACATAGGGATCCTTTTACAAAGCCGCGCTAGTGGTTTTATCGCACGCACCGGATTAGCGTGCGCTAGCCGGAAATCTACTGCCTGCGCTCTATTCCGCACATTAAGGCCCTTGTGCGGCTTTGTAAAATGAGCCCATAATCTCAGAGGAAACATGAGTTGCCATTCTAACCATAGCCAGTCTGGAAGACTTTCCATGAGCTCCGGGAAGATCCAATACATACCTTGACGCATAATATAGGATTGATGATACCTATAGAAATTTGGAAAATTTACCCCACTCGCCTCAATTGGTTTTTGTAAAGCTACTAAAGCAATTCTTGCTGTTTTCCCCAACCAAATAAATTTTATAAGAATACTATTTAATTTCTTGTAAAAGGACCCCAGAAAATAAACTGGTATCATACCCATTTGGTAGCAAACCACAAGCAAAATCATCATTTTAACAGTGTGAACTCTCCCTCACCAAGATAGACTTAAGGGTTCCATTGCTCACACAATTCCGTGACCTTTGTCAGTAAATACTTTTCATTTATCGTCATTGTCTTTTCCAACGTTTTATGAATCCAAATGCCTAAATATTTAATACCCTCTCCCTCCCATAGAAAGGGAAATGAATAAAATAAACCTTTTTGACAATGGACATTTATCAGAAGAATCTCAGATTTATTCTAATTTATTATATACCCTGAAAACTTCCCAAATTTATCAATCAACTCCATTAAATATGGAATGGTAGTTTCAAGATTCCTCAAATTAAGCAAAATATAATTTGCATATGCAGAGACTTTATATTCCCGACCTGTATAAGGAATACCCTGAATCTCCTCTGTTTGCTGAATAGCTAATAACAAGAGTTCCAATACAATATCAAAAAGCAAAGGAGATAATGGACACCCTTGTCTAACTCCTCTCCCCAGACAAAAACGTTAAGAAAAATTATTATTAACATACAATCTGGCAGAAGGGAAGCTACACAAGGTTTGAATCATTTGTATAAATCCAGAACCAATACTGAACCAATCCATTGTTTGATACATAAAAGTCCATTCTACACGATCAAAGGATACAGAGAAGGCCGGATCTTCCATGGCTTATGTTAAATTTAACATGTGAAAAGCCAATCTGGTGTTATTTGAAGAATGTCTTTGAGCAACAAACCCCGTTTGGTGCATCCCAATAATATAAGGGAGAGCCTTTGCCAATTTTAAAGCCAATATCTTAGCCAACAATTTCTCATCTACATTGTAGTTTGAAACCAATATGGAATCTTTATTTGGCTTTGGTAAAACAATAGTTAATTCTGCCATAGTACCTGTAATACAACCTTTAGTCAGTTGAGCCTGATATAAATTTAATAGAAGAGGTAATAGGGTAATTTGAAATGATTTATAAAACTCTACAATGAAACCATCCCTCCTGGAGCGGATCCAACTCTAAGGGACTTCAATGCTGCTTGTAAATCTTTTAGTGATATAGGTGCCTCTAGACTTCCTTTTATATGCTCGGGAATTTTTGAATTAACTGGTGGTTCATTTTAATAATTGATTTGGTTTAGGAAATTGGTATTAGAGCTGAGGTATTTACTTTAGGTTAGCTCGAGTGTAGTGATTTGGCGTTTTTGTTAGTGGAATAAATTATTTGTAGTAAAATTAATTTATTTGTAGTAAAATAAATTTTATTAGATATATCAGCAAAGTTTTTTTTATAAAGGATTTGTGTTATGCTGATTTAAGTGAGTTTCAGTGATTTTGAAGTCTGTATACTTAAAAACCAAAAGTACCCCCACAGCACGTCTACACTTTTAAGCCATAATGAAACAAAAAAACGCCTAAGCCAAAAATGTCCAACAGAAGGGCTTTTAGGCGAAGGAGGAGCCACTCCTTCACCTAAAAGCTGGATTCTGTAACCGGTGTCTGTCAAAAACAGCACCGGTTACAGAATCCTCACCCTCCCCACAACCATCCAGGCAGGAGGGTGCCAAGCCCTCCTGCCATGGCAAACCGCGACACCCCCCTCCCAATCAGAATAGGCCCAGGAGCCTTAGGCCCCACCAGTAGGCGGGGCTTTGGTACCGCTGGGCCAATACGGCCCCATTCTTCGGTGGCCTGCATGCCGGACGGATGGGTTTGGCACCCATCTGTCCGGCCAACGACGAAAAGGTACGGGGAAGGGGGGTGTGGGTGGGGGGGTTGTGGGGTCATCCGGGGGGGTCGTGGGTTGGCTGGGGGGGCCGATCGGGGGTTCTGGGGGGGCGGACATTGGGGGGAGGGGGGTTCATCGAGGGCAGGAGGGCCTGGGATCCCTCCTGCCTGTAATGTAGTGGGGGGTTGGGGTAAGGGGGTCGCCTGGGCCAGGAGGGCTTGGGCTCCCTCCTGGCCCGAACGTGTAGGGGGGTCGCCTGGGCCAGGAGGGGTTGGGCTCCCTCCTGGCCCAATCGAGTCGGGGGGGGGTCGCAGCTTCAACGGGGCAAGAGGACTTGACCTCCCTCTTGCCCCAATGTTTGTGGGGGGGGGGAATGATCCATCACGGCAGGAGAGATACCTCATCTCCCCTACCGCGATGCCATCACTCCTCTACCAGAACTGCCGCAGGTCGAGGCATCTCTCCTGCCGCGATGGTTAGGTTGCCGGGCCGCTGAACTGATGGCGCCAACGGCCATCAGCTCAGCAGCCCGTTTTTCGGCACTTAAACCTGGTTTTATTTCGTCTAAGTGAAAAAGGTCTAAGTGCCGACTAAACTGTATTGGTTATACCTGTTGTACGGCTAGATGTAGGTCGGCCCACCTCCCGCCCACTGCCCGCCCTTTCCCCTCCTCTAAACACACCTCTTTTCTCTCTGTGCGTTTAGAGGCAGGGGAAAGGCCTAATTTGGTTTTAGATACGTCTAAAAACCAGCTTTGGTTATGGGTACTTGGACGATCAGGCTTTTTGATCGTCCAAGTAGCCATTTAGGACACTTTTTAGATGTTGTTGTTTTTTTTATTATTACCCCCATAGGGTTTTGCTTCCTTTGGGGTTTTTTAGCTAGGGAGTAGATATCGTGGAAGAAGCTGTTCCGGGCCAGAAAAGGAAGAAAGTTACCCAATGGATCCCAACAGAGAAATAAAAGGGCTGGATACTTACCCGTTTTGCTCTAGAAGAAATCCTGTCTGTGGAAATTAATGAGGAAAACTTTGGAACAAGTATTGATGATAAACTGTTATTTTAATATTTATTTTATTTCACCTGTGTTTTTGTATATTTGGGTGAAGTTTATTTTAAAATGTAAATCTTTTATTTCCTTAAAGAAAACATAATTGAACCCTTGACCAAAACGACTACATTGTTGAGAATTACACTTTGAGGAAGTAGCAGGTTTCACTAGGTTGCAAAGGGAGAGGTATGGCCAGTAGGAAAAAGGAGGTATTGATGGCCCTGTATAAGACTTTGGTGAGACCTCATTTAGAACATTGTGTACAATTCTGGAGGCCACACCTTCAAAAAGATATAAAAAAGGTTGGAGTCTGTCCATAGGAAGGGCTTCATGATAAAGTGTATGGGGGACAGACATAAAGACCTCAATCTGTGTACTTTGGAGGAAAGGCGGGAGAGGGAAGATATGATAGAGATGTTTAAATACCTATATAATGTAAATGTGCATGAGTCGAGTCTCTTTAATTTGAAAGGAAACTCTGCAATGAGAGGGCACAGGATGAAGTTAAGAGGTGATAGGCTCCGGAGTAATTTGAGGAAATACTTTTTTACAGAAAGAGTTGTTGATGCATGGAACAGTCTCCCAGAAGAGGTGGTGGAAACAGAGACTGTGTCTGAATTCAAAAGGGCCTGGGATAGGCACGTGGGATCTCTCGGAGGCAGAAAGAGATAATGGTTGCTGCGGATGGGCAGACTAGATGGGCCATTTGGCCTTTATCTGCCATCTTGTATTGTATTACTGTATTGTTATGTCACTGTATTCTGCCTTTGAAGGAAGTCTGTACTTCATATCACTGTAAATAGATGTTCCAGTCCCCTTTTCCAGATTAACCCACAATGGTTCCTCCTAACCTCGTAAGTCCTGCAGTTCTGCTGCTATAATATTATATTTAACATATAGCACTACTCCTCTCTTTCTTTCTACTCTGTTTTCCAGAATAGATTACATTCTGGTAAAACTATATCCCAGTCATGGCTCTGTGTGAACCACATCTCCATGATCACCACTAAATCCAAGTCAAGTTCCTCCATTAGACTTTATCATTAGAATACATAGCTTTCCAGATGTTGTCCTCTCCCCCCCTCCCCCCCCCCTATTTCTGTAGAACAGAAAAGCTTTTTCCCATTTCTCTGGCAGTATTACTGAGAAATATTTAATTAGCTCTGCAGGTGAACGAACAAGTTGCCTCTCATCCTCTTGGGACACAAAAAAGCATTTCAGCATCAAAGCCGAATGAAGGTAATATATCATTTCTCTGTACACATTTGGAAGACAATTACACCTGTTTAAAAGGACTGTTTGAAAACTGTCCAGTGTTTGAGGCTGAATGTGAACACATGCACTTTTGCCCACATTCAACAGAGATGTTCCTGGGGCAGGCCAAGGGTAGGGACTGCCAACAATGATCATAGATTTGTTTGGGAGTTTTTTTAAATTGAAATGTTAAGTTTACAATCATCATAATACAAAACATAATCTCCACAGATTGAATCAAAGAAAAACCAAAAATAATTTTTAAAGAATATCAAACTCAGACTCTCTCCATAATTGGAGCATTAAAGTGATTGAGAGGAGAACCAAGTCTGTCACACTAAGGAAACCTTAAGAAATCATAACAGAAGGCCCTATTATTGGTCTCATCTAACTAAAACTCTGTGTACATATACAATTTGCCTTATATACCCTTCCTTTTACAAAACCATAGCACAGTTTTTAGCACCAACCGCGGTGGCAACAGCTCTGACGCTCACAGAATTCATATGAGCATTGGAGCTGTTCCTGTCGCAGCCATCGCTAAAGACCGCACTAAGGTTTCTTAAAAGGGGGAGGATATTCACCAATGTATAATCATTACTTCAGCTCACCAGAAGATGCAGACTTTGCCGATTCCTGAGTTTGAATTAACATTTTAAATGTTTAGGATCATGAAAAATATAATTTTTTCCCTGAAAGTTCACCAAACACTCTGGGAAATTTCAGTACAAAAGTCATACCCAAGGATAAAGCCTTGGGTCTCAATCTAAGAAACTCTCTATGGATCACCTGCATTCTCCAAGAAACATCAGGAAAAAACATATATAGGAGAACCATGAAAGTGAACCATTCTTTTCCTAAAAAAATTAATCAAAACTTTCTCTCTATCTTCACTACATAAAAAAAGTCATCAAAGTACATCTTAATTCAGTCTCTAAAATAGATGTTTCTAGCATAGTAGTTAGATCCACCTCTACTACTTCCTCCTAGGGAATGACCCGGGGACAAATTTTTCCCCGTCCTCACAGGAACTCAATTTTCCCGTCCCATACCCGTGAATTTTGTCTCTGTCCCTGCCCCATTCCTGTAAGCTCTGCCTTAACCACACAAACCTTGAACACTTATGATTTAAAAGTGTTTGAGGCTTGTGCAGATGAGGACAGAGCTGCAGCAATGAGGCAGGGACAGGAAAAGAACTCACCGAGATGGGACAGGAACATGAGTTCCCCCGTGTCATTCTCTATTTCCTCCACCCCTCTTCCTGAAATATCCTTTACAGAAGAAGAAACATAATATGCTTTAGAAATCTGTGGGAGTGATGAAGATTTGTATTTTCTAAGCTATGCATGAATTACTCACAGAAAATAAAAGTTCTGTGGCTATTGTTTTCTTAGGTAATTTTTAAAGTTTGCATTTTGTGCTGATTACATTGCAAGTTTTTGTATAGAAATTCTGGTGGCACTGATGTTATTCTTGTTGACATTGGCATTTTAGCTACATAAGCTTGATATTAATAAAGATATTTTCAAATAAGAGTACCTATTAATTTTGAAACAATGCTTCTCTGCCCTCACTCCACCTGCCTTTCCACTAAACAGGGGGCAATTCTATACATGTCACTAAATGCTGGACACCAAATAAATGGACACTAAGGGCTCCTTTTACGAAGGTGCGTTAGGGCCTTAACGCACGGAATAGCGTGCGCTAGCCGCTACCGCCTCCTCTTGAGCAGGCGGTAGTTTTTCGGGTAGAGCGCACTATAACACGTGCCAATCTGGTGCATGCGCTAAAAAAGCTAGTGCACCTTTTTAAAAGGAGCCCTAAGGGGCAGATTCTGTAAAGGACGTTTAAATATTAGGCGTTGTTTAGACGTCCAGGGGCAGATTGCTGAGTGCAATTCTATAATGCATAGATGCACTATAGAAAATCATGCTGAGTGAATCTAAGCACCTAATAACGTCTATAATGTTATCATTATGTCATCATTAGAACACCGATTATATGCTGTTCTTTTACATTAAAATTGTATGCAGTAAAATGCTGGCACCACTATTATATTTTATTTATTTTTTAATTATTTATATAGCACTTATATCTTATGAGGTATTTAAATTTGGCTCCTTTATCATATTTCTCTTCTGCCCAGGGTCACAAGGAGCAGTGGGGTATTTGAACCAACAACGTCAGGGTGCTAAGGCTGTGGCTCTAAACACTGCACCACACACAGATAGTAAACCACATGTCAATTCCAAAACCAAGCTTATATCCTCTTGATTTACAAGCAGTCATTTCTCTAGGATAAATAGCAAACATGTACCTTCAACACTTGTCCAGTTCCGCTTTTGGCTTCTATGTTTCTCAATCAAAGCACATGAAAAAAAAAAAAATATATATATATATATATAACATAATAAATCTTCTATTTTTTGGTGGGAGAGGACTCCTTGCAAAAGCAGGTTTACATTTGACCATGAGTTGAGTGCTAGATAGGCTTGAGTTAGGTGGACGTGACTTAGGCATCACTTAGGAGTGCTGGAGGCGTCCGCATATAGGTGAATGGGGCTTCTATTTTTGGGGGTATAGAGGACTCCAGTTTGATATTAAGTTCAAAAGATGTTTAATAATGCATTACTTAAGCACAGCACATGAAAAAAAATATATTGCATACTAAACCTTCTATTTTGGGGGGTAAAGAGGACTCCTCTTTAATAATAATAGAAAAATATGTTTAATAATGCATTATTCAAGCAAAGTATATTAAATCTCATTCCCAAAGTTTAAGAAAATAAGAAGAGAATCCCTACTCACAACAGCTATGGTTCAGAGCAAGTAGGCATGTCTAAAGCACTATCTTGATGTCATTGTGACATCATCAATATGCACCTAGATAGCAGAATGTCACTAAAAAAAATGATGAGATAACTACAATATTGCAAAAGGTGAAATGGGAAAATATAAATAAAGTAGTGCAAAAAAACTCCACTTAAAGATAGCTGAGAGTCTGCTCAACTGGTGAGATCGTGAGCACAACACTGTCACTCTGTGGAAGACACTGGTGAGATCGTGAGCACAACAATGTCACTCTGTGAAGATTCAAGCAAGGTCATATTAGCCCTGAGGAAACGGCTTAGTGCTGTGAAACGTTGGCATTTTAACAGACTGCTTTAAACACTCACAGTGGTTGCAGTTGCAAAATATCTCAGTCCTCAATTATTTTAAACCTCAACAGCGAGTTGTCCCTCTATGGAAGTTTTTTAGCCAATGTTGTGGAGGTGTTGGTTTGAGCTTGAGCTCTGCCAATAAAACATGAGGCTTTTTCTTCCATTTGAGCAGACTCTCAGCTACATTTAAGTGGAGTTTGTTTACACTACTAAAAAATATGTACATTTCTTGAATATGTAATGATCCTTTTTTTTTTTTTTTTTAATTGTTGTTGTTGTTCCAGAGACAGTTCTACAGGGTTAAGGTATATTTTAAAAAAATATATATATATTAGACAATAAAGCTTACAACATTTTTTTTTCTCAGATGGTCTCATTGACTGCAGTTTTGACCAAGGGGCATGTGACTGGAAACAGGATACCGAAGATGATTTTGACTGGAATTCTGCTAATCGAGATAATGGTAGCTCTTAACATAAACATTCCATTCTACTCTATTTGCCAGCATTGGTGTGGGTATTCACTGGAGGCGAGAAATAATGCATTATACTAGAAGAATAGTCTACTGATTGAGTGGTCCTAATAATGTTCGTAAGTTAGGCAGCTGAGAATCCACTTTGATACCACCTCTCAAGCTCAAAGTTGCCAGATGCTTGGCTAGAAACAATCTACAAAGCTTTCTATAGAAAAAGATGTTCCAGTTTTGAATCACCTTCTTTTGTTAAGCTTATAAATAATATTTGGGGGAGAGATAAGACCTTGAGATCTACTATGTATAGTATGCCCCAGTTGAACCTAGTGACTGTATCAAGACCAGGACTGGTGGAAGGATATCAGACATTTTAGACAAAGCTTCAGCTCCTACACACAAAAAAAATTAACTGTCGTCCATAATCCCTCTTCCCCACCAAGAGATTTTGAAAATTAAACTCAAACAATCATGATCACCCCATCATCACCCTTCCCAGAATAATCCTGCACAAAACGGACATTATACAGTACTTTGCTTTGAATCTATTTGCATTCATATAGCAGCAATTTCAACTGCTATCAAATTAAACTATTTAGGGGGGGTCCACATAAATAGCCTTACTAACATGTGAGTGCAAACACAAGCCCCTTTTACTAAATATTCAGTGTTAGCCAAAAAATAGAACTCTTCATAAGAACATAAGAAGTTGCCTCCACTGGGTCAGACCAGAGGTCCATCGCGCCCAGCAGCCCGCTCCCGCGGCAGCCCATCAGGTCCATGACCTGTAAGGTGATTTTTATCTGAAACCCTTCATTCCCTTCAATTAATAAAAATAGAACTACAAAAAAGCAAGCTTAAACACTATCTGGCTGATAGTCAAAACTGGCCTGAAACAGCTGCCAATTAGTTAACTCACTTATGGCTCCTTTTACAAAGTCATGATAATAATAATAATAACAGTTTATATACCGCAATACCGTTAAGTTCTATGCGGTTTACAGAAGATTAATGGGGTACAAGTTGAGTTGACGTACAAGTTGAGTTAACTTAAGGGATGTGGGAACAATGGGGAGAAAGGGCAAGAGAAGGGAAGGAGGGAAGTGGGTCAGCTGTCTAGGTATTTCAGGAATAGGTGAGTTTTGAGGCGTTTCCTGAATACCTCATAAGTGGTGGGCAATAGGAGTTGTTCTAGGTTTTTACCCCATAGAGCAGCCTGATGTGAGAGAAGATGCTCATGGTGTTTTTTTAGTTTGCATCCTCTAACCGGGGGAGAAACGAAGTGCGAGTGGGAGCTTCTCTTGTGTTTGTTGGCTGAGAAGGAGAATAGGTCAGTGATGTATTTAGGGGTTAGACCGTAGAAAACTTTAAAACAGAGGCAGGCGAACTTAAACTTTACATGAGCTTCCATCGGCAGCCAGTGTAGCTGTTTGAAGTATGGTGTCACGTGATCGAACTTCTTTAGACCGAAGATTAGTCTGACCGCAGTGTTTTGCATTAGTTGTAATCGTCGCATATTCTTTTGGGGGATTGCTAAGTAGGCGATGTTACAGTAGTCGAGTTGACTTAATACGAGGGATTGTACCAAGATTCTGAAGGCAGAGTTATCAAAGTATGCTTTAATGGATTTAAGTTTCCAGAGGGTGAAAAAACTCGTTTTGATTAGGGAGTCCACCTGATCTTTCATGGTGAGGCATTGGTCCAGAGTTACACCCAGTATTTTAATGGTGGGCTGTATGGGGTAGTTATGTTTGTTGATGTCTAGTGGGGTTTTGGTGTCAAGAGGGCGCGGTGAAGCGACAAAGAATTTTGTCTTCTCAGTATTGAGCTTGAGTTTGAAGTCTGTCATCCAATGTTCCATCAAGTTTATGGCTTCTGATGCTTTTGGAATTGTTTCCGAGATGGAGTTGGCAAATGGGATAATAATTGTGAAGTCATCAGCGTAACTGAATAATTTTATCCCCAGCTGGGTTAATTGAACGCTCAGTGAGGTCATGTAAATATTGAAAAGCAGAGGGGATAGTGGGGACCCTTGCAGAACGCCGGATGGGTTGCTCCAGGTGTTGGAGAGATCATTGTTGAAGCGAACCCGATAGGTTCGGGACGAAAGGAAACCATGAAACCAGTTTAGCACTTCGTCTCTGATGCCAATAGCGTCTTGACACTGTAGCAAATTCGCATGGTCTACAAGGTCAAAGGCAGAGCTCATGTCGAATTGCATGATCAGGGCACTGAGGCCTTTGCTTAAAAATAGGTGCAAGTAATCTAAGATGGCCGCAATTACCGTTTCTGTGCTGAAAAGCGGTCTAAAGCTGGATTGAGTCTCATGAAGAAGTGAGAACTGGTCTAGATATTCCATTAATTGGGAGTGTACCAGCCCCTCCATGATCTTTACAAAGAGTGGTATGGAAGCAATTGGTCTGTAGTTGGAAACTAGGGCTGACGATTGTTTGCTATTTTTTAGGATAGGGGTTATTATTATGTGGCCTTTGTTGGTGAGGAATTTTCCGTTTTTCAGCAATGATAGCAATTCTTGTGTGGCAAATGCGGTGAATCCCATTCAGTTCCTATGGGTTTTGTCTCATTTGCCGCACCAGAGACACTACTACAGCTTTGTAAAAAGAGCCCTTGGTCACGGCTCTCCGGTCATTTTCAACAAGGTTGACCAGTTAAGTCCTGAACTTAAAGCCAATTATGTCAAGGGTTAGGTCCCAATATACAGACCAAACTGGCCAGGTTTAGCACATAAATAGGACTGCATAAACAGCTGTCCTATTTCTTATTTGTTTTCCCCATTATATTTTATCTGTATCTCGCTTAGAAGTTGGATAAGCAACAGAATCAAATTTTAATAAAAACTTTTAACTTATGCATTAACTCATGGCCGGCTAAGTCTGAATATTAGCCTAATCGGTCGTCCACTGGCCAGCTTAAAAAAAATAGAAATTCAAACTAGCTCTCTAATGGGAGCACTATAGGGAGTTTTGTTCAATTGCTGGGGTGCCATAAGAGTAAAGATATCACAACCATAGATCTTAGGCACAGTATAACATTCAAAATAAATAACCTATCTCAGCGCTGTATTACCACTTGAAACAGTCACTCCAGACTAAGGATCATCAGAACTCCATCCGAGAAGCTTAGCACGGAGTGGCAGCACTCCTCATTGATCCATTTACTGTCAGTGACTAATAGTATTTAAGTTAAATATTAATACTTATTACTTGCATTATTTTTTTTATGACTTTTTTTGCACAAACTGATAGACTTAGCTTTATGCACTGTTACTGCTTTATGTGCTTTTCCGGTCCCTGCTGATGCGTTTCAAACTTTCATCAGGGTCGGGGTTAATACCAGGTCTCTAAAAAAGCAGGAAGGGGTGCTGCTGGACACGTGGGAGGTAAAACAAAGGGAGAAGGGCTGCTGCTGGACAGGGGGAGCAGGAAAGGGATGCGGCTATCCCTCTGAAGTCACTATAGAAGTGATAAATAAGAAGTAGTAGTATTTACAGTAGCTAGCTGGGAATGGCTCCTGGCTGACTAAGTACCTCTAAGCCAACTAACTTATATTCAGTGGGAGATAGCCAACAATCTCCAGCTGAATATCCTGTTCAGCAGACTGGCCCTGTTCTATCAAGATGTTTGAATGTGCCGACACTGTTACTTACGTTCTGTATTATTTGAATATGTTTACTGCTGTAATTGTCTATTGCTGATGCGAGGTTTATTATTTCTATATATTTCTTCAAAAAGGCAAAAAATAAATCATAATAAAAAAATGAAGACAATAAAGAAAAGGAACCCAGAAATCAAAATCATAACAGTGAAATATTGATAGTAAACTTCAACAAACATTTTCTTTTCTTTTCAACAGGTGTCGGATATTACATGGCAGTTCCTGCATTTGTGGGACACAAGCGAGATGTTGGTCGCCTGAAGCTTTCCCTCACTGACCTCAGACCAGCAAGCAACTTCTGTCTGATATTCTCTCACCGGCTTGCTGGAGAGAGAGTAGGGAGACTCCGAGTGTTTATAGACAAAAGCAGCATTCCTGTCTGGGAACACAGAGGCAACAAGGCAGAGTGGGAGACTGCAAAGATCAAAGTGCCAGCTTCCAGTTCTAAGGAAACCAAGAATGTAAGTGCAAACACAAGCTGCCACTGCCATGGCAGTGCTGACATGCCACATTCTTGCACGACTAGCAGTTGTCTATTAGTTATAAACTAGTTTCTTCTGCAACAGAAATAATAATGGACTTTATAAAGAAAAAATTAATGAAGAAATAGCATACTGAACCAAGAAAAGTGGCATCCCTTTATACATGTTCAGTGGCGTAGTGAGGTCGGTGGTGCCCCTCCCCCGCCCTCTTCTCTACCTTCCCAAAGCCCCTTGCCCTTCCCCAGTACCTTTTTAATTTTCTAGGTGCAAGCAACCTCATGAACTTGTTGCCCGTGTCGTATCGGCTATCCCTCTGAAGTCACTTCCTGGGCACAGGGCCCAGAAGTAATGTCAGAGACAGGCAACACTGCGGCGGGCAGCAAGTTCCTAATGCTGCTTGCGCAGGGAAAATGAAAGCGATACGAGGATAGGGAAGGTTGTTAGGAGTAAGGTTGATAGAGGAACAACAAGAGAGGGAAACAACATCACAATGAAAGTGCAGTGGACCTTAAGAATGGATGTGCAAAGCAAAGTTATTGGAGACCTGGCATAGGCCATGTTTCGACATTATGCCTGTGTCAGGGGTTGTGGTTGTCAGTGCTTCAAAGTTAATAGATTCCTCAGTATAAATGGAAAAGTTCATACATTATAATAATGAAAAAATTACATCCAAATCAATTGTGCATATAAAACAGTGTGCACTAGATGCACTAAACAAGGTCAGTAAGACCGCGTGGGTCCGCTGCAGTCCGATTTTTGGCTGATTCCAAAAGAGCTACTGATGCTCAAACAAGTTGCTTGCAAATGATTTCAGTGGAGGTTTATCGTAATTCCCGTCCAATCCCACTGTGAGAGTGACTAACACAAGCGCAGAGTCAGCAGGTGAAACCCGAACAGCATAGAGACAGAGGAAGCTCCAAAGCAGTCTCCAGCCACTCCGCTGTTCAGGACAAGAAACTTTTTATTTTTTTTTATAAACACAGATATTGTGCATGTTACTCACGCATAATATTTGTTCCCATTTTTTTAAAAAGTTGCGTTGGCCCCCCTCCTGACCACAGTTGTCGCACCCCACCCCCACCCCAACAACAACCACAGGATTAAGGCAGTATAGAAAAATAAAGTTATGTTATGTTATATAAACCCGACAATGACGACCGCCCCCCATGATAGCAATGCACCCCGAGAGATAGGAGGGATGCCCACTCCTTCCTGCCTCAACAACCTGGTTGTGCATTCGGGCCACCTGAACCCCCCCCTTCGACACTTTCCCCATGGCATTTCCCCACACTCCCCCCACCCTACATAAAAATCCCCCTCTCACCATCCTACAACAAGACCCCAATTAACAGCCCTGGTGGGCTGGGGGGGGATCAGCTCAGAACAGCCCTGCCCCTCCCCCATACCTTGTTGTAGAAGCCGACAGAAGGGTTGCCCACTCCCTCTTGACAGCAGGCCCGCCTCTTCAAAATGGCTGGGCCTTCCCTTTCCCGGTGCTGCTATGGGAGGGGCCTTAGGTATCTGGGACAAATAGGGCCTTAGGCTACCTTCCCAGTGCATCCTGGAATGCATTGAGGAGGGGCCTAAGACTCTGATTGGCCTGGCCCTCATTATTGCAATATGTAGACTTTTCCATTTGCTATGAATGGAGGAATCAATTCATGTTGAACCATCAACAGCCACAACCCTTGATGTAGACATAACACTAAAGCACAGCCCATGTCAGGTCTCCAATAAAAGTTTGTTTTGCACATCCATTCTTGAGATCCCGTGTGCTTTTGTTATCATAGGAGAAAGGTTGGTGAGTTGTGAAGTTTAACCTTAAAATGCCAATACACTAATCATGGATAGCTAAGAGAATAGGTTGACCATGTGCAATTTTTTCTCACATTATTGTAGGTATGCAAATTATTTGCACAGCAAAAGGACCCATATTTGAAAGGACTCATCTGGTTAGCAAGACCTGCTGACTGGATAAGGCCTGGTGTGTTCAATAGGCAACAGTACTATAGTACAGCTGAATATTTCCTCTGGCCCCCACGGCACTATCCAAATAGTAAAACTGTACTAAATAGTGCTTCCCCAGCTCTGTGGTCAGAGCTGGGGAGGAACAAGTACTTATTCTGATAACAGCAACTTTCAGCATCACTATCCAGATACGTATCCACATAAACGTAGGACAGAAAAAAGACTTTGCTAAGTGTATGTGAATAAGGCAGGGCCGCCATCAGAAATTTCTGGGCCCCTTACTGAGCAATCCTATTGGGCACCCCACGCACCCCTTCCCCCCCCGACCCCCCCTTCTTCCATGGGCCGAATACACACATACTTTTCTCTGTCGCCGCACTCTTTGACCAAAAGATTTGTAAGCCTGCAACCACGTCAAGGTAGACTCTTTCAGCAGGGCCCTAACCTAACCTAAACTAAACTAATCTATACCTATCTATTCTAAACTAACATATGTCTAATACTGAACTAATAACAAACTAACAAACATCTGCAAAATAAATAACTAATAAATAATAGTGCTAGTAGCTATAATTCACTTTTGAATGTAAAATCTCAGTTAAGGATTTCTTTTGACCTTTGTAGGCCAGAAGTAGATCACAATTGCATAATATTTTTTGTAACAAGTATTAAATGTGTTTTTATAAATACTGTAAGCTTAATAAATATATCAGAAAAAACTACACATCTGAGCGCATATCTGAACATACACATCTGTATGATCCCATCCTCCTCTGCTTGCCTATAGCTGCATCATGCATGTTAAAAATTTACGATATGTTGATATGTGCACCTTCCTTCCTTCCCATCAATCCTCCTCAGCCTGTCCTTACACATCCACAGCTGCATGTTAATGATGATGTATATGTTATGATGATAAATAAGTGCATATGAGCACATCATTAACATGCAGCTATGGATGAATATAAAAAAGAAACAATATTCTGTGCAATTGTCAATTTATAAATCAGCGTCTTCTCCCCATTCTCTCTTCCCCATTTCCCTTCAGCGTCCTCAGCCCACTCTCTCTCCACTTTCCTTCAGCACAAGCACATAAAAACAAGCATGTAATTTATATCATTTTCATTCTATTCATTCATAGAAATTAAAGTCTAAATAATGCCAGTCACATAACAAAACATGATTAAATTCCCTGCACAGTCAAGCCTTCAAGGATTACTAGATGTCTTTCAGCAGTTCCCCTCACCTTTGTGGCCAAGTCAAAATGATCTACCAACAATAAAATTTTAAAAACACAAAGCATGCTGTACGCAGAGAAAATGTTAATTATCATTTATATTCCGCGGGTTTTCAAAGAGGTCAAGGCAGATGACTTTATGCAATGTCACCTCAGTAACAACTATACAAAAATAGACAAATATTCCTCCTCCCTTTTTACTACAACGCGATAGCGTTTTTTAGCGCAGGGAGCTGCGTTGAATGCCCCACGCTGCTCTCAACGCTCATAGGCTCCCTGCGCTAAAAAACGCTATTGCAGTTTAGTAAAAGGGGGCCATACTGCAAAATATAGACAGCATATATAAATTCTCAAAGCAGACACATTTTGATCACTAAATTGAAAATAAAACCATTTTTCCTACCTTTGGTAATTTCATCAGTCTCTGGTTGCACTTTATTCTTCTGACTGTGCATCCCTTCTTTCAGCCTCCTGTATGCTTCCTCTCCTCCAGACCTCATTCCCTCCCCAAACTTTTTCTTTGTTTCACCCTGCCCCTTCTTTCTTTTTCTCTCTCCATACCCCCTTTCTTTCTGTATGTCTGTTTTTCTCTCTCACCCTGTCCCCTTCTTTCTCTCTCCACACCCTCTTTCGTTCTGTATGTCTGTCTTTCTCTCTCTCTCTTTCCGTGCCCCATTTTTCTTTGTTTCACCCTGCCCCCTTTCTTTCTTTCTGGCTTCCTGTCCCCCCTTTCTTTCTTTCTCCCTGCCCTCCCCTATGCCACCACCATTGGGAAAATGCTGCCACAGCCACTGGGGAATAGGCTGCCACTGCCGCCATCGGGAACAGGCCAGCGCCGAGTTCGCCCTGCTTCTCTTCCCCGCGGGGCCGACCAACTCTCGCCACCCGACGTCAATTCTAACGTCGGAGAGGACGTTCTAGGCCAGCCAGGCAGCGATTGGCTGGCCCAGAACGTCCTCTCCGACGTCAGAATTGACGCGAGTGGCGAGAGTTGGCCGGCCCCACAGGGAAAAGCAGGGAGAACTTGGCGCCGGCCTGTTCCCGATGGCGGCGGTGGCACTCAAGTGACTAAAGAGCCGCAGTTTGCCGGACTAGGGAGAACACTGGAGGGTGGCCAGCTGTGCACCCCCTTGGGACGTAAACCCGGGGCAGGGCGGACCGCCCCCCCCATCCTGGTATGCCACTTTCTGTACCTCACTCCCTCCCTATGACCAAAAATTCTCCTTTCTTCTATTCCCCGTGTACACAACCATCTCTTTCCCTCCCTTCCTCTCTCCCAAGTCCATGCCTTCTGTGTCCAAAAACTCATTCCTACCCCCACCTCAGTATCTCTTTCCCTCCCTTCCTCTCTCCCAAGTCCATGCCTTCTGTGTCCAAAAACCCATTCCCTCCCCCACCTCAGCATCTCTTTCCCTCCCTTTCTCTCTCCCAAGTCCATGCCTTCTGTGTCCAAAAACCCATTCTCTCCCCCACCTCAGCATCTCTTTCCCTCCCTTCCTCTCTCCCAAGTTCATGCCTTCTGTGTCCAAAAACCCATTCTCTCCCCCACCTCAGCATCTCTTTCCCTCCCTTCCTCTCTCCCAAGTTCATGCCTTGTGTCTAAAACGCACTCGCTCCCCCCTTTTGTGTTCCGCGTTTGCCTCCCAGCCCATCTTTGCAACTTTCTCAGCAAAACGAAGCTCAAGCCGCGAGGCTTGTCTTCTGTTTCCTGCCCGGAGCTGACAGGGGGCCCGGGCTCCCCCAGGGTCCTAGGCCACAGTCTAGGGGGAGGGGCGGTCTGCCCCACATGGACAGGAGAGAGCTGGACGGGGGACCCGCGGAGTTCAATACATCTCGAGCCGCGAGGCTCGTCTTCTGTTCCTGCCTGCCCTGCCGCGCACAAATAGCCGACCGGAAGTATTCGCTGACGTTGGAGGGCAGGCTTTGCTTAAGCCCTCCCTCTGACGTCAGCACTGACATCGGGGAACACTTGCGATCGGCTATATGTGAGCGGCAGGGCAGGCAGGAACAGAAGACGGGCCTCGCGGCTCGAGATGTATTGAACTCTGCGGGTCCCCTGTCCAGCTCTCTCCTGTCCACGTGGGGCGGACCGCCCCTCCTCCTAGACTGTGGCATAGGATTCTGGGGGAGCCCGGGCCCCCTGTCAGCTCCGGGCCCCTGAATGCAGGACTGGTGGTACTGCCCTGATGGCGGCCCTGGAATAAGGTATGCAGATGGAGGTGATTATCACCAGGGTCCTGATAGTCAAAGCACCAACCCCAGACTCTGGGACTTCAGTAGCAGCCACTATCCAAATACTGCCATTGAATATCCAGATTTTTTTTTATACCCATGGCAGCTAGTTTTAAAAATAATAGTGGCCTATATGGCTCAATATTACTCCCTCCCCCTTTTGCATCAGAGTTGTAGACTTTAATATGGGGGTTCTCAACCCAGTCCTCAGGATGTACCAGGCCAGTCTTGTTTTCAGGATATTCCAAATGAATATGCATGAGCTAGATTTTTATGCACTGTCTTCATTATATGCAAACCTGTCTCATGCATAATCATTGGAGGGCTGGGTGTGTCCTCAGGAATGGGTTGAGAATCCTTACTCTAATGCAAGAAAATAAAAACCTTAACTAAACGTCATCTAAGTGTAGTTGGGTTTCTCATGAAAATGCCAAATTGCATGCTTTTATCTACATTACATAAGAACATAAGAATAGCCTTACTGGGTCAGATCAATGGTCCATCACGCCCAGTAGCCCATTCTCACGGTGGCCAATCCAGATCACTAGTACCTGGCCAAAACCCAAAGTGAAGCTATATTCCATGCTACCAATACAGGGCCAAGTAGTGGCTTCCCCCATGTCTCTCTCAATAACAGACTATGGACTTTTCCTCCAGGAACTTGTCTAAACCTTTCTTAAAACCAGCTACATTATCCGCTCTCACCACATCCTCTGGCAATGCGCTCCAGAGCTTAACTATTTTCTGAGTGGAAAAATATTTCCTATTGGCTTTAAAAGCATTTCCCTGTAGTTTCATCGAATGTCCCCTAGTCTTTGTAATTTTTGACAGAGTGAAAAATTAATCCACTTGTACCCGTTCTACTCCACTCAGGATTTTGTAGACTTCAATCATATCTCCCCTCAGCCATCTTTTTTCCAAGCTGAAGAGCCCGAAACGTTTTAGTCTTTCTTTGTACAAGAGTTCCATCCCCTTTATCATCTTGGTCGCTCTTCTTTGAACCTTTTCTAGCGCCACTATATCTTTCTTGAGATAAGGAGACCAGAATTGAATGCAATACTCCAGGTGAGGTCACACTATGGAGCAATATAGGAGCATTATGATATTCTTAGACTTGTTAACCATACCCTTTTTTAATAATTCCCAGCATCCTGTTTGCTTTTTTGGCCGCCACCACACATTGGGCGGAAGGTTTCATCATATTGTCTACAATGACACCCAGATCCTTTTCTTGGGCGCTAGGTAGTGTCTGTTGCTGGATTTGTACCCCAGGTCTCTACCCCCATCCTCAAAAGCTCCATTCTAAATTTGATATATCATTTGACATAGTAGCATGGTGGTTTGTCTCTGTGGACTCGGGACTTGGGTTGCCACCCTCGGGTTGCATCCTTGTCTCCGTTGGTGCAGCAGATACCGCGGGTGGTGCAGAGTGCTGAGCTCCAGGAATGTCAATTTTGGGTCCTTTATAGGGGTTATGTTTCTCAGAAGCAAGCCTTTCACTTTGGGTGTGTCTCTACTTCTATCTGTTTGAAGTGCCGCCGGGTTGAGAACTCTTTGGCACATGGTCTTTGGTCTTGTGCGGTTATTGCTGCCTTTTGGCTGGAGATTCGTTGTTATTTGCAGTCCCTGGTAGGCTATGCACTTCCCTCTCAGGTGGAGGGGGTACTCTTTTAGGCTTCGGGTTTTCTGGGTGGGCTCTCTGCTGGAGATTCTTTACTTATTCGCAAGAGCTATATAGTGGGTAGGAAATGTATTCTCAATCATTGGCTCCACCTTTTGGTATTGGCGCAATAAATTCCATCTGCTCATGGTCTGGGAGTCCTTGTCAGCTCGGTTTTCTCGTCCTCGGAGTAAGCTTTTTTTGTCCGTTTGGGCGCCTTATTTGGACACTCTTTCCCCTCTGATTAAAAGCCAAGTTCTCAATCGGTTGCGGAAGCCAGTGGTGCCTGTATTGCCAGTGGGTTAATGGGGTGGGGGGTTTTGGGATGGGGAGTGGTAGGGGGGAGGGGTGGGGTGGCTTCTCTTGTTGGGTGGGACTTGGCCGAGTCTGGGTTTAAGAACCCAACCTGGACTCTACTGAGCTCTGCCCGTTGGGTGGTGTGCTGTTGTTGTTTTGTTCCTGTTTTCTGTAGCTGGAAAAATGTTATTGTACTTGATCTGTTTGGTCTTTATCATTTAATAAACTGTTTTGTCAAAAAAAAAAGAAGATAACTAAAAAATGCATGAATAAAATAATAAAAGGTATAATTCATATGTAGTACAGAAAAGAAAGCAAAATCTTTACCATGTGTTCCAAGCCATGTGATCTGTCCCGCCAGCTCCTTCTTCTGCCAAGCCAGAATTAAGTTTCAAAAGCATCTTTAAATAAGAAGATCTTAAGCTCCCTCTTAAACATCTGGTAGGACAGCTCCAGACAGAGATAATTTGGCAGATGATTCCAAAGGGAAGGGCCCCATCACATTAAAGATTTAGAGGCTTATTCCTAGGGTAAGCAACATAAAATCTGTTTTACTACTTGGGACCTAGCTAGGTATTTGGGACCTGGCTTGGCCACTGTTGGAAACAGGATGCTGGGCTTGATGGACCTTCAGTCTGTCCCAGTATGGCAATTCTTAAGTTCTTATCATGGGAGAAATTGGTATGGACAAATTGGCACATGATGACAAAGTCAGGAGACAAATTCGCACCGTCAGTAATAAAACCAAAATGGAATTCCCACATAGATACATGCATAAACCAATGTTCAATTCTATACAAGGCTTTGCTTGCATGTAAAACAGCTTATACATGGAATAACCTTCAGAAAATGACCCTTCTCCAGGTGTGTTAATGGCTTAGCTGTCTTGTTATAAATTTACTCTCCCTATGATGTTCATAATTTAAAATTTCATACCTCTGCTCTTTCCTCACTATTCAGCATGTTATGACAAGGACACCCTTAGATTTGTTACTCCTTCAAGTGAATTCAAGTTTTGTTTTGTCTTGTTTAGAGCAATAACTGCATTCAGGACAGGATTAATTTTTCAAGGACCCCTAGGCACACAAGTACACTGGGCCCCCTAGCCCTGCCCCTATTTACCTGTTTTCTTATGTACTTCTTTATTTCCACTTGTATTTTTTTCTTTTCTTATAAAATTCAAAACAAACAACAAAGATTACCATACCAGTGCCAGTGTACAGTTTTAGTTCTATGCAAGCCCCAAACATCTCACTCTCTCTCCTCCTTTCCTCCCCTCAGATCTGGTATCTGTCTCCTTCCGCCTCCTCCCAGGTCTGGTATCTGTCTCCTCCCCTTCCCCACTGCTCTGGCATCTCTCTCTCTGCTCCCTTCCTCCCTTCCAGCAAGATCGGAGGACCCTGGCATAGACAGCAAGATTGGCAACGGCAACTGCAGGCGGTGCTCAGCCCAAAGCTTCCCTCTGACACAGCTTCCTGTTTCCGCCTTGCATCAGAGGGAAGCTTTGGGCTGAGCACCGCTTGCAGTTGCCGTTGCCAATCTTGCTGCCTACGCCAGTGGGGGGCCCAATCTTGCTGTCTATGTAGGGGGGGGGGCCGATCTTGCTGTCGGCCAGCCGGCCCTCCCTCAGTCGCCGTTTGGAAAAAAAAAATTAGAAAGGTTACGGTGAGTGTTTGCCCTCCTTCAGCGGACCCCCTCACAATTTCGGGCCCTAGGCACGTGCTTACTGGGCCTATCCTTTAATCCGGCCCTGACTGCATTTCATATAGTTGGCTCCCTGGTGAAACCAATTTGTGACAGAAATGATCAGTGTGTTATGCTGAATTGTTTTATTAAACTCTGCCTCATTTCACTGATTAAAGAAACAGACAGATTTCCCTAAAACAGTTAGAGAGAATAGAGGGATAAATACTAAGATGGATAGGCAAATGGCTAGAGAACAGAAAACAGAGGGTGGGCATAAATGGGAAGTTCTCAGAATGGGAAAAAGTGACTAGCGGTGTACCCCAGGGCTCAGTACTTGGACCCATCTTATTTAATAGTTTCATAAATGACCTGGAAGAAGGAACATCCAGTGAAATCATCAAGTTTGCAGACGACACAAAGCTATGCCGGGCAATCAGATCGCAGAAGGACAGCGAGGAACTCCAGAGCGACTTGAATCAATTGGAGAAGTGGGCAGATAAATGGCAGATGAATTTTAATGTGGAAAAATGCTAAGTGATGCATTTAGGCAGAAAAATAAAGATCACAAGTATAGTATGTCAGGTGTAACTCTGGGAAAGACCGAACAGGAAAAAGAACTGGGTGTACTGATAGATAGGACCCTGAAACCGTTGGCACAATGTGCGGCGGTGGCGAAGAAAGCAAATAGAATGCTAGGCATGATAAAGAAGGGAATTACGAGTAAATCAGAGAAAGTTATAATACCGCTCTACAGAGCCATGGTCAGACTGCACCTGGAATACTGTGTCCAGCATTTGGTTTCCATACCTAAGAAGGATATAAAACTGCTAGAGAGGGCGCAGAGACGAGCAACGAAGCTAGTGAAAGGTATGGAGAACCTGGACTACCAGGAACGACTTAGGAGACTGGGGTTGTTCTCCCTTGAGAAGAGGAGACTGCGAGGGGATCTGATCGAGACTTTCAAAATACTGAAAGGATTTGATAAAATAGAGCAGGGAAAGCAGTTATTTACAATGTCCAATGTGACACGGACAAGAGGACATAGACTGAAGCTGAGGGGGGACAGGTCCAGGACGAATATCAGGAAGTTCTGTTTCACGCAGCGAGTGGTGGACACCTGGAATGCTCTCCCAGAGGAAGTACCGTATTTTCACGCATATAACGCGCGCGTTATACGCGTTTTTACCTACCGCGCATACCCCTCGCGCGTTATATGCGTGAGCGCGGTATACAAAAGTTTTAAAACATAGTTCCCACCCCGCCCGACGCCCGATTCACCCCCCCAGCAGGACCGCTCGCACCCCCACCCCGAACGACCGCTCGCACGCGCTCCCACCCGCACCCGCATCCACGATCGGAGCAAGAGGGAGCCCAAGCCCTCTTGCCCGGCCGACTCCCCGACGTCCGATACATCCCCCCCCCCCGGCAGGACCACTCGCACCCCCACCCCGAAGGACCGCCGACTTCCCGACAATATCGGGCCAGAAGGGAGCCCAAACCCTCCTGGCCACGGCGACCCCCTAACCCCACCCCGCACTACATTACGGGCAGGAGGGATCCCAGGCCCTCCTGCCCTCGACGCAAACCCCCCTCCCCCCAACGACCGCCCCCCCCAAGAACCTCCAACCGCCCCCCAGCCGACCCGCGATCCCCCTGGCGACCCCCACGACCCCCCCACCCCCCTTCCCCGTACCTTTGGTAGTTGGCCGGACAGACGGGAGCCAAACCCGCCTGTCCGGCAGGCAGCCAACGAAGGAATGAGGCCGGATTGGCCCATCCATCCTAAAGCTCCGCCTACTGGTGGGGCCTAAGGCGCGTGGGCCAATCAGAATAGGCCCTGGAGCCTTAGGTCCCACCTGGGGGCGCGGCCTGAGGCACATGGGCCCAACCCGACCATGTGCCTCAGGCCGCGCCCCCAGGTGGGACCTAAGGCTCCAGGGCCTATTCTGATTGGCCCACGCGCCTTAGGCCCCACCAGTAGGCGGAGCTTTAGGATGGATGGGCCAATCCGGCCTCATTCCTTCGTTGGCTGCCTGCCGGACAGGCGGGTTTGGCTCCCGTCTGTCCGGCCAACTACCAAAGGTACGGGGAAGGGGGGTGGGGGGGTCGTGGGGGTCGCCAGGGGGGTCGCGGGTCGGCTGGGGGGGCGGTCGGAGGTTCTTGGGGGGGGCGGTCGTTGGGGGGGAGGGGGGTTTGCGTCGAGGGCAGGAGGGCCTGGGATCCCTCCTGCCCGTAATGTAGTGCGGGGTGGGGTTAGGGGGTCACCGTGGCCAGGAGGGTTTGGGCTCCCTTCTGGCCCAACTACCAAAGGTACGGGGAAGGGGGGTGGGGGGGTCGTGGGGGTCGCCAGGGGGGTCATGGGTCGGCTGGGGGGGCGGTCGGAGGTTCTTGGGGGGGGCGGTCGGTGGGGGGAGGGGGGTTTGCGTCGAGGGCAGGAGGGCCTGGGATCCCTCCTGCCCGTAATGTAGTGCGGGGTGGGGTTAGGGGGTCGCCGTGGCCAGGAGGATTTGGGCTCCCTCCTGGCCCGATATTGTTGGGGAGTCGGCGGTCCTTCGGGGGGAGGGATGTATCGGACGTCGGGGGGGGGCATCAGGCTTTCAGGATGGGGACAGACCTTCAAGGGGGGACAGTGCACGGAAGTCAGGGGGGGTAAACGGAGAGTCGGGACAGCGCACAGAAAGTCAGGGCGGGCGAAAGGAGCGTCGGGCAGCATGCGCGGTATACCCGTGAGCGCGGTATACCAAAGTTTTTGTACATATCATCGTGATTTCTGCGCGCTATACCCGTGTGCGCGTTTTATACGGGTGCGCGTTATTTGCGTGAAAATACGGTAATTGCAGAATCCACCGTTCTAGGATTTAAGGGTAAACTAGATGCACATCTCCTTAAGAGTGGCATAAAGTGATATGGGGACTAAAACTATGCCAGGGTACATATGGCGGGGCCTCCGCGTGTGCGGATCACCAGACTTGATGGACCCAGGGTCTGATCCAGAGATAGCAATTCTTATGTTCTTTATGTAGGTAGTTCAGTTTAACTCTTGTGCCTTTTCAACAGTGCTTCTTATTGTGAATTCATCACCAACCACTAATAAATGTATCACCCATTTCGTGGAAACAGAGGGAAAAAACATTAAGTACTCACTGGAGCTATAAATCATTATGTGTCTTCATGACAATATCCAGTGCCTTTAGGAGCTTGTTTGCATTCAGGGTTGTTAGACACAGATGGATGCTGGAAGAGCACTGGGTACTGTGGGAAGTTCATGCATCTTAGTTACAATGCTTCAAATACTGCTTCAAATAATGCTTCAAATAGGTGAGTATTTTTTTTACTGAGTTTGGAAACACATTTGAAGGATCTAGAAAAAATAAATGATGCCATTCAAAACAAATCATGTGTGCTCCTCAAAATATTATAACTGCCTGAAATTCATGGCCGATTACAATTTTGATGCCTATTGGCATGATCAGACAGTAGAACCCAAAGAGTTGAGGTGAAGGGAAAAGTGTCTTCAGGGATTCCAAATATTGGAGAACCAGAAGAGGAACAATGGATGCCATAGCGCTACAACTGTACACTTTGAAGCATCACACATACATGGCCCTAAAGTAGGGATTCTCTACCCAGTCCTTGGGACACACCCCGTCAGCCAGATTTTCAGGATATCCACAATGAATATTCATGGAAATCTCTCCTACTTTTTTCACTCATATAGGTCTTCAAATTACCATGTGATCTCAAAATTGACAATAAAATACAGTACATGTTTTCCTTGCTCAGTTTTAAATGTGAAAACTAATGGTCTTTTTGTGTTTTGTTTTTGTGGCAGTTTGTCTTTGAGGCAGAACGTGGAAAGAGCAGAGTTGGCGAAATTGGTCTAGATAATGTTTCATTGCTCTCTGGACCATGTCAAGAAGATCCTTTGAAAATGGACATCTAAGACCTTTTCTTCTTTTCTCTCGTTTACCTTTGTTTACAAGTACTGTATTATTTTATTACACTGTTGAGAAGATAAATAAAAGGTATACATTAGATTTAACACAACAATGTGAACGGAAACTGGCATGCATAGTGCCCTGTTGGGTACACTTTTTTTTTTTTCCTAAAAAGATATTGTAACACTAACACTGCAGTACAAATTCAAAGTCAGGGTTTATATATCACTAGTCTTATAGCCCGTTACATTAACGGGTGCTAGAATATATGTGTGTGTGTCTGTCTTTAATTTTTTCTCTCTCTCTGTCTCTCCTTTGCGCTTTCTGTCTTTATTTTTCCATGGCTGTCCACCACCACCCCTTGCCTGCTCCCCCTGTCTATTCTCCCTTCCTTTTACCTACCCTGTCCTGCAGTAGGCCTCCCTTCCTTTTCTCCCCTGCTTTGGAGCACTGGGACACTGAATGGTACATCTTCATGTGATGGATGCATTGTAAATACTTGAAACTTGATTTCTCATTCCCTGCAGCCCTCCCCTGTCTGTCCAGTCTAGTCTCTATTTTCTTCCCTTCACCTATTCCCTTCCTTCTACCTTGCAGATCCGGCATCTCTCTCTACCTCCTTCTTCCTCTCCCTAGCCCACAGTCGTCAGTTTGGGACTTTTCCTCTGAAATATCCTTCCCAGAAGCCGGTGGTACCGCTCCCCACCCGCCACACCCGCGCTCGATCCTCCTTGTGGGAGGCAGCGGGGAACGCGGAAGTCATAAGGGCGGAGTGGGGGGGGAAGAGAAGGCTCCGAATGGGAGAGCCGGCGTCGGTTTGCATGGGAGCCTGGTGCGAGCCGTCAATGCGGAGCCGGGGGATAGGGAGTGGGAGGTAGAGAGCGCGTGGGAAGGGTAGGGGGGAGGTAGGGCGTCATTTGGGATGGAGATCACTTTTTTTCGCCTCCTCTTCTGTGATGGGGTTTTTGGCATCAGCTGTAGCTCAGCAGTGAAGTGGTTCCTGTCGCCGCTGCCGCTCCTGTTTGAAGCGGCCTGATGAGGTTCGCGGCCGGCTGTAGCGAACCTCGCAGGCCGCTCTCCATATGGTAGCATGTTCCTTCTGATGCGATCGCGTCAGAGGGAACGTGCTTCATGTGGAGAGCGGCTTGCGAGGTTCGCTACAGCCGGCCGCGAACCTCATCAGGCCGCTTTAAACAGGAGCGGCAGCGGTTGGTGCGGGAGGGGGGAATCGTCGACACTGCTGCGGCACAAGGGGATCGGGGCCATGCTGCCAGTGGGACAGCCCCCAGCCCTCTCCCTCCTCCCCTCGCGCGCTGTGGAGGCGATCATTGGCTGGCTGTGGTCCCGGCTTGGAGAGGGCAGAGGGTGCTAGCGGCCGGCAGCGGTGGAGAGCAGGGAAGAGCGCGCATGCCACTTGTCTTGCCTCGCGTGAGGCCAGACCGTAAGCCGCGCATGCGCACTTCCTATGTGTGCTACAGCTCACAGAAAATGGACGCACGCATATGAACTGCGCATGCGTGGCTTACCGTTTTATTATATTAGATAGAAGTATTTTGTGTAGCTCTTTGCATGCAGCTTTGGTTACATAAACATCCTACTAGTTAGAAAATGTTTACCGACCAGATAACTGAATTACCTCTCAGAATGTTGAGTGACATGTCACACTTGTCTAGAATCATTTTGTTTTGACTTAGTTATTAAGGAACACCAGGATAAGACTTAGGGCTCCTTATACAAAGGTGCGCTAGCGTTTTTAGTGCACGTACCTGATTAGCGCTAGCCATAGCGCACACTACCTGAAAAACTACCGCCTGCTCAAGAGACAGTAGCGGCTAGCATGCGCGGCATTTTAGCGCGCGCCATTCCACGCGTTAAGGCCCTAATGCACCTTTGTAAAAGGAGCCCTTAGCCTTTTAGCTTTTTTTTAAAAAAAAGATGGCTATGTGTTGATAGTGAAGCAAAAGCTTATTCTAAGCAGTTTCATTGTATACAACACATTTGAGGAGTTTCTGTACCTGCACCACATCGGTTTGATTATACAATGCATATGTGAACTTTTATGATACAGCCTCTAATATCTAGATAAAATAACCATTTTTAAAGCAAATTAAATTCTACTGCATAAAGAACAGAGGCAATCGTTTGCTCTAATGGAGAGAGATTTCCTTGGAAATTCAAAAATTACAATTGTCTCTATTTACTGCGCTTATATAAGAAAACCACATTTGACTGGAGATCAGTGGTTTTAAAATCACTGATATAATACAGACGTAAAATCCATACAATTCTATTCCTTTTTGACAATTTGGGAGTAATTTTATAAGCTATTGATCATATAGGACAAACAGTGTTTAAATATGGTCCAAGAAAACAGATAGGATGCTTTTGAGACCTAATCATCAGAGTCTATTTTGATCCCATTCATTGCTTAAACTCACATGTCCTCTGTCTTAGGCTCTGAGAAATTGAATTCAAAATTTTTTTTAAAACCCTTAATTTTCTATTATATTTTTATCAATACTTTTAAAATTTCTTACCCTCCTTTTGTATTTTCCTTTCGTGTGTCCTTTACTATACTTAGGGCTCTTTTTACAAAGACGCGCTTACGCGCGCTAAACCGCCAGACGCACTAGCCAACGGCTTCTCTTGAGCAGGCAGTAGTTTTTGGCCAGCGCGGGGGTTAGCGCGTGATGAAAAGTCGTGCGCGTTAACCCTGCTAGCACGCCTTTGTAAAAGGAGCCCTAATTGTAATTCTCCATACTTCCCTTATGTATTGGTATGACATGTCTGTGTGTGTTGGTTTTAGTTAATAATTAAGACCCTGTTTTAATTGTAAATCACTTTAAATTAATGATATTTCGATACATCAAAATTTTAATAAAACTTGAAACTTGATAGGCAATCGATCTGCTTGATAGGCATGCCATGGAGCAGATCAGACACAAGAACAAGGTCCAAATAAGTTTAATTCACCACCACAAATGTCCATACAAGGTGTCTGATCTCCTTTGCAAACCCTTGTAGACAAAATGTTTTACATGCTCAGATAGGCACTTCTAAAATTGCACTGGGCTATAGGTTCTTTATCCCAGGACAAGCAGGCAGCATATTCTTTACGCATGGGTGACGTCACCGACGGAGCCCACGGTACGGACCTTTTTACTAGAAAGTTCTAGTTGGCCGCACCGCGCGTGCGCGAGTGCCTTCCCGCCCGACGGAGGAGTGCGTGGTCCCCAGTTTCTTCATTTCCGCGGAGCGAAGAAGACGTGTGTTTTTTCAACAGAGTTGAAATCCTCCTTTTGCCTTCCCGCTCGCGTTATTTTTTTCGGTTTTTCACCTTCGGGTACTTTTTTCTTCCCAATTCCAAAAAAAAAAAAAAAAAAAACCTTTCTTTTGTTTTATTTTTTCGTTCCTACCCCGGCGGGGCCTATTGCCACGATCCAGGCCTCGGGGTTTGATTTTGCGGAGGCCGTGTTTCCATTCATGCCCCCGCAACCAGGCTTTAAGAAGTGCCAGCGGTGTGCACGCCCGATCTCCCTCACTGACCCACACAATTGGTGCTTGCAGTGTCTGGGACCAGAGCATCGGGCGGACTCCTGCACCCGCTGTGCCACTCTTAAAAAGCGCACGTTGAAGAATCGTCAAATCCAACAGAATTTACTTTTCGGCACCGGCCCGTCTATGGATTCGACATCTTCATCTGCGGCACCGTCGAAATCGACACCGACCACTTCGACGCCGCCTGAGACGACGTCGGCGCCTCCGGCGCCAGGTAAGCCGGCTAAGAAGCCTTCCACCCTTGAGCGCCCTCCCACCTCGGGGACGGCACCAGTCCTCTCGGCTCCACGCCGGGCCAAGAAACGCTCCACTCCGATATCGGTGAGTGCCTCGTCATCGGCTCCCTCATCGCCGGAGTGTAGAGCGGCACCCAAGGAACCAAAAAAGAAAAAAGTGGTTCCGGTGCCTCCCCTGGATGACCGCATTGCGGCCATCCTCCAGGACAAGTTGCAAGAGCAACTCCACCAGCAACTTCAGCAGCTCTTACCATCTATCTTGGCACCGCTGCTCTCGGTACCAGACCGGCCCGAGCCCCGCACCGTCCAACCGGTATCCACTCCATTGGTACCTATGGACTCTTCCATGCCCATTCTCTCGGCACCGCACGAGCCAGTCGCCTTAACGACGACGGATCCTCCTCGGGACCGAGCAGGACACCGGTCTTCCCATGACCCGGACCGGCACCGGTCTTCCCAAGACCCAGACCGGCACCGTTCTTCCCGGGATCGGGACAGACACAGGTCTACATCGCCAGGGAATGTCTCGGTACGCTCAGGCAAGTCTTTGTCTAAGACTCACCACGCCGACCCGTCCACTCCGGTCTCTCGACACGCAACCACCGATGTCAGAGACCCGGACCTATGGGAAGAATCCCCCCCCGGTACCGAGGAGGATGCATCGTCGTCGGACGAAGAGCCTTCCGCACCCGAGACCACTTCCAAACCTGAACAATCTTCCTTCTCTAAATTTCTCAGGGAGTTGTCAGGGGCTTTGTCTTTGCCATTGGAATCTGACTCCAAAAAGTCACAAGCTTTCCTGGAGGCTCTGGATTTCGATCAACCTCCCAAGGAGTTCCTAAAGTTACCTGTTCACGATATCCTACGGGAAACTTTTTATAAAAATTGGGAGAACCCGCTAACTGTCCCTGGGGCCCCCCGTAAATTGGACAGTCTCTATAGGGTCATACCAATCCCAGGTTTTGATAAACCCCAACTGCCCCACGAGTCTCTCCTGGTAGAATCCACCTTGAAAAAGACTCAGGGCACCAGTGTGTATGCCTCCACCCCTCCTGGCAGAGAAGGAAAAACTATGGACAAATTTGGCAAACGGCTCTACCAAAATGCCATGCTTGCCAATAGGGCAAACAACTACTCCTTCCATTTTTCCTTCTACCTGAAACATCTGGTAATGCAACTCTCCTCCATGCAAAAATACATGCCGGAGCACAAGGTCCCTCTTTTCCAGCAGCACATCTCCAGCCTGCTTCAACTGAGGAAGTTCATGGTGCGCTCTGTCTATGACTCCTTTGAGCTCTCCTCCCGTGCATCTGCCATCGCTGTGGCTATGCGCCGCCTGGCCTGGCTCAGGGTCTCTGATCTAGACGTCAACCATCAGGACCGTCTAGCCAACGCCCCATGTCTGGGAGATGAACTATTCGGAGAGTCCCTGGATACCACCACTCAGAAGCTCTCCGCCCATGAGACCAGATGGGATACTCTCATTAAACCAAAGAAAAAGACTCCTCCTGCTCGTCCTTATAGGCCGCAGACATCATATCAACGCCGGTTCTCTGCCAGACCGCTCAACCCACCTGCACAGCAACCTAGGCGGGCCCGCCAGCACCAACACACCCAGGCTCGTGCCCAGCCTAATCAACCTGCAAAGCCTCTTCCTCCTGCCAAACCTTCTCAGCCCTTTTGACTCCTCTCTCCAGGGCTTAGCCAGTCTTCCACCCTCATTGCCTCTTCCTCAGCCAATCGGAGGCAGGCTCCACATTTTCTTCAGCCGTTGGGAGGTCATCACATCGGACCAGTGGGTCCTCAACATCATCCGCCACGGCTACTCCCTCAACTTCCAGACTCTTCCGCCAGACAATCCTCCCGTCGAGTCTGCTTCTCTCTCAACTCAAACCCCCCTCCTCCTGAGGGAGGTTCAATCCCTCCTCCTTCTCAATGCCATCGAAGAAGTACCTCCAGATCAAAGGGGTCAGGGATTCTACTCCCGCTACTTCCTGGTACCCAAAAAGACAGGAGACCTTCGTCCCATTCTCGATCTCAGGGACCTCAACAAGTGTCTAGTCAAGGAGAAGTTCAGAATGCTCTCCCTTGCCACGCTTTACCCTCATCTCTCTCACAACGACTGGCTATGTTCCCTGGACCTCAAAGAGGCCTACACTCACATACCAATCAATCCAACTTCACGTCGCTACCTGCGATTCCAGGTGCACCATCGCCATTATCAGTACAAGGTGCTACCTTTTGGCCTCGCTTCATCACCCAGGGTGTTCACCAAATGCCTCATTGTGGCGGCGGCCTTCCTCAGGTCTCACAACCTCCAAGTGTTTCCCTACTTGGACGATTGGTTAGTGACAGCTCCTACGTCTCCTCTTGTGCTACAAGCCACTCAACATACCATCTCTCTTCTCCATCTACTGGGGTTCGAGATCAACTACCCCAAGTCGCATCTGCTTCCCACACAGCGCCTTCAGTTCATCGGAGCAGTTCTCGATACCACACTAATGAGGGCATTCCTCCCCTCCGATCGTCGACGGACTCTGCTCCACCTCTGTCATCAGGTGCTTCTTCATCACACCATCCCAGCTCGACAGATGATGGTCCTCCTGGGACACATGGCATCAACGGTGCATGTGCTTCCCTTAGCACGACTCCACCTCAGGACACCTCAATGGACTCTGGCCGACCAGTGGTCACAGACCTCGAATCTTCTTTCTCATCCCATCTCTGTGACATCATCTCTTCAGCGATCTCTACAATGGTGGTTGAACTCCTCAAACCTTTCCAGGGGCCTTCTGTTGCATCTGCCCCCACATTCCATGATCATCACCACGGATGCCTCCCCTTATGCATGGGGAGCTCACCTGGGAGACCTACGCACCCAGGGTCTTTGGACCCCACAGGAGCGTCGACATCACATCAATTTTCTAGAACTACGAGCCATGTTCTATGCTCTCAAGGCCTTCCAGCACCTTCTTTGTCCTCAGGTTCTGCTCCTGTGCACGGACAACCAAGTCGCCATGTACTACATAAACAAACAGGGCGGCACAGGATCTCGCCTCCTTTGTCAGGAGGCTCTTCGTATCTGGACCTGGGCCACGGCCCGCAGTCTCTTCCTCAAGGCGGTCTACATCCAGGGCGAACAGAACTCCCTGGCCGACAATCTCAGCCGCGTCCTTCAACCTCACGAGTGGACTTTGGATCCTCCCACGCTCCACTCCATCTTTGCTCGCTGGGGCACTCCGCAGATGGACCTATTCGCAGCTCCTCACAACCATCAGCTGCCCCAGTTCTGCTCCAGACTCTTCTCTCCTCATCGTCTGGCCCCGGATGCATTCCTTCTCGACTGGACGGATCGGTTCCTCTATGCTTTTCCTCCTCTACCTCTGATGTTGCGGACTTTATCCAAACTCCGCAGGGACGGAGCCACCATGATCCTCATAGCTCCCCGGTGGCCTCGTCAACACTGGTTCTCCCTTCTACTTCAACTCAGCTCCAGGGAGCCCATTCCTCTGCCTGTGTTTCCTACTCTACTTACACAGCAACATCAGTCTCTACTACATCCCAATCTGTCTTCCCTCCACCTGACAGCTTGGTTTCTCTCGGGCTGACCTCTTCAGGAAATCTGTCTCAGCCTGTCCGCCTCATTTTGGACGCCTCCAGGAAACCGGCCACCCTCCAATGTTACCATCAGAAGTGGACCAGGTTCTCCTCTTGGTGCCTCCGCCATCATCACAATCCCACCTCCTTAGCGGTGGAAACTGTTCTGGACTACTTACTCTCCCTGTCCAACGCAGGCCTCAAGTCTACCTCAATCAGAGTCCATCTCAGTGCCATCACGGCATTTCATGAGCCTGTCCTAGGAAAACCTCTCACGGCTCACCCTCTGGTTTCCCGATTCATGAGGGGCCTCTTCAACATCAAACCACCTCTGAAGCCTCCTCCGGTCGTCTGGGACCTGAATGTGGTTTTGTCTGCCCTCATGAAACCTCCCTTTGAGCCACTTGCCACAACTTCGCTCAAATTTCTGACATGGAAGGTTCTTTTCCTCATTGCCATCACCTCTGCCAGGAGGGTTAGTGAGCTTCATGCACTGGTTGCCGATCCACCGTTCACTATTTTTCACCATGACAAGGTGGTTCTGCGCACCCATCCAAAATTCCTTCCAAAGGTGGTCTCAGCTTTTCACCTCAACCAGTCCATTGTTTTGCCTGTGTTCTTCCCGAAACCTCATTCACATCCCGGAGAACAGGCATTGCACAGTCTTGACTGCAAGCGTGCCCTGGCTTACTATCTCGATCGTACAAGGGCTCACCGCTTGTCCCCTCAGCTCTTCCTGACCTTCGACCCGAATCGTTTGGGTCGACCGGTCTCTAAACGGACGCTATCCAACTGGCTTGCAGCTTGCATCGCGTTCTGTTACGCTCGGGCCGGTCTGTCACTAGACGGTGCTGTCACGGCCCACAGGGTAAGAGCTATGGCCGCTTCTGTTGCTTTCCTCCGTTCCACACCCATTGAGGAAATCTGCAAGGCGGCCACCTGGTCCTCAGTTCACACATTCACTACTCACTACTGTCTGGATGCTTTCTCCAGACGGGATGGGCACTTCGGCCAATCTGTACTTCAGAATTTATTTTCCTAATGGCCAACCATCCCTCCTCCCTCTTTGTTAGCTTGGAGGTCACCCATGCGTAAAGAATATGCTGCCTGCTTGTCCTGGGATAAAGCACAGTTACTTACCGTAACAGGTGTTATCCAGGGACAGCAGGCAGATATTCTTACGTCCCACCCTCCTCCCCGGGTTGGCTTCTTAGCTGGCTTATACTAACTGGGGACCACGCACTCCTCCGTCGGGCGGGAAGGCACTCGCGCACGCGCGGTGCGGCCAACTAGAACTTTCTAGTAAAAAGGTCCGTACCGTGGGCTCCGTCGGTGACGTCACCCATGCGTAAAGAATATCTGCCTGCTGTCCCTGGATAACACCTGTTACGGTAAGTAACTGTGCTTTAAAAAAATAAAAGACCAAATTCTATACGTTGCCTAAAAAATCTGCTCTGAAAAAAATCTTCACTTAGCACTATTCTAGAAAGCACCTCCAGAGTTAGGCACAATTTATAGAATACACCATAGCGCCCATCTGCGTGACTAATATTTATGCACATCCATTTATGCCAATGAAAAGCAGACATAAATGTCACTATCTAAATTGTGTGCGGATAAGGCATATTCTACAATAGTGTATCTAACTTTTAGGCCCGCCATTGACCCTCCCCCTTGCCAGATCCATTTTGAGATCCACGCCGTAGAATTTTATATGCACCACTTTATGGAATATGCTTAGAAAGTTGTCTGTGTAAATTCTAATTACTGCCAATAACTGCTTATTAATTGGCAAAATGCTGGCATGAATTACAAATAGATGCAGCCGCTGAGCTGATCACAGCGAGGGAATCTTCCTGCCGCGATCAGCAGCAGTGACCCCCCCTCCCCCTCCCCCCGAGAATATCTGTGGCAGGAGGGATGCCCACTCCCTCCTGCCACCATCCCTAAACCCCTCCTCAAAGTCCCCCAGCATAAGGGATGCCCACTCCTGTCTTCTGGAACCCCCAAACCCCCCCAAAAAAAAAACTGCAATAGGCAGGAGGGTTGTCTCTCCTGCCAGCAGGGCCCCCCCCCAATCCCACGGCCCCTCCAGTGAGTTCTGAAAGCTATAGCAGGGCAACCCGCATCACAAAGGCTCTTTTCCACATCAACCAGCTGAATGGACTATGTCAACTACTCAGCAGTGAGGATTTTTTATGTGGATGCAACTGAAATTAGATCCACGTTTGGCAGTTCATGCAAGCGTGTGTGCATATGTCAAAAGAAGTCTGAATGAGTGTGCGGTTCTTCCACTTGAAACACGAGACTTGACATGCCTGCTATTGCTAGAGAATTATAATTAACCAACAATTTTAGACCTTCTTTGGAAAAGATTTTATTTTTTCTGGGAGAACATTTTGGGGAAAAAAGACTTTGAAACTCACAAGGAGTTCTGTTTTCTTGGACCATTATTAGCAGGCTCCTATACAAACTATATGCAGCTGTAGTTGATTAATTCACGGTGGATATCCTGACAACCAAATATGTTTATGACACTCAGGACCAGAATTTATCCCGCCCTCCTTTGCTGTAATCATGAAAGCTATTTTCTCTTTCATCTCTTGAATGCTCTCAGGTAACTGATGAATGAAAAATCATTGCTATCGTGAAAGCTATTATAAAATGATGTAATGGCTTCAGTTCAGTTATGACTAAAAACTCACGTTACTGAAACCACCATCTCACATGGCACATCTGCTGGCAAGCACTGCAGAGAGATCAAAGACTGAACCTTCATGGAAACTGAACTACCTCCGGTACTTGGTCCCTCCAGGACAGGCGCACTGACAGCACCCTGTAGACAGGCTCTCACGTGGCTGCCGCAAGCGCTCCACATCACCTATTCTCTAGATAAAATAAATTTATGCCACAACCACATTCTTAAGTACCAATCGTACTTAAGTCGGGCGTCTGTAATTCTCGGACTGCCTGTACACAGAAACTCAGACAGGAATTTAAGGCATGGAAGCAATCCAAGACCATTCTTTCTACCTGAAATTCAAGCATTACACCATGGATTGCTGGTCCGATTTCCATGACATTTTTAGATTAATGGGGTAATTTTCAAACACCTTTCATATTTCAAAGGTATTTTTTAAGCATGGTCTTTGATTCAGTTTTCAGAGAGAAGTGCCGTATACATGAACTTTCCCTTTTCAAGTCTCAGAGAAAGAGTTACGGGGAGGACCAATCTTGTAAATCCCAACGAACTACAGAGGTGAATAAACATGCTGTACATCAAATAGTACTGTATATACTCGAATATAGGATGAGATTTTTGGGCCAAAAAAAAAGGCCCAAAAATGGGGGTCTCGTCCTATATTCGGGTCATCACCCAGTGACCACCCAACACCCTCCTGGACTTGCTGCAGGCCTGCCATTAGGCTGGGACAGGAGGGATCCCTCCCGTCTCGGTCAATATTAACAATTTTTTTACACACACACCCCCACGTACCTTTTTTTCGCATCCCTGGTGGTCCAGCGGTGTATGAGCAGGAGCAAACTTTCTGTGCTCCTGCCCTGCGCTGAGCTCCTCCTTCCGATTTTGCGGCCAGTAGCCAGCAGCACACCCGGGCCAGCACGCAGGAACGAGCTTTTTGAGTTCCCACCTGGCTCTGCGTCACACCCAGAATGGCTGCCGCCATTAAGAGAAATACTGTACCGACTAAGAAGGTATAAATATTGAATATAAAAGTTTGTGTCTGACTGATAGATAAGGTGCACTAAGTCTGCACGGCAAAAGTTTTCTGTCAAGCAGCAGCGCCACTGAGGTCTTTGAATAGATTTTCTTTCAGAGTGATTGCTGTTTGCTAGTTAATTATTGAACACTGATGATATATTCGTGCCTGACTAGGACATTGGACTATCTTCTTAACTAAGCAGTCCTGAAAGCGTGCACACTGGATAAAAAGCAGCTAAATGGGGAGTTGCTGACTCAACCGAAAGTTGTTTTAAGCACAGCTATAAATTTCGACTCTATACCTGCAAAAACATTATTACCCCTTAAAGCAGTGTATCACAAACTGTGCCACGGCACACTAGTGTGCCTCCTGAGATTTCAGGTGTGCCGCAATACACTGGGGAGGAGAGGCACCGGCACCAGCTGACTGCCTATAGGACGTGCCTTTTGTGGCAAGAGGCACATCCTGTAGGCAATCAGCCAGCATCTCTCCTTCTTTCCAGCCCTCGTCCCTGCTGGCACCCCACCACTGGCATCTTGGGGCCCATCTGAAGGGCCTTCGCACATGCGCGGAAATCGATGTGATAACATCTAATCTAATTCTTGGTCTTATATACCGAATCATCTCCTAAAAATAGGAGCTCGATTTGTTTTACATAATTAGATCACAAAGAAAGATCCATTAGCATTCATTGGAGCTATTGCCTATAAAGTGATAAAACATAGTGGTTTTTAAGGTTTTGCGAAAGATCTGAAGAGATAAACATGATCTAATTTGAGGAGGTAGTCCATTCCATATTGCAGTTAGTATGTATGGAAAGGAGTGTGAAATTTTACTTCCAGGTGCCTCGAGCTGTGGTCAGTACCTTTAATGTGCCGCAGCTCGAGAAAGTTTGTGGAATATTGACTTAAAGTCTGACTCTATATACTGAGCATGTTACACAAGTTATCAGTATTTTCTAAATACAGTATATGGCACCTAGAGTTATGCACTATTTCTGCAGATGTTTTGGCCCGGAAAAGCATTATAATAGAAGCATGGATGACAGATTGGCATGGAAAAACACCCATGCACCCTGTTGTAGAATAGCACCTAAGTGTTTCCACAAGGATCTGAAAAGGAGGTGGAAAAATAGGAGGGAAATGGGAATGGGATCAGAGGTGTTCACTTAAAATGCGTGCAGTTAAAGAATTTGGGGGATCTGCGCCCAACTTACATGTAAAGCGCTGCCTATGCCTGATAGCACTATAGAAATGATAAGTAGTAGTGGTGGTAGAGTAAATGCTCATTTGCAGAGTTGGGCAAGGATTCTGTTGCTACATGCTATTGCATAAAAGGCACCCATTCAGCGCTGATGTTTTTCAGCACCATATACTGAATCCAGCCCTTATCGTTTAACATTTATTAAAGTGTTGATATACTACTTAATTTGTAGAACAAGTCAAAGCAGTTTACAAATAATTAAAAGGATTAAAAGAAAACTCTCCAGAGAAGGTGACAGGCATACATCGTATATTTTCATTGCCAACTCCTGCCCAATACCGACCTGCTCCTGCAAGCAGAAGATATAAACCTTCTAACAGTTGTTAAATGTTGCTTAAAAAAGGTGGGGCTTTAGGGATAAGTGAAAACTGGAATGCACACCTTTGGGGGCAATTCCATAAGTGGGTACTTCCTTTTAGGTGCTCCGAAGTGAGGCTCTGAGAGCCTTTTCTATAATTTATTTATTTTAAGTATTTATATACCACTTATAATCTAAGTCACTGTTCTTCAACCGCCGGTCCGCAGAAAATTCCTGCCGGTCCACGCAGGGCCGGCGAGATCGAGTCAGTGGTTAAATTTCCTGCCTACTGCGGTAGTGTTGGCGGAAGGCCAGCCTCGAGTGATCAAGACAGACTGCCGACGTCGGGGCCTTCCTTCTGTGAGACTCACCTATTCGGAAACAGGAAGTTGAAACAAAATAGGCGGGACTCAGAGAGGGAAGGTCCTGACGTTGGCAGCCTGTCTTGATTGCCGCCCCTGCCAAGTCGCCGAAGAGGGCCGCGGGGAAGGTGCAGGTGGAAGGGAGAGAGCTGCAGGTACAGGTGCAGGTGGAAGGGAGATGGTCAGCGTGTGCGAGAGCAAGATCATGGGGAGCCTTTGACAGTGGTTGTCTCCCCTCCTAGCAGCTCTTGTACTTGCCAGGGCAGTGATTCACCGGCAACTTCCTCTTTCCTCAGAGGCGGCAATGGACCCAAGGCTGCCTAAGTAAATCGCTGCTGCAGGCAAGTACTGAGAGCTGCTGGAAGGGGAGGAAGCTACTGTTGGAGGCTGGGAAGCTGCTGGATAAAGGGAGAGCTGCTACTGGACCTGGAGGGAGGTAGAAGGAGAGATGCTGTTGGGAGGGGAAGAGAGTTATTGTTGGATAGGGGGAGAAGGGAAGGGAGAAGGAAAAAAGGAAAGAGACAGCTGGCAGGGAGATTACAGGAGGGGAAGGAGGTTAGGGTGGAATGGAGAGATCAGATGAGGGAAAGGGGAGAGAGAGGAATGAGAAAGTAGAGAGAGATTGATGCAGGAAAGGGGGTCAGCAGAGAAATGAGAGAGGGATAAAGATGCTAGATCTGGTGTAGGAGAAATAAAAATAAAGAAAGCAGTGAAGCTGGAATGAATGATGTAAAAAGGAAAGAGGAGGCACAGGCTGGATGGAAAGGGGAGAGGGGCATAGAAAGAAGTCAGATACATATGGAAGGGGGAGAGGTCAGACAGTGGATGGAACAGGCAGATGCTGGATTGAAGAGACGGGGCAGACGCTGGAAGGAAAAGAGTGAAAAGAAGATGAAAGCAGAAATCAGAGACAACAAAAGGTAGAAAAAAATAATTTTATTTCTATTTTGTCATTAGAATATATCAGATTTGAAATATATATCCTTCTAGAGACATAACTAGGGACTGCAAAGCCCAGGCAGTGCTTCTTTAGCTTCCAGCTAGCTTAGGGCTCTCTCGGACCAGGGGGCACTCCCCTAACACTATTCCTGTCATGTGTGACTTCAGTATACTGTTAGCATGATATTTCTGTGTAGCATTCTGTAATAACTTGGCTTGTTCAGTTTTCTTGATAGTAGAGGGGATATATGTGAAGGGGAGGGGAGACAGGGGTTTTGTTGGTCCTTGCTCTGTATATCTGTATTTATAAAATGACAATTGTACAGAATATTGTTTCTTTTTATACTTTAATAAAATACGTTCAATATAAAATCATAACTGCGGCTTGTGCAGATGGGATCAGATGGTTTGCGGGGACCGAGCTCGTGGAGACGGGGCAGAAATGTTTTTTTTAAAATTTCAGTCTTAGTAGTTTGCCTGTCCACAAAATAATTCTTTTATTTCTGCCGGTCCATGGGTATAAAAAGGTTGAAGAACACTGATCTAAGTGGTTTACATTCAGATACTTCTTTCCAATCTTTCTGTAAATTTCTAAAAACTTTTCTATTTGCCAAACATTTTGAAAATTAATTTCTTTTAAAACCTTTATTTTTACTTTCTTTAGTTTTTATTTAATCGTTATAAACTTTCTTTAGTTTTTATTTAATTGTTGTAAACCGAGTCGAACTTCCTTAGGTTGATGATCCAGTATATAAAGTTAAGCTTTAGTTTACTTATGCATTTTTGTCTATCTGTCCTGATGGGCTCACACTCTACCTAATGTATCTCGGGCAATGGGGGATTAAGTGACTTGGCCAGGGTCACAAGAAGCAGCATAGGATTTGAACTCACAATCTCAGGGTGCTGAGGCTATAGCTCTAACCACTATGCCACACACTCCCCATCTGGGAACCCAGTTTCCGTTATAGAATACTAGCGTAACCCAGCATCGACAAACCTTCTCTTGCACACCTACAGATAATCCAGCTTCAGTCCTGGCATAACTGTGGGCACTCATCTCCCTTGCTAAGCCCATGTGAACATCGCCTTGCATTTACAAAGAGACAGGCCTCTTTCTTTAAAAATACTTATCATGCTTGTTCCACTGGCAACTGTTAATAAACCTAAAAATATTGGTAACATAGGAACTATCATTCTAAGGAAAAACAGTTCTTGCCAGTAGATGTCTTACTCATTTAGGACTGAAAATTACAGGCTTACATTTTTCGTATGCAAAGTAGCTCTGGAAAGCTAGTTACAATAGACGATTAACCTAATAAAAAGGTATCATTTATAACTTATTTGCTCTCCTTCATTACTATATATGTAACATGAAACCTCAATCTTTTTGAAAACTGTATTCATTTTAAGGCTGAGCTTTTGCTGCCATTTAGACAGAAACAGTAACTCAGAACTATTATTTACTCACCCCTTGAATATCAGAACATAGAATAGTAACAGATAAAGATTTGCACGGTCCATCCAGTCCATCCAACAAGGTAGCCAGAGTTGTTATCTGGCACGCTGCACAGGTTCAACTTCATGATTAAAAAACACTGGTATATTTAATCTCTATCTCTCCCTACTAATTCTGGGGCACAGACTGTAGTAGTCTGCGTGGCACAAATTCTACTTCCGAACTACTGGAATTGTTGTCAAAGCCCACACCAGCATTGATCCTGATTTGTCTTTGCCATTTGCCTGGCACTGGTCTTACTTTCCAACCTCTGAAGCTACCATCAAATCTCACTACAGCGATGAAGTTATTTAAGCTTTGCTTTAATTGGATTCCATTCTATTTCTATATAGAGATCCTCTGTATTTATCCTATGCATTCTTGAATTCCATCATCATTTTCATCTTCACAAGCTTCCCTGGAAGGGCATTCTAGGCATCTATCATTCTTTCTATGAAAAGGTATTTCCTAACATTACTCCTGAATCTTCCACCTTTTAACCTTAACTAACGAGCATTAGTTCTGCTATTTCCCAAGGGCGTAGCCATGGATGGGCCTGGACCCACCTAGCAACAGTGCACCCTCAACAACCCCTGCACTGGGGAGCAAGCTATGTGCCATCGTCTTGCATCTCTCTTTGAGTCTGTCCTCAAAGGATTGCTGGCAGCATGTGGGGAGCAAGCTATGTGCCATCGTCTTGCATCTCTCTTTGAGTCTGTCCTCAAAGGATTGCTGGCAGCATGTAAGAATCACTGCCACCACTGTTGCTGGCTGACCCTCCAACACTGATGCAACTTCCTGTTTACAGCCTGGGAGCATCATAATAGAGAGAAGGCTTCCAGGTTAGCCTGCAGCAGCGGCAGTGATTCTTACACATTGCCAGTGACCCTTTGAAAGAAGCTGCAAGGGGGGAGAACAGAGGGATAATTGTTGGACATAAGGGGGGAGGGAGAGAGAGATGCTGCACAGGAGGGGTGAAGGACAAGAAAGGAAGAAATGTTGGACCTGGAAGGAAGGGAGAAATTCTACACAGGAAAGAGAGGGATGAGAGAGGGAAAAATGTTGGACATGATAGAGGGGAGGATGAGACAGATTCCTGGGGGGAGAGAGATTATATCTGAGCTGCAAGGGAAAGAGAGAGAAAGATGGTGGACAAAGAAAACGAGAGGGAGCAATTTGGACAGGAGGGTGGACAGGGAAGGAGAGATGCTGCATAGGAGGGGGAAGGCAGGTGATGTTGGATCCAGGGGCAGAAGAGAGTGAGGGAGAGATACTGGACTATGAGTGATAGGGAAGAAAGAGGAGAAATGCTTGACCATGAGGAAAGAGGCAGGAGGGAAGAGAGAAGGAACAGTAAGATGCTTGGGGGTAGAGTGGAAGGGAAGGGAGATGTTAGACTATGAGGGTGGGGGTAGGGAAAAAACTGGAAAAGGTGGAATCATTTGGGAGAGTCCAAGGGGGGAAGCGGCAAGGAAATGAATTAGAGGATAGTGATTATGAGGGAGGGGAGAAATATGGTAATAGGGAGTAGATTGAAGATGGAAGGGAATGGAAGAATGGGGAAGAAATGAGATAGGAAGTGCTACTGGGTAAAAGGAGGAGATGGAATTTTGATAAGTATCTGAAAAGTAAAAAGAAGGAAAGGGGTTAAAAAGAGGGTGAAATCTGAGTGAAAAGAGGCAGAAAAGAAAAAAAATAAGGAAAAAGCTAAAATGGAAAAGATCAATAGGAGGAAATGTTCAGTTGTGGATTAGGAACTGGTTATCAGACAGAAATTATAGGATAGGGTTAAATGGCTATTTTTCTCATTGAAGGAGGGTAAATAGTGAAGTAATGCAGGGATCTGTACTGGGACCGATGCTATTTAACTTATTTATAAATGATCTGGAAATTGGAATGATGAGTGAGGTGATTAAATTTGCAGATGACACTAAAGTGTTCAAAGATGTTAAAATGCATGCAGATTGTGAAAAATTGCAGGCAGACCTTAGAAAATTGGAAGACTGGGCATCAAGATGGCAGATGAAATTTAATGTGGACAAATGTTTATGTTTATTGAGAGCTTTATACCACTACCAATGACTGGGGAGTCAATTCAAAGTGGTTTACATGAGCTTCTGTAGAGATGTTACCATACAGAGTTACAAAGAGCTTCTGTGATATATGGGCTCTATACTGAAATACATGGAGCTCTGTGGTGCTATTACAATACAGAGTAATGCACATTGGAAAGAATAACCCAAATCATAGTTACCAGATGCTAGGATCCACTTTGGGAGTCAGTGCCCAAGAAAAAGATCTGGGTGTCATTGTAGACAATATGTTGAAACCTTCTGCCCAATCTGCGGCAGCAACCAAAAAAAGCAAACAAGATGATAGGAATTATTAGAAAAGGGATGGTAAACAAGACTAAGAATGTTTTGATGTTTTTGTATCGCTCCATGGAGTAAACTCACCTTGAGTATTGCGCTCAATTCTGGTCACCTTATCTCAAAAAAAGATATAGCGGAACTAGAAAAGGTTCAAAGAAGAGCAACCAAGATGATAAAGGGGATGGAACTCCTCTTGTATAGAGGAAAGGCTAAAGAGGTTAGGGCTCTTCAGCTTGGACAAGAGATGGCTGAGGGGGAGATATGATTGACTTCTACAAAATCCTGAGTAGTGTAGAATGGGTACAAGTGGGTCAATTTTTAACTACATCAAAAATGACAAAGACTAGGGGACACTCAATGAAGTTATAGGGAAATACTTTTAAAACCAATAGGAGGAAGTATTTTTTCTCTCAGAGAATAGTTAAGCTCTGGAATGCATTGCCAAAGGATGTGGTAAGAGTGGTTAATGTAGCTGGTTTAAAAAAGGTTTGGATAAGTTCCTGATGAAAAGTCCATAGTCTGCTATTGAGACAGACATGGGGGCAACCAGTGCTTGCCTTCGATCAGTAGTGTGGAAATCTGCTACTATTTGGGTTTTTGCCAGGCACTGTGACCTGGATTGGTCACCATGAAGACTGGATACTGGGCTTGATAGACCACTGGTCTGACCTAGTAAGGCTATTCTTATGTTCTTATGTTAATACATAAGAGGCAAGTATAGTAAGGGAATAGGATATGAAGAGAAAAGACAAACGAACAGCAGCCACTTGAAGGAGAATTAGTAGAAGACAAACAAGAAAGTATGAGAGAAACCGGAACCAACACGATAGAAAAATAAAATGTCCAGACAACAAAGGTAGAAAAGCCATTCTATCTTGAATTATTTAACTGAAATATGTGGCTTGGGAAATGTGCAAGGTGGAAATCATTTTATTGTGTTCAGTAGAAAAGGACATACATTTCTGTTTTTATTTCTCTACTGTTGGCAGTATACGCTGAAGTTCCCTACCTATTTTTATTTCTAATTTGTGATTCCTTGTTCTGTATTTAGTGAGAATCTGTCAGTGTGATTATAGTGGCAGACAGGAAGATTGGAGGGGAGGCAGGGAGGAGAGGGCTTCTTTATTTTCTGCCCTGGCATGTCTAACACCAGCCCTGACCCTTGCTGCTGGGGATCCTGATAAAAGTTAACTTCCACGATTGATAGTGCACACCAGATTAAAATGGTAAGCAAGCCATTAGTCAATCTGCAGAAACACAGAAATGTGTGTGCTATCTACTGGCTGAGCATAACACAAGAAATTTACTGTTGGTCTGAGATGCCATAGAAGGGTAAGAGGGCCTCACTCCAACATTGCTTTCTGCATTGTTCCAACATCCTTGCTGTTTGGTGGCACACCTTGTCTCGATACATATTTTAAAAAATCCCTGGGGTCTAGCACCACCCCCTGACCCATCTCAACCTTCTCACCTAGGGGGGTATCCTTCAAGAGGCAAGAACAATGCCCACTCGTTCGTGCCTCTGTGCTGCCATCTTAGAAAATAGTGGCACATGACCCAACCAGTGCATCCTGGGGTGCACCAAGTGGGGTCAGTCTGACAAATAAGGTATTCTTTCCTTTGTTTAGTCTCCATTACTCTGTATAAGTCTCTGGTGAGACCTCGAGTACTGCATACAGTTCTAGAAACTGCACCTTTAAAAAGATATACAGGATGGAGTTGGTCCAGAAGGCAAATACTATAATGGTCAGTAATCTTCTTAAAGTGTATAAATAGAGATTAGGTTCTTACCTTGCTAATATCTTTTTCTGTAGATAGGTGTGTCATTCTGGACAAGCAGGTTATCTCTCATGGCCGCAAGCTATCTGAAGAAGGAATACACTCTGGATTTTTTACCTGTATACCTCCTACTTCACCGAGAGCTCTACTGCCACCTACTGTTAGTACCCAAGCATGCAAGAGCTCTTCTAAAATAAGTTGAAGTAGGGAGATGGGAAACTATCCCAATTACTAAGTCTATTCTGCTCAAACCAAATAACACAATAACTATGAACAATTAATAAAAAACACAAACATGCCAGCAGAAACACTAAAGGAGCTCAAATAAGACTTCAAAATACGCCATTACTAAATCACAGTGCATAGCCTCAAAGGGCCAACTGGCCACCAAGGATCAGACTTGGAGATGAACATTCTTAATGAGACAGTAGGCCTGCGCTGGAATGAAATGGAAAGGCAGGGGTTCAGAATGACACACCTATCTACTGGAAAAATTTTAGCAAAGTAAGAACCTAATCTCTTTTTCCAGTGCAATAGGTGTGTCATTCTGGACAAGTGGGACGTACAAAAGCAGTCCTAGAAATCTAGGGTGGGATGACTGCACTGGCATGTAGCACTGAGGTCTCAAAGGCATAGACCTCCCTTGCTGCCATACCCAGTCTGTAAAACTCACTGCTCTGCTGGCATCAGGTCTTCCTCTCTGCCGGGTTCTGACCTGTCATAAACAAAAAGTAGGCAGGACCCAGCAGAGATGAAGGCCTGATGCCAGCAATAGCAGTGAGTTCCGAACACTAAACTGCCGACATAGGGGTGGTGACAAAAAGAAAGAATGAGAGAGAAAGGGTGGGGGAAGGGATTAGGGGAAGTTATCAAACCTCAGAGGAGGGCATGGATGGAGGGTGCTGATCTTGGGGATAGGGGGGTAAGAAAAAGATGCCTTACCACAGAGCAGGCAGAGAAGTAGATGGCCTTGAGAGAAATTAGATAAGGCAGTGGGAAAGAGTGAGAAAGGCTGAAATCAAGGAGGTAGAGAACGAGAGAAACATTGGGACAGGGGAGGTGGAGGAGGAGAGGGGAGAGAGAGATGAGTACTAGAACAAGGCTATGTCCTCACTTCTAGACAAACTTGCCCCAGTACAGACCTGAATTATCCCACCAAGGAAACAAAAAAAACCCATGGTATAACGGTGACTTAGCCTTAATCAAAAAATAACTATGATCAATAGATCATTCTATTTCCCTGGAAGGAAGGAAGGAATTTCTCTATCAGCTCTAATTCAAATTGACATTTGAAGGGGAGGTAGAGGGTATTTATGCTTCTTATTTTATATTATTTGTTGTTATATTATACATAATGTGATACTCTTATGTTGTCTTTGATATTGTATGCATCAATAAAAATTGTTTGAATCTAAACTGTGCATTGCTTAGAAATATTATAAGTCATATTATCAAATTTTAAATAAACCTGAAACCTGAAGAATGGGAATGATGCTAAATCAAAAAATTGAGAGAAAAAAAGAGAGAGATGCTTGTCCTGGGATGAGGGTGTAGGGGGAGAAAGGGAATAGAGGGGGGAAGCTGAACAGGAGAGGCAGGGCCACAAGGAGAAGGATAGGGACACAGTGGACAGGTGCTGAACCTAGGGAGATTAGGGATGCGCACACAGAGGGTAGATGCCAGGTACTTGTGACTTGGATTGGCCTCCGTGAAGACGGGATACTGGGCTAGATGGACCACTGGCCAGACCCAGTAGGGCTATTCTTATGTTCTTAAGACAGATAGGGACAAAGAGGGAATGATGGTTGATATAGAGGGAGAAGAAATATCAAATGGACCAGAGACCCTGGCAAGAGCAGAAGGTGAGACTCAGGGGAGAAGGACAAGAGTAGAAAATGGAAATTGGTGATTGAGTTGGGGTGATGCCAGATCATGGAGGGGGAGGGATAGATGCCAGGGCATGGGAGGAGGAAAGGGTAGGAGACAGAGATGCCATACCATGGGGAAAGGAGGGAGAGAAGGAAAGAATGGAGATGCCAGAGCATGGAGGAGGAAGAGGGAGAGATGGAAGGGAAGAAGAGAAAGGTGCTAGGGCATGGGGGAGGGAAGGGGGAGATAGCAGACTATGGGGTGGGAAGGAAGGAAGAAAAGGAGAAGAGAGATACCAGAGCATGGGGTAGGGGTTGAGACAGAGAGAAAAATGGAGGGGGTGAAGCTGAAATGGATCATGTACAAAGGAGAGAAGGGACGCAGGACAGAGAGAAGATGCCATAAGAAAGGAGGAGAGAGGGCAGACAGTGAATGAAAGAGGCATAGAGAGAGGGGAAGACAGTGGATGGAAGGGGCAGAGAGAGGGAAGACAGTGAATGGAAGAGGCACAGAGAGAGGGGAAGACAGCAGATGGAAGGGGCAGAGAGAAAGAGCGGATGCTGCATGGAAGGAAGAGAGGACAGTCACTGAATGGAAAGAAAAGAATGAAGAGAAGGTGATTAAAGCAGAAACGACAAAATGTAGAAAAATATTTTTAATTGCTTTATTGTAACTGTATTGATAAATGGTTATAAATAGAAAATGGAAATAAGGTAATCTTTTCATTGGACAAATTTTAATACATTTTTTACTAATTTTCAGAGACCAAATCCCCTTTCCTCAGGTTAGGACAATAATAGCAGTATACTGCACTAATCTGAAGTAGGAGGTTTTGGCCTCTGAAAGCTAATTCAAAAATGGATTAGTCCAATAAAATGGTATTTTCTTATTTTCCATTTTTTGTTTTCTTTCTTTTTGTTAATTTGTAAAGTGATGATTGTTATTTGTCAGTTTTTTTCAAATTTACATCTGCTATCTTTATATTTTGCACAGTATTAGGGGACATGTGTCACTGGATGGAAGTGAAGAGAGACCAAAGGCAGGGGCAACACACAGAATGTGTAAGGGGAGGGGAGAGAAAGGGGGTGCTATGGCTGGGAAAGAAAGAGTGGATACACATTGGATGGAAGTGGGAATAGAGAGGACATGCTGGATGGAAGGGGTAGAAGACAGAGTTAGGGCTCATTTTATTAAGGTGCGCTAGCGTTTTTAGCGCACACAGCATTTTAGCGTGCACTAAACCTGTGCTACACTTCTAGAACTAACACCAGCTCAATGCTCATTGCTGGTGTTAAGGTCTAGCGTGCACGACAATTTAGTGCGCGCTATTCGCACCTACTGCACCTTTGTAAAAGGAGCCCTTAGTGAAAGACGGGGCATGAGAGATGTAGTGTGAGAAAAGAGATAGAAAGCTGTAGGTAGACAGTAAAAAGAGAGAAATTGAAAACTATAGAGTAGGCATGAATGAAGAGAGGGAGAAAATAAATTGAAGAATGCAGAGAGGGAAAAAAAACAATGTTAGAGATGGATGTAGAGGAGGAGATGAAAACAGGAGAGAGAAAAATATCAAATGAACATAAAACCCAGAGACTGGGACCAACATGATTTGAAAAATTAAACAGCTAGACAAAGGTAGAAAAAGGAATTGCATTTTAAATTTTGAATAAAGTACAAAACTCTCATGTGAAATTCTGATATATCATAGAAAAGGGGGGACTACATGGAGGGCAAGGCACAAAGGGTATAATTATAGCTTGCTACAGCCCTGACTGTACACACCTGGCAACCACCTAGGCCAAGGGCGAGGCCAGGGGTGGGACTGTGTCTTCTTTTTTGTCATCACAAATGTAGTAACCCTATTATTTTTTACTAACTCCCTCTTTTACAAAACCGTAGTGCATTTTTTAGCATTGGCCATGGCGGTAACAGCTCCAACGCTCATAAAATTCCTATGAGCATGAGCGTCAGAGCTGTTACTGCCGCGGCTGGTGCTAAAAACCATGGTAAATGAACAGTTTAGTAAAAAGGGGGGGGGGGGGGGCTATTTTTTTCCAGAACCACCATTTAAATTAAAAAAACATTCACTTTTACTTCTATACTTTTAAGTACATTAAAACGAAAACCATACTATACTTATTTAATATAAAATGCCGAGTAAAATTGAAGTCCTTTTGTAACTCGTTCTGGGCTCCTTTGGAAGGACGGGCTAAATAAATAAATAAATATTTCTACCATATAAATAGAATTATAATAAATCTAGTGCATTCTGTTATCCTTTAGTTATAACAAAAAATGAATGTGTAGCTACTCTCCCTATTTCTTCAGAGACTCCATGTGGTTTTGGATGATGCCAGCCATCTACGGTATACTGCTGGTAATTGTGCCTCAGTTCTCTTGGGATTGGGTGAGAGCAGTTGGTATGTGTGTGTATATGCCTTTGGACTCCTTTTACAAAGCCACGCTAGTGGGGTTAACACGCGCGACTTTTCATCACGCGCTAACCCCCGTGCTGGCCAAAAACTACTGCCTGCTCAAGAGGAGGCGGTAGTGGTTAGCGCGTCCGGCGGTTTAGCACGTGTTAAACCGCTAGCACGCCTTTGTAAAAGGAGCCCTTTGAGTTGACCACTCTCCCATGGCTGAATCCTCCCTGTGATGTTTCAAAGTAGAGTATTGAAGTGGTTTGCCATTACCTTCTCCTGTGCAATGTATGGCTCCACTATGTTCCTGCTGCCCAACATGGGGGCCAGCAGCCTACAGCACCTGGTATTCCCCAGTGGTCCCCCATCCAGGTACAAGACAGACCTGATGTTGCTTAGCCTTTGATAGCAAGAGCGGGCTTACCCAGGCCTTAGGCTCTAACTCAGTGTCTTGCAAACTTTCTCGAGCCGCAGCACACTAAACTTAGTAGTCGCAACTTGAAGCATCTGGAAGTGCCAGGACGTTGCCGTGATGACATCATGTGCATGCATGACATCATCACGTCGACGTCTGTGCATGCAAGAAGGCCCTCAAGATGGGCCTGAGACGCCAGTGGGGAGTGCCAGCAGGGAAGAGGGCTGGAGAGGAGAGGTGCCAGCTGATTGCCTATAGTAGGGTTGACAGATTTTATGTCAGTAAAATCCAGACCCCTCTAGACCCGCCCCCAGGCCTACCCATCCTCTCCCCATTACCTTCCCCCCCCCCCCCAACTGCCTGTTAATCAGGCAGTAAGGCAACTACGCATGCCCCCAACTGATGCAATTTAATGTTCTTAACCCAGACAAAGTGCCGGGTTTTGAAAAGCCTTCCGGACACCCGGACATGTCCAAGGAAATCTGGGTGTCTGGTAACCCTACCTACAGGACTGCCTCTCGTCTTGTAGGCAATCAACCGGCACCAGCGCCTTTCCTCTTTCCCATTGTGCTGCTGAAAGTTTGCAATACAGTGCTCAAACTGATAAAAGAACCAAAATATTTCGAAAATAATCAACCAGAGGTGGATCCGCAGTGACGTCATACTAAACGAGCATGCGCAGCAACGGCGATAGATAATTGAGGAATTTCAACTTCAACATAGTTGGTTGAGCGTTTCCTTGCCAAACTGGGCCACTTAGGAAGACCAGTTGCAGGTTTTTCAGTTACATTCTTGCAGCTTGTGCGTGGTCAAAAACACATTCTGGTGCCCCGGACGTTCTCATAGTGTGTTCCAAGCCTCGTTCTCGTACTCCAATAACCCTTTGTCAGTGGATTCAAGCCTCGTTTTGGTGTTCCAATAGCCTCTCTCAGTGGGTTCTAAGCCTCGGTCAGGTGTCGCTGTCTGTTTTATCTGCGTTTCAGAGTTTATTGGTGAGTGATTTCTCGTGTCAGCGGGGTGACTACTTCTGGCTACTTGTTAGGAGGAACGCACAGATGTAATTGATTTTAGATATTAAAAATAAACACAGAACGTTATACACTACAAAAGTGGGAAAACCTAAAGATGGCTGGCGCTATAACAATGGTGCTAAACAGTGATACTCGGCAGAAAAATTGAGAGTATTTCAAGGTAGAGGCGCTTGGAGTTGAGGATAGAAAGAAACTTAAATAATATAATTAAGAAAAACCCCTTTCTACCTTTGTTGTCAGAGTGTTGCTTTGGTCCTGGTGTTTCTCTTCTGTTTTTTTGGGTGTGTGGGTTTTGGGTTGTTTTTTTTCGTTAACTCTCTCCAAGGTCTCCTATTCTTTCCTCTTTTTTGCTTCCTAAACCTCTCTGTGGTCTGGCATATCTCTCTTCCCACATCCAGCATCTGCCTTCTTTCTTTCCCCTCCTTTTGCTCCAGCTTTCTCTTTTTACCCCCCCCCCCCTCAGTTCCGCCACCCATCTCCAGTTTCTCTCCCCTCTTCCCTTTCTCCTTTGCTCCAGATCTCTTGCACTCTTCAATTCTCTACTTCCCCTGTACAAATCCGGCATCTGTCTCCTCCCCAGCAGGTGGTAGCTGGGTTTCTGTCTGCCACATCCCGCCCACAAGAGTTGCATCAGAGAGGCTGGATGTGCAGAGGAAAGGTATTTTGCTGGTCTCGCTCAAAGATGGTCACATCCCTGGTGTTAAGGCTTTGTTTGCTGGCCTAGAAAGAAAGAGAGACCTAAAAGTATGGGCTGTTCTCTGTAATTTTTTTAATAGCTGGGAAATGGATATTCAACTCTGCCTTGCTATCGGGAGTATGTGCCCAGTACCTGTCTGGAGTTCTGCAGCTTCATGTACTGCATCTTTCCATTAGGCTAGTTTAGGAGTTGCCTAGGGCAACAGCTTCTTGGGGGAGGGGAGGCAGTGGTAGATTCAGGTAGTATACAAACTCAGTGAACCATCAACATGCACTTTTAACTGCAGGAAGAGTGATTTGTTTTCAAATAACCCATTTACTTTCTCTGGCTGGCTCCCTCCTCCCTGCCATACTTCTCTTCTCAAAGCCACAACCACGGGTCCTGCACTTGGCCCGCAACAGGCGTTCTGAAACAGGAGATTGCCTGTAATGGAATTCAAACTGCACTTATCAATAAACATACAAATTATTTTCTAGTCCAAGCTTTAAGACGCCAAATCACAGAATAAAATATTTACTTACCCAGAAAGACATCCTAATAAACCATAGAGCTCAACATCTGAAAAAGTTTGACGGTGCAAAAGTCATTAGAAATGGATCCCTCCCTCATGCCCATAATGAAGGAGTTTGCTTAGTATTAGGGATGGTTAAGCAGTACTGAACCCAGAGAGCTGGTATAACCTATGCCTTAATTGGTTCAACCACAAACCTAGAAGCCCAATGCTGATTAAACAAATAAACACCTCAGCTATTGGGACTAGAATGGGTCCCTCCCCTCTTTTTAAGCTGCATTGGGGGTTTTTATCACAAGCTGCAGCAGTAAAAGCTCTGACGCTCGTAGGAATTCTATGAGCGTCGGAGATTTACCTCTGTGGCCAGCAAAAAAAAATCCCTAATGCGGCTTCATAAAAGGGAGGGTATTTGTTATACTGCCATTTACTGCACATATCAGTTTGCACAGACATCAAATAGAATTATATAAACAAAAATATTTTAAAACCAAATACTAATTTTTTTTTTACAACTGACATGATAGTCAAAACACCATAAAGGTGGAAATGTATAGTACAATAAATTGTGATCATCTCGGGGGTAGGGGTGTGTGTGGAGAAGGTGGCTAGTCTCCAGAAATAAAAAGTTATATTTTAATAAATTTTGTTAGCGCAATTTGTAATACAACAGTCCAAATATCTGAAAGAAGAAAAAAAGTTACAGAAGTTCAAGCATGTAACTTTTGCAAGCTGTGTATGGACCAATGACATGAAAAAAATTGCCATTTTCAGCATTTTTGATCTGCTACTTTTCCCAGATTACATTAATTATGACACGGTATTCATAGGGTTTACTGGTCAGGGGAAACCCATCAATGCTTAGAGTATGAATTGTGCAGATTAAAATTTCTTAAAAAGGGACTTAGACCAGATATTATAGGTAGAGGCTTCTAGAATGATGGGACCATGCAACAAAATGGCGTATTGTTAACTGCTGTGATTAGACCTGAGCCGGAAGGTGGTATATCAAGTGAAGTGAATAAATTAAAAAAGAAATTGTATAGTATTTAGCTACAAATGGATTACCAGCATTCCTGAGGAGTGACATGATCACAATGCCTAATATTGTGGATCAATTTGATAGATATATTTTCTATGATATGCAGATAAATAGAATGGAAGGCCTATTAACAAGGTGTTAGCAGTAATCTAAATGATTTAAAACTAGGGCACATGCTATAGTTTTTAAGGTGTGGTGATGTGGCTTTAATGCTCTAATCTTTCTAAGAATTCTAAAAGATTGATTCTAAGAATTCTAAAATAATTTCTAAGAATTTTAAAAAATTGATAAGGTGTGAAAGATAAGGAAGTGTCAAAATTGATTCCCAGTTGTGGGTTTATAATCCATGCTGCTCTTTGTGACCCTGGGCAATTCACTCAATCCTCCATTGCCTCAGGTATGTTATGTGAGCTCACTGGGACAGATAGGGAAAATGCTTGAGTACCTGATTGTAAACCGCTTGGATAAATTTTATATGCGGTATATAAATACCTAAAATAAATACATACGTACTAGGTCAAGGTACTTAAGTAAAGGTAAATGCATATTTTGATACTTAAGTAAAAAGTATAATGAAATTAAAAATTTACTCAAGAAAAAGTAAAAAAGTTACATTACATTACTAAACTAAACTAAATCTTAGGTTTGTATACCTTAGGGGACTTCTATTCCGCCTATACCTTGCAGTTCAAGGTGGATTACAAAAGAGCTAACTGGACATTTCCAGTGAAGTTACAACAGTTTTGGGGTTTTGGTTTTTTTTTTGGTTACAAGGAAGGAGAGGTACCTGGATTAATTCCGGAAGAACTTGCAAATTGGATATTAAATTGACTGTACATTACTGTGTGATATAACAAATAGATTACAGTTAGAGTACAAATAAAATTACGTTACATTTCAGGGATCTGAATACTTGGTTGATGTTTTGGGGAGGAAGAGATTATTTAAGTGGAGGTTTTGGGGGAGAATTTATCTAGGAGGAGTAAAAAGTACTGCAACTACGATGTCTGTTCATCAAGAATTGTTATCAGCTTCAGCTTAATCTCCACTTTAAAGTAACCCAACTCATCTAACCAGTTCAAATACAGGCAACTCCACTATATTCATTAAACAGCAAAATTAAGGTGAAATGATCCACTGTTTGCAATAGCAAAATCCTGTTCCCAGTTTGCTGTTTCATTTGATTTATCGAGGAATTGTCATTTACATGTTCCTTCCACTTTTACTTTTAACTGCAACCATCAAATGTAACTAGGTAAAACTAGCAAAATTATTACTTCATTTAAAAGAATCAAAACTGTAGTACAGTAATTAGTTACATTTACTTAGGGGTCCTTTTATTAACCGATTTAGTACGTGCTAAATGCTAAGGCGCCCATAGAATATAATGGATGCTTTAGCATTTAGCGTGCGCTAAATTGGTTAGCGTGCCTTAATAAAAGGACCCCTTAGTTACTATACAACATTGAGGTTGAAGGTCACTTTTGCAAAGGGGTGAGTAAATGAGAAGAGTTAAACAAGTATCTCTCTTAGGAGGCAATTTCTCCAAGTGGGTTAGTTTTATTTATTATAGAATATAACCAAAAAGATAGGAATAATAAAAATATGTTAAAAAAATTATAGATTTTTCAATCCAACAAATATCCAAACCTTAGAAAAATCTCATTACTTCTAAAGAGCTCTGGAGCACTTGACGTGGAGTGTTGCTGCCACTCTTGTGTTTTGCTCATTTGATTATCATTGCAGCTGCAGTGGTTAATGGGGCATAGGTGTATTGAATAAAAAGGAATCTTCTGCTATTTTGAGCAGATGCATTGTAAAGGTGGATGGCTTTGGTCACTTCTGGTAACTCTGGCCGCATCAGGTTGCTTTTGGACCTTGGCCATGCTGACCACCGGTGGTTTTCAACTCTGAAGTCTTATTAGTCATCCCTTTGGTTAGTTAGGGTGCAAGCCCCCTCTCAGATTAAATGTCCCTTAGCAGTTCATTGTAGGGGTCCTGTAAACCTCCAAATGAGGCTCCCCTTCTCTTCCCCAATTTCCTCCGTTCTTTCAGGGTCAGTTTCCTTTCAAACAATCACTTTCTTTATAGTAAATAGTATGCAGATTAGCTTTCTCCAGTGGGGCCTATTCTTCATCTTTAGACCCAAGATGTCTTTTGATAGGGAATTTCCACAAGCAATGCCCTCTTTTCCTTCCTTATTCCAGATGACAGGATGTACATCCTATCATACGCATAGTAGATTGTTCCAGGGAGCACTCCAGCTTATATCAATGATGTTGCTGGTAGAATTTGATTTTTTCTACCTCCACCTGCTGGTAGGTAAGGATAACGCCCATCAGTGCAGAATAGTGTAGCTGACTAAAGGAAAGAGAATTATCAGGTAGGGCGTATTTTCCCTTTACTAGTCCAAAAATACAAGAACTAGGGGGCACACGGTGAAGCTCCCCTAAGTAGTAAATTTAGAACAAATTGGAGAAAATAATTACGCATTGAGTAAAGAGAGAAATTCTGGAATTTATTTGAGAATGTGGTAAAAGCAGTTAGCTAAGCAGGTTTTAAGAAGTTTTGGATAATTTCCTAAATGAAAAATCCAAAATTAGCTTTTTTCTAGAATAAGCAGCAAAAAATCTGTTTTACTTTTTTGGTATATTTATTACCAGATACTTGTAACCTGGATTGTCCACTGGATACTGGGCTTGATGGACCTTTGATCTGTCCTAATATGGCTATTCTTATGTTTTAAAATTATCTGCCAAAATGTTGAGTGTTGCATTTGTACCATGAGGGAGATGATAGTTGTTACTGCAGACATGGCCCTTGCTCGAACAGTGTTTAGTCTCCTAGGAGACATCCGTTCCTGCCCTAGACAAGGAAGGGGTATGAGGATTGTAGAAACAGGTGTTCTGGGGCGATAGGAAAGGAAGGAAGAGAAAAAAAATCATTGTTCTTCTTAAACTGCCATTTAGTCTGGGAGTTCTGGCAAGCTTGCGTTGGCAGATAGTAAATGCAGGATTTTATAGCCAATTTATTAAGAGACTTTCCATTAACTTAATCAGATATAGCATATCAAGACTTAGACGCATAATTTCAAATTATTACAGTTTTGCTTTTTTTTTTGGGGGGGGGGAGTATTCTTACAACTGGGAGGCACCAGGGAGGAGCCTAAGACTCTGATTGGCTCGCTGCTGCTTCAGTAAGTGGGGGGGGGGGGGGTCCAGAAAGTCAGACCCACGTGGAGGGAGGACAGATGGCGTACATGAGGTGGACCAGAAGTGTTGGGGGAAGGAGGGTCCAGCAGGGTGCAGGGGAGAGGAGATGGTTGAATGCTTGATCCATAAGTGGGAGGGAGAAAAAGTGACCCAGAAAGAAGGGGAGTGCAGATGCTGGATTTACAAGTGGGGTAGGGGGTTGATAGTGAGGTGGGAAGCAAAACTATTTATACAGTAACTCTCAAGCAACCAGAAACTAGAGCATCCACCAATCCCCATGGGTGCCGGATAACTGAGAGTTCACTGTACTAATGTAAGGACAAGTCTTAAGTGATTTGGACAGCTGGGCTGTAGAACGGGAATGAGGTCACATCGCATATTTTAGTTGATAATGGCGCTTCTCTACTGCTGACTTTGAAATAAAATGCATTATCTGAACATGCCTATACCAATAAACTAGCAATTCTAGTTATTATAGCACCCTCTGCTGGCATAACATTTGCATTTTAAAACGTTTGAGATACAGTACCTTAATATAAATGCATGGTCATATTCTGAACATACAGAATACATATAAGTTAGGTTTGAATAAATTTGCCACTGCTGCTTACAAATTTCAATCAGTAAGGCCACACCCTGGCTAGTCCCCATTCATATTATCAAGTATTATAGTGTCTATGTATTTTATAGGATACTAGTGTTTAAGCCCGTTAAATTAACGGGTGCTAGAATATATGCCTGTCTGTTTTTCTTTATTTATGTCTCTCTCCCTGCTCCTGTCTCTTTCTTCCTTTCTTTCTGTCTCTCTCCCTCCTGCTATTTTTCTCTCTCTCTCCCTGGCACCCTTTGTCTGTCTGTCTGTATTTCTTTCTGTCTCTCTCCCCCCCCCCCACTTTCCTTTGCAGAAGCAGCAGCGGTATTTCCCTTCCCCTCCAGGTCCCTGTGAAGTAGTAGCAGCATTTCCCCCCCCCCCACTTTCCTTTGCAGAAGCAGCAGTGATATTTCCCTTCCCCTCCAGATCCCTGTGAAGTAGTAGCAGCATTTTCCCCCACCCCCCATTCCCTTCTCCCCCCACTCCCCCATTCCCTTTTCTCCCCCCTCCCACTTTCCTTTGCAGAAGTAGCAGCGGTATTTCCCTTCCCCTCCAGGTCCCTGCTGAAGCAGTAGCAGCATTTTCCCCCACTCCCCATTCCCTTCTCTTACCGTGAGCTGTCCTGCTCCGTTCGGCCCCTCCCCCTTCCCTTCCCGCGGGCTGACCTGCTGCGGCTGAAGGTTTTTTTTTCAAGGTTCAAAGTACCGGCGGCTCCTCTCACGATCCCCGTGGGGGGCTGATCCTCCTGTAAAGAGCAGCCTGCGATGGTGGCCAGCTTTAGCGAACCTCGCAGGCCGCTCTCCAACTCGATAGTACGTTCCCTCTGATGCGATCCCGTGCGTCAGAGGGAACATGCTACCGAGGTTGGAGAGCGGCCTGCGAGGTTCGCTAAAGCCGGCCACCATCGCAGGCTGCTCTTTACAGGAGGATCAGCAGCAGCAGCAGCGGCGGCGAGTGAGGACTGAGGTGTGTTCCCTGCTGAGGACGTGGGCAGGGAGAGAGCTTGCCTGGCTTCCATGGTGAGTGAGGGCAGGAGGAAGGGAGTGGCCAGAATGTTCCCTGCCGCTGGGTTGGCTGCCACGGATCACACACCACAGCGGCAGGGAACACGAAATCCTAAGTGCGCATGTGCGCTTAGTCTTTTATTATATAGGATGTTTGTTTGATTGCTATTCCCTCTTTTATACTTAAGAAAAAAAATATTACGTCTGTTACTTCTTACTATGTACCAGTTCCCCTGTCAATGTTTCTTGTGCTCCCCCCCAAAAATGTAAGAAACCCTATTAATAATAAATACTGCTTTTTTAAAGTCTCAAACTAGAGATCACTAACTTTTTTTTTCATCTTCTTTTTGCTACAGCCTTCAAAAATGCCTGATAATAGAGAGATAATAGCCAGAGCCTACTACATTGAAAAACTTCTTTCTGAAAACAATTATGAAGGTATTGCATGCCATTTGGCTCATCTTGAATTAGTTGATGTAACTGTGGAGCATCTTCAAGAGACGGATGCTGTCGGTGCTGTGTACAGACTTTTCAGAAAGTGTCCTGACAGAGCTTTGAAAAAGAAAGCAAAATGCTTATTAGTAAAGTGGAAAAAGTTTTATAAGAATCATTGTCTTCAGACAGAACCCAACCAGGATGGTGCTCCTGGTAATGGAGAAAAAGAGACCCTGGAAAATTGCATTGTGATTCCTGAGCCACAAAGACAGTCTTTTCAAGAGCCGAGTACACCAGAAACGGTGGATCTTCTCAGTTCAGTTGATATGCAGTCATCCAGTAGCAATATGAGAGAGACAGTATGCAGCATATCTGTGTATGAGGTCAATTCTGAGAGACCTTTGGAAGAACATTGTGCAGAAAGTCAGTCTGAACCTGGAAGTAATGAATCGAAAGAACAAGTGCAAATTCAGAAACAAGCTCTAAGGGTTAAATGCATGGAACTGATTTGCCAAGCCTTGACTGATCCTGATGCTGGATCTGAGAACATCCTTGACTTAGCTAAGTTAATAGAGGAGGAAATATTTGCTGTGCACAGTGGCAATGACAAAAAGTACAAAAACTGTATCAGAAGTAAAGTTTCAAATCTAAAGAATCCCAAAAATTCCCACTTACGCCAGCAACTGTTCTCAGGTGATTTAAGTCCAAAGGTGTTTGCTGAGATGACAGTGATGGAAATGGCCAGCGATGAACTAAAGCAGCTCAGGGCTTCCTATACAGAATCGTCTGTTCAGGAACACCAGCTGCCCCGAAACGACAATGGCATGCAAACAAATAAGATAAAGTGTAGACACTGTGAGAAATTTGATTGCACTGTGACCATGATTGCTAGAGGAACTCTCTTCCTTCCTGGCTGGGTGCGGAATGGCAACCCAGATGAAGAAATGATGACTTTTGTCATTTGCAATGCATGTGGAGGGAAATGGTACCACAGCAAATGGGTTTGTTTGTGATCATTTCACAAAGCATTTCTTACATGAACAATAAAAATATTTTTCTGATTGCATATGGTAGAAGCAAGAAACAACTTTTTAAAACTACCATGACATTATGGATTTTAAAATGAATTTGAACCCAATTCAGGCAACTGTAGAACAATATCTGCTACAATATTTTTAAACAACAGTGCTGTTCATTGTAGCATTTAAATCTCTAGGAATTTGTCATTTTAGGCTAAGTATGTTTCTCCTCGTCCCATTTTGCTTCATTCCTTTTTTGTTAAGTCTTAGGTACTGAAGAAAAATGTAGACTAGCTCAATGAAACTACAGTTAAGAAAATACCAGGTGCTAGAAATAATAATGTTGTGGCTGAAAGATAATGGAAATTGATTGGTTGGGGCTAGTTCAAGGGACTATGGCGCCCTGAGCCAACTTTGCAGTGGTGCCCCCCTACCACCACTGCAGTATAGTATCTCCCCCTTCTTGTCTCCCTCTCCTGCTGGATCAGGTGAGGCACTGGTGATAAAGGGCATCAAAATCCCAATCCGGCATCTATCTCTTTAGAAGTTTGAAAATAGATCAGACAGGGATTTTCTTTCTTTCTTTATTCATTCAGTTTTCTATACCATTCTCCCAAGGGGGCTCAGAACAGTTTCCATTAATTTATTCAGGTACTCAAGCATTTTTTCCTGCTGCCCTTTATCACTGGCGCCCTGGGCCAGGGCCGGCCTTGTGACTTGTCTAAATCCTCAACTGCTTGCAGCCCTGTTTTACTGACTGTTAAATTCAGAAAATAAAACTTATTTTTTTTCCTTTCTTGAAGCACTTTTATCTACATATCCCAAACAAAAAAACATAATACAAGATGCAAAATGTGCTCCACAACATTGAAGCAACCTTTTTTTTTAAAATAAAAGAAATTAATTTGCTGTGCATTGCTGATGTTATTATATAACGATATACATACTCTACCTGAGACTGATGATTCCTATTAATGGATCATATTGAGATATCATTTTCTGGATATTAGAAACTGAAAACCTAACTGTACGTATTAGTGACATTGTTATGCATTGTAGAGACTGAGTGAGGTAGTTATCAAAGTGTGGTACAAGCCAATCTTATTTTAATATCTGTTTTTATTAAAGTATAAGTCTGATCATACAACTAATATCAACAACACAAGTTTACAATATTTCACTCCCCAATAAAAACTGTGGTAACAGGTGAATCCCAACAGCAGTGACCTGAGGCCTTTGCTCATGTGCCCAAAACCGCTATGCACAGAGAACAAATCTAGTAATACTTTCCCCCCAATGAGAGTTCTGCATAGTAGCTCTGCCTCTATGTAGGACAACCATTTAACTTCTGACTACGCACTCTAGGAGAGATTAATACACTGGTAAAAGCTACAGCCTCAGCACCCTTAGGTTGTGGGTTTAAATCCATGCTGCACTTGTGACCCTAGGCAAGTCACTTAATCCTCCCATTGCCCCAGGTACATTAAATAAATTATGAGCCCGCCTGGACAGACAGAAAAAAATGCTTGAGTACCTGAATAAATTCATGTAAACCCTTCTGAGCGTCCCTGGGAGAACAGTATAGACAATTTAATGTATAAATAATATTAAGGTGATCTTCTGACCCCATATGATTCCTGTACCATCAAAGAATGAAGTTTGTTCCTCCAGTACCAGATGTGGGTGGGGCAGCCTGCAGCCAGTGATTCAATATACATTTTTCCCCAATATGTATGATTTCTTCAAAAACAGTATTTCTCTCTTACCCTATGTGCCCCGGTATGTTGGTTCAGTAAAAATAAGACCCTCAAGAGAAAAGCAAATTACATGTCCAAAAACAGATTGCAGGTAGCGCCACAGTGCCCTTCAAAAGGCCTTTATTTGATCACATAGCCAAACATCATGCTTAAAAGACTTCTCTTCCATCCCACACTTCTGCCATAATGGTGAAGCTGTACTCCCAGCCAAAAAAGTCATTTTGGTGGGGGGGGGGGGGGGAATAGGTAGAAGCCAATCCTTTATTGCAGTCTTTCTCAACTCGGACCTGGAATACCCCCTTGCCAGTCAGGTTTTCAGGATATCCACAATGAATATGCATGAAAGAAATTTGCATATAATGGAGGCAATGTATGCAAATCAAGTTTACTTTGTATGACAAAACAAAAATCAAAAGGAAATGGAGAGCAATAAACAAATCAACAACTATATAATCTCCACTTTAAATGCTGGAAAAAAAGGTCATTTCTGAACCCCTTCTATTTATAGCAAGGTATATTAAACATTCAATTTCATAAAACGTATGTACCTTTACTGGGGAAATGCCTCCGAAGCCATAGAGCAGGGCTATTTTTGTGAGGACAAATTTGAGTGCCTGCATCCTGCCAAGAAGCTTTATGCACTGTCACAGATATTTAAGCTAAGTGATTTTTTCTAATTATATTTATTCATATTAAACTTTTTTCACTCTAACTGGGTTTTTTTTGCCGATGATAGGCTATAGGAAGGGAGCTAATGAGCTACTTAGGCTCCCCTTGATAGTCCTTGAGAATGCATTGCTCTGTGGCTTCTGAGGCATTTTCCCAGTAAAGGTACATACATGTTATGAAATTGAATGCTTAACATACCGTGCTATAAATAGAAGGGGTTCAGAAATGATTTTTTTTTCCACCATTTAAAGTGGAGATTATATAGTTGTTGATTTACAAATCACGTTTATGCATATTCATTGTGGATATTAGTGCTGCCCGATTCAGGAAAAAAAATTTCGATTTGATTCAGCCTATTGAATCAATGATTCGATTCAATTTTCCTGCCCAATTGGGTGTTTTTATAAAACATCCTGGTGGGTTTATTTTATAGCCTCTTCACCCACTTTGCCTTCTCCTAACCACACTGGCGCTGTGGTGTAAACAAAATAAACAAAAAAAAAAAACTTTTCCTCTCTCTGTTAAATCCTAGCTCACGTTTGCGGTCTAACAAAAGCTCTGGCAGGATACACTTTTCAAATCTGACATATTGTAATCACAAAACAGAAAATAAATTTTTTTTTCTACCTTTTGTTGTCTGTTCAATATTCAAATCTTGTTGGTCCCAGGCTCTGGTAGTCTTCTGATAACTTGTTTGCCATGCTAACCATCAATCTTCTTTCTCTGTCCTCCCCTTCCGTTTCCCTTCCCTCCCCTGGAGGTCTGGTATCTTTCCTTTTCTTCATCTCCATCCACAGATCCACCTTTTCTCAACTACCCTTTCTGTTCCCAACTACCCTCCTATCCAGTATCTTTATCCCCCCTCCACACCATCTCGTGTCCAACTTCTCTCCCTTTCTGTTCCTTCCCTCCCTAAATCCCTCCATTATCCACCATCTACTCCTCTATTTTTAGACCCATTATTTCTTCCCCCCAAAGTCCGGCATATGCACGTATCTTTGAACCCCCTTCCCTCCCTCCGTGTACTTCTACACCAAGATTCCCCCCTGAAGGTCTGTCCCCACCTGAAGGCCTGTCCCCCCTGAAGGCATGCATCCCCACCTGAAGGCCTACACCCCACCCCCGAAGGCCTGTGTGTTCCCCCTTGCCTCGCGTGCCTCCCTTTACCTGATTGCAGCAGAGAGCAGCCTGCAGAAAGGATCGCGGGTATTTTTGCGATCCTTGCAGGTTGCCATAGGCCTCCAGAGCTGTTGTCCTTCCGCTGCGACCCGCTCCCTCCTCTGACGTCAGAGGCAGGATCGCAGCAGAGGGACGACAGCTCCGGAGGCCTATGGCAACCTGCAAGGATCGCTAAAGTACCCGCGATCCTTTCTGCAGGCTGCTCTCTGCTGCAATCAGGTAAAGGGAGGCAAGGGGGGAAGCTGGACACTGCAGCACTTCCCGACTGACCCTCGCCCTCTAAAGCAGGAGTGGCAGCATCGGCCAGCAACAGGCAGTGCTACTGATCCTGCTTTAGAGGGCAAGGGGGGAGGGTCGGATGGTGAATTGGGAGGCCAATTTTTTTGGATTTTGAATCGATTCAAATCAATTCACCCGAAATTAAAAATCGGTGAATCAGGCAGCACTAGTGGATATCCTGAAAACCTGACTGGCAAGGAGGTACTCCAGGACTGAGGTGAGAAACGCTGTTTTACTGCACGTTGCTTTGGTTTCCTGCAGGATTCAGCAACTTGTGGTATCTCAGGCTCACAGTTTGTTGAATCCTGAGTTGCAGGAATAATGCTGCATGTGAGCCACCAGGACTGCTCTTGAGTTCCTTGAGTACCCTCAGATGTATCTTGTTGGGCCCTATCGCTTTGTTTATTTTTAATTTAGCTAGCTCCTCACAAACACAGTCTTCTGAGAATCTTTCCCAATCTACTACACATCCATTCCCATTTGCGTTCATTTTCTGTGGTTCTACTACACTGCTGTGGCACTTATATTCAAAGCTTATGGATGTCCCAAAATGCTGAAATAAGACGTTTCATGTGCTTGAAAAGCCTAAATCCCAAACATCCAAATAACAAGGGGGTGTGATATGGGTAGGATCAGGGAGAGCCCAAACTCAGAACCTACAACAGTGATTACTGAAGGGGAAACTTCCCAAGTCTATAAAGAAGGATTTCCTTCTTTAGACCTGTTTCAGGAACATCCAGTGTACAAAAAGGTGCTCTGACCTGAATAGCTGTCCACTGGAGGGATTAAGATATGATACCTCTTTAAACCCCCCAGTGGTTGCTGTCCCCCCTCCTCCAAGTTTTATCATTTGATATACCGTCTCTCACGTATTAACTAAACGGTTTACAATAGTAAACTAAACTAAACCTTAAGTTTGTATACTGCATCATCTCCACAGTTGTAGAGCTCGGCAAAAGAAAAATAAGGGAAAACCAAGGGAAAATGAGAGGGGATACCAGATTCCATGTTGGATTCAGGTTTCAGGTATTATGGACAACATTCTTAACAAAGCAGGAAGCAAATCTAAAGAGTAGCCCACATTAACTTTTTTTTTTTTTTTTTTTAATTGTGAGCACTCCAGGAACAGAAAAATACTGTTCCTAAATATAGAAGCCACCTGCAAGCCTGAATGCTATTGAAGTGGTATACATTGAGGCAGAGAGGGGTTTTTTTTTTTTTTTTTGAGGGGGGGCTTCTGTTCCTGGAGGGCTCATTATTACAAAATAGTACAGTCCACTTTACTAACCACTAGGCTGCCCCTCTGCTCTGCATGAATATCTGTGTGGCCATTTCCTAAGAATGCTGCCATATTGAGGTCCATGCCCCCCCTGCTCCACCCATACAGTAGTCTAGACACTCCAGTTCGTAAAATGGTTTTCATGCTGGATTTCTCCAGCAAACAGATGGCCATGTCACAGACTTCTGAATAGGATACTTCAACTCATTTACAAAGCCCTTGCTATGCTAGAAACTTTTTCATGCCCTGTAATAATCAGTTTATCTATTTCCATGATATTAGTTATGGTAGTTTCCCACTTTGGGGTTTCCTGAAGGTGAATAACAATTTTGTCAATGGACATTTTTTTTTTTATTTATGCAATTTTCAAAGATTACAAGCTTACACTTGTTAAAGAAATAGTTACACTCGGAAATTTTCCAGGAAATTATAGATTAAAGTACATAACCAGTACATAACATGTCTCTATTCAAACCCCAATTTAAAGAAATAAAAAAAGAGTAAGGCAAGATTACAGAAAATCATGGAGGACCAAAAAATGTAAAGCAAAAATACAAGAAAATTTTTATGTCGGACTAAACAAATTCCCTTTTCTACTGTGTTATTCATAGCACTATCTGAAGGAATGGATATTGCTATAGGGACTGGAGGCTGCCTTGCGTCTAGAAAATGGACATTATTTTGCCAACAACAAAGCAATTGCCACAAAACTCTTTAGTTCTTTAGATTTTGCTTGCAGGTCTTCAGTAAAATCATATAAATGGCTTACATACCAGCCTTTAAAAACAAGCAAAAATCTTATTCAGATTAGTTAAGTTAAAGGGCTAGATTTACTATATTTACAGATCATGTACTGCTGATTGTGTGATCATTTCCCGACTCGATTGTTCCCCAATCTGATTAACTAAACACCTGTGCGATCAATATCCGATCCGCACATGCAAATGTGGGGAAATGCCTTGCATAAGTAGGAAGGCAGTGATTCACTAAATAGAAGAAAGAACACTGATTGGGGTTGCCGATCCAAACTGAAGCGACTGCTGGGAACCAGTCGCTCACATCCTTGCCGACTGTCCTGCTCTCTGCGAGCCTGTGGTTTTAACCCACGGGTTTAAAGTGTGTTCTGTTCCATAGTCTGGCTGCAAAGAGTGTTCTGTCCTATTCTGTCTGCTATGCCACCCCTCCTCCTTTGTTTTGACCTCGCTTGTGCAGAGAGCAAGCACATGCGCGGATTGCATCTGCAACCAACCAGGATGGTATTTGTCGCGATCGCTCTGCAGCAATCCATGGGGCGTGCATCCAATCCGCTCTGAACATGCAAATGAGGACTCTTTAGTAAATCAGTCGCCCGACAGAACTTGGCCACGAATCGCCCAACAACGATCTGGACCGGTGAGTTTAGTGAATCTAGGCCAAAGTCTTCCAAAAGTGTACAAAAAATAACAACTAATGGCATACCTCAATGTTATTAAGGTAACATACTTACATTACTTCCTTATACTGTATGCTAACCACCCATGAATAAGTTTTTAATTCTGGTCATCTTCCACCTAACAGTAAATCAAATGACCTATTTTGTACAGTAAATAGTAGCACTGTCTCTAGAGAAAAAAATGAAATTTTTAAACCATGGGTGTAAAACTCTAGTCCTGGATAATCACTGATAATCTATGAGCTGCGAAGCAGTTACCGCCACTGCCTGTGCTAAAACCTGCGCTATTCATTAGTAAAGGAGGGGGTTAATTTGAGTTGAAATGTTAGATCAAAAAGACTCTATGTTCACATGAGAGGTTATGTAATGTACAGCCAGTTATCCTCCATCGGTCCAGGGTCCAAAGCTTTTCAGCGGACTGCGTCCTAGACGTTTTTATGTGATTTGCCAAGTTTTAATATTATTTTAATATTAATAAAGTCCATCTCAGGAACATCATTTCTCCACATTGTTTTTTGTTTCAGCCAGTTATCCTCTCCTGTTTATAAGATTTAACCTTTTGCTGCTGATCCTATTGTGTGGTCAGACTCAATAATGGCAAAAAATTTTTTAACTCTACAGTCAAATAGATATCATGTCCTGCCACTAGGGTGTCTCACTGACATGTTTCGCTAGGTAGCTTTATCAAGGTGTTAGCCCTAGTTCATTTTCACTCGCCTCGCTCCTGACCACTTTAAAGTGGCAGGACCACATTGGCATAAAGCTAAGTAACAATCTTTATTTCACTTATTAGTGTGATAAAAGCCCTTATTTAAAAATATATAATCATACAAAAGAAAAATTGATCCAGTGACGAAGCAGCACGTAAAGCCTGAGGCAATGAAGTTTTGAGCCTCTGATGGTGTTTCTGAGGATCTGGTTACCAGCAGTTTAGACCTACGGAGTAGTGTTTTCATGTTGAAATAACTGGAGGCACGGAGGGACATGATCCTGTTGTGTGGGCATAGCTTTCTTACAGACTTTTAAAAAATGTGGAGAAAACCTTTATAATCTGTAGTGTCTCAACATCCCATTTATCGTAAAATGTACGTAATTATTTAGCAAAGCACTGCTGATGAAGCAGATTTGGCAAGCCTTCACCACACGCTTGGCAGTACACAAAATCACTCTGTTCTAGCAGACCAGCTGCAACAGAAACAAAAAATTGTCTCTTGTGTACGTTTGCAACTTCCAGTGTTCACAAGATTTATGACCGTACTCCGTCATAAGCTTTATTGTCCAGATAATATATTTACATCCCAAGTGATTCTCCAGCAATCTTACTTTGAGCATGAAGCTCTGCCTATGGAGCATCTGTTAAGGGCCACCTGCAAAGTGGTATAATGTTGGTTTCTCCCATAGTTCTATACTAGTGGCATAAGTTGATAGCACTAGCATAAAATGCATTTTCCCTTTAATAGTAGGAACTTCTCCGTTAAGTGTTGGAGAATTCCACAACTAAAACTTGTTCAGTAGGGTAAGAATTCTTGTGTGTTACTAGATTTATATATTTATAATTATATCTATTATCCATTTATAATTATCTCAGCGTGTGGAATTTTCTTTTATAAATTGTCCATTGGGAAGATCATTGCAAAAGACCTTTGATTGGATACTCCCAAAAGTAAAGGGGGTAATTTTGAAAATTATTTCTGTGGTAAATAGATTTACATGTAAAAAAAAATCCAGTTCAGAAATTTTGCTCCAACCCCTGCCCCTCCATCATTAAAGAAAAAAGTGTTATGTATTCAACAGCTTCTTTTCCCTATTGGGTGAAGGGGAAGAATTGGGGTGGACTGGTATAAGATGTATATGAGAATGTAATTTCAAAATTCCATGTGTGGTTTCATCTGTAGAGTTCTTGTGCATAAAGGCTAGGTGGGTGCCTAAAAGTCCCATAGGCTGCATAAAATACTAGGACCATAGCGGCAGAAATTGTGCTAGTGCAGGAGCTGTAAATGTTGACATGTAAAGGATGTCTAAACAAAAGCTCCTGTATCTCAGTGGTTAAAGGCACTTCCAACAGGGCATGGGTTCAAAACCACACAACCCCTTCTTTTTGGTCTTATAAGAGAATATGTGTTGTGGACTTTGCCATTTAAATTTGCACTCTGTCATTTCCAGAGTCCAGAGGGAAACTTATTTTTACCCTGAAATGGCTATGATCTCCTAAAGTATCATCTCGCATGGCAGGAACCCCTGCCTAAAAAAAAACCCCTCCTGTGGCTCAGTAGTTAACGGCACTTCTTTCATCTTCCTAAGGTGGTGGGTTCAAATCCCTAGTATGGTCAGGAATCCTAGCACATACCAGTATTCCTATTTTCTTTTTTAGTGACAATCTGCCATCTAGGTGTATATTGATGATGTTAAGATTGTGTATCAATTTAAAACAATATTGGGAAGAAAAGATTTTTCATTTTGAATGTAGAGATCAAAAATAAATATGTCAACAGATAATATAGTGACCCCCTGTGAGCTGAGAATGAAGATAAGAATTTCCATACACAGGAATTTTCATTGACAGAGTGTGAATTTTGAATTGGACTCATCACCCCACTCGTTTTGAGACAAGCATTTTACTTCCACTGAGGGTTCCTTGAAAAAGACAACGAAACGTGGTCCACGTCGGGACCCTCAAAAATGCTTGTTGAATACCAGCACTTAACAGGTCATTTATAATGTGGGTACATTTGGATATTAAAATGTGTTAATTTGTTAAAAACAACTGAACAAACTAGCAAAATGCTGTATTGGAAAACTATTTAGTCATGTTTTTGTAAGAAGACAGGAATCTATAGTGCTAATGTGTTTTTTATTATAATTATTGCTATTTCCTGAGTTCTGGTACCTCTTCTTTATTCGTCATGATATGAACCTCTGCAATAAATGCCAAGTCTGGGGCACCCTTGAGTAATGAGCTAATGTGTATGTTAGTAACCCAAAAGCAAAGTCTTTTGCAGGTATCAATTGTTCCTGTCATGGATCAAGTTACGAAGCAAAGTATTTCATCTTGAGATTATTTGGTCTCTTGTACTGATAATATTCTCCAGCATCAAAAGTGGAAAGCTTATCCTTCAAAACAAACCACACAGTAGCTCAATTCTTTCCATCTGAAGCACCTCCTGCGTCTCCTGTACAGTTGCAGAAAATAGGTTATGGAAAATTGCAAAACCTTTCTCAAGGTTTTTGTAATAGCAAAATTTGCTTGAAATTAATTTCTTATCTGGATCGTAGTTATACCATTTTTCAAAAGCATTACAAAGAAAAATATCTGTGTGATGTTGATTTCAAAGTCAAAAAGTACACTCTAGATCGGTGTTCTTCAACCACCGGTCCATGGACCAGTACTGGTCCACAGAAACTTCCTGCCGGTCCACAGGGCCAGCACGTGCATCGGGCCCAAAAAATGTTCTTCAACCGCCGGTCCACGGTGCGATCAATGTGACGTTATCTACGAGCCAGTTCCCTCTTCCTAACTGATTCAGTGCAGAAAGCCATGGGCAGTGGCTCCTACGGGCATCCTGCGTCTGAACCGGAAGCCTTCTCTCTGAAGTTGCAATGTCAGAGGGAAGGCTTCCAGATGAGGCACGGGACGTGCAAGGCGCAATTAGTACTATTATGGGGGTGTGGCCTGGGGTGGAGATTGGGTAGAGATGGGCGGGGCCAGGCCCACAACTTAGCCCAGTGTTGTTCAACCGCTGGTCCACGGACCGATACCGGTCCACAGAATAATTCTTTTATTTCTGCCAGTCCATAGATGTAAAAAGGTTGAAAAACACTGCTCTAGATTATGATCAAACAGCAGTTCACAAAGCTGATGCTCAGTCTCAGAGGTCTGACTGCTTTCAGTATGTTACCAGTGTGGTGTTCTCTTACACACAATAAAACCATATCACTTTGCTTTTCAGATAAGGAGCAAATCAGTATACATAAAAAAAACCAAAAACCAGCACAAGTAAGGACAGCAGGAGAGGGGGACAGAGGTAGTTGATATGTTTTGTAATATCTGCCATAAAAGCAAAATCTTCAAGCCCTTCATTATTCTGCAGTTCTCCAAGCAATTCATAGAAGCATTTCAGTGCAGTCCCTCCTACCTCGAGTTAGCCTGTAAATTTGTAATACAGCACTCCATGGGGGTTCTCAATTTCCTCCAGAAGACGGTTGAACTGCCTGTGGTTAATGCCTCTCGCCTGGATAAAATGAACCGTTTTCATTACCACATCTATCATAATATCCATCTCCAGTGTTCATCTTTATTTGTTATACCAACATTAAAGTTGCTTACCTAAGCTGTGTACAATAGAATAATGTGAGCAGGGAAATTGTAGACGGGAAAACACACTAGAGGATTTAGGTTACAGTTTATTAAAAGATAATGTAAGCCTATAGCACACACAGAAAATAAACTAAACTGATAGAAATACAAAAGTTGTCCTAGGACACACAATTGGAGGGAAAACTAGAGAAAGTAGCTGGGTTGACGACAAACACACTTTAGTAACAACAAAAGGGTCATTTATTTCCTATGTTTTAACCCAATGTCTCTCAAACTGTGTGCCAAGGCATATTGGTGTGCCTTGAGAGATTCCAGAATTTTGCTTTATTTTTTAAAATTCCCTTCATAAGTACACACTAGAATAGATGACATGTACGTCACATATGCAAGAGTCTGTCAATGTTTAAATAACTCTCAAATTTAATTTTTTGTTGGCTTTGCAATTTTATAATTTCAATTTTAATGTGCCACGATAACATTTGTTCTGTTTAGTGTGCCAGAGCTAAAAAAAACGTTTGAGACACTGTTTTAACCAGATATCAATTGATACTGCTTCCTAGCAAAAGGGGTGGACTTTCAGAAGGTATTTGCTAATGTCTTTAGTGAGAGACTTCTCTGAATATAAATAAGGACTTTTTTATTTTTTTCAGAAGTTTCTTATTAAAGATGTTAGCAAATGCCTTCTGCAAGTCCAAACATGTATTGATCAGCTCACCTTTATCCACATATTTATTTATGCCTGCAAAACTTGTAATAGTCAGTAAGGTACAAGCTCCTTTTGCTAAGTAGAGAATGACTTGGGGACAAATTTTTCACCATCCCCACGGGAGCTCATTTTCCCGTCCCGTTGAGTTCTTTTGCTGTCCCTGCCCCATTCCTGCAAGCTCTGTCCTCATCTGCACAAACTTCAAAGACTTTAAAATCATAAGTGTTCAAGGCTTGTGCGGTTAAGACAGAGCTTACAGAAATGGGGCAGGGACAGGGACAGCGACGAAACTCATGGGGATGGGATGGGGAAATTGAGTTCCTGCAAGGACGGGGATAAATTTGTCCCCCTGTCAGTCTCTATTGCTAAGTCCTTGCTGTCTCTTCCCCGTAAACCATGTTTATCCATATGATCAGTAATCTGAGAGGCAATGTTCAGTTAGTGATGGTCTGCATTTTTTTTTTTTTTTTTTTTTAAATAGCCCCTGCCAACTGAAATGGACCTGGATAAAGTGCTGGCCCCTATCCCACTACCAGCACTGAAAATCTGGGTCTCAGGCAGATGTCAGGAGTTACCTGGGCTTTACCCAGCTAACTTGAGAGAGCCTTTCTGCTGTCTTAAGTTAACCAGGTAACTACCCAGGTAGTTACTGAATATTGGTGGCGCCCAGCTAACTCCTGGCTACACCCTGGTTGCCAATTGCCCATCAAATCTATATATATAAAATCGGATGTATGTATGTATGTGCTGCGATCACGCAAAACCGGCTTGACCGATTTGAACGAAACTTGGTATGCAGATCCCTCACTACCTGGGGTGATATGTTCTGGGGGTCTCTTCACCCAAGAATTTATATGTTCTTGCTCCTGGAGGTGAAACTAAAAATGTTGTTTATAATCACGTTTTGCGTTAGTTGTATTGTATTCATTTTGTCAAATATTTCACATTATAATTTGAATATTGTACTTTTTATTAAGCTGTAAAAAAATAATTTCATTCACCACTATAAAGTATCTTTATTTGAATCCATTTACAGTGTTATTGCTATAATTAAATACCCGTGCAACGCCGGGGCATCAGCTAGTTACATATAAAATTATACTGCTCTGTTTTAAAACTCGAAGGTCAAATTTACCAGCATTCCTGGACAAATCACCGGGCCCGGATGGAATCCACCCAAGGGTACTAAAAGAACTGAGAAAGGAAATAGCGGAAACACTCCAGCAAATATGTAATCTATCATTGAAAACTGGGGAGATCCCGGAGGACTGGAAAATAGCAAATGTCACGCCTATCTTTAAGAAAGGATCAAGAGGAGACCCGGGAAACTACAGGCCGGTGAGCTTGACTTCGGTTCCGGGTAAGATGATGGAAGCACTTATTAAGGACAGCATCTGCGAGCACATGGAAAAAAATGGGCAGCTGAGGGAGAGCCAACATGGCTTCTGCAAGGGAAGGTCTTGCCTCACAAACTTACTACATTTCTTTGAGGGAATAAACAGCCAGATAGACAAAGGGGAACCCATAGACATAATTTACCTCGACTTCCAAAAAGCTTTCGACAAGGTACCCCACGAACGACTGCTTAGGAAGCTGTGGAACCACGGAGTGGAGGGGGATGTATACCGATGGATTAAACACTGGTTGGCGGGCAGAAAACAGAGGGTTGGAGTGAAGGGCCAATACTCAGACTGGCAACGGGTCACGAGCGGAGTTCCGCAGGGGTCGGTGTTGGGACCGCTCCTGTTCAATATATTTATAGACGATCTGGAGACAGGGACGAAATGTGAGGTTATCAAATTTGCAGATGACACCAAACTCTGCAGCAGGGTTAGAACCACGGAAGACTGTGAAAACCTGCAAAGGGACCTAACGAAGCTGGAAGAGTGGGCCAAAAAGTGGCAGATGCGTTTTAATATAGAGAAATGCAAGGTCATGCATGTTGGGAAAAAGAACCCGATGTTCAGCTATACAATGGGGGGAACATTGCTAGATGTGAGTACCCTTGAAAGAGACCTGGGTGTGCTGGTGGATACAACAATGAAAGCATCAGCACAATGCGCGACAGCCTCAAAGAAAGCAAACAGAATGCTGGGTATCATCAAGAAGGGTATCACGACCAGGACAAAGGAAGTCATCATGCCACTGTACCGTGCAATGGTGCGCCCGCATTTGGAGTACTGTGTCCAGTATTGGTCGCCGTACCTCAAGAAGGACATGGCATTGCTTGAGGGGGTCCAGAGAAGAGCGACGAAAATGGTAAGAGGTATGGAAAACCTTTCATATGCCGACAGGCTGGAACAGCTGGGGCTGTTCTCCCTGGAAAAGAGGAGACTTAGAGGAGACATGATACAAACTTTCAAGATCCTGAAAGGCATAGATAAGGTAGACAGGGACAGATTCTTCAGACTGTGGGGAACAACAAGTACAAGGGGGCACTCGGAGAAACTGAAAGGGGATAGGTTTAGAACCAATGCCAGGAAGTTCTTCTTCACCCAGAGAGTGGTGGACACATGGAACGCACTCCCGGAGGTAGTGGTGGGGCAGAAGACACTACAGGGATTCAAAGAAGGTTTGGATAAATTCTTGAAGGAAAAGGGGATTGAGGGATACAGATAGAAGTAAGGATAGGTTTTTTTTAGGGCAGGGAACACTTAACAGGTCATGGACCTGATGGGCCGCCGCGGGTGCGGACCGCTGGGTGCGATGGACCTCTGGTCTGATCCCGGTGGAGGCAACTTCTTATGTTTCTTATGTAACTCTTAATCCCTTATACACCATTCAGGACCTTACGATCCGTAGACCAAAATTTGCTTACAATCCTCTCTTTAAAAATAATTAGTACTAGAAGAAATGAAATATTTACAATATACTGTATGCTCTGCAGTTATGGAATACTTTGCCTTCTTTTCTAAGAGGAGAACAAAATCTTGATAGATTCAAGAGCTCCCTGAAGTCCTTCCTATACAAAGACGCCTTTGAAAACTCACATCTTCAATTGAATGACATCTTTTTTAAAGAAATATATATTACAGGAGGCTCCAGACATTTCCCCTGTTAACTCAATTTGTATTTTCCCATACCTGTTTCTTTCCTAAAATTATTGTTGTTCTACCCCTGACCCTTTTGTATCATGTTGGTCCTTATTTGATCTTGTCTATGTTCTTAATTTGTAATTTTATACCCTTGTTTTTAAAATGTACATTGCTTAGAAGTATTATAAGTGATATTATCAAATTTTAAATAAACCTGAAACCTGACCCTGAGACTGCCCCAGCACTAACCGGAAAGTATCATGGTGATCAGATCAAATATTCGGTAGCACTCTCTGGTTAAGTGCCAGTAAATATCTGCTCTCAGCCCAGTCCACTTGGTTTAACTAGACAAAATGCTCTCAAGCGCAGTTAAACTATGCCTGTTTGTTCTCAAAAGTTACTGCAAGGTGTAGGCCAGGGCTGCCCAAGTCCGGTCCTCGAGATCTAATGGCAGGCCAGGTTTTCTGAATATCCACAATGAACATGCATGAGAGAGATTTGCATACCAAGAAGGCAGTGCAGGCAAATCTCTCTCATGCATATTCTTTGTGGATATCCAGAAAACCTGGCCTGCCAGTAGATCTCGAGGACCGGACTTGGGCAGCCCTGGTGTAGACTATGCCCAGTTCATGTTCTCCCCTCCCCACCCCTTGTTGTACATAATGCAGTTAGTGCCTGCTAAATGTCATGTCAATGCAATAAACTGTTACCCCAAACACAGGCTAACAGCATGCACTCATTCACATATCTGCAGGGCAATTCTGTAATATATGCATGTACTTGTTGATTTTTCATTAAGAACAGTGGCACATATGTGCATAAATGACAACATTTTGCCTAAGCACTATCCTGTAAATACATAGACATTTTACATAGCATGTAATTGACAGTTAGGCATATAGGAGATATGTCAGTGAAATCAAGATAGAACAGTATGAACAGGTCTCATACTTTTGTGTATAACTTATAGAATACAATATACGTTGCATGCATATCTCCTTGTCTCAATAAACCCCCATACAAAGAATGTATGAACACAAACTCTGGAGAGCCAGCTGAGGATCTATAAAACGGATGTTTATAAGATTTAACAGTGTTGGGGGGTTATTCTGACAAGCTTATATATCAACAACACCCACAAAAGAGTGTACATGCCAATAGAACTGGGATAGATGATTCTTTATTCACTATAAAGACCCGACACTGTCAGTGTTTCAGCTCTTTGCCTGCATCAGGGGTCTCTTAAGTTGTCTGTCATACAAATTCTTTACAAAAGTAGTCCCGATGTTAGCTGTATAAAATTCTATGGTTTGCATGCATATCTCCAGCATTTAGGCACTAGCACTACAATGCTATGGCAGGTGTAAATGTTCATACTTAACATTCATTCATTTATTTTGTTTTCTAATCCGTTATCTCCAAAGAGCTCAGAACGGGTTACAGGATAAACATACATAATATATAGTTAACTGGAAAGGATTTGCCCTAATTACAGTACAAGTTATACGATACAAGTTTTTATCTTAACTTGACACATATATTAGAGGTCTAATACTAATATATATAAATTGCAGGTTACAGGTTATAAATTGGCATATCCTTATGGTGCATGTTTTGTTTTCAATACAAGTTTTTATCCAACTTGGCACACACTGGGGATCTAATACCGATATAAATAATATGCAGTTTAATTTAAATTTGCCATTGTTACAGTGTAATATTTTTAGCCCTTCAATTGGCAGATGGTGAAATGGCTGCTTTACGTAACTTGATGTTGAATGAGAACAGTGCTAAGTGACAGGCATTTGAAGATGCAGATCTCCCATAAGAGCCATAGAAAGCACATGGTGCTTATGAGCAACAATGCCAAATAAAGGGTTAATACAAGTTTTTATTCTAACATGACACACACCGGAATCTAGTACCAATATATATTTCTTTGTAATTCATCGGTCATGGGCAGGGGAGTTAGGTGAAGAGGTATGTTTTTATTGCTTTCCTAAAGCTGAGGAGTCTTTCAAGGGATTTGATGTTTCAATCCGGCCTTCTTCTGGAGTCATATGTTAATCCTACACACACTGTATATGCATGTACTATGATGGTTATGCTAGGATTCTACAAAGCAAGGGTGGACAACCTTGGCCCTGGCCTAGAGGGCCATAGCTCAGTCAGGTTTTCAGGATTTCCCCAAAGAATATGCATGAAATCTTTTTGCATGCACTGTCTCCATTATATGCAAACTGATTTCATACATATTCATTAGGGTCATCCTGAAAACTTGACAGGGTTACATCCTTTGAGGACTGAGGTTGCCCACCCCTGCTATAAAGGAATGTAGGTACCTCATTTTCTTTATGAAATAGGCTCCTACTAGGTACCCACTTATAGAATTGTCCTCTATCTGCTTAATGCTTTTTAGTTGAAGGCCCCCTAGGTCTTCTTGAGTTCAAATTCTAGCAAACACACCTTTTCATCAGTCTATAACAGATGGAAAAAGAAAGAACTGTAACTGGATAAAATAAAGAGTGAGACAAGATGGCCACCATGAGAAAGTATTGGTGAGATGCTCTTGGGTGCTCCCAATTCACACTTCTTCCCCCCCCCCCCCCCCCCCGAGATCAAGTTACCTTACAGCAATTCCTAAAAGAAGGAGGAGACGGTGCATTTCCCCAACAATGCCAGTAACTACCTGTTTCGGAACCACTCGACTGTTTCGCCATACCTGGGCTTTAGATGGATACCAGATTTAATTCACTGCTGCATCTGAGGGTGGGGGAAGACAAGCCATCCTTACCACTATGAGGGGGTGCTGAAAAGTTCTCTGCCCAACAAAGAAGAGAATGATGCGGAGCAATGAAATTTACAAGTTATTCCACATATTCACCTCTAAATTCAACACACTTGGCTGAAGTTTTCAACACACATGACTGAAGTTTCTGTAACCTTTCCAAAAAAACACTCTGATGTCTGGTCACTGAAATACTGCTCCACTGCTGCAATTACCTCCAAACTTGTTGCCTTTTCAAATTCTTTTTATGGTTTGGAAACAGAAATAGTCAGATGGAGCAAGATCTGGTGAGTAGGGTATATGGTCTATACCAATGGTCTCAAACTCAAACCCTTAGTGGGGCCACATTTTGGATTTGTAGGTACTTGGAGGGCCGCAGAAAAAAATAGTTAATGTCTTATTAAAGAAATGACAACTTTGCATGAGGTAAAACTCTTTATAATTTATAAACCTTTCATTTAACAGTTAAAGGAAAGATTTATAAACTATAGAGTTTTATCTTATGCAAAATTGTCATTAACTATTTTTTCTGCGGCCCTCCAAGTACCCTATTTTTTCTGCAGCCCTCACATTTAAAGTGTAATATCTTTCCTTTCTCAAAACTGACACATTTCAATCACTATATTGAAAATAAAATCATTTTCCCTACCTTTGTTGTCTGGTGACTTTATTTTTCTGTGCATTTAACTGTTTCCAGGGTCTTCTTGTCCTTTGACTGTTTTTCTCTCCATCTTCACTTTCTGCCTTGCATCCATCTTTGGCATTAACTTAATATTAAATTTTTCTGCTTTCTTTTCAAAATCTACATTTCCATGTCTTACCTTCCCTTCTATCTCTCTCTTCTTCTGTCCCTATTTCCATAGTCTGACATCTCTTTCTTTCCTTTCTCTCCCTCCCTCCTTCCTTCCTTTCCCCTGGTCTGGCATCTGTCTCCATCCCTCCCCCAACTTTTTATTTCTTTCACCCTGCCCCCTTCTTTCTTTCTCTCTCTATCCATGCCCCCATTCTTTCTATATGTCTGTCTTTCTCTCTCTCTCTCTGTGCCCCCTTTCTTTCTTTCTCTCTCCATGCCCCTTTCTGTCTGTGTCCTGTTTCCCCCCTTTCTTTCTTTACTTCTCCCTGCCCTCCCCCAAGCCACCACCATTGGGGAACAGGCCACCACCGCCGCAATCGGGGAACAGGCTGCCGCCGCCACAATCGGGGAACAGGCCACCACTGAGGTCTTAACTTCTCCCTGCTTAAGGTCTCCCTGCTTATCTTCCCCAGCGTGGGGCCGACCAATTCACGCCACCCAACGTCAATTCTAATGTCAGGGAGGAACTTCCGGGCCAGCCAGGCAGCGACTGGCTGGCCTGAAACTTCCTCCCCGACGTTAGAATTGACGTCGGGTGGCGAGAATTGGTTGGCTCCAAGCTGGGGAAGATATGCAGGGAGAGCTTAGACCTCGGGCGCTGGCCTGTTCCCCGATTGCGGTGTCTTGGGGGAGGGTAATGGGAAGGGAAGCAGATTGGGGACCCCTGCTTTAGGCGAGGACAGATCGCGGGCCGCAAAATAGTCCCTGGGGGGCTGCATGTGGCCCACGGGCCGCGTGTTTGAGACCGCTGGTCTATACACTGAAACCCCAACAGTGTCAAAACATCCATTGTTTTGCCAGACTTGTGAACAGGTGCATTGTCTTGCAAAAAGAGAACTCCTTTCCACAGCTTCCCTCTCCTCTTTTCTTTCATTGCCTCCTTTTATCAGCACAGCAAATCACAGTAGTATTTTGTGTTAACTTTGGCCCCTTGGAAGAGAGTCAGTCATTACAATACTTTCCTGATCCCAAAACACTGTGGCCATGACCTTTCCTGCTAACTTTGTATCTTGAATTTCCTTGGCCTTGAAGAACCTGAATGACACTATTGCATGGACTATTGTTTTGTCTCAGGATCATAGTGGTGTAACCATGTTTCATCAACTGTAACTAGTCATTCCAAAAAGTTGGCACCAGCTTGCCGAAAATGCTGAAAAAGTCAACTTGGAAGTGTCCACTTGACGTTGTTTCTCATAAGCATTCAAACATTTGGGCACCCACTTGGCAGACAACTTCTGCATACCCAGCTGCTCATGGATTATATACTCAGCATGTATCCTGGATATCTGTAGTGTCTCAGCAATTGTTTTAATCGATATTCGCCGATCTACCAAAATCAGGTCATGGACGTGGTCAACAATTTCAGGAGTTGACATTGTCTGAGTCCTCTCAGACCTTGCTGTAATTTCAGTCTCCATGCTGAAAGTTTGCACACCACTTCTTCACTGTGGAGTTTGATAGGCATTTGTTACTCAATGTTTGTATCATACCACAGTGGCGTAGCTAGGATGAATTGTGTCCAGGGTGGTGGAGCCATTAAATGAAACTTTCAAAGGAGGAGTGAACAGTGGAGCTGCAAAGAGCAGAGTTAAGAACATAAGAATAGCTTTACTGGGTCAGATCAATGGTCTATCAAGCCCAATATCCCATCTTCATGATAGCCAATCCAGGTCACAAGCACCTGGCAAAACCCAATATAACAGCAACATTCCATGCTACCAATCCAGGGCAAGCAGTGGCTGTCCCCATATCTGTTTCAATAGCAGACTATGGACTTTTCCTCCAGGAACTTGTCCATACCTTATTTAAAACCAGCTATGTTAACTGCTCTTACCACTTCCTCTGGCAATGTGATCCAGAGCGTAACTATTCTCTGAGTGAAAAAATATTTCTTCCTATTGGCTTTAAAAGTATTTCCCTGTACCTTCATCGAGTGTCCCCCTAGTTAACTAAACATTTTCTTTTTACACAGAGCATAATCAAGCATCTTGTGACTAATGGTATTTAATTTGATGAATGGTTTCTTGTTAAGTGGATTTGCACATGATTGCCATCAACACTGCAGTTTCCAGAACTGATTGAAACAGCTATCTGGTCTGGTACACTTTAGCACATTCTGCTTCTGACATATGCACTTTTTTGTGACCTTTTCTTTCCTCTAGTTAAAAAATAAATAGAACTACCTGTACAATGAGAACAGAAATATCCAGCAGGTACTTCTATTCAGTGGCGTACCTAACATATGTGACATCCATCATTTTTTGACACCCATCATTTTTAGGCACCCCCCCCCATCTGTATGAAAAACATGATTTTTAGTAACAAGCCACACGTCACACATGAGTACCTAAGAAAAGGCAGCATCTTATATATTGCAGTGAGCAGTACATCAATACACCCATTGTAAAACTAAACAAGCCAGACCAATACAGATCAATCCTACACCGTCAATCCTAACAGAAAACCATGTCTTTCAAACACACAGAGCAACAAAAAGGGAGAAGAGGTCCAACCTTGTCTGCAGGAAAAAAACCAACCAGGAACAAACAAAAAAAGAACTGCAGATGTGTACAAGATGCAGGCAAAATTTATTGTGACAAATATAAATATATAAAAACCTTTTTACCGAACAATGGACCCGCGTTCGACTCACTTTGCCTTGGCAATCGACCATTTTCCGGACCTGGCCAGCTGTGCACCCCCCCTAAGGCTTCACCCGGGGCGGACCGCCCCCCCCCCCACCCCCCCTTGGTATGCCACTGTTTCTATTCCTTATTTAAAATTGCTATACATGCTGTTTATTGGTGGGGGAAAAATACAACTATAGGAGCCTGATATTCAAAATGATTTAACCAGCAGGCTCCTACCTGGTTAAATCTCATCAAGACCTTAGGAGGACAAAGTCAGCAGTACAGTTGACTCCACTGAAGTGCACGTTGGTTAAGCGCACGCTTCGATTATTCGCAGCCTACATCCATGATCCCGTTTGTTTTAATATTCAAGTCAATGGACATAAACTCTGGATAATTGCAATTCTGATAAGCAAACAATCCGCTTATGCACACTGATGTTATAGGTCCCACCTCTATTCGTTCACGTTACATTCACTCCAGTTAAAAACAATCACGTTCTCACGTGGATGAGTCACGTGTTTCGGATCAGCAGTCCAGGCCTGGCCAGGTGTTCGAACTTTCAGAACTGCACCATCGCGTTGCGTGGACAAAAATCATTGTCTTTGGCTGAATGTATCGATGTCTTAAAGAGACTTGACGAACAGGAGAGTTAGGTTTCTATTGCAAAACATTACAGCGTTCATCCTAGCCTGATTTCTCAGGTTTACAAAAAAAAAGTTAAGCCATATTGAAAGACTGGCAAAACAACAGCAATCCTACCAGAAAAAAGAAAAGAATTGTGAAGGCTGGAGACGTTGAACAGGCATTGCTGCAATGGTTTGCTGAAGCTAGAAGTCATCTACTGCCAATCTGCTGATGGAGAAAGCAGCACAGCTATCCGAAGAACTGGGCTTAGAAGACTTCAAAGCAACAAACGGATGGCTAGAGAGGTGGAAAGTTCATAACGCCATAAAATTTAAGAAGCAGCATGGTGAAAAACAAGACGCAGATGAGTTTGGTGCAGAAAGATGGGTCATGGAAGTGTTGCCATCAGTCATTGGTGGATATGAACCAATATTTTCAACACCGATGAGATGGGCCTGTAATAGCGTGCCATCCCTAAAGGAACATTGGCTTTCAAACGCAGTGAAACTGTTGGCTTCAAGGTGCCAAAGGAACGATTGACATTGCTGCTCAGTTGAAATATGGATGGTAGTGAAAAGCTCGAGCCACTGGAAAGAATCAAAATACTCGGTGCTTCAAAAACATTAAACGCCTGCCTATTGAATATGAAAGCAACAAAAACGCATGGATGATGGCGACACTGTGGATTGAATGGTTGCAGAAGCTTGAAAATCTGATGAGAAGGCTTAGGAGGCACATTGTAATGCTGTGTGAACTGTGCAGCACACAGCAATGACGTAAGACTAACCAACATCAAGCTCGTATTTCTTCCGTCAAACACGATCTCTTGGATCCAACCGATGGACCAAGGGATAATCGCCAACTTCAAATGTTATTACAGGACACTCATCTTAAGATATGTGATGGCAGTGATTGATGCAAGCACGGAATTCAGCCCCCAAGCTACTGAGCTCGCGAGAAAAATGACGGTGCTCAACTCTCTTCACATGGAATGGGAGGCACAGAGATGAGTCTCGTCATCAACAATTTCAAATTGCTATCGACAGGCAAATTTCATTCACGCATCTGGTGAGACAACTGAAGCTGACACTTCATCCATTGAACTCCCAGTTGGACTCTCGCCACAAGAGTTTGAGCTGTATGTCGCCGTTGACAACAATGTGCCCACATCATCTGACAGCATTAATTCCAATATCTGTACAGTCACCACGACTAATGAAACACCTGCAGAGATTGTTTCCTTCTCGGACGCGCTAAAGTCCCTACACACGCTGCCTTGTTATCTGGAGATAAATGGAAGTCACGACTATGGACAGTTTCATGCAATCTGCGTGCAGAAAACAATGACTGATTATTTCAGTAGAATGTTGGTTTAAAAAAAGGTTTACAGTGTATTGCATTAGACGGAACAGTGCTGTTTCTTTAACTGAACCGTGTTAAATTGTATTCGGTGTGCTTCTTGCTGAATAAAAATTTTATTGCATTTGACTACACCGTACAACACAGTTACTTACCGTAACAGGTGTTATCCAGGGACAGCAGGCATATATTCTCACATGTGGGTGACGTCATCTACGGAGCCCCGATGCGGAAGCATTTTCAAGCAAATTTGATTGAAGATTTAAGTTTGCTTTGCTGCTCCACGCATGCGTGCCTTCCTGCTCCACTAGGGGGCGCATCCCCTCGTGGTCTCCAGTTCACTTAACTAGCAAAGAAGCCAACCTCGGGGAGGTGGGCGGGTTGTGAGAATATATGCCTGCTGTCCCTGGATAACACCTGTTACGGTAAGTAACTGTGCTTTATCCCAGGACAAGCAGGCATGATATTCTCACATGTGGGTGACCTCCAAGCTAACTGAAAAGGGATGGAGGGAAGTTGGCAATTTAAGCAAATAGATTTCGCAAAACCGATTGGCCGAACCGGCCATCGCTCCTGGACAGTGAGTCCAGACAGTAGTGGGAGGTGAAAGTATGAACCGAAGACCACGTGGCAGCCTTGCAGATTTCCTCAATAGGTGTGGACCTGAGGAACGCTATGGAGGCTGCCATCGCACGGACCTTGTGTCCCGTTACTCGACCATGCAGTGTGAGACTAGCCTGAGCGTAGCAGAAGGAGATGCAATCGGCCAACCAGTTGGACAAGGTGCGCTTGGAGACTGGGTGACCTAACTGGTTTGGGTCGAAGGACAAAAACAATTGTGGGACTTTCCGGTGTGGCTGAGTGCGTTGGAGGTAGAAGGCCAACGCTCTCTTACAGTCAAGAGTATGGAGCGCCACCTCTCCGGGGTGAGAGTGGGGCTTGGGAAAAAACACAGGTAAGACAATGGACTGATTGAGGTGAAAATCAGACACTACTTTAGGCAAGAACTTTGGATGGGTGCGGAGTACCACCTTGTCGTGATGGAATACCGTGAAGGGTGGGTCCGCTACCCAGAGCCTGTAACTCACTAACCCGCCGAGCGGAAGTGAGCGCAAGCAGGAAAATTACCTTCCAAGTGAGGAATTTTGGATGGCATTTGTCTAGGGGCTCAAATGGAGGTTTCATTAGTTGAGCCAGAACCACGTTGAGGTCCCAAACCTCCGGAGGGGGTTTGAGAGGAGGGTGGACATTCAGAAGACCCTTCATGAAGCGAGAGACTAAGGGATGGAGCGAGAGGGCTTTCCCTTCCAGGGGCTGATGAAAGGCCGCAATCGCACTGAGGTGTACTCGAATGGAGTTGGTCTTTAGGCCGGAATGAGATAATTGAAGTAAATAGTTAAGGACTAGAGGGACGGGGACCGACACCGGGTCCTGGCTGTGGGAGGAGCACCAGGTTGAGAATCTGGTCCACTTTTGGGAGTAGCAGGTTCTCGTTGAGGTCTTTCTAGAGGCCTCCAAAATCTCCTTGACTGATTGAGACACGGGGAGAGAAGTCAGGGGGAAAGAAACTAAGCATTCAGATGAAGAGATTGAAGATTGGGATGTAACAGCGAACCCTGACCCTGTGACAGTAGAGAGGGAAACAGAGGCAGAGGCAGTGGATCTCTGACACTGAGTTGAAGTAGAAGGGAAAACCAAGGCTGGCGTGGCCAGCGAGGAGCAATCAGGATCAGGGTGGCTTGTACTGTTTTCAGGTGGACAAGCGTCCGCAGGATCAGGGGAAACGGCGGAAACGCGTACAGGAACCTTCCCTCCCAGTCGAGGAGGAAGGCGTCGGCCTCGAGCCGGTCCGGGGAGTATATCCGGGAGCAGAAGAGAGGCAGTTTGTGATTGTGGGGGGATGCGAACAGATCTATTTGAGGAGTCCCCCACTGTTCGAACACCTGTCGTAGGGTCTGAGAGTGCAGTGACCACTCGTGTGGCTGGAGGAGGCGGCTGAGTCTGTCCGCCAGACAGTTTTGTTCTCCTTGTATGTACACCGCTCGAAGGAAGGTGTTGTTGGAGATTGCCCATTTCCAGAGGCGCAGGGCTTCCCGACAGAGGGGCCAAGACCCTGTTCCCCCTTGTTTGTTTACGTAGTACATTGCTACCTGGTTGTCGGTTCGGATGAGAACCACCCGGTCGTGGAGCAGATGTTGAAAAGCTACAGCTGCGAGATAGATGGCCCGAAGCTCTAGCACGTTGATGTGGCAGCCACGGTCCTCTGCTGACCACATCCCTTGAGTGCGTAGGCCATCCAGATGGGCTCCCCAAGCGTACTCCGATGAGTCCGTGGTGAGTACCTTGTTGTGTGGGGGGGCCAGGAAGAGCAAACCTTTGGAAAGATTTGAAGTGTCGGCCCACCAGCGGAGCGATCGTTGCAAGGAAGGAGTCACTGTCACGGGGCGATCAATCGAGTCCCGATCTTGACGCCATTGAGAGGCTAGGGTCCATTGAGGGATTCTCAGGTGGAGACGGGCGAATGGTGTGACGTGGACGGTGGAGGCCATGTGGCCTAGTAGAGTCATCATCTGTCGAGCTGATACCGAGGGTAGTAGTGAGATCCTTCGACTCAGATTTACTAACGCCTCTAGACGCGGAGGGGGGAGGAAGGAACGGAGGCGAACCGTGTCCAGCGTGGCCCCGATGAACTGCAGGGACTGCGAGGGGCTCAGTTGGGATTTTGGGAAGTTTACCTCGAACCCCAGACTCTGTAGGTAGATAATAGTCTGTTGGGTCGCTGAGATAACCCCTTCCCTGGACGGTGCTTTGATCAGTCAGTTGTCCAGGTAGGGGAATACCTGAAGACCCTGGGAGCGTAAGGCAGCTGCGACCACCACGAGGCACTTGGTGAAGACCCGGGGTGACGATGCTAGGCCGAAGGGGAGGACTCGGTATTGTAGGTGCAGGTCCCCTACTTGGAAACGCAAGAACTTGCGGTGAGCGGGGTGCACTGGAACATGTGTGTACGCCTCCTTCAGATCGAGGGAGCAGAGCCAATCGCCTTTTTCGATCAGGGGGTAGAGGATCGGTAGGGAAAGCATCCGAAATTTTTCCCGTACCAGAAATTTGTTGAGTCGTCTCAAGTCTAATATTGGGCGTAGGTCTCCCGTTTTCTTCGGTACCAGGAAGTAACGGGAGTAGAAGCCCTTCCCCGTTGGTCGGGGGGAACCTCCTCCACTGCTCGCAGGCGAAGCAGATCTCGAGCTTCTGAGAGGAGTAGGGGTAGCAGCGTGCGGTTGGGAGGGCACTTCCCTGGGGGGCTGTCTGGAGGAATGGCTCGAAAGTTGAGAGAGTATCCTGATGAGATCACGCCAAGGACCCATGCGTCCGACGTGAGTTGTTCCCAGTGAGGGTAAAAAGCTCTGAGGCGGCCCCCGATGGGCAGGGAGCCTGGGACTCTGTCAAAAGGATGGGGATGGTTTGGTAGTTGCAGGTGGTTGGGATTTGGGTGGGGCCCGATGGTGGGCTTGCGGACGCCTTGGCGGAGGCCGGGAGTAGGCGGGAGTGGATTTTTGCAGGTAGCGGCGCGGAGGGGCCCTGAACGGCCTGGACGCGGGCGGTTTTGGCTTTTGCCGGACGAGGGAGGCAAATGAGCGTTCGTGTTCAGAGAGGCGTTTTGTAGCCGCCTCTATAGTGTCGTCAAATAGCTCTTTTCCCACGCAGGGGAGGTTAGCCAACCGGTCCTGTAAGTTGGGGTCCATGTCGACCAGGCGCAGCCAAGCTAGTCGGCGCATGGCGACAGCAAAGGCTGCCTCTCTGGAGGAGAGTTCGAAGCCATCGTAGGCCGCGTGGAATAGATGGAGGCGTAGGTTGGAGAGGGACTCTACAAGCAGGCTAAACGCTCCTTGGCGAGAGGCTGGTAAGTCAGTCTCAAAGGCTCTCAGTAGTCCGATGAGGTGTTTGAGGTAGGATGTGAAGGTGAAAGTGTAGCTTTGCACCCTAGAGGCCATCATCGCATTTTGATATAGTCTCCTGCCGAACTTGTCCAGGGTTCGGCCTTCCCGACCTGGGGGGACTGTGGCTGAGACCTGGGAGGGGTGAGCCTTTTTCAGGGACGATTCTACCAGCAGCGACTGGTGGGAGAGCTGCGGTTGTTCAAACCCCGGGTAGGATACCGTACGGAACTTGGCCTCCATTTTGGAGGGGACGGCTGTGACCATATAGGGGGTCTCCAGGTTCCTGAAGAAAGCCTGTTGGAGTACCGGATTAGGTGGTAAACGAAGGGACTCTCTGGGCAGTGATGGCATGTCCAGCTCCGCTAGGTACTCTTTTGAGTATCTGGAGTCGGACTGGAGGTCTAAGTCCAGAGCGTGGCCCATGTCCTGGATAAAGCGAGTGAAGGATGGGCGGGATGTTCCCGAGGCCCCGTGTGGGGTCGGTGAACGAGACATCCGTCGGGTGGAGAAGGACGGGGAGGCTTCCCTCGAGTATCGCGGTTCCTGCTCCGATCCACGTTCCGAGACCGGGGAAACACTGTGGGAGTGTTCCGGGGTCGGGGATCTCTGACGTCTCGAGGAGCCCCTCGTAGACGATGCCGGGGTTCGGGGTACCGATCGATGTCGAATCGGTGACCTCGACCCGGACTCCCTCGGTGAAAGCCTGGCACCTCAGACCGGAGCCCCGGTCCGAGGGGGAGTTCAGAGGATGCACGGGTTGGAGAGTGATAACTCTGCCACCCTGAGCGGTCCCATACGAGGTATAGGGGAACGGCCTCGTAGAGTGGGGGAACCCCAGGCCTTCTTGGAGGTATGGCGGTTCGAGGTTTCTGTTGGTTTAGCACGACGTTTTGCCCTGTGGCGGTCTGTGGGGGGAGAGCGCCTCGGGTGCCTCGGCGAGGAGTCCGAGGAGGATGAGATGCGGCGAAGTTTGCGCACTTTTCCCCGAGGTGGCTCGACGCGAGGCTCAGGCTGGTCTGGCACATGCGGGGTTGAGGTCGAGGTTGAGGCCGGTTGTAGATGGGCCATTGCAGCGGACAGCTCCGACGAGATCATTGCTCGGAGTAGGTCCTGGAAGACGGGCACGGACAGCATCGAAGGCATGTCCCCTGCCTCGGTGCACTCCACCGGGGGCGACCTTGTATCAGAGTATTCCCGTGTGGTGGAGGCACGGCCCGAAGGCTTGGAGGGATTTGCCGGGGTTGTAAGCATTGGACTTCCGCCATGCGTCGCCGGTGTCCCCGAGGTTGGTTTCTTCGCTGGTACAGAACCTGAAGAGGGAAGAGGGGACTTACCCGGAGCCGAGGCTTTCTGTTGTCCCGAGGACTTCGGAGTCGAGTCTCGAGGCGATGCCGAGGTATTCGGGGCCGAGGTCAAGGCCGGGGTCGAGGCCGGGGCCGACCTCGAGGCCGAGGTAGAGGGTTGGTCTGGGGCGAAAAGATCCGCCATGCGGGCTTTCCTTCGACGGCCCGATTCTGGAAAGTAGCGCACTGGGGGCAGGAGTCGGTTGGATGAGCGGCCCCCAGGCAAAGGATGCACCGGCGATGCGGGTCTGTGATGGAAAGAAGCCACTCGCACTGGGTGCACTTTTTAAAGCCGGTCAAAGGCCGGGACATAGAATCGAAAGTGGCCGCGGCTCGAGTAGCCACGCGGCCATGGGGACCCGGAAGCCTCCGGGTCGGTCAAAACGAAGCAGGAATCAAGTTGAAGAAGAAGAAGAATTTCGCGCACAGCGACTTAAACGAGGAAAAACAAGAAAATTTGCGGTGCTAGAAGGCAGTTGGGGCAGAGCCTGAAAAAACACGACTTCTAGGCTCAGCGGAAAATTTTGAACTGGAGACCACGAGGGGATGCGCCCCCTAGTGGAGCAGGAAGGCACGCATGCGTAGAGCAGCAGAGCAAACTTAAATCTTCAATCAAGTTTGCTTGAAAATGCTTCCGCATCGGGGCTCCGTAGATGACGTCACCCACATGTGAGAATATCATGCCTGCTTGTCCTGGGATAATATGATTTTTCATGACTAAAAAGTGGTACTCCGATTAAGCGCACACTGTTTAAGCGCACGTGGTGGTCCAGTCCGGAGGCCTTGCACTTAAGCGGAGTCAACTGTACTTAACTGTGCAGTGCCAACTGTTTGGGAAGAGCGGGGTGATCCGGAGACAGTCAAGGTGGTCCCAGACATTATGTAGGCACCAGCAATATTCAATGCCAGTGCCCATATAAGTTAGTATAGTGTACAAGTTAGACTGCTTAAATTGCAGTCCTAGAGTTGCTGGTTGGCTATCTGGGTATAGCACTGAATATCAACCATACCCACATCGGGGCATCACTGCTAACCTGGATATTCAATACTGGTGCTTAGTTATGGCCTGGAATTGAGTATCTGGGTCTAACTTCACATTTTTTTAAACACCGACAACTGCCAGCTAACAGCCTCTGGCTATCCACTATTGTTATCCATTAGGTTTTCTTGTTCTGATACTTGATAGGACCCCTTAGGAAGGAGTGTTTCTTCGAAACATGGACTGTGTTGGGTCCGGTCTTATCAGTCCTTTTGGAAACAAACTGTTCTATGTTCATTTTTTATGGTTGTTTATTAAAGACTTGACGTCCTGTACATCATCACTGCAGTTTCTCTTTTTGTTCTACTTTTTTATTGAAAACTTTTAAATGCATTCCAAGTATAACAACACTTGTATAAAAGAGACAACATATGCACCATCAAGACACTTAAAGAAAAAATATAGTCTTGGTTATTGTCACAAGTATTCAATTATAAAAAGGGACAAGAAACAAACATGTAAATGATAATATCAAACTAGAACCAGAAAATCAATATCCTTAATAGGGACATTTTTACTTACCACAAAGCTGTGGTACAACTTGTAGGGTTGCTTGACCTTCAGCCATAGTCTTATTACTCAAAAACATTATCAGCTGAGAAGGATCTGAGAAAATATAAGTTTGAGTATGATGTATGGCCATACAAAAGCCCACCCAAGGCTAATAGCCTGGGTCTCAACAAAAGGAATCGTTTATACCACTTCTGTGTGGTCTTTGCAACATCCAGAAATACCTAAACTTTTAAAGAGCAAAATGCAATAAGTCAATATTTAAAATATAATCTCAAGATCTAGTCTGTATCATATTCCAGAGTAAAAGTCACCAATAGCATTACTGGTATTGCTGCTGTTTCTTTGGGGGATTCCAAAAAAAGCCGTGAGATCTAAACTATCCTGAGAAACAGGTGAAAAGATATCTACTTCCGAGGTTTCAGTTTTCTTCTCATATGGTGGCAAAGCTTTCAAAATCTCCAATAAACAGCATTAGAAAATCTCATTTGCTGATATAGTAGGAATCCTAAGAAAATTGACCAAACAAAGGTTCCTTCTACAAACAGCATTTTCTAAGTTTTCACATTTTATCTCTAAGCAATTAAGACCGGATTCAATAAACGGTGCCATGATCAGCAGCCACCCACATAAGCGATGTGATCGCGTGGCAATCATGAGATGGAGCCATTTATAGAATTGCGGCCATGTCAGATAGGTGCTGGAAATGTAGGCCAGGGTTTTCAAGGCCTATATTTTCAGTACCTATCTGTGACAAGATTAGCGACTACAGAGGTGTCTACCAGCGTTAACCATACCTATTTTACTCTCAGGCGCCTCCATAGCTGTGGTTCTAACACCATTTGAGGAGGTGCTGTCTTTTTAAAATGATGTTTAATTGCTTTTAAATAATGCAATTAATTATCACATCGATTAAAGGCAATTAAACCAATTAAATTAAGCAGCAGTAGGGCAGCTACCGCTGCCTTTTGGCAGCTTTAGTAATAATCGGACTTTGGTACCATTCATTATAGATATTGACATTGATTCCAAAAATTTATGCCCTGTCTCTAGGGTTATTACAGAGTTTTGCTTTACAGCTATTTGTGACTCTTGCTCAACCAACCATTTTTCAAAATTATCGCACCTTTTATGGTCTGAGGTCATTTGGGAAGACAATGATTGCCCAATGGCAACTATTGTCTTCCATTTTTCTTACAAAGTAAAGACAGAAGGTTGTGCAGAAGAAAAGTCAAAAGATTCCTCTGGTTGTTTTCTGTCAACTGTAGCCTTCCAAGTGCTTCTACTATCTGGATAACACCAATTTGGCATTCTTCACCACTTCCTGAGATTGCTTGACCACTGCCTACCTCAGCCTTAGCTACCCCCCCTCACCCTCACCCAACCATCTGTAACCAAAACAGGAGTTCCATCAATGTCATTCGCCAGCCTTCCAGCTCTCACGGTCTCTCTCTTCCATTAGTCTGCAGGGTTTCCTGGCAGTTCCCTACTCTCAGGGGGACAGCAAAATGCTGCTGTTCAGGAGGTAAGGAGCATGATGTCTCATGCCCACTTTCTCTCAGAGAACTACACAGCTGCAAAAGACTCCATTGTTGTTTATACCAGACAAGGCGTCGATATAAAGGCACTAGAAACTTTGGGATTTGACTCTTCCCACAGTATTTCTTCAGCATTACTGAGGAAACCTAGAGCTGCAGTTAATCTGCTCGAGCTCCAGGGTGTCATCTTGTCCTTGACATGTTTTTTTTTTTTTTGTAACTGCACTTTATGTTTAAGTTTGTCTATTGATTTGCATTCTGTTTATTTTATAGTTTATGCACTTCTCCTTCCGTATTTGCAGTTTCAGCATTAGCGGTTTCGATTATTCACGGTTTTTAGCTTGCTGGCTCCTTCCCCCAAATTACATCAGCTTGCATAGAGAAATCGCTCATTCCAAGTGTTTACAGAGAAAATCACTGATTCCCAGCACTTTCTTCACCGTGTTTTGCCTCTCCTTCAGAAACAGGCCAGGTCTCCAACCATGTTATTCGCGGTTTCACCATATTCACGATGGTTTTTAATAGGAAACAGCAAATAACATATAAAAAAGTTATTCGCAGTTTTTCAGTATTTGCGGTTCTGTTAATCCCCTATCACAGTGAATATGGAGGGAGAAGTGTATTGTAATTTACTAATCCGCTTTGATTGAATATTTCTAAATAAATCCTTTTTTTTTTTTAACCGAGGCTCTTGTTTCTTTTAATTATACTGTAATATGCTTGACAGACTATTCATCAATGTATAAAAAAAAACCATGAAATTACTCTTGATCCACTCTCATCTGACCGCCTAATTTGTAATTTGAATTTATTCTTTTTCCTTTTAATAGTTTCTCACTCAGGAACATCTTGGATCTCAATTTGGGACTTTAATTTTGATTAAGTAAATAGCAATTTTGTCATATAGATGTTACTTCAATTGTTTATATTATGTTGATTCAATCATATTCTGTACAAGGAGTTTATTCTTGATAATATGTTCAAAATATAAATAAAGGAAAAAAAAAAACATGAAATAAGTTTTAAGGTTCATTTAATATCCTTATTTAATTTACACATGATTAAAAAAAGTTCTAACTAAACTTTTGATAAAAACAGAAACTGAACATCATACCATCACTGGAAAACAAACATCCACTTAGAGCTCCTTTTACAAAACTGCAGGAGTGATTCTCTCATGGCAAAAGCACAGAAACCCATAGGAAGTGAATGGACTTCGGTGCATTTGCTGTGGGGGAATGCTATCAAAACATCGTAAAGGGGACCTTAGTTATGTGATTCTATTACATAGACTCCAATAATATTATCTTCTAAAACCTCATATTATTGATGGAGATGTATTTGGAAGTGAACCTGTGTGATCTAGAAATTTGAAAGGACCAGAATGGTAGAAATTAAGCTGCAAATCACATATATACACACACACTGGAATGCATCACTTCTGGTTTTGGTGAAATACTATTTTGGCCTACCAGTTTTCTGAACAAGTTTAGTCCAATCAGCAACAACTCAGAGAAACCATTGAGAAGAATGGTCAGATTTGTTTATGTATACTGTTTTTTACACATTTCTATTCCACCATTCCTAGACAAACTTATTCTACTCTTTGATTCCTTAGAAAACTGGACTGGAATGTTAAAGTACACGGCTGTTTGGTTGATTTTTCAACTTGAAAAAATGTGATCATATAACTAAATTATATTGGAAGCTACATTGGCTTCCAGTTGAGGCAAGTATATTATTCAAGTTAGGTTGTACCTGTTAAAAGACATTGTTTGACCTTATACCTGATCACTTTAAATTTACTGACAGAAAATGTTTTTCTCAGCTTTTTAGATTATTTACATTTCCTACTGTAAAAGGTTGCAAATACAAAAGATTTTTCCATAGAATTTTATCTTTTCAAGCTGGTTCATGAGGTAAACCCTTTTCTGTCTGGATAACAAACTCCAACTCCTATCTTTCATTTAGAAAAATGCTATAGACCTACCGGTACTTATTTGACAAATTCTTCTGAATGTGATTATAATACACTGTGCTTGTAGTCTCTTGATGTTATTAACCGCTTGAACTGAGAAGTTACTGCGGTATACAAGAGAATTGGTTATCTTATGTTCCGATTTTGCTAATATCTTCCATTTCATGCCAGCTGGACTAAAAGCATCTGTGGTATTACCATGCAATATGTGCAGATGTGTTGATATCACTATGCTTCTGCTGCAGCAAAACAACCTATTTTAGCACTTATCTGCCCTTTACTTCCACCTCACCTAACTCTTGAAATACGAGTGCATTTAAGACCTGCCACAACCAGTTAGCCACTGGGCATAACCACAGCTCTGCATCCAAAGTCTCTTAAAAAGGGCTGAGAAAGAGACGTGTGCAGTAACCTCTCAGCAACCCAAAAATGGAACCTTTAGGGCTTAGGCAAATAACGCAGGAGAATGACGTCAAGTCACTGCAGGCAGAACTCTGGGAAGGATGGAAAGCGTTGCTGCCTTAGTATTGCAGATAGGGGTGGTACTGTCAGCTCATGCTAGCAAAGGGGATTTACAGAGCTGCTTGAATTTGCTATGTGGGGGATTTCTGGACTTGGTAAGAAGGAGGTAGGTAGCAGAATGAGTAACAGTTTGGGGATGTCATAGCATTAGAATGAAAAGGGGCATTAGTGACATTGTTAGCAAAGTTTCCACAGCCTATGATTAGGTACAGGGAAACAGGTGTGGGGTACACGAAGAGCAGCTCTCAAACTTTTGAGGGCCCAGAAACTGTTGCAGGAACTATCTGGAAGGGCTCAGCAAGTTACTTTAATCACAACACATTTGTGGAGTTTGATGGTCACACTACATAACTTGTGATCTCTGCCCTGTGTTAAAAGGATCTATTAAAGGTATCACTATATCAAATAATTAGGGAACAAAAGTAATTCTAGTTCCATTGAGTGCAATACAATTAATACCCTGTTTCCCTGAAAATAAGCCCTAGCATGATTTTTGAAGATGCTCCTAATATAAGCCTTACCCCAAAAATAAGCCCTAGTTAAGATTGACCCCTGAAGCACCCCAACCCCCACCCCCGACACTCCCCCTGTGCTGTCCAATTTGCTGAAAAAAATTCAGACTCATCAATTCAATGACCCCCACCCCAGTAAGACCTGACATACCTCCGCTCTGAGGCTTCCCAAAGCAGCAGCAGCGCTCTGAATGGGCTTCTTCGTGTCTTTTCCCACCGGGTCCTTCCCTCTGCCGCATCACTGATGACACTGCTGTTTTTGGAGGCCTCGGAGCAGAGGTATGTCAGTTTCATGGTAGGAGGGTGGGTGGGGTTCTGCTGCACAGGGGAATTGGAGGGAGGAATAGAAAGATGTTGCACAAGGGGATTGGTGAGAGGGGAGGAAATATGCTGCACATGGGGGGGAAGAAAGGAAAGAGGAAGAATTGAGATGGAGGAGAGGAAGGGAGAGAGGATTGTTGTACATGAAAAAAAAAATAAGACATTCCCCCCAAATAAGCCCTGTGTTTTTTTGGACCCCAAATTAATATAAGACAGTCTTATTTTTGGGAAACACGGTATATGGAATGGGTCTCTGGACACTGTAGTACTTATTTTCTTTTGAGTCATTTGTTAATATAGAAAACAATGGAACAATGGTTTACGAGCATAATTCATTCCAGAAGCATGCTCGTAAACCAAATTGCTCGTATATCAAGGCGAGTTTCCCCATAGGAAGTAAGGGAAACTCGCTTGATTCGTTCCCCCCCTCCCCGAGGCCACTGGTGCTACTCCACCTTACCCCCACCCTCCCCTCACCAGCGAATGACCCCCCCCCCCCGAGAACCGGCATTGCCCCCCCCCACCGCTTGTATTGCCCCCCCCCCCAGCGATCCAGCATTCCCCACCCACCCAAACACAATCCCTTACCCCGATCTGGCACCAGCACCAATGCACAGGACGTGCCAGTACCCGAAGATCCTGCCTCTTGCTTGGGCTGGGCCTTGAGCATCTGACCATGCTCAAGGTCTTCTGGTTCTCGCTCTCTCCGAGAATCACAGCGAGAGTGGGAGCCGCACGGCCTTGAGCATGCGCAGATGCTCAAGGCCCAGCCTAGGCAAGAGGCAGGATCTTCGGGCACCAACACATCCTGTGCGTTGGTGCTGGTGCCAGATCGCGATAAGGGATTGTGTTGGGCACGCGGGCGGGGGATGCCAGATCAGGGGGGGGGGCATGCCGGTTTGCAGGGGCTCGCAAATCGAGTCAATGCTTGGTTTGCGAGGCACGATTTGCGAGAAATGTTTTGCTCATCTTGTAAAACACTCGCAAACCATGTTACTCGCAAACCGAGGTTTGACTGTATTTTGTAATGAGAAACCTGCCGTTTATTGTAAGTTAACAGCACTCTGACCTACAAGTGCCTGGCTTTAGAATAGAAAGGCAGGGCAGTAGCACAGGTCCCAAGTTTTACTCTTGAAGTCAGTAAAGATAGTGTTGTTGATTATGGAGAAGTAGAACTGTAAAGTAGAGATTGTGAAATCCATACAGGGAAATTACTGGCTTCCTCCTAGCTTTTCTGGAACATTCACAATGAGGACACTGAGTCTATCCCCAGCTCGCCAATTAGATTCTAAGATCACATGAAATGTTTCCAGTAGTTTATCTAGTATCTTCTCTATGTATACAGGTCTCTGGGGGAAATCTGATCAACAGATAAGTTGTAGGTGAAGTCTTTTTAATAGACAAACGTAATACACTTGTGACTAACTTTCGAAAGCTAAGCTTCACTCATCAGACTGTTTATTAGAGGTTGGAACTCTGACAACCTGTGCTGGTTTTCCCCTATCCTTTCTTCTTGATAATCTCCCTTCTCCTCCCCAACCTCCTTTTGGGTTATTTTTATTGTAAGGGTTTTTATTCCTTTACTTTCCAACCTAAAATTATGGCCCTTACACACACTCTTTCTTTATTTTTTACATCAAACGATTGCATTAAGAAGGGGATCACGAACAGATCGGAGAAGGTTATCATGCCACTGTACTGGGCCATGGTGCATCCTGACCTGGAGTACTGCGTCCAGCACTGGTCGCCATACATGAAGAACTGGGTACTACTCGAAAGGGTCCAGAGAAGAGCAACTAAAATGGTTAAGGAGCTGGAGGAGTTGCCATACAGTGAGAGATTGGAGAAACTGGGCCTCTTCTCCCTTGAAAAGAGGAGACTGAGAGGGGACATCATTGAAACATTCAAGATAATGAAGGGAATAGACTTAATAGATAAAGACAGATTGTTCACCCTCTCTAAGGTAGGGAGAACGAGAGGGCACTCTCTAAAGTTGAAAGGGGATAGATTCTGTACAAACATAAAGAAGTTCTTCTTCACCCAGAGAGTGGTAGAAAACTGGAACGCTCTTCCGGAGGCTGTTATAGGGGAAACCACCCTCCAGGGATTCAAGACAAAGTTGGACAAGTTCCTGCTAAACTGGAATGTACGCAGGCGAGGCTGGACTCATTTAGAGCACTGGTCTTTGACTTGGGGGCTGCCGCGTGAGCAGATTGCTGGGCACGATGGACCACTGGTCTGACCCAGCAGTGGCAATTCTTATGTTATGATGTTCATTCCAGGCAGCCAGTCAGGATTTCAAGTTACGTATCTTGTTTGCTTCCTCAGACTCCTATTTGCACTTCCGAAAACTATTGAAAACATCTTTGTTTGTAAGATTTTTGGGAAATGAATGATTAAGTCACAAATTCTGAAATTCACTGTTTTGTAGTCTCTTGCTTATGTAAACCACATCGATCTGGAAGGTTTTGTAATGTAATTGGCTTTTCCCACCTCCTACTATTTTTTTTTTAATTAAAACTTTTTTTATACTCCAAGCCAGTTCGGAAGTCCAGCTTGCCTCTTTTACTGTTTTGGTTTGTTTCCCAAACACATAACTTGGAAGCCAAAGCACTTTTTCTTTTCTGTGTGATATTTCTTCTAGATTTTCAGATTTTTTCATAGTTTAGTCAGCAAGCTGTTTACAGTTGTTGACAAAAAGATTTAGCTCTCTGGATATTTTTTTCTTTTTTGTGTATGGGTATTTCCATGTTTTAGATGATAGTTCTGGATTGTAACACCCTCAGGAAGCTTTGGAGGATTGTGTAGGTAATTGCCCTATCTACTATGTAGATTGGTATGTGCCTGGATACAATAGTTTTACTGTTTTGTTCCTGAAGCAAATTGATTTTAGTTCACCCCACTGTTCATTTTACTATTCATTTGGCAGTCTATCTTCATTAGCTAAGAAATGGCCCAAAAATGGGGGTTTCAGTTTATATTCAAATCTACACTACACTTGAGTACGTCTCTTAACTTAAAAAAAAAAATAAATCTAAATTTAAACCTACCAGGTGTCTGGCTGTGGAGAACGGAGTCATGGGTCCGGGGCAGGCCCGAAATGCGAGGCAGGCAACTGATTCCTCCCAGCGGCAGCCGCGGTGGTCATCCATGCTTTTTACCGGCCATTAGGAGGAAGGGGGAGTGAGGAGTCAGCACGCATCTGGTTTACAATGAGCCCTGCCTTTAGTCCCGGTCCCGCTAAACCAGCTGGCAATGAAGAAGGCAGATGCCGCGGGGTCCTTCCTTCTTGCCAAGTCACTATAGGCTCTGCCAATCTCGATCCTGCCCCTCAAAATCAGGAAGTAACCAGAGGGGGGTGGGATCGAGCTTTCTGAACTTTTGTTTGCCTGACTGGCTGGTGTGGTTGAGATGCAGGTTTTTCTCAATAGGATTAGCTCCTTTGAGTTTTTTTTACTGCGTCTCTCCCCTCCCCCCCCCCCCCCCCCAGATAAAGGAGCCTGTGATTTAACTCTTTTGAAGCCTGTTGTGGCTCGATGGACTGGCAGTGACTTTATAGCCCTGCTTTCTTTTCTTTGCAGCACCGCTCTCATTTATGTAACATTTGGATGTGTTCAGCTTCTAGGTGGCCACTCTGTTTAAACTTTTGCTTGCCAAGTGTTTGTATATTATTTCTTACTTCTGTCTGATAAGGTCATCAAGGTGGGACCTTTCCTCGGCCACCTAGGGCTAAACTCAGTTCTGATTGGCCTTTCTCTTGCATCCCTCCCCTTACCTGGGTGGATTCCATTTAAATCCTTTGTACCTTTTCAGCCATGCTTGACCTCTGCTGAAAGTCTCTCCTGGCCTCATGGTCTGGCCGAATGGCTGGTCAGACCACCCTGCTGTCCCTATTTGATTAGAGGACCATTGGTTTCACCCTTATCCATCTGACTTTACGCAAGAATCATCCTGCTATCCACTCTGGCTCCTGGATTTTCAGTACCTGCCTCGGCCTCTCTCCCTACTCCTGCCAATACCAGGTGGACTTTACAGTCTATGACCCAGATATATCAAAGAAGAGACAAGTTAATTTAATTATGTATTTGTAATGGGTATAACTAATGACCAGACTGGATGGACCGTTCAGGTCTTTATTTGCCGTCATTTACTATGTTATGTTACAAGGAATGCTATAAACTCTAGCCCTAATTCTATAAAAAAGAAACAATGGCAGTTTATTTATTTATTTTAACAATGTGATGACTGCTTAAATCTAAGCGGTTTATACGGGAACATACATAGTATTAACACAAACAACAAACTGCTCAGTTACATCAACAACACAAATTCTTTACATTTCTCCTTAACTTCTTAGTCCACAATTATTATATCAGAATTAATTACTTCCCATTCTTTAAAAATTTCTCAGACACTATTTTCAAAACCATAACAGGCTCATCCCCAATTTATCTATCTCATCATTTCAAATTTTCAGGCATAACTTGTACACGTAGTGCTTACTTGTTCACTTTTCCATCCTTGAAGGGCTGTATCTACGAGAGATTCCTTGATAGAACATGATCATTCCAAGCAGGCAAATGGAATAAATGTATAACCAACTTTATTTCAAACGCACTTTCCAATTAAACTTTCAGGAAGTCAATTAAAACCTATCGCTTTGATAAATTTCTCTGACCCCATTCCTGCCTTGATGTATCTTTAAAATACCTCCAGATAAATGTGATTAATCTTAACATGCTAATGTAATTTTGAATATTTTTTGTAATGTCGCTGTCTGTATATAGTCTCTTCTTCTGTAAACCGCTCTGAACTGTTTGTGGTATTGCGGTATATAAAAATAAAGTTATTATTATTATTATTACAAGCCAGCAAAATAATGTAAATAATGGTGGGAGTCTGCATTTGTACAATGGCTAAAGATCTGTATACCTGATATTCAGCACTATTTGACCAGCCAGGAACAGCTCCTGGATGGTTAAATAGCATTTGGCTGGCTAACTGCTAATATTTAGTAGAAGATAGCTAGCTAGCCACAAAAATTTAAGAACTGGCCAAATAAGGGCTCCTTTTACGAAAGTGCGCTAGGGTTTTTAGCGCACACACAAAATTACCGCGCATTAAGGCCTTAGCGCACCTTTGTAAAAGGAGCCCTAAGTTTTGCAGACAATTCATAAATAGCAGGCTATCTTTGGATGCTATTAACTTAACCGGCCAGTACAGAATATTGACTTAGCCAGTTAAGTTTATAGTGGTCAGCACACCCCCCTTTAGATATTCAATGCTGGGCACTGGTGCACCACCAACTGCAGGCTCAGCTAGGCTGTTTCCCGTGGTTTAAATATCTGCCGATGTATTTATTTTAAACTGGGGATTAGAGGATGATGAAGCTATTTTGGGCTAGATTCACTAAAGCCCCCTTACCTGTCCAATCCGGTTCCGATCTGTGGCCGAGTCTTGCCGAGCGACCGATCCACTAAAGGCTCCCCATGCAAATTACAAAATCGGACACACGCCCACAAGAGATCCAACAGATCGCTGAAGACCGATCGCAACGCATGCGCAGACCATCATTGTTGGCTGTACATGCGATCTGCGCAGGCACCGCTCTCCTGCACAAGTGAGGTCAAAACAAAGGTGGCGAAGTAATCCAGGCAGGTGAAGGTGAACATGATCGAGGGCTGAGCCGGGCCCGAACTCGTCTCCCCTTCATGCGCACCGGGAGGGGAAGGGGTAGGGGAAGAAACTGTCCAGCTTACCTGTGGGGCAGTTAGACTACGGAACAGAACATGAAACCCGCCCCGACTCTCCTGCTCTCTCCTGCCCTCCCTGCAGTGCGAGCCCATGGTTTTAACCCGCTGGTTTAAAGCAGGGCTGCACTGCGGGGAAGGGCGGCAGAAAGCAGGAGAGTCGGGGCGGCACTTTTCCCCACAGACGCAAAAGTTTACAACATATAAGATGTAGTCTAGACTCAGCTTTCAGTTTCGGGTTCCTCGCATGAAAACCCCTTTTCAGAGGTCCTCACAATTATTTTACAGCGAACGTTTGGCCACCGGTGCAGAAAATTCTGCAGTTTTGATACTGATTTTTCTAAACTTGACAGTAGATTAGCCTCGGCAAAAAGGAGGTGGAATGGGGCTAATAGATACAGCTTCTCACTTTTATTAGTACAAAATGTATAACTCTAAAACAAGTTCAGAGAACGTTATACAAAGGGGAATTCAGGAGTTGTATGCAAATCCAAATTATTCTGACTCAAAGAAGGATTGCAAAAAGGCCCTTTAAATGTGAGCCCTGACCCCTTTACCCCTGTGCCTTGAGTGCCCCTCAAGTTAGTAGGCAAACCAACTAGTTTTAGTGGATGAAGAGGCAGGCTTGCTTCTTGAACACACAAGGGAGGCAGGGCGGCAGAGAGCAGGTCTTTTCAGGGCCGCAGGGCTGATATTTCAGGGTGGGAGAGAGCAGGAAAGGACGTGAGCGACTGGTTCTCAGCAGTCACTTGATTTTGGATCGACCAGCCCTGTCAGTGTGCCTAAATTTTTTTAGTGAATCGAGGTCCTTCGTACTTTGCATGCCGTTTCCCCTCATTTGCATGCGCGGATCAGATCGGGTGCGGATACGCTCGGGAAGGTTAGTGAATCGGGTTGGGGGGTCGCAAAGTGGCCGGGACACAATCGGTGGGCTTAGTGAATCTAGCCCTTAGTGTTCAGTTAAAGCAAGTGAATTTTGTAGCATTAAACTTACAAAAAAAGGCAGAGCTTACATCTTTACTTTCTGTCATGCACCCAAGGAACAGAGCTTATACGTTTTTACACCTTGACATTGTGACCTAACAGTAATGAACTTCAAACTGGGTTGTGGTTTTTAACAGCATCAACTTCCTCTGTCAGCTGAGCCAACAAAATCACCACATTACTTGGCTTGTGGTCAGTTCTCGAAAGAACAGTGAATCTGGGAACCAAAAAGGAGAAAAGAAAGAGGTGAGAGAATAAAGTAAACTTGTCAGTAACAACGGAAGGCATGACAACAGAAAAAAGAGAGATTAAGAGGCCCTTTTATTAAACTGCATTAGGTGCTAAAGCGTGCTCAGGCATCCTATGCTAACTGCCAAATCTGTGTGTACTCTACTAATCATGCGCTAAAAGTATATTTTTTTGAGGGAGCATGTCAGGGGATGGGGAGTTCCAGTGTGCCATGGAGATTCCAGAATTTTACTTTATTTTTTAAAATTTCATAATAAATAAATAAAGAATGAATAAAGAAGTTAAAAAAAAAAATTTAATTCATAAGTATACACTAGAATAAATGACATGTACGTCATGTATACAGTAAACCCCCATGAATTTGCGGTTCGCAAATCGCAGACTCAGTAATTTACGGTATTTTCCAACCGCCTCTTCCTGGTACTAAAGTCATGGTTACACCAATCAGGAGCTGCTTTGACACGCTATCCGGCGTATCAAAGCAGCTCCTGATTGGTGTAACCATGACTTTAGTACCAGGAAGAGGCGGTTGGAAAATGTGCCCGGCTTTGTAAGTACAATTTAAGCACCTGCCGGCACCCCAGCTCCTGCCTTCCATCAGCATGTATTCACAGTTTTTCAAAATTTGCAGGTGTTCCAATAACGGAACCTCCATGAATTTTGGGAGAGTCTGTCAATGTAAACTGGATACAACCGCCCAGACAGGCATCATATGATTTGTCCTTGAAAACTAATAACAAGTAATTTTATTTTTGTTTTATGAAGTAGTTATCCTAATGAGTAACAAAGCAATCATGGCATCGTTACTCTTTGGATCATCTTATCTTTGCGAACTTGGATTTTCAACTCTGACAAAAATTAAATCTAAAAAATGAGAACCACTGCAAATGGTGGATGATGAAATGTTTGCTTGTCCACTCACTATCGAGCTACCTTGAGTTAATTTGCACTCAAAACAAACATTTCCATTGCACTGATTAGCAATTCTATTGCATCTACTTTACTTTCACCGCTGTTACAATTACCCCACATAGTTACAGAACTTAAAAAAAAATAACTATCAATTTTAATTTTTTTTTCTTCGTTCTGCAGACAGCACAGCTCGGCATGCTATGAGGTAGCTTGAATCAGCTATTTTGCATGCATTTTAATGTTCCGTGCGCAGATATCTACTGCGGCTGGACAGAAGCCCTGTATACAGCAGCCAAATTGCTCGTTAAGGGCGCGCGGTAGCTTTCTGCAACGACATAGGCAAAGCGGTATACACCCCCTCGGTCGCATAGTATCTTTTTGTCTCCGTGAAACCCAATCCGGGCGTCTTACCTTCCAACCTTATATTTCAGACGACCCCTGTTCCAGGACCCACGCTTCTTCTCTGCCATCTCGCCTCCTCCGCCTACCGACGCAACGTCTCTCCCTTCTCCGGTTCGACTTCCTGTTTCCGGCAAGGCGGGACGCGGCCGAGGGAAAGACGTTGCGTCAGAGGCGGCGGGACGCCGGAGAAGGAAAACTGCGGGCGACCTGAACGCTAGGCTTGAGAAGGTAGGACGCGGGGATGGGGCGTTTTGGTTAGGCGGCGGTGTCGGACGCGGAAGGATCGGGGACACGGGGGAGGCCGGATAGCCCCTCCCTCCTGGACCTCTGGGCGCGTGAGGGCGGTCAATGCGCGTGACTTGGTGTCTGGGAGTACAGAAACTCGGAAGCGCTGAGATGTGACTCGTGAAGAAATTACTTCTTATGGCAGCTGTGCTGCTAGAGCAGAAGTACTGGTGACAAAAATAGGTAATTGGGGTCGTTAAAAAAAAAAAAAAAAAAAAAAAAAAAACCCCAAAAAACTAGGGTCCTCTTTTTGTTGGAAATTCCGAGCAAGTTATGGTTAATTTGTGATGGCTCTTTTTACTTTGCCACTCCAGTCATTTGAACTCTTTTAAGTAAATGATATCGGAGCAGCCGCCTGTATGTGCCAAGGGGTTGCTGCTTGAGAGTCGGTGGACTCGGGACGAAGCATTTTTAAAGTGAGGGTGCGGTCATAGTAAAACTTAAAATATATTACTGGACACGAAATAAAAATACTGAAATAAAAACGGAAAGTCTTTTCTTTTGGAAAAAAAAATGCACAGGACTATAACTTTGAGATAAAGTTCATAGTCTTAATTTTGTTTGTAAGGTTGACTTTTTAAAACTCCACTTTACAAAAATTAGAATCGTCAACATTCTCACGTTCAGCTCAATAATTGCATTTTTTTTAACTGCTTTTATTTAACAATTGTAAACCTGAAGGCTCATCCCTTTGCAAAAACGACTTTTCTAAATATAGAGACTATTCTGTTTAGTTTTGATGATTGTCGTCTAGCTGGGGGTTTAATGTGAATCTGATTATCAAAACTGCATATAAGTTAGTAATGTTTCAAATAAAGAAATTCTATATACTGTTATATTTAATTCTTATTTAGTGGTCCTCTTTCTCTGAAGTTTGATGGATGTCTTTTCTCTCTGATTTTTTTTTACTCATGTGATCTCTCTTTGTTTTTCATCATCTTACACTGGTAATGCTCCATGTTTATGGTAACTGTGAGGGTTGTTAATGCCTAAAGCTTGTTTGTTTTTTTGTGAGTCCTTATTTATAGAACTTGAGGAGGGGAGTTGAATGATAAGGGAGATTTTGAACTGTGATTGGGGACCACTGTTTAGAACAGGGGTAGGAATTGATCCCACAAACCAGTACAGGCAATCTATTTTCACAATGAATGGTCACAAGATGTATTTGCATACAAATTGAGGCAGTATAGCCCAGATTCTGAGCTTGGGTGCTTACTGGCACCTAAAAAATTAACGCCAGTTAGAGAATCCAGTCCTATGTGCAGATGTGTTTTCAATATATCCACTGGCTTGTGAACTTGAGGATCAGTGTTGCCTGTTGGTCTAAAGCCATCTAATTCTCTTAAGTCATAGTAGGGTTGGGGTGTTAGTCTGTAATGTAGAGTCATACAATGCTAAGTATAAAAAAGAATAGCATTTTTGTTTGTTTGCCAGTGAACTGATTGTGGCAAACAGCTAAGAAATTAAAAAATAGTAAATTTGTCTTTTTTTCTTTTTAATACAGGCTTTAAAAGTTCATGTAAGCCTCTCTTCTAAGAGCAATGGCAGCAAAATCATCTCTTCTGAAAGTGATCCTCTTGGGTGATGGTGGAGTTGGGAAAAGCTCACTGATGAATAGATATGTCACCAATAAGTTTGATACACAGCTGTTCCACACAATAGGCGTGGAGTTTTTAAACAAAGATTTGGAAGTGGATAGCCATTTTGTGACCATGCAGATCTGGGACACAGCAGGCCAAGAGCGGTTCAGGAGCCTGCGGACTCCTTTCTACAGGGGCTCAGACTGCTGCCTTCTGACGTTCAGTGTAGATGATTTGCAAAGTTTCCAAAATTTGGGCAATTGGAAGAAAGAATTCATTTATTATGCAGATGTCAAGGAGCCTGAAAGCTTTCCCTTTGTGGTCTTGGGTAATAAAGTTGACATTATTGATCGACAGGTGTCTACAGAAGAAGCCCAGGCTTGGTGCAGGGACAATGGCAACCATCCTTATTTTGAAACAAGTGCAAAAGATGCCATCAATGTTGCTATAGCCTTTGAGGAGGCTGTTAGAAGAGTGCTTGCAATTGAAGATAAATTGGATCATTTGATTCACACGGATACAGTAAATCTGCACAGAAAGCCTAAACCCACCTCTTTATGCTGTTAACTGCTAGATTTTGTGCCAAATAGAATACTTAAGAAAAGGGGTATATAAAAAAAAAATCTTGCTCAGATGCTAATTTTAGAGAAGTGTAATTGTAATGCTGCTTTTATTATGGAGGGTAAGCCTGCCATTTTAGTGAGTTATCTATTACTAAAATTTGTAGCATCTTACACTTTAACAAGCAAGTATACGGTAAATGTTAAGAAAAGAGATTAATTTAGGATCTGATTCACTGAGGATTTCCTTGGTGGTGAAGGATGTGCAGGAGGAAAGCTTATTGAACAATTTAATTTAAATGTATATTTTGTAGTGAAGAGAAATAGATTAAATGATTTAAACGTTAAACAGTGGAAAACTTGAAAGTTCTAAAAGCACTACTTAAGATTCAATATCTGGACTAATTGTGGGACAAAGATTATACAGTATATGTGTGCTTGTATGTTTTTACAAAATCTGCATTCCAGTGTTGGTTTTCTTAAAACCCATTTCAGAAAGCAATAAGTTAGGCTGTTAAGTCTGCTTAACATTCCTATTGTTTTATGAGCAACACTCATCTGTTGATAAAGATTTTAATCATTCATACTGTTGGGATAAAGAAGTTTCTTTGATTTTAATTGCCAAGAAAAGGCAAATTGGTAATTGTTTTGTCCAAGTAGGCAAAACCTTTAGCTACTTCTTTTCTGTCAGATCACTTAGAGATATGGCACAGGTGGATGTGAATAATCAAATGAGATGTGACACTATATCTGGATTGTAACACATTTCAGATTTGCCTCTATTAGCAGGCTTTAAGGCAATAAAAACATGTTCCTATGCACCTGTCTTCCAAATGAAATGGCCTGATGTTTTTGGCAACCACAGTAGTGTTGGCTGTTCTTCTGAACTGTATGCATGGGTCAAATAAATCTCAAAATTAATTTGCTAAAGTTAAAATGCAGTATTGGCACTGTTGGCCAAGATTCTTCTGCACTGTTTTCCTACTGATGTCTTAAATTCCCCAAGCTTCAAGGATTTCTTTAGGGGGTGGGTGAGATATTTAAAATCTATGGCCTTTGAACTGAAACATTCCTTTTTCTATCTGGTTTGCAGCCAAAGTGCTATGGGCCTGATTCTATATACTGTATGCTGCCTAAAACTTGGCGCTGACTAGCGCAGTGCTATGCACGATTCTAGACAAGGCACACACTTTTTATAGAATTGCACTTAGTGGCACGTACTTTTATGTATGTTTTTTATAGAATTGCATTTAGTAAGATAGGTAGGTGTATTTTAAGTGTGCTGTTTAGAGAATTGCGTTTAATGAGGTAGGCAGCGCATACTTCATGTGCACCGTTTAGAAAACCATGCTGTATACTGGAGGGGAGATTATGTCGGCGCATTATGATGTTATGTGCACAGGGGGCATATCGGGAAACATGGCTACTAGGCGCAGGCAGCAAAATTTCAATGCTGGGGGACACATCGCTGCTAGCAAGGATATTTTTCCACAATGAGAGGAGGTACTTCATCCTCCCAGGCCATAAAAGGAACTATATACATTACAGAAGGGCCTGAGAGAGACTGACAGTGTACTACAATTTCCAAGTGTCCTTTCCCAGATATGTTAAGTACTCAAAATGGCAAAGTACTGTACATATGTTATCTGGTTTGCTGGCCCTGGGGCATTGCAGGATGTGGTGAATTGCTTACTGGGATCTGCACTTATCACTCCAAATGACAAGTTTGCTTCCTAACTACCAGGCTAACTCCTCACCTGAAAATAGCAAAATATTTCGGAGTCCCAAAGACCAGCTCACCTGCACCTAAATGCTATTAATGATATGGAGCATGAACCACCACGATGATGCCTTCATTTGTCTAAATGAAACCACCTGAGCAGGGTCAAGAGGGAGAATAGGGGGATAATGTTAGCACATTGGAATTTCAGATTATTGATCACATTTCTGCTCAGGGAAGAGGATGGCACTTGCATGCATGAAGAGCACACAGCCCCCCCCCCCCCCCCCCCGCTCCCCCCCACACACACAATTTACCCAGCAACTTGCATACTGGATTGGTATACAAGGTTTGGGACAAAGGAAAGGGTAAGACAGGAGAGTAATGAGGAGGGAAGAACTGACAAGTGCAAGTATATCATCAAAACTGAGGTGGAGGATTTGAAGAAGAAATGGCTATAGATGCGGATCAAGGTCTATCAAAAGAATGAGCTTAAAGAGGCAGAGGGACCTGGCTGTGACATCACTCTCGCTGCCCTGGAGCGGGAGATACTGGACACAGCTGGGCCCGGTACATCAACTGGTATAGGAGGCGTGGATGCATCCTGTAGGCTCAGAGATAAGACAAGGTATCATATATCCTACATAACCATTGCCTGTTGTCATAATGAAAATGTGGTAGGACTCCCACACAGATAATCTTTGGGGTCCAGGGTAGTCAAGGTCAAATTCCATCTGCTACCTGTGATGGTAACGTCTAAAAATAATAAAGGAAACTATGTCCCTGTCAGACAGCATCTGTGTCAACCATGTTTCTGCAACTTGACATGTCTGCCCATATTGATGTCTCATTTTCTCTCTACTTACAGATGCTCAAGGTATGCCATGGGCTCCAGCCGCTGCCAGGGAGGAAGGGGAGCAGGCAGGTTAGTCTGCAGCAGCCCCACCCCTTTCTAGATCATCAGATACTGTTGCTGCTGTTGCAGCAGTAACTGCCCTTCACTACCACCACAGCATGAGACCACTGCAATAGTGGAGGGGGAAGTGGCTGAGGAGGAGATAGGAGAGGAGAGGGACGAAGAGGAGGGTGAGTTTGGAGTTGAGCTGGGGGAGGAACGAGCCCTGCCAGAGCATCGAGGCCCCCCTGAGCAGGATGGCTAGTGCCTAGTGGATCTTGGTCAAAGCATTCACCAGAAGCAGGTCTTACTCAGAGAAGAGGTTGCAGGGCTAAGGGTGGCGCTGAATATCCCCGTCGAGGAAGTGAGAGCTAGGTGGACAATTGAGCAATGCCTGGCCTTCCTTAACCTCCCTGGCCACCAATATGGCAGGCAACCACTGAACCCAGGAGAGCATCTAATACATCATTGCTTTCCTTCTCCCCCACCTAGGGTGACTAGGTTACCCATTCCAGAAAGGAGATTTTTTGGCCAGTCTTGTTTTTAAAATTACATCCCAAAGCAGTGTAGTATCTGTAGTCTATGATTCTGTTGAAATCAGCACTGTAGGTTCCATAATGCACTGGGATGAGGTTAGCATAAATCCAGGACTGGCCAAAAAGCCTCCATCTGGAATGGGTAACCGGCTCATCCTACCCCTAGCTTATCAACCAGTTCCATCCTCCTGGGGTTCCAATAGCTCTCTCCATCACTGGAGATTGGCGCAGAAAAAAAGCAGCTTTGGCAGCCTAGGGTCTGTGCTGCGGTTCTGCCCATATCTTTGTTTTCTGATGATTTGAGCCCATCTGTGTTTGATAGGTTACTAACCACTGGGCCATTTCATCTTCTCCGTTGTTAGATCTCCCTGACATCTGGAATGATGCCCTAGGAGAGCATATCTATTTCTGAGTGTACTGTACAATTCCATTCTATTCCTGGACAAGTGGGTAGTCAATCCCATTTCACAAGATCTCTTCAGGAAGCTTCATTTACATATTTTTGACCTTCCCCTCTTTAACTCAGGACTGCCTTCTGACTTCCAGTTGTCTTCCTACAAGAAAGACAATAGGAGCTAGTCTTTTCTGCTCATGTTCATTTTTTTCTCTAACTTCTGTATTTTTGCGGCTTCGCATGTTAGTGCTGCATAGAGAATGACACAGTGGCTGTTACCTGCGGCTAGCCGCAGGCAACCTGCCAAAACGGGAAAAAAGTGTTCACCACGGCTACGAGGATAAGGCTATTCACCGCCTCATGTAGCGGTGAATGGCCTTGTCTCCGCAGTTAAGGGAGGGAACGCGTGCGGTCACCTATCGCGCTCCCTCCCTCCTTACTGATCACTGCTGCCGCTGAGTCCAAACATCTCCCTACTCCCTACCTGCCCCTTACTTTCATGGCCGTTGATTTCTAATTGCCTTCCTATGAGCATCCAGAGCGTTGAAGTTGCATGTGGCTGCCATAAAGGTCATCTTTGACGAAACCAGAAGTTGCATCAGAGACGACCTTTCTGGCAGCCACACGCAACTTCAACGCTCCGGCTGCTCGTAGGAAGGCAATTTAGAAATCACCCGCCATGAAGGTAAGGGGCAGGGAGGTTTGCCGGCACAGTTGTGCATTGCAAGCAGGAAACACTCCTGCCTTTTAAATTGAGCATGTGAGTAGGACTTACTATTTAGTTTTTTTAGTCGGATCGGGGCCTGTTGTCCGAGGGGGGGGGGTCGCAGTGTGCATGGCGGAAGTGGCTAAGGGGCTCCTACTGCAGGGAGGGTGAAAGCGCAAGGGAATATTATATGTCACAATATTGCATAGCAGTGATGTCTATGCAGGAGGAATTTTGTGTAGCCATGGGGGAGAATCATGTAGCAAAGACAGAAAATGATTGAATGAAAATTGTTGAACGCTTGTTTTTGTTTTTTTTTTTTCTTTACTCCTTTCTCATTCTTTTGTTGCCAATGGTGCAGGGTGGTTTTTGATGAGGAGGAAGGAGCGCAGACCTACAACCCTGGATTCTCTTGCTCTAGCTGGGTCCTCTGGGGAACTAGATATGGATTTTGATGAGATATCAGGGTCAGAGGCAGATTGACCTCTCTGGCAGCAGGAGCTATGGATGCAGGTGTGTGTGTGTGTGTGTGTGTGTGTGAAAGCGCCATGAAGGTAAGGGGCAGGGAAGGAGAAAGGGAGGGAAGGTGGGGTGGAGAGGAACAGATGCTGAAGGGAAATGGGGAAGAGAGAGTGGGGAGAAGGCGCTTAAGGGAAATGGGGAACAGAGAGTGGGGAGAAGACGCTGGAAGGGAAGAAGACGGATGCCAGACTATGGAGGGAGCGGAGTGAAGAAGATGGGTGCCAGACCAATTGGGGTGGGGGAGGTGGAGGGAGAGATGGAAGGGAGAGGCACAGTAACAGAGCAAATGGAAGACGCAGAGAGAAGTCAGACAGTGATGCAAGGAATTGAATGAGGAGAAGATGAGGAAAGCAGAAACCAAAGGTAGAAAAAAAAATTTCTATTTCTTTTTTTTTTTTTTTGCTTTAGCATAAAGTAGTATATTTGTGTTGATAAAAATTTATAAACAAAGCACTGCCAGCTGAACATGTCTCTCTAGTTCAGCAGCCAGAACTTAAAAACAAAATACGAGCTGAGCTGCCCTCCTGATGATGAGCCACTGCACCTCCCCCCCCCCCCAACAACCATGGGTCCCTGAACCCTCTGACTATGTTGGCCGCCCCATGACAGCGACACACCCAGAGAGACAGGATGCCCACTCCCTCCTGCCTTTGCAACCCAGTTAGGCATTTGAGCTACCTGGACCCCTCTGATACTTTCCCTGACTTTCCCCTCTACACAAAGATTCTACCACCATCAAGACTAAATTGAATAAACACTTCCTTTTTATCATGTTAAAAATGTATGCAAATTTACCTCATGCATATTCATTGTGGGTATCCTGAAAACCTGACAGTCTAGATGTATTCTAAGGATACCCACAGTAAATATGCATGAGGTAAATTTGCATACATTTTTAACATGATAAAAAGGAAGTGTTTTTTCAATTGTTTTCTTTAACATAGTGGTCTTCAGGTTTAAAAAAATGTATGTTCATCACCATGGGGATAAGAATTGTACAGTAATGTTCTCAGTTTTACAGTGGTACCTTAGTTTACGAGCATAATCCGTTCCAGGATCATGCTCGTAATCCAAAATGCTCGTTTTTCAAAGCAAAGTTCCGCATAGACTTTAATGCAAACTCAGAAGATTCGTTCCACAACCAAAGTTTGCAATGGTGGCCCAGGGGTGAGAACTTGCCTGCGGGTGCTGCACAGTGATTCCAAAGTGTTGCCTTCCTTCCTCGGGGTCCCCATGCGGCTGCCCTCCTGCTTCTGCGATGCCTCTGCCATCCGTCAGCGCTCTCCCGGCTCCCATCTAAACTGGCCATCCTGAATGAGCATGCCCGCGACTTCTCTCTCCTCTCCTAAGGCAGCTGCTCCCCCGACAACACGCTCACCACGTACAAGAAGAAGAGTTGGTGCAACGGATGGCCACCAGGATGGTCTCGGGACTCAAGGATCTATCGTACGAGGAAAGGCTGAAAAATTTGCGGCTGTACTCACTCGAGGAATGTAGGGAGAGAGGAGATATGATCGAGACGTTTAAGTATATTACCGGCCGTATCGAGAAGGAAGAAGAGATTCTCTTTCTCAAAGGACCCTCAGCCACAAGAGAGCATCCGCTCAAACTCAGGGGCGGGAAATTTCATGGCGACACCAGGAAATATTTCTTCACCGAGAGTGGTTGATCCTTGGAACGAGCTCCCGGTGCAGGTGATCGAGGCAAACAGCGTGCAAGAATTTAAGAGCAAATGGGATGCCCATGTGGGATCCCTTAGAGGGTTAAGCCAAGGGAACCTGTTACCAGGAGTGGGATCCCTAGGATAGTAGACTTGGGGGTGGGTCAGTAGAGTGGGCAGACCTGATGGGCTATGGCCCTTATCTGCCGTCATCTTCTATGTTTCTATGTATTGTAGTTTACTGATGGATCCTATTTTGTACCAGGAGAAATCATGCCAAATTGACTACAAATCCCCAGTGGCCTTCCTCTTCTGTCTCCCCTTTGCTTCAGAACGAGAGGAATTTTCGTTACTCTCCATATCTTTCAGGGGCGTCAGTGGCTGATGCTGTTGATGGGACTGGGGGGGAATGCTGAAGACTAGGGTTTGGAGAAGGGGTTTTTTTTAGCTGCACGTGGGACTTGGCACAGTGGGGGAGGGGCTAGAAAACTGTTATGGACCATTGAACAGAATCGACCTAAATATCCAGAAAAGTTTTTGCAAATCAAATGCACTAGTACCCCTTATTTTTCTGATCTTGCGATAGCACCAAATTGTTCTAAAAATCCCTAGAATTCCAAATGACAAACACCTAAAATTAGAAGCACTGAATCTAGTTTATGAATAAAGGGGGATAGGAATTTATACTGCTTTTTCTGTGTGGTTTACACAATCAAACAAGTTTACATATTTTAGATAGGTACTTATTTTGTACCTGGCATCTTTTGCACTTGCCCAGAGTCACAAGGAGCTGCAGCGGGAATTGAACTCACAACCTCAGGGTGCTGTGGCAGCTGCTCTAACCACTAGGCCATTATTACTACTATTTATCATTTCTATAGTGCTGAAAGGCGTACGCAGCACTCTACAAATCCACTACTTGGCTTAACAACGTCTGTACAATATTTTCTAGACCAACACAAATCTGTCATTCTTGACTCTAGACCTCTCCGCAGCTTTTGGTATGATAGATCATTGTTTTCCAAAGACTTGCTGTGGTTGGAATTTCGGAGCAAATCCTTGACTGGGTTTCTTCCTATTTTTCAAACCCTATCTCTGTAGTATCCTTCAATAACACTTCATCAACTATATTTAAAAATAATTTTGGCATCTTATAAACCTGGTTATAGCAAGAGGCCCCCACATTGGCCCAGTGGTGGTCACAAATTATACATTTACCATCTCTGGAGCGTCATGACTACAGATTTGACTCCAGTACTGGGATGAAAGTTTATTAATTGGGAATCGGTTTTGAATTTGTTTACCCATGTGGCTCAAAATAGGTTGTTAAAATGAGATCACCTGATGAAGTGTATCCTCATGGTTACAAATTTTATTGTGACATCTTTGGGAGGGAGGGTAGGCAAAGGTTCTGTTTTGTAAAAGTTATTGTATGGAAAAAACATTTTTGTGTATGTACTATGTATCATCCAAATTGAATAATTATCTAGTGCTGTGTTCTTCAACCTTTTTACACCTATGGACCGGCAGAAATAAAAGAATTATTTTGTGGACCGGCATCGGTCCGCAGACCAGCGGTTGAAGAACACTGGGCTAAGTCGTGGTCCAGATCCTGCCCATCTCTACCCAGTCTTCACCCCAGACCCTGCCCCCATAGTCCTAATTGTAACACTATTTTTTCCATTCATTTTTCATATATATATACACAATGTAATCTTATTAACAACGCATCAATCGCACCGCAGACTGGCAGTTGAAGAACACAGTTTTGGGCCTGATGCACATGCCGGCCCTGTGGACCGGCAGGAAATTTCTGTGGACCGGCACTGGTCCATGGACCAGTGGTTGAAGAACACTGATCTAATGAACATAAAAATGCGCTAATAGCAACATTAGCACATGGCTATTAATGGAAAAAGAAATAATTTAGGATTTTATGGCTGCAGTAAAAATGTCATTAGCATGCAGAAATGACCTGTATAAGGCCGCTTTTTACTGCAGTTTAGTAAAAGGTCCCCTTTATTGATTTTGCTATAGTACAGAATATGACTGGTTCATATTTTACTCTTTTTGTATCAGCCATTATGTCAAAAACATGTATTTATTGGGATTTATTAACTGTCTATATGAAGATATTCACCCAAGGCAGTGGACTGTACACACAACTTGCAATTTTGTTAATAACATAGCAATAGTAAAATGACCAAATAAAAGTATAAAGGAGGGAAATGGCAAATTGAATCCATAGTATCATCAACACTTCCGGAGGCCTTCTGGCTGGGGAACCCGGTTTAGTGTGCCACCACACCCAAACTTTGTGGGACATTGGATTATAGTACTAGTTGAGATGAATTTTAGATACGTTATGCTGTGTTTGTTTAAGTTTTGTATGTCAAGCTATGATTATGTTTGTATTTTGTAAACCTGTATGGGAAGGTATCATGTAAGTGATTTATCTTTTTTCCAACTTGACTCAAACTGGGAAGTAGAAAGCTGAAGGCAGTATATAAACAACTGAAATGCCTCCTCTATTCTGTACTGAGGACTTAAAAAACAAACAAACCAGGTCATGTTTAGAAGGTGTGAACCAGGCAAAAAGAAAAAGAATTAAGGGAGGAACTTGCTGTATTCCAGATAGTCATGTATATATTAAAGGATTCACAGAAGCAGAAGGAACAAAACTAATATGGAACACCTTATTCTAATGGCACTCAAACCAGTTTAGCAGGTTTGGTATTCAGGATTCCTTAATAAATTTGTATACAAAAAGTTTATGAATCAAATTCCTAAAGGGAAAAATAGAGAAGGGGTTTTGATTTAGCTCATGCCTTTTCAGTTGTAGCTCAGTGAGTTACATTCAGATAGTTTCCTGTTGCTGGAGGGCTTCATAATCTAAGGGTTCAGTAGCAAGTCCAGATGCAGCCCATAGGAATTGAATGGGCTGCATTATATTTGTGCACTGGGAATCATTACCATGGCTTTGTAAAAGGGAACTTAAGTTTGTACCCAAGGCAATGGAAGATTAAGGCCCTCTTTTACTAAGCTGCAATAGAGATTTTTTACTGTGACCCAGAGAACTAAGTACTCCGATGCTCATAGGAATTTTATGAACGTCAAAGCATTTAGGGCTCCGGGTTGCTACCATGGCTTAGTAAAAGGTGGAGGGGTAAATGACTTCCCTAAGATCATAAGAAACCATATTGCAATTTGAATAAGGGCTTCCCAAAAATGGTCTAGTGATCTTAAAATCTGAGCAGGTTTTCAGAAAATCTACAATGAATATACAGGAGATACAGAAAATGTATATAGATGGGTTCTCCATTTCATGTAAAGTTATCTCATGCTTATTCATTGTGAATATAGTGAAATCCTGAATGGTTTTAGGGCTCCTAAGATCAACTGTGGAAGTCCTATCCATACACTTTATAAATAGCTTGATAACTGGTTCTTATCCTCATGTATACAGATTTAAGTTATGGATGTTCTCCAGGGGATGGTGCTGCTTTCAACAGCACTGGAAATAGAGATAAAACAAAATAAAAACAATAAGATACTTTTTTATTGAGCTGATAATACATATTTTGATTAGCTTTCAAAGGCAATACTTTCTTCTTCAGATGTGAAGAAGGTACTACCTTTAAAAGGTAATCAAAAGGTAGTCTAATAAAATACCATCTTATTTTTTCTTTGTATTTATTATCTTTAAAAGTGAATTAATACGGCTACCACACCATTGTATGCAACACTGCTTGGAAAAAAAATCCTAAGCTGGGGCTACATAGCCTGTAAAGCTCTTCATTAAGGCTCACATGCAGCTCTAGTTTTCTAGATAGCTGTAAGGAATATTCAGGAAATACATAATATGACTTCAGAAACAGGTACTCTCTGGGATTTTGTCAAGTACTGTACTAGACTGGCCACTGTTGGAAGCAGGGTACTGGGCTAAATGAACCATCAATCTGACCCAGTATGGCTATTCTTATATTAGTACTTGCACCAAACAGTTTTGAGGCAAATAAGCATCAGTATTTCAAATAACAAAGATCAAGGCTTCAGGTACACAGGGCATTTTGTAAAGATATTCACATCACCACCACCACCTTCACAACAAGGATTGCAAGGGCAAGTGGATTTTGAGGCACAAAAATCTCCAATTATCAAAATAACAGAAGACTAAATCTAGTGAAGTCTTTCTTCACAGAGAACAGGGCAAAAAAGTAAGGCAAAGTTAAAGGAGAACAAAATATGCAGGTAGCAAAAAAGGCAATAAACTGTCAGCTGACTTGAGTTCCTGCCACTTGCGGCTGTGTTTACAGCTAAGCTCATGAAATTCTAGAGAAATATGTGACAAATCACATAGTTTCTCACTATTAACCCGTGAGAAATACTTTGGGATAGTCTATGAAACATTTTTGAGTCTTAAATTAACCAGGTATTAAAAATATATATATATCCCCTACTTAGACTACTGTAACTCCCTCTGCTGTCGCATCACCGAGAAAGACCTTAAGAGACTACAATTGCTCCAAAATACAGCAGCGAGACTGATCCTGCGCAAGAACAAGTTTGAGAGGGCAAGAGTCTACTGCTTAAGAAATTACACTGGCTACCGGTCAAGGACAAGGTCCAGTTTAAAATTGCATGCATGGTCCATAAGGCCATATATGGAAAAAAACTCAGCAGGACTCACTTCTGCCATCCAGGTCACACGGTCCTTAAACAACTTGAAGACAATCCAACGCTGGAAGCTACCTCTTCCCTCTCTATGCCTGGTCTTGGAGGAAAGCTCTTTTTGAGACCACCTTTGAGTTCCAAGGCCCCAAAATCTGCAATAGCCTCCCAAGTAGCTTGTGCCAAACTCCTACTTATTTCCAATTCAGGAAAGCACTGAAAACGCATCTATTCTCACTGCACTGATCTTTTCTTATGCAGTCAGCTGTACGTCTAGACCTCTGTATCATTTCTAATATTATGTAAGCCGCAATGATTCCTAGTTGACATTTACGGGATACATCAATATGGTATAGTATGGTGTATATATGCACACACACTGTATTTGTAGTATATGGAATAGAAGCTGGAAATATGGCTCTGTGTTATACATGTCTGCAAATTTAAATTAGGTGTGGGCGGCTTGTCCTAAATCCAAAAGCTATGAGAATACCAGTTTAAACTGGGTTATACTTGCTGAACTGTGAACTCTTATGTCAAACTTGTTCAAACAAAAATCTGATAAAATATGTGAAGAACTGCATTAAGGAGCAGTGACTGATGAAATTTTATGTTTGATAGTGAGTGGTAAAGTACCCAGACTAAGCACTTAACGTACAGGGTAACACTACAGGTAGAAGTTTCTCTGATGTAATGATGAGGAAAAATGTTTACCTGTATGATCTTACAGTTGCCATAGTGAACTAAAGGTTACAATATTGTTATAAAGAATGGACTAGAGACCAGCTGATCATGCTTTTTCTTTTGCTTTGTGCTGTAGAAGAGCCTGGGATGAGGGAGAGGGTGATCTACTTTCCCTCTTCCCTATTCCATTGACAAAAGCCCTTCTGGTACCTGAGCTAGGAACCACACTAGCCCAAAACAAATGAGGGTAGAGCTTGGTACTGCAGAGGATTTTTCAGCTCTTGAGTTCAGCTGGGGTTCAAACCAAGGAGCGGTACTGGCCCACAGACTCAACTGCAAGGGATGGAAGGTGTAGCTTGTCCTGGGGAGTCAGGTCTACCAGGCTCTACTGCACCAGCCTAGACCTAGGGGTACAGAAATACTGGAGAATTCAGGGTTACATCATCCCTTATACCAGTGATGTCACTGGAATAGTTCACTATCCATAAGCCCGGACTGCTCTGGCAGAATGAAAAGGAAGTACAGTAAAACCTAGGTTTACGAGCATAATTCGTTCCAATAACATGTAATTCAAAATACTGTACTCATATATCACACCGAATTTCCTCATAAGAAATAATGGAAACTCAGACGATTCGTTCCACAACCCAAAAACTTTAATACAAAATACTATACATCCTAGTATTGCAAGATCTCACTCATTTAGAACAGTCACTACACTCCTGCAGCGTCAGAGAGAGAAAAACCATTGGCTCAGTTGAGATGATGTGACATGTGTATACTGTATGTACTTGTATTGCAAGACATTGCTTGTATATCAAGTTAAAATTTAAGAATATGTTTTGCAAAACACTTGCAAACCAAGTTACTTGCAATCCAAGGTTTTACTGTATCTATTTTGTCTACTTTGTTTTAAAAGCCTAGGAATTTCTTTATGCACTACGTCATGAAAATTTATGCTTACTGTCCCAAAGCACTAAACTATCAAAAAGACAATTTACAGGGCTTCCAATTTAGCCATCGCCAAGAGGGAGATTTTAAAGCCAAACCTGGATTTCAGGCAATCCCATCCTGCTGCACTGTGGGTCCTGGAGCTTTGATTTCTATGGGTGATTTGGGGACTGTTTTAATATTCTGTTTTAGATTTGTTCCTTAACTGTATTATACCATTGAGTAATTCTATGCACACTCTTATTTGTGAAGAAAGAATAAAGAAATCTGGCAGTAGTCAATGATTACACAGCTGTTTTCTAGCTTGGCTTTGGACCCTGAACAGAAAGGGGATGAGAGGAAACAGTTTCACATTCAGTCCTTATTTTTCTTGCTTAGAGGTGTGGTTCCTTCTCTATTCCTTTCACACTTTTGGCTTTTTACCCCATTTGCCAGCATTAATTTCTTATTTTAATAAAAATAGCCCAGTTTTCATTCAAGAACAAATTGTCATGCTCATGACATTATCACTTGTCTGAACCCATTAAGAAGAAATACAAGTAATTTAAGAAAATATCACAAATTGTGTATATAATAAAATACACAGGAAGACACTTGGTTGTACTACACATGTGCAGTGTTTTGGTTACAGTAAAATAATAAGGTCAGGTAATAAGATGGGTTCAAATAAACCAGTCATACTGGTAAACAGTGCTAAATCAAATAGAAATTATAAGAAAAGGTTAACTTTAAAAGACTGAAGCTGGCAAAAGAAATACATGTTCATTTATGACTTGAATCCAAACACGAGTCATGAGGAAGAGATGTCACCAACAAGGATGCTGCTTTTGGTCTGGACTCAACACAGCCAGTGTTTCAGCAACACATGTGTTTTTCAAGAGTCAGCTATTTGTCAATTATATATATTACTGTATCTCCTTTATACATTTGTTCAAGTGCATCCTGGTTGGTGACATCTCTTTCTCACGACTCTAGTATTTGGATTTTCACTACCACTGTTGAGACGCTTATTGAGTTCTTCCCTTGTACATTTATGATTTTAAACATTAACAATTTTTTTCTGCTACCTTACTATCTGAAAATTTTTGGACTACAAAAAATATTATTTTAGTTTTACTGAAAAATATTTTTCTGTTAAGCACGATGGCTCTACTCTTAGGTTTTGAACTCCTCCAAAGTAGCCCCTGTCACAAGTATATCCTACACCTACAGTACAGTTTGTCTTCCGTTTCTGGCTGACTTTCACTGTGAAATAAATAAATAATGAATAATGCTGGAGGAGCCTCGACCCTGAGGAAGTATAATTGAAATATGGTCATGGCGGGAGAGGCGATCCTCACAATGGTTTAAAGCAGATAAGTGGCTTTGTTAAAGAAATAAATATATAAACAATAAACCTAGGGCTCCTTTAAGAAAGGTGTGTTAGGGACTTAACACGCGGAATAGCGCGTGCTAAAATGCCACGCATGCTAACCGCTATCGCCTCCTCTTGAGCAGGCAGTAGTTTTTCAGGTAGCATGTACTAATCCGGTGCATGTGCTAAAAACGCTAGTGCACCTTTGTAAAAGGAGCCCATAATAGAAAAAAAAGGCATATTAATCCTATGATGATAATGGCTAATGTGGTGAGCACATGAAGAACTCCTGAGAGCCAGCTGAGGATCTATTAGATACAGAAAAAGGATTTTAGGGGATAAGTACTGTATTAAAAAGAAGTGTGCAAAATTCCCCTAGAATGGTAGCATAAGTAATGCATAATATTACATATAAAACATTAAAGGGATTAATGTACCTTTTTCACTTTTGATTAATATATAATTGAATTATGAGGATTTTTCTGCAACTACTGCTTATAACTCATGACTTTTGACATACCTACTTGAATGGTACAAGTTCTAAATACCCCTAAAAAAAGTACCATGTATTGGTAAATTTTGACATTTTAAGTGGAGAGTCTAACATTTATATTTATCTGCACTTTTAGGGAGGTGTCAAATTATTCAAAAAGTTGATTGATCACTGTAGATTGTGATAAATTATAGGATGACCTTGCAAGATTAGAAGCCTGGGTGTCCAGAGGGCAGATGAAATTCAATGTGGACAAGTGCAAAGTGATACATATAGGTAGGACTGGATTTATACATATTGGGTTAAATGCTATAGATGGCACCCCACAAAAATGCGCACTAAGCACTATTCTAGAAACAAGTGCTCTGAGTTGGGTGCCATTTATAGAATACGCTTAGTGCAGGGATCTGCAGCAAAGTTCTAGGCATGGGGATTTACACCAAATAAAACTTGGTGTAGTCCCCCCATGCCTAACTTAGGTGCAGATCAGGCATATTCTGTAATGGTGTATATAAATTGCTGGACCCACCCCTACCCCTCCCATGGCCACGCTCCCTTTTTGGATCCACCTATTAGGATTTACATACACCTCTTTATAGAATACACCTGAAAGGATCCACACAAATTCTAATTATTGCCAATTAGTGCTGATAATTGTTACTGCCCAATTAGCACTGATTGGCTCATTATTCAATGAAGTTGCACACACCCAAATTTACACAAAGCAATGCATATAGAATTCAGGGATTTGTGACACAAGCCAAAATATTCAAGAGGGATATCTTGATTATGTAAAAAATTAAATTTTAAATTTAATGGTTTTCCATATTAGTGAAGCGTGAGGCCTTAAATTATAGCTTCTCTAGTTTACATGTAAATCTGATCATAGAAACAGCACAGAATAACACATAAGCATATGTGCTTACCTGTAATAGGAGTTCTTAGACAGCAGGGAATGCATGCTCTAGATCAGTGTTCTTTAATGCAAGGCCTGGGGGCCAATGGCCACCCTTGGAGACTCTGGAGTGGCCTCCATTGTCTTTCTGGGTTGTTGATTTTTTAACCCTGTTACTCTGCCTCTCTACCCAGGCTCTGGACAGAAAGGAGAAAGTGGATAAGGGAAGATCCACATGTTTGAAGGACAAGGTAATTTTCAATAGATAAAAGGGAATGCATTTGTAAATGATCATAGCCATGAGGATACCACCAGTGAAGCTTGAAGGCGGGCTACTGAGGATGGAAGTCACTGACACACTGGTCAGCAGTGATGGGGCCTTGCATGGGAAAATATTTGGTGGCTCTCCTTTAGCTCATTATAATTCAAATTGTATTGTTTATTGAAAGCTTCTATACCGCTACTAATGTGTGTGTGTGTGTGTGGGGGGGGTGTCAGTTCAGAGCAGTTTACACGAGCTTCTGTAAGGGTGTTACAATACATGATCTTCTGTAAAGGAATTACATCGAACTTCTGTAATGATAGTTCAAAACAGAGTTTGTTTCTGCGATGGTTTTCCAGAGTGGCCCCAGCTTAAAAATTAATGAAGACCACTGCTCTAGGTGATGTCATTCAATGCAGTATGGGTGCTGTGTTCACCCAACTGCTCAGATAAAACCTTTCTGAGCATGTGTGGAAGTTCTTGTATCATTTCATTCTCCTACCTACTTCTCAGTGTATGAGGGTGGTTTGAAAAGTTTGGTAAAAAACCAAATTAAACAAATATTTTTTAAAAATCCAGTTATACAGTATTTTTTAACGTGGTCTACATCAAGGGCTATACATTTAGGGCTCCTTTTACTAAGCTGCGATAGCGGTTTTAGCGCGCGTGCTAGACCTTAACGCCAGCATTGAGCTGGCATTAGTTCTAGCCGCTTAGCGCAGGTTTAGCACGTGCTAAAATTCAGTGTGCACTAAGCTGCGATAGCGTTTTTAGCGCATTCAGGATTTTAGCATGTGCTAAACCCGCGCTACGTGGCTAGAACTAATGCCAGCTCAATGCTGGCGTTAAGGTCTAGCACGCACGCTAAAACTGCTATTGCAGCTTAGTAAAAGCAGCCCTTAGTCCAGCAAGTTTCCAGTTTTTACATCCTGTCAGAAAAATAGTTTTTTGTCAAATTTTTAAAAAATATTTAACTTGCTTTTTTACCAGACTTTTCAAACCACCCTCATATATCAGAGCTAAAGCATGAAGAATATGTGTCTATTTTTTGGGGGGGGAGGGGTCAGGGGAAGGAGAAAGAGGGCAAGTGTCATCACTCACTGAAAAGTATCTAGGTGTCATTGTGGAAAATATATTGAAATCATCTGGTTTGGGTGCAATGGGGGCCATAAAAAATAGAAATTATTAGAAAAGGAACAGAATTTAAACAAAAATATATTGCCTCTATATTGCTCCATATTGTGACCAAACTTTGAATACTGTGTACAGTTCTAGTTAATATATCTACAAAAAAGATATAGCAGAATTCAAAAGTACAGAGAAGGGCAATCAAAATAACAAAACAGGTAGAATGACTCCTTCCCTGAGGAAAGGCTAAAGAGTTCAGTGCTATTGAGCTTGGAGAAGTGATAGCTAAGCAAAGATATGATAGAAGTCTGGTAAACATGAATCAGTTTTGGTTTAATTTAATAGCAGTAGTGGCTGTCTGCTCTCAGTCAATGATAGTACAGAGTGGATCACATATAAATAACAAAAACTACAATATAATCAGAACAAAACTTAATAAAAAGATATCAAAATCATAAAAATATATAAAACCTTCCATTCAATTAGGACATTATCACAATTTGTTCATATAATTTTTAAAAATTAGTCTTCAGCTCTTTCAAAAAGTGCAAGAGTATGGGATAGGCAATGGAGTTACTAAAACAAATAGTAAATAATATTTTTTCAGTCAGCATATATGTATACTATGGAATTTGTTATAGCAGTGATTCCCAACCCTGTCCTGGAGGAACACCAGGCCAATCGGGTTTTCAGGCTAGCCCTAATGAATATGCATGAGAGAGATTTGCATATGATGGAAGTGATAGGCATGCAAATTTGCTTCATGCATATTCATTAGGGCTAGCCTGAAAACCCAATTGGCCTGGTGTTCCTCCAGGACAGGGTTGGGAACCACTGTGTTATAGTATGTGGTGAAAGAGTAGTTAAGTTTATAAAGGTTTTGAGATATTTCTTGCAGAAGAATCTATAAACCACTTTTACTGCAGACCTGGGGGTTAAGACGCATGGAATCTTGTTGCTTTTTGGGGGATCATGTCAGGTATTTGGCAACTGGGATTGACCATTGCTAGGAATAAGATACTAAGTTTGATGGACCTTTGGCTTACTATGGCAATATTTATGCAACTTATTTAGGGATCCTTTTACCAAACCCAGGTAGCAATGCTGTCACAGTAAATGCACCGAAGCCCATCCAATTCCTATGGGTTTCAGTGCATTTACTATGGCCATAGCTTTGTAAAAGGGGCCCTTAAACCAGAACCACAAAAGTTAGTCTTTAAAAAAAAAATGGCCACTAATTCTAAGACCTATATGACATGATTAACTAGAGATCTTAATCTGAAGAGTAGGTCATAATACCTCATCTACATTTTCCCAAACACAGTTGATCTATGAAAAGGTATTAATCCCCCCCAAAAAAAAACATACTGATATCTTAATCAGTTACTCCCTCCCAGCTATTCAAACTAACTCCCAATCATTCATTTACAGGAAAAGGAAACTATTTAAAAAGAAAAAGGAAAAATCATCCACATGAAGAATGCTGATGAATAAAAAATAAAGGGCAGACGGACACCATTAGAGACATTTTATAAAATGGTTCCCTATGCTAACAGTTTTCAGCAAATGATTGATTGTTACTGTTTTCCAGGTCTTATTGCGTCTGGATAAGTAGAACTGACATTTCAGCCATCAAGCTGTGGCTTTCTTTAGGGTATGCTGTGAGGCCTGCAGTTTGTCTTTAAATATAGTAAGCACAGACCTGATTGAGAACAGGACTATTGGTCATGAATTTGAATTTTGGCAGGAAAATTCATTGGCCACAGATTTTAATTTTGGTGAGAAAGTTGGTAACACAAATTTGAATTTTGGCGGGAAAGTTAGTTGGTAACACAAATTTGAATTTTAGCAGGAATGTACGTTGGACACAATTTTAAATTCTGGTGGGGAAGTCTGTGGTCACATTATTTTTAAATTCCGTCAGAAAAAGGGGGATGGAAACTTTTAGCTCGAGGGATAAGGCATTTGTCCTTGACCCCAGTCCTTTTTACACTGAATTTCTTTTGGATGAGAAGTTGCCATGTTTTGTTTATGGAGAGCCCTTTATCTCCATTACTTCAGCAAATGATTATACAAAATAATATATCTAAGAATATAATGGGTCCTTTTATAAAGGTATGTTGCTGAGCAGTGCATGCTAAGTCCTGAGCCACCCATTTTATTCCGATGGGGGGCTTGGCATTTAGTATGCGCTGCTCAGCAATGTACTTTAGTAAAAGCCCTTCTAAAAGTCTAAAAACAACTTTGCTTACCGAGAACTCCTGAGGAGATAGTAAGGCATGTAGGGATTCTAGTTTGATAATGGCCAAATCCAGAACATGGCAGGTTTCTGGACAAACTAAATTAAAGATAATAGTAGTAACTAATAACAATGTCTAAGTCTATAAGCTAAAATACTAAGGCTCCAAAAGAAAAAAAAACAAAACCCAACCCACCTGAAAAACCTCTTCATCCCCCACAAAACCAGGTAGTTACAGGAACCAAATTTCTCTATCAGTACATAAGAGCATTTAGCAAGTAAGGTAATTATACATAATTATTACCCATAGGGAACATCTCCCTGAAACAGGTTTTAAAATGAATGTAGAAAAACTCCTTATCTGCATGGCACTGACAGAAACTGGGCCAAAGGTAATGAAGAGAGATTCTAAAGGAGGGTCTACATAGAAACATGATGGAAGATTAAGGCCAAATGGCCCATCTAGTCTGCCCATCTGCAGTAATCTTTATCTCTTCCTTTCTCTAAGAAATCCCATGTGCTTATCCCAGGCTTTCTTGAATTCAGACACATTCTCTGTCTCCACCACCTCTTCCGGGAGACTGTTCCACGCATCTATCACCCTTTCTGTAAAAAAGTATTTCGTTAGATTACTCCGGAGCCTATCACCTCTTAACTTCATCCTATGCTCTCTCATTCCAGAGCTTCCTTTCAAATAAAAGAGACTCGACTGATGTGCATTTACATCACGTAGGTATTTAAATGTCTCTTATCACCTCTCTTTCTCCCGCCTTTCCTCCAAAGTATACAGATTGAGATCTTTAAGTCTGTTCCCATACGCCTTATGACAAAGACCACACACCATTTTAATAGCCTTCCTCTGGTCAACTCCATTCTTTTTATATCTTTTTGAAGGTGCGGCCTCCAGAATTGTACACAATATTCTAAATGAGGTCTCATCAAAGTCTTATACAGGGGCATCAATCCCTCCTTTTTACTACTGGTCTTCCCCTCTCCCTGTGCACTCTAGCATCCTTCTAGCTTTCGCTGTCACCTTTTCAACCTGTTTGGCAATCTTAAGATCATCACATACAATCACACCTGTCCCCTTCTTCTGTTGTGCACATAAGATCTTCATCCCCTAAACAGTACCGACCTTGCATTTCTTAGCATTAATTTCTTAGCATTAAATTTTAGCTGCCAAATTTCAGACCATTCTTCAAGCTTCGCCAGATCTTTCTTCATGTTATTCACATCATCCTGGGTGTCTACTCTATTGCAGATTTTGGTATCGTCCACAAAGAGGCAAATTTCACCCATCAGCCTTTCAGAAATATCATTTATAAAAATGTTAAAAAGGACAGGCCCAATAACAGAAACTTGAGGCACACCACTAGTAACACCCTTTTCTCAGAGCGATCTCCATCGATCACTACCCTCTGTCACTTTCCACTTAACCAGTTCTTGACTCAGCCCGTCACGTTGGGACCCATCCCGAGGGCACTCAGTTTATTTATTAGATGTCTGTGTAGAACACTGTCAAAAGCTTTGATAAAATCTAAATACACCACAACTAGCACACTCCCTCTATCCAGTTCTATGGTCACCCAGTCAAATAAATTGATCAGATTTGTCTGACAAGACCTACCTCTAGTAAATCCATGTTGCCTCTGGTCCTGTAATCTACAGGATTCCAGAAACTTGACCATTTTCTGTTTTAAAAGCGTTTCCATTAATTTGCTTACCGGCTTGTAATTCCCTACTTCTTTCTTACTTTCACTTTTGTGGCAAGGGACCACATCCACCCTTCTCCAGTCCTCTGGTACCACTCCTGATTCTAGAGACTCATTGAAAAGGTCAGTCAGCGGAGTCACCAGAACTTCCCTAAGTTCCTTCAGCTCCCTCGGATGTCCACCATCCGGCCCCATCACTTTGTCTACCTTTATTTTAGTTAGCTCCCTACGAACACAACCCTCTGAAAATCAATCAGGGTCTACCACTCCTCTATCCCTATTCATGTTTGTCTGCTGTGGTCCTGCTTCCGGATCTTTAGCCATGAACACAGAACAGAAATATTTGTTAAGCAATTCAGCCTTTTCTTTATCAGCTTCTACATATTTCTCCCCTTAACCTTTGAGTCTCACAATGCCACTTTTGCACTTCTTCCTATCCCTAATATATCTAAAAAAATGTCTTGTCTCCCTGTTTTACCATGCCAGTTATTTCTGACTACACGAACAGTCTCTCTTAACTTTTCCAGATATTTTTGCCTGTCTTCCTCTTTCTGTGATCTTTTATAATTTATGAAACCTAACCTCTTATTCCTTACCTTCTCAGCTACTACTTTTAAGAACCAAAAGCGGCCTTCTTTTCCTCTTACTTTTACTTACTTGCCTCACAAAAAGGTTTGTCGCTCTTACAATTACTCCTTTCAGTTTTTCAAACTGCTTTTTCACTCTTCCAGACGTTCCCATCCAGACAATAATTCCTTGACGTAAACCCCCATCTGAATAAAGTTAGTTTAAAAAAAGTCTAGAACCTTTGCTTTTGAATAAATGACTGCCTACATGACATGCCTTTCGCGGTGAGACACACTTCCTATATTAAGTCAGCTGGCGCAGATAACTATCCTCCTGGCTGGCGTCTCTCTCCCTCTCTCCGCACCTCCCGGATCCCTTCACTGAAGTGGGTTGTGGCCAGATGGGCCTCCGCACACTTCCGGGTGCCTTCTGGTTGGGGCACTAGATTTAGTGTGCTTCCGGAAGATAGGACTGATCAGAAACCAAAGTTTAATGCATATTTTCTTCATAGTTTTCTGCAAAGCTATAGTCCTCATTTTTATCTTGATCAAGCTGAATTATTTTAAGTTGAAAAAAGCAGAGTCCATACAAGTTGCAAGTTTTTTTTCCTTAGCATTATTTACTCTTAATAAACTGTGCAATACTTTTCTCCTGCATTTGAGAATTATGTAACTTGTAAATACAATGTTCTGTTTAAGTCACTCAGTTTTTAGCTGCTTCATGCGATGTCAATCAGGATGAGACAATAGTTTATTGTTTACTGTCATATTCTCCTTTGCTTGGACAGAGAGGATAAAATAACAGCAGAATTTAAATAGTTAACGCTATAGATTTTTTTTTTTCTTCAAAAGAAAGCAATTGTGCACTTCAGTATGTTGATTACAGGTTAAATTATTTCTGTCTGTACAGTGAATAATACAGTGGGAGAACTTATTCCCTTATTCAGCTTAGCAGATGTTTCTTCCCCAGGAACTGAACTTTTCTGTCATAGGCGCTTGATCGAATAGGTGAATTAGGTTCATAAAATGGATTCATTGCAAACTGAGGAGAAAGAATAAAAGCAGTATGATTAAAACAACCACAGAAACAGAAACAACAGAAAAATCAAAGTCTTTAAATAAGAACTGCATAAACACAAGGGGGCTCATAATCCAAAAAAAAGTCTAAAAAGTGGCCTAAATGGGTACTTGGACGATCAAAAAGCCTGATCGTCCAAGTACCCATAATCAAAGCTGGTTTTAGACGTATCTAAAACCAACTTAGGCCTTTCCCCTGCCTCTAAACGCACAGAGAGAAAAAAGGCATTTTTAGAGGAGGGAAAAAGGTGGGCAGTGGGTGGGAGGTGGGCCGACCTAGACCTAGGCGTGCAGCAGGTATAACGAAAACTTTAGGCAGATTGCCTAGTCGGCACTTATACGTTTTGACTTAGACCAAGTCAAAACAGGTATAAGTGCTGAAAAAGGGGCCGTTAAGCTGATCGCTGGAGCTCAGCGGCCCCAGAAACCTGCCTATTGCTGTAGGAGAATGGCTGGCCTTAGGGCCTGATTGGCCCAGGCGGCTCAAACCCCGTCCACAGGGGGGCTTGAGGCGCCTGGGCCAACCGGAATCAGCCCAGTTTTCTTAGGCCCTTCCTGTGGGGCCCAGGCGCCTCAAGCCCCACCTGTGGGCGGGGTTTGAGCCACCTGGGCCAATCAGGCCCTAAGGCCAGCCATTCTGGAGATGGCTGGCCTGTTGGACGCACGAGCTTGGCACCCGTCCGTCCGACCAACTATTTTTAAGGTACGGGGAGGGGGGGTGGGGGGTCGTGGGGGTCAGCAGGGGGTTGCGGGTTGACGGGGGGGGGGGGCGATCGGGGGTTGCGTCGAGGGCAAGAGGCCCTGGGATCCCTCTGCCCTTATTTTAGTGGGGGGTGGGGGTTAGGGGGTATCGCCGGGCCAGGAGGGCTTGGGCTCCCTCCTGGCCCCATCGGCGGGGGGGGGAGGTTTGGGGATCACGTGGCAAGTTTGGGGATCACGTGGCAAGAGGGCTTGGGCTCCCTCTTGCCCCGATGTCATTGGGGGGTTGCGGTTCGACGGGGCAAGAGGGCTTGGGCTTCCTCCTACCCCGATGTTGTCGGGGGGGGTGGGGGGGTTCGCGGTTTGACAGGGCAGAAGGGCTTGGGCTCCCTCCTACCCAGTTCTTTGTAGGGGGGATTCTGTAACCGGTGTTGTTTTTGACAGACATCGGTTACAGAATCCAGCTTTTAGGCGAAGGACTGGCTCCTCCTTCGCCTAAAAGCCCTTGTTTTGGGCGTTGGGGACTTAGGCTTTTTGTAGGTTGATTATATGGTGTAAGTTTAGATGTAGTGGTGGTCTGGGCATTTAAACAGCTGAACGCAGAGGCAGGCCATTATCAAAAAACCCTCCTTTTGGATGTTTTTTTGATAATGGACATTTTCCCTGCTTCTACTTTCAACGTTTTAAGACCTTAGGCCAAAAGGGGACTTAAACGTTTTTTTTTATTATGTCCTTCAAGGTGTCTTCAATTGTTAAATCAATACTATAGTTTAGCCAACTCCAAAATTCATTAGGCTGACACGCCCTTCATAAGTAGATAACTCTAAAATTCAGTAATAGGGAGGGGGGATAATTTTATAAGAAGCCACCTACTTTAAGTGGTATAAATGGTGGAATAGTAACCAATAACCTCTTATGAAATACTGACTAGCATAAAGAATATGCTATGATTTCATGGTGCATATCTTTCAGGTAGTATCTTCTATATCAAAAGATTTTCTCTCTCTATTGTTTCTCTCTATTTTTTGGGCATCAGACATGCCAGTTGTTCGCCTCAATTTTTGGCGATACAACAATCTTAGTGGCTATGGCTGTGGCTTCTTCATTCGCCCACTTGCTGAAAACTTTTAACGTTTTTATGTTTTTATGTTTTTTTAGGTTTTTAGGATTTTTATATAAAGTGCTTTATGCTTTCACAAATAATTATAAAGAAATAACTTATCCAAAAAGCGTTGTTTCTTGATAAGATCGGGTCAGGGACCTGTCATATCGACATGTTTCGCCGTGAGGCTTTTTCAAGATTAAGTCCCCCTTTTTTTCAATTTTAACTGACCATCCCGATGCTCAACTTTTCTGATCTAACAAAGATCAGAAAAGTTGAGCATCGGGATGGTCAGTTAAAATTGAAAAAAAGGGGGACTTAATCTTGAAAAAGCCTCACGGCGAAACATGTCGATATGAAGGTCCCTGACCTGATCTTATCAAGGAAACAACGCTTTTAAGATAAGTTATTTCTTTATAATTATTTGTGAAAGCATAAAGCACTTTATATAAAAAACCTAAAAACCTAAAAAAACATAAAAACGTTAAAAGTTTTCAGCAAGTGGGCGAATGAAGAAGCCACAGCCATAGCCACTAAGATTGTTGTATCGCCAAAAATTGAGGCGAACAACTGGCATGTCTGATGCCCAAAAAATAGAGAGAAACAATAGAGAGAGAAAATCTTTTGATATAGAAGATACATTGACTGATTGATATTTGGTATACTACACAGGTCAATGTAGAAGTTATAGACTGGCATATTTACTTATCTTTCAGGTAGAGCATATGCAGTTTACAGAACAGTAATTATGTGCATACACTTCTCCCTCCGTATTTGCAGTGATAGGGGTTTAACAGATTCACGAATACAGAAAAAACGCAAATTACTTTTTCATATGTTATTTGTGTTTTTCTATTAAAAACCATTGTGAATATGGTGAGACCTTGAATAACATGCTGGGAGACCTGACCTGTTCCTGGTAAACACGGTGAAGAAAGTGCTGAGAATCAGCAATTTTCTCTGTGTACGCTGGGAATCAGTGCTTGGAAAAACATGCCAAAATTTTTATCTGCACTCATGGATGATGTAATTTGAGGGGAGGAATTTTTACAAAAACTCTCGCTAACAAGAAAGGATGTCCAAATAATAAGTATCCAAAAACAACATCCAATATTATTCAGCACCGCAAACAACCATACTTCAATACATGAAAAAAGGAGAAAAGACCTCGGTGTCTAAATGGGTTTCTAAAAAAACATCCTTTATAGATAAGCCAATCTCAAAATCACCACTTTGAGATCAACAGACACATCCTCGTTCAAAAACTCCAAGATAAGTGGAATTATTATAAAATAACACAGTCCTTAAATATCATCACTTATCTACAAATGTAGTATTCCAAATGTTCTTTCACGCAGTGCTGAGATGAAAAAGCAGGAAAAACCCGCACAGTGGAGCATGAGCATAAAGCACGGCAGCTAAACATTCATCACTGCCTGCTTAATATTTCCACAATATCCAACAGGGCTCCCTGTTTCGCCACAATCAAGCTTCTTCAGGGAATTGAAGATTCAATCCTGAGATTTTCTCCCTGTTTCATGTGGGAAATGCTGACTTCTGGCTTCTGTCCCCTGGGTTGCACTGTTCTGCCTCTTTCTAAGGGTTCAGGCAGGTCTTTTCTCCTTTTTTCATGTATTGAAGTATGGTTGTTTGCGGTGCTGAATAATATTGGATGTTGTTTTTGGATACTTATTATTTGGAGGGAGGAGCCAGCAAGCTAAAAACCACAAATAATCGAAATCGTGAGTGCAGAAACCACGAATACGGAGGGAGAAGTGTGCATGCCAGTGTCTAGATACGACCCACAGCATCAATCTCAAGCTTTAATACTTTCAGCAGAAGACTTAAGAATCTCAGAGACACCATCAGGACTCATATCACTCATTGACCTAAGATTTATGTGTCGTCTCCTCACTGGTTCCATCAAAATTTAAAGCAGCATGAACATGCATTTGTAACAATATAATTTCTAAAGATTTACTAAGAATAAACAGGCTTGTGCCATAAAGGAGGCAGCTGCTGCCACTTTGATACCTAAAGTTAGCACTTCCAACTGTCTTTTAAAGACCACATCCACTTTGCAATCCTGTGTGTCCTTCAGTATCACCCCCCTCCCTCACTAGGAAGGGAGGTACACTTGGTCACTTGAGCTACCGCGGAACCAACTTATGGCTGAGAAAACAGCTGCTGGAATTCCGGAGCCACATTATAAAGCCTGGACATAGCTTTTGCCACCTTTAGGGATCCTTCTGGGAGTTCCCATCGCTCTTTGACTAATGAGATGATGTCCAGAAAGAAGGTAGTCTGTGTTTGTACCACTGGGAGGTGGAAGGCTGTTGAGGGTCAAACGTCAACTCACAGAGTATGTCCGAAATGATATGTGAAACAGTTGCGAACTTGAAAAGATGGCGCACTGAGGGGTCGTTACCCTAATCGATAGCAGCCACAGCCTCCTGACCTCAGATAGGAACCCTAATGATCCAAGAACACAGTTGATACTTGAGATAATAAAGGCATGGAAAGGAACTTCCAGTCCTGCTTTGAGTAGTCACTGTCATTTGGAGCTGGCTTGTTCTGAGTGGGGAAGCTTTCTTGGGAAGGAACTCTCCCTGTTCAGGTGCTGGCGCGCTTGCAGGCAGTGCAGCGCTCCTGGGGTCCGTCAAATGGGCTTTCCACAAGAGATTGATAAAGTCTGAATAACCCTTAACAGATGGCCCCAAGGACCCCTGCAGGACTTCTGACTGGGGTTGTTGGGCTTCCAGCGCCTCCATGAATTTGCATTTCACACCCTCATCAGGTGCGGCTTCTGAGTGGGATTTCTTCCCTATTGGCTAGGCTTTCTGGGGTTTTCCTGTCCTGGAGGACTCTAAGGAGGCTGAGCCAGAAGCTTCTACCCCTTCCTCCTAAGCCCTGTGGCATGTGAAACATGGCCTCTCTTCTGCAGACAAAACAGCACATAAAGGGCATGATACAGGGGTAGATTGTCCTGAGGAATCCATTACAGGCAATCCCTGGTCAAAACAAGGGGTTTTGAGGCAGATGGAAGCTTTTGAAAAAAAAAAAAAAAGAAAGATTAAAATCCAAGATGGCCACTGCCAGAAAAATTATACCACAAACGGCCCAAGGGAACTTTCCTGAAACTAAAAAACAAAACCTCAGAGAAAATAATTTTTAGAGGTGGGAAAATTTAACCCTAACCCCAGAAATTATTGGATCTACCTTTTTCTGATACCCCCCCAATTTTCCCCATAGGGAATAATGAGAGTATTCAGTATGGCTTCTCTGATGCCTGTCTGTCAGCTTGTAGTGGCCTGCCTGCAGGGCAAGGAATTCTGCCTCAAATTGCTGGAAACAAATCCACCACTGGAAGTCTTATGGCTGCTGGTCAGGACTCTGACTTAAGACTCCAACCCTCGTAAATCCACTGGGGGTGTCAAGAGGGGGGAGATTATATGCAGCTGGCTCCTCGATACCCAAAAGGTTGTTACACAGGGGCCCTACAGCCTGCACTCAAGCCTCTGATAAATCAGCAGGTGAGCCAACTCCTAGGGCAGGGGTAGGCAATTCCGGTCCTCGAGAGCCGGAGCCAGGTCAGGTTTTCAGGATATCCACAATGAATATGTATGAGATGGATTTGCATGCTCTGCCTCCTTGAGATGCAAATCTATCTCATGCATATTTATTGTGGATATCCTGAAAACCTGACCTGGCTCTGGCTCTCGAGGACCGGAATTGCCTACCCCTGTTCTAGGGGAATGGACCCCAAGCTTTCAATGGATCAGAGCAGGATGGCTCCACAGGTATTCCAAGAGATTGGCCTGCAAGCAGCAGCCCACCCTCGCGAGTCCATGTCCTTTCCCCAGCGGAGTAACCCCAAGAAGGGACCCTCCAGGCACCAAAGCCATGCAGAAAAGAAGAACCAATGGACAAAAATATCCAAAAATAATAAAATGAAGCAGGGCAGATCTGAACACACCTTCTCAGTTCGCTTTCAGAAGGAGTTATTCTCCACTGGTGAAGGGGAGAAGTTAAAAGATATGAGTGACATCCTTCTGCAAAGTTTGTGACTAGAGGAGGAAACAGCTTCAGTACAGAATCCTATGTCTGTGCAACAGAAACGGGACATCCTTTAACAGAAGGCAGCAACTTTTAATCTTTTGCCAAGAATATGTCAGAATAACAGAATGCTATGGAAAGATGGGGCAAAGAATGGATAAAGAAAGAATACCTTCTAAATATTCCTTTGCTTCTAGCTAGCAAACATTTAATGTTGGAATAATCGCTCTAAACCTCCCCGCCCCCCAAAAATAATCCTCTTATTCACTTACTGTTCTTTAAAAATATTTTTCACAAAGGTTGATAAGAGACTGCATTACACTAATGTACAGCAAATGCTATGTACCCAAGTTATGTTCAAGGGAAGCATGGAAAAATCAGGGCCACATGGAAGAAAATGGAAAAGCTTTGAGGATTTCTTGAACCAGGAAGAATGTCAGCAAGGCATTTCAACTCAGAAACAAATTTCATTGTAGTAAAAAGACCTACAAAAATGTTTTGTCCATTGCTAATCAGCACCATAATACCTTTCTTCTATTATTCTTGTTTGCATAAATCTAATAACAGAAGGTCTTTATGCCTTTAAAACTGTCCAGCTAAAAGAAAAAATGAAAGCATGGGACTGCATTGGCCACGAACTTAAAATTCTGCTTTAGTGGTAAAACACAAGGTCTTACCTTACCTTTATGTATAGGTCATAGACATCATTGAAGAAATTTTTTATTCCATCTTCCTGTCGTACATCATGAAGCATAATAAATCTCATATGTAAAATAATTAAGGAAACAAAAGATCATTTAAATCACATGGAGAACTATGTTCAGTTTGAAGGATGTATCTCGCTAAAAACAAAGAGGCTGGGGTTAGCCCAAAGTAGAATGGCTAAATAGATATGAAGTCTCCTTCAGAGGCTGACTTCCTAAATATGTATATCCTAGAGGAGAGGATTAACATATAGGATATAATGCAGACCTTTAGTGCACTGAACAAACCTTTGCCAAAAGAGAAGCTCTACAATTACAAGATATTAAGTTATAGCAAGATACAGTCAAAAACAACATCAGCAGTAGCCATTTAGAAAGGCTGCCTGCATTGGGCCATTCCCTCTGACCCAGCATGCACTTTCTTACTTCCTGTTTCAGAAGAGGTGGGATAGGACAGCCTTTCTATGTGGTTGTTACTGGCCTTCAGGGCCGAAAACTGAATTTAAAGGTAGGTGGGTGGCAGAGAACAGCTGTGTTAGGTCCAGGGCGGGGGAAGAAAGAGCATTGGATCCAGGAGGAGGGAGGTGATGCTGGACCATTTGGGCTTTTGGGCAGGTGGAAGAGCAGTCACGTTGGTTCAGGAAGGGGAGGGAGATGATGCCAGACCAAGGGTGGGAGGAAATTAAAAGACGGGAGGGAGGAAATAGGAGGAATTGGACTGGGTTAAAGAGAGAGGGGAGGGGGGTAGAGAGAGCTGGACCTGAGTCTAAGGGCAGGGAGTAAGAGATTGTACATGGGGGTAGAGGAAGGGAGGAAGACATTACAAGACTTGTTAAATGCAGGTTGGGAATGGGAAATAAAACTATGGGGACGGTGCAGGGACAGCACTAATAAAATGATGGGGAATGTACGGGGATGGAAAAGAATTGACTGGGGACGGGTGGGGATAGGGACCAGAATATGTCACCTGCACACACCTCTAATGTAAACTAAGCATAGTGTATGCCAGCTCAATGTCTTTTGAACTTCTAAGAAAAAGGATCCTTTCAAGGCCCTCACAAGTCTAGTATGCTCCTGTATTCAGGATCATATCAAGTAACACTATTTGGTTACAGCATCCTTCTTCTGGGATGCATGTATGGTACTATTTGGGTTTTTGCCAGGTACTTATGATCTGGATTGGCCACTGTGAAGACAGGATACTTGGCTACATGAACCATTGGTCTGACCTAGTAAGGCTATTCTTATGTACTACCTGTCCTTATAAAAGCCAGAGAACTCTACAAAGTGTATGGTGGATTGGCTAAGAGAAGTACAATAGTATGTGTTTAAGATTCAGCCTTTGGCCTAGTTTAGTGTCTCTCTTGAGTTTTGTGCTTGTGTCCAGTGTGAAGTGAATGTAAAGGACAGATGTTTTACTGATATCTCTGACTGTTATTTATTTAAGAAGTGGAGCAGCTTGACCCTGAAGGGATAAGGAAAGAGAATCCCCCACTCAGGGGCTGGAGAACTAGTGAAAGGGAAAAGGGAGGGGACTTGTATACCACCTTTTTGTGGTTACACATTCAAAGCAGTGTACATATATACAAGTACTTATTTTGCACCTGGTGCAATGGAGGATTAAGTGACTTGCCCAGGGTCACAAGCAGCAGCTCTATGATTGATCCCACAACTTCAGGATGCTGAGGTAGCAGCTCTGTCACTAGGCCACTCCTCACTTCGTACAATAATATCCTTACTAGAAAGGATCTGTGTGGACGTGGATCTTAAAAAGGACAGACTATGTTTGATTCAGAAAGAAACAAGTTTGCTTTAGTATACTAGCCCTAAGACAGTATTGAAATGGATTACAGACACAGATAGTGTGGACCTAACACTGTTTATTCAATACTGTACAGCCTTATGACACAGCAGTAACTGTTTTGCATGTAATTTCAGTAGAATTGGAGCACTCCAGATTTGTCTCTGAGTGACTGTTTGAAGGAACTTCTATGCCATGAGCTTGAAGTAACCTGATTGTGCAGCAGGTACAACCCCAACGACCTCCATGGACAGATTTGATGGGCCAAGTTGGTCTTTTTCTGCTGCCATTTGCTATGTTACTAATATGTAGAGAGGGATTATAGCTCATTTTTACATAATCATCTCCCTGACGGACAGAATATATCCTAAAGTAAAGTTGGCACCTTCAGCTCAAGTACCGTGTTTCCCTGAAAATAAGACACTGTATTAATTTGGGGCCCAAAAGAGGCACTAGGTCTTATTTTCCTGGATGTCTTATTTTTTTTCATGTAATGATCCTCTCTCCCACCCCAATTCTTCCTATTTTCTTTCTCTCCCCCACATGTGCAGCATCTTTCCTCCCATCCCCTTGTGCAGAAGCCTTGCAGCTTCTATCCCTCCCTTCCTCCCATCCCCCGTGAAGCATCTTTCTATACGCCTGCCGCCACGCACCCCCCACCCCACCCCCACCGACCCATCTCTCCCTCCCATCCGAACTGCGAGACAGGAATATCTTATAACGGCGTCGGCAGCAATCTACATAGGCTGCTTTGCGGCATTCTATCTCCTGGGCGTTCCTCTGCCGCGTTGCTGTGAGATAGAAGACCACGAAGCAGCCTGTGTAGATTGCTGCCGACGCTGTTATAAGGTATTCCTGTCTCGCGGTTCGGATGGGAGGGAGAGATGGGTCGGAGGATGGGGGAAGCGCTGTTGCTGCTGGCAACTAGGGCTTATTTTCAGGGGTAGGGCTTATATTAAAACCTAACCCCAAAATCATGCTAGGTCTTATTTTCGGGGAAACACGATAATACATTAAGCAGACTTTTCTTTCAGTACATATAATTTGCAACTAAGGGCTCCTTTTATGAAGCCGTGCTAGCGGATTTAACGCGCGTAACTTTTCATCACGCGCTAATCCCTGCGCTGGCCAAAAAACTAATGCCTGCTCAAGAGGAGGCGGTAGCGGCTAGCACGTCCGGCCATTAAGCGCGCGCTATTATGCGCGTTAAACTGCTAACGCGCCTTCGTAAAAGGAGCCCTAAGTGCCACTGGATAATTTGAATAGTAGTATCTTCCAGGGAATGTGTCAAATATTTACAGTATAGAATGCTGACAATATGACCAGTAAATAAAGCTGTACTGTATAATATAGTGGTTTTCAAACCTCTCCTGGGGGACCCTTAGCCACTCAGGTTTTCAGGATATCCACAATAAATAATGCAAAAGAGAAATTAATATGCAAATCTCCTTCCTTAATATTCATTGTGGATATCCTAAAAAGTTGACTAGGGGTTCTTCGGGACATATGTGGAAACTACTAGTACAGGGGTGGGCAACCTCCATCCTTAAGGGTCACAATTCAGGATTTCTCTAATGAATATGGAAAAACAATTTTAAACTGTATGTATTAATTATGGTTTACTGAGATTTGAGTGTTTATTTTTTATTAGAATTATTATGGAGATGTTGATTGCTTAGTATTTTAGAAAAATTTTTTTTAAACCTTGCTTTTACTCTTTTCTATCCTATTTTTAAATGGAGTTCCTTTCTTGATGAATGTGTATTATATATTGTACACCGCTTGGATCCTTTTTTAGGCTGTTATGCGGTATAGAAAGTTTTTAATAAACATAAACATTTATTTTTATTTATTCAATTTTCTATACCGTTCTCCCAGGAGAGCTCAGGACGATTTACATGAATTTATTCAGGTACTTGAGCATTTATTTTTCCCTGTCTGTCCCGATGGGCTCACAATCTATCTAGTGTACCTGGGGCAATGGGGGGATTAAGTGACTTGCCCAGGGTCACAAGGTGCAGCATGGGTTTGAACCCACAACTACACACTCACTTCCAAACCCCATACGGATACCAACAACCCCCTCTGCAACACTACCAGGCTTAAATCATACACCCCAACAATTCATACAACATAGAGAAACAGGGGACAAAGAAAAGAAAGGTAGAGAAAAAGCCTCAGTTCAGCTTCATATGGCAAAAAACTCCACCCTTCACAACAAATCCTGCACTCAAAAGATTCAACAAAGTGTAGAAAAAAGCACTGTGGTTGCCTGCAGAGTGATGTTGAATAACACGCCTGGGCAAACAGTCCCTAAATGTGAAAAAGTGAGTTTGGAAGTGAGTGTGTATAGTGTTTAACCGACCCTTTTCCTGAGTTTCTTTATATATTTGAACCCACAACCCCAGGGTACTGAGGCTGTAGCTTTAATAACTGCGCCACACTCTCCCCCATCTATTTGTATTCACTGCCTACATTGTATGCAAATAGATGTCATGCATATTCATTGGGGACATGTTAAAAAATACCTCGAGAACCGAGGTAGCCCAACCCTGCACTATTAGAATGTGTATGTTCCTATTATCCATCACTTTACCCCCCTAACATACATGTTGAACGCATTCACAACTTTTTATCCTAAAAACAAAACAAAACCCAAAAACCTAGATCACATGCTGTCATATTTCTTTTTCTCGGTTATCTTTGTCTGTCCCCCCCCCCCTCACCAGGCCTGTGCAAACACAGCATCCCTTGCTGAACCAAGAGCTGGCTTGTCTGCTGAGTCCACCACAGTAACAGTAGCCACGCTCCTCCCTCCTCAGGCCCTTTGTACAACAAAAAGGATATGTCCTGCAGTAACAAAAGCCGAGACAAACCATTCATTGAACTTGTCCACAGTCTTTAGGTACATATTGTTGGACAACCACATGTTCTCATCAACCAGATCGAGGGCAGCATGTGCTATGAACTGATTCAGGTGGCGATGATCATCCTGCTTTAAAATATGAAAAAGCATATAAAAAGATTTAGCTCTGCTGCCTTACTTAAAAGATCTCTGCAGAATTCAACCCAAATTTGAAACACAGGATTAAAGTAGGAGAGTTACTTCTAAAGCATTTTCCAGATCGATAGTTCTTGTTAACTGCATACACATGATTTAACAACTCAGAAAAAGGTAAGAAAAATGTTTTCATTTTCAATTTAGTGATTAAAATAGTCAATTTTGAAAATTTACATCTGTTTTTATAATTTGAACTGTTCAGGAAGAAATGCATTTCTTTCTATTTATTTTGTGGTGTACTGTGTGCAGACTCTGGCATATTAGGGTTTCATTTGTGTACAATAGTACTTTTAATTTGTGGGCTTGTATTTGAAAAGGGTTTTTCTGTTTTCTGCATGTATGACCGAGGCCAGATGTTCTGGTGGGGATTGAAGTTCAGAATTTTTGATTGGTGCTGTGATATTTGTCGGTTCTCCTTCAGCATTTCTGGAACAGCCCCAACTGAAAAATTAGTGATTACGTATGACATTCATATACCCAAATTTCTAATCTCGGTTTATATTTGAGTCAACCTTTTTTCCCTCATTTTTGGAGGGGAAAAGGTTACCTCGGTTTACATGCAGATTGGTTGATATTAGAATATATTTGGTAATTCTTATTGTTCTTCCTTTTTGTTTAGATTAGGTTTATTTGATGTTTTTTATACGATATCAATGGTATCAAGCCCAAGAACAACAATAACACTTCTACATCACATATTTCTATTCTTCCCTTCCTTTCCCTATTTCACCCCACTCTTATCCATCACCTTCATTTCCAACATGACCCTACAGCAGCAGCTCCTAGGTCAGCACCTGCTCTGGGTTCAGGTGTCAAATTTTAGGCATCTGGGAATTTTGCAGCCCTATATATAAACATAGTAACATAGTAGATGACGGCAGATAAAGACCCGAATGGTCCATCCAGTCTGCCCAACCTGATTCAATTTAAATTTTTTAATTTTTTCTTCTTAGCTATTTCTGGGCAAGAATCCAAAGCTCTACCCGGTACTGTGCTTGGGTTCCGACTGCCGAAATCTCTGTTAAGACTTACTCCAGCCCATCTACACCTTCCCAGCCATTGAAGCCCTCCCCAGCCCATCCTCCACCAAACGGCCATGCACAGACACAGACCGTGCAAGTCTGCCCAGTAACTGGCCTAGTTCAATATTTAATATTATTTTCTGATTCTAAATCTTCTGTGTTCATCCCACGCTTCTTTGAATTCAGTCACAGTTTTACTCTCCACCACCTCTCTCGGGAGCACATTCCAGGCATCCACTACCCTCTCCGTAAAGTAGAATTTCCTAACATTGCCCCTGAATCTACCACCCCTCAACCTCAAATTATGTCCTCTGGTTTTACCATTTTCCTTTCTCTGGAAAAGATTTTGTTCTACGTTAATACCCTTCAAGTATTTGAACGTCTGAATCATATCTCCCCTGTCTCTCCTTTCCTCTAGGGTATACATATTCAGGGCTTTCACATGGCTGTAAAAATACAGCCTTTTTTTTCACTTTAAAGCAACATTTTGAAAGAATTTGCTTGCATACAAACAGCAAAAAAATACTCTTATCCTATAGTCTTGTGGCAAAATACTTAAGATGCTGCAGAAAGCAAGTATGATTGAAAGATAATCTTAGGCAATCTACGCACCTTAGATTCCATTTTTCCAGCAGGAAGAAATTCCATTTCAAAGACCGGATTATCATGATGACCAACAATTACAAAGTAAAAGCTTCCAGACATGGTCTTCAAAATTTAACTCTTTACAGGAAAAAGAAAAAGAGTGAAATTACAAATGTCTTTACAGAATAACCTCTTTCTATCAAAGCATTCCATTCATCCATGCTAAACAGATATAAATAGAAGAGAATTAGACAATCTGAAGCAACAGCAGCATCCAAATTAAAGGTTTGACTTAGCCAAATGATTTTTCTATTGACAACAGGGGAGAAACTCTGGAAATTTAAAAAGGACAATATCTTAACTACTACAGATATACAATAGGCAAGTTATCAAGAGCTCCGTCAAAAATTACAAAGACTAGGGGGACACTTGATGAAACTGCAAGAAAATACTTTTAAACCCAATAGGAGGAAATATTTTTCACTCAGAGAATAGTTAAGATCTGGAATGCGTTGCCAGAGGTTGTGGTAAAAGTGGATAGCGTAGCTGGTTTTAAGAAAGGTTTAGACAAATTCCTGGAGGAAAAGGCCATAGTCTGTTTTGGGGGAAGCCTCTGCTTGCCCTGGATGGGTAACATGGAATGTTGCTACTCTTTGGGTTTTAGCCAGGTACTAGTGACCTGGATAAAAAGCGTCTTTATGTCAAACATATTACTGTTATTTCTCCAGATGTAAAGGAGACTGCACATCTGTGAGACTAAAGATAAAACCAGTAACTGTGTTCAATTAAGCCTGGGATAAGCACGGAAAATCCTTCATTGAACAGTAAAAATGATAACCAGAAGTCAGCTACCATCTATGGCAAAGGTAGGAAGCAAGATGATTTCCAACAATAGCAAGAGTAAATTATTTCTATGGGCCACATGTAACGTCACTGCCATTCATCTCAGACTTCTGGTCTTTTTTTTTGGGACCTGGGGGAAGAAGGGAGGCGAAGACACCCTCTCCTAATTCCTGAAATAGTATGGGGGATCTTTACCCTTACTTGCTTGGGATTCTTTATCATCCTCATTTGACACCAAATATGTGTGGAACTGGTGCCTAACTTGTGGTACACTAAGGGGACAATATGGGATCAATTATAATGTGGTTGCCATTCGAGGCTAGAGTGTTGTTTAAATTTGGATGTATTTGTTATAAAGTTTTATTTGGGTTAGCTCCATCTTATCTTGTTGCTCATTTTAGATCTTTTACATGAAAAAAAAAATATACGTAGATCCGGTTGGTTTTATTTTCCTTCAGCAAAAATCTGATCAATTTCTTTGACTGGGTGACCAGAGAACTGGATAGAGAGAGTGCGCTAAATGTGTTTGTAGATTTTAGCAAAGCCTTTGACAGTGTTCCACACGAGCATCTAATAAATAAACTGAGTGCCCTCAGTATGGATCCCAAAGTGACAGACTGAGTCAGGAACCAGTTGAGTGGAAGGTGACATAAAGTGGCAGTCAATAGAGATTTCTCTGAGGAAGGGGATGTTACCAGTTGTGTGCCTCAAGGTTCGGTTCTTGAGCCTGTTCTGTTTAACATTTTTGTAAGCAATATTGCTGAAGGGCTGTCAGGTAAAATTTGCCTCTTTGCAGATGAACAACATGAGAAAGGACCTAGTGAAGCTTGAAGAATGATCGGAAATTTGGCAGTTAAGATTTAAAGCTAAGAAATGCAAGATCATGCATTTTAAAATCCAATGGAATAATGATACAGTTTAAGTGGTGAAGAACTTTTGTGTACAAAAAGGAGCAGGGCTTGAGTGTGGTAGTATATGATGATCTTAAGGTGGTCAAATGGGTTGAAAAGTTGATGGCGAAAGCTAGATGGATACTAGGATGCTTAGGGAGAGGTATGGCCAGTAGGAAAAAGGAGGTATTGATGCCCTTGTATAAGAGTCAGATGAGACCTCATTTAGCATATTGTGTAAAATTCTGGAGACCACACCTTCAAAAAGATATAAAAAGGATGGCGTCAGTCCAGAGGACTACAACTAAACTGGTCGGTGGTCTTCATCATAAGACTTATGAGGGCAGACTTAAATATCTCAATATGTATTCTCTGGAAGAAAGACAGGAGAAGGGAGATATGATAGAGACCTTTAAATACCTGCATGGCATAAATGCACTTGAGGCACATCTCTTTCATTTGAAAGGAAGCTATGGAATGAGTGGGCATAGGATGAAGTTAAGAAGTGAAAGGCTCAGGAGTAATCTAAGGAAGTACTGCATTTTTATACAGAATGGGTAGTAGATGTATAGAATAGCCTCCTGGCAGAAGTAGTGGAGGCAAACTGTCGGAATTCAAGAAAGCATAAGACAGGCACAATGGATCTCTTAGGAAAAGGAGGAGATAGTGGATGTTGTGGATGGGCAGACTGTATCTGCCTTCATGTTTCTACAAATGGTTTACATATACACAGGAACTTATTTTGTACCTGGGGCAATGGAGGATTAAGTGACTTGCCCAGGGTCACAAAGATCAGCACTGAGATCGATCCCATAACCTCAGGGTGCTGAGGCAGCAGCTCTAGCACTAGGCCAAAAGGATCATCAAAGTAAGTTAATCAAGAAAACAAATTTTTCTGAAAAGGAAACCGAACAGTGTTATCACATTACCTTATTTTAAAAAGGCTATGCCATGAATTCTGAAAGATTTTTGCCATCATCACAGATTAAAACACATTTTATATAGTCTGGCTCATTTTCAGAGCACATAGACTTGAAAATGAGCACCTAGGTTACCTTGGCTTTCAGGAGAATACGTTAGATCTAACTGTTCTGTCATATACCAGTAGCTGCTGTGAAAAATGAAGGAAAGTATATCCAAAGCTTTTAGTTTTTTGGCTTGGCAGTTCTCATTCTCCTCTGGGTTTCCAGTTCTGTTGGGTCCATACTCAAGAAATGACAATTTTCATTGGAAACCACCTTGGTTTTGCTCTCAATTTTTCCTTTTCATCTAGCTCACCTATCATACAGTTCTCTTTGTAAGAAGTCACAGACTGCAACTCCCTTCATAATCTGGTACAAGTGTATCCCCCTGTCCTCACCTTTAGTCTCTATATCGGAGCAGCATGGAGCATTCAGCATGCCAGCTAGAGCCAGGGCTGCTGTTGTGGTTTTGTACAAGATGGTGGTGGGGGAGTGTGGTTATTGAACTAAATGCATTTTTGAATAGCTTTTGAAGGTCACCCTTCTTCTTCAAATCAGAAATAATTACGGGTGACCTTCAAAAGCTACTGTAATAAAAAAAAAATAGTTAGTCCAATAAAAGAGATGCTGCCTTATTTCCTTTGTTTTGTTTTATTTCCTTTAAAAGTGGACAATATGGCTTCCATACCATTTTACTCTAGAAATTCTAGGAAATTAAGAGTGAAAGAATTGGTAGATTACTTCTTAGAACACGTTTATTTCGTTGAAATCGGATCCACTTTGGTGCATGCTCACAAATTTATGAGTTCATTTTTATGAGAATATTTTCTAAGAGTATAAAATGGGTCACCATAGTAAGCTCAAGAAAGGGATAAAGACCATCCTCTTCACAGACTACTTTAACTATTAAAGCAACCTAGAGACGATAGCTGGCTAATTCCCATTAGGAACACAGCATAAAACAAGATATAGGTATTATATGTGCATATACATAGGATGATTGACTATAGTATAAATGTGTACATATACATAGAATGATTGATTATGGTATAAATGTCTGTATTGAAAACCATCTCAGAAAATGCTAACTCTGTATTGTAACATCTTTACAGAAGCTCATGCATTGATTATGGTTTAATTATATCAGTATGGAAAACCTTCCCATTAAACGCTAACTCTGTATTGTAACACCATTACAGAAGCTCATGTAAACCGCTCTGAATTGACTCCCCAGTCATTAATAGCGGTATAGAAGCTTACAATAATAATAAAAAAAAGATCTAGATGTTCTAAGCAATTCTGTTCATAGATAAATGAAGAAATCCTTTTAGTATATTTGCCCTTAATTGTGACATAATAGATCTGCTAGTATTTGTGGGAAGATTGAGAAGACAATTCACATTTACCACGCAGCAACCTAGAAAAAGTGCTGTAAGCCAGTGCTTCCTTTTCACTGGAAAGGTGTTACTCAAATGCAGGATCATCCTTAGTGGAGGAATTAGGATGATTGCCTGGTGTCCTACCTCTGCAACTGGCTGCACACCTTTATAACAGTGCGATCTTTCCCCCTGCTGGCATGAGGCATATTGCAAGCATTTACTGAGCAGACTAGAGAGGCCATTTCAGGAGCAGCCTTTGCGATTAGTGCATTGGCCTGAGAACCTGGAGAACTAGTTTCGATTCCCACTGCAGTTCTTTGTGACTCTGGGCAAGTAACTTAACCCACCACTGCTCCAGGTGCAAAATAAGTACCTGTATATAATATGTAAACCGCTTTGGATTGTACCCATTCCCTTTACTATGTTATCTCTTCCTCAGCCATTCAGAGGAGGTAGCAGCAGCATGTACAAAGGCTATTCTGAAACAAATGCAAAAGTGGGCATAACTTTTTTTATTAACTGACATAGGTCATTCAAATTGCACATTCTGGTAGAGTAAATCTTCCTCTATACAGGTTTTCAGAATCCTTTTCTTCACTGCAGGTGAATAATGGATTCCACGCAGAAGTAATATGCTGTCTTTGAGTTCTTGATGAAGGAAGGGTGCAGGCTGTCCGACATCCACAGAAGGCTGGATGTGAATTGCTTGTTCACTCTTTCCAAAAATACCAGGACTAGGGGAAATGCAATGAAGCTACTAAGTAGCAGATTTAAAACAAACCAGAGAAAATATTTCTTCATACAACGTGTAATTAAATTCTGGAATTCATTGCTGGAGAATGTGGTTAAATTAGTTAGCTTAGCTGGGTTTAGAAAAGGTTTGGATAATTTCCTAAAAGAGAAGTCCATTATTGAGATGGCCTGGGGAAATCCACTGCTTATTCCTAGGATAAGCAGCATAAAATCTTGTTTTATTACTTTGGGATATTGCCAGGTACTTCTGACCTAGGTTGGTCACTGTTGGAAACAGGATACTGGGCTTGATGAACTTTCAGTCAGTCCCAGTATGGCAATTCTTATGTTCTCACTCATATAACTCCTGTGCTGCGACAACTTCACTGGTTACCAGGGTGACGGGTCAAAAGCGCGCGAGGACAAAGGCATGCCGACAACCGAGCGCAGACAACTGAGTGCAGGGCTTAATCGCGCCGAAGAAAACCTGTATTTTAAAGTGCTCTGACGGGGGTGTGGGGGATGGGAAACCCCCCACTCTACTTAATAGGGATTGTGCTGCCTCGCGCTGCCATGTTGGGGGGGTGTAACCCCCCCATTATACTAAAAACTTAACTTTTCCCCTAAAAAACAGGGAAAAAGTTAAGTTTCCAGTATAATGAGGGGGGTTACAACCCCCAAAACCCCACAACACCAGCGCGATCTCTATTAAGTAAAGTGTGTGTGTGTGTGTGGGGGGGGGGGGGTTTCCCCACCAACACCCTCCGTCGGAGCCCTTTAAAATACAGTTTTTCTTCGGCGTGATGAAGTCCTGTGCTCAGTTGTCCGCGCTCGGTTGTCTGTGCGTCTTTGTCCTCACGCGCTTTAGACTATGAACCGGTTACCAGTGATACTTAGAGTACAATTCAAAGTGATATCAGTTAACATCAGGCAGGTCAAAGTGATATAAGCTGTACATCAGGCAGGCCATTACGATCTGAAAATGTTATACTAATGGATATAGTTATACTGAACAGCCAAATTATGCAAACACCAGAGCATCTGCTTTCAGTTTTGCAGCAGTGAAATTGTGGAATACCCTTTGGGGGTCAGCTGTGGATGTGTGCAGATAGAGGTGGGTTTAAAACTACTAAAAACTCAACTGTAGATTTTTTTTTTTTTTTTTTTTAAAGATGGGCATGTCATTGTTTAGGACAGTGTAATTGCAGGTGGTACAGAATGCAGAAACTGCTTTTGTTGTCTATGGTTTTTTGGGATTAAAATATGAATTTCTATGAATATTGCCTAAAGACGGTATATAAATTTTTTTAAAAAAATCAATAAATTTACCCTCCTCCATTGAGAAAAATGGCCATTTAATCCTACCCTCCGTTTTCTATATGATAACCAATTCCTAATCCACAATTGAACATTGCCTCCTAACCCATGACTCTTTAATTTTCTCAGGAGCCTCTCATGAGGAACCTTGTCAAAAGCTTTCTGAAAATCTAGATACACTACATGAACCAGCTCACCTTTATCCACTTGTTTATTCACACTTTCAAAGAAGTCAAGCAAATTGGTGAGGCAACACCTCCCCTAGCTGAAACCATGCCCACTCTGTCCTATTAGTCATGTTTATCTACGCATTCCACAATTTTATTTTTTATCATTGTTTCCACTATCCTGGCACTGAAGTCAGACTTACTGGTCTGTAATTTCCCGGATCTCCCCTGGAACCCTTTTTAAAAATCAGCATAACATTGGCCACCCTCCAATTTTCAGAATCTACTGACAAGAGCTCTTGCCAATGGTGTCATCTCCGTAAACATTCTGTAGTCTTCTGTGGTTGTCAGAGAGCCTGCACCCCCTCCTTCATCAAGAACTCAATGATGGCACATTGCTTCTGCTTGGAATCCATTAATCACCTGCAATGAAGAAAAAGATTCTTAAACACCTTTATGTTTGCAGTATTTATGATACAGCCCTTATATCATTGGTGCTTATCTTCATTCTTTCCTACTCTATTGATACTTAAAGATTTAGGACATTACTGGTGTGACAAAAGTTTTCATGTGTTGTAGGAGAAAATGATCTGGCTATAGTTGCATGCAATACTTGGTTATTTTGTGCACAGAGATTTTATTTAATTTATTTATTTTAAAATTTCTATTCCGCTTAAAACCTAAGTGGATTATATTAAGGCACATTTGTTTTAAACAGTCAATATAACTAGTAATCTTATATTTTTAAAGAATGAGTGAAGTATACAATTACTTTTTTTATTAGTAATTTAAGTATATAATCTGGAGCAGACTGGATGGACCATTCGGGTCTTTATCTGCCGTCATCTACTATGTTACTATGATTATATTTAGGGATGAAAGCTATATTATTGGCTAACCTGATAGCTTAGGGCAGGACTTGTATTCTTTTGCTATACTGGCACCTAATTTTTTTTCTTGGCATCCGCCCCTGGAAAATGAAAGAAGAGGGACTTGTTTAGACAGCTGCCTGGCAGGGAAGCAATTAGAGCAGGAAACAGAGAGCTGCTGTCTGCAGGGACTGGCCATCTGTACTGTCCTTGGTCACAGTATAGAAGGCTGAACAGCACCAGAGCCTGGTCATTTTCTGTACTATTAACCAGTTTTTACCCTTGATGACTTATCACTATAGTGCATTTTTTTCTCCTTTTCAACCATTCTCTGTATTGCTTTGCCAACGCATGACAAATCTGTCATACCAATAATGTCCTAAATCTTTAAATATCAATAGAGTAGGAGAGAATGAAGATACAAGCAAATGAATAACCTCTTGCCCTTTCCCTGCTGCTTTTCCCATCTTGATGGTGGCAGAGGAGGCAGCAGCAGCAGGTAACATAGTAGGTGACAAAAGACTGAACTGGCCCATTTAGTCTGCCCAGTAGGCGTTTGACATATGCCTCCTGGCAGCAGGGGGAAAGATTGTACTTTTAAAACGTTGTGCAGCCAGTTGCAGTAGGTGGGGATACTAATTCCTCCACTAAGGATGACCCTGCATCTGAATAGCACCTTTCTAGGGAAAAGGAAGCACAGGCTTACAGAGTGGATTCTCTTCTCACTCTTGCCACAAATACTGGAAGATCCACTGTGCAAATGCCAAACCAAAGGACAAGTATATTAAAAGGGATTTTCTCATTTATCTTGTGAACAAAATTCTTAGAACATTTGGATCATAGTGACTACAGATGGTGGCAGGGGGATAACACTTGTGCCAGATTACGAAGGGAGTTGTGGTCTGTAACTTTTGACAAAGAGCTATATGATAGCTGGGCTAGATGGAAAAAAACTGGGAGAAAAACCAAGGTGTTTTCCAATGGAAATAGTCATTTCTTGGCTATGAGACCAATTCAGCTGGAAGCCTGGAGGAATATGAGGAAAACTGCCAAGCCAATAAACTAAAGCTTTGACTACTTTCCTTCATTTTTCACAGCAGCTTTATGACAATAAAGTTACTTCTAATGTATTCTCCTCCAAGCAAAGGTAACAATCAACCAGACTATCAAATCTGTTTTAATCTGTGATGACTGCCATGAATTCTGAAAGATTTTTGCTAAGTCCATTAAAAATATATATATAATGTGATAAACCTTCCTGAGATGGAAACAGAACAGTGTTAAGTCTTTTTGATGGTAATATATTGCGAGTAGGACATTCTTAAGCTGGACAACTATTTTATAAATGGAAACACTCTTATTAAAATGACCAGACAGATATCCTTGCAGAACATGTTTGTGTAGTGGACTGTAAATTAAGGACTCAGTTTCAGATCCCACTAACTCTTTTTGTGAAGGTGATCCCTCTAGGAACAGAAAAATATCTACTGAACTTAAATATACATCACTTCAATAGTCTTCAGGCTTGCAGGTGTCATATATTTAGGTTTAGTAAGTATTTTTCTTTTCCTTAAAGGAGCCCCAGAAAAAAATATTAAAAAAGAGTTACGGTGGGATTTGAACCTGGGTCCTTTGGTTTATAGTCTACTGCAGTGGTTCCCAACCCTGTCCTGGAGGACCACCATGCCAATTGGGTTTTCAGGCTAGCCCTAATGAATATGTATGAGAGAGTTTTGCATATAATGGAAGTGACAGGCATGCAAATCTGCTCCATGCATATTCATTAGGGCTAGCCTGAAAACCCGATTGGCCTGGTGGTCCTCCAAGACAGGGTTGGGAACCACTGGTCTACTGCAATATTAGGCTAAATCCTTTAGATTCTCAGGCCTTCAAACTGCCAGTAGAGACCATGTTTCACCTATATCAGGGGTCTCAAAGTCCCTCCTTGAGGGCCGCAATCCAGTCGGATTTTATGTTAACATTGTACTAATTGCTGCAAATTCTGAAGGCCCTGTCAAATTGAATGAGAGCCAGGCCATGATCAGGCACACATAGCTTAAAGAGAATTTTCTGATATTTCTCTTCTGTTGGTTTTCCAGCATATCAAAATGGTTCTCTCTATCACTCCCAGATTTTTTCAACTCCCTTAGAATCAATTTACTTCCCGATATGGATCTCAGTTTTGGTGACCCTCTATCATAGGGCTTTCACCTTATCTTTCAAGTCCATAATAGGCTGGTATCTGTAAGGAGCAGCAGAACTTGGAGAACCAAATTTGCTAAGTCTAAATCAGCAATTACAACTTCAAGGCCCGACTCAGGACTCTGCTGGGGACTGAGACGCTATGGGACTCACAGATATAGCTTCTTCTGCTACAGGCTTTGACATTCAGCTTAATTTTTGTAAGGTAGCTGAATATGACTGAAAGAAAAAACAAGCTCAATAACAAGAGGAAAGGGCAGATTAAGAAGCTCTCTTTACTCTCATGTTGTTAACATAATGCTTGGGAAAGAAAAGGACTAACAAAAAGCAGAGGATTGTTCTATGGTGCACTGTCTGGTGCAGAATGAGAAGAGCCTCTTGAGCCTTTGCTGAGCCAGTATACATAGGTGTTAGAGAAATAGGCTACAAGCCAAGATTTCTATTTCACTTTGCCCACAGACACTCCTTATGTGTACCCTTGTTGTGACACTTTAGGCAAGTCACTTAAATTTCCAGCATTCTCTATGGAGAAGGGTAGACGGTGGGGTTCCTCAGAGATCTATTCTGAGACCATTGCTTTTTAACATACAGTATTTATAAGTGATCTAGAGATGGGAATAACTAATAAGGTAATTACATTTGCTGATGTCACAAAGTTATTCAATCTCAAAAAGACTGAAAAATTGCAACAGGACCTTATAAGATTGGAACACTGGGCATCCAGAAGGCAGATAACATTTAATGTGATCAAGTGCAAAGTGATTCATGTGGGAAAGAGGAATCCAAGCTTCAGCTATGCATTGCAAAGTTCCATATTAGGAGTTATCACCCAGGAAAAGAATCTGGGTGTTACTTGATGATATGTCAAAGCCCTCTACTGTGCAGCAGTGGCTAAGAAAGCACATAGAATATTAGGAATTATTACGAAAGTAATGGAAAATGCTTTTATATCACATCATGGTGTGACTACATCTTGAATACTGTGTGCAATTCTGGTCACTGCATCTCAAAAAAGACTTAGGCCTGAATTTACTAAACTGCGTTAATGTACGCTATTTAATGCAAGCCCGGCTATGCTTATGTGCTCAGTCATTGAACAAGTCCTACTTTTTAACGCATTAATATTAACTAACGCACCTTAACACATCACAAATCTCTTTTGTTAGTTTAGTCCTTAGACTCAGGGCCGGAATAAAAGGTAGGCCTCAGTCCCCATCCCCCCTCCCTTCATAGCAGTTGCCAGGTCTCCTGGTTGGGGGAGATTTGGGAAGATTAAGCTCTTACCTCAATAATCTTCTTTTATAATATAGGGGCGAAGGAGCCCTGCAGTACTGATCCGGCTGGCTCGCTGTAAATTCCAAGCCTCATTCTAGGGCTCCAATAGCTTATCTCGTAATTCAAGCCTCGTTCCGGAGTTACAATACTGTAGCTGCTCGCGTTTATTCAAGCCTCATTCTGATGCTCCAATAGCTTCTTTTAGTGAGTTGCAGACCTCGCTCTGGCTGTTCACCTATTTCCTTCTGTTAGATTATAACTCTTCCTTGACGACGTGATGATTGTAGCGTCCCACCCACCCAGAAGCTGTGTTTGGAAGTAAGAAAAGACGGGGTAAGATAATTAAACTGACATGTATTGCCAGCTGCTCTGCTTTCAATCCTACATCCCCAGTATCTGTTCTTTTGTTCCCTTCTGTATGCAAGATTGGGAAGCAGGCTGATTTGTAAAAGTTTCTCCTAACCTCAGACAGGGGAGAGGTTTGAGGTGATGTTAAATGCAGATTGTTCACCAGGCAAGAATGTTGTTTATAACGCAGGGATTCATTTCTAAAGGCATTTACAAATGTCAGGGCTTTGGTGCAGGTGTAGATGTGGATGAAAAACGGCCATATGTTTTTGGTTGCCCATTTAATGTTGATTATAAAAATGCTTTGTGCATCTGTCTCAGAGTTACTCCTGGTGGAATTCTGTGCAACTGCATGATGCACAATTTGTGCAGAATTCCCCATCTGTTCTGCCCCTATTCCTGTCCCCCTCCTCTCCCCCCCCCCATGCAGGTCTGGCTCTCTCCCTTCTACTGCCCCCTCCCCCCATGAGATCCAACATACCTACGGGCCTCCCAAAGAAAAGCAGTGGTGGCATCCAGCCGGCAGAGGCAGTGCTATGAACAGGCAGCTTGTGGCCAGCCCCGCAAAGTCCTTTCCTCTGTTGCATTGCTTCCTGTAGATCAGTATCCTGCAAACTTTGTCAAGCCGTGGTACACTAAACATAGTGGCTGCAGTTCAAGGTATCCAGAAGTGCGCGGACATCAATTCGATGACATTCACATTCATGCGTGTTGTCATCATGTCGACATGCGTGAAGGCTCTCCAGATAGGCCCTGAACTGCCAGTGGGGGGTGCTGGCAGGGAAGACGCATGGAGAGGAGAGGCGCTTGCTGATTGCCTACAGCATGTGCCTCTCTCCACAAGAGGAACGTCCTGTAGGCAGTCAGCCGACGCTGGCATCTCGCAGTACACTTGAAATCTTGTGGGGCACACAGTTTGCAATACATTGCTATAGATAGATGACACAGCAAAGGGAAGGCTCTGGCAGGGCTGGCTGCGAGCAGCCTGTTCACAGCATTGCCTTTGCCAGCCGGCCTCTGCCACTACTGATGCTCTGGGAGGCCCGCAGATATGTTGGATCTCATGAAGTGGGAGGGGAGGGTGTCAGTTGGAGAGAGGCCAGACTCATGTGGGGGAGGGGGAAATGGATGCTAGACTACAATTTGGAAGGGAGGGGAAGGAGGGAACATGGATGCTAGACCCGGGGTAGGGGGGAGGGAGGGAGAAAGAAGGAAAAGGAAAGGACATGGATCCTGGACTGCAAGTAGGGGGGTAGAGGAAGGGACATGAATGCTGGACTGCAGGTGGGTGGGGGAGTAGAGGAGGGGGCATGGATGCTAAATATGCAGGAAGAGGAGAGGGGACAGGACATGAATGATGGACCAGTAAGTAGAGTGGAAAATCCTTTAATTGCTAGCAGAAGTAGAATGCTTAACTGATCATAGCTGGCAAATGTGACTTTCAGACAGTCTGTTATTTAACTTTTAGAGTTTTTTTCCTATTTTATTTCTTATAACTGTGTTTTTTTACAGTATTTGTGCCAATGCAAACGGTAGAACATGCCTGGTCTTTTTTCAGGGACACGGTAAGCGAGGTGCAAAATCTGTAAATCCCCCAGATTCAGAAAGAGGTGCAAAAGGAGTCGAACAAAAGACCCGGCGTGGATAACTAAAATAGTGAAGGAAGCGATAGGCAATAAGAAAAATTCATTCAGGAAATGGAAAAAGGACAAAACTGAGGGAAACTGGAAAGAGCACAGGAAGTATCAAAAAGAATGTTACCGTGTAGTTCGAAAAGCCAAAAGAGAGTATGAAGAGAGGCTAGCCAGGGAAGCACAAAATTTCAAACCGTTCTTTAGATATGTTAAAGGGAAGAAGCCGGCTAGGGAGGAGGTGGAACCGCTGGACGATGGAGACAGGAAGGGAGTGGTGAAGGAGGAGAAAGAAGTGGCAGAAAGACTTAACATGTTCTTTTCATCTGTATTTACAAATGAGGACACAACCAACATACCGGAACCTGAGCAAATCTTCAATGGAAATCAAGCAGAAAAATTAATATCCATGGAAGTGAGCCTTGAAGACGTACGCAGGCAGATAGAAAAATTAAAAACTGACAAATCCCTGGGTCCGGATGGAATCCATCCAAGGGTTCTGAAGGAACTAAAGGAGGAAATAGTGGAACTATTGCAGCAAATTTACAATCTATCCCTGAAAACAGGCGTGATCCCGGAGGATTGGAAGATAGCCAACGTTACGCCCATCTTTAAAAAGGGATCAAGAGGTGACCCGGGAAACTACAGACCGGTGAGTCTGATCTCTGTTCCATGGAAAGTGGTGGAAGCACTGATAAAAGAAAACATCGATTAACATCTTGAAAGAAACAAACTTCTGATAACCAGCCAACATGGTTTCTGCAAGGGGAGATCGTGCCTAACGAACTTATTGCACTTCTTCAAAGGAATTAACAAACAGATGGACAGAGGAAACCCCCTTAGACATCATATATCTAGATTTCCAAAAAGCCTTTGACAAGGTACCCCATGAATGCCTACTTCGGAAACTGAAGAACCATGGGGTGGAAGGAGACGTATATAGATGGATCAGAAACTGGTTGGCGGGCAGGAAACAGAGGGTAGGAGTAAAGGGCCACTACTCGGACTGGAGGAGGGTCACGAGTGGTGTCCCGCAGGGCTCTGTGCTCGGCCACTGCTATTTAATATATTCATAAATGATCTAGAAACAGGGATGAAGTGTGAGATAATAAAATTTGCGGACTATTTAGTGGAGCTCGGAATAAAGAGGACTATGAAGAATTGCAAAGGGACTTGAACAAACTAGGGGAATGGGCGACGAGATGGCAGATGAAGTTCAACGTTGAGAAATGTAAAGTATTACATGTGGGAAGCAGAAACCTGAGGTACAACTATACGATGGGAGGGATGTTATTGAATGAGAGTACCCAAGAAAGGGACTTGGGGGTAATGGTGGACATGACAATGAAGCCGATGGCACAGTGCGCAGTGGCCGCTAAGAGAGTGAATAGAATGCTAGGTGTAATCAAGAAGGGTATTACTACCAGAACAAAAGAAGTTATTCTGCCATTGTATCGGGCGATGGTGCGTCCGCATCTGGAGTACTGCGTCCATTATTGGTCGCCGTACCTTAAGAAGGATATGGCATTACTCAAGAGGGTTCAGAAGAGAGCGACACGTCTGATAAAAGGTATGGAAAAGTTTTCATACGCTGAGAGATTGGAGAAACTGGGACTCTTTTCCCTGGAGAAGAGGAGACTTAGAGGAGATATGATAGAGACTTACAAGATCATGAAGGGCATAGAGAGAGTGGAGAGGGACAGATTCTTCAAACTTTCAAAGAATAAAAGAACAAGAGGGCATTCGGAAAAATTGCAAGGGGACAGATTAAAAACGAATGCTAGGAAGTTCTTCTTTACCCAATGTGTGGTGGACACCTGGGATGCGTTTTCAGAGGGCAGAATAGGGCAGAATACGGTACTGGGGTTCAAGAAAGGATTGGACAATTTCCTGCTGGAAAAGGGGATAGAGGGGTATAGATAGAGGATTACTGCACAGGTCCTGGACCTGTTGGGCCGCCGCGTGAGCGGACTGCTGGGCACGATGGACCTCAGGTCTGACCCAGCGGAGGCATTGCTTATGTTCTTATGCTCTTATGTTTAGAGCAGTGCACCGACATCTATTTATTGGGATTAACTGCCTTTTTGAAGGGACTCACACAAGGCAGTGTGTAGCATGTACAGTTTGACATACAATTTACAGTTTTGTTGGTGTACAACTTCCTAAGGCAAGTCTAGTCCTAATCACAGTTATCTCCTTCTCCCGTTAGTGGGGCCATAAAAAAAAAAAACCTGAGAAACTGCTATCATCAGACTTTCTGTGCAGCTTTCTACCATTGTAAACTGCTTGGAGACAACAGCCCAAAACCCTGGTGCATGCAGCTCCTGGGGCAAGACACTTATCAAAACTTACTAATAATATACAGTAAACTGAATACAGCTCAACAAGGAAGTTGATTTATCACTATGATAGTAAGCTATTTACCTTGTTGGGTTTTTGATGTCAAAATGGTTGGGCGGCTTTTTGGGCTTCTTTTTGCCATCAATTGGGCTAGATAATTTTTCACCAGCTAGTAACCCAGCTTCATAGCCTGCTGGCGGTGCTTGCAATTAAAGCAGAGAACTGCCGGCTCCAGTATCTCACAATCTTTTCAGTCCCTGCTGCACTGGAACAGCTGATGTAGCTTCCTGTTCTGGTGTAGCAGGGACTGAAGAGATCACAAGAGACTGGTGCCGGCTGCTAGCAGTACTCTGCTTTATTCACTGCACTGCCGGCAGGCTATGAAAGGTTAGAGGGTGGAAGGGAACGGGGGAGGGAGGAGAGACCCAAGTCCCGACCTGAGAAGGAAAGCTAGACTGATTTGAAAAGGAGGAAGAAAAGTTGATTGTGAAAGATGGATCTGGGGCAGGAAGTAAACAGGAGAAAAAGAGAGTGAATAGACAGAATACAGGGAAGCAGAACCAGAAATGTGGAATGAGATGATTAGAAAGATAACCAGACAACAAAGTAAGATATATTATTTTATTTTTAGTTTAGTAAGGGGGTAATGGGATTTGATATACTGCCTTTCTATGGGACAACTGAGTTAAAATGTGGCAGTTTTGAGAATTTACATCTACTATTTGCATATTGCAATATTGTTTCTTTTACTAACAAATTCCTTCAGTATACGCACACCAGTACTGCCAGAGCACGTGCATCTTTATGTCATTGGACCAAGGCAGTTTGGGTCAGGGCTGGGCTGGTGCTCAGCGCTGTGAGCAACGTGGAGGTGGGACTGAGGCTGCATATCCCTTGTCAGTGGCTTCTCTTTCCTGGACACCTAGCTTTCTCTAAGCAGTTCCTCTGCCTTTCTAGGTAGGGATTGTCAATATAGTTTGTGACTGTTAAATAAGAAACAGTTTCCTTAGTGGATATGAGTACAGTTTTGAAATCTTCAAACTCTCAATTCTTCTACCTCTTTCACCTCCACTATGTTATCTACCGTATTTTTTGTTCTATAAGATGCACCTGACCCACCTGTAGAGGAGGAAAAACCAAGAAAAAAAGAATTCTTAACCAAATGGTGTCCCCTGTCCCCCCTCTGGGTGGTCTAGTGGTAGGCCGGGACAGGGTACAGGGCACATCTAATGGTGGAAACATCTAATGGTAGGCATGTGTAGTGGCAGCCAGCCTCAAGCCAGCCAGCCAATCCCAAGCCAGACAACCAGCCCCCCCAATACCTTTTTTTTTTCCATCCTGGGTCCCAGTGTGCTTTCTGCCTACCTGCCCCTGCTCTCTTGCGGCAGCGGCACAGCAGTGTACAAGGCAGGTGCGCGCTTTTTGCGGCCTGCCTGGTCCCGCACTACACTTCGAATGTTGCCACCAGTTCTTGTGGGACTCATGAGAACTGATGGCAGCCATTCGGAGTGCAGTGCGGAACCAGGCAGGCACACAAAAAGTGTGCGCCTGCCTCGACGTAAGCCGCTGCCGGAAGAGAGCAGGGGATCCGAGGCAGGAGCGCGGAAAGCGCACTGGAAGCCGGGATGGAAAAAAAAAAGATGTGTGTTAAAAAAAATATTCGCTCCTTAAGACACAAAGTGCGTCTTATGGAGTGAAAAATACGGTAAGTATGTCAATGAGGTTGTCTCATCATAGAACTCTATTCTCTCCTCTGCTCTGGGCACCCTTGCTCCCCCTGTTCCCCACTCTGTCTGGCGCACCAAACTTCAGCCTTGGCTTACTCCCAGTATCCGCTTACGTTCCTATACACGCTCTACCAAGCGCTTTTGGCTTAAATCTTACACATTTGCTGACTTCCTACACTTTGAACTTATGCTGACCTCTTTTAAAACTTCCCTTACACTGGCTAAGCAAGACTACTACATCCAGTTAACTAATTCCCTTTCTTCCAACCTTTCTTCCCTTTCTTCCAACCTCTTTGCCACACTGAACTTCCTTAAAATGCCCTTCCTCCAAACCCTCTTTCCCTCTCTCCCCAGACTATGGCTGAATACTTCCATGACAAGGTTCACAATATCACCCTTGAATTAGCTGCAAAATCACTGCTTTCTTTCCTTCCCCCATCCACTCTCCTGACCTTCCAGCTCCTACCATCCCTTCTTCCATTATCCAATCAACTCAGGAGGAATCCGTATATCCTCCCCTTGCCTAGTCCCACCCTCTCGACCCTCCTTCAACTCCTGCCAACTTTCTTTACTAAAATCACAGAAGAAGAAACTGGACAACTTCTATCCTCAGTCAAGCCCCTCTGACCCTATTCCCACCCCTCTACATGAACCAATCTCACATACTGTTATCCCTGCTGTCATATCCTCAGTCTATCCATTTCCACTGCAACTGTTCCTGAGGCCTTCAAATATGCAGTGGTTAATCTGCTTCTCAAAAAAATCTTTGTTGGACCCCACTTGCTCCTTCAACTACTGCCCTGTCTCCCTTCTTCCATTCATGTCCAAGCTACTCAAGCATGTTTTCCTCCGTTGCTGCCTTGACTTCTTTCATCATAACCGACTCTGGTTTTCTCCCTCTACATTCCACAGAGACTGACCGTAGCAAAGTCTGCAGTGACCTATTCCTGGCCAGCTCTAAGGGCCTTTACTCAATCCTCCTCCTTCTTGACCTGTCTGCTGCTTTTGGATATTGCTGATCATTGCTTACACCTTGATACACTATTCTTGCTTGGATTCCACAAATCTGTCCTCTCCTGGTTTGTCTCCCACCTCTCCCATTGCAAATTCAGTGTATGCGCTGGTGGTTTCTTCTCTGTTGCTATCCCGCTAGCAGTTGGTATATCCCAGGGTTCCTGGAATCTGGTAGATTACAAAACCTAAGGATTACAAGACAAAAGGCAACATGGATTCACGAGAGGCAGGTCTGGTCAGAAAAAATCTGATCAATTTCTTTGACTGGGTGGACAAAGAATTGGATAGAAGGAGTGCACTAGATGTATATTTAGAGTTTAGCAAAGCTTTTGACAATGTTCCACACAGAAGTCTAATAAATGAACTGAGTGCCCTTGGTATGGGCCCCAAAGTGATGGACTGGGTCTGGAACTGGTTGAGTGGAAGGCAATGGAGATTTCTCTGAAGAAAGGGATGTTACCAGTGGTGTGCCTCAAGGTTTGGTTCTTGGGCCTGTTCTTTTAAATATTTTTGTAAGTAATATTGCTGAAGGGCTGTCAGGTAAGATTTGTCTCTTTGTGGATGATACCGTATGAATTACTTGAGGAAGAACCTAGCAAAGTTTGAAGAACGGTCAGAAATTTGGCAGCTAAGAAATGCAAGGTCATGCATTTGGACTGCAAAAACCTGAAGGAACGGTACAGTTTAGGGGGTGGAGAACTTTTGTGCATAAAAGAGGAGCAGGACTTGGTGTGATAGTATGTGAAGATCTTAAGGTGGCCAAACAGGTTGCAATGGCAAAAGTTAGAAGGATGCTAGGATGCATAGGGAGAGGTATTGCCAGTAGGAAAAAGGAGGTAGTGATGCCCCTGCATAAGACTCTGGTGAGACCTCATTTAGAATATTATGTACAACTCTGGAGACTCCATCTTCAAAAAAAGATATAAATAGAATGACGTTGATCCACAGGAAGGCTACTAAAATGGTCGGTGGTTTTCATCATAAGGTGTATGGGGACAGAATTAAAGATTTCAATATGTATACTTTGGAGGAAAGGCAGGAGAGGGGAGATATGATAGAGATGTTTAAATACCTATGTAGCATAAATGCGTAAATGTGCATGAGATGAATCTCTTTAATTTATAAGGAAGCTCTGGAATAAGAGGGCATAGAATGACGTTAATAGGTGATAGGCTCAGGAGTAATCTAAAGAAATACTTTTTTACAGAAAGGGTGGTAGATTTATGGAATAGTCTCCTGAAAGACGTGGTGGAGACAAAGACTGTGTCTGAATTCAAGAAAGCATGGGACAGGCACATGGGATTTCTTAGGGATAGGAGGAGATAATGGATGCGAATAGGCAGACTGGATGGGCCATTTAGCCTTTATCAACCATCTTGTTTCTTTGTTTCCTCTCTCTCTACACCTCTTCCCTCGGCCCCTGATTTCATCCCATGGCTTCCAGTATCACCTCTCTACACCAGATCACTAAAAATCCAAGAAAAAGTCTCAGCCTGTCTGTCTGACATTGCTGCCTGGATGTCCTGCTGCCACCTGAAACTAAACATGTCCAAGATTGAGCTGCTCCTCTTTCCTCCTAAACCTTCCACTCCCTCTTGTCTCCTTCCTGTCTCTTCCGCTCGTAACCTTGGAGTTGTCTTCGATTCCGAACCCTCATTTTCTATACAAATCCAACAGACTGCTAAAGCCTGTTGCTTCTATCTCTACAACATCACCAAAATTTACCCCTTCTTCTCTGAGTGCACTAACCGGACCCTTGTCTACACCTTTTGTGACCTCACGCTTGGACTATTGCAGTTTACTTCTAACAGGTCTCCCACTGAACTGCCTCTCCCCCTTGCAATCTTTGCAAAACTCTGCTGCACAAATTATCTTCTGCCAACCTCACTACACTCACATTATCCCTCTCAAATCACTTCACTGGCTCTCTAACCACCATCATATGCATTTCAAACTCCTATTAACCTACAAGTATGTTCATTCTGCAGCCCTTCAGTATCTCTCCTCTCTTGTCTCTCCTTATACGCTTCCCCGAGAATTCCATTACTCAAATAAGTTGCTTTTATCTGTACCCTTCTTCTCCACTGCCAATTCCAGACTTCATTCCTTTAATCTCGCTGCCCCGTATGCCTGGAATAGACTTCCTGAGTCCATGCACCAAGCTTTTTCCCTTGTTCAAAAATAGGCTGAACACCCACCTTTTTGAGATTGCCTTCAACTCATCACCCTAGCTAGCAGTTTAATCATCCCCTGCTAACTGTAACCCTACCCTTGCATCCTGTTTGTCTGTCTTGATTGATTAGATTGTAAGCTCATTCAAGCAGGGATTGTCTTCTTTATGATTCTGTACTGTGCTGCGTACATGTGGTAGCGCTCTAGAAATAATAGTAGTGAAAGAGTGCCAAGTCTTTATCATGAGAAACATACCATATTTTATCAAAAATTGCCAATCTAGTTGGTCTGGGTCAGAGAGGAGGATCATACGTTTCCCCATATTGGTTCAGCACGTATCTAATGCTTTTACCCAAAGAGTAGAGAAAACACATGTAAATTACAAATGAATTGTCTTTTGCCATTGTGAGTTCTTTGCAAGGTCTGTCGCCTGTTATTGGGGTGACGGAAAAATAATCTTAAAATGCACATGAACTTCCAAGACCTCGGAAATCTGTTCTTCAGATGTAATGTGTCTTGTCATAGGATATAAGCTTTTGAGATCTTAACTCAAAAAGTTAGGCAATGGTAGTATTAGTACACTGATCACTATTTGCATTTTATTTTCTTTTTCACTTTCGTGTGTCTGTCTTTGCTGTATAGGAATTAAACTTGTATTAATCTGCATCAGATCATTCCAGCTGTCCTAATAAATACGTACAGTATTAACATTCTACGTATTATTACTACTACTTGTCATTTCTATATTGCTGCTAGATGTACACAGTGCTGTAAATGAAAACATTCAAGAGACAGCTCCACATGTGGGGTTGTCTGCATCCTATCGTATACAAAATTTGGGGACATTTTTTTTATCCTTCAATGTTACAATAATTATTTTGTTATTAAAATGACTCAGTTTTTGTTTAAACCAGATGGCTTCTTATGAATTGAAAGAACTATCCCAGGATGAACTACGGAAAAGACTTTATCAAACGTTTAAGAACCGAGGTGTTCTGGACACACTTAAGGTATTTTGTTATTTTGAAGCTAAATGATTACCAATGGTAGCAGTAATTCTTGGAAATTGCAGATTTGAGAGCTGCCCACATTTAACTGCCTCTTTTACAAAGCCGCACTAGTGGCTGCTGTGCAACAACAGCCCCGACGCCCTTTAAATCTCTCTGGGCTTCGGGGATGTTAGCGCAGGGCAGCCAATAGCGCGGCTCTGTAAAAGAGGCCATAAATGTTCCCTCATGATTATACAGACTTAAGATATTTGTTTGACACCCTTAGAGGAGGAGTCACATTTAAATAATGAGCTGTTTTCATCATACAGTAGTAACTTGGATTATGAGCATAATACGTTCCAGGAGCATGCTCGTAATCCAAAATGCTCGTTTATCAAAACAAAGTTCCCCATAGAAAATGGTGGCAACAGCAACGATTCGTTCTAGAACCCGGGGTCTATACCTGTCGGGTGCAGGGTGCTGCAGCGCCATCTCCGTCTGCCTCCTCCGTGGGTCATCTGAAGAAGAACCCCACAGTGCCGCTTCAGGGGGGGAGGGATGCCTGCCGCCAGAGAACCCCACAGTGCCGCTTCGGGGGGGATGCCAGCCACCAGAGAACCCCACAGTGCTGCTTCGGGGGGGGGGGAGATGCCAGCCGCCGGAGAACCTCACAGTGCCTTCAGAGGGATGCCTCCTCCATCCACCGGCCAGCCCTCCATGTCGGATGCCCCTCGCATGCTGGAGAGCCCCCACCCGAGCCCATGCATCCGAGCGCCGCCCAACCGCACGACACGCACAATGACGATGATTAACGCTGTGCGTGTCACACGCAACGCGCAGGCGGGACAGCACCTGGCTGCGCAGGCCCAGACAGAGGTCCTCCAATCTGCGGAAGGCACCCGATGTAGAAGGAATCCCCTGTAAGTGCTCATTGATTGGGGCAGTGCTCGGTTTGCGAGTCAAAAGTTCGCTGAGTGTTTTGCTCATCTGGCAAAACACTCGCAAACCGGGTTACTCGCAAACCGAGGTACCACTGTACTTTATAATTGTTTTTTCTTGGTGAGCAGCACTTGGACGCTGTTGAGCACAAGTGCATCTGTCTGGTCCTCTTGGACACTGCTGCAAAGGTATTCACCTGATAGACTTAACAGTGTGATGGTAGAACAGGGATAGGTAACCATGGTCATTGAGAGCCACCACCGAGTTGGGTTTTCAAGATTTCCACAATGAATATGCATGAGATAGAGTTAGATATTGAGAATGACACGGTGATATAATTCATCACCGTTCTCGGCCCTTGCGGATAACCACAGGAAATCATCCCCATGTCATTCTTAAGGAGAAAGGGAAGAATTAGTGTATGATTGGGCACAGTCACTGACCCTCAAGCCTTGCATTAAAGAATGCTGAGGAACTGAGAAGAATTGAAGGTTGAGATAGTCACTAAAGAATGACACAGGATGGTTATCCGCAAAGATGTTGATGAATTCTATCACCGTATCATTCTCTATGTAGATGTACTTCTTCTATGGTATATAAATAGATCTCATGCATATTCTTTGTGGAAGTCTTGAAAACCCGACTGGATTGTGGCCCTTGAGGACTGTGGTTGTCAATCACTGTGCTAGAAAGTGAGCAAGTTCCTTCTGTGTGTACCAAGCCCAAAGTGCCTCTGAAAATAGCTTTGTTAGAAAGTTAGTTCTCCTTTTTGAGTGTTTCTAGAAATAGTTTACTTCTATTTTGACCTTTTTTTGTTGGTCTGTGACCGTCATTTAATTCCAATTTTCCATGAAAAAATATCCCTGGAAAATGCTATTCCTGTGCAAACAGCATATGATTCCGTACGGATGGGTTGTATACACCAGCTTGCGAGTTGGATTGTAGAAGGCATCAATCATTTTTCCCAGCTCCACCTCTTTGTCTCCCTGGGCAGTGCCCACTCTCTTCAGGCTTAACTTCTACAAGCAAGTTGAGAAGGTGTCTTTTCCTCTGCTTTGCATTAGATTTGTTATTTTCTGGTATTAATCTGATCTTTTTTGAGGATTCCCTGTGCTAAGAGGTTTCCAGTAATCCTGGGAGAGCTCTTTCTGGGAGAAGGGTCAGATGGTGTCTGAAGCCAGGAGGACCAAACTTTTAAAAAAGCACCTGCTCTAATACTTGGCATGCAGGGTGATTAGACCCCATGACTGGGTGGGATGCTTGGCGGAGATCAGCTATGTCCCCTCTCCTCCGCCCGAAGAATCGTGTGGGAGTGTGAAGGGTCAAAGGTTTCAAGTTTTGAAACCTGAATAAAAGGCAGCCGGAAGAGACAAGCTGCTGGAATCACCCTTGCTTGTCTGAGGCACAAATTCCTTCTCCATTTCTAGCTGCACTGAGAAGGTGATGCAGGCACAGCACAAGGAAGTTCTGTGAGTACAGCTCATTACTGTGTTAAGGTTTCCTGTGGTTATCCCAAGGATTCCTCTAAAATTCTATTTTTAGCATTTTTGAACTTTTAGTTTTGCTCCCACTGGCTGTTTTTTTTTTTAGCACCAAAACGCTGCCAAGTGAGTAAACAGCGCAGGAACAATAAGCCACAATGGTTCTCTGCGGAGATCTCGGACCTCATAAAAGAGAAGAAAAAAGCGTTCATCTCCTACAAACATACAGGATCTCAGGACTCTAGAGAAGTCTATTTGGCTAGGGCAAGAGCTGTCAAAACAGCAGTTAGAGAGGCCAAATTCCGAATGGAGGAAACTTTAGCAAAGAACATCAAGAAGGGCGATAAATCCTTCTTCAGCTATATTAGCGACAGAAACCGCAGCACAAGCGGGATAGTACGCCTTAGGAAACCAGACGGGAACTATGTAGAAGCAGACTCAGAAAAAGCTGAATTGTTAAACGAATACTTCTGCTCGGTCTTCACCCGCGAGGCGCCGGGTTCCGGCCCTCAGCTGCAGAAAAAGAATGGCTCAGGAGACCCGTTTAGTAATTTCAAGTTTACAACAAGCAGTGTCTACTGTGAGCTGTCTAAACTCAAGGTTAACAAAGCAATGGGGCCAGACAACCTACACCCCAGGGTGCTCAGGGAGTTAAGGGACGTCCTGGCGGAACCACTATCCGCACTCTTCAATCTCTCCCTTAGTACAGGTAGAGTCCCGTTGGACTGGAAAACGGCTAACGTCGTTCCACTCCACAAAAAAGGTTGCAGGACAGAGGCTGAGAACTACAGACCAGTGAGTCTCACATCTATAGTGAGCAAACTAATGGAAACCCTAATCAAACACCAATTAGATAAGATCCTGGATGAAGAGAATCTACAGGATCCCCGTCAACATGGATTTACCAAGGGGAAATCCTGCCTTTCCAACTTGATCAGCTTCTTTGACTGGGTGACGGGGAAGTTCGATGTTGGAGAGTCCTTGGACATTGTATACTTGGACTTCAGCAAAGCATTTGATAGCGTCCCACACCGCAGGTTGTTGTGCAAAATGAGTTCTATAGGATTAGGTGACACTTTGACAAAATGGGTTGGGGACTGGCTTAGTGGTAGGCTTCAGAGGGTGGTGGTGAACGGCACCCCCTCCGTAACGACGGCAGTGATCAGCGGAGTGCCACAGGGCTCGGTCTTAGGCCCGATCCTTTTCAATATCTTTATAAGGGACTTGACTGAGGGGCTTCGTGGTAAAATAACGTTATTCGCCGATGACGCCAAACTATGTAATATAACAAGCAAGAGCACAACGAACAATATGAAACACGACCTACTCCTATTGGAGCAATGGTCAAGGACCTGGCAACTGAGTTTCAATGCCAAGAAATGCAAAGTCATGCACCTCGGCAGTCAAAATCCATGCGAGACTTACACCCTAAATGGCGAGATCCTAGCAAGGACTGTTGCAGAACGGGACTTAGGGGTGATCATCAGTGAAGACATGAAGACTGCCAATCAAGTGGAGTGGGCTTCATCTAAGGCTAGGCAGATCATAGGATGTATACGTAGGAGTTTCGTCAGCCGTAAGCCTGAAGTCATTATGCTGTTGTATAGATCCATGGTGAGGCCCCATCTGGAATATTGCGTGCAATTCTGGAGGCCTCATTACCGCAAAGATATACTGAGGCTTGAGTCAGTCCAGCGAATGGCCACCCGGATGGTCTCGGGACTCAAGGATCTCCCGTACGAGGAACGGCTGGATAAATTGCGGCTATACTCACTCGAGGAACGCAGAGAGAGGGGAGATATGATCGAGACTTTCAAGTACCTCACGGGCCGTATCGAGGTAGAAGAGGATTTCTTTTTTTTCAAAGGTCCGACGGCGACAAGAGGACATCCATGGAAAATCAGGGGGGGGGGGGGGGAAGTTACACGGCGACACCAGGAAATACTTTTTCACCAAAAGAGTGGTTGATCGCTGGAATAGACTTCCACTTCAGGTGATCGAGGCAAACGGCGTGCCTGATTTTAAGAAGAAATGGGATCGTCACGTGGGATCTCTGCACAGAGTTAAATAGGGGAGGGTCATTGGGGTGGGCAGACTAGATGGGCCGCGGCCCTTATCTGCCATCTTTTTCTATGTTTCTATGTTTCTAAGTGATAAGAATGCCAAGTCTTTATCATGAAAAACATACCATCTTGGATTTCCCGATTTTCTTTTAAAAGCCTCTATCTGCCTCCAAAACACCTCATAATGGACTCCTGAGGTGGTTTTACACCTCTATCATGCCAAGTTTGTGCTGAATAAGCACCTGAGGACATCTGTGTACCACATTTCATGGGGCACATGAGAGGGAAGACTGGAGCTATGGGTTTAGCTCCCTCTGGTTCCTCTGTGGATCTTGAGTCACAGAAAGCATGAGAGCTGGGTCTCAGAAACAATGTTAGAGCCCTTAAATTGTGACTACTTGTTGCTAGCGAAGCGATGCTGTGTGGAAGTGCCTGACCCTGAGAGGAGGCAAATTTCAGACCAACAGAGGTCCCCGGAGGATCCGGGTCAGATTTTTGACCCTGATTTTGTGACCCTCATGTATCAGCCTACCAAAAATATAAATGAACACCTACCGAGTGTCAGCAGGGATGATGTGCACAGAGAGGGTTACTTTCTCAGGGTGAAGACCTTTCACAATCTCTGGAGCTGCAGGAATCGGAAAAGGACTGGGATGATTTTGGGTGGGACACTATGCCATTGCTTTCTAAGGCTAGAGTAGATTAAGAGTCTCTAGCCTCTCATCCAGATGCTTCTAGGTTCCTGAAGGAAGCACTGAGGCTCTGCTCTCCAGTGAGGCAGCTGTTTCCAATGTGGACTCTTAATATATTAATAGGCCTTCATTAAGGCTCTATTTGAACTATTATTGAATGTGTCTCACATGGATCTGACTGTGAAGATGGTGTTTTTGATCATATTCACTTCAATTAGGAGCATGTCCGAGCTGCAGGCATTATTGTGCATAGTCTTTCCTTAGATTCATGAAAGCAGGAGTGTCTTTGTGCACAGTTCCTTCCTTTCTGCCGATGGTGGTTTTGGCGGGCCATTTTAATCAGGAAGTGAGCCCAGTGGCGAGAAGAAACAGGACAAAGTTTTGAGGATGTGTGGAGGATGCTTCTCCTCTATCTTGAGGTGACAAATGATTTTTGGCTTTCAGACCATGTGTTTGTCTTATCCAGCTCGAATTATCAGGGAAGACCAGCCTTTAAGGCTGCTATATCCTGATAGATTCTATGGCGATCTTCTCTATGTACGTTGGCTGTTGTAAACAACCGTCAATTGCCTTGAAAGCTCACTCTTCCAGAAGTGTGGCTTCTTCTTGGGCAAAGTCCAGGAGGACAGTGCCGCATGTTGAAATTTGCAGGGCAGCCACATGGTCCACTCTTCATACCTTTATGAAGTTTTACAAAATGGACATGTCAGCACAAGTGGACATGGCGTTTGGGTCCTCGGTTTTTGTTGCAGGCTCATCTGTCCCACCCAAAACTCAAGGGTCTGCTCAGGTACATCCTTTCTGTAATGAATCATATGCTTCTTGCACAGGAAGGAAGGATTTGATTCTTACCTCGATAATCCTGTGGAACAGCATATGATTCCTTACACCCCACCCTGACAGAGATGGATATAGCCTTCGTTGAATAATAGTCTGAGTTAAATTTCCAGTGGCTTGGCTCCTGGCAGCCAAAAGAGAATGCTTTCACAGAGCTATATAAATGTTAGTGCATGGTTGCACACAGGTAGGTGATGAGTTGGTTCCATCTTTAGTTTTGCAATTGCAATGATTTTTTACTGTTTTTTTTGTTCCTATTGCAGAGCAAAGTTAACGTTATCGGAGAGTTCCCTGAAACCCTCCTTGTTATCATTTCCTCTTATAGGAGTTATTTCTTGATTTGGTATGGATTGAAGAGAGGGCACTGCCCAGGTAGATAAAGAGGTGGAGCCTTGAAAAATGATTGATGTCTTCTATAATCCAACTCGTGAGCTGGGATACCTAACCATCCATAAGGAATCATATGCTGTTCTACAGAAAAGAGGATTATCGAGGTAAGAACCTATTCCTTCCGTCCAAATCCCATTCTTAGCCCAGCATCTGTAAGCTGATCTAACTGGAGCTCTGTTGACAGGAATAGGTCACATGGGGCTCCTCTGTCTGTGGAGTCCTGTGCAGTTCAAACCAGGCAGGTTGCAATCACTCAACCTGACTCCTGCAAGAAGCAGAAAGGAGTCTCTGTGCAACCTGGTGCCACCATTACCAGCATTAAAGACATAACTCCAGCAGACCAACTTACATATATTGTATGGTTCTGGATAGGCTGGCAAATCCAAATTTTTTGAGATGGCCCTTGCCATCTTATAGCAATGCTTATGGGTGGGGAGGCAATCAGATATCTACTTTCGTCTTTTCATATGTTCAAGTGTCATTTGGTCTACTTACCTTGAATTGATAGTACAATGGCCTGAAGTATTCTTTTTCTTCTTAAAAGCCTGAACCTGAACTTCAAATAAACATTTAGATATGTGTCATGAGTCTCTGCTTCATGTCAGTGTTAACGGAGTTTGATATTTGCAGTCACATAGGGCCAGATTCTATAAAGTTGTACACTAGTCAGATATTTAGACATTCAACTTTGGGTGTGCAAATTATAGAATAGAGCTAATTACACGCCTAATTTAACTGTTAAATTAGGTGCCAATTGGTCTTAAGTTCCCAAAATAGCCCTTAAGTAGTGTTAACCAGTGCCATTGGCACTAATTTGTAGTTATGAGCAAAATTGCAATAAGGTGCTAGTTTTATAGGATAGCAGCAAAATGCTAGTGTGCAAATATGAATGAGGTATGAACATAGGCAGATCAGGGATATATCTTGTAGTTGCACGTGTAAGATAATAGAATATTATCATGTGTGCAACTGCCAACTTTAATTGTGACCATTTACACCAGCCTTTGACATGTCATAAAATGCTTACGCCTAAAGTTAGACTCTATTTTATAACAGCAATTTTGTTTGCAGTTGCTGTTATGGAATTGCAACTTACCGCCTATATTTTTCGTGCCTCGTTTCTGGCCCACTTTCTGGAATTTACCCCATAGTGTGAGTGTGTGGTTACTTGTATGTTGAGTTTTAACACCCCCCCCACCCCTTTTATGAAGTCTCGTTAGCGTTCTAAGAGCGTTGGAACTTTTACCGCCACAGCCAGCAATTAAAAAATGCTAACGTGGTTTCATAAAAAGAAGAGGGTGGATTTTGTTTGTTGCGAAAGAATGCCTTGCTCTCCTGCATTTAAAAAATTATATTCATATGCTTTCTACCAGACACAGCTACGTAACCAGCTTATCCGAGAACTAAAGTATCCCACTCTTCGTGGAGAACTTCGTTCACAGCCTCTTGCTATTGAGGGTAGTTCACTGTTAGCCAGAGCCTCCAACAGTCTTGTGGCAGATCATCTGCATCGATCTGGCTATGAATATTCACTCTCTGTTTTCTACCCAGAATGTGGCTTACAACAGGAGAAGGTGAGTTTCTTGACAGGGTAATGATTTGTCAACTCTTCAGTCCCCTGTCCCTGTGAACAAATATGCACTGGATTTTATGGCTGTTGTTGGAATTCACTACTTTCAAGAGGTCAAAATATTCCGGATGAGGGTATCTGTAATAATAAAACGATAAGCGCGCATTCGCACTCCTACCTGCATGATCCGTAGTTCTGTGGCCGGCAGGAGTGCACATGCGCGCTTACAACGGCCCCACACTCGTGGACCCCAAGGTAATGTTGTGCGGTCTGGCTGGCTCCCTTACATTCCACGCCCAAAGTTTATTTTTAAGTTCAAAGCCGCCGCGGTGGCTCCTCTCACGAGCTGCACCTGAATCGGAGAAGGCTTCTGATACAGGCAGGGATCATGAGAGGAGCTGCCGTGGCACCTTTAAACTTAAAAATAACTCTGGCAAGGGACTATTGGAGCCGACCAGACTGCGGAAAGGGAAGGGGGGAAGGGGAAATGCTGCTGCTGCTGCCGCACAGGGACGTGGAGGGGGAGGGAATGCTGCTGCGGCTTCTGCATAGGGAAGCGGGGGGAAGGGAAATGCTGCTGCACAGGGAAATGGAGGGGGAGGGAATGCTGCTGCTGTGGCTGCTGCACAGGGAAGGGGGGGAGGGAAATGCTGCTGCTGCTGCTGCACAGGGAAGTGGGATGGGGAGGGAAATGCTGCTGCACAGGGAAATGGAGGGGGAGGGAATGCTGCTGTAGCTTCTGCACAGGGAAGTGGGGGGAGGGAAATGCTGCTGCACAGGGAAGTGGGGTAGGGTGGAAATGATGATGCACAGGGAAATGGAGGGGGAGGGAATGCTGCTGCGGCTGCTGCACAGGGAAATGGGGGGAGGGAAATGCTGATATTGCATAGGGGGCATGGAGAGAGACAGATAGAAAGAAAGACATACAGCGGAGGGAGGGAGAAAGAAAGATAGTGGGAGGGAGACAGAAAGAAAGGAAGAAAGACACAGGGACAGGGAGAGAGACAGAAAGACAGACAGACAAAGGGGGCCAGGGAGAGAGACAGACAGAAAGAAAGACAGCGGGAGGGAGCGAGACAGAAAGAAAGAGACAGGGTTAGGGAGAGAGACAGAAAGAAAGACAGACAGACATATATTCTAGCACCCGTTAATGTAACGGGCTTAAACACTAGTCCATATATAAATGCTTAGTTTCCAGTTCATTTTGCAAAAAACAATGTGTAGTTTTAGTTCACCAGTAAGTATTGAAAAAGACTCAATCTTGATTAGTAAATGCAATTCTGGTGTTCAGTTCTGCCAGAAGACACTGACAAAGTTGAAGCAGTGCAAAGGAGTATCCACAAAGTTCATATACAGTCTTGTGCTATGAGCTGGACATAGACAGAATGAAGGAGCTAAAGATAGACTCTAGACCAGGGGTTCTCGAATTACTCTTCAGGACATTTGGATAAACTGCAGTGTAGGATGTCTAAATTCTGCTGTTCCAAAATTGCAATTGGATGTTTTTAACAGTTGGATGTGGGGGTTTTGGTTTGTTTGTTTTTTTGCCATTTTGAGATGTCCCCATGTTTTGAAAAAGATCCACACTTAGACATATCAAATAGCAAAAAAATCCATCTAGAATCTAGATTGTGATTTTAGAACAGCAGAATTTGGTTGGCCTACACTGCAGTTTGTCCAAATAAGAAAAGCGGGAGAGTGGTACTAGGGAGGGCCCAAAATTAGGACTTTCAACAGTGATAATAAACAAAGAGAAAACATCCAAGCCTAAAAAGAAAGATGTTTTTATGTAGACCTGTTTCATTCATGTCCAGGGTACAAAAATGGTGCTCTGATAAAGCAGCTGACCACTGGAGGGATAAAGGCATGACCCCTTGTACATCCCCCAGTGGTTGCTGTCCTTCCTCCCTCTCCCTGAAAGTGAAACCAGAAAGGAATACCAGGCTGTCTGACAGTTTCAGGTATTATGGGTATTCTGAACAAAGCAGGAAGCAGGTCTGAAGAGTAGCCTATTGCAATGCAGTGGAATGTAAGGACCCAGGTTCAATTCCCACCTCAGCTATCTTTTTTTTTTTTTTTTTTTAAATTGTGAGCCTTCCAGAAACACACATATCTACTGTACCTAAATATTTATGACACTTGCAAGCCTGAAGGATATATTGAGGTGGTGTACATTAGGGAGTTTCCTGTTCCTGGAGGGCTCAGCATTTAAAATAAGAGCTGTAGGGTGATATGAACCTGGGTGCCCTGGCTTATAGTCCACTGCAAGGACATCTGTGTGACCATTTCTGTAAAAATGTTGCCAGATGTCATTGTCCCTGCGATTTATAATTTGGATATTTCAGTTTGTAAAATGGATGTTCATTTTTGGATGTTCTCTTTGAAAATTGCTGTTTTTTTGGAAATTTATGAGCAGGATGTCCAAAAATGCCCCTTCACAGTAAGGTACAAGAAGGTTGCATTGTCCAACAGATAAAAAATTTAGTTTAAGGACAAAGGGTGGCAATGTATACGTGAATGCTAATATCATGACTGAGTGCAAATAGATTGAAACTGAATGTAGAGAAAACGCAGATTTTGTTTCAAATCAACCAAATTCCATACAATTTCCTAGTTTAGTTAAGTGTGATAATGTTGATATTAGGATTTTAATTGAGTGTAAGTAACTTGGAGTCTTTGTTGATTCAAAGCTTTCTTTTAAGATGCAAGTAAAGAATGTGATTCAGAAGACTTTCTTTAGATTAAAACTTAAGAGGCATCTAAAATTTTTGTTATCCATAGAGAATTACAATCATTGGTCCTGTGTTGGATTATTGCAACTCACTTTATCTAGGTTGCTCTAAATCTTTAGTTAATTCTATTCAGATTATTCAAAATTCTGCCACTAGGCTGTTGTTAGGTTGGCCTAGATTTGAACATATATCATCTATATTGAAAGAACTTCATTGGCTACCAGTTTATTGGTGCATTAGATTTAAAGTGCCTGTTCTGATTTTTAAAGCTTTAAATAAGAAAACGCCACCTGCTTTGACATCAACATTGTAGCTAAAAGGCTTATTATTTGTTGCGTAGTTTAAGATCGCCAGGGAAATTATTGTTGGAAATCCCATCAGTAAAACAATTGAGATTAGAAGTGAACTGTACTGCAATGTTTCAAATAAAGGTTGCACAAATTTGGAACAGTTTATCAGTTGAGCTGCATTCAATCATATCAATGCTCCAATTCAAAAAGCATTTAAGCAGATCTTTTTCTCTCAGACTTTCTCAGATTAAGAATTTATAATGCTGGGTATAATTTTTTTTCTCTTTTGATGCAGATGTATTGTTATTGATGATATTTCCTTTACTGGTTTTATCTGTTGATTATGATTATGTATAACAGGGGTGTCCAACCTTTTGGCTTCCCAGGGCCGCATTGGCCAAAAAAAATGTTTCTGGGGCCGCGCAAATGCTGCAGCAAGACAGAGGAGGGAGACAGCAAGATGGTAAACACCCGAGGGCAGCAGAGGAAAACACTGCATCGCCCTCGACCAGGGTCGCATAAAATACTTCACGGGGCCACAGGTTGGACATCCCTGATGTATAATTTTGTACACCACCTAGAAGAAGTGGATAAGAAATAGTTTAAATAAATAATAGGAAGCTAAAAAGAGAGAGGCTCAAAAGGAAAATAAAAGACTTTTTTCTACTAAAGGTTGTGGTTACCTGAAATAGACTTCAGTGGGGGATAGTAGGAGACCACACAGTGGCAGAATTTGAGTATGCATGAGAAAAATGCCTTGGTTGCAGGGCAACACAGGAAAAAGTCTTTGACCAAGTAAAATCTATGGCAGTACAGCAGGCAGGCCCAACGGGGCAGATTGGATGGATCAAATGGTCCGTATGTATACCAAAGTCAGTGAAATTCAAGAAATGAAAGAGCAATGCAAATCTTTAATGATTTAATTTTGTCTTCAAATATTTATTATTTTAGATATTTTCAGTAGTAGCTCGACAAGTCACATTCAGGCACAGTAGATATTTCCCTATCCCTAGAAAACTTACAATCTAATTTTGTACCTTATCCAGCGAAGGATATCGTGAGGAGCCACAATGAGATTTGAACCTTGGCTTCCTGGTTCTCAATCTGCAGTCCTACCCAATGTAGAGGTACTCCAGGATGAGTTGGATTTAGTGGCGATCAGAGAGCCGTGGTTCATGGAGAACCATGGTTGGAATATATTTATTCCAGGCTATAATCTGTTCAGGAAAGAGATGCAGTGATCACTGGATGCCAGATGATCACCCACTATAACATCAGAAACACTTTCCCTGTTTGTAAGCACTAAGTCCAGTATGGCTCCCATCCTGTGTGGGTTCCATTACTAACTACTGGAATGGCTCTCCTTGTAGAGAATTCAGGATCTCCCTACTTCTAAACAACCCTGCAGTATTGATAGCCCAATCAATATCTGGCATGTTAAAATCACCTATTAGCAATACTTCCCCTTTTACAGCTATTTTCTGAACCCCTGACCTTGGCACAATCTGGCATCTTTTCCCACCTCTCCCCTTTCCTCCCGGTCCCCTGCAGGTCTACTTTAGGTTCTCGGTCCAGCGGTGAGGTGGGGCAGGAGCTATCCCTTTGTGCTCCTGCCCAGCATTCTCTATAGTGAAAACATGACTGCTGTGCGATTCCGGTATTGTGCTTAGGTCGTCGGGAGGGAGGAATTGACAGCAGCTCCGGCTCCTTGCACCACTGGACTACCAGTACTGGAGGCCTGTGGTGGGAGCAGGATGGGGCTGGATCGAATATAAACCAAGACCCCCATTTTGGACCTTTTTTTGGCCCCAAAATCTTGGTTTATTTTCGAGTACGGTATGTGTACAGCTCTCGCCTTCTGTTTATTTTTCTCTACCTATTTGTCCTTCTTACTCTTTTGCCAAAGGACAAAATTACATATTTGGAAGAGAGGAAAGGAAAGAAATGAGTCAACAAACATGTTGTAGCCTATAGGTGATATCTTTTTATTGGAAAACACAGTACCTGAGTGGTTAGCTTGTTATGCCCTCAATAGAGAGAAGAAAATTCACAGGAGTACTGTTACCTTTGAGGGTCTTGATATCAGAGACATTAAGAGTTGGCCATTTAAATACTAAGGTTTTGTTTTCTAATTTTACACATTTGTCTAGCTGTTCACTGTGCAAGACCTTCTGCAGCTGATGAAGATAAACTCCAAATCAAAACTCTACAAATCCTTAGTAAGCCTCTCTTTGGATTCTGTAATCTCAAATCTTTACCATTAGTGATTTAAACAGTTTGAACATACAGTAGTGGTAACATATAATCTTTCTTTTTTGTTAGACTTCGGATATTCAACAAGCGAACAACAAAGGTATGAAATTGCGAATCTTTTACAATTTTTACATATAATTTATGGGAAAAGAAGAAACCTTTTATTAATCTGGTTTTGTTTACAAAACCAGTTTGCACATATCAATTTCTAGATGCTTTTGAAAACAGACTTCCCAAATTTTAGAAATGAAAAATGAAACGCTTTTAGTTCTAATTTTTAGTTTTCTGTTTTTACAATCACTATAGCATAGTATAGTTCTATTGCCTGGAATGTTCAAGCAGCTTTTAAGGATAATTGAGCCAGTTTTCAGAGATAGTGTTAGGTGGCCAATGCATAACTCCTTTCTTTTTACAATTTCTAAAATACAATTGTAGGTTGGAAGGGAGGTGACCGTAAAAATTATCTGGAGGCAATGAGATTCTGCCACTATCTGGTTAAATTGTCCTTTTAGTTTAGATAAGAACATAAGAAGTTGCCTCCACTGGGTCAGACTGAGGTCCATCTCGCCCAGCGGTCCGCTCCCGCGGCGGCCCATCAGGTCTGCGACCTGTGAAGTGGTTTCTGACCACTTCTATAACCTACCTCAAGTTCTATCTATACCCCTCTATCCCTTTATCCTCCAGGAACCTATCCAAACCCTTCTTGAATCCCTGTACAGAGTTCTGGCCTATCACTTCCTCTGGAAGCGCGTTCCATGTGTCTACCACCCTCTGCGTAAAAAAGAATTTTCTAGCATTTGTTCTAAACCTGTCCCCTTTCAACTTCTCCGAGTGACCCCTAGTGCTTGTGGCTCCTCTCAGTTTGAAGAATCTGTCCTTATTTACTCTCTCTATGCCCTTAAGGATTTTGAAGGTTTCTATCATGTCCCCTCTAAGTCTCCTCTTCTCCAGGGAGAACAGCCCCAGCATTTTTAACCTGTCAGCGTATGGAAAATTTTCCATACCTTTTATCAGCTTAGTCGCCCTCCTCTGCACTCCCTCGAGTACCGCCATGTCCTTCTTGAGGTACGGCGACCAGTATTGAACACAGTACTCCAGGTGCGGGCGCACCATTGCGCGATACAGCGGCATGATGACTTCCTTCGTCCGGGTTGTGATACCCTTTTTGATGATGCCCAGCATTCTGTTTGCTTTCTTTGAGGCTATCGCACATTGCGCCGATGGTTTCAGTGATGAGTCGACCATCACCCCCAAGTCCCTTTCTAGGTTACTCACCCCTAGCAGTGTTCCCCCCATTTTGTAGTTGAACATCGGGTTCTTTTTCCCTACATGCATGACCTTGCATTTCTCTACGTTAAAACTCATTTGCCACTTTTTTGCCCAGTCTTCCAGTCTCGTTAGGTCCTTTTGTAGGTCTTCGCAGTCTTCCGTGTTTCTAACCCTGCTGCAGAGTTTGGTGTCATCAGCAAATTTGATAACCTCACATTTTGTCCCCGTCTCCAGATCGTTAATAAATATGTTGAATAGTAGAGGTCCCAGCACCGACCCCTGCGGAACTCCGCTCGTGACCCATTGCCAATCTGAGTATTGGCCTTTGACTCCAACCCTCTGTTTCCTGCCCGCTAGCCAGTGTTTGATCCATCGGTAGATATCCCCTTGCACCCCGTGGTTCCACAGTTTTTTAAGTAGCCGTTCGTGAGGTACCTTGTCGAAGGCTTTTTGGAAGTCAAGGTAAATGATGTCTATGGATTCACCCTTATCCATCTGACTGTTTATTCCCTCAAAGAAGTACAGCAAGTTCGTGAGGCACGACCTTCCCTTGCAGAAGCCATGCTGGCTCGCCTTCAGTTGTCCATTGTTTTCTATGTGTTCGCAGATTGTGTCCTTACCATTGCTTCCATCATCTTTCCAGGAACCAAGGTCAAGCTCACAGGCCTGTAGTTTCCCAGGTCACCCCTTGATCCCTTCTTAAAGATGGGCGTGACATTTGCTATTTTCCAGTCCTCTGGGATCTCCCCAGTTTTTAGGGAGAGGTTACATATTTGGCGAAGTGTCTCTGCTATTTCGTTTCTCAGTTCTTTTAGTACCCTTGGGTGGATGCCGTCCGGGCCTGGTGATTTGTCGCTCTTTAGTCTGTCTATCTATCTGAGGACATCCTCTTTGCTTACCTCTAGTTGTACCAGCCTTTCGTCGTGTTCTCCGTTTATATTCACCTCGGGTTCTGGGATATTGGATGTGTCCTCTCTGGTGAAGACCGACGAGAAGAATTTGTTTAACCTTTCAGCTATCTCTTTTTCCTCCTTTATCGCTCCTTTCCTGTCTCCGTCGTCCAGTGGTCCCACTTCCTCTCTGGCTGGTTGTTTCCCTTTCACATACCTGAAGAAGGGTTTGAAGTTTCTTGCTTCTCCTGCCAGTCTTTCCTCATATTCTCTCTTTGCCTTCCTGACTTCTCTATGACATTCTTTCTGGTGTCTTTTGTGCTCTTCCTGGTTTTCCTTTGATGGATCCTTTTTCCATTTCTTGAAGGATGATTTCTTGTCGCTTGTCGCCTTTTTAACCGCAGATGTTATCCATGCTGGGTTTCTAGTTCGATTTTTTTTGCACCCTTTCCTAAACCTTGGGGCGCACAGGTCTTGTGCCTCGAGCACTATGCCTTTAAGCAGTGTCCAGGCTTCCTTTACGGTCTTCACCTTCCCTGAGTTGCTGCTGAGCTTTTTTCCTACCATTTTCCTCATGTCCTTGTAGTTTCCCTTTCTGAAGTTGAGTGCTGCCGTTTTGGTTCTTTTCACCTTTGATGTTCCCATGTTTAATTTGTACTGGATCATGTTGTGATCACTGTTCCCTAATGGTGCTATTACCACCACTTCCTTTGCGGGTCCTTCTAGCCCGTTGAGGATTAGGTCTAGAGTGGCATCCCCTCGCGTTGGTTCTGTGACCAGCTGCTCCATGAAACAGTCCCTTATCGCCTCTAGGAATTTAGTTTCTCTCGTGCAGTTTGAGTGCCCAATGTCCCAGTCTATTCCCGGATAGTTGAAATGCCCCATAACTACCACCCTTCCACTTTTGCACACCTGCCTCAGTTCGGCCTCCAGTTCCAGGTCGTTTGCTTCTGACTGTCCTGGTGGGCGATAGTACAATCCCAATTTGATGTCAGCTCCTTCCCCTCCTGTTAACTTAACCCATAGTGACTCCAGACTGTCTGCCCTTATTGTTGTTTCTGTTCTGGATGAAGGAATGGAGTCCTTTATATACAGTGCTATTCCTCCCCCCTTTTTGTGTGCTCTGTCCTTCCTGTAGAGTTTATACCCTGGAAGGGCCACATCCCATTTGTTGTCCTCTGTCCACCATGTCTCTGTGATTCCTATTATGTCTATGTCCTTATTTCCGGCTATAACTTCTAGCTCCCCCATTTTAGTCCTTAGGCTCCTAGCATTTGTATATAGGCAATTTAAGTCCCAGTTTGTTACCTTTTCTTTTGGATCTACTCTTGATTTGTTGCTCCTGCTGGTCTCCTCACGTGTTGCCTCCTGTGGTGTGTCTATCCCGTCCTCTGCCCGCTTTTTTGTTCTTTGATAGCCCTCTGGGTCCTGCTGTTTCCTCCCTGTCTTGCTCTTTATTTCTAGTTGCCTCTCAGGTCCCTGTGCTGCATCTTTGGGTTTATGTCCATAAAGTGTCCATTTTGTCTCTAGTCCACTATCGCCATTTCCTGTTTCAGTATCCTTGCTTGATACTGTGGTCCGATGTGTCGAGGTCAGATCGACTATCGGCTTTCCCCTTGTTATCAGTTTAAAGTCATGTCTATGCAGGTCTGGATGTTACGTGCCAGCATCCTCGTCCCAGCCGTGCTCAAATGCAGTCCGTCTCTCCTGTAGAGCTTGTTTTTCCCCAGGAAGGTTGACCAGTTCCGTACAAAGAGGAAACCTTCCTCATCACACCATCGCCTCAGTCATCCATTTATTGCTTGCAGCTCGGTCTGCCTCTTCGCATCTGCTCTTGGTACTGGCAGGATCTCTGAAAAGGCTATCCTCCCTGTTCTCAGCTTCAGCTTCCTCCCCAGGATCTTAAACTGCTCGGTCAGTGTAGTCATGTTGAAATTCCTTCTGCTGACGTCATTTGTTCTATTGAATAGTCACTGCACTGTATTTATTTTCACAAGCTGGCCCCTCTGGGTTAGCTCCCTATGTAATAAAAGACTGGTGTACTAGTTATAAGGGCTTCTAATTGCCATTTTCACAACTTCCATGCAACCCCCTTGCACTGCTTAATCCAAGTGCAGTTCACAGATGGTCTGACCTTTCATGATGCACTGTATAAGCTATGGCTTCGCATATCATGTAACATATAACATAACATTTATATACCTCATTACCCTTCAGATCTATGCTATTTAATTTCTACAGGAAACTGTCTCTACGTTATCACAGATCCCAGCTTCAAGATTAATCTTAAAGGTGGTGTTCTGTTGTTTGTTTTTTTTTGCCGGAGCCCCTGGTCAATAACATTCTCAGTCTCAGTGCAGCTTTTCGACAATACTTTTAAAGTAGAGTGTAGTTCTACAAGGCACTGCAGCTACTTTTTCTAGGTTTCCTGTCTGTTTTTCTTACCCAGTTATTCCAATTGCTAGGTGAATACTTCTCTTTCCCTTTATGTTCCTTAACAAATTTGTAGCAACATTCATTTCATCTGCTTCTACCTCACTCGAAGTCTGAGAATTAAGCTTTTCATTCCATCTGTCTTAAAGCATTTCCTTACTGAGCCATCTTGTTGCATCATTCCTCCTCTTTACCAAACAGACTGGCCTTCCAGTTCTCAATAACTGCTACTCGTGTTCTAAACCCATTCTGCTTTCTCACCACATTTTCCAGAGTGCCTGACTCTAGTATGGGCTCATTTCCTGTCAATTCAGAACTCTCGGGCGAGGATAATGAAGGGTACACTGCTAAGTGCAGAGATTTACTACAGGGCTTCATTTGTATAAGTCAATATGGTCTGAAAAGAAGGGCCGTGTGCAGAAATCACAGTTGCTTGATGGTGGGCCAGGCCTGGCTCTCGGGGGCTACATCTCACAACATTACCATAAGCTCATATCTTTCCAGAGCTCACCTATGCTCTCTTGAGCTTCCTCTCGGGTCAAATTAATGTATAATCAGTTATATGTTGCTCAGTATGTCATAATGGGGACAGTATTCAGCTGTTGGGTGGTATTTTTTGCTCACCACCGACAGCATTATTCCCAGATATTCAAAGCCAGAATGTGTGTGGGCTCCAGCTTTGAATATCTGGTTCTTTTTAAGCTGGCTAACACAGCCGCTTAAGTCAATATTCAGCACTTAAGCAGCCATGGGTTACCACAAAAAAATACGGCAAACTTTTTTGCGCTCCCATTTATACAGTAAATCTGGCCACTTAAGGGGCTGAGTATCAACCCTTAAACAGCCAAGTGGTTACTCCATCCCTGGAACTCCCCCAGTATAACTGGCTTTGATTTAGGCACTAACCACAATGTTCATAGTTTGAGTATCAGTTGAGTTGGGTGGTAACAGCATTTACTCCATTCATGAGCATGAATGGAGTAAATGCTGTTACCACCCAACTCAACTGATACTCAAAGTATGAACATTGTGGTTAGTGCCTGGGTGTGTATATAGGTATAGGAAAGGAGTTACATCACTATCCCATTAGATCGCTCCGTATTACACAAAAAATAGTGACAAAAAAGCTGTATAAGCAAGGTGAAGAAAATGCCACTGGTATAACTGTAGCCATATATTATGGACAAACCTCTTAAAAATGCTAAAAAAATCCATTTCATCTGGGTTGGGTCAGTCTCTTGAATCCAAAAAAATAAAAAAGTACAGAGGGCAGCACTTCCAGGCTGTTAACTGTATCCCATTATTGTACCATTGTTGATATTTATCCAAATACAAGGGCATTGAAAGAATAAAAAGCAATACTGTATGCCATTTTCAGTAGATGGAAAATATGGCCCAGTACATTTTATTAAAACAAGTATGTAGACCATTTGACATTTTTACTTCTTCACTCAAAATTAGCCCCAGTAATCTGGGAGGAGGGCTGGATACAAAGCAGATACGGTGTGATATTTTGTTACCACTCTTTTTTTTTTTTTTCTAAACTCCTAATTACCGTGAACACACATGAAGATGCATGATCAGACTTCTTATGTGCACATACTTGCCAGCATATTGCCCCCTATCTTCCATCTCAGCTTCCTTGTTATTTTTTCATGTAGCAAAATAGTAACATAGTCTATAATGGCAGATTTAAACCTCTTGGCCTATACAGTTTTTCTGTCTCATATTGCTTAGGACAGTGTATTGCAAACTGTGACTCTCCTCCTGGCCAGTGTATCTCCTCCTCTCCCTGCACCTCCCAGATCCCTCCACCGAAGCGGATCATGGCCAGATGGGCCTCTGCGCATGCATTGATGCGACAACGGGTCAAAGTCCGCGCACTTCCTGGTGCCTTCCAGCCAGGGCACTGGATTTAGTGTGCCGCCGGCCGGGAAGTTTGTGAGATACTGGCTTAGGACATATCCCAGCTTTCATCTTCAGTAGCTTGACTTCTTGTAGAGTATTACTCCTTATTCAAAAAACATTTCTTATTGTCTTCACTGACTCTACTTTGAAAATATGTGTTCCCAGGGCTTAATTTGTAGACAGAAAGGAAAAGGAACTTCCAAGCCAAGGTGGGCCAGAGACAGGAGAAGCAGAGGAGAGGCTGGCTTAGGAGTGACTGTTCTCTGCTCTGCTCCAATCTTACTCTCTCTTCTTCTTTGAAGGCCACTTGGAACAGAGGGTTAGGAGCAGAACACCACTTGTGCTCTGGAGTCTGGAAGGAAGTGTTAGAACTGCCTACTAGGCCTTTCTCCCAGAAAATTAGCCCTGCATGGTCCCAGAATTAATTCAACCCCCAGGAACTATCCCAGGAACTTTGTCTTACTGTCAACTTTATAAAAATCTAAACAGCTATCAGACTAGTGACATAAATTTGTTTATTTTTACTCGGAGCGAATAAAGTACTGTACTTTTCATCCAAATCATCAGTTCCACTTTCTTGTTTTTTGGTGTTCCCTCATCCTTAGTGGAACTTTGTGGTATCCCTTTTGGGGTTTTTTGTTTGTGCTGTTGATGTATAACCGGTTATGTGGAAACTAGCAAGCTATTTGAATATTAATTTTTTGGAATATGAATGGAATATTTTCTGATAAATGTATGAATTCTCTAGGCGTCCTTATGCAGATTCTAATGGAACTGACAGATCATCACATGTGTAAAGAAAGTCGTGATGTAGAAACTCAGACCATCTCAACACCACTATATAAGGAATCTCTAGGTAAGATGGAGTTGGGCATTGCTGAGTGCCGCTATGGATTGACTGATAGATTTACTGGCTTTTTATTCATGTATTAAAAAGCTGTGCAATGTTGACATGGTTTTTAGGAGCCCAGAAACTGATAAAGACAATTTGTATGGTAAACCAAACTTAACTTGAGAGGTACAGCAAGACAAAATTATTTTCCAGACTCACATAAAGAGTAGTACTGAATTCTGCACCTGGATACTGATCAAATTTCTAATCACTAGGCCACTTCCATCTCCCCAGCTATACAACAAGTGCCTGTAAATGATCCTTGAGAAGCCTGAGTTAAAAATGAAAGAAGTAGGCAGATGTTTGTTTTTGTTGAACAAAATAAATGAATACATTGAAATTTGCAGGTGTTAGCAATTGCAGCATAGTAAGAAGCAGGGAAACAGAGCTCCATCAAAGGGTTATCCAAACAATACTTTCTTTGTGGTGAAGAAGATAAAAATGAATTGATTAAAGAGTGGGGGATCTTTGAGCGCTTAAGATTGTCGAGTGTCAACAAAAGAAGCTTCCAAATTCTAGATGTGAGATTAGGAATGAAAAGAAAAGGGACAGAAAGCTAGGTTTCATCAGCATAGATATATTACACAACCTAAAAGAAGGAACTAAAGGACTCGGAGAGTGTGTTTGGAGAAAAGAGAGGCTATGCCAGCAGTTTTGACTGGGCAACGAGCATTATGAGCCCCTTTCGAGACAACCTAAGGGAGCAAGCATGATAGGAGCCAAGCAAACGGAAGTTTTAGAAAAAAAGAGAGAAGTGAAGAGGACCTCTCGGCCAGGTTTAGAAGACTGATGATAGATGAATGTGCACAGAGAAGGTAGAGTTCAATAGGTAAGCTCCCTAGGGTAGTAACTTAAAAGCCGGACTGTTAGGGGCCAGTGAAAGATGAGCTTTCTCAATAACCTGTAAGCTAACAAAGATGGAATTTGGATTAATAACTTGGTGGAGAATTAAATAGTAACAATTTTTCAAGTGATTTGTCTGAAGTACTAGAAAGAGACATAGAAGACAAGAATAACAGGGTGGCAGATGTAAGTAAATGACTGGGATGAGGGACTTAGAGTGAGGGGAGAGGCTCAAAAAAAAAAGGATAGGGGTGAGCATAAAGAATGTTGAATTAGTGGGTGAGAGAGAGAGTAGTGTTCAGCGCTTATTAGCAGAATGCATTTTTTAATTGTTCACAAATGGCTTTTTATTTTTCTAGTTGACAAGTTACGGCTGATTGACAGAGAGTTTGCTGAAATTTATCCTCAGCGTCTGAGGCTGGAGTCTTCAGAAGCAAAACTCACTGAGTACCGAAAACAAATGGAGGAGCAGCTTCAAACAGAAATGGCTACAAAGGTACCAGAAAGGACTATGTATGCAGCACAATAAGTGGTTTGAATATATGGAGCATGACTTTCAGACACTGCTATTTTGGTGCTATCTTTTCAGCACTGCTGTTTGGGAGCAAATTACTTTTGGGTATCAAAAAGTCGCCTCAAATTCTTTCCCCCCTCCCTGGCAATGACATTTAGACAGGTGTAAGTGGGGAGTGTCATTGAGCAGAATAAGGTAAGCTCTGTACTATTTTGTCTTAACTACAAGTTTCTCTCCATAGAAGCATGAAGAATTCATAGAGCAATAAAAACAGCAGAAACACAGGCACTATAAATTAAGTTATCTACCTTATCTGCTATTTATTTTCACTGGAAATGACCAGAGATCTTCTTTTGTAATCCACCTTCTGTAACTCTTTTGTAATCCGCCTTGAACCGCAAAGTAATGGTGGAATAGAAATCTCTAATGTAATATAATGTTGGAGGCTTAGTCCTGAGCCATACAGTGGTTGCTTCTGTGAAGCACCATGTGCTACTCTCCTAGGGTGATGTCATTCTTCAAGAAGTACTGTGTTCATCCCTTCCATCCTATCTGGGCTCTGGATCCGAACTAAACTGTTGTCTTGAGGAATAATTGAAGCAACATCTGTATGGCAGAAGCTCTGTGTTTGGCTTACACAGCAAGAAAAAGCACTATAGTGACACTTAGGCACAGTTGCAGAAGCTGGTTAGCTTGGGATCCAGAGTTTGCAGGCATAACTCTCTTGGAAGAAGAAGGAAAAAATGGCTGCCATTCTCACACTCTCTGTGAAGCAATGCCAGGACAGCATGACTGAATATTACTTTTTCTTTAGGTAAACCTAGCTGTGCCTTCCACCGTAGTCATTGCCTTGCATTTCAGTGTACTTTTTTTTTTTTTTTATATAGCAAATAAGAAGGGAAATTCCATGTGCTTTCATGCAGGATGGCGTTTTGTCCTCATCGATACGTCAGGCTCCATCTCTGGCAGTATTGAAATCCAAACTCAAAGCCCACTTCTTTGAAGATGCTTTCAATTCCAAACTCCAATCCATCTTCTAAGCTCCAATATCTGTCTTATTGTCTGTCTTGACTAGATTGTAAACTCTTTTTTGAGCAGGAACTGTATCCTCTGTGTTTTGATGTACAGCGCTGCATATGTCTAGTAGTAATAGTAATCTTGGATATTTTTGGGAGTCAGTCATGCTGTTATAATCCTTCACAGCTGGTGGTCCTTGGGGCAGCAGGGCAATCTATGCTGCCCCAGATGGTGCCTGTGAGGGAGAATGGGGCTCTTCATAGAGCCTGTTCTCTCCTCCCTCACAGACACCACCTGGGGTAGCACAGGTCTCCCTTTTGCCCCAAAGATTGCCACCTGACGGAAGATCCTGAAGAACCAGCCTGCTCACCAGTGCTTCCTGTGGTTTGGGGGGGTGGGGACGGTGGCTTCATGAGAGATATGCAGGGGCATGATTTGTACTTAGGGGCAATGTTACAGAATTAAGCCGTTAGTAGGTAATTCCATAAGGTGCTGCTTCATTTTAGATGGTAGGAAGACACTTAAATGTTGATATTCTAGTCATTTACGAGCGGTGGTGGGTACTTATATATGTAAATGAACTCTTACAGAATACCGAATAGTGGAAAAGTAGATGCCATTCTTTGGCAGTGCATAATTTGCTGATGTGCATATAGGCAGAATACACACATATATATGTAATATCTGTGTTTATGCATATGTGTAGCCATAGACATTTATATAGCTATAGTGCTGGTATAAGTGGATATGCCTAGATGTATGCATGTTCATTGTCACTTGCACTAGTATTCTAAAAAGAAAAGTAGGCATCTAGGAGCTGATTCTGTAAGCAGCGCCTCTTCCAGAATCATGGCATGATAGGACCCTAGGTGCTGGAAAGGTATGCCAGGGTATCAGTGCCTAGGGTTCCATCAGAATCGTGGCCAGCGCCCACTTATGGGATTCAGCATCATTTTTTTTATTCTTTATTCATTTTTCATCTTACAGCAAGTGTACAATACTACATCATATTAACTATTACAAATCACTTGATATTCATACAATTCTGATTTTACATAAATAAATTTAACCCCCCCCAACACCCTTCCCACAAGTATTTGAATTCAAAATATCATTTATATATTATATTTCAATCTATTTTTTTTTTCTTTAATTCTTTATTCCTTTTTAAACATTCAACAAGTGTACAATAAAAATCATACATAGGCTCAAAAACAACACTTGATAAATCCATCAAAATAATAACAATTGTGTATATATATATAAACCCATAACCCACCCTCCCTCCCAACACTATTCTTCTTAATTCATTTTACCCTCTCTTCAATTGTACAATCCCTCCCCCCACCCCTCCTTAAATAATTTATCTTCAAAAGAAAAAAATGGTGTTTATTCATTACAAAACAATGTTAATGGCTCCCATATTTTAATAAAACTTTTATAATTTCCATTTTGTACCGCTTTTGAACGTTCCATTTTATATAAATGACATAGTGAATTCCACCAAAAATTAAAGTTAAGTCTGCTATGATCTTTCCAATTGTTAGTAATATGTTGAATGGCAACTCCTGTCATAATCAATAAAAGTTTGCTATTGCTTGCCGATATCTGACTCTTTTTCCTCATAGACATGCCAAATATCACAGTATCATAAGTTAATGCTACAGGATTTTCTAATAAAGAATTTATTTGATCCCAGATCGAATTCCAAAAGGCTAAGATAAAGGGACAAAAAAATAAAATGATCCAAAGTCCCTATATCAAGCTTACAATGCCAGCATCTATTAGATAATGAACTATTCAACTTTTGTAATCTAACTGGGGTCTAAAATGCTCTATGCAAAAGAAAAAACCAAGTTTGCCTCATAGATGCTGACAATGTACATCTTATTCTCCAAGACCAAATTTGTGGCCATTGAGATGCTGAAATCTGATGCTTAATCTCAATGCTCCAAATATCCCTAAGACCATTTTTAGGTTTTTTATTAACCAATTCACTAATAACTTTGTACCACTGCGCAGCCTGGTGACCCAGAAAGTTTGCCTGGAAGCATAAAAATTCCATATTATATTGAGAATTAAGATTTTTCCATTCAGGGAACCCTGCCTGAATGGCCTGCTTCAATTGCAACCATCAATAAAATTGTGATTTATTAAGCCCAAATTTATGTTGCAGTTGTGTAAACTCAAGCAGCTTTCCATTTGAAATAACATCATTTAAAGTTCATATTCCTGCACTTAACCAATGCCTCCAGACAATCTTAGATGCGCCAATTTGAATCTTGGAGTTTAGCCATATAGATTGATTTGTTGATTTATTAATAGGATTTTCAGTTAAGTTGCTGACATACCTCACAGTTTTCCAAGTATCTAATGAAATTCTATTTTCTTTATACAATCTGGGCATCTTGATACTGAGAATGTGACAAAGATGTAAAGGACACAGGAGTCGCCATTCCAAATATAACCAATCAGGAGTGTACTCAATGAGCTCTGGGAGGACCCAATACATACCTTGACGTAAAATATAGGCCTGATGGTACCTATAAAAATTTGGAAAATTTACCCCTCCCTCCTTAATTGACTTCTGTTAAGATACCAAAGCAATTCTAGGAGTTTTACCAAGCCAAACAAACTTAATAATTATCGAATTCAATTTTTTATAAAAAGATTTTTGAAAAAACACCGGAATCATACACATTTGATAACAAACCACAGGCAACATCATAATTTTCACAGTTTGAACTCTCCCCCACCAAGATAAATGTAATGGATTCCATTGTTCACATAATTCCGAAACCTTTTTTAATAAAAGTTTTTCATTTTCTTTTACTGTATCATCCACTGAATTTTTGATCCAAATTCCTAAATATTTTAATCCATCTTTCTTCCAAACAAAAGAAAATGAATCAAACATAGTTTTTATGCAATGTACATTAAGTGAAAGAATTTCAGATTTACCCCAATTAATTTTGTATCCTGAGAACTTTCCAAACCTTTCAATCAATTCTAACAAACCTGGAATGGTTGAACCTGGATTGCGCAAATATAACAAAATGTCATCCGCATAAGCAGACAATTTGTATTCCCATTCCTTTAGGGGAATACCCTGTATCCCCCTTGCCTGATTAATAGCTATCAATAAGAGTTCTAAAACAATATCAAACAGCAAAGGAGACATAAGAACATAAGAAGTTGCCCCCGCTGAGTCAGACCAGAGGTCCATCTTGCTCAGCGGTCCGCTCCCGCGGCGGCCCATCAGGCCTAGTGCCTGAACAGTGGTCCCTGATTAATTTTGTAACTTACCTCTAATCCCATCCCTATAATCTACCTTTACTCTTATCTGTACCCCTTAATCCCTTTGTCTTCCAAGTACCTATCCAAAGCTTCTTTGAACCCCTGTAGTGTGCTCCTGTTTATCACATCCTCTGGTAGCGCGTTCCTTGTATCCACCACCCTCTGTGTGAAAAAGAACTTCCTGGTGTTTGTTCTAAACCTCTCCCCTTTCAATTTCTCTGAGTGCCCCCTTGTACTTATTGATCCCCTTAATTTGAAAAATCTGTCCCTGTCTATTTTTTCTATGCCCTTCATGATCTTGAAGGTTTCTATCATGTCTCCTCTAAGTCTCTGCTTTTCCAGGGAGAAAAGCCCTATCTTTTTCAGTCTGTCAGTATATGAGAGGTCCTCCATGCCCTTTATTAGCTTAGTTGCTCTTCTCTGGACCCTCTCAAGTACCTCCATGTCCTTCTTGAGGTACGGCGACCAGAACTGAACACAGTACTCCAGGTGCGGGCGCACCATAGCACGATACATTGGCAGGATGACTTCCTTTGTCCTGGTCGTGATACCCTTCTTAATGATACCCAACATCCCTGTCTAACTCCTCTATGTAATTTAAAACAGTCTGAAAAATTATTATTAATATATAATCTTGCCATAGGGGAGCTATACAAAGTTTTAATCGTTTGAACAAAACCAGGGCCTATACCAAACCAATCCAAAGCCTGATACATGAATGACCATTCTACCCTATCAAAAGCTTTTTCTGCATCTAAAGATAAAGCAAAAGCTGGTTCATTCATCATTTTAGTTAAATTTAAAGTATGAAACGCCAATCTCGTATTATTAGAAGAATGTCTGTTTGCAATGAAACCCGTTCGATGTACATCAATTATGTAAGGGAGAGCCTTTGCCAATCTTAATGCCAGAGTCTTAGCCAATAATTTTCCATCCACATTAATTAATGATATTGGCCTGTAATTTGAAACCAAAGTGGGATCTTTATTTGGCTTTGGTAAAACAATCACCAAAGATTCTGCCATAGTACTTTTAATACCTTTAGTAAGTTGAAACTGATATAAATTTAGTAAATAGGGTAATAAAGAATTTTGAAATGTTTTATAGAATTCCACAGTAAAACCATCCCCACCTGGAGCGGATCCAACTCTAAGAGACTTCAACGCTGTTTCTAATTCTTTTAATGATATAGGTTCTTCTAAACTTCTTTTTATATGATCAGGAAGTTTTGGATCCTCAAGAAGATTTAAAAATTCCATACCTTTTTGAACTTTATCAACAGAAGACTTGGAAGAATACAACACTTTGTAAAAAACAAAAATTGATTTAAAATATTACTAATTTGATTATGCATATTTCCTTTCTCATCTTTTATTGCTATTATTTTTATTCTTCTCTTCTTTGCTTTAAGATAATTTGTAAGTAAACTTCCTGCCTTATTAGATTTTCCATAATACAAGGTTTGCAAAGAAAACAAATCTTTCCTTGCCATTCTTGAAGAAATCTCATTATATTTACCCTTAGCCTTTAATAAAGCTTGCAAAGTATCTTGATTCCATTTTTCAATTAATTTGGATTCCAGCAATTTAATTTCTTTTTCCAAATCTGAAAATTGTTTAACAAGTTGTTTTTTTTAATATATGCAGAATATGAAATAATATTACCTCTTATAGTAGCTTTAAATGCATCCCATAAAATTTCTGCTGAAGTATTTATTTGGAAAAAATCCAAAATTTTTAACTTAATCTCTTCAAGAAAAGTTGAATCCGAAACCAATGCATTATCAAATCTCCATAATGATCTATTATATTCATTATTATCCAATGTAAGTGTAATCCACACCCCTCCATGATCAGACAGAATAATTGGATCAATGGAAGCTTGTGTCACTTGTTGCACCATTGAATTTGACACCAAAATGTAATCAATTCTTGAAAAAGACTTATGAACTGGTGAGCAAAAAGAGAATTCCTGATCATTAAAATGAAGAATACGCCATATATCTTTTAAATTACAAGCATTTACCAAATTGTCTAACCCTAATGATTTTATATTTTTACTCGGCTTTTTATCCAAAAAAGGATCCATAACAGCATTAAAATCTCCAGCTACTACTAAATTAGAAGCAGCCAGTGGGAGTATTAATTTTTGTAAATTTGTAAAAAAATCATTTTGATTCAAATTCGGAGCATAGATATTAAGTAAAGTCAAAGTATTATTTCCCATGCTCATTTCCACTTTTATCCATCTTCCTAAAGGATCAAAATCCATCATTTTAAATGAAGCTGAACATTTGTTGTTAACTAATATAGCTACTCCAGCCTTTTTCCCCACAGCAGGAGCAAAAAAACAGTGTTTCACCCAATTATCCTCGAGTTTCCTGGATTCTATCACAGACAGATGTGTCTCTTGAATGTAATATACATCGGCCTGTTGTCTTTTCAAAAATGCTAACATTTTTTTTCTTTTTACTGGGTGATTACGGCCATTAACATTGAGAGAAAAGATTTTAATCTCCATCAAACCAAATATCTTTTACAGAAGCTCTTCCACTTATTATAAATAAACAAAAGACTGAGATCAGCTGAAATGAAGAAACCCTCCACAATACATCCCCATCCCAATCATCAAATCCCCTTAAACCCCCTCCCATCCCACCCTCTCCCACCCTTGATAACGACTGTAAAAACCTGGAACTGCACATACAAGATCAAACAAAGCTAAGAGAAGCTCTACACAGACCTCAATTATAAAACAATATTGTATGTAATAATCATATAGAATTTCACATATAATAAATGCAATAAACTCTAAATCCTGAAAATCAGAATAAGAAGACTAAATAAAGATCTTCCAAACCCATTTTAAATAACAAAAGAGATTCTCAAACTCTATATAGATGTTAAAAGAGTTAAATTAGTAGTAAACCCATAGAAAGAAATTAAATATTAATAACCACTTCAATTTTTTTTTCTCTCCTTAATCCCCTTCAAAGTATTCTTAAAAGAACATGTTAAAACCAAAACTAGAATCATTTGAAAACACCCTGCAACAGAAATCATTCTTTCAGAGCTCCTGTCATAACCTCCATTGACTCATATTAAACTATGACTTGATCTGCAATTATAAGATCTGCACATCAGTATATCGTCATCATAAAATATGGTAAATAAAATAGAGCTGAGTTTTCCAGAATATCTATTCAAGATATGTAAAAAAAAAAAAATAGTCTTAACTTTAACAGTCATCCTTTGAAAAAAGAATAAAGGTGCATACAGAACCTAACTGTAAGCAGCTTCTGAGTTCCATTTCACCGTTACCATTCAAAATAAATACAGAACCAAACCGTCATTTAGAAGATTCTCAAGTACACCAAACAAGAATAATAAATAAAAATCAAAAATCAAAGAAAGAAAACCATTTCCAATTCCATAAAATGAATGAGCCAAATTAAACTGACATCGGCTGTTCCCTTTGATTTAAATACATTTCCAACTTCACAGGCTCATCAAAACTCATAGTTTTATTGTCAATAGTAATTTTCATGATCGCAGGGTATATCAGCCCATATCTAGCTCCGATTTCTCTCAATTTCGGTCTCATGTCTAAAAATTTCTTTCTTTTATCTGCCGTTGCTATGGCAAAGTCAGGAACGATATGAACTTTGGAATCCTGACATTTTAAATTCGCATGTTCCTTAGCCATGCGTAACACCTCTAAAACTTGTTGGTGCCGTAACAACTTGAAGATTATAGAGCGAGGACCCTTTAAAGTAACAGGTCGTCTCATTGGTATGCGGTGTGCATGCTCAATTTCTATCGGGTATTTGGATTTGAGAGGCAGGACTTTCGTCAAAAAGTTTTCAACAAATGAGACAGGGTTGTTTTTCTCCACCCCTTCCGGTATGCCTAAAAGTCTCAGGTTACTCCGCCTCATGCGATTCTGGCAGTCCTCCACCTCTCTGGTAAGTGTAAAGATTTTATCTCTGTCCAGCTTATACTGTCTTTTTTCAGATTCAAAACTGTCCATTCGCATTTCCAACTTAGTAGTTTTAATCTCTAGCACTTCTGTACGTTTATTTAAAGTCGTTACTTCTTCCTGTATATCATCCAGTTTCTTGGCGTTTTTTAAGAGAATTTCCTTTATTTCTTGAATTTCCTTCCAAAAATCGATGTCGCTCTTATCCCTTGACAACGGACACTTCAATGGTGTTGCCGGCTCCGGTTTGGATCTTTTGACACTGCCGATATTGGAAACCACCATTTCAGATTTATTCTGTTTTCCTGAAGCCATAATGTTGTCAATTTTCTTCGTTTTAAACTCAAATTGAAATTTTTATTTTAGTAGTTTAAGTTATAAATGTCTGTATGTACGGAGCCTCTGCCTTACCCGTCCATTCGCGTGCACTCCCAAGCCACGCCCCCTATATTTCAATCTATTAATCGAACCTTAAAAACAAAAACTATTTACCCTCCCCCCTCACCCTACATGTAAATATACTTTCATTAGGAAAATGATGTCTATTCATTGCAATAATTTGTTAATGGCCCCCAAATCATTTTAAAATGGTCTTAGAGATATTTGGAGCATTGAGATTAAGCATCAAATTTCTGCGTCTCAATGGCCACGTATTTGGTCTTGGAGAATGAGATGTACAATGTCTGCATCTATGAGACATTTTTTTGTTACATAGAGCTTTTTGGACCCTTGTTAGATTACAAAAATTAGATAGCTCTAGGTCAAATAGATGCTGGCATTGTAATCTAGAAGCAGGGACTTTGTATCATTTATTATTTTATTGTCCCTGTATCATGGTTTTTTGGAAATCAGTTTGATCTCAAATCAATTGTTTACTAGAAAATCATGTAGCCCTATCGTATGATACAATTCTATTTGGAACATCTATGAGAGTAAAAAGTCAAATTTCATCAAATAATAATAAACTTTTATTAATAATGACAGGAGTCGCCATACAACATATTACCTACAATTGGAAAGATTACAATAGACTTAGTTATACATTTTGGTGGAATTCATTGTGTCATATTTACAAAATGGAAAGATCAATTGCCATACAAACAGGGAATTATAATAATTTTTGATTCAGCATCACTATGCGCTGCTAGCCACCAGGGACCTAGGTGCCGGTCCCAGAGGCCACTTGTGGCGCTTTTTTAAAAAAAAAATTTCAAATGACACCTTCAATTACTGCATCATATAGCATCAATTACCTAACTTTCAGCGTCCTGAAGAGAATCTGGGCCCTACTTTTCTTTATAGAATAAATAGGCTTAAGGTAGATACCCTGCTTCAGAATTACCCCCTGTAGGATAATAGAAAATTGACATAACTTTAAACAAAACAGACTTAAAAATTGGCACTTCTCTGGAAATTCACAAGTTATCTGTTTAAAGTTATGTGACACCTGTGTGGCTTAAATTGACCTCATAGAGAATTACAGTTCCAACAGATTTTGATCAAAGTATTCATGGTTTTTTCTTTCATTGGGTCAGCTGCAATATTTTAAAGAAGTTGAGATAGCCAAGATTCGACTGGAGGAAAAAGAGAGCTCCCGTAAAGAACTGGCAGCCATGCGGCAAGAACTGGAGAAGAGATACCAAACAAAATCTGAAGGGCTGATGTCTCGCGAAAAGAATGCCATAGAGAGACTTCAAATGCATCAGGAGGTAATTTTTGGAGGTCAGCTTTGTCCTGACTGATGCTGCCATCTCTAGCTTATGTCTCCAGTTAGTGCCATCCTCCTAATTTTGATCTGAAATGCTGGAGGCATCAGTGGTTGGATGATCTCATATTGTCTATGCTATTAACTTTTCCGTGCACTTTTTCTGTTTAAAATATGGATGAACCTGACAGCTTTGGAGTAGAGAATCATCTTATAATTAAGCAAATGTACCTTTTTCTTTTTCTCTGGTTGATATATACATGCAGAACCTATACTTTAGGACTAGAGGATATTTGAAAATTGTTCTTATTTCAAAATGGGCCAAATGAAATTTGGCAGCTCCACACCCAGAAATTAAATTATTTGTGATGTGTGTGTAATCCTTAGTCTGTATTCAAGTCCTTATCCCTGTGTACCAACAAAACTTAGTGATGGATGTGCTATAGAAGTGGTCATTCCTTCCTATGCTCAGTGATCCAAGGGCCTGTGCAATGTTTTTTCTCAATTTTTTCCCTTACAGAGATGGCGAAAGTCTTGGCATTTTTGTCCCATCTTTTCTATTACAGTTGAAACAGAAATGTAGACGATATGAAAGCATGTAAAGGGTGGTGACTTAGTTTGGAATACCAGCTTAAGTTTGGCATTGGTGTTCCCAGGTTTAGGAGTGTCTTCTAGCCATATCAATGTCAGGTGTAAGGTTGTGCACCTGGGTGTGCCAGGTGGCGTATGTAGTTTAAAGACATGCCCATATGTACACCCCTCCCTGCAGTTAGATGTTTTAACACTTAGTGCTACCTTATAGAATATCACCTGGTACATATAGGCATCTGCCTGCACATTTGATAGCACCTTTGACATATGTAAGTAGTATATGCGTTTAGATTCCAGTTTATAGAACAGTAACTAGACTTGCATGGTCAATCCAGTGTGCCCAACAGTCACATTCATTATCAAGGCACTGTTGAATCAACAATCCAGTAATTATTCATGTTCCACTATATCTTCCCTTCCCCCTCCTGAGATAGGCAAGACCTGTACTCAGACGCTATGAATATGGTATTGGCATACTTGCTTCTGATCCATCTTGCCGCATACAGGGCACAGATTCTAGAAGTCTGTCTGGCATCTGCTCCACTGCTGGAGTTGCCATCAAAAGTGAACTCTAGCCCTTCGCAAACCGTCTTGCCATGTATTGGACAAAGATCATAGAAACACTTTCCCACGACTTGGGCTACCATTTAAGCACCACTCCTGCACGTCATAAATGAAGTTATAGTTGTTGATCTGTCAAATTTTATATTGACACTATCCTCTTTCTATTTAGGGATCTTTTGTGTCTGTTCCATGCATTTGAACTCCATCACTGTTTTTGCCGCTCCACCACTTCTACAGGGAGGACATTCCAGGCATCCACCACCCTCTACATGAAAAAGTATTTCCTGACATTACTCCTAAGTCTGACAAGAACAAAAAACTTGTGGAGATGTTCGAGATGCAGGCTTTATTAAAATCAGTTTAATAATCCACATAAAAATATCTAGGACCCAAGGCGTTGGGGTATGCGAATCTCCAACAACTACAAAAGGATCAAAGTCTCAAACCTCAAGTGCATCCAGACTTACTCTTGCAAGGTCTGATTGCCCTAGAAGACACTTTGGTGGGACGCTTTGGTCTTATGACATGGCTCTTGAGTATGCAGTGCTAGTCCAATAAGGATACTCAGAAGTAGTCATTGTTACTCTACTTAGAGCCAAAAATCCAATGGCAGTTTCAGCGTATGCTAAGGCATGAGAGTTGTTTCTGTGCTGGTGAAGCAAAGAAAGGTTAGAGCCAGGCAATATCACCATCTCATCAGTACCAGCGTTCTTACAGGAGAGCCTTGACAAGGAATTGGCAATGGCATCCCTTAGAGTTCAAGAAGCAGGGCTCTCATGCTTCCGGGGCTGAGAGAGGAGAGCTTCGCTAGCAGCCCACCCGGACTTAGTCGGGTTCCTAAAGAGAACCCTGAGTCTCTGATTCGAGACCAGTTTCCATTCTGAAGCCTTAATATTTTAGAGGGAATCTGCAAAGCCACTTCTTGGTCATAAGTAGAAAATGCAATTATTTAAGTATATATTATACCACGCCTCAGAGACCGAGTATAATGGCAAAATTTGCAATATACTTAGTTCGGTTCAAATCTCAATCATTGGCAAGTGGTATGGAGTATTATTTTACTTTCACTGTATATATACTTATTACTTTTGCTTATTTTTCAAAAAAGATGTAAAAAACATCTTAAACACCAAATGCTATGAGAAATACAAGATAGTGCAGAATTTGAAAGAGAAGCACTTATCTTGAAGTTGTTCACACTGTGTCTAATCCCAACGGGGCCACCGTTTCACCTTAGGTGGCTTCTTCAGGGGAATTTAATAACCAGTGTCTGTAACAGATGACAAAAGATACATTTAATTTATAAAATGGTGTTTAAATGAATGCAAAAGCTTAAACTTTAAATTACATTTATTCAATCTACTAGCAAACTTACGGAGCCGATATTCGCTTCACCAAAAATTTCTCAAAAAATGGCGTCGGCACACACCGACGCCGAGCCATTTAAAGGGCTTGAAATCAGCTGTCGGTACAGCGTTGAAAAGCGTCAAAAACGTCAAAACGTAATGACGTGCACAGGGCTGACAAGTCGGGAAAATTACAAAAAAAAAAATTTTTTTATCTTCAACCACATAGGTCAAACTAGAACACAAATAGATCCATATCAATTCACTTAATACCAGTGTTCCCGCTAAGCTGCGCTGGGGTGCGCTGGCGCTCAAAATATTACCTCGCAGCGCACAAGTTTCTCGTCACAGCGCACACAGTGTAGAGCACAGTTCTTCAACCGCCGGTCCGCAAACAAAATCTTGCCGGTCCGCGAAGGATTCGGTCCCCGCCGCAACGAAAGGCCGGCGTCAGCTGACTTGCAACTTCCTGTTGCAGTCGCTGTGCCGGGACTCCTGCCTTCGCCGGGACTCCTGCCTTCCACCGCGTTTGCCTCCTGCCTTGTCTCCGCACCTCCAGACCAGCAGCGGCAGCTGTGTATGCTTTTAACTTCGGCACAGAGCTGCCCCTAATCAATAGTTTAGCGCGGTTTCATAAGGCAGCCTCGGGGCCTTTGCTAGGCCGGCCCACATCGCATCATCGAAGCGGGCCGGCTATCAAAGGCCCCGAGGCTGCCTCATGAAACCGCGCTAAACTATTGATTAGGGGCAGCTCTGTGCCGAAGTTAAAAGCATACACAGCTGCCGCTGCTGGTCTGAACTCTTGGGCCGCTGAAGGAGGGCAAAAAGCAGCTGTCCTGGAGGTTTCCCTTCCTCTCGCCTTTACAGGTTCCTTTTTTCCACCTTTTTTTTTTTCCTTCAAACGGCAACGGCCCCCAGCATCGACATCAATCAAGTAAGTTCCACTGTCAATCAAGCGGTTCTGCTCGGCCAAAGCTTCCCCTGTGACATGAGCCACCCTCAGGGGAAAGAAAGTGACCCACAAAGGTGAGGGGAAGGGGGGCAGATGATGGAAGTTGGGGGGGGGGGAGAGAGAGAGAGAAGGGGCAGATGATGGAATGGAGGAGATGAGAGAGAGAGAGAAGGGGACAGATGATGGAAGTGAGAAGAAGGGAGAGAGAGCAGAAGGCAGATGGATGTCAGTTGAGAAGGGAGAGCAGATGCTGAATGGAAGTGGGGAAAGAACACATACTGGATGGAAGGAGGAGATAAATAAAGGGGGAAGAAAATAGTAAGATAATGGAGGGGTGAGGGAAAGGGGTGACAAGCTGTGTGTAGACACAGTGAAAAGAGGGAAACGGGACTAAATAGTAAGAAAGAATTTAATTTAGATGGAGGCAGAAAATAGAGAAGGAAGACCAGAGAAGAAAAGGGAAGAGAGAGCAGAGAATGATCAGATCTGAGTGGAGGAAATGAGAAGAGAGATATGCTAAAAACCACAGGGGGGAGGGAAGGATAGAGATGCCAGACCATGAGGGGAACAGAAGGAAGATGATGGATGCTAGACCAAATTGGGGGGTGGGGGGGGGCAGGAGGAGAGATGGCAGGGAAAGACAGACAGTGAATGGAAGGGGCAGATGCTGGACTGAAGAGACAGAGAAGGTTATCATGCTGCTGTACCGGGCCATGGTACGCCCTCACCTGGAGTACTGCGTCCAGCACTGGTACTTTAAGAAGGACACGGTACTACTCGAAAGGATCCAGAGAAGAGCAACTAAAATGGTTAAGGGGCTGGAGGAGTTGCCGTACAGCGAAAGATTAGAGAAACTGGGCCTCTTCTCCCTTGAGCAGAGGAGATTGAGAGGGGACATGATAGAAACATTCAAGGTACTGAAGGGAATAGACTTAGTAGCTAAGGCAGGGAGAACGAGAGGGCACTCTCTAAAGTTGAAAGGGGATAGATTCCATACAAACGTAAGGAAGTTCTGTGGTAGAAAGCAACATATTTATTTGGCTCATAACTTGCTGGCGCCCGATATTTTTAGCTCACAGTGAAAAAAGTTTGCTCACAACACCCGCCCGCTTAGAGGGAACACTGATTTACTGACCAATCTATTCTATCATTCAGACCATGAGGATGTATAGATTGTAAAGTATATATCCAATAGGTTTCTCTGCGTTTAAGTGCAATGACTCTATCTCCTCCTCTCCTGTTCTTTTTTGTAACATCAATCACTAAACCTTTGAGTTGATGAAAAGAGTGAGAGAAATCTTTGCAATGTTGGACTAATGGTTCTTTAAATTGTAATCTCTTGATGTTTGATTTATGTTCAGCAAGTCGTGTTTTGAACGGTCTGGTAGTCATGCCTACATAAATTTTCTGGCAGGGACATAGGATCATGTAAACTACATGGTCTGTTTGGCAGGTACTAAAATGTTTAATTGGATACTTTTGTTGATTATAAGGATTGGTGAATTCTTTTGTGATAATTGAAAAATCACAATACATACAGTGACCACATCTGAAATGTCCATATAAAGTTGAGATAGTACTACTTGACTGTTCTCGATTGCTACTAAAGAATTCTTTGAGATTCTTGCCTCTTGAGTAGGCAAAACGTAGTCTACTATGCCTAAAATTGGGTAAAGATTGAATAATACCCCAATTTTTGATAATTTTAGTTAATTGAAAGCTATTAGATGAATGTTTCAAAACAAATGTCATGCAAGGATCATCTTCAGTTCCACCTTGTCTATAGTCATTCAGTAGTAGTTCTCTATTATTGTATTTGGCCCTTCTGTATGCATTCTTTACAATTTGTTTGGGATATCCCCTGGCTCTCAATTTCTTACTTAAGGATTTGGCTTGAATTTTAAATTCTGATAGTAATGTGCAGTTACGTCGTAATCTCAGCATCTGTGAAAAAGGAAGACTATTCTTTAAATGTTTTGGGTGACAACTTGTATAGTCCAAAAAAGTGTTTTTAGTTAGTGGTTTCTCATATGTCCGTGTAATGAACATTTGTTGTTCTATAGTAATTTCTATATCCAAATAATGTATGCATGTTATTGAATATGAGAAAGTGAATTGGATATGGTTGTCACATGAATTTAGCCATTCAACAAATGCTTTTAACTGTATTTCTGTGCCTCTCCATAAAAGAAAAACATCGTCAATATATCTCCACCAAATAAAAATAAGTTGTTCAAAGGGAGAATGTTCTATCCAATTCTGTTCAAATGCTATCATAAATAAATTGGCTACAGAGGGGGCAAAAGCTGCCCCCATCGCCACACCTTGTATTTGTTTGAATAAAGTTCCTTCAAAGTCAAAAAAGTTCTCACGCATGGCTAACGAAGTCAAAGAAATTAAAAATTCTGTGGGAACTAATTGAGGCTTAGGTTGTAATTCTAGCACTTTTCTAATGACATCAATGGCATCCTGCTGTGGAATGGAAGTATACAATGACGATACGTCCAAAGTCACCATTATGAAAGGTCCTTCTTTCACATCAATACTTTGCAATTTATTCAAAAAGTCTTTAGAATCTCTTATATATGATTTACATTTAGGAACTTCATGTTTTATGAATTGGTCTATAAATCTTGACAGAGGTTCCAATACTGACCCACGAGTGGACGTTATAGGTCTAAAGGGAGGATCAGTCAAGTTTTTATGTATTTTTGGTAGAAAATATATATTTGCAGTTACTGGATGTTTGTTGTTTAAAAAACGATAATCTCGATTAGTAATGTATCCCAATTTCAATGCTGAGTCTGTGATTTTTCTAATAATGTTTTGAAGTCTTTTTGTAGGATCTAATTTGATTTCCGTGTAAGCTTTAGTGTCGTGAAGATGTTCAAGTGCCTTGATTAAATAGATTGACTTATCTTGAACTACAATAGCTCCTCCCTTGTCTGCTGATTTAATGATAATTTTAGTATTATTCTGAAGGTTCTTCAATGATTTATGTTGATCTTGTGTTAAATTAGATTTAAACTTATGCGTCCTTGGATTCTGAAAAATTTTTTGTGAATCAAGACGTACTAGTTCTTTGAAAACAGTTAACGTAGGATCCACGGGTCCAATTGGTTTCCACGTGGATTTAGGAGCAATAGTTGTTCTATCTGCAAAATCATCTCTGTTTGCGAAAAATAGTTTTACTTCCAGGAGTCTAAAAAACCTTTCAAAATCAATATTGAATTGAAATTCATTGTTTGGAACTGTCGGTACAAAGGATAAACCACGATTTAATAATTCAATGTCAGAGTGATCTAGATGTTGTTGGGAAAGATTGACTGTTACATTTGGCTGGATTGCTGTTGTGATCTCGTCCATGGTTTGCCTCTGGCTTGATTTTTGCCTCGTCTGTTCTTTCGATTTTGGAAGCCTCCTCTTGAGCCTAAAAAAGGCTTTGATGTGTTAGAGCTGCCAGCGGAACTTAAATTGCCAGAGGATGAACTAGAATCTGTTTTATCCATTGTGCCTGTTGTACTAGATGTTTCACGGGTCGTCATCCAATGGTAGACCTTGTTATTAGAATAGTCTTTTTCATCCCTATAAAACTTTTTAAGTTTAAATTTTTTGATATTTTCTCTAAATGTATCCAGATTTTCATTGGTTTTAGTAAGTTGGTTTTGATAAATTTCCAATGTTTGAGTGGATTTAAGGACATTGTTAGTTTTTTCAACCTCTGACTTAAGATTCTCAACTTGTTGTCTGCTCTTTTCAATAATTAACAACATTAGATCGAAGGAGCATTTGTTTAAAATCATGTTCCATTTCTTTAAAAAATCTGTGTCATCTTTGTAATTTTGAGGTTCTTTATTGATACGTAAGCCCCTTGGTATTCTTTCGCATTTGCAGTATTCAACTAATATTCCACTGTTAAGTTCTGTTTTAATTATTTTTTTATTTAAATTAAAGAAGAGCCCCCAATCTGTGCTTAAGTTATCTGTACCAATAGAATTAATTTCAAACTGAGTTGGTACATTAAGTATGGATTCAGTTTGTTCAGTGTTGAATCCAAACGTTGTGCTCCAATTGCTTAAAGACATGTTAGTACAATATGGAAAAAATCCAATAACCAAGTACTAAAGAAGTGTAAACCTCTACAGAATATCCAAAATCACTTCTTGGTCATAAGTAGAAAATGCAATTATTTAAGTATATATTATACCACGCCTCAGAGACCGAGTATAATGGCAAAATTTGCAATATACTTAGTTCGGTTCAAATCTCAATCATTGGCAAGTGGTATGGAGTATTATTTTACTTTCACTGTATATATACTTATTACTTTTGCTTATTTTTCAAAAAAGATGTAAAAAACATCTTAAACACCAAATGCTATGAGAAATACAAGATAGTGCAGAATTTGAAAGAGAAGCACTTATCTTGAAGTTGTTCACACTGTGTCTAATCCCAACGGGGCCACCGTTTCACCTTAGGTGGCTTCTTCAGGGGAATTTAATAACCAGTGTCTGTAACAGATGACAAAAGATACATTTAATTTATAAAATGGTGTTTAAATGAATGCAAAAGCTTAAACTTTAAATTACATTTATTCAATCTACTAGCAAACTTACGGAGCCGATATTCGCTTCACCAAAAATTTCTCAAAAAATGGCGTCGGCACACACCGACGCCGAGCCATTTAAAGGGCTTGAAATCAGCTGTCGGTACAGCGTTGAAAAGCGTCAAAAACGTCAAAACGTAATGACGTGCACAGGGCTGACAAGTCGGGAAAATTACAAAAAAAAATTTTTTTTTTATTTTTTTTTTTTTTTATTTTTATTTTTTGTAATTTTCCCGACTTGTCAGCCCTGTGCACGTCATTACGTTTTGACGTTTTTGACGCTTTTCAACGCTGTACCGACAGCTGATTTCAAGCCCTTTAAATGGCTCGGCGTCGGTGTGTGCCGCCGCCATTTTTTGAGAAATTTTTGGTGAAGCGAATATCGGCTCCGTAAGTTTGCTAGTAGATTGAATAAATGTAATTTAAAGTTTAAGCTTTTGCATTCATTTAAACACCATTTTATAAATTAAATGTATCTTTTGTCATCTGTTACAGACACTGGTTATTAAATTCCCCTGAAGAAGCCACCTAAGGTGAAACGGTGGCCCCGTTGGGATTAGACACAGTGTGAACAACTTCAAGATAAGTGCTTCTCTTTCAAATTCTGCACTATCTTGTATTTCTCATAGCATTTGGTGTTTAAGATGTTTTTTACATCTTTTTTGAAAAATAAGCAAAAGTAATAAGTATATATACAGTGAAAGTAAAATAATACTCCATACCACTTGCCAATGATTGAGATTTGAACCGAACTAAGTATATTGCAAATTTTGCCATTATACTCGGTCTCTGAGGCGTGGTATAATATATACTTAAATAATTGCATTTTCTACTTATGACCAAGAAGTGATTTTGGATATTCTGTAGAGGTTTACACTTCTTTAGTACTTGGTTATTGGAATCTGCAAAGCCCCATATGAGCCCTTAAAGAATCTGATGAGCCCTCATGGATCTGATAGTCAAAGCAGTCTTCTTGGTGGCAATTACTTCTGCCAGGAGAATCTCAGAATTGCAGGCCTTATCATGCAGAGAGCTGTTTCTCAGGTTCACGGAAGCAGGAGTGACCTTGCAGATGGTTCCTTCCTTCCTACTGAAGGTCATTTCAGTATTTCATGTCAACCAAGAAGTTAGACTTCAAGCATTTCACCCTACAGAGTCCAAGAAAAAAGATAAGACCTTAAATGTTTTGGACATCAGAAGAGTACTATTGCGATATCTGCAGGTGACCTGTGAGGTTTGTCTTTCAGATCATCTTTTCTTCTTAACCAATCAGGCAAGATGGAGCAGACCTGCTTCCAAGGCTACCATTTCCAGATGGATTCATAGAGCTATATCCTCTGCATACATCAGTTGCAGCAAACAGCTGTCTAGCTTTTTGAAGGCACATTCTAGAAGAGGAGTGGCCTCCTCTTGGGCGTAAGCAAGGGCAGTTCCTCCTGAGGAGGTTTGTAGATCAGCATCCTGGTTTTCCCCTCATACTTTCACCCAATTTATAGGGTGGACATAGCACAGGAGGATGTCGCTTTTGGGTAGTCTATACTAGGCGCAGGCTCATCTCTCCCACCCTAGACTTTGGGGACTGCTTAGGTGCATCCCTGTTTTTCAGCACACCATCCCTATTGCACTGGAAAAAGAGATTAGGTTCTTACTTTGATATGGGTGGTATGCTTGGGATAGTATGCTGAACCCCCCAGCAATTTATCTAATGTGCCTACTTTCTGACTCAAGCTTAATGGTTAGCTCCACAGCTAGAAGTTTTCCTGTCAGTCAGACTATTGGATTATGAAGAGTCTTTGTTTATGCTTGAAAGAGAGGAAAGTTGAGCTCCATAAATGTTCAGGCTGCTATGTTCTTGTTTAACTTGTATTTTCTTACATTCATTGTTCCTCTCTCAGGCTTGTTAATGTTTTAACTACATTACTGTTCTTCAGTGATTGTTTTAAAAATCCATCTGAACAGATTAAGAACATAAGAAGTTGCCTCCGCTGAGGCAGACCAGAGGTCCATCTCGCCCAGCGGTCCGCTCCCGCGGCGGCCCATCAGGCCTATTGCTTGAGCAGTGGTCCTTGCCTATTTCTATAATTTACCTCTTACTCCTATCCCTATAACCTACCTCTACTCCTATCTGTACCCCTCAATCCCTTTGTCCTCTAGGAACCTATCCAAACCTTCTTTGAAGCCCTGTAACGTGCTCCTGCCTATCACAGCCTCCGGAAGCGCGTTCCATGTATCCATCACCCTCTGGGTGAAAAAGAACTTCCTAGCATTTGTTCTAAACCTGTCCCCTTTCAATTTCTCCGAGTGCCCCCTTGTACTTGTGGTTTCCCATAATTTGAAAAATCTGTCCCTATGCCTTTCGGGATCACCTGGTTTTGGGACATTCCCCAAATCCCTCCTTCTCCTATCTTCCTCTATAGGCCTGTCGCTGGCTTTGAAAGAAACTGAAGGGGGAAGCAGAAACTGGGGAGAAGGAGGAGGAGCTGAAATGCTGTGCTTGATATCTTCTGCAGTATGCGTGTTAGCATGCATGGACAACCCTATCTACTGGAAAATATATTATCAAGGTAAGACCCTAATCTCTTTTTGAGCACCCTTATTCTATTAAAGAATAGGCTTTTACCATGTGGCATCTGGGTGCTTACAAAGAGGTGCCCACTTACAGAATTGCCCCCATAATGTTTCTCATACAGTAAAGATGAAAGTGTTATAAATAAGAATATTTCTGTTACAGATCGAAGCAAAGGAGACATACTCCCAAAGACAGAGTTTGCTAAAAGATATTGAAATGGTGAGAAGCAGAGAGATGGAGCTCAAGCAAAGGATCGAAGCTTTTGAACTGTAGGTCAAGTTCAGTCATTAATGGCATCTTTTCTATAATTTAATATCCACAGATAAGTAAGCATGAAAGATTTTCTTTGGTTTTATGGTTTTCTAAAATTGATAAATAGCTTAATTTAATATGCAGGTCTCTCTTCATATTCATGGTTTGGGGTTTTGTGAATTTGCTTATTTGCGAGTCTCCAAACAAGCAGTCTCCCTCCTACTGCCACAGCTTACCTTTAAAGGCCTGGTAGTCTAGTGGTGAAGGAGGGCAAGAGCAATTTCCTACGCTCCTGCCCCATGCAGATCTGCTATCAAAAATGGTTGCCTAAGGCACCTGTGTTGGTTTCGTGAGTTCCCGTGGCAACCATTTTTGATAGTGGATCTGCATGGGGCAGGAGCGTAGGGAGATCGCTCCTTCCCCGCTTCACCGCTAGACCACCAGGGCTTTATAGATAAGCTGTGAAGGGGTCGAGGAGGCGGAGGGTGTCAGTTTGGGGGCTCTAAAGTTATTCATGATTTTTTTATATTTATTTAAAACATTTTTAATCTGCCTTTATCCAAGGCGGCTCACAATATTACATACATATTTCAAGACTTGCACAACATAAAGGTCCTCTACATCAGCAAAAATTATAAGATTATACCATCTCAACCCATAAATTTACATCTTAGCCGCTCATCCTACTACATTACTTCAATCAAGCACCACAAATCTAATAACCTGCAAAAAAGATGATAATCAGAAAGTAAAAAATTAACTCAAGAAGCAGAATATTAGCTTAGAAGCTTGAACAAACAAATGGATCTTGAGCAACTTTCTAAATTGCAATAGAAAATCAAAATCGTAAAGTACCAGACAATGTATTCCACTTAAATGGTCCAGCTATAGAGAAACATGAATTTTTGCTCCGTACATATCGTAAAACATTCCCCTTTGATGTGTCTAACAACCAATAATTCTGTGACTTCAGCATCCTTGGCAGAGTATATAATTTTAGGCATTTTGCAAAATAATTTGGCAAGATGTCATAAATACCTTATTGGACAAGTTTCAAAGCCAGTGCAATCTCTTTAAAATAGGTGTAATGTGTTCATATCGAGATACTCCAGCCAGTAGCCGGGCAGCTGAGTTTTGTATAATTTGTAATGCTTTAATATGTACTTAGAACTTAAGAATTGCCGCTGCTGGGTTAGACCAATGGTCCATCCTGCCCAGCAGTCCACTCACGCAGCGGCCCCTAGGTCAAGACCAGTGCTCCAAATGAGTCCAGTCTCACCAGTTTAGCATGAACTTGTCCAACTTTGTCTTGAAACCCTGGAGGGTGTTTCCCCCTATAACGACTCTGAAAGAGCGTTCCAGTTTTCTACCACTCTCTGGGTGAAGAAGAATTTCCTTACGTTTGTACGGAATCTATCTCCTTTCAACTGAGGTAAACCTAGATAGATACCATTATAGTAATCTATCTGGAATAGTACTAGCGCTTCAAGTACCTGTCTAAAATCCCAATTTGACAAAATATTCTTCAAATGAGACAGTTTCCGCATGGTGAAATAAGCAGACCTCGCTACTTTTGAGATCTGTGTTTTGAAGGGAGCTTGCGAGGGAGCTGTGCCCCTAACCCCCACGAAATATGAAGGGAGAGCTATTGTGAATTTGGAAACCTTTCTCTAGAAACTTTTATGAGTGAGTAACCATTCAGTCAAGTTCCTGTAAGTAGCATATCCAGTATTAAAGCTGCCCTCATTATTTTCACCTTTATAAATTTAGCCAAATTGGTGTACAATAGATGATGATTTTACACTATGTTTAATGAGATGTTTCACTACTAAAGTGAGTTAGTTACTGCAGCCATGCATGTTCTGCCACTGTGGTGGCATGACAACATTTGCTAATTTATGTGCTAACTGCATAGCCTGATATGGGATGGAAAATGGACCAAGTATTGCATTCAGCTCAAAGTACTTTAACCGTGCACTGTCACAAAGGCAGATAACACAGATATATGGTTAAGGTTATAAGTTCATCCATGCTTTCTGCAACTGCACTTGCGTCATGGTAAAGGTTCTCTGTGCAGAAACTATATAGAAACCTTCTGGTAGCACCCCCATCAGTTAGATCCCAGTTAGGACCATGGTCCAGTGACACACATTTGTGTTTCACCACTAATTTAACTAAAACAACTCTCTACCATTGATATGTGAAATTAAAATGTAAAATAGCTTAGTCATTTTGGATAGAGAAAAAATAAAAGGAACAGAGGGTATACCATCCTCTCAGTGGCCCAATTGACTAAGGAAGCTCCTTCTATATTCATTAAAGGAGAAGTTTGTTTAGATGTGTATTTTATTGATTTATTAAGATTATGAAGAGATTCACCAAATAAGATTTACAATACAGTAATTGTAACTTGACCTAACTTACATTGCTGTAGCAGCACTGATCATATAGAAACATAGGCCATATTATCTTTATCTGTCATTTTTCAATCTAGTCTCCCATTGCCTATCCTTGCTATCTATTCTCCCTTCCTCTCACTTAGAGATCTTGTGTATATATCCTAAGCGTTCTTGAATTCAGATAGTTTTCATCTCCACCAGGAAGTCGGTCATTCCACAAATTCACCACCATTTCCATGAAGAAGTATTTTCCTCAGGTTACTTCAGAGTCTGTCACTGCTCAGTACAATGCATTGAAGCACAAAAGAGTGTAAATTCTCTATGAGACAGAGTTTTTCAAACCAGCGGGTGGACAAGTAGATCCTTAAGGGTTGATTCTACAAACAGCATCCCTATTGTAGGTGGCAGTAGATGTCCTACTGCCATCTCAACAACCAATCGAGATGCACGTTAAAAAAATCCATGCTGCGAAGGACGCCTACAATATACCTCCTCCTTTAGTAAGACACCCCCCTTTTTTTCCCCACCTGGGAAATATAAGGCCACCCCCCGAAAATAAGGCACTATTTGGCAAGCATGTCTTGGCGATCCAGAGTACTGGTACAGTACCGTATGCGTGGTCACACAACTTCCTGCTTCCGCTGTCCAGGAAAACAAGCCCAGGAACAGCCTCTGTACACCGAGGCCCTGATTCTCCAAAAGTGCATCCCGATTTTAGGCAGCTGTAGACGTCCTACAGCTGTCTAATCAGCCAATCGGGATGCACGTTTAAAAAAAAAAAATGCTCCCCAGGCAGGCCGCCCGGGAGAAGCGTCCTATACTAAACGCCGATTCTGTAACCGGCGTCTTTAGAGAATCGGGTTAAATTAGACGCGGCTGCTATACTTATGGCAGCAAGGGATCTCCCTGCTGCAATATGTATAGCGGCCGCGGTTGTTGCGGCCGCCTGTCCCATCACCGACAGGAGAATGCCTAACTCCTCCTGTCGGAACCCCGAGCCCCCTCCCCCCCAAACTCGTAATCGCCGACAGGAGGATGCCCAACTCCTCCTGTCGGAACCCCGGATCCCCCTCCCCCCCAAACTCGTAATTGCCGACAGGAGGATGCCCAACTCCTCCTGTCGGAACCCCGGACCCCCCTCCCCCCCAAACTCGTAATCGCCGACAGGAGGATGCCCAACTCCTCCTGTCGGAACCCCGGAACCCCCTCCCCCCCAAACTCGTAATCGCCGACAGGAGGATGCCCAACTCCTCCTGTCGGAACCCCGGAACCCCCTCCCCCCCAAACTCGTAATCGCCGACAGGAGGATGCCCAACTCCTCCTGCTGGAAAGCCCAACGACCCCCCGCCCCAACTAATCTCCCTCCCCCAACTAACCTTTCAATGTTGGTCAGCTGGACGGGTCTTGCTGCCGTCCAGCCGACGGGTCTGCCTCGTGGAAATGAGATGGCACGCTCCTTCCCGGCCCATCCCCGCTAAATCTAAGGCCTGATTGGCCCAGGCTGTAGAAGCCTGGACCAATCAGGCCTTAGGCATAGCGGGTCCGCCCATCCCCACTAATCCTAAGGCCTGATTGGCCAAGGTGCCTAGCCTGGGCCAATCAGGCCTTAGATTTAGCGGGGATGGGCCGGGAAGGGGCGTGCCGTCTCATTTCCACGAGGCAGACCCGTCGGCTGGACGGCAGCAAGACCCGTCCAGCTGACCAACATTGAAAGGTTAGTTGGGGGAGGGAGATTAGTTGGGGCGGGGGGTCGTTGGGCTTTCCGGCAGGAGGAGTTGGGCATCCTCCTGTCGGCGATTACGAGTTTGGGGGGAAGGGGGTTCCGGGGTTCCGACAGGAGGAGTTGGGCATCCTCCTGTCGGCGATTATGAGTTTGGGGGGGGAGGGGGTTCCGGGGTTCCGACAGGAGGAGTTGGGCATCCTCCTGTCGGCGATTACGAGTTTGGGGGGGGAGGGGGGTCCGGGGTTCCGACAGGAGGAGTTGGGCATCCTCCTGTCGGCGATTACGAGTTTGGGGGGGAGGGGGTTCCGGGGTTCCGACAGGAGGAGTTGGGCATCCTCCTGTCGGTGATGGGACAGGCGGCCGCAACAACCGCGGCCGCTATACATATTGCAGCAGGGAGATCCCTTGCTGCCATAAGTATAGCGGCCGCGTCTAATTTAACCCAATTCTCTAAAGACGCCGGTTACAGAATCGGCGTTTAGTATAGGACGCCTCTCCCGGGCGGCCTGCCTGGGGAGCATTTTTTTTAAAAAAACGTGCATCCTGATTGGCTGATTAGACAGCTGTAGGACGTCTACAGCTGCCTAAAATCGGGACGCACTTTTGGAGAATCAGGGCCTTAAATGTTTTTCTGGTTTGTGATACAGCTTTTCTGGTTTGTGATGACCTGTACCATATACAGGTAATAAATGTCTTTTTTTCAGCAATAAATGTGTACTGTATTCTTCTTCATGGAAAAATAAGACATCCCCCTGAAAATAAGATCTTGTGCATATTTTGGAGTTTTTAAAAATATAAGACAGTGTCATATATTCGGGGAAACAGGGTAGATGTCTGACTCTAGGCACGCCTACTGATACCCAAGGCTGGCGTGGACGTGGTTTCATCCAGAAGTGGCCTTGGGTGTCCCTAAGTGTCTCTATAGGCACGAGACAGACACCTTAAATGTAAAAAGCTGGCCTACATTTAAGGCATCTGTTAGAAAAAAAAGACATGATTTTCTAAAGGACACCAATAGGTGATTGACACTAATGGTTAGTGCAGTGGACTTTGATCCTAGGGAACTGGGTTCAATTCTCACTACAGCTCCTTGTGACCTTGGGCAAGTCACCTAACAATCCATTGTCCCAGGTACAAAAACAGTCTGTGAGCCCACTAGGGACAGAGAAAGTACCTGCATTTAATGTATACAGCGCTGCGTACGTCTAGCAGCGCTATAGAAATGATTAGTAGTAGTAGTGTTACCCTTACGATTAGCTAAAATATTCAAAGATTTGTTTTGATCTTCCGTGTTTAGAAAAGGGCTACAGACTACATGTGTCTTATTAAAAGGCTTTTAGAACTAGTCCCAGAAATGCACAATACTCTCCCATAAAGTTACACATGCTTCCAGGCAAGCACAACTATCTGCAGGTTCTCTATTCAAGCATATGTTTACCTTGTAACTCTGCCCAAATACTGCCATTGGCAATGTCTACACACAGATGGCAGTAAAGTACAAGGCAGGAAAACCAAACAAAAACTGTAGACAATGTACACGATGCAGACAAAAATTTATTGTACCAAGGTTAAAATGCAGTGATATAAAAACTTTTTTTCCAACCAAGAGACCCTCTCTTGGTTGGAAAAAAGTTTTTTATATCACTGCATTTTAACCTTGGTACAATAAATTTTTGCCTGCATCGTGTACATTGTCTGCAGTTTTTGTTTGGTTTTCCTGCAGATTTGGTTGGATTTCTTCTTTTTTGTTGCTCTTTGAGTAAAGTACAAGGCTACACTACTACAATTTTATTACAATCATTTTCCATATGTAAAACATGCTTTTATTTATTTTTTTCCAATTCTTTATTCATTTTTTCATCCTCCATCAAGTACACAATATTACATCAATTGAATCATACACATTACTTGAAATTCTTCCTATTGTCATCTTAAATACTTAAATTAGCTCCCTCCCCCCACCCTTTTCACAGATATTATAATCAAAAAATATCATACATGGAGTTAAAAGGGGGATCCAAGATGGCCGCGAGTGGTTGAATTTCGGAGCGTCTCCTGAGCGTTCGGTAGATATTATAATTTACCTTGTCTGGATATTCAGCTTGCTCTGAAGATTTCCTCATGCCTAAGAGGAGAGGGAGAAGTGCCGCCGGAGCCTCGCGGCGTTCTGTAATTCCTCCTCCTCTCACTATTGAGCGCCTATTGACGCGGCTTCAGAGGGAGCCTGCAACTTCGGGGAATCGCCCGCAGGACTTGGCGGTACGGGGTGACGCCGCCAGAATCCAGGGGCTAGAGGTTACGCTGAGCCCGGAAGAAAGAGATACTCCCCCCCAACCGCAGCATACTAGCTCACCGCAGGCACAAGGCACGTCCATAGAGGCAGTGCCGGTAGCCCAGGAGGCTGGTTCACCTTTGAGCGATGTATTAGAACTATCAAAAGACTTTTTAAGTCTGGAGAGAGATACTGCGGCTGGAACATCAAAGGAAAGGGAGACACAACAAGACTTGATTACTGCAAGTATGGCAGGTGAGACTTCCTTCTTTTTGGTTGAAAAACCCACTGAAATTACAATGGAGTCTCTCTGGGACTTAGTAGTCAAACTGGGAAATTCACTGACTCCACAACTTAAAGCACTAGAAATGAAAGTTGATAAGCAGGAACAAGAATTGACTCAAATGCAATTAGAATTGACTATAGTCAAAGCTACCTCAGACAAAAATAAAAATGAGATAGTAGGGGTCAAACAAGTACAAGAAACTATGATTAGAGATAGTACAAATATCAGGATGAAACTGGAAATGATTGAAAATGGCCAACGAGCCAATAATTTGCGGTTCCTAAACTTTCCCAGGATACCTTCTATGTCTCCTAGGGAAATGTTAAAAAAATACTTCTTGGAGATTTTCTCAGTTTCAGAAGAATTAATTCCACCATTTACACAAGTATTTTACCTGCCTGATAGAAAATTGGATCAGCAATTGATCAACGAGCAACAACAGGAATCAAAATTGGACATTACTACATTACTGGAAAGTTCAATGAAAGAATTAGTTAAACCTGCGACATTACTGGTAACAGTTGTATTGATGCCAGACAAGAACTGGATTATGAAAATGTTCTTTAAAAATAGAACTAAAGAGTTCCTGGGTCAGAAAGTACAAATTTTTTCTGATGTTACCAAAGAGACTCAAAAACGAAGAAAGCAGTTTTTGTTATTAAAATCTGGTGTAATTTCAGTGGGAGGGAAATTTTTCCTTAGATTTCCTTGCAAATGTATTGTTCATTATGGTTCTGATAAATATGTTTTCTTTGATCCGACACACCTAACCAAATTTGTGGCATTGAAACGTCTTGAGAAAGGTGAAAAAATAGAAGTAACAACAGAAATACATGATTAGCTCCCCGCGATTTCATCCATTTAGATTTTCTTAAGTATAAGATTAATTTTATGATCTTTTTGTTTTAATCCACCCTATTGAAGTCTAGGATCCAATTATTGTGGACTAGAGATTGTCTTTATAAGGAGAAGATGTTATGATATTTAATATCTTCTATATCGTATTGTAATTTGTTTTCTTTTTCTTTATGTGTATTTAAAACAATCTTACTGTACAAGATGTTTATGCTTGGGAATAATGTATAAAATTATAAATAAATAATAAAAAAAAAAAAAAAATATCATACATGTGCTATATTCATAGATATTGATTAAACATATATTATAACTATATACCACCCCCTCCCATAATTATAATTATACTTTCAATGTAAAAAGGCGTCTAATGCCGGAGCACGTGATGCCGCGAACCTGAACGGACGTGTCTCCACACAGCTCCGGGCCATGTTGTGTTAAATCTGCTTATTGCACGCTGCACTCGCTTCGGATCACGGCGCCCCGCAGACCGACAACCACCCACTAGTGCTCGGAGTGTGCAGAGTATTCTCCGGGGGAGTTTGGAGCCCGGAATGACTGCAAGGGCGCAGCGAGACACTCGCGGGAAGGTGAGGCCGACGGATTCAAAGATGGCGAATGGCCACGAGGTCCCCATGTTCACGATCCAGGAGGCGGCCATACAAGAACTCACTAAGTCCCTGACTCTTGTTATGGAGGACAAGCTAGCGAAAATCCAAACTTTTATGGAGGACTTCAGGGAGACACTGGAAACGCATGCGGGCCGGTTACAGAGGGTGGAGGACTGGGTGGCTTAGGAAGAGGACCGTGCAGCCAACTTTGAAGAGCGCCTGAGGGTCCTAAAAACGGCAAAAACCACCTGCCTGGACAGACTGGAGGATCACGAAAACCGGAACCGAAGGAACAACTTGCGGTTTATAGGGCTTCCCTCCACCGTCCGGGATGTCGACCTGAGGACCTGCCTAGAATCGTGGCTGCCGGGAATATTGGATCTCGGCGGGATGGGGGAGCGGGTATTGATTGAACGCGCCCATCGTGTGGGCCCCCAGCGAGAGGGTGAACATCGACCCAGGCCGGTCCTTGCCCGCTTCCTTAATTTCGCCATGAAAGAACGCGTTTTGGCCTGTTTCTGGCAGGGGGTTGGCTTCAACTACGAGGGGCACAAGGTTTTGGTCTTTCAAGACTTTTCCCCCCAGGTGTCCTCACGCCGAAGAGCCATGGCACCCCATTGCAATACTTTATATCAAAGAAAAATAAGGGTGTCCATGCTCTATCCTGCCAGAGCCCGGGTCTCTTACAATAACAAGATCCACTACTTCGAGTCCCCGCAAGATCTGGAGCGATTCATACAGGACCTACCGGCGCCTCCGCGCGTGGAATCGGAGATGGCCTAAAAACGACGCCACCGCGCCCTCTGGTTGAGGCTGGCTGTGGCATGTGAGGCTACAGCACTTTTTCCAGCATGCGCTCCTTCGTATTATTCTTCTTCCACAAATAACTCTGATATTCCGCAACACCGCAGGCGATGGTATGGTTTCTATAGTGCCTGCCGGCGACGCTGTGTCCTCAGCCGGGAGCGGCCTACCCCTCCTTGGGAGCGATTTACATCCTGCACTATCCGCACCTCTGGCGAACCTACATATGGTATGGGGAACGGATGAAAAACTAAATGCGGATGATGAGTGGATACTTTGCAAAGAGTCTGCAGTACCCTTTATCTTTTTCTTTCCATATCTTTTCTTATGCTTTAAAGTTTTTGTGGACATGGAGCGTCGCGGGGAGCGGGCGAGGACTGCTGGGCTCGCCGGCTCGTTGCGGTACGCTCCCAGGTTGGGGACTTTGCCTGCTGCGAAGGCATCTACGAGCCAGGTGCTTAGCGGATATTGCGATCCGTTTCTGTTGAACTAATGTCGCCCTATGTAGGAGCAGCACATTTTTTAAGCGAGATTGGCGACTTGGGGGTTTTCTCCCGTCTCCTTGGGAGGCCATGCCTGCTGTACTGATTTACTTTGTATGAACAGGGGCGAAAGCGTGCAGGCGCCCCTCTGCCCCCCCCTTTACTTCCCGATGCGAGGGAGCTATCGCTGCAGCGTGCACTCCCGCTTCTCTAGGTCTCTATGTTCAGTGTTCTGTTGATGCACTGTTGGATACTAGTGGGGTCAGAGGGGCGCCTGCACGCTTTCGCCCCTGTTCATACAACTCATGGTTCTTCCTGGGTTGACCCTGTTTTTCAGAGTTTCCCCTGGCCTCCTCGGTGTACGATGCATGCTCATAATGCTCTCTGTGTGTTTCTGTTATTACCCTCTGTGGGCGTGGCCCGGAGCTGTTTCACCATTTTCTGTATTTACTGGTATTAGTATGGCCTTCCATGCTGGGGTTAGGGGGGATGGGTGAGAATGCATGGGGGAGTGTATGTGTGTCTGGATCGGGTTTGTGTGCGGGGTTTGTCTGATGGTTGTCTGGATGTCTGTATGGTTTTTACTAAGATGAGTCGCTATATTACCCTGAGCAAGCTCCCTAGGTATTTCATGAGTGAGTGGAGGCATTGGTTGGGACGGCCTCTACCGCTCGGTTTATGGTTCTTTACTGTATACTATATGCATATCTGTAAGCATAATGGTGCAATTGCATGTTAAATCACTGAATGTAGATGGGATCCATTCGCCCATCAAGCGTACTAAAATTCTAGCATATCTCAAACGTGAACACACTGACATAGCATTCTTACAGGAGACCCATTTGAGCTCTGGGGAACATGGGAAACTGCGTAGGGGCTGGGTGGGACAGGTACACTCGGCCTCATTCACAAACCGGAAATGCGGAGTGGCTATTCTCATCCATAAGAACATTCCCTTTCACATGCACAGCCAAATTGACGACCCCAATGGCAGGTTTCTCATTCTAGTGGGTGAATTATGGGGCAAACCTCTAATTTTGTGCAATATTTACGCTCCTAACACGTACTCTCATTCTTTCTTTACATCAGTGGTGGGACATTTGACACCCCTCCTGCCTCAACCGGTTATCATGGGGGGCGATTTTAACTTTGTTGCAAATCCACAGTGGTATCGTCGGCCGACTAAGCCAGTGCCAAATAGAGAGTTGCGCGGGGACAGAAATCCCACCCGTCCCCACCCGTCCCCGCCAAAATCCCACCCATCCCCACCCGTCCCCGTGAGGAATCCCTCCGTCCCCACCCGTCCCCGTGAGGAATCCCTCCGTCCCCACCCGTCCCCGCGAGGAATCCCCTCCGTCCCCACCCGTCCCCGCGAGGAATCCCCTCCGTCCCCACCCGTCCCCGCGAGGAATCCCCTCCGTCACCATCCTTCCCTATAAACTTCAGAAATAGTTATTTTATTTAATTATGCTACTGAATTAAAGGCTCTGGTAGAGACCCATTTACAAATAAGCAAAGAGACTATTAATTTGGAAATATTAATTGGGAAGAATACATACTTTGTAAATGGGTTTCTACCAGAACCTCTAATGTAAATATAAAATATAAATACTCAGCTGATGAGAACCCACAAACTGTCAGCTGAGGACTTCCTTTGCAGTTGGCCTGGGGTCCCTTTTGCCAAGCTTGGCAGGCAGCAGTAGCGTCCCTGAGTCACAGATGCTGGCACCTCAGTGGCTCATGGATGCTGCCAGCGACTGCTGCGCTTGGTGGAGGGGAGTTCTGACCATCTCTAGAGGAGGTCCTCTGCTGGCGGTGCTTGGGGATCCCCACCAGTCACAGCAAGGGCCAACAAGTACTTCAACACTGTAGAAATAAAACCAGAAATGCATTTCCTTTTCTTTTGAACACAAAACAAAGATATCTGCCATATACATTTCCCAAGGCAGATGACTCTATGCAATGTCACCTCGGTAACAAAATACAAAAATAGACAAATACACCCCCTCCCTTTTTACTAAACCACAATAGTAGGTTTTAGCACAGGGAGTTACGCTGAATGCCTCGCGCTGCTCTCAATGCTCATAGGCTCCCTGCGCTAAAAAAACAATATTGCGGTTTAGTAAAAGGGAGCCATAGTGCAAAATATAGACAGCAGATATAAATTCTCAAAACAGACACATTTTGATCACTAAATTGAAAATAAAATCATTTTTCCTACCTTTGCTGTTTGGTGATTTCATGAGTCTCTGGTTGCACTTTCTTCTTCTGACTGTGCATCCAATCTTTCTTCCTTTCTTTCAGCCTCCTGTATGTTTCCTCTCCTCCAGACCTCATTCTCTCCCCCAACTTTTTCTTTCTGTCTCCCTGTTCCCCCTTCTTTCTGTCTCTCTGTCTGCCCCCTTTCTTTCTTTCTCCGTGCCCTCCCCCAAGCCACTCGGTTTGCTGCCACCGCCATCGGGGAATAGTCCCCAAGCCACCGCTGTCCCAAGCTTTCCCTGCAGAAGCGTCGCGCTGACCAGCATTCCGCTCCCTGACGTCAATTCTGACGTAGGAGAGGAAGTTCCGGGCCAACAAGGCATTTCTCCTCATTCCATCCAGCCTGAGCCCCATCTCTCCTTGATCCAGCATTTCCCTTCTGTGTCTGTCAGCCTTCTTTGTGTCCATCTCACCTATATCCCTATCTCACCACTTTTTCAGAATCTTCATTTGTCTCTGTCCTTGTCTTTACCCCATATTCACCATTTGCCCTTTCAATGTCTTTATCTCCCCCCCCCACACACACTTTTTCAGCATTACTTCTATGTCTCTATTTCACCTCCTCTTCATGTCCCCTCTGTATCTCTATCCTTATTCAGAAGGTCCTGCTTACCCTTTCTCTTCTTTGTGTCACTATCTCCATTTTCAGCTTTCCCCCTTTTTCCTTTGTTAATGCACCCTGTAGCCAGAATCTTTCCACCCTCTCTCCACTCCTGCCCAGCCCAGTATGAAATATTTCCTTTTGTTTCTCTCCCCTCTCTCTTCTCCTCCCTCACCCACGAGTCCTGCATCTGGCCCTCTCCCTTCTACCTGCACCTGGCAACACCCCCCTGCTCCGCGGCTCTCTTAAGCAACTCGTCAGCAGCGGTGATCAAGACAAGCTGCCGACATCGAGGCCTTCCCTCTACGAGTCCCACCTTTGTGGAAAAAGGAAGTTGAAACAAGCGGGACTCGCAGAGGGTACGCCCCGACGTCAGAAGCTGCTGCTGAGTTGCCGAAGAGAGCCGCAGGTAGAAGGGAGAGGGAGATAGGAAGGCTGTAGAAGCTCCGGAGCATGACACCGAACCCGGCCAGGATGATTTCTTTTTCAGGCTGCTGCTGCCGCTGCCATCCCCCACCCGAAATGACAAAAAACAGCCTAATGCCCGCGTCGGGAAATAGCCATGTTGAGCAGTGAGCTCAGCACGTACACAGATGAAAGCCTTGCTTGCTGATTGGTCCGGCGGCACGGTGGGGCGGGGCCGCCGGACCAATCAGCAAGCAAGGCTTTCATCTGTGTACGTGCTGAGCTCACTGCTCAACATGGCTATTTCCCGACGCGACGCCAGACTTGCATCGCCAGAATTTAGGTAGGTTGTTTTCATCCCCGTGGGAGTCCCGTGGGCAAGGGGGCGTCCCCGTGGGAGTCCCGTGGGTCAGGGGGGCATCCCCGTGGGAGTCCCGTGGGCCAGGGGGCGTCCCCGTGGGAGTCCCGTGGGCCAGGGGGGGAACCCGCGGGATCCCCGCGGGACCCGCGGGATCCCCGCGATCCCCGTTCCCGTGCAGACCTCTAGTGCCAAAGGGCCACTTCACTAAGGGAGTACACTTCCTTATTAAAGAGCTGGGATTACTGGACTCTTGGCGCTCGCTACACCCACTGAACTTGATTTCTCTTTCTTTTCTCATCCTCACTCGTCTCACTCGCGCATCGACTATTTTCTGATCTCAGCCTCTCTATTTCCAAATCTGTCGGCTGCAAACCTCTTACCACCTCTTGTATCTGACCACGCTCTGCTAAGCATTGACTTACATTTTGGGTCTCCAGCCGCGGGGCGTATCTGGCGGATGTCCCCATTCCTTTACAAGGATGCGGAGTTTCGAGAATTCTTTCACAAACGATGGGAGGAGTTCCATGAAACTAATTCAGTAACAGATGTGGACCCCGTTGTCTACTGGGAGGCGGCTAAAGCGGTCATGCGAGGTCACATATTGGCTTACACAGCATCCCTGAATAAAAAACGGGACGGGGAACTATTGGCTCTGTCGAGGGATCTTGCCAGCTTCTGTTCCCTTCATATCTCTCGTCTGGACGACGTCTCCAAACAGGCCATGTGTGACGTCAAGAAAAAAATTAACCTTCTTCTAGATCAAAGGGCCAATCGTAATATATACTGTTACAAATACAAACTTCACCGCTGGGGAGATAGGACGGGGAGATTGCTGGCTAACCTGGTGCGCCCACACAAATCTCGCCACACCATTACTTCCATTAAAGATAAACGGGGTGACACGCATGTCACTCACTCAGCCATTACAGACCAATTCGTGCAATTCTACACTGACCTCTATGCCGCACAACCGTATGACAAGAATGCAAGTGATCGTTTCTTTCAGGTCCTTAGTATACCCACCTTGTCGGACAATCAATGCCATGCCCTTAATGGTCCTATTCTAGGAGACGAATTACAGGTTGCCATTAAGAGGCTCAAGCTGGCCAAGACTCCGGGCCCAGATGGCTGCGGCCCCGAATTCTATAAGCTGTTGGACCCCCCAGCGTTAGCTTCTTTACAACAATACTTTATGGGACTCCGTAGTGTTACTCCTCCCGGGGATTCACATAATAGGGCGCACGTCATTATTCTCCCCAAACCTGGGCGCCCACTTGATGCTTTGGGGTCTTACCGCCCCATTTCTCTTCTTAACCAGGATATCAAACTTTTGGCTAGTATTTTAACGTCGCGTCTCAATAAATTCTTACCCACGCTCATCCACGAAGATCAAGTCGGTTTTGTGCCTGGCAGGCACGCATCCATGAATCTTCTGCGGGTCCTAGCGGTGTTACAACACCCTCGAGCAGCCTCTGACAAAGCGCTTATTACTAGCCTGGATGTAGAAAAAGCGTTCGATATGGTCTCTTGCCCCACCTTTTCCAGACGCTTGACCGATTCGGGATCAAGGGGGACTTTATCGCTTGGCTGTCGGCTTTGTATCATCTCCCCACATCCCAACTCTTAGTGAACGGCGCACTCTCTGGCCCATTCCCTCTAGGAAGGGGCACGCGTCAGGGCTGCCCGCTCTCACCCCTCCTCTTCCTTCTCTCGCTCGAACCTCTAGCGGCTCGTATTCGCCAGGACGTAGAGTTGGAAGGTTTAAGAGTAGGCTCCAACGAATTTCGCATTAGTATGTTCACGGATGACATGCTCTTATATGTTAATAATGCAGACCGGACTATGCCTGCCCTGATGTCCCTCATTCGAGCATATGGCGTCTTTTCTGGTTTAAAAATTAATTTTGAAAAAACGGAGGCTCTCCTATTAGGGGGCTCGCAGACGGATTCTTGGTGTAGTGATCTTGGGGTAGGTATAGCCCAGGGAAAGCTGAAGTATTTAGGTATCATGTTTTATAGAGACCCGCACAAGCTGTACGAGGCCAACATAACGGCTACCATTGGACGGATCAAAACTCTATGTCTTAAATGGCAATCACTGCCTCTTTCACTCTTGGGGCGTGTGGCCTTGGTTAAAATGGTGATGTTTCCGAAATTGCTCTACCCACTACAAACCATACCCGTCTGGATTACTCGTGCGGACGAGCATGCTTATCAGTCCATCATTTGCTCCTTTGTGTGGAGGGGGAGAAGGGCACGTATTAACTCACTTAAATTAACCCAGAGTCGAGCTCGGGGGGGCTTGGGCTTGCCCTCCCTACATATCTATAATGTCGCCGCGCTCCTTCGCTGGATTCACGAACAACTGGTTTCCTCGCGCCGCTACTCCCCTGAATCTTTATTAGAGGACTGCTGCTTGCCCTGGTCTTTTTCCTCTTTTATTCATGGAACGGGGGGAGGGGGAGCGAGGTCATGCTCCACAATTTTACCTTTCCTCCTCCCTTTTAGACGAGCGTGGCGCTGGTGGCGTAATCTTCAGAAATAGGTATCCCCGTTTCTCTCCCTTCTAAGGAATCCTAACTTTGCCTCTGGAGTGGGGGGTCTAGCAGGGCTGAGGGATCGCACCGCCCGCACCACGACTGTGAGGGATGTTCTGGCTTTAGGTGGGGGGGAATTCCCTTCCTTTGCACAAATGCGGCTGGCATGGCGTCTACCCCCAGCGCACATGTACACTTATTTGCAAATTCACCACTATTTTCACTCCTGGGTATGCACGCATGGGGATAACTGGAGCTGTGGCCCTTTGGACCTAGTTTTTCTCGACACCCCTACAGCATCTAACAAGATTTCTACATGGTATAAGGCGGGTAGAGATCATATAGGAGAGGGATGCCTTCGAGTGTTGGGGGGGGGAGTGGTCCACAGAGCTGGGCATGCAGGTAATTATAGATGACCTTCAATCCCTATTTCACACCCTATACTTACATGTGAAGGCCTCGGGTCTGCAAGAAACACAATACAAAATATTACATCGGTCCTATATCACTAGAGCTACAGGCTTTCGCATGGGATTATGGAGCGTTGATACATGCACCAAATGCACATCCCACAGGGGTGACTATGTCCATTCATTTTTCACGTGCCCCAAACTGCACTTCTGGAGCCAGGTACAGCTCCACTTGGCGAATGTCTTGCAGTGTACCGTGCCCTGGAATCCCCCCGCCCTACTATTGGGAGATATCACGGATCTCACCCACCAGGGTCTGGATGTCTCAGCTCATAAATTCATCCTTCACGCGCTCCTAGTGGGCAAACAGCTCATCTTGAAGCATTGGGCTTCTGAGGAGGTACCGACTTATTGCATGTGGACAGCACGGATGCAACTCCAAGCGCGATTTGAACTGGACACTTATGCGTCCCGATTTCAGCCCAATTGGAAACTCTATTGCTCCCTTTGGAGGTTATCTCTGGACCTGATTGCTTAGCTACTCCGCAGAACGAGCTCCTGCAGTGTATGCGACGACCCCCCTGACACTGTATATTATGACACTGTATATTATGGCACTGTATATTATGACTGTATATTAGACCTCTGTATTGTCCTGTTTACCTCATATACTCTTCTCTCTGTTCTGATGCTGTAGGTCACAAGTTTGAGTATATGCATGTGCTAGTCTTGCACAATTGAATAGTTCCACGCTTTTCTTGCTCAGATGACTCATGACCATCAACTCAACGTAAAATACATGTGAGGCTGAGGAATGTTTGGGGTGTGTTTGGTTGTACGACTGATTTGTCTGGGGTATGCATGATCAGCGGTTGGGGAGGATCGTTTGGGGATCCTTGTTGCTGTTGCTTTTTTATTAGAAATTTTAGGCGAGGGTTGCTGGATGGTTCACTGTTCTCATGCCTCGCTAGTTATCTGATGTTTATCGGGGTGTTGGGCCTCATTCTCATATCACATTGCCTGATTATGCACCTGTCTCTGTTATCTGTTCACTGCTTATGATTCTGGAACACTTGTGTTAGGTCTGATAGTGTGCGCAATGTTCGGTAAATTTATGGCTTGGTACTTCATGTACAATGCTTTGTTCTCTTTTACATATGTACTGCCCTCACTCTGTACTGTTATTACAAGTGGCTCTCCATGCGTTTCTTGTCTTAATAAACATGATATTATAAAAAAAAAAAAAGGCGTCTAATGTAAAACATGCTTTACATGTAGGTAATGCTTTAGAAAATTACCCCCTTTGTCCCCCCCACCTGTTACATGAAGAAATATTTTCTGATGAGTCATTCTGCATTAGACCAATGTTCCTCAAGCTGAGTATCCTGACTCTGACAGTATCCAGTCCAGGTTGCATGCACCCAGCAGATTCCAAAAAGTAGATATAATTTTCCATCTAATGTATTCCATGTCTTTTGTTACCCCCAGAACCTAGCTGAAAGCAATTCAAATTTGTACTGGAAAGGCTGAAAACTTGTTGTCTTATTTTTTTCCATAAATTTGGATAAAATTATAATTCATTGACTGGTACTTATGATATTTTTAGAGGCCTTTCTTCCTGTTCATGTTTAGTTTCCTAAATTTTTAAACAAATTCAACTTTGCTTATGAGCTGAATTGCTTTCTTATAGCCGGATGTTGAGCAGCTGAGCCAACAGAGGGCGATAGAGAGCAACATACCCTGCAATGCAGGGGTGTCCAACCTTTTGGCTTCCCTGGGCCGCATTGGCTGAAAAAAATGTTTCTGGGGCCGCATAAACGTTGCAGCAAGACAGAGGAGGGAGCCGGCAAGACGGTAAACACCCGGGGGCAGCAGAGGAAAACACTGCATTGCCCTTGACCAGGGCCGCACAAAATACTTCACAGGGCCGCAGGTTGGACACCCCTGCTGTAATGTATCTAGCTGAAATTCAATTTGTGAACAATATTGCTTAAAAGCAACTTGTTAGAAAAAATTAGATACCTTTCAGAGTACAATAATTTAACACAACTCTTCAATCTTTGGACTTTGCTACAAAATATAAATCAGTTAAAACATAGAATTAATTACTTTTATATTTTCTGAAAAGATGTAAAACTTTCTCTGCCTTTAGCCCCCTATCTCCCACCAATATGATGTATATAAATACTTCTTCAGCAAACCAAAAAAACTTTAAACAATATAAATCCTTTAGACAAGGCACTCATACCATCAACAGAAGTAGAAAAAAGAGATCGCAGATTATATACTCCAAGAACGGCACAATTCCATCGTGCGAAGTGGGTTATCTCAGTCACTGGTCTCTCAATAAATTTCACAGTTCACCAAGGCATCAAAAATCACAGTCACCTTGAACCAAAGGATATTGTAGAACAAACAGCTTCCACACAAAATATTCTAAACAACTGAAATTGGCACATAACAAAAATGCTTCCAATAGTTCAAAGAGTTGGACTTGACAGCGGCTCTGTTTTGTTTTAGGCTATTTCAAGAGTCCCAGCAACAGTCTTTCTAAGTACCAACCAACTTAAACAAAAAGAAACAAAAGAAGCAAATGTCCCATAGCTACTCACCCACAGCTGACCTAGAAATTATTAATAATAATAGTAGTAGTAGTGTGTGTTGTATATACCATATAACTCGTATATTTGAATATAAATCCATTAGTAAATAAACACATCTGAATATAAACTGAGATACCATTTGGGGTAAAAATGGTAACTTGAATATAAACCGAGGGTTTATTCCACCATTTCTCCCCTTCCTTCTGTTCCCTGTGGTGTCAGGCTTTTCTCTCCCTCCCTTCCACCTCTGTGATGTCTGCATTCCTACCACCCTTCCTCCCTTCCAACACATAACTTGATCTACAAAATTTTACTATTAGTATTTAAAACTCGTTAATCCAGTTCCGACCCTATCTTGATCAACTACTGATTCCATACATGCTGTCTCCCACACTTCATTCACTTTAAAAAATGTTCTTATCTTCCCAACAACAAAACAAATTATATCCACTCAGTCCACTCAAAGCAGCATTTTCTCAGTGACTGACCCCTCTTTATGAAACACACTCTCTTTTCATCTTAGGTTGGGACTTTCATTAGATAAGTTTAAATCAACCCTAAAAACATTCTTATATAAGTATGCCTTCAAATAAATATTTCTCTGTTCTTGGATCTCTCTCCTCCCTTCTGGGTGCGGTCAGGATAGCAGCGTGCACAGACTATATAGGCTACTTGTACTATTATCATCTATTATAGTTCATCTCCTTTCTCAAATCGTTTTCTATCCTTTTTTTTCTCTGGCTATCTAGCATAATTAATTGTATGTAAACTGTACAGATGTATTGTGTTGTGCAGTATATCAAGACTAAAATAAATGTGAAACATGAAAGTAGGCTCCTATCAAGCACTCTGTTACAGAATTGCTCCATTTGTTCTTTCTCTTACTTCAGCTCATCTGGAGCCAATGCTGGGATTCTGACATGAAGAGCTTTCATTCTTAATCGGGGGGAGGGGGTTTGCCTATATATATATTTTATAATAGACCCGTACTCACTCCTTGCTTAGTCTGAAAATTCTTAGGCCAGAAGCCTTATACAGAGCTCCTTTCAGAACTTGGTATTATGAGCATTGCCCTTAATGGTGACTATAATTGCCTCCTCTCCCAAGAGACTGAATGCTTCCCTCAACCATCCTAGAATGTAGAAACTCAACTTGGGGGTTGAATTGTGTACTTCCCATCTGGTAGTAAACAGCATCATCCCTGAGCCACCAGGCCACCCTTGATGTAGATTTTTAGCTTTAACCTATCCTAGGATGTGGCCAAACCTTCACCAAATAATAGCCAGCTGTCTTGGCTAATCGATGGCTTTTTGAATACCAGCCCTTAAACACCATGCTTGTCTACAAATAGTGCACTGCTTGAAAAGCCTGCCTCGTGGCTTACACTCAGTACAATGTTTCTTGGGTTATTGCAGTTCTCAGAAACTCCAGGAGGAGAAGAACAAAAGCATAGAAGAAGCTCTGAGATGCCGAGAGCTAGCAGTGAGGAATATTGAAGATACCTATGACCAGAAGCTAAAGAATGAACTGCTAAAGTATGCTATTTTAATTGGGACTGTGATGGTTTTGTTTAACGTTTCAGCCTCTGATATCAAGCCCTATTCGCTTAATGTGGGTTTATTTTCGATTCCGATTGATTTATTTTAGTTTTTGGGATTTAGCTGGCATGTTTTTTAATAGAAGGAAATCACAAGGGATTACAATCTAAGGGGCTCTTTTACTTAACTGCATTAGGCACTAACATATGCCTAACGCAGCTTAAAATGGCATACGACGGGGTGCACTCAGGCATTCTGTGCTAAATGCCAAATGTGCACACATTAATCCCATTCTAAAAAAAATATATATTTTTTTGAGGAGACTTGTCAGGGGATGGAGAGCGGATATTCCTGTGCTAAGCAGTGCATCTACATTAACACACACGAATTGGTTAGTGCAGGAATACTATGCGAACTCTTACCACGTACAAAATGGGTGGTGGTAAATTCTCACACAGTAAATCTTTAAAATGGCTGCATGCTAATGGCAGCATTAGCTCATGGATAATCCAAATTGATGTATGGAAACATAGCTTGTTCAACTAATCATACAACATGCAACTATGTGTGAACAAACTGATTGCAGCTAATTTTTATACCAAGACCTCAAACACCCAAGACACTACTTGTACTTGTTTTGTGCCCTTACTGGGGTGACGTGTTCATCATCGGTCTTGTTTAATTTTTTTTTAATGCAGGCTACACCCTAATGCATCTATGTGGTGCTGTAAATAATTTTAGGAAGTGCACTTAACTTATAGCCTGACGGCTACCCAGCCGTTTCACTGGCATGTTTCCTCAGGGGCAGTTGCTCTTCTCGTCAATGTTATTTTTTAACACTGATGAATGGGCTCTCCCTACACCACTTGTGGCCATTAATACAAAAAAAGAAAATCAGTCATTTTAGGGCTGTAGTAAGAATGGCCTTAATGTGTGGGAAGGACCCCTGCAGCTTAGTAAAAGGATCCCTAAGTTTGTACCTGAGCAATTAGTCTCATGCTGTATGTTCTCTTTTTGTGTTGTATATGTTCATAAATTGTCATGGGTAACACTGGTACGAAAGATGCAATAAAATAACATTTATATATTTTTCTGTTGTATAACATACATCCTAGGGTGAAGTTTTGAAAAGAGGGCTCTTCTAATTTTCCTTGTACTGTTAATTATCAGGCAGTGTTTTAAGACTCCTATTTTTTTTTTTTTTTTAATAATTTGAGTCTATCCAACTTTTACTTCCACTGTTTTATACTGTGGAAAGGAATAGCTAGAGGCTTTTTGTCAGTTCAGGTGGGAACAATTTAATCTCTTTTTGAAAGCTGGAATGACTCACTATACAGTGGAAGTCTTAAAATATTCTCTGCTAACAATATTACTACTACTGCTTATTAATACCAGGAATAGTTAGAGAAGTTAGAGTGAATTAATTTAGAGATGTTTTTAGCTTGAAAAGGATTTAAGTGGGAAATTTGGTGTGAGGTTTTATGTTGCTTATTCAGTCTCTGCAGTATAACAGGATGAAATCATCCAATAATGGCTAGTGAACCAGTAGGTACACGAGGTCTGTTCAAAAAATTCCCAGGACTGATTTAATCAAAATTTATTAAACAATCTTACAACTTATTCCATTGGGTCCCCTTCAAAGTACTCCCCTTCCCTACATATACACTTTTCCTAATGTCGTTTTCACTTCTGGAAACAGTCCTTAAACACAACTTCAGGAATCGCCAAAAGTTGCTGCGTTGAATTTTGCTTTATGTCTTCAATGGTGTCAAATTGCTTTCCTTTCAGTGTGGCTGGAGGAGAACCTGTCATTGGTTTCTGCGCAAAATTTGGGAATTTTGACGCATTCAATACGCCTTCCATGACTCATGATGTGTTCCTCATAAGCCACTTTCAGCATTTCATAAGTTTCTATAGCGGTCTTGCCCAATTTAAAACAGAATTTCATTCTGTTTCACTGCTCATTGAGGTCACACATGATGAAAAATAGCTGATCACAAAACATATTTTCTCAAACTGCTATAGCTTGGAGACAAAAACAGATATCAAATGGAAAAAAGGAGGTTACTCGTGAGGTTTCAAGCTACTCAACGTCGCCTAGCATGTCTCAATGCCAAGCTAGGCGATGGCATGCAATTCAAACTGTCCTGGAACTTTTTGAACAGACCTGGTATAAAGATAAGAGAACACTGAAAAATATCAAACTTTAACATGTCAAGGCACAAATGGTTTATAAAATCATGTCATCTTTGTTGGGCACTGTTTTATGGCACTGATAGAGGGGACAAGGGGGATATAGTTTCAGGGGTGTGAACCAGCCTGAGTCACTATATTGGACATTTATACCCTTTGAGAGTCATTGTATAAAGTCTCTTTTGTGTATTTGCATCTTAAGCCCATGGCTGGCTCTACCCTCACGACTATTGGGGAATCCCTCTTGCTGGCATATGACACTGACCCTGAAGAGGATGATTCCCCTTCGCACAACCGTGAGCAGAAAATAATGATGTCTGCTTCGTTGAGACCTGGATGGGAGCACACTGAGTACTTCTTTGTCCAAGAAGTGCTCATTGTGAATTGCATAGCAGGCCCAATTCACAAAACTGACAGCTAGGGAAAGAAAATTATCAATGCAAAAAAGTCCCTGCAAACCGGCACTAAGACTTTAAAGGGCTTTGCAGAAACATACACAATGTCAAAATATCACAAAAGGTAAGAGGAGCAGCAACAAAAATACTTTGAAAAAAAAAAATAAATAAAAATAAAGGGCTTTGCCTGTTGTTGTTTTTTGTTTTTTTTTTTGCATTTTAAAGGAGTAGACCCCACTGGCTCTCAAAGCCCTCAGTCAAGGTGTACAGCTGAGGCACCTCTAACAATAATGAGGGGAGGTGGGAGAATGGGGGAAGGGACTCGGCTGCCCGAGTGTGATACCCCTCAGGAAGAAAGGACTCCCACAGGACCTAACCTCTAGACAAGAAAGGGCAGAGAAGGCCACGGCCTGTCCCCTCCCCAGGGCCCTCCAACAGTCTCTACCTGAATGCCTAACAGAACTGCAGAGGCTTACCACCTCCAACTGCTGGAGACTAAGAACAGATTGATTCTAAGAGGGACTGCACAGCCCACTTGTACTGCTGATAGAATGCAGTGTGTTCAGTCTCCACCTGCTGGTAGAGGAGCGTAAACCATCCATTTGTGCCGGTCTGGAGGGACGCTAAAGAATAGATGCCTTTTTGGACTTTTCACCTATGTGCCCTGTTATAAAATCAGTTCTTAGTATTCAGAGTGTTGGATTGATCTGCATTGGTGTTTAAATTGCTTTTTTATTTGTAGATATCAAATTGAACTTAAAGAAGAATATGTCAAGAGGACGCACAAGGTCACTGAAGATGAGAACAAGAATAAAGGTCTGGGGGTTTGTCCCCTTTATCTTTTGTTTTTCCTCTGTAACAAACTTGTGTGTGGGGAGGTTGAGGATAATTTCTTAATTGGAACTTACATGAGATGTGTAGAAAAAGTACCTATTTTAAGCTGGCTTTATGAAGACAACATAGTTGCTCATGGCAATTTATTTTTGTGTGTAAATAGTGGCACTTGTACATGTTGGTCACATGCATGTGTAAATATCAGTTTCACAAAGCTGCTGTTTAAACACTGCTACTTGGAGATTTCAAGGGAGCATGGCTTGGTTAGGACTAAAATCTACACATGTATTCCCCATTTTACATGCATAGGTTTTCAAAACAGTGCTAGCTTCAGACAGTACCAGATTGTCACCTCCAAAAATGAAACCAGGTTAAAATTTCAGCCTCACTGCTTAATTGGTGACACTTATATGTGTAGGTTTGTAAAACAGGGTAACTACATGTAAACATAATGACATCACTACTTTCACATGTAAATGCCAACATCTTCACGTGGAAGCTGCTATGTTCAAGCCATTCCTTTTTTCAACATATATGTATGTAAAATGGCTGCTCCTGCAGTATGTGCTGGTAAATACATTTTAAGTCCTTTAGGTATTTTAGAAAATGAGCCAAAGTAAGACGTGAGAAAAGGGATTCATTTTCGGTCTGTATTCTGAATACTTGTCTTTATTGCCGATTCTTAGTTCTCAACACAGCTGTGTTTCAGCAAAACAAGCCTTCATCAGGAGTATATAGACCTGTGATATCAAATGAGCATAACACAATTATGCAGTTGAGCATAGTGTACATTTGCTGGCAGCAGTTTTAAGTGACTACCATTGATTTTCACTCTCTATGTTATGCTTATTGGCATCACAGAAGGTCTATGTAATCCTGACGAAGGCTTGTTGTGACGAAACATGACCATATTGAGAACTAAGTATCAGCAATAAAGACACGTATTGACAATACAGACAATACAGTGAATCCCTTTTCTTATGTTCTTCTTTGTCTCCTTGACCTGTTTTGGTTCTCATTGGATGTTCGTCTCCTTTTGGACTTGTTGGTATTTTAGAAAAGGCAGTCCTTTTTTAAAATGCCTCTTTAACCCTTTATTTGGCATTGTAGCTCAGAAGCAACATGTGTTTTCTATGGCTCTTATGGGGGATCTGCATGTTTAAATGCCTGTTGCTTGGCACTGTTGCTCTCGTTGAACATCAAATTGCTTAAAGCAGCCATTTCACCATCTGCCAATTAAAGGGTTAATTAAGCACTTCATGACTTATCTCTAAGTTCTATATAAAATGGGATTTTATCTGCCTTTATAAAATAAGCTATCTGATACCCATTAGCATACAAATTTCCAAACACAAACTTAGACCTGCTCTGAAAAAGATGTGTGTACCATATATTTTATAAAATACACATGCATATTAAAACACTATGGGGTTCATAATAAAAAAAAAAAGTCTAAAAAGTGTCCTAAGTGGCTACTTGGACGATCAAAAAGCCTGGGGGGGCAGACGTTGTGGGAGGGGGGTGCGTCGAGGGCAGGAGGGCCTGGGATCCATCCTGCCCGTACTGTAGTGGGGGTGGGGGTAGGGGGGTCGCCTGGGCCAGGAAGGCTTGGGCTCCCTACTGGCCCGAATGAGTCGGGGGTGCCGCGGGTGCCTGGGGCAAGAGGGCTTGGGTTCCCTCTTGCCCCGATGTTATCGGGGGGGGGGGGTCGCGGCTTCAACGGGGCAAGAGGGCTTGGACTCCCTATTGCCCCGATATCGTCGGGGGGGGTCGCGGTTTGACATGGCAGGAGGGCTTGGGCACCCTCCTGCCTGGATCGTTGTTGGGGGGGGGGAGGATTCTGTAACCGGTGTTGTTTTTGACAGACACCGGTTACAGAATCCAGCTTTTAGGCGAAGGACTGGTTCCTCCTTCGCCTAAAAGCCCTTTTGTTGGACGTTTTGTGTTTTTTTTTCATTATGGTTAAAAAGTGTAGACGTGCTGTGGGGGTACTTTTAGACGTAGTGGAGATTGGACGTTTAGGCAGAAGAAGGCCATAATCAAAACATGGACGTATGTTTTGGTTATGGACACTTTCCCTGCTTCTGGGTTGAACGTTTAGGGACTTAGGCCAAAAGGAGACTTAGACGTTTTTTTTATTTTGCCCCTCTATGCCTTTTATCCAAACTACACCCTCAGTAATGCCTATGTACAGATTACACATAAGTGGGTATGCACTCTCCATGTGCTTGCTTTTACTTGTAGATAATGGAATGCAATTTTGTAAAAACTCTGTTTTATGCATGTAAAACAGGTTTTACTCATAGAAAAGCCTTTTATAAAATTACCCCCATAAAGAGGAGGTATTAGAACAGGGGTCTCAAAGTCCCTCCTTGAGGGCTGCAATCCAGTCGGGTTTTCAGGATTTCCCCAATGAATATGCATGAGATCTATGTCCATGCACAGCTTTCAATGCATATTCACTGAGGAAATCCTGAAAACCCGACTGGATTGCAGCCCTCAAGGAGGGACTTTGAGATCCCTGTATTAGAACCTTGGATTATATATCATAGGAAAACCTGGGACATTAATTCAAATGTCTCCTTTATCAGACTCCCTCTGTAAAATATTAGAAGTCTGATTTAAGGGTTGGATAGATATCCCACATCATCTTCTGAAATATTAGGGCTTTTTTTTTTGCTGTGCCCTACATTTAAACTGTGGTCAAAAACTGTACAGTTATAAAATCGCACACACAACACAAAAAATCTTCAAAATTCTTGTGCAAGATATAGAGGCTTATTTTCAAAGCACATAGACTTACAAAGTTACATATGTTGCTATGGGGCTCATTTTCAAAAGAGAAAAATGTCCAAAAAAAAGGCATAAAGTGGAATTTGGATGTTTTATTTGATAAAACATCTATATTGCCATTTTCGAAACCATCTAAAAATGTATTTGCTGTTTGTCTGAATTGCATCTTAATCTCAAGGGGGCGTGTTTTGGCGAGATTAGGACAGATTTATGATTTGGACATTTTTCAGCAAAAATGGAATATGCAGAAAATGTCCAGGGCAAAACTTGGACATTTCAGGCTAGACTTGTATCAACAACAAATAACTGCCCAAAAAGGTGGCCAAACTGACCAGATGACTGCTGGAGGTATGAAGACGTGGCTCCCTCTTATTCCCCCCCCCAATGGTTACTGACCCTCCCATCCACAAAGATGTGAATGAAATGGTACATCAGACAAAATGTACCTAGGGACTCAACACGGTCCGTGTTTCGGAAAACACGCCTTCTTCAGGGGTCCTAACAAGAATAAATAAACAGGGTTAAGAATATACAATTGTGGTTCTCGGAGGGGGGGTGCTTGCAAATTGAGTCAACGCTCGGTTTGCGAGACAAGATTTGCGAGAATGTTTTGCTCGTCTTGCAAAACACTCGCAAACTGCGATACTCGCAAACCGAGGTTTGACTGTATTTGTGTATATAACCCAACTAGTTGATAGACAGTATATAAATTTTAAAAATTAAATAAAATAAATAGGAAAGATAGTACAGTATAGTAATTTCTTAGCTGTATGCACTTTATGGAGTGTTCTGTAACTGGAATTCAGTTTTTGTGTTTTGCAGAACATTACCAAGGAAATGTTATTGTGTTGAAGTTCTGTGCCCTGAATGTCTCATTTTCTGCTATTTAATACATATTAGGTTCATATTGCTGCCTTTTTTTTCCTATCAGAGGAGGCCATACGTCTCCAAGAGAAGACATCAGTGATTGACTTAAAAAAGGAAGAAATTCACAAAGCTGTATCCCGTGCAGAGGAGCTTGAGGTGACTGAGACTTTCTAGCAGCTATCATTGTGCAGACTTTTTCTATCCTATTCATGTCAGCACTCCACATCCTCTCCTACTGAACAGAGGGGGATAATTTTATAAGGAACCACCTAATTTTAGGCCCCAAGAATGCACTTAAATGGCAGTTTTTGATCATTTTTACACATAAGTAGGCGCTTAAATTCGTAAATGCCTATTAAAAAATACAGACCAGCATAAAAGTACTGTACATGTTTGCATGTTGTTTACTTTCATATGTGGGCAGAGTACAGGCTTGATGAGCAAATATGCATGGAATAATGATCATTTATGCATGTACTTGCAAAATGTAGGCGCAGTCATCTATACCTGTTCTAGGGCTGGTGTAAGTGATCACAGTTTACATTGAAGCACATTTTTGACCACTTAATGCTAGTATTTTATAATGGAAAATAGGTGCCTCCTAATTATAAAATGAGTGTGTTCTAAATTTCCCTATTGTGGAATTTACACATTACTATTAGACATTTCTGTAGCACCACAAAATGTACGCATGGCAGCTTGCCATATGAAGATGTACATCAGGAAATTGTATGCAACAGCTTTAGGTAAATCTAGACTCCCTTGCTGTCATTGGTTGTTAATGCAGAGCTTGATAATTTCTCTGTGGTTGGCATAAGTCGAGTACCTACATTATATGTAAGGTGTCCCAATACCAGGATACGCTAGTATTCCACAACAGAACCCAGGCGCTATGGTTTTGTTATAGAACAGAATCATACTCTGCATCCTCGGGATACCTAAATAGAGTTGCCCGGTTATAGAATTACCCCCATAATGGGCAGTCCTGGCTTATGAATGCTTACAGTCTTAAGACAAATGCACAGAAAAACCCTGAATTGTAGTATACAAGTTAGGACAGCAAAGATGCAACTGAGAAGAAAGAAGAACTAGTTGTTGGTGGGGATTAAAACTATGAGATCTGTACCTACTCCTATTATGTAGAGGAGATCTTGGTTTATGTTTTTATGGATCAGTTTGTTTAAATGAGGCATACTGCTACATGTAGGAGAAACTGTTTCTCAGTACCATTAAAGGCTCTTTTTAGTCTTAAATGAAGTACAGTAGACCCACATGAATTTGCGGTCCGTGAATCAGCCTTCTGCACAGCCGATTTCTCCTCCTCTCTTCCTCCCCCCGTCAGCCTTCTGCAAAGCCAAAACCGCCTGCCAGCCTAAATATTTTTTTTAGCACCTGGCGCCACCCCTGCAGCCCTCTCCCACCTCCAATCCGCTCCTAACCCGCATTTGCGTTGTTTTTTTTTTTAATTTGTGGGTACTCCTGGCACAGAACCCCCACAAATTTCAGGGGAGTACTGTAGTACATTTGTAAAAGGTGGATATATATGATATGTTAATCTGACTCATAACATGAAATTTACCTCTGAAGAAGGCGCTGCAACATCCAAACATGTTGGGCTGTTGTAATAACCCTTGTTAAAATCTGGATATACTGTATACATCTAAAACCATCTTTTATTTTGAAAGACTTTAAATAACATTTCATTTGAGCTGTCCTATTGCTTCTTTTTTTTTCCCCTAAAATGATTCATACTTCTGTTGGTTAATCTGTAAGGTGCCTCCAGTCTTCTTGTTTTTGCTGTTCCAGATTAACACAGCTAACCCTTCATTTGCACCAGATGCTGTAGGAAGTGATACAACAGAATTCTTTGGGGGCTGTTTAACTAAATGAATGGAATTGAAGGAGGTGGGTCTTAGAACTAAGGCCGGTGCTGTGTCCCATATAAGGCAATCCATTTTAGAATGGGCAGGAGAGGACTTCGACAGAAACTCCAGTAATTGGACTATGAGGACAGTGCGGGGCTGACTTCTACGGCCCATGTCCCAGAAATGCCAAAGAAAGATAGTGATCAAGTATTTTATATTGCATTCATTGTTAGTTTAATTATGTATTGATATAGTGAAACTGGGCAGATAGGATGGTCTTATTCAACCTTCATTTACTATATTATTGTTCTTTACTAATTGTTTGAATGTTTTGTACCTGCAGTTGGAACTGAACTCAGCCAATGTCCAAGTGTCTGTACTTACCAGACAAAACCAGTTACTTACAGAAAACCTGAAGGAGACCAAAGACTATCCCCAGTTAAAGGCAGAGAAACTGGAGCTTCAGACACAAATAAAGTTTCTCAATCAGCACTCAGAGGAAAGTCAAAAAGAACTACAGCAGCTCAGAGATAGTGAGTAGAAATTTTAGCATAGTGATAATCTCCAAGCTGAATATTTTCACCTCACCATACATAATAAATCTGTGTGTTGATATAGTAGGAAAACAATGGGTAAAACTGAAATGAACTATTGAAAGGGCAATAAACCATTTTGTAAGGAGAGTAAGTAAAAGTAAGAGGAAAAGAAGGCCGATTCAGTTCTGAAAAGGCAATGGCGAAAGCACAGCTGATTGCTCCTCCTCTCCCCACTGGAGCATGCTGGGTATGATTTACTGCACCCAGCAGTGCCGCAGTTGCCCTCTCCTGCCTTTTTACACATTCAAAACTGCATTTGCAGTTTTTCCAAAATCGGGGGAGTACTGTATTAGTACTTTTAGTTTTGGGTCCTATATTTGCATGGGGTTATCTGTTTTAGGAATGAATGTTGAGAAGCATACAATGTGCTTTGTGTAGTTTAATTTTGTGGTTATCCATTATGTGTTGTTAATAAGATTATATTGTGTGTGTGTGTATATATGAAAAATGAATAAAAATATGGTGTTACAATTAGTAATATTATGGGGGCGGGGTCTAGCCCACAACTTAGCCCATTGTTCTTCAACTGCTGGTCCGTAGACTGGCCAGTCCACAAAATAATTCTTTTATTTCTGCTGGTCCATAGCTGTCAAAAAGTTGAAGAACACTTATTTAGAGTATTGTGTTCAGTTCTGGAGACCATACCTTCAAAAAGATATAAATAGGATGGTGTCGGTTCAGAGGAAGGCTACTAAAATGGTCAGTGGTCTTCATTATGAGGCATATTGGGGACAGACTCAGATTGTATACTTTGGAGGAAAGCCAAGAGAGAGGAGATATAATAGAGACATTTAAATACCTACAAGGCATAAATGCGTATGAGGCAAGTCTCTTTCATTTGAAAGGAAGCTCCGGAATAAGATGGCATAGGATGAAGGTGATAGGCTCAGGAGTAATCTAAGGAAATACTTTTTTTGCAGAAAGAGTGGTTGATGCACGGTATAGCCTATGGAAAAGATAAGGCATTCTAAGGCTTGTGTTGTTAATGGAATCAATTGCTCGTGGGGCGAGATCAAATTTTATGATGGCAGCCACCCCTCTTCCCTTCTTATCTGTACATGAGCGCTTGATAGTCTGTGGTACATAGCAATGTAACCCAGCATAAATAACAGTGAATCAAAGTTTTAGTGATTGCCGTTATACAAAATATGTGCATGGTGCTAATGCACTTAAATGAAAGGAAAAAGGGACCTCAGAGAATCATCCTGCACACCAAACATCTTTGTTTTTCATTGCTAGGAACCCTCTTGATTCAAATCTCATTCATTGGTCCCCAAAAAACTTTCTTGTTTTTATTAATTTTTTTTATTAAATATTTTTTTTTATTCTTTTTTTAAATTCTTACCTCAAGTGAAATACATGTAATACATTCAATTATGAAAAAACACTTGAAATTATTATTAAATGTTCTTACAATGTGAATTAAATAAACCCTTTATCAGAATTTTATATCATATTAATATTACAATAGTTTTCCCTCCCTACCCCTTCTATATGTTCTATACATGTGTTATTATATCTGATCAATAGAATAATTTGTCAATGGTCCCCATATTTTATTAAATTTTTTAATATAACCTTGTTGTAATGCCAATACTTTTTCCATTTTATATATATGACAAATTGAATTCCACCAAAAAGTGTAATTCAATTTAGTGTAATCCTTCCAGTTCTGAGTAATTTGCTGTATAGCGACCCCTGTTAAAATTAATAAAAGTTTATTATTGTTAGCTGAAATCGGACTTTGTGTTCTCATTGCTGTTCCAAATAATATTGTATCATATGATAGTCCAACATGATTTTCTAATAAATTATTAATTTGGGGCCAAATTAAGGAATTAATGCAGGGACAAAAGAATAGTAAATGGTCCAATGTTTCTTGTTTTTAAATTTTGCTTAACTCTTATATTTAAACTTAATTCGGAAAGTACTTAACGTATAAATCAAAAGTCTCAGGGTAAAAGTTTCATTCAAAGAATTATTTAACTTTCTTCAAGTGGCTTTGAGCAGCCAAGACCAACCAGCAATGTTTTGAAGCTAGTGTTGACCCTGATGAAGCCTTAAAATGAGGGTAAAACGGGTCCTATTGGTGTATGCTCAACACTGTATGGTTCAAATTGCACATCAGGAATTCTGACTTAAAGTTAAGTAATTCTTTGATTCACTGCTATTTATGCTGAGTTTCAGAGTTTCAAGAGTGGTTGAAGGTGATCAGCATCCATTTGATTAAGTTCAAAGGTATTTTACTGGCATTTATTTGGGCATTACTCAGGTTATTTGTCAGGGGTGACAGGGTAGAGCTTGAGACTGACTTTAGATTGTGGGGCCTAACTTTAGAGAGCATTTTATGATGGCAGTCTTTTTAGGTTGCTGTACCTGACCTGTCCTGTAATGACTTGGATAGGAAAACACATGGCTATTGCAGCTGTAAAAAGATTTAACATTAGGACAAGCATTGGGAGAGACAGAGAGAGAAGCTTAGCAGCTTATTTGGTAGTTTGTTAGCTCCTGAAGGTCCACAGGAGAGGTCCATATGAAGAGTCACACAGGTTTGGTGGGGGAGGCCTGCCTGAATGTGAGCTCTTTAAGGTAACGGCAGCTCAGCCTCGATGTCAGTGGGTGGGGCCTACGGTTTTTGTTGACAATTCCAGTGAGGTAAGGAGGGATTGAAAATCTTTCTCCTTAGCCTTCTGAGTCTTGATGGGCCAGAAAATGGTCTGAAGAAGGCTGCTCCTGGCTGACTCTGGGCCCTTTTCATCGAGCTGTGAGTCTCTCATTTATGCCTTAGTAACTTCCAAACTCGACTCAGATTACCATTGGTGTCTATTAAGAAACTGCAAACTATACAAAATACTGCTATCAGAGTCCTCGTCAATGCTTGGAGTTAAGATCACATTTCTCCTTTTTTAAAGGAATCCATTGGCTTCCGGTTAAACTTCACAATCAGGTCAACCAGACTACTTAGGAAAATTATTAATTCCCTATAAGCCTTCTCGGACTCTACGTTCATCGACTGCTCACCAACTGGCTTTTCATTTGGTGCATTCAGTTCATTTGGTGCGTTTAGCATCTACGCAAAAGCCTGCTTTTTTTTTTTTTTTGCAGCAGCAGCAGCATTTCCTTGCCTGTGGAATTCTCCCAGTTTTGATTGAGATTAGTGGTTAAGACATCTTTTTGGTTTAGCATTCTTATGAGAAGATTGGTGTATTTGGGATCCTGTATTTTTGGCAACTATTTAAACAAGATTTAAAGAAAATTATTTGCCTTTTTTTAGGTTTTTCGATTTCATTCTTTTTTTTAATTTCATTTTTGTGTTTCTTTTTATTGTCTTATTTTCTTTTGCTTTCCTGTTTTACATGGCGTTCCTTTCTTTTCTTAAAAATATATATTTTATATACAGTGCTATTGATAAACTGAAGTGTGGTTAAAACTTTTAATAAACATAATAATAATAATAATGAAGAGTGTGGCGCAGTGGTTAAAGCTACAGCACTCTGAGATTGTGGGTTCAAACCCATGCTGCTCCTTGTCACCCTGGGTAAGTCACTTAATCCCCCCATTGCCCCAAGTACATTAGATAGATTGTGAGCCCGCTGGGACAGACAAGGAAAAATGCTTGAGTACCTGATTAAATTCATGTAAACCACTCTGAGCTCTCTGGGAGAATGGTATAGAAAAATGAATGAATGAATAAATAAATAAATACATTGGGTGAGTTAGGGAGACACTTGCAAAATGTTGGATGCTTTGATGGTATATGAGCTCCTAGCATGATGCTGTCAAGATGGGGGTGAATGTCCCCAGATAACAGTGTGTCAGTGTCTTGGAGAAAGTTAAAAGCTTTCTTTTCTTTATAACAACGGTTCTGAGAAGGAATGGGGGGGCAGTTGGACATCAAAGCTGTTCCATAGCTCAGAAAATGTTCTCATTGTACTTGAAGTTGTAGCCAGCTGTAATTGTAACAAAAAAGTTATTTGAATTGATGAGTATTTTTTGGCTTTATTTAAATTCTAGGGCTGTCTTATCCAACAGCTGAGCAGATAGCCCTCCAGGCAGAGTTAAGAAGAGCAGAAAATGCTAGAAAATTTGACCAAGATGAGTTTAAAACACACAAAGAACTGCTGGAAAACCAATTACAAAATGAGGTACATCCTTCTCACTTTCAAGGGACTGAAATGGTGGTCACTTTTTCGCCTTTGTTCTTAGCTGCTGATATTTAAGATTTTGAGACTGAGCAGTAGGTGTTTGGTTGTGAAAATTGGCCCTCAAAGTTATTTTTGCATTCTTGTTTTTATAAATTTATTGTTCATTGTATAACACTTTTCTGCACATGTTAACCATGCGTTAAGGACTTAATGCCCTTTAGTAAAAGAGCCCCTTGGTTATTTAGGGCTCTTTTTTTTTTTTTTTTTACTAAGCTGTGGTAAGCACTAGCATGTGCTTATTTATCACAGCTCATGTTTTGCAAGATGTTCCAAATGTGCAAGTGCAAACCACACGCTAAAAATATTTTTACAATTTTTCTGAGAGGGACACATCCTGGGCGGAGAATGGACATTTCTGTGCTAATCAGATGGCATATCTATAGTCTCACATGCAAATTAGTGCAGGATTAGCATGTGAGCCCTTTAATGCTTACAAAATAGGTGATGATAAGGTCTCACATGCTGATTTTAGGAATGGCTGAAAAGGCTGCATAGTCATTAATTTGGAAAATCGGTCATTTTCTAACTGTGGTAAAAATGGCCTCATCACACAGGAAAGACTTGCTAAGGCTACTTTTTACATTACTTTTGTAAAAGAAACCCTTAAACGGGCAATAGCAGTTTAGGACTGCATAGGTTTTTTTTTTAAGATACTGTTTTATCCCAGGACAAGCAGGCATGATATTCTCACATGTGGGTGACGTCATCTACGGAGCCCCAATGCGGACAGCTTTTCAAGCAAACTTGATTGAAGATTTAAGTTTGCTCTGCTGCACCACGCATGCGTGCCTTCCTGCTCCACTAGAGGGCGCATCCCCTCCTCGTGGTCTCCAGTTCGTTTTTTTTCCGCGGAGCCTAGAAGTCGTGTATTTTTAGGCTCTGCCCCCAGTGCCTTCTAGCACCGCGTTTTGTCTTATTTTTATAGTTTAAAGTCGCTGTGCGTCTCTTTTTTTCCTGCTCATCTTCGTTTTGAGGCAACCCGGAGGCTTCCGGGTTGTCGCGGCCGCATGGCCACGTGGGCCGCGGCCAGTTTCATTTTCTATGTCCCGGCCTTTGACCGGTTTCAAAAAGTGCACCCGGTGCGAGCGGCTTCTCTCCATCACAGACCCGCATCGCCGGTGCATTCTCTGCCTAGGGGCCGATCATCCAACCGATTCCTGCCCCTAGTGCGCTACTTTCCAGAACCGGGCCCTCCGTCGAAGAAAAGCCCGCATGGTGGATCTTTTCGTGTATTATAAATAATGTTGGAATTTTATAGGGAAACCAAGTTATAAATTAGTTATATAAATGAATTAATAAAATTTGAAAAATGTAACACCTCCTTCTGATCCCTCCCTCCCAAATATGAACATTTAGTGAGCTCTTTGTGTAATTTTGCATTACAACATTACTAATGTTGCATTTAAATAAACTTAAAATGCTTAGAAGGGCATTTTTGAAAGATTATCAGGATTTTTTTTTTTTTTTTTTTAGAGATCAAAACTCAACAGGTGACCCTTGAGATTAATTCCCATCCGCCCACCCCAAGGCAGAGCTTTTTTTTTTTTTGGCTCTTCAGCCAACCAGGAACAGGGTATTGGTTTGGTGGGATTTTTCTATTCTTTCTTTTTTCTTCCAGGTGTAAGTGCTTCTGCAACCACATTATGGCTGGGAAACATTGTGTCACCAAAGTTGCTGCGCAGCATCTGTCTCTATACAGCTTCTGTCTCTGTGCAGACAGAAAATGTTACTCAGGCAGAGGGAGTGATTCCATGTGAAAGCTGTTTTTAGCTTGAATCCCTCATTAAGGAATTAAAGGAACTGAGAGAGGAACTGAGAGAGGAGGTGGCAAGACTGAGAAGCATCTGTGAGAATGAGAGGTATATCGATGACATGGTTCATGAAGCGTCAAAGATTTCCAGCAGTGGGGAAGAAGAGGCTGTGCTGAAGGAAGACAACTGGACTCAGATTACAGAACCCTGCAAGACTGATACTGTGACTCCACCTGCCTTTGAACTGAAGAACTGGTATGCTGCCCTGGAAGTGGAGCAGATGAGAGCATCCCAGGGAGAGGAAGGACCAAAGCTTGAAATCCCTAAAATTGTAGAATCCATGACCATTAAGAGGCGTAAGGTGGTGGTGGTTGGCGATTCCCTTCTGAGGGATACAGAAGCGTCCATCTGCAGACCAGACATGATGTCCTGGGAGGTATGCTGCCTACCTGGTGCTAAAATCCAAGATGTTACAGAGAGATTGCCAAGACTCATCAAGCCTGATGACTATTATCTGCTGCTGCTCATCCACATAGGCTCTAATGATACTGCCAGGTACCCCTGCAAACGTATCAAAAGTGATTTTGTGGCTCTGGGAGAGAAGCTGAAGCAGTCTGGTGAGCAGGTGATATTCTTGTCCATCCTCCCTCTGTCGAGGGTAAGGGCCTAGTCAGAGTAGCATGCATTGTTCTACTCCAACTCTGAGATTGTTGAAATTTTCCCTGACGCAGCCACTTGTTGGTGAAACAAGATCCTTGTTGGAAGAAATGTCTTTCTTCACTAACAGCGTTGTGGACTAGATGGAGATGCAACAGTGATATGAATATCAGTGGGTTTTGAGGATCACAACAATCTGTGAGAAGTGTTACCAGCATGTGAAGATAAGTTTTGCATTGTTTCCTGTTTTGTTTTTGTTTTTTCTTTTTCCTGTGCACAGTGGTGGGTGTGTAACCCACATTGCAAGTAGCATTTTTTCCAGTGTGGAGTTTTTTAAGTTTAAATTTTTATTAGTGCTTGATGCATCGCTTATTTAATTTCCTAAGCGATGTACAATTTATTTAAAAAACGGGTAGTGAATACAATAAAATAATTTCAGACTTACAGAATAGAACTAACATGAATCGTGGGGGGTAGGGAGGAAAAGTTACAATTCCTTGTTAGAGTTGAAAAACACTAGGGAAGTAAACGAGAGGAAGGGTAAAAAATTCAAAGATGTTAAAAGAAAAGAAAGCTTATGATTTCAGGTCAGTAAGTGATAGGCTGAATGCATCTTTAAAAAGATAGGTTTTTAGGATTTTTTTAAAGGATGAGAGATCTTTTTCATCTCTGATGTACTGTGGTATAGAGTTCCACAGTTGAGGGGCCATAACCGAAAACATATCCTGTCTTCTGGTGCCTATAATTTTCATGGATGGAACTGTTAGAAGGTTATGAGAAGTTGAACGGAGAGACTGGGATGTGTTATAAGGAGTAAGCATTCTGGTTATGAATTGAGGTTAATTGTAGGTTAAGGATTTAAAAACTAGAAGTAGTATTTTAAAGGTGATACGATGGCTTATAGGGAGCCAATGGGAATCAATCATCAAGGGTGTGACATGGTCATATTTTTTAGCATTATAGATCAGTTTAACCGCCGTGTTTTGGATTATTTGGAGTCTTCTTTTTTCTTTTTGTGAAATATTGAGTAAGAGGGAATTACAGTAATCGATTTTGGCTATGATCAATGCATGAATTAGTATATTGATGGATTTGGGCTCAAGAAACTTAGAGATCGAACGTATCAGACATAATTTGAAGAAACATGCTTATATATTCATGATATGAAAGTTTGTCGTTGACGATGACACCTAAGATTTTTAAGGAAGAAATGAGCTCTAGGGGGATATCGTCAAGGAAAAAAGAGGTACTCAGGGTAGTGTCCTTCTTCCAGGTAAAAAGCATCGATTTGGTTTTTTTAATGTTTAAGGCTAATTTATTGGAATTTAGCCATTTTTTTATAGTATCGAGTTTTTTATTAATTGCCCTAATTTCATCTTTATTTTCCGGATCTATTGGGTGCAGTAGCTAGATATCGTCTGCATTTGCAAAAGATGTGAATCCTATTGATTGACACAAATTTAAAAGTGGGGACAAGATAGAACCCTGGGGAATACCATAGGTTGACGCAAAAGTTTTGGAATTTTCGTTATTGAATCTGACTATTGAGGAGTGACTAGAAAGAAAAGAAACAAACCAGTTTAGGACTTGATTGTCAATACCGAAAGATTCCAGACGGTTAAGTAATAAGACATGGTCAATTGTGTCAAAGGCTGCAGACAAATCTAATGAGAAAAGAATTACTGATTTATGATGATCTAAATAGTAATGGATATTGTTTATCATTCCTATCATTGAAAGTTCTGTATTATGGAATTTCCGTAAACCTGTTTGGTTTGGATGAAGAGCATTTGTGGATTCGATAAAGTCTGAAAGTTGATCAAATATCAGTCTTTCAGTTATTTTTGCGTTGAAAGGTATGTTTGCGATAGGATGATAATTTGAAACTTCTTCTGGACTAGTTTTGTGATCTTTCAGTATTGGGGTAATGGTGGCTGTTTTCCAAGGAAGAGGGACAGATGCGGTGATTAAACTTTTTTGAACGAGAGAATGAATAAATGGACCAAAGCAAGAAAATAATTTTTTGAGGTAGAACGGAGGAATAATTTCTTATCGTGAACCTTTTAAATTGATTTTCTGAAGAAGGGATTGGATATCTTTTATAGAGGGTATCTTAAATTTGGTGCATTTAGATGTAGATATAGATTCAATTTTGCAGTTGGTCTCGAAATTGTCAGTTGTGTTTTGCTGGAAAGTATTTCGAATAATACTGATTTTTGAGCAAAAATGATTTGCGAGTTCTTGAGCTGTGAGATTGCACTTTTGTTTATTGCCTTCTCTGTGTGTCAATGGAGTAATGGATTTTAAAATGGAGTATAAAATAGACGGATTTTTTGTTTTAGAGATTTTTTTTTTTTTTTGTAGTAATTACTTTTAGCCTGATTGATTTTCATTTTATAGAATGCAGCCTGATCTTTGTAGTTTTGTTGATTTATGTATGATTTAGTATGTCGCCATTTTCTTTCTAAAGACCTTAGTTGTTTTTTCATAAGGGAGAGTTCTTCTGTGTACCAAGGGTTTGAAAGTTTTCGATGGGAAAGTGTTTTAGAGATCATTGGTATTTTGTTATCAACAAGAGATTGTAAAGAGGAATTCCATGATATTAATTGTTCATCCAATGAAGTGAAGTTGGGAATGGGGATAGAAGGATTGAAAATGGGCAAAATGTCCGATAATTCTACTTTGGAGAAATCACGAAAAGAAACTGTTTTGTATTCAGGAGTTGTATGAGTTGAGGCAGATTTTTGGAAATAAAGATTGAACGAGATAAAGTAGTGATCAGACCAGGGTACAGGAGAAATTAATGGATCAGAGCAAGTCAAAAGCTGAGATTTGGATAGAAGAACCATGTCTAGCGTGTGATTAGCAATGTGAGTTGGATCCTTGATTACTCTTTTGCCTGTGATATAGAATTTGAATGGCTAGAAACCCAAATGGGTTGCCGTCTGATTTTGAATGCAGTTGAGGCTTTTTCTCCACTAATTATTAAATGTGTTTCAGTGGGTAGCTCCACCACTTGGATAATAACATTGTTTTCTCTACTTGGATTTGTTGAATATTGTTATTATTTTTTATTAAGAGACATTTAAATACCTACATGGTGTAAATGCGCATGAGTTGAGTTTCTTTCAATTGAGAGGACATTAAGAGGTGATAGGCTCAGGAGTAATCTAAGGAAATACTTTTTTATAGAAAGGGTGGTAGATGCATTGAAAGAAGTGGTGGAGACAGAGACTCTGTCTGAATATCGTTATCATGTGCAAAAACACCATCATTTTTGTGCCTCTTTAACAAAGACAGTTTTTGCCCTTTCAGAATAACCCTTGGACTCCTGGAAGGACTGAATTTACATGCATTTTATAAATGAAAGGGATATAAGACATGGGCAAAGGCAAACCATGTCCTCTGAGTTATATTGTGAGTTTAACACATAGCATAGCATAGCTATTAATATGGCTATTAATATTTTGATTTAGTAGCAGATCTTAATTCTGGTTCTTGAGAGCTACCATCAAGCTTATGAAACTGAGTGAATGAATCTAATTCATGAATTGATTCAGATGTAATTCATGTGGATATCCTTTAGTCCAGGGGTGTCCAAGCTTTTGGTTTCCCTGGACCGCATTGGCCAAAAAAAATGTTTCTGGGGCCGCGCAAATGCTGCAGCAAGACAGAGGAGGGAGCCGGCAAGACGGTAAATACCCAGGGGAAGCAGAGGAAAACACTGCATCGCCCACGACAGGGGCCGCACAAAACACTTCACAGGGCCGCAGGTTGGACACCCCTGCTTTAGTCTGACCTGTTAAGGCTCCTTCTCTGTCTGTATTTTACAGGGAGTAGTTGTGACTTGGCCACATGACATGATTCCTGCTTAATGCCTAGGACAGCATGTTCAGGCCTGAGTGTGAAGGACTGATGTGCTTTTGTTGTAGGGGTGAGAACTTTTCTTCCAGCTCCTTGTTTGTAGGCATTCATGTCATATGACTTTCTTAGAGTTGGCTGCTGTTGATAGTAGGGACTGGAAGAAAAAGTACATAGAAGGAAAACAGAGATTAAATTGAATTAAGAGAGATAGGTAAGGGCTTTATTCTCATGTTGTCTTCCTTCTCTTTTGAAGGCTGACCGCTGTGCAAAGCTGACATCCCAGTTGTTAAGCTGTGAAGATACAACCAAAAGGTTAAATGGGCAAGTTGAAGAGTTGACATTGCAGCTGCAACAAACACAACTGGGTTTGTAATTTTTATACATTTTTTTTTAAATAAAACTTTTCACAGTTGTAAGAAGTGGTTGCAGAGAGGTTAAATGTTGTGCTTTTTGCTTCCTTTCCATATTTTCTTACCTCTGAGCATTAGCTTGTTGCAAACTGAGAGTACTTCCTGAGCAAAGAACGTGAGTCAACAGACTCGTCAAATGAGAAAAAAGTGGCATGTCAGATGGTTTTTTTTGCATGTAATGTTTTGGTTGGTTTCACTGGGTGATGTGTTTGTGTTCTAATTAATTCTTGCAAATCAATAAATACAACCCTCTTGTGAATCCCCTAACCTGGTCTTTATGGCTGTATAGAAGCCCCAGTTCTCTGTGGGGTGTGGGGGGGGGGGGGAATTCTCATTTGGAAGGTCCACTGGTCTGGGGAGACATACAGAACTGTATTAAAAAATGTCTGGTTGTGTGCATTTTGGAAGGAGGTAAAGGGGTTTGATTTATTCTTTGCATTTTTGCTGTGCACAGACCTATATTTTTCATTTGAGTGATTGCTTAGCTTTGTATTTATTATTTTTTTTTAAAGGTAAAAAGGTTCTTCTGGCATGATTTGCAGTATGAATGTACTTGATTCCTTTGTGCTTTAATCAAAATCCAAAATAATGAGAAACAAATTTATTATATATAAGATTACTACAATGGTAACATTGTTCATTAATCATAATTTCATCACATGGTAATTTAAACCTCAGCCACTCTGTCTGCATTTTTCTCTAAATTCCTTTCTCTTCTTTTTATGTGACTCTCCTGCTTATGCAGCTCTAGAAAATGAAGTATATCGCAACCCCAAGCCTTCTCTGGTTGATCGTTCTGTCCTTGCCTTATCTGCAGACGGTATAGTTCCTCATGATGTTTATGTAGATGACGCTCTCTTGAGGCCATTGTCTGATTACTTTGAAGCAGGTGGTGGCTCGAGCACCAGATATCAGCAGCCTGTTGAGAAAGTCAGCAGCTCACCCAACTCGGATATTGAGTTTGTAGCCACGACTAAGGCAAGGATCAAAGAACTCGAGAAAGAAGCAGCATACTTGGAAGAGGCCTACAGGAACTATCAGAAAAGACTCATTCATACTGCTGTTAGAAGCAGCTCCCAAGTAAGGCCTCGGTCTCCTCCATCTCCGTCTATTGCCCTCCGCCAAATTCCATCCACTTCTCATCACAAGGTTATCTTCAAAGAGAGCTTTATTCCACAACAGCCAAAAACAATGGGGCTGACAAGGCAGGCTTTCAGTGAGATAAGCATACATGGTACTAATCTGATCACTGATAACATTCCAGTACAAAGTTATGTGTCTTCTCCGAGACGTCTTTCCTCCACTCCACTTTCCCGAGTAGAGAAATTGTCCAGAAACAGGATCGTTTCCGAAGGTAAGCTCAAAATTATGAAAAACAGCATAAAAAGGAGAGGATGAGGTCAGAGGAGACCAAAATTATTGTAATTATAAACCCTACTTTGTTGATGGGATTCATTGGATTTGCAGTTACTGATCATGATACCATGAACTCAAGAAATCAGGGCAAAATTGAAAAAAGACATTTCAGCTTGTTTGGGGAAACTTTCTCAGTTCTCCCTGTTTCCGCCAAAATCTAATATTTTTACAGTGGTAGTCCATTAAAAACCCATTTTTGGGCAGATCCCTAGATTTAGGTTAAGGTACAGTGGTGCCTCACACAACGAACTTAATCCGTTCCAGGAGCAAGTTTGTTATGTGAAACGTTCGTTGTGTGAAACGCGTTTTCCCATAAGAATACATGTAAAACAAAATAATTCGTTCTGCAGCCCTACATTTCCCTCCCTCCACCTCACCTTATATGCAGAGTTTGCCAGCTTTCTTTTTCACCCAGCCGCACGCTTTCAAAAAGCTGTGCACGCGCAGCTGCTGAAGTTGATCAATGTTCTCCTCTCCTGCAACTTCCGGTTTCCGGTTGCGTCAGAGGAGAAGATTGAACAACAGAGCATGCACGCATGTGCTGCTCTTTGAAAGTGTGTGGCTGGCCGAAAAAGAAAGCCGGAAAACTCGGCATCTAAGGTAAGGTGGAGGGTGCTGCTGTTCCCGGCTCACATTAGGAAGCGGCGAGAGTAGTTCCGCCCCCCCCCGGGCCCCTCGGGCGACTTCGTTGTGTGAAACGAAGTTCGTTATAGGGAGCAAGACAAAAAGTTCGTTATGCGCAGCGTTCGCTGTGCGAGGCGTCCGTTATGCGAGGCACCACTGTATATGATCGCAACTGTTTTGCCAATGTTGTTCCCAAGCCATACTTTGCTATTTGACTTTGAAAACATGGTTGTGGCATTAGCCAATGCCTACTCTACTTCTCCTGGCTGTATTTCATTGAACTAAAAAAAGTAAAAGGTCCTATATTCTAAGTGCTGCCCCTTTATCCCCACATGAGACAGCAGACAGTAAAGAAAAGGTCAGCTTGGATAGGTCTCTCGGGCAGTCCACCTGCTATTAAAGTGGAAGCAGAGCAATTGCAGATGAATGCACACAACAATTCAGAAGCGAGAACATGCAGGATAATATGTCGCCACAAATTAATGTCCTCATCAAACAAAGCCTGTTGTAGGGAAAAGTTTCCCTTAGCTTAGAAGCTTGTAGAGGCTCTGACTTAGATTGCACCTGTGTAGCATTTCCCCACTGCACTGCCACACGAGGTTACCTCAGTTCTTTGTTTTCCATGGAGGCCATAAGTTGCATCTCATGCTGTTTTTATCGCTCAGTTGAGTGTGTTTTCTTCTATCAGTATATGAGAGACATTTTGGGCAAAATACATAGACAATAGATTCTCTCCATCAAGAGACATCTGAGGAGCCCATGAAGTCTAGCTTGCCCTAAATCTTCTTTCATAAGTACTGGCCCATGAAGAACTGGTGAGAAGCTGTGAGCATCTTTCAGAGTGCCAAGGAATGGTTTCTTGTTATTTAGTTCTCTAGAGACTGGATTCAATTACCACTGAATATGATGCATGCTCTTTGGTTTTTCAAATCCAGGACCTTAGGATTTGGGGTGGGGGTGGGGTTGGGGGATGGTAGGGAAGGTTGTAATTTATAAAACATTTCCTATGGGTAAGGCATGTTTTATATAAAGAAAAGGGGGTCTAAAAAATTTTCCACTGTTATGCAGATGTAAAGACCTGGAAAAACTAATTATACACGCAAATAGCTATGGTGAATTTAGGAAACACCTAAAAACATACCTGTTCTCAAAGTACCTAGGTAGCGGATTTGCACAATCTTTCCCATCTCAATCTCTCCCATAACAACTGATCCCTTAAACTGTTAGCCACTAATCTCCAACTATGTAAGTTACACTCAATTTGTAGCATCTTTCTAATCATTGTAAACCGCATAGAACTTCACGGTCCTGCGGTATATAAACTGTTGTTATTATTATTATTAAAAAGTAGGCACAGAAAAAGTTAACACTTACTTTTACATGTTCACAAAGGTGAACATTTTTTGTACACTTTGGATTACAAAATAGCCTTAGGAACCCTTAAAATGAGCATTTGGCCCACACTGGCACACACAGGCAGCTGTAGAATGAGTTAAAGCGTTTTACAGTGTTTTTGTCCATTTGTGTGCACTAACTCATGCATAACTAATTATTTTTTTGTTTTATTTTATATTATAAATATTTTTAGGAAGGGGCATGTCGTGAGCCGAGAATAGGTGTTTTCACATTATCCATCTAAGGTCTGATACTATATATGGGTGCTTAGTGCAATTCTATAAAAGCCAGGTGCCATATATAGAATCACTCTTAGCATCCATATGTGGCATAACATTTAGGTGTACCCAATTAGGCCAAGGAAAACCAAGCTTAAATACCTGCGCATAAGTTGTGCACAAATTGGGCATATTCTGTATTGATCCCCTTAACTTTTAGGAATGCCCATGTTCTGTCCATGCTCCTCCCTTGGTCACGCCCCCTTTTAAGATTTGCACACTAGAACCGACAAGTACCACTTTATTGAATGCACCAAGTTGTACTCATCTAATTAGCACCAGTTAATGTTAATTAGGAGCTCTTAATTGCCAATTATTGGCACCAATTCGTCTTGTTAAACAATTAAGTTGTGCTCGCAAATCGGTTGTTTGCACCAACTTTTATGCACAAGTATATACAGAATTTGGGGGCGAGTGCATTGTGATTAACATTCGCTAACTAGATGTTACATTGTTATTCTGAGAGTTTCCAGTAAGTGAATCTGTTTGCCATCCTGCTCCTAGTTAAAGTACACACTTGGCACTTTCAGATTTGTATGTTTTCAGATTACAGTGTTTTTGGGTGTTGGTAGAATCATTTGGTTCACCATACTGAGTTTTGTCCTCCCCTCGTCCGTTTCCACCCCCTGATTTTATTACTGTTGTAAACCGCATAATTGCATTTTCAGATCACTTGCAGTATATAAGTGCTTGGAAATAAAACTCTGGTCTCTGAGGGCTATAGATAAATGGCAATTTTAGGGCATCCATAATGAATATTCATTGAAATTTTACAAGCTAGACCTTCAGTTTTGGGAGGGCCTGAGTCTAAAGTAGGGGAGAACATAAACTTTTGCCCCATTCTCCACTCTTGGTGGCTCCTCCATGACCCTAAAATTCTTGAGGCTACTGGCAAGCATCCCAAAGTATCCCCAGCCAAAGAGTTCTTCCACTGGTGGCCTGGCAGTCAGTGGCACTTTCTATAGGTGCCACCACACCAGCCCCTTCCCACTGTGCATGCTCAGTCTTGAGAAAACCAAGCATGGGGTGAAGCACTGCAGCAGCGGCCCATAAAAAGCGCTACTGATTACCAAGCTGCCAGTGGAGGACCTCTTTGGCTGGTGGAGTTTGGAGATCCCCGTCAGCCATAGCAGTAAAAGATGCTGCTAATTTTTCAGGGGGAGGGGCACTTGAGCCAAAGTAGTGGGTGAGCTCTCCCCCCTAACTAACCCACAAGCCCCCATTAGTGTGTGTCCTAAAAGATCAGAACAGAATACTCCTTTCTAGAGCTGGGGAGAAGTACCATCTAACCAGGAGCACGGCAGGTTGAATGATCCATCTGTGTTTGATTCACTGAAACGCTGTCATCAGGAATAGCAATGCTATGGAATTACCGTTTTTTCCTGATCAGTCTGGCATTTGCAAAGCCATCTCAGTACAGAACAGAACCATCCTCATTTCCTCTACTTGTTCACTGACAACAGGCAAATTCTGTAAGAGACGCCTATACTTAGGCACCAAACTTAATTAGTAAATTGACTCATAACAAGATCATAAAGGTAGGCGCTTACCACATGGTGCCTAGCAGTGCCTAATGCAATTCTCTAAATGACTTAGGTGTCTATAATGTAGGTTTTTAAAACCCTGGCCTACATTACATGCGCCTAAGTTTTAAGTTAGGTGCTAGTAGGCACGATTCCGTAAAAGTCACCTAAGCATGACTGAGAACATTTTAGGTGCCATTTACAGAATTTCCCCCAAAGTGTTCATTTGTATTGCTGTACCATAGTCTTTAACACACCATCCTGATTCTTAAGCAACAGAAGTTCCACATGAAGTTGGAAGCTCCAGCTGCCAGTTGCCCGTTAGCTTCTCGAGTTAACCTAAAACATAGTTTTGAGCTAAACTAAATTAAAGTACACTAATTCCATTTGCATAATATTACACTTGCAAACTTTATTTCTGATACTGTAGTGCCTTGCCCGCTAGTCATTCTGTAAGGAGTGTGTGGCGCAGTGGTTGAAGCTGCATCCTCAGCATCCTGGAGTTGTGGGTTCAAACCCCGCGCTGCTCCCTGTGACCCTGGGCAAGTCACTTAATCCTCCATAGCCCCAGGTACGTTAGATAGATTGTGAGCCCACCGGGACAGATAGGGAAAATGCTTGAGTACCTGATTGTAAAAACCGCTTAGATAACCTTGATAGGCGATATATAAAAACCTAATAAACTTGAAACTTCATTCAAAGAATGTTTCCATATATTCATCTTTATGCAACAAACAGAAAGCACACAATACATGCTCATTGATAAATGGATGCTTTTTGATTTCTCTCTCCTTTATAGATAAGAGTGGGTCATATCTTGGCTCTCCACACCACAGTCCCCGTTGTCTGTCTCCCATTCAGAAGACAGAACATCTTTCTTCTGCTGTTTCTGCTCCCAGCACCCTAGCTCCTCCAGTCCCAATCCTCAATAGGCATTTGACTAGGTAAAAATCACAATTTTGCTACAAAGTAGAACAAGTTTATGTTTAAAATACCCATTTGGTACTTGAAGTCCTAGTATATGCGAGGTCTACAGATTTATTGTCTCTGGTTGCTTTCTGATTTCAGGCTTCATATCTGCTCAGTTTACTGCTTAAAATCACTTCTGCTACATAATGACATAAGAAGACAAAATTTAGGTTGTGGTCTTCCTTGCCATTTTTAACCATACAACATGTTTGAACAGGAGCAAATTTTATTTAGTTAGATCAGTTTAGACCACGATTTAAATCAGGAGTCGAAAAGGAGGTTGAATTTGATTTAAATTGCTAATCAGAAAGATTCTGCACTGATAAATCTACTAACTAGTGTTAATTTAACTGTATTAAAAGTGATGGTGCCACAAGATAATTCAAGCAGTAACTTCAGAAACCCACCTAAAAGCTATGACCAGTGAAGACAGGCAGTCCTTAAGAGAAGAAAATTTATATGACATAAGAATACTAACATGAAGAACATGCATGTTCAGAGGTACTTCCTTCAGTATTGTCAAAGCAAAAGCAATTCTTATGAGGTGGTTTTAGGCAAGCAGGTCTTCCATTTCTTTATTGCACTGTTTATATTTTGAACTGATAGTTAAAGGAACTTCATTAAAGTATTCCCAAATGGGGGTCTCTCATCTGGGCTATTGCTATAATGATTTTCCCTTTTACAATTTCTGTAGTAGGTCAGTATTAGTGCTGCCCGATTCACGATTCAAATTGATTCACCGATTCATTTCAGGTGAATCGATTCAAATCAATTTAACCCGCCAAAAAATCAGCCTCCCTATTCGTTGACTGACCCTCCTTACTCGCCCTCTAAAGCAGGAGCGGCAGCGCTGCCTTTTGCTGGCCTGCCGCTCCTGCTTTAGAGGGTGAGTGGGGAGGGTCAGTCGGGAAGTGGCTTACCCGCTGGCCTCCCGCTGCTGTGCTGTCCTGTCCGTCTTCCCCCTGGCCTCCCGGAATCAATCTTCCTAACTTCAGCAGCCTGCAATAAGATCGCTGGCGCTAGCGATCTTTGAAAGTTGCTGTACAGCTTTGGAGCATCTTCTCTCTGCCGTGGTCCCGCCCCTTCTCTGACATCAGAGAAGGGGCGGGACCGCGGAAGAGAGAAGACGCTCCAAAGCCTTACAGCAGCTTGCAAAGATCGCTAGCGCCAGCGATCTTATTGCAGGCTGCTGAAGTTAGGAGGATTGATTCCGGGAGGCCAGGGGGAACACGCAGGCTTTCTGGAGGGGGTTATAGTCCTTCGGGGAGGGGTGCAGCCTTCTGGGGGAGAGGGGTACAGGCCTTCAGAGGAGATAGGCAGGCAGGCCTTCGGGGGAGATTCAGGCCTTCAAAGGGGGGGGGGACAGTTAGGCAGGCCTTCGGGGGAGATGCAGGCCTTCAAAGGGGGGGACAGTTAGGCAGGCCTTCTGGAGGGTGCAGGCCTTCAAAGGGGGGGACAGGTAGGCAGGCCTTCAGGGGGGGTGCAGGCCTTCAAAGGGGGGGACAGGTAGGCAGGCCTTCAAAGGGGGGGACAGGCCTTCAGGGGGAACAGGCAGGCAGGCCTTCAGAGGGGGATGCAGGCCTTCAAAGGGGGGGGGACAGGGAGGCCTTCGGTGGGGGTGCAGGCCTTCAAAGGGGAGGACAGGCAGGCCTTCGGGGGGATGCAGGCTTTCAAAGGGGGGGACAGGCCTTCAGGGGGGACAGGCCTTCAGGGGGGACAGGAAGGCAAGCCTTCGGGGGGATGCACCGATGCAGGCCTTCAAAGGGGGGGGACAGGCCTTCAGGGGGGACAGGCAGGCAGGCAGGTCTTTGGGGGAGATGGCCTTCAAGGGGGGGACAGGCCTTTAAGGGGAGGTGCAGGCCTTCAAGGGGGGGACACACCAGGGGAGGGGGGCCCTGGTGTAGAAGTACACGGAGGGAGGGAAGGGGGGTTCAAAGAGATGTGCATATTCCGGACTTTGGGAGGGAAGAAATAATGGGTCTGAAAATAGAAGAGAAGAAGAGAGATGATGGACAAAGGGATTTAGGGAGGGAAGGAACAGAAAGGGAGAGAAGTTGGACACAAGGGATGGTGTGGAGAGGGGATGAAGATACTGGATAAGAGGGTAGTTGGGAAAAGAAAGGGAGAGACGGTGGACCCTGGGGTGGTGGGGAAGGAGAGAGAGATGCTGGATGAAAGGGTAGTTAAGAAAAGGTGGATCTGTGGATGGAGGCGAAAAAAAAAAAAAGATGCCAGACCTCCGGGGGAGGGAAGGGAAACAGAAGGGGAGGACAGAGATAGCAGATGGATAGTTAGAACGGAGAAAGAAGGAGACCCTGGCAAGCAAGTTATCAGAAGACAACCAGAACCTGAGACCAACAAGATTTGAATGACCAGACAACAAAAGGTAGAAAAACTAATTCTATTTTCCCTTTTGTGATTACAATATGTCAGATTTGAAACGTGTATCCTGCCAGAGCTGGTGTTAGACCGCAAACGTGAGCTAGGATTTAAGAGAGAGAGGAAAAGTCTTTTTTGTTTATTTTGTTTACACCACAGTGCCAGTGAGGTTAGGAGAAGACAAAGGGGGTGAAGAGTCTATAAAAGGGGTGAAGAAGCTATAAAATAAACCCACCAGGATGTTTGAAAAAAATAAATAAATAAACCACCCAATTGGGCAGGAAAATCGAATCGAAAAACCAATTCAGTAGGCTGAATCGAATAGAAATTTTTTTTCCTGAATTGGGCAGTACGAGTCAGTATACCTTAAAAAAATCATGAATTTATTCCTTAGGATTGCAGGAATATGCTGTATTGCTCTCTTATTCATAGGATAGATTAATTTCATGTTTCTTAAATTACTATTCTGTTAGAGGAAGTGCTTGCTTACTAGTGCGACAAAGTTTTCCAGGGTCTGCTGGACCAAGTTTGAAGGTAATTCCGCCATAGGTGGACAGGAGTGTAATTTCCCTTTTTGTTTTAACATATTTCCACTTAGCTTATGCGAGTCTCGGCTAAATATCGCCAGTGTCCACATAAGCCCCAGCTCCTTCCCATCACCACCCTCATGGCTTATGCGGATGCTGGCGATATTTGGTCGAGGCCCACATAAGCTAAACTGGTGAATTTAGGACAACTGAAAAGTCCAGAACAGAATATCAGGGGATAAGTTAGCTGGTGATGATCAGTGTTTAAAATGACTCTGACTGCCGCTGGCTAAATATCAGGGGGTTTGTCTTTAGCTGATTAGTCAGCCCAGATCCTGAATCATATGGAATAATAAGGATCTTACCAGTGTGGCAACTGCAAGCCAGAAAGACTTCAAAGTCACAAGCCAGGGCGCAAATGGCAAAGAGCCAAAGTTCTATATACATTCTATAGGTTTAACAAGGCCCAGAGGAGCGGTGGATAATCCCTCCATCAGATTTCTTGTTTAGCTAATGAATTGCATTAGGATAGCCAATTGATTCCTCACCAACCAAACCTGAGTCAGGGCTGCTCTATGCACTGGTGTCAGTCCTCAGGCATATACTGAGGCTGGCACAAAAAACTGGAATGGGACGATTCAGCGTAGGACGTTTCCTCACAGCCATGGTGAAATAGATGCACTGAATTGTCCTCTCCACATCACTGTTGATGCCTCTCCTCCCCAGTGGCATACTAAGGGCATGTGGACTTCCCCCCAGTCCCCCCAGGTGCTGTTTTTTTGGGGGGCGTTAGTGCCTCTCTTCCTCTCCATATCTCCCACATACCTCTTGAAAAGTTCGCTGGCATGAGCAACATCTTCTACCCCTTGTTCGCATTGGCTTGGCACCCTTTTGATGTCACTTCATAGTCGCGGAACCAGGATGTCATGTCAGAGGGGATCTGAAGCCAGTGCAAGCAGGAGGTAGAAGATGCTGCTCGCATTGGCAAATTTTTCAAGAGGTATGCGGAGGTGACTCGGGGGGTGAGGGAGAGGAGGGGGGCACTCAAGTGGTGGGGAAGAGTAAGGGGGCATCCCTAGTATATGGGAATGTAGGGGGGCATTGTCCCCCCAAATGAGGTCAGATGCTGCTATGATGTCCCCGAGCTAACAGCTGGGTGTAGGAAGATACATTGTGGCTGATTCAGCGCTAAAATGGCTGCGCTGAATTGTCCTAGACCCCCAAAAAACTGCCCATCTAATTCCTTAAACCCAGATCATACGGGAGACATGTGCTCCTTGGGACTGAGAGAGACTTCTGTCTCCTCCATAGCTCCAGCTCTTAGCTGTACATTGGTTAAAGCCCTCAAATGTTGTTTGAATTGGACTGTGGTCCGGTACAGACTCTGAAGTGAAGGGAACCCAAAACTTTCCCTTTAGTTTCATAATGGCCAATAAATAAAGGACAAAATGCGAAATAAGAGCAGGAAAACAAAACACATCACAGAACTAGCGGACAGCTTCTACAATGCTGCCTATGGCCAGATTCCATTTCAGGATCTCTTTACTGCCCCCCCCAACCTGAGTAGTTTGGGAGGCACAGATGATCAATAGATCCATATCCCTACTTTATGCCAGGCCCAATATATAGCTTCACTAGAAACCAAGCATATTGTACTGCTCCTTTCTGGAATTTACTTCTACAGTAAGAACATCAGATTTGCCGCTGCTGGGTCAGACCAGTGGTCCATCGTGCCCTGCAGTCCGCTCACGCGTTGGCCCTTAGGTTAAAGACCAGTGTCCTATTTGAGTCTAGCCTTACTTACGTATGTTCTGTTCCAGTAGGAACTTATCCATCTTGTCTTGAATCCTTGAAGGGTGCTTTCCCCTATAACAGCCTCCGGAAGAGCGTTCCAGATCGATCTATAGAGGTAAAAATGGTGGTACTGTTTCTAAAATTATGCCAGTTTGTAAAGGGATCTGCACTTTCAGCAATGCTTTTTAATCTTTATTTGGTGTCATTGAGCTTTGTGTTTAGGGAGCTAAATATTAGCTATAGATTTTATGCAGATGATATTGAGATTTTCTTTCCTGTGTCTGATTGGAAGAATGAATTGAAAGATTAGTATTTTATTTGATAATGGTAGATATCTGGATGCAGTGTCAGAAGTTGGTGTTGAACCTCTCTAAAACTGAATTGTTATTGGGAAAAGTGGAAGATAGAACTGAGGTTGATACTTTGACAATCCCAGTTAAGAAAAAAAAATAATCTTGGGTACCTGGTTGGACTCAACCAATAAGAGAACAGGTTTTGGCTATTGTTAAATCCTCTTTTTTCCAAATGCAACGTCTAAGTAGGTTAAAACCAAAGTTCTCAGGGTATGATTTTAGAATTTCAGAGATTAGACTACAGTAATGCCTTATATTTAGGGATAATATCTTCTAGATGTAGGGCACTGCAAGTGGTACAAAAAGGTACAGCGCAATTAGTTTGTGGTAGTGGTAAATTTGAACATGTTACTCACCTTTTGAAGCAACTGCATTGGTTGCCTGTTTACAATACAATTTGTAATTAAGGTGTTGATATTGACATATCAAGTGGTCCATCATGGGATACCATGGTCTTTATCTCAAGTTATGCCATGGTATTGTCTACTGAGATCTGAAATGATGATGTATTTATCAATAGATAGCTCTAGCTTGTCTGCGATGTTCTTTGGTCATATGTTTAAAGACAATAGACTGTTTTCAGTCCAATTCTTTATATGTGAAGTTGCAAACCATTGGACCCCTGAGGAAGGCGTGTTCGCCGAAACACGGACCGTGTAGGGTCCGGTTGGATTTTTATCACAGTATTTTTTATCATTGTACCTTTTTTAATTGAATTTTCATGGTTTTATATGTCAGTGTTTTATAAATTATCTCCAGAACATCTGTATCCACAGTTTTTGTTTTTATAAAATAGGCTCATACACTGATCCTCAGTAATGCACAAATTTACACTGCTCCTAAGATGTAAATATGCACATGACTTCAGCCCCAGTTCCACCCAAACACCACAGCAATACCGTATAAGAATGGAGCACAGTCTTGCAGTGTGCCCACATTTTACATGCATAGACCTTTGCACAAGAAAATTACCTTTCCCCTTCTAAAACATACTTTAAACAGAAAATGTCTTAATAAAATTGCCCCCTTTGTGTCTGCGAGGAAAACTTCTTAGTCTCACAGGACCCTGAGTATGTTAAAGAAGCCAATTTAAACTAGTAAACTAAGAAGACGTAAACTGAAAGCTATACAACAATGTGAAGGTCTTTCTTTTGCATAACTTGTATTTTACCATCAGAGAAATGCCTTAATGAAACAGTTAAACATGATTAGAAAAAAACTGGCTTGTGATGAATTGCTGAGGCAGGGTCACATAGCACTGTACAGTAGCAGTGTATAATTCTTGGTGGGAAAAAATGGACCATCCATACAATTGGCCTTATAACAAAGACACATTTCTCCTCTCCCAGCAGCTTCAAACATAGACAGCGGTAACATGAGCTGCACATGACCAAAGACTGAAGAAAAATTCAGTCTTTTTTAATAAAAAGCTGCTTGTATCTGAGTATCATTTAAATAACGATGTTTGGCATCCGGAGACCTTAGAAGAGCAATAACAATATCTGTCAGCATCTCTTAAATGCCTTGTAGTTGTCTAATGATGATCAAACAAAGATAACCTTTTATTGTAAAGACTGAAGCTTTCTTCAACCATGTGTACTTCTTGTTTTCTTACTGGACTCATGTTTTGGGGGTTTGTGTGAATGAGGCTGTGTGGATGTGCTTTCTTGGACTTGGTAGAGGTCATAGGGCAAGCGGAGGCAGAAAACCACAAAGCTTCAGAAGGTTATTCTTCATTGTTTTATTTTTCTCTATAAAGGATCTACAGTGTTCCATTACCTTGTCCACTACCTGCTGTATATTTGACTGAAAATGGAATTTTAAAAATATCTACATATGAGTTCAAAGAAGCGTGGGATGAACACAGAAGATTTAGAATCAGAAAATAATATTAAAGATTGAACTAGGCCAGTTACTGGGCAGACTTGTACGGTCTGTGTCTGTGCATGGCCGTTTGGAGGAGGATGGGCAGGGGAGGGCTTCAATGGCTGGGATGGTGTAGATGGGCTGGAGTAAGTCTTAACAGAGATTTCGGCAGTTGGAACCCAAGCACAGTACCGGGAAAAGCTTTGGATTCTCGCCCAGAAATAGCTAAGAAGAAAAAAAAAAAATTTAAATTGAATCAGGTTGGGCAGACTGGATGGACCATTCGGGTCTTTATCTGCCGTCATCTACTATGTTTATGTTACTATATAGAACTTTTCCTTTCTCACGTATCTGTCTTCTTAGTCCTGCATCCCAGGTGCTGTGTTGCCTCCTGTGTCTGTCATTCTGGTCCTGCAGCCCATTTTTTCCTTGTTGTACAGATTACTAACAGCAGGTCTCTGTCCTCTCTGAATTCTTCCTCTGCTTTCTGATCACTCGGGGTTAGATTCAGAAAAATTTGCTTTAAAAAATGATGGGCCGCTGTTGCAACCATTATTGTAGCGATTTAACAACGCTCATCAATTGAGGTTGGTGGAGAGTAGCGAAGGTTCGCTGCCAAGAAACGCAAAACTCAACACCCCCTCTGGAAGCAGGAGAAATGCCCACTCCCTACCCCCGTCAAGCAACGCACCCCCCAACACTCCCTGGCAGCAGTACAGATGTCCACTCCTGCCGCCAAGCAACCTCAACCACCCCGTGCCTCCAACGACCCCCTTACCTTACTTTCAGTGGCTGGCCGGAGGGATGCCTACTCCCTCCAGCCTTTAGGCCTGCCTCTTTAAAATGGCAGGCCTTCACTTCCCTAGTGCATCCTGTAATGCACCGGGGAAGGGCCTGAGGCTCTGATTGGCCCAGGTTGTACGGGCCCTTCCTATTGGAGGGACCTTAGGCATCTGGGCCAATCAGAGCCTTAGTCCCCTAACACTAAATCACTCACATTGGGGAGAAAGGTGTATTTTGTCTCACTTATCTACTGGAAAAGAGCTTATCAGGATGAGTACATAATCTCCTTTTACTTGGCACTGTTGCTCTCGTTCAAATCAAGTTATTTAAACTTATAATTGATGTTAATTGGAGTTAATTGAAAGTTAGGCATCTAACTTGGTAGGCGCATAGCACAAAGTGGTATGCACCTTCTTCAATGCATGTAGCTGAAAGTTGTCATGCTTAGGGGTAGATCGTGGGCATTTTTTTGAGTTGTGCACAACTTAGGCAAAGGCATATAGGCTAAGCAAAGACCCTGACATAAATAGGGTGTGCCTAATAGTTGGGATGCCTAGCAACACATAGTGGCATTTAGGTAGCGCTAAGCGCAATTCTATACAGTGCGCATAACACTTATAGAATCGCACTTAGCGCCATACTAGTTGGAACAGATTTCTTTTAGGCAACATATATAGAATCTGTCCCTTTGTGTCTAATATAAAAAAAACCAATAAGAATGTAGCAATAAAAATTTTTTTTTTAAGACCAGTAAATGATATTGGGACTGGTTAAGTACAGACCATTTTGGCCTGGATTCTGTAACCGGCACCTATGTTGGCAGCTGCCTTAAAAGCAGTCGCTGATTACATGTCAATCAATTGACAACGTTGGTTACAGAGTTGCACCCTATTAGTGGTTGATTAAAAGTGCACCATGAGTCTTTATCCTGGGCAAAAAAAATATATCAACATGGTTGACCATTTAGTCACCTCTTTCCCAAAGGATTCCAGTAGTCCAGTCAAATCTGGGCTATCAACAAGTCTCTCAGTCCTGCCCATCTACCATCAACCCACTAGCGAGACTATATCCCCCTAATTCTATACAATACACCAAAGGTTAGGCACCAAAATTGAAATTATATGTGAAAACAAGGGTAAACAGTAGTTACATGCATAAGTGTGCTTACAGAAAACACCTAAGGTTGTTCATAAGTGCTACATAACTGCAAGGAGGGCCTGCATGTGGATGAATCATGGGTGGATTGCATATTTACATGCAAAACTTACATAATACTACTTTCACCATTATTGTTTAATATCTATTTGGCCCCATTATTAACATTATGTCAATCCATAGGCTTCACAGTATATGCCTATGCAGATGATTTCCAACTTCTTCACACCCTTGATCCTAATAGTGTGCAGGACATAACAGAAATTAATTATAAGTTAGCAAAAATTCATGAATGGTTAAACAACAATCAACTTTCCTTAAGTATCAATAAAACCACAACTGTGCTCTTTTCAGGGAAAGAAGGAGTTCAACTTACAAGTCCAATTATAGTTGATAATAAACCCCTCAATCAGACCACTAAAACCAAAATCTTGGGGGTCTTAATAGATAACAATCTCACTTTCCGAGAACATATCAGTGCAATGGTCAAAAACTGTTTTTACAGATTAAGAATGATCCGTTCACTTGCTCCCCTTCTTGATTCATTTTCTCTTAACACACTGATCCACTCGTTAGTTATCTCAAAATTAGATTATTGTAACTCCTTATTAAAAGGGGTTTACCAAAAAGATATAAGGCGTCTTCAACTTGTTCAAAATACTGCAATAAAGATTATTTCAGGTTCAAAAAAGTTCGATCACGTCACACCTTTATTACAAAGTGCTCATTGGTTGCCAATATCTTACAGGATTACTTACAAAATAGCTCTTTTAGTCTTTAAGACATTAAAATCTAATACTCCGGCTTTCATAGATAGGCTCTTGACTCCATACAGTTCATCCAGAGCTCTCAGATCAGCTTCACAATGTACTTTAAATGTTCCCTCTTTAAAAGTTATCGGAACCCGCCGTGCTTCCATTTTTTCTGTTACGGCACCAATGTTATGGAACTCTCTTCCTTTATATTTAAGATTAGAACAAGACTTACAAATATTTAATAAGAACCTAAAGTGTCTTCTTTTTAAAGAAGCCTTTAATTGACAGATTATAAATTCTCTTTCTTCTTGACCTTTTTCGGTCTATCATTTTATCCCCTTATCTCCCTAACATGTTTCCCTTTTATGTAATCTTTTAACAAATATTGTATTTCTTCCCCACCTTCCCATTGTTATCAGTTGTCTTCCTGTTCAATGTTGTTACCCAGTATGTTTAGAAGAATAGTAATTGTATAAGTGAGTCCATTTTAAACTCTATTTTATTTATGTAAAACGCTCTGAAATTGGAAAAGCGTTTAATCAAACAATTTAATAAACTTGAAACTTGAGCGACTACTTAGGAAGCTGCGGGGTGGAAGGGGACGTATACAGATGGATTAAACACTGGTTGGCAGGCAGAAAACAAAGGGTTGGGGTGAAGGGCCAATACTCGGACTGGCGGAGGGTCACGAGCGGTGTTCCGCAGGGGTCGGTGCTCGGACCGCTGCTGTTCAATGTATTTATAAACGACCTGGAAACGGGGACGAAGTGTGAAGTTCTAAAATTTGCGGATGACACCAAACTCTGCAGCAGGGTTAGAACCGCGGAGGAATGCGAAGACCTACAAAGGGACCTAAACAAACTGGAAGAGTGGGCAAATGTGATTTAATATAGAGAAATGCAAGGTCATGCATATAGGGAAAAAGAACCCAATGTTCAGCTACAAAATGGGGGATCGGTGCTAGGGAAAAGCAACCTTGAAAAGGACTTGGGTGTGCTGGTGGATACAACAATGAAATCAACGGCACAATGTGCAGCAGCCTCAAAGAAAGCAAATAGAATGTTGGGTATTATTAAGAAGGGTATCACAACCAGGACAAAGGAAGTCATCATGCTGCTGTATCGGGCGATGGTGCGCCCGCACCTGGAGTACTGTATCCAGTATTGGTCACCGTACCTCAAGAAGGACATGGCGATGCTTGAGAGGGTCCAGAGAAGAGCGACAAAAATGATAAAAGGTATGGAAAACCTTTCATATGCAGACAGGTTAGAAAGGCTGGGGCTCTTCTCCCTGGAAAAGCGGAGACGTGATAGTGACTTTCAAGATCATGAAAGGCATCGAGAAGGTAGACAAGGACAGATTCTTCAGACTATTGGGGACCACAAGTACAAGGGGGCACTTGGAGAAGTTGAAAGGGGACAGGTTTAGAACCAATGCTAGGAAGTTGTTTTTCACTCAGAGGGTGGTGGACACCTGGAACGCGCTGCTGGAGGTTGTGATAGGACAGAGTACACTACGGAGTTTTAAAGAAGGATTGGATAAATTCCTGAAAGATAGGGGGATTGAGGTATACAGATAGAGATAGAGATGGGATATAGAAAGAGTATAGATAGAGACCAAGGGGGATTTATGGGTTCAGACAAAGATCACCGTACAGGTCATGGGCCTGATGGGCCACCGCGGATGCGGACTGCTGGCCGCGATGGACCTCTGGTCTGACCCAGCAGAGGAAACTTCTTATGTTCTTAAGTACCAACATTCACATCCACTACAGACATGGTTCATGCCTAAATTTAGGTATGAACAAGTCACTGCCTTGTTACCACTCAATCAATTCCAAAATGCATACAGGTATACAACTACATTCAGCTGGATCTTCAGAATATCAACACTGTAGCGTAACTCAAGCTGTTGGGAGGCTTTTTTTCTATTAGGCAGATATTTTGCATGTGTAATACATGCAAAATAACTGTGCAATAAAAAAAACAACAACAACCCAGCAGAAGCCCTGACAGCAGTGACAGGAGGCTGCTTCCATGTCACTAATGTCAGGGCTCTGCGCATGTCTCAATCGCTCACTGAGTGATTGAGTGGGTGGGTTTGCATGCGGCAGCGAAAAGGGCGAACAGAATGCTAGGAATGATAAAGAAGGGGATCACGAACAGATCGGAGAAGGTTATCATCCCGCTGTACCGGGCCATGGTGCGCCCTCACCTGGAGTACTGCGTCCAGTACTAGTCACCGTGCATAAAGAAGGACACGGTACTACTTGAAAGGGTCCAGAGCAGAGCGACTAAAATGGTTAAGGGGCTGGAGGAGTTGCCGTACAGCAAGAGATTAGAGAAACTGGGTCTCTTCTCCCTCAAAAAGAGGAGATTGAGAGGGGACATGATCGAAACATTCAAGATACTGAAGGGAATAATAGACTTAGTAGATAAAGACAGACTGTTCACCCTCTCCAAGGAAAGGAGAATGAGAGGGCACTCTCTAAAGTTGAAATGGGATAGATTCCGTACGAACGTAAGGAAGTTCTTCTTCACCCAGAGAGTGGTAGAAAACTGGAACACTCTTCTGGACTCTGTCATAGGGAAAAACACCCTCCAGGGATTCAAGACAAAGTTAGTCAAGTTCCTGCTCAACTGGAAAGTACGCAGGTAAGCCTGGACTCATTTAGAGCACTAGTCTTTGACCTAGGGGCCGCCGCGTGAGCGGACTGCTGGGCATAATGGATCACTGGTCTGACCCAGCAGCGGCAATTCTTATGTTCTTATGTAATTGCAGTTGGAAAATCGATCAGAGAATTGGCTAACAGCGATTGAGTCAGTATTGTTAGTGAATCTAGCCCAAAGTCCTGGCAGGTAGACAGAAATAACCCACTGGTCCCGAAGTAAAGAGTGGATTTACAAGAAAGAAGATTAGCAAAGAACCTAATCTTTCGTTGAACAAGCTATACACCAAATCAAAGTTATTTTTGATGAAATTATATGACTAAATAAATAGAAAATCTGTTTTATAAAGTGCAGTAAATTCTGTATATTATTACTACAATAGCTTATCTTTCATTGTTAAAAATTGTGATCCCTGATAAGCCCTGGAAACGTAACTATATCCCAAAAGCTTTAATTAACTTTCCTGTTGAGAACATGCACAATTTTGGTTATGTACCCAAATTGCATATACAATTTAATTGAATAACAAGCTAATTATTTGCATTTTAACAAGCAGTTATTGGTATTAATTAAAATTAAGGGTTACTTGTATAGGCTTAAGTGCGAGTCAAAAAAAGGAGTCCTGCAAATGGGCAGTGAATAGACAGATCAGGGCAGCCCTTTAAATTACTTGCATAATTACAGAATTAGGGTCTCTATGCCAAAATGAAGGCACAAGCATTTGCACCATGTTTTAATTGGCAATGGCCACTCCAAAATTTAGTTGCATTTCCCAGGCATAAGCACTATTCTAAGTTTAAGCACAGCTTATAGAATAGTCATTTTTGGGGGCGCTGAATTTTTAGGCACCATATATAGAATTTAGCCCTTATGCATAAATATATTGTAGCAGTAGCCAACAGCAGGTGATGTTCTGATGCATCGGTTTTATTTTACTTGCACGCTTGTCTCTTTCATAAGAAAATTAGAAGCAGATCATTATTATATAAGTTTTGCATGCCTGCATTTATGATTGTCACACTGCTTTAATGCATTTCTCCACAGTCCTCAGCAGCCTCCAGCCTTTTCTGCTGATTTCAGTGATTCTTCAAAACCACAGAAGCTGCTGTTTGAAGATCTTGAAGAGTCAGATTCTTCTTTACATAGTAAGCTATGAGATATGTACTTTCTAATACATCCGCTAATGTGGTATTCATGAGAAACAGTGATGGTTTCTATTTTACCTATTCTGTGGAAATACAGTGATGTGAAAAAGTTTCTTCCCCTCTCATGATCTTCTTGGTAACACATTAATGTCACACTGTATGGTTTCTGATCTTAAACAAAATGTAATCTGTATTAGACAAAGGAAACTTGAGTAAACACAATTTTTTAAATTACTTAATTTATTTAAGGAACAAAGGGCTCCTTTTACAAAGGCACGCTAGCGGTTTTAGGGTGTGCTAAAATACCCCGCGCGCTAGCCGCTACCGCCTCCTTTTAAGCAGGTGGTAATTTTTCAGCTAGAATGCGTTAATTTTGTGCGTGCGCTAAAAATGCTAGCGCACCTTAATAAAAGGAGCCTAAAGTTATCTAGCACTCACATTGCCCATGTGAAAAAGTAACTACTGTCAGTTTTGTTCGTGGCCCCCCCAATGTATGGTAGTAGGAGTTAAAGAGAAAGGCGTACTGACAAACGCTGGTCCCAGATTCAGTTCCCTCACAGATGACTCACTAGGAACTAGAATAAAGAAGGCACAGCCAGAGGTGATTGCATAAAGAATATATTATAGAAATAGGCTTACAGAAAAGCAATATTTATAAGCATTACAATTAAGCATTACAATTAAGCAGAGAGCAAAGCAGTCTTCCTGCCTTACAGAGTCCAGAAGGAAGTGTGAAGTTTCAGGGAAAGGCAGAGAGAGAAAGAGAGCCAAGACCCCTCTCCTCCACAGATTGATAGCTAGATTGATAGCTAGATTGATAGAGCAGAGAGGAGGCTTTTATACCTTGGCTGAATATAGAAACCTGTATGCCCCAGTATCTTTCTGTTTAGAACTTGCAAACTGTTTGAAACAATGGTTAATTTAATTGATAAAGGAGGGTGTAATACTTGCAGGCATGGTGATGGGATTAGTCTCTGGCTTCTTTGTTCCATGCACCTGGACCCATTGTCCTAAGCACCCTCTTAATCAGACATTAACACCTTTTAGCTAGCTATGATTCAATCAGGGCTATCAGGGATACTTAAAACATATCAATCAGGGCTACTTGAAACCATCTTCCTGCCCTCAGGGTCTATCTGCATTCCCATGCCAGAGTCAGATTGATATAATTTCCCATAGACCTCACTGACATAAGTAATGCCAACTAAAAATGCTGAATGGTAGCGACAGCTAGGCTGACAACTACATCTTAAACTTAATAACTAGTTATATTCTACCTTTAGCAGCAGTAATCACAACCAAACACTTCTATAATTTGAGATCAGTCTTTCACATCGCTGTTGAAGAATCTTAGCCTACTCTTCTTGGCAGTACTTCCTTAATTCACACACATATGTAGGTTTTTGTACATGAACTGCTCATTTCAGCCACAGCATCTCTAATGGGTTCAAGTCAGGTCCTTGACTAAGCCAATCCAAAACTTTAATTTTGGTGTAGTGCAGAATGCTTGTTGCCTTCAATAATTATAGGTTTTCTAGTTCCTGCCACTGGCCTGTGATTCCCTGAACCCTCCCCCCACCTCCCTGAAGCATCATTTATAGAATATGGGCCTTAGTGCACTATTGATATGATGTACATTTTTTAAAATTTTAGCTATGATTTACATTTTTTTTAGCTCTGACCAAAATATTTAATTTTCCTTTGTTGTCTAGCATTGCTTTTTATCCCCTTGCCTATCCTGCAGTCCAGCATCTCTTCTTCTACTTCCATTTACCTTAACAGGCCTGGCTCTTCATAGGGTCATTTGGCAAAGGCAGCAATTCCCACATGCTGTCTGCAGCTGACTTGGAAGCCTTCCCCCTGCTGTGTCCTGTCCTCCCTGACACAACTTCCTATTTTGCCTTTGCATGCTATGATTAAGTGCAATTAATCATGCAATTAAAAGTTTTAATTGTTGCTTATCCCTAGTCTAAAACACATTAAAAAATTTAACTTGTGCCTTTTCAGTAGTAGCTCAGGGCTAGATTTACTAAAAGATACTACCATACATTAATGCATACTACCATACATTAATTAATGCTGTTTTAAAATCGACCAGGAATTGGCCAAAAGCAATTGAATCGCTATCTTTAGTGAATCCGTGCCAAAGTAGCTACATTTAGCCACTCCGCACGGAGAATTTTCACCCCCCCGCCAGGTCTGGAATTGTCCTCTCTGTGTGCAAGGGTGATCTACAGTATATTTATGAGAACAGTCAGTGCAGCAGCTGTTTCATTTTATTTTTTTATTTAGCTGCACTGGTAACTATGCTTTCAAAATCTTCCAAAACTTATTTTTCCCCTTAGACAGTAAATAGAATGAGCAACACAAGGGGAATCTTATAATGTTGTAATTTGTTCAAACCATCGACTGAATGATTGAAAAATACTTTTGAAAGGGTTGTAGCTTTGAAGTCTGTCATAAAACACTGAAATTTGAAAAACATGTCTCTTTTACGTGCATAATTAAGTTGCTGTTTCTCTTAACAAGACGCACTTAATCAAAAAGCAAAGCTATTCTTTGGTAAAGAATGTTGATGCATGGAAATGGATGGAAAATAAACAAAGCGGATGATAATGGAGTATTTCCTCTCACAAATTAGATTCGATTGTAGTTTTTACAGAGGTGTTAGGTATATGCAGACATATATTATCAACCGTCACAATTTTTAAAACATACAATCTAATATAGAAACCAGCTGTACAAAATGATTGGCGGTGCTAAATTAAACACAAATTACCCTCCCTGGCTGGGCGCCATTATGACTTTGTGGCTCCTAGGCACTTTAGCCTTTATGGTCCCCTCCTTTGGTGGCATTGAATATATGACTGGGCTTTAATTTGAATTGTTTGCATATTTTATTTGTATTTGATTTATATTTTATGTGTTTGCATTCTATGTATACTGTATTTTCAAGGCCAAAAAGCAAGACATGACAAGAAATAACTTCATTCTTATTCTTTCTGGTTTTAAAACAAATTAAAATATTTTCATGGCCTAGGCACTGTGCCTGTTGTGCTTAATGAATAAGTCTATCCTGATCCCTGGACACAGTGAAGGAGCTCGCTTATCAGCCACTGGCACCCACGGAGCAGGCTCCTCTGTAGTCTAATAATGTCATATGTCTGTGGTTTTACCAAGCTTACTTGGGCCTATAAATAGTTTGGAGGAATTTTTTTAATTTACTTTTGGAGGCAATTTGAAGGTTTAAATGTGTGTTTAAGTAACAATTTTAGAAAAGGTACTGCTTATACAAGCATATGTGTGCATCCAACATGTGTAGACCTGAAGAGAACAAGCTCTCAGTGTGGTTTGAACAGAACTTAAAACAGGAAAAATGGATTTCGTTTTGCAAAGAAGATAACATTCTTCAAAAATTTCACCCTTGCTATTTACAGTACACCTGTTCCCAGGCATTAGTAGCTGCTTATTTAGACCTGGAAAACAGTAAAGATCTATGATCTGTATTATACCAGGGAAGGTACCATGTGGCATATGTACCAGGGAAGGTACACATGCACAGAAAATGGCTTCTGCTCTTGCAAACTAACTGGACTGGTTTCAGGACTAGGGTAGTGGGTAAAGTCTAACTGAAAGCAAGAATTTGCCTAATTAGGTTAATCAGTAGGAAAAAGTATTAACAAGAACCAGTCTATATAAAAAGAAAAGAACAAGGGAAAGAATCCAGTTAATAAAAGCCAGAAGCAATTTTTACTTTGCTGCTTTTTCTGAAACCCAAAATTAAAAAGCATTTTTCCAAAACTCACTCAGTCCCTTTTTTTTTGTCAATCTTGAACTATGCAATTAATTTCAGTCATCAAGATGAGATTCATTTACTGCCGCTTATTCCTGTGCCAAAACCCATTCAGTCCATGGTATTTTAGTGATTTTGTGTTGAATACTATGCAAAACTCATTCGATCCAAAAATCGCTACCTGTCAGACAAAACTGACAAAAAACGGACCGAGTAAGTTTTGAAAAAGTGCTCTTCAATTAGGAATTAAGATAATTACACAATAGAGGAGGGATCAAGAAGGAATTACTGCTTCTCCACTGTAGACGTCCAAGCTGAGAAGGGATCTTGAAGAAGACAATCCACCCATATTTCCTAATCAAGGACTTTGCACAAACCAAGATACCATTTATTTACTCTGTGGCAAGACAGTAGGTGATGCTTACTGGGACCGCTTACTGGGACCGTTCCTGTTCAATATATTTATTAACGACCTAGAGGCGGGAACAAAATGTGAGGTTATTAAATTTGCGGATGACACTAAACTATACAGCAGGGTCAAAATCATGGAGGACTGCGAAGACCTCCAAAAAGATCTGACAACGCTGGAAGAGTGGGCCAAAAAGTGGCAAATGAGCTTCAACATAGGGAAATGCAAGGTCATGCATGTTGGGAAAAAGAACCCGATGTTCACTTACAAGATGGGGGGATCACCGCTAGGGGTGAGCAACCTTGAAAGAGACCTGGGAGTGATGGTGGACACAACATTGAAGGCGTCGGCGCAGTGCGCCACAGCCTCAAGGAAAGCGAACAAAATGTTGGGTATCATTAAGAAAGGTATAACAACCAGGACGAAGGAAGTCATCCTGCCACTGTATCGTGCAATGGTGCGCCCGCACCTGGAGTACTGTGTCCAGTACTGGTCGCCGTACCTCAAGAAAGACATGGCGGTACTTGAGAGAGTCCAGAGAAGAGCAACTAAGCTAATAAAGGGTATGGGGGACCTCTCATATACTGACAGACTGAAAAAGCTGGGGCTTTTCTCCCTGGAAAAGCAACGACTCAGGGGAGACATGATAGAAACCTTCAAGATCATGAAGGGCATAGAAAAAGTGGACAGGGACAGATTTTTCAAACTAAGGGGAACCACAAGTGCAAGGGGGCACTCGGAGAAATTGAAAGGGGAAAGGTTTAGAACAAACGCCAGGAAGTTCTTTTTCACCCAGAGGGTGGTGGATACATGGAACGCGCTGCCGGAGGATGTGATAGGCAGAAGTACGCTACAGGGCTTCAAAGAAGGTCTGGACAGGTACCTAGAGGACAAAGGGATTGAGGGGTACAGATAGGAGTAGAGGTAAGGTTATAGGGACAGGATTAGAGGTAAACTATAAAATTAGTCAGAGACCACTGTTCAGGCAGTGGGCCTGACAGGCCGCCGCGGGAGCAGACCGCTGGGCAAGATGGACCTCTGGTCTGCTTCAGCGGAGGCAACTTCTTATGTTCTTAAAGGAGATGGCACTTAATATACCGCTTTTATTGTGTGGTTACAATAAAAACGGTTTACAAGATTGCGAGTCATGGAATCGAGGGTGAAATACTCACGTGGATCAAAAATTGGCTGGAGCATAGGAAACAGAGAGTGGGGATAAATGGACAATACTCGGACTGGAAGAGTGTCACTAGTAGGGTGCCGCAGGGCTCGGTGCTTGGACCTGTGCTCTTCAACATCTTTATAAATGATCTGGAAATTGGTATGACGAGCGAGGTGATTAAATTTGCAGACGATTCAGAGTAGTGAAGACGCAGGAGGATTGCGATGATCTACAACGTGACATAAACATGCGTGATAAATGGGCTGCGACATGGTAAATGAGGTTCAACGTGGATAAGTGTAAGGTGATGCATGTCGGTAACAAAAATCTCATGCACGAATATACGATGTCCGGGGCTGTACTTGGAGAGACCTCCCAGGAAAGAGACTTTGGAGTTCTGATCGATATGTCGATGAAGCCGCCTATGCAATATGCGGCGGAGGCGAAAAGGGCGAACAGAATGCTAGGAATGATTAAAAAGGGGATCACGAACAGATCGGAGAGGGTTATCATGCTGCTGTACCGGGCCATGGTGCGCCCTAAACCTGGAATACTGCGTCCAGCACTGGTCACCATACATAAAGAAGGACACGGTACTACTTGAAAGGGTCCAGAGAAGAGTGACTAAAAAGGTTAAGGGGCTGGAGGAGTTGCCGTACAGTGAGAGATTGAAGAAACTGGGCCTCTTCTCCCTTGAAAAGAGGACACTGAGAGGGGACTTGATCGAAACATTCAAAATACTGAAGGGAATAGACTTAGTAGATAAAGACAGACTGTTGACCCTTTCCAAGGTAGGGAGAATGAGAGGGTACTCTCTAAAGTTGAAAGGAGATAGATTCCGTACAAACATAAGGAAATTCTTCTTCACCCAGAGAGTGGTGGAAAACTGGAACGCTCTTCCGGAATCTGTTATAGGGGAAAACACACTTCAGGGTTTCAAAATTAAGTTGGACAAGTTCTTGCTAAATTGGATTATCCCAGGACAAGCAGGCAGCATATTCTTGACTGATGGGTGACGGCACCGACGGAGCCCCGGTATGGACAATTTTAGAGTGATTGCGCTCTAAGAACTTAGAAAGTTATAGTTAGGCCGCACCGCGCGTGCGCGAGTGCCTTCCCGCCCAACGAAGGCGCGCGGTCCCCAGTTTCTTAGTTTCCACGGAGCTAAGAAGACGCGTGTTTCCAACGGCTGTTGGACTCTCTTTTTTCGCCTTCCCGCTCGCGTATTTTTTCCAGTGAATTTCTTCACGTTTTTATTGTTTTCTTATTTTCTTAAAAAAAAAAAAGAAAAAGTCTATTTTTTTTACTTTTTTTGGTCGGCCCCGGCGGGGCCTGTTGGCACCATCGAAGCCTCGGGCTTCGATTTTGCTACGGCTGTTTTTCCCTTCATGCCCCCTTCATCGGGTTTTAAAAAGTGTCAGCGCTGTGCAGGCCCTATTTCTTTATCCGACTCGCACAAGTGGTGCCTTCAGTGTTTGGGTCCGGACCATAGGGCAGAAACGTGCACCCGCTGTAGTTCTCTTCAAAAGAGAACTTTGAAGAATCGACAAATTCAACAGCGGATTCTTTTCGGTGCCGCTATGGAAGTCCCACCGGCATCGACTCCGGCAACTTCCTCTAAGAAGCCATCCCCTACTGTTCTTGGCCCGCCAGTCGAACAAGCAGTGAGCCAAGTCCTGCAGACTGTGCGCCGGCCCCGCAAACGCTCCGCTCCCATAGAAGTCACTGCCTCTTCATCGGCATCGACTTCACCTGAGCGTCGAGCTGCACCGCAGGTACCGAGCAAGAAAAAAGCGGTACCGGTGCCATCGGGACCGTCTCTGGATGAGCGTATAGCATCTATCCTTCAGGTCCAGCTTAAGGAGCAATTACAACACCTGCTCCCGGCTCTGCTAACTCCGAACCTTCCGGTGTCGGTTCCCACTGAGCCTACAGTACCGATCGTCGACCAGCCTATGTTGTCGACATCGACGTTATCGGCACCGCTTAAATCTGCCTCTTCCATCTCCATGCCTATTTTATCGGCAAAGCCAAAGTCTCTTCGACGTACGGCTCACTCGGCCTCTGATCCGGCACCGCTCTCTGACACCCGTCCCGCTTTACAGTCACCGGGTATGGTGTCGATGCATTCGGGCAAATCGGTACGCAAAACTAGGCATACCGAATCCTCTACTCCTCTGTCTCAGGGCCGCCTCCCATCGGTACGTGACCCTGATTTATGGGATGACTCCGATGATCCCCTCGGTACCGAGGAGGATTTTTCATCGGATGAGGCTGATCCATCAGTGCAGGATCCTGCTAGTAAGCCAGAGCACTCTTCCTTCACTAAATTTCTGAGGGAGATGTCAGACACCCTTTCTCTCCTCTTGGAGTCTGATTCTAAAAAGTCAAAAGCATTCCTAGAGGCTTTGGACTTTGACCAACCTCCCAAAGAATTTTTAAAGTTACCCCTTCATGATATATTAAGGGAAACTTTCTACAAAAATCTGGAAACTCCTCTCACTATTCCAGGAGCTCCAAGGAAATTGGAATCGCTTTATAAAGTTATTCCTATTCCAGGGTTTGACAAACCTCAGCTTCCACATGAATCTTTGCTGATGGAGTCAACCCTAAAGAAATTGGCAGGCTCTAGTGTGTATGCCTCTGTCCCTCCTGGCAGAGAGGGCAAGGCCATGAACAAATTTGGTAAAGGACTTTACCAAAATGCTATGTTGGCCAACCGTTCAGGTAACTATGCGTTTCACTTCTCCTGTCAATCAGAACTGGTCAGATACCAGACGACTGGAGGAAAGCGAACATCACGCCAATCTTCAAAAAAGGATCGAGAGGAGAACCGGGCAACTATAGACCTGTGAGTCTTACGTCTGTCCCCGGCAAGATGATTGAATCACTGATCAAGGATAGCATAGTTCAGCACTTGGACACACACGACTTGATGAAACCCAGTCAACATGGATTCAGGAAAGGGAAATCGTGTTTGACGAATTTACTCCAATTCTTTGAGACCGTGAACAAGCAAATTGATAGTGGAAAGCCGGTGGACATAATATACTTGGACTTCCAGAAAGCATTTGACAAAGTTCCACATGAAAGACTTCTCAGGAAACTACAAAGCCATGGCATAGAGGGAGATATACAAAGATGGATAGGCAAATGGCTGGAAAATAGGAAGCAGAGAGTGGGCATAAATGGGAAGTTCTCCGACTGGGAGAAAGTGACTAGTGGTGTACCCCAGGGCTCGGTACTTGGGCCGATCCTTTTTAATATTTATATCAATGACCTGGAAAACGGAACATCCAGTGAGATCATCAAGTTTGCAGACGACACAAAACTCTGCCGGGAAATCAGATCGCAGGAGGACAGTGAGGAACTCCAGAGCGATTTGTGTCGGTTAGAAAACTGGGCGGAGAAATGGCAGATGAAGTTCAATGTGGAGAAATGCAAGGTAATGCATTTAGGCAGTAAAAATAAGGAATACGAGTACAGAATGTCAGGTGCAACTCTGGGAAAAAGTGAACAAGAAAGGGATCTGGGTGTACTGATAGATAGGACCCTGAAGCCGTCGGCACAATGCGCGGCAACGGCAAATAAGGCAAATAGAATGTTGGGCATGATAAAGAAAGGAATCTCGAGTAGATCGGAGAAAGTTATAATGCCGCTTTATAGGGCAATGGTCAGACCACACTTGGAATACTGCGTCCAACATTGGTCTCCCTACCTAAAGAAGGATATAAAACTGCTGGAGAGGGTGCAGAGGCGAGCAACTAAACTAGTGAAGGGTATGGAGAAACTGGAATATGAGGATCGACTTAAAACACTGGGATTGTTCTCCCTTGAGAAAAGGAGACTGCGTGGGGATATGATCGAGACCTTCAAAATACTGAAAGGAATCGACAAAATAGAGCAGAGAAGATTATTTACATTGTCCAATTTGACACGGACAAGAGGACATAAAATGAAGCTAAGGGGGGGCAAGTTCAGGACTAATATCAGGAAGTTCTGCTTCACACAGAGAGTGGTTGACATCTGGAATACTCTCCCAGGGGAGATTATTGCAGAATCGACAGTCCTAGGCTTCAAGGGCAAACTAGATGCATATCTCCTTGAGAGAGGCATATAGAGATATGGTTGGCTATAGGGTAAGCCAGGTGTATACCTGGCAGGGCCTCCGCGTGTGCGGATCACCGGACTTGATGGACCGAAGGTCTGATCCGGAGATGGCGCTTCTTATGTTCTTATGTTCTTATGTTTTACCTGAAACATCTTATCCAGCAGATGGCTACTTTTCAGAAATATATTCCTGACCGCAAGCTCTCTGCTTTTCAACAATGCACTGCCAGTCTCTTGCAGCTCAGGAAGTTTATGGTCCGTTCCATCTATGACACTTTTGAACTGACATACCGAGCTACTGCTATGTCTGTGGCGATGAGACGACTGGCATGGCTTCACGTCTCAGACCTTGATGTGAACCACCAGGACCACCTTGCCAATGCTCCCTGCCTGGGTGATGAGCTGTTTTGAGAATCTCTGGATACCACCACTCAGAAGCTTTCTGCTCATGAGACGAGGTGGGATACTTTATTGAAAAACAAAAAGAAACCCCCTCCTCCTCGTCGTATCAGAGGTGTTTTTCTGCTCGGCCTATTCAGCCTCATCCTCCTCAGCCTCGGAGGCAACAGCAACAACAGGCTCGTCAACAACAGCCACCTGCCATAAAGCCTGTTACTCAGCCTAAACCGACTCAGCCCTTTTGTCTCGCTTCTCCAGGGCATTGCCAGTCTTCCTCCCTCATGTCCTCTTCCACAGCCTATAGGAGGTCGACTAAACATTTTTCTGACTCGATGGGAAGTAATCACCACCGACCAGTGGGTGCTCTCTATCATAGCCTACGACTACTCCCTCAATTTTCAGACTCCTCCGCCGTTAGGCCTGCCAAAAGAGTCTGCTTCCAACAAGTCTCAGTCCCTCCTTCTCGCTCAAGAGGTTCAATCCCTCCTTCTTCTCAATGCCATCGAAGAAGTTCCTCAAGATCAGCGAGGTCAGGGATTTTACTCCTGGTACTTTCTAGTTCCCAAAAAGACTGGAGACCTCAGACCTATATTAGATCTAAGAGATCTCAACAAATGTTTGGTCAAGGAGAAGTTCAAAATGCTCTCTCTTGCCACCCTCTACCCTCTTCTCACTCAGGGTGACTGGCTATGCTTCCTCGATCTAAAAGAGGCTTACACACATATTCCTATCCATCTGACGTCCAGGCAATATCTGCGCTTTCTCATCAATCAAAATCATTATCAGTACAAGGTGCTACCCTTCGGTCTGGCCTCCTCTCCCAGGGTATTCACCAAGTGTCTGATTGTGGTAGCGGCCTATCTCCGCTCTCACAATTTTCAAGTCTTCCCTTACTTGGACGGCTGGCTGATCAAGGCTCATTCTCCTCAGGCGGTTCTGCTTGCCACCAACCAGACCATTCACTTCCTTCGACTGTTGGGTTTCGAAATCAATCTACCCAAGTCGCACCTCATTCCAACCCAGCGACTTCAATTCATTGGAGCCATTCTGGACGCTGTTCTGATGAGGGTGTTTCTTCCATCCGACCGCCTTCAGACTATCCTTCATCTCTGTCGGCAGGTGTTTCAACAGATTAACATTTCTGCGAATCACATGATGGTGCTCTTGGGGCACATGGCTTTGACAGTACATGTCACCCCCTTCGCACGTCTCCACCTGCGTACTCCTCAATGGACCCTAGCGACCCAGTGGTCACAAGCGACGGATCCTTGCTCACAACATATATCTGTGACCTCGTCTCTTCGACAGTCACTTCTTTGGTGGTTGACATCTTCAAATCTATCCAGAGTTCTACTGTTCCATCTACCTCCTCATCATTTCGTGATCACCACAGACGCATCCCCTTATGCCTGGGGAGCTCACTTGAACGAATTCCAAACTCAGGGGTTTTGGACTGCCCAGGAAAAGAAACACCACATCAATTTCCTGGAACTACGAGCGATGTTTTATGCCCTCAAGGCATTTCAACATCTTCTCTTTCCTCAAGTTCTACTCATTTGCACAGACAACCAAGTTGCAATGTACTACATCAACAAACAGGGAGGGACGGGCTCTCGCCTGTTGTGTCAGGAAGCCCAAAGGATTTGGTCTTGGGCGACAGTTCACCATTTATTCCTGAAAGCTGTCTACATTCAAGGGGAGCAGAATTCCTTAGCAGACAATCTCAGCAGAATTCTCCAACCTCACGAATGGACTCTTGACCCCTTGACTCTCCAGTCCATTTTCGCTCAATGGGGCACTCCTCAAGTGGACCTTTTTGCAGCTCCTCACAATTATCAGCTGCCCCTGTTTTGCTCCAGACTCTCCTCTCCTCACCGTCTGGCACCCGATGCATTTCTCCTGGATTGGACCAATCTCTTCCTATATGCATTTCCTCCTCTACCGCTCATGCTGCGGACATTGTTCAAGCTCAGGAGGGAACAAGCCACCATGATTCTCATCGCTCCACGGTGGCCCAGGCAACATTTGTTCTCCCTTCTACTTCAACTCAGTTCCAGGGAACCCATACTTCTTCCACTGTTTCCTTCTCTACTTACTCAGCATCAGCAGACCCTACTGCATCCCAACTTACAGTCTCTGCACCTGACAGCTTGGTATCTCTCGGGCTGACTTCAGCTCACTCACTCCTTTCTCAGCCTGTCCGTTCTATCATTGATGCTTCCAGGAAACCGGCCACGCTTCAGTGTTATCAACAGAAGTGGTCTCGGTTTTCTTCCTGGTGCCTCTTACATCACCATAATCCCATGTCTCTAGCAGTGGGACTGGTGTTGGACTATCTTCTTTCCTTGTCTGACTCTGGTCTTAAATCTACTTCTATCAGAGTTCATCTTAGTGCCATTGCTGCCTTTCATGAGCCAATTCATGGAAAACCCCTCTCGGCTCATCCTTTGGTTTCTAGGTTCATGAGGGGCCTTTTCAATGTGAAACCACCTCTCAAGCCTCCTCCTGTGGTCTGGGATCTCAATGTGGTTCTTTCTGCTTTAATGAAGCCTCCTTTTGAACCTTTGGCCACAGCGCATTTCAAATTTCTTACTTGGAAAGTGGTCTTCCTTATAGCTCTCACTTCTGCCAGGAGGGTCAGTGAGTTGCATGCACTAGTGGCCAATCCACCTTTCACTGTTTTTCACCATGATAAGGTGGTTCTCCGTACACATCCAAAGTTTCTCCCTAAGGTTATGTCTGATTTTCATCTTAATCAGTCCATTGTCCTACCTGTATTTTTTCCAAAGCCTCATTCTCATCCAGGTGAACAGGCTTTGCATACCTTGGACTGTAAACGTGCTTTGGCTTACTATCTTGAACGCACTAAACCTCACAGATCATCTCCTCAACTGTTTTTGTCCTTTGATCCTAACAAGTTGGGGCATCCTGTATCTAAACGCACTCTATCCAATTGGCTTGCTGCTTGCGTTTCATTCTGTTATGCTCAGTCGGGCCTGACACTGGAAGGTTCTGTCACGGGCCACAAGGTTAGAGCTATGGCAGCGTCTGTAGCTTTCCTCCGCTCCACTTCCATTGAGGAAATCTGCAAGGCTGCTACTTGGTCCTCAGTTCATACTTTTACATCTCACTATTGTCTGGATGCATTCTCCAGATGGGATGGACACTTCGGCCAATCTGTTTTACAAAATTTATTTTCCTAATGGCCAACCTTCCCTCCATCCCTCTTTTTGTTAGCTTGGAGGTCACCCATCAGTCAAGAATATGCTGCCTGCTTGTCCTGGGATAAAGCACAGTTACTTACCATAACAGGTGTTATCCAGGGACAACAGGCAGATATTCTTGCGTCCCTCCCACCTCCCCGGGTTGGCTTCTTAGCTGGCTTATACTAACTGGGGACCGCGCGCCTTCGTCGGGCGGGAAGGCACTCGCGCACACACGGTGCGGCCTAACTAGAACTTTCTAAGTTCTTAGAGTGCAATCACTCTAAAATTGTCCGTACCGGGGCTCTGTCGGTGCCGTCATCCATCAGTCAAGAATATCTGCCTGCTGTCCCTGGATAACACCTGTTACGGTAAGTAACTGTGCTATATATGCAGGTGAGGCTAGACTCATTTAGAGCACTGGTCTTTGACCTGAGGGCCATCGCGTGAGCAGACTACTGGGCAGGATGGACCACTGGTCTGACCCAGCAGCGGCAATTCTTATGTTCTTATATTTTAAATAGGTACTTATTTGCACCTGGGGCAATGAATGGTTAAGTGACTTGGCCAAAGTCACACGGAACTGCAGTGGGACTCAAACTCACAACCTGTCATTGTCATATCCTATATTGTCATAGGAAATCCCTAAAATGACTTACCTTTTCTTTCCAGAAAAAATCAGATGTGCTAGGGGGAGGGGGCAGTTTACAAAACTAATTGCACTGATATCACTCCACCAAAGGCTTGTTTCTAAGCCACAGTTTTGTGGCATCCTTCACATACATTAACTAGTATGTATAAGTCATTGTTGATTTGTTTAGTTGTGAAATATCTGCTAGATCTGGCTTGTCACATATGAACACTAATTCACTAGTCTCCATGCTTGTAGTAAAGAAGTCATCTACTCCAAGTAAACAATGAGTATAGTTTATTTGAACTGTCTTGTTTTTTAGCTTTACGGATACATTAGAGAAGCACAATTTAGAGAATTAGAGAAGTGCAATGGCTTTAGCTTGTGTGTTCCAAGCCTAGACATTCCGTACTGGCCAGCATGTATCATTTTTGAATAACGAAGCCTTTGTTCATTTGTCTCTAGATCAGGAGGGCATTTCAGAGCAGGCTGAAAATGATGTGCCACATCCATCAGGAGACATTATCAATTGGGGCCAAGTCACAGCCATTGTGCCAGTGATGGCCACTTCACAACAGGATTTAGGTGAGTTTTCAGCCCAGATACAAAATTGAAGGTTACCGTTACATTGCAAAGGGCATTTTCTCATAGTTACATGTTATTTAGAGAGATGGTGACACATTATGCCATTATATACTAAGAATTAAAGGGGAAATTCAAATTTTAAGCACCATTTTAGGCACTGATAAAATTTCAGAACCGAATTCCACGTTCAGTTTTGGGTATGAGGACTTATGCCAGCTGAAACCTGGGGCGTAAGTTGGGCACAGATCCTCACTATTGCGTGCATCTTTTGTGAACTCCCCTGACCCTTCCTGGACCACGTCCCCTTTTAAGTCAAGCGCAGTCCAATTTAGGCGCCCATATAGCCAGATTGGTGCCCAAGTTATAATAAGAGCTAATTAAGTGCTTGTTCCAATAATTTAATCATTGGAGCCCATTAACCCATTAACTAATTAGCTTAGGTGCTTATCTGGGATCCACATCCAAAATTGGAAGACACTGTGTGCTCACATTGGGGAAATTTTATAATGGGGCAATCATTTGAAATATCTAAAGTAGACAACATAGTAAAATAAGCTAGGACAGTGATTCCATGATCCCAAGTAGCACACACATTCTCCCACAAAGAAGCTGTAACTGTGTATATGCATTTTAAGCATGCACACATTATGTAAAATACATGCATACATCACAAATTAGTCCCTGTTCAAAATATGTGCCTGGAAATGCCTACAGAGAATTGTGATTGAAGACATTCGCAATATTGCTATGAAAGGCAAAGTTTTACTGATATGTGATTTCAATATGCTGGATATTGACAATGACTTTCCTGATGTGGTGTCATCTAGAAGTAGGGTGATGATGATGGATTCTGTACAGGGAGAACTGCTTCTGGCAGCTGTTACTGGAACTCGCATAGAATGGGGCCATACATCTGGGAGAGCATTTCTGTTATGGTGGGTGATGATCACATTGAACGGTGGGCTTCAATATTAGAATAGAAATTTTAAAATAAATATTAGGATCAATGAAAAAGGTGGATCACTCAATTGTTACATATAATGTAAATTCTAAAACAGAGGAGAAAAGACCTCAAAAAACCCCTGGAATATGATCAAACAGACCATAGCCAATTGGGGTTGGTTTTCATCACCGGTCAAAAACCCCTGTAGAGTGTTTTTATGTGATTTTAATTCTTTATCTAATATGTATTTTTCTAAAAAAAATTTTTAAATTTGCCACAAAACTTTATAATTTATCAAAAATTGTTATATCAGAATCTCTCTTCATTTCAATTGAGCATAATGAACCAGCAGCTCTAAATAAATTTCAAAATAAATCAAATATATAGCTTATAGATGTCAAGCACTTATCTTAGTGACCTGACGGAGGTCCCATCCGTTTCGCTCTAACGGGCTTCTTCGGGGGTAACAATAGAGCTTGGATAGTGCTGGTATGCCATAATTTGTCAAATTGCTCACATGTTCCGTGAGAACGCTAAATGCTCATAGTTCGTTTCATCGGGTCACTAAGATAAGTGCTTGACATCTATAAGCTATATATTTGATTTATTTTGAAATTTATTTAGAGCTGCTGGTTCATTATGCTCAATTGAAATGAAGAGAGATTCTGATATAACAATTTTTGATAAATTATAAAGTTTTGTGGCAAATTTAAAATTTTTTTTTAGAAAAATACATATTAGATAAAGAATTAAAATCACATAAAAACACTCTACAGGGGTTTTTGACCGGTGATGAAAACCAACCCCAATTGGCTATGGTCTGTTTGATCATATTCCAGGGGTTTTTTGAGGTCTTTTCTCCTCTGTTTTAGAATTTACATTATATGTAACAATTGAGTGATCCACCTTTTTCATTGATCTTTGTATCATTTCCTGGACACTTAAGTACGTTTCCATCCTATATTTCAGTTCATAAAATAAATATTAGGACATACATTGAAAAAGTTCATTCAAAAAAATTATTTTTTTCAGCTGGATGGGACTATCTAGGGGAAACATAAAAGCAGTGGACAAAACTTAAAGAAGAAATTATAAGGGCAACAAATATTCTTGTTATGAATATAAGTAAATGTAAGAGGAAAAGGAGACCACAGTAGTTCTTGAAACAAGTACACTCCTCCCTCCGTATTCACGGAAGGGTTAGGGGCAGAGCCGGCCCGCGAATAAAGAAAATTTGCGACTAACTTTTGCGACTAACCCACCCCCGGATCTTACCTGGTGGTCTAGTGGTGACGTGGGGCAGGAGCGATCTTTCTACACTCTTGCCCCGTGCAGAGCCCTTATCGAAAATGGCTACCGTGAGTTCCTGTTGTAGTCTCGTGAGACCTCGGGAATTTACGGCAGCCATTTTTTAATGAATGCTCTGCACTGGGCAGGAGTGTAGAAATATCGCTCCTGCCCCGCATCACCGCTAGGGGGCAGGAGTGTAGGAAGATCGCTCCTGCCACGCGTCACCACTGGACTACCAGGTAAGGTCTATGCATGAAGTTGCCACCGGAGCTGCATCCACGGCTGTGCTCCTGGGGCAGCTGCTCACCTCTGATTGCCCCCTCCTCCTCGCTCCGATCCAAGTCCCAGGGCTGGTTCTGGTTGATGCAGGCTGCCTCTGAGCAAGGGAGGGGGCAGGCCAAAAAACGTGATCACTAAAACTGAAAATAGGGAGTGTGAAGTGTAGCTGAAATAGAAAGAAAAAAAATTAGCCTTCATGGAAAGAGGAAAATGCTAAGAGACACTGGTAAAGTAGTCAGGAAAACAAAGATGCAAATAGAAGAAAAATAATGGAGCAAAATGGAGAGACAAGATTCCCCCTCCCCCAAATTATGTTAATGATAGGAGGAAGTGCAAAAGTGACATTATTGAAATCAAGGGTAAGAGTCCATGGTTACAATGGGATTTCAAAATAAAACGCTTTTGCCCTCATACTGTGTCATCTATGGATTGTTGAATTGAGAAGAAAGGTTGCATTTTTTTAAAAAATTCTTTATTCATTTATAATTTACAACAAGTGTACAATAAATAACAAACACGTAAGATACAGCATCACTTGAAAATCAGCAATCTTTCAACAAGAAAATTTAACCCTCCCCCTTCCCATATCACTTTTCCAACAAAATAGATATACCACATAAATATTTTTGTGTCATTATCTTTTCTTTGCAAGGTGATTGTCCTGCCTTCACTGATCCTATTACAAAATGTGTCTTTTCCCACAGTCACTTCAGTTTGCGTTCTTGGGGTTATTTTAAGACTCCAAACTTAGTTTCAATATACAGATTGGTCAAGTTGTGAGACGTTCTTTCTACAAATTACGCATGATTAGGTTCATATTTTCCCTTCTTCCCCCTCTGCTTTAAATATCCTTGTGCATTCTTTGATCAGCCAACTAATAGACTACTGTAATTCTCTTTATTTATTTATTTATTTTGTTTTCTATCCTGTTTTCCCCAAAGAGCTCAGAATGGGTATGTAGGACTATGACAAAAAGAAATATGCCGATTACAGTTAATCCAAAATACTGCTATTTGACTGATCCACAGTGTATCCAAGTTTGATCATATTACACCAACTCCAGTTAACACATACAAAATCCTTTTACTAACTTTTAAAGTTCTCTCATCTGGAGAACTGACCTATCTTGCCTGACATCTTATTTCTTATGTTCCTGCTAGAGCTCTTACATCAGTGGTTCTTAACCTGGGGTGATTACACCTCTGGGTTTGCGAGAAAACATTTCCAGGGGTGTGAGAGAAGTTTCAACATAAATAAATTATCTTGCAGTAAATGTAATCGCCTAAATAAAAAAATAGAAAAATAGAAACATTTTTCAAGGGGGTGTGAGAACGTAAAGGGGGTGCCTACCACTAAAAAGGTTAAGAACCACTGTCTTAGATCAATAAATCAGAATTAACTTGCTATCCCTTCACATCGCACTAAAGTTCATGAACATATCTGACACAGTCTTCTATGTACAAAGCCCTCAGGATTGGAATGCTTTCCCCACATCTTTAAGATTACAGACATCTCTGGTCCATTTCAAGTCGGAGCTTAAAACATTCTTCTTTACTGTTGCTTATTCCTAGTGCCTTTACATTAACTTAGTAATATGTTCTACCTTCAACCTTGAAATTATTCTTTGATCTTGAAAACACACAGCTAACCTTATGTATTCCCCCTCCCCCACCGCCACTTTCCTATCAACATGTGAAGTTCTTTTGTTTACCCTCACTTTCACTTTCATTTTCATGTTATTGTTTGATATCACATCTCCCTTTCTAGATCAGGAGGGCATTGTAATTTTTAGAATTGTAAGCTGCTTTGGAGTTTTTGATGGTTTTTTTTACCGCAATTACATTACATTCTAATTTGTATTCTGCCAAAGCTCTTACAAGTTCAAGGAGGATAATAATTTATTTCAATTACTGGAAACAAACCCGGTTGAACATAATGGAATGACAGATATTCAATAATGGATATTAAAAAGGAAAAATAGCAAAGTTTAAGATACATATTTTTAAACAGAAATGTTTGGGGTTTTTTTTCTAAAAACTGTATGATAAACTATCGATAAATTTGAAAAAGGAAGGTCATTCCAAACCAAAAGGGCCTTATAAAAGAAAGACATATGATTTAATTGCTTTTGGTGAGGAAAATTGAAGATAGAATTTTTTTCTGTATATCATGACCTGGTCTATCTATGAGAGTAATGATATCAATTCCACTTTGTAGTAAGGCATTTGACCATATACCATATTAAAGATTATAAAACAGAGCTTAAAATAATTTCTTATTTTTACTGGCAACCAGTGCAATTTGATCAAGCATGGAACAATTCTATCATATTTAGAAATTGTGTGATATTAAATTTTAAATAAACTTGGAAACTTGTGATATTAAATTTTAAATAAACTTGGAAACTTGTTAAATTAAAACTAATACATTCATTCAGTTTCAGGTCAATTTTCATATAGTTTGAATCTGGGTGGCCTGGGAAAAGTAGGATCTTAAAATTGCCTGCAGTAAAAGGACCCATGTTGTCATAGAAGAGAGGCCAAAAAACAAAAGGGAAATCCAACACAATCTGCTGTGAAAACAAAACAGCACATGGAAAACAAGTAAAAACTGCAGACAAACGTACAAAATGCAGTCTATATTTGTTATATCTATTAATAAATGCAGTTAATGTTACCACCTTTTAACAAACCAAGGGGACCCGACATGGTCTGTGTTTCGATTAACACGCCTTCATCAGGGGTCCTAACAGATGGAAATAAAGATAGCTAAAGATATACATTAACAGATATATGAATCCATAAACACTTGACATGTGGTGTGCTGATAAACAAATGCAAGATGATGAAAAAAAAGCACAAATAGAAGAAGACAATCCTGAATAATTGGTGCCAATACATGTGATGTGAATAATAGGTGTAATGATAGATTATAGGCAGTGAAGTAATAATAATAACAGTTTATATACCGCAGGACCGTGAAGTTCTATGCGGTTTACAATGGTTAAAAGATGTTACAAAATTAAGTAGAATTAACAAAGTTAGGAGCTAGTTATTAGCAATGCTAGAGATCAGTTATTGTGGAGTAGGATTGTACAGGTTAGTTGCCTAAATACTTCAGGAACAGATATGTTTTTAGGTGTTTCCTAAATTCCCCATAAGTAGTAGGTGTGAGCAATTGTTCCAGATCTTTGCCCCATAATGCTGCTTGATGTGAGAGAAGATGTTGATGGTATTTTTTAAATTTACATCCTTTAACCGTTGTGGAAACAAAATTCGAGTGTGAGCTTCTCTTATGTCTGTTGTTTAAGAAAGAGAAGAGGTCAGTTATATATTTAGGGGCTAAACCGAATAGTGCCTTAAAGCAAAAGCATCCAAACTTAAACTTCACATGTGCCTCCATTGGTAACCAATGCAGGAAGGTGTTACATGATCGAACTTCTTCAACCCCAAAATTAGCTTGACTGCCGCATTTTGTACCAATTGTAATCGCCACATTTTCTTCTGGGAAACTGCAAGGTAGGCGATATTGCAATAATCTAGTTAACTCAGTATAAGGGATTGTACTAGGATTCTAAACGATGAAACATCAAAATATGCTCTAATGGACCGAAGCTTCCAGAGAGTAAAAAAACCCTTTCTCTAACCCCTGACTCTCTAACCCCAGTCCCGATACTTTACTGCAACGCCAGATCCGTATGTAACAAGACCCAAATTATGAAAGATCTCCTCACAGATTCTGATCCTGGATTCTTCTGTATCACAGAGTCCTGGATCAAAAAAGATGATTATTTTACACAAAACGAGATTTGCCCCCAGGGCTACCAAGGCCTCTTTTCTCCTAGACTAAACCGAAAAGGAGGCGGATTGGCACTCCTCTACAAATCTTTCTTCAATGTTGAACTTCTCGAAAAAGGCAGCCACCACTCACTAGAATATATGCTAGCCTCAATCAATGATGAGCTCCATCTACACCCACTAGGTATCTTATTACTCTATCGCCCACCCACCCCCTGGAGCAATTCCTCCGAATTTGTTTACGAGACCATATCTAACGCATTCCTTAAGTTCCAAAGACTACTGATCATCGGAGATATCAATCTCCACCTTGATGACACCTCCAGCAAAGATGCATCCAATTTCAATAATTTCCTCATCTCTCTCGGCCTCTCCCTCCCTGCCCCCTCTCCAACCCATGAAAAAGGCCACACACTAGACCTCATCAGCTTCCTCGATCTCACGGATTACAAAACTTCAACCGATGACATCCGTTGGGACCACGTTCCCTGGTCCGACCACTACCTAGGAACCTTCTGTCTCCCCATCTTCATGTCTCACCTTGGAACCTCTCCTCAGCCCTCTAAGTCCATTACTTTCCGCAAGAAAATTTCAAGTGATCAGTTCTGGTCCAAATTTCTTGACACTCTCTCATCCAATCCTAAGCCATCAGATTCTGCAACCAACTGGCACAATTGGACCACTCTCTCAGAATCCACCTACCAATCTCTCGCCCCGCTGTCCACCAAAACCATCTCCTACTCCCGTAAGGCCCCCTGGTACCTCCCACAACACAGGATGCTAAAACAAAAATGTCGATCCCTGGAACGCATCTGGAAAAAATCTAAATCCCCCGCAGATAAACAAATCTGGAGAGTCAACATTAAACTCTATAACAATACACTCAAAAGAGCTAGGAAAAATTTCTATGGTGACAAGATCTCCAGTTCAAAAAACCAGAACAGTATGCTGTTCAATATCTGGCACTCCTTAACTCCCAACACCAACCCTTCTATACCTCCCTCCTCCCCATCAGTGGACCTACTAGCAAACTTTTTCAATGAAAAGGTCACCGCCTTGAGAAGCTCCTTCCCTCCCGTAGTCTCCTACAATCCTCTGGTGCCCGCCTCCCCCGATCCTACTACAAAGGTCCCCACCCCCGTCCCAGTCAACAGATCCTGGACTACCTTTGAGCAAGTATCCGATTCGCAGGTCCTCAAACTCTGCCTGAAACTGAAATCCTGTAACTGCACCTTGGATCCATTCCCATCCTATCTATTTGAGAAAATACCCACACAGGCCATCTCTTCTCTCACCATACTCATAAATTCTGCCCTATCATCGGGCCTCTTCTCCCCTGAAATGGGACGCATTGCACTGACCCCTCTACTGAAGAAAGCTGACCTAGACCCCTCCTCCCCATCCAATTATCGCCCAATAGCAAACATTCCGCTCCTAACCAAATTGCTAGAGTCCATCGTCTCCTCCCAACTCTCAGCCTACCTGGAAAGATTCTCTGTCCTCCTACCCTATCAATACGGCTTCAGACCCAACTTCAGTACCGAAACCCTCCTGGCCTCCCTAATCTCGAAGATTCAACAATTTCACTCTCACAAAAAATTTGCCGTTCTCCTTCAATTCGACCTCTCTGCTGCCTTTGACGTTGTCCACCATGACATTCTAATCTTCCTACTGTCCGAGATAGGCATTAGTTCTACAGTCCTTGACTGGTTCTCGAACTTCTTACGTTCTCGCTCTTACACCGTCACCAAACATGGTTCCTCTTCCTCCCCATGGAAACCGACTTGTGGAGTCCCACAAGGCTCCCCCCTTTCTCCCATCCTCTTCAACATTTATATGTCCTCCCTGAATCTTCTCCACCTATCCCCCCTAGAAACACTCTACACTTACGCCGACGATATCCTGGTCCTCATCGAGACCGACGCGAACCTCACCAATCTCGCAGCTAACATTTCTTCTTGCATAACCAAACTTCAATCCTGGGCTCACACTGTACAAATGAAATTGAACGAGTCCAAAACTAAACTACTTTGGCTCGGCCCTAAACTTGATCAATTACCCACTTCCATCCCACTGCCCACAGGCTCCTCTCTACAGCTGGAATTCTCTAGCAAAGTTCTGGGCATCACCATAGATTCATCATTATCCTTCAACGACCACCTCAACTCCCTGATAAAAAAATGCTTTTGCAGCCTTCACATGCTGAGGAAAGTGAGATCCTGCTTCCACCAAAAACACTTTGCCGTCCTCGTACAATCCATTATCCTTTCCAGATTGGATTATTGCAATTCCATTTACCTAAGCTTAACAAAGAAAAGCCTCCACAGACTCCAACTAATCCAGAACACCGCGGCCAAACTTATCTTCTCAAAAAGTAAATTTGACCATGTCACACCGCTCCTATCCAAACTCCACTGGCTTCCCGTTATTTCCAGGGTCTACTTTAAATGTGCCTGCCTAACCTTCAAGATCCTCCACGGTATCCTTCCTCCTTTTATCCCTCTATCCTGGAATTCCTCAAATCCAACCTCCACTAGACCCACTCAAAAATTAAAACTATCCTACCCCTCCTTAAAAGGCATCTCCCTTGTTGGTAAACTTGGCTCTTCCCTCCCTTTCAGAATCACTCAGCTCTGGAACAGTCTCCCTTCCCCTCTCCGCAATTTGAGCCCCCTTCTACCATTCCGTAAGCATCTGAAGACTTGGCTCTTCTCCAGAACGTAACCCCGTCCCGCTCCTGGCACTCTCACACCAACCTCTCTTCTCTCATACTTATATAATTCCACTGGAGTTCCGTTCCTTCCCTAACCATGTAAACCGTGTCGAGCTCCATCTGCGGAGATGATGCGGTATATAAACCCAAGATTTAGATTTAGATTTAGATTTAGAGTCCACCTGGTCTTTCATGGTTGGATTCTGGTCCAATGTTACACCCAATACCTTCATACCTTCATGGGATAACTAAGTTTATTGATGCACAGTGATGTTTTAGTGTCAAGCGGGTGTGACTAAGCTACAAAAATTTTTGTTTTTTCTGAATTAAGTTTCAGTTTGAACTTATCCATTCAGTTTGAATTTATCCATTGCTCCATCAAGTTTAGTGCTTCTGTTGCCTTAGGAGTGACTTCCGAGAGAGAGATAGCGAATGGGATAATGATCGTAAAGTCGTCTACGTAACTAAATAATTTTATCCCCAGCTAATTTTATCCCCAGGTGCCTAAGGCCCCTCCAGCTATAGGAGGGGCCTTAGGCGCTTGGGCCAATCAGGCCCTAGGATCCTGTGAGTTGGGCAGTGGAGGGGTGGGCCCACCTCATTTGGATGGAGGCGGGCTTGCTGGCTGGACGGTGCGATGAGCTGTCCATCCAAATTGGAGGTAAGCCCAAGGAGGGGTTGGGCACCCTCCTGCCACGATCGTTGGGAGGGGGGTTTGGGGAGGGGAGACTGGCGGCCATAGCCGCATCCGCTATACTAATCATGGCAGGGAGATCCTTGCCGTGATTAGGTATAGCGGCCGCGTCTACTTACCATGTAGGCCAGCATTTTGCTAGCCTACATTGTAAGCATCTCCTGCTCTGCTAGGGAGACCCGTAGGGCTGCCTAGGTTCGCTTAAGGCTACCGTCTAGCCCTAGGCAAGCTTAGGCGGGCTTGCGGGCCTCTCTAGGCTCCCTGGAGGCGCTTTCAATATAGGCGGCCTGCCTGGGGAGCATTTTTTTTTTTTTTTTTTAAAGTGCCTCCCGATTGGCTGATTAAACAGCTGTAGGACGCCTACAGCTGCCTACAATCGGGAGCACTTTGCAGAATCAGGGCCAAAAAGTCTAAATGCTTGAGATAGATAAATGAATAAAAAGAGTGGCACAGGTCAAGCTTTTCATTTTGAAATCCCATTTTAGCCCTGGATTTTGGCGCTGCTACTCAGCCATTTCCTCTTTCTAGCTTGCTGCCAAAAAATAGTTTAATACAGGAGAAGCATAAAAGCAGTAAAAGCATAAACAGCTGCTAAGATGCAGTGACGATTCTTTAACATAACACAAACAAAAGCTCTTCAGACAGCTGCTTACATGCCTCTTTACATCTGAACTTGAAGGAAAGTGTAGCATTAAGGGCATGCAAAAGAAAAATTTTGATAACCCCCAAACCAAATAAAATATATAGCGGACAGTTTTCAGAATGTTATAGTCATCTTGTCCTCCCTGTCCAAAACACTTTTTTGATGAGGCTGAGATGACTCAAACATGAAAAAATTAAGGCAAATAAAAACCATAAGGCCTATCAAGTCTGCCTATCCATGCCATCTATCTCTTAGAGATATAATGTACTTGACCCAAGCTTTCTTGAATTTAGACACAGGGCTTGATGCACTAAAGTGTCCGATCGTCTAACGATTGTTGCTAAACCGGTTCGACTGGTTTAGTGCCCGATTGTGTTTGCGGACCCAAAGCCCAAAACAGCTCATCACATGGTTTTCTGTGCAATCCTATATTCTCCAATTCTAACATAACATAACATAATAACAAATTTCTAGACCCTAATTTCAGTGCAGTTAACAAAAGATTATGCTATGAGAAAATACAAAGATAATGTAATACACACAGATTTAATTAGCCAAAAATTTGGAGAAAAGAAAAGTCTTCAAGTTTTCTATAATGTGTATAAGATGTAGACCTGATCAATAATGGGCGGAAATCTTTGTTGTAATAGGCTGCTTGATAAAAAAAAGACAATACCCATGATGTTTCTTACTTTTACAGCCCTTAGCTGAAGGGAATGTAAATAGCATGCAATTGAGGTCATTAATATTAAAATCAGGCATCCAATTGATGCCCTAAACTTGCATGCCATAATCAGGTCAATAAGACTGACCCAGAATAGTCGATAAGTATGCCTCTGTTTTTCATTTTTTTTCCTATGGGCACAAATGTGCCCATAGAAAAAAAAAATGCTGTGCTATGTCACCCCCCTCTTCCCCCCTCCCCAACAACCATGGTACAAAATAATTAACAGGAGAGATGCCCATTCCTGCCATCATGAACCTCCCCCACACTGACCTTCCCCCTGCAAGGACCCCCGAACCGACCCCTTCCCCAAAAATCAGCAGGAGGGATGCCCCCTCCTTCCTGCTGCCGCAAACCAACACCCCCCGCACTGACCCACTCCCTCACCTTGCCCTCCCCAACCGACTCCTCCCCTTCCCTGCTCCCCTTCCTAAAAAAAATTGGCAGGAAATATGCCCACTCCTTCCTGCCACTGGATGCCCCCCCCCCACTCTCCCGAACCTCCCCCATACCTTAAAAATCTATGACAGCAGGAGGGATGCCCAATTCCTCCTCTTCAGGCCCACCATTCCAAAATGGCAGGCCTTCCCCTTCCCGGTGCATCCTGGGACGCACAGGGAAGGGCCTAAAGCCCTGATTGGTTCAGACGCCTACCACTCCTCCCCAGAGGAGGGGAGCATGCATCAGAGGAAAGATCCTGCTGAGGCTGGCCATGAGCAACCTGTTTTGAGTGCTGCCTCCTTCTGACCGGCTGCTGTTTGGGTAAGGAAGGAAGGGAGCGAGGAGGTTCACGGTTCAGGACAGCCGCCTGCTTCTGCTGCTTCGGGACGAGGGAGGGGTGGGTTTTCAGCTCAGGACCACTGCTGTTCTGATACTTTGGGGTGGGAGGGAGTTGGGGTTCACGACTAAGGACTGTTGCTGCTTCTACTGCTTTGGGGCTTGAGGGAGGAAGAGGGTTCATGGCTCAGGACCATTGCCGCTGATGCTTCAGGCAATGTTTGGGGGTTTTTTCCACCGTTGATTTGTTGATTTTTTTTTTTTTTTTGCCAGTTGGTTGAGAGTGCTGATTAATTGAGTACCTGTTAATGGATATTCTACTGTATTAGGCATAATGGAGGCAATTCTACCACTAGATGCCTCCATTTAGGCACCTCAACAGTAGGCAGTAGGAGCTGTTTTATAAAAGAACCTAGGCACTAGGTATAACATAACCCAGTATTGCTGGGGCCTTCTGTGTATTGATGATGTCAACAGTACAGAGAAGGCCGCGAAGCATTCTGTGAGTGCTGCTGGCCCGACGCTGCTCTGCAGCAAGGTATTTATGGTCACGGTCAGCGGAGATCAGTTGGGAGGGAAGGACAGAGGGACATCAGCGATTTGGCTGCGCGGCGACGGCGGGTGCTCAATGGTTCGGTTGCACAAGGGATGGGAGGGAGGGAAGGATGGAAGCTGGGCAAGGGTTCTGCTGCACAGGGAGATGGGAGGGATGAAGGGACAGAAAGATGTTGCAGAGGGAAGGCACAAGGGGATGGATGAGAGGGGAGGAAAGATGTTGCACATGTGGGGGAAAGCAAAGAGGAAGAATTGGGGTGAAGGCGAGGAAGGGAGAGATGATCATGTACATGAAAAAATTAAGCCCTACCTGAAAATAAGACCTAGTGCCTTTTTTGGGCCCCAAATGAATATAAGACACTGTCTTATTTTCAGGGAAACATGGTAGTATGTTTCAATCAAGTCATCAAAAAAGAGCCTCTGAAGTAGGGGAAGTTTTAAAAATAATGAGAAGGCACAAGCCTTTTTAAAAATTCTTTATTCATTTTTAAAAACTTCCAATAAGTGTAACAGCGTATATAACATTTTAAGCTCAGATACAACACTTATTATTCTGTTAAAATCCATATCAGAATTTATCCCCCCTCCCCTAATCAATAACAGTCTTTAAATTCAAGAAAACATATAATAATCCCCATTCCCATATACCTTACCTTACCTTACTAATCAGACCAAAATACCTTCCCCCCCCCATCCCCCCCACCTTGGACATGCATATTTAAGGGGAAAAATAATATCCAATCATTACAATATTTTGTTAATAGCTCCCAAATATCCTGAAATTTTCTAAAATTCCCCTGCTGTCAATGAGGGCTAAGAGCCAAATATCAACTAATAATAATAGGCTTCTACTTATTATGACAGGGGTTGCCATACAACAGATTATGAATAATTTGGAAAACTGGGAAGAGGCTGAATTACAGTTTCTGGTGGAACTCTTTCTCACATCTATAAAATGGAAAGGATAATAGAAGGCGCAAGCCTTTTAAGATGAAGTATATAATGCATGAGTAGTCATATAAACTAAAAGGATATAGGGAGCTAAAGATAGAAGGACCAATTCTAAATTATATCAACTAATCTTAAATTATAAAAGGATGAGGAGGGATGCAGGAAAGCAACTTTTCATAGCATCCTATCAGACCAGTCTAGACCAATGGGTTGTGTCCCTCTGCCAGCGGATGAAGATAGGAAGAAAATAGTACAGTACTTCCCCGATATTCGGGGGGTTCCGTTCCAGGAACCCCCGCGAATCTTGAAAAATCACGAATATGGTTTTTCATGGGGGAGCCTGAAGAGGACAGCAGGAAAGCAGCTGGAGCGCTGCGAGTGCAGGAAATCACTCATGGTATGCTCCGACCGCCTCTTCCTGCACTAAGTCGGGCCTTATCCAATCAGAAGCTGCGTGTCAAAGCAGCTCCTGATTGGATAAGGCCCGACTTAGTGCAGGAAGAGGTGGTTGGATCGTACCGCAAGTGATTTCCTGCACTCGCGGCACTCTGGCTGCTCTCTCCTGCCTCTCCCGCTGCCTTCTCCTTGTCGGCAGTTCACGGTCAGAAAATACCGTGAATGACCGAGACCGCGAACCGCCGACCGCGAGCGACCGGCGGAACACTGTATTAATGACTGGCCCCTTAAGGGTATTATGTAGCATAGAATGATCAGTACTTCCTTTGTCTCTTAAGCGGATTATCGATGGCTGACAGGCTAAAAGCCCTGCTTCTGCCTGGTTTATAACTAGTTTTAGTTGAGCTTTAACTGCCCTTTTGGGGTTTTGTACTCCTCAGCTAGTTTTACACTTAATCTCAGTAGACTTTTGGGGATGTCTGTTTGGCATTTTCTCCTGGACCAGCTTCTCAGCTATGTTGCAGTTCATTTGGGGGGGGGGTCTCTTGACCTAGTTTAATGTCAGGGGTTGTTGACTAGAGATGCCTTCTTTGGCATAAGCTTCTCTTTATAAAAATGCAGCTGTTCTATGGAGCTGAGGTATATCTCAGAGGTCACCGAGATCCCTCCCCTCTCCATCTCCTGTGGAAGTCAGCCTGCATTGTGAGCCTGTTGTGAATTATTTCAATTATTTCAATGCTCTGGTGTTTGCAACTCTGTTCCTTATTAAGTTCTCACTAGTATTGGGCTTGACTTTCATACAGCATGAATTCCTGACAGGAATATTTCCTCATCTGATTTCTACAAGCAGTGAAATGTTCTATGTGACTATATATAAGCAGAGAATATTTCTTTGACTCTATTATGTGGAAGATTAACTGCTCCTGTTTCTGTGACAATATATTTTCCTCAGTGGTCCGGACTTGCAATTTTTCCCACCAAAATTCTGTTGCCATTTCTGTCAGCTGGTGTTTGCTTTTTCAAGTGTTTCCTGGCTATTTGATTCATAGTAGGCAAATTCAGACATTTATTAACTCGCCTCAATCTTTTTTTTTTTTTAACTTTGCAGCAACTAAACAAAGTGTATTTTTTTTTTTATATTTTATTTATTAATTTTTCATTCTTACAACAATTGAATCACACATAATATAATTAATAGGTACATGACAGTTGAAACTACAATCAATAGATCATATCATAAATAATAAAACCCTCCCTATTTTCACATTTCTTATTTCCAAAAAATTATATATATCCCACCCCCTTTTTATATACCTTCTACCAATGTGCTAAGAAAACTGATCAAGTAGAATACTTAGTCAATGGTTCCCAAATTTTCTTAAAATTGTGAAGATTCCCTTGTTGTAGCACTAATACTTTTTCCATTTTGTATATATGACAGACAGAGTTCCACCAGAATGTATAATTTAATTTGGTATAATCCTTCCAATTTTGAGTTATTTGTTGCATGGCAACTCCTGTTAATATTAATAGCAGCTTGTTATTATTTGCTGAAATCGGACTCTGAGTTCTCATTGCAGTGCCAAATAGTATGGTATCATATGAGAGTCCTACATGATTTTCTAGTAATTTGTTAATTTGGGGCCAAATTAAATTCCAAAAGGCATTTACACAGGGACAGAAAAAAATTAAATGATCTAACGTCCCTATTTCTATTCTACAATGCCAGCATCTATTGGATCTAGTACTATCTATTTTTTGCAGGCGCATAACACTCTATGTAACAAAAACATCCATGTTTGATTCATAGATGCTGATCTTGTAGACCTTAATCTCCAGGACCAAAATCGTGGCCATTGAGAAGCAGAAATTGTCTGTCCAATCTCAATACTCCAAATATCCCTAAGTCCAGTTTTCTTTTTTTTATTTAAAAATCCATTTAACAATTTATACCATTTTGCGGCTTGGTGACCCAAAAAATCCGCCTGGAAACATAAAACCTGCAGACTATATTGATTATTAAGATCCTTCCATTCAGGGAACCCTGCCTGAATGGCCTGCTTCAATTGCCTCCATTTAAAGTATTGTGTTTTATTTAATCCAAATTTATTTTGCAATTGTGAAAAACTAAGCAGTGAACCATCTGAAATAACATCATTCAATGTCCGTATACCTGCAATTATCCATTGTTTCCAGACGATCTTAAATCCGCCAATCTTGATCCTGGAGTTTACCCAAATAGATTGATTTAGTGATTTAGCAATTGGTTCTGGTGATAAATTACTAATATATCTTAATGTTTTCCAAGTATCTAATAAAATTCTGTTATCTTTATATCTTCTAGGCCAGTGTTTTTCAACCTTTTTTGGGCAAAGGCACACTTGTTTCATGAAAAAAATCACGAGGCACACCACCATTAGAAAATGTTAAAAAATTTAACTCTGTGCTTATATTGACTATATATAAAGTAATTCTCTTGAATAGGAATCAAATAAACACAAAGAAAGTATTTTATAATGCTGCCACCGCCAACAACACCGTTGGCGGCGGTGGCACTCAAGTGGCTAAAGAGCCGCAGTTTGCCGGCCTAGGGACAACACTGGAGGGTGGCCAGCTGTGCACCCCCTTGGGACGTAAACCCGGGGTGGGGCAGACCGCCCCCCCCCCCCCACCCTGGTATGCCACTATCTGTACCTCACTCCCTCCCTATGACCAAAAATTCTCCTTTCTTCTATTCCCCGTGTACACAACCATCTCTTTCCCTCCCTTCCTCTCTCCAAAGTCCATGCCTTCTGTGTCCAAACACTCATTCCCTCCCCCACCTCAGCATCTCTTTCCCTCCCTTCCTCTCTCCCAAGTCCATTTCTTCTGTGTCCAAAAACGCATTCCCTCCCCCACCTCAGCATCTCTTTCCCTCCCTTCCTCTCTCCCAAGTCCATTTCTTCTGTGTCCAAAAACGCATTCCCTCCCCCACCTCAGCATCTCTTTCCCTCCCTTCCTCTCTCCCAAGTCCATTTCTTCTGTGTCTAAACTAAACTAAACTAAACTAAATCTTAGGTTTGTATACCGCGCCATCTCCGCAAGCGCAGAGCTCGGCACGGTTTACAGAAGTTAAGAGGAAAGGAACTACAATGAAGGGATAAAGGAGAGGGACTAAGAAGATAGAGAGGGACCGGTTGCTAGAGAACGGGAAGTAATTAGATTTTTGAGAAGAGCCAAGTTTTCAAGTGTTTGCGGAAGGATTGGAAGGAGCTTGAATTTCTGAGCGGGGGTGTGAGGTTGTTCCAGAGTTCTGTGGTTCTAAAGAGGAGGGATGTTCCAAGTTTTCCTGCGCGGGATATACCTTTTATAGAGGGGAAAGACAGTTTCAGTTTTTGTGAGGGTCTAGTGGGGTGTGGGTTTGAGGAGTTCCAAAGGAGTGGGATAACGGGAGGGAGGACGCCATGTAGGATCTTGAAGACTAAGCAGGCACATTTATAGAGGACTCTGGAGTATACTGGGAGCCAGTGAAGCTTGGAGAGGAGTGGGGAGACGTGATCGAACTTGCCTTTTGCGAAAATAAGCTTGGCCGCGGCGTTCTGAATTAGCTGAAGTCTATGGAGGTTTTTCTTAGTTAGGCTTATGTAGATGGAATTACAGTAATCCAGTCTAGAGAGGATGGTAGATTGAACGAGAACGGTGAAGTGAGAATGATGAAAGCAGGATCTCACTCTCCTCAGCATATGAAGGCTAAAGAAGCATTTTTTTACCAAGGAGTTGAGGTGATCATTGAAGGAGAGAGAGGAGTCTATGACGATGCCTAGGACTTTGCTTGAAAATTCAAGCTGAAGAGTGGGGCCGGATGGTAGTGGGATGGAGGTGGGTAAATGATCTAAAATTGGGCCGAGCCAAAGTAGTTTTGTTTTGGACTCATTCAGTTTCATTTGTACAGATTGGGCCCAGGATTGGAGATTCGTTATACATGTGGATATGTTATCAGCAAGGTTTGAGAGGTTTGAGTCGGTCTCGAGGAGGATGAGGATGTCATCAGCGTAGGAGTAGAGAGTTTCTAGGGGGGATAGATGGAGGAGTTTCAAAGAGGACATGTAGATGTTGAAAAGGATAGGGGAGAGGGGTGAGCCTTGCGGGACTCCACATTTTGGCTTCCAGGGGGGGGAAGAGGTACCGTTTGTGTTAACGGTGTAGGAGCGGAAGCGTAAGAATTTCGAGAACCAATCTAGGACTGTGGAGCTTATGCCTATTTCGGAGAGTTGGAAGATTAGGATGTCGTGGTGGACGACATCAAAGGCTGCGGAGAGGTCAAATTGTAGGAGAACAGCAAATTTGTTGCGAGAATGGAGATGTTGCACCTTAGAGATTAGTGAGGCCAAGAGGGATTCGGTGCTAAAGTTGGGTCTGAAGCCGAATTGGTGGGGTAGGAGAATAGAGAATCTTTCTAGGTAGAATGAGAGTTGGGTGGATATGATGGATTCTAATAACTTGGTTAGGAGAGGGATATTTGCTATGGGGCGGTAGTTTGATGGCATGGAGGGGTCAAGTTCGGCCTTTTTCAGTAGAGGAGTCAATGAAATGTGTCCCATGTTGGGGGAGAAAAGGCCCGATGTTAGGGCAGAGTTTATGAGTTCGGTGAGGGAAGCGATGGCCTGTGTAGGGATATTCTCGAATAGATAGGAGGGGAAAGGATCCAGAGTGCACTTGCAGGTTTTTAGTTTGAGGCAGAGATTGGAGACTTGCGATTCGGAAACAGGCTCGAAGGCGGTCCAAGATCTGTCGGCGGGAATGGGGGTGGATATAGGTAAGGTAGGGTTGAGGTCAGTAGAGGTCAGGGAATTGTAGGAGACTGTGGGTGGGAAGGAGGATCTTAGGGTGGTAACCTTTTCATTAAAGAAATTTGCGAGGGCATCGGCTGATAGAGACGGTGGGAGCACAGATGGGTCCTTTTTTGTAGTTAGGGAGCGCCAGATGTTGAACAGCGCACTGATCTGGTTGTTGGATCTAGAGATCTTGTCTCCGAAGAAGTTTTTCCTGGCTTTTTTTAGTGTAGAATTGTAAAGTTTAATATTGATCCTCCAGGTCTGTCTATCAGAGGGGGATTTGGATTTTTTCCATTTTCGCTCTAGAGCGCGACATTTCTGTTTCAGTTCTCTGTGAAGAGGTAAGTACCAGGGGGCCTTTCGGGGGTAGGAGATGGTTTTAGTGGATATTGGAGCAAGGGAGTGGTAGGTGGACTCGGAGAGGGCAGTCCAGTTGCGCCAATGGGATTCGGGGTCTGTAGGTCTAGGGTTGGAGGAGAGTTGGTTGAGGAATTTGGACCAGAATAGATTGCTCGAGGTTTTTTTGCGAAAGGTTATGGAATGAGAGGGGTGGGGTGGGGAGTCAAGATGGGACATGAAAATGGGGAGGCAGGTAGTCCCTAAGAAGTGATCGGACCAAGGGACTTGTTCCCAGCGAGTGTCGTCGGTTGAAGTTTTGTAGTCGGTGAGATCAAGGAAAGTGGTGAGGTCTAGAGTGTGCCCTTTTTCGTGGGTTGGAGAAGGGGTGGGTGAGGGGAAGCCTAGAGAGTTAAGGAAGTTGTTGAATTCAGTCGTGTCCTTGCTGTTGGTGTCATCAAGGTGGAGGTTAATATCACCAACGATCAGAAGTCTTTGAAATTTAAGGAAGGCATTTGTTATGGTCTCAAAGACGAGATTGGAGGATTTGGTCCAAGGGGTGGGTGGGCGGTATAGTAACAGGATGCCCAATGGGTGGGTGCGGAGTTCGTCATTGACTGAGGCAAGCAAATATTCTAGGGAAGCGTGAGTGCCCGTCTCAAGGAGCTGGACGTCAAAGAAAGATTTGTAGAGGAGTGCTAGACCACCTCCTTTTCGATTGGGTCTGGGGGAGAAGAGGCCTTGGTAACCGTGGGGGAGGAGTTCGTTTTGTGTGAATAGATCGTCTTTGGCGATCCATGATTCAGTGATGCATAGGAATCCAGGGTCGTGCTCGTCTAGAAGGTCTTTCAAGATTTGGGTCTTATTGCACACGGATCTGGCATTGCAATAAAGTGTCGGGACTGGGGTGAGAGAGTCTGAGGCAGTGTTGGGAAGATTGGCAGTGGGCAGGGGTTTTAGAGAATCTTGGTTGACTTTTCGAGGGTTTTTCTTGAGAGGGGGAATTCTGGTGCGAATCAGTGTGGGGATTTTGAGTCCAGGGCAGATGTTATTGGAGTGAGCGGGGTCGAGTAGGTTGGGAGAGGGAGGTTTCAGACAGAGGGAGGTATAGAGAGGTGAGCAGAGTAGGAGGAGAAGGATCCAGAAGGAAGGGTTCATGGCGGGGAATTAGGACTGGGAGGTTGATGTGTGAGAGTCTGCAGCAGGGGGGGGGGAGAGAGGTAGAGGAGGGAGTAGCAGGAGAACTTGGATTAAACTGGCTGAGTGCAGGGCCAAGAGAAGGGATGAGAGTTTTTTAATTTTTTTTTTATTTTTATTTTTTTTTTTATTTAGGGGTGGATCAAAGGGGGAGCTATATCGGTGAGAAGCGGTTAGCGGCTAAGCGCTTTCCGTATGGCAGAGATACAGTTTGGTGCTGAGCTAGGCAAAGACAAGGTGGAATTTGGCATCTAAATGAAAAGCATAGACAATAATAAAATATGGTACAGAGACAGGAATATGAACAATGGTAAACTTTGGCAACGAGCAGAGTCCGGGTTGGGCAAGGGGAGCTGAGAGTCTGGAGGTCCTCAGTGGACCTTGATGAGCTAAGGAGGGGGGGGGACGGTGAGGTGAGGCAGAAAGGAGCCCAGAAGTGCTAGTACTGTCTAGCAGGGACTTCGGCAGCTCTTGGGTGGGCTGTGGAGGCAGAGTTCAAGTGTGAGGCAGGGGCAGGGCCGTTCAGTCCTGCTCGAGTGGCGTCGGGCGGAGGAAGGAAGGAACAAGATGGAGGAAACTTCCTCCTTCCTCTGCCTTGGAGTCGCTGAGGCGGAACAGAAACTTTCGGCGGCCCGCAGTGGGCTGAAGAGAAGCCGGATCACGCTAGCCTGTAGCAGCCCTCGGATGGGCTGGAGGAGAGCAGGCTCGCAGTTAAGCAGGGCAGGGCAGATCCCTCCTGCTCGAGTGGCGTCGGGCGGAGGAAGGAGGAACAAGATGGAGGAAACTTCCTCCTTCCTCTGCCTTGGAGTCGCTGAGGCGGAACAGAAACTTTCGGCGGCCCGCAGTGGGCTGAAGAGAAGCCGGATCACGCTAGCCTGTAGCAGCCCTCGGATGGGCTGGAGGAGAGCAGGCTCGCAGTTAAGCAGGGCAGGGCAGATCCCTCCTGCTCGAGTGGCGTCGGGCGGAGGAAGGAGGAACAAGATGGAGGAAACTTCCTCCTTCCTCTGCCTTGGAGTCGCTGAGGCGGAACAGAAACTTTTGGCGGCCCGCAGTGGGCTGAAGAGAAGCCGGATCACGCTAGCCTGTAGCAGCCCTCGGATGGGCTGGAGGAGAGCAGGCTCGCAGTTAAGCAGGGCAGGGCAGATCCCTCCTGCTCGAGTGGCGTCGGGCGAAGGAAGGAGGAACAAGATGGAGGAAACTTCCTCCTTCCTCTGCCTTGGAGTCGCTGAGGCGGAACAGAAACTTTCGGCGGCCCGCAGTGGGCTGAAGAGAAGCCGGATCACGCTAGCCTGTAGCAGCCCTCGGATGGGCTGGAGGAGAGCAGGCTCGCAGTGTCCAAAAACGCATTCCCTCCCCCACCTCAGCATCTCTTTCCCTCCCTTCCTCTCTCCCAAGTCCATTTCTTCTGTGTCCAAAAACGCATTCCCTCCCCCACCTCAGCATCTCTTTCCCTCCCTTCCTCTCTCCCAAGTCCATGCCTTCTGTGTCCAAAAACCCATTCCCTCCCCCACCTCAGCATCTCTTTCCCTCCCTTCCTCTCTCCCAAGTCCATGCCTTCTGTGTCCAAAAACCCATTCCCTCCCCCACCTCAGCATCTCTTTCCCTCCCTTCCTCTCTCCCAAGTTCATGCCTTGTGTCCAAAACGCACTCCCTCCCCCCTTTTGTGTTCCGTGTTTGCCTCCCAGCCCATCTTTGCAACTTTCTCAGCAAAACGAAGCTCAAGCCGCGAGGCTTGTTTTCTGCTTCCTGCCTGCCCTGCCGCACACAAATAGCCGAACGGAAGTATTCTCCGACGTCAGCGCTGACGTCGGAGGGCAGGCTTTGCTTAAGCCCTCCCTCCGACGTCAGCGCTGACATCGGGGAACGCTTGCGATCGGCTATATGTTAGCTGCAGGGCAGGCAGGAACAGAAGACGAGCCTCGCGGCTCGAGATGTATTGAACTCTGCGGGTTCCCCGTCCAGCTCTCTCCTGTCCACGTGGGGCGGACCGCCCCTCTCCCTAGACTGGTGGTACTGCCCTGATGGCGGCCCTGACCGTACGGCACACCAGGCAACATCTCGCGGCACACTAGTGTGCCGCGGAACAGCGGTTGAAAAACACTGTTCTAGGCATTGTTATACTAAGTAAATGTTCTAAGTGTAATGGGAACAGGAGCCGCCATTCTAAATATAACCAATCTGGGAGGATCCAATACATACCCTGTCTTAGAATATAGGCTTGATGATACCTATAAAAATTTGGAAAATTTACCCTTCCCTCCACAATTGGTCTTTGTAATGATACTAAAGCAATTCTGAGTCTTTTCCCAAACCAAACAAATTTTGTAAGAAGATTGTTTAATTTTTTATAAAATGACCCCTGAAAAAATATTGGTATCGTACTCATTTGGTAGCAAACCACAGGCAATATCATCATTTTAATTGTTTGAACTCTTCCCCACCAAGAAAGATGTAAAGGATTCCATTGCTCACACATTTCTGTTATTTTTCTTAATAAAATTTTTTCATTTTTTTTGACTGTATCTTCAATTGTATTTTTGATAATAATTCCTAAGTATTTTAAACCATCCTCTTTCCAGATAAATGAATATGAATCAAATAGACCTTTGGTACAATGAACATTAATTGGAAGAACTTCAGATTTACTCCAATTAATTTTATAACCCGAAAATTTACCAAATTTCTCTAAAAGATTAAGCAAACATGGAATAGTATTCCCCGGTTCTCTTAAATATAATAAAATATCATCTGCATAAGCAGAAAGTTTAAATTCCCAGTGGGAGAATGGGATTCCCTTTATCTCCTTAGTTTGATTAATTGCAATTAATAAGGGTTCCAAAATAACATCAAAAAGTAAGGGGGACAAAGGACATCCTTGTCTAACTCCCCTACGCAAGTTAAATCTGTCTGATAAATTATTATTAATATATAATCTTGCACCAGGAGAGCTATACAATGTCTGAATCATTTTAATAAAACCAGGGCCTATACCAAACCATTCTAAAGCTTGATATATAAAGCTCCATTCCACTCTATCAAAAGCTTTTTCTGCATCTAAAGACACTAGAAAAGCTGGGTCATTAATATTTTTTGCTAAATTTAATGAGTGAAATGCTAGTCTAGTATTATTTGATGAATGTCTTTTAGCAATAAATCCAGTTTGGTGTACATCAATGATAAAAGGAAGAGCTTTTGCCAATCTTATTGCTAACGCTTTAGCAATCAATTTACCATCTACATTTAATAAAGAAATAGGCCTGTAATTTGAAACCAAGGTAGAATCCCTGTTTGTTTTTGGTAAGACAATAATTACTGAATCAGCCATAGTTCCTGATATATTCCCATTATTCATTTGATACTGATACAAATTTAATAGATATGGTAAAATAAGATTTTGAAATGATTTATAAAATTCAACAGTATAACCATCACCACCCGGAGTGGATCCAACTCTAAGAGACTTCAATGCTGATTCTATTTCTTTTAAAGATATAGGCTCTTCTAAACTTCTTTTTATATGATCCGGAACATTTGGTCCAATAAATGAATTTAAGAAATTTAATCCATCTTGTTCTTTATTTTCATAAGATTCAGAAGAATATAAATCTTTGTAAAAATCAAGAAACTGTGTTAAAATATCTTTAGTGTTAGTGTGTGTATTACCTTGTGTATCTTTAATTGCAATAATTTTAGATTTTCTTTTTTTTGCTTTTAGAAAATTTGCTAATAATCTTCCAGCTTTATTTGAATTACCATAGAATTGAACTTGCCTATAAAATATATCTTTCCTCACAAATTGAGAAGAAATCTCATTATATTTAACTTTTACTTTTAATAACTCTTGTAGTGTATTGTTTTCCCATTTCTCAATTAATTTATTTTCTAATATTTTAATTTGTTTTTCCAAATCAACAAATTGTTTTTTAAGTTGTTTTTTAATAAATGCTGAATATGAAATAATATTTCCTCTCATTGTTGTTTTAAAAGCATCCCACAAAATCTCAGCATTAATGTTGTCCGAATTATTAATTTGAAAAAATTCTTGCATCTTTAATTTAATGTTCGAATCCGCTAGTAAAGCATTATTAAATCTTCAGATTGAATTAAAGTGTTCAGTATCGTAATTCTGAAGGTCAATCCACACACCAGCATGATCTGAAATTACAATAGGATCAATAACTGCTTTTAACACACGTTGCGCTATATTATTAGACACAAATATATAATCAATTCGTGAAAAAGATTTGTGGACCTGAGAACAAAAAGAAAATTCCTGATCATTAAAATGAAGAATACGCCATATATCAACTAAATCACAAGATTGAATCAAATTATCTAAACCTAACGATTTCATAATTCTACTTGGTCTCTTATCCAAAATCTGATCCATTACAGCATTGAAATCCCCTGCTACTATTAAATTAGAAGCAGCCAGTGGTAGCAGTAATTGTTGAACTTGTTTGAAAAACTCCATTTGATTCGAATTGGGAGCATATAAATTGAATAAATCCAGGGTTGTATTTCCCAGAACCATTTTGATATGCACCCATCTTCCTAAAGGATCATAATTTATTAATTTAAAATCTGCATTGCATTTCCTATTTATCAGAACAGCCACTCCAGCTTTTTTCCCTATAGCCGGTGCAAATAAACATTTAGAAATCCAACCCCCAGATAACTTTTTAGATTCAATTTCAGAATGAAATAGATGTCCGCATTTTGATTCTTAAGGAACGATAATACTTTCTTCTTCTTAATAGGATGATTTAAACCATTGACATTAATAGAATAAATTTTTATATCCATCTATTTTATAATCCAATTTTAACCAATATTCTATGATAATATATTTGACCAGATCTCAGCACATTTATTAGATATACTTCCTTTTCCCATTCCCCCCAACCCATCTCCCCCCAAAAAATACAATTATCGATTTTTTTCGGTTCTTTCATTTCCATTTCTCATAAATATATTAGTCCTCTGATCCCCTCTCCCTCCCTCTATTTTCCCTCCCCTCCCTCCCATTATCATTGTCTGACCTGGAACACACATTGTTAAAGCAGAACCTAAATCCCCTCCCCCAGGCAACTAATATCCCACTATATTAATTTAACATATCCCCAAAGTTCCTCAAATCTTTCCTTCCCCTATATATAAATATTTAATTAGTTTATCTTTATATACTCATTCATTTAATATTCATTTCCACATTCTTACAGAAAAGTATCTATATGGATTCAAAGCCCTCTTGCCCCCCCGACTCCCCGACACGATCGGGGCAAGAGGGAGCTCAAGCCCTCTTGCCCCCCCGACTCCCCGACACGATCGGGGCAAGAGGGAGCCCAAGCCCTCTTGCCCCCCCGACTCCCCGACACGATCGGGCCAGGAGGGAGCCCAAGTCCTCCTGGCCACGGCGACCCCCTAACCCCACCCTGCACTACATTACGGGCAGGAGGGATCCCAGGCCCTCCTGCCCTCGACGCAAACCCCCCCTCCCCCCAACGACCGCCCCCCCCAAGAACCTCCGACCGCCCCCCAGCCGACCCGCGACCCCCCTGGCCGACCCCCACGACACCCCCAACCCCCTTCCCCGTACCTTTCTGTAGTTGGCCGGACAGACGGGAGCCAAACCCGCCTGTCCGGCAGGCAGCCAACGACGGAATGAGGCCGGATTGGCCCATCCGTCCCAAAGCTCCGCCTACTGGTGGGGCCTAAGGCGCCTGAGCCAATCAGAATAGGCCCGGGAGCCTTAGGTCCCTCCTGGGGGCGGGGCCTGAGGCACATGGGCCCAACCCGACCATGTGCCTCAGGCCCTGCCCCCAGGAGGGACCTAAGGCTCCCGGGCCTATTCTGATTGGCCCAGGCGCCTTAGGCCCCACCAGTAGGCGGAGCTTTGGGACGGATGGGCCAATCCGGCCTCATTCCGTCGTTGGCTGCCTGCCGGACAGGCGGGTTTGGCTCCCGTCTGTCCGGCCAACTACAGAAAGGTACAGGGAAGGGGGTTGGGGGTGTCGTGGGGGTCGGCCAGGGGGGTCGCGGGTCGGCTGGGGGGGCGGTCGGAGGGTCTTGGGGGGGGCGGTCGTTGGGGGGAGGGGGGGTTTGCGTCGAGGGCAGGAGGGCCTGGGATCCCTCCTGCCCGTAATGTAGTGCAGGGTGGGGTTAGGGGGTCGCCGTGGCCAGGAGGACTTGGGCTCCCTCCTGGCCCGATATTGTCGGGGAGTTGGGGAATCGGCGGGGCAAGAGGGCTTGGGCTCCCTCTTGCCCCGATCGTGTCGGGGAGTCGGGGGGGCAAGAGGGCTTGGGCTCCCTCTTGCCCCGATCGTGTCGGGGAGTCGGGGGGGCAAGAGGGCTTGGGCTCCCTCTTGCCCCGATCGTGTCGGGGAGTCGGGGGGCAAGAGGGCTTGGGCTCCCTCTTGCCCCGATCGTGTCGGGGAGTCGGGGGGGCAAGAGGGCTTGGGCTCCCTCTTGCCCCGATCGTGTCGGGGAGGCGGGGGGCAAGAGGGCTTGGGCTCCCTCTTGCCCCGATCGTGTCGGGGAGTCGGGGGGGCAAGAGGGCTTGAGCTCCCTCTTGCCCCGATCGTGTCGGGGGTGCCAGGGACCACACGGAGTCACCCACCGTACCACCCAATTCGGGTAAGCGCAGGTATCGGTGGGTGGCTTATTTGCGGGGGGGTGCCTTATTTTACATTTTTTTCTAAAAAGGGGGGGCTGTCTTATTTGATGGCCCTGCCTTATCATCGGGGAAACACGGTAGAAAAAAAAAAAAATGAACAGTTAAGTCCCAGTTTTTGCCGCTGAGACTCTGCCCTCTCTCACTGTAAAATTAGACTCTACTTAGTCTGTCTTTAAATTTAAAAAATGTGTGTTGTTTTAAAAAACAATTATGTTTTTAGATGTATCTAAATAAAAATAATAACCAAAAATTTATCTTTTTTTATGTCATCTTAGCATATTTTATGCTGCAGAACGAATTATTTTTTTTTACATGTATTCTTATGGGAAAACGCGTTTCACATAACGAACGTTTCGCATAACAAACTTGCTCCTGGAACCAATTAAGTTCGTTGTGTGAGGCACCACTGTAGTAAAAATAAACATATAATTTAGTTATAATCCCATATTTCTTTACCTGCTCAGTAATCAATTATCCCTACTTTAAAATCCCCATTTCCTAGACTTATCCCTTTATTTAATACATTTTGTAATTCATATCAATTATCTGCATGAATTTATGACTATAATGATATTTATATAAAATTAAGTCATAAAATTATAAACATATCATCCTTACAAAGTAATATATTACCCCTTCAATATATTTTTAACATATTTCAAATTTAGCTATAATTCCATATATATTAAATACTCATTATGTAAATTAGATATACCCATTCCTAGTTATTCTATAGTAATACTAGTATTAATAAATTCATTTTAAACATTCTCACACATCATCATTCATAATAATTTCAATATGAATAGGTATTTGAATAAAGTATATATTCCATATCAATTAATAAAAAGTCTAAAATTAATTTCTTCTTCATTAAATATCCCCCATTCAAATACTCAATTCCTTATCTTTATATCTTTTTTTTTTAACAAGTTCTTATCATTCATCTCAATTAATATTAGCATAAATATATATGGATGAAATGATTTCCACAAATAATATGATTTCTTATTAAATTAAGATTATGTCATAGCACCAGTATATTATAATAATTGAATCAAGAACTTTCAAATGCATTAAAATTATTCTGTTCAATCAGTAGTCGTTGTCCTCTTCTTTCTTCTTATCCATCTTCTTCTTGTTCATTTTATCTCCCATTTTTCTTTCTTTTTTCTTCAGATGAAATTTTCCTATTACTTTGTTTCTTTTCATGTAGACATTGGTTCCTCTTGTGCTAAAAATTCTTTAAGTTTTGCAGGATCTTGAAAATATCTGGACTTATTCCCAGTAGACACTCTCATTGTCGATGGATAGTACAATCCATACATGTAACCTTTTTATTTTAATTGCTGCCGGAACGTGAGAAACTGTTTTCTTATATTTGCAGTGTATTTAGCAAAATCTGGAACCAACATCAATTTAGACCCCTTATAATTTAAGTTTTTATTTGCTTTTGCCACTTTTAAGATTTCCAAAGCTTGTTGATACCTTAAAACTTTAAAAATCAAGGGTCTAGGACCAGCCTGGTTTACTGGTCGTCTTGAGGGGATTCTGTGTGCACGTTCTATTTCTAACGGCCACTTAGAATTTAACTGTAACAGTTTAGGTAAAAGGTTCTCTAAAAACTGTATAGCATCTTCCCCTTCAAGATTTTCAGCTAAACAAGCACTCTTATGTTCTTTCTCTTTCCCTGATTTTCCAAGTCCACCAGTTGATTTTTTAAGGCTGCTACATCTTTTCTTTCCTCTTCACAGTGTTGTGTGATAGTTTCCAGCTGCTCGACTCTCTCTTCAATCCCTGACATCCTCTGCCTGTCAGTCTGGATCTCTTGCTTTAGACTTATCACTTCCTCTTTGACCTCTGAAATTTTGCTGGCGTTGTCAGTTAACATTAGCTTGATTTTGAACAATTCTGCCATAATATCCGCTTTATCAGTAAAGTCTTCAGTTTCCAGCGGGATAGGCACACTCGGCGACACAGGAGTGACCTTCGACCTTTTCGCCGATACACCCGATGTGCACGGCTTTTCGGACTTTCCCTGCCTTGTCGCAGCCTTTCCGACGCTGTTTTTTAATATTTTTAATTCGGGTGAGCGAAGCAAAACAGTTAATTTCTTACAGTTGGTTGCCTGGATTCGAGGAGCGCCGCGGCTAAGCTACCATGTTGTGCGCGCGCCAAGCCATTCCCCAATGGATTTTAATCTAATCTAATCTAAACCTTAGGTTTGTATACCGCATCATCTCTACATTCGTAAAGCTCGACACGGTTAACAAGAGTTAGGGTAGAAAGGAACTCCAGTGGAGGGAAGAGGCAAAATGAAGAGAAAATTTAGAGGACTAGAATAACCAAAGAGGGAGGAGGAGTTACATTTTTGAGAATAACCAGGTTTTCAGATGTTTACGGAAGAGTTGGAGGGAGCTCAGATTCCTAAGAGGAGAGGTAAGGTTGTTCCAGAGCTGAGTGATTCTGAAAGGGAGGGAAGAACCTAGTTTTCCTACAAATGAAACGCCTTTTAGAGAGGGAAAGGAAAGTTTCAGTTTTTGAGTGGATCTGGCAGAATTGGGGTTAGAGGAGTTCCAAGAAAGAGGAATGAAGGGAGGGAGAATACCGTGTAGGATCTTGAAAGTGAGGCAGGCACATTTGAAGTGGACTCTGGAGATAATCGGAAGCCAGTGGAGCTTGGATAAAAGCGGTGAGACGTGGTTGAATTTGCTTTTTGCGAAGATTAGCTTAGCAGCTATATTCTGAATCCGCTGGAGTCTTTGAAGGTTTTTCTTTTTTAGGCTAAGGTAGATAGAGTTGCAGTAGTCCAGTCTGGAAAGGATGGTGGATTGGACAAGGACGGCAAATTGTTTTTGATGGAAACAGGATCTCACTTTTCTCAGCATGTGAAGGTTGAAGAAACATTTTTTTACTAGGGAGTTGAGGTGGTCGTTGAAGGAAAGTGTAGAGTCAATGATGACTCCCAGAACTTTAGTAGAATATTCAAGATGCAGAGTGGGGCCAGAGGACAGTGGGATGGAGGTGGGCAGTTGGTCCAATTTTGGGCCGAGCCAGAGAAGTTTTGTTTTAGATTTGTTCAGTTTCATCTGCACAGTGTGGGCCCAGGATTGAAGATTCGATATACATGAGGATATGTTCGCCGAGAGGTTGGTGAGGTTCCGGTCGGTCTCGAGGAGGACAAAGATGTCGTCTGCGTAAGTGTAGAGTGTTTCAAGGGGGGAGAGATGGAGGAGTTTAAGGGAGGACATATAAATGTTGAAGAGGATAGGAGAGAGAGGTGAGCCTTGCGGGACTCCACAGATCGGGTTCCAGGGGGAGGAAGAAGTGCCCTTCATGTTGACTATGTAAGAGCGGGAGCATAAGAACTTCGAAAACCAGTCAAGGACTGTGGAGTTTATGCCTATCTCGGTGAGTTGGTAAATTAGAATATCATGATGGACGACATCAAAAGCTGCAGAGAGGTCGAATTGAAGAAGGACGGCGAACTTGTTGCGAGAATGGAGATATTGAACTTTTGAGATTAAGGAGGTCAGAAGGGATTTGGTGCTGAAATTGGGATGGACGCCGTATTGGTAGGGTTGAAGAATGGTGAATTTCTCAAGGTAGGAAGATAGTTGACTGGATATGATGGACTCTAACATCTTGGTAAGAAGGGGAATGTTAGCTATTGGACGGTAGCTGGATGGTGTAGAGGGGTCAAGCTCAGGTTTTTTCAGTAGTGGGGTTAAGGAAATATGGCCCATTTCTGGGGAGAAGAGACCCGAATGGAGAGCGGAGTTTATGAGAATGGTAAGAGATGAGATAGCCTGAGGGGGAGTGTTCTCATAGAGGTAGGAGGGGAAAGGATCCAAGGTATAGTTGCAGGATTTCAATTTGAAGCAGAGATTATAGACCAGGGATTCAGAAACAAGTTTGAAGGAAGACCAGGATCTGTCTGCTGGGATAGGGTAGGACATATGTTCCTATTCTGTGGTTCATTGCTGTGTGCTGCAATTTGATTTCATTTTGTAATTTCTGGTGCAGTTACCTTTATGATTGCAGTATTTATTTATTTATTCATTAATTTTTATATACTGTTCTTCTAAGGGAGCTCAGAACGGTTTACATAAATTTATTCAGGTACTCAAGCATTTTTCCTGTCTGTCTCGGTGGGTTCACAATCTATCTAATGTACCTGGGGCAATGAGGGGGTTGAGTGACTTGCCCAGGATCACAAGGAGCAGTGTGGGTTTGAACCAATAACCTCAGGGTGCTGAGGCTGTAGCTTTAACCAATGCCCCACACTCTCCCCTGACTAGTAGATACAGCTTCTACTACTTTTTTCTCTGTTTAATTCAAATATCAATTAAACTATTTAGCAGTCAGTTATTAATTACATTTAACTGTATTTTGTTTTTTTCTGCATAGAGTTCCTATCAAATAATTGTTCTTATCTTCAGAAAGCCAAATGGCTTTTTTATCCCATTACTACTATTATTATTTAAAAGAAAAATTGCAGCCAAAGAGGTCTGGTAGCCACTAATGATTTGGAGCTAGCCCAGTTGCACAGTTTTTCCATTCAGCTGTGGTTCACCCACACATATAGTGCACAGTTCTTTCTATTTCTTTCTGGGCTTCTCAGCCCCTGTGTGTGTAGTTGTCCACCTGGGTTGCATGCTTCTGGGCCTATGAGGAGAAAAGGAGTCCCTGCAAGGGTCCTCTGGGCATCCCGTTTAAGGCTTTTCCCCTGATTTTGTAAGTCTGATGTTTGAAGCCTATCTGAATTATTGGAACCTGTCTGCATCATTTGGAGGCCCGCCAGTGGCTGCACAGAGGGGTTTATCCCCTCAGAGTGCATGCAGTTCCCCCAATAAAAGTTCATCTGCAGGAACCAGAAGTTCAGTCGGAGAAGGACAGGGGTGACTGTGAGTCAGAGTTGGTCTTTACTCCCTCAAAGTGAATCTTCAGTTTTAGAGGATTCAGAGTCTCAGGCTGGTGCCACTAGTCAGGAGTTGATGGCAGCCCTGGACCTGAAGGAGGACCTAACGGTGTGCCGCATTTTTAAGCTGGTGGCTTTGCTGGAGGTCATTATGGAATCGTTGTGGAATTAAAACTGGAACCCCCGCAGACCTCTGCTGCTCAGCATTCTGTCATGAGTAGCTCCAAGGCTCAGACCACATTTTTTCCTTCGCATCCAGACATTGCAATGATGCTAATGAAGTACTGGGGGACTCCAGAGGGCCACTTGAGGATTGCCAGGACCATAACAAAGTTGTACCCGATGGCCTTTAACTTTAGGTGCCTCTTATAGAATCTGGCCCTTTGAGCATTCAGTGACTATAAAATTATATTAATTGTATTGTCTGAATGATGATATTTTATTGTGTTTTAGCTCAAAAAATTATATTAATTGTATTGTCTGAATGATGGTATTTTATTGTGTTTTAGCTCAAAAGTTTTTAATGCGAAAAATCACTTGGTAGTAAGGTAAAAAGTCATTAAAATCAACATAGCTTAAGATAATTAAATGTTTAATAATAATACATTAGTATGATGACTAAATAAATATGTAAAATTTCTCATTGAAATTCGAAGTGATTGCTGAGAAAACTGCAAAAAGTTATAGGGGATTACTTTTTGATTTTGTTGCTGCACCCCGTATATAATGAGAGTCAGAGCAGTAAGATATCTAATTTGTGCTAAATTACCAGTAAAATGGGTATTTTTTTCTGCATTTCTGAATATTTTCATTGTAAATTGGGGAAATGATTTGAATTCACATCTCTGTGCTTTTAGTAGTTTACTTTGACACATCTCTAGATACATGAGAATAATTTTCTCTATACGCTTCCAGTGGTGGAAGAAGAGAAACAAAGTGAGTCAGAAGAAAGAAGAGCGAGAGATGAAAGTGGAGGACAAGAAAGGCAGGAAGCTGTAGACAGAGAACAAAAGGAAATTGCAGTTGGAATGGAGAAAAAGGTAAGTAATTATTTTGTTTTTCTGATTTGTGTGCGAAGTTTCTCCACTTTTGTGTTTCTTCAGAAACGTCAGAATTTTGGCAGATTCCCAGTCAAAGACTACTTGAACTACCTATAAGAGAATGTTTGCATATGAAAACTGCATAACTCATTTGTGTCCAATATTTTCTTCCACTTCATTTTAACCAAATGTTCCATGTTCATTGAGGGTGGTGGATGCCTGGAATGCCCTCCTGAGGGAGGTGGTTGAGAGCAAAACCGTGACAAGATTAAAAAAAAAAACATGGGACAAACACAGAGGATTTCTAATCAGAAAGTGAAGGGTATAAATTGAAGACCTAGGGCCAAAACTGAGCAGACTTGCATGATCAGTATATACTATATTACATTACATTACATTGCGGTTTAAGGTGGATTACAAAAGGAGTTATCTGGCCATTTCCAGAGGAATTGAAGAGTAGAGTGGGTTGCTTTAGAGAATTGGGACGAGTCTTGCGGTGTTAGTTTGTCTTCAAGGATTTCTTGAATGGTTTTTATTTCTTTTCGGAACGATTTGTAGTCTGGGGTCGTTATCAGTAAATTGGAGAGTTGATAGTCTAGTTTTGCTGCTTGTGTGGCTAGAAGGCCATCGTACAGTTTTTTTTCATTTGACGTCTCTGATTGGGGGATGAGTGAACGGTTTGTGGGTTCTCCTATGTCTGGTTGAGGTAGTTTGGATTAGACAGTTGTTTAGGTAGGCTGGGCTGTCTCCGTTTATGGTTTTAAATAGTAGGCAGTAGAATTTGAATAGTATTCTTGTTTGTATTCGGAGCCAGTGTGAGTTGAGGTATGCTGCCATGATGTTGTCGTGTTTCCTCAGTGAATAGATAAGATGGTTGGGATGGGCTGGGGAGGGCTTTGATGGGAATTACAATACTTTGGGATGGTTTAGAAAGGCTGGAGTGAGCTTGGACAGCAACTCCAGCAGCTGGAACCTAATGACAATGCCAGGCAGACTTCTACATCAAAAATATCAAAGGAAAAAAAAAATAGACTCTTGGTCAGACTGGATGGACCATACGTGTCTTTTTATCTTCCATCATTTACTATATGTTACTTCCTTCACCAATGTCAGAGCCTATGAACAGGGACAACTTAACTGGGTCTCTCTTTTACAGGCTCCTGTACAATTTACAAGGTGCTTCTTGGTAGTTTCATCACTGCTCAAAAATCTTGCATTCATTCACTTTTACCCAGAAAAGGTTTGCTTTGATTATTGGTGCAAAGTGCAAACCATTCAGGTAGGATGTTCAATACAAGCAGTTTGAATCATGCATCTTGATGTATAGCAGCAGAATTGAGAAACATTACAGACTGATAATTAAACAAAAGAAAATTGTTTTCAAGTGCTTTATATATGAAGTATGGTTTTCAAGAAATAGCTTCTTTGTAATAAAGCAAGCGGTTGCTGTTACAGATATTGATGGAAGAGCCACAGGGCATGGATGAGAATCAGGAAGAAAGCAAAATGAACAAATTAGAGCTCGGTGCCCCTTCAGAACAACTCCTTTCAGCTGAAGCCCCTTCAACTGACCCAAGTGCTAATCCTCTGGAAAAATACATGCAAATTATTCTCCAAAGCAAAGACCAGGAACTAGCAGACAAGGTAAGAGCAGAAGACACTTCTGCCTGTTTAAAAAAACAAAACAAAACAAAAAAAACATTGAATAAGTAAAATGTGCAAAGGGTTGTGGGGTGGGTGGGAGGCTACTGTGGCCTGTTTTAGAGTGAGAGAGTGTGTATTTTCTTTAAAACTTGCACTTGTCTTTCAGTAGTTGAGAAGCTGGTTGAGTTGGACCAGGTTTGTTGAATTGAGCCTTTTTTTGGACATCTAGCCACTCTTTCTACATGGGAACCCAGTTTTGTCTCTTACAGTCCATGTTAGAGTACAAATATTGAACCAAGGACCTACTTCAGAATTACATTACAATATATTAGTGATTTCTATTCTGCCTTTACCTTGCAGTTCAAAGCGGATTACATAAGAATTGTTATGATATTAAGAAGTACATATTGATAAGATATTAAGAAGTACTTAAGGAATAGTTTGAACATTTTCTAGTTTATATTCAAGTTTATTTGATTATTTGATTAAACGCTTATCATGAGATACTAAGCGTTGTACAATAATAATTAAAACATTAACAGGAGTATGGGAAGGAGTAGTTGGTAATGCAGGAGGAATTTGGAACATTATTGGTTGTGTTATATTGGTTTTATGTATTTTTTGAAGAGTAGGGTTTTTGTTTCTTTTTTGAAGGTTTTGTAGTCTGTGGTCGAAGTCAGCACATTGAGTTGTCAGTCCAGTTTCGCTGCTCTGGTGGCCAATAGGTTGTCATACATTTTTCTTCATTTGACATTTTTGGTTGGCGGGTGTGTGAATATTGTGTGGGTTCTCCTGTGTCTGATTGAGGTGGAATGAGTTAGTCGATTGTTCAAGTAGGTAGGACTATCTCCATTTATAGCTTTGAATAATATGCAGTGGAATTTGAAGTGTACTCTGGCTTGTATTGGGAGCCAGTGTGAGTCGTGGCATGCCTCTGTGATGTGGTCGTATTTTTTCAACGAATAGATAAGTTTTAGGGCTGTGTTTTGTATTGTTTGAAGTTGTTTTATCGTTGTTGCTGGTCAGGGGAGATATAGTATGTTGTAGTAGTCTATTAGGCCTAGGATTAGTGATTGAACCACGAGTTGGAATTGTTTTCTGTCGAAGAATTTTCAAACTTGTCTTAGGTTTCTTATAGTGGCGAATGATGTTTTTATTATTTTGTTGATTTGTGGTTGCATGGTACAGCTTCTGTCTATCAGCACTCATACTCAGAATGGTACTCATACAGTTTTATATTGCATCTGAAGGCAGTGAGAACATATGGTTTTCTGTATGTAGAAAGGTAGCATTTGAAAGTGTCCATTTATGCTAAATACCTAGATGCATTGGATCTTGTGAGACATTGTGCTACTGAATGACCTTGGTCACCTCCCTTAAATGGTCACCTACTTTGGGTATCCAAAACAAAAATGCCAATATACAGGATGTAAGAAGAAAGGATGGACATAGTTGGGTACTAAGGATTAGGAGTAAGCAATGCCAGTCTTCAAGAGTCACAAATATGCCTGCTTTATAAAATATTCTTCAGATATATTTGCATATGTTTGACCAAATTTGAGGTTGTATGTGAAGCATTGTAGGGCATGATTTCAAGCATAGGTAAGTATGAATAGATTAGGTCATCCCCAAAAAAGTCTAAAATATTTCAGCATCCCTAGTTTGGCAGAAAACATGTAAAGCCATGAGAAACTGTCTTTTGAAATTCTATGATGCAATAAATTTTTTGTTGTGATTTCTATTTTTTCACTCAGAACTCTGGAAAAGAAGAGGTAGAGGATGTCTCTTTATTAAAGAGCCTGTCAAATGAGAGAGATGACAGGTAAGATTAAGACCCTCCACTGCTTAGTCAATGTACTGCTCTGAAGATAAGGGAAATTGCTAATCTTTCAGATGGGTGGCATCATGATTGCTTGGCACCAAACAATGGCTTTCAGAGCTTTCTAGGAATTTCCAAACACAATTTCTCTAGGCATACCAGTGCCATAGCCAGGATTGGTCTTTTTGGTGTGGGGCTCAAAGTTAAAATGGATGTAAAAGGCAGTAGGGATGTTGACACCACCTATAATATTGACATTGACCTGTGCCACTACTGGCAATTTTTTGAGCCAACTCCAAAGTGGTAAGGGGAGGGCATGACCTACCCATGGCTATGCTACTGAAGTCCTCATACCCTCATAATGTTTTTCTCAGTTTGTAGGTGAAGGGGAGAAATATGTATAAGCTGATAAAGAAAAGGTTAAATTGCTTAACAAATATTTCTGTTCTGTGTTCACAACTGAAGCACCAGGAGTGGGACCGCAGAAGACAAATGTGAATAGGGATGGAGGAGTAATAGACCCTGATCAATTTTCAGAGGGTTATGTTCATGAGGAGCTAGCTAAAATAAAGGTAGACAAAGCAATGGGGCCAGATGGTGTACATCCAAGGGTGCTGAAGGAACTTTGGGAAGTTCTAGTAGCTCCGCTGATTGACCTTTTCAATGAGACTCTAGAATTGGGAGTGGTACCAGAGGACTGGAGAAGGGCGGATGTGGTCCCTCTCCACAAAAGTGGAAATAAGGAAGAAGTAGGGAATTACAGTCTGGTAAGTCTGACTTCTGAGGTAAGCAAATTAATGGAAATGCTTTTAAAACAAAATGGTCAGGTTTCTGGAATCCTGTGGATTGCAAGACTGGAGGCATCATGGATTCACTAGAGGTAGGTCTTGTCAGACAAATCTGATCAATTTCTTTGACTGAATGACCAGAGAATTGGATAGAGGATTTGCACTAGATGCGGTGTATTTAGATTTTAGCAAAGCCTTTGACAGTGTTCCACACAGACGTCTAATAAATAAACTAAGTGCCTTTGGGATTGGTCCCAAAGTGACAGGCTGGGTCAGGAACTGGTTGAGTGGAAGGCGACAGAGAGTAGTGATCAATGGAGATCGCTCTGAGGAAAGGGATGTTACCAGTGGTGTGCCTCAAGGTTCTGTTCTTGGGCCTGTTCATTTTAACATTTTTATAAATGATATTGCTGAAGAGTTGTCGGGTAAGATTTGCCTCTTTGCGGATGATACCAAAATCTGCAATAGAGTAGACATGCCAGATGGTGTGAATAACATGAAGAAAGACCTGGCAAAGCTTGAAGAATGGTCTGAAATTTGGCATTTAAAATTTAATGCTAAGAAATGCAAGGTCATGCATTTGGGCTTCAAAAACCCGAGGGAATGGTACAGTTTAGGGAGTGAAGAACTTATGTGCACGACGGAAGAGCGGGACTTGGGTGTGATTGTATTTGATGATCTTAAGGTGGCAAAACAGGTTGAAAAGGTAACAGTGAAAGCCAGAAGGATGCTAGGTTGGATAGGGAGAGGTATGGCCAGTAGGAAAAAGGAGGTATTGATGCCTCTGTATAAGACCTGTAAATGAGACCTCATTTAGAATATTGTGTACAATTCTGGAAGCCGCACCTTCAAAAAGATATAAAAAGGATGGAGTCGGTCCAGAGGAAGGCTACTAAAATGTGCTCTTTGTAATAAGGCATATGGGGACAGACTTAAAGATCTCAATCTGTATACTTTGGAGGAAAGGCGGGAGAGGGGAGATATGATAGAGTCGTTTAAATACCTACATAATGTAAATGCGCATAGGAAAAAGCTAAGAGGTGATAGGCTCTGGAGTAATCTGAGGAAATACTTTTTTATGGAAAGGGTGGTAAATGCGTGGAACAGTCTCCTGGAAGAGGTGGTGGAAACAGAGACTGTCTGAATTCAAGAGGGCCTGGGATAGGCACGTGGGATCTCTCGGAGAGTGAAAGAGATAATGGTTACTGAGGATAAGCAGACTAGATGGGCCATTTGGTCTTCATCTGCCATCATGTTTCTATGTATATTTTTACATTAGGTATATTTATTTATTTATTTATATTTTTGTACATTTCTATTCCGCACGATCCAAAGTTCTAGGCAAATTACAACATAAATACACAACATTAAATAATACTGTTTATTGTTTACTGTCAGTGACAATTGACAAGTAAAATCGATCCAAGATGGTTAGAGCTTCTTCTTGAAAGAACCAAAGCTGGGCAATGTATGGAGAGTTTGTTTATTAAAAGTTTTAACCGCACTTCAGTTTGCCAACAGCACGGTGTACAAAATATAAAAACAAGAAATGAAAAGAACGCAAAAATAGGAAAGCAAAGAACAGTAAAGAAAGAACAGAAGAGAAATAAAATATAAAATCTAATTAAATAATCAAATCTCAAAGAAAAATAAATTTTTTTAAAAATCTTGTTTAAATAAGTTGCCAGAAAATAGGATCATAATTTACAAAACATTCTCATATAAACCAAAATGATGCGCCTTAGCCATTGATCTAAGATTTACAGAAGACAGTTCTGAATGAATCATAACTGGAAGAGAATTCCACAGGTGAGGAACTGCTGCAAAAAAGCAGCAAACCTTTGCATCGATGTCTGATTCAATGTCTTAAGTCAGTTTGGTTTCCAGAAAAAATCCAGCAGGTCTTGTAATTGCAAATAGACTCTATAACCTAATGGCATTGGAACGATGAGATGCAAAGGGCTCCCCTAAATGGAAGAAGTATTCTTATTTTGGGAGCAAGAAATCTAATTATAAGCAAGATGCAAGCCTATAGGGCTGTATTGAAGAGCAAACAGTGTAGATTAGGTGGAGTCTGAGGAAATGGGCGGGTGAGAGTAGATTTGGGATAGTGTAGATGGGGAGTAATTAGATTTATATGACACACCGGGGAGTTATAGAAATGAAGCCCCCTAAAGAGATTTGTTGAATTGTAGAGGATGTGAGGGCTAGGGGGATTCTCGGGGGAGGGGGGGTATGGGAGGAAGAGAGATGATTTTAAAAGTTGTCATGATTACACACAAATGATTGCAAAAGAGAAGTGGTCTTCACTAATTTAAGACAGAGCCACTTTGGACCCAAAGGAACTGAATGAGGGCCACCAAATATCTTCCCATGTAAGGCTGTGACACTGCTGGCCAGCATAATTCAAAACACCGCAGTAAGGCTGATATTTAACTTGAAAAAATTTGAGAACTTAACCCCTTTCTACAACAAACTCCACTGGCTACAAATTAAGAATCAGGTATTTTTAAAATTCGGCTGTCTCTTCTATAAAGCCCTATATGGTTTATTGCCCGATTACCTCACCAATCATTTCTTATTTTTCAGATCCAGGCTAACCTCTCAACCCCAGTCACTCTTTTCCTTCCCATCTGTTAAAGGTTTCTCGCATAAGAGATTCATCAATAAATTCTTATCCTACCAAACAGCTTCTAAAGATCCAGAATAGAGTCATCTGGTCCGTTCTTCTATATCATACATGCATTTTAGGAAGCTCCTGAAAACTCACCTCTTCCCCAAACCTGCTGACCCAGTTTTAAATTAACCCTTGTTGACTCAAGATTAGACAACTTTCACTCATCATCTTACCCCATCACTATCCTTAATTTTTCGTTTATTGTTTTTTATGCTTTTATAAAACTGTATTGTTCTAATTTGTTAAAAATTACTGTTCCTTGATGTTTTTTACTATCCCGTATACTGCCTTGAACCAAAAGGCTAATGCGGTGTATAAACATTTATGTTATGTGTGTCAATGATATCTGCCACACCAGCCCTCTTTCAAACTTTTTATTGAGGGTATCCTCAAGGAGGTAGGCAGTTTAGAAATTTATTTAAGTTGTTTTCTATCCCATTCTCCCCAGTGAGCTCAGAACGGGTTACAGGATAACATACATAAGAGACAGTTAAATGGTTTACATTTTGCCATATATACAATACAATGCACTCTCTTCATCTGTTGAGAAATGCCATATTCTCCAAGCAAGCAGCTTTTTCTCCCATGAACTTGGTTAGAGAGGCAAAGAATAGCAGATATAAAAACCCCAGAATGATTATGAGGGTGGCCACAAGGGCCACCATTAGTCCCCAGGCTTTGCATTGAAGAACACTGAAATAGAGGATGTTTGCTGTCTGGTGTGATGGCAAGGCCCTAGATTCCTAAGTTCCTGCCTCAGGTGATGACAAAGTTCCATCATCGGCAGTCAGTCATTCCAACATTTCTGAACTCTCCATGCTTCAGATTACAAATGAGTCGCCTTTTTGAAGAGGACTATTTCCCTCAACAAGCCTGGACTTGTGGTGTCAATTGAATTTTATATGATTGGATAGCAGCCTTCATATCTTATTTATGCCCAAAAAGTTTGAACTTAGATAGGCACTTGAAAGTCTATAATTTCTGAACAGTGGCTACTCTGGTGGTTTATCTCAGGTAAACCAGTATAAAATGACATGGAAGGCCTCACACTTCCATATCCAGTTCCAGCCTAGATACTGATTCCTAATTCATCAACAGGTTTGGGCAGTTGGTCCATGTTTTTTTTGAGATGAGAGCCCAACTCTTGTCCCCTAAGGCCCTCTCTTATGGTTTAGTTTTCTTAAAAAAGAGAGAGAAGGGGTTCTAGCCTGACCAAACCAGTTAATCACACTGCTGAAAAAGCGAGGTTCAATATTCAGCAAAACACCAACCATCCAACTACAGACCCATAGCCTCAATCCCACTTTACGTCAAGCTAATGGAAGGCCTTGTAGCTAAAGCCCTAACCTTATACCCAGAAAACCATAACTTACTCCACCCCACACAGTCTGGCTTCAGAACCAACTACAGCATTGAGACCCTACTAGAAACACTCATGGACACTGCTAGACAACACCTCAGCACAGGCAAAAAAATGCTGATTACTAGACCTCTCCGTAGCCTTTGACCTGGTAGACCATGACATCCTTTTACAAACACTAGACTCAATAGAAATCGCAGGCAAGGTACTATCATGATTTAAAGTATTCCTACAATCCAGAACTTACAGAGTTAAAACAAAGAAAAATCAGAACCATGGTCCAACCCCTGCGGAGTACTCCCAAGGATCACCTTTGTCTCACACACTCTTCAACCTATATATTGCTTCCCTCAGCTCCTGCCTAGACAAACAAGGCCTAATCTCCTACAGCTATGCAGATGACATCACCATTCTCCTCCCCTTCGACCAACCAGCGCCTTCCATGGCAGGCACAATACACAGAGCACTTAAAATAGTAGCAACATGGATGAAAGAATACAAACTAAAGCTTAACCCTGACAAAACAAACTTCATCCTCCTAGAAAACAGCAAAACCCCAACCTTAATAAACCTAGTAATAAACTCGATCTCATACCCCATTCAACCCACGCTAAAATTCCTTGGAGTGCTGATAGAGGCTGTACCATGCAACCACAAATCAACAAAATAATAAAAAAAATCATTTGCAACCATGAGAAACCTAAGACAAGTTCGAAAATTCTTCGACAGAAAACAATTCCAACTCTTGGTACAATCACTAATCCTAGGCCTAATACTGCAACATACTATATCTCCCCTACCCAGCAACCATGATAAAACAACTACAAACAATACAAAACACAGCCCTAAGACTTATCTACTCACTGAAGAAATACGACCACATCACAGAGGCATACCACGACTCGCACTGGCTCCCAATGCAAGTTAGAGTACACTTCAAATTCCACTGCCTACTATTTAAAGCTATAAATGGAGACAGCCCAACCTACTGGAACAATCGACTAATTCAATCCACCTCAACCAGACACAGAAGAACCCACCAACCAAAAATGTCAAAGGAAGAAAAATGTATGACAACCTATTGGCCACCAGAGCAGCGAAATTGGACAGCCAACTCACCAATCTGCTAATTTCGACCACAGACTACAAAACCTTCAGAAAAGAAACAAAAACCCTGCTTTTCAAAAAATACATAAAACCAATGTAACACAACCAGATCTGTCCCAAGCTTCACCTGCAATACTATCTAATCCTAAGCAAATCAGAAAATGTCCAGACTATGCCTTATATACTTCTAAATATCATGACAATTCTTTTTTTTTTATTTATAAATTTTAATAATAATTACAATATCAAACGATATCGGGAGAAAAAAAGGAATCCTCCACAAATTTACAATATTCAAACCTTCAAACAAAAATCCTTTCCAAGCCCACAACAAAAGGGAGACATGATACAATTTCACATAAAACAAAATTATGAAGAAAGAACTAAAGAAATGATTCATGACTCACGATTCATCCTCATGAATCCAAGCCATTTCTTACTCTATATTGGATCTTTATTATATCCTCTTATTCCTCAGTAGTGAAACTAATAGCCAGTTTATTATTAACTCATTTCTGTTCTCTAGCACTCAAAAATTGTTGTAATTGAACGGGATCCCAAAAAATATATTCAATGTCTTGTAACTTGAAAAGACATTTACATGGAAATTTTAAGTAAAAAGATGCCTCCAGAGCTAAAACTCTAACTTTTAATTTCAAAAATTCTTTCCTTCTCAATTGCGTAGCTCTGGAGACATCTGGAAAAATTCTGACCAAATCTCCACAAAATTTTGTTAACCTATTTTTAAAATACAATTTCATAATCAACATTTTATCTATCTCACTCATGCATGTTATCACCAGAGTGGACCTACTCTGGATCACATCCTGACTATCTTCCAGAAACTCTGTCAAATTAATTTCATTAATCACCAAGTGGTCCACCCCCTGGGCGGGTTCTTTTTTCTTTTGGGGAATATAATAACAGTTATTAATTGGAAAATTATCTGCATTGGGTAGCCCCAGTATTTCTTTAAAAAATTTTCTTAACAAAATTTCCGAAGATAATAAATGAGTTACTGGGAAGTTAACCAAGCGAAGATTCCTCCCTCTATGCATATTTTCCATTAATTCCATTTTAGAATATAACACCATAGAATCCTTAACAGCAGATACTGAGACAGCTTGAAGTGTATTACATTGAGCTTCCACCACAAAGTGTATTACATTGAACTTCCACCACATTTAATCGTTTATCTAAACAACCTAAATTGGTATCCACATTATCAAACTTTTGAGAAACAGACTGAAAAATCCACTGATTGTTTCACAGTAGACCTGAGAAGCCCTTCAAATCTAGAAATACCTAACCACAAATCTTTAAGGGTAATATCTTGTGTTTCCTCCTTTAATGGTTGATCCTCCACTACTCCTAAAAGGTCAAGCGGTTTAGGTATTCCGGTATAAACCAGTTTATTTATCTGAGTGGAAGATACCACATGCTTGGAGGAAATAATGAGATTTATATTCCAATTATCACTAGATACTGGGTGAAGGGGAGGAGTCCACTCAAGGGGACTGATTGAAGCTCCTGAGCTACGAGAGTCCATATTTAGTAGTATCTGAGAGGGATTATCAGTTATTAATTTCAAGTGTCTGTCCATAGGGCCAGATACAGCTGGTGTTGAGCTCTTAGGTTTAATTTTCCTTTTCCCCATGTCCTTATGTCTTTACTGTTTAGGAATATAAAAATAATAATATGACCTTATCTCCAGCTCCTCTGCTCCTCAAGGCTCCAAGGGGCGTGCCCAAAGGGGCGCGTGGCTGCGACCGCAACCGCAGCAGCGGTTTGAATTTAAAGGTATTTGGTGGAGAAGGACCCAGTGACATCAGGGATCCGTCTCTTGCAGTGCCTGCCCTTAGGGCCGCAGAGGAATGAGTGCCGCTGCTGCGGGAAGCTCGGGGCTACAAGAAATAGTCACCTGCAAACGATCCCAGTAGGTATCCGCTCCCATCATGACAATTCTTATGTAATCTGCCTTGAACTGCAAGGTAATGGCGGAATAGAAATCACTAATGTAATGTAATGTAATTATGCCTTGAAATTCAGTGCTGGGCTATATCAGGCTCCAGCATTGAATTTCTGGGCATATGGAGCCAGTGAAACTAGAGCTGGTTATGTGTGATTTACCTGTCATGGTAAACTGCATAAAGATAGAACTGACTTATGTGGTCCTATTTATGTGGCTTCCTTGGCTGGTTAAGAGCTCAACATCGACACTTAACTGGCCAACTGCTGATTGTTGTGTGCTAACTGGTCATTTTCAGTAGCCCTGAACACACAATTTAACTTTCCAGAAGTCGTTTCTGTATGGTTAAATTGCGTTGAATAGCGACCCCATGGTTGATAACCTTATTTATGTGTGGAGACAGCCTTTAGCTAAGGAATCTCCTCTTTCTGAGTAGTTAGTTACGGTGACGGGACTAAATCGCGCTAGACAACGGCGCGCAGACAACTGAGCGCAAGGTTGATGGCGCGCCGAAGAAAACCACTATTTTAAAGGGCTCCGACGGGGGGTGTGGGGGGGAACCCCCCCACTTTACTTAACAGACATTGCGCTGGCGTTGTGGGAGGTTTGGAGGGTTGTAACCCCCCTCATTATACTTAAAACTGAACTTTTTCCTAAAAAACAGGCAAAAAGTTTGGTTTCAAGTATAATGAGGGGGGTTACAACCAGTGTTCCCGCTAAGCTGCGCTGGCGTGCGCTGGCACACAAAATGTTACATCGCAGCGCACAAGTTTCACGTCACAGCGCACACTCGAGCGGAGGTGAGAGGAAGTGGCGGCGGTCTGCCCTGATCGCCTAAGATGCAGCAGCGGCGGCGGCATCCCCGTAATTTACGGGGATCATGAAAGGAGCCGCCGCTGCTGCATCTTAGGCGATCAGGGCAGACCGCCGCCGCTTCCTCTCACCTCCGCTCGAGTGTGCGCTGTGACGTGAAACTTGTGCGCTGCGATGTAACATTTTGTGCGCCAGCGCACGCCAGCGCAGCTTAGCGGGAACACTGGTTACAACCCCCCAAACCCCCCACAACGCCAGCGCGATGTCTGTTAAGTAAAATAGGGGGGTTCCCCACCAACACCCCCCGTCGGAGCCCTTTAAAATAGTGCTTTTCTTCGGCGCTCAGTTGTCTGCGCGCCATTGTCTCGCGCGATTTTGTCTATGAACCGTTAGTTACTCACCTTGTAGGTAGAGAAAGCAAATTTGCTTACCTATAAAGGTGACCTCCTAGGTATACATTTTCTTTCCTTCTCCTTTTCTGGAGTTGAACCAATTATTTTAATTACAGAATGGAGAGAAGCAGGCGCTGGCATGCATGCACCGAAGCCTCTACAGGAAATTCCTAGAAAGCGCAGTCATGACATCAGGCATCTGTGTGATTAGCAATACTACTTTCTTGAGAGAACGCCTTGTTACAAGACAAATAAACAACTTCACTTTAACCATGACCGGTTTGTGTAGAGTTCTGTGGAATTTTTAAATGGGCTTAATTTTCAAGGCTGTTGTAACTTGATAATTCAGGAGAACCTTATTACCATTTTCATTTGCCAATTTACTTGTTTATTGATGATACTTTTAGAATCATGACTCATGTTGTGGCAAGAAACTATTGTGAAGCTTAATATAAATGCGAAGTTTTGTTTGTTTGAGTTGTGCTTTTTTTTATATATAACTTGTTTTGTCAGGCAGGAGACCAGCCGGTTTCCTAGAATAGCAGCAGTCTGTAGGCGCCTCGGGAAAAGCAGATAGATTCAATAATTTTCTGATCTTATTGCTTGCCTCCAATGAGCAACTTACATCTGTGCAGACCGTTCAGTTCTGAGAAATCATGAGCTGAGCACCACTTGTTCTTATCTGAAAATGCTCTAAGGATTATGCTGCAGGCTATTGCCAATTAAATGTTAAATAATATGAACAGATAATGACTTGAAATCAGTGGAGTTGCCTTTCTAATTGGAGTTGTCCGGTATGGGGGTAGACTTGGAGTTTTTTAATATCATTCTTTCATCTCTCCCTCGGCATCAAGTACTGAAACAATCTATGGCCTAGCGAAAGTTGTAGATGACACAAAAATGCTCCTATTTGACACCCTTTGGAAACCAAAGAATTAGTGCATGATCTCCATGTTTGATTGAACATTTCAGCAGCACAGTAACCTAGCAACTGCCAACAAAGACTCATTGGCCCATCTAGTCTTCCCAGTTGTCCTTTTTTCCCTTTTTTCCCACTTAAGCATATAAATTCAACAAAAGCTTTTATCCTTCCCCCTACTCCATCACTGGCTTTCTATATCTGTCCCAAACATTTTCATTTGGAGTAGGGCGGTTATTCAGACATTTTAGATGCCTTCTGCCACTGCTGCGAAGTTTGGAACCATGACCACTGCATACTGGTTTTCCCAGCTGTATTAGAAGCCTAAGGTACTCAACCATTGGCCATTTCCTTAAATTTTCTATCATATGACTGACTCAAGCCCTCTCATTTTATCTAGCTGTTATATCTCACCTCACTAGCTCTTAATAGTGCAGCCTTTGTGTTTCAAGCGTCTTTACCTTTGTCGGTAGACTAGTCTGAGCATTTATTACCTTTTAGTAAAAAATATTTTCTTCTGTTTCCTATGTAGTTCCCTGCCACTTCATATTAAGCTTTGGCTTCAGATTTCCTTTTGCTGTGAAAAAATTGCCTTCCTGTATTTTATAGAAGCATCCCATCCTCTCTTTGCCCTACCTAATGCAATTTGAGTGTCTTAGGTCTTTTATTGGAAGCTATGCATCATTTCAGTAGCCCTCTTTCTGAAGCACTTTTATCTTCAGGAATGGAGCACAGTCTTGGTCTTTTACCAGCATTATCATTCATTTTCAGCCTGAGTAAAAGTCACCTCTCCTGCTGGCCAGTTTAGTACAGAGCTGTCACAGAGGAATGATTTGTTCAATTTGTTATTCTTTGTAGATACTAAAACCTTTGAAACTTGGCTAAAGTACAAGACACCATTACCCACAACAGGTAATATAGAGAGGTATCGGGGATCTCAAGCGCTCACAGCTAAAAGCCTGATGTTTGTTTCAAGGCTAATAACTACAAAGTGAGCTATCATTGGTCCCATACACTCTCTGAGTTTTTTATATATTATTTTATATGATTTAGTGATTTCCTATACCATGCTTTCTCATTGTGAGATTCAATATAGAAGTACTTAGCTTCAATGTATAATCTTGGCGTTTTTTATATATAAAAAACGCCAAGATTATACATTGAAGCTAAGTACTTCTATATTGAATCTCACAATGAGAGTGTTTTAGGGTGTTTCACAATATTTTGGAGTGTTTATTCTTTGTAGATACACATAGTTTTTATTACTAAATAAAACTGCACTCATTGAGGGGAGGATTATTTTGCTTTCTCAAAGGTTAGTGTCGGACCTGTGATATGCTAAAACAAAGGCATAGTAAGCATTAAAGAGCTGAGAGAAGTAAATTAGTACCAGCCTTCTTTAAACTCTGTAGTCAGCATTTTTTAGGCCCAGCCAACAGCATCACTAATAATAAAACCCTAAGCGCGCATGCGCACTCCTACCTCCATGATCCATAGCTCTGTGGCCCCGCATGTGTAGTAGAAGGAGCCTGTGGGGTTTTGTGTGCGGCGGTTTTCTGGCTTCTTCTACTGTGCATGCGGAGGCATGGAGTTTGAAGTGGCAAACACCATGGCGCCGACTCCGTACAGGAAGCCGCTGAGCAGAGGAAGCCGCAGCCACCAAGCAAAGGGAGGAATCGCCAACTAGGGAAGCGTCAGCAGACCTGATTTGCCAACCCCCCCATTCCTTACCCAAAGCAGCAGTGGCAGCGCTGTAAACAGGCTGTTTGTGGCAAGCCCATCAGGGCCTTTCCTCTGCCGCATCACTTCGGATGCAGTAGAAGAAAGGCCCTATCGGGGCTGGCTGCGAACAGCCTGTTTACAGCGCTGCCACTGCTGCTTTGGGTAAGGAATGGGGGGGTTGGCGAGTCAGGATTGCTGCCGCTACTACTTTGTTGGTGAGGAGAGAGACATGGGATAGCCACTGGAGCCACTGCTACTGGGTTGGGGCCTGGGTTGGTGAGAAGAGAGATATGGGATAGCCACTGGAGCTGCTGCTACTGGGTTGGTCCTGGGTTGGTGAGAAGACAAGGGATAGCCACTGGAGCCGCTGCTACTGGGTTGGGGCCTGGGTTGGTGAGGAGAGAGACTTGGGATAGCCACTGGAAAGTGTAACCATAGCTGGATTGAGGAAAGGACAAGGGATCCCTTAGCTGGCACAGCTGGAAGGCAGCTTCAGTGAGGGTCTGAGCAGGGAGAGAGAGAGAAAGAAAGAATAAAAGATTGACAAGGCAGGGAGAGAGTGAAAAAGAAAGAAAGAAAAAAAAAAAGATAGATGGGGCAGAGAGAGAGAGAAAGAAAGAAAGACAGACATCTATTCTAGTACCCGTTAATGTAACGGGTTTAAACATCAGGCGGCGATCCAGCACCAAGGGTGAATGAACGGGGTTCGGAGGGGAGACAGGATGCATTTGCCCACTGTGTAGCTGGGCAGGTGTGTGCGGGCAGCTGGCCACAGCTGGATTGAGGAAAGGGCAAGGGATCCCTTAGCTGGCACAGCTGTAAAGCGGCTTCAGTGAGGGTCTGGGCAGGGACAGAGACAGAAAGAAAGACAGACAGACAGCAGGAGAGAGAGAAAATGAAAGAAAGAAAGATAGATGGGGCAGGGAGAGAGAGAAAAAAAGATAGACGGTGCAGGGAGAGAGACAGAAAGACAGACAGACATCTACTCTAGCACCCGTTAATGTAACGGGCTTTAACACTAGTTTAAAATATTCACATACACTTATGACAGCTGAGTTATATGTATAGAAGTGATACGTTATCTTTATAGCTAAGTGGTTTAATTTAGGACTAACTTGTTGCTGTCCTAAATTTATTTTTCAAAATTTCAGAAAATTTATACAGTATCCCCTGTGCCAGAAACAAGTAACCATTCAATTAAATAAAACAGTACATATAAACACAATGATAATTCTAGTGCAATAGGTGTGTCATTCTGGATGGATCGGTATTCTCCCCAAGTTCATGATCTGTGAAGAAAGAATCCATTCCAACTTTTCAACACCTCCTCCTTCACTAGAGGGCTCTGCTGCCCCCTTCTGATTTTTCCTTCTGCACAAGAGCCAGAAAGAGTCTTTTTGATCTCTGTTTATTTCTTAATTTTTTCAATGGGGTTTTTTCACAGTTTTTGGCAGCTTTCGGTGCTAGGAGCTCCCCAAATTAAGAGAGAGTTTTGCCTGCATGGAAAAGAAGCAGACTGAGGTCTGCAGCTGACAAGTCAATCCCTCTGTGGTACCTGTTGGCCAGCCTGCAGAAACTTTTGTGGAGCTCTGGGTCTGGTCCCCTTGAAGTTTTGCATACCTATTGGGTCGCAGGGGCTTGAGCACAGGCTGTCAGGCATCCATAGGAGGCTCAGCGGGGCTATTCAGGGTGCTATTGAGGATCATTCAGACTTTGGTCCGACTGGCAGCCCAAAGATTTCAGTGTTCCTTTGAGGCAGTGATTTCTTCTCCCAAAGTCAGACCTGAGGCAGACTGCTGCATATCCACAGCACAGGTCACAGTGAGTAAGGCTGTTACAGCCTATGGGGAAATCTGGGGGAGGGGGGTTAGCAAAAGCAGTTTTTAAGGTTTCTGCCCTTCACTTTAGGGTTCCCCCATCTCTAAAATCCTTTTTCCTGGATTTCTTATCTTTAGTTAAGCTGTTTTTGGGCACAAAACACTGTGGTGGCCAGCTTCGATTTCCCAATTATTTTTTTTTTTCAAAACTCCTCATTTTGGCTCAAAAGAGCCTGAGGACTTCATCCCTGCAAGTTTTATCTCTAGCTCATGCAAAATTTGCACTGGATGAATGCCAGAAGAGTGCCCTTGTGCTATATGCCACACACCATGTATTGGGGCGGGAGCTTTGGGCTTAGCCTCCTCTCGTGTCTCTAGGGCTGAGGAGACATTGGATAGCCTGTCTTCTGGGATAAATAAAATCTTCCAGAGCCCCAGAACAGCAGATTACTTAAGCATAGATGTGTGTGAGCCATGGAGCCCAAGAGATGCAAGATGGAGTCACCTAAAGGGTACTCTGCACTGCTTACTACAGCATTTTCTCCTTAATTTGTTAATCTGATGTGGAGAGCTTATTTGCATGGCTCTGATCCCCACAGGAGGTCTAGCAGCATACCAGCAAGCACATGAGGGGGTTTGAGCTTCCAGGATGTATCTGGCTCAGTAGCAGAGGCTGGCCAGGATCCGGTGGACCTTTCAGACAAAGACTCTGAGGATGAATGGCCTCTCTGACTGACTTTTCTGTTGCAGAGTGAGCCCTCTCTGCTGGGAGATACAGGGTCACAGACAGGAACAAGTATGCAAGATAACAGTAGTGACCCTCCATCAGCTGTGTTAGAGTTCTTTAGTGACTCCCTGTGGGAGTTATACTGGAGTACCAGCAGGCCCCATCTGCTCTGTGCTCTATCTGGAGACAAGCCATCATCTTTTCCCTTGAATTCTCCTATGAGTGTTTTGGTCACATAGCATTAGGATGCTCCTGAAGGATCATTAAACGTAACCAAGACAATGGTTTGGCTGTATCCTATGCCACAGGAGTGTCAGCTCATGTTCGTTCAGCCTAAGGTAGATTCCTTAGTAGTGTAGGTAACCAAACGCACAACCCTGCCAAGTGAGGGAGGCGTTGGATGAAAGGATATGCAGGATCACAGAGTGGATGTGATTCTTAAAAAACAGTTTGAGGTGCTGGCCTTAGGAATCAAAGCAGCTTTTGTGTCTTGCACTTGTCATGTCAGGTTGCTTGGACTTATGGTGGCAGAAAGCGAGCCTTTGCCCCAGCTCCTATTAACAGGGGTAGTTTATGTGGCTGATGCTACCTATGACATGAGCAAAGTCTCAGCCCAAAGTATGCTCTTGATCAGGCAAGCGACAGGATATTCCACCTCCAAGGCAGACTTCCTTTTCAAGGGACAAATGTATGGAAAGGGGCTGGACAATCTTATGGCCAGCATGGCAGATCGTCAGCCAAAGTCTCTACCTGACAGTAGACCTCCAACAGCAAGAGGCTCTAGGCAGTCTAATTTTCATGGCTCAAGACTCTTTCAGCAGTACTAGGAGGAGCCTCATCACAGAGATCCTGCTAGGTATCAATAGAGAGATTTTCAGGACCTAGGCAGAACCAAGCCTCCAGTTCTCATCCTGGTTCAGCCTCCAAGAAAGCACACCACCACCAGGACTGGAGCCGTTCCCCTAAGGCTAGGGGGATGGCTCTCGGAGTATGCGGAGGCCTGGGTGCAGATCTCAACAGATCACTGGATATGGGAGATCAGTTCGAGCAGTTACCAACTCAAATTTGCCCAACCCTTAGCAGACTGGTTTGTGGGTTCTCTGGCAGGGTGCCTGGAGAAGGCATGCAGGGTCTCAACTTCAGTTCAGAGACTTGTAGATATTCAGGACATAGTGCCCATACACCTGAAGATTTGGGCTCAGGCAGATATTCCATATACTTCCTAGTGCCCAAGAAAAGTTCAGAAGATTGGAGACCCATTCTAGATCTCATGCACATCAATGTGGTGCTGACAGTTCTGCACTTTCACATGGAAACAGTATGGTTGGTCATCACAGCGGAGGTGTTGAAAAGCTGGAGTGGATTCCTTCTGCTTGGCTTGTGAGCATGGGGAGAATGCCCATCCATCCAGAATGACACACTTATCTACTAGAAGATAAGATCCTAATTGCTTTACTATTCTTCTTCTCCCCTCTTTAATGATTGTAGTCTAATGTAAGAAAGTAAAAATATGGATCGTAAGTCAAAAAAAGGCTTAATATTAAACACCCCTGAATTTCATAACCATCACCCACCCTTGCTGTAGCCTGGGAAGGCCAATACCCTCCAGGCATGCAATTGATCAGTGACAAAGATATATTTTCTAATTCCCCCAAAGGAAACTTTTCATTTACAGGAGCACTGAAGGGAAAAGATAACCCAGAAAAGATAGTCTCTTGGTGCATAGCCTGAAACAGCTTGTATCTTTCTTCTGTGGGCCTGGCTGCATCAGGCTAGACCATATCCTCTGTCCGGAACAGGAAACATCATCTTTCTTATATAGACTCGGAAGCAGACTTAAGTCATGCTAAAAAAAACTAAACTAACTAAAAGAGTGACCCTTTCCTGGACTTCAAAATCTGAAGATTTAAGAATTGTTAAGATATCCAAAGCTTCTTTCTGAGGAATTTTATTTTTTTCCAGGAAGAAAATAAAGTTTTATTAAATGGAAGCATCATGGAGTCTGAAAAATTTAATTCTTAAAGGTAGCAACAGGTGGCAATCCAACAATTTTTGAGATGTTTAAAACGTGTAGATTTAAATGTCTAAGATTATTCTCCATCTGGTAAAGTTTCCTATGTATGTCCTTGTATAATAATTTATTTTGGTCTAATGTATTAACAACTCCTTTACTCTTTTTAACTTCTAGTTCCAGAGCTTTAAATTTCTCTTCATGTTCTATACAGTGGCTTTCCTGGTTCTGCCAAAAAGCAAAAAAGAATAGTAATTTATTCAGTTAATTAAATGTTGCAATATTACATTCAGAGAGAAATCCCCATGTGTATAGAATGGTGCGGACCCAACACGTCTGTGTTTCGACTAAAATATCTTCTTCAGGGGTCCAGTAAAATGAAACAAATATTGATATTGGCTAAAAGGTTGAATAAAACTGAGTCATCTGTAGACTCTTCACTAGATTTCATTACCTCTACATTTATTCTGGTTCTGCACCAACACCGGCACAGTATTAATCAAAGTGTTCTAGTCAGACGATCATTTCATTAAAGCATCCAGTTTCACATGCAGCTCAAAAGTCTAGAGTGGTCTACATTGATGGAACCATGCTTAACTAGATCTGGGTTAATGCCAGCACCATATCTGGCATAGCTGCAGTACTTACCATGCCAACTTCACTCTCCAACAATACTGTAGAAAGTGTTTCTTCAGTGGCAGGGCTAGGTGATTCTCCACAGAGCGTTTGAACAGCCACATGTACTAAGTTCCCGTCCCCATCTGAGCCCACACTATTCTATCTGCAGTGTTGCGTGCCGTGGTCTCGCAGGCTAATTGATATAGAAGCAGCCCTGATGCTGCATCTTTGGAGGTTGTTGCAGGAGCTATACCCAATACCTCAGGGGGTTTCTGGGCATAAATGAGCATTGCTCTGCTGCTAATTGAGGCAAGATGTTCATTAGAGAGTATTTAATGTTTCATAATAGACATCAGCAATTAGCATATGAGACTTCCAATGCTGACATCCTTATCAAAAACATGGATGTGCTCTACGATTGCCTTTTCTTAGTTGTGGATATAATTCTACCTTTTATATGTTGGATTACTAAAACATTTTTATTCAAAGCAACACTTAGCATTTGCTTTTTTTATTTCCTTGTTATTCTCGCTTCTTTGCTGCTCGGTTTGTTGCGTGAGAACTTCGTTCTTCCTTTTTTTGGTATTTGCAGCCATGCCCAACCTAGTTGTTGGGGTACACCTAGTGCTATTGGGCTTGTAGACTATCCACAATGACTATGCATGAGAGAGATTTGCATGCACTGTCTCAACTACTTGCAAATCTTACTTGTGAATTTTCTGAAAATCCAGTAGTACTAGCTGTGCCCTGACATCAGGGTTGGGAATGGCTGGGCTATTGGATGATAGCATCTGGATGCCTGGATTCTAGTATAAAATGCTAGTTACATAGCATGGGCATACCTAACATCTTTGTGCTCACAGTTACATCAGCCTTAAATTTGGCAAGGATATGTGTAACTTAAAATATACTGTAAGTTACATATGGAAGTGGGAGTCCCACCCTTATGTATACCCCTCCCTCTTATATTTGCATGCTATGCCACACCCTTACAGAATAGCACTCAGGTGTTCTACTGCCACATATACATGTAAGTGGATGTTTCCCATAAAAGTGCCAGTATCCTGTAAATGTAGAGGCACAAGAGGTGTATAAATTACCCTTTATCCCAACTCAATAAACTTGCACAGATAGTTTAATGTTCAGTGCACAAAGTTGCACATGAAATTACTTGTTAAATTAGCTGCTATTACTTGGTACTAATTTGCAGCGGCACGCATATCTGCCCTTACTAGTTATTCTACAAATAGTGTATAAAATCCATAATGTGCAAGGGTAGGGGAAGGAGGAGCGGGTCTAGCACTTGCATACAGAGGTTGAATACTATCAGTTAACACCAGCCATTGAGCTAGCATAGGTGCTCACGCTTAAACCGAGGTCTGTAACTCTGGTCTTACACTAGTATTCTATAACAGTAATTATGTGCATAATTGCCAATATAGAATTTATGCTTAGCACACCTCATCCTGACAGCTATCTTTAGGCAACCTGTAGAGAATTACCCCCCTCTATATGGCTAAGGCCAGAGCAGTCTAAGTATTTTCACTGGCACCATTTATATAATGCAGATTCAGATAGGGCCCTTATCGGTACAGCTCTATGGCTATGTGCCTTTGCATACTGGCCACCTGTGTATGACAAAATCCAACTTTGCTGCTACTTTTTTAGCAGTATTCCTCCCACACACATGAGTCATAGCCCTTCTGTTGTATAAAGAAAGGCCTTAGCTCAAAAGGAAACTGGCAGATTGTGCTCATTAATACAGTACTAGAAAATGAAGACTCATATTATGGTATACAATTTAGATTTATATATTTGATGATATATTAGACACCTGTAATATTTTATGGTGCATGAGATCAGAGAAACTGCATAAAAGGTGTCATCCTGTGATGTCCACAGCACTAATAACGTGCAGGTTTTGCAAACTAATGTTTATTAGTCCATGCAAAACCAGGGAATCTCCAAAACGGTTCAGCTAAAAGTGTAGAAGTAGACTGTAGCACACAAGACCCTAGCTTAGGGCTCAATATGTTCAAGTGTTTTCTCATTTTGTAGCTCATGGGGAAATGGTTTACCTATCTAGTCCTTACCTAAGTCTATCTTAAGCACAGGAGTAGCCCCTGCTCTCATGATAATTGTCTTTAAAGTAATAGGACTCAAAGACAACCCAATTAGACTTCTTAGTAGTGACTAACTGGGTCTTCTAGCACTTTTTAAGACTTATTCTTTGTTTCCTCCCCCACTGTTTCAGTATTGCAGCGGTTTCTGCTGAAGAACCTGAGGAAGACTTTTGGTGACAGATACTCAATATGGTCCACAGCTATGTGAATCGGAAGCAGCTGAAGAACATATGCCATTAGCACCTCAAGCAGCTTGATGTGGAGCAGAGTGATGCAATGGTAAATGGCATCGGTCCATATTTTCATACTGCTCATAAATGGGGAATTCACAATATACTGGATAGGGGAAAATACAGTGGCAGCAATAAAAAAATTGCTATAATATACTTTAAACTTACAGCCAATATAAAAAATTTTGCTTTTACATGCCATCATTGTTGGAGAGTTCAATCTGAAGACTAAAATCAAAGCAGGGAGCCTGTTTTTAGAACAGCAGCAGTATTTTACCATGTTGAAAACCATGCAGCAGGTTCCAAGGCCGGCACACAGCTACTGGTGCGGTGAAGGATGTTTGTTCTCATAAAATGATGACATTCAGCAATAGCAGACCTAGGCTGATAGAAAGTAGGGTTACAATAAGGCAAATGAGGGTGTTGCACAGAAAGGTGCGTGGTCCGTTAGCCCCAGTGGAGACTAATTTGGATTTTGTCTGAAGCTCCATGGTGGCGGGAAACTGCTGAACCAAAAAACCCTCCCATCTGTTCAACACTGTCGTGTTTGCTTGCAGAGCAACCCGAAGGTGATCATTTAAAAGTCTAATAGTAGCAATAAACTAGGAAAGCTCAGTTTAAATCCTATGCCAGCTCCCTGCATTTTTGGCCAAGTCACTTAACCCTCCATTGCATCAGATATCATCGGACTAAACTCTCTGGGGGCCAGGGAAATACAGATTGCTTCTAACACACCTGAGGTATATTTGAAAAAGGTATGAGCTAAATAAATTTTTTTAAAAAAACAACCTTTCCCCTGTGAGAAAAATGTGCATATAAGTTCTAGATTGAAGGGGTTTTGGCTATTTTGTAAATAGAATTATGATTATGGTTAAATGTAATTGTATATATTACAGTAGTATGATTAAAGTCTGAATACAGAATAATGTTTTTGTTTTATTAAAATTTGATATACTGCTTCAGCTTCCAACAGTTTACAAAATACATGAAAGTATACTAAGAAAGAGAACTCCATAAAATAAAAGGATAGATCTAATAATAATGAATAAAGTACTACTGAACATACAAAGCAAAAGTAGGAGAGGAGGAAAAACCACAAACGATATATAAAAAACTTTCCACTTTAAAGACCACCATCAATCAGCACCCCAGACATGGAAAGAAAAAGCCTCAGTAACAATGAGCCTATTTGAAGTATGGCTTTACTCAACATACATCACTGGCATAAAAAAAAACTTTCCAGTCCGCATAGCACAGGGGAGAATGCTCTGTTTCAGTTATATGAAAAAATAAGATTAACAAATCAGGCCTACAATCGTTTTGTGGTTAATCTCTGCCTTAGGTGGCGTGGTGCTTTCTCCGAGTTTGATTCATTGGTTGTAATGGCCCTGAAGTGGCATTTAACCACAAAACGATCGTAGGCCTGATTTGTTAACCTTATTTTTTCATATAACTGAAACAGAGCGTTCTCCCCCGCGCTACGCAGACCGGAAAGTTTTTTTATGCCAGTGATGTACATTGAGTAGAGCCTTACTTAAAATAGGCTCACTGTTACTGAGGCTTTTTCTGTCCATGTCTGGGGCATGACGGTGTTCTTTAAAGTGGAAAGTTTTTTTATATCGTTTATACTACTGGACATTACACAAAGGCATTTACACTCCCCCCCCTCGATTCTGTATAGAGTGCTGAGGCAGATACTCTACAGAGGTGTTGATCAATAATCGATCTGCACCTACATTTTATAGCATGCAACTCCATAGTGTGTGGCTATGGCAGAGCATGGGCTGATCCCAGAAGTTAGGCACATGATAGAATACTTGGATTTGCCTGTCAACTGCCATAAGAGGGGCTTCAGCGTTTGCACCAGATCTTACTTAGCAGGCATAAATCCTAGCACCCAAAGCTTGACATAAAATCCATACTAAGCCACTATTCTGGAAAGAGTGCTCTGCACCGAATGTCTTTTATAGCATACTAGTCTAGCATGGATCTTTCTGGTGCTTAACCCTGGGCATTATTTACCAAATCTGGCCATTAATGCCTAACTTCTGTCATTGATAAAGAAATCTGCTAGAATTTTGAGAAATGTTTTATACAATTTTTTTCATGTAACTGGAAGTTGGATCCCAAAAAGATAAGTTTAAGGAAAGAAAGTGCAAAGGTTCTCTTCTGGGTAGCTTAGTATTTGTTTAAGCTAACACAACAGTATAGAAACAAGCCCAAAACACACTTACTCTATAATGTGAAGATGCATCCAGCATACCAGCTGGTCTTAGTGGTTTTGTATTATAATGCTTAGCACATATTCAAAACGTTGAAAACTTAAAAATGTAAAAATAAGGGATTGAAGCGAGAAATTAGTGAACGTGAAAGGAAGCAGGCTGCTTGACTTTAAAAATTTTTAATCTGGCAGTTCCTGCAGGTTTCCAGCTCATTTGGAATAAACATCCATTGGATAAATAGCACCACCAGCCATGGTTTGCAACAGAGTTATTTTTCCTATTTATGAACCTTTTGTTATGCAGCAAGTGTAGGTGGTGGCCCTCAACTAAGAGCAAGAAACTCAGCCAGTGTCTCCATTGAGTGACAGTACACTGGATTCTGCCTCTTGCTGGGCTGCCAAATCAAAATAAACTAAAAAGAAAGTGCTGTTATGTACCAACTCAAAAGTCCTGTAAAACAGCTGAGAATTTATTTTCCATAGAAAGCTTAACTTCATGTTAACTTGTATCTCAGTGATTTTAGTGCAAATATTACATTTTCCTGTCACTACATAATTTTTTTTCACATAAAGCAAGTTAATAAATAAGCAATCTTCTTATGTTTATGCTATTCTTTATTTTGAAAAATATCAAAAATTAACAACCAATTCACTACTTCATAGTGCACTTTTTCTTGGGTAATGAAATGGGGAAAAAAAATCAAGAAACTGAATTTTGCAGTAGATGCAATAATTTCTAACATAACCTCTCTTACATAATAGTAATATACAAATATTTATATATGGATCCAGGGCATACACTGGGGATCTCTGCTGATTTATTTTTAGGACATAAAAAGCATATGATGCTGTTTATAAAATAATATGGCATGTTGGCTTCAGTAATATCAAAACAGTGTGTGCCCTAATGTAGAACTTCTGTTGCTTAGAAAAATATGGAATAAAGTCACAGCTAAACCTATTGGCATACACAATCCTAAAGCTTTCACATCGGAACTGTTTTACTACATAGAAGGTATACAATGGATGTTTGTTAATCCCTAAGGGCTTTGGATTTTAAAGTATAAACCCTATCAAAGGGTCTTGCTTACAGAGCTGTGGCCAGAGGTTATGGGAAAGGTTTCAGTCATACATTTTATATATTGTTTATTGAAGAAATGTTTATAGTATAGGATTGTGAACAATTGTGAATTATGTACTCTAGTTTAGAGTTGCTGCTCTTACCAATGTAAAACTTCAGTCATTTCTAGTTAAAAAAAAAAAAAAAGGTTAGGGATACTGCTATATTACAAATAGAGCTGCTAGACTCCCAGGATTCAGCCCTTTCCAGGGGATTTGCTTATCTGCAGGATCACTGCAAGAGACAGAGCAGCAGCAGTGCAATAATTTCTAGTGTTCCTCCCAGAATCTGAGTAAGTCAAAGTGTGGCAGTCCAGGCATAGGGGAAAAGGCAGTAGCAAGTGGCCATCAAACCATCCTGCAGACAACCTGAGATAAGAAAATAAGGAGAACAAGGGACAATGAGTCCGGTGGATGGGAGCAAAGAAGAATAACAAAGGAGATGAGGCAAGAGGTGTTGTGAAGGGGATTGAAGGATCTGAAGAGATTGTGAGAACTGGAGAGATGGGAAGAGGCATTGAAAGGGTGCAAGTGAGATAAAGGATCAGTGTAGGGAGGGAGATGAGGAGTAGTGCTAGCTCTGTCCATGAATTAAGATATGGAGGAATATTTAACCCACTAGGCATCACCTAGACCAGGTGTCAGCAACCTTTTTACAGCAAAGAGCCAATTTATCCAAAATATTTGACCCAAGATTTACAAAGAGCCGCAAGGTGTAGCTTGTCTCCCCTCCAGCTCCTTACAGGTCTCTGCACCTCTCATCCCTCCCCCTGTCCTACCAAGGTAACTGGTGGTCCAGTGGGGGTCTTTGTAGCAGGAGTGTGACTCTCTCATTCCTGCCTCATGGCTGCCTTCTAAAATGGCTGCTTCAATCTCCCATGGCAGTTCATGATACTACAGTAAATGCTGTGAGCAGCTGCGAGAGCTTGCAGCAGCTATTTTAGAAGTCAGCTGTAAGGAGGCAGGAGCGAGAGGGCCACCACAAAGACCCCCAGCTGGCCCGAGGGGGGAAGGGGATCATGGGGTAGGGAGAATGATTAAAGGGTTGGGGGCTGGAGAGCCACTGCCACATACAAGAAGGGCCACAGGTTGCTAACTCCTGGCCTAGACCAATACAGATGGGAGTGGAAGACAGACTGGCACACCAGTCATAGTCCCTAAACAGAAGTCAACATAGCCAGTAGCATGGGGCCTTGGGCTTCCATAGATGCTCAAGACTTCCTACATGCTGCCTCTTCTGAATTTCCTTGGGTGTGTGGACAGCAGGCCTTCAGTGTGCATATAAGTCCAAGGCTCCATACCATCAGCCACCTCAGTTTTTGTTTGTCATAGGCCTGCATAGACACAGCATCACAGCCCCTTAGGCCAGCCCTAATGCCTGGATTCCACCCCCATCCTGGTTCTTCCCCCCTCTTTTTTTAATTTCATTTACCCTTATTCACCTTATCCTTCCATTCCCTCTTACCTGAGCTTCCACATACATTTTCCTCCTCCGAGATTCTACCCCTTCTTCCCAGCCCTCAGATCCTCCTCAACATCAGAAACCCCTTTCCCTGAGACTAGTAAAAAAAACAAAACCACAAAAAAACACCCCAATAAATGAAATGTTCCTGCTTACAGTGTGACAAAATGGTTTATCCCCTCTTCCCCCATTGGTGTTCTCTGCCATGTCTTACCACAGCTTCCATATAGACATGCTCATGTCTCAGTAAGCAACATCTGTGTAGGAGGTGGGGAAAATGGTGGTGTACAAGGCTTAGTGTGTGTGTGTGTCTATAGAAAGACTGTAGGTGTGGATGTGTTTGGATCTTTGGTTGAAATGGAAAAGGTGAGGGGTACAAGTTGATGTGGAGAGATATAGGTATGTTTGTGGCTGTAGGCCTTTAGGTGTTGTCTCTAGAGGATGACCAAAACTGAAGCCAAAACCAAGACTGGGCATTGCCACCTTGAATCAGTGCTACAGCCAATCAATAACCCCCCCCCCCCAAAAAAAAAAAAAAAAAATATTTTATAATCACTTGTGGCCTAATCAAGACAGGAGCCATCCCCCAGTCTTGCTGCCACTGAAGGTCACAGCAGGCATTTTGACAGTGGACTAGGGATGGCTTCTGCCTCAACTATGCCACTAGACCACAAGTGCTTGTAAGATACGCCTTAAGGGTCCTATAGGTGGGTCTGGGGGGAGTAGGCTGCTGCGGTTTTGAGAGAAGGGCATAGGTACACACCACAAAGCTTTGGTTTCAACTGAAAATGCACCAATTTCAAGCCAGTTTTGGCAGCAAGACCAAAGTTCAGCTATCCTACAGTTGTCTTCCATTCCTGCCCCCTTTTCTCCCTCAATGTTCCTTCTCTCTGACCTTGCACTGCCTCCACATCTCCTCTTCCTATTATTTACTCATCACCATCATCAACCCTTCCAACCTACTGGCTTCCTATTGTGTTCATCAGCTGACTGGTTTCACCAACAGCCAATCCCCTCCATTGCATCTCCTTCCAAACCTCTTTGCTGTGGCTTTTGATTTCCCCTGGCCACAGCCACCTTCTGTGCTTGTATGAAGTGAATCCTGTTGGCATACTGAATACAGACATTGCTACCAATAGAACTTTTATTAATTTTAGTGTTGGATGCTGGAAGTCCCAGCAGTGACTTGCTAGTGGCTGCCACCATTTCTAGCTCCCAGCTACTTTAACACATAGGTCCAGACAGTCACCATACCTCTCCAGCAGATGGTGGTGTTTAAGCAAAACATGCCTGAGAAAGTAATGTATAAATACAGACAGTGGTTGTGATAATAGAAGTACTGTAGTTTCGATATGAACTTTTTGGTATGCATCCAATTCACATTAAAGGTGGCAATCAACATTTCAGGTTCCCACAGCAAAGTTTGCTGCTAATTTCATTAAAAAAAAATCTGTTGAATGATTTGGAAACATCTGAAAGACTTGAAATCCAGATGATCATCAGTGCCATGGACTGATTTTACTGGTTGCTTAATTTCAGAGTATTTTTGAAACAGCAGACTACACAAACAAAGAATTATATTATCTACAAATATTTATTGTAACACTTGGATATAACTACAGGAAGCCCTTGGCACTGATAGAAAATATTGATTCACTGTTAGGTTACAAAAATTTATACATAGCAAAATTTAATGCTTTTGTACATAAAAATATTAGACTAAACAAAAACTTCAATAAACTCCCAGTAATGGCTACATAGAATTAGAAAAGAATTAGGCTTTAAGACACTGCCTTCATTATCCTTACGTAACACCAGGCTAGAACAATCACCCGCAATGCTGTAGAAATATTAACTCTCTTCCATGCAACTGGTAAACACCTAGGCTATTCTGTAACATTTGCTCTACATAACAATACATTTGTTTTCAATTTAAATGAACTTTTAGGCATTGAACCAAAGAAAATTCAAATAGAATGTGATACCTGAACCACTTGTGCCCACAGTTTAATAGCAATACCTTTAAGATAAGCAAGTAGACCATAGACCTGTCCTACAGATATATGTACTTCTTACAGTTTTAAACACATTTCCACACTTTTTTCAAGGAAATGCAACTGGCAAAACTAAACCACAAGAGTACAACTTAAACATGGGTGTGTGACTTACAGTAACACTATTCTGTGTTCACAGCACCAATGTGCTCTTTTTTCCTGTCCAAAAATTAAACATGTATCATCTTATGAAGACCAATACAGAATTTCTCACAATCACTAGTCAACAAACATAATTGAAAGGTTCCAGAAAACAAAACAGGGCTAAAGTTTGGGCAATTGACAAAGACTGTGCCAAGTTTGGGGTGAAAAGCACAAGATTTCGATGTTCAGAAATAATCCTACGATTTGTAAAATAGTGAACAAAACAACTCCCCCCCCCCCAATACCAAAGTTTTATGGAAATGGGAGGCCATAACTGTTGCTCGATTTTTCTTTTTAAACAACTTGTATAAAATGTGCAAACAATTTTGACTGGCTAAATCACTCATTTTAAAACAGGAGCACTTTATAACATGTCTGTTAGGGGTATAATTACAATGATGTAACCAGTGTCATCTAATCTGTCTGTTCCTTGGTGCCGATGCCTTTAAGTAACCCATACCATAGCACAGGTAGGGTTAATGCTCGAATTACAAACCCCAAAATGAGTAGTCACTGGTAAATTTATCAAGTGCTGCCTTTTTAAAATGTCAGAGTTGAAATGCCTCCCTAGTGTATACATTTAAGAGGTTATCCATTGAAAGGTTTTCCTAATGTCCCTAGAGTATGAATGTTAGGTTTTAACATTTCTCTCTTAGGTTGGTGGACATATACATCTTTACTGCAGGGCAGTTTACTGATTTGTCAAGAGCTACAAATTCTTCTGTTCGGTTACTTGATCAGGCATTTTATGTGTAAGAATTGAGTTGCTCCTTTGATCGTGTCTGGATATCTTGGAGCTCCTGCTCTTCTTTTGATCTGATATCCTGGTAGACCTGCATTTTGCTTGCATCCTTTAAGTAGGCCCAGTTAGAAGACAGTACCATGAGGAAGTGGATCTGGAAAAGAAGGGTGAGCATGATGGCTAGTGAGCATGTCAAGGAGGCAAAGCAAGCGGCTAGTCAGATTAATAGAAAAGCAGCATTTTAAATTAAAAAAAATGGCTAAACATAAAAAGGGAAATTACTGAAGAAAGAGAGTGGGTTATTTTTCTATACTAGTGGGCACCCTATCATTAAGAAATCAAACAAAAGGATCTCAGATCTCTCTAGAATGTCAGACATGCATTCCATTCTATAGTTTAGCTAATATTAATGCTGGAGGTGGTTAGCATGCACAAGAAACTGCCAAAATGTCTCTAAAAACTTGTTAGCACAGAACAGGAGAGAAAAAGCAGTAAAAGGAGGAAAGTTGATCTGCACCTTACTATAGCTTGAAGGCTAAAGGCAGACAGAACATATTCATATTTTCAGTGCAGAGATTCTAGTTGAACACTTTTATACAAAGGAGGTAAAAATACATTCCATAAACTAACATCTTAAAATCATATTTAAAGTAAATAGGGAGAACAGGCTACAGTGTTCAGTCTACAACAGGAAAATGAAATATATTGGATTCATAAAATATCAGTATTAAAGGCTGCTTATAAACTAAAGCATGCAATTTCCAGAACTGTTAAAACCTTAAAAAGTATACTGTGTTTAATTCAACTACAAACAAAACATTGAGGTTCTGTGGACTTCGTTGCAGTTTACTTTGCAAGAAAACCTGTTAAGTTTCTTTTTCAATTTTAAAGCAGCAGTGCTTCTCAACCTGTGTGTCCCAATAGCCCCAGTGCTGTCCTCTCTCCCTCCAGCCAGGAGAGCAGGATTTTATGCTATATCAACCATCTGCTCTGTTGACTTCACTCTAGAGCAGTAATTCTCAACAACCATCACTACTTGCAAGCTGGGAAGACCAGAATCTTGAGAGTCAGGTTCTTAAAAATCCCCCTAACTGGTCCCCATCTCTGCTTCCCCACTACTCCCAATAACTGCTGCCTCGAGCCCCAATGGAACATGTTGCAGGTCTGCTATATGCTATAACGCTTCTGAGTAGTATATTTGTAGGGTTTTGTTTTTTTGTTGCTTCAGTAGAGGGATTGTGTGGTGTTGCTGATGTGACATCAGAATTTGAATATATATTTGTTTTGTTGTATGACAAATGAGAAATCTGGGACTGATGTGTTGCCTACAGCTTTTTGATGTGGGCTAGGCAAATTCATTCTAAAAATAATTAAATATTTAGGCATGCTCTGCTCAGCTGTGAATTTTAGTATTCAGTTTGTCACATACCTGATCACCGTCTGTCAGGTGTGTCAACAACAGAAGGTTGAGAACCACCGCTCTAGAGTTTGAACAGGAATGTCCCTACCTGCACCAAATGTTGCAACTGAGTGAATCCAGGTAGCAAAGAGCCACTCTGCTCCTGCCACCTTGAGGGAGAAGGAGGATGTGAAGGAGCCTTGCTAATACAGGGAATGATGGGATGAATTTTGCACAGAATTTTGCAGGGCATGGTGGTAGCCTAGAGGATCGAGAAGCATAAAGACAAGTAGAGGTGCCAAATACAATTGTGCAGTGAATGAGGAGAGGGAAAGGGTCTACAAAATAACTGCATGCTTCCCCAAGTTGTCATGCTGTAGGTAAAAATTAAAAAAAAAAAAAAATTCATACCTTGCCATCATCCTCATCCTACATACATTTATAAATTTGTCTAATTTTGCTATAGGCTTTTAGACTCCAATTTTGTAAAATACAATTCCTGGTATTCTGTAATCCATTACCCACTAGTTATTGGGATTTAAAAACTTGATTCAGTGCACCACAAAAATCAAGCAAATTCAAAACCCTGAAATAAAGGTTGAGAAGTACTGCCTGCAGCCATCTTTTATACCACAAATGTTCATCTGTAAACCCTAGTTCTCGCCTCTCTGCCAGTTTCACATCCCATTAAGCCAGACTTACATCTCGAGACCTGGTTTTGAAAAATCAGTCACATAAAAAAAAGAAAAAATAATAATCTGTACAACATATATAAGATACAAATCAGCTTACAAAGTTGAGGACCTTTATTTTGAGATCTAAAACAAAATAGTTGTGTGGCCATTTTCCCTCAATTTTAATTTCATTTTTATAATTGGCCATAATCTTTGGAATAAATATAAAGGTTATGAAAGCTCAGATGGCAGTGACTCCTACAGAAAAGGACCATTTAGTCCACCAGGTGCACCTGTCTTCTTATCCCATCAGGCTTAAGTGTCAGGGAAGGAGAAGATCAGAGAACAAGTCCCTTTGTGTCTATCCCATGCCTGTATGAATTCTGCCCCTACTTTTGCTCTTTTAATCTCTGCTAGAAGCCAGTTCCAAGTACTGACCACCATCCTAGAGGATAAGCATCTTTTTGCTTCATCTTTGAGCCTTCCCTCTTGTCAGCTCTCTGCACATGGAAATGCATGTTATTGTCATCATTGTGTATAAAACTATTAAATAGTTATTCTTACAGCCCTTGTCCTCTTGACTATAACCATGGATTACATTTATGTATGGTAAGACTGCAGCAGAAAGCCAAGGCCAATAGCTATAGTATACTTAAAAGTGTAGTCCACTACACAGTTTATTTTGGACAACATATAGGAACAGGGAGGTTCTCCTAATACAAGTGCAAGTACTTTAATTATTACCACTGTTTAGGATCTTTATTCCCTCAGTCCTCTCTCTCCTCCATGTAACTTTTGGTAACTCTGATACAGTTCTTAAAAGAAGTATGTGTGTATGAAAGAGATGAAATTGCAATCTCAGTATTCCAGTTTTCCAAAGTTTGCTAAAGATGCCTTGTTACAAAAGATAAAAGGTAAGAATCCAGTTTGCACATTGAACAAAAGTGAAAGACGAGACAGGTGGAATGGTTTTTAGATCAAAAAATAGGCCCATCTCTAAAGGAGTAGCTGAATGTTAACACTGAACAGAAAATGTAGCCAGGTCTCATTCACTTCATGGTTCACACATAATCATCATCTTATTTTAATAGGCTAATATAATGTTGTATTGAAGCTATTCACAAAATTACTGTCATACAAAATGCTAAAGCGGGACTGTCAGTGCAGGATGTCAGTGGCACTTCAAGCTACAACACTGCAGCCTATAAAGCTCATTAAGGGACCTATACAATTTAGAATTTAGTGCAGCAATCTTCCCGACTCTTAAACTTCAAAACTGCATAGTTATATGTGGTAGCCATCATGTAGACCAGCTGGTGGAAGAGAACAAAAAAAACAAATACAAAAAGACAATAAGACACAGACAGCTGATGTCCAAAACAGCCTTGGATACATTTTTTTTAAAGCAATCATACTTTAATCTGAGTGAGAAGAGGGCAAAATCACACACTGCCACAGATGAACACACATTTTGACTCTAGTAAAAATTTAAGGCAGCAGTACTTCTAATTTTCCTCAGGATATCAATTAGTCCAGGGCTGCCCAAGTCCGGTCCTCGAGATTTAAATCTACCTACTGATCTACTGGTAGGCCAGGTTTTCAGGATATCCACAATGAATATGCATGAGAGAGATTGCCTGCACTGCCTTCTTGGTGTGCAAATCTCCGTCTCATGCATATTCATTGTGGATATCCTGAAAACCTGGCCTGCCAGTAGATCTCGAGGACTGGACTTGGGCAGCCATGAACTAGTTCGTTTTCTAACCGTTTTATTTAGACCCCTCCTCCCCCACTACACTGTTGGTCATTTTCATTAAAAATATTGTGAACTTGCTATTATAAGCAGGGCCTCCACTGACTGTTCATTGTCTCAATTTAATGATGTGTGTGTCTGTTTTAATCTGTCTAAAACTTTGGATAGTGCAAAATATAAATAAATATAAAATACAGAATGTAACCCTCATCATGTAAGCAGTCTTTGCCGTCTCTGTGATTTAGAAGCATCAAGATATTTCTGATGCTGAACAGCAGATCAACTCTTTGATCTTCCAAAAGCCATAATGGTGAAAGGCCAAGAAGATGGTCGCTGCCAGAATCTTACAGCACTAAGCCACCAGGAAAAAAAGGCTCAAACTGTCAACTGAAAATATCAGTACTGCTGCTTTAAAAATCAACCATTTAATTTTACTCCTTACAGCAGATAGTCTAGAGATGCCCAACATGCAAGTTGGTTAGACATCAGCCTTTGTGAATTCTTCAGAGATGATCTAAAAAGCTGGTGCAGTAGTTTTGAAAGACCAGAAAAAAAAACCCCATGAGGTTGCAGGCAACTCGTAGCTACAGTGACTCCAGAAAGCTTGAACATAGCATTCTCTAAGCTTGAGCCTTTGTGCAACAGCCATCTAGGTGGACAAGCCAGGCATGCAGGCAAGGCATTTTAAAAAGGGATAAAAACTAGGGTTACCAGATTTGCTGATTGCATGGCCCCACCCCGTTATGCCCTGCCCTCGCCCCACCTCAAAAACGCATCTCTCTTTCTCTTGATCTCCAGGCTGCGTTTGGAGGGCTTCCTGCATGCGCTGATACGTGCGACGTCATCCACGCATGCTTGTTGGAAGCCCTCCAGACGTGGCCGGAGCTCAGCGCTTTTCAAAACCTGGACAAACTGCCAGATTTTGGAATGTATGTCCAGGACCTGGACAGTTCTCTAAAAAGAGAACATGTCCGTATTTTCCCAGGCGTCTGGTAACCCTAGAAAAAACTGGCATCATCTTATGTGCCCACTCTTCTCACCAATACAACACTTTCTTCCTGGCCCTTCCTCTCCCACAACCTAAAGTTACCTCGAGGGGAGCAAGACCAGAGATGGAGGTGAGGGTACAGCCTCTAATGCACTAACTAAAGTGCCTGTGTTATACTGGTGTTTCCTCTAAAGCAAACATGAGAAAGGACATTTAAAAAAAAATATTAGATCCTATCCTAGGGTAATAATTAATGCCTATGAGTACACCATCAATGGAATCTCTTGGAAAGATGACCACTTTCTAAACCTAGTGAAGATGGACTGTGTAGAACTACAGTATTTATATGTATGTGTATAATAGTGTCCCAACGGAAATGTTGAAACTGAAGAGGGCCAATCACAGGTGAAGAAAATTTCACTGGAGTAGAAACAAATAAAATCAACTTTCATTTAACTTTTACTCCTTCGAAAAGGAAAATCATCATTTCTGTATAATTTATTTAGGGGCCTAGTTACTAATCCACAGTAAAGCAGTGTGTTCTTGACTATTATATAACAAGTTAATTTTCCCCCTGGATTTACTAAATTGCAGTACCTTACTATCAGCTTAACAAATCCTATGAGATATTTTGCTATATTCCTGGTCCTGACAATGCATAATGGTATTTTTCCCACCAGAGGCAAGGTTTGCTAGGTTCTTAGCATGCCCTCATGCCCATCAGGCAACAGGAAGCCATTGGCATTCTACATTACAACAAGGTTTCCAACCCAGTCCTTGGGACATAGCCAGCTAGTCAGGTTTACATGCTATCCCCAAAGAATACATTTTGCATACAATGCATGCATATTTATCTCATGCATATTCATTGTGGGTATCCTGGAAACCTGACTGGCTAGATGTGTCCCAAGGATTGGATTATGAACTACTGCATTACGGTAATTGGCATGACAAGAATGAGTAAGGATCATTTCTATCCTCATCTGCTCTAGAGTAAGTTATGGAGGTCTGAATCAACTCCCAAATAATATTGACAAAAGGCTGGGATTAGAAAGCCAGGCCATCAATTTAATGAAAACACTTTTATATATTTATGAGCCAGACAAAAAGGGGTTTCCAGAGACTTAACATTTCTTGTGGCCTGCTGGGACAAGTTAGAGAGGGTAAGAGAAGAGACATACAGAGGGATCTTGCAGCCTGGGATCACCAGCAAGTACTTTGACCTGACAGTGCTCCTATAATGCAGCCTGTGATGTTTTTTCATGAGCTTTGCTAAACATAGCTCATCACCCTGTGTTTCATCTGAGGTGCTTTTTTTTTTTTTTTTTGTGCTAAGCTGCTAAATGATCAAACAACTTGTACTATCAGCAAACAATGCAGGCCAATTGGAAAAACTATAGTAAACAGCATCTCAGGCATCTGCTTAGTGGAAAACAAATATAAAGCAGCCCGAGTGTATGAGCCTTTTCAGATGGCTCATTTGTCCATATTTTAAGGATCTCTTTAATTGTACAGCATTCTAAATACTCGTTAAGCCACAAGAAGGGTATGTCTATAATCTAGGTGTCTGTTGTGCACATAAATGTTTATAATACGAGCACCTGTGTGTATGTGTACACATACCGGCAAAAAGTAAGCACTATTCTGCAAATACCCACTTAATTTACTTAGTGCTTATCTGCAAGGGGGTGTAAATATGAACAGAGATCCCATTTATGCACTTAACTTACTGAAAACTATATGGCAGAGGTGGGCAATCTTGGTCCTTGAAACCTTCAACTCTACTAGGTTTTCAGGATTTCCACAATGAATATACATGAGATTTATTTGCACACTGCCTCCATTGTATGCAAATACTGACACCTCATAAGAACATAATTGCCATACTGGGATAGACCAAAGGCCCATCAAGCCCAGTATCCTGTTTCTAACAGTGAACAACCCAGGTCAAAAGTACCTGGCAAGATCCCAAGGAGTAAAACATTTTATGCTGCTTATCCTAGGGATAAGGAGTGGATTTCTTTTACGAAAGGTTTGAACAAGTTCCTGGAGGAAAAGTCCATAGTCTGTTATTGAGAAAGACAAGGGGGAAGCCACTGCTTGCCCTGTATTAGTAGCATGGAATGTTGCTACACCTTGGGTTTTGGCCAGGTACTAGTGGCCTAGATTGGCCACCGTGAGAACGGTCAACTGGGCTTGATGGACCATTCGTCTGACCCAGTTAAGGCTATTCTTATGTTCAAGTTTATTGTAACGTTTTATGGACTTCTGTTTTAGGAAATTATCCAAATATATTTTAGATCCAGCTAGGCTAACTGCTTTCACCACATTCTCTAGCAATGAATTCCAGAGTTTAATTACATGTTGAGTGAAGAAATATTTTCTCCAGTTTGTTTTAAATCTACTACTTAGTAGGTTTATCGCATGCCCCCTAGGCCTAGTATTTTTGGTAAGAGTAAACAAGCGATTCACATCTACTTGTTCTATTCCTCGATGGAGTTTTGGCCCTCAAAGACCGAGGTTGCCCAGCCCTGCTGTACATTATGCACATGCCTGTTGCATTTAGTCAGCCAGACTTAGGCCAGTTGTATGGTTGGTATAACTATGGGCACCTGAATGTCAGGCATACTGATGCCAGGTTATGCAAGTAGCTATAAAGCATCTGGATCGCCCAAGTGCTGCTATAGTATAGGCTCCTATTGCACAGCCTTAGGGTGCCTACACAGAGGGATGCAGTTGTAAAATTGTCCCCTTAGTGCTAAATGTGGCCTCCATTGAAAGGTGCATTGTGTTCAAGTTGGGTCACAAAAAGCCAAAACCTCTAGGGATTCTGCTAAACAGATGTGCAGTGAAAGAGAGTGTCTTCCCTACTAGAAAAAAAAATGCAGCAGAAGTTTTTTTAATTGTATTTCTTTAATCTGGCAAATATCAGAGACACAAGATTTATCTCTCCACAGCATACTTTTGTCTCTGCAAGGACCAAGAAATACAACTCACACTTTGCAACCTGCTCACCTACTGCAGCCAGCAAGAGCAGTGTGATGCTGCAGGTGGGGGAACAAAGAAAGGGACGTAATTTAGCTTAGCCTCATTTAAGAATTTTATACATTTGTGTGAGGGATAGGAAAAGTACATTGGGCTCTCAAGGGATGTCATGTAACTAGGCAACAGTTTTACTTACTTTCTTGATAGGATCAAGCCTTATTTTGTTTCCAAAGGTAACGTTTTCCATGAATGCTGTGTCATGGGGTAGGTATGACCTGTTGGTACTGTAGATCCCTGGGATGCTTCCCATGGTTGGCATTCTAGTACCTGCATTTTAGTCCCTTATTTTCAAAAGCAAGCAAGTTCACTTATGTGAATCCATAAAAAACACCCAACGTAATTGGTAAGGAGGTATCAATTTTTGTGCATACTTTCTATAATATGTTTTTTTTAATGATGCAATTTTGCTTTGGATTTCCCTTCCCACCCACCCCCACACTCGACATTTGAGGAACTTGGAATATGAAGTGTTACTCACCAGTGCAATAACAGTGGCTCCAGCTCCAGCACAAGCCACAATGAACAGATGATAGGACATGTAGAACTAGGGAGGAATTGAAAGGCAAAAAACAAACATGATATTAATACCAGCCTCTTATAGGAGACTAAAACTTTGTCAACTTTCAATTTTTATTACAGTCCATTCTAATTTTTAAGGCTTATGGTGATGGAAAGGTATGATAATTTATTTCTTAAACAGTAAAATGTCACAAGTTGCCATTTAATGAAATATGGAAACATATAGGTCAGTTGGCCAGCACGCATACTATTATATTTAATAAGAAGGAGCATTATTTATACAAGTCTGCACTTCAGAAAACTTCTACACCTAATCCATCTCATTTTCTTTCAAAAGAGCTCTCCCCCTGGAAAACTATTTACACTTGGGGTGGGAGGATATTATTAATCTGAATAGGGTAAGGTTATTGGGAAAATCTATGTCGCTGTGTTTTATTGAATAATCATTGAGTCGGGGGGTGGGAGAAAATATTGATGTATTATGTGTTATATATTCATGTATTGCACTATTGAAGTATGGAAAATCAATAAAGAATTTTTTTTTTTTAAACCCTCTGGAAAACAGACCATGAGTGGTGGGTAAGGTGTTTACGTGTAACTGCTTTATGACCAAACAGTTCTAGATTTTTCTTCTGTTGGAAGTCCCTGAAAAAGCAGTTAAGGATGCTCATCTCACCTCGCCCACCCACAAAATCAAACTTCTAAAGCTGCAATTTAAGTCTGCTCCCCAGGTTTTGTACTATAAAACTAAATTTTTTTTTCCAGGTAGCATAAAGCATCACCACTTGTGTGAACATCCTTTTAAACTGGTTCTAACCCTCAACCTGCTTGGTTTTTGCCTGCTTAGTCTGTTCAATTAAAATTCTTTTATTTCTACACACCAATTTACAATATATGCTGAAATTGAGACAGTGTGTTCTTTTTTTGCATCCAATGGCAGCTCATGAGAAATTGTAATGTAAAGTTTAAGTTCGCCTGCCTCCGTTTTAAAGTTTTCTACGGTCTAACCCCTAAATACATCACTGACCTATTCTCCTTCTCAGCCAACAAACACAAGAGAAGCTCCCACTTGCACTTCGTTTCTCCCCCGGTTAGAGGTTGCAAACTAAAAAAACACCATGAGCATCTTCTCTCACATCAGGCTGCTCTATGGGGTAAAGACCTAGAACAACTCCTACTGCCCACCACTTATGAGGTATTCAGGAAACACCTCAAAACCCACCTATTCCTGAAATACCTAGACAGCTGACCCACTTCCCTCTTTCCCCTCTCTTGCCCTTTCTCCCCATTGTTCCCACATCCCTTAAGTTAATTCAATTTGTAAGTCAACTCAATTTGTACTCCACTAATCTTTTGTAAACCGCATAGAACTTAACGGTATTGCGGTATATAAACTGTTATTATTATTATTAGACAGTAAGCATGCCCTGATACAGATTCAAAAAGTAATCCAATCCCAGTGTCTTATTCATTTCCGTCTCGCCACTTATGGGAGTTTTATATTTGTATATTACTGGTGATTACTTAAAAAAAAAAAAAAATTGTAAACTGTTGAGGTATATAAAAACAAATTATTATTATAATAAATGCAGGGTATTACAACTCACTACAAAAAAAAATCAACTGGAAGTGACTGGGCACAGACAGTGGTAAGGCCTAGTTTTTATATCAGATTTACATACTACTACTGCATGTGCACTTAAAGTTCCTCCATTGCCAACAGTAACTTTATAAAATAAATAAATTAAAAAGGGGGTTTTGGTCAACCTGCTTGTGACTTTTCAGACTATCAGATAATGGCTAACCTCTCATCTGACTGTGTCTACAATCTGACCTTCAAATTCTCACTGAGCCATGATGTGCACAAAAGCACACACATACACACACACACAAAAAAGTTACCTAGTAAAACTATGGTATTTAATCTCAGACTAAGGGGCCACCAATGGGTCAGGTTTTCAGGATATCCCTATTATGAATGAGAGGGGTTTGCATGATTCAATGTAAGCAAATCTCTTATGCATATTAAGAATATCCTGAAAATCTGCCCCAAAACAAGGAGATGATTTATTGTGTGCATCTGACTGATGGACTTTCCAGAAGACAGATCTTGTTTTAATTGATGGCTTTGTAACCCTAAGTCCCTTTAACCCTTTCAGGACCAAGGGACATATTTGTCCCATAACTTTAAAATCCTATAAATTTTGATTGGGATAGTCTACAGTTCTAAATTTGATATGTACGGATTCCATATGATACTGCCTTTATGTAAACAAACTGGTTCCGACATTCATTCATTAGCGTCGTTGCCAGATTGACGAGAAGATTCACTTGCCACACTGTCCATAAGCCAGAAGTGTGATTTTTTTAAATAAAAATAATGATATTTCACAAAAAAAAAATCAATTTTTTGGCATCTGCAAGCCCTTTTTACCATAAAAATGTCGTCAAAACCACAAAAATTGGCCTACGATCCTTATGGTCCTGAAAGGGTTAAAGCAGTGGTCTCAAACTCGTGGCCCGGGGACCACATGCGGCCCGCCAGATACTATTTTGAGGCCCTCGGTATGTTTATCATAATCACAAAAGCAAAATAAAACAGTTTCTTGATCATATGTCTCTTTAGTTATAAATGACAATATTATTATCTAAGACTTAGCCAAAAAGAAAGATTTATAAACTATAAAGAGTCTTACCTCATGCAAAATTGTCATTTCTTTAATAAGACATTAACTATTTTTTCTGAGGCTCTGCAAGTACCTACAAATACAAAATGTGGCCCTGCAGAGGGTTTGAGTTTGAGACCACTGGCTTAACTGTAACCATGACATCCTGTTTGTCTTTGGGAAGCAAAGCTGAGATTGTGATGTCATAATGCCTCATTCCACCAATAAGAGCCAACCTCATCAGTGATGTCACAATGGCTTGATTGTCCTGTTCTCCCCTCTGCCCTCCAACCCAGCCAGCGGATTAACCGTTCCCCTTAACTCAGTGGTCTCAAACTCTTTAATAAGACATTAACTATTTTTTCGGAGGCTCTGCAAGTACCTACAAATACAAAATGTGGCCCTGCAGAGGGTTTGAGTTTGAGACCACTGGCTTAACTGTAACCATGACATCCTGTTTGTCTTTGGGAAGCAAAGCTGAGATTGTGATGTCATAATGCCTCATTCCACCAATAAGAGCCAACCTCATCAGTGATGTCACAATGGCTTGATTGTCCTGTTCTCCCCTCTGCCCTCCAACCCAGCCAGCGGATTAACCGTTCCCCTTAACTCAGTGGTCTCAAACTCTTTAATAAGACATTAACTATTTTTTTCTGAGGCCCTCCAAGTACTTAGAAATCCAAAATGTGGCCCTGCAAAGGGAATGAGTTTGAGACCACTGCTTTAAACCATGGTCACATTTAGAGAAGGACACAGGGACAAATTTTTCCCCGTCCCCTCAGGAACTCCATTTCCCCGTCCCATCCCCACGAGTTCTGTCACTGTCCTTGCCCCATTCCTGAACGCTCAGCCTTAACTGCACAAGCCTTGAACACTTATGGTTTTAAAGTGCTTGAGGCTTGTGCAGATGAGGACAGAGCTCGCAGGAATGGGGCAGAAAAAAAAAAAAAAGAACTCGCCAGGACGGGACAGGAAAATGAGTTCCCGCAGGTTCGGGGAAAAATTTATCCCAGTGTCACTCTCTAGTCACATTAGAGCAGTGGTCTCAAACATGCGGCCTGGGGGCCACATGCGGCCCGCCAGGTACTATTTTGACGCCCTCGGTATGTTTATCATAATCACAAAAGTAAAATAAAACAATTTCTTGATCATATGTCTCTTTAGCTATAAATTACAAAATTATTATTAAAACTTAGCCAAAAGGAAAGATTTGTAAACTATAAAGAGTTTTACCTCATGCAAAATTGACATTAACTGTTTTTTTCTGCGGCCCTCCAAGTACCTACAAATCCAAAATGTGGCCCTGCAAAGGGTTTGAGTTTGAGACCACTGCATTAGAGCTACATTACTAACAGTAGCATTTCCATCCTTTCCTGAATGGGAAGGGAGCAGGATACTTTAAAGTTAGCAGTGTGGTGATTTTTTTTTAGCCCGTCCTCTCAAAGGAGCTCTGAACGGGCTACAAATCAGGTACGTAAGCATTTTCCCTATTTCTAGAGATATCAATTTGAGCAGTGATCCTGAATGGAAGTGCACTGGAAAAGTGAAAAGATGTTCTGTGTGAGGCGACATATGTACCTCACTTGTGCTGCAGATACTCTCCAAGGTTGAGCCACAGGCTTTGCCAGGTGAAGCACTCCATGGTATGATGCCTGAAAAACATGACCAAACACGACGGCATGTTACAGTTCCAATATAAAAAGCACAAATTCCTGACTCTCCTTCAGTTTTTCCTCCCTCTCCCACCCACGTGCCATCTGTGTTCTCTTATCACGCGCCCACGCAAGCTGCCAAGTGCTGCTGCTTTGTGGATTGGCAGTAGGAATTCTGGAGCAGCACACCTCCTGGAGACCATGCATCATCCATGGATCAAATCCAGCTTCTGCCTGCCAACAGGCTGTTATCGAATCCGTCTCCCACATAGCACAGAATGCCCCCTTTTCCCCATTACATCTCACAAAGAGGAGAGAGAGAAAAGCTTTTTTTTTTTTTTTTTTTTGCATGAGACATGGAAGGCTGCAGAGCTGCCAGCATTTGAAAGCTCTGACGAGGGACATTTTGAAATAAAACACTACATTCTCCCATTAAGATTTGCCCTTCTGAGGATTTTTTTTTTTTTTTTTTTAAATAATATAGATTGAAAAATGATTTTAAAAACTCTAGTGAAGAACAGTGGGCTATATCTTATTTTAGACATTTCATTATACAGTCTCTCTAAATGGCATTCACACATGCTACATTAATGTGTTATTGTAGAAATCTAAATTAAATCCTTCTTGCCATGACAGATGGTTCTCAGCTTTGTCCTTGAGGGTCACTGCCATCTGGCCAGTCTGATTTTCTGACCATCAACAATATACATATAAATAGAATGGAGTCAGTTCAGAGGGCTGCTACAAAGTTGGTTAGTGGCCTTTGTCATAAATCGTATGGGGACAGACTTTAAGATAACAATACGTATACTCTAGAGCAGGGGTGCCCAACGCGTCGATCGCGATCGACAGGTCGCTCGCTCAGGCGACCCCAGTCGATCGCAGAGTGGGTTCCCTTCTTCCCTTCTCTTTTTTCCCCTCCTGACTGGTCCGCTCCTGAATTCTGCTGCTGCCTCCGCTGCTCAACATTAAAAAAAAAACATAAAACGGCTTGAAGAACTTATGCTCCGGGGGCTAACATGTGCTTGTACCGGCTTCCCTTTGCTTCCCTCTGAAACCGGAAGTTATGTCCGGGGGGGGAGAGGGGGAGAGAAGGGAAGCCGGCACGCACATGTTAGAGCCCAGTTCGCGGGCTAAAGCGGGAGACAGGTCAGTGACGCTTGCGATTTGCTCTTCTTGCTGCCAGTCCTGCCTACTTTCTGTTTCCTCAAAGGCAGGACCCGGCAGCATTTTTCCCAATAGGTCGATCTTGGGCCGATCAGCCTTCCTCTCCCCAACGTCAGTTGTGCCGTCGGAGAGGAAGTTCTGGTCAGCGGAACTTCCTCTCCGACGGCAAAATTGACGTCGGGGAGAGGAATGCTGGTGGGCCTGAAGCAAGGAGAGCTTGGCCGGCGGCGGGCGGCTTTGGGGGCCTGTTATCCGATGGCAGTGGCAGTGGCTTGGGGGAGGGCAGGGAGGGAGAAAGAGGGCAGGCAGGGAGACAAAAGGAAAGAAGAGAAACAGAAAAAAAGAAAGGGGGCATGAAGAGAGAAAGAAAGAGAGGGCAGGAAGAGAAGAAGAAAACGTTGGGGGGGGGGAATGATGTCAGGAAGAGAGGAAGCATACAGGCTAAAAGAAGGGAAGAAAGATTGGATGCACAGTCAGAAGAAGAAAGTGCAACCAGAGACTCATGAAATCACCAGACAAGGTAGGAAAAATGATTTTATTTTAAATTTAATGATCAAAATGTGTCTGAATTTATATCTGCTCTCTATATTTTACAATATGGTCCCCTTTTACTAAACCGCAAGAGGTTTTTAGCGCAGGGAGCCTATGAGCGTCGAGAGCAGCGCTGGGCATTCAGCGCAGCTCCCTGCGCTAAAAACTGCTATCGTGGTTTAGTAAAAAGGGAGGGGGTGGGTATTTGTCCATTTTTGTATGGTTGTTACTGAGGTGACAGTGCATAGAGTCATCTCCTTTGACCTCTTTGAAAAAAACCCAGAATAGGAATGATAATTAACAATTGTATGCGTACAGTGTGCGTTGTGTTTTTTTAAAATGTTATTGTTGGTAGATCATTTTGACTTGGTCATTTTAAAAGTAGCTCGCAAGCCCAAAAAGTGTGGGCATCCCTGCTCTAGAGCAGTGGTTCCCAAACCCTGTCCTGGGGGACCCCCAACCAGTCGGGTTTTCAAGATATCCCTAATGAATATGCATGAGAGAGATTTGCATACCTGTCGCTTCCATTATATGCAAATCTCTCTCATGCATATTCATTAGGGATATCTTGAAAACCCGACTGGCTGGGGGGTCCCCCAGGAAGGGTTTGGGAACCACTGCTCTAGAGGAAAGACAGGAGAGAAGGAATATGAAGATATGTTGAAATATCTCTGTGGCGTTAATGTACAGGAGGCGAGTCTTTTTCAAATGTAGGAAAATTCTGGAAGGAGAGGGCATAGGATGAAGTTAAGAGGTGATAGGCTCAGGAGTAATGTAAGAAAATACTTTTTACAGAAAGGGTGGTAGATTCATGGAATGGTCTCCTGGTGGAAACTGTATCTGAATTCAAGATAGTGTGGGACAGGCATGTGAGATCTCTTAGGGAGAAGAGAAGATAATGGATGGTGGGGTAGGGCAGGCCTCTATCTGCCATCATGCAGGACACACATTTACATACATTTTGTGTGTGCAAACTCCTGCGTACTCACTGCAGTTAATCTGAAAACCCCACTAGTCAGGTGATCTAGTTCTAGTGTTCTAAGACTTTGTGGGTTTAAAACATGCATCTGGTCATATCTAAATATTATTTGACCAGATAAAGAGAAAGACATACAAGGCTCAAGTCAAACTTCAATGCTGACTGTGTCTCTCATGTAGAGCTGTTAAAAGATCCATGCTGCAATTGTTTGTGTCAAGCCTGCAAGTTCACAGGATCAAATCATTTAAACCAGTCATCCTTGTGTGGTAATATCATACGAGTACTAAATTAATGGAGTAAAATTATAATATGTTTGGAACTACTTTGGATAAATGTATCAAATGAAACACTGTTAAATGTGGTACTGCTATATTAATCTTGGATATTTCCAAATGGCCCATCCAGTCTACCCATCTGCTTGTTCTCTCAGGGTTTCCGCAGCTGGCATTTTGCTTGTTGCAGGTTTCCGGGTCTCGTTGCATTTTTTGTCAGGTAAAAACTGACGTTTCAGCCACCTTGCTGTGGCTTTCTACAGGGTATGCTCTGAAATCTGCAGTGTGACTCTGGAAATAGTAGGTTCATTGCAGAGAATGACACGGTGACAAAATTCATCACCGTTCCCGTCCCCGCGGATAACCACGGGAAATAATCCCATGTTATTTTCTAGTGTCTATTTCAACCTCAGTCCTTCTACACCAGCATTCTTCAAAGCAAAGCTTGCAGGTCAGTGGTTGTGGCCATTCATACTCTGATTCTTCCCTCTCTCCTTAAAGAATGACATGAAGATGGTTTCCCATGGTTATCCGTGGGGACGGGGACGGTAATGAATTTTGTCACCGTGTCATTCTCTAGTTCACTGACCTGATTGGGAACAGGCAGCACATCTGTTCCCCAAGAGCATTCATTTATTCACAGATTTGACTTTCCCCATTCCCTGCAGCACTTCTCCTGGAACTCAATGATTGTAGTTTTCACAACCACACTCAAAGCGGTTTACATACAGGTACTTCAAGTATTTTCCTTATCTGTTCCGGCAGGCTCACAATTTAATGTACCTGGGGCAGTGGAGGATTAAGTGACTTGCCCAGTGGAACAAGCAGCAACAAGGAGTTTGAACCCACAACCTCAGGGTGCTGAGGCTGTAGCTCTAACTCAATAAAACTCAGAAGATGAAAAGTGGGATTCTATAGGAATAACCTCAGTAACAAACTAAATTCCACTAAAGGGTATTCGAAAGCGATCGTGGAGTAAAATGGTCTCAGTAAGTGTTGATTTGGCTGTGTATAAAAAGTAAAAGAATAATGAATATATGATACAGTAAAAATTGGTTACACAAAAAAGGAGGTGGAGGTAATTTGGTCAGTAATGGTAATCTTATAACCTGAATGACTTGGCATTGGATGGAAATATCCTGGTAGTGAATTATCCCTATCCAAGTGGGTTACTGAGACCATTTTACTCCATGATCGCTTTCGAATACCCTTTAGGGCACAGGTGTCAAAGTCCCTCCTCGAGGGCCGCAATCCAGTCAGGTTTTCAGGATTTCCCCAATGAATATGCATGAGATCTATTTGCATGCACTGCTTTCATTGTATGCTAATAGATCTCATGCATATTCATTGGGGAAATCCTGAAAACCCGACTGGATTGTGGCCCTCGAGGAGGGACTTCGACACTCCTGCTTTACTGGGATTTAGTTTGTACTGCTGTAGCTCTAACCACTACAGCACACTCTATACAAGTCTCTCCACCACCTGCATGCTGATGCCATCAGTTCTACAGCTGCACATGGTACTTCCTGCCCTTAGCCTGAAAAATCCAGAGATCACATGCTAAGTGGGAAATCTTGATACAATCCAGAAGCACTGGGCACAAATGTGCATTCACTTTAACCCACTGCATACCATCCTATCTGATAATGCTCTAATGGCCACCAAATGGGTGACTGGCCTGGAGAGTTACCGTATTTTCATGCATATAACGTGCGCGTTATACATGATTTTTACAAACCATGCATAACCTTGCGTGTTGTATAAATTTTTTTTTACATCGTTCCCCCCCCCCCGACGTCCGATTCACCCCACAAGACCGCTCGCACCCCCACCCCGAAGGACCGCTCGCACGCACTTGCACCCGCACCCCCCCCCACCATCATGTAGAAGCTCCTACCGTTGTCCTGCTGCTTCCTCTTCCGGCGGTCCCGGCCCTTCTGTGAGCCCTGCGTCTGCGCTGCTTCCTCTTCCGGCGGTCCCGCCCTTTCTCTGACATCAGAGTTGTCCTGCTGCTTCCTCTTCCGGCGGTCCCGGCCCTTCTGTGAGCCCTGCGTCTGCGCTGCTTCCTCTTCCGGCGGTCCCGCCCTTTCTCTGACATCAGAGAAAGGGCGGGACCGCCGGAAGAGGAAGCAGCGAAGACGCAGGGCTCACAGAAGGGCTGGGACCACCGGAAGAGGAAGCAGCAGGACAACGGTAGGAGCTTCTACATGATGGGGGGGGGTCAGGAGGCTGTGGGGGTGCGAGCGGTCCTTCGGGTAGGAGTGCGGGTGCTCCTTCGGGGTGGGGGTGCGAGTGGTCCTGCGGGGGGGGGGGGTGAATCGGATGTCGGGGGGGGGGGGGGCATCAGGCTTTCAGGGTGGGGACAGGACTTCAAGGGGGAGAGGAGAGTCAGGGCGGCCGAAAAGAGAGTCGGGGTGGCCAGAGGAGAGTTGGGGCGGGCGAAAGGAGAGTCGGGCGGTGACGGGAGAGTCGGGGCGGCATGCGCGGTATACGGGTGTGCGCGGTATATAAAAATTTATTTACATAAATTACAGTTTCCCATGCGCTATACCCGTGTGCGCGTTTTACACAGGTGCGCGGTATATGAGTGAAAATACGGTAAGTTAGGGATGACTATATGCTAGCCAATGCTCTGTACAAAATTGAAAAATTGGCACCCCATTTGGAGATGTTAGCTTAGGCGTCAGAATCCCCTTCCCCCTTTTGTTAGTGGGATTGACCAGCACAGGGGTAGGCAATTCCGGTCCTCGAGAGCCACAGGCAGGTCAGGTTTTCAGGATATCCACAATGAATATATACGAGATGGATCTGCATGCACTGCCTCCTTGAGATGCAAATCTATCTCACGCATATTTTTTGTGGGCATCCTGAAAACCTGACCTGCCTGTGGCTCTCGAGGACCGGAATTGCCTACCCCAGGACTATCACAACAACCCTCTCTCTCCTTCCACAAAAACATTCCCTCTCTTCCACCCACAGCCCAGCACCATGATACTCCGGGCGACCACCAAGGATATCTCTTTCCCATGGTATATTCAGAAATGATACAGATACTAGACCAAGATGATTTTTCCTTTGTTATGCAACCTATTTTTTCTTTCAAAATTCTGTATTAACATGCAAATGAGTCCATGAAATACATTTTTGTCCAAAGAATCTTGCCGATTGAATACCTGCCCAGCAATACCAAAACTCAAACATGGCAAAGGCTCAAATACTAATGCACATGTATGGTGATTGTACAATTAGCCTCTCATATACTGTATGTATTCTCATATTCATTGCTATGGCTCACTGGTAGAGCTGCTGCCTCTGCAACCCAGAGGTTGTGAGATCAAATTCCAGTGCTGCTCCTTGTGACCCTGGGCAAGTCACTTAATCCTCCAGTGCCCACTACTTTGAATGTCAGCTTTGAAAGGCCACAGCCACAAAAAGGCGCTATACAAGTCCCCATTCTCTTGGGTTTTCCCCCCAAAATTGTACTGCTTTGCCAAACTTTCCTATCTCTCAATATATCAAAACTCAAAATGCTACTGCACATCATTGGTAGCAAAGATGAACAATTCACTGTTAGCCGAGATGAAAATGTATACCATATTGCCGTATATCCACACAGATCTGGTCTCCTGAAGCAGTGGCATTTGACTGCAGGGACTTGATGACTTCACAGGACGACCATATATTGTAGAACATGAAAACGGGCACAGCAGAAAATCCAAAGACGCCAAGCCAGGCCACACCAAGCACATAGGTGAGGAAAACAAACTAAGACATGGGGGAAAAAAAGGATCACATTTTCATATATACCAATATCAACAGACTTTGAAATAAAACAAAAATTCAAAACCTATTATAGATTATCCTTAAAATACACAAGGCACAGTTTAAACTTTGATATTAAGCACATTTTCAATTTGTATAATAGTGAAAGGAGGACTCAACCAATGTGACTATGCAATTCACCTTCTGTACTGTACATGAATATCCTGTAGGAGAATCAAACATTTCCTAAGATATGATTTAAATGTGTGTTGAGTATGGAGGCTGCTGGATTGAGAGATTTTAGTATTCAGAAATTTGCTATAAAAAAGTTGCAATTACACTGGCTAGAAACATTAACATTTTACTGTAAAATATTTTAGATGCATGCATTTTCTACATGCAAGGTCCATAGACTCCTTTTATAAAACTCTATTTTCTTGAGGTCACTAAACTCCTTATTAGTCTGGAGGGCCAGGAGGGAAGTCTCCTTTAAGATTAACCCTTAGCACTGTTCTTTATTTAGCAGGGAACTGGTTGTAATAGTGGCAGCAGACTTCTCTCTCTTCTGGAATACTAGTCCAGAAGGACAGAAGACTTAACTTGTGTCTACAATACAAATCGAATGGAGTCAGCTCAGAAAATAAATTTGGTTTTGACAACAGTTTCCTCCTTTGCTTTGGGGCTTCCAGCTTATTTGGAACCAACAATTGAGGGAGCATCCATAAACCAATATAAGTGGACTTGGGGAAATTTACTGGTGATCAGCAGCACAGAATTTATCCATATTATGGGATCCAGACTGGCCCACAGCTGAAACCCAAATACAGTGGTACCTTGGATTACCAGCATAATCCGTTCCAGGAGCATGCTCATAATCCAAAATGCTTGTTTATCAAAGCGAGTTTCCCCATAGGAAATAATGGAAACTCGCTTTGATATGTTCCCACCCCCCCACCCTCCCCCCCCCAAGGACAGCAGCGCTGCTCCCCCCCACGAGAACCAGCATTGCTCCCCCCAAAAGGCCCCCCCGTGAACCAGCACCCTCTCCCCCGTGATCCGGCACCCCCTGCCGCCATCGGGCACTCCCCCCGCTGCCATCGGGCACCCCCCGCCGCGACCTGAGGTCCCCCCAACCCACCCGAACCCTCTTCTTACTTTAGTGTAGCCTCCGCACCGGCACCAGCATGTCCTGTGCGTTGGTGCCAGTGCCCGAAGATCTGCCTCCTGTGCTGGGCCTTGAGCATGTGCGCATGCTCAAGGCCTGAGAGTTCTCTCGAGAGAACGTGAACTCTCAGGCCTTGAACATGCGCACATGCTCAAGGCCCAGCACAGGAGGCAGATCTTCGGGCACCGGCACCAACGCACAGGACATACTGGTGCCGGTGCGGAGGCTACACTAAAGTAAGAAAAGGGTTCGGGTGGGTTGGGGGAACCTCAGGTCGCGGCAGGGGGGTGCCCGATGGTGGCAGGGGGGTGCCGGTTCACGGGGGGGGGGAGCGCTCGCAAATCGAGGCACGCTCGGTGTCCGAGGCGCCGATTTTGCGAATGTTTTGCTCGTCTTGCAAAACACTCGCAAACTGGTGCACTCGTAAACCGAGGTACCACTGAACAGTAAAACCTTGGTTTGCGAGCATAATTCGTTCTAGAAGCATACTTGTAATCCAAAGCAATCATATATTAAAGCAAATTTCCCCATAAGAAATAATGGAAATTCGTACCACAACCCAAAAACTTTGATACAAAATATTATACATACTTGTATTGCAAGACCTCGCTCATTTAGAGGTCACTACACTCCTGCAGCGTCAGAGAGAGAAGAACCATTGGCTCAGTTGTGATGTATGTATACTGTTTGTACTTGTATTGCAAGACATTGCTTGTATATCAAGTTAAAATTTAATATAATGTTTTGTCTTGCAAAACACTTGCAAACCAAGTTACTTGCAATCCAAGGTTTTACTGTACTATGCTTGGTGGACCTTTAGTTGGACCCCTCTATGTAGCCCAGACACTGCAGTAGCAGTTTTGGTCAGGACCAAGAGACCACTGCTCCCTGAATAATCTGGTTGCATCTCAGTTTTCTCCAGAGTACAATTTGGACTGTGTGTTGATCAAGCAGCTACTGATTGAAAACAATGCTGAGAACTTGATGCAAGGAAAATTTTCAAGTTAGAGCGCTTAAACTTTAAAACAATGAAGAGAGGCCTACAAAATATCTGCTTCTATTTTGAACACACGTCAATTATGATCCCTTCCAAATCAGTCAAATAACTGCTTTTTTTTTTTTTTTTTTTGCAGTTAACTTGTTGACGGACAGAAAATCTTCTAAGATGAACAGTATTAGCAGTCAGTCTTTCTGCACAGTGGAAAGGACTGAAGGAATTAATCTGATGCTTGATTTTTCTAACTAGGCAGTTTCTAAATACGATGTGTCTTTGTGGGATTCCTTTGAACAGTGCTTCTCAACCACACCTTGCCAATCAGATTGGCAGGTTATCCACAATGAATATGCGTGAGCTAGATTTGCATGTGCTGCCTTCTTCATATGCAAATCATATTCACTGTGGATATCCTGAAAACCTGACTGGGTGGGTATGCCCAGAGAACTGGGTTAAAAGATCAGGTCTTGAGAGAAATACTCTCTCTTAGAAACACAATAATGTTGATCAGTGATCTGTTGATGATTTTAAGATATTAAGAAATGCCATCTGTATAGTTGTTGCATCTATTGTTAATAAATCTTTGAAAGAAGATAATGTACCCTGTAGTTCAGAGGTGGGCAAACTTGGGCCTCAAGGGCCACAACCAAGTCATGTTCTCAGGATTTCCCAAATAAATATGCATGAGATCTATTTGCATGCACTGGAGGCAGTGCATGCAAAATCTTTTTCACGTGTATTCAGTGTGAATATCCTAAAACCTTGACTAGCTGGGTGCAACTCCAACAGCTGGGTTAAGAACCCCTGCTGAACAGAGATCCTCTATGTTTATCCATCACTGTTTTTGTCTCTACCACCTCCATCGGAAGGATTATCTAGACCAGTGGTATTCAGCCCAGTCCTCAGGGACCACCTGGCCAGTTGGGTTTTCAAAATCTCTGTCATCCATATTCATTGTGGATATCCTGAAAACCTGACTGGTCAGGTTTTCAGGATATCCACAATGGACTGGGTTGAATACCACTGATCTAGACAACCCCCACCCTCTCAGTGAAAAAGTATTTCCTGATACTCATAGGTATACCACCCTTCAACCTCAATTAATGTTCTCTAGTTCTATTGCTTCCCCATCTCTGGAAAAGTTTACATATTACTACTTTCCCCTAGCCCTCTTTTTCTCTTGGATATATATATTCAGGTATTCAAGTCTTCTCATCCATCTTGTGGTAGAAATTCCTTGTCATTTTTGTCACTTTCCTCTCAACTGCTTCATGTCTTTATGTCCTTAGCGAGTTAGGGCCTCTAAAAACTAAATACAATACTGCACACATGGTCTCTTCTACAAGCTGTACAGGGGCATAAACATCTCCTTTTTTTCTTCTGGTTATGCCACTCTCTATGCAGCCTATTATCTTTCTGGCTATGGCCTCCACCTTATCACACTGTTTCACCTCCAAGATCCTTAACCAACATTACCCCTAGGTCCCTCACCTGGTCTGTGTGCATACAGCTCCTTTGGATTTCTATTCCCCAAATGCATTACTCTGCATTTCTTTGAATTATATTTTAACTGCCATATTAGACCAATCATCTAATATTTGTAAATCAGTGATCTCAAAGTTGTGTCCCAGGGGCCACATGCGGCCCACTAGATACTATTTTGAGGCCCTGGGTATGTTTATCATAATCACAAAAGTAAAATAAAACAGTTTCTTGATCATATGTCTCTTTAGCTATAAATTACAATATTATTAAGACTTAGCTAAAAGGAAAGAGTTATACCTCATGCAAAATTGTCATTTCTTTAATAAGACATTAACTATTTTTTCTGAGGCCCCCCAAGTACCTACAAATCCAAAATGTGGCCCTGCAAAGGGTTTGAGTTTGAGACCACTGTTGTAGATCATTTCTCAAGTTGTCCACTCTGTTAAAAAGAGTTTATGTTGGACTTATATTGAAAAACAATGAATCAAAAGGATCCTCTTATGTATTGTCCCATTTCTTCCTTGTCCTTTTGACAAAGTGTTCTGGAAAATTTTGTTATGAACCAATTGCTACATTTTATAGACACACACAATTGTTTAAATCCACATTAGCTTGGCTTTAGGTTATTTCATGGAATAGAACTTTACTGCAAAATGTTTATATTTAGCAAGGTTTTCAGTTAGGAACTTCATTCTTATTGCCTTAGATATGTTTGCAGCATTTGATACTGTTAGCTATGAAATTATTAGCCCAGTTGCACCGGATAGGCATTTCTGGTACAATATATAATTGGTTTTATTCATGTCTTGAGAACAGAGATTCTTTTATCTCCCTAGAGAAGATCTGGTCCATTTTTCCTTTCCTACAGAGATACCACAAGATCTTCATTGTATGCAGTGCTTTTTAATGTATAAATGATTCCATTAGTCAACTGGTTGAATGTCAGTGTAAAACATACTTTTAACTTCTAATCTAGTATCTTATGATTCCAATATCATCACAAAAAGAATTGCAATTGATATTTTATGCACTAGAACTGTAAATGCCTGGATGAAGCATAATATGTTAGACATAAACAAAGACTGGAGATTTTATTCTTTGGAAGGTCTCTAGACCATGATTTGCCTACACCTCTCTTATTGATCAATGAGTGCTACCTGTTTCTACACAATTAAAGTGCTTAGTTGAAAAGTCAAGAGCAACCTTTATCAATGATATTTCAAATACAGTCCATAGTTAAGAAAGTTTTTTCTACATTACAACTTTATAAACCCTATATACCTACTGTGAATTTTCATAGTGCTGTGCAGGCTCTGATAGTTTTCATCAAACAACCAAAGGAAACGCTTCCACACTTCGAAAGACAGCAAAATAGTGGAGATGACTATAAGAACACTGTGCAGCCAAAAAAAGCCTTCAAAAGGGACCTTTATTGAAAATTGCTTAACCATTCAATGAAGAGCACATTTCTATTCAAAGGACTCAACAAGATCCATGTTTCAGCTATACTGCTTGCATCAGCAATCCAAAATGGGTCATAACTAGACCGAACAATATAAAGCCCAAGGTATCAAACCAGATGGTGATGTATTTATGTGTTTGTTTGTTTTTTACATCTTGGATATGCAAGATATGAATGTGTCAAGTCTCTTGAATAGAAATGTGTTCTTCAATGAATGTTATTTGATCAGTTTTCAATAAAGGACTCTTTTGAAGGCTTTTATGTCTACATACTTTTCTTTTGGTCATCTTTACTGTTTTGCTGTTAGCTCTGAAAATTTTGCATCTACATTGTAATGGACTTTACTTAGGTCTCCCATAATCATCACTGTATACTTTTACAGCTTGTCCAGAATGCTGCAACACAAGTACTGAGCAAAACCTAATCATCCTTCATTGATTATTGGTTAAATGGAGAATGCAGTTTTATTTATTTAGGGCAGGGGTGTCCAACCTGCAGCCCGAGGGCCGCATGCGGCCCTGTGAAGTATTTTGTGTGGCCCCGGTCGAGGGCAATGAAGTATTTTCCTCTGCTGCTCCTGGGTGTTTACCGTCTTGCCGGCTCCCTCCTCTGTCTTGCTGCAGCGTTTGCGTGGCCCCAGAAACATTTTTTTTTTGGGTCAATGCGGCCCAGGGAAGCCAAAAGATTGGACATCCCTGATTTAGGGGGGTAAACATTCAAAGCAGTTTAAGCAGGCATGAGCTTAAATTACACTCAAATGGCCATTTGCCACTATTCAGAAGCACTTAAACACTTTCAAAATGGGCAGGGGAGGGGAGTTCCAGGGCAGAATTGGGAAGCAGGCATAACCTATGTGGGTGCTACCAATATTCACTGCACAAAGGGCTGTCCTCTCTAGTTGCTTAGCCATGCGAGTCGACTAGTATTCACATAAACTTCCATATTGCCAATTGGAAGAACACACCCACCCCTTTCTGGGCTCCCCCAATCTGTTCCATTCTACCTTCCCTCCTGAAACCTGAACAGCAGTGCCTCCCCTTCCCTCCTGACCCTCCCCCAAACAATAGGGAAATCCTGACCAGAACTTCCTTACCCCCTCTAGCTAAGTACCATGAGGCTGCCACTAGACGCTAAGGCAGCAATTCTGAGGTCAGTACCACGATGGGCATCACTTCTGCCCTTGGATCCTACGGCTGTTAATGTAGGCCTGGGGAGACATGGTTGTGGTTTCTCTGCTGTTTAGGGGACAGGACTGGAAGGGAATGGGGCACAACAACTGATCCCCTTACGTGAGTCCAAGTCAACATTCAGCAAGGATCCCTATAAATCTTGGCAGGTATTTCTTGGCTGATGAAACTCAGATATTCAAATGCTGGGGCCCAATCATGGCTCGACATTGAATAAATCGGGACCTTAATTTTGCCTGCAGCTGTCGGCATGAAAAAATTTGCAGACTACCACTGGCTGATTGACCAGTTAATCTACAGAGGCTCCTTTAAACATTTCTATTTTTAATATCCGACTATACAGATTGCTGCATTCAAAGTACAGTTCCCATGGTTACACATTTCCATGTTGCAGAGGATCCATGATAGAGCATTTTCTATTGCTGAACCAAAATTATGGAATTAATTACCTTTTCGCAGCTTAAGGCCTACCTGATTCACTAAGCATTTCCAGTTTGATGCTATTAATTATGTCAGATGTTCTGATGTTGCAGTATTGGGCAAGAGATCATGGCTGAAGAATACAGTCCTTTATTTTCATTTCATTGTTTGTTTTTGTGTTTCCTATTTTACACCTTTGTTTTTTTATAAGATGTCTAAAGCATAACTTAATGATAAAATTATACAAAACAAATATCACAAATGTTTTAGTTGAACGTTAGCTATTCATTGTTGCAGGTTATGTTGGTTACAGTAAAACATACAAGACAGAGCAGGCTATAAATCTGTAAGGTAAATAACTATGTGCTCATATTTCATTTCAGAAAGTATTTAATGCAGTAAAAATTCCAGTGAATAAAATGGAGGCCATATCAGAAAAAAATAAAAGTATCCTTTTCCAATTGTTGCTCCCTTTCTTTATTCCTCTCTGTTTGGAACACCCCTTCCATGTTCTTGGACACAGCTCCCAGTGAATACACAGTTCTCGTTATTAGTGAAATAGACTATCTAGTAGCACCATGACCCATGGAGAAAATGTAGGAAAGCATGAGGGAAAGTACTCATTAAATGTTCTCATAGACACATGAACCCTACAGCTGAGGGCAAGCAGTATCCCACAGCTGGAAATTGTGTGTGTTATGCTAAGCTTTGTTTTTGGCCTCAGAAACAGCTGGGGCAAACTCAGAAAACGCTATCTCACAGATTAAGATTGACACAGCTACAAGCTGTTAGGCTCTCTGTGCAGCCCCCTTGTGCAATGAACTAAAGACAAAATTATGATTTTCTGTACACCAATTACCTTCTTAATTTTGCTATGGAATTAAAAAAATAAATAAAACCTATTTTTACAATTAAAGTATCACATTAGAGTAGGGTTACCTTATTAGTTAAGAAAATAAAAAAAAAAAAGAACATGTGACCCCACCCATGATCCTGGTCCTGCCCTACCCAAAGTGCCCTGCCTTGTCCCTGCCTCCCACTAGTCTCACCCCTTCCCCACCCCAACCTCCCGCTAGTTTCAGGCCCACCTCCCAAGCACATCCTCTCTCCAGCCCCCCACCCAAGTCTACCCTGTTCCCATGTAACTTCTTGGCGCTGCAATTTCAAACTTCAGGCAGCTGGAAGCATTAGTGACACGATCCTGCTACCATCGGCCTGCCCCGGATCCACCTATATGGGAACAGGAAGTCACTGCGAAGGCTTCCGGGGCACGCCAATGGCAGCAGGATCATGTTGCTAATGCTGCCGGCCCCCTGAAGTTTGAAATTGCAATGCCAGAAGAGGTAAGCAGGGACATGCCAACGGGAGAGCCATATTTATTTCTGGGATGGAGTCTGGACTAGAGAAAGTCCAGGAAACCATCCAGACACCAGGATAGTTCTCTAAAAAGAGATCATATCCAGATAAATCTGGACATCTGGTAGCTCTACATTAGAGTTAAACTGAAACTGTCGTAAGAACACATATAAAGAACATAAGAGTTGGCATACTGGGATAGAGCAAAGGGCCATCAAGCCCAGTATCCTGTTTCCAACAGTGGTCAACCCAAGTCCCAAGTACCTAGCTAGATGCCAAGTAGTAAAACAGATTTTATGTTGCTTATCCTAGGAATAAGCAGTAGATTTCCCCAAGCCATCTCAATAAAGGTCTTCTCTTTTAGGAAATTATCCAAACCTTTTTTAAACCCTGCTAACTAACTGATTTCACCACATTCTCCAGCAAAGAATCCAGTTTAATTACATGTCGTGTGGAAAAATATTTTCTTTAGTTTGTTTTAATTCTACTACTTAGTAGCTTCTTCACATGCCCCCTAGTCCTAATATTTTTGGAAAGAGTAAACAAGCAATTCACATCTACCCTTTCCTTCAACTCAGTATTTTATAGACCTTTATCATATCACCCTGATCCGTATCTGCTCCAAGATGAAGAGCCCTAACTGCTTTAGCTTTTCTTCATAAGAAGTTGTCCCATCCCTTTTATCATTTTTGTTGACCTTCTCTGTACCTTTTCTAATTCCGCTATATCTTTGAGATATGGTTACCAGAATTGCATACAGTATTCGAGGTGTGGCCTTCTGTCCAAAAGTTTTCAGCCAAAACCAAAATTGCAGTGGACAATCACCACCTGGTTTAATCTGAAGCTGAAACCCAAAACTCAAGTTTGGTTGTGCGAATGTGAACCAGTAAGGGTTGCTGGGGATTGTTAGAGCTTAAAGTCTGCATCTCTCTGCTAAGCCCATAGTAGCCAAGCCAGAATAAAATAATTTAAATAATGTAAAACCATATTTTACCCCCAAGCATAATAGACTTCCCACATATGGACTGCACCTAATGAAAACTAAAAGCCACAAGAGTTTTCACAACTGACATTGCACCACTCAGAGTGACAACTGATGTCTTACAGTATGTCATATCTCTAGAGATACCATCCCAAATTTAGAGAGACTTAAATTCCTACTACAAATTTATATCAAAAGCAGGTTAAAGACACAAGGTGAACCCCCCCCAACCTGAAAACATACATCACTCAAGAAATTGACTAGAGACAAGTGTTTATGAAATGAAGGATTAAAGAAAAAAATGAACAAATTGAGTGTTTTGTCTACAAGAAACATTTTACTTCCAATACTTATAAATAGTAGTTTAAGTATGGTGAAGAGAGACGAAAGCCATTTATGTATCAGTGACAAACTATCAGTTCTGCCCACTTTAAATGTACTGGAACTTACCATGCCACTAATGCATCGACCACAGGCTGTTGTCTTAAATTCACTGTGCAACTCCTTCACGGCACTTGTTGTATAAAACCCTTCTGCCAAAAGTATTATGCCGTACAAGAAGAAAAAGGAAGCAATTCCATAGATGACATACTGCATCAACTGTATTCTGTAGAAAAAAAATACAAAACAAAAAAATCTTAATTGCCCTCAAAACATTCTTCCTTTCATTTTTTGTTCCTAACATTTTGCTGTTCAAAGAGTTATTTATAAAATTTATAGCTCATATCTAAAAAGCAAACGGTTACAAACTTACTTAAATCACAAACAGAATACTCTACCAGTAGCACAGTGAGGGGGGGGGGGGGCAGACTGCCCCAGGCACCATCTTGGTGGGTTGCCGTTGCCGCTCCTCCTGTCCTCCCCACCATACCTCTTTGGCTCTTTGCTAATGCAGGCTGTATCTCCTCAGCCTCGGCACTCCCTCTCCCTCTGATGTCACTTCCTGGTCACAGGACCAGAATGTGACATTATAGGGGGAGCTGAGGCAATCGTGAGCAGCAGACTGGAGATGCTGCATGTGCTGGCAAGTACAGGAGAAAGGGAAGGCGTACAATGGGGGGCGGCAGAGACGAGAACAAGGTGCCTCCTACCCTCACTATGCCACTGACTATTAGCTTCTGACTTAACAACTGAAACAACAAATATCCACTAAAACCATATCAAATCTCTAAAACACAAATAAGTCTTAGCAGCTGTGTGTTAATACATTACTGTCATAAATACCACTTTATAGAGGGAGCAGGCGCATTGCATAGATTTTCTAAATAGAATACATACCAGTAAGCCCTCAAACATTAACAAAATAGATCAAACAAGGCGAAAAACAAAGGTGCCTTCAACATCTTCAAAAATGTCACAATGTGATTTATGAGTCATAATTCTACCGGTAACACATTCCACATCAGAGGGCCAGCTATAGAAAACATCTGTTCCTTCGACTCCCCCAGTCAGGCAAGTCGCACCGATGAAACATCTAACAAACATTGCCCTTCAGATCTGAAGGCTCTGGGTAGATGATAAACCTTAAGTTGATGAGATACAGATCCATGCCTCACAATGCAAAGCTTTATGAACTGATAAGTTTGGAGAGTGAAGTTTAAAAAATCAGCAACTGGTGTAGTGAATAAAGCAATGGAGTAATAAGCTGTTAATGCCCCACTTGTAATAATCGGTGCAGCAGTATTTTGAACCAGCTGAAAAGAATGTATTATAACTTGGTATCTCCAAATACACACCATTACATTGATCCAGAACTGAAATCACAAATGCCTGTACCATCAATCTAAATTTTTCTATAGTCACAACCTACATACCATTCTCATCTGTAAAAAACAAAACAAAACTAAAAATGAAACCCCTACAAAACAAATATACCTAACTACTGCCTTCATTTATAATTTTAATGCCAATTGATTTCTAGATTCCAAGGTTCCTTAAATCTGAATTAAATGATAATCCTAGTCACCAATATTCATACCTTGTGGATACTTGGTATTGGCAAATATGCTCAGCTACACCAAACCAATTATCTTCATATTAACCTCCCACCCCCCTTTTACAAAACCATAGTGCGTTGTTTTTTGGGGTTTTTTTTGCATCAGCCATAGTGGTAACAATAAACATCAGAGCTGTTACCGCCATGACCAGTGCTAAAAAACACACTACAGTTTTGTAAAAAGGAGGGGCCAGGGTTTTTAAACAGCTGATTCTCTGACATCTACATCTGTACTGCCTGTCCTTTACTATCTGCTGTATAGCCCTTTCTTTTGGGTCATCAACAATCATCAAACTAAATGTCATCCGTATACAATCTATAATACATTCACAACTCAGCAAATATTCTGCAAATTGGTTGAACTTATGGTTTTATTTAATATTTAAGTCTGAACCCTGTGGAACTCCCGATTATGTTGGCATCCAGCTAGATTGATCACTGTCCATTCTAATCTGCTGAACCCTCTTAATTAAAATGCACTTGAACCACTGGAAAACTGTACATATGGTCCATATATTCATCTTCAATAATAATATAGTATATGATTAATTCTATCAAAACTGCAGACACACTGATCACCACCAGAACAGAGACCTCTCTGAATGACTTAGAAATTAACAATGTTTCAATCCCCAAATCCATCTTTATCTATCATTTCATACTCTACATAATGGTCCAGTTGGAACAATATTATTCTTTCCAAGCACCTTTATTAAAAATGATAACAGTAAAATCAGTTAAGTCAAAGGATTCAATAGATCTAGCTTTACAATGGCCAAAACACCTACCATCTTCAACTGGTCAGGTACAGTACCCTTCATTCAGCTAAGTTAGCTATTTTTATGCCCTCAACTGTATCATGATTCAATGATTTCAGTATCCTTGTGGGTCAAACATTTACGGGAGATAAGTCATTTAATTTGAGGGGCTATCAGAAGGATCTGTTTCTAACTCTTGTAACTAAGAGCTCCTTTTATTAAGCCATGGTAGAGGTTTCTACCGTGGTCTGGCGAGGTAACTGCTCCGATGCTCATAGGAATTCTATGAGCAATGGAGCAGTTACCTCGCCAGGCTTTGCTAGAAACTTCTACAGCGGCCTAGTAAAACCTAGCATAAATTTGTTGAGTGGCCGAGTAAAGGATTGATGACAATGTCCAGCATGGCTCATACAGTATGTCCATGAACATTACCCCATACCTTTTTTGTGGTGGTGGAGTTTCAAGTCATTCAGAGCATTTCCATTTGGTGCCAAAGTTATACTTGAATTTATTCCTCTTGTCATTTAGGTATCCTTCTATCACTGGTTTTTGCCTCCAATAGGAGGGCACAGACTTCCCTTAGAACAAAGGGCTCCGTAAAAGATCCTTTACCTTGACACAAAGCTCTTTATACTGGCTTCCTCGACTACCTTGCTAGGCTAGCTATTCTTTATTCTCCAGCTTGACTCTTTGTTTAATAAATGATCACAGGCTTGTACTCCCAAATCCATCCCAAGCTTACTATCAGCCTATAAGAAAGGGTGCTTTCTACTTTTTAGCCCCAATTTGCCTCTTACCCTCGGATCCAAAGTTTCCTTTAATACATTTTAAAATGGGTTTGAAAACTTCTCTATGACTTTAATTTAATACCTTGAATGCTTTTCTTTTAGTTGCTGAAGGAGACTAACTACAAGTCAATAACAGAATTCCCATTTTTATGATTTTCAATGTGCCCTTCCACACCCTACTTTTTTTCCTACTCTCAGATGTCTTAGCAATTTAGATGGTTTTACAATTGATTTTTTTTATATATCCTTCCTACTTTTATTTGTACAATGTTTTGATTTACATTATTAATAAAGGTGATTTAATCACATTGAATTTAACATTTCACACATTTACCACCCTTTCCATGAGAAAAAAAAATTTCTGATGTTGCTTTTACCTTCGTTTAGTTTCATTTTATGATTTGCTCTACAGCTTTTCCTTTAAAAAAAAAAAAAAAAAAATTTGTTCACTAATCTAAATGTTTTATTACACCTATTCATTTGTTCACTAATCTTCTAAATGTTTTATTACACCTCCCATATCCCTCCTTTTTCTTTAGGGCTTCAAATTTGTGTGTCTTCTGATACAAACTTCATACCATTTTGGTCACTTACTTTTGAATCACTTTAGTGAGACATGGCCTCCAAAACTGAACATGGTACTCCTAGGAAGACCTCACCAAAAACCTGGACAGGATCATCATCATATCCTCCTTTCTGTTGGTTATGCCTTTTTACTTATCCTTCTGGTTTTGGCCATCATTTTGCACTCTGTCTCGCAGCTATGAGATCTCAGACACTGTCACTCTGAGGTCTTTCTTGGTCTGGGTGCATCAACCTGAATGTGTCTTACATGCCTTCTCATCCTTTGTGCTCACAGTCTAAGCAGATGTTAGAGGTACCATCACTATGGCAGATATGTCTAGTTTCAGTATAGTCTTTGCATATTTTGTGTGGCAGGTCCTCGATTATGGAACTCCCTTCTGGAGTCAGTCCAATCAGGCGACATCATTTTGCTTTTTGTAAAGAGGCTTTCGTTTAAAGTGAGATAGGTTAGGGTTGTTACTGTGCATGGATTGTACTATACATTTAACATATGGTTTTCCTGGAACCTACATAGGTCTTGGGATGTGCAGGATATAAAAAATTGTAAATAAAACCTCTCTCATTGCATACAGCTCTGTTGGATTTTTGTGCCTCACCTGCACCACGATGCATAAGAACATAAGAACAGACCTGGGTCAGACCTGAGGTCCATCGCGCCCAGCAGCGGCCCAACAGCAGTAAACCTCTATCTATACCCCTCTATCCCCTTTTCCAGCAGGAAATTGTCCAATCCTTTCTTAAACCCCAGTAAGGTACTCTGCCCTATAACGTCCTCTGGAAGCGCATTCCAGGTGTCCACCACACGTTGGGTAAAGAAGAACTTCCTAGCATTCGTTTTGAATCTGTCCCCTTTCAACTTTTCCGAATGCCCTCTTGTTTTTTTATTTTCTGAAAGTTTGAAGAACCTGTCCCTCTCTACTCTCTCTATATCCTTCATGATCCTGTAAGTCTCTATCATATCTCCTCTAAGTCTCCTCTTCTCCAGGGAAAAGAGACCCAGTTTCTCCAATCTCTCAGCGTATGAAAGGCTTTCCATCCCCTTAATCAGTCATGTCACTCTCCTCTGAACTCTCTCGAGTAACGCCGTATCCTTCTTAAGGTACGGTGACCAATACTGGACGCAGTACTCAAGATGCGGACGCACCATTGACCGGTACAGTGGCAGAATAACTTCTTTCATTCTGGTTGTAATACCCTTCTTGATTATACCTAGCATTCTATTCGCTCTCTTAGCGGCCACTGCATACTGTGCCGTCGGCTTCATTGTCATGTCCACCATTACCCCCTTTCTTGGGTACTCTCAGTCAATAACATCCCTCCCATCGTATAATTGTACCTCGGGTTTCTGCTTCCCACATGCAATACTTTACGCTTCTCAACATTGAACTTCATCTGCCATCTCTCTGCCCATTCCCCTAGTTTGTCCAAGTCCCTTTGCAATTCTTCGCAGTCCTCCTTTGTCCGAGCTCCACTAAATAGTTTGGTGTCGTCCACAAATTTTATTATCTCACACTTCGTTCCTGTTTCTAGATCATTTATGAATATATTAAAAAGCAGCGGCCCGAGCACCGAGCTCTGCGGAACACCACTAGTGACCTTCCTCCAGTCCGAGTAGTGGCCCTTCACCCCTACCCTCTGTTTCCTACCCTCTAACCAGTTTCTGATCCATCTATGCACGTCTCCGTCCACCCCATGGTTCTTCAGTTTCCGGAGTAGACGTTCATGAGGCACCTTGTCAAAGGCTTTCTGGAAATCTAGGTATATGATGTCTATGGGGGTCTCCTCTGTCCGTCTGTTTGTTAATTCCCTCGAAGAAGTGCACTTCTTCACTAAGCAATTACCAAGTATTAAGACTGTTCTAATTTTTGTAGATCACTTCTCATGTTGTCCATTCTGTTGCATGTCTGTCTCAACTACAAAACACGTAAACAATTTTCTAACTCTCAGCTCCAGCACTGATCCTTGTAGAATTCCATCTCTGTTAGGTTTATTTTATTTGATATAAAGCAAAACAGAAGAAAGAAGAAATTTGCCTCAAAATACAACAATGCAAACGAACAAAAAGAGGCAAAAGAGATGTCATAAATCAACCCAACAATTACTTTATTGATGCAAATAATAAAAAAGGCATAAAAATCTATGACTCAATTAAGTCAATATTCATTAGGTTGATAAGTCTTTCTATGAAAGTCATAAGTCTATAATTGAGGATCTATCTTTGTAAGAGAGGTATTCTAAAATGTCATTTTGATATACCATCTCTCACAACATTGGGACTATTGGATCATCAAGGAGCAAGAGGCCTTAGTCGAGAGACTAAATAAATTCTTTGCTTCAATCTTTACAAAAGATGTAAGATCTACCTGAATCAGAAATGTTTTTCAAGGGCAATGATGCAGAAGAACTGAAAGAAATCTTGGTGAACCTGGAAGACATACTGAGCCAAATAGAAATTGAAGATTGATAAGTCACCTGGACTGGATTGTAAATATCCCAGGGTTCTGAAAGAACTCAAATATGAAAGAAGATTGGAAGGTAGCTAATGTTATGCCAATTTTTAAAAAGGGTTCAAAGTATAATACAGGGAAATTACAGACAGGTGAGCCTGACTTTAGTCCCGGGAAGAATAGTTGAAATCATTATAAAAAATAAAATTACAGAACACATAGACAAACATGGTTTAATGGGATAGTCACCATGGGTTCAGCCAAGGGAAGTCTTGTCTCAACAATTTCTTTGAAGGTGGGAATAAACATATGGAGAGCTGGTTGACAGTGTATCTAGATTTTTGGAAAGCTTTCGACAAAGTTCCTCATGAGAAAATTAGAGTCAATGAGAAAATGAGAGGCAATGTTTTGTTGTGAATTAGGAACTGATTATTGGACAGAAAACAGAAGGTAGGGTGAAATGGTCATTTTTCTCAGTGGATAAGGTATGAGGAAAGTCTAAAGCAGCTAGGGCTCTTCAGCTTAGAGAAGAGACGGACGGCTCAGGGGTGATATGATAAAGGTCTATAACATAATGAGTGGAGTGGAAAGGACAGATGTGAATTGCTTGTTTACTCTTTTCAAAAATACTAGGACTAGGGGACATGTGATGAAGAACTAAGTAGAAGATTTAAAACAAAGCAGTGAAACTATATTTCCTCACACAACATAAGCAAACTCTGGAATTCATTGCCAGAGAATGTGATGAAATCAGTTAGCTTAGCAGCGTTTAAAAAAAGGTTTGGATAATTTCCTTAAAGAGAAGTCTATAGGCCATTATTGAGATGGCTTGGGGAAAATCTACCGCTTATTCCTAGAATAAGCAGCTTAAAATCTGTTTTACTACTTGGGATCTAGCTAGATAGTTAGGACCTGGGTTGGTCACTGACATCTCCTCCCCCCCCCCAAATCAATTGAGCTAGCAATAAATTTTCCTACCATGATCAGTTTATGGCTGCTGTGGTCTAGCAGCAAAGATAGGCAGCTGAAATGTAGGCCAGGGTTTTCCAGGTCTATATTTGTTTGTTTATTTAGCAGACACCCTTATCCAGGGCGAGTTACATGATAACATGCAAAATAAAACGTAACATTTATCATACAAAACACATCAAGACCAACACTATAACAACTACATACATACAAATAAAATTAGATTGCATCCCCCTTGGAACGAATCGCAGCTAGGTAGCTGTTTTATTCCACCTAACACCACTTCTGGCATTGGTCACACCTACTTTGGTGTTCTGCAGCCTAAAGCGACTACCTAACCACAATTACAGCTGCCTTTTATTTAGGCGTCGATAGGCGTTTCAACACTGCCTTTCTTTTGTCAGTTCTGATGGCATTTTTCAATGAACTTAGGAATTGGCAGGGCACCTACCACCATCTAAGTTTAGGCGTTGGTTGTAGAATTTCCCCATATATATTTTACTTCTCCAAGGCATTTGAAATCCTATCTTGAATTCTGAAAGGATGGCTCAGTCCTAAAATCTGATGCAATAGTGTTTCACAAAATGAGGACTAGATATGCATGCTATCATGCTGTGAACACAATGGATACCTAGAACTAAGGACAGAGTTTGAGAGCTAATCTTAGGTGCCAGTATAAATGGCACTGTGCATTACCATCTTAAATTTTATAAGGAAGGAAATGGATAATCAATGTTCTGCTTCAGGATCACACCTCAAAGCATGATAAAGCAATTTTAATACACAAACACAGGAAATAGTGCAGTGGCTCAAAGATGGTATACAGGTGAAGACCAAAGTTTGAAGGAAGCAGATTTTACTGAGGGACCCCACATAGCCAGTGTTTTGACATGATGCCTGCATCAAGGTTCAATGGTCATCTCCAAAATACAGCATGCTTCCAGAAGCAATTCCAAAATTACAACAACAGCTTAATCTGAAATGTCTCTTCCAACAAAAATTATTCCTATAGCACTACCAGATGCAAGAGAAGGTCCCCGCCCAACAGAGCTCTCTACCCTGCTTCAATGGACACTGGAGGTGGCCACTGACAACTAATGCAGAGATCACACAGAAAAACAATCCTTGTTGGGTCCCTCAATAGACTCTGCTTCCTTTGAAGTCTGGTCTTTGCCTGTATACCATCTTTGGGCCACTGCACTGTTTTCTGTCCATCTTTTGCTTGTGTTGTGCTTTCTCTCTGATCTGCTGGTGAAATAAATTTTAATAACCACATTCTGAATAAAATGCAGCCTTTTCATAGAAGAGTTTAATGCCATTTAAAAAAGACAATTACGGTATTCAAGTCAGCCAACAAGGGCAAAGATCAGGACTTGAAGATCATTAAAGGCCTAAAGACATCAGAATGAAACATGTGCCACATAGCATAGAAAGGGAAACTTACCATCTGGGATACAGTATCTGCTCCTCAAGCAGGGGTCGGGTCTATAAGTACACCCTGGATATTAGGAAACTTTGTTTTGATAATTTGATGTTATAGGACAGAGTGCAATGGAAAGAGGAGATACTTCTCTTACACGTGAAAACAAATCAAAGCAGTTTACAAATTTATTTACAGTATTTGGTTTTATATCCCGTTTTCCCAGGAGAGCTCAGAACGGATTAAAAGTTTACATACATAAAGCATGGTAAAACATAACATGACAAATATGGTAAATTAGACCAGTATACATACAAAACCTTCCATTTCCCACTCTTTTTAAAACCTTTAACATTTCCTGCTTAGTTTTACTAATTGCTGACCTCTTGACCAAACCCCTTATTATTGTCAAATAAACTGAATGAAACCTTAAATCAACCATTGGGCTACCTTTGCTAGACAGGAATTTAGTAACCCAGGTCAGAAGATGGAGTAGGACAGACTACCAGTTGAATTTCATAAGCATAAAAAAATCTAGTTGAAACCATGGCTTTGAAATAATAAATATTTATGAAACCTGTTGACACCAAGAAGGCTAATATGATTGCCAAGATATCAATATGACCTACACAAAGAAAGAATTCACAAGAAAACCTCAGTACTAAACATCCTAACACAGAACAAGTTCCAGTCATAATTGTCAGCAATCCCCCCATTTCTTGGGGGGAGGGGTAGTAATGGAGGGGAGAAAAAAAAATAACTATAAGACAGAGAAAATGCCAAAATATTGTAGTCCAACACGTAATAGTCTCAGAAGAATGAACAACCGGAGGAGTTATTGTAAGCGAAATGGTCTGATCCAGAAAAGCAAACTTATCTGAAGTCTCTACATTCAAATTTACACTTTTTCATCCTCCCAGTGTGGTCTATTGAAAATACTGCCTTGAATGTGTAAACTGCAGTATATCAAGTCTCATCCCCTTTATCCTTTAAATACTATGCCACCGATGCCCAGTTCCACAAACTACATTTTGCAAATCAATTAAACCTTCTATTTTGAATTTTTATTTTTAAAGACAGAATATGAGAATGTATAAGGGTGTGAAAACATTTTAGAAGGCACTGCAACTGAAGTGCCTTCACTCTAAGATTAACCTTGCTGCTTTAAAAAGAGACCACAGAAAACAGGACTGTATAATTACGTGGGCTGTAGAAAGCATATGCAATGCTGCTATGGTCAGGCTAAAAATATTTGCTATTGCCAGGATTTTCAGTAAGACATCAATGGAGAATGTAGCTCATACGTAAGAACAGACTGTTGGGTTGACTAACAAGGCCACTAAAGATATAGATCAGGGTCTCGCAAACTTTATGAGCTGCAGCAAACTAAACTGCTGGCTGTTGCTCAAGGGCATAAGAACATAAGAATAGCCTTACTGGGTCAGACCAATGGTCCATCAAGCCTAGTAGCCCGTTCTCACAGTGGCCAATCCAGGACACTAGTACCTGGCCAAAACCCAAGGAGTAGCAATATTCCATGCTACCGATCCAGGGCAAGCAGTTGCGTTCCCCCCAATCTTTGTCAATAACAGACTATGGATTTTTCCTCCAGGAACTTGTCCAAACCTTTCTTAAAACCAGCTAATAATAATAATAATAATTTATTTCTTATATATACCGCTATACCATAAATTCAAAGTGGTTTACAATGAAAGGTACATATAGTCAGGGATAGAGATACAAGTTAAATAACGTTCAAGTTACAAGTTAAATAGCGTTTGGTTTACAACAGAAGATTCAAATAGTCAGGGATAGAGATACATGTTAACTGCTCTTACCACAACCTCTGGCAATGCACCCGGAAGAGCGCCGACATCACATGCATGCGTGACATCATCAGATCAACATCTGCACATGTGCGGATACCCTCCAAATGGGGCCCTGATGCCACCAGTGGGGGTGCTGAAAAAGAAGAGGCACAGGGAGGAGGAGAGGTGCTGGCACCGGCTGACTGACTCGCCGTGAGAGGCATGTCCTGTAGGGAGTCAGCCGGCGCTGGTGCCTCTCCTCCTCCCCAGCATCTCGTGGCACACTTGAAATCTCGTGCAGCACACAGTTTACGTTATACTGATATAGATCATGTTCTTACCTAGAAGTTCACTTGTAACATTTTGTTTCCCTTTACTCTTCAAAGGAAGCACAATGAACAAGACACTAATACTCGTAAGACGAAAGTAACATTGCCATTTCAGTGTGTTCAATTGTGCTGCTGACAATATGCAGTCATGCAAAAAATAAAAAATACAATTGAGCCCTTTGAAGTACTAAATGCAGAGACCATTAAAATCTTGGAACCAGATGACTAGAACAGCCTGGAGTGCATGGTGCTATGCTGAATTATTCCCTTTGATATTGTAAAGTACTGAAGCTGCAAGGAATTAAAATCTGTGGACGAGGAATGTGCCATCACAAAACTACAAGCAAACAACTTGCACATTTTAGTTTGAGGGAGGGGAATAAGAGTTAAGTGGACTATAGGCCTATATTCACTTTTCTCCAGTGACAAAGCTCTCAATGACTCACTTTTCTTTGGTGATAAAAGCTCTCAATGACTCAATCACATCTCTTTTGACATTAATGTCTCTTATTGACTTCATGTTGCCTTGTACCCTATCAGGGCCAACTCTACCACTGAGCAACTGTTTTTTTTTCCGCACATGGCTTCAACTTTTCTGCCTTGCTTTTCAAACTGTCCGACTTATGCAATGAGGGGCCTACAAGTGAATGTCTCTGTATGACACTCTGCAAGCCCAATGGGTCACCTCCTCTATTTTATAATCTGCTAGATTCAAGATATTCCACAATCCTTTCGTCCGGCAATAGATTTCATTAATCCACCTACAAGCAAAGAGCAGATTGGTTAGCTTGTTTGTTGTAAGCCTCCTTAGTTCTCACTTGTGTGGTATGAGAACTGCCCTTCTGCAGGCCACTCCCATCTCTAGCTGCTCTCTAAAAACCACTGAACATGTATTTCTGGACACAAACTACACCTAAGCTCTCTTATTTTAGGACGTATCCATTCTGGCCTTACTGCCTCATACTTTCAGTTTTGAGGCCTCTGTATGAACTCAAATGTATTATGGCCTACCTCCTTTCCATTTATAAACATTTGCCACATATCTGACTTGTTCATTCATAGTTTCTCTCTTCATCCTTTTCCTTTGACCTTTACTTAATCCATCAGATGTGTTAATATAAATTGTTTGTTTTTTAATGGATCAGAGTACTCAGATGATTCCTTTCCTGCCTTTAGCTTTAGAAACAGTGGCATGCACAATACTTACACTTCGCTCAGCAGAGCGTGGTCATTGGTGTTTGTGGAGAAATGTTGTTCAAGAATGGTTACTGTCCCAGTGAGTGCCACATGGCCACAGCCACAGAATAATGCTACCCCAGAGAAGCAGAGAATGGTGGCAACCAAGGAAGCATATGGAACTCCTCCCAAGCACTTAATACAGCATTCAAAGCAACCTAAGAAAAAAACACAAGACAGAACATTTACAAACAGCCTGGCTCAACACTAGAAGCATACCACTTATGCAAGAAAATAAATACTGTGGCACATGGGGCATGGTGATATAGTGGATCTTAATATTTACCTAGGATGGTGGAAAAATTAAAGAAAATAAATACAAAAAAAATTGACTGGGTAGCAGGGACATATCTTCATTATTCCTAGATATTCAAAACCAGAACCTGTTTAGATTCTGAGTTTGATTATCTGGTTATTTTTAAATTGGCTAACACATAAGAACATAATTGCCATACTGGGGCAGATGAAAGGTCCATCAAGCCCAGTATCCTGTTTAAAACAATGGCCAATCCAGGTCCCCAAGTACTAGCTAGATCCCAAGTAGTAAAACAGATTTTAAGCTGCTTATCCTAGGAATAAAAAGTGAATTTCCCCAAGCCATCTCAATAGTGGCCTATGGACTTCTCTTTTAGGAAATTATCCAAACCCTTTTTAAACCCTAAGCTAAGCTAACTGATTTCATCACATTCTCCGGCAACAAATTCTAAAGTTTAATTACACATTGTGTGAAGAAATATTTTCGCCGGTTTTAAATCTACTATTTAGTAGCTTCATCACATACCTGCCTAGTCCTAGTACATCTACCCTTTGCACTCCACTCAGTATAGTCATTTAAGTGCTGATATTCAGCCTAAGTGCTGACTTTGCCCCTGGAACACCCCCAACATAGCAGGCTTTGATTTAAGCATCAACCACAATATTCAGCTTTTATGTGACACTGAATATTAGCAACTAGCCCCGACCAAGCAATTTAACCAGTCAGTGGTGGGCTAAATCAAACTTATAGTATTTTACAAATTATGCACATAAAAACCAGTCCTGCCCTGGATCTGTCCATGTGTACACCTATCTGCAATATACACACATTATATAAGATATGCTATATTTACAGAATAATGTTTAGGCAAACCTTTGTCATTTATGCACATATCTCTGCCATTCTAATTATTTACACATTTAATAGACACGTATAAAGTTAAGCAGTAACTCTAGCAGTTGGAACCTAATGTCCATGCCAGGCACACTTCTATGGTTTATGTCCCAGAAATATCAAAGAAAGACATTATTAATCATGAATTAATGATGAGTATGACTGTTGGGCAGACTGGATGGAGCTTAATTGCTGTCATTTAATATGTTACTATAAAAGTGCATGCTTTATTCTGGATGGTAGTTGCGATTTATATGGCCATAATCCAGTAATTTAGCTATGTTCAAAACAGAATGCTAGTCAACTTATCTATTACAGTGTTCAAATAAAAGTTGTGCACCGATGCACTTTAGCAGTGCATTGCAAACTGTGCGCCATGGCACGCTAGTGTGCCCCATGAGATTTCAGGTGAGACGCGAGACACCAGCGCCGGCTGACTGCCTACAGTGGCGAGAGGCACATCCTGTAGGCAGTCAGCTACCACAAGTGCCTCTCTCCCTCCCTGGCATCTCTCCTCCTTTCTGTGCCTCTTCTTTTTTTAGGACCCCCCAACTGGCTCAGGGCCCCATCTGGAGGGCTTCCGTGCATACCATGATGTCACGCATGTGTATGACATGGCGATGTCCGCACACTTCCAGGTGCCCTCGAGCTACAGCCAACAGTTTAGTGTGCCACGGCTCATAATATTTGTGAGACACTACATTACAGAATCAGACTAAAATCTGTGCTGTATTAGTCTACCCTTCTGTGTGTCTACAATTTAACAAGCCCCCCTGCTTAAACCTTATACCTTAATCTAGCAAGTCTGATCACTCTAAATACTCGTAAGTATACCCCAATTAATTTGCAGTCTGATCTTATTCTCTTTATGACAATGAAGCTGTTGGATGAAACTTACTACATTGTTTTTATTTTAGTTTACAATTTCAACATAACATAAAAAATTCCTCCAATTAAGACCTAAATTAAAGGAGATAGGAGCAAGGTGTGGTCTTATGTACCCTGCAATAATGAGGATTACATTAGATAATAAGACCTGTCAATTTGAAGATCTGGAAGAGCTCATATAGTTCCTTTCACAACAGAAAGAACCAATGAATATGTAATTTGAGAAAATCTAGAAAGAAAGGAAATGATTTGACATAAGGAAGATTGGTTAAGTGGCACTAGTTAAAAACAAGCATATAACCTATTGGTTAGCGTGCAATTGATTATTAATAATAGAAGAAAGAGGAAGAAGGAAAATCAAAGGAACACCAGAATGCAGTTTAAAACTAATCGGAGAAAATGTGAATGTGTGGATTTGGATATATGCTTTAAGGCGGTGAGTGCTCGGTGATTGATTGAGGAAGTCTGTTCTTCGGTGTCAGAGAATTGGTATGAATTGAACAATGCTTTTCTGACTGTAAGGTCATCGGACAGAGTAAAGAAGGAGGGGAAAAAAATAGACAGCTATATAATGATATATAAGATGATAAGATGGCACAGAAGACGAGAGTCAGTCATGCAGTAAATGTTGGTTTTCGTATAGGAAGGATGGACTGGTTTTAAAGTTTGATTTTTTATTTTTTGCTGTAATAATCAACTTCACAATTGACAATAAAATGGCTTCACAAAGGATTGAAGTTTCTTCCATCATTTCAACATTGCTATTTGTGGAAATCAGCAGAATGGATCTAACGAGATGACACAATCAGCGGGTTTGAAGTCTTATCACTACTATACGGCTGCGAAATGACATGTGTCTAAAGTCGGCTCTGGGGAAAATCTTTGTGCCAAAAAAATGCCTTTTAAAATCTTTGATGGATACATATTCCACTTTTTGTGGAAGACAATAGAGGCTTCCCTTCTTTGCTCTGATGAGGGTCATTAAGTCATTGTTATTGCCTGTCTGCATAGAATTTAGAGAATCACTTATGTGTGATGGAAACATCGGCTAAACAAAGGAAAAGTGCTGTCTGATTAGAAAGTGAGCATATGTAAAAGCATAGACTTCTGGCTGGCAGTTGGGATCTCAATGCAGCTACCCTATGCACACAGATTACATACTGCTTCTGAAAGATTTAAAATCTGGAGTACAAATACAAAAACGGAGTTTTGTGATCTGCAGTCAATTGTGCCATCAATATATCTCAATTCAGCCAAAGAAATTACTGATTTACAAAGCTTCCACTCCTCATTTCTCACAAAAAATGCATTTCTAACTTCATCATGGCGTCAACACAATTAAAGATGGAGAAAGTATTACAGAGTCTCCATAAATAGATGCCATTTGACTTTACTGGATTAAAACTTATTGTTTTAGTATTAGTAAACAGGTTGTAGTAATTGATAAATATAGGGAAAAGGTAATATTCCTAATGAATACTTCAAACGAATTTGTATTAAAGATGAGAGAAAACTAATTTATTCTTTAATGATAAAGAAGTATTAATTGGTTATAATTGACTTAATTTATCTATTAGTGGATTATACTAATATAAATATAATCAATTTCAATTTGTATTAAATATTAATATTAATGTTATATTATATTAAATTATATTATATCATCATAATGAATTTATAATATGAATCCGATATGGATGATTGTCATGTTAAGCTATAATGATAAGAAGTTAAGGCATAAAGGTATAATCTATAATTTTACTGTTTTAGGAAAGATATAAGGGAATTAAATATACTCATAAATAAATAGGGTTTTTTAATTTATTTTTTTAAGTAAACAGAGGTTATAAAGAATACTTAATTCATTAATTAAAAGAGATATTAGGTTTAAAACTGTTGAAGCAAATGCATGTATGGATATTTATTTTACCTGTTATATTTCTTTATAATCAACTTTTATAATATGAATTTGGTTAATATGAATTGAATAATATGATATTAATATATCAATATTCTGTTAGATAGGTTTTCGGGGGAGGGGGGGAGCTTTGGGTTTAGTGTCACATAAACACTTCCAAGCAGTCAAGATACATGTGGGGGGAGGGTAGAGGAGGGGATTAGTGGGTAGGGAAAATATATATTAATTTTTTATTAGGGAAAAATAAGAGAGAATCATGGATGTTATGTTTTAGAATTTTAATACATGTAATTAAAAAATGATTTAAAATTTTTTCTCATTAAATGTTAATTGCCTCAATCATCCGATCAAAAGAAAGAAATCTTAGTTTCTTAAAGAAACAAGAAGCTGATATATATTTCATTCAGGAAACCCATCTTTCAGCCAATGAATCATGAAAATTAGAGGGAGATTGGGTAAAACATTGTTTTTATGCTCAGGCCATAGGTAAAAAAGCAAGGGTTGCTATTTTAGTACACAAGAAATGCACTGGAAGCTTTAGATTAATTTCTACAGATGTCATGGGAAGATGGGTTTAAGTAGGCACGAGTTTAGGGAACGATACCTTGACACTGATTAATGTTTACGCATCTAATTCGGGTCAAATTGAGTTTTTAAAATCTCTTCAACAGTTGTTTTTACCACTGGCTACAACTAAAATGATTGTGGCTGGAGATTTCAATGCGGTAATGGATCCTTTGATTGATAAAAAACCAAGTAGAATAATAAAATCATTGGGTTTGGAAAATCTAGTCCAATCTTGTGGATTAAAAGATATATGGAGGATTTTATATTTAAAGATAAGGAATTTTCATTTTGTTCTCAAGTACACAAATCCTTTTCAAGAATAGATTATTTTTTTGTGTCAGATACTTTAATTCAACAAATCACAAAAGCTGAAATTGATCGATTATTTTTTCGAATCACGGAGGAGTATGGATAGAATTACAGATAAATGATCAAGATTATAGTAGACCTGTTTGGAGGTTTAATAATGCTCTGCTAGTTGAAGTTAATTTTATAGAAGAATTACAGCAAAAAATTAATGAATATTTTCAATTAAATACATCGGAAGAAATCTCTTTAGAAACTCTGTGGGATGCTTTTAAAGCACTGTTTTAATCCCAACGGGGCCACCGTTTCACCTGGAATGGCTTCATCAGGGGAAAGAAGTGGACAATGCCTGTAACAGATAACAAATCATTAAAGTTTAACATCATCAAGATATTTGAAAGTAAACTACGTTATTAAACTTTATTTTTATGTGTTAAATTCATCAGCAAACTTACGGAACCGAGGTTAACCTTAGCGTATAATTCTCAAAGATGGCGTCGGTACAAACCAACGCTGAGCCATTTAAATTACCCGCTGAACAAGTGCCGGTACGACGTCATTTGCGTGAAAGACGTCAAGAACGTCATGACGTAAACAAGGCAGGAGAAATGCAAAAAAAAAAAAAAATTTTTTATCTTCAGCCTCCAAAGGCCAAACGTGCTACACAGACCAGTCAAAAAACTGCATTGATATACGTTGATATTGAAAATCAATAGTAAGCTGACCAGTCGATCTTGTCATTCAAGCCCATGGGATATAAGGATTGTAAAGTGAATATCCAATAGGTTTCACGCCGTTTGAGTGCTGCAACTCTGTCGCCTCCTCTATTATTCTTCTTAATGACATCAATGACTAGTCCTTTAAGATTGTGAAAAGAATGAGAGGCATCCTTACAGTGTTGCACTAATGGTTCTTTATACTGCATTCTTTTAATGTTGGATTTGTGTTCGGCAAGACGAGTTCTAAATGGTCTTGTGGTCATGCCAACATAGATCTTTGGGCAGGAGCACATAATGACGTAGACAACATGATCTGACTGGCATGTGCTAAAATGTTTAATTTTATAACTGATCTGGTTGAGAGGATTAACGATTATTTTGTTGGAATGGAAAAATCACAGTAGGTGCAATGGCCACATTTGTAGTGACCTAATGAAACAGGTGTGATACCTTGTTCTTGGACCCCAGTAATATTTAAAAATTCCTTCAGATTTTTTCCCCTGGAGTAAGCAAAACGTATTCTGTTTGTGCTGAAACTTGGGAGCGATTGTACGATTCCCCAGTGTTTCCTGATGATTTTTGTCAGTTGTGAACTACTTGACGAGTGTTTTAATACACACGTAGTGCAAGGATCATCTAAAGAAACATCTTGTTTATAATCATTCAATAACAAGTCTCTGTTATTATACTTGGCCCTTCAATATGCATTTTTTATAATGTTCAGCGGGTAATTTAAATGGCTCAGCATTGGTTTGTACCGACGCCATCTTTGAGAATTATACGCTAAGGTTAACCTCGGTTCCGTAAGTTTGCTGATGAATTTAACACATAAAAATAAAGTTTAATAACGTAGTTTACTTTCAAATATCTTGATGATGTTAAACTTTAATGATTTGTTATCTGTTACAGGCATTGTCCACTTCTTTCCCCTGTTGAAGCCATTCCAGGTGAAACGGTGGCCCCGTTGGGATTAAAACAGTGCAAACACTACTAAAAGATAAGTGCTTTTGTTTTAAAATACATGCCCTATCGGTTGTAATTCTCATGATATTTGATGTCCAAAAAGATGTTATTACATCTGCTTTAAAAAATCTTATCAATAATTTATTGAAAGAAAAACTTAAAAGTTCGAAAAAAGTTGATAAAAACAAAAATTTATTACTTATACTATATGCCATTTGCCAGTGATTGAGACTCTGACCGAAACAAGTATCTAGCAGTTGTTGCCTGAATACTCGGTCTCTGAGGCATGGCATAAATAATTTTGCTGTTTTTCAGTAATGTGTTCAAGGAAGTGATTTTGTATATTCATTTGGAATTGTACACTTCTCCAGTATTTGTAATTGGGGTGCTGTCCACCCCAGGTGTAGCCCATAAGAGTGCTCTGAAGGCCAACAATCTTCTTCCCCGCAGCGGACAGCAGCCTTTACACCTCTCTGCCGGTCCTGCCTTCTTCCTGTTTTTTTGAAGGCAGGACTCGGCTGAGAGGAAGGCCCGATGCTGGCAAGAGCAGCCAGCTGTAAAGGCTGCTGATGATGATGGAAAGGGGGGGACAGAGAGAAGAGGAAGAGGGCACATGGATGGAGGGGAGAGGAAGGAGATGGTGGCACATTGATGGAGGGAAGGAAGGAAGGGGGTTGGGTGCAGAGCCTGGGAGGGAAGAGGGCTGGGTGCAGTGCCTGATGGAGGAGGGAGGGAAGGGGGCTGGGTGCAGTGTCTGATAGGAAGGGGGATGGGTGCAGTGCTTGACAGGGGAGGGAGGGAAGGGGACTGGGTGCAGAGCCTGGCAGGAATTAGGCTGGGTACAGAGACTGACAGCACACGGCACCTGAATATTAAGCCCCCCCCCCCCCCCGACTTATATTCGAGTCAACCATTTTTCCTCCTTTTTTCGGGGGAAATGGGAGTCTCAACTTATATTTAGATCGACATATTCAAGTATAAACGGTACATTTTCAAGAGTGAGGAATATGCAAAATCTATTCTAGAGGACTCCAGGTAAGGTTACCAGACATCTGTGAAAACCCAGACATGTCCCTCTTTTTAGAGGACTGGCTGGGCTCCTGGAAGGACCTTCCAAAACCCGGCATTTGTCCAGGTTTTGGAAAGTCCCGAGTTCCGGCGCATCTGGAGGGCATCTGAACATGCACGGATGATGTCACACACATCTGCGCATGCTCTGGGCCTTCCAGACATGGCCGGAGCTTGTCAGGGAAGAAGAGAGGAGGTTTGTGGTGGGCGGGGCCGGAGGCGCAACAGGGAAGGGCAATGTGTCTGGATTTTTGCAGCCCGAAAAATGGTAGCCCTAACTCCAGGGAACACATTATTGAAGCATGACCCCCTACTGGCAGCAATGCAGTTAGAGGACTCCCATTCAGCTTAGAGGGAACAGTGATTAGGAGTGTTATCGCTTTCATTCAAAAGAGCTCTCACTCTCAAATTCTGAGCCCTGCTAGTTCAGATATTTATACTGTAGTTTCTTTTACCAGTGCACTGATCTTAATCACTGCTTTCATGAGAGGGAAGTCTTAGAAGAGCAAACCAAGTAGTCCATGGGTTTACTTTTCTAAGGCTTCCCTCTCAAAAAAGCAGTGATCAAGAGCTGTGCTATGTTGTGGAACTGAAGCTTTGTTGAGTGAGAAATGGGGCTCAAAGAGCGAGAGCTTTGAAATGAATGTGACGCTCCAAATGTGTGAGACTTGGCATCTCTTCCAACAGCATCACACTACTGCAGTAGCTGGTGGGGATACTCAAGCCCTAACAAGCACACACAGGGGTCTTTGCTGACTGCAGCTATCTTCATGCTATGGATAAGTGGAGGTGGGGGGAAGAGGAGGAATGGAAAATGGAAGTGGATTTAGATGAGAAAGGGAGGAGGGAGATGGCTGCAGTTTATCTATAATGTGGGCATAGATTTCAGGGGTGTCAAAGTCCCTCCTCGAGGGCCGCAATCCAGTCAGGTTTTCAGGATTTCCCCAATGAATATGCATGAGATCTGTTTGCATGCACTGATTTCATTGTATGCTAATAGATATCATGCATATTCATTGGGGAAATCCTGAAAACCCGACTGGATTGCAGCCCTCGAGGAGGGAGTTTTGACACCCCTGGATTGGATAAATGTTAGGTAAGCACTGTATTACAGCAAGGTATATGGAACTGTGACAAAACTGCAGTGTGAACATTTTCTACATTATCTAGTTCAGTGGTTCGCCAACTTTTTTGGATTGCGGCACACTGTAAAGCATATGAAAATATTTCCAACGTACTTTGTGCACAAAATATTAACTATGAATAAAAGTCTCTCTCTTATTGCATTTAATGTTAGTTAGTGAAGAAATCCTTAATTCACACAGGTATGATGTAGAAAACTGCATTAAAATGGACAAAGCTTTTTTAGCTACTGAAGGATAATCTTCTTTAATTAAAATTTAAAATTTTTCAATAGACATTTTCAATTTTAGCCTGCAATCACTAGATATAGAAGCCAGCTCTTCTTCTTCAAATAACTTCAAACGAACATTAGATGGAATTTTCATAAACGAGTTTCAAATCCAGTCAGTCTTATGTTTAATGATGAAAAATAAAAGTTTAAATTTCTCTTCCAGAGTTGTCAAATACTCAACGATAGGAGTCATATCTTTAATATGGGTTTTAGGTAACCAAGGAAACGTTTCAAAATTACCATCTTTATCGCTTTTTTTTAAATTTTTTTTTTTTTAATTGCTACCCTTATCTGTTGAAATTAGAATATTTTCATTTTTACCTTGCTTACTTGTATTAAGGTTATTGAGGTGCATAAATAGCTCTGTTAAATATTCTAGCCTGGAAATCCAAAATTCACAATGCAGACACTCACAAAAGCTTGTTTTTATTCCTTAAAAAAAAAAATGCAAGAATCTCTTTTCATGAGTGACACTTTGCCATTCTTGTACAAATGCTAGTCTTGTTGCAACTTGACTGCTGCAACTCCATCTACATAGGTATCAACTAGAGAATGGCACGGTGACAAAATGAATCACCGTGCCCATTCCCATGGATAACCGTGGGAAACCATCCTATGTCATTCTTTTGTGTCTATCTCAAACTCAGTCCTTCTACACCAGCATTCTTCAATGCAAGTCTTGAGGGTCAGTGGTTGTGCCCATTCATACTCTGATTCTTCCCTCTCTCCTTAAAGAATGACATGGAGATGTTTTGCCGTGGTTATCTGTGGGGACGGAAACGGTGATGAATTTTGTCACCGTGTCATTCTCTCTGTGGGAACCCTTCTGTAACTCTGACCCACACAGTAAGGAATAGAATAGTGAATAGATAGCACACGTTCCGGGGACCTTCTGCTTAAGAAAGAGTTGGTGGGGAGGGATGGGAATGTTTATGTTCAGTACTTTAACTTCTAGACATGTTTTGTAATTGTGTAGAAATACCAGCTTTGTTCATTGTGAATGAACAAAGCATAGAAACATGATGGCATAATAAAGGCCAAATGGCCCATCTAGTCATCCCATCTGCAGTTATCCACAGGGACGGGAATGGTGATGAATTTTGTCATCGTGCCTTTCTCTAGTATCAACACAACACTTGCCCGCAAACTACAATACAAAACAATCAGGACTCATCTTCAAACTGAAAAAATATGATCCAATTTCTTCCTACCTCAAACAGCTACATTGGCTACCCCTCAATACTAGACTAAACTTCAAGATATCATGTATATTCTTCATTCTTCACGGAAACTCTGCAATGCCACTTATAGATGTATTCTAACCCTAATGGCTCACCTTGCACAGACATCTTAGTAAACATCAGTTGAATTATCCCTCAACAAAAGGTCTCAAACACAAATGTACTTACAATACCATGTTCACATATATCAGCGCAAAGATTTGGAACAACCTCCCTTCAACCATCAGATCTGAACTACCTCACATTCTGAAAGAAACTGAAGACTTATCTGTTTGACACCATCCTCACCCAAGAAAACCAACTAGTGTACCCACAAATCACTCTATAACAGGGATCTCAAAGTCCCTCCTTGAGGGCCGCAATCCAGTCGGGTTTTCAGGATTTCCCCAATGAATATGCACTGAAAGCAGTGCATGCACATAGATCTCATGCATATTCATTGGGGAAATCCTGAAAACCCTACTGGATTGTGGCCCTCAAGGAGGGACTTTGAGACCCTTACCCTATAACTTCTACTGAATCATATGCATAGTTCAACTACCTGGTGATGGACAATATCTACCTCATGCCATCACTCAATGTACCTTTTTAGCATCCTTAGATAGTATTAAACCATCTCTCTTTTAAAACTGCACTGTAAGGAAATCTCTACCTCTTAGCATCCTTCTCAAACAGTACTAGCTCTCCTCTGTTGTACTAAATGTACCACTAAGAACATCCTGTGCTATACTAAATTGTATCCACTTAAATCACCTTGAACCTACTTAGGCATAGTGCGATTCAGAAATCTCAGATTTGATTAGATTTCTTGAGTTCATGTACATGACACAGAACTTTCCCACTCGCTAGTCATCTCACTACTGTATGTAAAATTAAATTTCTATACTTTGGTCTGCTTTAAATGAAATTAATTATTTTGACAGTTTGGTCCAGAATATTTGTTAATTCAATTTCTAATGGTTTTGAAATGAGGATCTCTCTGTGTAGAAAGCAATGAGTTATAACATTAGGAATTTGCTGTTTTACAAGCACTCCAAACCCTTCCATATAAGATGGAGTTCTATCTGTTTAAATGCCAGTATACTGTATGATTTCCATGAAAATTCCCATATTGTGTATTTTATAGATTCACCAGGAGGTGAGGTTTAATCAGTGGCGTACCTAGCATGTGTGATACCCGGGGCCCATCATTTTTTGGCACCCTCCCCCCATCTGTACGAAAAACATGATTTTTAGTAACAAGCCACACATCACACATGAGTACCTAGGAAAAGGTAGCATCTTACATACTGCAGTGAGAAGTACAACAGCAATACACCCATTATAAAACTAAACAAGCCAGACTAGTACAGATCAATTCTGCAGTCAATCCTAACAGAAAACCATGTCTTTCGAACACACAGAACACAGAAAACACCTTCGCCTAGTATGGAATGTCATCACAAACTTACCCCTCCCCCCTTTACAAAACTGTAGTGTGTATTTTAGCCAAGGTGGTAACAGCTCTGACGCTCAAAGAATTCTGAGCATCAGAGCAGCTAGCACCACGGCTGGCGCTAAAAAACGCTCCACAGTTCTGTAAAAGGGGGGATAAAATAGAAATACATAGATAAAGGTTAAATTGAACCAGCAAGAAGCTGGACTCTGCATACAATGCAATACCACAGAAACAGTGACACATGTCTCCTAAAGCAATAAATAAATAGAAAATTTTTGTTCTACCTTTGTCTTCTCTGGTTTCTGCTTTCCTCATCTTCTTGTTACTCTCTTCCTTCCATCCACTGTCTGCCATCTCTCTGACCCTATATGGCATCTTTTCTCCTTCTATGCCCCTTCCAGAAACTGTATGCCTCCCCCTTCCATCTCTCCTTTCACCTCCATTGGTCTGGTATCTGTCTACTTTCCTTCCCCCCTGCTCTGGCATCTCTCTCTCCGCTCCCTTCCTCCTGTTCTTCCCTGGTCTTCCTTCTCAAATTTTTTTCTGCCTCTGTCTAAATTAGTTTTTACTGTTCAGTCCTCAATTTCCCTCTTTCACTGTGTCTACATATAGCTTGCCACCTCTTTCCCTCACCCCCTTCCAGTAACTAACTCTATCCTCTACCCTCAATCCTGCATGTGCCATTTTTTCTTTCTCCTCCCCACTTCCTTCCAGCATCTGCTCCCCCTTTCCCTCACACTTCCATTCAGCAGCTGTCCTTCCTCTCCCCCACACTTCCATTCAGCGTCTGTTTCCCTGTGTCTACCCTTTCCATCTACTATTCACCCTCTATCTCGCCCCTTCCATTCACTGCCCTCTGTGCTCTTTCTATCCAGTGTGTACCCTCTCTCTCTCTTTTCTGTCTTCCATATGGCATCTTCCCTCTTTCTATGCTCCTTCTAAAAACTATCTATCCCGTGCCCCTTCTCTCCTTTGTACATGATTGATTTCAACTCTGTCACCTCTCCGTATTTCTCTCTCTGTCACCACCCCCTCCCCTATGCTCTGGCATCTCTCTCTTCTCCTTTCTTTCCTTCCCACCTCACAGTCTGGCATCATCCCTTCCCTGATTCCCGGCATCTCTCTCCTTTCCTTTTCTTCCATCTCTCCCTCCCACTCCATGCTCTGACATCTCTTCCTTCATTTCCCCCTTCCTTTTCCCTTGATCTGGCATATTTTCCTCCTTCCCTCCATGCCCTGGCATCTCTTCTTCCCTCCAAGCCCTGGCATTTCCTTTCATTCCTTCCAGTTGGCACAGCAACACTCTCCCCAATTCTCTCCCCGTCTGCTCCCTTTCCTCCTTCTGTCACCCAAGGCCTGGTGTCCTGAACTTCATCAGACAGCAGCAGCATTCACAATTCACTGCTGTTGCCCGCTTCAGGCCTTCCTCTCTGTCCGGTCCTGTCTTCATGAAAACAGGAAGTAGGCAGGACCTGGCAGAGAGGAAGGCCTGAAGTCGGCAACAGCAGCGAATTGTAAAAGCTGCTGCTGCCCGAAGAAGGTAATGGTGCCAGGCCTTGGAGCACCGAGGTAGCCACTTATCCCCCCTCCCAGCCGAACCCCTGCTGACCCTCCTATCTCTCCGCCCCCAAGTGAACCTTTCCGACCCTCCCAGCGAGAGCAGCAAACCTCCCTCCAGTAGTGTTGGCTGCTTTGTGGCTTTCTCCTGCTTCGTGGCTTTCTCCTGACGTCATCAGTGACGCGGCAGAGGGAGGAGAAAGCCGTGAAGCAGCCGACGCTACTGGAGGGAGGTTTGCTGGTCTCGCTGGGAGGGTGGGAGCACAATAGGGACCGGGCCGGCTGTACATCCCACCTAAGGCTGCACCCGGGGCGGACCACCCCCTCCCGCCCCCCCCTTGGTACGCCACTGGGTTTAGTCTGTTTAGAAAACAGATTAAAACTCAACTTTTCAACAGACCAAATTCTTAACGTTCTCCATCACTATCCCTCCCCATTCTTTTAAGATTGTTGTTCCCTCCTATTGGCTTGTATGTACTTTTTTTCTCCTTCACTTAAATTGTAGACGTATAACTTGTTTGACCATGATTGCTTTGTTATGTTCTTCAATTTCAACTGCATTGTTTGTATTGCATTTAACTGCTGTGAACCGCCTAGAACTCCCTGGGTATGGCGGTATACAAAAATAAAATTATTATTATTATTATTATTATTAATAATGGTTGACTGGTTGAAAAGTTATATTGACAGTGATAAAAATTCAGCTGCTGTCTAAACAACTTCAATGCATATGACCTGTAAGGAGTAGGAGAAAAGGAATTTCTTCTAAAGAAAACCTGTCGTGGGTAAAACTCCACAATCTGAGGCTTGTAACCCATGTAAAGGTAATACCTTCAGTGACATTTCAGTTTTTACTAGTGCTTGTAAAGTGTTTGATTTAAAAACAAAACAAAAGCCCAAATTCTCAACTCATCTCCCCAAAATGCTCCCTGCCATTCCTCCAACTGACTTCCTATGTTCCCTCTAAGCTGAGTACCTGATCAATCACTTATATCAATGCTCAGATTTAAAAATGCTTTTGTACCCTCTGGAAACTCCGTACCATCAAACACTATTTTGACTTCCTCTCCTTCCGATTACTGGTTCAATCGCTAATCTTAAGCAATATCATACACCTGGGATCCTTCAAGAAAACCATCAAACGTCTGAGAATCATCCAGAATACTGCTCTCTGTCTCCTTTATGGTCTCAAAAAGTCAGACCATGTAAGCCAATACTACAGAAAACTTCACTGGTTGCCAATGGAGGCAAGGGTCATCTTCAAATTTGCCTGCCTTTGCTTCAAAACCTTAACAGGTTCATCCCCGATCTACCTGTCACACCATTTTGTATTTCCAGGCACCATTTGCACACGCAATACCTATCTGTTTGCCTTCTCCTCCCTGAAGGGCTGTATCTACAAGAGATTCCTTGATAAAACACTGTCATTCCAAGCCGGCAAATGGAATAAATGTCTATCCACCCTCATTTCAAATACTCCCTCCTACCAATCCTTCAGGAAATCAATTAAAACCTATCTCTTTGATAAATTTCTCTGACTCCTTCCTGCCTTGTTGTATCACTGAAATACTTGTTGTATCTCTGACATATTTCTGATCATACCTAACCACTCTCGGCTGCCAATGTAATTGAAATATTTTACTGTAACATCACTGTATATGTACAGTCTCTTCCTCTGTAAACCGCTCTGAACTGCTTGTGGTATTGCGGTATACAAATAAAGTTATTATTATTATTACATTCTAGGACCATCGCTCACAGATTTTGCACGGTTGCTCACAAAAATACTTGCAAATCTGGAAAATTGTTGGTTTTTAGAAGTTTTTGCTCACAAAAGTTGTTTTGTTAGAACTTGTCACTCGCACAAGAAAAAATTTGCACACACCTGGCCTATTCATAGAGGGATTTGGACAGACACTGAAGCGAACCGTAAGAATTTCAAGGATTGGTTAAACTCATTGGATTGTCATCTCAAATTTACAGTAATGTCTGACCACCACCATTACATTTTTGCACATACGTGTGATGGAGGGGACCAAATTGATAACCATAGTATACAGGAAGAAAACCGACCATAACACCTACCTCATTATAGCAGTTGTCACCCAACAAGATTGAAACAAGCATTACCTGTAAGTCAATTCCTTCATTTACGTCACATATGTACCATGGTTAAGGAGTTTAAGAAACAAGCTAAAATAATGTCCCTTCGATTTTGACAAAGAGTATATCCGGAATGGACTATAAAACATTTATATCTGCAGGCCTTATATGCCAACCTGGAACTGTTGTCGTAGATTCAAAACAATTCTATCATGGACAGACAGATCTACTTGAACACCTACTCAGATCAAGTTAGGACAGTTGCTATTATCATCATCAAAAAGCACTGGTGCATTTTAGCAATGCACAAGGAGTTCAAGGAGGACCCATGTGTGACATATATGCGTCCAAAGAACCTGGTGAATTACCTCACTAGTTGTAATAAAGCTATGGACACTTGACAAGAAATAACAATAGGGGACCACCGTCAATGTGGTACATGCACTAGGTGCAATAATTCTTTGCAACTGTCTTCTTGGAATCATCCCCATATTTAAAATATACACTGAGACATTTTACTACATGACTATCTCAATGGGTTATATATGTGATCATATGTCCCTGCGACTTACTGTAGGTCGCACTTCTCTACAGATTAAAGTCAGATTACAAGAACACAAAAGCAGAATCAAGACAGACAGCTGTGACAACAGCTCCAATAGTGTCTCATTGTTTAGAGCAGAATCACTCTTTATATGATCTTAAGTGGTTTGTCATTGAACAGATCCCTACCACCTTTAGAGGAGATAGGATGGCCCGAATCCAACTTCGTGAACAATTATGGATATTTGAACTAAATGCTGTCCACCCAGAGGGACTAAATGAACTCATTGAATGGAATTCCATCAAATGCTAATCAGTTTTTATCGGAGCCACAGCCCTGAGGATTTCTTGGAGTTAAAGAGCTTTTTATAACAGTTTCTATTGGAGACATAGTCCTATGAAATTTTGGAGTTAAAGAGGTTTTTTTTTTTTATAAAAACGTCTTTCCTCTCTAATGATCCCCCTATTGTTATGGATCCACATATTGATTAACTTAAAATAAAATAAAAAAAATAGTCCAGGCTTTAGCTCATATGTGTCCATTTAATTTATGATGTCATCTCATCTATTTGAACAGCTTTTATGCTCCTCTCTGGCTCTCCACCTTCAGCCAGCAACGGATCTTGATGTAGAGCAATAACGTCCAAAAGTCTTGCTTTTTTTTCCTTTTGTGGTGGTACTTATTACAATTGGATTATCACCAAAAATATTCCTGAAGAAGGCATAGTGATCCCTGAAACCAAGCCTGGTTGAACTGCAAACAGCTCGTGGGAGATTCAGAATAGAATCTCTCCTGGCAACGCTGCTGTAACCTGAACCGAGTTGGCAGACTCAAGGCTCTATAGAGTCCTTTTACTAAGGCACGCTAGCTGTTTTAGCGCACACTAAACGCTAATGCGTCCAATATATTCTATAGACACGTTAGCATTTAGCGCGCCTTAGTAAAAGAGGGGGTATATAGGTTAAGATCAGTTCTCACCTTTATTCCATTTGCTTTATCCACTCTGGCTGAAAGTATAAGGAGTGTTGCATCAGTTCACTGTCACTATTTATTATAACACATTATATACTTGTTAGGAATATTTTCACTTATTAAGCACACAAAGTGTAACCCGATGATGATGTGTGGCTGTAAACTTGAACAGCGGTGTCTGCCCTAAAAGCCTGGTTTAATTAAGCATTGGAGCCTTGGTTCTTTCTAAATTCGGCTTCTCAGAGCTTATTACCTCACACTGAGGATACACTATATATTTCAAAAATTTAACATTTTACTATGTTGTTTTTGCTTCACTCCTCCTTGTACAAATCATCACTTGCTGCTTTTTGTTATGACTTTCAAGTATTTACGGCAGTTTGTAAGGTGTTTTTTTTCTGGTTGGTTTCTATCCTTAGAGATAGAGCATTGCTGACTTCCCAATTCCCAATTCCCTCTCATTTCTCCTGCTCACTTCCCAATGCAAGTATGGACCATTTGGTGCCCAAAATCCAGATGTTCCCAAAGACTTGAGAACATATTGGGACATGGGGCACCAGGTTGCTCACTTAGGGGCAGATGCAGAAAGCTATGTGGAAGAGCCATGTGCTCATGGCTGAGCATATGGCTTCTACTACAAAATAAAACAAAACAAAAAAAGAACCCCACAAATATACCATAGTGATACAGTAAATGGAGGCAATAATTTTAAGATTATTGCTGAAATGTCCCCCTTCCTCTCAGTATGTGAGTGATGATAGACTAATAGAAAACTTTTTAAAAAAATTATTTATTATTAGTTTTTAAAGTCGCTGGATTTGCATCCCTCCCTTAGTGGTCTAGTAGCATCCTTCCTTACCCTAACACCCCCCCAAAAAAATCCCTCAGCACCACAACCCCCCCCCCATCATACCTTCAAGAAAGAAGCAAGGCCCACTTTCTCCAGCCTTTATGCTACTATCTTGAAAAATGACCACACTTGATCTCTAGCAGGGCATCCTGGGACACACCATGTGGGGTCTGTGCCAAATAAGAGCATTTTATCCTTATTTGTATAATGGATAGACTACCAAAATAAGGAAAAATGCCCTTATTAGGCCCCCCTAAAAAAACAAAAAAACAAACAAACAAAAAAACTACCACACAGTTTATCCAATGATGCACCAAATGGAATCAGACACTACCATTTTAAAAGGAGATGATTCAGAGTTAGGAATAATTGTGTACCCCACTCTTGCCTTTTGAAGGTACAGTATAAGGGAGGGGAAAATCAATCAGCTTCTAGATTACTAGGTATACTGGTTTGGGGGTTGAGGTGGTGGGAATGCTGCTAGACACCAGGGTTGTTATTTGGGAGGCGGTCAGGTGTTGTGTATGGGGGGAGGAAGGAACAGCTATTAGGTTTTTTTTGTCCCAATGGCAGAGGGTGAGCTAACTGTCTATGCTGCTTCAGAGCTGGTGGCAAATTTCTCACCTTGTGCTGCCTTAAAAAATTATCTACATTGTGGTGGAATAGCTAACACTAAATCTATTTCTGTATCCTTTGCCCACTAATGTGTATGCATTCCTCTCATTAAGAGCATGCTGCCTGTGGCAGCTTTCTGTATCAGACGCTGAGCTCTGCATAGTGCAGGAAGATAGCAGAACAGCTCCTGTTCAGCTGGCAGTGCCTCCTGCTGGTTTAATTATGCATGTACAGAATTTTGCTCATAATTGAGCAAAGGTATAATTACCTGTGATGTATTTGCATCTGCAAAATACACAGGATAAAGAATGCCTGCACCGCCAGCCCACTGCCGGCTCTTGAAAGATGAACTCCACAGGAAGTTTCCTTTGAAACAGAGGTTCAAGGGCCTGCAGGCAATGCAAGTAGTATGGAAGTCCCTCTTCATGAAGTGCCACTGCCCTCCCTGAACTAAAGTCCTTGCTTGTCTCAGTTATTTTTAAAAAACTTAACGTTTTTTGGGGTTTTTTAAAATTTTTTACTTCCATTAAACCCTGCTATCATTAGACCAGTGTCCTGCAAACGTTGTCAAGCTCCGGCACACTAAACATAGCGGCCATGGCTCGAGGCCTCTGGAAATGCATGGACGTTGCCGTGATGTCACACGCATGTGCGACATCATCATGTTGATGTCCGCCCATGCGCAAAGGCCCTCCAGATGGGCCCTGAGTCGCCAGTGGGGGGTGCCAGCAGGGAAGAGGGCCGGAGAGAAGGAGAAGTGCTGGCGCTGGCTGATTGCTTACAGCAGGGGTGCCCACACTTTTTGGGCTTGCAAGCTACTTTTAAAATGACCAAGTCAAAATGATCTACCAACAATAAAATTTAAAAAAAACCCACAAAGCACACTGTACGCAGAGAAAATGTTAATTATCATTCCTATTCCGGGGTTTTTTCAAAGAGGTCAAAGCAGATGACTCTATGCACTGTCACCTCAGTAACAACCATACAAAAATACACAAATATACCCCTCTCCCTTTTTACTAAACCACGATAGCAGTTTTTAGTGCAGGGAGCTGCGCTGAATGCCCAGCGCTGCTCTCGACGCTCATAGGCTCCCTGTGCTAAAAACCTCTATTGCGGTTTAGTAAAAGGGGACCATAGTGTAAAATATAGACAGCTAATATAAATTCAGACACATTTTGATCACTAAATTGAAAATAAAATCATTTTTCCTACCTTTGTTGTCTGGTGATTTCATGAGTCTCTGGTTGCACTTTCTTCTTCTGACTTTGCACTCAATCTTTTTTCTCTTCTTTCAGCCTGTATGCTTCCTCTCCTCCAGACCTCATTCCCTCCCCCAACTTTTTCTTCCTCTCTCCCTGCCCTTTCTTTCTCTCTGCCTCCTTTTCTTTTTTCCTCTCTTCATGCCCCCTTTCTTTTTTTCTGTTTCTCTTCTTTCCTTCTGTCTCCCTGCCCTCTCCCAAGCCACTGCCACTGCCACTGCAAATTTGAAGAACAAATGATAGGTCAATTTATGCCACTGTATTGTTCTTGAATTGCTGAAGGAGAATGATACCTTAATATCAGATGATTAGTCCCTTGTAGACAATACAAGCAGTCTCGAACAGTGTTCTTTTTTTCACTGGCAACCAGTGGAGTTATCGCAGCAATGGGCTGGCCTGTTCAAATTGGTGTACTTGAAAGATTAGTCTGGCTGCAGTGTTATGGAGCAGTTGTAATTGTTTTAATTCATTCTGTGATACCAGAATATAGAGAGTTGCAAAAGTCCAAATAGGGGAGCCTGTGCAACTATCCTGAAACTATTCTGGGTTAAAACATAACTTATCGATCTAAGTTGTCTTAGCCTGAAGAAAAACATTCTGGACTCATATCTGAATTTTGAAGATCAGATTGACTCAGTATTTAAAAAAACATCAAAAACTTTAGATTTCTCTTTTTTTAGTTTCTCTCCCGAGACTAACATCAGTCTCTATGAGGAAGGGAATTGTAGTCACCAAAACAAAGGCTCTCTTTTTGTTTAGTTTAAGGAAGCCGCCACCAATGGATAATAAGCCCCCAAAGCCGATGCTGACGCCACCCCAAGCTCTCCCTGCTTCGGGGCCAACCAGCATTCCTCTCCCCGACGTCAATTCTGCCGTCGGGGAGAGGAAGGCTGATCGGCCCAAGATCGCGATGGACCTATTGGGGAAATGCTACCAGGTCCTGCCTTCGCGGAAACTGAAAGTAGGCAGGACCCGGCAGCAAGAAGAGCAAATGCTTCACTAACCTGTCTCCCGCCTTAGCCCGTAGCGAACGCTTGCTTCAGGGCTCTCAACATGTGCGTGCAGGCTTCCCTTCTCCCCCCCACTCCCGGACATAACTTCCGGTTTCGGAGGGAAGAGAAGAGAAGCCGGCACGCACACGTTAGAGCCCGGAGTATAAGTTCGCTACGGGCTGAAATCTCCAAGACAGGTTTTTTTAATGTTCAGTAGCAGCGGCAGCAGCAGATGACAGCTGGGCGGACTGCCCAGCTAAAAGGCCCTAGGGAGAACACAGAGGAAGGCTTATCGGCCCGGTAGATCAGGACGGCAACACGAGTCTATCACGGAGCCCGGGATGGGCTCCGCGATCGACTCACATTGCCTTCCTGAGCTACTGGTCGATCGCGATCGACGTATTGGGCACCCCTGGCTTACAGGATGTGCCTCTCGCCACAAGAGGCACATCCTGTAGGTAGTCAGGCAGCGCCTCTTCTCTTCCCTAGTGTGTGGCGGCACACCTGAAATCTCTGGAGGCACAGTTTGTGATACACTGCATTAGACCCTGGCTTCAAAATACTCTTATTCTTTCCTTTAAAGATACATCATTAGTTTACGCAGCATTGTGATGATAATATCTAAGCTTAGTTTCCAATTTCCACTTACTCTGAAGATTATCTCAAAAAAACAAACAAACCCACCCAAACCCCAAAAGCTTGAATACAACTGTCTATTGAGTACAACCGTCTGTAGTGCCGTTAACACCGCTGACCTCTCTACATTATATATTACAGTATGTCCAATCTGATCCCACTGCCTTATACATTTTGCTGTGTAAATTTTATGTAAACCCTCTAGTTTTTGCCCTCTTCCAATACAACATAAGCTCATGTCTCTTAAATTCATATTAGGCAATGCTTATTTATAAATTGTTTGCACCCCTCTCCAAACTCCTTTAAGGGCATGGCAATGAACTATTTTCTAACATTGATCCCTCTCCCCTCCCACCCCATATAAAAGGATCTTTAGCTTTCATTAACAAACAATTAGTCTGTCCACTAAGGGCTAGATTCACTAAGCAAACCGATCGACTTTGCGAGCCCTTTGCAACCAAATTTCCCTCCAACTCCATTCACTAATGTCTGTAGCGATCCGATCTCAATCCTCCCATGCAAATGAGTAAAACCCCATGCAAAATAGCCCAGCGATTGATTCACCAACAATTGCTTGGCTATTTCGAATCAGGTTTTACTATTGGCAAACCCGACTGCTGCAGACCTGTCGGTGACTGAGTTACTGACAGGTCTGCAGGTTTTTTGACAGACCTGAGCCAATCAGGGACTTCCTAAGGCTCAGCTCTAAGAAGTCCCTGATTGGCTCAGGCGCCCCAGGCCCCTTCCAAGGGAGGAGCCCGAGGCGCCTCAGCCAATTAGGGCCTTAGGCCTCACCCCATGCATTACATGATGCACCAGGGCGGGGCCTAAGGCCTCAGATACATCGCGAAAACCCCTCCTGCTCCGTGAAAGGTACGAGGAGGGGGGGAGTGGCGAGGGGACCGGGAATGGGGAGGGACGTCCCAGGGGTGGGGGTGGCAGAAGAAAGTTGGCATTTTGGGTGGGTGGGACTGAAGGCAGGAGGGAATGGGAACCCTCTTGCCACAATTTTAAGTGGGGTGGGCTGGGCCCAGCCGGCCGGCATCGGAGGAAGCCTGGAGCAGGAGGGGTTGAGCACCCCTCCTACTCTGTGAAAGGTAAGGGGAGTAAGGAAGTTGACATTCCTCTTGCCATTAGTTTGTTTTTTTTTTAAACTGGGCAGATATTTTGCGTGTGTAAAACATGCAAAATATCTGCCCGATTTAAAAAAAAAACAAAAACAAATTTAAAAAGCCGGCAGAAGTCCTGACAGTAGTGACAGGAGGCTGTTCTCCTGTCACTACTGTCATGGCTTTAGCGATCCGTGCATTTGGCTGGGGGTGTGCCAACGATCGTCCCCATTTGCATGCAGGCCTTTAGTAAATTCGTTGGCCTGCATGCAAACGGAAACGGATCGCACACGGATCGGAGGGTTAGTGAATCTAGCCTTAATCAAGTGATGTGAATGCTAAAGTAAACAATGTCTACACATTTTGAACTGCTTTCTTTCTAAGTAAGAAAGCACCAAAATTCTGAGTCTGCGTCAGTCATCTATATTTTAGCTTCATACAGTGGAAAATGTTGCAGGGGAGAGAAAACATAGTCCAAAGGCCACAGCTCAGATGTGTTTTCAAGATTTCCACAATAGACATGCATGAGATCTATTTGCATACAACGAAGCAGTACATGCAAATCAACCTCATGTATTTATTATTGAAGTCTTGAAAGCCCAATTGGGTTGTGGCCCTTGAGGATCGTGGTTGCCCAACCCTGTGTTAAAGAATATAATTCTGCAGTATCTGCAAATTTGGGAGCTTAAGTGTTGCCTATAAAACTAGTCAGGTGGGCTTTTAAGCACAAATGTTTCGATTATGAACCCCAGAGGGTTTTTCTCAGGTGAAGATTGCCCCCTTTGAGGACTGACATTCTATACAACATGGGGAAAAAGGGAGTTAATACTCTTCCTCTTGATCCCCCCTATGAGAGATATGATATAATGACCACTGCATCCAAAGCAGGAGTACAAACATCTGCTTTTTTATTTTAAGTTTTTAAGATGGCTATCTCATCCAAATGCACCAAATTAAGTTTTAGAATATTTAAAAGAAAGTATGCAACATTAAACTGAACATAATTTTAAATACTTATTTCTGACAAGGGGGGGGGGGGAGAGAGAGAGAGAGCAGAAATATGCTTTGGTTATAGCCTCAAACCCAATGGGCTTCTTTACAAGTGTTCCAATAATGATCTCACCCATTTTATGATCATCTGGTATGTGTCCAAGACTGCAGAATGCTTCCTGAAACTTTTTTTTTATTTTTGTTAGCTGGAGAAGATATGCTAATTCATTGGCGTACAGGAAGGTTATTCATGTAGTTTTTTTTCCCTCTGACAATGAGCTTTCATGTTAGTCTTGCATTTTTATGAAGGGATTAGAGGTCCTCTACTGCAGTGCTTCTCAACTAAAGCTAGCATTTCTGCTCCCCAAATGTAGTGGGACAAAATGTTCCCTTTTGGTTATACAGAGGAATATTATGGAACCTCTGCTCCTGAACTGACCCTGTGCACAGTGTGATAGAAGCTGGGGTATGCCTGTTCATCACTAGCCAGAGGGCATCTCCTCCATTTTTGAGGAAGTATGAAAGCCCTGCATAAACAGAGAGCAGGACTTGGAGTGGGAAAATTATGCAGCTGGCCAGGGCCAGAGAGGGGCACAGGCTGCTTATGAGTTTGGCAGAACTCTGGCTGAAAGCAGCAGCAAGAACTGGCTCCCTGATGGCTGGCTAGATCATACAGGATAGGAATTGCCATTTCCTTTAGGCTAGCTAGGCCTAAATTGAGAAGGGGAGTGAAGGATTGTCGACCCAGGGAGAGTCTAGGGTGGGGAAAGCAACCATGGTCCCCAAAGGCCACAACCCAGTTGAGTTCTCAAGATTTCCATAATGAATACCAAATGCGATTGATTTGCATTATAAGCAAATAGATCTCATGTATTCACTGTGGAAATCTTGAAAACTCAACTGGGTTAATTCGAGTGGCTGTAGCCCTTGAGGACCATGGTTGCCCATCTCTGGTCTAGAGTAAATAAGCCAATTAAGGAGAGTTCCTGAGAGAAGCAGAAGACAAATTAACGCTCGTAGGATTCCAACAGGTCCTAGGGCTACAAAAGGATTTGGAGATTCCATCAGGTGATGAGTGGGACTTGTCACTTCTTAGGGAAAGAGCTAGGATGCACAAGGAGCAGTCTCTCCAGCTGATCCTGAGCACAAACGCAGGAGTGTGTTTTGAAAGCAGCTTTTAAGCAATTCTTGGAGATACTTTTGAGATGGGTTTTTGGAAGTTTTCTGATGAGAGATCAATTGCACTAGCACTAATAGTACGATACCGATAGATGTTCTGTGAATTTGTGAACTGTTCTATAACATCTTGCATGATTGCCTAAAATAATTTAGGCTATCCATACAGATATTACCAAAGATCAGATTCTACCCAAGGCACCAGAAGAGGAGCTTGAGATAAGGACTTTGTCAAACACTAAGCAAGGTCCAAAAATAGTTTTGCTTTTTGTCTAATTGTTTCCTTGTATATATTTCTTTTTGAGAGGGTTATAGTAAATACAATTATTTGTTTAGAATATAAATTTAGAATGTTAATTTATATAAAAGAAAATACATATCCCACCTTCCTAGTTCATCTAAGCAAAAATCTTTGCAATATTTCTCCTTCCTCCACCACCCCACTCCAAACAACCACCGGGCTCTTGGGGGCACGTGGGATCTCTTGAGAAAGAGATAATGGTTACTGCAGATGGACAGACTAGATGGGCCATTTATCTGCCATCATGTTTCTATGTAAATCATTCACAATAAACAAAGTTGGTATTTCTACACAATTACAATACATGTCTAACAGTCAAAATACTGAACATAAACATTCCCATCCCTCCCCTCCAACTCTCTCTTAAACAGAAATCCCCGGAACGTGTGCTATCTATTCACTATTCTATTCCATACTGTGTGGGTCAGAGTTCCAGAAGGGTTCTCACAGAGAATGGCATGGTGACAAAATTCATCACCGTTCCCGTCCTCACAGAAAACCATGGGAAACTATCTTTATGTCATTTTTTAACGAAAAAGGGAAGGATTAGAATATGAATGGGCACAACCACTGATCCTCAAGCCTTGCATTGAAGAATGCTAGTGTAGAAGGACTGAGGTTGAGATAGACACTAAAGAATGACACGGGATGGTTTCCCATGGTTATCCGTGGGGATGGGAGTGGTGATGAAATTTGGCACCATGTCATTCGAAATACTTTCCATTCATAGAGTCTATTGCTTATAATCTCAACTTTTCAGTAGTCAGCAAAATCATTGTTTGGGAGTACCAGGGATGGAGTTTCAGGCACAAGCAAATAGTAGGCTTTTATGCACTACCACTACCATCCTAGACTCTTTATTAAGTCCTATACTGTCTGAGAAATGCTTATCAGACCAGGAGTTACTACTATATTGGACTGTATTTATTTCATTTGATATCCGCATTTTTTTATGAACGCATAGTGCAGGTTTTAGCGCCAGTGGTAACTGCTCCGACGCTCACAGAGGGTGCTTGTGATTATACAGCAACACGGGTGTTCAGAAGTGACGGTGTACAATGTTGCAGAAGATGATTACATGAACTTAACCATTTACAAGAATTACAGTATATAGTCAGCTGTTGGGCAGCAACGAGGGTTTTCAGAAATGACAGTGTGAAATATGACAGAAGAACATTATATGAACTTAACCATTTAGATCAGAGAATTATTTGTGGTGAAATTCTCATGGGAAACGGGCGTGGTCAGTTTGATGTGTAGTGTTGTTGAAATAGCATAGTCTTTAGTGCCAATTGCCAAACAGCAGATGCAGAAAACACTTACATCTTCCTCTGTTATTCTTACCCCCTAATGGAGGATACACAAATACCCGCACTGATTTTTACAACAGTCTAAAAAAAAACAAAGCTGTAATGCAACTGATTCTCAGACCATCTTAAAAAAAAAATCTGTTGGTGTATTTTTGTGAATAGTTTTTAGGTGGTCAATCAAACTAAAAATAACCCTAAAACTGTCCATATCTTTTGATTCTTCACAGAAATTCCAAGTCTATCTGCTTCCTGTACTATCACCTGGTTGTAACCCCAGGTTTCCAGGGTTACATGGGATACGTACATTGCACCCTGCACCTTTCCATTCCATCTTGAGCATCAGCAGAGTGAGCAGAATGCAAGGAGAGGTACTGCTGCTGGTGACAGGATACAACATAAATGTGGCACAGGTTGTTGTTTTTTTTGAACTGTCACTTCTCCCTTGCACACTTTCTGCTTAAAAATCACATGCTGCTGGGGCCTTCCTCTTCCTGCTGCCTGTACAAGAAATAGAGATGAGAGAAGGGAGAAATACGAGGAGAGATTTAGGATAAAGTTAAGAATGAAAATACTATGAATTGAAAGGATTGGAGGGAGATGGAAAGGTGAAGAAGGGGAGTTGGAAAGGTGAAGAAGGGGAGTTGAAGAAGGGGAGATCGGCTATCGTGGTTGGAGACTCAATCCTGAGAGGAGTAGACAGTCATATAGCCGGAGGGAGAGAGGACAGACTGGTAACATGTCTCCCGGGGGCAAGAACAAAGGACGTCATCAACAATATTGAGAGGATACTGGAGGGAGCTGAGACTGAGGAGACAGCAGTAGTGATCCACATTGGAACTAACGACATCAACAGGAGGAACTTCAACAGGACCACACTGACTGACCAGTTCAGGATCCTGGGGAGAAAATTGAGACTGAGGGCAAGGAAGATAGCCTTCTCAGAGATCCTGCCAGTACCGAGAGCGGATACAAGGAGACAGAGCGAACTACAGGCAATGAACGTTTGGCTGAGGAGATGGTGCGAAGAGGAGGGTTTCAACTTTGTTAGGAACTGGACTACTTTCTTTGGGAAGAACAAGCTCTACAGAAGAGATGGACTGCACCTTAGCACAGCTGGGACGAGGATGCTGGCGCGCAACGTCTAGAACGTCATAGACTTGGCTTTAAACTGAGGAAAAGGGGAAAGCCGATAGTCGATCTGACCTTGACACATCGGACATCAGTACCGGACAAGGATACTGAACTGGGACATTGTAAAGGAAGACTCGGGACTGAGTGTGTATGTTTTAAAAAGGGACCTAAGGACGCATTGCAGGGACCGAGGGCACAAATGGAACTGAAAAGCGGCACCAACAAAAAACAACAGGAGCCAGAGGGGCAAAGACATTGTAAAAAAGAGCCCGGGACTGAATGGGAATTACGGGAGCAAGAGGTGCAGGGGAAACAGGCCGAGGACGTCACAGACACACAGCAGGATGAGGATTACTGAGATGAAGCTCGGGGGCTGGTGAACCACGAGGAGGACTGCAGGAGACCCAAAACACGAGGAAAACAAAAAGAGAGGGCAAAAAACTGGGTCTTAAACTGCCTATACACAAATGCTAGGAGCCTAAGGGCCAAAATGGGTGAACTAGAAATCATTGCCAGCAAAAAGGACCTGGACATAATTGGAGTCACAGAAACGTGGTGGACTGAGGACAATCAATGGGATGTGGCCATACCAGGGTACAAACTATACAGGAGAGACAGGACACATAAAAAGGGTGGAGGAATAGCGCTGTACATAAAAGACTCCATACCCTCAGCCAGGATGGAAACAACAGTACGGGCGGATGGCTTGGAATCATTATGGGTTAAGCTACAGGGAGAAACTGGGGCAGACATTAAATTGGGGCTGTACTACCGCCCACCTGGACAACCGGAAGAAATCGACCAGGACATGGAGGCTGAACTGAGGTAGGTATGCAGAAGCGGAAATGTGGTGGTGATGGGGGACTTCAACTATCCTGGGATAGACTGGAGTATTGGACACTCAAACTGCGCAAGGGAGACCAAATTCCTAGAGGTCACGAGGGACTGTTTCATGGAGCAACTGGTCACGGAACCAACACGGGGCGATGCCACTCTTGACCTAATCTTCAACGGACTAGGGGGGCCAGCAAAGGAGGTGGCGGTATTAGCCCCGCTAGGTAACAGCGATCACAACACGATCCAGTGCAGGCTAGAAATTGGATCATCAAAGGGGAAAAGAACCACGACGGCACTCAACTTCAAAAAAGGAAATTATGATGCCATGAGGAAAATGGTGGGAAAGAAACTCAAAGGCAACATAGGGAAGATGGTATCCGTAGAAAAAGCTTGGACCTTACTCAAGGAATCTGTGCACGAAGCGCAAAACCTGTGCATCCCCAAGTTCAGGAAAGGGTGCAAAAAAAATAGAACAAAAAACCCAGTGTGGATAACAAATGCAGTGAAGAAGGCGATAAGCGACAAGAAAGCATCATTCAGAAAATGGAAAAAAGACCAAACGGAGGAGAACCAAAAAGTGCACAAAGAACACCAGAAGGAATGTCACCGAGTGGTTAGAAAAGCAAAAAGAGAATACGAAGAGAGACTGGCAGAGGAAGCAACAAACTTCAAATCTTTCTTCAGATACGTCAAGGGGAAGCAACCGGCAAGAGAAGAAGTGGGACCATTGTATGATGGAGATAGAAAGGGAGTAGTAAAAGAAGAGAAAGAGATAGCTGACAAGTTAAATGAGTTCTTCACGTCAGTCTACACGAGGGAGAACACAACCAACATTCCGGAACCCGAGGAAATCGTAATAGGAGACCAAAATGATAAACTGGTCAATTTAGAGGTAAGCCAAGAGGATGTACTCAAGCAGATAGACAGACTAAAGAGCGACAAATCGCCAGGTCCGGACGGCATTCACCCAAGGGTACTCAAGGAACTAAAAAACGAAATAGCGGAGCCACTTCGACAAATATGCAACCTATCCTTAAAAACCGGAGAGATCCCAGAGGACTGGAAAATAGCAAATATCACGCCCATCTTCAAGAAGGGCTCAAGGGGCGACCCAGGAAACTACAGGCCGGTGAGCCTGACCTCGGTCCCGGGAAAGATGATGGAGGCACTGATTAAGGACAGCATCTGTGAACACATCGAAAACAATGGGCAGCTAAAACCGAGTCAGCATGGCTTCTGCAAGGGTAGGTCATGCCTCACAAACTTATTGTACTTCTTTGAGGGGGTGAACAGCCAGGTGGATAAAGGGGAATCCATAGATATCATTTACCTCGACTTCCAAAAAGCCTTCGACAAGGTACCACACGAGAGACTGCTCAAGAAGATATGGAACCATGGGGTGCAAGGGGAGATCCACCGATGGATCAAAAACTGGCTGGCAAACAGGAAACAGAGGGTTGGCGTAAAGGGCCATTACTCGGACTGGAAAGGGGTCACGAGCGGAGTTCCACAGGGGTCAGTGCTGGGACCGCTCCTGTTCAATATCTACATAAACGACCTAGAAGTGGAAACCAAGTGTGAGGTCATTAAATTTGCAGATGACACCAAACTATACAGCAGGGCTCAAACGAGGGAAGACTGCGAAGATCTCCAAAAGGATCTAACGAAGCTGGAAAAGTGGGCCGAAAAATGGCAAATGAGCTTCAACATAGGGAAATGCAAGGTCATGCACGTAGGGAAAAAGAACCCGATGTTCACTTACAAAATGGGGGGAACACCACTAGGGGTCAGTAACCTGGAGAGAGACCTGGGAGTGATGGTAGACGCAACAATGAAAGCATCGGCGCAGTGCGCCACGGCCTCAAGGAAAGCAAACAGAATGTTGGGTATCATTAAGAAGGGTATCACGACCAGGACGAGGGAAGTCATCATGCCGCTGTATCGTGCAATGGTGCGGCCGCACTTGGAGTACTGTGTCCAGTACTGGTCGCCTTACCTCAAGAAGGACATGGCGGTACTTGAGGGAGTACAGAGAAGAGCAACTAAACTGATAAAGGGAATGGAAAATCTCTCATATACCAGCAGATTAAAGCAGCCTGGAAAAGCGGAGACTTAGAGGAGACATGATAGAAATCTTCAAGATCCTGACGGGCATAGAAAAAGTAGACAGGGACAGATTTTTCAAATTATGGGGCAACACAAGTACAAGGGGGCACTCGGCGAAATTGAAAGGGGACAGGTTTAGAAAAAACGCTAGGAAGTTCTTTTTCACTCAGAGGGTGGTGGATACATGGAACGCACTTCCGGAGGCTGTGGTAGACAGGAACACATTAAATGGTTTCAAAGAAGGTTTGGATAGATTCCTAGAAGAAAAAGGGATTGAAGGGTATAGATAGATATAGACCACTACTCAGGCAATGGGCTTGAAGGGCCGCCGCGGGAGCGGACCGCTGAGCAGGATGGACCTATGGTCTGCCTCAGCGGAGGCAACTTCTTATGTTCTTATGTGAGAGAACAGTGAAAGAGGGAGATGGGCAAAAGGTAGGGAAAAAAAGTATTAAAATTAAGAGACTGGGAAAATGAAGTGTAGACAGGACATCTGATAACTCTGTGTAACATAGTAAATAATGGCAGATAAAGACCTGAACGGTTCATCCAGTCTGCCCTAAGTCTCCCTCCCTGTAACATCAAATTATGCCCTCTAGTTTTACCATTTTTTCTTCTAGAGGGCAGAAGGCTTAGGAGCAATGTTAGGAAATCCTTCTTCATGGAGAAGGTGGTAGATGCCTGGAATGCCCTCCCAAGGGAAGTGGTGGATAGGAAAACGGTGATGGAATTCAAAAAAGCGTGGGATATAAATAGAGGCTCTCTAATTAGAAAATGAAGGATGTAAAATAAAGAACTAAGGCCGGTATTGGACAGACCTGCATGGTCTGTGTTCCATATATGGTGATTCGGTGTAGGATGGGCTGGGATGAATATCATGAGAATGACCTGGGTAGATTGAGGTCTTCTGCTCTCCATGAGGACCAGCCAGCACGGCTTCAGCAAAGGAAGATCTTGCTTGATGAACTTGCTGCACTTCTTCGAGGAAGTAAACAGGCAGATAGACAAAAGTGACCTGGTCGATATTGTATATCTGGATTTTCAGAAGGCGTTCGACAAGGTTCCACATGAACGACTACTTCAAAAAATTGCAAGCCATGGAATCGAGGGTGAAATACTCACGTGGATTAAAAACTGTCTGGCGGATAGGAAATAGAGTGTGGGAGTAAATGGGCAATACTCAGACTAGTGGAGTGCCGCAGGGCCCGTGCACTTCAAAATATTTATAAACGATCTGGAAATTGGCACGACAAGTGATGTGATTAAATTTGCAGATGATACTAAGTTATTCAGAGTAGTGAAGATGCAGGAGGATTGCGAAGATCTGCAACATGACAAACACGCTTGAGAAATGGGCCGCAACATGGCAAATGAGGTTCAACATGGATAAGTGTAAGGTGATGCATGTCGGTAACAAAAATTTTATACACGAATAAAGGATGTCCGGGGCGGTACTTGGAGAGACCCTCCCAGGAAAGAGACTTGGGAGTACTGGTCGACAAGTCGATAAAGCCATCCGCGCAATGTGCGGCGGCGACGAAAAGGGCGAATAGAATGCTAGGAATGATTAAGAAGAGGATCACGAACAGATCAGAAGTGGTTATCATGCCGCAGTACTGGGCCATGGCACGCCCTCATCTGGAATACTGCATCCAGCACTGGTCGCCATACATGAAGAAGGACACGGTACTACTCGAAAGGATCCAGAGAAGAGCGACTAAAATTGTTAAGGGGCTGGAGGTGTTGCCGTACAGCGAGAAATTAGAGAAACTGTGTCTCTTCTCCCTTGAAAAGAGGAGATTGAAAGGGGACATGATCGAAACATTCAAGATACTGAAGGGAATAGACTTAGTAGATAAAGACAAGTTGTTCACTCGCTCTAGGTAGGGAGAACGAGAGGGCACTCTCTAAAGTTATAGGGGAAAACATCCTCCAGGGGTTCAAGACAAAGTCAGACAAGTTCCTGCTGAACCGGAACATACACAGGTAAGGCTGGTCTCAGTTAGGGCACTGGTCTTTGACCTAGGGCCGCCACGTGAGCAGACTGCTGAGCACAATGGACCACTGGTCTGACCCAGCAGTGGCAATTCTTATGTTCATTCCAGCTAATAACTGAGGATGCCATGGAGGCAGCATTCACTGCCCACAGGCCTATATACTACTGGATTCCATAAAGAGCCTTGCTGCCTTACTGTACTGTCACAACAACAACTTGGCTAACTGTATTGAAAAAGGGACATAAAATGAGGAAGGGAGGGTGGGGAACAAGGCAGGTAGCTGCAAGAGCTCAAGTCATCAGATCCCAGTCATAGTTTCAACTGATCTAAGGGATGCATAAAAAAAGATAAGATGTCAGATGGAAGATTGAGCACAAAAGGAGAAAGGAAGCAATGAAGATGAAATAAGGAGATAAGCAAGAATGAGAAAATATCTACCCTTTACAATTTTTCTACCTTTGTTTATTGCATTGTGTGCTTTTGGCCACTTAAATATATATTGCTCAATATCTAATATACTGATTTTTAATTAAAATTACTTGCAATAATAGACAAGTGGCAATTGCTGTTTTTGTTTTTAACTTAAACAGGATTTGGGGGGGGGGAGGGGGTTTGGAGATTGGAATAGTGCAAGAGAGACAAGTGAAGGGGTGCCCCACCCCCACCTCCTTTCCCTAGAATCAATAATGGAAACCCAGGCTGTCTGGGATAAGCACAAATAGGCAAAAACATGAAACCAACAGCTCCAAATTATACTTCAGTTGGGCCAGCTGAGCTGTTATGAAGAGAATGTACTTTATCTGAGGGAGGAAGCCATCTGCACTGCAGGTTTAACAAACACTCCCTCATCCTCCTACTCACTCCTCTTCCTGCTGCTGCTAAGTCTACAATTATACAAACTGATGGTTCGCCAACCTCCCATGCTAACAAGTAAGGGGGATTCAGGTGAAAAAGCTTTTTTTAAAAAAAACAAAGAGAACCTAAAAGGTGAATTAAAAAAATTAAACCCATAGCTAGTCCTTTGAATTCAGCAATATAGTAGTAACAGATAAAGGAGAAAATAAAATATTTAGGCCCCAATGCTCAACCCTCCATCACCATGGTAAAAAAAATACCATGGCGGGAGTGATTTATCATTAGCAGGTGATGTGCTACATGAATAGCATGCAAATTATATGCATGCTATTCATCCAGAGCAGCCCCGGTAAAAGGAGGAGGAACTGTGCTTGGTGCATGCTCAGAAGAGCAATTGCTAGGCACAGTTCCTCCCCTTCATCCCTGTCAAAAAAACAAATTACTGCTGCTGCTTGATTCTCCTTGTTGGCTCAGCTGATCGTAACAGGGGAATTCCCGCTCAGCTGGCAGGACTCCCGGAACTACTGGCTCATTTGAGCAGAGACTCCCCTGCCATCAGTTAAGCTGGCTAGGAGAGCAAGGCCTGCCCGATTCAGCCCCCCACCTGCTGTAAAAGCCTGGTGGTCTAGGCCAGCTCCCCCCGAGCTCAGGGCCCAGCTTCCTCCCACCTTGTGATATGGGCCAACACCCCCCTCATATCTTCAATAGAAGAACGGCAGGAGGGATGGCCACTCCCTCTTGCCACAGGGTTGGGACACACCCAATGCCACTGCTCCCCCCTCCCCCACTTTCAATAAAAGAATGGCGGAGGGATGGTCACTCCTTCTTGCCTAAGGGTCCACATCTTCAAAATGGCTGCCTTGGCCCTGCCTAGTGCATCCTGGGATGCACCGGAAGGGGCCCAATTGGCTCAGGTCCCTAAGGTCCCTCCCCCTTGGAGCCAATCAGGCCTTAGATCTCTCTCAGTGCATCCTAGGATACACTGGGCAGGGGCAGGGCTTACATTTTGAAGAGGCGGGCCCTGAAGCAGGAAGGGGTGGGCAGTAAAGCCTTAGGATTGCATTAAACACTTGCTTCTAAGATACAACCTGGGGAAAATTCTTCAGTACATCTGTCCCTTAGATATTTATAGGAACATCTAAGGGACAGATGTACTGAGTATGAGACAAGTTAGAAAATGGCCTGAGATTATATTTTATAGACTTTTTTTTTTTTTGTGTAATAATTAAAATCACCATCATCCTTCTAAAATTTCCCAATGCAAGTTCTATTTCCTTTCCTGATAATTCCTAGCATTCTATTTGCTTTCTTAACCATCGTTGTCGTACTTTGAGCTGAGTCTACAACGTATCAACGATGGCACCTACCGTTAGATCCTTTTCCTGGGCAGTTACTCCTAGCGTGGAACCCTGCACCATGTAGCTATAGTTTGGGTTCCTCTTTCCCACATGCATCACTTTGCACTTGCTTACATTAACGCCATCCACCATTTTGCTTTAAATGTTAGTGCTAACATTCAGCGGCACTAACTGGTCAAATTGCGTTAAATATCAGTGCATAGCCCTGCACAAGCAGTTTAACTGGGTAGGAGCCTCCCCTATTAAATTGCTTTGAATATCAACACCTATGTTTACATGTCTACTAATACATGGCTTAAAAGATAGGGGACACCAAAAGCAACTCTTGCCTTGAGTGATGACAGAGATCAATACCCTACTGAACTCTATGGAGACTATACTGGAGAAAGGGTAAAGACTCTTCAAGTAGTTACCTTTACTGCAAAAACAAACCTGCTAATATACATCCTGTATGGCCAATTCATGAATATATATCAGAGAATATATATTAGAATGAGAAAAAGAGAAACAGAGGCAAGGGAGATGATCTAATCAACCAGTAAGAAATCTTTATTATGAAAATATCCCAACAAGTATCCAAGTTTTAGCATCTATGATGCCTTCCTCAGGGGACACTAAAAAGATTAAAATTGTATAATTAAGATAAAATAAAATGAAAAATAAAAGTATAAAACATAATATAGGTGGAGGGGCATAATCAGAAGAAATGTCTAAGTCCATTTTTGGCCTAAGTTGCTAGTCACCCAAAGTCGGCTAAGGAAAATGTCCATTCCCAAAAAATATGTCCAAAATATTCCCCCCCCCCCCGAAAATCATCTAGTTGGACGACCAGCCATTTGATCGTCCAGACCGCTAAGTCATCTATCATTATACCCCATTCTTGTCTCAAAATTCATCCCAAGTCAAAAATGCCTAGAACAAGACCTTTTGCGTGGGGTCAGCAAAATGATGGACTGGACACCCAAATATTGCACCAGAGTAGTGGGGTACCTTACAGGGCACTGCTGTGAACTTCACAAACAGGGTGCCACAAACATCTCACCACAACTTCCTTATAGGTCATGGTGAGCTCCCTCAAAACTTACTAGACCCATCTGTCTACCACCCCAATAGCCCACATTTATGCTCCTGCTGCCATGTTTTGATAATTATCTGGCTCTCGCAGATGCTCAAGGCCCAGGCAAGAGGCAGGATCTTTGGGCACCGGCACGTCCTGTGGGCTACGTGCCGTTGCCAGATGGGGTAATGCTTCTGTATGGGCGGGCAGGGGATGCCAGTTCACGAGCGGGTGTGGCCATGCCGGTTCTTGGGGGAGAGGGGCGTTCACGGGCGGGGAGCGATGCTGGCTCTTGGGGGGGGGGGGGAGACGTTCGCAGGCTGGAGGAGGAGCAATGCCGGTTCTTGGGGGTGAGAGTACAGCAGCGCCAGTGGCCTCGGGGGGGGGGGGGGAGGGAGGGAAGGAACGAATCAAGCGAGCTTCCCTTACTTCCTATGGGGAAACTCGCTTTGATATACGAGCACTTTGGTTTACGAGCATGCTTCTGGGACGAATTATGCTCATAAACCAAGGTTCCACTGTATATGCAGAAACATAGGGTAAAAAAGATAAACGTGCCTTATTGATATAATTGAACGGGTTAGGAAGGACAGCTCATTAAAAAACGATGCTGAGTTGCTGACAAAACTAAGGAATACTATTCCTTTGGCACCATGGAACTATTGGACATCATAAGAGATAGGGACAGTATGGGCATGATGCATGTACTTACATATACAAAGTTTAAGGATAAATAAACATACTGCCTCTTTTACAAAGCCGCGCAGCAACGGCCCTGAAGCCCTTTAAATCTCTATGGGCTTTGAGGCCATTAGCACAGAGCAGCCACTAGCGCAGCTTTGTAAAAGAAGCCGATATTGAAAGATGACTCTGCTAAATGTGAAAAAAGGGCATGCAGGCTGCATTTGCTCTAGGGAGCAAAATTAAGTAGAAATTAACCATGGATGTATTAAAATGAAAGCTCAAATATAGGAAGGATATTCTCCTGAAACTGTGCTGGGCAAAATATTGGTGGAGCTATGGCACCTGTGATCCAACCCATTTTAATGCCCGATTTCCAAATTGAAAAGGAAGAGTCATGTGAATTTAGGATCAGAATGGGTGTGCTATGATCCAGAGCCTTAAGTTTGGTGAAAAGGACTATCGGGTGACGGGTCTTAAGCGCGCGAGACAGACGCGCACCGACAATTCAGCGCAAGACTTCAGCGCGCCGAAGAAAAACCTTCTTTTAAAGGGCTCCGACGGGGGGTGTGGGGGGAAACCCCCCACTCTAATTAATAGGGATTGTCGCTGAATTGTCGGCACATGTCTGTCTCGCGCGCTTAAGACTATGAACCGACTATCGAGCACGACAGTTTTCTATCTTATTCAACTTTTCTTTGCACATTGGACTAAATGAAAAACAAAACTAATTATTCAGATAGTTCACATACATTTAAAGTTAGGACTTGATAGAGGCCTTGTTTCGATACAACCACCTGCATCCCCCAAAATCTGGAAATTCATATGACAATGAACATAGAAATGGTGGAACATCAAAGTTATTTTCTGGTCACCATTAATACAGTGAAAAGGTAGCTTAGATTCAGATTTAATTTTACATAAAAAAATATTAATCTCTAAATGTTTGTTGGTACATATACAGTATTGAAAACAATGGAACAATAAAGTGAAGTTCCACCTAGAGCAAATTGTACCTTCCAGCATTTTTGCACATCCACAAGTAATTGAAGTTTCCCCCATCACAATCCCTAGCAACTCTGGACATTGTACTAAACATTTGGTAAAAGTTATCCAAGAAGATGAGGAACGCATAGTGATCTCACAAGTTAATTTTTTGAAAAGAGACTACAAAGGAAAATATGCTATTTTACGTTAATTGCCCACAGTTCTAAATAAGCTTAAAAGCAGTAAAAATTAAAGATATAAATTTAGCTTAAAAAAACTGCCACAAGCAAACAATACACATGCAATTTTGTCCAGGTTTTGAAAAGCTTCCAGCTCAGGACTGCTTTGGGAAGGCATGCACAGATGCAACATGGTGATGTCATTGCATTACATCTGCGCATTCGAGATGCTCTCCCGATGCGGCTCCAAGCATGAGAAGAGGTGGGGGGAGGGGGCTGGGGTGGAACAGAGCGCGAATTGGGTGGAACAGGGCAGGGATGAGTGGAACTGGGAGGGCCTGGGGGAGGGGCCATGGGTCCAGATTTTATGATCGTAAAATCTGGTAACCCTAGCCTTTGTAGAGCACAACAATCTGGACTTGGTACTTGTGACCTAGATTGGCCTCCATGACAACGGAATACTGGGCTAGATGGACAATTGGACTGACCCAGTAAGGCTATTCTTATGTTCGTCTCCATGAATCCTCATTGACAAATTTATACCTGCTTCAAAGATATAATTGTGTGCTATGTGCTCTACTTTATATAAATATATATGTGTATTTTATAAAATGTGTAAATTGTAACTCCACCTCAACTCTGTCCCAGGAACAGCTGCAAGCAATCCTAGCATGCATACTTCATGAGCGTATTCTGCTTAACGTGCAGAGAAAGGTTATTAAAAATAACCCACAAATTGTGCTGGATCAGAAAAAAAAAATCCCACAAAATGTTAGCATTCGTCTAGATACAAAAAGGAATATTTTTTTCATTCCAAAATTTACAGATTTTAAGGTAGATAGGATTACATCTCTGTATTATTATTATTATAAAGATCAAAACTCAGCAGAAAATTTCCAGCCTAATGACCTTGGTATTCAAGAACAGTGGTATTCAAAAACTACTAAACTAGAGACAATATGTCCTTTAGATCAGCGCTTCTCAACAAGTCCTTAGGGCATGCCCAGCCAGATGGGTTTTCAGGAAATCCATAATGAATATTCACGAAAGAGATTTGCACACCAAGAAGGCAGTGCTTGCAAATCTCTTTCTCTTGCATATTCATTTTGTATATCTCGAAAACCTGACCAGAGAATGGATTGAGAAGCACTGGTCTAGGCCTTCAAAACATTTTGAAAATTAGTCTCCAAGTGTAAAGTTGTGAATACAAAAGTAGCAACATACAGAAAAAAAAAAAATCCAATACAAAAATTATTATAAAGAATCACATCAATACATTGAGACTACAGTACTTCCAAACAAATCACATATACACACAGCTCTTCAATCACATTTCTTGAAAAGTATGGACATGGACTGCGTATGGCAATCTTCCCTGCACCAGGAGGCAATAAGCGAAGCGGAAGCAGTTTTTGCTCAAACTGAAATCCATTGGTGATGAGGTGCCATTTTAATGCAAATGCACATTGTTGCAACCCGATACAGGCAGGACGGTAGGATCATGGTGCATTTTGGTGTACTTTACAAAAGGGGCTGAACTAACACAAAGGATTGCCATGCATGTGACCTAGGCTGGAAAAAGCTGCATTTATTTTACAGTACAGGGAAGCAGCAGGTAGCTTTTTATCATTTTACATACCGTATTTGCCGGCGTATAAGACGACTGGGCGTATAAGACGACCCCCCAACTTTTACAGTTAAAATATAGAGTTTGTTATATACTCGCCGTATAAGACTACCCCTTCTTCCGCACACCTTCTGCACAACCTTCTGCCTGCCTGTCCCCCCCTTGAAGGTCTGCACCCCCCGAAGGCCTGCACCCCCCCGAAGGCCTGCACCCCCCTTATAGGCCTGTCTCCCCCTTGAAGGCCTGCCTGCCTGCCTTTCCCCCCTTGAAGGCCTGTCCCCCCTTGAAGGCCTGCCTGCCTGTCACCCCCTCCCCCTTGAAAGCCTGCCTGCCTGCCCGCCCGCCCCACCCTGAAGGCCTGATGCCCCGACCCACCCCGAAGGACCGCTCGCCCCCCTGGCCTCCCCGCACCACCTATGAAGCAGCCGCAGCAGGATCGCGAAGTCAGCGTCAGCGATCCCTGCGCTGCTTCCTGCGCCACGGTCCCGCCCCTCCTCTGACGTCAGAGGAGGGGCGGGATCGCTGACGCTGACTTCGCGATCCTGCTGCGGACTGCTTCACAGGTGGTGCAGGAAGGTCAGTGGGGCAAGCGGTCCTTCGGGGGTGGGGGGGGATTGAACGGCAAGGCCGGGAGCACCCCCTTAGGGCTGGCACCCGGGGCGCACCGCCCCCTCCTTGGTACGCCACTGCATGTAAACAGTACCCGGCGTATAAGACGACCCCCGACTTTGGGGAGGATTTTAAGGTACTGAAAAGTCGTCTTATACGCCGGCAAATACGGTATTTTAAAATTTTATATTTACCAGATTACACAATTGTGATTTTAAAATTAGAAACACAGAATGTTAATTGGGTTTAGATGCTATTTCTGAAAAGACCTTGCCTATATGATAGGATTGCCTCTAGAAATCCTCCATTTCTCAACCATCCCTCATATTTTTTTTATCTGGCCTTTTTTAAAATCTGCATGCAGATATAAAAACTACACTTCTCCCTCCGTATTCGCGGTTTCAGCATTCGCGGTTTCAATTATTCACGGTTTTTAGCTTGCTGGCTCCTCCTCCCCAATTACATTAGCTTGCATAGAGAAATTGCTGATTCCAAGTGTTTACAGAGAAAATAGCTGATTCCCAGAACTTTGTTCACCGTATTTTGCCTCTCCTTCAGAAACAGGCCAGGTGTCCCACCGTGTTATTCGCGGTTTCACCATATTCACGATGGTTTTTAATAGAAAACAGCAAACAACATATAAAAAAGTTATTCACGGTTTTTCAGTATTTGCGGTTCTGTTAATCCCCCTATCACAGCAAATACGGAGGGAGAAGTGTATGTATGTTACTTAATGAGAAAAAGAAATAAATTTAATACATTGTGTTAGTAGTACAATGTTGAGTACTAAAATCAGAATTTAAAAAAAAAGGACCCCCTATTGCACACCTAGTGTTTGTTAACACACATTCCGTGTACAATATTTCAAATGTGAACTGTACAGTTAGGGGAAAAAATTCCCACATCAATATAATCTGATTTTCAATGGTCATTTTGTCTCAAAGCATTGCTAGAACCCTTTTGTGCAGCAAAGTAGAATAAAAACATTTTTGTCCTCAGGGCTATGAACAGCAGTTGCCATAGAAGCATGTTAGTAACAGCCCAGTAGTTTCTCCAGATCTGCCTCCAATCCTGGCTACAGATTTAACACACTCTCAGAAGGAGGGCAGCCAGCTAAAAACAAGGACTCGGATTATTCTGTAGGAAATGAATGCCATTAAATTGCACACATACAAAATCCTCTAGACTAGATATTTCTTTGCCGAGGGAGCAAAGGAAAAGGAAAAGAAAACAGGAACCATGAATTCTCTTTTGGAAACTGACCATCACAGGAAACTGGCATTGAATGAAATTAAAAGAAAAATCACAACAAATGGCATTGGTTATTTGCTGCTCCACCTGCATATCTGATGCTGCTTTGGGCCATCTCAGGCAACATATAGTCTCTTAGGACAAACTTATACAGACCTTCTGTGTAAAACACACATAGCCTAACAGCATAATAGTCAAAATTTTTGGTTCATGTTCAATAGCATTTCTCCAACTGAAAACAATTGGCAATGGATTGTGAATCCCACTCTGAAGAAACACTGGAGTCTGGACTTATGATTACCACTAATATCAAGACTTCAGTACGGGTAAACCACACGCTTAATTATTGGTTTCTTTTGCCCTGGGCAGGAAACTCATGGGTGACAAGCACCAGACAAGAAGTCTAAATAAGTTCTGCCCCGTACATCGTAATGTCTTAATTATTTTTTTCAGAGTCCAGTGTTTGTTCTGAGTGGGATTCATAATCCATTGCCAATTGTTTTCAGTTGGAGTTATTACTTCACTTCCCCCTCCGTATTCGCGGGGGTTAGGGCCAGAGCCAGCCTGCGAATATGGAAAAACCTCAAATAATATTCAGGCCAGTTCTGCCCTTATCCCCCGCTATTTTTTGCCCTGTGAGTCCCCCCCCTTAAGCCTTACCTGGTGGTCTAGCGGGTTTTCAGGCAGGAGCGATCTTCCCACACTCCTGCCCCGTGCAGATTGCTCACAGGAAATGGCTGCCTTGAGCTCCCGTAGTATCTTGAGCCATTTCCTGTGAACGATCTGCATGGGGCAGGACCGTGGGAAGATCGCTCCTGCCTCGAAAACCCGCTAGACCACCAGGTAAGGCTTAAGGGGGGGCTTACAGGGCTTAAAATAGCCCAAAAAATGAAAGTAATTTTTTTCGTTTAAAACCGCGAATAAGCGAATCCGAAGATATGGAATTCGCAAATATGGAGGGGGAAGTGTATTGATTTTTGGCATATTATAGGTTTCTTTTAGCTAATAGCATTTCTAGCATAAGATAAAATAAGCCGGGGGGTGGGGGGGTTAGAGGGGAAACAAAGAGAGGAATCCCCAACACACATTAAAAATAAGCAACTTTGGAAAGAGCTTAGAGAAGTGTCCTCCATAGAGAGAAGGATTAAATCAAGCACACAAATGATGGACAGGGTCAGGAACTGATTAAGTAGAAGGCGATAGAGGGTAGTAGTCAATAGAGATCGCCCTGAGGAACAGAATATTACCGGTGGTGTACTTCAAGATTCAGTTCTTAGGCCTGTTCTTTTTAACATTTTTGTAGCGATATTGCTGAAGGGCTGTCAGATAAGATTTTCCTCTTTGTGGATGATACCAAAATCTGCAATAAAGTAAACACCCCTGATGGTATGAACAATATAAGGAAGAACCTAGCAAAGCTTGAAGAAAGGTCTGAAATTTGGCAGCTAAGACTCAATGCTGTGAAATGGGCTGCAAATACTTAAGGGAACAATGCAGTTTAGGGGGTGAAGAACTTTTGTGCACGAAAGATGAATGGGCCTTGGGTGTGATAGTATGTGATGATCTTAAGGTGGCCAAACAGATTGAAAAACCAATGGCAAAAGCTAGAAGGAGGTAAGAGTTATTGATGCCCCTGAATAAGACTGGAGAGACCTCATTTAAAATGTTGTGTACAATTCTGGAGACCATACCTTCAAAAAGATATACAGGATGGAGTCGATCCATAGGAAAGTTGCTAAAATGGTTGGTGATCTTCATAAGGGATATGGGGACAGACTTAAAAGATCTCAATAAGTATACTTTAAGGAAAGGTGGGAGAGGAGAGATATGATAGAGATGTTTAAATACCGATGTGGCATAAATGCACCAGGCGAGTCACTTTCATTTGAAAGGAAGCTCTGGAAAGACAGGGCATAGGATGAAGTTAAGAGGTAATAGGCTCAGGAGTAGTCTAAGGAAATATTCTTAGTAAATGCATGGAATAGTCTCCTGGTAGAGGTGGTGGAAACAAAGACTGTTTAAATTCAAGAAAGCATGGGGCAGGCACGTGGAATCTCTTAAGGAGAGAAGATGGTGGATGCTGTGGATGGGCAGACTGTATGGGCCATTTGGCCTTTATCAACCATCATGGTTTTATGTTTCTATGAGTTGCCGTACTGAGACAGACCAAAGGCTCATCAAGCCCAGTATCCTGTTTCCAACAGTGGCCAATCCAGTTCACAAATACCTGGCAAGATCCCACAGAGTAAAACAGATTTTGTGCCACTTGTCCTAGAAATGAGCAATGGATTTTTTTCCCAGGCTTTCTTAATGACTTATGGACTTTTATTTTAAGAAATTATCCAAACTTTTTTTAAACCCTGCTAAGCCGTTTTCACCACACTCTCTGGCAACAAATTCCAGAGTTTAATTGCACATTGAGCCAATAAATATTTTCTCTGGTTTGTTTTTATATCTACTACTTTGTAGCTTCATTGATGTAATGGCTGATGCAGGAATTCTAGATAAGGTGTCAGACATAAGTTGAACAATTTGTCGCTTCAAATGGGACCAAAGCTAGTTCAGTCAATCTGCAAAAGTTAATTGACATTTCTTAAACCTATTGATGCAACGATTGAAGATTTTTTTGTAAAAATGTGTTGGTTTGATACACATAAGGAATCTGAAGGGATGGCGGTTCATCCACCACAGAAACCACAGTTGCGTTCAGACTGTTGGCTTCTTATGGTGGTAGGGCTTTCAAAACTTTTGAGTGCAGAAATACTGCATAGAGTACAAGATTAAAGCACATAGAATCTTATGTTCATAAAAAATAGATCAGGATATCTGTGCTAGTTCCGAAATGGAAAAATCTCTGCACTGGATTGGTTGTGACATAATCTAATTAGGCTGTAATGATCTGAGAAGGGCCTGCATAGGATAGCAGAGGCGTCCTTTTTTTGAACTTCTTGGGCTTAGGAGGGAGTGCCACGACAAACATCTTCCGTACTTATATTTTGATACTGAGTGACCACTTTTGAATATGTTTTGGAATTTTCTTCCTGCTCAGACTGGTGCAAAAGCACCAGACATCTGCACTTTCAATCAAGTTTCAGCCGAGGCTGGCACCTTCTCTGGTGAAACATGCATGGAGTTCACCTTTTTCAGGGCATGCCATTTAAGGCCACTGTATTAGGGGAGAAAAGTAATGTTGCATGAAGAACACTTAGACTGCACAGAACTTCCTCTTTGCATTACAGGGCTCATGGAATATGTTCTTTGGTAGCAATTTATACTTTCTGGGAAACTTTTATGATAAAATACCCATAAATTGTATGGATGAGCTTCAAACTCTGGGTAGTGAAAATGGTTTATTCCTGATGTAGTTGATGAATTTTGTTTTATTTTAGCCAAATGATGTTCTCCTACTCCTTTGGACTTCTATCTTATTCATTTTATTCACATTTGATATATCGCCAAATGGCCTAGTTAGGCTTTATAGTAGATATAAAGTCAAGGAGCATTCCAGCTGATTTTGTACCATGATGAATATTTTAAATTTAACACAACGGCAGCCGATACGCCTCATGCAATAAATGAAACATATGGCCAGAATGACTTGCTCCTGTAGCTAAGTCACAAGGTTCTAGATAGATCGGAAGCACCGAAGGGCATATTTTGGAAGATCATCATACAATTTGTGTTCAAATATGTTGTTGACTAAGGCAATCATTTAAGCAGAGCTGATTTATCCAAACAATGCCCAAATAGTTCTTAAAAGATTGCATGGCAAAAAAAAAATATGGTAGCGATGTGGGCATCAGAAGTCAGTGGTAAATCCAGAAGGACTCCTTATATTACAGAGTCGATTCAAAAGTCAGTGAGTGGCCAGATAGCAAAGGGACCTCACTGTACAATGTCCCTGTGCAATTTATGAGAAATATACATTGCCCTAAATTGAGGGACTGATTTTAAATCCAAGGTCCTGCAGCCTATCAGCAATAGACTGCAGACTGGAAGTGAATGAAGATAACCTGGATAACTAGAGCCTGCAAAAGTAATAAGCTGAATAGCATCTGTAAAACTGTGAATGCCTAGTGACGATCAACAGTTCAAGGGAAATTAAGAAAGGTTGAAGTACAACAGAAAAGCAGTGCGCTCTCCTGGACACCACAGATGTGTCACTATGTGGCTATTAGTAACCAAATCAAAGGCTGTGGAGAGGCTATGGAGCTCCAAGATACTTTTTTCAATAAAGGTCTTACTAAAGCAGCCATCCACAGAGCACAGAACACGCCAGACTCCAAACTAATAATGGTCGTAGAGAATGAAGAGTGAGCAAAAACCCAGAAAGGATTGAGAATGAAAAGTGAGCAAAAACCAAGAAAGGATCAAAGGTCTGATTGGGTAATTATAAATGAAGACAATAACTTGCCCATATCCCCTGAATATAATAGATTATAAAAGCTGGCCCAATAAATGAACTACTGGAAGGTGATTAAGGCATATCACCAGTACAAGAGATTCTGTCATTCCCCCTTGGTCAGCACCCTCAGATATACAGTCTTGCTCCAACAGAACCTGCTAAGACAGTGGTCTCAAACCTGCGGCCCGGGGGCCACATGCGGTCCACCAGGTACTATTTTGAGGCCCTCGGTATGTTTGTCATAATCATCACAAAAGTAAAACAAAACAGTTTCTTGATCATATGTCTCTAGCTATAAATCACAATATTATTATTAAGACCTCTGGAAGATGAGCACAGGGCTTTTACTTAGCTAAAAGGAAAGATTTATAAACTATAAAGAGTTTTTACCTCATGCAAAATTATCATTTCTTTAACCTAGAAATCCAAAATGTGGCCCTGCAAAGGGTTTGAGTTTTAGACCACTGTGCTAAGATGATATTACAGTAGTTTAGAATAAATTATGCAAATAAACAAGTGAAATAATGCACTAGTTGAGCAGCAGAGGATAGGTGCCACTCAGCTTTGTCTTCTTTGTACATAGGGCACAGACAGATGGAGCCTCTTCAATGGGCACTATTGCTTGAATGAAGTGTATCATGTTCCTGTGATTCCATTTCTTTCTTTTTTATGGGGGGAGGGGGGCATCAAAACATTATTATAAAAGTATCATCGCTATTTGAGCAGGGTCAGTGTCCACAGTAGAGTTAGTGCTGTCATATGATTTTTTTTTTTTGGGGGGGGTGGTTTACATTGGGGTTTCCTATCTTATAGCAATGGATGTTTTTTGTGACCTTTGATGCTGACAAGCATGAGGTTATGCTACATCAAATTAGGATTGCTGGCACTGCACTTGACTGGTTCTCTTTTTAAACTGTGACCTGGTGTGCTAACCTGTTAGGTCTTCTGCATTTTATTCGATATTAGGACTACCCCGAAGTTCAACGTTATTGACTTCATTTTTCAATATTAAATTATTGACCTTGCAGTTCTAGTTTTATTAGAACCGTATGGTACCTGCATAACTTCTGGGTCAGCAGCTACACATGGCCCGACGTCAAATAATGGCTTAATTCTACCCTCAGCTGTCCATGGCTTAAAAACTGCTGATCACCGTGGGATCTGAATACAGTACCTGTCCCTAAGTATTTAAAATCCAGTCTAAATGGGATAATTCTTAAACTGTGGGCTATGACAGTTGAGGGCTGTTGATTTCTGTTAGATGTCTTGAACTAAAGTGTTTGGGAACCGCTCTCAGCAATTGTTGCAGCCATCTGTTACTGCTTCAACTGTTGCACGCATCTATCTGGAGACTGACACAGGCACATTTTTTAACTGTATGCTTGCATCTTAAGTTTATTAAAAAAAAAAAAATTAAAAAATTAATAGAAATGTTAAAATTACACATAATCCTTACCAGTCAAGTAAAAGAGTGTAAAAAAAATCTGTTCAAATGGATTCAAAAGATTTTATAGCTTAAGTAGGAGTTGTTTTAATTATGGCCCAATAATTATGTTATGACAGAACTGTTAAGATGGTCAACAGTAATACATCACAGAGCTGGCAACTATGAAAACCCCTTTAGGGAAATACATAATGCTCCTCTGAACTGCAGTTACATCATGTAACTTGAAAGAAAGCATTTACTCCTCCACCAGGGATTTATTTTGGCATTTTAAAACACCCCCTTCTTTCTAACAAGGGGGAGGAGGAGGTAAGGTTGCCAAATGGCTCGAGATCCGTTTAACCAGGATTTTGACTGTTTCCTGAATTTGCAGGAGTTGTAGTTCTGTTTTTCTTAGGAGATGTAAGACGTAAACCTAGCACTGAATGAACCCTGTCGGGCAAATCTGGGACCAAATGACAACCCTAGGAGATGCCTTCATATATGGAGTTGCGTGTCTTAAGCATGGATATCATCTAGGATTATTACTACAATGTCCTATGGAGGTTCTGGGAAGAACTCATTAATTCTAACCTAGTCAAACACCAAATCCTATAATCAAGGGGTGGAGGTGGATTAACACACACCCCGGATGAAGTCACAAAGCTAAGGATCATCTGAAAGGTGCAATTGCCCTCACACCTACCTGATTTTTGAAATAACAAAAAGCAAATAGGTTTTTTTTTTCTAATCAACTAAGTAATCAGCATTAAATAGTTGTGATTACTCAGTTGTGCCCAACATTTTACAGCTTGGTGTAATTTATAAGCTAAACAGAAGCTTCACAGTGTCTCTCAAACTGTGTGCCACGGCACAGTGGTGTGTCCCAAAGAGATTCTGGGTTTGCTATGAGGGATTCCAGCATTTTACTTTATTTTTAGAAATTCCCCTCATAAGTATACACTAGAATAAATTACATTTACATCATGTATGCAAGAGTCTGTCAATGTTATGAATGTGCGTAAGGATACAACTGCTCAGATAAGCATCATTCTTTGACGTGACTGCTCCTTGAAAACTAAATAAGTAATTTTATTTTTTATGCAGTTTGCTTGTCGACTATCAAACCGCGTTTTGAGTTATTTGCACTCAAAAACAAGCACATTCATCGCATCGATTAGCAATTCTATTCTATCTACTTTAGTTTCAGCATTGTTACAATTACCCATACGTAGCTTAAAGAACTTTAAATAAATAACTCTCAAATTTAATTTTTTTCTTGGTTTTGCAATTTTATAATTTCAATGATAATGTGCTGCGAAAATCATTTGCTCCGTTTAGTGTGCCGCAAAAAAACATTTGCTCTGTTTAGCGCAACGGAGCTAAAAAAAAAGTTGTTGAGACACTGCCGTAGAACAGTGATTCCCAACCCTGTCCTGGAGGAACACCAGGCCAATCGGGTTTTCAGGCTAGCCCTAATGAATATGCATGAGAGAGATTTGCATATGATGGAAGTGATAGGCATGCAAATTTGCTTCATGCATATTCATTAGGGCTAGCCTGAAAACCCAATTGGCCTGGTGTTCCTCCAGGACAGGGTTGGGAACCACTGCCGTAGAAAATCCTATTTCACAGAGTGAGTTGGTTATTATTTGTACCTCTTTTAAAGTACAAAAAAAAGGTCCTAACAAAATCAAAGTTTGGCCTTCACTGCTGTTTCACCATAATATTTAGAAGGCTTCAATGATTTATGAGGGTTTGAATCCCAAGCATTCCATCACATTTCTGCAACACAGCTGAAAGAGTATTCTACATATGTAGTATTGTGTCATCCTTTTGGCACTATGTATTAAACTAAACAAAATTCGTAGATCATGCAAGTCACTTCCTTGCCTTAAAATAATGACGTGCTCAACACAGGTGTACACAAAGCAAATCTTTTACATTTTGCTTTTGATTTAGCCTCCCACCTCCTCTTCAATTTGGGGCTTTTTTCCGGGTCTGTTTCAAACATGCATTAGAACATTAAAGGGTACAACTTCACTCAAGACGCATTATTACTAAAGTGCGTTAAGCATTTAGCATGTGAATCAGCAAGAGGTCGCTTTTAGGGCACAGCTGCTTTAGCTGTTATTACATCGGCACAACAGCATGTGTTAATTCATAAATTGCATACCACATGAAATGAATACACTATGGGCTCCTTTAATGAAGGCGCTTTAGCAGGTTTAGCACACGTGACTTTTCATCGAGCCCTAACTCCCACACTAGCCGAAAAACTACCGCCTGCTCAAGAGGAGGCGGCAGCGGCTAGCGCACCCGGCGGTTTAGCACGCACTATTACGCGCGTTAAACCGCTAACGCGCCTTCGTAAAAGGAGCCCTATGGTGCTGTTATAACATGCTAACCAAAGTTACACCTGGCTGGGCCTCCGCATGAGCGGATCGCCGGACTTGATGGACCTAGGGTCTGATCCGGAGATGGCAGTTCTTATGTTCTTCCAAATAGTCGGAGACAGAGCAAGCTATGGCTTTATTTAGTAGCCACTATAAGCAGCTCTGAGTCCAGCACACAAAGATAAAGACAACACAGGTCCGTGTTTCGGCATTCAAAAGCCTGCATCAGGAGTCATGATCTCTTGTAGTTCAGTGCAACATCATATATCATAAACTGAAACATACAATCAAATGAATGACACTCAGTGCAGACTCTTATTGCTGCATCAGCGACTGCTGCTCCAGAAGGCATTTGTTATCTGTGTGTGGTGGACTCAGAGCTTCTTATGGTGGCTAGTATAAAGAACATGGGAACAAATTTGTCCCTGTCCTCATGGGATCTCAATATCCCCATCCTGTCCCCGTCCCATTTCTACAAACTCTGCCTTTAACACAGAAGCCTCAGACACTTATGATTTTAAAGTGTCTGAGGCTTGTGCAGATGAGGACGGAACTTGCAGGAATGGGGCAGGGATAGGGACAGAGTTCATGGGGCCAGAAAGGGGATAGAGAGATCCTGCGAAGATGAGGAAAATCTGTCTCCTTGTTATTCTCTATGGCTACCAAATAAAATTAGTTTGATCTCTCTCTGGGTATTTGGAAGACCATTTTTTTTTAAACCCTACTTTTTGGGTTAGTTTGACTACCATATGGCTTTGGTTGGTTTCTTTTTCTTTATGTATGGCTTTATGAAAAGTTTCCCCAAAGAGAGAAAGTATGTTGAGAACAGTGCATTTCCTTATGCTACCACAGATTCTTATATACTAATTATTTGCACAGCAGTTCCATTTTTGGAACCACAAAGGAACTTGTTCTACAAGGGAGCAACATGTAATACAAGAGGGTTCCTGAAGGAGATTTTTCTCCAGAATGAAGGTCTGTAGAACCATCTGAGAAAGATACATTGATGACTGACTGACAAGTCCAGCGATTCTATAATTTCACACACAGGATTCTTATGTTGGTGAGACATCAAATTACCCTTAATTCAAATTGAAAGTGATCCTACTTTTGAATGTATAGATCAGTGGTTCCCAAACCCTGTCCTGGGGGACCCCCAGCCAGCCAGGTTTTCAAGATATCCCTAATGAATATGCATGAGAGAGATTTGCATACCTGTCGCTTCCATTATATGCAAATCTCTCTCATGCATATTCATTAGGGATATCTTGAAAACCCGACTGGCTGGGGGTCCCCCAGGACAGGGTTTGGGAACCACTGGTATAGATCATTGTAGCTTCTTGATAGGTACCACAACATTGCTCATAACACACTATGGTTTCCTAAAACATTTTATAAAAATGTAAACATATTATGCAAATAATCAGTACATAAGAATTTTTGATATTATAAGGGAATGCACTATTCTCAACATACGTTCTCTTAAGGAAAGTTTTGATACAGTGTTTGTTGTGGTGTTTCCTAGATTAAGTTTCATCAAAATTTGAACTTGTGCAGTTAGCATAGATGTTATCTGTTATCACCTGTTAATCATCAATATAATTAGTCCACAATAAAATATTATCAAAACATGCCGGGCCATGTCTCCCAACAGCTAGCATTCAGGCTTTACTTATAACACATTAGTTTTTGCATTCAACAATAAGATCAACCAACAGACAATTTGGCATGGATTCTCTAACCGGTGCCGTTGTCAGTAGCTGCCTTAAAAGCAGCGCCAATTGTGTGCGTCAATCCCGCAACGGCGCCAGTTACAAAATCATGCCTCCGGCAAAAGTAGGCACCAGAAATGTAGGCCAGGGTTTTCCAGGTCTACATTTCCAGAGCCTACCTTTGATGTGAATTGCGCCTTTAGACCGCCTAATACCACCTTCAGCATTAGCCATACCTACGGTGGCATTAGTCAGCCTATAGCAGTGGTTCCCAACCCTGTCCTGGAGGACCACCAGGCCAATCGGGTTTTCAGGTTAGCCCTAATGAATATGCATGAGACAGATTTGCATATAATGGAAGTGATAGGCATGCAAATCTACTCCATGCATATTCATTAGGGCTAGCCTGAAAACCCGATTGGCTTGGTGGTCTTCCAGGACAGGGTTGGGAACCACTGACCTATAGCGTCTATGGAAGTGCAATTCTGGTGGCAGTAGGTGCCTTGAAACATAGTTAAAAACATCATTTAAATGTCTTTTTTTTTTTTTTAACTGGAGCTTGGGTGCCTACCAGTGCCTAAAAAAACCAGCGCCACTTAGAGAATTCAGGCCTTTATGTTTAATTCAGTACACACAAAAATCAAGGTGAATTAATGAATGCATATTCCTAGTTCCACCAATCTATTTTTTTTTTTTTTTTTAATTTACTTGTTTGTACATACTTTTAATTATGCCTAAGAAAACTACAGCCAACTGTGCAAATTCAAAAGTTCAGCACAAGCAGCCATCTGTCATTGTGTGACTCAAAATTAATTAGGAAACAAATAAAATTAGAAAAAAAACAATCCTCCACTTTGGAAACTATGCAACCCTCCCTCTCAAAGGAAAAAGAACAAAACAAAAACTACAACCCTACTAATCGGAAGTTTGCAAATGAGTAATCGCATTCTGTTTCCCGCCCTCTCCCTTCAATCCCCTGATCTCATTTACCTCGATTCCCCAAAGGGCTCATACTGCCTCTCTTTGTTGGCACATGCCGATACTGGTGTGGCCTTGAACTCCCGCACATCCAGCGGTACCTGTCAATTTCCATTTCTGGTTTGGTGATCACTGCCAATTTTAGGTGGTAAAAAGTCAGTGTCTCCAGCATACATTTTCATTTTCTTCAGCACTTTTTTTTTTTATTCATTTATATATGAATTGGAGAGTCCTGATCTACACCAACTGCAATCAGGAAAGCAATGTACAACACTGGCTTTTTCTCCATTTGCTATATGGACCATTTCCACCTATAGTTACAAGCATCCAAGTTCATTTGTTTAAAAAAATATATGCTTTGATTTTTTTTTTCTGCATTTGCAGATCAGGTCTTTAGTTTTACCTTAAGTACACTTTCAAAATATAAATTAAATCTAGTTTTACACAATATGCTCCTTCCTGTCCCTTCTGTTTTTAAAATATATGAACCTAGCTAGAAGATAATTGCTGCTGGTTGTAGCAACACACACACAGAACTGTTCAGTCAAGCAACACCTAGTTCTCCTATACGGATTTTCTAAAAATGGTCTTTCCAACCCAGCCAGTCCAGCTTACTCTCATTCTTTTAATTTTTTTATATATAAATATATATGATATCCTACATCAACAGCTAATAAACCAGTCAGCCGTGTCACATCATTTACATTCATATGTAATGCTTGGTTAAGGCCTGCTCAAAGGATCGTGGCACCCTGAACCAACTTTTACTCTTGTGCACCCTTTTGTGGGGGCAGTCTTACATTGAGATCTTGTTGCCCACATCATGAAACTGGCCCTGTGGAACTAAAAGGAGGCAGTCTGGACCTGAAGTACTTATCTTTGTAACTGAACCAGTAACAAAAGAAGAACTTAAGCACCATAAAACCAATGTGGCCACAAGACTGGCTTCTCCAGCAGCAGACAATGCCATGCCAAACACTTAAGTGCGGTTCATAGACAACGGCGCGAAAGACAAAGGCGCGCCCGGACAATTGAGCGCAGCGCGGAGGCGCGCGCCACTCTAAATGACTGTTTTTAGGGCTCCGACGGGGGGGGGGGGCGTGGGTAGGGAACCCCCCACTTTACTTAATAGACATCGCGCTGGCGTTATGGGGGGTTTGGGGGATTGTAACCCTCCACATTTTACTGTAAACTTAACTTTTTCCCTAAAAACAGGGAAAAAGTGAAGTTTTCAGTAAAATGTGGGGGGTTACAACCCCCCAAACCTCCCACAACGCCCCCACAATGCGGCGCGATGTCTATTAAGTAAAGTGGGGGGGGGTTCCCTAACCTCCCCGTCGGAGCCCTAAAAACAGTAATTTAGAGCGGCGCGCGCCTCCGCGCTACGCTCAATTGCCTGGGTGCGCCTTTGTCCCGGCGCGCTTTTGACCTGACACCCTTAAGTGCTTCTCCTACTGTCAAGTTCAGGTATGGACGCAGGCATTTATCAGCCACAAAAGTAGGAACAAAGGAGCAGGTGTTGAAAAGCCAGAATCTAGCGCTAATGTTCCACAATTGTTTTTCTTAGAACATGTGCAGTTCTTGATCTACAGTAGGTATATGTAATACCAGGGAAAATATAAAGTAATTAGAAATCACATAGCAGCCATACTGGTTCAGATAAATGGTTCATCTAGTCCAGTATCCTGTTTCCAACAATGACCAATCCAGGTCACAGTACCTGGCAGAAACACACATCAGACATACTACACACACTAAAAGTTAACCACAGAATATTTCACCTCAAAATGTATGAACCAAATTAAGGAGGAGCAGACCAATTGTATCAGGAAGTGAGTGATTTATTGCAAAACAAATACCCGGCATGGCCACATTTCACCCTAGCTGCGTCAGGGGTTAAATCTAAAAGGGGATTAATGCACACTTTCCCCTTAAATTCAAGCTTTTCCCCAAACACAAATCAAAACAGCACTTTCACATGGAAAGCTGCAGCATCTGCCAATAAATTGCTCACTTCCTGATACAATTGGTCTGCTCCTTGTTATTGCTACTGTGACCGCTGGCGGATCATCGCCTCTTCTTGTGCGTTACATAGATCAAATTAAGAGGCAGGATTTCCTGCATGATATATAACCCAAAACACAGAGCAGCGAACAAGCAAAGATAAATAAAACACTATAGAACCCTTTTACTGAAATGAAAAACAGACTACCGCAAAAGATGTTAAGGCATTTGGCCTTTTAGTGCATACTAACTTGCACATTAGTTATAAAAAAACACCATTTTTTGAGGGGGGCATGCCAAGGGCAGAGAATGCTTGCTGTATCAGGAAAGTGCTTATGATGAATTATTCAAAGCTTCAGCAGAGCCCCTGGCCAAAGGGCATGATTATTTAAAGATAAGTTAATTTATATATTAAAAAATTTTTTAAAAAATTCCAATTTATCAATGCATTTGAATAAGCTAATGATGAATCAGGAGTATAAAGCTTAGCGCGATAAGATGGTTTGAGCGCTAAGCGGCTCTGAAGAAGATTTGAAGAATTCATTATAAGCTCTTTCTTGATACCCGAAGCATTGCATTGTGGTGGAAGTTTGGTTGAATGCTTTGGGTTTATATATTGATGCTTATATGAGTGGATGGGCAGAGAATGGGCATCAATATTTTAACCGGCTAGCACATTTTCACTACCATGCGCTAATTGGCTAGCGTGGAGTTAATGTGTGTGCACTTACCAGGGCTCCTGCATTAGTGCATGGTACCTGGAAAGCATGGAGTAGTACAGTGTTTCTCAACACATGGTATGAATATTCTTAGGGTACACAGCCTGGCTGCCTGCGGAGAATATTCCCTTCCTATCAGTAGAAACCGCCAGGGATCCCTGCCTGTCTCCCCCCCCCCCCCCACACACACACACACTGAAGCCACTGCTGGGGATCCAACCCTCCCTCTCTGCCCACACACCCCACCTCAAAGCTGACCCCGTTACTTGATGGAGCCACACTCGCGCCATCCACTCCCAGTGAACTCCTTGTAAATAGCTGACCCAGAAACCTTCTCTCTGTCAGTTGACGTCAGAGGGAAGGCTTGTGGGCCAGCCACGCGCAGCGTGTGACTCGCTGCTCGCGCAGTCCCTGCACTGAGTTTGCTGGGGGAGGAGGGAGCAACTGCGGCACCAACAAGTAAATGGGTTGGCTTTGGGAGAGAGGGGTGCGGGCAGGCAGGGAGGGAGGGATCCCCATCAGCAGCTTCAGCAGGAGTGGGCAGCAGGCAGGGATCTCCGCCGTACAACTTAATTTTGGGACAAAGGCTGGAAGGCAGGGAGGGGGCACAAACTCGACACAGAAGGAAGGGGGCACTAACTTGGGACATAGGAAGGAAGAATAGAAAGTGAGTATTGTTGGGCATGAGTGTATGTGTGAGAGATGGTACACATAGGGAAAGGAAGAAAGGAAAATTGGTCATAGCGAGAGGCAAGGGAGATGCATGGGGAATAGGATGAGAGGGAGAAATGTTGGATATGGTGGTGGAGAGGGACCAGAGGGACAGATTGAAGGGGATGCAAGGGGGAAGAATGTTGGACATAGTGATGGAGGGAGAGATATGGCATTGTGCTGGAGAGGGGTGATAGAAGGAGAAATGGGCATGGGGCTGGTAGGCAGTGGTGAAAAATGCTGCACATGATCTGGGGGAACTTATACCATCTGCTGGAGACAGAAAAAAACTAAAATGTTCTTGGCTACACCACCTATTATATTGATGCTATACGAATCTTCAAGCTTCTCTATCTATTTGCTAATAAGGTGACCTATCCAATGGTCTGGAATGGACTAGCAGGAGAAGGAAGTTAGATTATGTATGTTCAAATGTCTTTTTAAGATTCTTTATTAGATCTCCGATATAGAACTTTCAGTATTTTGTGATCATTTTCAACCTGGGAGGTCTTTGTGATCCTCCCAGCTGGAGCTTCTTCGTGTTCCTACAATGTCAGAAGTACTCGTACATACAACATAAATACAACTTTTTTTTCTGTCTCAAGTCCTTTATACTGAAACTCATTTAAATCTTTGCACCAGTAATGTGATCAGTTACATTTTCTAAAGTTGGTGAAGGCACCTTTGTTTTCACTGACCTTTAACCTTGTTCATTGTTTGTCAAATTTCATGTGTAAAGTGCATGTAGAAGTTTCATGTAGAAATGGGAGTATAACAAGGGATGGGAATAAATATATTGATATAAATTAAAATCCATAAATAGTAAAAATAAAAATAGTAAAGCAGTAATAGCTTCATAAAATATTTTGATGAACTCCCTTCTCCAGAGGCAATAAATATTGGTTAGGAACTGTCAAGTTAACAAACAGTAGAGGATCCTGTTTGGATGAAAGCTGGTATACAGACACTAATTATTAGGCGCAAGCAAGCATGATTAAAGAACTGTAAAGAAGAATTTCAGTAACACTAGGCAATCAAGAGCTTCCTCATTCACATAAAAACGGCTCTTGCACAATAACCAGCAGCTTCAATTATTAAAATGACTATTTGTAAACATTTACTTTACAAGAGAATTAAATTCCAACTAAAATTGCATTTCCATCAGCATTTGCTGCTGGGTTATCCCTATTACAGCGCAATCCGAGTTAAACATGCTGGGACCCAGGACAGAAATTTGGAAGGCTGTATGTCCAGATTTAGGTGAACTTGGAGGCTCCTTGTCAACTGTCCTGATTTCACCCTCCCCAACACACTTAATTCCTCAAGTAATGATTGAGCACATACAGTCTGCCCTTAGTGCAATAAGCACTAATTGCAAGCAAAGTTACAATGGAACTGCACCATAAGATAAAAAAATACTACTTCACAGATTCCGGACAGGAAGTCAGAAATTTTTCATTTCATTTCCTGGGTTGTTTCCAGACATGCTCATTTTAGGCTTTGTTGGCCATTTTGTCATCACAGAAGCAAAGTCAACGAATACATGCTGTTACGAATGTCCACATTATTTGCAAAAAGGGTGCACTCTTCTGAAATGAGTGTATGCTCTTTTCCCTCTATGAAGCAGATAGTGTGGACACAGAGGACTTATACAGCTTTAAAAAATAAACCTGGGGAAGAACATATTCTCACTAGCGGTTGAAGGACAGAGAAAGATCGGGAGGAAAGAAAGCCGCTCTGTACAATGCATGAGCTGTGCAAAGCAGGATCTGGCTGTCCATAGCCATGAGGTCGTTCAGTCTTTTGCCCAACAGCATCTGCCCCTTGAAGGGCAATCTGCTGAGAATGGCCCTGGAAGTTGAGTTGCCCGCCCATTGTCTGATCCAGGGCATCCGGTGGGCAGAAATGGAACAAGCCGAAACTTTACTCAGGACTCTAATAATGTCATAAAGAGCATTAGCCACATAATCCACTCCTTCATCACACATGTGGGGACAGAAGTACCCAATCTCTAAGGAACTAGTCCACAATCAGGTAGGACAGGCCCGTGCCACGAAGGAGGCAGCTGCTGCAGCTTTGACACCCAAAGCCAGCATTGAAATTGAAGAGGGAGCTGTTCTCCACTGCAGAAGGGGGAGGAGTTCAAGATCGTAAAGTGACATCCTTCTGCAGATTCATGGTTAATGGGAAATCAACAGCTAAAGTATAGACTCCTGTGTATATGTAACTGAATAAAGCTTTAAAGTTATGATGTCACCTTGTACCTTATGCAATGTATTGCAATTTATAGGGGAAAAGTACAAGTTGTTATAGCTCCTGACACAGCTCTTGCTTGTACACAACACTACTACTACTTCTGCTTCTATTTATCACTGATATAGTGCTGAAATGAGTATGCAGTGCTGTCCAGTTTGACATTTAATAGATAGCCCCTGCATGAAAGAGCTTACAATCTAACCTAGACAGATAGATATGAGATATAGGGTTGGGGGGGGGGATGCAGATCCCAAGGTGAGAGGAGTTAGGAGTTAAAAGTAGGTCTCGAAGAGGTGGGCTCTTAACTTGGCCTTGAACACTGCTAGAGATGGAGCCCGCCATGGGGATTCAGGCAGTTTGTTCCAAGCATACAGTATAGCAACATAGAAGGGACAGAGTATGGAGTTGGCAGAGGAGAAGAAGGGCACAGATAGGAGGGATTTACCAGCAGAGCAGAGCTCCTGGGGGGTGAGGGGAACATAGCGGGCGATATATGAAGAGAGATAGTGAGGAGCAGCTGAGTGAATGCATTTGTAGGTCAGTAAGAGGAGGTTGAATTGTATTCAGAAACGGATGGGAAGCCAATGAAGTGACTTTAGGAGAGAGGCAACTTGAGTATAGCAGCTCTCACTGAATACAAGTCGTGCAGCCGATTTCTGGATGGATTGAAGGGGAGAGATGACTGAGTGGAAGACCCAGGAGAAGTGAGTTGCAGTAATCTAAGAGCGAGGTGATGAGGGCATGGATAAGGGTTTTGATAGTATGCTCTTAGAGGAAGGGTCGAATTTTAGTAATATGGTAGAGGAAGATGTGGCAGGTTTTAGCAATATGTTGTATCTGAGCTGAGAGAGAAAGAGAAAGAGAAAGCGAGAAGAAAGAGAGTCAAAGATGACCCCAAGATTGTGAGCAGACAAAGCAGGGAGGATGAGAATGTTGTCCACAAAGACAGAGAATGGGGAAAGTGGGGAGGTGGGTTTAGATGGAAAGATTAGCAGCTCCATTTTAGCCATATTCAGTTTTAGAGACATTCAGGGAGGCTGAAACTTGGGTCTGGGTTTCAGTAGAGATATCTGGTGCAGAGAGTTAGATCTGGGAGAAGTCAGCATAGAAGCGATACTAGAAGCCATGGGAGGAGATCAGCGCTCCAAATGAGCAAGTATAGATTGAGAAAAGGGGTGATCCCAGGATAGAGCCTTGAGGTACACCAATTAATAGCAAGATGGCTGTGGAGGAGGAACTACCATTGCATACACTGAAGGTGTGATGGGAGAGAGAGGAAGAGAACCAGGAGAGAGCAGAACCCTGGAATCTCAGAAAACACAGTGTATCTAGGAGCAGGTAAAACCATAGTATCAAAGGTAATAGACAGATCGAGAAGGATGAGGATAGAGTAGAGGCCTTTGGATCTGGCCAGGAACAGGTCACTGGAAACTTTAGTAAGGACAGTTTCCATGGAATGCAGTGGGCGAAAGCCTGACTGAAGCAGATCATGAGGAGAGGAAGTCCAGGCAACAGCGCTAAACAGCACTTTCAAATACCTTGGATAAGAAGGGGAGGAAAGAGATGGGGCGATAGTTGGAGGGGCATGTGGGGGCAAGTGAGGGTTTTTTTGAGGAGGGGTGTGACAGTGGTATGTTTGAAGGCATCAGGGACAGCTGCAGTGGACAGCAATAGGTTAAGAAGGTGACAGGGAGCTTGAGAACAGGCAAGATGCAAGATGGTGCCAAGTAGGTAAGTGGGAATCGGATCATAGGAGAATGTAGTGGGTTTTAAGCAGGGTAATCTCACATCGCATACGTGTTGCATTCATAAGATACATATAACTATCTGTATTCAAAAATGTGAAACCCTATATCTTCCACAAGCCAGACTGAGAAGTCTGGTATTAATTAGAGCCATAAGGCTTAAGGCGGGAAAATTGCACAAAAACGCAGAAAGAGACAGAAAGAAAGAAAACAAGATGGAGTCATTAATACCGCTATGTATTATTATTTATATCTATACCTGATTTCCTCTATGGTCTGGCTTGATAGCAAAATACATAAAAAGAATATTATTATACTTTTCCTTAATATTAATCTGTAGTGTGTTTTTCTGGCCTTGGCTATTCAGATTTTCATTCACCAACTTTTTGTACGCTTCTATTGGGCATGGCCTTAACTTTCATATGTACTTTTAACTAGTTTACCCAGAACCATACGAAAAGCCGGTGTTTTTGTAGAAAAAAATCCACAAAATACTTGCACCATGCACCATGTCCTGCACACTATCCATTCCATTAACACATTAGCGCCCCTACAGCCCACAAGCGAGTGCCACTCCTGTTTGGAGGTTTCCTTGATGACTATGAAGGAAGAGGAGGAAGAGGAGGAGGAGAGGGTGAGGGTGGCAGGTGTTGAGGGGAAGTTAGCAGAAGGGACAGGTGAAGTGAGGGGATGGGGAGGCAGCCTGGGGTTGAGAGCTCAAGGTGAATCTTCTGGATCTTATTGTAGAAGAACTCTGCCATAGTCTGGGGAGAAATTGAAGGGGGGATAAGTAGTAAGGGTGCTTCGAGTAGCCACTGTTGGGCTTGACTTGTGCTTTGTTTGGTATAGTGAATAAAACTTTAGCAAGATATTGTAAGATCTGCCATCATTCTGCCATACCCACCGTGAACATGTATGAGCGGAGGTAGAAATGATTCATTTAATAAGCCACATTTTCTGTGGTACAACCAAAACAGTTTTCATATTTTATACAAGTCCTTTGAAAGCCTACTGGAGACAGAAAATCTAAGGGCTCCTTTTACAAAGCTGCATTATTAATTAGCAGCATGCTGAAAATGAAGAAACCCATGGGAATAGAATAGGCTTCATTGCATTCTATGTGCCACTAAATGGTACCTGGGGCAATAGAGGGTTAGGTCCAGGGTCACATGGAGCTGCAGTGGGAACTGAAGCCAGATCTAATGGTTCTCAGTCTACTGACCCAACCCATTAGGCTACTCCCCCTGGTTCAGCTGCAGTTTGCATAAGAAAGTTCTAAAATTAAAACACATTATAATGCATTTGCAAAGTGGACGAGAAGATAATAGCTCTGAATCTATTATAGATTGTCTCAGTCACAGCAAAACACAAATTCTTAGAATTTAGTAATAAATTTGAAATTATTTATATAATGAAACCCAACAAAGAAACATGCTCGGATAGACTCTCTGTTAACCGGAACTCAAGCAACCAGAAAAAAATAAAAGAAATACTGTAATTTCTGGCAGAAATTTAAGTGTAAACTTGGCATGCCACACCTAAGTACGCCCACACTTGGCCCACCACATGTCCGGTAGTTTGTTTGGAACAGTTTATGGTATGGCAAAGTATGGGGTATAGTATTAGTTAGGACTATTTTTAATAGTAACTCTCAAGCAACCAGAAACTACATTTATCTGGCATTTACCGATCCCCATGGATACCGGTTAACTGAACCTACTGTACATAAAAGGCCATTTTTATGGCTGAGATTTTAAAAAAATAGCCTTAGTGTGTGGGAAAAAGCTGCAGAAGGGCTCACTTACGCCTCTTCACCACAGCTTAGTAAAAAGGACCACTAAAGATTCTAAATCAGGGGTGTCCAACCTCTGCCCTCGTCAGGTTGAGTTTTCAGAATTTCTCCAATGAAAATGCATGAGATCTATTTGCATTCAATGAAAGAAGTGCATGTAAATAGATCTCATGCAAATTCATCGGGGAAAATCCTGAAAACCCAATTGGATTGTGACCCTCGAGGACTGATGTTGGACAGCCTTTTTTCTAAATCATAAGCTCTTGTACTCATCATCCTCAAGTCATAGATCTGGGTGTGCAGTAGGACATGTAAGAAACTTTTCCCCCTAAAAATTGCCAGCCACTGTTCTAGGTGATCAGTGAAAATGTTTCATCCCAGATCTTGCAGCAAACATCTTAAAAAAAACAACAAAAAAACCCCATCATATTATACAGAAACTCCCACACCATAAGTGTCTTGAGTTACATCTTTGACCTGCACAACCTATTATGAACATACACATTTTTTATACAGTTGTGCTCATAGGTTTTCATATCCCCAGCAGAATTTGTAAGATGTGTACCATTTGTGGAAAATGAGTGATACTGCAATTTACCATTAATAATTTAGGAATACTGGTCAGGTAATACTATGTATCATCACTGACCTGTGTGTGTCCTTTAGTACTGTAATCATAACTGAACTCACACAGATTGCCCTGATCAAAAGTTTACATAACCTGTGTGTCTATGTGTGTGTGTCAACTTGAGTATATATTATCAGTCCTGTCCAAACTTTCAAGGATGAGTTTGATTGACCATTTATACTTAGACACTAATTACCAATAAGTTTCTTAGCTCTTGAGAAACCCTTGTACATTTTATCCAGGGCTGCACTGACTTTGCTGGTTTACTGAAGCATGCGGAAAGCAAAACATCTGTCGCAGGAACTGCGAGCAAAAGTCCTCCTCCTGATTTATAAAGATATCCAAAGGTTTGAAAATGTCAATAAGTAGTATTCAAACATTAAACAAGAATTGGAAAATTTATGGGTTCTGTTAATACTAATCCTTTAGTATAGCACCCAATTTATTTGTGACAAGCCAATCACTGATGTTATAAGACTGCCAACTACTGGATGTTTTTACACCCCTGAGGCAGGTACCAATGCCGAAACACAGACACTGTTGGGTCTACAACACATTTCAATCCAATTTGTGACGGATTGTTTTATTGGGTCTACAACACAGTTTAATCCAGGGATCTCAAAGTCCCTCCTTGAGGGCCGCAATCCAGTCGGGTTTTCAGGATTTCCCCAATGAATATGCATGAGATCTATGTGCATGAACTGCTTTCAATGCATATTCATTAGGGAAATCCTGAAAACCCGATTGGATTGTGGCCCTCAAGGAGGGACTTTGAGACCCCTGGTTTAATCCAATGTATAACAAAGACTGTTTTATTGTCTCTGAATAATATATTTACTCATTGGTTTTATCTCTGGTTGATGTGTACCGTTCCATCCCCACTTTGGCATGTCCTGTTAATACCAAGCCATGGTCAAAGATTTCTGACAACGGCCAGGAAACTTTGTATGGATTCAAAGAAAAACACACATGCAACTTCTACTGAAATATAGGTTTCTCTGAAACAAAGTGATGTGGCTGTTTCAGCATAGATACTTGAACAAAAATGGGCTGCATGATAAGAGTTGCCAGAAAAAAAAGAGCCATTGCTGCACCAATGCCACAAAACAGCCCTCTTTCAAAATGCCAAACAACACTCAGTTTACCTCATTTATTGTATTTATAAGTTTATTTTGGATCATTTTGAAACTAGTTATGCTATTAACAAAATTATAATTTTATGTTAAACTGTACTTGTTGTATACTGTCTTTGGCCTCAAAACTTCTGGAACAAAATTTGGAATAATGAGACAAAAAGTGAACTTAAGGGACACAACCATAAATGCTAAGTTTAAGAACAAAAAAACATAAGAATAGCCTTACTGGGTCAGACCAATGGTCCATCAAGCCCAGTAGCCTGTTATCACAGTGGCCAATCCAGGTCACTAGTACCTGGCCAAAATCCAAGGAGTAGCAATATTCCATGCTACTGATACAGGGCAAACAGTGGCTTCCCCCATGTCTTTCTCAATAACAGACTATGGACTTTTCCTCCAGGAACTTGTCCAAACCTTTCTTAAAACCAGATACACTATCCACTCTTACCACATCCTCTGGCAACGTGTTCCAGAGCTTAACTATTCTCCCAGTGAAAAAATTTCCTTCTATTGGTTTTAAAAGTATTTCCCTGTAACTTTATTGAGTGTCACCTAGTCTTTGCAATTTTTGATGGAGTGAAAAATCGATCCACTTGTATCCGTTCTACTCCACTCAGGATTTTGTAGACTTCAATCATATCTCCCCTCAGCCGTCTCTTTTCCAAGCTGAACAGCCCTAACCGTTTTAGTCTTTCCTCATATGAGAGGAGTTCCATCCCCTTTATCATCTTGGTCGCTCTTCTTTGAACCTTTTCTAGCTCCACTATATCTTTCTTGAGATAAAGAGACCAGAATTGAACAAAATACTCCAGGTGAGGTTGCGCCATGGAGTGATACAGAAATTATAACATTCTTAGTCTTGTTAACCATCGCTTTTTAAAATAATTCCTAGCATCTTGTTTGTTGTTTTGGCTGCCATCGCACATTGGGCGCAAAATTACATCATATTGTCTACAATGACACCCAGATCCTTTTCTTGAGTGCTAATCATCTGGTAACTGTGATTCAGCTTATTCTTCCCAATGTGCATCACTTTGCATTTGTCCACATTAAATTTCATCTGCCATTTGGACGCCCAGTCTTCCAATTTCCTAAGGTCCGCCTGCAATTTTTCACAATCCACATGCGTTTCAACAACTTTGAATAGTTTAGTGCCATCTGCAATTTTAATCATCTCACTTGTCGTTCCAATTTCCAGATCATTAATAAATAAGTTAAATAGCACCGGTCCCAGTACAGACCCCTGTGGCACTCCACTGTTTACTCTCCTCCATTGAGAAAAATGGCCATTTAACCCTATCTTCTGTTTTCTATCCGATGACCAATTTGTAATCCACAACTGAATTTGCCACCTATCCTATAATACCTATCCCCATGACACCTTAATTTTCTGAGGAGTCAACAAGGCCTATGAAGAGAAGCGTACCATCCCTACTGTGAAGCATGGTGGTGTATGAGCTACAGTGGCACAAGGAATTTAGTCAAAATTGATGGCAGGAAGAATGCATCTTATCAGAAAATATTGTGGGAGAATTTGCATTTGGAAGCAGCACAAGGGGTACACTTGCACTTTTCAACATGACAATGATCCAAAACATAAGGCCAAGTCAACCCTTTAGTAGCTGCAGTGGAAAAAAGTGAATGTTCGAGTGGCCGTCATAGCCTCCTGACCTCATCATCATTGAGCCAATTTGGGAAGAATTCAAACATGCAGTTCACATTAGACAACCAAAGAATTTACAGGATCTGGAGGCTTTTTGCCAAGAAGAATGGGCAGCTTTACCACATCAGAAAATAAAGGGCCTCATTCACAACAGAAAAGACTGCAAGCCAGAATTGATGCAGAAGGAGGCAATACTCAATATTAAAAATTAAGAGTATACAAACTTTTAAAAAGGACCATTTTATTATTAACTTCATTGGTAAAGTTTGTTTAATGATTGTGCTATTCTGATATGCATTATTTATTTATTTATTCATTCAATTTTCTATACCGTTCTCTTCAGAGAGCTCAGACCAGTTTACATGAATTTATTCAGGTACACAAGCAATTTTCCCTGTCTGTCCCAGCAGGCTCACAATCTATCTAATGTACCTGGAGCAATGGGGGGATTAAGTGACTTGCCCAGGTTCACAACTAGGCAAATAACAGTTCTTAAGATAATAATGTTTAGGAGAGAGGGTTTCACCTAAATAAATTTTTTTGAATTGTTTGGGACACCTCAGTGTGGATTGATTAAGTCAAATAAATGCATAGGGGCTCATAATCAAAAGAGAAAAGCGTCCAAAAACCGGCCTAAGTCGGCACTTGGACGAACATTGTCAAAATACGTCCATAGTTAAATGAGGCGTTTCATGAGAGGTGTCGACGGTGGGATTTGGGTGGGACGTGGGCAGGCTGAGACTTAGTCGTACTGCATGTATTACCGAAAGTTATACAACACAGGATCGACGGAACTTGGACGTTGTGACTTAGACCATTTAAAACATGGTCTAAGTCACAAAAACCCACCTAAAGTGACCAGATAAGCACTGCAAACACATAATACAAGCCCCCCACACACTACCCCAGTGATCACTGACCCTCCACCCCTATACAAATATTAATCACAACTTGAAAATTGTGCCTCCAGAACATCATCACCTGGCAGCCTGGCATAGGAAAGCTTAGTCATGCTGCACAGAGACGTCTTAAGCCATCTTGGGGGTGGGTTAGGGACCCATGGAGAGGAGGACCCATGCCCATAAGCCCCTGTAAATCACTGCATTGATACTGAAACATGTGCATTCACCTATACACCCCAAAACCCTTTTTTACTGGCATATAAGTGACTCCTGAAGCCATAAGAGCTATTGTGGTGGTAGATAAATGAGCCTAGGGGATTCTGGAGGTGGTTTGGGGGGGGGGCTCACCATGACCTATAAGAGAGATGTAATGAGGAAAAGACATGGCACCCTTTTTTGTGAAGTTCACATCAGTGCCCTGTAAGGTACCCCACTATTTAGGTGCCTTGTCTTGGTGTTCAGTCCATCACTTTGCAGACCCCTCCCACGTTCAACAGGACTTGGTTCAAGGCATTTTTGACTTGGATGAAAAGTTGGACGAAGATGTGGGTTAAAGATGGACGATTTAGCGACTTGGACGATCAGATCGGCAGGATGTATACTTAAGACGATTTTCAAAATGAAAAAAATATTTGGACGTATTTTTCAAAAATGTGTCCTAAGCTGTTTTTTCTTTTACTTTGGACGACTTGCGACTTGAATGAAAACAGACTTAGACGTTCCTTTCGATTATGCCCCACATAGCGTTCAATACTTCAACCCGTGCAAGAGCAAAAGCTCAATGCTATATACCATCATAGAATCTTCCCATGTGCGTAGTTTGGGTTTTGTAGCTTGACAGGGTCATAACTAGCAGTGTGAGTTTGAACCCACAACTTCAGGGTGCTGAGGCTGTAGCTTTAACCACTGCACCAACACAAAAATAAAATAAATGTGTGTTGTCTAATCCAGTGATTCCCAACCCTGTCCTGGAGGAACACCAGGCCAATCGGGTTTTCAGGCTAGCCCTAATGAATATGCATGAGAGAGATTTGCATATGATGGAAGTGATAGGCATGCAAATTTGCTTCATGCATATTCATTAGGGCTAGCCTGAAAACCCAATTGGCCTGGTGTTCCTCCAGGACAGGGTTGGGAACCACTGGTCTAATCACTCATTTTCCACAAATGGTACACATCTTAGACAAATTCTGCCAGGGGTATGTAAACTTATGAGCACGACTCTGTGTGTGTGTCCATTTGCCTTCTCCGACGCCATAAGTCCATTCTGCAATGGATGGTGGTTTGGATTATACAGGAAAAAAAAATCCCAAACAAATCTTGAAAACAAATTGAAGACTGACTGGCATGCAAAGTTGTACCGTAACAAATCTCATCAATATTCACTGTAAACATCCTGAATGAACAATAGTCCTTAAGGGTAAAGAAGTAATTTTCCTGTTAAGTTGAGATTTATTGATTTTCTAAATGATTTCTTTTCATTGTAATGACTTGATTAGTTCTCTATAATGTGGAAATATGCTTAATGGGTTAATGTCAGTTATTGATGGGAATTATTTTTGCCATGCGAATTGCTGAATATGTTATTTGGTAACATTAAAATATTTCAATAAAAAATTATAGTCCTGTTTGAGGCCCTAGAGGAAAATCAGTTTGGAAGCCTTGAAAAACACAGCATACATGAAATTGGAGAAAGCTGTTCTTTTAATTCTGCCCTATCAACTCTGGTTTATAACTCTGCAAGCTGCAGAAACAGCAATTATGCAATCAAATTAAAATGTGTTTTCTAGGATGCTATGTAATATGTGTTGTACAAAGTAATTTTACTTTTTACTAGGGCTGCAGGAAGATTAAAAATTTTAATCATGATTAATATGCAAGATATTTTTTTTTTAAATATCCACAAAAAATTTCTGAAATCAAGCTAAATCTTCAGCCCTAGTATAAACAGATAATGAAACTGATTATACAATTCAAATTTGTGAATTATGTAACTATAAAGGGAGGGAGAGGGTATTCAGGGGGCAGGGCCAGTGGAAATGTGTCTGGAAGTATAGCTTGGTAGCTGAATCTCATGCTGATTGAAAATGGTATAATGAATTTCCATACAAATAAATATGTAAAAAACCTTAATGAAAGCAATATGACAAATTATGAATGTACTGTACATCTACAATGTATAAGCCTGACTTTTTAGCGTACACAAACCTTAATACCAGGGTGAGGGTGATGCTCCCAAAAAGAATAGAACCTCAAAGGGTCCACCGAGTCATACATATATACATGCAAGTTGCCATAATGGGACAGATCAAAGGCCCATCAGGCCGAGTATCCTGTTTCCAACAGTGGCCAACCCAGGTCCCAAGTACCTAGCAAAATCCCAAAGAATAAAACACATTTTATGCTGTTTATCCAAGGAATAAGCAGTGGATTTCCCCAAATCAATCTTAATATTGCTCGAAGGACTTCTCTTTTAGGAAGTTATCAAAATTTATTTATTTTTTTTTTATTTTTTTTTTTACCCTGCTAAGCTAACTGCTTTCACTACATTCTCTGGCAATGAATTGCAGAGTTTAATTACACAGTGAATAAATATTTTTCCAGTTTGTTTTAAATCACTCAGTAGCTTCATTGCATGCTCCCTCATTGCATGCCCTACTCACTCAGAATTTTAGAAACCTCTTATCTCCCCTGAGTTATCTCTTCTCCAAGTCACCCTATCATGAAATAATGATGTTCTAATACATTGTGAAAGTAACAGATAGCAAATAAAAACCTGTATGGTCCATCCATTCTACCCAATAAAGTGCCAAGAGTTGTACCTGTAGGTTACATCTATCTATGTCTTGATAGCTTACCTTAAAAGTTAAAGGGAAAAAAGAGCTGTTGAAATAGGAGTCTTGTTTAACTATAATAGGTTTCTACAAAAATCATCTAGTAGGGCCCATTTCAGATTGAAATTAACAATGTTATTAAATTGAAAGCTATCATGTCTTCATATTCCTAATCATACACAAGTGATTTCACCATTCGTGAAAATTGAGATTGGAGATATCTTTCCAATTGCAGGCAATATGATGGATAGCCAGAGCAATCACAGTGTCAAATATTTTAAAGTACTTTGATGGGATCGAGATATCTGGGCATTTAACAAAGATAATAAAAAATAACATATAAAAATGACTTACACGCCAAAGAGGAACGGGGGAGAGCTCCAATGTGATAGAAAAGAAGGGGGAAGGGAAACCCATGAGGTAGGGGGGAGTGTCAAGTTGCTCTTCAGGGGGGTCTTGTATTACATTGCGTTATACGTTCAATTGCCTATGAGAATGTGTCACTGAACAGAGAGGTCTTCAGATCTTTCTTAAAAGTATTAAGCAATGTCTGGAGTCTCAGATTGCTAGGAAGCAGATTCCATAGCTCGGGGCCTTGAACTGAAAAACATAGAATTACGTGTATGGTCTAAAACAGGGGTGTCAAAGTCCCTCCTCGAGGGCCGGAATCCAGTCGGGTTTTCTGGATTTCCCCAATGAATATGCATTGAAAGCAGTGCATGCAAATAGATCTCATGCAGATTCATTGGGGAAATCCTGAAAACCCGACTGGATTCTGGCCCTCGAGGACCGACTTTGACACCTGTGGTCTAAAATGATGGGACTACTAGTTGATTCTGATTAAGAGATCTAAGGGGGGGGGGGGGGGAGAGAGTGTAGGAAAACAAATACTTACTAAGATATAAAGGACAATCCATAGCATGCATTTTAAATATGAGCAAGAGAATTTTGTAAGTGATACCATAAGATACAGGTAACCAATGTACCGAAATAAACAAACATACCAGAAATAGCAAGATCTGGTTATGATTCCACTGTATAACACCCGTAATTCCCAGAAACTTGTATAGAAGAGATTTTTTTTTTTTTAATGATTTACTATGTTTCCACTGAGAAAAAGTAGTATCTTCCATTCTGGCCCCATGCAAAGACTACCACTCCATCTTTAGCATATTTTACATTTACCCACCTTCTGTGCTTGTGTCACTGAACACTACCAGCAGTCTAGCTCACTCACTTACAGAGATCTCAAAGTCCCTCCTTGAGGGCCGCAATCCAGTCGGGTTTTCAGGATTTCCCCAATGAATATGCATTGAAAGCAGTGCATGCACACAGATCTCATGCATATTAATTGGGGAAATCCTGAAAACCCGACTGGATAAGGTTGAAGAGTATGTCTCAGCCCTTCCTGCAGGCTGAATCCAACCCTTGCTACTAATACCTTTATTCCTATAAAAGCTGAGGATTCACTTCCGGGATCCACACACCAGATCCATGTTCCCATCTGTGAACCTGCAAACTGTAGCGACTGAGTATCCTTCACAGATCAACACTTACATTCCTACCTCAGATGAAAAAAGCCTGCAATTCATGACTATTGTTGCCTGATCTGGAAACAGAAATTTACAAAACAGATTGATGTAAATTCCTGTTTCTGGGTCACGCAAAGCCAGCGGCAGTGCACACATACTGGACGCTGACATTGAAACCTCTTTCCAGAGCCAGAAAAGCGGTGGGTCCGGTGCGGGAATGGATAAGTCAGGTAATCTCATTTTAATTGTGTTTAATTTTTTATCTGCATTACTAATATGCTAAAACCTGCAGCCCTACTTTTTACAGATGTCAGCCATGGTAAATGTTAAGCAAATTTTAAACTAACTGAAACTGATAAAACCGGAATTTCATTCTGATTTTTACAGCTTGCACATGGGCAATGTGTTTACAGGTAAAAATTTCAAGAAATAAGAACATAAGAACATAAGAACATAAGCAGTGCCTCTGTCGGGTCAGACCACAGGTCCATCCTGCCCAGCAGTCCGCTCCCGCGGTGGCCCAAAAACAGGTCAAGACCTGTCTGAATCATCAGAAGGGGCTCCCCTGACACCTTGGTTTCCCATTTAAGTCCTGCCTTCCTATCGAAGTCCTAGCCCTCCGGTCTACACATGCACGACCAGGTTGGTTTACTCATTTCCTGGTTAACTTCCTACACCCGTGTTACATCCCAGCTCCTCCCTCAGTATCCCACGATCCCTCTATCCCTCAGGAATCCATCCAATCCCTGCTTGAATCCCTGTACCGTACTCTGCCTGATCACTTCCTCCGGTAGCGCATTCCAAGTGTCCACGACCCTTTGGGTGAAAAAAAACTTCCTTGCATTTGTTTTGAACCTGTCTCCCTTCAGTTTCTCAGAATGCCCCCTCGTATTTGCTGTCCCCTTCAGTCTGAAGAATCTGTCCCTATCCACCCTCTCTATGCCCCTCATGATCTTGAAGGTCTCTATCATATCTCCCCTGAGTCTCCTTTTCTCCAGAGAGAAGAGCCCCAGCCTATCCAGCCTCTCGACGTATGAGCAGTGTTCCAGCCCTTTTACCATTTTCGTTGCTCTCCTTTGGACTCTCTCAAGTACCGCCATGTCCTTCTTGAGGTGCGGCGACCAATACTGAACGCAGTATTCCAGATGTGGACGCACCATCGCTCGATACAATGGCATGATGACTTCCCGTGTTCTGGTTGCTATGCCCCTCTTTATGATGCCCAGCATCCTGTTGGCTTTTTTTGAGGCTGCTGCGCACTGTGCAGATGGCTTCAGTGATGCATCCACCAGCACACCCAAGTCTCTCTCGAGTCTGCTGTCTCCCAACAATACCCCCCCTAATTTGTAGCTGAACAACGGGTTCTTTTTCCCTATATGCATGACCTTGCATTTGTCCACGTTGAATCGCATTTGCCATTTGTTTGCCCAGTCTTCCAGCTTGTCCAGGTCTCTTTGTAGGTCCTCACACTCCTCCCTGGTCCTAACTCTGCCGCACAGTTTGGTATCGTCTGCGAATTTTATAACCTCACACTTTGCCTCCTTTTCCAGGTCATTGATGAATATGTTAAAGAGTAAAGGCCCCAGCACCGATCCCTGTGGCACACCGCTCGTGACTCCCCGCCAGTCCGAATATTGACCCTTTACTCCAACCCTCTGCAGTCTACCCGACAGCCAGTGCTTGATCCATCTGTGCACATCCCCTCCCACCCCGTGGTTCCACAGTTTCTTAAGTAGCCTTTCATGTGACACCTTGTCGAAAGCCTTTTGAAAGTCGAGGTAAATGATGTCTATGGGCTCCCCATTGTCCATCCGACTGCTTATTCCCTCAAAGAAGTACAGAAGGTTTGTTAGACACGACCTTCCCTTGCAGAATCCGTGCTGGCTTGTTCTCAGTAGGCCATTCCTCTCGATGTGCTCGCTAATGCCTTCCTTGATCATAGTTTCCACCATCTTCCCTATTATTGAAGTCAGGCTCACCGGCCTGTAGTTCCCGGGGTCACCCCTCGATCCCTTCTTGAAGATCGGTGTGACATTTGCCAATTTCCAGTCCTCTGGCACCTCACCAGTTTTCAAGGATAGGTTGCAAAAATGTATTAAAAAAAAGGAAAGATTCTACTAACTTAGCAGGGGGCAGAAAAAAAAAAGAACAGTGCCAGAACCTACAGCAGTAGTGTACCATGGCGGAGGGGTGGTGGGTTTACCCCGGGTGTGGCCAGTAAGGGAGTGCAGGGAAAAGCTGTGGGGCCACCTCTGGTATGCCCCTGCTCCCTCCGATGTTTCCTGTTTTTGAAAATGGAATGGCAGAGCTGACAGCTGTGACCACTCCACTCACTCCCACTGCCTAGAGGAGTAAGGGTGGGGGGGGTGCTCTGCCTTGGGTGGCAACCAGTGCAGATATGCTACTGACCTATAGAAGAGGCATAATGGTGGAAAGAGAAGGAAGAGGTAACTGAAGCCAAGGACACAAAGGAAGCAGGTGGAGTGCTTTAGAACAGTGCTTCTCAACCCAATCTTTGAGATACACCTAGTCCCATCAGGTTGTCAGGATATCCACAATGACTATACATGAGAGAGAGATTTACATACCATCAAAGCAGTGCATGCAAATATCTCATGCATATTCTTTTGGATATCCTGAAAACCTGATTGGACCAGGTAATCTCAAGGATGTTCAAGCACTGAACTAGAAAGTAGACTTGAACTAGCAACAGTATCTCAGGGCTATAACCAAAGGAGGGCCTGGAGGGGCAAAGGCAACCTCAAACTTCAGTAAATGTTCCCAGCCCACTGTAGTTGGCAAGGATTTGCAGGTCCTGTCAGGTAAACTGCTCCAGAACTTGTTTACTCCAAAGCCAGCACTGCAAGCATGCGAGGACCTCTCAGGTAACACGTCCCAATCGCAATCTTGCAAGATCATGGGCAAGGCATGTAGCTAGTGAGATTTCAGTGTTCCTGCTGAACATTAGGGGAGGAAAAGAGAGCAGCGAAAAAGTGTAGAATGGCAGGCCCCTGCTGCTAATGGCTTAGTGCCACACCTCTCCCTGAAAAATTGGGCTCTGGTTCCATCCTGAAATGGCAAGGACAGAAAAGTGATAAACATGGGTCAAAGATGGAAGCTACTACTACTATATATTATTTCTATAGTGCTGAAAAGGCGTCCGCAGCGCTGTACATTTTAACATACAATAGACAGACCCTGCTCAGAAGAGCTTACAATCTAATTTAGACAAGGTGTTAAAAGTAGACGTAATGCCAAGATTCTCTAAATATATATTTCTTGGCACTAATGCTTCTTCATCATGTATTCTATATTTTATTTTTATACATTTCTCGGGTATATAAAAAAAAAAAAGTGCACTGCTAATATAACCAGGCCATGTGCGTCTGGCTTATGCAGTACCTGCATATCATCCCCCCTTTCTAGCTGGATTTCTACAATCGCATAGCAATGAAGAACATAAGCAAAAGGAGTGTTGCCATCTTAATCTCTCTCCAGGAATTAAAGGGAACCAAAAACGGAGGAGTGTGTGGCGCAGTGGTTAGAGCTACAGCCTCAGCACCCTGGGGTTGTAGGTTCAAATCCCCCACTGCTCCTTGTGATCCTGGGTAAGTCACTTGATCCCCCAGCACCCCATGTACATTAGAGTATGAGCCCGCCAGGACAGATAGAGAAAAAATGCTTGCGTACCTGAATAATTTGTAATCCGCATAGAATTGTAGGATATGTGGAATATAAATAAATAAATAAACAAACAGAGATTCAATTTTATATTTGAATAGTTGTGCATGATTTGGTGAAGATCATTTAGAACAGTGATTCCCAACCCCGTCCTGGTGGACCACCAGGCCAATTGGGTTTTTAGGCTAGCCCTAATGAATATGCATGAGAGATTTGCATATAATGGAAGTGATAGGCATGCAAATCTGCTCCATGAATATTCATTAGAGTTATCCTGAAAACCCGATTGGCCTGGTGGTCCTCCAGGACAGGGTTGAGAACCACTGATTTAGAGTGCTCTCCATTAACTTCAAGACAACCTTTCCTGTGCCAAGAGTATCTTTCTGGGAGATTCCTATTCATAGCTTGAATTGGAATTGAAAAACTAATCAAAGGCCGTGAAGGTATTCCATTCAGCAATATATCAAATATAAATGATGGTGAAACCTTTTAAACCTCCTGCAAAGAGATATTGCACTTCAAACCTCAGTAGCTCAAGGATCAGATGGGTTTGGCGAATACCTCACGGATAAACTGTTTGGCAGGGCAGGAAGAGAGTTTTAAAATATTAAGACTTGTCAAATTTTTTTATACATATTTTTCACAGTGATTAGAGTGTGGCGCAGTGGTTAAAGCTTCAGCCTCAGCACCCTGGGGTTGTGGGTTCAAACCCAAGCTGTTCCTTGTGACCCTGGGCAAGTCACTTAATCCCCTCATGGCCCCAGGTACATTAGATAGATTGCGAGTCCACTGGGACAGGCAGAGAAAAATGCTTTGAGTACCTGAATAAACCCATGTAAACGTTCTGAGCTCTCCTGGGAAAACGGTATAGAAAATTGAATGAATAAATAAATGAATGAATAAAGGAAGGTACTCAGTCTTATCAATACACCAAATACATAATTATGAAAAAATGTACAGCAGCCACCAGAAGACCAAACAAAATATGCACAATAAGGATAGGAATTCGTTTGCAATGACATCCCATATTGTTGCACGTCTAACAAAATTGAGCAGAACACACAAAAATGTTTTTATTGTTTGCCGATACTAGTGTGCATTCTTTGCAAAGAAGGCACTCTGTGCGTGTGTAAACGACAGTGCATGCCCAGTGTATCCTTCCAGACAGAATGCATTCTCTTTGCACGTTTATTTAAAAGACTTATAGTCCATCTAAAAACTAAGCAGATTACAACCATACATATATAAAAAATATTAAATAAAACATAGTAACATTAAAAGCACAAGCAAAATTTAAAATTGTATTTTGCTGCTCATCTCTCATTTTCGGCCATACAAATCTGTCTATATGTTTAAGAAAACAATGTATACTTTTGAAAGATGACACACTCTAAGGGTCATATTCTATATATGGCACTGCCCATCCCCCCCCAAAAAAAAAAACCCAAAACCTGACACCGACTAAAGCGGAACTTAGCTCAATTCTCTAAAAGATGGACACACTATAAAATCGCACTAAGCAGTGTGCGCCATAACTTTTAGGTGCACCTATTTAGGCCAAGGAAAACCAGGCCTAAATACCCACACCTAAGTTATGCACAGATCAGGTGTATTCTATATTAGCGCATGTAACTTTTAGAAACACCTATGCTGCTCCTCTGGCCACACCCCCTTTTCAGAGTCATGCACTAGAACCGACGTGCAACACTTTATAGAATGCACCTACCAAGCTGTGCGGGTAACTTCTAATTAGTGCCAATTAGCATTGATTATGAGGTGTTACATCGCCAATTATGGGCACAGAGTAGGCTTGTTACACTATTAAGTTGGGCACACCGATTTCTGCACACAACTTAAAAGCACCATGTATAGCAAAGGGGCTTCAGTGACTGCTCTCAGGATGAAAAACTTGACCCGACAACCTTCCCCCCTAAATAAAAACAACAAAACAACAACCAACAAACAAAGAACTAAAAAAAAGCACACACCCCATTACCAGAAAATGGCAAAAATTTTCTGTCTGTCCATCCCCTAGTGCACAATTAACATACCAACAGCTACTGCAGATTAAACCAGGACCTGTATGTTCCCTTTGCAATTGCTAATAAAGACAATTTAAAAAAAAATAAAATAAAATAAACCAGGACCTTAAAATATAACCTCATCGAAAGGTAATGTTTGCATATTCCAGGAAACTGTCACAGGAAAGCTTGAACATGAGGTATTCATTCTGGGGTCCATTTCATTGTCCTCTGCCACTTTGCTGAGCTCATATAAGTGGTGCTCTAGACTGGAGCAATCATGAGAGACTTCTCACACAGCAACTGGGAAAGGGACACTCCGTTACTGAGCAAACGCCAAACCCAAAATTAAGAAATTCCCTTGTATGAAACTATTGGTGCCCACTGCTGCCCTGTTGTGTTCTACATGTTTTATCTTTTTAGCATTACAAATGAACAGCATTGCTATGATTTATTTCTGTAAATCCAAATTTGTCATTTGCTTAATAAAACACTGCTGAACAATTATTTCTTAATCCCAGAGACTACAATTTCTCTTGTATTCCTGAGCACCAATTCAAATGTGTAAATGGTTAAGAAATGCCTTAGAGGTGTATTTTTAAAGCAGTTAGACACACAAAGTTCCATAGGCTACTATGGTACTTTGTGTGTCTAAGTGCTTTGAAAATGAGCCCCATAGTAACCTAAAGTCAAATAAGAATTCAAGACCCTTTCATGAACCAGCAGTCACTGATCAAGAGAATCAAACGCAATACAAGAGTCTAGATTTCATGTTTGCCTTACTGATCCTGGATTGTGCAGGATTTTGTAACATTGCTCCTTCCACCGATTTTTCTTCCCTTACAATCAGTATTTTAAAAGATACTTGCTTAGATGAAAGCAACACCCCTCCCTCTCATTCCGCTATTAATTTGGCTTCTGTGATATAGTTACCAATACAAAATGGTGTTTCATTATGAGCACTTATTGATTTTCAGAGAATGCTTTCCAGTGCAGTGCTTGGGTTTCGATGTAATTCAGTACTGGGAGATAAAAGTCTGTCATGTTTAATATAAGCTCTTACTGCTGAATGTGTCCAGCACGTCTTATGATTCAATAAAGAAGCAATAAAACACATTTGCTTTAACTCAGGATGGTTTTGTGCAACAGCACGAATAAAAAAGCAGAAGTCCAGATGCACATTTATACACTTAAGAGAAATGGCTGTTCCTTGTCACAGTCAATATGGGTGGTGTCCAACTTCATAAAGGCACTCGAGCATGGCTTCTAGTTTAGCTTCGGGAAGACAGCTGCTAAATCTACAGAATTTTTAAACAGCTAGATTGCTTCCTGGAGGGAAAGTTTTAGGGGGAGGGGGACACCCTAGGGAACGAGCTACACATTTGATCTGCTATGCAATGAAAATCTCTGGTTACAAAATAGTGAATTCTGCTCCAGGTGGCAGAAAACGACCAAATGTATTTTTCAATGTGGACAATTTCATCCTCCCCATGTTTAGCAACACTGTTCCATATATAGTAGGATCACCATCAGCTCTTTTCATTAGGGTACCGGGATTTCAAAAGCATTTAAAAGAAAAAACACACACACAAAAAAAACAAACCCCAAAGCAGCTAAAAATCCACTAAAGATACTCCAGTAAGGAAGAATCAGACTACAAAATACTTACATATTGATAAACTGTTCTCCCATCTTATTGGATACACTGCATGGATTATTTTTATTTTTTTTTTTAATAGCAAGACAACTCACATTTAATTTACATACCAATATTTTACAAATAGCTTTATAAAATGATAGTAAAAAAAAAGCCATAATGCTGTTTAGCTTTTTACTCTCAACTGAATCTGTATGAAAAATTATGCCTCTTCGGCATACAGTTTTATTATTATTTTCACTTACTCACCCCCATATTTATACCTTCAAAAGAATAAACACCGGTAACTGCTAAACTGGCAGTTTATCAATTTGGTTTTGTCGGAATACAGAGACAAAACAAGCTGTATTATCTGTCCACAAATTTCTCCAGGACCAGAGAAGACAATAAACCACTCTTTCATGATAAATTGCTACCGACTCAGATGAATGCTATGCATCGGTGCTTTGTGAATAAAAGCAATACATCCTCTTGATGGCTAATTGATGTCAATCTGATTAACAACTTCAATACCATATTTTTGAGTGTTTGTATTTTCTTGCAGAAAGGGCTGCTGCCACTGTGATGATGAACAGCTGTCAGATTGGGGGGGGAGGGAGAAATCACTCAGTTCAGCGGTCCTTTCAAAGCTAAACCGATTGCGAACCTAAAAATTCCCAATCATGCAGAACAAGGATCAATAAAGTTTTCTTCCCACAGATTATTTCTATATAAGCCTGTGTGCAGATTCAGTTCATTTCAAAAATGTTTATCATGGACAATACACTAAAAAGCTCTATGGTTTCACAAATATATGGCGTTATATAGACTCAATCTTTAAGTGAAATATATAAATACAGTACATAAGTGAAATATATAAATACAGTACAGATCATGGTCCATACCATTTAAGAATCTATATTTGCTGTGCATACATACACACAAAAACATATTTTACACACACAAACACATATATATATATATATATATACACACACAGACATACATATACAGTACAAACACACACACACAATGTAAATAGAGATATTCATGAAGTATGAACTCCAATGTATGCCTATAATTTCTCTCTCTTTATATATATATGTAATTACATACTATTACACACACACACACATATATATACATATATATTAAATACACATGCATACACATCCTGATAAATGTGCTGCCTTCTCATGGTCTATGTCTAGTTCATGCCCATCTCCCCCCCCCCACCCCAGTTCCCTAAAAATAAAAGAACAAAAAAAAAAAAAAGGACCTAACCCTTTTTGAAAACAGAATAAAAAGCTTTGAACGGGCTATTGTTCAAGCTCTAGGCTACCTTTTTTCTCTTGGCTTTGTTCTGTATTTTCCTCTGCAGCAGTTTCCATGGCTGGTTTCATCCCATCCACCAAAAATGCTTTTTCCTCAACAAACACTCTCTTCTCCTCCTCGTCCTCGCTGCCTTCCTCGTCACTTATTTACAGCTTGTAGTGATTGAGTGGCTCTGTTCTTCCCTACAGTAGCTAGCAACCCTTTCCAAGAAGCAGAAGTCTTTGTCAGCTTCAATTTCACTCTGCTTACTGGTCCATAATGATTTCTGCCAGAAAACTCAGCGATACGTCACTGAGGATCCCTGTTATAAAATAGCCATTCTTTGACCGATTATGCCTAGACCTTGTATATTTTACATGGGAGGAAATCTGCTTCCTAGCAGTTATTCCTCCTTTCAACACCCCCTCCTCCTCCCCTCTTTTGCTCTCACCCTTTCCCCTCTCTAAAAGCTTCCAATGAATGCTAATCAATTCTCATGCCAAAGAATAGATGAGTGACATCACAAGGGTAGGGGGGAATGTGTGTGAGAATGAAAGAAGCCCCCTCCTGCCGCATGACTCAGCTATGGAACTAGCCCCCTTGTATACCGTCTCTAAGGAGTGTGCATATCATCACACAATCACAAGGCTCCCTTTCCCATGGGACTCTCATTATGCTTTGCATGTTGATTTATTCCATATGCCCTCTCCTCCTGCAGAGCACTGGAGCAGGATGTGCCATGCTGCTTCAAGCTTATTTTTGAAGCAGAAAAATAAGAGCTTGTTCAAAAGCCAATGAAGCAATGAAAAAAAAAATATCTAATATACAAAAAGAATGATGAATAAGACAGTCCTTAACCACTCTCTCTCAATAACAATATAAAAAAAATAAAAACATTTTTATTGCAATGTGTTTACATGCTTGCTTTTTTAAAAAAATATATATTTTTTCTTTTTTTGCACAGACTCCTAGCTATTACTTTTAATAGCCGACCAGTATTCTCTTGGGTGTTGACAGCTTTTGATTTCAATGGTTTTAGGAGCCAATGCCAATTCTATTTGAAAAGTGTGGTATTCCATTTACCATGTTCACCATCCTAAATGCTTTGCTTTCATCGAACATAAGAATGATCCAAATGATAATTCATGAGCTTTTGAGGCTACACAGGCTACTCCTAACAGAGGGAGTTAAATGATCTTGAAATTATGACCCATTTTTGTAGCAGACTACAAGGAGTCCATGTGAAAATCAACCAATCCAATGTAATGTTCAGCTCTGATATTTTATCATAATTCATATCTGAGTTTTTAATTGGGTAACAATGGAAAAATAAAATGTTAATTTGGACTCCTGTATTAAAATATATATATATACACATACATACACACACAATCCAGTCACAAGTTTTGATTTCTATGGTAAGAAGAAACCTCAACAAGCGAATCCTTCTCACTGCAGAATTCAACCAAGAAATCAGATGCTATCAAAATTAATGGGAGACTAGGAAAAAAAAATTTGTTTCCTAATTGATCCTAAGCACGTTGTGAAATCAAGTTCGTTCAACAGCGATGTAGACTCACTACATTTCCAGTGTTTGTGTTTGAAATAAAAGTCCTCCAGAACTGAAAGCATGCTTACACATTCATAAGAAACCAAAATAGTGTCCATGTTTAATATTAAATGCTTAGCTCCCTATTGCAACCAAAACAGACTTCACTATCCCTCTCTCATATCCAGAGACACGCTCCATGAAAAACAGCAGCGACAATACCATCACAAACTTTCTAAATAAATCAACAAGCAGTTAGAACAAACCCAAAACAAATCTTTAAAAAACGTACCCATTTTCTTTCTGGTATTTACTTCATTTCCAAGGTTGAAATAAGTTTTGGAAGTTCTTGCACACTCTTCTGGCTTAGTCACTCCCACCATTCTGAATCTACACAAATCACGGCTCTGCTGTGTCCCAAATCCTAGCAACAACCTGATACAGCCAAAAGATTCACAGAGTATAAACAGAGGCCAGGGGAGGGGAGGAGGCACAAAGGGCGTGGCCAAGATTTTTCACACACACAATGTAATGCAAGAAAGTTTAAGAACATTGGAAACAAAATTAAAAAAAAAAAAAAAAAAACCCCGACAAAAAAGCCTAGCAAGATGGAGTACAAAATTGAAACCTGAACTTCAGACATTTCCTACAACTTATCAGATAAGAAATTCGAGAACCTTTTTCTGTAGTTAAAATTTAGCTTTTTTTCCTCCCAGTATCATGCAAAGGATCAACACTGAACCACTGCTCTGCAAAAGGATGCTGCTGGCTCCTGCGATTTAGAATGATCCTTAATTATCCTTAATGGATTTCACTTTATTGGAGAAAAAAAAAGTTTCAAACAGAGTAGGGGTGTGAAAGTCAACTCAGAATTATCCCTCTGGAGCACAAGTATGCAGTTTGCTCGATACTGAGAAGCTAGCACCTCTGTCTACTCCATGGTTCCACTCACAAAACAAAACATCTGTGCCAAGGGTCAGACATACTACAATTTTTCAATAGACAACAAAATGGGAAGTCCCTATAAGACATCCAATATTCAAAAGAAAAAGAAGCATCACCATTGTGCACCTTGACTGAAAAATTGCTTCAATAGGGCTAGACAGAGAATATTCCTTATAAATTTTCTCAAGGATTATCAAATCAGCAGTGAAAGGTTACCTATGTGTTGCCTGAGCAAGAATAGCTTGAACTTGGGATCTATAAGAATGGTTCCTATAGCAAACCAACATAAATTTTCTCTTCATAAATTAGAGGGAGTAGCTCCATGGCTCAAGAGGTGTCACCAGCAGTGGGTAAATTTTGCCCCTTAGCCGAGACCCCTTTTGTGCTGGGATCCCTTAAACTGCGTTTACCAACTGGATAGAAAATAACCTCATTCACAGAAGCAGTCTAGAGAAACTGATGTGCTATACAACATCCACTTTAAATGAAAAGGGCCAAGGTCGGAGTAACTTGTGAAGGGGGCGGAGGGGAATGCAAGGGGGGGGAAAAAAAATCAGCATACAGCTGAGGCACATAATTGCAAAAGCCACAATGAGCAAAAACAGGAGGGCACTCAGAAGTAAAAAAAAAACAAAAAACAACTTTGCAATTTAAAATATACAGCATGAGCAACAAATGTTATGGAGTGTAATAAAGGGTTTGTGTATTTTTATTCCATTCAAGATGGCCATGAAAATCTCATTAGTGGCTTCCAACAGCTGTGAGTAATGTGGTCTTCAATAACTTTAAACAAGATACAGTCATCTCCCTTTAGATCAGGGGTGGCCAACCTTTTGGCTTCCCTGGGCCGCATTGGCCAAAAATATGTTGCTGGGGCCGCACAAACGGGCAAACACTGCAGCAAGACAGAGGAGGGAGCAGGCAAGGCAGTAAACACCCAGAGGCAGCAGAGGAAACACTGCATCGCCCTCGACCGAAGCCGCACAAAATACTTCATGGGGCTGCATGCGGCCCTTGGGCCCATGCGGCTTTAGATGTTCTCAATATTGTTTTTATGCCTACAAGCAAGATATAGTGCAATAATCCCCCCTCCCCCGCAAAAAACACATAAGAAAAATTCACAGCTAACCTATGTGCTTTTTTTTTTCAATAAGCTATCACACTGACATTCAGATTAATAGGACAGCAAAAAGTCAGTTGATTCAATTCCCAAACAGACTAAAGCTAAGATTAACCAAAGCAGCTCTTGCAAAGCCTCCTAACTTTCATGCTGTTCTAAGTATCTTGATGAAAACTAGCAGTCAAACACAGAAATGACCCTTTCTGCATTGCACAATGTCTCTCTGGTAAGGATGTCCATTGGCAAACCCACCGTGGTAGCTGATCATTGATCTCCATTCACAGAGGCATTGCACAACTTATTTTGCCTTCACTGACGAACTGTTTGGGCCAGATTCAGTTAAGTGGCACTCAAAAATCAGTGCTAAAGGTTGCTACGTGGTATTCTAGGACGCCCAAATTTGAGCACCAGGGTTTATGTCTGCTGAAACCCAATTTGTGTGTACATCCCTGGTATTCTATTATACTGTGTGCAAAGTTCTGGAATGTCCCTGACCAGCTCATGCCCTCCTTTGGATTGTGCACTATGGGACTTGCGTGCCCAATGTTATAGAATAGCGCACAGGTAGTTGCATACAATTGCACCCGTAATTAGCTCATTAACCAAGATGCACACACATCGAGATCATGTCAGAATTTTGGTTTGTGTCTTCATATGCCTAAACAAAGTAGTTTTGCAAGTGGGGGGGGGGGGGTAAATTTTCCAAAACCAATTCATGTCATCATTCAATGGAAAAAGTCAGGACCATACATTTTGGAGAGCACTTACACAGCACCAAGAAGAATTATAGAAACATGAAGGCAGGGTGATCAAAGCTCCCAGGTAAGTGAATCACTAAATACCTCAAAGAACAGAAGAATCCAACGTAGTCTGCAGTAAAACAAGCAGCAAGCAAAAAAACAACATACAAACTGCAGAATATGTACAAGATGCAGGTGTCGTTTATTAAACCAATAAAAATGCAATAAAATATACAACCTTAGTACCAACCAAGGGACCCAACACGGTCCGTGTTTCGGATAACACGCCTTCTTCAGGGGTCCATGGTGGTTAAGGTATGAAACAAACCGCACAAAAGATATCAAACAAACGCCTATATGAAACGAGTGCTGCGTAGTATATGCTTTTCAACACTCGTTTCACATAGGCGTTTGTTTGATATCTTTTGTGCGGTTTGTTTCATACCTTAACCACCATGGACCCCTGAAGAAAGCGTGTTATCCGAAACACAGACCGTGTTGGGTCCCTTGGTTGGTAATAAGGTTGTATATTTTATTGCATTTTTATTGGTTTAACAAACAACGCCTGCATCTTATACATATTCTGCAGTTTGTATGTTGTTTTTCACTAAATACCTCTACACCAGTGGTCTCAAACTCGCGGCCCGGGGGCCACATGCGGCCCGTCAGGTACTATGTTAAGGCCCACGGTATGTTTGTCATAATCATCACAAAAGTAAAATAAAACAGTTTCTTGATCATATGTCTTTTTAGCTATAAATCACAATTTTATTATTAAGACTTATCCAAAAAGAAAGATTTATAAACTATAAAGAGTTTTTACCTCATGCAAAATTGTCATTTCTTTAATGAGACATTAACTATTTTTTTCTGAGGCCCTCCAAGTACCTAGAAATCCAAAATGTGGCCCTGCAAAGGGTTTGAGTTTGAGACCACTTGACTACATAAATGGGAAAAGGGAGCAATGTCTGGAAAGCAGTATGGGAAACAAGGTTCTAGATCTAGAGGCTGTGAATGAAGAGGCCAAGCTGGATTTAGTGGCGATCACAGAGATGCAGTTGACTGGGATATAGTTATACTAGGCTGCCCAAGTTGATGCTGCTTAGATAAGTTAATTACTTTACCCAAAGGTCCCATATGAGGAAGATTAAAAATCAATGATTCATGTAAGTTTAGAAACAGGACACTATCTAGGTCTGCTAGCTTGTATTTGGCAAACATCTCGTAACAGTAAGGAGGAATGTACCCCCAGAAAGTTCTTAGTTACTTTAACATTACTGGCTGCTTAATTACCCTTTTTCTTCAATTTGATGGATTCCGTTGTAGAAAAGTATTTGCTTGGGGGTGGGGGAGTGGTTTGATGCTGCAAGAAGAACATCAGATTTGTAGGATGAAATCAACATTAATGTTGTTAAAATAGAGGAATAAAAAGAAAATATGCTCAGTCTTACAAGCAGAAATCCAAACTCTCTATCAAGATCCTCATTGATAGTTTAATGTGGAAACTTATCATACTACAATAAAACCTTGGACTGCAAATAACTTGGTTTCCAAGTGTTTTGTAAGACACGCAAAACATTTGATTAAATTTTAACTTGATATACAAGCAAAGTCTTGCAATACGAGTACATACAGTATACACGCGTCACATTACCACAACTGAGCCGATGGTTCTTCTCTCTCCGTCACTGCAGGAGTGTAGTGACTGTTCTAAACGAGCGAGGTCTTGCAATATGAGTACATACAGTATACACGTGTCACATCACCACAACTGAGCTGATGGTTCTTCTCTCTCCGACACTGCAGGAGTGCAGTGACTGTTCTAAACGAGCGAGGTCTTGCAAGTACATACAGTATTTTGTATTAAAGTTTTTGGGTTTATGGGGAAATTTGCTTTGATACTTGAGTGTTTTGGACTACAAGCATGTTTTCAGAACGAATTATGCTTGTAAACCAAGGTTTTACTGTATTTCAGTTTCATTCCCATTATTTGTGAGGAAACAGGACTCTTACTGGAAAAAGTTCTCCACATGTCCTTGAGAAACAAAACATGGACTGTGCTCCTTAGATCTTGCCTTTGTCATCCTTGTTTTACATCTATCAACTCTTAACTAAGCAGGAAATATGGTGGTAGTGTCCCTAGAGTGGGGTTGGGAGGAGGGAAAGACAACTGTTTTCTCAACTGCTTGTACAGGAAGGCAAATGCGTCTTTGTCCTAGAAGAGTCAAAATGATAACAAAATCAAAAGAAATCCTACATCTTTCTGTATCCTTCCATGCTGTTTTTCTAATAAGCTGTGTGCTATAAGTAATGAATTATTTATTGCACACAATTTTGCTACAGAAAAGGGCAAACATATTTGACAAAGAGAGGTCATACATCCTAGCATGAATTAACATACTTTTTTAAAGACAAAATCTATGACCAAAATGATTCTTTTAAAACTAGGGTCCAGATGCTCATAGTTTTCCTTGCAAGTAAGAGTAGTTAAAACCAGTCCTGCTTGCAAGGAAGCTGCTACTACCACTTATTTCTGTGGTGCTACTAGACATACACAGCGCTGTACGTCAAAACATAGAAAAGAGAGTCGCTGCTCGCGAGAGCTTACAATCAAGTCAAGACAAACTGGACAAGATGGTGCACCAATACACAGTGCTCAGGTGGGGGAACTACAGACGGAATGACAAGACAGACATTGGTGCTTAGAAGGTGGGTTGGAGTTTGGAATTGAAAGCATCTTCAAAGAAGTGGGCTTTGAGTCTAGACTTGAACACTGCTAGAGACGAGGCTTGATGAACCGAGTCAGTCAGTTTGTTTCACACAAACGGTGCAGCAAAGTAGAAGAGATGGAGTCCTGAGTTGGCCAAAAAGAAGAAGGGTACAGAGTGCTTGGTGGCCAAAACCAACAATACTAAAAGGCTAATCACCCCTGGGATCATTCACTCCTCTTCCACTCCACTTCAAGAATTGCAATGTAGTTTAGTCCAGATTTTGTTCTAACCATTCAGTTTACTTAAGATGCTTACATAGTTAATGCAAGTAGAAACTGACATGCGATGTAGATCATAAACATGGTAAAAGTTGAGTTTGCCTTACCTGGTTCTCCACCCTTACACTGAGAAATCTCTTTTGACAGATTTTCCTCCATGTAAAGAAAATTAAATACCAGTCAAACCTTAAAGCTGAGAGAGACTGGTTGAAGTTCCAGGCATCATGCTCATCTTTCACAGAACCCTCCTCTCTGTCGGTCTCAGCTCCTGGAGGGGAACTGCTGAGACTCCTCTCCTCCTCCAAAAGGATTAGGGAAACTCTTTCTTTATCCTTAAGCTCCTTAGTACTCATCAGTCAGTCAAGTACAATAGCACAGTCAAAGACAAGAATCCATCTTTAAACTAATATATACCAGTTTTCCCTCCATTTTGAGGAAACTGAATGCAACTTCCCTTGAACTACTATTGAAAAAGGTACAAATCAAAAAATCCAACTCCTCCTACCATTACCTCAACCATAGTAGAGTCTTCTTAATACTAGACAATTCTGAGTAGCCTAAAAGGTCAACTTGTAAATCTTAACTTGTAAACCCACTTGGTTTCTATATAATTGCACTGCATTATGTTGGAGATAACAAAAATAGGTAAACCAGGCACAGAGAAAAAAGATTTGGAAGTCATCCACTATAACAAAATGTCCTCATAAAGGAAAATATAGCACCTTATTATGTATGAATAAACCAATTTATATAAGTGTTGCTGAAAATTCTAAACTATTCCACTTAACTTCCTGTTGCTACTGCGGAAAACCAGGGGCTTTGATAATTCAGCTCAGCAAGGACTCATTTTTACACAGAATTTGGTCATCATCTTTCACTAAAAATAAAAAGTGGTCTACTTGGCTCAGATGTAACACAGTAATGCAGGAAGGTTTCCGTTCAATTACTTCACTTTATTTTATTGCAGGATATACTTTACCAAAAAAGTCTGAGAGGAGTAACGAGTAAAAAACAAACAAGCTATAATACACTAACAAAAGACAACTGCCGGATGTAGCAGAAACCGTTAGTATAAACAGAAAAAAGAGAAATATGGCTTAGACGAGTTCCTGGAGAAAATTTTTACAAACCATTAAGACCAATTTGGGGAATTCCATTGCTTATCACTGGAATGAGCAACATGGACTCTATCCATTTTGGGGGATCCTGCCAGGTATTTGTAATCTGGATTGGAAATAGGATGCTAGACATGATAGACCTTTGGCAAGAGCAAGTATAGCAAATCTTACATAGAAAATTTCAAATAACTCTCAATCTGCCTCATGGAAGTAGTGAAGTAATTTATGGCTCAGGAGCAGTTTCTGAGTTTGGAAATAGGAGATCAAAGTTGCTTATCTGTAACAGATATTTTCTGTATTCAGCAGAAAAAAATTCATATGCACAAGTGACTGATAAGGGACAGAGCCAAAACAAACAGCTGGTAGGAGTAAGTGCGTTACATCATACTTATTTATACCACGGTTTCTATAATCGCAATATCCAGAGTCCTAAGCAGTTTACAAAAATTAAAATATCAACATAAGTTTGAATTTTGCTTAGATTGACTTACTAACAAAATTCTAACCGTCAAGAAGTTTGATAGAGAAAGCAATCAGACACACAAATGGGCTTCTCCCAAGCTTAGGGTTGCTCCAGTTTTTAAATAACCAACAACTGTTAGGAGTAGTAATGTAATGTAATGTAATTTATTTCTTATATACCGCTACATCCGTTAGGTTCTAAGCGGTTTACAGAAAATATACATTAAGATTAGAAATAAGAAAGGTACTTGAAAAATTCTCTTACTGTCCCGAAGGCTCACAATCTAACTTAAGTACCTGGAGGGTAATAGAGAAGTGAAAAGAAGAGTTAGAGGAAAAATAAAAATAAAATAAACATTTTAAAAAGACAGCATTGATCTAAATACTTTGGAAGGTAGAGGAGAGGAGAGAAAGGAATAGAAGCAGAATGGGTCAGCGTCAGTGATGAAGTGGAGCAAGTAAGTTTAGGAGGAGCGATTGACGTATCCAGAAAGGGCTTCTTCAGGGAAGAGACTTGGCCGACAGTCCAGGATGCCTATGTCTCCTCCCCTGCGATGTTCTCCCATCCATGCATTCCCTCCCAGACACACTGCCCGTGCCCCAGCCGCTCCAAGGAGGCTGCCCCAGATGAGGTCCACGGTGAATGCAGGATTCTCTCCTCTGCGGGAAAGCCGCCCGGAGCCGACAGTCAATCTTCTTAGCGGATTGCAGGGGGGGAAGAGTTCACACTCTTGGTAGGATCGGGTCTGAGTGCTCTCGGTGGTTGTGGCTGGTCTCATTGCTGTTTAGGTGTAAAAGCAGTTGATCTCCACTGCTGCTGATATTTAAAAGCAGGCAGATTGATCTCTCCAATGGACTGCAGGGGGAGGAGTTCACACTCCTGGCAGGATCGGGTCTGTGGGCTCTTGGTGGTTGCGGTAGGTCTCGCTGCTGCTTGTATGTAAAAGCAGTTGTTTTTCTACTGCTGCTGATATTTAAAGCAGGTAGATTGATCTCTTAAACGGGATATAGGGGGGGAGCTCACTTGCCTGGTTGGATCGGGGCAAGGGCTCCTATTATAGGCAGCTGGTCTTGCTGCTACTTAGGTGTTAAAGCAGTTGATCTTCCTAGCGGACTGCAGGAGTAGTCCAGTCCGACTTTGATGCAACAGTTATAGGAATCACAAAGACAAAGGAAGAAAGTGCTGCTTGACCAAACGCACTATCTGCAATTGAGAACTGGTCCAGGCAGCAATGTGAGGCGATAGTATACAGTGATGACCAAGCAGCTGCTATGCTTTCCAGTGAAGAAAGACTTTGAAAAGCTGAGAGAGTCACAATGGTCCTGGATCTGAGGAAATTTGACTTTATAGAGGATACCTATCTGCTCATAGCAGAACTAAATACAAGACAGTAGCCAGTTTGTTGTCTGCTTCACCAATGGGATATCATGTTTATGGTTACATAAGAACATAAGAATTGCCGCTGCTGGGTCAGACCAGTGGTCCATCGTGCCCAGCAGTCTACTCACACAGTGGCCCCCAGGTCAAAGACCAGTGCTCTAAATGAATCCAGCCTCACCTGCGTATGTTCCAGTTGAGCAGGAACTTGTCCAACTTTGTCTTGAATCCCTCCCTGGAGGGTGTTTTCCCCTATAACAGACTCTGGAAGAGTGTTCTAGTTTTCTACCACTCTCTGGGTGAAGAAGAATTTCCTTACGTTCGTACGGAATCGATAATCTGGCCTCTTTGAAGGCGAAGTACAATAGCACACACATAACAGTACATCACAGACATTTCAGACATCTTACAAAAAAAACAAACAACAAACCAACAATATTCATTAAAATTCAGCATAAAATCAAAATAAAATACCAGCCTGACAATAATAGCAATACCAACCAACCAATAGCAATACCAACCAATCTCAAGCAACCTAATACAACTCAGATTTTCACCAACCAACATCTCATACTGTGTATTTCATACAACAAAACAGAAGTCTTTTCAGCAGTTTCTTAAAGACATCCAATTTTTTTTTGATGTTTAATATAATACAGGAGCCTATTCCACTCTTCTGGACCACAACATGAAAATGCCCCCACTCTCACAGCCTGCAGGCTCGGCTCTTTTCTTGATGGAATTGCCAGGTCATGTGTTGCTGAGTGCAGCTTTTGCAACCCGATGTAAGGAAATACACTGTCCATCAGATATCATGGGGCATACCCTTGTATTCTCAGGTAAACCAGCAGTAATAGTTTATACTTAATTCTGAACTCAATTTTCAGCCAAAAGATCTTAATATAGTAATCTGTTACATGTTCATTTTTCTGGAGCCGGAATAACATCCTGATAACAGAATTCTGTGCTATCTATAATGATTTCAACACCACCCCCGGAACACATAATGGTACAGCTTACTTACTAAGTACAATTTGGCATGTGGTTTACTATCGGAGTGTGTGTGGTGCAGTGGTTAGAGCTACAGCCTCAGTACCCTGAGGTTGTGGGTTCAAACCCATCACTGCTCTTTGTGACCCTGAGCCCACAGGACAAAAGGGAAATATGAAAAAGTAGCCAAATAATTAAGATAAATAAATAAAATATAATTGTAGTGCTTCTGTAAAACTGGGATGCCTTCTGCATGCCGTTTTACTGCATACAATTTTAACGTAAAAAAAAAAATGCATAAAAATCGCCATGCTAATGACATCATGATGCTAAAACTCGATAATATTATAGACATTCTGAAGACATCTATGCGACACCTAAAAGGTGATTCTATAAAGCACACCTAACTATATAGCACACTTAAATTCGCTGAGCATGATTCTCTATTGCAGTGTTTTTCAACCGCTGTTCCGCGGCACACTAGTGTGCTGCGAGATGTTGCCTGGTGTGCCGTATGGTCAGGGCCGCCATCAGGGCAGTACCACCAGTCTAGGGAGAGGGGCGGTCCGCCCCATGTGGAGAGGAGAGAGCTGGACGGGGGACCCGCGGAGTTCAATACATCTCGAGCCGCGAGGCTCGTCTTCTGTTCCTGCCTGCCCTGCAGCTAACATATAGCCGATCGCAAGCGTTCCCCGATGTCAGCGCTGACGTCGGAGGGAGGGCTTAAGCAAAGCCTGCCCTCCGACGTCAGCGCTGACGTCGGAGAATACTTCCGTTCGGCTATTTGTGTGCGGCAGGGCAGGCAGGAAGCAGAAGACAAGCCTCGCGGCTTGAGCTTCGTTTTGCTGAGAAAGTTGCAAAGATGGGCTGGGAGGCAAACACGGAACACAAAAGGGGGGAGGGAGTGCGTTTTGGACACAAGGCATGAACTTGGGAGAGAGGAAGGGAGGGAAAGAGATGCTGAGGTGGGGGAGGGAATGCGTTTTTGGACACAGAAGAAATGGACTTTGGAGAGAGGAAGGGAGGGAAAGAGATGCTGAGGTGGGGGAGGGAATGAGTGTTTGGACACAGAAGGCATGGACTTTGGAGAGAGGAAGAGAGGGAAAGAGATGGTTGTGTACACGGGGAATAGAAGAAAGGAGAATTTTTGGTCATAGGGAGGGAGTGAGGTACAGATAGTGGCATACCAGGGTGGGGGGGGGGGGGCGGACTGCCCCACCCCGGGTTTACGTCCCAAGGGGGTGCACAGCTGGCCACCCTCCAGTGTTGTCCCTAGGCCGGCAAACTGCGGCTCTTTAGCCACTTGAGTGCCACCGCCGCCAACGGTGTTGTTGGCGGTGGCAGCATTATAAAATACTTTCTTTGTGTTTATTTGATTCCTATTCAAGAGAATTACTTTATATATAGTCAATATAGGCACAGAGTTAAATTTTTTAACATTTTCTAATGGTGGTGTGCCTCGTGATTTTTTTCATGAAACAAGTGTGCCTTTGCCCAAAAAAGGTTGAAAAACACTGCTCTATTGTATGTCTTTGCTTAATAGAATCGAACTCAGCGTTGTGATGCTGGATGTCTAAATGACACCTAACCTTTAGATGTCCTTTACAGAATTTTCCCCTTAAAGCAGTACAATTCATAGCTACATCATGATACACTTTTGAGGAAGTATGTAACAAAAACTGGCAAAACTTCATTAGGTAAACTAAAAAACTAAACAGTTTGGCTCTTCCTCCCACCAACAATAAAAATAAGCTATCATATTTTAACTTGAGAGGGATAACTAGGTTACCTATGTTCCTCATGTTGAATTAGTTGCTACTCAACATTTCTTCTTTAAAAAGAGAGGTTTTATATCCTGTTTTAGTGCCAACAGCCACATCCTTATATTTACAAAACAGCAAAACATCAAAGCAAACAGTGGCTTTTTGTGTTAATATGCTCACATGAATAGAAAATGTCAACGGATCATAACAGTATGAGTTGTGATGAAATGTTACATTCACTAAGAAGTTATTTCCCAGAATTAGTAGACATGTATAGAAGAGACCAAGAAAGCAAAGTACAGTGTTTCCCCGAAAATAAGACAGTGTCATATTTTGGGCCCAAAAAATGCACTAGGGGCTCCTTTTACAAATGCCCCACGCGCTAGCCCCTACTGCCTCCTCTTGAGCAGGCGGTAGTTTTTCAGGTAGCGTGCACTATAGCGCGCGCTAATCTGGTGTGTGCGCTAAAAACACTAGCACACCTTTGGAAAAGGAGCCCTAGGTCTTATTTTTGGATAGGGCTTATTTTTTTCATGTACATGATCAACTCTCCCTTCCTCTCCTTCACCCCAATTCTTCCTTTTTCCTTTCTCTCCCCCACATGTGCAACATCTTTCCTCCCCTCCCTCGTGCAGAACCCTTGCCCAGCTTCTATCCTTCCCTCCCTCCCATTGCTTGTGCAGCAGAACCCTTGAGCACCCCCCCCCACCGCGTAGCCGAACCCTCGCTGACCCTCCATCCTTCCCTCCCATCCAAACCCCGCTGACTGCTAGACCTATATACCTTCCTCCAGAGCAGCGTCAGGCCGGCAGCACTTTAAACAGGCTGCTTTGTGGCCTTCCATGTGCCACGTTACTGATGACATCATTAGTGATGCGGCAGAGGAAATTCCCCAGCGAGAAGGCCACGAAGAAGCCTGTTTAAAGTGCTGCTGGCCCGATGCTGCTCTGGAGAGAGGTATGTAGGGCTCACGGTCAGCGGGTTCAGATGAGAGGGAAGGATGGAGGGTCAGTGGGGGTTTGGCGGTTCAGCTGCGTAGCAGTGGCTGCAGCGGTGGGGGTGGGGGGAAGTGCTGCTGCCGGCGAATCCAGAGCCTAGGGCTTATTTTTGGGGAAACACAGTATGAAAGATGTAGATTGGTGGTTCTTAAACCTGTTCTGGGACTCCCCATCCAGTCAGGTTTTCAGGAAATCCACAATAAATATTCATGAGAGAGATTTGCATACATTGGAAGCAGTGTATGCAACTCTCTCATGAATATTCATTGTGGATATCCTGAAATCCTGACTGGCTGGGGAGTCCCAGAACAGGTTTAAGAACCACCAATCTACATCTTTCATACCGTGTTTCCCCCAAAATAAGCCCTAGGCTCTGGATTCACCGGCAGCAGTGCTCCCAGGACAGGTTTGGCAGCCGCTATGTGAAACTTTCAATCTAGTCTAAAACGTGAGAGGAGTTTTCAGTGAGCCGTGTTGCCTGATTAGAACTACTGTATACAGATATTAAAAATAATATCCTTTTCTTGCAAGCGATAATTGAGTTTTCAAGTATATTTGTATTTGATATACCGCCCATTGACAAAACCATCTGAGCGGTTCATAATCTAATCAGGCACTCTGTATTTTTCTTATCTGTCCATAAACAACCTCTCCAGAACAGCACAGAAGACAATGTGTCCCAAAAGAAGAAACTAGGATCTACGTCAAGCTGTGCAGGCAATTATTTTGTACGTCAGCTGTATATAAAAACCAAAAGCATGAAAGTTGTTTCAAACAGTATTACCATTTGCTACCTTTTCCCTACACATTCATCCATTCTGCTACTGCACTCAATATTTGGACTCCATCACCAAATGCATTTGCAGATCCATCCGAGATCCACAATTTAGAATACACAGATCACCAAAACCATTTTTCAGAGCTGCTTGCGATTAATTCTCAGATTGCTATTGAAGGGGAGGCAGGAGAAGGGAGAGAGATGAAATTCCTAGTTTACAGACCCCCAGCTAACGTCTATCCACAAGACTATGGTTTATTAATGGTTAGACTAGAGGGGAGTGCAAGTTGCTCAGTGTCTGTATGGAAATGAATTTCATGAAGAGACAGGTCTGCGGGGAGACGGCAAACCAGGGCCATGAGAACACAGTGATTTCTGTGCAGCCAGCAGGCCATGGGGTCTTCATGGGTGAGTGAGCTCTTCAACCCCATTCTTCTCCCTGTTCAATGCACAGCAACAAACAGCAGCACTCCCATAATACAGACCCTCTCCATTCCTCCCCATTTTATCATCATTCATATCTCAGCTATGACATGACTGAAGAGGCTTCTGATGGGAAATGCATGTCAATTAGCATATTTGCTCCCGCATACAATAGCCTTAATCTGTTGTGTTTTGAAAACGATGAAAAGGAGAAAGATACGGACTTCACAGCAGTGTTTTAAAAAAAAGTGGGAACTTGTTAGGAATGCATAAGGATAGATAAGATAAATTTGACCTCAGATGGTAAATAAGCAGATAAAACCTCATCTATTACAACACATTAGTTTGACCCAGTTGATAAAAGCACTTTTTTGTACTGATGAACCTGTCTGATTTACACTCTCAACAAATTAATAATCTGCTGACATGTAGTGAAAATGGTACCACAACGAAGATAAACTAGCATGTCAACAGATAAAAAAACGTGAAAACAAATCAAGTGAAACAAGGGCGGCGGATGCTGTGCTTATGAAAGGATGAAATGCCCAATAATTCCAAGTCAAATATTTGCCCTTGTAAAATTCAAGCACAATGTGGAAATTGGAAAACCCTATATTCAAGGCACAGTTATTTGTTCTAAATCTTCAAGAAGAATAAAAAAAAGAGTTCTACAAAAAAGAGATGGTATCACTTTACTCATAGTTTAAGTAGTACGATATGGTTATTTCATAACAGCGGAACCTGGATAGGCCCGCTCCCTAAACCACACCTTTACCTATGCCCCTCCGCCCCTCCTTCCCCAACAGAAATACACAAAAAACTCTACAGATGATAAAAATTAGCTGCAGCTCTGTTTAAATAAATAATAAATAAATAAATAATAACAGTTTATATACCGCAATACCATTAAGTTCTATGCGGTTTACAAAAGGTTAGTGAAGTACAAGTTGAGTTGACGTACAAGTTGAGTTAACTTAAGGGATGTGGGAACACTAGGGAGAAAGGGCAGGAACACATTAAATATATAAACAGTATTAACATCATAACACTAAATTCCCGAGCTACCTTAAACAAAAGTTATGGCCCCCGAACCTGCCATGCTAGCAAGGATCTGAGGGGTGGCATGTCCCCCACATGCCCCATTCTCCAGGGTCAACTGACCCACCAGGCAGGGCTCCCAGCCAGTCCACTGCTCGTGATACCGCACCCCGAGTCACCACAACCCGACCCTCTGAGCTGTGAACCAAAGGGCGGGTGGGAAAAGCCGCCTCGGAGGACCAGTTCCCTGCTTTTAAACCCCACCCTCCCGACACTCTCCCCAACCGTGGCTCACCAATAGCAGGTCTTCCCCACGGCGGAAAAGACCCGCAAGCCTATCTCCTGCCTCCAGCCCTCTCCCTGACCGGCCCCACGCCTACGATGTGCTACCAACACGGGCCTCCCAGCTCCGCATTAGGTTCGCCCGTTGAGACGGGCTCTCGGGCTACCTATTCCTGCGAACTATGGAATTTATAGCATTAGGAAGCAAATCAAATGAACTTAAGTTCAGAAAGCAGGACTGCTTGTACCAATATTCAATCCCCTTCTCCATGGCAATGTATGACCATGTTTATAAATGGAAAGGTGAAGTATCTTATTCCATTTACACATATGAGATCTTATAGTCCAAGTTTAACCCCTTATTTGGCATTGTTGCTCAGAAGCAACATGTGTTTTCTATGGCTCTTATGGGAGACCGGCATCTCCAAATGCTTATTACCTTGGCACTGTTGCTCTCATTCAACATCAAGTTACATAAAGCAACCATTCCAACAACCACTAATTAAAGGGTTAAAGGAAAATGTAAATCCAGGATACAATAGAACATCTCCCGTTCATTTAAACCCCTCCCCCAACACAATGCCTCTTTCACTACTCAGTCACACCATTTAAGACGAATCCAGCTCCCTGGAACCACAGTGCCAACTCCGTAGATGCATGGATGGTCCAAGTTTGTGAGGAATGTAGCACATGTTATTTAACCACAAAAAACAGGGAGGAATGGAGGGAAGTATAGTACAAAAATTCGAAAACATCAGTCCAAAACAAAAGCACCACACAAGCCAAGAAAGCATTGCACATAGAGTTCCTTTTACCAAGCTGCGATAGCGTTTTTAGCGCACTCGGGATTTTAGCACGCGCTAAACCCGCACTGCGCAGCTAGAACTAATGCCAGCTGGCGTTAAGGTCAAGCGCGCGCTAAAACAGCTAACGCAGTACTTATTAAAAGGAGCACATAGTGTACACCAGTGTCTCTCAAACTGTGTGCCATAGCACAGTGGTGTGCCACAAGATCTTTTCTTTTTAACTCCTATGCAGATCGGGATGGAGCGCGAAAACTTGAAAAGGGGGGACTGTTCTTGTAACAGCCTGAGGGCGAAACATGTCGAATGACAGGTCCCTTCCCGATGTTACTAACAGGAAAGATCTAAGATAAGTGGTGGAATTATTGAGAGACTTTTTATATTAAGAAATAACATATTTTTAAAAAATTTTTGATACTGCACTGAGCACTTTATACAATATATAAAAAACATGAAAAAATTGAATGAAGGGGCTAGTGAGGAAGCCATAAGCCAAAGTTAAATGGTGACCATGGAAATCTCTGGCACCTATTGGCGACTCTGAGGCCCTGAAGAAATCTTGTTGATTAAGAATAAGATTATAAGGGACATTGAGAATTTATGTTGTATACAAGATAATTTCCTTCATACATATACCCTAGAATAGATGACATGTATGTCGCGTACGCAAGAGTGTCAATGTTATGAGCATCCGTGTGCGCAAGGATACAACAGCCTAGACATGCATCATTCTTTGACGCGATTGGTCCTTGAAAACTAACGGGAAGTAATTTTATTTTTTATGCAGTAGTTATCCTAAATTGAGCAACAGAGCAATCAAGAAATTGTTACCATTTGGATCTTCTTATCTTTGCGAACTTGGATTTTCAGCTCTAACAGAAATTAAATTGAAAAGAGAACGGCAGATGGTGGATGATGAAATGCATGTTTGCTTGTCGACTGTCGAGCTGCATTTTGAGTTCATTTGCACTCAAAAATAAGCTCATCCATCATATCGATTAGCAATTCCATTCTATACGTACTTTAGGGCTCCTTTTACGAAGCCGCATTAAGCGGTTTAATGCGCGCTAATTTGCCGGCTGCGCTAGCCGCTACTGCCTCCTCTTGAGCAGGTAGCAGTTTTTCGCCTAGCGCAGGAGTTAGCGCGCGCTACAAATGTGCGTGCGATAAAGCCGCTATCGCGGCTTCGTAAAAGGAGCCCTTTGTTTCACCATTGTTACAATTATCCATACATAATTAAAGAACCTTAAATAAAACAAAACTCTCAAATTTAATTCTTTGTTGGTTTTGTAAATTAATTTAATAATTTCGATTATAATGCCAAGCCTGTATAGCAGTGGTCTCAAACTCAAACCCTTTGCAGGGCCACATTTTGGATTTGTAGGTACTTGGAGGGCCTCTTATTAAAGAAATGACAGTTTTGCATGAGGTAAAACTCTTTATAGTTTATAAATCTTTCCTTTTGGCTAAGTCTTAATAATAATATTGTAATTTATAGCTAAAGAGACATATGATCAAGAAACTATTTTATTTTACTGTTGTGATTATGATAAACATACCGAGGGCCTCAAAATAGTACCTGGCGGGCCGATTGTGGCCCCTGGGCTGCGAGTTTGAGACCACAGCTGTATAGGTATGTTGATCTTGCATAGGTATGTTACAACTCACAAATGGAAGATTAGATTAATGTGCCACAAAAAACATTTGCTGCGTTTAGTGTGCTGGAGCTAAAAAAGTTTGAGAGACACTGGTGTACCCCATCATGCACTAATCCCAACTGATGCATGCTATATACCATTAGAATGCACTATTTGCTAACAGTGCATGCTATTTATCACCAGCTGATGCACATAACAAAATGTAGATATCTTCCTTATGTTGAGGAAAACTACTCTGAAAACAAGAGGTTTGCTTTAGTCAATGATCTCACTACAGCCTGCTTTTTTTTTTTATCCTTAAGTTACTGCTCTATCAAATCAGACTACTCAAGGCAGTCATGCTTTCCACTCATGACATCCTCATTGTCTGATGAGGTCATGAGCATGGAAATCACAGATCAAGAGGACAATCCGTTATCGGTGCACGTGAAAAAAGGGGAAGCTTTATAAATAAGTTGTCAGCACAAAAAACATGAACGCCAATTCATTCAATGCCCACAAAATGGCCTTCTACAATGCCCTGGGGATTTAATTTTTCAATGTACAAAGCTTTTTACCGGCTTTTTAAATTGCCAAGCATAAAAATATCTCTCATTCAGATAAATGACTATTTTATTTATGATATTAATGTTATATTATGGCAAATACAGGGTCCTCAAAAATAGTTTCCCCAAAGTTGTGCATATTAATTCCATCTAGACCAGTGGTCTCAAACTCGCAGCCCAGGGGCCACATGCGGCCCACCAGTTACTATTTTGAGGCCCTCAGTGTGTTTATCATAATCACAAAAGTAAAATAAAACAGTTTCTTGATCATATGTCTCTTTAGCTTTAAATTACAATATTATTATTAAAACTTAGCCAAAAGGAAAGATTTATAAGCTATAAAGAGTTTTACCTTATGCAAAATTGTCATTTCTTTCATAAGACATTAACTATTTTTTCTGAGGCCCTCCAAGTACCTACAAATCCAAAATATGGCCCTGCAAAGGGTTTGAGTTTGAGACCACTGATCTAGACCCTGACAATTTCTGTGAATGGTTTTTAAGAATTAGGTTATAAGTAAACAGCAACAAACCACATACTTTATAGGGTATTGTCAAAGTACAACAGACTTTATAGCAGGGGTGCCCACACTTTTAAAATGACCGAGTCAAAATGATCTACCAACAATAAAAATACTAAACATACACCCCCTCGTTTACTACAATGCACTAGTCAATTTAGTGCAAGCTAAGTGCTAATGCGCCTATTATATTCTATGGACGCTTTAGCATTTAGCGTGCGCTAAATCAGCTAGCATGCCTTAGTAAAAGACTCCCCATATATATATATATATATATATATATATATATATATATATATGTATATATATATATATATATATATATATATATATATATATATATACCGAGTGCACCTCTTCTGTCCTCCAGACCTCGTTCCATTCCCCAACCAACATCTCTCTCTCTCTGTCCCTCAAGGAGTCTAGCTTTTCTTCCTCCCTCCTTCACTCCTACTGGCAACATGTCTCCCCTCTCTCTCCCTCCTCTGTTATGATCTTCCGTGTCTCTGTTCTTCCTCAGGGGCTCTCCCCCTCTGTCTCTTCTGTCTGCACCTCCCATAGTCCAACATCTGCCCCTCTCTCTTCTGCCTCCCCTTTGTTTCAGGTTTCTCCCTCTATCTTCCTTCTGCTAACATTTTGAGTCCTCCAACCTTTGGTCCATGTCTTTGTCTTTCTCACTCTCTGTCTTCCCCCTCCACAGGGCCTGGCATCTCTCTCTCCTTGGTTCAGGGTGTTTCCCCTTTCTAACCCCTCTAGTAGTCCAAGATCTGCCCTGTCTCCCCCTCCCTTTTAGTTATTTATTTATTTTTTTTTAATTTCAATAAATTTTTTATTGAGTATTTTGAAAAATACAGAGAGCAATTCAAATACATAAAAAATAATATAACATTTTGTATATATAGGGTCTATAAATATAGAATAAACTATAAAGGATCATAGTATTAAGAAAAGCTCAGAGTAATGGAGTTATTTGTGAAGACTGTATGAGAAAAAGATGAGATAGAACAGAATAAAAGTTAAGGAAAAAGGAAAGAAAGAGGAAATGTGAAGAAAAGGAAAGGGAGACAGGAGTGTCTACAAGTCAGAACGTACATATGAATCTAAGAATGACCAGGGTGATTTTTTGCTTTTCAAATTCTTAGAGATTCGGTGTGTAATTTTATTCTCATATGCATATGATTCAAATCTATGATACATACATAAAGAGTTCCACCAAAACATATAATCTAATAACGAAGATGATTTCCAATTTTTCAGAATGTGCATGAGGGCAATTACCAACATGGTATCAATGAGTTTAGGAGGACAATTTGATTGCGCAAAGCAGGGATGTTGAGATCGAAGGATTATAATGTCCATAGAAATCTCTTCTGAGCAGTTAATGATAGATTGTATGGTGTTCCAAATTTGGGTCCAAAAAGAGCGGACCAAAGTACAATGAAAAAACATGTGATCAAGAGTTCCCTCCTCTTTCAAACAATTCCAGCAAACAGAGTCTTGTTTTAATTTGGCATTCCACATGCGAAATGGGGTCCATATTGCGTTCCACATAATAAAGAACATTGATTGTGAAACTCTAGCAGATAAAAGTGGGCGGTTTGTTGAAGACCAAAAGAGTTCCCAGTCAATGTCAGAAAGCGGAGTGATGAGTATATTATCCCAGTGTTTCATAGAATGGTATGAAAAAGTGAAGAAATGATCTCTCAGAATATTATAAAAAAAAGATATAGCTTTTCCTTTTGCTAGAGACCATAAAGACCAATGGCAGATAGTATTTTTGGAAGACATGAAGTCATATCGTATGTGCACAGAAGACAGAACTTCAATGAGTGAGATCCACTGTGAATAAGCAGAAGAAGGCAACATATATGTGGAACAAAGTATATCAAAAGGAATTGACGTAGTGAGAGTAGACAGTTGATGAGCAAACCATATACCTGCCCGCTGCCACCGTTTCCATGAAAGGGATTTGCCTTGGTTTTGGATTTTGGGATTATTCCAAAGAGACATGAGTGGGCTAACACTAATTGAGATCTCAGCTATATTATCTAAATAATGGAGAGCATGCTGCGTTGAACTCAACAGAGAATACTTTCTCAAATGTCTGGGTATTGATATCGTTAGTAAGCAGGAGATGTGTAAAGGTTTGCATAGAAAACATTCCATTTCAAGCCAAGTAGGAGGGTCTTGATAAAAGGAATCATTAACCCAGTAAGCTCCATATTTAGTTAATGAAGCTATATAATAATGATAGAAATCCGGGATGTTAAGACCACCGTTAATTTTAGAGGCCTTCAGCTTGGCTAGAGCAATTCGAAGTTTTTTCTTGTTCCATATGAATTCAGATAGCTTCCTATTTAGCCAATAGAAGAATGATTTTCGGCATAGAAGAGGAAGCATAGAGAGAATGTAATTAATTTGAGGTGCTAGAGTCATTTTGATGGATGCTATCCTACCCCACCAAGACAAATAAAGTGGAGACCATCTAGATGTAGTGTTAAGAACTAAATTTTTGATTTTAGGTATATTAAGATCTTGAGCAAGGACCGGATCCTTGTGTATTAGAATCCCCAAGTATTTCACAGCTTCATTTGACCATGTGAATGGAAATTTAGCCAAATCTGATTGAAGAATGTTATTATTCAGAGGAAAGATTTCTGATTTCTCCCAATTGACAGAATATCCGGAAAAGCGAGAGTATTGTTTGATGATATGTATAAGATGAGGAAGAGAAGATTGAGGGTTCCTAAGAAAAATTAAGACATCATCAGCATAGGCTGCTAATTTAAATTCTCGATCAGAGGAGGGAATACCATTAATTAAGGGGCTTTGTCGAATAGCAGAGAGAAGAGGCTCTAACACTAAATTGAACAATAATGGTGAGAGAGGACAGCCCTGTCTAGTGCCTCTATGAAGGGGAAATTTATTGGATAGAGAATTGTTAATTAGAATACGAGCAGATGGACTGTGATATAATGTTTCTATCCATTTCGTGAAAAATGAGCCAAAATTATACCCTTTCAGGACACAAAAAAGAAAAGGCCACTCCACTCGATCAAAGGCTTTTTCAGCGTCTATAGCTAGGCCTATTATTGGGTCTGTCAATGTTTTAGCGTGAGCATTAATATGGTGAAAGAGGCGCAGGTTATCTCCTATATATCTTTGTTTAATAAACCCCGTTTGATCTTTATGTATAAGATGTGGAATCACTTTGGTAAGTCTAAGTGCCAGTAATTTTGCCATTATTTTGTAATCTAAATTAAGGAGAGAGATAGGACGGAAGTTTTTAACCAAGGTGGCGTCCCTGTCAGGTTTAGGAATTACTACAATGGTGGCTTCAGTGAAATTAAATTGTTTATCTGGAGTGGAATGAAGGAAATCATAGTATGTAAGGAGATGAGGAGCTAAGATGTTTCGGAATTGTTTAAAAAATTCATTAGTAAAACCGTCCGGACCAGGGGCTTTTCCAGTCGGTAGAGAAGATATGGCAGCTTCTATTTCTGTTATAGTTATCGGAGAATCTAGTTCCAATTTAACAGAGTCTGATATGGTCGGAAGAGATAAGGAGGAAAGAAAGGAGCCGCAAAATCAGATTGGTATAATGAAGCATAAAAATTTTCGAATTGAGAAGAAATTAAAGATCTGGTTTTGACTAATTGTCCTGCTGGGTTTTGGATAGATGTGATATGTAGTCTTTTGGATTTAATTTTAAGGTATCTGGCCAATGGGCGACCCATAAGATTATCTCCCATATAATGGCCAGAATTGGAGATGAAGATATCACGTCTGGCTGTGCATGAAACTAAAGTATTATATTCATATTTAAGTTTTTGGATATTTTGGAGAATAATTGGGTCTTGTAAGTGATTAGACATATGTTGTAGTTCTAATGTTTTAATAGAGTTTTCTAATTCTTTTTCTTTTATCATGGACTGTTTTTTTTTTCCAAGAAGCAATTTTTATCAATTCACCTCTAAGGGTTGCTTTGTAAGCTTCCCAGACTATGGAAGGACAAATTTCAGGATCTTTAGAGTTATTTTCAAAAAAATTCCACTGTGAACGAGGTGATTTTTTCAACAGTTTCTTCATCTAAGAGTAAGGCGTTGTTTAAGCGCCAAGAAGGAGATTCTTTACGCGGAGCCGAGATAGAAATATATAAAGAAATGGCAGCATGGTCCGTAAGAGAGATTGGATGTATAATAGCATTTGTAAGATCCTGAATGAGAGAAGAGGATATGAGAAAGAAATCAATTCTCAAGTAGGAATTATGAGGTGGTGAAAAATGTGAGTATTCTCTACCTTTCAGGTGAAGTAATCGCCAAGGATCCACAAGGGAGAAGGCATCATTTAGAGCCTGAAGAGCTGTGAATGACTTGGATTTGGAGGGTTTACAAGAAGAAGATCTATCAATATACAAGTCTTGGATTTGATTAAAGTCTCCTCCCAATATTAGAGAACAAGAACTGAATTCAATTAGCGCAAGCTGAATATCTCTAAAAAAAATCCGGGTGATCTTTAACCGGGCCATATATATTTAGAAGAACGAAATCCACTGAGTGCAGCGCAGCATGTACCAGACACCATCTTCCCTCCGTGTCTGTTTTAATTGAATGAATAGTGGGAGATAGTTTATCTTTAAGAAATACTGAAACACCATTTTTCTTTTGATGGGTTGCAGGGGAGTATAAGTGAGCGGAATATCCCTTTAGTTGAAATTTCGTGGCGGCAGCGGGTGGGAGGTGGGTTTCTTGTAGGAAAATTATATCTGGATGTTTGTTAAACACATAATTAGATATCTTTTTTCTTTTAATGGGATGATTCAGGCCATTCACATTAAAGGAAAAGACATGTAGGTCAGCCACTGAAATGCAGTGGTGAAATATGAGGTATATCCCCTTTGTAAAAAAAAAATAACTGATATATTTGTAAGGTTAGGTAGACACTCCTGTCTAAGAAGAAAAATAGAAAGAGCATTAAAATAAGAAAGAAGAAGTCAGTAATGTCAGCGTAATATATGGTCAGAAAAGAAATAAACCATATTATCATGCATATCTTAAAATATTTTAAGGGTGCTCTTATGAGCACAGAAGAATAACACATGTGAAGTACCGTATTTTCGCGGATATAACGCGCGCGTTATACGTGATTTTACGTACCGCGCATACCCCTCGCGCGTTATATGCCTGAGCGCGGTATACAAAAGTTTTTAAACATAGTTCCCACCCCGCCCGACGCCCGATTCACCCCCCCAGCAGGACCGCTCGCACCCCCACCCCGAACGACCGCTCGCACGCGCTCCCACCCGCACCCGCATCCACGATCGGAGCAAGAGGGAGCCCAATCCCTCTTGCCCGGCCGACTCCCCGACGTCCGATACATCCCCCCCCCGGCAGGACCACTCGCACCCTCACCCCGAAGGACCGCCGACTCCCCAACAATATCGGGCCAGGAGGGAGCCCAAACCCTCCTGGCCACGGCGACCCCCTAACCCCACCCCGCACTACATTACGGGCAGGAGGGATCCCAGGCCCTCCTGCCCTCGACGCAAACCCCCTCCCCCCAACGACCGCCCCCCCCAAGAACCTCCGCCCGTCCCCCAGCCGACCCGCGACCCCCCTGGCCGACCCCCACGACACCCCCACCCGCCTTCCCCGTACTTTGTGTAGTTGGGCCAGAAGGGAGCCCAAACCCTCCTGGCCACGGCGACCCCCTAACCCCACCCCGCACTACATTACGGGCAGGAGGGATCCCAGGCCCTCCTGCCCTCGACGCAAACCCCCCTCCCTCCAACGACCGCCCCCCCCCCAAGAACCTCCGACCGACCCGCGACCCCCCTGGCCGACCCCCCCACCCCCCTTCCCCGTACCTTTGGAAGTTGGCCGGACAGACGGGAGCCAAACCCGCCTGTCCGGCAGGCAGCCAACGAAGGAATGAGGCCGGATTGGCCCATCCGTCCTAAAGCTCCGCCTACTGGTGGGGCCTAAGGCGCGTGGGCCAATCAGAATAGGCCCTGGAGCCTTAGGTCCCACCTGGGGGCGCGGCCTGAGGCACATGGGCCAAACCCGACCATGTGTCTCAGGCCGCGCCCCCAGGTGGGACCTAAGGCTCCAGGGCCTATTCTGATTGGCCCACGCGCCTTAGGCCCCACCAGTAGGCGGAGCTTTAGGACGGATGGGCCAATCCGGCCTCATTCCTTCGTTGGCTGCCTGCCGGACAGGCGGGTTTGGCTCCCGTCTGTCCGGCCAACTTCCAAAGGTACGGGGAAGGGGGGTGGGGGGGTCGGCCAGGGGGGTCGCGGGTCGGTCGGAGGTTCTTGGGGGGGGGCGGTCGTTGGAGGGAGGGGGGTTTGCGTCGAGGGCAGGAGGGCCTGGGATCCCTCCTGCCCGTAATGTAGTGCGGGGTGGGGTTAGGGGGTCGCCGTGGCCAGGAGGGTTTGGGCTCCCTTCTGGCCCAACTACACAAAGTACGGGGAAGGCGGGTGGGGGTGTCGTGGGGGTCGGCCAGGGGGGTCGCGGGTCGGCTGGGGGACGGGCGGAGGTTCTTGGGGGGGGGCGGTCGTTGGGGGGAGGGGGTTTGCGTCGAGGGCAGGAGGGCCTGGGATCCCTCCTGCCCGTAATGTAGTGCGGGGTGGGGTTAGGGGGTCGCCGTGGCCAGGAGGATTTGGGCTCCCTCCTGGCCCAATATTGTCGGGGAGTCGGCGGTCCTTCGGGGTGGGGGTGCGAGTGGTCCTGCCGAGGGGGGAGAAGAATCGGACGTCGAGGGGGGGCATCAGGCTTTCAGGATGGGGACAGGACTTCAAGGGGGGACAGGCAGACCTTCAAGGGGGGACAGGCAGACCTTCAAGGGGGGACAGGACTTCAAGGGGGACAGGCACGGAGAGGCGGGGCAGTGCACCGAAAGTCAGGGCGGGTGAACGGTGAGGCGGGGCAACCAGAGGAGAGTCGGGGCAGTGCACCGAAAGTCAGGGTGAGTCGGGGCAACCAGAGGAGAGTCGGGGCAGTGCACCGAAAGTCAGGGTGAGTCGGGGCAACCAGATGAGAGTCGGGGGGGAGCGAAAGGAGAGGCGGGGTGGCCAGAGGAGAGTCGGGCAGCATGCGCGTTATATGCCTGAGCGCGGTATAGAAAAGTTTTTGTACATATCATCGTGATTTCTGCGCGCTATACCCCTGTGCGCGTTTTACAATGGTGCGCGTTATATCCGCGAAAATACGGTAACTAACAGAATTCACACCTAATCAGTAATATAAAATGTGAGATTAGTGTGCTTAACTTAGCAGACTATAAAAATTATGTATTTCATTACATAGAACATTGAGATAAGAGCTTATTGGCACAGTCTAAAATATCAAAACTGGAATTGATTTGATCAAAAAAAGACCTGCACGGCTGATGTCAAGTAGAATTAGATCGTTTTAGTTCAAGGCTGCTTTCCTGCCCCTCCTCAAGGTCATTTTGTCTCTCTCCCCCCCCCCCCTGATACAGCATCTCTAAGGCAACCCCCGTCCCGCAGGGGCCCTCACGACGGGCACAGTCTTACCCCGATAGTGCAGGGCCTTACCTCCACTGCTTCCTGTACACAGTTTTCACCTCCATTCTTCCCTCTGGGCCTAACACAGTTTAAAGTTCATTACAGTAGCCTGCAGAGCGAACGTAGCAGGCTGCCGTCGGCCTCTGTAGCACGTTCACGCACCTCATCTGATGTCAGGGGCGGGACCGCGGTGGAGGGAACGTGCTACAGAGGCTGGCAGCCTGCTACGTTCACTCTGCAGGCTGTCGCAATTACAGTACTTTAAAGGTGAGACAGTGACTATGGGGGAATGCTAAAGAAGCTAGGGAGTACACTGGCTCTGCGATTTACTGGCGTTGCCTTTGCGATTGATCGGTAGATCACGATCGACATTTTGGGCACCCCTTCTTTATAGCATTACCTTTTCCTCACACCTTCTTTACAAGCTATTACCCAATCAATTTTAAGTCATGGTGAAGACCTAAAAGCAACACTCATTCTTGCATAAAAATCCCTAAGATTTTAACTAATTATTCAAATTCAAAGAGCCCTTTTACGAACATGCATTAGGCACTTAACTCATGGCTAATGTGTTAAATAAGCCTATGCACACCCACATCAAGGCAATAGTTTACATGTTAATGTTGGTTTATCGTGTGATAATGAATTTCTCAGAATCTTTCTCAGGGGGCATGGCCTAAACACGGTTAACCCAGGAACACTTAAATAGGAGATGGTGAGAAGGTTCCGTGTGCTAATCTGAACATTAATGCATGACCTGAACATGCAAATGCTTGCACCGACTGCTGAATTAGATTTGCAGCTAAACGCGCAGAAATTTGGAGTGAAAAATCGATCCAGGTTATTCTTTCCAATATGCATCACTTTGCATTTGTCCACATTAAATTTCATCTGCCAATTGGATGCCCAATCTTCCAATTTCCTAAGGTCCGCCTGCAATTTTTTACAATCCGCATGCGTTTTTAACAACTTTGAACAGTTTAGTGTCATCTGCAAATTTAATAACCTCGCTCGTCGTTCCAATTTCCAGATGATTTATAATGAAGTTAAATAGCACCGGTCTCGGTACAGACCCCTGCGCCACTCCACTGTTTACTGTCCTCCATTGAAAAAAATGTCCATTCAACCCTACCCTCTTTTTTCTATCTGATAACCAATTCCTAATCCACAACTGAACTTTGCCACCTATCCCATGACACTTTAATTTTCTCAGGAGCCTCTTGTGACGAACTTTATCAAAAGCTTTCTGAAAATCTAGATACACTATATCAACTGGCTCACCATTATCCACACCTTCAAATGTCATCTGAGAGCAGGAGCACTCAGTCTACTGGTGGCACCCTGGCAAAATCAACAGCACCAGATCATTCTAGCAAAATGGAGAAAACTTCTGGGTTATATTCGGCAGCAAGGGAGTTTAAGCATGTTTAAGCATTTGCTAAAACGCCATTTGTTTTGTCAAATGAAATATGGGTGTTGAAAAAATAAAAATGAAACACTTAACTGTTTCGTATAATATTATATAAGAGGTATTGTGATGGGGATGAGTGCAATGGAGTTATTTAGTAAGATGGTGCGATAATTCTATTTTTATGTGTGTTTATGTTTATTAGTATGGTTATGGATTTTATCATGTATGTTATTTGTGTGTTTTATTATGTATGTGTTTTGTAACCTGCTTTGTATAAAGTGTGATATAAATTAAAAAAAACAAACCATAATGATCTTAACAGTGAATTAAAGATGTTGTGCTGACTCCCAGACTGGGGTAGAGAGTGGGGAAAAATCAAGGCCAGCAGCTGGCAGATTATGAACAATTTTGGATGTATAATTAAACATGATTGCTTCCAAAGGATTTACTGGAAAAACCGAGTGGCTCTTTTGTGACTGGCATGGATGATCATGTGATTATTCGATGATCGGCTGGTTTCAGTGTGGTTTTTTAAAAAAAAAATCCAGGCATCTTCAATTTTTGTAAATGTTTGAAACATTTACAGTCATGTTATGAGTATGAAGTAAAATGGGACCTTTTAATGCATATTAAAAAAAAATTTGGCATACTGTATATCATCTGTGCCTCTGATGCAGAGCAGACACTCGAACATGATCGCGTTGGGTAGCTGTAGAGGCAAAGTAAAGACCTGGGAAGCTTTCTCGGCAATCTATGTTGCAGAACGGAGAAATCTGTTGTCCACTGAAGATTACATTAAATAAATCAAGATACATAGTTAACAAGTCAAACAGTTATCATGCCACTTATGGATGCTAAATAGACAATTACAAGTATTTTCTGATAGCAAAACAATGAAATTTTAATGCCGTACTAGGCTGAAAAAATTGGACTGCTGATTAAACTGAAGAAGCAATAGAGCTGAGATAAGTATTTAAAACTTTTTAAGGCCCATTACATTATGAATCAAAAAATCTTTCCTTTAGAGAATTTGGGAGTGGGGATTTTTGGTTAATGTTAAACTTGATATACTGAGAGGCAGCCAAATACAAACAGGGGCTTACTGACTTGGAATGGCAAATGCAATCAGATAAATTTAAGTTTTACATTTCTAAAGGACAGAAATTACCATTTACATGAGATAGAAACATAGAAAGATGACGGCAGAAAAGGGCTACAGCCCATCAAGTCTGCCCACTCCATTTACCCACCCTATTAAATCTGAGTGCTAATGACCTAGTTCCTTAACTCGACCGTCGTATAGAAACATAGAAAGAGATCTGATTATCAAACCTTTTTGACATCAGTTTGGAGTGATAACTACTTATAGCTCCATGATGTGATCTAGAAAGGCATTACCAAGAAAACAAGTACTCTAAGCACAGCACTGTGTACAACTGCAAAATAAGCCTGCTCCAGATAAGCTCATGCATCAGAACACAATCATATATTTGTTCGCCTGCTGCATTTTTATATAATTTCTGAATACAAGTATTGTAAACCTCTTCCGCCTCCATCTCCGTGCTGCAGCATAACCATTCCTTTAGATGAAAAAAAAAAGCAGTATTTTATACATCATTCCAGAACTAGAAATTATTCAGAATGCTGGATGGCTTGAAGAGGAGAGAGATGGTTGAGCGGATGACCTGAGAGAAGCAAGTTCCAGTAATCTAAGCAAGAGGTGATGAAAGTGTGGATAAGGGTTTTGGTAGTGTGCTCAGAGGAGAGGTCAGATTTTGGTATTAAGAGGAAGAAGCACCAGGCTTTAGCGGTTTGTTGGATTTGAGCGGAGAGGAAGAGAGAGGAATCAAAGATGACCCTGAGGTTGTGATCAGATAAGACAGGGAGGATGAGAGTGTTGTCCAGAAAATGGGGGGGAGGGGTATAAAGTGGGCTTAGGTGGAAAGATAAGAAGCTTGGTCTTAGCCATATTCAGTTTTAGGTGGCGGTGAGACATCCAGGCAGGCTGAGACATGGGCCTGGATTCCTGTATAGATAGATTTGGAGTCATCAGCATAGAGGTGATACTGAAAACCATGGGAGGAGATCAGTGCACCAAAGGAGCAGATATAGAGAGAGAAAAGGAGAGGTCCCAAGACAGAGCCTTGGGGTACACAATTGATGTGGGATAGCAGCAGAGAATGATCCACCATAGCATACACTGAAAGTGTAGTGGGAAAAATAACCAGGTGAAAACAGAAACCTGGAGTCCCAGTGAGGACAGCGTATCAACGAGTAGGTGGTGATCCACAGTATCAAAAGCAGCAGATAGATCAAGAATGGAGGAGGATAGAGTAGAGGTCTTTGGATCTGGTCAGGAACGGGTTGTTGGACACTTTAGAAAGGGCAGTTTCCATGGAACGCAGTGGGCGAAAGCCTGAATGAAATGGGTCAAGAATAGCTTTTAATGAAAAGATGTACAGCGGTGAGCAACACGTTCAAGTAGCTTGGATAAAAAGGGGAGGAGAGAGATAGGGCAATAGTTGGAGGGGCACATGGGGTCTAGTAAGGGTTTTTTGAGGAGAGGTGTAACTGCAGCATGTTTGAAGACATTTGGAGCAGTTGCAGTGGAGAGTGATAGGTTGAGGATGTGATAGATAGGAAGGATGACAATTGGAGATATGGGGCTGAGTAGGTTGGTGGGAATTGGATCAAAGACGTAGGAGGTTTGGAGGATGAGAGAAGACATGTGATTTCATCTTCAGTGATTTTAGAAAAGGAGGAAAAGGTGGCAGGGGTGGAGGGAAGGTTGGCGGAGAAGACAGATGGAAGGAGGGGTCGGGGGAGATGACCTAGTTGAGAACTCAAGGTGAATTTTCTGAACCTTGTTGTAACAACTTAGCCATAGTCTGGGAGGAAGTGAAAGGAGGGGGATTGAGTAGAGTGTTTGGTTTAGCTAAGAGATTTAGTTAAATGGGCATAGTATTCTTGTTTGGCAAGTGAGAGAGCAGACTGGAAGGATGTCAGAAGGAATTTGAAGTGTATGAAATCAGCATGTGTGCAGGATTTAAACCAAAGACATTCAGCAGATTGGGCACAGAAGCGCAGGTAGCGTATGCTGAAGGTCAGTCAGGGCTGGGGTTTGGAACGCCTTACAGGACGGAGATGGAAGGAGTTAGGGTTATCTAGAGCAGAAGAAAGAATGGTGTTATTGAAAAAGACAGCTTCAATGACAAACTTGAATGACATAGTAGTTGAAGGGAGGGATGATACAGTGGTGGAGAGCACCAGGCCCAATAGCCTGAAGCTTCCTAAATGTATTGGTAGTGACTGGCCAGGTCTGGGGGGTGGGGGAGGTGATGAACTGTGAACTTTAACAGATGATGGTCAGAGAGGGGAAGAGTTGAGGTTCAAAAATTGGTGGTAGAGCAGCTTGAAAAGAAAACAAGGTCAAGGCAGTGGCCATTTTGGTGTGTAGTGGTGGTGGAATACAGTTGGAGAATGTATGAGGATTTAGGGTGCAAAACCTGGAAGTGTAGGAGTCAGAGGGGTCATCAGCATGGATGAAATCACCAGGGATGAAGAAAGTAGATGAAGGTTTGGGAAAGGAGAGCCAGGAGTCAAAATTAGAAAGGAAGAAGGATTTATCAGAGGGTCAGTAAATGACCATTTCTCTTTTGATGGATCCTTTTACAGCTTTTCCCCAATATTACAAACTTATTCTGTACTATGGCCTTCAATGTATCCAACCTCAGTACTATTGTTCATTTCTAGATATTTTCAAATCATTTTCCCTACATCCTCCTGAACTTTGATTTCACAAAATAATTCCCCCTCACCGCTTATTTGAATCCTGAAATCCTAGCAGGCCAATCAAAATTGTTGTATGATCTAACATAACATTTTTTATTCTCAACACTGATGTGACCACGTGTGCAAATATTATGCCTACTTGTCTTCAGAGAAAAATAAGACTAAGGCACAACATGCAGTTGGTATGAGAACTGACATACAAATGAGCTCACCACATTACCAACTAACAGCTCACAGATTACCAAGTAACTGACCTCGGAATCTACACCCAAAAATGATAAAAAGGAGAGATTCCACTGCTTGTGGTATTGCAGTATACAAAAATAAAGTTATTATTATTATAATGTGAACTGCCTTTTATTTTATTAATATTAGCTAAGGGATGTAACCATTTCAAATTTAATACAATTCTACTGCAGTGGCAGAAATGACACTCAAATTGCTCTTACTTTCCATCATAGTTCAGATAAAGCAAATCTGCTTTTAAAAAACCCACTCCAGTTTCTCAATTAAACCACCCTCCCCTTCATTATTATTATAAAGGTCCAGAGTTACAGTCAGGAAACATAATTAACAGAGAAATCACAGCATACCCTTTAGAAAGTACTGGAAAAGGGATTGCAAAAGCTCAAGAACAGAGTCCAGGCACCTCCTTGGAGCAGGGGACCTTAAAAGATGGCTGTGATAAACCCTGAGAGATTGAGGGCAGAAGTGTCCGAGTAAGAATAAGTTTGAAACAAGAAAAACTTAGAGAAGGAACAGTAATGCTAGCAGTAGGAGAAAGAGGCACAGAAAGCTGTGCAGACACTGAAATTAGATGGCTGAGAAGACAGCAGGGAGAACGCTCTCACCTGCAGAGCTTGAAATGTAGGTTTTTAAAATGGCCATGGGTACCAGCGACTGAGCTACAAGACTGCATGGGAACCCAACGACCCCGCCACCACCAATGCCATATCTGAAGGCTCCGAGCCTGAGGGACATCCTGAACCATGCCCTACCACTACTCTTCACTTCCCAGCATTACAGCAGCACTTAATAGTCTTAGTTGAGAAAGAAAAGAAACTTAAACGTGTACTTGAAACAGTAAAAAAGACTGACAGCTCCTTCCAAACTGTGGCCACAAGCATTTAAAAGATGCCAAAAATGCCCTTTTTATACTTGGGAGAATGGAGCAGCGGCATGGAGGGAGGAGGCCTGGCACCACCAAGTGTACCCCCTAAAGTAGGCACTGCCTAGCTTAAACATCCCAAGAGCTTATGAGAGAACATCCATCCACCTGCTGGAGATAGAGAGCATTAAACTGAGCTCTGTCACACAAGATATCATGCTGCTTGGTCAGCCAATATTCTCTATCTCCACCTGCTGGTAGATGGTCATAACCCACAAGTCTTTGGATTCAATTGCCTGCTGATAAGGAATAGAGCAGATCTGTACCCAACTTGCATGCTGGGATTTATACCTGGAATTAGTTGGTATAACTCTTCACTCCCAAAAGCTGAGTGTGGATCCTGGTGCTATATGCTATTCTAGAAAGGGCGCTGATCCCAAAATGCCTGTTATAGAATACCGTTCAGCACCGATTTTTTTTTTCAGCCCTAAATTACGAGTCATTTACTGAATCCAGCCCTTAACGTGCAGTTTACCACATGATGATTGCTATCACAGAGCCATGTTAAAGGGCTTTGGGATATTTTGTGCTTTTTGTGTTAGAAGGCTTGTCACAGGTAGAGAATGGAATGCATTTTGTAGTTGGTGCTCTGCAAGAATTATTAAGAACCCAACAACAAGGCAAAAAATGGTCAAGGGTTCCATGAGTGATTGCAGAACAGCAAAAAAACCAATACTCCACACAGGTTTTCTCTATTTTATATGTTAATAGTAGGTACCCTCAGTGCGCAGGTTCAGCGACGGGAGCGAACTCCAACGCTTCATGCAAAAAGGTAGAGGCTGACAAGCCCCCACCTACACACCATCATGGTGTACCAAAGGTGTGTTTTAAATTAAATGACACATTCACCAAAAAACAGTGCACAATGAACACAAAGTGCAAAATAGTGAAATCACAAACTGCAATCACTCAAGGAACCCCCCAGTCAACTCCCCCCAAAAAATCAAAACAGCAACTTAGCTTAAAGAGTCTTCATTCAACGTCCAGGGGTGCGGGAACAAGACAGATGAAACACCGCAAGAGCTATTGGCATTTTTGCCATTAATATGACCTGCTTACGTCCTTCTAAACAGGAGATGCTGTTTCTGTGCTAACTCCAAGCAAAAGTACCACATGGTAGCTTCAAATTTAACAGTTACTGTGTTAAATATGCAGCAACTTCATGGTGTAGTCCCACATTAAGCCAAGGTAATGGCAAAGTTCACCAGTTAAAATAATTCAGGGACTCTTTTATCAATCTGCCTCAGAGATAACCCTCAGCCCAACCAATGAGAGGTTTGCTGCAAAAGCTGAGGCATTAAAGACACCATTCCTTCAAGATACTGTACAATTAAAAATATGAACTATTTGTGATGTGCTACTATGAAAACGGTTCCACTATCCATTCATAGCATAACTCCTTCCTTGGGACACCAATTAGAAAGATATGAACATAGTATGCAGAGATTATACAACTTATTTATAATGTCAACAGAAACTGACACTGGTTTTTCTCTCAGACAAGCAAATATACAAACAGCTGGGTTCTCCCACAAAAGCCAAGTAAAGCCTCAAAGTATTTTGGATGGATGAAGTATTCCAAGTCACAGAAATTTCATTCCAGACAGTAATGACTATGTAGGGAATTTGGGGGGGGGGGGGGGAGAGGAGAAAAGAATTTGTTTACTCAAGCTAAAGGCTTAGCAATGTTCTCAAACCATTAAGTGCTTTACACAAACTTTTTAAGAAAGCTGCACACACTATTTTCAAATTCTGCATACTTTAGTTGCAACATTTTTGTTTTCAGAATTCACCTATAAGTCCTTTTGCCCCCCCCCCTACCGCCATCACTTTCTCTCCCCAGGGAGGGCTGAACCTAACTAACCCTTTTCTCTGTTCCCCTCCTAGTTTTCTACTCCCCACTTCTCTCCCCTAACTGTCTCCTAGCAAGAATACCATCTTTCTATGTACCCTCCGCAGATCTCTATCTACCAGCAAACTCCTAATTCTCCGTCACTTAGTTCTCTCTCCTTAAGAGCTCTCCCCAATTTGCTGCATCATCCCACCCCCATGTAGATTGCTTTCTGTTCTTCCTCCCCAACAAAATTAGCCTACTCATCACTCAAAGTGAAGAGTATAGTTATAACTGGATCCTGGAGGCTACAGGGATGCAGCCATTTTCCTCTTCTGTCCCCAGTCCAGCTACTGATTTCTTCCTTCAAGGGATCTTTTTTCTGTTTTCACCACATCTAGTCTGTACAGAAGTTTCTCCCCCTCCCTCCCCCAGTACACCAAATGTCACAGGAAATAGCAGTGGACCCGAGACTTACTGGAAGTTAAAATTCAATGGCCTTGAAGTTAGCTATTTTAAAAATCTACTTTGTTTTTCAAAACTTGTTTGCTATTTAGCAGACATTTTTCAAACATTTACTGACCATCAAGCTACGAGGATGCCAAGGGCAAAAGTAACTAACCCAGAGTAGAAAAATGATTACATTATCAAAACAGCTACACGGGTGAAGAGTGTTTTAGATTAAGGAAAAAAGAAGCACAAATAAGCTATCAATAAAGAATACTACTAAGCTGCATTCTATCCCAGATATTAGCTGAGGAAAAGCACAGTTATCTGCATTATAGAAACATAAGTCATCGGGAAATAAGAGAACTCTGTACATCTGTCTTCTGCCCATCTGTAGTTATCCTATTGTGCTGCTATAGGATTTACTTTCCTCTCTGGCACAATGCACTCCATCAGCAGCAATGGCCAGATGTGGCCCGTGGGGCATGTCAATAGATTTAGGGCTCTGTACAGACCTCCACTTTGGAGCCTCATTCGCACAAAGTGCCTTATTTCTCAGCCCCAAGTCAACGCATGAAAGATACAGCTGCCCACTGGTAGGGCTTGTTCTGGCAACAAGAAGAATACAATATGGCAAGATTAAGATATAATCCCTCTTCATCAACTGTGTGCTGCATGAGGTTTCAGCTGTGCCGTGAGATGCCAGGAGGAGGAGAGGTGTCAGTACCAGCTGACTGCCTATAGCCAGTGCCTCTCCTCATCCCTTCCTCTTTGTGCCTCTTCTTTTTTAGCACCCTCCACTGGTGGCATCAGGGCCCCATCTGGAGAGCCTCTGCGCATGCCCTCAAGCCGCGACCGCCAGTTTAGTGTGCCATGGCTTCTAAAGTTTGCGAGACACCGATTTAGAGCATATCAGGCAAATATATGAGAGACTATCCTGCTCTCTTTGGAACTTAATCTAGCTAAGATGTTTTATGTTAACGGGGGCAGAGGGGTAGAATGATTGTGAGCAAAACAAACTAAAATGGTAGATAACACCTGGAAGTAATGGGAACTGATATGTCCAATTAACTAAAAAACACTAAATTCTAAGAATTTATATAAGAAAATCTAGTGGGGTGGGAAGAAGTGATTCTATGTGCTTAACACCTTGAGAAATTGAGTAATGCAATAGTCAAAGAACTCAATGACACCTAGAATGGATAACATTTAAAGCTAGTTTAATACTCTCTCAAATTCTAAACACACTAGCAGCAAGAAAAGATTTTCAAGTTTCAAAGCTGTGTTAAAATGATAGTTTACTTGCAGCCATTCCTTAAATAATTAATTTTAAAAAAAAGTTTCACAAGAACTTTAAACCCTAATAAAAAATTGTATACCATTATAATAGGGTCTTAAAATTCCACTTTTCTTTAGATGGCTTCACAGGTCCCACAATCTCTTGCAGTAAATTATTCATAATTGAAGATATATATTCATTATAGTCACTAGAAAGGAGGAGAAGTTTGGGTCCTTTCCACCATATTCTTCCAGCAGAATTCTGGGGCTCAAGCAACATGCCTGGGCTGTGGAGGCCTAAGGCTTCAGGGAGAACTATAGGAGAACTATGTCATCTGGTGTGCTGCCCTACAGAAAGTCAGGGATTCCCCAATGAATATGCACAAAATCTATTTGTATGCACTGCATGCAAATATACAGTAGATCATGCTATTCATTGGGGAAATCCTAAAAATCCAACTGGTTTGTGGCCCTAGAGGAGAGAGGCTGCCTACCCTTGTTATGAAAACTGCATTCTTTTGGCCAGCTAGACCTGACTGAAGATACGCTTTCTTGGAAATGTCTGTATTTGCATTTGGATATGATGTTGTGTTTTTTACAGGGCAAGGACCCTGCAATGCATCTTCTGTCTTATCCCATCCCATTTTCTTGCACCCCAGGAACATGGGATGTGTGATGGTTGCTCCTCCCTCCTAAGAACCTTAGGGCCACAACCCAGTTGGATTTTCAGGATTTCACCAATGAATAGCATTTTATATATTTGCATTCCATGGGAATATGGGGCCTGCTACTGTTAGGGGGTCAGAGGGCACTTATTCGGAGAGGGATGTCCCTCCCTTATCGGAGGTTTATCTGCATGGTACTCCTTACAGTTAAAAAGCTTTTGTTACAGTATTGGATTGCGGATCAGGCTGCCTCCTTTCAGCAGTGGCTAGCGAAGGTGCGACAGATTGCATGCTTTGAGATCCACACATTTAAGTCCTCAAGCCGTTTAGACAGATTAAGTTATGTGGCATTGTGGAGAACTTTGTTGTCTCTGACGGAGGAGGTTGCCTGATGGACAGCTTACCTGGCGGTGCTATCTCTTTTCTGGAGGGAGGGACAGGCATGTATGTATGTTGTTTGTTGGTATGCTTGGGAGAGTCTAGTGGGGACTGCAATGGTTTGTTTTCTATGAGTTGAGGCTGTGAAGTGCAAGTCGGGGCTATTTGGTTGGGGTTTATACAGGGAACACACAAAAAGCTATGGCTGGGCACAGTCAGGAAAGCAGATCTGGTTGGAGCTTCTGGGTGGTTAATTGTTCTGCTTATACTTTTGTTTTGTATTATATTCTTGATATTAGCTTTGTTAATATGGGACTGTTTCCTGCCTGTATGTCTTGGTTACAAGGCCAGCCGAAGGGAGACTGTAGGAGCTGTGCCTAGTCCTGAGCACATGGTAGAACAGTCCTGAGCACATGGCAAAACAGTGATCGGAGCAGGGAGCAGAGAGTGTGCTAGCAGGAAGGAGCGGAGAGAGGAGCAGAGAAGGCGGTGCTAGCAGGGGAAAAGGCGAGAGCTAACTCCGCCCACCCCTGACATCACCAGCAGCTTCATCCAGGGCTAGACAAATCATGGGCTGTATCCGTAGAAGTTTCGTCAGCCGTAAGCCCGAGGTCATAATGCCGTTGTACAGATCCATGGTGAGACCCCATCTGGAATACTGTGTACAATTCTGGAGGCCGCATTATCAAAAAGATGTGCGGAGAGTTGAGTCGGTTCAGCAAATGGCCACCAGGATGGTCTCAGGACTCAAAGATCTCCCGTATGAGGAACGACTGGGTAAGTTGCAGCTGTACTCACTCGAGGAACGCAGAGAGAGGGGAGACATGATCGAGACGTTCAAATATGTCACAGGCCACAACGAGGTGGAAGAGGATCTCTTTTTCCTTAAAGGACCCACGGCAAAAAGAGGACATCCATTGAAAATCAGGGGTGGGAAATTTCATGGCGACACCAGAAAATATTTCTTCACCGAAAGGGTGGTTTATTGCTGGAATAATCTTCCACAACAGGTAATTGAGGCAAGCAGCATGCCAGATTTTAAGAAAAGATGGATTGGCACGTGGGATCTCTTCATGGAGGTAGTTAGGAGGTGGGCCATTAGTGTGGGCAGACTAGATGGGCCGTGGCCCTTTTCTGCCGTCATGTTCTATGTTTCTATATATATTTGATCACTTAATTACTACAGGGTTTCTCATCAGTTGTTAGTTATTATACAGTTTCCAATAAACATATATAAAAAAAAACAACCCAAACAGAACCAGTGCATACAAATAGATTTTGTGCATATTCACTGGGGAAACCACGAATACCTAACTGGACTTTCTGTAGGGAAGCACACCAGATGACATAGTTCTCCCATATATACTTCTCTCCTGAAGCCTTAGGCCTCCACAGCCCAGGCATGTTACTTGAGCCTCAGAACTCTGCTGGAAGAATTATAGTGCTAAAAAAAAAAAAAAAATAAAAGAGGTCCAGGGTTACACTAAGATATTTACCACAATCCCTTCAAGCCAAGTCTCAGCAAAAAATAAAAAAGCAGACAGGTGAGATGAAGAGGCAACTCAGTGGTTCCCAAACCTGTCCTGGGGGCTCCCCAGTCAGTCAGATTTTCAGGATATCCATAATGAACTCACGAAAGAGATCTGCATGGAGCAGAGGCAGTGCATGCAAATCCCTCTCAGGATATCATGAAAACCTGACAGGTTTGAAGACTGACAGATATATAGCTTGTTTGACTTAAAATCTATAGGTTTGCATTCTGTTTTTGGACTGGTTTGCTTCACTCATCAGATCATTCTTTTGCTGTTAATTGGAGTCATGTTACTTCGCCACTTAAGTGTTTGTCTAGAGGAGTCCGTCAGGGATCGCTTTTGTCCCCTTTGCTATTTAACCTACACCTGGTCTCTCTGGCCCATGTATTGGCGAGTATGGGTATAAATTTTCTTCTTTTTGCAGATGACATTCAGCTGTTGATCTTTATTAAAAGCAATCAAAGGGTAGCAATTTCGCTCCATAATTCTCATCTGGAAAAATTACAGATCTTGTCACTCCAATTTTGAGCTTCACTAGTTAATAGTTTGCTCAAAAATTATGTTTAAAACACTGTGTTTAGTATTTAAAAGTTCTGACGACGAGTGTTCCCTGATATCTTTCTGATACATTAAGCAGTATGTTCCTCAGCATTCTCTCTACTTTTCAGTGTTAATTATTGTAACTCATAATATTGTTGTGTGTCAAACTAATATCTACCAGAAATAGAGCTTTTTGCTTCATTGGTTCTGTTATATGGAATGCTTTAATAATATGACTGAAATTTCCAGCTATCAAACTTTCACAAGGCTGAAAAATCTTGTCTTTTTATAAGTTCATTTAAGCTGCAGTAGAGGTTTCTACTGTGGGCCAGCGAGGTAAATGCTCTGACGCTCATGAGTATTAGACCATTTACCTCACCAGCCCACACTAAAAATTTCTACCACAGCTTTATAAAAGGAGCCATTAATTAGGGAAGTGTTACTGTTGGAACATTGATTTAAGAGTCACCTGCGATCTTTTTATTTTTATTTTTTTTTTTAGATTGTAAACCATTGTATATGGCCAGGTACTAGTGACCTGGAATGGCCACTGTGAGAACGGGCTACTGGGCTTGATGGACCATTGGTCTGACCCAGTAAGGCTATTGTTATATTATTATGTACAATGTATTGTTTAATGGCTTACTGTAAACTGCTTTGATTCTTCAGTATTAAGCAGTATATCAAGTGAACAAATCAAATCAAATTTTTTTTAAAAAGATCATGTGGGAACAAAGATGAGTGGCTAAATATTAGTATGCTGCCTGGTTAGAAAATAACATTGAAGAGTTATGGCAGATAAAGGTATCGGATGCTTCAGATTGAACATGGTGAAAACACCCTTATGCACTTCTAAGAAGACATGGAGAGGGATAACCTACATGTAGCAGAAGTTACAACCCTGTCTTATTTTACAGACTGGCCATTTCAGCCTTTATCTGCCATCATAGATGACGGCAGATAAAGACCCGAATGGTCCATCCAGTCTGCCCAACCTGATTTAATTTAAATTTTTTCATTTTTTCTTCTTAGCTATTTCTGGGCAAGAATCCAAAGCATATGCTTGAGGCCCCACCCACAGGAGGAGCCTAAGGCTCCCAGGCCTATTCTGATTGGCCCAGGCACCTCAGGCCCCACCTGTGGGCGGGGTTTCAGCCGCCTGGGCCAATCCGGCCCCATTCTGGACCTGGCTGGCCTGCCGGTCATGCTTGGCATCCGTCTGTCTGGCCAACGATTTCAGGTACGGGGAAGGGGGGTGGGGGTGGATCAGGGGGTGTCAGCAGGGGGGTCGTGGGTCGGCGGGGGGGCAATCGGGGGGGCGGATGTTGGGGGGAGAGGGATTGTGTTGAGGGCAGGAGGGCCTGGGATCCCTCCTGCCTGTATTGTAGTGGGGGGTGGGGAATAGGGGGGTCCGCCTGGGCAGGAGGGGCTGGGCTCCATCCTGCCCGATCATGTAGGGGGGTGGGGGGCGAGAGGTCAGGAGGGCTTGGGCTCCATCCTGGCCTGATCATAATTGGGGGGGACCCGCGGGGCAGGAGGACTTGGGCTCCCTCCTGCCCCGAATGTAATCGGCAGGGGGGGGGTCGGCGATCACTGGGGCCAGGAGGGCTTGGGCTCTCTCCTGGCCCGATGTTGTCGGGGAGGTCGGGGGTGCCTGGGGCAGGAGGGCTTGGGCTCCCTCCTGCCCCGATGTTGTCGTGGGGTGCCGCGGGTGCCTGGGGCAGGAGAGCTTGGGTTCCCTCCTGCCCCGATGTCGTGGTGGTGGTGGTGGGGGGGTTTGGGGTGGATTCTGTAACCGATGTTGTTTTTGACAGACACCAGTTACAGACTCCAGCTTTTAGGCGAAGGACTGGACTGGAAGCAAAATCACCATTTTTAGTTGTCTGTACTAAAATAAACTACATTCCTGATTTTAAAAACAAATATCAACTTAACCCACTAAGCATTTCCTGAAGACTATTCTTTTTAAATTTGGGATGCCACAAGGCAGTAATCAAGCCAAGAATAGCCTTTTAGGGGCTTACCATTGTTTTCATGAAATTACTTTTTAAGACTGAATGTTACATAAATAAAAAATAGACTTGATCCTGAAATAGTTCATCTTATTACAATAACTGCATTGTGGCTAAGAATTTTCTTCTTCTGCTTTGCGTACAATATGGTATTTTATTACCCATGTTATTCTAGTATAACTGGCCATAGAAACAAATAAACAAACAAAAAAGTAAAATAAAGACCATATGGCCTTTCCAGTCTGCCCAGCCATATTTTCTACTATCCCTTCCTCTTCCCTAAGAGATCCTATGTGCTTATATCATGCTTTCTTTGACTTCAGATACAGTCTTCATATCTACCACCTCCACTGGGAGACCGTGTCATGTATCCACCACCCTCTCTGTTTAGAAGTATAGGATGGAAAAGGTACATGACAACTATTGTGACTCAATAAATGATGTTAATGGGCTCCACACCCTTTCAAATGCACTAATATATCCTAAAATTTCAGCATTCATTTTTTCATATTTGTAGCTAGAACATAAGTTTGCCAACCAGAAAGTATAATTAAGTCTATCAGTTGCGTGTTATCATCTGTCCACCTTACACATCCAGGGAAGGAGGGAGATAGGAAAACATTATAATTATTATTCATTATATCTATTTTATTGAAATTATACATGTGGTTTTATTTTTATTAGTTATGGGGAGGGGGGGGGTTGAAAATGTTTGTTCTTGAAATATTTGAATATTTAAAGTGCTTTTGTTTGATTCATTTATGTTTAAATTCACTGTATTGCACTGTTAATAATTGAAAACTAATAAAGATTTACAAAAAAAAAAAAGAAGTATAGGATGGAGGTGAATGGGATCAGGTGTAACCTAAGCCCTCTCATTCCAGAGATTTCTTTCAAGCACAGGATTCTAAACCTTGCCAACCTGGGTACCATGACCAAGTGGTGGTGCCATTCGCTGCCGTAAGAAAGTCTCTTGATTCATTCCAGATCTAGGTCATCTGCTCTGTAGGTCAGCTGGGGATGCTGTGCAAATAGTTTTTAATAACCCTCAGGCAGTGCTCAAGAGTGAGTAATAGGTTGAGAAGATACAGCCAAACTTCAGTATGAAAGTAACACACCACACACTTATTGGCATATTCAAATATACACTGAAGACCATTCTCGTCACAGGCCTAGTAACTCGGTAGTAAGCACAAACCATTACAAAGGATTGGCTCCTGCTAGGCCTCAAAAGTTACAGCATACAGAAGAATATAAATTTGACATTCAGTAAGAAAAGGTGGTTAAAATGTGATATTTAAATGAGAACTTTTAACTTAGGCAGTTTATAGATAAGTTGTGGAGGCATATGCCAGATGGCTGTTCCTTCCCTCCCTGGATTCCCCTGACTTGCCTATGCTTTTAGCTGCCCTGGTTGAATTATACCCCCCCCAAACACTCTAGAGTAGTGGTCTCAAACTCGCGGCCCGGGGGCCACATGCGGCCCGCCAGGTACTATTTTGAGGCCCTCGGTATGTTTATTATAATCACAAAAGTAAAATAAAACAGTTTCTTGATCATATGTCTCTTTAGCTATAAATGACAATATTATTATTAAAGAAGATTAACAACAAATATTCAAAGTAAAGCTGCTAATAGTGGAAGGTAGCAGGCTGAAAGGCATGGAGACATGGAGAAAAAGACTTCAGTGTTTCAAGGAAGCAACCAAGAAACTATATGGCCAGTTATAAACTGTCATACAAAACACATCCCAGGTCAAAAAACTCCATGAAAAAGGTTTATAAAAATATAGTTTAAAATACACAAATTAAACTGCAAATAACAGCAAAAAACTGTAAGAAACTTGCACTTATCTTCCATTCATCTCCCAACTGGCAGTGGAATTAGATATCCGTTGCTCCAGTACGGAACCAGACACAATTTTCAAATAATGAACTCAGTATTCCCGACAGGCCCTGTTTCGCCAAGTGGCTGCGTCAGGGGAATATCTTTAGAAAAAGAGCAACAGCTTCAAAAAATCTTCTGCGGGAATACTGAGTTCATTATTTGAAAATTGTGTCTGGTTCCGTACTGGAGCAACGGATATCTAATTCCACTGCCAGTTGGGAGATGAATAGAAGATAAGTGCAAGTTTCTTACAGTTTTTTGCTGTTATTTGCAGTTTAATTTGTGTATTTTAAACTGTATTTTTATAAACCTTTTTCATGGAGTTTTTTGACTTGGGATGTGTTTTGTATGACAGTTTATAACTGGCCATATAGTTTCTTGGTTGCTTCCTTGAAACACTGAGGTCTTTTTCTCCATGTTAGATACTTGCCTTTCAGCCTGCTACCTTCCACTATTAGCAGCTTTACTTTGAATATTTGTTGTTAATTTTTTTGATTTTTTGGATATTCAGCTTGTATATTTTTTGATAAAATATTATTATTAAGCCTTAGCCAAAAGGAAAGATTTATAAACTATAGAGTCTTACCTCATGCACAATTGTTATTTCTTTAATAAGACATTAACTATTTTTTCTGAGGGCTTCCAAGTACCTACAAATCCAAAATGTGGCCCTGCAAAGGGTTCGAGTTTGAGACCACTGCTCTAGAGCTACATTTCTTAATGTGGCCCTATACCAGGGATGTCAAAGTCCCTCCTTGAGGGCCTCAATCCAGTCGGGTTTTCAGGATTTCCCCAATGAATATACATGAGATCTATTTGCATGCACTGCTTACACTGTATGCTAATAGATCCCATGCATATACATTGGGGAAACACTGAAAACCCGACTGGATTGCGGCCCTTGAGGAGGGACTTTGACACCCCTGCCCCATACACGCCATCCAAGACATTTGGAAGCAGTCTAAGTGTATGGTTGATCCCTAATTCAAGTCCACTGATATAATTATCAGGTGGGGCAGGAGGGGGGGGAGAAGAAAAACAGGGAGGAATTAATGGTTAGTTTTATTAATTAATTAATTTTAAAAATTTATATTACGCATATCCTGCAATTCTATGTGGAGTACAATAAGACATTTAAATGAGAAATAAATTACAATCATCACATACAACACATATATCAATAAGACAGCAAAAGAACATAACAAACAAAGGCTCAGTGCTAAATCCAAGGCCTGGAGATGTCACAAATTTAAGACCTGTGTCCCCAGCTACCTTCTCTTTGGCAACTTTCTGTTTATGATTCTATAGTAGTAATGGGAACAGAAATGCCATATAAAAGTTCAATACTATCCCCACAAATGCTGCAAGACAGAGTGCCTCTCTCCTATCCCCCCTATGTGGTCCAGCATCTCCCAGTCTTGCCACTCCTTCCCTCCTCAGGTCTGCCCCCTCCTCTCAAACATTTCATGGTGGCTTCCTGGTTGACCCACTATCAGCATAAAAGCAACATGCCAGTGACCCTCTACTCAAGGACACTGCTGCAAGTCTGTTGGGTCCTACTCCCAAATCAACAAGCAATGAGTGTTAGAGGGGGCAGGTCTTAGCAAAATTTTGCAGTGCACTTTAGTGGAGGCTCTGTGACATACCATTTGGCAATGCCGACATTGAATCAAACAGCAAAGGAAGGCTTGACAGTTGGAGATGGACTGGAGGGGAGAAAAATAGATGGTTGTTACTCTAGGTCAACTGGGAAAAGAGGTCAGAGGAAAGAGTTGGAGATGCGGATGAGGGGAAAAAGAGTATAAAAGAGTACCCATTGGAGGAATGGAGAAAATGTGGGAATTAAATATTGGAAGGAAAATGATGAAATGTGAAGAAGCAGAAGGAGAGAAGAGGAATGGGAAGAGAAGCAAGAAGGATAGGTAAAGAAGAGGGCATGAAGAGAGGCAAAAACAGAGAAGGAAACAGTCAAATATCCATTGGTGAAAGAAAAATCTAATCTAATCTTTAGATTTTTATACCGAGTCTTCTTCCAAATGGAAGCTCAACTTGGTTTACATAAAGATATTTAACATAATTAGATCAGATCTAGTTAACAAAGATGATTTTTAGCAGGATCCACAGCCTTGATAAGATATACTAAAAAGATGTGTTTTTAGAAATTTCCTAAAAGTTGAAAGAGAAGGAAGAGTTCTAATATTTACTGGAAGTTCATTCAAAACGAATGTAAAAGCATATGAAAGAGATCCAGAGAGGAATAGACAGTTGAAGCAGAAAAGTAAAAAAAGGAGGAAGACAAGAGAAAACCGAAAAGAAAGCTAAGAATGAGAAGATGCTAAACAATTAAAATCAAGCTAGACACCCCCAAAGGTTGGATTTTTTTTATATAATTGTTTGATAGTTGATCTGCATTACATGACATGGGACCCAATTCAAATTTCTGTGTCTGTGCTTATGAGACTGCATAATTAATCCTTTAGGGTGTGACATATCAGATTAATTTTTATTTTGGTTGATTATGGGGGAAAGATGCCCTACCATACCTCGGTGTCATGGATTTGAAAACCAAAAATCTGCTATGTGTCATCTCCAGTCAGGTCAAGGAAGGAAATACAAAAACCAAAAAGCTACTCAGAAGAGCTAAAGTATGTATGTTCTATGGAAAAGGATGTGAATGACCTAAAAGGCAAAATGTACACTTTGATATCTGGAGTCTATTAACAAGCTCTGCATACAGTTTGTGAAGCAGACCATATGGTGATACAGAGACAGGAAGGAGTGGCCTAGTGGTTAGAGCTGCTGCCTCTGAGGTTGGGGGTTCAAGACCAGTCCCATTCCTTGAGCAAGTCACTTAACCCCCTCTATTGCCCCAGGTACCATAGCTACATTGTGAGTCTGTCAGGACAGATAGGGGAAATACTTAAGAGCACCTGATTAGATTGTGAATTGATTTTGAACTGCTCCAATTTTGACTTCTGTGTTGAAGCTTTATCTACCAGTTAGGTCTCTCTGATGCTCTTTTGTTGGAGGTTCCTTTTAATTAGGTTAGATTATTATAGGAAAAAAAAATCTCTTTTCAGGGTTAGATGGCCTGAGTTACGGAATGCTTCGATGAGTTTTCAGTCATTTAAAAGATAAATCAAAACTGTGCTATTCATGCATGCATTTTGCATTTCTTTTTGAGGAGTTTTGACTTTGATTATGTTTTTTTATGTCGGTCAGATTTATAGCTGATATTTCACATTTTTCATATTCTTAATAGTCTGCTCTTTATGAATTAATTTATTTTTTTATTTTGATTTGTGTACATACACCTATTAGCCCACCTAGATCTTTGGATAATTTGGATTATAAATAAATAGAACTTGTTTCCAAGTTTATTACTAAGTTGATAGATAACACCTTGGCTCTCTGGGAAGAAAGCAACATTGCTAACAGTACTTCAAAGGTAACATCTGGAAATTATGAGCTAGTACACTCATTACATTGCTTGAGGAGACAACGTGACTTTTTATTCTGTCTATTTAGTATTGCATTTCAAGAAGTTCATTTAATGCACAAAAGATAGTTCATGGATGTCACCTACAAAAATTGAGAACTGAAATGGTTTGGTATATTGGGATACAGCATTCTAGTTTTAGCATTCCCCTTTCCCACATGCAAAATCATTGAGCCTAGTTTATTAAAGCTTTCTTGACATAACTTCCTTCCAGTTTTATTCTAGTGAGCAACATTATTGCTACACTTGAAGGTTACTCCTACAGATCTATCACCAGATGGCTCAGTAATTCTTCCCTTCTCTTCTACCTCAACCAGAGCCAGTGCTGGGTTTCTGGTGCCACCAAGAGTCTTCATTCACAATTACATAGGGAATTTTATTGGCTTTTCATAGACCACTGTTGCTAATCTAGTCTTTGTATCAATGGTCTTGAGATCTGAAGTTATGCATTCACCATGGACCTCACTGAACACTGTATCCTGGGCTATAATCTAGTCAAAGGGCAGATTCTATATAAGATGCCGGTCTCAGCAGTCACCTAAGCAACTGATGAGAATTTGAACACTGGCGTCCTATGCAGAATCACGTCTGCCTTAACAGACAGACGCCTATCCCCACCTAACTGGCCTGATTCTCTAACCAGCACCCATGTCACAGGCGCCAGTTAGAGAATCACATTGCCATCAACTGATTGCAGCAAGGGAATCCCCCTGCTGTGATCAGCTGACTGGCTGTGGCAGAGGATCACCCTCCCCCTGCAAAGTTCCCCAGCAGGAGGGATGCCCACTCCCTCCTGCCGCCGCCACCCCTATGACCGAAGGGATGCCCACTCCCCTCCTGCCGTAGACCATGACCCCCCCTTGAGGATTTCCCTGGCAGGAGGAAATCCTTAGTCCCCCTCCGCGGTGCATCCCAGAATGCACTGGGAAGTGGAAAGCCCTCCATTTTGGAGTGACGGGCTTACTGGAAGGAGAGTGTAAGCATCACTCTACATGGACTTTCCCTCTTACAGGTATGGGGTAGGGGGAGGTTGTCAAGTGTGTCCGGGGGGGGGGATGGGAGGGTTTGACCATGCTGGAAGGGGTGGCAGAAGGAGGGAGTGGGCATCCCTCCTGCTGGGGATGTTCCCTGTCACAGCCACAGAGCTAATAGCTCAGCAGCCATGTCTATTTGAAATGTAGGCCGGCATTTTGCTGGCCTACATTTCAGGTGTCTATCGCGGCCTTAGGGAGACACCTAGGGCAGCTTAATCTTGCCCAAAGCCACTTCTGGGTGAAACCATGCCCATGCCCAGCCTTGGGTGTGCTTAAGTGTCCCCAAGCATCTCCCTGTACCCGCAATAGACGCCTACAATGTAGGCGGCCTACCTCAGGATTTATTTTTTTAATGTGCGCCTGATTGACTGGTTAGACAGTGGTAGGATGCCTATTGCTGCCTAGAATCAGGATAGCATTTATAGAATCAGAACCCCAAGAATCCCCTTAACATGATTTTATAGACTGTAACTTTTTATTTAATAAGGACCCCCTGCCACACACTGAATATCTGGACAGCTACCTTAATAAGGGCAAGATTAACACTATATTGGTGGGCAAACACACAGTTGTTGACCCTTTCATGGACCCCCCCACTCCCCAAGTTATTTTCTCATTTTCCGTCTCTCTCCATGATCTTTATTCATGACTGTCCCTTTCCACTCCCCCCACCTCCAACTTTCCTCTCCTAAACCAAATCTACAAATGTGAGACTCAGGACATGAGTTTTCTTTGGTGTGAGTTAGCTCTGAAATAAAAGGTTCTATTAATTGAATTTTCAAAACGAATATGCCTAGTTAAACTGTTACCTGGGTAAAATTCCCTGAACTGAAGATGTCTCCCCCTCTCCCCACCATTTAGTATACACACAGATACATTGGTACCAGTGGGATTTCATCACTCCAGACTGTCCTTTGTTTCCAGAGGATGTGATAAAAGCAATTAGCATATCTGGGCTTAAAAAAGGCTCGGACAAGTTCCAGTATCCATAGTCTGCTATAGAGACAGATATGGGGAAAGCAACTGTTCTCTCTCTAAAAAAAATATTTTTAAATTAGAACTCATGAAATCAAACTAATTACATACACATACAATTTCACCAATAAATACTAACAAAACTAAACAGCGTCTAAATGTTGTAGGAGAAAAAGCCTCAGGGAATAGTCAGAGATCAGAAATATCCTCTCAGTGCTAATCATGCCTCTTCATGGGCAGTAAAACAGCCTTATTCTAATTTCACTTTATAGACCTTTTTCATGACAGATGCTCAAAAAAATAATGCCAACTTATCTTTAGATGTTTCCTAGTGCTGGACTTCTCTTGAAGCAGAAAAAAAAAAATCACTAAAACAAAGCTATTGCGTAGTATTGAAAAGCGGTTAAACCATAACCACAGCGTCTTCTTAAATGTCCATTGGCAATAGGGCCCCCTGTTTCGCTAGGCGCTTCTTCATAGCGAAACGTGGTGCTACGTTGGGCTGAGTAGAGACAGTCTGTATGAAAGGAGAAGACATTTTTCCAACTTTGCCTGATAAATTCTACCAGAAAAACTTTACAATTAACATCGTATGCTCAAGAAAGCCAATTAATCCTTATGCGAAGGACTATCAATAAGAATTATTCTATATGATGGACTTTGAATAGACTCCAGGTTTTTTACCGCTGTAGCTTTGACTCCAGCGGTTTATACTGTTTTATGAAAGTGTGTGATGTGGATCCATTTGGAGAAATTTTAATATGTTCTATTTAAGAATTTTGATATATTAAAGTATTTGTATTCAGAACATAAGAACATAAGAAGTTGCCTCCGCTGAGGCAGACCAGAGGTCCATCTTGCCCAGCGGTCCGCACCCGCAGCGGCCCATCAGGCCTAGTTGCCTGAACAGTGCCCCTGTCTAATTTTTCTACTGCCTCTAATCCTCTCCCTATAACTTACCTCTACTCCTATCCCTATAACTTACCTCTACTCCTATCTGTACCCCTCAATCCCTTTGTCCTCCAGGTACCTATCCAAACCTTCTTTGAAGCCCTGTAGCGTGCTCCTGCTTATCATATCCTCCGGTAGCGTGTTCCATGTATCCACCACCCTCTGGGTGAAAAAGAACTTCCTGGCGTTTGTTCTAAACCTTCCCCCTTTCAATTTCTCTGAGTGTCCCTTTGTACCTGTGGTTCCCCATAATTTAAAAAATCTGTCCCTGTCTACTCTTTCTATGCCCTTCATGATCTTGAAGGTTTCTATCATGTCCCCTCTAAGTCTCCGCTTTTCCAGGGAGAAAAGCCCCAGCTTTTTCAGTCTGTCAGTATATGAAAGTTCCTCCATACCTTTTATTAGCTTAGTTGCTCTTCTCTGGACTTTCTCAAGTACCGCCATGTCCTTCTTGAGGTATGGCGACCAGTACTGGACGCAGTACTCCAGGTGCGGGCGCACCATTGCACGGTACAGTGGCAGGATGACTTCCTTCGTCCTGGACGTGATACCCTTCTTAATGATGCCCAACATTTTGTTTGCCTTCCTTGAGGCTGTGGCGCACTGCGCCAACGCCTTCAATGATGTGTCTACCATCACTCCCAGGTCTCTTTCAAGGTTACTCACCCCTAGCAGTGATCCCCCCATTTTGTAAGTAAACATCGGGTTCTTTTTCCCTACATGCATGACCTTGCATTTCCCTATGTTAAAGCTCATTTGCCACTTTTTGGCCCACTCTTCCAGCGCTGTCAGGTCTTTTTGGAGATCTTTGCAGTCCTCCGTGTTTTCAACCCTGCTGTATAGTTTGGTGTCATCTGCAAATTTAATAACCTCACATTTTGTTCCTGCCTCCAGGTCGTTAATAAATATATTGAATAGGAGTGGTCCTAGCACCGACCCCTGCGGAACTCCGCTCGTGACCCATTGCCAGTCTGAGTAATGGCCCTTTACTCCAACCCTCTGTTTCCTGTCCGCCAGCCAGTTTTTGATCCATCTGTGGACCTCCCCTTGCACCCCGTGGTTCCATAGCTTCCTCAGCAGTCTTTCGTGTGGTACCTTGTCGAAGGCTTTTTGGAAGTCAAGGTAAATGATGTCTATAGATTCCCCTTTATCCACCTGGCTGTTTACCCCCTCAAAGAAGTATAATAAGTTTGTGAGGCATGACCTGCCCTTGCAGAAGCCATGCTGACTCGGCTTTAGCTGTCCAGTGTTTTCGATGTGTTCCCAGATGCTGTCCTTCATCAGCGCTTCCATTATCTTTCAGGTCATGCATATTCATTAGAGACATCCTGAAAATCCAGATTGTGGCCCTCAAGGACCAAGAATGCCCACCTCTAATTTGGAGTTCTGAAAACAACATGAGCTGAAGACTTTTTTTTTTTTGCTGGTGTTGCCAGTCCCTAATACATATAGTTCTTCATGCTACCTGATCTTTCCGCTAGAAGTACAAACTTCCCAGATATCCAGTCTACCACAGACCTTAGTTATACGCTAGCCACCAGTGACCACAACATGGTATGGTTCAACCTTAGGAAGGGCTTCCCTAGATCACAAACAAAAACGAAGGTACTCAATTTCCGGGGCACTGACTTCGCACGCCTGGGAGATTTCGTCCATCAAATGCTGCAGGACAAAGCAGTGACTGATAGTGTGGAGGATTTATGGTCAACCCTGAAATTGACCCTACACGAGGCAACTGTCCGCTACATAAAATCGGTAAATAAACAACAAAGAAATAAGAAACCCCAATGGTTCACAGATGAGGTCTCGTACCTCGTCAAGGAGAAGAAAAAAGCATTTCTCTCCTACAAACGTATGGGGGAAGGGGAAGCTAACATTGAATATAGGACCAGGTCTGCAGCGGTCAAAACAGCAGTCAGGGAGGCCAAACTTCGAGTGGAAGAAACTTTAGCAAAGAACATTAAAAAAGGTGACAAATCCTTCTTTAAGTATATTAGTGACAGAAAAAAGAACACAGACGGGATAGTACGCCTTAGAACACCGGACGGGAATTATCTGGAAGCAGATTCTGATAAAGCCAAACTACTGAATGAATACTTCTGCTCAGTCTTCACCTGCGAGAAACCAGGGCATGGGCCACAGCTGGAGGCAACGCCAAGCACGGAAGACCTGTTTCAGAAATTTGAGTTCACACCGGTTGATGTTTACAGCGAACTGTCAAGACTCAAGGTGAACAAAGCCATGGGACCGGACAATTTGCACCCAAGAGTGCTAAGAGAGTTATGTGATGTTTTGGCAGAACCGTTAGCCATGCTCTTCAATCTCTCCCTAAGTACGGGGAGAGTCCCCCTGGACTGGAAAACAGCTAATGTCGTCCCTCTGCACAAAAAGGGTTGCAGGGCAGAGGCTGCGAATTACAGACTAGTGTGTAAACTCATGGAAACACTACTTAAACGTGAATTAGACACGATCTTGGATGAGGGGAATCTAAGGGATCCCAGTCAACATGGTTTTACCAAGGGTAGGTCCTGCCAATCCAATCTCATAAGCTTCTTTGACTGGGTAACAGGAAAGCTAGACTCGGGAGAGTCTCTGGACATCGTGTACTTAGACTTCAGTAAGGCATTTGATAGCGTCCCTCATCGCAGGCTGTTAAGCAAGATGAAATCAATGGGGTTAGGTGAGACACTGACTACATAGGTCAACGATTGGCTGAGTGGCAGACGTCAGAGGGTGGTGGTCAACGGCACCCTCTCTGAGACTTCGGAGGTGACAAGCGGAGTGCCGCAGGGCTCGGTCCTGGGTCCACTCCTTTTTAACATATTCATAGGGGACTTGACTCGAGGGCTTCAAGGTAAAGTAACATTATTCGCCGACGACACCAAACTATGCAATATAGTAAGTGAAAGCAACTTGCAGGACAGTATGGCGCAGGACCTGCTTATATTGGAATGCTGGTCCTCGACCTGGCAGCTGGGCTTCAACGCTAAGAAATGTAAGGTCATGCACCTCGGTAGCGGTAATCCATGCAGAACTTACACCTTGAATGGAGAAACATTAGCTAGGACTTCAGTAGAACGAGATTTGGGAGTAATCATCAGTGCAGATATGAAGGCTGCCAAACAAGTGGAGAAGGCCTCATCCAAGGCAAGGCAGATGATGGGTTATATCAATAGAAGTTTCGTCAGCCGGAAACCTGAAGTCATAATGCCACTATACAGAGCCATGGTGAGACCTCATCTGGAATACTGTGTGCAATTCTGGAGGCCACATTACCATAAAGACGTGCTCAGAGTCGAGTCGGTTCAGCGGATGGCCACTAGGACGATCTCGGGGCTCAAGGGTCTCTCGTACAAAGAGAGACTGCACAAACTGCAGCTCTACACTCTTGAGGAACATAGGGAGAGGGGGGACATGATTGAGACATTTAAGTACATCACAGGACGTGTCGAGGTGGAAGATGACATTTTCTTTCCCAAAGGACCCTCGGCCACAAGAGGACATCCGCTTAAACTCAGAGGAGGGAAATTTAATGGCGACACCAGGAAGTACTTCTTCACGGAAAGAGTGATAGATCGCTGGAACAAGCTTCCAGTGCGGGTGGTCGAGGCAACCAGCGTGCCTGACTTTAAGAATAAATGGCACACCTACGTAGGATCACTAAGAAGGTCGAGTTAAAGAGTTGGGTCATTAGCACACGGACTAAATTGGGTGGGTCAGTAGAGTGGGCAGACTTGATGGGCTATAGCCCTTTTCTGCCGTCATCTTTCTATGTTTCTATGTTTCTACCTTTTTTAAAGCATTAGCCAATAGTCCTCTCTTAAGAACATAAGAATTGCCGCTGCTGGGTCAGACCAGTGGTCCATCATGCCCGCTCATGCGGCGGCCTTGACTGAGATCATCCCTATCATGCGGAACCTTATCGAATGCCTTCTGAAAGTCCAGATATACAATGTCGACCGGGTCGCCTTGTCTATCTGCCTGTTCACTCCCTCGAAGAAGTGCAGCAAGTTTGTCAAACAAGATCTACCTTTGCTGAAACCGTACTGGCTGGTCCTCATCAGACCGTGTTCGTCAAGGAGATCGATGATGCTGTCCTTTATCAGCGCCTCTACTATCTTTCCCTGTACCGAGGTCAGACTCACCGGTCTGTAGTTTCCCGGGTCTCCCCTCGAACCTTTTTTGAAGATCGGTGTAACATTTGCCACCTTCCAGTCCTCCTGAATCTTTCCCGTTTTGAGCGACAGGTTGGCTATTAGTTGAAGCAGTTCAGCTATGGTCCCTTTCAGCTCCTTGATGACCCTTGGATGGATGCCATCCGATCCTGGGGATTTATCGCTCTTGAGCCTATCAATCTGCCTGCATACCTCTTCTAAACTGACCGTCAACCCTGTCAGTTTCCCGTTTTCACTTCCAGCATATATCCTGATGGGTTCCGGTATGCTGTGTATATCCTCTTCTGTAAATGCAGACGAAAAAAACATATTCAGTCTGTTGGCAATTGCCTTGTCCTCCTTTATCGCTCCCTTTATTCCTTGGTCATCCAACGGTCCCACCGCTTCCTTTGTGGGTCGTTTCCCTTTAATATATTGAAAGAACGCCTTGAAGTTTTTCATCTCCTTGGCTATTATTTCCTCGTAGTCTCTTTTGGCCCCTTGCACTGCCTTATGGCGCCTGCGTTGATGTTTATGCTTATTCCAGTTTTCGTCCATTTTTGATCTTTTCCATTCCTTAAACAAGGTTTTTTGTCTCTGATCGCTTCCTTAACTTCTACAGTGAGCCACACCGGTTCTTTATTTTTTTCCTCTTTGATCCCTTGTTGATACGGGGTATATATAGGTTTTGTGCCTCAGTGACTGTATCCTTAAAGAGAGACCAAGCTTGCTCTAGCATCTTTACAGTGTTTATCTTCTTTTTAATCTTCTTCCCCACCATGTGTCTCATCCCTTCATAATTCCCATTTCGGAAGTTTAGCACCGTGGCCGTCGTTCTGGTCCGATGTTTTCTCCCTGTTTCCAGGTTGAAGCGGATCATATTGTGATCGCTGTTTCCCAGTGTCCCTTCTACTTCTACATCCTGCGCCGGTCCTCGCAGTCCATTTAGAATTAAGTCCAGAATTGTGTTTCCTCTCGTGTTTTCCTTGACAAGTTGTTCCAGGAAGCAATTGCCTGCAGTTTACAACTGACTCTAGGAGTTCTTTTATTATTTTTCAACCTCCATGCATAGAGGTTTTCTTGGAATCATCTTTATCTCTAGTAGAGCATGGAGTTCCTCTATTCTTTTTTTTCCATTAGGTTCCTTCCCTTTCCTCCGCATTAGGTCTAGATTTTTACAAGACAACTCGAATTTTTCAGTTTCCTGGAACTCAACTCTCCCTCCATCCCTTTCATTGAAACTAGGGAGTATAGACATTTGGGAAGCCACTGCTTGCCCTGTATCAGTAGACATGGGGGAAGCCAGTGCTTGCCCTGTATCGGTAGAATGGAATATTGCTACTCCTTGGGTTTTGGCCAAGTAGTAGTGACCTGGATTGGTCACTGTGAGAACGAGCTACTGGGCTTTATGGATCATTTGTCTGAGCCAGTAAGGCTATTCTTATGTTCTAATATGCTGCCTGCTTGTCCTAGGATAAAGCACAGTTACTTACTGTAACAAGTGTTATCTGGAGACAGCAGGCAGATATTCTCACATCCCACCCACCTCCCCTGACTTCTTTGCTTGGGAACAGACTGACGATCTCACGAGCTGACGTCGGGCAGAAAGACACTCGTGCATGCGCGCTGTGGGCAGTATTACGCTTTGAATTCTTAAAAAATGCTGGTGTACTTTTTTGCTGCTCATGCTGGGGCTCTGTGGATGACGTCACCCACATGTGAGAATATCTGCTTGCTGTCTCTGGATAACACCTGTTACGGTAAGTACTATATTTTTCGTTCCATAAAACACACCTGACCATTAGACGTACCCGCCTGTAGAGGAGGAAAAACCAAGAAAAAAAAAATTTGGTTCAAAATTTTTTTCTTCTTGGTTTTTCCTCCTTTACACGTAGGTGCGTCTGGTGGTCTGGTGCTGGGAAGCCTGTAGCCCGAAGAAGCCTGCAGCCATCTGCAGCCCCCCTCCCCCATACCTTTTTAAAGTGGCGGTGGTCCAACGCGGTGTCCTGCTGGATGGTTGCCTCTTTGCAGAGCGACACACAATGCTCACCTCTTCTGCATCTTCCTCACTGTGACCCTCCTCTCTGGGCCAGTTCTCTGCTTTTTGCCCACCATTCATGCCCGGATCATGCTGCCCCAGGGGTCGTGTCAGACAAGCCTTGAGCTTGGCATGGGATTGTGTCCGGTCCTTTGGTTTCCTCTCTCCTGTCTCTCCACTTGGCTCACACTCCCCTGCGACCCCACTCTGATTTCCTGTCCTGTGCCCTTTTCTGAATTCAGAGCTTCTACCACGATCTGCTCCAGCTCCTGGCCTTCTCCTTCTAGACAAAACGTCGGCTCTCCATCATCCTCATCCCCCATTTTGCTGTGATTCTTGCCGCCCAGCTCGTCATCCATCAGCTCTCCACCTAGACCTGTCATCTCCTCTTCGCCAGAATCTCTCGCTAACAATTTAGCATCCAGTGCTTTCTGCAGCCGCTGTGTTAACTCGGCCTTCAGTCCACGGCAGTCTAGGCCCAGATGCTTGAGCTCAGCCCGCAGGTCAGCTATATTTAGCTTCTGGGTGTCCAGCGCGCTCATAGCTACTGCCGGTTCCCCCTCAATGCATGCGGGCATACTCACATGCAAAGTTACAAATGATGGAGGGGTGGGGACAGGGAAGATACGCATGTGCCGCAGCTGTTAAACCACCCAATCACACCCAATTGCAGCCAAACACAGAGTGGCGCGGGACCAGGCATTGTGCATCACTCTGCAGAGAAGCAGCCATCCAGCAGGAGACTGCACTGGACCAGCACCACTTTAAAAAGGTATCCGGGGGAAGGGGCATGTGGTATATTCAGTCCATAAGACGCACCCCCTTTTCTACCCCCTTTTTGGGGGGTGGAGAAAGTGCGTCTTATGGTCTGAAAAATACAGTAACTGTGCTTTCTTGTCCCTGCCCCATTCCTGCAAACTCCATCCTCATCTGCACAAGCCTCAAACACTTTAAAATCATTAGTGTTTGAGGTTTCTATGGTTAAGGCAGAGCTTGTAAGAATGGGACAGGGACAGCAACAAAACTCACGGGGATGGGATGGGGAAAATTGAGTTACTGCAGGGACAAGGACAAATTTGTCCCCGTGTCATTCTCTACTGTGGAGGTCTTTATCTGCTGACATTTACTAAGTTACTATGAGCTCAGCAGCTCTGTAGGGGTGAATTCTGAAACTGTTTTGTAATGGTGGCAGTGGAATACAGTTCACTTTTGGGAACGTTTCATTTTAAGTGTTTAGAAAACTTAGAGTAGCTATTGAGTAGTGACAGTACAGTCTATGCTCAGAGCAATGGACAGAATGGTGACAGAAAATTTTATTTCCGGGAAAAGAAAATTAATGAAAATAATTTTTTTACCATTTTAAATCATAACCCTCCCCCTCCCCTTTTTTTACAAAGTCACGTTAGGCTTTTTTATATCTCTGCTGCAGTGTTATTAGCTCCGATGCTTGTAGGAATTCTATGAGCAACAGAGCTAATACCGCTGTGGCCGGCAAAAAAAAAAAAAAAAAAAGCCTAATGCGGCTTCATAAAAGGGGGCAAAATTAGGCATTAAATTAAATATTGGGAAGAGATTTGCAGTGCAATGGGCATTGCATCCCCACCCCAAATATAATCTGTTGCTCCGAGGATACACTGTATACATTTTCAGACAAGCTCCCTGCTTCTGTGCAGTTGTTAAAAAGCTGCTCTGGGAGGAATTACATACAGTTGTCCTTCAGCTTTGTACACCACCTGCTGTTTCCACTGTCAACGTATTGCCAAGTCTCAATTATCACCCACAAAAATGATGGCTTTAGTGATGCATGCACCTGCTTATTAGACATGTCTGCATCAGATTTAACCAACTTAATAGCATATAAGACTTTCAGATGGCTGTTTAAATATCAATTTAATAGAAATAGGAACTTCTTCCTTATTCCACTTAGCAATCTGATACAGATTGTATCAGATTGCTAAGTGGAATAAGGAAGAAGTTCCTATTTCTATTAAATTGATATTGCATCAGATTTAACTGCATCTTTCATAGGAGGATTTATTTTTTTATTTACATTTTGATGGTAACAGCATATCAGGGAGTTACGGCCCTGCTGCCTCACGCAATTCCATTGCCTTTGCTTAACTTGATTTACGTTGAATGGCAGCAGGGAGCCTGGGGACAAGCAGGGTGAGAAGTTGGGTGGCTCAGCCCCTTTCTCGATAGGTATTCCACTGTCTCTGTAGTAGTGCTGCCCAATTCGATTTGATTTGATGCAATTCACTTTTCCTGCCCAATCGGGTGTTTGGTTGTTTTGTTTTTTTGTTTGTTTTTTTAAACATCATGGCAGGTTTATTATGCTGTGCTGTGGTGCAAACACAATAAAGAAGAGTTTTCCGGACAAGATGGTGGCGGCGTGAGAGCTGTTAGAGCCGGAGTCTGTCTTACCCCAGGATTTACAGCTTTTCTGGTGTGATTTGGATCGTGCCTCATTCTAAACGGAAAGGTGTTATTCGGGGGGACCTCTCCACACCCAGACAAGCGCTGACAGACCGGTTTTTAACGAGCTCGCCGATCAGTGAACGAGGGGAAGCTTCGCCCGCTGTTGCACTGCTGGAAGGAGCCACCGGTGCCTTGGGCCTTGAAACATCACTCTCCCCAACAGCTCGATTAATGTAGAATCCATCGCAGGTCAGCATACGACCTGGGAGCGCCGAGAGCTTGATCAGCGCGGCGTCCCTAGATGGAGAGGGTCTAGACGCTGCCCGGGTCGCTGAGTCAAAATCTTCAGTAGGAATCATGCAAATTGATTACTCAGCGGCGGTTTTAGAGAACATATTGAGGACTCTCCGGAGACTTGAAGCGGCTACTGCGAAATCAACGGAAGATATTTCAAAAGTCGTGAGTAAATTAGAAGAGTTATCTACTTCTCTTCAGAATCTTCAAACTGATACAACTAAAAAGTTTGAAAAAGTAGATAGATATTTCTTCATTGCAAGCAACTTCAGCTACTATGGTAAAGGACAGAATGTTTCTTCAACATAAAATTGAACAATTAGAGAACTTTAATAGAAGATTGAATATACGAGTTTTGAATTTTCCCAAACTAAGTTTGACTACACCAATGGATCTTTTTAATAGATACTTAATAGAGATTTTAAAAATGCCAGTTGAATCAATACCACCGATTAACAAAATATATTATTTACCTAAAAAATTGGGAAATTCCTCTAAGGAATTAGATTTAAAAAATTTAACTGGCCTACTTGAAGCATCTCAGGAAGAAATTCAATATCGAGGAACTTTTGCTTGTTTCATTTATTTTTGAGCAGGACTTAAATATGATAATGAAAATTTTCTTTCGCTTCTCCCAGAGTTTATTTCTGGGAGAAATGATATGGATTTTTCCTGATGTAACTAAGTCCACTCAAGAGAGGAGAAAGTTATTTTTGACTATGAGGGAGGAAATAATTAAAATAGGATCTACCTTTTTACTAAGTTACTCTTGTAAATCTTTGGTCAAATATCAAGGAACTAAATATGTTTATTTTGTGCCTGAGCAACTTCATAGTTTTCTGGATGAGAAAAAGTTGATCCACAGTTAGAGGTGTATTTCGGATTGTACCAGAAAGTCACGTTAAGCCTTTTTCTTTGGTAAAATTAAGGATAGTTGGAGACCTCCTTATCTCTTATGTTCTTGACTCATGTAGTGGTATAGTGGTCTAAGAAAGAGAGATTAATTACTTTATATTGCATATTGTTTGAGACTGTGTTCTTTAAAACTTTATTTCTGACTGATTTCACCTATTATTATGCAATATATTATTTTTCTTTTCTGTTGCTTATCTGTGTTACTGTAACAAGAGGATTCTTGTAATTGTATTAAGAAATTTATAAAGAAATAAAAAATTAAAAAGAAGAGTTTTCCTCTCTTTTGGGTCCTAGCTCATGCTCCTGTCTAACACCAGCTCTGGCAGGCTACACATTTCAAATCTGACAAATTGTAATCAGAAAATATAAAAAAAAAGTATTTTTTCTACCTTTTTTGTCTTTTCATTTTATTCAAATCATGTTGATCCCAGACTGTTTTTTGTTTGTCTCAACTCGCTTCTCAGGGACTCCTGCCCATTTGGTGTTTTCTTTCTCCATGCTCACCATTCATCTTCCTTCTCTGTGTCTTCCCTTCCACTGCCATAATCCAACATTTCTGTGCGTCTATCTTTCTCTCCTATCCCCCCCTATGCAGCAGCTCCCAACTACCCCCCTCCCGGAGATCTGACATACCATCAAGCTTCCCAAAGCGGTGATGGTGTCTGGCAGCCAGAGGCAGTGTGGTGAACAGGTTGCTGCTGGCCTGCCAGGGCTTCCCTCTGCCACATTATCAGTGACGCGGCAGGGGAAAGACCCTAGAGAGGCAGGCCAGGAGCAGCCTGCTCAGAGCACTGCCTTTGTTGGACAGCCACCGTCACTGAGGTATGACAGGACTCGCTGAATTGGATAATTTTTTTAAGAAAATGAATCGATTTGAATCGGCAATCGAGCAGCACTACCCTGTAGAGATGTAAAGACTGAGATGAACAATCGGTATTCTCAGTACATTGAACGCTTAACTTCATTTCATAAAAATATCTGCTTTGGTAAAAGAAAATAGAATGCTGTATTTTTAACCACAGAACTGGATTGTTGTCTTGTTTCTTGTACTTTCTGATGTAGTTGTGGATCAGTGTAAGTCTGCCAAGTGGTGCTGTGCAAGTAGTTTTCACAATAAGCTCACTCCTTTGCTTACGTAGCTGTTGAGCCAAATGTACAACAGATTGCTACTAATCTTTACCGATCATAACTGTTTCTAATCTTGGCAGTGCTGTTCCATAAATAGCTGCCGCCTTAATTCTTTTCTCTAATAATGCACAGCTAACTTCTGTTTTACTATGTTAAACTCCGTGCACCCATCTCCCTTCTACTCTTTCCCCCAAACTCCCAGCCTTCCTGAAGCACACAGACATCTTAAACGTTAAGATGAAGCAGAAATTAACAGACCATTTTAAATGCTTGTCAGAAATGACAGGTCGTAATTTATTCAATAATTTCAAATTTGTTTTGTTTAATTGCTATTTTTTTGTTGCCTGTCTATATACTCGTATCTTGTATTCACAGCAAGTGGATGCCTCACTTGCTCTGCCTCCCTTCAGTTGGAAGATAACTTTTCTAAGCATTAAAAGCAACAAGAAAAAAAAAGATAGGAACTTAACGGAGGATTAGTTCTGAACAGCTGTGACCTAAAACCATAAAAAGGGTAAGACTTAGAGGTCAGCAACTCCCAACACATGGAGACATGTTTACAGCATGCAAACCCTATTCCCAGCTACAGTAAAACTCTGCAATCCCCAACTCTGCTGATCCCAGTTTATGTAAAATTAGCAGACAAGCACTCCCTCCCTATGCTAAACTTTTTGGAAAATGTACTTGGGTATTGATAACTTCACCGAGAGGAAGACAGACATATGGGAATCCTCTTACTCCCTCTCCCCTAGATGGAACAGAAATGTGTGCATGAGGTATCGACCCCTAATAGCAAAGTTGCCATTTTTGGCACTTGGCCACAAAAGGTTCTTGGCCCGTCTCCCTCCCTTTTAGAGTGTATTTAGTGTGCAAGGATGTAAGTACTCATATATAATACTGCAAGCAAAGAATGTATTTTTCTCGCTTACCAAAGTGGAGAGCATCCCATATTTTGGTAATACAGGCAGAAAGAGGGGGAAAGGGGAAATGCTTTCCCTTGCTTGTACGTCAGTCTTTCACTCAAAAATAGCCATACTCTACTGAACTGAAAGCTTGTATTATCTGCAAGTTTTTATTTTCAGAAAGAAGAAAATCTAGCTTCCTGTTAGGATGTGATGCTCCAAATAAATAATGTGCTTTTGTTAATGAAAGGAACCATAAAATGCATTCAAAAGCTTCATTCATTTCTTGTAGGGGGTGAATAACCCCTTCCTGATCGCCCCCCCCACCACCTAATTATGATCCTGTGAAAAGCAGTCAACAAATTTTTATAATGTCCACTTTTGGCACAACAGTAAGTACAAACTGATTTTGCATTGCCCCTAATTAGATGCCAGCATGCCTAGTATTTAGAAATTATTCCTCTTCCTCTCCAAGATTTATTGTTTGGACAGACTATAGGCTATGAACTTCAAGATTTCCTGCTCCCTGCTCCAAAGATAAGATAACCTTTGGAAAATTGCTTCCACAAAAATTTCTGACTGTGCCCAATGATAACGTATGCTAATTGAAGCCAAACATGCTCATGTCAGACTTTTCCAGTCTGTAGAACAAATTTCATGTAATTTATTTTTGTGTGTGATTTTTAGATACACCAGTGAACAATACCAGGCCAGAGAGGCAGCTGACCCAAACATAAGAACACTCTTGCGAAACTATCACTTGGTCAGCTTTTGCTGACGGCTGTACAGCAGTGTGAACGTAATTGGCCTCCCTTGGGCCCTTTTACTGCCTTGCTAAAATGACATGTTTCACATAGCTCTGGGAGTTTATCAAATGTTGTAATTCAGCAGGGGGTTTTTTTGGTTTGTATTTCTTTTATTTTAAAATTCAAAACAAACAAAGATTACCATACCAGTGCCAGTGTACAGTTTTTCTTCTATGCAACCTCCAAACATCTCTGAACAAAACTCCCCTTCCTTCCTAGAGGAAGAGATCTTCAGCTGGCAGGGCTTTGGGAAGCCCAATTTATATTGGTGTCAGGTCAAAAGCGCGCCGGGACAAAGGCGCGCGCAGACAATTGAGCGCAGCGCGGAGGCGCACGCCACAGAAAATTACTGTTTTTAGGGTTCCGACAGGGGTGTGGGGGGGGAACCCCCCACTTTACTTAATAGAGATCGCGCCGCGTTGTGGAGGGTTTGGGGGATTGTAACCCCCCACATTTTACTGAAAACTTCACTTTTTCCCTGTTTTTAGGGAAAAAGTTAAGTTTACAGTAAAATGTGGAGGATTACAACCTCCCAAACCCCCCACAACGCCGGCGCGATCTCTATTAAGTAAACTGGGGGGCTCCCCAACAAAACCCCCTGTCGGAGCCCCTAAAAACTGTAATTTTCTTCGGCACGCGCCTCCATCTTGCGCTCAGTTGTCAGCGCGCACCTTTGTCTTTCGCGGGGTTGTCTATGAACCATTTATATTTTGCATTTGGGTAGGAGGCATGGGGCATTGCAGCATTTTATTGGACTAATACATTTCTCACTTAGCTTTCAGAGGTTAAAACCTCTTTCTTCAGACCAGTAAACTAGAGAATGACACGGGGAAAAAATCTGTCCCCGTCACCGCCCCGTCACCGGCCCACCATCCTCTGCACCGCCCCGTCACCGCCGATCCCTTCACCGCCCCGTCACCGTCACCGCCATCCCTTTCACCGCCCCGTCACCGCCACTGCCATCCCATTCACCGCCCCGTCACCGTCCCCGCTGCATCCATATAAGCCTTTTTCCTTTCACTCCCTCCTTCCAATTTGAGCCGGGAACACTAGCGATCGCACGGTCCCCGCGGCCACTACCTGCCTGCCCGGTCGATCCTGGTGTTTGGCCGGCTCTCTCCCTTCTCCTCACCTTGGTTTGTGGGTTTTCTTTTTCGGCAACCTGCGCGCTTTCCCAGGGAGCCGCACACGCGCGGCTGCTCAGTGTTCGATCTTCTGCTCTGCTGCAACTTCCTGTTTCCGGTTGCGTCAGAGCAGAAGATCGAGGCTGAGCAGCGGCGGGTGTGCGCGGCTCTCTGGTAGCGTGCGGGTCGCCGAGGAGGAGGATCTGCGGACTGGGGTGAGGAGAGGGGAGAGAGCTGGCTGGACACTGGAATCGATTGGGCGGGCGGGTGTGAGCTGCGGGGACCGCGCGATCCTTCATGCCTCACTGCGGGAGACAAGACCATTCACCGCCCTGCGGGCGGTGAATGGCCTTGTCCCCGTCGCCGCAGCGACTGCTAGTTTTCTTCCCCGTTTTCGGCGGGTGACCCGCGGCTAAAATGCGGTGGCCGCGGGTAAACCGCCACCGTGTCATTCTCTACAGTAAACTATACTGCTGTCACAGTATCCCTGTCCTGACCTGAGGAAAGGAGTTATGGTCTCTGAATTAGTAAAAAAAAGTATTAAAATTAGTTCAATAAACAGTATCATCTTATTTCCATTTTCTATTATTAAATGATTATCAACACAGCTACATTGGGAAGGGGAAGCCCTACCATTTTAAAGAGGTGGGCCTGCTGGCCGGAGGGAGTAGGCATCCCTCTGGCCAGCTTTCATGAAGGTGGTGTTTGGGGGGGGGGGGGGGGTCATTGGAGGTGAATTGTCAGGGAGTTGTGTGATGGCAGGAGGGAATGGGCATTCTTCTCACTGCCTGGTGGGAGGGTGTTCTACAGTGACGGGGGTGGACAACGACAGCAGAGGGGGGAGGGAGTTGGCATCCATCCTGCTGATCTACAATTTGGGTTGTTTTTTTTTTTTTTTTTTAAATCTGTGTAGGGGAGGGGTGTCTGAGCACTCAAATCTTACTTTCCTGTCAGTGCCCGAGCCGATCAGTGCTCAGGCACCGATTGGAAAGTAAGGCTACAACAGCTCAGACCCTGCTGGAAAAATTTGATCCATAAATGTGCTACATTGAGGTTAGGGAATCACCCAAAGTGCTCATTTTAATATTAATGACCTTATTGTACTACATTTGCATGGCAGAGTTGGAAACAGCTAGGAAGCTCGAAAAAGATCACGGTGAGCCGTTCTGATAACTGGCCTGTAAAATATTGCCCCGCTAAATTGGCTGAAGCTGGTTTAGCCACCGCATTAAAGGCACATTAGGTTTTGAGAATCTTCCCCTCAGTGCTTGAATATTTCATGAAACTGATGGTTGCCAATACCCCTCCCCCCCCATTGTTTGGCTTCTAATCCTTCCCCATCCCCACTCCACCCATCTGAGTGCAGACCTCTCCACACCCCTGTTGCTATCTTCCAAAGGCCTCAAGACACTGCTCTGCCCTTCTGGCCATTAATTAGGTTCAAACACTGCTTCCCACCCCTTCCCATCACTTCAACAGCCCATGGATATCCTGCTGATTGCAAAAATTAAATGCATATTGATCAAGAATTAAATCCAATTGATCAAGAAATTTGAGGTAATATCAGACATAACTGCCAATTGCCACCACCTCTGTATTACAGCACCAAAGTCACAAATACAAAATATATTTTGTATTCTTCCAGTTTGGTCAGCTTTGTCACAACAGTGCTTAAGAAAGATTAAAAAAAAAAAAGAGAGACTGTAAACATCTCAACATTTATTGTATGAACATAAGTTACAGCATTTTGCAAGAAACCTAATTCCGGGCAATAACATTCTTAGAGAGTACAGTGAGATTCAAGTCAAACACAACTTTTATGTCCAAACATTAAAAAAAAATACTCACAATCCAAGAGCTGTTCATTTTGCTCTGGTTTTAAATATATTAAGCTAGAGAATATGATTTCTTTTCTTCTAGATTAGCTTACAGTAGAAGATTGTTTTTGTTGCTCAGCAACAGCTTTTCCCCATTATGCATGACTAGTTCTCCATCAAAAAAATGTGTGCTATTTATGGCTGTGAAAAACACAATTTCCATAAAAAAATAATATTGCGTATCACTGGGACCTAGAGCAAATTGTTATGAAATTAAAAAAATTAATAGAAAATGAGTTTTTGAGGTATGTCTGCCAAACGTTAAAATATCAATCATCAAAACAGGGAGGTTCTAACCAATTAAGCATGATGCAGAACCCATGTCTAGTCAAAACTGAACTATATGACATCTTTCTGTGGTTCTGTCACAAACATATAACTCTCGCCTTGAATCGTTTCCCCCATCCACTTCTATTTAAAATTAGAACGGCTTGTAATCACCTATAAATGCATTCAACCGTGTAGCATATTTAATAATAATAAAAACAACTTTATTTTTCTATACCGCCAACACCCAAAAGGTTCTACACAGAATGAAGAGGACTGGACATTCCAGTGATGATACAAAGCACACAGAAAAGCAGTACAATATTTCAATAGTGAAAAATACAATAAGAAACTATGACAGTCATCAATCAAGTAATGAATTTTTTGAACAAATAGGTCTTAACCAATTTTCTAAAGGTGAATTTCCCCATAGAACCCTTTCCATACTTTACAAGTAAACTATTCATCTATTCCAGAAGTCTTTCAAGCTTGTTGCATGGCCTTCCTGAAGACACCATACCACATCCTTCTTGTCATATTCAATTTCAATCAGGAAAAAAACCCTCTCCTCAAACTGCTTTTAAAATATGAATCTCAATTAAGGCAGGTTTTAACCATTAGGGAATACTAGGCAGTTGCCTGGGGTGGGGACAGCAAAGAGTAGTTGCAGTCAAAGCAAATAGTCTAGACTGGTACGCACACACCATCATCAGCTTGTACCTTTACATGAAGGGAGGGTACACAATTTCCAATTAACTCATTTACACAGGTTGGGAATTGCCCTTAGTAGGTATATGTAGGAAACAAGGGTTAAATTTAAAAAAGTAACATCCAATATGTTTATTTAGAGATTGGTGTTGGAAAGGGAGGGGTTGAGCCGATTGTGATACTTATACTCCTAGTTCATTATCAAAATCTCAGGGTATGGTGTTTGCCTAGGTCATTACATTAATGAATGAGGGGTTGGATTCAAGGTTAAAGGCTCACCTAGGACACAGTATCCTTGCACTAGCCCTAGTTCTTCTGTTAGAAGTGCACTCTGATCAATCATCCATCATACCCCCCCCCTCCCATTTCTGTGCCCTCTTAAAGGCATATTTACCCTAACCTTCTCATTTGCATGATCAATTTTGATAGGTCAGGCCATAATCAATCAATTTCCAGAAATCCTCTCTTCTTCACTTATCTTCTCCCTTATTCTGTCCTATTGAATACTGTAGTTCTAATCAGATTATTATTTAGTACTAAGAACATAAGAATTGCCATCTCCGGATCAGACCCTGGGTCCATCAAGTCCGGTGATCCGCACATGCAGAGACTCCGCCAGGTGTACCCTGGCATAGTTTTAGTCCCCATATCACTGTATGCTTCTCAAGGGAGATGTGCATCTAATTTACCCTTACCCATATCACTCTATGCCACTCTTAAGGAGATGCGTATCTAGTTTACCCTTAAATCCTAGAAGAGGAAGTGACGTCACCGATGCGAACGGGAGCTTGATCTCAGAGCTCCGTTCGGGCCCGGTGCTAAATTGCTCAAATAAGCTGAGAAATAAGCGCTGAAATATTTTCTTTGGCGACGGAGGGGAGAGCGCAGGAAGCGGAGACCCCATGGCAACGCGCAAAAAAATCCCGACTGAAAAAACCGGCCAGCGAACGCTGGAACAAGCGCTGAGCCGGACAGCACGTGGCAGTGGGGGACTGGAGACCGGCGGTGGTGAGGCGGCGCAATCGAGTGGGGCTGCGGCAGAGGTGACAGCGCTGGCGAGCGCGTCTGCCCCGGGGTGCTCCCCCACGGACCCCCTCACTAAGTCGGATATGCAGGGCTGGATCACCGAAGTCAAAGCCGAAATCTCGGCTGTGGTAGTGCAGGTCCGGGAGGTGGTGCAGGAGCTGCGCACGGACCTCGTGGAGGTGGGCAACCGCGTAGAGGCGGTGGAAATGCGACTGGATTGCTGCGAGGATTCGGTGACCGGGATGCAACGCTCCCTGGAGAGTGCCGCGGCGGAACATCAGCTATTGATGGACAAGGTGGAGGATCTGGAGAACCGTACCCGGCGTAATAACCTGCGGGTGCGGGGCCTACCAGAATTGCAGGAATATAAGGATGTTAGCGCTACCATCACTATTTTGCTTCGTTGGTTGCTGCAAAATGACACTTTGGATCCGGGCTTGGAGCGTGCTCACAGGGCACTGGGGCCCCGCACATCTGATCAGCCTAAAGATGTTGTGCTGTGTTTGCGGAGCTTTGTGCTTAAAGAACAGATCTTCCGCAGAGCTCGAGAAATGGGCACAGTGACCTGGGAGGGTCATCGGCTGGAATTCTACCAAGATCTGGCGGCAAGTACGCTGCAGAAGCGCCGGGCGTTCCGAGAAGTGACTAAGGCTCTGCAGCGAGGCAATCTGCGCTACCGCTGGACTTTTCCCTTTGGAGTGGTCATCACTATCAATGGAGTGCATACCAGAGTCACTACAGTTCGGGAGGCCCGAACCCTGCTGCAACAAGCAGGCATCGAGATTCCTGAGGAACCTGCTTCTTCTGTGGGAGCGGGGCCCAGTCGAGTGGGACTCCCATCAGCTTCATCTGCTTCACGATGGCAGCGTGTGGAGCGGGGACCACGAAGTGGGAGGGGGGGTCGAGGCGGTGGCCCCTCGCCTCAGAACAATGCTTCTGCTTAATGTGGTTCCTCTGATGGGAGGGCCAATAATTTGCTTGGCTGTCCCTTCCTCCTTGCACTGTCCGGAGGCCCCCCCCCGCCTGTGGGGGTTTGGTTTGCCCTGGGTGACTGTGTTACTATGTTTTAACTATGGGGAGGTGTGCTTGGAGGGTCATCCTCGACCTGGATGCTCTGTGAAGGGGTGGGGGAGTGGGGGGCTGAGGGAGTGTTGGGAGGGATTACGAGGGAGTAGTGGGGGGTTGGTGGTGGAGGGTAGCTGGACGGGTGTGTTTGTTTGGGATTGCTGATATTTGTTATTTGACAATTTTGTATAGTTGTGGGGTGGGGTGATAAGGGCTTCGGGGATTGTTACTTTCCTGGTATGTGGGTGGGAGATCTGCGGACTCTCACATGGGGGAGTGGGGGGTGGAGGGGAGGGGGGGTGGGGGGGAGAGGATTGCTAGGGTTTTATATAGGGGAGCTTCTTACTGTGGGGGTGGGGGGATGGGGGGAGAGAGGGGGGGAGGGGGGGACATGTCTGTTGGGGTTGGTCTTGCATTGTCTCTGCACTCCTTTGAACAATGGGGGTGTTTAAACTAGTATCTTACAATATTAGAGGTCTTAATTCCCCTAACAAGCGGAGGGCCTTTTATAGGGAATTGATCCGTTTGAGGGCTGATGTTTGTTTTGTTCAGGAAACCCATTTACTGCAAGCCCATGAATCCTTGGGGGGGGATCATAGGTTTCCGCAGGCCTTCTGGGCCTCCCGGGTGGGCACTTCTAAGAGGTGCGGGGTGGGCATTCTTATCCGTAAGGGGATCCGTTGTGAGGTGCACAGGGTTGTGAGGGATCCCCAGGGCAGGTATATTATGTTGGAAGCTACGATTGAGGGGGTCTTATACTCCCTGGTTAATGTCTATGCCCCTAATGAGGGTCAGGGGATCTTCTTTCGTGAGTTGGTCCCCCGGATCCTCAAGTTCAAGGGGGGGGCCCTGGTCCTTGGTGGGGATTTCAACCTTACCGTGACTCCTCACTTGGATAATTCTGGGAGGGCGGATTATTATGGGAGACGAGATCGCAAATTATTGCGTGAGACACTGGCTGGTTTGAATGTGGTGGATTGTTGGAGGTGGCTCCACCCTTCGGTGAAAGACTATACCTACTTTTCGGGAGTACACTCCTCCTATTCCAGAATTGATTATATATTGGTGGAGAGGGGACTTCTCCGGAGGGTGGAGTCTTCAGGGATTGAGTCCTTCACGTGGTCGGATCATGCCCCGGTGTGGTTGCGATTCCAGGGGGAGGGAGGGGGTGGTGGACGGAAATTTTGGCGCTTCAATGATAGTCTCCTAGATGATCCAGAGGTGGGAATGCAGATTGAGGGGTGGATACAAGACTATTTGGAGGTGAATGTGGAGTGTGGAGCTTCCTTGGAGGCGGTTTGGGAGGGGTTGAAGGCTACCCTTAGGGGCAGGCTGATAGCCCTGGCGTCGGCTAGGCAGCGTAAGCGGCGGGAGGTAGCCGCTACTCTGCTGATTGAAATTGGTAGGTTGGAAAGTTTACATAAGCGTTCCCCCTGGAATGTGGTATTGCGGGAGCGCTTGCTTCAGGCTCGTAGGGATCTTCAGGCTTTAGACTTGGAAAGATTGCACCATAATTTGCAGCTCCTCCAGCAGCGATATTTTGAGTTCTCCAATAAAGCTAGTCGCCTGGTTGCACACCGTCTTAAGGTGCGACAGACACGAAATCAGATTCTCTCACTCCGGGCTGCTTCTGGGGAAGTGTTACAGACCGAGGAAGCTATCCGGGCACGTTTTGTGGAATATTACTCTCAACTCTATACCCCGGAAGATCCAGGGCCTTCACAGGAACAGGATGCTTATTTGATATCAGCTGAGCTACCCCAGATTGCACAGGGAGATGTGGCAAGGTTGGACCGCCCTCTCACATTGATTGAGGCTCGTAGTGCGCTGCGTTCTATGAAACTTGGTAAATCCCCTGGATTGGATGGTTTTACTGTTCGGTACTATAAACGATTTCAGGATCTGCTGCTGCCCCCTCTATTGCGTTTTCTTAATTCCTTGCAGGGGAATAGTGCCCTCCCCTTCTTTATGCGTCTGGCGGGTGTGACAGTGTTGGCTAAGGAGGGGAAGGATCCTCTCCAGTGTGCATCCTATAGGCCGATATCCCTATTGGGGGTGGATACTAAGATCTTCACGCGCATTCTGGCGGACCGATTGATGAGTTGGATACCTCGGCTGATCCATCCGGATCAGTCGGGATTTGTAGTTGGCAGACAGGTGGGTGATAACACGCGTAGGGTCTATAACTTGTACGACCGGGCCAGGGGTGGGGTAAGAGAGACAGTGTTTTTGTCTATCGACGCTGAGAAGGCGTTCGATAGAGTCTCTTGGCCTTTTTTGTTTCGGGTCTTGGAGTCTGTGGGTTTGGGCCCGAGAATGAGAGACTGGATCCGAGTCCTCTATAATGGGCCCCTGAGTTGTATTAAAGTAAATGGTAGTTATTCGGAGACTTTCTCCCTAGCAAGGGGTACACGTCAGGGGTGTCCCCTCTCCCCGATTCTCTTTGCTTTGACTGTGGAACCCCTGGCGCAGCGTGTGCGGATGAATCCGGATATTCAGGGGGTCATGGTGCCGGGAGGGGACTTTAAGTTGGCTCTGTTTGCGGACGATATCCTGTTTACGGTGGAAGACCCTGCCGAGTCTTTACCGGCTATATTGCAGGAGTTGGAAATTTATGGGAATGTGTCAGGATTTCGGGTCAATATCGGTAAATCGGAGCTTCTTAACATCAACCTACCTGCTGACCGGGTTTCCTATCTTAGAGATCGGTATCCGTTTCGGTGGGTCTCGCATTCATTGCGATACCTAGGGGTATATTTTGGACCGCCGGGAGTGGAGATGTATGACCTCAACTTCCCTCCGCTCTTTCGTCGCATCCGCCAGGATTTGCTTAAATGGAAGGACCTGTATTTCTCTTGGCTGGGCCGGGTGGCCATTGTGAAGATGATGATTCTGCCCCGCTTGTTGTTCTTATTTCAGGTGTTGCCTTTATGGGTGGAGAGGAAAACATTAGAGGGAGTGCAAAGGCATATTTCTAATTTTATTTGGGCGGGTAGACGACCGAGGGTGAGTAGAAAGGTCTTGTGCATGGGGAGAGGGGACGGAGGGCTGGGAGTCCCGGATGTGGTGAAATATTATCAGGCTGCTCAGCTACGCGCCCTTTTAGAATGGCAGGCGCAGACACCGAAACTGTGGGTGGAAATTGAGCAAAGGTTAAGTGGGGGGGTGCCTCTGTTACATCGGCCGTGGGTACCCGGTAGGGCACGCCTGATGGGGGAGATATCCTCGGTAGCGGTTTCCCTGAGGGTATGGAATCAAACCAGAGCTTGTTTACTGGGGCGTGGGCGTCATTCCTGGTTTACTCCGTTGAGATTCAATCCTGATTTCCCACCGGGGGGAGCGGGGGGAGTTTTCGCAGAGTGGGAGGCACGGGGCTTAGTCTGCATGGGTCAGCTGTGGGACCCGGTGTTGGGTGGGGTGAGATCCTTTACGGACCTCAGGGGCAGGTATGGGCTTGGATTAAGGGATCTGTTCCCCTACATGCAGGTCCTTCACTATGTTAGGACATCGGGTATTTTGGGAGACTTGAGGGGTGGTAAGACGCCCTTTGAACTATTATTGGGCCCAGTGCTTAGGAAGGGAGCTCTCTCTGCGATTTATCGGTGTCTCAATGGTCGGGGGGCCCCCCTTCCATACATGAAGGCCTGGGAGGGTGATTGTGGCTCTGTAATTTCCTGGGACACTTGGGGTGACATATGGGCGGAGATCTCCTCGGCGGGTATAGCGGCTTTGCTAATTGAGAACGGATATAAGGTTCTTTTCCGATGGTATTATACTCCTCAGACTGTGGCTCGGTGGCAGGAGGGTGCGAGTGTGCTTTGCTGGAGGGGCTGTGGGGAAGTAGGTACCTACTTTCACATGTGGTGGCAGTGCAGGAGGGTGTGTGGATTCTGGACTGATGTTTTTGCTCGGGTGTCCCGGATCCTGGATGTCCAGATTCCGGCTGATTGGCGACACGCCTTGTTGTTTTGGCATCAATTAGACCTGGCTCGGGGGGACTCTCTGTTCTGCAAACTTGCATTCACTGCTGCTAGATTGGCTGTTGCCTCTCGGTGGAATCAGGTACTTCCACCCACATGGGCCCTGGTGGAGCAACGCATGCTTAATTGGCAGAATCTGTATTACTTAACAGCTTTGAGGCATGGTAAATTACATGGCTATGCTCATGTGTGGCGCCAATTTCGGGCCTCGGTGGGGGTGTGTGGTAGGGGTGGTCGGGGACCTTGAGCTACACTGGGGGTTGGGCCTGGGTGGGCGAGGTTTGGGGGGGCCCTTCTTTATATTCCTTTTTATTGTTTGGGTTGTGTCTGGAATTGTTTAGTTTTGACCTTATTGATAGCTGTGGGTATGATGTTTTGTCCCGGGGGGGGGGGGGGGGGTATAGGTTGTGGTGGGGTGGGTATTATAGCTTGTTCTTTTCAGTTTGTACGCTTTGCACATGACTACATTGCTGATTGTGTTTTCGTGTGTGCTTCTGGAGTGGGATGTTCTGCTCATTGAATTTATGTTCTTGTATCTCATGTGCTTTTGCTATGTACTGTTTGGAGTGTTTTCTCAATAAAAGCTTTTCAATTGAAAAAAAAAAATCCTAGAATGGTGGATTCTGCAATTACTTCCTCTGGGAGAGCATTCCAGGTGTCCACCACTCGCTGCGTGAAACAGAACTTCCTGATATTCATCCTGGACCTGTCCCCTCTCAGATTTAGTCTATGTAATGTAATGTAATGTAATTTATTTCTTATATACCGCTACATCCGTTAGGTTCTAAGCGGTTTGAAGAAAATATACATTGAGATTATAAATGAGAAGTAAGAAGGTACTATGTCCTCTTGTCCGTGTCACACTGGACATTGTAAATAACTGCTTTCCCTGCTCCATTCTGTCGAATCCTTTCAGTACAGTGGTACCTTGGTTTGAAAGCATAATTTGTTCCAGAAGCATGCTCGTAATCCAAAGCACTCGTGTATCAAAGCACATGTCACCATAGAAAATAATGGAAACTCAGACAATTTGTTCCACATCCCCAAAACTGGTACAGATAGTAAGTAGAAGCAGAAGAGGGAGGATTAAATGACTTTGCCCAGAGTCACAAGGAAATTAAACCCAATTCCTTAGCCAAAAGGAGCCGGAACAAACGAGACCGACTACTGTACCTCCCTCATCGCCCGACTCACTTCCTTCATTTCTAGCTTCTCTAGCATCGGAAGCTCCACTGTGTGTGGTATGGTGGAGTGCCAGCACCACTGTCGCCTGCAGTCCAGCAATTAGTCCTCCGTGAAGCATCACCCACTAGCCGGCTGCCAACGTCTCTGCCTCTAACCACCACAGGTCCTCCAGCGGGGTCCTTTATTGTCAGTGGTAGCCTATTTAGCAACCCAACACCCGCTTGAGTTCGGGAAAGCACAGGATTGCCCTGTTTATGGTGAAACGGCAGCAGCCCCAAGCTCTCTTTTGCTTGCCAGTGCCCCGCAGTTGGGTGGGAAGCGGTTGAATAGGCACGTACGCAGCTGTTAGGAGCACAGGCATCCACGCGACCGCCCTGACTTTCTCAGACTCCGGCAATGTTTGAGGTGGTGCCGGTGTCTCCGCATATTGTAACAGCTTGGCAGCAGCTTCTAGTGGCCTCACAATGCCCCTAATCCCCTCCCAAAGGTTAACACCTTTACCAACCAACATCTCAGCAACAGGTGTAGGTGGGGAGTCATGTGTTGGGTTTTCACTTAATGAGCAGTTACATTGGCTTAGCTGCCTTAGCACCAATTGATGGGAGGGGTTAGGGCAGGAGTGTCAAAGTCCCTCCTGGAGGCCGCAATCTAGTCGGGTTTTCGGATTTCGCCAATGAATATGCATTGAAAGCAGTACATGCAAATAGATCTCATGCATATTCATTGGGGAAATCCTGAAAACCCGACTGGATTGCGGCTCACTGAGGGGGGCCGGCTATGTGGGCACCTGCAGCATGCTTTGACCCAGCAGCGGTTCGGGCCGGCCTTGCCTCCATCCCTTTCTCCCTGCGCTCTCTACTTTCATCCCCCTCCCCCCATGGGCCGCTCGAATGCCTGTGGAGCTGTGCAGGGCCCTGTCCACAGCAGCCTTTGCCTTCTGTGCCCTGCAGTTTCTACCGGTGCTGCAACTGTATACACAGAAAGGAAATATAGACACGTGAGTAAGTGCTCGTTTATCGAGGCAACACTCGGTTTGCGAGTCAAAGTTTGCTGGAGTGTTTTTCTCGTCTTGCAAAACACTCGCAAACCGCGTTACTCGCAAACCGAGGTTTAACTGTATTTTGAAAGTCTCAAAAGGATTCGAGTTTTTTAGCCTGTTACATTAACAGATGCTAGCAGCCCTTTTCCCTTACTTTGCTATCCCCCCTGTCCAGCAACACCTCCCCCTTCTCTGCTCCCACTAGCAGTAGGCCTTTTTGCTTACTTTTACCTCCCCTCTGTCTAGTAGCACCCCTTCACTGCTCCTCCTGTTCAGCAGTAGCCCTTCTCCCTAACGTTTACCTCCCCCCTGTTCAACAGCACCCCTTCCCTGCTCCCCCTTTTCCTTTCATTTTACCTTCCTTATCATTAGCCATTATCCTTTCCTTTTACCCTCCCCCTGTCCAGCAGCACCATTTGTTCCAAATTCCAGCGGTATCTCCCTATCATCGGGCCCTCTCCTCCTCTTCCCGTTGCCAGGGTGCCTGCAGCAGCGCCTTATGTGGAGCTATCTCCAACGCTCACACTCTCTTCCTATCCTCCTGCTCCAGGGTACTCGATTCCCACCCCCCTGAAACAGATGTTAAAGTTTATTGCATGACTGCATGCGGCGGTCCTCTCGCTTCTCCTGTTGTCTCCATGGGCAGTGATTTTTTTTTTTTTTTTCATATAGGCCGGCATTGTTTATTTTTTTTTCGTTGAGGCCAGCTTCCAACCGCTGCTGAAACAGCCGCATGCATTGCATGTTGCAAACAGCTGCACACACCGCAAATAGAATACAGCCACAGAGGCACACATCATGGTGACAGGGATCACAACATGGTAAGTGCGTATGCGCGCTTAGAGTTTTATTATAGAGGATACCACTCTGATTGGTTTTGAAGGGCGAGATATAAAATATCAATAAACTAAACCAGTGGTTCTTAACCTTGTTGGAGGTACTGAACCCCACTAGTTTCATATGCGTGTTCACCGAACCCTTCTTTATTGGAAAAATAAAATATGATTTTTACAAATTCAAAACATAGGTATACAGTGAGGGAAAAAATAATATCAATTTTGAAAACAAAAAAGTTCTCCTATATTTCGAATAATAATAACATAATAATGAAATTTACTGCAAATCAGTGTGATTTCTGCTGTTGCCTCTCAGAGACCAGTTCAGAAATGCGCGGCTTTACCTTGGCAAGTGCTACTCTCATGTAATTTTCGCAACAAAGTCTTTTCCTTTTCTTCATTTTTATGTCCAGCATCCTCGAAAAGGATTGCTCGCAAAGATATGTTGTAACAAACGGTATGAAAATTTCCAGAGCTTTCTTAGCAATAACAGGGTACGTTACCAATTGTTGACACCAGAACGTTGAGAGCGTTGTTGTTCTGAAGAGTTGCTTTTGAACCTGGCTCTGCTGAATTTCAATGATTTCATCGAGGTATTCATCATTGACATCTGTTGTCTCAACACTAAACGTGAACGGTTGTCTCACCCATGCTGGATATGACTCTTTTGTAGGGAAGTATCCGTCGAGAGACTTTGCAAGCTCATCTAAGTGCGTGGCAATAGTTTGCTTCAGTTCCACGGGTACAGAAATGTTTCCGATTCCAGATACATCTTCGATCTTACTTACACAGTTGTCTAGCAGGGGAAAGTTTGCGAAGTTATCGTTTTCTGTTCGTTTCCATAATGGTAGCTTTTTTTGAAAAGCTTTCAGGTTTTCTTCCGCTTCGATGATGCTGACTCCACCACCCTGCATCTGCTTATTGAGATGTTTGAGAGCTGCAAAGATATCAGCCATGTACGCTAAAATGAGAATGAACTCAGAATTTTTGAAGCAATCTGCATGACAATGTTGCTGCTCTTCAAAAACAGCTAATTCCACATGCATGGCAAAAACACGATTCAGCACCTGAAGTACCTCGAATTCAGATCCCATTTCTTTACACAGCTCCTTGAAGATGCGGTGCTTCAGAGCATTATTTCGCACATAGTTCACGCATTCCACAACAATTTTTAAAACTTCTGCCAGTTTTGGAGGCAAGGTTTTTGTTGCCAACGCATGCCTGTGCAGAATGCAATGTGTAACAATGATGTGTGGTGCATCGGCATTCACTAGTGCACCAAAACCGGACTTTCTTCCGAGCATGGCTGGAGCTCCGTCCGAACAAACTGCAGAAACCATATCCCACGAAGATTGTTGTCTTTGAAGAAGTCATCCACAAGTTTCTTCACATCAGTTGCCTTAGTTGTTGTTGTAAGAGGCTTACAAAATAAAAAATCTTCCTTTATCACGTCGTCTTTCACATAGCGCATGAATACTGCAAGCTGGCTTAGATTGGAAACGTCTGTGGTCTCGTCGAGTTGAAGGCTGAATTTTGCCGGGCTTGATATCAGATCTGCAACTACTTGAGCCAAGATGTCTTTGCTCATGTCCTCTATTCTGTTGCTGATGATGTCATTTGAAAGAGGAATTTCAGATAACTGAACTTCAGCTGCTTTTCCCAGCATGATATTCGCCATCTTCAACACAGCTGGTTTTATGAGTGTTTCACCAATGGTGTGTTGTTTGCCCTGCTTTGCGATCAGGTAAGCAACTTCGTACGATGCTGTGAGGATCGGTTTGTTGATGGGTACAAAGCCGAGAACAGGCAGAGTAGCCTTTTCATTGAATCTTGCTCTCTTCACCTTGAATTCAGCGAGCGTTGTGTTCTTGTATTTTCCATCTCTATGCAGCTTAAGGAAGTGTTCCCTTAGTTTTGCCGGAGCTAGACTAGAATTACTCAACTTGGCATTGCAAATCATGCAATTAGGACGCCGACTCCCATCACGTTCCGTTATACATGTGAATCCATATTGTACATATTCGTCCGACCACTTTCGTATTTTGCTCGACATAGTTAGTAAGGGATTAAAATATTAAGATAGGTATCACACGACGTACCATCACAACAGTTACAATTCGACTACTGTGCGCATCAAATCCCCTACAGCACAGATAGGCCAAGCGATGTTGCGTGATCACCTGCAGCCAATTATGGACAAGCGGGGCGTATCATCACGAATCATAAGCGCTTCGGTCACGATCAATCATCTATCAGTTAAATCACAAATTTTGATCAGGAATTGATTGATGTATATAAGGCGTTAGTTACAGATTGATAGATCAAGAAACCGAGTACACGATCAGTCTTGATCAAAATCACTGAATAACTGATAGATGATTGAACGTGACCGAAGCGCTATACGAGTCGGAGGTGTGTTTTGACCTCCGCTGAACCCGCGAGACTGACTCACCGAACCCCTGAGGTTCAGTCGAACCCAGGTTAAGAACCACTGAACTAAACTGAACATAGAAGTGACCTATAGCCAAATTAAGGATGTCACATATGGGAGCAAACTAAGGCAGCCTTACTTCCTCGAGTTGGACTTGCTGTTTGAACTCAAAATTCCCCTCTCCTATAAGCCTCATAAAGAAAGCACTAACATTATATCTAGCTTTTGTGCTACACCAATACTATACAATTTGCTTTTTTGCAACTTTTTTCAGCATTGTGATTTACAGTAATTAAATGCAAGCTACATGATCTTCTTCAGTTAGAATCAGGGCTGTAGAGTTGGTAGAGAATGGCTTTTGCTTTGACTGTTTTCGCGTCGCACAATAGGCTCGAGAATCCAATCCACACAGGCGTTTGTTTTATATCTTTTTATTGCGGTTTATTTCATACCTTATCAACCATGGACCCCTGAAAGCGGCGTGTTCTTCGAAACACGAACCGTGTCGGGTCCACTGGTTTGTAATAAGGTGGTATCATTAACTGCATTAAATATTTGGTGTAATAAACACTGCCTGCATCTTGTACATATCAGTCTGCAGTTCTTTGTTTTTTGCTTTTTGCTTGCTGTACTGCAGACCCTGTTGGATTTTTTGTTGTTGTTGTTTGCTCAAATAAGAAATTTAAGCATTATAATATCTGCATGGCATACAATTTAACTCTATTAGGAGTCAGAGTTGGCACATTTTCACCAACTCCGACTCCAGTAACCCAAAAATTGCTTCCAACTCCACAGCCCTGGATGGAACAGTATGAAATCTAATAAACAGAATTCAGGGAAAAACATTACTGAATAGATTTTATTCCAGTTTATTCCATCTGCACCTAGCATTGTTTTGATACGTAGTTACTTGTGATGGAAAAAAAAAATATCTAGTCACCAGCTTCTCCGTTATTTTTCACTAAAAGATTACATCTGGAACATACAAATTGCATTAAGATCTCTAGGCTGTGCCATCTAAACATTTCCAAAAAACAGTTTGTAGCTAAACACAGCCCTACAGCATCTCAGATGCGAAACCACATGCCAAAGACAACTTAAGAGCTCATAACCGAGTAGTCACGAGATTTTTGGGACTGCCTCTGACAGGGCTGCACTGATTGGTTAACTAAGTTTATTGTGCTCATCAGATAAAAGCACCACTGTAGTAATGACATGACACAAAGCAATCATCTCAAACCCTCTCCTTCCAAGAGGGGGGGGGGTGGACAACAAAACCTAGCATCCCACCGTCAAGCCACCAGAGAATAGGCATCTTCATAAAGCCGCTACTCCCTTAACAATGCAGCTTTGTGAACATCTAAAAGCAGCAGATTTTCATCCCAGTGTGACACATACAGTATATCTCTCTACAGAAGCTAACGGCAGCGTGAGGCACAGAATGCAAGAAAGAAAATGTTACTAAATTCTAAGAAATGGGTATGTTTCGTGCCCTCCTAAAGCACATTCTTCCTGGCATGTGGTGAACTCATCCTATAACAAGTAGGCTTCTTATAGATTACTTCAAATGCCAATTTCATATATTGATGTGTGCATTGTGTTCAGTTCTAGTCTCCTTATCTAAAGAAAGATATAGGGGCACTAGAAAAGGTTTAAAGAAGAGCGACCAAGATGATAAAGGGGATGGAACTCCTCTCGTATGAGGAAAGACTAAAAAGATTAGGGCTCTTCAGCTTGGAAAAGAGACGGCTGAGGGGAGATATGATTGAAATCTATAAAATCGTGAGTGGTGCAAAACAGGTGCAAGTGGATTGATTTTTTACTCCATCAAGATTTACAAAGACTAGGGGACACTCGAAGTTATAGAGTAATACTTTTAAAACTAAGAACATAAGAACATAAGAACATAAGCAATGCCTCTGCTGGGTCAGACCTGAGGTCCATCATGCCCAGCAGTCCGCTCACGCGGCGGCCCAACAGGTCCAGGACCTGTGCAGAAATCCTCTATTTATACCCCTCTATCCTCTTTTCCAGCAGGAAACCGTCCAATCCTTTCTTAAATCCCAGTACCGTACTCTGCCCTATTACATTCTCTGGAAGCGCATTCCAGGTGTCCACCACACGTTGGGTAAAGAAGAACTTCCTAGCATTTGTTTTGAATCTGTCCCCTTTCAACTTTTCCAGATGCCCTCTTGTTCTTTTATTTTTTGAAAGTGTGAAGAATCTGTCCCTCTCTACTCTCTCTATGCCCTTCATAATCTTATAAGTCTCTATCATATCCCCTCTAAGTCTCCTCTTCTCCAGGGAAAAGAGACCCAGTTTCTCCAATCTCTCAGCATATGGAAGGTTTTCCATCCCTTTTATCAGACGTGTCGCTCTCCTCTGAACCCTCTCGAGTATCGCCATATCCTTCTTAAGGTACGGCGACCAATATTGGACGCAGTATTCCAGATGCGGGCGCACCATCGCCCGATACAACGGCAGAATAACTTCTCTCGTCCTGGTTGTAATACCCTTCTTGATTATACCCAGCATTCTATTCGCTCTCTTAGCGGCCGCTGCGCACTGTGCCGTCGGCTTCATTGTCATGTCCACCATTACCCCTAAGTCCCTTTCCTGGGTACTCTCATTCAATAACATCCCTCCCATCGTATAGTTGTACCTCAGGTTTCTGCTTCCCACATGCAGTACTTTACATTTCTCAACGTTGAACTTCATCTGCCATCTCGTTGCCCATTCCCCTAGTTTATTCAGGTCCCTTTGTAATTCTTCGCAGTCCTCTTTAGTCCGAGCTCCACTGAATAGTTTGGTGTCGTCTGCAAATTTTATTATCTCACACGTCGTCCCTATTTCTAGATCATTTATGAATATATTAAATAGTAGTGGCCCGAGCACCGAGCCCTGCGGAACACCACTTGTGACCCTCTTCCAGTCCGAGTAGTGGCCCTTCACCCCTACCCTCTGTTTCCTACCCGCCAACCAGTTTCTGATCCATCTAATAGGAGGAAATATTTTTTCACTCAGAAAATAGTTAAGCTCTGGAATGCATTGCTAGAGGATATGGCAAGAACAGTTAATGTAGCTCGTTAAAAAAAAAAAAAAAAAGTTTGGACAAGTTCCTGGAGGAAAAGTCCATATACTGCTGTTGAGATAGACATGGAAGAAGTCACTGCTTGCCCTGGATCGGTGACATGGAATGTTGCTGCTATTTGGATTTTTGTCAGGTACTTGTGACTTGAAGACAGGATACTAGGCTATATGGACCACTGGTCTGATCCAGTAAGGCTATTCTTATGTTCTTATGATGGGGGGAGGGGACCATCACAATAAAGAGGAATTCCCACTCCCTTGAGCTTACATAGAACAGAGTATTGCACTTACCAAATTTATGGACTTCATTTCCTGTTTGGAGTAAGCCCAAAACAAGCATGTTGCTGCTTGCTTTGGGTCTTAAGTATAACCTATAGGTAGTTAAGAAAACCTGGAGCGAAACCTGCAGAAAGTTGCTAGACTCAGCCCCTCTCCAGCAGTAATAATTTGCCTGTTTTGCATGCAGGAGGAAGTATGTGCCACAGCACACTAGTGTGCCACTGTGAGATTCCAGTATGTTGCCAGAGATTGAAGGACACATGACATATATTGAGCGTCATTTCCGGCATCGGCACCTCTCCTCCTCTCTGTCCCCCACATAAACCTCGTCTTGTTTTCCCTGAACTCGGGGACATCTGGAGGGCCTCTGAGCATGTGTGGACATCGATGTGATGATGACGTTCGCACATGCTTGGAGGCCCTCCAGATATGGTCCAGAGCTCAAGGGAAACGAGACTAGGTTTGTGTGGGGTGGGGCTGGAGGTGCCACAGAAAAACTTTGCTCTGTTAGTGTGCTGGAGCAAAACACTTCGGAAACCAGTCATATTAATATTTTCTGACTGTCACTTTTTTTTCAGTATTTTTTTTTTTAGTTACTGTTAACCGAGTCGAGCTCTTTTCTGTCTGAAGACTGTTTTAGTTTAGTTTAATAGAGCTGAGCCCCTTTCCTAGCCTGAAGCCAAAGCACACAGAGGAGTCTGCACAGAAAATCCCCACCATTAAGAAAAAGTAAACTGTACAAATCTCACTCAAATTGAGTGTAGAAAGAACTGCATTTGGAGCCTTTCAGCCTGGGAGGGTACTGGCTAAACAAGGCTCTACAAAATTTGGTTTAAGTATATGGTACATAGTCACCACATGGTTGAGAAGTTCTCAGCTCCAGAAATGGATTTATTCTCAAAGAACTGCCTAAGAAACCAACATCTCCACTATTCTTTTTCACTGAAAGGATGGTTGATCGCTGGAATAGTCTTCCACTTCAGGTTATTGAGGCCAGCAGCGTGCCTGATTTTAAGGCCAAATGGGATAGACACTTAGGATCTATTCACAGAGAAAGGTAGGGGAGGGTCATTGGGGTGGGCAGACTAGATGGGCCGTGGCCCTTATCTGCCTTCTATTTCTATGTTTCTATATCAAGTTGGGCATCAGAGGTATGCATACACCCCTGTAGAGAGGTTCTCTTTTCCTTCTCCGTTTTTCCTGTGAACTCCCTTATGGCTGCCAGCTCTTGCAGCAGGATAGTTGGTCTTTGCCAGTGCTGCAAGTCTGTATTCCTAAAACTAATCTTAAAGTTTTATGTTAATGTTTAGTGACCCAACTGATTACTTATATTCTTATAAATAACCTTTCAGACCACTATATACAACAATATAGTTGCTGGTAAAGCTATTTATTGAATTCTCTGGTAGATTCTAGGGTGCAAAGGTGGTCCGTCAGAGGACTTAGAGCTATAATTATTCTCTTGATACCAGCCATCCACAAGTGTCAGAACCTCAATTCCAGGCAAAAAAAAAATTCCAGAAACTTGAAGTCTTGCATGGCATAAGCAGCTGCAGGGTGCAAAAGGGACACTGAGTTAGAGAGCGGAAGAGAAACTTAATGGTTGGTACAGTAGGCTGAGAATCTGAGTAACTGGGTTGTTGCCACTGAAACTCCATGTAACCAGTCGCACACTAAGGGGGTGGGGGACGGTCCGCCCCAGGTGTCATCTTGGTTGGGGCACCAGCACCTGTCCTCCTTCCCAACCCCCCCCCCCTCACCCCTGCTCCTTCCTGACCCCTCCTGCCACATGCATACACCTCTTCCCTTTCCCTGTACCTTTTTAAATTTTCCCAGCACGAGCATCATGAACTTACTGCCCGCATTGGTGTCAGCTCTCTGACATCACTTCCGGGTCCCGCGCCTAGGAAGTAACATCAGAGGGAAAGCAGACAGTAGAGGGAATTTAACAGCAGAGGGAAAACAGACAGCAAGTTTGTGATGCTGCTCGCGCCAGGAAAATTAAAGAGGTATGGGGGAAGGGAGGCACGTGTGGCTGGAGGGGGGTCAGGAAGGAGCAAGGGGAGGGCACAGAAGAAGACAGGGGAGGGGTGCCACTCACCCTCACTACACCACTGCTTGTGACCCTGGCCATGTCACTTTTACTTAACCCTTCATTGCCCCAGGTACAAAACTTGTATTAAAAAGTCAGGGACAGGAAAAGTACCCCCATATTATATGTAAACTGATTTGGTTGTACCCACAGAAAGGCAGCATATCAAATCCATGACTCTTTACTGAAAAAAGTAATTCTGTCATGAAGTGGTTTGAAGAATGGTGCGATACACTACACAAACTTGAAATTTAGATAAACAGTCACATGGAACTAATCAGAAATTCTTTTAAATCTTGGGAAGAAAAACACCTCAAAATCTTACCAACAGAACTGAGAAATCATTTGCTTTTCAATCTAAAATGTCTAAAAAAAGCCCTTGTTTTATACACAAGTTCACAATATATAAATATAGATATTGCTTACAATTCCTCAACTAAAGTGAAAAATTCTATTTAGTCCAGTTCCAATACACTACAAAGACAGATGGTTAACTTGATCCAAATTCACATCCATCACTGACCAGAATTTTTCAAAGCTGCATCAGGGGGTATCTGTATCACAATGAGCTGAACTTTGTTCTTGTAGCTTTCACTTGCATAACAAAACTCTGAGAAACTGGATTTTGCATGATGTCAAACGAGATCCGCTACATTTCTTCAGCCCAAAGTATTTTTCATTCTCTCAAGAGTTCAAATGCTGAACCCCCTGAACCAAGGTGTTGTCAGTGGTTCTCCCAACATGCCCCACGAGAATGGGATTTGAATCCACCATTCAGCACCACCAATATTCTGGTACATACCCATAGTTTAATTACATGACAGGGCTGGGAGGGGATGCTCTGCCTAGCAACAAAAGACTACAGGGACAAAGGCTTCAGCAACTGTTACACAAACTATTGATAGGATAGATGCCAGGAAGCTTGGTAGCCTATAGCTACAGGTCACATCATTGGTAATTGGGTCAACTATGTTCTAGAATTATGATACATCAAGATGGAGTTACCCTATGAGCAAGCAAATGACATTTACACATACTAGTCAATGAGAAAAATAGAGGATTGGACAGACTATAGTATAAAGAAAATAAGCACCAACAGATTAAAGATATAAGAGAAAATCTTTTACAAACAAACGCCTCAACTTCAGTCTTGCCATTGAACCTAATTCATCTTTCTCGGCGAAATGCTATCACTTTAATCTTCCAACTTTAGGAGAGCTAGAAGCCCTCGTAAAAAATATTAATAATAAGGGGTCTCAGGCTGACAAAATTCCTCCTTTTATTATTAAAAGATATTTTGCAATCTTTGGCCCTTTAATATTAAGTTTGATTAATGAAAGTCTGAAGTAAAGTATCATGCCATCAGATTGGAAAAAAGCTATTATTCATCCTATTTTAAAAAACCCAAAGATTAGCTCCGAAGAAACATCAAACTATAGGCCCATAGCTAACATTCCTTATTTAGCAAAATTAACAGAAAAGATAGTATATAATCAAATTTCAGAATTTGTAGAAATGACAAATATCCTTCATCCTAATCAAACAGGTTTCAGACAATACCACTCCACAGAACACTCCTTGATTGGCATGACTTCTTCCATACTATATCATCTTGATCATCACTCGTCTGTCCTTTTGATCTCAATCGACCTTTCATCGGCTTTCGACACCATTGATCACGCTCTTTTACTTAATAGACTTCAATCTATCGGTATCTCTGATCAGGTACTTGCCTGGTTCCACTCCTACTTTGACAACCGCTTTTCTACCGTCAACTTTAATAATACCATTTCGGAAAGTTTCTCAGTTCCATATGGAATCCCACAAGGATCTATCCTATCTCCTCTTTTATTCAATATTTTTCTTGCCCCCCCTCATGACCCTCTGTCAATCCATAGGTTTTACCGTATTCGCATATGCGGACGATATACAACTTTTACATTCCTTGGATCCCAACAGTTCTTATGAAATAGCTAATATTAATTCCAAACTCGACCAGATTCATCAGTGGCTGGAAATAAATAGACTTGCTCTAAATATTGATAAAACAAATGTTTTACTATTCCCTTGGAAGGATACTTTTACTCTCATTAGCCCAATTACTATTAAAGGTATTCCTCTGAAACTTATTCATAAGATCAGGATTCTCGGAGTAATTTTTGATGAAAAACTAACCTATCATGATCATATTAGTCATGTTGTGAAATCTACTTTTTATAGTCTCCGCCAAATACGTTCAATTAAAAAATTTCTTTGTCCAAAATCCTTGAATATTTTGATACATTCCTTAGTTATTTCAAAGATTGACTATTGTAATGCCTTATTTAAAGGAATAGCACAAAAGGAAATTAAGCGCTTGCAGATTATTCAAAATACCTCGATTAAACTTATTGAAAACGCTAAGAAATTTGATCACGTTACACCTTTGCTCGAGAAAGCACATTGGTTGCCAGTTACATATCGAATAATGTATAAATTAAATTTGCTCACTTTTAAATCAATAATTTTTAAAGCTCCGGCTTTTATTTATAAATTTTTAATCCCTTATAAAACTTCAAGAGTGTTACGGTCAACTGATCAACATCTGTTAGTTGTTCCATCGTTAAAAGTTATAGGTACACGACGACATTCTATTTTTTCAGTTACGGCTCCTCTAGCCTAGGACGCCTTGCCAATTTATTTAAGAGAAGAAAGAATTTTAGATAAATTTAAGAGCAAACTTAAGGGATTTCTTTTTAAAGATGCTTTTAGTGATTAATTGATTTTTTTTACATTTTATATTGAATCTTTTTTGCAGTCCATATCAAATTTCTGCACCTCTCCCTACTGTTTTTATCCTTAAATGTTTCTTTTATATTGAATTGTATTTCTTCCCATTACCTTGCCTATTGTCATCACATATGTTTATTGTTTTATTGTATATGTTTAGTCATGTTATGTGTTTTAGGCTATTTTGATTTGTTTTAAGTTGTTCTAAATATGTATTTTTACCCTAACTCTGTAATTTATGATGTACATCGCCTAGAACCTGGAATAGGCGATTAATCAAATCTTATAATAAACTTGGAAACTTATACACAGGTGTGGAGATGCAATGCTAAGATGAGAGGCAGCAGCTGTTGAGTTAGAGCAGGCATTGTTAATTAGTGATGCTATACCCTCAAAGGGTATGGGTAAAGGGTCTTGAAATTTGAGACAATTTCTTGAAACTTTCTAGATGGGAGTGAAGGCAGCTATTAGGACAGTTAAGTGTATTACTGCAGTTTTAGTGACATGCGAACACTTATTGACATCTAGTTTACGATGGGGGTATAAGGGATTCATTATTTAAAGGGGTGAAGGAAAAAAAAGTTTAAGAATTCCTGAGATAGGATGGACAGATGACTGAACAGTCAAGTCGAATTCAGTCAAGTGTCATCGTACCTCAGATGGTACGAAGGGGCAAATCTTGGGGTACAAGGGGCTCTCCAATATTCCCACTTGCTGGGAAAAAATGACGTATATGCTAGGTAGCCCATTACTGTAAGCCATCAAACACATGGTATGGAACCTGAGGCTCAGTAAGGCCCCCGACTCTCCTTGTGCCAACACCTAATCAACATTCTTTGTCACAGGTTGCATGAATAGCTAAGGGAAGTAAACAAGAGGCCATCACTCATTCAAAAAGAATTAGGGCATTTCAAGATGAATCCCAAGTACAATAAAGTAATGAACTCATCCTGTGATGAGGTTAATTTGTTACAGGATCACTGCAAATTCCAGTTTGAGACACTGAAAACAAAACTCCCACTCTATGGCTGTCTGCCATCTGAGCTCATTGCAGACAGCCACATATTGAATTTCATATTGCCATCTGGTAGGTGTTGAACTGCCTAAGATACTGGGCTGGGACAATCCCTGCTGAAGCTTCCTGGTCAAGAAGCTTGTAGCAGACTGGTCCAGGAAGGTAGAGTCAGCTCCATCACACATTTCATCATATTTGATCTGTAACATGCTGATAATAATCTGCATAGTCTTCACCTTTACACCTTCTTTGGAGTGCTGAATGTAAGCAAGTCAGTCACATCACAAAAAGGGACAAAGTATAGTAGGTACGGTTACAGTGCAAAGTGGTAAACTAAGAACATAAGAATAGCCTTACTGGGTCAGACCAATGGTCCATCAAGCACAGTAGCCTGTTCTCACGGTTGCCAATCCAAGTCACCAGAACCTGGCCAAAACCCAAGGAGTAGCAATTTTCCATACTACCGAAAGCGGACCCGAAGCTCCCCCTTAAAAGCGGTGAGGCAAACGGCGCTCAGATCCAACTAATCCAGCTTGGGGCAGGCAGGAGAAGTCGGGCTGAGGAGTGAGGCAAGGGGGAGAAGAGGAGACACGTGCCGAGGAGCGAGGCAAGGGAGAGAAGAGGAGACACGTGCCAAGGCAGAAGGGAAGGAGCAGGAGAAGAGGCAGAGGGTGAGGGGCTGCGGCGAGAGGTAGCCCCGCCCACCCCCTGACGTCACCCGATAGTGGACCTGGAGCTCCCCCTTAAAAGCGGTGAGGCTAATGGCGCGCGGCAAAGGCGCTCGCCTTAGTAAGAGCGCCTTTGCGAAGGGCCTCAAGAAGGGCCAAATCTTTTCTTCACTTTCTTACAAGGACTTCAGGGAAGCAGCAAGGTAAGGACGCCATCAGATAACACAGCTGAACAGGCAGGCACACCACCAGGCGGACCAAATAGGCACACACAACACACCATCAGGTGGACTTAGCAAACACAAGACCAGGTAGACCCAGCAGACCCAACAGACAGACAGACAGACAGACAACAAAGCTAACCAGGCGGACACACACAGCTATCCAACCAACAGGCAGACCTGAGCTAAAACCTAGCAAGGAGGCAGACCCAACAGGAGGCAGACCCAACAAACAACACAGATAAGTAGGCAGACAACACAAGGCAGACCCAGCGGACATACGACCAGGCAGGCACACGACCAGGCAGAACCAGCAGACAACAAAGCTGACCAGCTAACTAGGCGAACACACAGCTAACCAACTAGCAGGCGGACCAGAACAAACACCCAGCAAGTGAGAAGCTCAAAAATGGCAGGGAGGACCAGTCACCGAAGAGATCCAGAGGATGGCCACAGTTTCCGTGCAGACAGAGGATGACCTACGATGGATGACGGAGGTCTCCGTGCAGACCGAAGTTATATCCCAGCCCCCATCTGAAGACTTCAGTCTCAGTGCAGACAGAAGAGGTCGACCAGCAACAGCCTGACAGAGACATCCTGCAAGAGCTGATGAGCCTGAGGGAAGAGGTGAAGCGCCTGAGAAGCATCCGGGAAGATGAGGCCTTCATCGATGGAGTTCTCCAGAAGCTGTCCCAAGTCTCCGAGCAGACGCAAGGAGACAAGACCATCTTCGAGATTCCCAGACCGACCAGACCTCCAGCTTTGGAAGTAACGGTTGGGGTGCAAGAAGAGGCTAGAGATGTCAACACCTGGCAGCTGGTTACCTCTAAAAACAAACACAGAAGGCCTCCCTCTTCTTCATGCAAACAGAGCAGCTTTACATCAACCCCACAGATCACCTTGAGGAACAGGTTCCAGCTTCTGCAGGAAGGACCTGCCAGCAACTTTCAGGAGGATGTCTAACGGTCCGGCCCCGGAGGCAATAGATCAGCTACCCCTGAAGAAGCACTGAGTGGTAGTCATTGGTCACCGAGGGACCAATATGTAGACCAGATCTACAATCAAGAGAGGTTTGTTGTCTGCCAGGAGCCAGGATCCGGGATGCGACCACCTGCTTAGGAAGACTGATCAAGCCCCAAGACTACTACCCGATGCTTCTCATCCATGTCAGATGAACGACACCACCAGGAACACCTTGGAGAAGATACCTGAAGAATTTAGAGCTCTGGGTAAGAAGCTGAAGCAGATGGAAGCACAGGTGGTCTTCTCCTCCATCTTTCCAGTGAAAGGCAAGGGAAAAGCCAGGGAAGATCGTATCCAGAGGACTAACGAATGGCTACATGGATGGTACAGAGAGATGAACTTCGGATTCCTGGACCACAGAGAGGCACTTCAGGGACTACAGGGATCAGATGGGCTCCACCTCACCAGGAGAGGGAAGAAAGTCTTTGGACGATGACTGGCTCGCCTGCTCCGAAAGGCTTTAAACTAGGTGAGTTTGGGGAGGGTACCCACTCTCATTCTGGTATGGTAAGTAACCATTCTGGTGGGATAAGTAACCATTCTGGTGGGATAAGTAACCATTCCATTTCTGAGTCTGAGGTAAGCACTCACGTTACAAACAGTACTGTAAGGGAAAACTAGCTCAAACGGGAAAATCTCCATGCACACCGGGCAAACATAAAGTATGGAGAGCTATGTACGTCAATGCCCGCAGTTTAGGCAATAAAATTCTGGAATTGGAGACGGAAATGAGGAACGCCGACCTAGATATGGTGGCAATATCTTAAACCTGGTTCTCAGATTCCCATGGATGGGATATGGCTATACCAGGATATAACTTGCGCCATCGAGACAGAGAAGGCAAAACTGGAGGAGGAGTAGCGCTATACATCAAGGAGGATATCAAAGTTACCAGGATCACAAGTGTTAAGTACACCGGGGAATCCCTCTGGGTGAACCTGGCCAGGGGAAATGACAAATGCCTGTATCTTGGTGTTGTATACAGACCTCCAAGACAACAGGACGACATAGACAAAGAATTAATCGAAGACATCAAGACCATCACTCTGTGTGGAGAAATTGTACTGCTGGGGGACTTTAATATGCCTGATGCAGACTAGAACAAACTTTCCGCTACAACCAGCAGCAGCAGAAGGTTACTAAACTCCATACGGGGAGCACAACTCAAACAGATGGTATTGGAGCCCACCAGGGATCAGGGGATCCTGGACCTGATACTCACCAATGGAGATAGTGTCACAGAGGTATCGGTAGGTGATGCATTGGCCTCCAGTGACCACAACATGGTGTGGTTTCACCTCAGGAAGGGTTTCACTAGGTCAAACACATCAACAAAGGTCCTCAACTTTAAGGGCACTAACTTCAAGAGCATGGGAGATTTTGTCTATGAGGTACTGCAAAACCAAGATACGACAGATAGTGTGGAGGTACTGTGGTCAGCTCTGAAATCTACCCTACAGGAAGCAACCAACCTCTATATAAAGATCGTGAGTAAACGAAGGAGAAATAATAAACCCCGGTGGTTCTCTGCGGAGATCTCGGAACTCGTAAAACAGAAGAAAAGAGCATTTGTATCCTACAAACAATCACAATGACTGGAAGCTAAGGAAACCTATCTGGTGAAATCTAGGACTGTTAAAGCAGCAATCAGATATGCCAAGCTCCAGATGGAAGAAAATTTGGCTAAGAATATTAAAAAAGGGGATAAATCCTTCTTCAGGTATGTTAGCGACAGAAAAAAGAACACAGACGGAATAGTGCGCCTAAGGAAACCCGACAGTAACTATGTAGAATTGGACTTTGATAAAGCTGGACTACTCAATGAATACTTCTGCTCGGTCTTTACCTGTGAGGCGCTAGGTTCCTGTCCATAGCTGCAGACAAGGGAAAGCTCAGAAGACCCTTTCCGGAATTTTGAATTTACTGCCAGCAGCGTCTTCCAAGAACTATCAAGGCTCAAGGTGAACAAAGCCATGGGACTGGATAAACTACACTCCAGAGTGCTTAGGGAATTGAGAGATGTCCTGGCGGAGCTGTTAGCTGCGCTCTTCAATCTTTCCCTAAGCATGGGAAAAGTCCGATTGGACTGGAAAACAGCTGACATCATTCCGCTCCACAAAAAGGGTTGCAGGTCAGGGACTGCAAATTACAGACCGGTAAATCTCACATCAATAGTGTGTAAACTTATGGAAACGTTGATTAAACACAAATTAGATTCGATTCTAAACAACGGGAGGCTGAGGGATCCCCACCAGCATGGATTTACAAAGGGAAGGTCCTGCCAATCCAATCTAATCAACTTCTTTGACTGGGTAACGAAAAAGCTAGATAAGGGAAAGTGCCTGGATGTCATGTATTTGGACTTCAGTAAGGCTTTTGATAGTGTCCCACACCGTAGGTTATTGAACAAGATGAGTTCGTTGGGATTAGGAGAAACATTGACTGCATGGGTTAAAGACTGGCTCAGTGGCAGACTTCAAAGGATGGTGGTAAATGGTACTCCCTCCAAAACGTTGGAAGTGATCAGTGGAGTGCCGCAGGGCTCAGTCTTGGGTCCAATCCTATTTAATATCTTTCTACAGGACCTGCCTCAGGGACTTCGAGGTAAAAATGTGTTATTTGCCGATGACGCTAAACTGTGCAACATAGTGGGCAAAGTAACCGTGCCAGACACTATGACGCAGGACCTACTTTTACTGGAAAAATGGTCTAATATTTGGCAACTGAGTTTTAATGCCAAAAAGTGCAAGGTTATGCACCTTGGTAGTGGAAACCCATGCAGAACTTACACCCTAAATGGTGAGACCTTAACAAGAACTATTGCAGAACGGGACATGGGAGTAATCATTAGTGAAGCTATGAAGACTGCCAATCAAGTGGAGAAAGCTTCATCCAAGGCTAGACAAATGCTGGGTTGCATCCAAAGAAGTTTTCTCAGCCGAAAGCCTGAAGTTATAATGCCGTTGTACAGGTTTCATGGTGAGACCCCATCTGGAATATTGTGTTCAATTTTGGAGGCCACACTATCAAAAAGATGTGCTGAGAATGGAATCGGTTCAGCGAATGGCCACTAGGATGGTCTCAGGGTTCAAGGAGCTCCCATATGAAGAACGCCTAGGTAAGTTGCAGATATACACTCTCGAGGAACGCAGAGAGAGGGGAGGCATGATAGAGACTTTCAAATATGTTACTGGCCATATTGAGGTGGAAGAAGACATCTTTTTCCTCACAGGACCTATGACTACAAGAGGGCATCCGTTAAAAATCAAGGGTGGAAGATTTCATGGTGATATCAGGAAGTATTTCTTTACCGAAAGGGTGGTTGATCGTTGGAATGATCTTCCACTTCAGGTAGTTGAGGCCAACAATGTGTTCGATTTTAAGAAAAAAATGGGACAAACATGTGGGGTCACTTCAAGGGAGTGTTTAGGGAGGAGGGTTATTTGAGTGGGCAGACTTGTTGTGCCGATGACCCTTTTCTGCCATCATACTTTATGTTTCTCTATGATACAGGGCAAGCAGTGGCTTCCCCCATGTCTTTCTCAATAACTGTATGAGATGCTTCAAAATCCAGCCCCCTCCCCTCATCACATAGGGAGAGCTACAATTCTGTATTCCACGTTGGCTGGAAGTAGTATTATAGCTTGTGAAATGTTCCATTTCCTATTTTAAAATAAAAGAAACCTGTTCACATTGGCACACCAAATACATTCATCTCTGCTCTTTGTACTATTTGGAGATCTTATTTTTTTTAAAAAGGCTGTACATTCCAGGACTCTGGATGAACACAACACTTAAGAAACCATAGCACAATGAAGAGACTACTGAAGTATAGGACTTTGATGCATACCAAAGTAAATTAAGACAAATTTAACAAGGTAAATATTTCAAAATGAAACATGACAGCTTGAGTTAAATGGAAAGTGATACCACAGCACAAGATTACACTTAAAAAAAAGTAATTAAAAAAAGGCAGCCATATTGAAACATAATTTTGGTGGGAAATTTTCTTAAGCAAGTACGAGGGGCCGCTTAACAGTTTTCAGCCCAACCAACAAAGTTGGGGCAGTCTCCATTGAGGGCTATTTATTACTTAGTCCAGCAATTTTTTTTTTCACTTTTTTTGTTTTGTATTTTTCTGATGGAATAAGATAAGTGGAAAATCACTGGACTACGTGCATAGCCCTCGATGGAGACTGCCCCAACTTTGTTGGTTGGGCTGAGAACTTTCCAGTGGCCCCTCGTACATGTCCTATGAGTATGCCGAGGTTTTGTATTATGGAGGTATGTATTGTCGATGGTGTATGTAATGTTGATGTAATGTTTTGTATGTAAGTTTGTAACCTGCCCTGGGATATAAATGAACAAACAAACTTCACTGGTAGCTACTTTCAACATGTGAGAAAGTAGATATTAAGAACATAAGAAAAGCCTTACTGGGTCAGACCAATAAACCCATCAAGCCCAGTAGCCCGTTCTCACGGTGGCCAATCCAGGTCACTAGTACTTGGCCAAAACCCAAGGTGTAGCAATATTCCATGCTACCGATACAGGACAAGCAGTGGCTTCCCCCCATGTCTTTCTCAATAATAGATTATGAACTTTTCCCTCCAGAAACTTGTCTTAACCTTCCTTAACCTTTTCCTATTGTGTGTCCCAGATGACGGGACATTCCAAAAATGACAGACAGTGGATAAACAGTCTGTATGGACTAAAAGAGCCAGGAACACAAAATATTTCAATTTACAGGCTTATGACTTATTTACATTGTGTTTACAATAGCCGTAAATGATGATAATGAATAATACAAAACTTTGCTAAAATAATTACGATTGGAACCAGCGTAACGTAAAATTTATTACGATAGGAAAAGGTTAAAATCAACTATGGTATCTCTTACCACATCCTCTGGCAGTCTGGCATCCTCTGGCACTCTTACCACATCCTCTGGCAACGCGTTCCAGAGCTTAACTATTCTCCGAGTAAAAAAAAAAATTCCTCCTATTGGTTTTAAGAGTATTTCTCTGTAACTTCATTGAGTGTTCCCTAGTCTTTGTAATTTTTGATGGAATGAAAAATCTATCCACTTGTACCCATTCTACTCCACTCAGGATTTTGTAGGCTTCAATTATATCTCCCCTCAGCCGGCTCTTTTCCAAGCTGAAGAGCCCTACCCGTTTTAGTCTTTCTTCATATGAGAGGAGCTCCACCCCTTTACCATCTTGGTCACTCTTCTTTGAACCTTTTCTAGTGCCATGGAGCAATACAGGGGCATTATGACATTCTTAGTCTTGTTAACCATCCCTTTTTTAATAATTCCCAGCATCCTGTTTGCTTTTTTGGCCGCCGCCGCATATTGGGCAGAAGGTTTCATCATATTGTCTACAATGATACCCAGATCCTTTTCTTGGGCGCTAACCCCAAAGGTGGACCCTAGCATCCCGTAACTGTGATTCAGGTTGTTCTTCCCAATGTGCATCACTTTGCATTTGTCCACATTAAATTTCATCTGCCACTTGGACGCCCAGTCTTCCAATTTCCTAAGGTCCACCTGCTATTTTTCACAATCTGCATACATTTTAACAACTTTGAACAGTTTAGTGTCATCTGTAAATTTAACCATCTCACTCCTTGTTCTAATTTCCAGATCATTTATAAATAAGCTAAATAGCACCGGTCCCAGTACAGACCCCTGCGGCACTCCACTGTTTACTCTCCCCTATTGAGAAAAATGGCCATTTAACCCTACCCTCTGTTTTCTATCCGATAATCAATTCCTAATCCACAACTGAACTTTACCATTTATCCCATGACTCTTTAATTTTCTCAGGAGCTTCTCGTGAGTAACTTTATCAAAAGCTTTCTGAAAATCTAGATACACTATATCAACCGGCTCACCTTTATTCACATGTTTATTCACACCTTCAAGGAAGTCATGCAAGTTTGTGAGACAAGATCTCCCTCGGCTGAACCCATGCTGACTCCATCTCATTAAATCATGTTTGTCTTTGTGTTCCACAATTTTATTTTTTATAATCTTTCTACCATTTTGCCCGGCACCGAAGTGAAGCCTACCAGTCTGTAATTTCCTGGATCTCCCCTGGAACCCTTTTTAAAAATCAGCGTAACATTGGCCACCCTCCAATCTTCAGGTACTATAGATGATTTTAGCGACAGGTTACAGATCACTAACAGCAGGTCAGCAATTTCATGTTTGAGTTCTTTTAGTACCCTGGGATGTATACCATCCGGTCCTGGCGATTTATCACTTTTTAATTTTTTGATCTGGCTCAGTACATACATATTCCAGATGTATTTACAGACTGCATGATCTACAGTACAATTCTCAGCATATATAATAATCATACATTCATACAAACAAAACTGAAAATCACATATCAATAATTAACCTCCCCTTTTATAAAACCATAGCGTGGTTTTTAGCCCTGGCTGCAACGGTAACAACGCTGACACTCATAGAATTCCTATGAGTGTTGGAGTTGTTACTGCCACAGCCAGTGCTAAAAACTGCGTTATGGTTTTGCAATAAAAAGGGGGGGGGGGAGTAAAACACAAAATCTCACAACCACTTCATCCTTTTTCAGATCACAACATTAAAAGACAATTTGAAACAAGCTAACCTAACTACATTTTTATTATTGATCACATAGTAAAAAAATAGACTGTTTCATACCTTCAGACTAGCAAAAACAACAACAAAAAGACCTGAGGCTCTGTACTCTTCTAAATGAATTTACCTAAATGAAAGCACATCTAATAGGTTCTCTGAAGCATATCTCAATCTAATTGACTGATGTAAATGTAATGCAGCAGCAGTCACACAAGGATTTAAATCCATCAGCACTAAATACTAAGATTTTATATTATATTCCACATTCTGCACCAATGAAGTCCCATGAATGCCAAAGAGACGTGGTTGTATTTTGATAGGCCACACAAAACCCTAACAGTCACATCTGTGCTAATTGTAAAGCTCTTGCAATGATTGAAATTAGGTATTATAGTACTTTGCACTACCATTCTAAAATTGTCAACAGATAAGATTTCTACAACATCTACAGTCTGTTCTCATTTGCGGTAGTATGGTTCGCGAACCACAAACAAAAAAAAAAACCATCAAGTCTATAGGAAAATAGGAGTTAGGTTCCAGCAGTATACGTTCCACCTCAAAACCGCAGAATTTGAACAGTGGTCCTATTGGAAAAATAGGGTTAGCTTCCTGTATGGGACAGCACTTGAAGTACCTGTAATTCACTCTATGGATGCTTCTCTATGGATGCTTGTAGGCCATATCAGGAAGCAAAGCCTGACAGCGAGGTGAAAGTGAAAGCTATAAAAGCAGGTTTATTTTTAAGCGCTGGTCCACAAATGCAGAGGTGCAAATGGGGAATGTTTGTTGTAATTGATGCAACCATGGATAGGCAAAATTATGCATTGTGAATGTGTGAATGAGAACGGACTGTGATTAATTTTAGTTTATACAAAATAAATCATACCTAACACAACCAGGTGTCAAGCAGTGGAAATATATGGCTTGCACTATAAAAGACAGATGCCTGTTCAGTTCTCGTCAATTCAGAAACATTGGGCCATTTAACTTCAAGAGTTTCACATTACTGGATTAATTTAAAACTGCCTTTTTTCCTTCCAGTGTATTAACTTGAGTGATATGTGGACGAGAATTAGATAACCCTGCCTAAGTTCAATTAAGAATTTTCCTATGAACTTATATGGAATATTTATATAATTTTTCCTTGTATTAGACCTCTAACTAAGTATTTCCTTTATTTGGGGTTTATATAATAGATACTTGCTGTATAATTAGGTGTTAGTCCATTTCCTTGAATTTTTATACAAGATCTATTTTCTTTATGAAGTGTTATACTTGTAAATTGTAAAATTGCAAAACAAAAAAACATGCCTTTTTAATTATCACAATTTTAGGGTCTTCGATGCAAATATCTGACCCTGAAAAGTGAACCCCCATCAGTCATATTGTCTTGCTCATGTGAGGAGTTTGATATGTTGTTGTAGCAGCTCTAGTCAAAATTTTCTGCACCGACTTATACATATTAGAGGAGGATTGTGGATATGGATATCCTTGTGCTGAGGAACGCACTGCTAGTTCCCAAAAGGGAACCAATGTGTGTTAAAATTAGTTTAATAAAAAAAAGTAGCATGATAAATGAAACTGATTAATGGAAAACAGAAGCTAAAGTCTTAAGGAAACTGGATAGAGCATATAGGAAAAAGGCTGTTCTTTAACTTAAACCAGAGATGGGTCAAGCATGAAGATTATCTTGGATATCAGGTGGCAATTTGTTCAATGAAATAGGGCCAGGAAACAAATAGTCTAGAACCGAAAAGAAATCAAGAACAGACCCTGCCACATAGGGAAGTCAGAAATACAAAATAGAAGTGGTCTGGCACTTAGCTGGGGAAAGGGTTCTGGGGCAGTGGGGAGGGGGAAGAGAAGGTTAAGAAATAGGGTTACCAGATTTTCCGGAAGGAAAATCCGGATCCATTGTTTCACTCCACCCCAGGCCCGCTCAATTCCACCATCATGTCCCCAGCCTCACCCCCTTAACCTGTTCGTGTGTCAACACGGCATCTGTACATGCTCGGATGAGACGCGATGTCGTGCCTATGCATGCATGCGACGTGATGACATCACGCATGCGCACATGACATCACCATAATGCATCTGCGCATTCGCAGATGCCGTTCCAACGTCGGAAGTTTTTCAAAACCCAAAGTGCTGGGTTTTGAAAAGTTGTCCGGATCCTCGGACATGTCCGGAGAAATCCAGATGTCTGATAACCCTAGTAAGAAGGGACTGGATCATAGCTAGGTGTAAGCAGGTTAGAACAGGAATAAGAAAATGGTAGCTGAGGGTATAGAGGGGGAGGGATAGCTGCAGTTAGGAATGAGGGGAAGTCTACGAGGTGGTGTTAAGGTGGGTGGAGACTAGGGGCATAAATAGGGGAGTTTACCTGTGCCCGGTTGATCACCATTTTGCCTACACCTCCAACTGCATTAGCAGGGGATATGCTTGTACAGCAACCCCCCGATGGTAGTGCACTGGCATTTATACAGTCTATGCCCAGGGAGGGTAAAAATTGTGCTTCATGTAGAAAATGGAAAATGATGTGGCCATAATAAATCCACTCTTCTTAAACAATTTGTTGTGTGTGGGATGAAAGGAGAGTGCTATGGTGCTGCCCGCCCAGAGAAAGAGGTACCAGAGTACGACACACCACCTTTTCAAATAAGCAAAGTGATTTACAATTAAATCAGGAAAGAGACGTAATGCTGTGTCATGTATGACCATTTGACCGGTTAAACAATTTCTCTATTCATTCTCTCCATGTACTCCACTGCTAAGAATGAATAATAACCGGAACAGATTGTTTTAAGTTCAGATTCTTGAAAAGTAGGCACTTATTAAAGAAGCTTTTGAGTGGAATCTCTAGGATCACATAAAATTTCACTGGTTTCATGCAATCTTTCTAGACAGCCAACTGTCAATTGTATTCAGCTGATATATGTTGCACACCATGGCAATCTTTTACATTGTTTTGGAATGTGTGCCCTTTATAGTTACTGCCAAAGGCAGCTTCACTATTTTATATGAGCAATAGCCCAATGGACAGAGTCAGAATAATTTATGGGGTTGTAGGGAGGAGGGGGGGAGACATAAGAATTGTCATACTGGGACAGACCAAAGGTTCATCAAGCCCAGTATCCCATTTCCAACAGTGGCCAACCCAGATCCCAAGTAGTAGAACAGATTTTATTCTGCTTATCCTTGGAATAAGCAGTGGATTTCCCCAAGCCATCTCAATAATGGCCTATGGACTTCTCTTTTAGGAAATTAGCCAAACCTTTTTTAAACCCTGCCAAGCTAACTGATTTCACCACATTCTCCGGCAATTAATTCTAGAGTTGCATGTTGCATGATGAAATATTTTCTCCAATTTGTTTTAAATCTACTATTTAGTAGCATGCCCCCATTCAGATAAGAAAAACTATTATCTTTATGAAAGAACACTAGTAATAGAACATATATACTATGTAGGAATTATTTAAATGTTTTGGCTTCCATCCTTTTAAATTTCTACAGTATATGGAGCATCATTTAACCTTTAGTATCTTGTAAAAGAAAAAAAACAACAACTAACAAACCCCTGGAAAAAGTCAAACATTTTCTGCAGTAGATTTTCTCCAACATGGAAATTCCAACAGACCCAAGTATAAATCAAGCTTTCAACTTGAAAAATAGTTGAACTTTAGCAGTGTTTCCAAAACTGGTCCCTCCAGGACCAGCTTGAGAAACACTATCTACAGCACACATAGAGAGCATTATAACAAAAGGCCTGTGTATCTTGTGTAAAGTCACTTTTGTTCTGCTAAATGCAAAGCGGAGGCATCAAGGTTTTACCAAATCTGATCATCCTCCTTCTGACTTCTGAATATTCCCCCAGGTTCTGTAAAGGAGGTAGTTTCTCCTGCGACTAACCAATGGAAGGAGAAGCCACCTATTGGAGGGAAAACTGTGCGGTATAAATACCAAGCCCAGTAGGAATTTTCTTGTCTTTGGCTCCTGCTTCTCCAGCCAGACCACCACCATAGCAAGGGGAAGACGACTGGCTTTTGCCTCCCTGAAGTACAGCTATTAAAGAGGAAGTCCGGCAACAACAACCACTCTACCTAAAGGAGAAAGGAATGGAAAAATCAAGCACCAGAAACAAATCATCCCCAGGAGAAAATCTGGAATAAGAAGAGAGTCCTCTCCCACAATCCAAATCAAGGCATAAAAGAGACTCGGGGGAAGAGTCTTATGAAATCCATAAGCAAACTGGAGCGATGTTCTGCTGAGAAAAGAACAGCTAAGGACACTGACAGATTCAGAGAGGCCATTAAAAAGAGTACTAAGGTTGTAAACGGACTTCTCCAGAATAACCTGTGGCTTGGAGTGCTCCTAAGAAACCAAACAGAGGCTACGAGTAGAGGTTGTATTTTCTTAGTACCTCTGCTTGTATATAGCTTATGCCTCTGCATGTATATAGCTTTTTCAGAACTTCACTTTCATCCAATTGGCCTTCCAGTGCAACGGGTCCTGGCTCCAACCACCCTAAAACTTTAAAAGTTAGCCTGTCCTGATACTGAATGGGCAATAAGGGTTATACTTGGATTATCAAATGATGTAGACTATAATTTTTCCTTTTGGATGCCTGCCTGAACTTAAATCATTTATGATTTAAAGGTATAGTCACTGTAATCCTGCCAGAAGATGACTGAGGTAATAGTTTTGGGAAGGTCTTGAAAGCATCATCACATAAAATGTCAATTAGATTAATTACACTTATTGAGCAGTAAGCAGTGTGCATCTCCATTTTCAAGTATTTATTACTTTTCCATATTCTGTGGCAATCTACTATTTATATGTAGAAGACATGTTGAAATTCTTCATAAGCAGCCTTTTTTTTTCCTGGTCTAAATTAAATCACTTAATTACTCAGAAAGCAACTGAATATCATCGCTATACTCATAAGTGGACAGAGTCCCTTGCTCCATACTATAACGATTAGGGTAATTTATTTTTGATTCTCACTCTATAGTGCTACCAGAAATTTATGAATACGTTGCTTACCCATAGATGGTTAAAGGTCTTTGAAAAGCAGGCTGTACAAATTTACACAGACACATCCAGCAAACCCTATACTATAAAGTGAGCAACAATTGTATGGTTTTGTATGTAGATAGGTAAATTTTATCTTGAAAACGGCCCTAAGGATTTTCCTGAAATTAGGTGAATCTATGGTTTTCAGGTGCAAAAAGGTGATTTAACTAGGTTTGGAGTTTGACAAAATTCATGGGGGGGTGTCAATTGTGGCATCTTTTTTCAGATGTTCCCACCTCCTCCTGCAGCCCATTAGTCAGACATTCCTAAAGACACTTAGCCAGCAAACAGGCTTCAGGGAAAACCAAGACTGAAGGTTCATGTCTTATAACCTATTGGTCCCGTCTCCTCTGCAGCTTATTGGCTAGTTAAGGAAGAAAAGCTGCAGTATAGGTAAGGGGTTGAGGTAAAGAGAGGCGAGGGAAGAGATATGGAATTTAAAAGGGAGAACACAGCTAAAGTTAATACAAGCTAGGGAAGGCATGGAAAGTAATACAAACATAACTGCAGCCTACTGGTCAGATATCCCTAAGGAAGATTAGCCAGCCAATAGGCTGCAGGGAAAAGCAGGACTGAAAGTTGATAAAGCTTCTGCTCCCATGTCCCCCCTGCAGCCCACTGGCCAGAAATTCTTAAGGAAGCGCCAACCAATAGGCTGCAGGGAAAAGCAGGACTGCTAAGGCACTGTCTTTGTAGCTACTGCTCCTGTCTATCCCTGCAGCTCACTTACCCTACTTCTCCAAGCAAAGCTTGGTCTTCCAGGTACTGATACTGATACACTAAACCAGTAGTATTAGAACACTCTATATAAACACAGTTATAACACAACAAAGAGGTGGCAATTTTCAGATGCATTTCTGTGCATAGAACAGTTTCACATGCAAAAGTGGTGACTTGAAAATTTCTCAACACATGTATATCAGTATAGGGGGAAGCATTCCTGGAACCAGAACCAGCACTTACAAATGCATGCTTTGGGATTTACAAAAGCATGCACACAGTTTTCATGAGAAAAGAACCCACACACACTACATGCAAATCTGCACGTGTAATTGCCCACCTGCCACCAAGGTTTATTTTCAAAAGGGGAACTTTTCCCTTTGAAAAACTGATATCAAATATTGAGAAAGCTAGAATTAGTCTCTTCCTCCTTGTGCTCATAGCTTGATTCTTAATACTTTGGGAAACATAGACAAAGGGGCATCTTAGTAGCTTGCCCAACCACATCTGGGTCAGGATTTGGGATACGACTGCTGAGCTCATTGGGGACTATAAGATACCAGGGCTTCCCAATTTAAATCATTAGACTAAAGATTTGGTTGGGATTTGAGGGGAGGGTGAGAGGAGGAGGGTTAGGTATTGAAGGGGGAGATACCTTTGTGTTTAGCTTTGTTGGAATATATACATATATATACACACACACACACACACACACATAGTCTTATGGATCATGTATGTTAATTTTGAAAACTGCCTAGAATTTTAGATACTGCACATTTTGTTATTCTTTCCAAAACAGCAGCAATTTGAATTGTTCCCTCAAGACGGTGGCTGTTTGGACTGAACAAGGAGTAGTTTATTATTAAGGTTTTGAGCCTTCTTTCTACACTGGGCCATGTTATGTTCATTTTCCTGTAGGACCATATAGGTTTTGAGCAGTGAGAGGAAAGGTTGTACAATGACCTATGGAAGTAATGGACCATGCCTTTATCTTTTTCACCAGTGAAGTTATCTCCAGTGCAAGATACATCTGCCAAACTAGTAGGAACATCTTGTCTAAGGCCTGACACAACCAAAGTAGGGCAGCTTGCTACAATGGCTAATGTAGAAGTTTCAGAAGAGGCCCTCAGAAACATCTGCCCACACTCATAACCGTACTCTTGGTGATGTGCTGAATGGAAACAAACGTCATATAGCTTATGGGTGTCACTGATGGCTCTCTCTCCCCTGTACAATGGGCAAAGCTTAAAGTCTGGATTTTGCCCATGCCATGGTCCTATGGTATCATAGAAAACAGGAAAATGATATAAACCATATGACACACGTCACTGGTCTCACTTAAGCAGCACCTCCCCACTGAAAAACAAGCTGTGGCTCAAAAAAAATGGAGCTTCTGTCTCAGTCCCTCAGCTCTGTTCCAGGCTCAGATCACAAGGCAGACTAGTGTCAGATGCCTTCCTCAAACATTGCAGGTCAGGTCTTTTTCGAGGCTGCTTTTAACTCCTAACTCCCACTCTCTTGTAAAGTACTCATGTCTGTTTTATCATTCCCTCTGTGTGAATTCCCTAAACTCTATTTGCCCCATTTGTTTTAATTAGCTCTATTGAGCAGGGATGGTCTCTTACCTGTTTAATGCACAGTGCTGTGTACATCTAGTAGTGTTACAGAAATGATTAGTAGTAGTAGGTTTGCTTTTCTATGACACGTGGAAAGAGCCATGTACACTTGGAAATTAGCACTAGCTTTGAACTCTGGGAAAACTGTTTTGTCTTAGTGCCAGATGTCACCAACTTGTATGCCTCATTCATTCTTGCTTGTTGACAAAAACAAGCCACACACTGCAAACCAGGCTAGGGATAAAAACTGCTGCCAGCCACAGTGAATATGGGCTACAATTGCTTCATGGTTATAGATAAAAATGCTGGTGGAAAAGAAATCTACCACTATTAGATGCAGAAGAATGCAATTTTTCAAATAGTATTTTAATCTCAATTGTGCTTTAGGGTTGCTATAATTATTGGTATAGCATAAAGATGATTGTAATCAAAATATTTAATATACGTACATGCTAGATAGTACATTTTAGTTTCTATCTAGAAAGCAGCATCATGGAAAGGGAATTAGTTTTTTGTACAACATGAAATCTTTCCAAAGCAGTGGACTTACATCACTCAAAGAGGGAAGCTTTTTGGGCCCTGAAAGCATGAACTCTTGCAGTGGTAGCCAGTTTTTTAATCTGACGTTCTCCTGTAAAATGTATCCTGGTCTTCAGGGGTATGCATATTTTTGTAGTTCCAAGACATTTAGAACTGTCCTGGATCTACAAGTGGAGGAGTGGCTTAGTAGTTAGAGCAGGCACCTCAGCACCCTGAGGTTGTGAGTTTGATTCCCACTATAGCTGCTTGTGACTCTGGGCAAGTCACTTAACACTTCATTTGCCCCAGGTACAAAATAAGCACCTGTCTAAAAATATGTAAACCACTTTGATTGTAACAGAAACAGTGATATATCAAGTCCCATCACCTTAGCTATTTTGGGAATCTCTAGAATAGTGCTTCTCAACCCAGTACTCAGAGCATAGCCAGTCAGTCAGAATTTCAGGATATCCACAAATATGCACTGCCAGATTTGCATGCACCATCTCCTTGGTATGCAGATCTTTCATGCATATTCATTGTTCAGGGAAAAAAAAAAAGGCATCCCCCAAAATAAGACCTAGTGCCTTTTTTGGGCCCAAAATTAATGTGTCTTATTTTCAGGGAAACACGGTAGTTTCAAGTTTTGTAGTAATTGATGTTAAGCTTCATTCAATTTTAATGATCTCAGTTTGGACGTAGACTTCCTGTCTAATACATAGTCTAATGTTAAATCCACATCCCTAACCATAATGATACAATCAGGGTCTGTAAAGGCTGATGAAAAAGAATGGTTGACCTATAGTTGGTGTTAAAAAAAACAAACAAAAAACCCCCACCCTTACATATTTTTTATTTATTTATTTAATTCGATTTCTATCCTGTCCTCCCAGTAGTTCAGAACGGGTTACAAGCAAACATTCACAGGGGAATACATTTGGACAGTACAAAGACTATACAGCAACTTAAGTGCAGGTTAAGAATGGAGAAGAGAGTGCAGAAAGGAAGGGGGAATTTAAGGGGGCAATGGGGGTTGATTGCAGTTGGAATTTTAGTTGAAGGAGGGTCTTAACCGCTTTCTGGAAGATCATCAATGAGTTCTGTAATCTGGTTTGTGGGGGCAGTTGGTTCCGGAGTTGGTGGATGAAGTGGCTGTAGGAGCGTTTGCAGGCATTTTCTGACAGGAGAGACCTTCCTGGGGGGTTGCATAGGAGTTTTTCCGTTTCAGAGTGGAGGAGGTGGGTGGGGATGTACAGGGTTAGGTTGGTTCCTATGTAGGCTGGGGTAGTGGCGTAAATTCTTTTATGTGCTATTACCAGGGCCTTGAATGCGCAGTGTTGGTTGATCGGAGAGCTGGGAAGATGAGGTCGTGGTAGTTGAGGCTGTCTAGGAGGTGGATTGCTGCGTTTTGTACATGCTGGAGGCAGGGACAGGTGGCCATCTAAAGTTACTCCTAGGCTGCGTACCTGATCTGCTCCTGTTAGTGAGGTGGAATCCCAGGATACTGTTGGGCATGTGTATTTGGTACTTTTTTCCTGATCCATAAAAATTTGGTCTTGCAAAAGTAAGGGTGAAGTACAATGACTTTCAAACAGTAGCGGTCAGAAAAAAATTTAATTCATGCTTAAAAAATAAGTCCCATTATTAATATATTGATTCAATATGGTGCCATGTTTCGGAGGCGATCCACCTGCATCAGGAATCGATATCTTACAATATATAATGCAAGTATACAGGTAAAACCCAAGAAAAATAATGGTTGATAAAAAAGACTTGTGGGGTGGAAATGGAAATGGGCAGAGTCCCAACCAGTTTTTGCATGATATCTCGATTCCTGATGCAGGCGGATTGCTGCCAAAACACGGCACCGGGTCGAGTCTATATATTAAAACTGGGACTTATTTGCTCAAGCTTGGACTTAATTTTTCTAACCACTACTGTTTGGAAGTCATCATATTTGATCCTTACTTTTGTACTTTTTCTTGATCTATAGTTAGAGCATACACATTCAACAAAGAGAAAGTCTATTGTTGTATTTGAATTTCGAGTAAACAGTCATCTACCCTTAGAGCTGGTGCTGTGTGATGCAACAGAAAATGGAAAGTATCACACTCTTCCTCTTGCCACACGCAGCAGAAAAATAACATTCCTTTACCCAATCATATTTCAGCTTTATAATGTCTGAATCAGACAGGTGCGTTCTTGTAAAAAAGAAAATCAGTGGTTTAAAATGCTTAACACAACAGTAATTTCTGCATTTTATTGGATTATGAATCCCTTTCACATTAAGTGATAAAGACATTTAAAGCCAAGGATTATGAAGTAGTATAATTAAAATGCAAAACTGGGTTAATTTGTAATATATTTAACAAGGTAAATGCAGGAAATAAAAAAGTCATTCCCCATAAGACTTTGTTAAATTGTAGTGTTTACATTAACCCCCTCCCCCCTCCCCCCCGCACACACACACAAACCACTAATGCAAAACAGAAAAGAAAAAAAACCCAAACCACCACAACCACCCATTCATGGCTGAGGATATCAGGGGGCTAAGGCAGCAAATGGGCCGGGGGGGGGGGAGGGGGGATAAATAAAGAGAGAGAAGCTATCAGTGGCAGTACTTCTACAAGGTAGTAGGCAGGGATCCTCAAACCCCACCAGTTAATTCCCCAAAACTCTCCTTCATATACCTTTAAAGATCTGATCTTCAACGGCACAAACAGTGCGACAACACATGTTGCTTGCGTTGGCCCCCACAGCTTTCCTCCTGATGCAACTTACTGTTTCTGCAGCGATGAATTGTGCCAGAAGGAAAGCAGCATGTGTCAGTCACGCTGCTTGCTGCTGGTGAAGATTGGCTCTTCGAAAGGTAGGTAGTGGGGGGAGAAGACCGGATTGCCTCACCAGGAGAGGGAGAGATGGGATCTTTTGCCCACCCAACTGGGGTCCAGGACCACCCAAAATTCAGTTTCTGGCTATGGCCCTGTAAGGCATGGTTTTTTGGACTTAGTGATAATGATCCATGTTGCCAAAAAAATTAAGTGTCAACTTGTTACCCTATTAGAAGCCTATTCTGCAATATATTTCTCTCAAGTTCACGGGTTCTTAAGACTCTTTTGTTCTTGTATGTGATTTTCAATGTAGCAAGGGCAAGGCAGTCATATTTTGCTTCAATTGCCCTTAAACATGGTCTAAAATTTAAAACTGATTTTATTTTCATTGCAGTCTCTAGCAAAATGCTCAAGTACCTGATTGTAAACTGCCTAGATAACCTTGATAGGCGGTATATAAATACCTAAATAAATAAATATGGTGATCAAGAAATTTTAAAGTAGTCAAAAACACAAAAACATATTGAACTTGAGGGAACCGCAGAATTATCATCAACAATGGTCTTAGAGACTTATGGTTTGGGCCTACTTGAGCAGGAATTGTGTGCCCACTCCAGCTTGAATGGGTGCCTTCACTGTTTTCTGGAATTTCCAAAATTCTATTATTATTCCTTTAATTTCTATTGCTAATGTCCTCGAGGGCTGGTTTTCAACTCATGTGTGTAGAACACTTGAGGCTGCTGATTCTACATTAGACTCCTTCCATCCTTCGATTCAAAGCGAGTACTTTTTTTCTCATTTGTGAAAAAAACATTTTCTTGAATACATTTTATTGCTGTGTTATTCTCACTAAGTAGTGAAGTAATATTTTCTAATTGCAGCATTATATCCAGAAACAAGCAAGTGGCCCTCATACTGGTTGCTTCCTTATTTGGGGGAAGCCGGGTCTGATTTGCATCTTAGTGGAATCAGACAAAAATGAAGCCTAAATTTTAGCCTGTTTTCGTGGTAACATCTTATCTATTGTTATGATCAAAATCTAAATTAAAAATACACACCTGGTTCAAGGATATTTTATATGTATAGCAAAAAAAACCCAAAAGGACCAAAAAAGTATCCACAGAGTATGCAACAAAACAAGGAAGTGAATCATATGTATGAATTGGATTCATTTAGAGCTCCTTTTACAAAGGTGCGTTAGGGCCTTAACGCACAGAATAGCATGCGCTAAAATGCCACGTGCGCTAGCTGTTACTGCCTCCTTTTAAGCAGGCGGTAATTTTTCAACTAGCACGTGCTAATCCTGTGTGCGCGCTAAAAACGCTAGCGCACCTTTGTAAAAGGAGCCCTTAATCATAAATTAATGTAAAACAATAATAAAAAATACAAATCACATACAAGATCTCTCAATCAATGACATTCTTCTTTAAAAGTCTTTCATAACAATCAATAAGATCTCAAAATCAATGATGAAATTCTCCATTTCATACCCACAGAGTTCTTCACTAGAGAATGACACAAGGACAAATTTTTCCCTGTCCCTGCGGGAACTCATTTTCCCATCCCTGCGAGTTCTTTTCTTGTCCCTGCCCCATTTCTACAAGCTCCTTCCTCATCTGCACAAGCCTCAAACACTTTCAAATCATAAGTGTTTGAGGCTTGTGTGGTTAAGGCAGAGCTTACAGGAATGGGTCAGGGACAGCGACAACAACAAAACTTACGGGGACTGGATGGGGAAATTGAGTTCCCGTGGACAAATTTGTCCCCATGTCATTCTCTAGTCTTCAGTCTTGCAGCTATTCTATAGCAGTACTCAAGCAACCCCCAGAACAAGTAGTTTTCTATTCACCAAAATAAGCATTTCTATTATGATGGTAAAGTGCTCAGTCACAATAACAAAACAATTTTGAGTTAGACCTCATACAGAGGTTAGTTTCCTCATACAGATTAAAAGATGAATTATGGAAAGGTTTCGGAATTTTTTTGTCATCTTTCTCCTGTAGTAATGTGACATCCAAATGTAAGCCGCCCCCCCAACCACCATAATCTCTCCTTCCTTGATACTATATAAAATTTTACAGTAAGTTATGGGGGTACAGCAACTACTCCAAGGAGTCCATCTCCGACAATAACACACTATACATTCTCATCCATCCAACGACAAAAAAAAAAAAAAAAAAAGTTTCTTTCATAAGATGAAATGAGAAATATGACCCAGTGCACAACTGAAGCCCCCATTTTCTGATTACTTTAACAGCTGCTGTGAATGAATTATTTCCTTCCTCTCCACTATTTTTCTCGCAGACGCTTGCTTTTCCTTTTCAAATCTCTTCCAACACTACATTCCCCCCCCCCCTTTTCCAAATAGATATTTCTTCCCAGCTCCCATGTTCAGGGAGGGAAGAGGGGGCTGCCATAGAACAAAGGAGTATTTGTTAAAAGCTGAATTTGAATCTGGGAAATCTGCCAAATTTAATCCCAAAGACCCCCTGTTAGTGTCTCCACAATAAAATGGAACAGAGTTGTCTATTTCGGATCATAAAGACACTGTACTTTACAAGGACACTGGAGGATAAAAAGATTCAGATTTTTTGCTTGAGAGGCAACAGTTTTTATTCACTTATAAGGAATAGAAAGGCTAACAATTGAATAAAGCAAGTAAATACACAGGATAGGTGCTGAAGGAAGGCAGAGGCAAATATTTGTTATAAGCACGTGCAATACTGAAGTCTAAAAATCACAAAATACTTTGCTACGACACCTCCATCAAACAAAAATGTATATAAAATTTGACACTGAGAACATGCATGCTGAAGCAGATTAAAATTTTCTACATATTGTGAAAGCAGTACATTATTCTGCCATTTTATTCGATATGATGCAATTTGCTAGCCTATACTTACATTGTACAGAAGTTGCTTTCTTTCTCTTTGGCAGTAAAAGGAAATACTGAAACAGCTGCAAATTTTAAAAAGGTTCATAAATACATATGAAGCCTAATTTATTACCCAATTAGAAAACCACAATCCCTGTCGACAGTACTCACCTAATTGTCCACTGCAAGATGTATAACAGCATTCATGAATTTAAAACAAAAAAAAATGAAATTAAAATGATCCCCGTTAGCTTGGCCAATGGCAGTCATGATTATAAGCAGTCATCTTTTCTCCAAGCTAAAGAGCTCTAACCTATTTAGCCTTTCTTCATAAGAGTCATTCCATGGTCTCTTTTTGGTTACCTCTCTATTCTTTCTACTTGTACCATTAATTTGTGATGAAGCAACCAGAACTGTGGAAAACAGTGGAGACTACTACATTTGCTTTTCTTACCACGACTGTACATTAGTGTAAATTTCTACATACCATCTACAATAGTCTATAGCAGTGGTTTCCAACCCTGTCCTGGAGGACCACCAGGCCAATCGGGTTTTTGGGATAGCCCTAATGAATATGAATGGAGCAGATTTGCATGCCTGTCACCTCCATTATAGGCAAATCTCTCTCATGCATATTCATTAGGGCTATCCCAAAATCCCGACTGGCCTGGTGGTCCTCCAGGACAGGGTTGGGAACCACTGGTCTATAGTTTACATAGCGAGTCACAAAATCACACACATAATATAAATAAACATCTACATAAAATCAGACAGTTACAAACCTACACTCTTAACCATGATTAACAAGGATTCCAAGACCTTTTTCCTGGGTGCTGATTCCAAATATAGAGCCCAGCAACAGTTGACATGTAAATACATACCAATAAGCTGCATACAGAATTACTTCAGATGTAGTAAAAATGTCTATTGAGAAGAATAATTGTTATATCTATTCTTTTCTAGATATGTGTGTGTATATATATAAAAGTCAATAAAATTTAACTGCCACCAGGCACCAACTGTAGATTTCAAGGTCTTTTCCTGAGTGGGAGATAACAATATGGATCCTATGTGCATCATTGTGTTCTTGTCTACTGCAAACTTAGGGCTCTTTTTACGAAGGCGCGTTAGGGCCCTAACGCACGGAATAGCGCGCGCTAAAATGCCACATGCACTAGCCGCCAACACCTCCTCTTGAGCAGGTGGTAGTTTTTCAGCTGGTGCGCGCTATAGCGCGTGCTAATCCGGTGCATGCGCTAAAAACACTAGCACACCTTCGTAAAATGAGCCCTTAATCTCCCTATTTTAATGTTCATTTTAGCCTTATTCTTGGCTTCTCTTATCGAGGTAACACAGTAAAGATATTGTCTCCTAGCAAAGACTTCTATGGACTCTCCACAGTATCTCCCACTCGGGAAAAGATCTTAGAGCTATCATGGACAATACCTTGAAATCCCTAGCTGGTGCCAGTTTAAAAAAAAAAACCAAAAACCCTAATAGAATGTTATCTAGAAATGGATATAAAAGTTCTTCTCCTCAATATGCATGTTTTACTACATCTGAGGTAATTCTGTATGCAGCTTATTAGCATGTATTTCCATGCCAACTGTGCCAAGATTAGCACAGTGGTTTACTTCCATCTTTATGAGGTGCTAGAATATTTGTCATCCGAAGTAGTCATAGCACAGAAAAATCTGTGCTGTGATTTGTAAAGATTATTATATTTCAATACCTGCATTCAATGACCCTAATACTGAAGTAAGCACAAGCTTATGACTGAAGATGTGTAGCCTCCATTGAAACTCACCAGGTGCCACAACCCCAATAAGGTTTTCAAGATTTTCTCCATGAATATGCACACGATGTATTTGAATACAATGGAAGCAGTGCATGCAAAATCTCATAAGAATATAAGAATTGCCACTGCTGAGTCAGACCAGTGGTCCATCATGCCCAGCAGTCTGCTCACGCGGCGGCCCTCTGGTCTAAGACCAGCACCCTAACTGAGACTAGCCCTACCAGCGCACGTTCTTGTTCAACAGAAACTTGTCTAACTTTGTTTTGAATCCTTGGAGGGTGTTTTCCCCTAGAACAGCCTCTGGAAGGGCGTTCCAGCTCTCTACCACTCTCTGGGTGAAGAAGAACTTCCTTACGTTTGTACGGAATCTATCCCCTTTCAACTTTAGAGAGTGCCCTCTTGTTCTCCCTACCTTGGAGAGGGTGAACAACCTGTTCTTATCTACTAAGTCTATCCCCTTCAGTACCTTGAATATTTCGATCATGTCCCCTCTCAATCTCCTCTGTTCGAGAGAGAAGAGGCCCAGTTTCTCTAATCTTTCGCTGTACGGCAGCTCCTCTAGCCCCTTAACCATCTTAGTCGCTCTTCTCTGGACCCTTTCGAGTAGTATCGTGTCCTTCTTCAGGTACGCGACCAGTGCTGGACGCAGTACTCCAGGTGAGGGCGTACCATGGCCCGGTACAGCGGCATGATAACCTTCTCTGATCTGTTCATGATCCCCTTCTTTATCATTGCTAGCATTCTGTTTCCCCTTTTTGCTGCCGCTGCACATGTGTGGACGGCTTCATTGACTTGTCGATCAGAACTCCCAAGTCCCTTTCCTGGGAGGTCTCTCCAAGTACCGCCACGGACATTCTGTATTCGTGCATGAGATTTTTGTTACCGACATGCATCACTTTACACTTATCCAGGTTGAACCTCATCTGCCATGTCGATGCCCATTCGTCGAGCTTGATTATGTCACGTTGCAGATCTTCGCAATCCTCCTGCGTCTTTACTACTCTGAATAACTTCGTATCATCCGCAAATTTAATCACCTCGCTCGTCGTACCTATGTCCAGATCATTTATAAAGATGTTAAAGAGCACGGGTCCAAGCACCGAGCCCTGCGGCACCCCACTGGTGATGCTCTTCCAGTCCGAGTATTGTCCATTTACCCCACTCTCTGTTTCCTATGCTCCAGCCAGTTTTTAATCCACGTGAGTATTTCACCCTCAATTCTATGGCTTGCAATTTTCCGAAGTAGTCGTTCAAGCGGAACCTTGTCGAACGGCTTCTGAAAATCCAGATATACTATACAATGTCGACTGGATCGCCCTTGTCTGTCTATTTACTCCCTCAAAGAAGTGCAGCAAGTTCATCAAACACGATCTGCCTTTGCTAAAACCGTGCTGACTGGTCCTCATCAGCCCGTTTCCGTCAAGGTGATCAATGATGCTGTCCTTTATCAGTGACTCTACCATCTTTCCCGGTACAGGGGTCAGACTCACCGGTCTGTAGTTCCCCGGATCTCCCCTCGAACCTTTCTTGAAGATAGGTGTAACATTCGCTACCTTCCAGTCTTCCGGAATCTTTCCCGATTTGATCGACAGATTGGCTATTAGTTGAAGCAATTCAGCTATGGTCCCTTTCAGTTCCTTGATGACCCTCGGATGGATGCCATCCAGTCCCAGGGATTTATCGCTCTTAAGCCTATCAATCTGCCCACATACCTCCTCTAGACTGACCGTCAATCCTGTCAGCTTTCCGTCTTCGTTTCCAGCATATAGCCTGATGGGTTCCGGTATTCTGTGTACATCTTCTTCGGTAAATACAGATGCAAAAAATGTGTTCAGTTTGTCAGCGATTGCTTTGTCCTCCTTTAGTGCTCCCTTTATTCCATGGTCATCCAACGGTCCCACCACTTCCTTTGCGGGTCATTTCCCCTTAATATATCGAAATAACGGCTTAAAGTTCTTCGCCTCCTTGGCTATTATTTCCTCGTAGTCTCTTTTGGCCCCTTTTACCGCCTTAAGGCACCTGCTTTGATGTTGTTTGTGCTTGTTCCAGTTTTCATCCGTTTTTGACCTTTTCCATTCCTTAAATGAAGTTTTCTTGTCTCTGATCGCTTCCTTCACCTCTACAGTGAGCCACGCCGGTTCTTTGTTCTTTTTCCTCTTTGATCCCTTGTTACGCGGTATATATATATTTTGCACCTCAGTGACTGTGTCCTTAAAAAGGGACCAAGCTTGCTCTAACGTTTTTACAGTGCTTATCCTCTTCTTAATCTTCTTCCCTACCATGAGTCTCATCCCTTCGTAATTCCCTTTTCGGAAGTTCAGTGCCGTGGCTGTTGTTTTGGACTGATGTTTCTCCCCTGTGTCCAGATCAAAGCGGATCATATTGTGATCACTGCTTCCCAGCGTCCCTTCTACTTCTACATCTTGTGCTGGTCTTCGCAGGCCATTTAGAATTAAGTCCAGAATTGCATTTCCTCTAGTATTTTCCTTGACAAGTTGTTCCAGGAAGCAATCGCCTATAGCATCCAAGAACTTGGTCTCTCTAATGCAGCCGGAGATGCCTAGGTTCCAGTCTATTCCCGGATAGTTGAAGTCACCCATGATAACTGTGTTGTCTCCCTTGCAGTTTCGTTTAATCTCGTCTGTCATTTCTCCATCAATTTCTTTGGACTGCCCTGGGGGGTCGGTAGTAGATGCCGATCTTCATTTCCAGGCCATTTGTTCCTGGAATTTTGACCCATAGAGACTCTAACTTATCCGTCAGTTGTAGCGTATTCTCTCCAGCAGATTCAATTTCCTCTGACGTATATGGCAACGCCCCCACCTTTTTGAGCTACTCTGTCTCTGAGGTATAGTTTGTATCCCGGTAGCACAGTGTCCCAGACGTTTTCCTCAGTCCACCATGTTTCCGTGATGCCTATGATGTCAACGTTATCTTTTTGTGCTATGGCTTCTAATTCACCCATCTTATTTGTAAGGCTCCTTGCGTTTGTGTACATACACTCGAGTTTGCGGCTTTTTCCTTTCTTGCATTTCCTTCCCTCTTGTATCCTTTTCGATCTCTCTTGCCTGTAATCCGGTGAGTCTTTCCCTCTATCTTCTTACACGGTATCCTCTGGGTATAACAGTTCCCGAACCATCGACTCTCTCTCTCTGTCGACTGTTGGCTTTCCCCTTCTTCCTAGTTTAAAAACTTGTCCACTCCTCTCTTGATGTTGCTTGCAAATAGCCTCGTTCCGTCTCTGCTGAGGTGGAGTCCATCCTTCCTGTAGAGCTTGCTCTTCCCCCAGAACGTTGTCCAATTGCGCATGAAGTGGAATCCTTCTTCCTCACACCAGCGCCGCATCCACACGTTGACTGCTTGCAGCTCCATCTGCCTCTTCTCATCTGCCCTGGGTACCGGCAGGATCTCCGAGAATGCTATCCTCTGCGTTCTGGTCTTCAGCTTCCTTCCTAGCATCCGGAACTGGTCCTTCAGTACTTCCCTGTTGTAGTTCCTATTGCTTACATTGTTCGTCCCCACATGGATCACCACCGCCATATCTTCTTCTTCCACACTGTTGAGGATCCTGTCGATGCAGTTCACTATGTCTTCTACCTTGGCTCCCGGTAGGCAGGTCATATATATTCACAGCAGAAATCTTTGAAAATTTGACTGGATTGTTGCCTACCCATGAGCCAGATAATGACCTAATACTGAAACCCAGGCTGTGACATGAAATGACAGGGTGACCTCTTATGAAGACTGAAAAGCAATTTTTAGCTAACCCCCATCTCCATTCTGATCTTGAAACCCTTTGGGGAAGAACATAATTGGGTGATCCATGCAACTGGTAAGACTTCATGTTATTCTAAAAATTATATTTAGCAGACTTAGATGATTTGCAGCTAGTGTCTCACTAAAGAGAGAACCTTATCAAGATGTAAGATTGATGCTAAATTACTAGATTAATGATTCCAAAATCTGTGTAGGACAGCGGTCTTTCGTTAATTTAAGATGGGGGCTGCTTTGGGTCCAGAAGAGCTGAAGGAAAACCACTATATGTCTTCCTACATGGGACTATGACATCAACCAATGCATGTACAGTAGACATCCATTCCCTCCAAAACATCTACCCTTGGTCACACATACAAAACAGATAGCTCCTTTTCCAATAGAGAATAAAAGGCTAGATTCACTAAGCCCACCGATCATGTTTGCGATCGTGTACCAACCCAATTTTCCTCCAACCCGATTCACTAACCTCTGTGCCAGTCATTCTCCGATCCGATCTGCGCATGCAAATGAGGCTGAACAGCATGCATAGGAAGGACACAATTTACAAAACAATTTCAGGAACACCGACTGGGCTGCCCGATCAAAAAACAAGTGACTGCTGAGGACCAGTCGCTTGTGCAAAAACCCTGCTCCGATTCTGCATTTTCTGCTCTCTGCCCCGACTCCGTGGTTTTAACCCGTGGTGCAACCCCTCCGATCACCCTCATTTGCATCTTCCCCATTTCTGAATTAGTCGGCCGGCCATGGATCGGACAGGATCGGGCAGGTTAGTGAATCTAGGGCAAAGTGACCACAAACTAAAAGTATTAATGCAAACAAAACTCTAAAACAGGAGAGAAGTGACCCAGAAGCATGTCTTCTACAGCACGACCCCAAGCACTCCTACTTGCCCACTGGGTTACAGTCAAACAAGGGAGGCCAACAAATGGGGAATAATTTTTGCACCACCTCCTTTATGCCTTATGTGGCTGCAGAAGCTGCATCAGTGGTATAGTCATAGGTGGGCACAGGCTCACCCATTAAGTGGCACATCTCTAGTGAGATGCCAGTAGTCTTCAGCTGGCCCTGCCAGCCACTTCCTCCCTTCCCCTTGCAAGCATTCCAGCATCTCTCAGCTTCACACCCAACCCCGTACCTTTTCAACTTTACTGGTAGCAAGCAGCAACCCATACCCACTACTCACATGGGCCCAGATTCCCTCTGACACAACTGCTTGTTTCCTCATGAGTGGTAACCAGGTCAGAGGGAAGGCTCTGAACCAGTGCAAGCAGAAGTTGAAAAGGTATGGAAGGGTGAGAGGGGGTGGAATAAAAGGAGAGAGGCTGAACAGGGAGCTGTACATAGCTAGAATCTGAATGCAATGCACCACTAAAGACATGGAAAAAATTCTGTGTGTACAGTCCAAAATACAAAGACAGAAGATGTAAATACTCAACTCATTTTATTCACTAACTGAAAATACATTTTCCCCCTACCTTTTTTGATTGGTGATTTTATTTTTCTAATTTTGTTCTGTCTCTACTTGTGCCTCCCTCTATCTGTGTTCTTAATTCTGTTCCCAGGGCCTCCTGTCCATTTGCTATTTTTTCTTCTTCCTTATATCAATCTTCGGCCTTGTTTCTCACATACTGCTTTCTTCCATTTTTCTGCCTTCTCAAATCTACATACTTTGCCATTTCCTTCCACTCGTCCTTCCTTTCTCTTTCCCTGCCCTCCATCCATGCGCACCATCTTCTCCCACTCTTCCCCTCCATCCTTGTGTAACATCTCCTCCCTCCCTTTTGTCTTCAATCCAGCATTATACCTCTATCTCTATTCCTCCCTCTTAACAGCAATACCACCCCTTGTCCTGCCCATATGCTCCTTCCCCTTAAGCATTTCTTAGCTCTCTTTCTTTCCCTCCCCAAGTCCAGCTTCTCCCTGCACTCCTTATCCCCTATCCCTGTGGCCCATCATTTCTCACTGAGGCTCTCCCTCCCCAGTCTGACTCCCCTTCTCTTCTGCCCAGTCTAATCTAGTCCCTCTCTTTCCTGACCCTCCTTTCCTCCCCCTTCACAAGTTAAGTATCTCTACTTCCCACTTCCCCCAACCACAATCTCACATCATTCACTCTGTTCCTCCCCAATTCTGGCAAGACTGCCCCTCTTCTGCCCAGTCCAGCCTGGTCTTTCCCTCCCTTCTCTGAACACTCTTCAGCAGGTCTAACTCTCAACACTCTTCAGCAGGTCTAGCTCTCTCCCTGCCTCCCATCCATGCACCAGACGGTCTTACATAGTTGGGTTTTCCCAGCAGCAATTCAGCCAAGCTTCTTCAAACCATCCTAGGGAGATATTTAGCGTACCTAAAAGAAACTCACCTTGAGCTACTACTAGAAACACAAAAGCATGATGGCAGATAAAGACCAAATGGCCCATCTAGTCTGCCAACCCACAGAATCCACTATCTCCTGAAAAAGGTGATCAAATTAATAACTTAAGAGAATAATTATGTAACAGCATAAACTCGACTATACAGTTGTTAGTTTCATGAATACATTTAATGTTTTAAGAAAAGTAAACCCAGAGTCTGCTGAAATTGAACTGCTATTCAACACCTTCAAATCCTTACAGACCACTGTTTGCACTTGCCATACCAGACTGCTTGTACTAGTCTTTAGTATAAGCTCCTTTCTTGCAAAATGCACCGAGGGTTTTCCCAGAGATGTCATACCTCAGTTGAACAGCTCACAGCTGACAAAGCTTCTGTACATGTCTGAGAAAGAAAGGACCTTTGCTCCCGCACCAACTTCGAGGACTCGACTTCCATATAAATGAGGCTCCCATGGAAGAGAGAAAAAATGCTCACAGGTTTGAATGTGATGTTGGTCATGCTCCTTGCATGCAATCTGGAAAAGACTTTGAAGATTTTATTATAGTACTAGGTTTCAACTCCCAAGCATCAGAATTACTTTCTATTGCCTCAGTCTAGTGGGAAAATTGTCTGAACGCTGCACAAATCAAAATTGTAACAACTTTTGATTTCTCATTTAAATGGTTGCAAGGGGTATGGCAGTTAAGCACTAATCGTCGGCAAAAAAGAAACATGCTGGTAACATCAGATCTCATGATCTGATTTTGCTAGATCCACTGGCAAACATTTATGTAACTTTTTAAAAAGGATTTTAAATGTTTTTAAATAACTTTTTAAAAACCTAAAAGGTCGCAGGAGCTACTGAACTATATTAGAAACAAATCACCAACTTGTGCTATTTTAGTGCAGGCACCAAGATGAAAACAACCATGGGGAATGACACTAGACTGCAGGGATCTCAAAGTCCCTCCTTGAGGGCTCCAATCCAGTTGGGTTTTCAGGATTTCCCCAATGAATATGCATTGAAAGCAGTGCATGCATACAAATCTCATGCATATTCATTGGGGAAATCCTAAAAACCGATTGGATTGCGGCTCTCAAGGAGGGACTTTGAGACCCCTGCACTAGAGGATCTTACTGGACCAGCACAAAACCAATTTCTTTTTAGATCTGTAATTCACCAAGTTGCTAGGATTCGAACTTAAGTCAATGGCACCTAACACACACAGCACTGTATGCAGTAAGATCTACGGGAAGATATTTAATTTTGTAAAATGCTTAAACCACTTTTGTAGAGGCTTACTTTGACTAAAAAATTGAAAACTTCTATAAAATATTGTCTGAATTTTACTGTTTGAAATTTATCTAATTGTGTAAGTTGATTTTAATTGTTGATTATAGGTTATTTGTTATCATTTATGTTATGTGATGTGGGTAATTTTTATATATGCGATTTGTAACTCACCTAGGTAGTAGGCGGGAGATAAATTTTTAAAATAAACAAATAGGCAAGAAAGTATACTGCCTGCTTAGTGCCTGATATTCAACCAGGTAATGCAACTGAATATAGCCTCTGACCACTCACTAAAAAAGTGGGCAGGGCGGTGTTAGGAAGGAGGCCAGAGTTACTTTGGTGCTGGCGATATTCAGTGCCAGCACCCGCATAGCTAAAAAGTGGCCCCCTCCCTCAGCTCCCAGCCTACCTGTACACCTGGTGATCCAGCGGCAGTGTTAGAGGCAGGAGTGGAGCCCCCCCCCCTGCAGCACCATCCCAAAAGGTTGCCATGACCTCACATGGCTCTACAAACAGTACTGCAAGATGCCATGGCAACCATTTTGGAACAGTATCACAAGGGGCAGGAGCAAGATGGCTGCAGGCTATGTTGCTAACTGCCCTCTTTAGTCTCTCCCCTAGGGCCATCTAATTCCCAAGTGCCCCTTTTCTGCCTTACAATCTAATGGTCCCACTGACTCCCTCACAGGCTTTCTACTTCTAATACACCTGAATTTGCGATGAGGTTTTGCCTCTAAAAAGCACCTTTTCAAATTAATTTAGCTTTACTTATCAATGTTTTGTATCTAGTTTGTCTGTGTTTATGCTGCTTCCTGTTTACTTCACTTCAAATCCTTTTTCTTTGTTCTTTGAGAGAGACACTTTTGGCTCTAATAGCCTATTCCATTTAACCATAACAGTGGTCATTTAGCCTTCCTTCCACTTTTTTTTTTTTTTTTAATAAGTAGAATACATCTGGTCTGGGCTTCCAAAATGGCATTAAAAAAACATGACTGATGTAAGCTAACCTTCACAACTGTTCAGATTTTTTTTTTTTTTTTTAAGAACTCATTTCCCTCATTTTATCATGGTTATTCTTTAAAAAGTTAAATGAGTATGTAGTAGATTTCCTCAGTGTCTTATTAACTCAAATTTGATCATGCTATGCTTGCCATTGCCAAGTGGACCCAACACTATTATCTTTCACATTAAGTCCTGCATGCCATTAAAGATTAGACCAAAAACAGTTCTCCCTTTGTTTGCTCCTGAATGAGCTGCTCCATGAAGCAGTTTTATTTAGAAACTTTTAGCATTTCTGATAGTTATCCAGTCAATACTATTAAAATGCTGCCAAGTTCATTTTAGTTTATTTGATATACCACCAATATAAACAGAAGTTAAATCTAAGTGGTATACAATTTAAAAGCAAAAGGAGGGAATATTAAAATAAGAGAATAAACCACATCAACACACCACAAATCCAACAGAAACAAAAGAAACAGAAGGTAAAGAAAGATTACAATATATATTAAGGGTGATGTTACGGAGGAACTGAAAGAAATCTCAGTGAATCTGGAAGATGTACAAAGCCAAATCAAGAAGTTAAAAAAGTGATAAATTGCCAGGACCGGATGGTATACATCCCAGGGTACTAAAAGAACTCAAAAACATGAAATTGCTGACCTGCTGTAAATGATCTGTAACCTGTCGTTAAAATCGTCTGTAGTACCTGAAGATTGAAGGGTGGCCAATGTTACGTCGAGTTTTAAAAAGGGCTCCAAGGGAGATCTGGGAAATTATAGACCTGTAAGCCTCACTTCAGTGCCGGGCAAAATGGTAGAAACAATTATAAAAAATAGAATTGTGGAACACGTAGACAAACATGGTTTAATGAGACGGAGTTAGCATGGGTTCAGCCAAGGGAGATCTTGCTTCAGCAATTTGCTTGACTTCTTTGAAGGTGTGAATAAACATGTGGATAAAGATGAGCCAGTTGATATAGTGTATCTAGATTTTCAGAAAGCATTTGATAAAGTTCCTCACAAGAGGCTCCTGAAAAAATTAAAGTGTCACGGGATAGGTGACAAAGTTCAGTTGTGGATTAGGAATTGGTTATCAAATAGAAAACAGAGGGTAGGGTTAAATGGTCATTTTTCTCAAGGGAGGAGAGTAAACAGTGGAGTGCCGCAGCAGCCCCTATTCTGAACTTATACTTGTTTTGACTTGGTCCAAGTCAAAACGTATAAGTTCCGACTGGACAACCTTGTTAAACCTAAAACTAAGTCTAGGTTGGCCCACATCCTGCCCTTTCCCCTCCTCCAAAAACGCCTCTCTTCGCTCTAGGCATTCAGAGGCAGGGAAAAGGCCTAAGCTGGTTAAAACCAGCTTTGATTATCGGTACTTGGACTATCTGTCTTTTTGATCGTCCAAGTACCGATTTAGGCCACTTTTTGGACTTTTTTTTATTTCGCTGAATGTCCAGCTCTCTTGATTGTAAACCGCCTAGAAGTCGCAAGATTGTGGCGGTATAGAAGAATAAAGTTATTATTATTACTAGTGTTTAAGCCTGTTACATTAACGGGTGCTAGAATAATATATGCCTGTCTGTCTTTCTTTATTTATGTCTCTCTCCCTGCTCCTGTCTCTTTCTTCCTGTCTCTCTCCCTCCTGCTATTTTTCTCTCTCTCTCCCTGGCACCCTTTGTCTGTCTGTCTTTTTCTGTCTGGTCCCCTGTCTGTCTCTATTTCTGTCTGTCTCTCTCCCTGGCCTCCTTTGTCTGTCTGTATTTCTTTCTGTCTCTCCTCCCCCCACTTTCCTTTGCAGAAGCAGCAGTGATATTTCCCTTCCCCTCCAGATCCCTGTGAAGTAGTAGCAGCATTTTCCCCCACCCCCCCATTCCCTTCTCTCCCCCCACCCATTTTCCTTTGCAGAAGCAGCAGTGATATTTCCCTTCCCCTCCAGATCCCTGTGAAGTAGTAGCAGCATTTTCCCTCACCCCCCCATTCCCTTCTCTCCCCCCACCCATTTTCCTTTGCAGAAGCAGCAGTGATAATTCCCTTCCCCTCCAGATCCCTGTGAAGTAGTAGCAGCATTTTCCCCCACCCCCCCATTCCCTTCTCTCCCCCCGCCCATTTTCCTTTGCAGAAGCAGCAGTGATAATTCCCTTCCCCTCCAGATCCCTGTGAAGTAGTAGCAGCATTTTCCCCCACCCCCCATTCCCTTCTCTCCCCCCCCCACTTTCCTTTGCAGAAGCAGCAGTGATATTTCCCTTCCCCTCCAGGTCCCTGCTGAAGCAATTCCCTTCTCTTACCTGAGCTATCCTGCTCCGTTCGGCCCCTCCCTGCGATATGGCCTGCTCTGTTCGACCCCTCCCCCTTCCCTTCCCGCGGACTGGCCTGCTGCGGCTGAAGGTTTTTATTTTAAGCATTAAAAGTGCCAGCGGCGGCTCCTCTCAGCTGCTGATCCTCCTGTGAAGAGCAGCCTGCGATGGTGGCCGGCTTTAGCGAACCTCGCAGGCCACTCTCCAGCCTCGGTAGCACGTTCCCTCTGACGCACGGGATCGCGTCAGAGGGAACGTGCTACCGAGTTGGAGAGCGGCCTGCGAGGTTCACTAAAGCCGGCCACCATCGCAGGCTGCTCTTTACAGGAGGATCAGCAGCAGCAGCAGCGGCGGCGGCGAGTGAGGGCTGAGTTGTGTTCCCTGCCGGGTAGGGAGAGAGCTTGCCTGGCTTCCAGGGTGAGTGAGGGCGGGAGGAGGGGAGTGGCCAGAATGTTCCCTGCCGCCGGATTGGCTGCCATGGATCAGAAATCACAGCGGCAGGGATCACGAAATTTCAAGAGCGCATGAGCGCTCTAGGGTTTTATTATATAGGATTATTATTATGAGCCCCATAGTACATATGTTACCTGGACTTACCATGGAAAAACTGAAGGCAGGAATTTTCAATGGTCCAGACAATTTATAAATGACCCACATTTCATAGCATCAGTGAATCAAATTGAATCATGTATTCTTGTGAATAAAAACTTTTTGGGCAACATGAAGGCAGACAACTACACACAATTAGTAGAGGATATGTTCTTTCATTTCAACAGGCTTGGCTGTAACATGAATGTTAAAGTCCATTATCTACACAGTCACTTAGATCACTTTCCAGAGAACCCTGGTGACTTAAGCGAAGAGCAAGGTGAAAGATTTAACCAAGACATAAAAACAATGGAAGCCAGATACCTAGATTGGATGCACATTTGATGGCAGACTATTGTTGGAATCTTTTGCGGGATTACCTTGGAAGATCCTACTCTCGGAAGTCTTACAAAAGGAGCTTCTTATGTGTTGAATGACAAGAAAGTTTGTATCCTAAACTTGTGCTTTTGGCATGAAAAGTAGATTTTCATGCTGTACTCTTTTCTTTTAATTTTTAATGTTTCCTTCATACTTAAAATATATTAATTTAAACACTACATTAAAATATCATGTTTTTAAATGGAGGAGCAGAGTGAAAAGTGGTATAAGATACATGCTCTGTATCTCAAAAACTTTTCTGAACATTTTTGGAATCAGCAGGTCAAATACACCCAAAAACAGGTCTAAACATTTGAGGCAACAAAATGAGTGTTGGCTAGTGTTATCTGTGGTGTTCTGATAAAGAATTCACTCTGGCACTAACCAGATAAAGCTGCAGTACTCTGATGAGATATTTGGCGCTGTCCAAAGTAGGTACTGTTGAAAATTTTACTTTGACTTGGGCACTGCCTGGTTAATTTGTTCTGAATACCATCCCCAGTGTTTTAACATCTAGTTCAGTTCGTCTCTAAATGGAAGCACCTATCTTGGTCTTCCACTGGTCTGTGTGTGGAGCTTTAGTCTGTTCAATTTGTTAAACAACAACTTATTTCTACAGCATTACCTGGCATACGCAGAGCTGATCATTGTACATGCAAGACAAGGTACCTGCTCTGAAGAGCTTACAATCGACACACACACGAGGGGGCTAAAAGGTGCTAGGAGACTATTATGGGAATGAGGCAGACAGAAGTGTTGGTTGGGTCTGTATTTAAATGCAGCTTCAAAGTAGTAGGTTTTTAGTCTGGCTTTGAATACAGCCAGAGACGGAGCCCGGCATAGCAAGCCAGGCAGGTTATTCCAAGCATACGGTGCAGCAAAGTAGAAGGGACAGAGATGGGAGTTGGCGGTAAAGGAGAAGGATACAGAGAGGAGGGACTTGTCTGATGAGCAGAGCTCCCGGAGGGGAGTATGGGGGTAACAAGACAGAAGAGAGGATACTGAGGAGCCGCAGAGCGAGTACACTTGAACGTCAGTAACAGGAGTTTGAATCATATTCAGAGACGGACTGGGAGCCAGTGTGAAGCGAACTGAGGAGAGGAGTAATGCCTTGTAGGCTGATCAGTATAACAATAAAAAATGTTCTCTCTCAGATATGTCTGTTAGTTTGTCCAAGAAGATCCTAAAAAAGCGCACAGAGAATAAAGTATTGCACATACTCTTGTCATTTTTGCACTTTAAGATAAATGGATAAGAGGAAATAAGTTATTTCAGCCTGCTATTCACTGTTTTTACTCATAATAAAGAAACATGGGTATTTCATACTTAGAGGTCAGAACTAGAGAATGACACGGGGAAAAAATCTGTCCCCGTCACTGCACCGTCCCCGGCCCACCATCCTCTGCACCGCCCCGTCACCGCCGTTCCCTTCACCGCCCCGTCACCGTCACCGCCATCCCTTTCACCGCCCCGTCCCCATCACTGCCATCCCATTCACCGCCCCGTCACCGTCCCCGTCTAGCACCCATCTTCTTCTCTCCGCTCCCCCATAGTCTGGCATCTGTCTTCTTCCCTTCCAGCGTCTTCTCCCCACTCTGCCTTCCACATTTCCTTTCAGGGTCTGTTCCTCTCTACCCTCTTTCAATGTCTGTTCTATTCCTTTCCACCACCACCCTTCCCTCCCTCCTTTACCATCTGTTCCTTTCTACCACCCTTCTTTCATATCTTCTATCAGTCCCCCCACCATCACTAGCAGTCTCTCTTCTCCCTTACCATGAGCAAATAGAACTTCTGAAAATTGTATTGCTGAGGCATTATTTCTAGTACGCCTTTTTTTCCAGATGGATAATGACATCAATTTTATAATTCTTACTGTCTGCTCTGATTTCATTCACAATTTGGTTTGTGTTTTGTACCTGAGGATTCCATGAGGCATTTAACCTTTTCCTGTCTCTTCTGTGATTTCAAGTTGATTCCTTCAATAATGGAGTCTCAAGGCAGTAGCAGTTTTCTATTTTGGGCTCTTTTGACATTGTTTAAGGGATTTCTTGTACATTTGGTGCTGGTCTTCTTTGATGAGGTCACTTCAGCACCTATTTCCAAGGAAGATAAACTTTTTCCCTTTCACCCCCTCCTTCCTTGTGTGAGCCAGAACACGCGGTCCCCGCAAGCAAGTAATTTTATATCATTTTCATTCTATTCATTCATAGAAATTAAAGTCTAGATAATGCCAGCCACATAACAAAACATGATTTTACAAAAATAATTCCCTGCACAGTCAAGCCTGCAAGGATTACTAGATGTCTTTCAGCAGCTCCCCTCCCTCCCTCCCCCTTACCTTACTTGTGGCCAAGTCAAAATGATCTACCAACAATAAAATTTTAAAAACACAAAGTATGCTGTACGCAGAGAAAATGTTAATTATCATTTATATTCTGCGGGTTTTCAAAGAGGTCAAGGCAGATGACTTTATGCAATGTCACCTCAGTAACAACTATACAAAAATAGACAAATATTCCCCCTCCCTTTTTACTAAACTGCGATAGCGGTTTTTAGCGCAGGGAGCTGCGCTGAATGCCCCACGCTGCTCTCGACGCTCATAGGCTCCCTGCGCTAAAAACCGCTATTGCATTTTAGTAAAAGGGGGCCATAGTGCAAAATATAGACAGCAGATATAAATTCTCAAAACGGACACATTTTGATCACTAAGTTGAAAATAAAATCATTTTTCCTACCTTTTTGTCTGGTGATTTCATGAGTCTCTGGTCCTTCTTCTGGTCCTTCTTCTTTCTTCTCCTGCCCCCCCCCCTCTTTCTTTCTCTCTCCCCTTGGCTCCCCTCTTTATTTCTGCCTTTCTTTCTCTCTCTGGCCCCCCTCTTTATTTCTGCCTTTCTTTCTCTCTCCCCTGGCCTCCCTCTTTATTTCTCTCTCCCCCTGGCCCTCCTCTTTCTTTCTGCCTTTCTTTCTCTCCTCCTTGACCCCCTCTTTATTTCTGCCTTTCTTTCTCTCTCCCTCTGCCCCCCCTCTTTATTTCTGCCTTTCTTTCTCTCTTCCCCTGGCCTCCCTCTTTATTTCTCTCTCCCCCCTGGCCCTCCTCTTTCTTTCTGCCTTTCTTTCTCTCCCTCTTGACCCCCTCTTTATTTCTGCCTTTCTTTCTTTCTCTCTCCCCCTGACCCCTCTTTATTTCTGCCTTTCTTTCTCTCTCCCCCTGGCCCCCGCCTCTTTATTTTTTTCCTTTCTTTCTCTCTCCCCCTAGCCCCCACAAAGCCATCGTGCCAATTTCTCCACTTCCACGATTCTTTCCCTACCCTCACCCCCAAGCCAGCAGCCAATTTCTCCCTGCTCCTTCCCCGATGTCCTGAACTTAATCGGGCAGCAGCAGCATTCACAATTCACTGCTGTTGCCCGCTTCAGGCCTTCCTCTCTGTCGGGTCCTGTCTTCATGAAAACAGGAAGTAGGCAGGACCCGGCAGAGAACAAGGCCTGAAGCCAGCAACAGCAGCGAATTGTAAACGCTGCTGCTGCCTGAAGAAGGTAATGGAGCACGAGGCAGACCGCTTCTCCCCCCTCCCAGCCGAACCCCCGCTGACCCTCCTATCTCCCCCCCTCCGTGAACCTTTCCGATCCTCCCAGCGAGAGCAGCAAACCTCCTTCGCGGCTTTCTCCTCCCTCTGCCGCGTCACTGATGACGTCATCAGTGATGCGGCAGAGGGAGGAGAAAGCAGACGCTACTGGAGGGAGGTTTGCTGCTTTCGCTGGGAGGGTCGGAAAGGTTCACTTGGGGGGGGGAGAGATAGGAGGGTCAGCGGGGTTTCGGCTGGGAGGGGGGAGAAGCGGTCTGCCTCGGTGCTCCAAGGCCTGGCGCAATTACCTGTTTCGCCCCTCCCGTCCCCCCCTTGGTATGCTACTGCTCTCCAGCTCTCCTTAGTTTGCCGGTTTTCTTTTTCAGCGACCGGCACGCTTTCAAAGAGCCGCGCACTCGTGGCTGCTCAAAGTTCAATCTTCTGCTCTGCTGCAACTTCCTGTTTCTGGTTGGGTCAGAGTAGAAGATTGAATACTGAGCAGCCGCGCGTGCGCGGCTCTTTTGAAAGCATTCCGGTCGCCGAAAAAGAAAGCCGGCAAACTAAGGTGAGATGGAGAGAGGAAGCTGGTTAAACGATCGAGCCGGCGTGCAGGTGGGGGCTGCGGGAACCGCACGATCCTTTATGCCTCACTGCAGTGACAAGACCATTCACCGCTCCACGGGGCGGTGATGGCCTTGTCCCCGTCCCCGCAGAGGCTGCTAATTTTCATTCCCCGTTTTTGGCGGGTTACCCACGGCTAAACGCAGTAGCCGCAGGTAAACCGCCACCGTGTCATTCTCTAGTCAGAACTCATTTCAACAGAATGTAAACTACGTAGGTTACCCATTTCTCAAATAGTCTTCCCAGCATTTCAGCACAAAGTATAAACAGGTATGCATTTTAAAATGTGTCAGCTTGTAGTTGCCTTCATTGAATTATACTGTGCTCCTGACAATGAGTCCAAGGGAATTAGTAGATTTTAATTTTATAGTTACATCTTATTACAGTTGAAAAATCTTGTAGATCACAGTGGCTATCCCCTTGTTGAAGGTATCAGCTTTTTTTTTTTTTTTTTTACTGGAGCCATATTTTACTAATTTTTGTGAGATGAACGCTAAACTCCCTCTCAGCTTGTAGAGAATGGGTCAAAGGAAGTGGTTTAGCACAAAATTTCTGATTAAACCAGTATCACTCAAACTGTGTGCCAGGACCTAGTGATAAGCCCCAAAGAGATTCTGGGTGTGCCATGAGAGATTCCAGAATTTTACTTTATTTAAAAAAATTCCCTTCATAAGTATACACTAGAATAGTTGCAAAATACGGTTTCTAAGCTACATCAGTTTTCTTCTGAAACTGCAACTAAAGTGACTGAACAAGTTTTATTAAAATTTGATTTAGTCACCTATCAAATGTCATGATTCTCAATTAACTTTAATTGGAAACAGACTTGAAAAATTAGATTCCTCTGTTTCAGCTTTGCAAACTCCAGCAGTTTCAAATATTAAAGATAGTACTTCATTTTGATTTGCAAAAAATGGAAAATCTTATGAGAGTAAGAAATCTTAGATTTTTGAATTTTTATCTCTCCAATTACTTGGCTCCACTTGAACTCCTGAAGATGTATTCGAGAGATGCTCTTCAATATGCTCAGGTAGATAGTAAATATCATCAGGAGATAAATTATGCTTCTATGAGTTCTAAATGTGTAGTGGAAGAAGGGGGAATGGATCGATTAGTGTCTCCTGATAGCCTAAATATTTCTCAATTTCTGGAATCTTTTAAAGATTATATAGCTAAATGAGCCACTTGTTACCTTTCAAACTGAGGAAGAAAAGAACTATTTTGAAATTGTATTTTTCCAAGAAACAGGCTTTATTCTGTGGCCAACAATTAATGATATTTCCTGATGTTGCCAGACAATTTTGTAGGAGGCGGTTCTTACAGCTGAAGTCTAAGAATTTAGCAATAGGAGCCTCTTTTTTTTCTTAAATTTCCATATAAGTGTCTGGTTTCATATGGAAATATCAAATATACTTTTGAGGACCCATTTCATTTAGAAACCCACGAGTGGAGGATTGCAGCTACTATCACCATCACTCTCAGTGCCGGCACAACCCCACTCAAAAGCAAAGATATTTCTTGTGGGCAGGTAAAACGGGAATGTGGGTGTATGCTTTTTTTTTTTTTTTTAGGTCTAGAGAGCAGCGCCAGTCGTTCTTCTCTAATAAATGGTATTAGGATTTCCAAAAAGACCATGCAAACCTCCTTCAAGTATTTGTTGACAACACAAAGGTCCAGAATTGGACAGAGACCTCCGTTCTTTTTCAGTATCAGGAAATACTTGGAATAGAACCATCGACCACTCTCCTGCAGAGGAACTTGTTCTATTGCATCGAGCAGGAGGAGGGTTGAGAGCTCTTGGTGAAGAAGAGTCTTCTGAAGGGAAATGAAAAGACTTTTAAAAGGATGGTTCAGAGATTTTCACAATAAGCAAATGGCATAACCCTAGTCCTCCACCTGGAGAACCCATTGGTCTTATGTTATTAGAATCCAGCAATTGTAAAAGTGATGGAATCTGCCACTCAATTTTTCTCACTCTCCTCCTCCCTGTTATCAGCAGTTAAATTCTGTCTCCTATGAGAAGAGTCTGAGATAAAGGGAGAAGGAGAAATGCTGGCAATGCTCTCTAGAAGGGAGTCAAAAAGACTGCTGTTTGGATTGTGACCGAGACTGAGGTTTCCGTCGTCTCTGCTGTCTAGGACACCTTTGATTTGTTGCTTGGGATGAAGTAGATGGCCAATTATATCTGCACTTACAGTGACAGGAAGAGCATTTTGAGGTATTAGAATGCCATTGGAACAATTGTAATTGAGAAGGTTTCATGCTTGACAAGGTTATCATGCAATCACTGTGGGTCTTGATCTTTCGTAGAGCCTCAATGCAATCCCCAAATAGATAATTTCCCAAGCATGGGATGTTCGAAAGACGGTGTTGTACATTGGTGTCCAAAATCTGAAATGCAGAGCCAGGCCCGATTGCATTGTGATAGATACTGATGACATGCAGGAGGTGATGTCAAAGGCATCAAATGTAGATCTGACCATATATTTTCTGGTTTCTATCAAATCAATGGTCAGATGTTGAAAGGACTTGAGCTGGTCTAATGGAAGATACAGCTCATAATCTGGTAGCTGTTTAAAATCAAAGACTTCAAATAAAAAGGTCATGTAAAAGTTATGAGTATTCTGTTAGCAAGCATAGCTGCTTGGAATACTCTTCTGCCAAATTTTTCTAAGGTTTGACTTCTCTCTTCCTGATGGAGTACTGACATATCTACAAGAACTGTTTGTTCATTTTAGGGCCAACTCAACTATCAAAGACTGGTGCTGTAGTTGTGTTTTATCAAACTCTGAACAAGACTTAATTCTATATAAAAAGTGTCCAATTTTTGTGGAGCCACTGGTACAGATAATCCTTCATAGATTTATGGAGTAGTACCTTGATACAATCTTTGGGCCACTGTTTGTAGTCCAAGGCCTCCATAAGCTCTGGCCTAGGCTCCTCTTCCGATTCCATATTGATAAGGAGTGCTTGGCCAATCGGTCTAATGAAATTGGTAAAGGACATTCAGGTGGGGTTCTGTATCAAGGAAGTGGTAGTGAAGGATCCGACAGGATCCCATAAGACTTATCAGCAGAGAAGTCTGGGTAGTCGTCGGAAGAGTGTGATGACTAAGTGGAATCACAGTCCTTGATACCAGCTCTTCTAGTAGTGGAAGTTTGGGAAGAGCATCTAGAGTGGGATAAAGAACGTTGAGAAGTTGGTGTGCTCCACTTTTTAGAAGACAACGCATGTGCTGTGCATTTCTTCAATGCAGAAACTTGACATTGATGTGTTCAAGAGCAATGCCTCGATGTACTTTGTAGACGATGTTCAGACTGGGCTGAAGCTGGGAGAGATGATATAGAAAGTTGCATGGAGTACAACTGCAGTAACCCAGCTAGTTTCTGCTGCAAGAGCAATTGAAGCTGTTCCTGCAGCAATGGCGCCAGTACTGATATTGCTAAGGATACATTAGGTACTTACTGAGTTGGGTGTTAAGATATCAGGGATCTTGATGATGAGGAATATCTCTGAGACACCAATTGCAGAGATGGCAACCAGGCATCAGGGCTTCGACACCTAGAATGTGTTGATGGAGAAGACACCTAAGAGGATGCATGCTTTGAACAGAAGACATATTTGTGCTTCTTAGCTTGCTTATGAGACTGCCCTGAAGCCAGTAGCACCAAAGATGATGTTTTTGATGCGGTCAGTGCTGGTTAGACAATGGTTGAGCATCGGGGTCAGAGTCTTCAACCATGCTCGATGTCCCTGAAGTTGTACTGAAGAATTTCTCAAATTGCACTTCCTAGCTTTAAGCGACCTCTTCTTCATATGAGAGCAGTGTGTGCACGAAATCTCTATGGTCAGAACTTAGGTGCTGCATACACAAGTTATGAGGGTTGGTCCTTTGGCATCATCAAGTGAAACCACTAGGTGCCATGGACATCGACGGAAAAACTGCCGACATGAAATCAAAGGCCTCAATGGCCCAGAGAGAGGTTGAGTAGATGTGAAACTGAAAAAGTGTTAATTCTCCCAGCTTGGGAATGGGACGAAATGAGCCCAAAAACCTGAAAGTTGGGAAACAAAATATTTTGAAAAACTGAAATAATGTAAAAGAAAATGTGACAAAACTGAATGAAAAAAGGAACGGTATGGCACAAAAAAAGACTAAAGTTTGACATGCTTTGAGAGAACACTCATACTCAGCTCTGTGGAAAGCTAAGAACTGCAGGTTCCATGAGCCAATGTCGAGCGGGAGGCACCAGCATGCATGCGGTACGGTTGGTCCTCAAGGATTTAAAGTGATAGTATACTTTTTAACTGTCTGTGCTGGGTTCAGTGGATGATGGTCACCCAGATGTGAGAATATGATGCTTGCTTGTCCTCAGAGAAAAGCATTTATTCCAGTTAACAATCCCACAAATCATAACCCAATTCATCACCCAGAGCTTGCCACCAAATTGACACCCCCCTGCCCCTCCCCAATAAATCACAAGCAAAAAAAAAATAGTTAAAAGCCCCAGGTAACTTGTTACTTCTGTTAACTATTAGGCAACTAATTCAAGATAAATCCTGTCGATTTGGGACACACAAATTGTTTTCTCCACTGCCTTTATATCCAGCAGTCACTCAATTTTTCTCATTCTCCTCCTCCCTGTTATCAGCAGTTAAATTCTGTCTCTCTGGGTACAACTGGAAACCTAAAAACCCAGACACTCCCTGCAGTGTTGCAGAAAGGCATTTCCTATATAGTTTTGGGAAATCTGTTTCAAAAAAGAAAACCCAAACATTTCCTATAATAACCGAGTAAGTAAAGCTCTGTATAATCCTGTAGCTATAGGACAAGTTATATCCTGCCACTAGGCAAGAGATGTGACCTGACCAGGAACAATGCAGACCAACATCAGAACCTGGGAACTGTGTTATTGACCTCTTTGAATATTGTAATTTAATTTTTCCACTGTTAATTTGTAAATTATGTTCTTCTGTCCTTAGCATCACTCCCCCCCCCCCGACCCCCGTCTTTATATATTAAAGAACACATTATCTTTGGCAATACATGAAAAAAAATTGTCATGCTAATAAAGTTATCTCAAAAATTAATGCCATATTGATTTTTGTTTTATTTTCTATTTTTGCTTTATACTATCTACCACTATTACCCTATATACTATGATAAATGCTCTAACTTTCAATAAATAAATAACTATAAACGTAAAGTGCTCAGTAACCACCACCCGGTCATTGCTAATGCAGTTCTGACCATAATAGTTTAGGAACCATCATAGCGCTATATCGGTTCTTTCCTGCCATTTAGTTGTGGATTGAAAAATCTATTCGCTACACAACCATGCGCTACAAAACCATGGCACAGTGCTAAAGGTATCCTATAAAGTTCTATCGCACACTGTAAAAACTAATTCATACTAAAACATAACTTGCAATTGAACCTACAAGTTTCTGACGTTCAAAAATACAAAAAAGTCAAAACTGTGTACTTATCTTGTCTGCTTGCTATCGTGGCTCATGAACTGCATCACTGTTCATTGTAGTAAAGTGTATCCAGTACTCAATTAAAGTGTCCATCCAGTGCTGATTTAAAATAACTTACGATTGTCATTGTTATAATCAACCTTCTTAAATCAAATTAAATTCATTACTGCCCTCCAACCCAAGCTGGGTTTCATGTTCGTCATCAGGGAGAGCAACACCTGGGCGTAACTGAAACAAACTATATTGAATGTTCTTCCCTAACAAAATCTATAACAGGCACATAACAACTTTCTTCAGTATTTCCTTAATAGTTAAATAAATGAAACGTTACATACTTCTTCGGCCCAAATCCTCTCCAGGGACTCCAATCTTGGTGCCCTCTTTCTTTCTTTCTCTCTCCATGCCCCCTTTCTTTCTGTATGTCCGTCTTTCTCTCTCTCTCTCTCTCTCTCCATGCCCCCTTTCTTTCTCGATGCCCCTTTTCTGTCTGTCTCCCTGTCTTTCTCTCTCCATGCTCCCTTTGTGTCTTTCTTTCTCCATGCCCTCCCCCAAGCCACTGCCATTGGGGAACAGGCCGCCACTGCCGCCGGAGGTGGTAGTGGCCTGTTCCCCAATGGCAGTGGCTTGGAGAGGGCATGGAGAAAGAAAGAAAGGGGGGCATGGAGAGAAAGAAAGATAGGGAGACAGACAGAAAGGGGGCATGGATAAAGAAAGAAGGGAGCACAGAGGGAGAGAGAAAGACAGACATACAAAAAGAAAGGAGGCATGGAGAGAGAAAGAAAGAAGGGGGCAGGGTGCAAGAAAGAAAATGTTAAGAGACGGAATGAGGTCTAGAGGAGAGGAAGCATACAGGAGGCTGAAAGAAGGGAAGAAATATTGGATGCACAGTCAGAAGAATAAAGTGCAACCAGAGACTGATGAAATTACCAGACAACAAAGGTAAGAAAAATGATTTTATTTTCAATTTATATCTGCTGTCTATATTTTGCACTCAGGCCCCCTTTTACTAAACCGCAATAGCGGTTTTTAGTGCAGGGAGCCTATGAGCATCGAGAGCAACGCAGGGCATTCAGCGCAGCTCCCTGCGCTAAAAAAATGCTATCGCGGTTTAGTAAAAAGGGAGGGGGTATATTTGTCTATTTTGGTATAGTTGTTACTGAGGTGACATTGCATAAAGTCATCTGCTTTGACCTCTTTGAAAACCCATGGGGAATATAAATGATAATTAACATTTTCTCTGCATACAGTGTGCTTTGTGTTTTTTAAAATTGTATTGTTGGTAGATCATTTTGACTTGGCCACGAAGGTAAGGGGGAGGGAGGGAGGGGAGCTGCTGAAAGACATCTAGTAATCCTTGCAGGCTTGACTGTGCAGGGAATTATTTTTGTAAAATCATGTTTTGTTATGCAACTGGCATTATTTAGACTTTAATTTCTATGAATGAATAAAATGAAAATGATATAAAATTGCTTGATTGTTTTTATGTGCGTGCGCTGAAGGGAAGTGGAGAGAGAGTAGGCTAAGGACACTAAAGGGAAATGGGGAAGAGAGAGTGGAGAGAAGACGCTGATTTATAAATTGACAATATAATAAACTATTTGAGGCTTGTGTGGATGGGATCAGATAATTTGCGTGGACAGGGACTGAGCTCGCAGGGACGGGACGGAAACAAATTTTCCACGTGTCATTCTCTAGGCTCTGCCACAAATCAATTTTGACTACATGTAGGCAAGCGGGGTGTCAGTCGAGTTGACTTAGCCATCGTAGCGCAAACGGGCGCGGGGTATGGCTCTCAAAAGAAATCTTAATCGTTGTACTGCTAATCTTTGGCTCTTTTGACTAATGAGTTTGCCTACCACTGAACTAGACAATCTGTTAAAGAAAATCAGATGCAAACTTTTGTTTAAACAAGCATCAAGATTTATACTTGTAGCTTCAATAGGTAAAGAAGTGAGCACATTGAAGTTAAAATACCTGAAATCTGTAACAGGCCAGCCCAGCGCTAATGTTGTAATCTGTGAAGCAGAGTGACTTGGCTTCAACTCGCAGCTCAGATCGCTCACTCTCAGGTTGGCCATGGATGTTACAAACATACTGCCTCTGCAGCTCTTGGCTGGGTGAGGAGTCTTATCATATTAAATCCAGCTGTACTGTCACAGTTTTGATATCTATGATTGCCAGATTCTAAAAGCTCTCTGGGCTTGGTCCCAGATGAAAAACCTTCACTGCAATTAAACTAGATCAAAAGCAAGGAGGGAAAGGATATTTTTAAAAGTTAGGGGGAAAAAATGCTTTAGATAGTTATGTATAGATTATGTATAGCTCCATTTCAGATGAACTTTTTTTCGACCCAAAACTGGGTGGAAATGTCAGTGCGTCTTATGCAGTGAAGATGCACATCTTTACCACATACACCCCCGGTACCTTTTTAAATTTCCTTTATATCCTGGTGGTCCAGCGTGTATCGGTAGGAGCAAGTTTCCATGTGCCTGCCTGGGCCCGCACTGCTTCCTGAATGGCAGCTGGCAGTTCTTGCAGGACTCGCGAGAACTGATGGCGTGGGGCCAGGCAGGAGCGCGGAAAGCTCACTCCTGCCAATACACGCTGGGAAATTTAAAAATATACAATGGGGAAGGTGGGGGGGGGTGTAAAAAAGGTACGACGGCCATTTATGAGACTGGCTTTTTGCGGGTTCTCAGTACACAGACATAGAGCTGGAGGCGGATTATTTTTTTCCCTTGGACTCTTGCCTTATCTTTTGCATTGGGATGGGAAGGTGCAGTTGGGCCCTGGGGCCTGTAGCTGTTTGGCTGAACCGCTTCATAGGGCTTGGCCCACTCCTATTCTAGCTCGGTTCTGCTGTCCATCGTGAGTAACGCGGCCTTTAGTCCCGGACAGGACAATGTCGTTTTTAAACATTGGGCACGGAAGGGGCTCTGTAATTTGGTACATTTCCTCTTGGTAGATGGCGGTTTTTCTCCTTTCCCGGCTCTCCAGGCGTCCTGGTCCTTGAGTATTACGGATCATTTTGCATATTGCCAACTAGCCCATTATGTAGCTTCACAGCCTAGGGAATCTTTGGCTCAGACATTTCTTGTCACAGTACAGGATTTTTTTTTTTTATGCTCACTGGGACTGGCTCTCTGTTTCACAATACCACCATCGGCTGGTGGCTCTGCAGCCAAGGAGGGACTACAAGCAGTTTCTCTCTTTGTGGGCTCGTGATTTGGAATGCTGCCCTCAGGTGGCATCCCTGGCTCCTCTAGTGCAGCAGATCCCTAGGGTGGTGCAAGGCACTGAGCAATTTTGGGTCCTTCATAGGGGCTATATTTCTCAGAAACGGGCTTTTCATTTTGGGTGCGCCCCCCACCTCTATTTGTCTGAAATGTCGCCAGGTTGATAACTCTTTGGCACATGGTCTTTGGTCAGGTGCAACGATTGCTGCCTTCTGGAAGCAGTGTCACTATAATTCTCTACCTTCATCTAATGGTTGGGGAGCGCAACACTTGTCTGGACTAGTCAAAATTAGGAGTGACCAACCTCAGTCCAAGAACTGCAATTCAGTCAGATTTTTAGTTTCCCCAATGACTATGCATGAGATCCATTTACACACACTATCTCCATTATATGCAATTAGATCTCGTGCATATTCATTGGGGAAAATCAGGGGAAATCCTATAGATTCAACTTAGTAAGGGCCAAGGTTGGATACCCCTTGTCTAGATCAAGCATTCCTAGCCTAGTACTTGGGACACATTCAGCCAATCAAGATTTTAGGATATCCACAATGAAAATGCATGAGAATTTGCATGTATGACCTCAACTGTATACAAATTTTCATTGTGGATATCATAAAAACCTGACTGGGTGGGTGTCCTGAGGATTGAGTTGAAAGTTTTTTAGTCTGGCCTCTACCAACCAATTAAAGTGCTAGCCCGCAATATTCAATACTGGGATATGTCTAGGGACCAGCATTAAATATGCAGGCATGCACCGACCACCAATTTTTATGTAGGTCCCAGCTGAATATCAGGACAGAGAAAGGACCTGTATATAATGATATGTAAGCTACAGATGGGCAGTATTTCAAAATGCCTTATCCCTTAAATTTCAGCAGCTCAGGTCTGTAAATCAGATAATTTCTTGAATATAGCTCACTAGTCTCCTTGTTAATTCTACCCCATATTTAATACTGCCAGAAGCAAGCTAATAAAAGTTATCATTTCTGCTCAATTAACCCCCCCTTTTTACAAAACCGCAAAAGCACACTGAATGCTCTGCGCTGCTCCCGATGCTCAGGGCATCGGGAGCAGCGTAGAGCATTCAGTGTGTTGGCCTGCACTAGAAACCGCTTCCATGGTTTTGTAAAAAGGGGGGAGGGAGTTAGTTATCAATTTTTTAGTTTTGGCAGGCTACATTTTCTCCTGCAACCCTGCTCTTCCATCCCAGTTTAGAAACATAGAAACATAGAAATAGACGGCAGATAAGGGCCACGGCCCATCCAGTCTGCCCACCCCAATGACCCTCCCTATCTATCTCTGCGAATAGATCCCATATGTCTATCCCATTTGGCCTTAAAATCTGGCATGCTGCTGGCCTCAATGACCTGAAGTGGAAAACTGTTTCAGCAATCAACCACCCTTTCAGTGAAGAAGAACTTCCTAGTGTCACCGTGCAGTTTCCCGCCCCTGATTTTCCACGGATGCCCCCTTGTTGCCTTAAATCTGAAAAGTTACCATATAATCCCTGCAGAACTACTGCAAAAAGCATATGATTAATATTCCCGATAGGCAAACCAAGAACTGAACAACTTTATACTGCACCAATCAAGATTATACAAAAAAAAAAAAAAACAAGGCCAACACTATCATTTTGTCTATTTCTAAGCCCAGAAACTATCAAAATTATGAAAGTGCAGGCGAGACTTAAAATTATTTGCTTTACTTGAATACAATACTGGTTCTTCAAGAGCTCATTTCTGAAACATACTACTGCATATAATCACCGAAGTCCCTCAGATTACCACTCTTTCGCCATATATTTGGCAAAGCTTGTGTGGTGGTTCTCCTCACCGGAACTATTTTGTCGGTGTGATTAATTATTTATTATTAGATCTTCTTAAAGTGCCCATGCTTATATCTAATATATTTTCTTTTAATAAATAAATAAATAAATGTGAACTTAGCTTTTTAATTAATGTAGTTGATTTTTGAACAGTTACTGCCTCATTCCCCATTTGAATACAGACATTTTCTGTTCTAAATTCCACTAGGCATCCCGAAATACTTTCTACTTAGCAAACTCTTCTGGTCCTACAGTTTCCAGCTTTTCTGAACCTCTAGATCAGGGGTGTCCAATGTCAGTCCTCGAGGGCCGCAATCCAGTCGGGTTTTCAGGATTTCCCCAATGAATATGCATTGAAAGCAGTGCATGCAAATAGACCTCATGTATATTCATTGGGGAAATCCTGAAAATCCGACTGGACTGCGGCCCTCGAGGACCGACATTGGACACCCCTGCTCTAAATTAACTGGATCCATCCTCTTGAGCTAAAACATGAGTCTTCTTCATTCACAAGTCCATGGAAATTTTGTCCCCCCTTTTACACACCCTCCAATTTAACTCAGCCATAGTCATTACAACGATAATATTATACATTTTTAGTGGAGGGATATCAAGATTAGAAGAATTTTTGTTCTGGTATAATTGCATAAATGTAATTCATAAGAGTCCAAATAGCTGTAGTAGCAGTTTTTGGCAACAGTTTCCTGTAGCGAAAGTGCTAGCTCACAGGAAAATATGAGAATCTTTATGAAAAACATACTTTCTAAACTCACTCATCCTAGGGTACAGAACTATAGTTTCATTCACTGGCTGCCTGTTTCAATATGCAGTCAATGCAAAAGTTCTTGACACTAGTTTATAAAAGTTTAGTAATGCAAGCATGATTGGGAGATTATAATTTGCTGCACATGGTGGGGGGAGAAAGGAAAGAGAAAGAATTGGGGTGGAGGAAAGGAAGAGTGAGATGATTGTTGTACATAGGGAAAAAAAAAAGTAGTACGAAGCAAGAGAACAGATTAACCGCTATCGACAAGATCCACAAAAAGGTTAATCTACTGAAAACAACAAACCATTAGTTCTAATGGTAATTAATAAATGAAGGAAAAGATCTCAGAGTTGCCACTCCCAGAATATTAGGAATATTAGATAAGTACTCCTCGAAGATAATGAGATAACTAGTTTAGAGTGGTAGTATTTAAAAAAATATTTAAAAAATTTTTAGATTTTGAATATTTAATACAACATAATAATCAATAATGAAGGTTTTTTGATCAATGAAAGAAACCACATGCCACAATTCCCTTTTGGACAATATCATTATTATCCTGGGAGTGGCAACTCTGAGATCTTTTCCTTCATTTATTAATTACCATTAGAACTAATGGTTTGTTGTTTTCAGTAGATTAACCTTTTTGTGGATCTTGAAAAAAAAAAAAAAGACATCCCCCGAAAATAAGCCCTAATGCATTTTTTTAGACCCAAAATTACTGTAACATCACCAAAAAGGAGTATAAAAGGTTGCAGCTGCTTCACAACACAGCTGCCAGACTAATCTTTTGAGTTGTCAAATTTTAAGGCCAGTCCGCTGCTGAGAGAACTACACTGGCTGCCTGTGAAAAAAAACAAACAACTTAAAATCACTTGCTTGTTCACAAAGCAATCTAAGGCGAAAACACAAATGGACTTATCAGCCATTAACACTGCACACACCTTCCTCAACTCAAGAGCAACAAAGCACTACAAACTGAATTTCCCATCTCTCCTACATGTACACAGGAAAAAGATATTTGAGTCTAACTTTGAATTTCAAGGTTCCAAAGTGTGGAATAATCTATCCTTATTGCTATGCAGTGGTGTACCTAGCATATGTGACACCCGGGGCCCATAATTTTTTGACACCCCCCTCCCCAATCTGTATGAAAAACATGATTTTTAGTAACAATCCACACGTCACACATGAATATCTAGGAAAAGGCAGCATCTTACATACTGCAGTGAGCAGTACATCAATAAACCCATTGTAAAACTAAACAAGCCAGACTAGTACAGATCAATCCTAACTGAAAACCATGTCTTTTTAAACACAGAAAACACCTTCGCCTAGTATGTAATCACAAACTAACTCCTTCCCCTTTTACAAAACTGTAGTGTGGTTTTTAGCCATGGTGGTAACAGCTCAGATGCCAACGCTAAAAAACGCTCTACGGTTTTGTAAATGGGGAGATAGAATAAAAATACGTAGACAAAGGTTAAACTGAAGCACCAAGAAGCTGGACTCTACATACAATGCAACATCACAGAAACAGCGATGCATCTCACCTAAAGCAAAAAAATAAATAAGTAAATAGAATTTTTTTCTACCTTGTCTTCTCTGGTTTCTGCTTTCCTTATCTTTTTGTCACTCTGTCTACCCTCTCTCTGCTCCTTCTATATGGCATCTTCTCTCTTTCTATTACCGTTCTAGAAACTTTATGCATCCCCCTTCTATGTCTCCCTTCACCCCCATTAGTCTGGCATCCATCTTCCTCCCTTCCCTCCTCCAATGGTCTGGCATCTCTCCTCTCATCTTCTTCCCTTCCCTCTCCCACACCCACATGGTCTGGCATTTCACTCTCTCCTCTCCCTTCCCCCCACTTCCATCAGCATCTGCCCCCTTTCTCTCCCTCCAACCCAATTTCATGCAGTATCCTTCCCCCTTATGTCAATTTCCCTGCAATTCCATCAGTATCTGCCCCTTTCTCTCCCTCCACCATGCTTCCATACCACCCTGACCCCTTTCTCACCCTTCACCATGATTCCATACCACCCTGACTCCCTTTCTCACCCTCCACACCCTTCCTTGCCACTCTGACCTCCTTTCACCACCCTACTATGCTCCTTTCTTCCTCCATCCCAAAGGTCCCGTGATGACTGCTTCTGCTCCGGATGGAAAAGCTAAGTGACGTCGGAGGGGGCTGGGCAGGCAAATGCAGTTAGTTGCGGCAAGATCCCGCGATGACTGCGGCTGCCAGTCCACCCCCCCACCCTCCGATGTCACTTACCTCTTCCGGGACAGAGGCGGAAGACAGCACAGTCATCGCGGGACCTTCGTTCATTTCAGCACGGCTGCCGACTCTGCTCTAAGTACGGCAGCCGCGCTGACATGCCATTTGCAGCAGCGCAGGAGGTTCTGGATCTGGCCGGCTGTGCACCCCCCTTGGAGCGTGCATCCGGGGCGGGGCGGACCACACCCCCCCCCCCGTCTCCCCCTTGGTACGCCACTGTTGCTATGTCAGATCACTGACTACTACAGCTTCAGAAGAATAAGACCTCTCTTTCCTCTATGTCAGGGGTGTCAAAGTCCCTCCTCGAGGGCTGCAATCCAGTCGGGTTTTCGGATTTCCCCAATGAATATGCATAAGATCTATTTGCATGCACTGCTTTCATTGTATGCTAATAGATCTCATGCATATTCATTGAGGAAATCCTGGATTGCGGCCCTCGAGGAGGGACTTTTGACACCCCTGCTATGTGATATGAATGTTGCATATCCACTCAAATCTCCTAAACTCCTAATGTAGCCCTTGAACTACTCATCTTAATTGTAAACCACAATGAATGCTAGTTGAAAATCTGCGGGATATAAGAGAAATGGTATAGCAACACGCCTAGACATTACCCAAGAAACATTTGCCTATGTTGCACCCAATGACAAAGTGAGGGTGAAAGGCGCTCCGCCCTGCCCTTTTCTTAGCCCCCCACCTCCACATGCTCTTTCCCCGCCCTCTCCTGCCATATGCGCACCACTTCCCTTCCCACGTAATGACCGTAGCACAAGCAGCAACCCCCAAGCTGCTGTCGTGCCAGCATCAGCTCTTCCTCCGACATCACTTTCTAGGTGTGGGTCCAGGAAATGACAAGAGGAAGAGCCGATGCTGGCATGACAGCAGCTTGGAGGTTGCTGCTTGTTCCAGGAACGTTACAGAGGAAGGGAAGTAGCATGCATGTGCAGCAGTGGGGGTGGTGGGAGGAGGATGGGTGTCTACGCCCTCACACCATGACAGTGCCCAGGGATCTCTGCCCTCCCCCCCTTTTACTATGCTACTGGTTGCACCCAAATTCTGGAACTCATCTCATGAACTAAAATTTGAACCATCTTAAACCTTTTTTCAAAAGTCACACAAATCCTGGCTCTTTCAACATTTAGGGCTCCTTTTACAAAGGTGCATTAGGGCCTTAATGAGTGGAATAGCGCGCGCTAGCCGCTACCGCCTCCTCTTGAGCAGGCGGCAGTTTTTCAGGTAGCACGCACTATAGCGCGCTAATCCAGTGTGTGCACTAAAAACGCTAGCGCACCTTTGTAAAAGGAGCCCTTATGCTTTTTTCTCCCTGTAATCCATGGTTCTTTTTAGTCTTATTTGGAAATTGCTTTTTTTTTTGTTTTGCAAAGGGGCGACATATCAAGTATTTGAAAATAAAAATATTGTTAAAGCCAGAAGCTCGTTTCCCCCCCTTATGCCTACAAATTCCTATAACGAGATCTGAAGTGAAACTCGCTTGTATTTCTTTAGGTCATTTTTTAACACTACCTCAAAATGAAGTAGAACAGGAGTATGGCTTTGAAATACGGTTTACTTCAGAAATTAAAAAAAAAAAAAAAAAAAAAATCATAAGTGGCAAGGCATGACAAAACATGCACTGCTGTTGTACAGTTTGCCAGTTATCAGGTGTGAAGCGCTTCCAAAGTGCAGCAGAGGAACAATTCACGCCCTACACCACCCTTGCTTCTGTTAAGAGTTGATGGAATAGCTTAAAGTATTCCATTTCCATAGGCTAGTGAGGGCTTGATTAATTTTGAGCCTCTGGGGAAGGTTTTCATAAAAAGGGAGGTTCTCTTCTGCAAATTAGGCCACCATCTATCTGACTTATGAACTATAGAATGTATGTTACAGCCGCTATCACCTTTAAGCATTTATGTTTCGTGTTGTAGAAAATTTCTGTACACACGTGTTTTGCCGCTTCAAAAATTCCACATCAACACCTAAAAGCGAACATTAAAGTGAAATAGACCTCCATGTGTTGCATGAGTTGGACATCCTGAATGAAATATCTAGTTATGATTAATTTCAAATATTCTAATTTTCTACTATGCAAAGCTGTCTACTGTACACACACTACTGTATACTTTTCCTTCTCTCTTTTCTTTTGAGGACTGGTGCAAACACATTTCATTCTAAAAATCCTGACCAGGAAACATTCTATCAAGACACTAGTCTATCTTAAATGATATAGTTTTCCATTGATGCCACTCATTAAAGTGTTCTACCCCGGAACAGAACACACTTGAGGGCAATGTTGCTAAAACTCTTTAAATTCACTAAGCTACCTAATGAGCATGAGAACCTCTAACATCGAGACAATACCAAGCTGAACAGCAGCTGTTTAAAGACCTTCACATCAAAACTCTCGAGAGGGCAATTTCAATGTCAGTGACAATCCAGCATGTGTGCTAATCTGCATGATGAAGATCTGTGCAAATTGTATTTAAAATTATTGTGAGACAGTCAAACCTCGGTTTGCGAGTAACGCGGTTTGCGAGTGTTTTGCAAGACGAGCAAAACACTCCAACAAACTTTGACTCGCAAACCAAGTGTTGCCTCGGTAAACTTACTCACGTGTCTATATTTCCTCGCTGTGTATGCAGCGGCGGCACCGGTAGAAACTGCAGGGCACAGAAGGCAAAGGCTGCTGCAGACAGGGCCCGGCACAGCTCCAGAGGCACCCGAGCGGCACATGGGGGAGGGGGGAGGGAGAAAGTGGAGAGCGCAGGGAGGAAGGGGTGGAGGCAAGGCCGGCCCGAACCGCTGCTGTCACCAGAAAATGAAGGGCCGAGTCAAAGCACGCTGCGGGTTCCCACATGGCCAGCCCCCTCCCCCCCAGTGAGGGCTGTCGAGCATCCAGCTGTCCACATGAGGCCACTGAAGCTGCTGCCAAGCTGTAACAATATGCATAGACATTGGCACCACCTCAAACATTGCCGGAGTCTGAGAATGCCAGGATGGTCGCGTGGATGCCTGTCCTCCTGCCTATTCAACCGCTTCCCACCTAACTGCGAGGCACTGGCAACCAAAAGAGAGCTCAGGGCTGCTGCCGTTGCACCATAAACAGGGCAATCCTGCGCTTTCCTGAACTCAGGCGGGTGTTGGGTTGCTAAAAAGGCTACCGCTGACAATAAAGGATCCCGCTGGAGGACCTGTGGTTGTTAGAGGTGGAGATGCTGGCAGCCGGCTCGTGGGTGACGCTTCACAGAAGACTGCTAATTCCTGGACTGCAGGCGACAGTGGTGCTGGCACTCCACCATGCCACACACAGTGGAGCTCCTGACGCTAGAGAAGCTAGAAGTGAAGGAAGTGAGTCGGGCGATGAGGGAGGTACAGTAGTCGGTCTCGTTTGTTCCAGCTCCTTTTGGCTAAGGAATTGGGTTTAATTTCCTCTGCAGTTCCTGTGACTCTGGGCAAAGCCACTTAACCCTCCCTCTTCTGCGTCTACTTACTATACGTACCAGTTTTTGAGATGTGGAACGAATCGTCTGAGTTTCAATTATTTCCTATGAGGACATGTGCTTTGATATACGAGTGCTTTGGATTACGAGCATGCTTCTGGAACAAATTATGCTTGCAAACCAAACTGTATTGCATTGTCTCTTATTATGACCCACTTGGAACTTTACGATTAAGCGGGATATAAATTTGGAAATTAAATTAAATGTAAATGCATCAAACTGTATTTAAATCAGGATGATTATATATTCTCTCCAGTGCTCAGACAACAGAGCAGAAACCAAAGCAGACCTTGATGATGAAACCACCATCAGGTCAGGGATGGCATTTGGATTTCGAGGAAAAGGACTTCTTTGGCAATTCAAGGTGTAAAATGCAGATTTTTGGCTTTTGAAAGGAGAAAGTAGCCAGTGCACTGTACAGCCTGTGCCGAGAAAAAAACCACAAACTTGCAAGTCCAAGCAAAGCTGGTGTGAGGGTGGACACCGACATAAGCTTCTTCAGGGATTTAAACTGCAAAAAGTTTTTGGAAGGCTTGTATTTCACAGAGTGGGGAAAGGATGCCAATGTGCTCTTGTACTTCCTATTTCACCTGTGCATGCAAATAGGAGTCATGGTAAACCTAGCTCCTCCCCCTTACTTTTGCTTTGCTAGCCACATAAAATTAGCATTTTGCATTTCATTTGCTATGAGCATTAGGGGATGGCTTTCTATGCATGTGCTACGAGATGTGTGCTCTTGCCTTACCCCTGGGAACCTGAAGTGGAGAGCAGGAAGCCTCATCACATCAGCTGCCAGCCCTGAGAAGAACTGGCAGTGAAGAGAAAGAAGCAGGCCATAACCCTCCCCCCCCCCCCCCCCCCCGAAGAAGTGATCTGGGACAAGGGGGAGGATGAAACGAGTCCAGAAGTCCTGTTGCACAGGCTGGCAGCAAAAGAGACATGGCACAAGAAGAGTGGCAGAGGAAAGGCAGGCAGGGCGGCCAAGTGGGCTATGGCACTTCCAGGTGCCATGGTGAGAGGCAGGATAGTTGTGGCACTCTTTCAATGCTGTAATGAAGTGGCAGCAGGCCCAACAGGAGGAGCCAAATCAGAGAAAGCAGCAGGCAGCTAATCCAGGGACCCGGTGTGAAAGAGTGTTCCAATCAAAGAGTGGTGGCAGAAACCCCTGATGTGTAGAAATCATGTCAAAGGACTCTGGAAGCCAGAGAAAGTGTAGCAGCCCTGGTCATGTTGGGAGAAGAAGTTAGCAAGCCCAAGCTAAAGAGGAAGAAAGCCTAGAAGACCAGCGAGTGTGGTGGAAGAAGAGGTGGAGACCCAAAAAGGAAGAAAGGAGTCCAATGGGATCAGCAGAAAAACCAGGCAGGAGGAGGGGAAGCTCAGAAGAGGGAGCAGGAAGCATATAGGAGGAAAGAGAGAGAGAAAACTCTGGGCTACAGAGATCCCACTTAAGAGCAGCCTAGAACCACACTGCAGAAGACAGTGAACCTGGCTGGAAGCAGAGAGGAAAGCAACAACAACAACAAAAAAAAGCTGCAGCCTGGATCCCCAGGAGTGAGAAGAAGACAGACCATGAGAGCCTCAAACAGCTGCTGCTCATTCACCCAGATGTCTATCTAGACCAGAAAAGGCCTGCTGGTGCGAGTTTCTGCACCAAAAGAAAAGGGCCAGTAAATCCCAAACACCTGCCTCCGAGTGTGTTCCACAATGCTAGGGTTGCCAGATTTTATAACAATAAAATCTGGACACATGGCCCTGTCCATGCCCCATTCCTCCCAAGTCATGCCCCCCAAACCTCTTCTCCTCTAGCTTAGAGCCGTGTTTGAAGGGCATCCGAGCATGCACAAGTGTGACACAATGACATCACCGCATCACACCCACACATGCTCAGAGGCCCTCCAGATGCAGGCCAAGCTGATGAATTTTAAAAATTCATCCAGACAGTCCTCTAAAAAGGAGACCATGTCTGGGTAAATCTGGACAGACAGAGAGAGACTGACTAAGGGGAAAATTCTATATATATTTCCTTTTTTTTGTGAACCGCTACCTGCCTACATTTGCATGCCATTCCCCCTCATTTGCATGCGCAGATTGGAGGATGATCGGAAAGAGGTTAGTGAAATCAGGTCAGAGGGAAATCGGGTCGCAAAGGGGGTCATTAAGTGGTAGGAACTTGATCGGTGGGCTTAGTGAATCTAGCCTAAATTGCTTTAAGGGCCCTTAGGTAATGATTGGAGATATACACACTCAGATCATTCAAAAAAAAAAAAAAAAAAAAAAAAACAGAGGAATAAATGGAGGATACCAAAAGCTTCTTTCCATCCTATAATCCCCATAAATTCCCTCCACTGAGAATAGCAGCAACACACATGATTTGTGTTTGAAGTTTTCCTTTCAAATGAAAAATTTGATAAAAGCAAGTTAAAAAGGTCAGAGGCAAACAATATTTTTTCCTCAGCAAGCAGATTAAAATGGTGGTATAAAATGTCAACATAAAATTAAATCTTAAAAAAAAAAAAAGAGATCTATATTAGGAGTCACCACCCAAGAAAGATCTTGGAATTATTTTAGAAACTACAGTAAAGTGTTCAGTCCAATGTACCAAAGTCACAGAAAAAAAAATAAAAAAAATTCAATGTCTGGGATTATATGAAAAGGAAAAGACCACCACATTATTATGCCTCTGTACAGGTCCCCGATATAGTCACAACTTGAGTATTGTTTAAAGTTCCAGTCATCCATTTCAAAAAGACTATAATAGAACAGGCTCAAAAGGAGGATAACAAACCTAACAGGAATAAAACACCTCCCTTATGAGGGACAGATAAACAGATTAGGCCTGTTCATCTTGGAAATGGAGAAGGAATACGAGATTATAAAATCATGAGTATGTTGAATATTTAAATAGGGAGCAGGTGTTTTACCGTATTTTCACGTAGATAACGCGCACCCGTGTAAAACGCGCACACGGGTATAGCGTGCGGAAAACACAAATCTATGTACAGAAATTTTTATATACCACGCACACCCGTATACCGCGCATGCTGCCCGACTCTCCCATCGCCGCCCGACTCTCCTTTTGCCCGCCCCGACTCTCCTCTGGCCTCCCTGACTCTCCTTTCGCCCGCCCCGACTCTCCTCTCCCCCTTGAAGTCCTGTCCCCACCCTGAAAACCTGATCCCCCCCCGACATCCGATTTACCCCAACGCAGGACCGCTCGCACCCCCACCCCGAAGGACCGCTCGCAAGCACTCCCGTCCTCTTGCCCCAGCCAACCGCGGCACCCCCGACACGATCGGGGCAAGAGGGAGCTCAAGCCCTCTTGCCCCCCCTGACACGATCGCGGCAAAAGGGAGCCCAAGCCATCTTGCCCCGACTCCCCAACTCCCCGACAATATCGGGCCAGGAGGGAGCCCAAACCCTCCTGGCCACAGCGACCCCCTACCCCCACCCCGCACTACATTACGGGCAGGAGGGATTCCATGCCCTCCTGCCCTCGACGCAAACCCCCCCTCCCCCCAACGACCGCCCCCCCCAAGAACCTCCGACCGCCCCCCCAACCGACCCGTGACCCCCCTGGCCGACCCCCACGACACCCCCACCCGCCTTCCCCGTACCTTTGTGTAGTTGGCCGGACAGACGGGAGCCAAAGCCGCCTGTCCGGCAGGCAGCCAACGACGGAATGAGGCCGCATTGGCCCATCCGTCCCAAAGCTCCGCCTACTGGTGGGGCCTAAGGCGCCTGGGCCAATCAGAATAGGCCTGGGAGCCTTAGGTCCCTCCTGGGGGCGGGGCCTGAGGCACATGGGCCCAACCCGACCATGTGCCCGATCGTGTCGGGGGGGGGGGCAAGAGGGCTTGAGCTCCCTCTTGCCCCGATCGTGTCGGGGGTGCTGCGGTTGGCTGGGGCAAGAGGGCTTGAGCTCCCTCTTGCCCCGATCGTGTCGGGGGTGCCGCGGTTGGCTGGGGCAAGAGGACGGGAGTGCGTGCGAGCGGTCCTTCAGGGTGCGGGTGCGGGTGGGAGTGCGTGCGAGCGGTCCTTCAGGGTGGGGATGCGGGTGCGGGTGGGAGCGCGTGCGAGCGGTCCTTCGGAGTGGGGGTGCGGGTGCATGCGAGCGGTCCTGCGGGAGGGGGGTGAATCGGACGTCGGGGGGAACTATGTAAAAAAAATTTTGTACAACGCGCTCACGCGTATACCGCACAAGGTTATGCACGGTTTGTAAAAACACGTATAACGCGCGCGTTATATGCGTGAAAATACGGTAATCATTGCTTACACTAAAACAAAGGACTATATTGCATGAAACTATCACATTGAAAAATTGTAGAAAGTATTTAAAAAGAACAGTGCATAAATTAAGTTATGGAATCTGTAGTCAGTCAGAATAACTAAAATAATGAGGTTCAAAAGAGTTCTGGCCAAGTTCCTGAAGAGAGGAGCCCATAAATATTGTCAGATGAATTGGGAAAGCCATCACTTCTCCCTGGAAATGAGCTAAAGAAATAGATCTACTTTTAAGACTTGCCTGATATGTGACCTGGTCTGGTCACTGTCAAAAGAAAATATGCTAGACGATTCTGATCTAACTCAGCATGGCTTAATTTAATGAAAAGGTGCTGACAATATTTTCTCCAATTCTCCTTCTGCTGGGAAATATTTTATCGAAAGCAATCAATGGTTTAAGCTTTATATGTAGCCATATGAAATTATCAAATGTTTACTCAAATATCCAAGTGAAATGGTATTTAATATCAAAATAGACATCCTACAACAAAAAAACCTGAGTTTTGAAAACCTAATTTTAACTGAGAATCTGTCCTGTCCATGAGCTTAACTCCACAGACCAAGGGCCTTCTGTTATGTCTTTTCATTGCTGCATAAACCTTGCAGGATTATATTACATTTACTAGCCTACCAATTTCCTTTTCGTTAAATCTGCCAAGCCAGTCCAGATATTCCTCTGAATGCACATGGGACAAAAAAAAAAATATGACATCTCCTCCACCCCCCACAACTTCACTAACTTTACAACATGTCAATGTCCAGACAATTGAAGATTATGTTTTGGTTTCTAATCCAACACCACAACTAAATATGATGCAGTCAAAAAAACTTCACTTCCTGGTCACTATCACAGAAATGTAATAATACCCTAAACCCAAGAATATAACTACAAGCTATCTTCACAATGGGAAACACTGCACACAAAATTAGATTTTCATAACTTATCAATACCTATCACTGTGGTTTGGCTAGATCAGTGGTCTCAAACTCGCAGCCTGGGGCCACATGTGGCCCGCCAGGTACTATTTTGAGGCCCTCGGTATGTTTATCATAATCACAAAAGTAAAATAAAACAGTTTCTTGATCATATGTCTCTTTAGCTATAAATTACAATATCATTATTAAGACTTAGTCAAAAGGAAAGATTTATAAACTATAAAGAGTTTTACCGCATGCAAAATTGTCATTTCTTTAATAAGACATTAGCTATTTTTTTTTCTGAGGCCCTCCAAGTATCTACAAATCTAAAACGTGGCCTGCAAAGGATTTGAGTTTGAAACCACTGGGCTAGATGGATTCTGGCCCATTCTGCCTATACTAAAGAAAAGCAAAGCTCCATCCAGACAGGGCAAGAAGATGGAAAAATTATGTTCTTACCTGTTAATTTTCTTTCCTTTAGATGCAGCAGTTGAATCCAGAGACTAGTGGGGATAGCACACATCTACCAGCAGGTGGAGATAGAGAAACTGATTAACAGGTGATCCTATTGGCAGACACGCCTCCTGTATCTTCAGTATTGCTCCTTGCCCAAGCATCTGGAACCATCAATATGCTTAGCATGTAAAAAACTTCTTTCCCATAACAAATTTCAAAGGTAATAATACAGAATACAACTACCAATAATAACAAAACTTCTAAAACTTGCAAAAGATAAACTGACAATCAATATTCAGAAAGGGTGAGGCTCTGGATTCATCTGCTGCATCTAAAGGAAAGAAAATTTTTCCTTCCTTAGCAACAGCAGCAGATGAATCCAGAGACTAATGGGATGTAGCAAAGTAATCCTCAATCTGGGAGGGAAGTGAATGTCACCGCCGCAATGACCGAAGCTACCAAAAGCAGTCTCCAAACGTTTTGCCACATCCAACCGGTAATGCTTAGAATAAGTATTCTTAGAAGACTAAGTAGCCGCATGACAAATCTCCTCCAAGGAAAAACCTCTGGACTCAGCCCAGGAAGTAACCATTGCTCTAGTTGAATGAGCATGAAGCTCTTCCAGGAACCACTTCCCTGACATCAAGTAAGCGTAAGCAATGGTCTCCTTGACCCATCGAGCGATGGAAGCTTTAGACGCTGCCATACCTTTGTTACATTCCGCGAATAATACAAAGAGGTGATCTGAACGCCGAAAGTTGTTAGTAACCTGCAGATAATGTAGAATGATTCTACGCACATCTAGAAAATGTAGTGAAGAGAATCGCTCCCCCCCTCCCTCCAGAAAGCAGGAAAGATGAGAGACTGATTAACATGAAAGGATGATACCACCTTAGGAAGAAACGATGGCAACATCCAAATTGACACCCCTGAATCTGAAATGCGCAAAAAAAGGGTCCCTGCATGAAGACACCTGCAACTCAGAAACTCGTCGGGCTGAAGCTATTGCCACAAGAAACACCTCTTTCAATGTTACATCCTTTAGAGTCACTTTGGATAAAGGCTCAAACGGGGCCTTCTGTAACCCCAACCCCCCCAAAAAAGGACTACTTTAAGACTCCATTCCGGACAGGGCTTCTTAACAGGTGGCCGAATATGATGTACACCTTTCAGAAATCTAACTACATCAGTCTGAAAAGCAAGGGAAGAGCGAACCACGTGGCCCATGTAACAAGCAATAGCCATCACTTGAACTTTAAGGGAATTAAATGCCAACCCCTTGACTATGCCATCCTGCAGAAAAGAAAGAATGTTAGAGAAAAGCCTGGAAGGACGAAAGACCCCGAGCACCACACCAAGAATCGAAAACCCTCCCGATTGTAGGATATGACGCAGAGGTAGATCTCTATTTTAGTTTGAAGAAGAGTCAAAATAACCTGCTCCAAAATCCCCTACGCCTCAGCCGCGACCTTGCAAGAGCTTAGCCGTAAGACCAAAGTGGGACGGATTTTCCATGTTGATCGGACCCCGAGTGAGCAAATCCAGAGTCATCGGGTATCTCAACTGTTCGTCCATTGACAGACTTATCAGATCTGCATACCATGGATGGCGCAACCAATCCGGAGCTACCAGGATCACCATGCCCTGTAAGTGAGCTATGCGATGTAACACAACCGATCATCAGCCAAGAAGGAAACACAAAGGAAACAACTCAGAAGCCACAAAAGAGCCAATGTGCCCTGACTCCCACTCACTGGGTCTGCTGAAGAATAGAGGAAGCTTTGTATTTGAGATGAGGCCATGAGGTCTATCTCCGGGAGACCCCCACCTCTGAACTATTAGGTTGAATGCCCGAGTGGAGAGTTCCCATTATCCGGGATCTAGAAGATTTCTGCTAAGAAAGTCTGCTTGAACATTTTCTTGTCCGGCAATGTGAGCCGCCAAGAGAAGAGGAAGATGAATTTCTACCCATAGAAGAAGAACCATTGCCTCACTCGCCAACTGAGGATTTCATATACCTCCCTGCCTGTTGATATATGCCACTACCGTGAAACTGTCCAAAAAGACTCTTGTTGGTCAGCCCTGAATCATGGCCTGAAGTGCTAGCCTTATTGCTCTCAATCCTAGAAGATTGATCGACCACTGAGCCTCCTCCTGAGACCAGACTCTCTGCGCTGAGGACTGTAGGTACTGAGCATCCGTGGTAACTATGATCCAGTCCTGGGTTGCCAGTGGCATTCCTTTGAACAGATTGATCTTGTGATGACTGTAGTTCTGAGATACCGGGGACCAATGGGAGAGAAGCGACTGCTGCAGTGGCCTCATGCGCAACTTCTCTCCTTGGTCTCTTGGTAGAATCACCGTCCCCATCTTGGTGTTGAACAACACTCCCTGATGTTCCAATGATTGCGAGGGGATCTGAGAGCTCATTGGAAAGTTGACTACCCATCCCAAAAATTGGAGAAGGGAGATCACCTTTTGGGTCACTACCAGACTCTCCTGTCTGGAAGATGCCCGAATTAACCAATCATCCAAGTAAGGATGAACCCAAATGCCCTCTTTGCAAAGAAACACTGCCACTACTGCCATCGCTTTTGAAAAAGTCTGTGGAGCTGTGGCTAGACCAAATGGCATCAGGGCTATGGAGTCGGTAGATAAATGTTCCGACTCAAGACTCCTCAGTTTTTTGTACTTCAGACTCCCTGATGTTCCAATGATTGCGAGGGGATCAGAGAGCTCATTAGAAAGTTGACTACCCATCCCAAAAATTGGAGAAGGGAGATCACCTTTTGGGTCACTACCAGACTCTCCTGTCTGGAAGATGCCCGAATTAACCAATCATCCAAGTAAGGATGAACCCAAATGCCCTCTTTGCAAAGAAACACTGCCACTACTGCCATCGCTTTTGAAAAAGTCTGTGGAGCTGTGGCTAGACCAAATGGCATCAGGGCTGTGGAGTCGGTAGATAAATGTTCCGACTCCGACTCCTCAGTTTTTTGTACTTCTGACTCCAACTCCAGGTACCCGAAATTTCCTCCGACTTCGACTCCTCAGCCCTGAATGGCATCACTCAAAACTGATAGTGCTGGGCGAGGACGGCAAGGCGAAGATACCTCTGATGCAGTGGCCATATGGGAATATGCAAGTAAGACTCTTTGAGATTGAGTGCCGTAAGGAACTCCCCCGGTTAAACCGTTGCATTGACCGATCGTACAGTTTCCATACGAAAATGTCTGACATTGAGAAATTGGTTGACCCGTTTGAGATCCAGAACAGGTCTGATCAAACCCCCCTTCTTGGGTACTATGAAGTAAATGGAATACCTTCCCTGGCCCCTTTATTCTTGAGGAACTGGAACTAGAGCCCCAAGTTCCAGAAGAACTTGAAGGGTGACCTGCACTGATTCTCTCTTAACTGCCCCAGTGCACGGGGATACCAAGAAGAATTTGTGACGAGATAGGAAAATTCTAATTTGTAACCTTCTCGAATAACATCCAATACCCATTGATTGGACGTTATCTTGGCCCACTTCGCCAGAAAGGAATACAGCCTTGGTTATGATGGAAGGAGCCGACATCCCATCATTGGGAATTACGTAAGGCTGGAGTATGGGCTGGTTGAGTGTCTGGGGGTTTTATAGGATGAAATGAATTCTTCCGAGGAAATCTAGGCCTATAATTATAGGATGAACCATAAGAGGGATTAAAGGACGGCTTTCCGGGTCTTAACAGCCCGGAAGCGAGGCCTGGCAGACAAGGCCTTCAAAGGTGCTTTAAGCTTATCTTCCGGCAACCTCTGCGTTTTGTAATCACCAAATTCTTTTACCAACTTGTACAAATCTTCACCAAATAACAGACGACCCTTAAAAGGAAGCCTCACTAGCCAAAGCCTGGAAGTTGCATCCACCGCCCAATTACGGAGCCACAAAGATCTGTGAGAAACTACCGAAAGAGACATTTGTTTTGCAGAAGCGCAAACAATATCATATAAAGCGTCTGCCAAATATGCTAGCCCCATTTCCATATCCGCAAAGTCAGATGGAACAGAAACCCCTGTCTCCATCATCTTATCCACCATTTGTTGTGCCCATTGCAGACATGCCCGTGCAGCATAGGAACTGCACATGGCTGCTTGCAATGTCACTGCCACTACATCAAAGGAAAGTTTAAGCGAGGATTCAATCTTCCTATCCTGGGTGTCTTTCAGTGCTACATCTCCCTCAACCGGCAAAGTAGTGTTTTTGGTAACCATGGCTACTAAAGCGTCTACTCTTGGGAGCTTAAACTTCTCCAGCTCCTCCTGTGCCACCAGGTACAACTGTCGCATGGAATTTGCCATCCGGAGAGCTGCCTCCGGCGTGTCTCATTGAGCAAAAATAAGTTCCTGCATGGCCTCATTAGCAGAAATGTCTTCGGTGGTTTTCTGGTGCCCGCAGGAGTGTTTTGCTCATCTTGTAAAACACTCACAAAATGCATTACTCGCAAACTGAGGTTTGACTATATTTGGGTTTTTGCAAGGGACTTGTTGTGACCTGGATTGGCCACCATGAAGACAGGATCCTGGACTAGATGGACCATTGGTCTGACCCATTATTCTTATTTCCTTAAAGAAGAATTTTTAACTGAAATTTCAGGTCTTTAGCAAGAGGATATAAAGCACAGTTACTTACCGTAACAGTTTTTATCCAGGGACAGCAGGCAGCTATTCTCACAAGTGGGTGACGTCATCCAACGGAGCCCCGATGCGGACGCCTCACAAGCAGACTTGCTTGAAGAAACTCGAAGTTTCGAGTCGCCCACACCGCGCATGCACGAGTGCCTTCCCGCTCAGCACAGGGCGCGTCTCCTCAGTTCAGATAGCTAGTAGAGAAGCCAACCCGGGGAGGAGGGTGGGATGTGAGAATAGCTGCCTGCTGTCCCTGGATAACAACTGTTACGGTAAGTAATCTTTTTTTTTTTTTGAAAAGAATAAAACAAAGACGAAAACCAGCAATTCTGAGTAAAAATAACACAAAACCGCAGACAAAAGGCACAAGTGAAAATACTTCACGCAGAGAGTTGAAGACAGACTTCTCGGCTCCGCGGAAAAGTAAGAACTGAGGAGACACGTCCTGTGCTGGGCGGGAAGGCACTCGCGCATGTGCGGTGCGGGCGACTCGAAACTTCGAGTTTCTTCAAGCAAGTCTGCTTGTGAGGCGTCTGCATCGGGGCTCCGTTGGATGACGTTACCCACTTGTGAGAATACCTGCCTGCTTGTCCTGGGATAAACCATGTTACCATGGATAAAGTAGAACGTTGCAATGGTACAAAATGGGCTTCTTAGCATTCCATCAGTACACGCCAAGTTTGGTTTTTTTTAATCTTTATTCATTTTCAAACATACAATATGTGTGTCAATATGTTAAAACATGCCAAGTTTTAATAAAAAGGCCCTTAAATGCATTTTGACTAGCTTTTACTATGAAGGCCACTAAAATAAAAAAGTTTTGGTTTATAAAATGGTCACCGTTACATTGTCTAGCCAAAAATTCATGCACACATGACTTCCCTGTGAAAGAAATATACTAAATTATTTCTAGAGTAACAGCCAAAGTATTTATAAATATAACAAAAGTTTCAATTTGGTATCCATTGGGGCTTCAGAAGAATAACAATTCTGGTTCAAATTAAAAATCAAGATACCTTGCCAGCATCAGTGTATGCATAGTAACATACTGACAGTATGTTGTTCTAGCACCGACAACCTCCCAGCAAGAACCAAATGCCAATATCATTTGCAAGCACTTGGGAATCATCAAGCTGAAGACATGGAAAACCCCTTTATTATTATAAACATTCAAATTTATTTTTTTTTTGTTTTTACAATACAATTTTTATTTGCATACCACCAATACGTCAAAAAGTTCACAGCCCTCCTCCTCATTATGTAATCCACTTTGATTATAATGACAGGAAGGCAGTATGAAGTTCCTCCTCCCCCCCCCAAAAAAAAAAAAAAATCTGTTTTCTAGGGTGCAAAAGAAAGCTTATTAGCTCAAGCCCTAAGATTCCATTCCATCAACACAATGGAATTAAAATGCCAATTGTAAAAAGAACAACCAGCAATGTTTGATTGTAAACTGTCCCCCCTCCCCCAAGGCATCTGCACATTGGTTCTTGATTACATCAGACACATGAATCACTTTATGCCCATATTTATGGAAAATTATCTAACTGTATGCAGTTAAAAAGTAGTAAAGATTTTACCAATTTTCCAGAACATAAGCACCATATAATTGCGATATTTTTCCAATGCAAAAGTATTAAAACACTCTAGATACTGCCAAAGATTTTCCTAATTAAAGTGTCATGGTTATCAAAACTTCACCCAACCTAGAACAATCCTGTAAAAATGCACAGTTGAACATAACACTTTTAAAAGTTTTGTTTTTGTATGACATGCACATAATGAGGGCAGTTTCCAAAAACCATTAGCCCAGGTAATTGGGGTAATTTTGAAAATTAGCCATCTTCCCTCCAGGTAAAAGTACGTGATAAAAGTTCTCTGAGCTGTGGGGCTATCCGACTTGTTTTGCTTTGACTGCTGCTACTGCCCTCTGCCACCCCACAGGAAGTTGCCACCCTAGGCAATTGTCTAGTTTGCTTAATGGTTAAGCCAGCCACGTTTTGCAATACAATTTAAGTTAGGGGCCCTTTTACAATGCCATACTATTTTTTGCACATGGATTTCCTGCACACTGAGGCCACTTTAGCGCAGCTCTAAAATGGTTGCATTTGATTTTTCCCCATTAATGGTCATGTGCTAATTTCAAAATTAGCATGCATCCATTAGAGTACGCGCCCTTATTTCATAGGCAATAAGGGCTCCTACATTATGCGTTAGTCTGTCAGCAAGCATCAAAGCGTTAACCAATTATTGCAGGGTACCCCTACTTTCTATCCCCCAAACCCAAAATTAGTGCACAGCAACCGAGTGCACCCCATGACCATGTTTTTAAGTGGTGGTCAAGCATGTTTTAGTGCTTACTGCCATTTGGTAAAAGAGTTCCTTTGTTTTCCAACAAACCCCCCCCCCCCCCCACCCAAGCGTTTTTTTTTTCAGCACCAGTTGCAGCAACAACAGCTCATAGCCAGTGCTAAAAAAAAAACGCTAGCGTGATTTTGTAAAGGTGGATTAATTTTTTTTGTCTTTTTACTGGACAAAAGGTAATAAAAAAATAAATATAAACTTTCTCAGCTGTTCCCAAAATCAATAGGCTTCTCTCTAGCCCATTTAGCCTGTGTCTTCTCACAGTGCTGACTCTTATTCAAGCACACAGCCACCAGAATTCTGCAAATGCTCATGTGCATATACCACTGGCCATAACTGTCCAGAAATCTAACTTTCACATTTGATACCACAGTGAGAAACAAATGCAAAGAAGAAAGCAGCATTTACATCACTGTGAAAGCTAGAGCTCCCACGCTGGAGATCTTTAGGGGACAACCTGATAATCCGGTTTATGGCCGACAAGGTAGTACATACTAGTGCTGCTCGTAGCCTGCCCCATTGGGGCCTTCCCTCTGCCGTGTCACTGATGACACAGCAGAGGGAAGCTTTGGCGGAGCAGATTACAACTAGCCTGTTCACAGTGCTGCCTCTGCCAGACGGCCACAAGGTATGTCAGTTCTCAAGGTGGGGGAAGGGAAGAAATTAGAGGAATGAAAAGCTGCTGCACAAGGAGAGAAAGAGAGAGAGGATATGGCGGTGGAAGGGAAGGTACAGAGATGGAAGTTGGATGGTGAGCATGGAGAAAGAAGAAAACATCAAATGGGTACGAGACCCTGGCGAGCGAGTTAACAGAAGACAAACAGAAAACCAGAGCCTGGGACCAACATGATGGAAAAGTCTTTTGTTTATACCACAGCGCTGGCATGGCGTTACAGAGGGCAAGGGGGTGGGGTGAAGAGGCTACAAAATAAACCCTCCAGAACATTTGAAAAAAAAGGAAAAAAAAGTGCTCGATTGAGCAAGAAAAACAAATCGAATTAACATTTTTTCCCTGAATCAGGCAAAACTAGTAAATACCACTCAAATACATCAAAAGTCTTCATATTAGCCAATGAAGATAAAAGGTAGTGTGCACAAAATATTGTTTCTCAATCTTTCATAAAAATATTCTTCAAACACATGCACTAGTTAGCCATCTAAATCCAAACTGCTAAGCCTAAGACACATGATCCTTTTATATAGGGAAGCTTTGCTTCCTGCATAAATGCACAACTCCAGGTTACACTACAGCTAAAATGGCATTTGAAAAGTTCTAGAGTACTACACTACAAACCTGTCTTCCAAGACCAGAAAATTAATTAAATCACTTTCCATATAGCTAATATTTATTTTAAATATTTACAAACTATTAGTTTTTGCAAAAAGTGCTTAAAATTTCAGGGATAATGAAAGTGGAAAATAATTGCTATAGCAAGCCAATATTTTCTGCATTAGTTTGCCAGATTAACCATGGCATTAGTGGGTCAAATAAATGAAAATAGGCAGTTACCCTCAATAACTGTAATGGTACCCTTAAAGCCAAACAGGGATCTTAGATAGTACAGAGTCATTATACTACCTAACTGAAGTAGCATTGAAGGGACACCTGAACAATTATGACTGATCCTGAAGCCAGATTGTTATTGAAAAAGAGGGGGTGGTATTCACATATAGTTTGAAGTAAATTACTAGAAGAATTTAAATAATTTGATCTACAAATAAAACATAATTAAAAGATGCCTCTATGCTAATTTTTATATGGCACTAGTACTACTTAAGTCACCACAGTTATTAGAGGAAGTATTGTCTCCTTAAGAATCTCTTGTTTATACCATCTTGGCACAAGGCCTCAATGCAAATTGAGTGAACTTAAGTGGGTCATAATATTATCTAAACTTATCTTGTTGTAAAAGGTACTCTCCTTTTGTGATTTTGAAATAAAGATAAATAAAACATCCAAATTATAAGAATTTATCACCAAAGTTAACAGAGCAGAGAAAGGAGCCCAGACCCCTCCAGGCATCACCTTAAGTTTCACAATTATAACAACGTTGTGCTAAAAACAAAAGTCCTATGATGGAAACACTATATGGCAAACACAGGTTTCCGTTATTCATTTCCCTCAAAGTGGCCCTCATTAGGACACCGGTTCTTTTCCAGCTTCCGTGTAAAAATATACACATTAATGGAGCGATACCCACACGTTTGAATAAAGTTGTTAGACTAAAGAAACACCATAGCACTTTATATATATATATTAAAAAAGACGTCGACCACCAATCTCCATTCAACTGTTTCAGGTATTCTATTCCACTTGAAAATTAATGACCCCCCCCCCCCCCCCATTTTGCAAATAGTTTCAAAAAGCAGTGCATTCTACCCAGTTTACATTTTTCAAAAACAAAAAAACTTCTAAGTTGTCCCGCTGGAGTTCGAGCTGCACAGGCAAAGTTTTATAGTGGAAGTAGTGGTTTTATTTTCGAATGACGTCTTCGCTGGTCACAGATTTTGTGAGCTGCCCAAGTTTTTCCTATTTACTGAAGCTTTTCTGGCTACTCTCTAAGGTGGGCAGCCCACTACCGTGTCTTCCTTTATTAGATCTCAGAAGAAAGAGCGAGAAATAAAACATTAGGGAAAGAAACAACTCTTCTGTTCCAGCTTTGTACAAAAAAAAAGAAAGGATTTTAACTCCTTATCGCCATTCCTCCAAGAAGTATCACCAAATAATCCCCAATCCTTGATAACTATCCGCAAACTGATGCTGAAGCCTTCCCCCATGGAAAAGTTCCTAATCCGATCGCTTCTCTTCCTTCAGACTTTCTACTTACTACTAAGACCATAAACTAGTCACTCGGGACTGCTTAAATCTTAAAAACCAGGGTGGCATAAAAAGCACCTGCACCTACAGCGAACCGCCCTTCCAGAATCCAAGCATCCTCAGGGCAATCACTTTTGGCAAACTCTGCCCCTGAAATTTTTCAACACAGATCAAAAAGTTAAAAAGCAAACAGACGCAGCGCTCGTCGATCAAGCAGCAGCCAAGGGGGGGGGGAAAAAAGAGAGAGAAAGAGACGTGGCTATCCTGCATTCGCTTACCCATGTTGTTACCGGTTGACACTTGCCCGCACTCTTTCAGGAACGCTTGGATTGCTTTGACCGCCTTTCTTCCCTCGGCGAGCTCTAGGCGCGTGCAGCACGGGAGTTCTAAGCTAGCGGTGCGCGAGCTCCGAGAGGCAGCAGGTCATTGGCTCTCACTGAAATTCAGCGGGGCGGGCGCGCGCGCGTAGCTGGGACCGTGACGACACTCCCCTCCTCCCTAGCCAAAAGTGTGAAGGGTCGAGAGCGGCTGCTAGTTTGTTTGGGGGTTTTTTTCGGTACTGGCGAGGTTGAATTTCAAAGAGTTAATTTTGATGTTAATGTCTTCCCTATTCAACAAAGAGGTGATGCGGATGAACTAATTAAAATCCCCGTTCTTACTTTTGGTGGTTAGCCAGGCCCTCCCAAATTAATTGCAAGGGCCTTACGTTCTTCAATAATAAGGCGTTGTGCACCTAAGTTCGCAAATTACCTAACATCAAGGCCAAAATGGAGCTAAAGAGAGGGGCTGGTTTACTTTGCTTCCTTCCCTGGAGTAGAGCATCCCCGTTGATCTGGAAAAGTAGGGGGATAATTTGATTTAGGCCATCCCTCAATTAAGCTGGTGAATTAAGTGTAATCCAGTTTTTTTTTTTTAATGTATCATCTTGTTTTCTTTAAATTTCTATTTTTTTTACAAATAAATAAAAGACCTTTTGGTGCTTGGTTTAATAAAGAAGAGATCATTACATGATTTTATTTGAGAGTTTACTGCTTGAAAAGCAACTGCTGCAACTACCGTACACTAATTAGAAAATCTTTTTATTTATTTGGTTAGTTTTATATCCTGTCCTCAACGAGTTCTGAACGGGTAACAAGGTTATTTCAGAACTATCTGGATTGTAGCAGCTATTAGAAGGTTTGATGATTGCAGAACTGCAAAGAAGTCTCAAAACTTGTGCTAATTCAATCCTTCTTGTGTTAATTTTTGATCTGTAAAAGTACTTTTGGAGTTATTGCTTATTATACTTGACTTCTTTTTTCATTGAAGGACAAGACATATCCAACAGAGGAATTAAGGCCCCAATGCACAAAAGGTTTCTGTGCCAGTAAGGCCCTGCTACTCTAAACTCACCATGCCTTTAACAATCAACGCTAAACTAGATCTTACTGGTTTAGTATCAAAGTATTTTACCTACGGATGGCTCACTGCGGAGTTTTCTGTCACTGTGCTTCATTGCAGCCTCCATCTCTGCTATGTAAATGTAATACAATGAGGCTATTACTATTAAATAGAGCATTCCGGCAATGCATGAACTGAAGTGTCAGCCTTTAACACTCTAAAATTAATACCAGGTCAGGAGGTGCAGGTAGTGTATTAAAAATGTAGCTGAGGCACATGTGTTGAAGGTTCGTCTCATGCCCATGCATCAAAAGTTTAGGTTGCCCATTGCTTCCAAGAAAAGTTCATCATATTTTGGCATGCCTATGATTGATGTTCACGTGCATGTCTTTCCCTGGACTTTTCTGTGCATATGTCAGTCACTTTCTCCAATGACTGATCAAATGGGATTTCTGTGGGCCTCAGCAAACCTCATGTGCATGCAAGGTTCTTCAAGCATCACTAGTCATTTTCAAATCAGAAAATTTACTGCCAATATAACGAATATAAGGATTTTACTGGTGATTTTAGAGCATCGGGACCTAAGACTCATTAAAGCAGTCTTATTGGCATAGAAACCCTCCTCCTGATGGACAAAAAGGTTCCTGTGGCTGCTACTGATCCTTGTAGCAGCCACCAAGAACTCTATACAAATGCAAGGAGCACATTAGTATTTAAATGAACTCTTCTTGCAGTGCAAAAATGGGAACGCCCTCACCCCCGCAGCACCAAATCAGTGCCTACATTTGTGTATGTGTTGTGTGCTTATACAACACATGCACAATAGCTGTGTGCCCCCTCCCCCCCCCAAAAAAAAAAGGAGAGTATCTGATCAAGGCAAAACTTCCTGAAGCCGCCAATTGGCAGCTTGGGGCTTCCCCTGCCACTTAACTGTTGGGGGCTTTGGGGAGTCATGCTGGCTCATCTGATAGGGGATTCCCCTGCCCTGATCAGATGAGCTGGCAGGAAGAGCCCCCCCCCCAAAAAAAAAAAAAAACAGGACCCCCGATGATTCTTTCCTCCCACCGATCTCCCCTGGTGATCTACTTGGCTGGATTGAGTCAGATCCCCCCAGCTCAAAGACCCTCCCTAAAAAAAAAACCCCATGACCCCTCAACCTCCTTATACCTTATTTTGAAGAACAGCAGGAGGGATGCCCACTGCCTCTGGCCCGCCTCTTCAAAATGGTGGCCCTGCCCCCTCCTGGTGCCATTCTTCAAAATAAGATGTGAGGGGCTCTGAGGCAGGAGAGAGTGGGCAGTGAATTTCAGAATTTATGTGTAGCTAGCTGCCAAAATGTGCCTTTCTGTGAAGTTTCAGGAAGAACATTCTGGGCCTCTGCTCCAGAAAGGTGGCAATCAGAGAAAATACCCCAGTTGCTTTGAAGCAGTGTTTCTCAACTCGGTCCTGACTGGCAAGGGGGTACTCCAGGACCGAGTTGAGACACACTGACCTAGAGGGTATCCAGCAAAGAGAGATGTAGAACTATAATTGATGGGTTACTCCTCTGTGGGGCTTTTCTGAGCCTTGGCTCCCTGCTCTAGGGTCTAAAAAGGAAAGGAGAATGCACAAAGGGTGTGAGACTGATCCACAACTTCCCAGAACAGGCCTAAGGCTCTGATTGGCCCAGGTTTGTTTAAGGCCCTCTCCTGTGGGTGGGGCCTTAGGTGTCTGGGCCAATCAGAGTCTTATGCTCCTCGCCGATGTATCTGGGGAGGAACCTAAGGCTGTGATTGGCCCAGACACATAAGGCCCCTCCCATAGGAGGGGGCCTTAATCAGCCTGGCTCAATCAGAGCCTCAGCCCTTCCCTGGTGCATCCCAGTAAGCACCAGAGAGGGGAAGGCCCGTTTTGAAGAGGACCAGCTGGCCGGAAGGAGTAGGCATCCCTCCGATCAGCTATCTAAATCAAGGTAAGGGGAGAGGGTGCCGGTCATCGGAAGGGGGGTGCGTGAGAGTGGGCATCTCTCCTGATGCAGGGGGGTATTTGCAGTGGGAGAGAATAGGCATCTCTCCCACTGCCAGGGTTTTAACAGTGTTGTCACTGTACTGGCACCCCTGGACTAGTCGCTGATTTTTGTCATGAAAAGCCGACACCGCTCTCGGAAAATGGCTGTGATTTTTAAGAATCCACCAGAGTGCTTATTTCAATATTGAAGAGCCCATTCGCATGGCAGTGTCAGAGACTGCTAGAAAGCTCACTAAATGCCGAGATAAGCCATTTTGATAATCTGCCACTAAAATTGCAGACTAAACCGTTGGAAATTAGTTTAGTGAGTGCGTTAAAGTTTTGAGAATCTGGCCTAAAGTGAGGGTGGGAAGGTAGGTGGTAGCTGTGGAAGAGAAGGAGCCCAGATTTATTTGAGGTTGGGGGATTAGCTCTTTTTTTTTCTTGGCCAATCCCCCTCTCCCCCTTGGCCTTATGAGACCATCCTTTCTCATTATTAAAGATTCTGGATTTCTAATATTGTAGGACTTAGAATGGTTAAGAATGTTTAAATGTGAAACTATACTAAAACTGAGAATATGGCCAAAAAAAATCCAGTGAGCGAATCTCCATGACACAAGAGGCAATTCTCCTCATTCTAGAAATCCTGCTTTCTCCCATAACCTGTTAACTCTCTATTATTGCACGGAGAACAGAGAACTAGGAGAAGCTGCAGCTTGGGAGACAACAACAATTTCTCTTTCCCCAGAGATACATCTAGCTATTCTGCCAATGTTGGCATGATGCAGAAAGACTGTTTACTTTTGAGTATTTCCCCAGAGCAATCTTCTTTTTTTTTTTTTTGCCATGATCCTTGATCATAGATGATTATGTTTAGAAAAGTCCAGCACCAGTGAAAATAGCAAGAAACTATTTCATCAGTATTCTTTCCTTTTTTTAAACTAAGGATGGCACATGACACATTCCCTCTCTCAATGGAAGATGCTGTACACATTCAGCAAGGCTGGGTTTACAGCCCAACCAACCAACCAACTTCTTAAATTCTAAGGGGCTCATAATTGAAAGAGAAAAACATCCAAAAATTGGCCTAAGTCAGCACTTGGACGAACATTTCTCAAACACGTCCAAGCGCCGAAATAAAAACGGGTTTTGAATGTATTTCTAAACGACCTAGGCCTTCATAGTGCCGCTCAACGTCCAACGCTAAATGGGGCATTTCGGGAGGCGTGTCAAGGGTGGGAGTTGGGCGGGACATGGGCTGGCTTAGAATTAGTTGTACAGCATGTATAACCGAAAGTTATACAGCCCAGGATCGACGGAACTTGACGTTGTGACTTAGACTATGTAAAACATGGTCTAAGTCACAAAAACCCATCTAAACTCACCAGATAAGCACTGCAAACACATAACACAGACCCCCCCACACACTACCCCATTGATCACCAACCCCTCCATCCCCATAAAAATTTTATTCACAACTTTAAATTTCAGCCTCCAGACCATCATCATCTAGCAGCCGGGCATAGGAAAGCCTAGTCGTCCAGCACAGAGGAAGCTTAAGTCGTCTTGGGGGTGAGTTAGGGACCCATAGAGAGGAGGACCCATGCCCATAAGCTCCTGTAATCACTGCATTGATACTTAAACATGTGCACTGCCCTATACATCCCCAAAACCCATTTTTAGTGGCATATAAGTGGCTCCTGCAGCCATAAGGGCTATTGGGGTGGGATTCTGGAGGTGGTTTAGGGGGCTCACCGTAACCTATAAGGGAGCTGTAGTGAGGAGACAACAAGTTTTGTGAAGTTCACAACAGTGCCCTGTAAGATACCCCACTATTTAGGTGCCATGTCTGGGTGTTCAGTCCATCACTTTGCAGACCCCTCTCACGTCCAACAGGGCTTGTTCTAGGCGTTTTGGACTTGGACGGAAAGTTGGACGGAAATGTGGTATAAAGATGGACGATTTAGTGGCTTGGCCGATCAGATCGGCAGGACGTATAATTAGACGATTTTCGAAAGTAAAAAAAAAGTTGGACGTATCTTTTGAAAATGTGTCTTAGGCTCTTTTTAACTTTGGACGACTTTGCGAGATGGACGTAAACGGACTTAGACGTCCCTTTCGATTATGCCCCTCCACGTGTTATTTTGCCACTGTAGCTGAAAAGCATGTTATTTCATTAAGTGCCAATTTGCAGAAACAAAATTCAGTGTTTTGACATTATTTCAGATCATTGATTGAACCATATCCACATCACTTTTTGGTTGAGCTGAGAACTTTTCAGCACCCCCTCGTATTGCTTGGCCTTGTACTCTAAGCAAGATCATCCCCTTTTGACAATCAGGTATTAAGGGTGTGGTTCAAATATAATTTTTCTGATTCTCTAATCTACCCTTAGGGGTGGGAGGGGGAAATCTCATGCTCAGAAACCTATCCAGTTTCCCGCAACTGCCCCCACCACTCTTTTATCAAACCACATTAGGGTGTTTTTGTATCACCGGTTGCTGCAGTAAAAGCTCTGACTCTCATAGGAATTCCTATGAGTGTCGGAGCTTTTACCACCACAACCTCGATAAAAAACCCTAACACGTCTTGATAAAAAGGGGTGTGGGGGGGATTTGTGGTTAGATCCTTCTAGTGCTATACTAAGGTTGCACACCTGGCTGTTCTCAGTTTAATATTCTTGCTGAAGATCCTAGGTTTTTAATTCCCTTATCGTATTTATTTATTGAAAAAGCTTGACTTTTCACTCAGGCCTTTAATGCAATAAGCAACTGGCTTGCCAGTCACAAACACACAAGGAGTGACACCGGCTGCACATACTGTAGCAGGACATGTTTAACTACTCCTACCCTATCAATGATAATACTCAAGCATCTTTCTGACTTCACGCACAACTTTCTTTAAATTAATCCCCCCCTTTTCTTTTTGTAATTTCTGTTACTCTGTAATATCTATCTATATCAGTGGTTCAAACTTGCGGCCCGCCAGGTACTATTTTGAGGCCCTCTGTATGTTTATCATAATCACAAAAGTATATTTATTAAGTTTTTCAATAAAGTGCAAGAAATATCATACAGATATGCAAACCGAATTCTCTCACATGTGCACAAACCAATCCCCATCCACCCTCTCTCCCCCACCCACATCCATAGAATTAGTGTCCATAAACACACCATGTAGCATGTGATCATCTTTACAAATTCAGTAATCTACTGCAGGCATGGGAAGTAAGATCCATCCAGAAATACTCCCAAATCTGACAAAAGGGACGGCCCGGGCCCAGTTCAAGATCATCAACCTGTCTCTGCTCCAAAGATGCATGCACGATCATCAAGGATCTCCACTGACTGTAAGATGGCGGGTCCTGGGACAACCAGTTCGTCAAACTGGCTTTCCTGCCCATAAGCAGTAATATTATAATACCCATAAGCTGTAATATTATAATACCCAAATAGTGCTCTTGGCGCAGGAGACCACCGCCGGTCCCATAGAGATGTAGTATAGTGTCCAAGGCTACGCCAAAACTGTAGAGTGTGGGAACAAGTCCAAAGCATATGTCCCAAAAAAGCGTGAGCCTGAACACACTTTGGGCAATTATGATTTGGGGTGATACCCATCCGAGATGCCCGCTCAGGTGAAATGTTAAGCCGCAGAACAATCTTCAGTTGTAATTCCCAATGAAGTCATAATCACAAAAGTAAAACAGTTTCTTGATCATAAGTCTTTTTAACTATAAATTACAATATTATTATTAAGACTTAGCCAAAGGGAAAGATTTATAAACTATAAAGAGTTTTTACCTCATGCAAAATTGTCATTTCTTTAACATGTTTTTTTCTGAGGCCCTCCAAGCACCTACAAATCCAAAATGTGGTCCTGCAAAGGGTCTATACGTTCCATCTTTGCTTACAGCCTATGCTGCCTATTAAAATGTTTTATGGTGTATTGTGCTGATATTGTAATGTAAATAAAGTATCACCTAGAGAGGTTCTAAAATAACTTGACCCACAGACCTCAGAAATGCCTAGGAGTATGTTCAATTATCTTTAGAGAACATACGAACCAAAAACGGCACCCATAGTCGTCATAGGTCTCAATAGTAATATTTAGATTTTTAAGTTTTTATTTATTTGGTAACTTATATAAATATTTTAGATATCAAAAAGTACTCATCTTTAGCTTTCATCTACGCGGGTGGGGGTAGGCACTCCGACATAGACTATGTTTCGCCCCTACGGGCTGTATCAAGGAATCCCCCTTATATCCAGCGACTCATGCTTCCCGCTATAGAATTTTAAATCAGGAAATTTTTTCCTGATTTAAAATTCTATAGCGGGAAGCATGAGTCGCTGGATATAAGGGGGATTCCTTGATACAGCCCGTAGGGGCGAAACATAGTCTATGTCGGAGTGCCTACCCCCACCCGCGTAGATGAAAGCTAAATATGAGTACTTTTTGATATCTAAAATATTTATATAAGTTACCAAATAAATAAAAACTTAAAAACCTAAATATTACTATTGAGACCTATGACGACTATGGGTGCCGTTTTTGGTTCGTATGTTCTCTAAAGATAATTGAACATACTCCTAGGCATTTCTGAGGTCTGTGGGTCAAGTTATTTTAGAACCTCTCTAGGTGATACTTTATTTACTGAACTTTTTGGACAGGTTTCAAATATAGGAGCCTGACATAATTGATTGATATTGTAATGTAGCATGCTATGCCCTACCTTGTATTGTTATTTGAATATTTTCAACTGCTGTAATTGTGTTTGATTTGCCAGACTCTGCCTTGAGTGAATTCTTTCAAAGAGGTGGTAAATAAATAATAACAATATCTTGTGATATACTTAAATGTTGACTGGTATATCATTAATAACAGGAATCCATTCCTCTTTCCTGCCTTGGGTTTTTGCTGAGTTTTGTAAATAATTCCTATGTGTAGAATTAGAGAATGACACGGGGAAAAAATCTGTCCCCGTCACCGCCCCGTCACCGGCCCACCATCCTCTGCACCGCCCCGTCACCGCCGTTCCCTTCACCGCCCCGTCACCGTCACCGCCATCCCTTTCACCGCCCCGTCACCGCCACTGCCATCCCATTCACCGCCCCGTCACCGTCCCCGCTGCATCCATATAAGCCTTAGTACTGTAATATTTAGCTTATTCCTTTCTTATAAATCAAAGTTCCTGCTGCTGAACTAGAGAAAGAGATGTTCAGCTGGCAGGGCTTTGTTTATAAATTTTTATCAACACAACTAATATACTATTTTATCCTAAAGCAAAAAATAAATAAATAAATATAATTTTTTTTTCTACCTTTGTTGTCTGGTTTCTGCTTTCCACATCTTCTCATTGAATTCCTTCCATCCACTGTGTGTCTTCTCTCTGCGTCTTCCATTTGCTGTTACTGTGCCTCTCCCTTAACCCCCCCCCCCCCAATTGGTCTAGCACCCATCTTCTTCCCTCCGCTCCCGCATAGTCTGGCATCTGTCTTCTTCCCACTCTGTCTTCCACATTTCCCTTGGGGGTCTGTTCCTCTCCACCCTCCTTCAATGTATGTTCTATTCCTTTCCACCACCACCCTTCCCTCCCTCCTTTACCATCTGTTCCTTTCTACTACCCTTCAGCTCCTCTCACGTGGCTTATCTATCTACCTTCCTCCCTCTTATTTTCATGGCATGTTACAATATAATTTGTGCAAGCCACTGGAGCCTGCAAGCTCGGTCCCTGTCCCATCCCCACAAACCATCTCGCTTCTGTGCTCCTATTTTCTCCATTTCTAATATCTCCCCTATGTATCTGTCATTGCCCCCCCTGTGTCCATATACCATCCCCATGGCATGTCCCCTTTATGTCTCTGTCCCTATGCCCCATGCACATAATTTCCCCTCTTTCTGTTACCTTCCTGTGTCCAGATTTCCCCTATCTTCCTCTTCCATACCAGTGTGTCTCTTCTTTTCAACCCCATCTAGCTTTATTCCCTCTTTCTTCCCCCCCCCTGCTTCTAGCATCTGGCTCACCTGCCAGTCCTTCCCTTTCTTTCCTGCTGTGGGTTTTTCTTTCCGACTTCATCCCCTTGGCCCAGAATCCTTTTCCCTTTCACTCACTCCTTCCAATTTGAGCCGGGAACACTAGCGATCGCACGGTCCCCGCAGCCACTACCTGCCTGCCCAATCGATCCTAGTGTTTAGCCAGCTCTCTCCCTTCTCCTCACCTTAGTTTATAGGTTTTCTTTTTCGGCGACCTGCACGCTTTCCCAAAGAGCCGCGCACGCGCGGCTGCTCATTGTTCAATCTTCTGCTCTGCTGCAACTTCCTGTTTCCGGTTGCGTCAGAGCAGAAAATCGAAACTGAGCAGCAGCAGCGGGTGCGCGGCTCTCTGATAGCGTGCGGGTCGCCGAAAAAGAAAATCTACAAACTAAGGTGAGGAGAAGGGAGAGAGCTGGCTAAACACTAGAATCGATTGGGCAGGCGGGTGTGAGCTGCGGGGACCGCGCGATCCTTCATGCCTCACTGCGGGGGACAAGACCATTCACCGCCCCGCGGGCGGTGAATGGCCTTGTCCCCGTCGCCGCAGCGACTGCTAGTTTCTTCCCCGTTTTCGGCGGGTGACCCGCGGCTAAAATGCGGTGGCCGCGGGTAAACCGCCACCGTGTCATTCTCTATGTAGAATCTCAGCGTATCCTTTTTTTCCAGGATATCCATGGACATGTGTGCAAAATGATGGCAGCATTTGACATTTCTGAAATTCTTTCCTAAAATGCTAAGCACTGCCTCAGCTTATGAATTCTTCACACAACATGTGTATTGCCATATGCTCTCTTGCATGTCTGATTTGCTTTATTTTTTCTTAAGACATTTTTAAGGTTTTCTTTTAAAAAATGGCCCAGTTGATCATCCTGCTTTCTGGACTATAAGGTTGATTTTAAAAGCTACTTCTATTACCCCTCCCCCTTTTACAAAACAGTAGCGTGTTTATTAGCACAAGCCATGGCGGTAACAGCTCCGACACTCATAGAGTTCCTACCAGTGTCAGAGCTGTTACTGCCAAGGCCGGCATTAAAAACTGCGCTACTGTTTTGTAAAAGGGGGGTTAGTGTTTTATGAAAAAGTAACATTTAGCCTGTTCATTTTGAATGTTTATTGAAATTTTATTCATGGATTTGTATTAAAATATTTTTTTATGGTTGTACATCAGCTTCATTGCCCCAATAGCTTTGGAAAAGCAAGATATATGTAAACAATTTAAACTAAATACAATATGTGATATTTCTGACAATTAGTATGTAAATATGAATAACAAATTAAAGCCACAGTAATTACATTTCCAAAAGTCTAACATATTTTGTCAAAAAAAAATCCCAGTTCATTTTATAGGAATTCTATCAATTGTGATGGAATAATTGTAGAAAACTGCTCTGGAAGAATAGGGAAACGTAACATTTAATACACTGATTATAGAGAGCTGTTTACATCTGAGACCCATGGGAGATGATAAATACATTATCCATAACCTCCGAGGTCTGTGGAATGAGCTCAGACAGAAAGAACATGAAAAGTACAATAATAATCAGCAATAGGAAAACCAACACTATAAAAACTTTAGGAATATTTGCTGATGGGGTTAAACTGGGATACATTAAGGGGCATACTGGAATACATTAATGTGGGCTACCATTAAGGCATATTATTTTACCTCGAACTCATGTTATTTTAGCACAGGTCTCATTTTATACAGTGAGATGTAGTTATTAATAACAGGGATTATCAGTAAATATGTCTTAATGGTAGCAGATGTTGATAACTTCCCTCCTGAATAGTACAAATATCTGTGTAGCTGTATTCACAGAAGATGAAAAATGTTTAAAATTAAAAATTAAAAAAAAACCAACTGGCAGTGCAAAAAAAATAAAAAGAAAGCGACTTCGTTAACTCCTTAGGAGGAACTTAGATTTTAGGCTATAAAGGGTAAGTTAGTGCACGCATCGTTTCAGTGGCAGGATGCAGAAGTGAAACATGGACTGACAGTAAAACAGACATGAAGAAAATGCACCTAATATGTAGTGCAGATTTGTAGTAAGGAAGTGATTTAAAATGAAAGAATGCCTCAAGGGGTAAGGGAAGAGCGCAGGCGAAAAATGAGATTTCCTGGTCATGTATTTAGATGATCTGGTACTGGAAGACATGATAAGAGCAAGTTTAGAAAAGTCTGAGTCAGCAGCATAACAAATGGTCACGATCTGGAAATACAGGCCAAGTGAAGAGGAAACTGCCTATTTGTGTTGGAAGATGGCACCAGATACCGATGCTTAATTAGCAACAGGATTAAAGTGCATAAAAGACGAGGGTTTATGTTCATCCCTAACCCTCCCACATCCCAGTACCAAGTTGTTAGTGTACCAAATAATGATTTACTGTATAATGTGTTATTCTAAGTGACATATAAGGAGTAGTTTGGGGGAGAGGTGGTACCTTCACACACACACACACACACAAATGTTGCTGGTGTTACTGCTGAATTGGTTCCCCTCCCTCCATACCCTTTGTCACTCCCCTCCCTTCAAGTAAGCAGGCAAGCTACACCTTTGAAGAAGGATTACCTGCAAAAGCTAATCTAACCATGCTCTAGTTAGTCCAATAAAAAAGGTATCCCTTGGAATTTTTTTTGTTTAGTTTGTTTTATTTCTACATATTACCTTTGGAGCATGAAATAGTCAATAGAGTACATAATGGTTTACAGTGCTGTAGTTGATGTCTCAGAGGGAAAAAGATATGCATGCAATGAAACTGTCCTTCCCTGTCTATGTAGTATTTTCTATTCTTTCAGTGAGAAGGAGGGGAAGAGAATTTTCAAAGTAGCCACAGTGCACTTGCAAAGTATATGGGACGAAGAATCCCTATGTTACTGGTCTGCCATGGTGAGTTTCTTCTTGAAAAACGGCTTGTATTAAAAAATAAAAATGTACCAGGTTGGTGCCTGTGTGGCTCCACTTTTCACTTTAGCTACAGTAAGGAACAGGAAACAGGTTCAAGAAGTATCAGGGTCAAAGTTAAAAGGTTCCAAGTTGGTCACATGACAGTGGCTTGGAGAGTCACCAGTTAAAAACAATCACTGGCTTGTAAGTAACAGAAGGAGACCCACAGTTGCCCTCTAATAGTTACCCAATGCTAGGTTCCACATTGGGTGTTACCCTTCAGGAAAAGGACCTTGGAGTTACTGTGGATGGTACTTGAGAATCCTCAGCTTAATGCGCAGCCACAATCGTGAAAGCAAATAAATAGAAAATAAAACCAAGAATATCAGAATTCTTCTATATAAATCTGTGGCACAATCTTGCCGAGTATTGTATGCAGTTGTGGTCTTCCCATCTCAAAAGATATATTTACTTGCCAGAGAGTAGGGTTAAATGCCAGTATTTTCAGTGGAGAAAGGTAAATAGTGAGGTTCCCCAGAGGTCTGTGTTAGGACTGCTGCTTTTTAGCATATACCATATTTTTCGCTCTATAAGATGCACCCACCTATAGAGGAGGAAAACCCAAGAAAAAAAAAATTGGTTCAGAATTTTTTTCCTGGTTTTTCCTCCACTACACGTAGGTGCCTCTGGTGGTAGGCAGCTCTATGTCCTGCTCTCAGAGTAAATTGGTGCCTTAGTAGGAAGCAACAACTTCCTTTGAGGGCAGGTTGCTAAAGAACCATCAACACGCTGCAGCTGGGAGGTCCTGCGCTGCTTTAGGGAGGCCAGATTCATGCTGCGGTGGCAGCGCAAGATGGACAGGTATTTACTTGGGGGGGGGGACGAGATGAGATTAAATTTTTTGGAATCACCCAGTTTGGTCTTGGGCCAGCACTAGATCAGCTGTTTGGCTACACCCCTGCCTTCTGGCCAGAGACTTTTCACACGCTATCCCATGTGCAGATACATAAACATAGCCATAAATATGGGGTTTTTTTTGCATTATGCTCTTCTGGGCCTGGCTCTCTAAGTATCGGCCTTTTAGGTTCACTGAATTCTACAGGCTCGCGCATGACCTGTCCCTCCCTTCAAGTCAACAAGGTTACTGGGCTGGTCTATGGGGAGAAAAAATGCAGTGCGTGCTGCTGGCCAATGAATGCAGGGCGGCTGGGTGTGTTTTTCCTTGCTTTTGAACCAATGAGTGATGAGTGGGCAGGGCGAGAGAATCTGTGCATGTGCACTGTGACACGTTGGCTTTGGGGAAGTGAGGACTTGGTTAGGTGCGGAGAGCTGTATAACTGGGCAGAGGGAGGCATGAGGTGAGCACAAGAGTATGGAGTGTGACAGAGAGGAATGAGGTAAATAGATCAGGGTGCTGGACCACCGGCATGTTAAAAAAATTGTATTCGCTCCATAAGACGTACCCACTTTTCTGGGAAAAAATTGCATCTTATGGAGCGAAAAATACGGTATATAAATGATCTAGAGATGGGAATAACTAATGATGTAATTAAATTTGCTGATGACACAAAGTTATTTTCAAAGTTCTTAAATCATAAGAGAACTGTGAAAAATTACAAAAGGACCTTACAAGACTAGGAGACTAGGCATCCCAATGACAGATGATGTTTAGTGTGTTCAAGTGCAAAGTGATGCACATGGGAAAGAGGAACCCAAATTATAGTGACATGATGCAAAGTTGCACATTAGGAGTCACCACCCAGGAAAAGGATCTAGGTGTCATTGTTGACGATACATTGAAACCCTCTGCTCAGCGTGCAGCGGTGGCTAAGAAAGTAAATAGAATCCTAGGAATGATTAGGAAAGACATGGAAAACAAAAATGAGAATGTTGTAATTCCTTTGTATTGTTCCATTGTATGACCACATTTCAGTCACAGACGTTGGTATTCGTACGCATGCTTAGTTCAATCGTTGAAACGGAGAATGCATGAGAGAGCCCAAGTATGCCTGCTGACTTAAGTGCTGATGTAGCAGCACAAGAGGGACTCGCAAGGAGGCCTCTTCAGCTGGTGGAGCTTGGAAACCCCACCAGCCATTAAAGCAGAGGGGACCTGAGCCAAGGGTCCTCCCCACCATGGTTACACCACTTGCACACAGTTATAGAATTACCCTTAGTATGGCTTATTGCACCCAATTTTGTATATGTTTTTCTATATAACATATAACTGGGCCCAGGGCAAACAATTGTACCCTTCCTGCCCTCCAACATTGCTTCCTTGCATCTCCTGCCATCCCCATCCTGCACCCCCCTCCCCTACTCTACTTGAGACGGTAGTTTGAGTGCTACAGCTTGCTCGGTCTCCTGCTTCTATATGCCAGGGTATGTATTGTCCTGTTAACTCTGCTCTGCCAGCCACTAGTGTTTCTTCCTGCCACATCCTATCCTGTCTATGCAAAAATAGAAAATACTTCACACAGGAGATAGGATGGAATATGACAGGAAGAAAGACCCTTGGCCAGCAGGGTTAACGCAATAACCTGGCACAGGAGCAGGAGACCGATCCAGCCTTCTGCCTGTGCCTGCCACTGTAAGCTCTTGACTGTGCCAGGCTCGCCTTAGAGGAATCTTGCCCTTCCCTCTCAGCGGCCCTGCATTATAGATTCCTTTCTTCTGAAATTTGTATATTGTATGCATGTTTCACACATAGAGGTGCATTTTCAATAGGATGTCTAAGTCTGAGTTTGGACTTTTTGGGAAAGACGTCCAGAAATCCCATAGAGAAATTGTCCATTCTCAAAACAGCAAGACTTCTATCTTTTTCTTTTTTTGAGAATGACCAATGTACCGTGTTTCCCCGAAAATAAGACCTATCCTGAAAATAAGCCCTAGCATGATTTTTGGGGTAGTTCTTAATAGAAGCCCTACCCCCAAAAATAAGCCCTAGTCGCCAGCAGCAGTGCTTCCCCCGCCCCCACCTGTGCACCCCCCATATCTCCATCCCATGCGAACCCTGAGCGCGAGCTGAAATACCTGGAAACAAACAGCAGTGTCGGCAGCACAGTCTGGATCGCGGCCTGCCCTTCTCACGCCAGGTCGTTCCATGCCATGTTGCTGATGACATCATCAGTGATGCGGCAGAGGAACGCCCGGATGTGAAAAGGGCAATCCAGCCTGTGCTGCTGACACTGCCGTTTGTTTCCGGGTATTTTGGCTCATGATTGGGATTTGCATGGGAGGGAGAGATGAAAGGGTCAGCAGGGGGGGAGGGGAGATGCATGGCGGCGGGGGGGGGGATGGGAGCGATAGAAAGATGCTGCACAGGGGGATGGAGGAAGGGAGGGAAAGAATCTTCAAGGATTCTGTTGCACAAGGGATGGGAGGGAGGAATGGAAGGGATAGAAGCTGCAAGGGTTCAGCTACACTGGGGGGATGGGAGGGAGCGCTAGAAAAATACTGCACAAAGGGATGGGTGAAATGGGAGGAAACATGCTGCACATGTGGGGGAGAGAAAGGAAATAGGAAGAATTGGGGTGGGAGAGATGATCATTGTACATGAAAAACAATAAGACCTATCAGAAAATAAGACCTAGTGCCTTTTTTTTGGGCCCAAAATTAATATAAGACAGTGTCTTATTTTGGGGGAAACAAGGTAGATGTTTTGATTATGTCTATCTTTTTTGGCCATTCTCAAATATAAAGACGTCCGTATGAAAAATGCCCCAAAGCAAGTTTTTTGGATGTTCATGCAGCTAGCATTCTTAGGAAACTGTCACAAACAGCTGAGCATTCCTCAGCACAGAAGGATTACTGCAAAGCATGTCATATTAAAAGTCCCAGGCACACATGTCACTTTAAGATGCTTCTATTGTATGGCGAACCTTCCAAAACCTACTGTACCCACCTGTACACCACAACAATAGCCCTTATGCCTGCCGGTGTCATCTTTATGTAGGTACTATAGGTTTTGGAGGGCTCACCATACTATAGAAACAAGTTAAAGTGACATCTGAAGAACACTGCGATAGACTTTCTTATCACTTGTTTTCTATTTGGGCTCTGTTTCTGAATGTTGTGGTTTTGTTTTATGTTCAACCATTTCTAAATTAAAAAATAAATAAATATACAGTAGTACCTTGGATTACGAGTATAATCCGTTCCAGGAGCATGCTCGTAATCCAAAATGCTCGTTTATCAAAGCGAGTTTCCCCATAGGAAATAATGGAAACTCCCCCCCTGCGATCCGGCACCCCTCCTGCCTCAAACCAGCACCCCACCGCCACGATCCGACCCCCCCTGACACGATTGGGCACCTCCCCGACACGATCCGACATCCCCCCCAACACAATTGGACACTCCCCCGCCGCTTCTTACCCTCATTTGGGCACTCTTGAAGATCGGCCTCCTCGTCTGCTGGGCCTTAAGCATCTGAGCATGCTCAAGGCCTGCGAGTTCACGTTCACGTTCAGAACGTGAACTCGCAAGGCCCAGCAGACGAGGAGGCCGATCTTCAAGTGTGCTCAGATGAGGGTAAGAAGCGGCGGGGGGGGTGCCCAATTGTGTCGGGGGGGGGGGTCGGATCGTGTTGGGGGGGTGCCAGTTCGAGGCAGGGGGGATGCCGGATCGCAGGGGGGGGGAGGAGGTGTTCGTAAATCGAGCCATGCTCGGTTTCCAAGGCAACGATTTTGCAAATGTTTTGCTCGTCTTGCAAAACACTCGCAAACCGGTGCACTCATAAACCGAGGTACCACTGTATATAAAAGTGACATCTGTGCCAGATACTTTTAATGTAAAATTCACTGTAGTAGCCAGAGTGCTGGCTCCACTCAAATATCTCTGTATAAATCTGAGGCTGCTTGAGCTGAGAACTTTTTAGCACCCCCTCACAATACAGGCTAGAATGTACTAAATGTACTGGGGTTTTTTTAAACTTTTTTTTTTGGGGGGGGCGCTGACCACTGGGGGAGTAAGGGGGGGGTCATGCCTTAAGCTGGTCAGTTTGGGCACCTTTTTAGCATTTAGACACTTTTAAAACAGGTTTATCTCCAAATGTCTAAAAAAAAAAAAGCCCAGGACATTTTGTTAAAGGTTTGATTATGCCTGATGAGTGTCTAAGTCTTAAACCCACCCAAAACACACCTCCAACAACCCCTTAAGATTTGGATGTACTGGAGATAAAACAACCAATGCTGGTTTCTGGCCTAACTCCCAGTAAGCCCTGAAGGCCACCACTGATCAGCACTGACAGGGGGCCCAGTACAGCAGAGTAAGGTAGCCAGGCTGACAGGGAGGACTGGTGCAGCAGTAGAAAGCCCAGTGGTGGGAGGGTGCACAGGGACCTATACACCAGTGGAGAGATGTGGGAGAAATCTGGTCCTAGAGTGAAGCCTGGTGGTGGGAGGGTCCACAGGGAATTATACACTGGTATGAAAGAGCTAAAAGTGGTTCATAGACAAAACCGCGGAAGACAAAGGCGCGCGCCAACAACTGAGCGCAAGACGAAGGCACGCGCCAAAGAAAATGACAGTTTTTAGGGGCTCCGACGGGGGTTTTGTTGGGGAGCCCCCCCCCCACTTTACTTAATACAGATCGCGGCGGCGTTGTGGGTAGTTTGGGGGGTTGTAGCCCCCTCATTATATTGTAAACTTAACTTTTTCCCTGTTTTTAGGGAAAAAGTGAAGTTTTCAGTAAAATGTGGGGGGTTACAGCCCCCCACAACGCCCCCACAATGCGGCGTGATCTGTATAAAGTAAAGTGGGGAGGTTCCCCCCACACACATCCCCGTCGGAGCCCCTAAAAACAGTTATTTTCTTCGGCGTGCGCCTCCGCGCCGCGCTCAGTTGTCAGCGCGCGCCTTTGTCTTCCGCGGTTTTGACCTGACACTGCTAAAAGTAGCTGGAGGGCCCAGTAGAGTCTGGAGTCAAGGAAGGGACTCGGGCTTGACGATCAGCGATATGACTGGTGAAGAAAGATCCAGGTGGTGAGGCCAGGGAGTGAGGGACTGGCAGTGGCCTCAAGGCTGAGGGGGGTCAGGCAGCTGATTGGTGGTGGAAGCCGCAGGGCCAGTGGCAACCAGCGGAGAGATTGGTGATGGCACTGAGAACCAGCAAAATGGACCCCAAGTGAAGCAGCCTGAGAGACCCTGGGAGTATTGGCAAGAGTTTAAGGAGCGTCCAGTGAAGGGACTAGCTGGGACGGTGGCAACTGTTGGAGTGACCAGTGAATGGCACTGGAAGTTGCCAAAGACCTGATGGGCCAATACAGGGTCGGCGGAAAGACTCAGGAGAGACCATGAGAGATAGAGTCCAGGGAGGACCCAGGAGAATGAGGAATCCAGGGAGGACCGCGGGACGACCAGGAGGTCAGAAAGACCAGGTCACGTGTTCCTTTCCTTCATTAAAAGGCATTTCCCGTGCAGGAAAACTAGGGACCTCCCTCCCCTTCAGATTCACTGAGCTCTGGAACAACCTTACCTCCCCCCTCCGGATCCTGAGCTCTCTCCAACTCTTCCGCAAACATCTGAAAACCTGGCTTTTTTCAAAAATGTAATACCTACCCCATCTTTGGCATCCTAAGTCCCCCAAATATCCTTCTCACTATACCCTTTAACCTCATTGGAGTTCCTTTCTCTCTCAACTCATGTAAACCGTGCCGAGCTCTACGATTGTGGAGATGATGCGGTATATAAACCTAAGGTTTAGTTTAGTGTCTAACCCTGTGTGTTTTGTGTGTTACAGAGAACCAAGGTGTCTGGGGGTGGCTCAGTCCGGTCACATGATGACAGCCAGGTATTTGTGACCAGGATTGGCCACCGTGAAGAAGGGATACTGGGCTAGATGGACCATTTGTGTTATTCAAAAAGGCTCTTCTTAAGTCTGTTTTGAGAATGCCCACTTGGACATTTTTGACTAGCAAGATGTCCAAGTGCTAGCTTATGCTGTCTTTTGGACATCTATCTTTTACAAAAAATGCCTCTAATACTGCCTCTTTTTTAATGGCAAGTAGTGTATGTACTGTACCCACCCATGCACCCATGAGATATACATATGTTTTTGTAGGATTTAGTTTGGTGTTTGATCCTCAAGGTGTGAACACAAAGGCAATTTTTCAATGAAAATGTAGAAATGTTTTTGGGTTTGTTTGGTTTTTTTTGCTCTATCACCTTGTATACTTTTAAAACATTCTGAGGATGGCTGGCAGCTCCAGTGGAAAGCTCACTTCCTGCTGTGCAGGTGGAGCTGATTAGAGGCAAGGGTAAGCTGGGAGCTAGACAGAAGACAATATGCAGTAAACCCCTTCAGTCTATAATCTTAAACCATCTGCAACTCAATTTATCTAGCGGGGAAGCTTGGACAGCAACAGACAGAAGACCTAAGAAGTGAATTTTAGAAGGCTTAAGTGCCATTTACATGTATAAATATCAATTTTTTAAAAGGCATTATTTTTATATGTATATGTAGCAAACTGCAGGAATTTAAGAGAGGCATGTTTTGGGAGGTCCTTTACAGTGGATGCTTATTGCTTTATTTTGTACAGTAGAACTCCAGTTAACCAGTACTCAACCAACCGGCAAAAAAGAAAAATCGTCCTCCCTCCAACCCCCAAAGCAGCTGCAGCTGGTCCTGACCCAACAACCCTCCCACCCGTCTCTCCCTCCAGCTCACAAGGCAGCAGCAACAACCGGTTCTGACCCAACAACCATCTCCCTCCCTCCCTCCCGCCTCCGAAGCAGCAGCCAGTCAGCAGAGGCAGCACTGTAAACAGGCTGCATGTGGCCAGTCTCAGCAGGGCCTTTTCGATGCGGCAAAGGGGCTAGCCGCAAACAGCTTGTTTACAGCGCTGCCTCTGCTGACTGGCTGCTGTTGTTGCTTCAGGAGAGTTGCAGGTAAGAGATACTGGCTCTACACAGTAAGGGGAGGGACTGGTCGGAGGCCAGACCCAGGGGGGTAGGTGGACCAAAAGTGTGTTGGGGGGGGGAGGAAGGGACATGAATGCTCGACCTGCAGGGTGAAGGGGAGGGGAGATGGATGGATGCTGGACCCATGTGTTTGAGGGGGTGGGGAGGGAAGAGAGGAAGTGACCCAGACCAAAAAGTAGGGTGGGAAGGGAGGAACAGATGCTGGACCTACAAGTGGGAGTGGGGGATACTAGAGAGAGGAAGAGTGAGTGACTCAGATCAGAAAGGTATGGTATGGGGTATAGTATAAACAGTTAAAAAAATTGGGAATTAATTTGTATATCAGATACCCTTAAATCCAAATGCTCAAAACTAACGTCTGTTCAATAAAAAGCCATACTTAAACCACAAAAATGAAAATAAAAACCTATATAAAGTAGGTTTTGGGAATACAGAAAATGTTTTCTCTCTCTAATGGTGGTCTGAACCGTAAACCTCTGAACCAGAAGCCAGGACTCTAACCCCTAAGCCAACTTCTCTCAATATATGAAAAACTATTTTTTAAAATCATAAGTGTGCTCTGTGCTCAAACTTAAAAGTCATATGGTAAAGATCAGTGAATTTGGGAACCATTACTGCATCACAGTTATTCATATTTCAACATTAAAGCTGGATAAAATGACATTACCAACACCTCCACATCAAAAATCAATATACATTCTAATACTGATAAGTATAAAAAAAACCTACTACTTATCTGAAACTTGTTTCAGTGTCCAAGGAGGCTGCCTCATCTGCTTCTGTGTCTTTGTAACTTTTAAAAATGTTCACAGGTTTAAGTGTTGGAAAGAGTGTTGGTTCCTTAAAGCTTGTCTCCACAATATATGCCCAAATGCAAAAATATACAAGTTTATTCAAGTTTATTTAAAAATTTTATATACCGCCCAATCGGCCTTCTAGGCGGTGAATGTGAAAAAAAACCCCAAGTCCAAGTGCATATAAATATTCAATAAACTCCCCAAGATTCTTGTTCAAATTCCCCAACTCAGGCCTAGTTTCGCTGAGACTGCTTCTTTAAAAGGAATTTCATAGTAGCTACAAATTGCATAAAACTCAATCAATATTCATGAATATTGATTGAGTTTTATGCAACTTCCTTGTGAAGAAAGGCTAAAACAGTTAGGTTTCTTCAGCCTGGAGAAGAGCCGACTCAGGGGAGATATGATGAAGTTCTCTAAAATACTGAGTAGAGTAGAACAGGTAGATATGAATCACTTATTTACTCTTTCCAAAAATACTAACCCCCTCTTTTACTTAAGTGCGCTAATCGATTTAGCGCGTGCTAAATGCTAACATGTCCATTATATTCTATAGATGCGTTAGCGTTTAGCGTGCACTAAATCAGTTTGTGCGTGCTAATCGATTAGCGCACCTTAGTAAAAGAGGGGGTAAGACTAGAGGGCACGTGATAAAGCTGCTAAGCAGTAAAATTGGAGAAAATATGTCTTCACTCCATGTGTAATTAAACTCTGGAATTTGTTGACAGAGAATGTGGTGAAAGCAGTTAGCATAGCAGGGTTTTAAAAAGATTTGGATAACTTCCTAAAAGAAAAGTCCATAAGCAATTATTATTTATTTATTTTTAAAATTTCTATTCTGCTTAAAACCTAAGCAGATTATAGTATGAGATGGATGAGGAAATCCACTGCTTATTCCTAGGATAAGCAGCATTATATGTTTACCATGCTATGCTTAATACTGTCTGGCATAACATACTAGCACACTTGTAATACTATGTTTATCATGCTATGCTAAGCTTGTATATATAACACTGTTGCCATGCTAAACTGCCATCCTATGTTTTGTCATACAATGCTCGTCGTGCTATGTCTCACCATCCATATTTGTCATGATATGTTTTACCATGCTTTGTTATTCAGTCAAACCTTGGATAGCGAGTAAGGTGGTTTGCAAGTGTTTTGCAAGACGAGCAAAACATTTTATTAAATTTTAACTCGATAAATAAGCATTGTCTTGCAGTACAAGCACATATCTTGTGTCACATCATCAGAACCCATAGTTGAAGCGCGCACATCTAACGCTGAGCACGGCTGAACGGAATAGAAGGGTTGCACCCAATTTACCCATAGCTCAAGCACTCACAGTATTTTGGATTCATAGTCTAAAGCGCACGAGGACAAAGGCACGCGGACAACTGAGCGCAGGACTTTATCGCGCCGAAGAAAAACTGTATTTTAAAGGGCTCCGATGGGGGGTGTTGGTGGGGAAACCCCCCCCCCACTTTACTTAATAGAAATTGCGCTTGCGTTATGGGGGGTTGTAACCCCCCTCATTATACTGGAAACTTAACTTTTTCCCTCTTTTTTAGAGAAAAAGTTAAGTTTTCAGTATAATGTGGGGGGTCACCCCCCCCCAACATGGCAGCGTGAGGCAGCGCGATCCCTATTAAGTATAGTGGGGGGGGGGTTTTTCCCCACCAACACCCCCCATCGGAGCCCTTTAAAATACAGTTTTTCTTCGGCGGTTGTCGGCGTGCCTTTGTCCTTGCGCGCTTTTGACCCATCACCGTATTTTGTATTAAAGCTTTGGGATTGTGGAACGAATTGTCTGAGTTTCCATTATTTCCTATGGGGAAATTCGCTTTGATATACGAGTGTTTTGGATTATGAGCGTGCTTCCGGAATGAATTAAGATCGCACACCAAGGTTTTACTGTAAATGTAAACTTTGTCATCTGTTCTGAGCTCTCCTGGGAGGATGGGATATAAAACCAAATAAATCTGTTTTACTTTTTGGGATCATGCCAGGTTTGTTTGTTTCTCACCTGCCCTTATCCAGGGCGAGTTACCTATTAACATATAAAATAGAAGATTTACATTTATCGTACAAAACACTTCAGAGACACACTATAACAAATTACATACTTACATATCAAATCAAAATACATATAACATACACATCGCATCAATGACAAATTTCATTTAAGGCCAAAACTGACCAAACCCACACATACATCAAAATATCAAATTCCATAAGTCATACAAGTCATATCGTGCTATGGTGCGCCCGCACCTGGAGTACTGTGTTCAGTTCTGTCGCCGTACCTCAAGAAGGACATGGAGGTACTTGAGAGGGTCCAGAGAAGAGCAACTAAGCTAATAAAGGGCATGGAGGACCTCTCATATACTGACAGACTGAAAAAGCTAGGGCTTTTCTCCCTGGAAAAGTGGAGACATGATAGAAACCTTCAAGATCATGAAGGGCATAGAAAAAATAGACAGGGACAGATTTTTCAAATTAAGGGGATCAATAAGTACAAGGGGGCACTCAGAGAAATTGAAAGGGGAGAGGTTTAGAACAAACACCAGGAAGTTATTTTTCACACAGAGGGTGGTGGATACAAGGAACGCGCTACCAGAGGATGTGATAAACAGAAGCACGCTACAGGGGTTCAAAGAAGCTTTGGATAGGTACTTGGAAGACAAAGGGATTAAGGGGTACAGATAAGAGTAAAGGTAGATTATAGGGATGGGATTAGAGGTAAGTTACAAAATTAATCAGGGACCACTGTTCAGGCACTAGGCCTGATGGGCCGCCGCGGTAGCGGACTGCTGAGCAAGATGGACCTCTGGTCTGACTCAGCGGGGGCAACTTCTTATGTTCTTAAGATGCCTCAATAACAGACATCAATAAACCTTGTGGGTTAGAAAGAGGATACTGAGCTTGATGGGCCTTCAGTCCATCCCAGGATGGCAGCCTCTATGTTCTTATGTTATAACCCAGTGGTCTCAAACTCAAACCCTTTGCAGGGCCACATTTTGGATTTGTAGGTACTAGGAGGGCCTCAGAAAAAATAGTTAATGTCTTATTAAAGAAATGACAATTTTGCATGAGGCAAAACTCTTTATAGTTTATAAATCTTTCCTTTTGGCTAAGTCTTAATAATAATATTGTAATTTATAGTGAAAAAGACATATGATCAAGAAACTGTTTTATTTTACTTTTGTGATTATGATAAACATACCGAGGGCCTCAAAATAGTACCTGGTGGGCTGCATGTGGGCCCCCCTCCCCGGGCCGCGAGTTTGAGACCATTGTTATAATATAATTATACAAGTGTATTTGGCCATGCAGTTTTGTAAGAACCTCTTTCCCTGTTTACAGGTTTTATTTATTTAATATACTGCCATTTCATTATACAGAGAATATAAGTGATTTACAATATTAAAAATCACATCAAGAAAGGAAAGGAATGCCATCAAATATATAAAAAGACCCACCCCAAAATTCCCACATAAAACCCATTTCATTGTTTATAGCTTGTGTGCAAATCATCTCCTTAATGTAATTGAATTTTACAGTCTAACCAGAGCAAATATTTTGGAAAAAGATGATAAACGTCTGATAACCATGTTGGTTTTTATTTAGAAAAAGAGAGTGGCAGGTTGGCGACACCCTGGCTCCTACCTTCTCGCTGCCATGTGAAAAATAAACAATTTGCTGAAGTTACAAAAGGTACCAGATTATGGATGTAGCAGAAAATCAGCACTGCTTATGAAGATGGTTTCACTTTTTTTTTTTTTCCGATTCCTATATAAAATTCCTTTAGTGGTTATCACAGCTGCAGCAAGTTTTGAAAGGTATGCCTAAATGTGATAAACTGGCAGTGTTGGGGGTGCAAGGAACTGTAGAGACAGTCGCTGTCATTTTTTTCTTAATTCCACTTAAATATGAAAGCTGGGTTACAGCTGTCTGATACCATTTTCCTTCCCATTTGTCACCTCTGAGGCAAGTGCTCTGGTTAACAGATGTGGTGTCTGGCATTGCTCTTTTAAAAAAAAGAATTATTTATATCTATATGGCCTTGCTAACATATTTCTTTTCAAAATTTGGAGCTGTGTGTATCTATTTCTGTTTCAAACCACAAAGGAGTGGAATGATCCAAAGGAGACTGGTGAACTCAAAAGTTTTCCACAACCATCCTCTATTTCTTCAATAAAATATTTCAGTGACTATCTATTTCTGTTTCTACAGCTATCCACTCACACTTTATTTTCTGCTAGAATAAGGAAACAGTATTCCAGTACTTCTCAAGAACCTGAAATAAGGTTGGAGTTGATTCTATCCATAAAGAAGGTGGAGCAGAGGCTCCTGCTGCCTCACTCTACCTTCCACAGACCCAGAGGATTCAGGCTAAGTGAGGATTTTTAACCTTGTTGGTTTTGATTCCTGCAATGATTGCATTCTGCTAACCTGAACACAAGAATAGCCATATTGTGTCAGACCAGTATCCTGTTTCCAACAGGATTTCCTGGCAGAAATCCAAATAATTAGAAACGATTAGGAACAAATGAAACAAATGATTAGGATTGGCGGGTAATGAAATATACTTCTCCCTCCGAATCCGCGGTTTCAGTATCCACGGCTATTTTTAAGCCGTCCAAGCCTCCCCAGAACCTTTGTTAAATAAGCAAGAAAAACATATTTATTAACATGGTCTGTGAGAAATTGATGTATTCCAATTAATTGATTGTTTTATTATGTCATTTCAATTTGATTGATTATATTTTTTATCTTGCTGTGAATCGCTTTGAACCTTTTTTGGTATAGCGGTATACAAAAAATAAATTATTATTATTATTATGTCAGACTATTTAAAAATAATAAGCCATCTACAGAGTTAGAATTCAATTCCATGTTACAGTTTTTGTTCATTCTAAAACTGAAAAGAAGGTTCTGATGATGCGATGGTGACTGAATTTCTATGTAGGGAGCAAACAACACATGTCAGTTTTGGTAACCCATGGGACCTCTGTTGCCAGTAGGTAGTAAGAGATGACCTCGATATGTATATATCCACTTTAATCACAGAAGCCATATCCTGGCTCTCGAATAATTCTCAAAATAGATAAATAAAAACCGCCCCGAGTCTTCTCATTTTGGATGTTTTGTGGCTGATTCAGCAATTGGCTTGTCCAAACCATTTTTTTTAAACCCAGATATGCTAACTGCTGTTACCATGCCCATCCTCAGCACAAAATGTCACATGTTAAGAGGAAAGAGCGATTGAGACGGAAGAAAAAAAAAATTATGCATTCTCACCCAGTCATGTGCTGCTTTGAAAATCTTTCTAGGAACAAAAGTATTTCAAAATTTTATGGTGGAAAACAGAGACTAACGTGCAGTTGCACCATTCACTTAATCTCAAATGTTCTGGCTCAAAGAAAAATTGAACTGGGACGAGAGCCACTACACCACAGCCTGCTCTTATCACTGCTCTAGCTAACTACAAAACTACTGGTACTGCTCAAATGTAGCAACATTCCCACAAAAACGCCATTGTTCACATCCTGGCACATTGTTATCCTGGCCAGTATTGTTTAATCCATGACTCGGCACTGGATACAATGCATCAAGTTATATTACATTCTCTAGAATGTAAGATTCTTTGTGTTCTGCTGCTCCCAGCACTAAAACGACATGCCTTCTCAGGGTAAGCTACCCATATTTTCACACCTCACGGCTCTAAAACTTACTGTTTGGCTACGAAGACACTTGTAGCTGGTAGATAATTAGTATGTGAAATGATGAGCATAGAATTTTCTCCTTAATAGGAACATTTTTAGAACAAAGTGGGCATTTGCAAAGGCCACAGGTACTCTTTTAATCTATGAACTTTCTACCAGTTCGGAGAGGAAAATATGCATGTGCACGCCCTCTGGAAACTGTCTAGAGAAAATGCAGCTGCAGACATTTGCACCTGTTGGGGGTTTTTTTTTTCCCCCCTGCTGATGTTGCTTTCCTCAATGCACTTAGGGCTCCTTTTTCTAAGCCGCGTTAGGGCATTAACGCGCAGAATAGAGTGGGCTGAAATATTGCGCGCACTAGACACTAATGCCAGCATTGAACTGGCGTTAGTTCTAGCCGCGTAGCATGGGTTTAGCACGTGCTAAAATGCTGCATGCGCTAAAAACGCTAGCGCAGCTTAGTAAAAGGAGCCCTTAGTTTTAAAAACCCCCCCCCAAAAAAAAAAATTCTATGTTACCCAGCATTTGCTGCCCCAATCCTTCCCCGACAAAATAAAAACCTCCTCAGACAGTGTGGGCAATGTTCAAACAGCCAAGTTATATGGATAAATAGTAATTTAGCTGCATCAAAGGCTGGCACGTTTCTATTTAAAGTCTACAACTTTGCGTGCATTGCTATGCAGAGGGACACACATTAGATTCCTTGCTCAGGTCTTGCACTACCTGGACTGGGGATTTTGAAGCAGCATTCACAACCCCAGTATTGCACAATAATGAAATCTAGTGGCTAGGGTTTAATATTGAAGGTTTTTGGAAGGAGCCCTGGTACGTGACCACCAGCCAAGGACTAATCACTGCAGTTATTGAAAGAAGTTCAAAGGGGAACCGAGGGGAAAAGTTCTAGAGTAAATGAGGATTCATGGCATCAGATCTGAGCACTGGTTCTGCTTGAAATTTGAACTGGAAACCCAAAGCAGCAGGGGAAACTGAGAAAGTGGTAACAGCCCTAGAGCTCAAACTCAGTTGTCAGAGAGCAGCACCCCTCAGGAACACCCATTTGGATGTATGAATCCCTATGAGGACTTTGTTTGCTCTTAATCCCATTGTGAGCTGAGAGGCTTGGGAAAGCAACAGCTGTGAAAGATTTTGTATTCTGAAAAGACGGACAGTAAAAGCATGAAAGGAGTGACTGTATAAGCTGCTGGATTTATTCTTTTTCCAGTACTGAATTGCCTGCAGTCATCTTAGAGCTCTCATTGGATGAAATCATAAAGACACTAAGGAGCTCATTTTCAAAAAAGAAATGCATCCAAAAAGGGGCATAAAGGGGCAAGTGAACATTTTTCTCACCAAACCCTTCCAATCCACTGTTTTTTAAACCCATTTTCTAGATGGATCTCTGTGCTGTTCATCTACAGTTTGTCTAAATCGTAAAGGGACATAAGAGGCATGGTGTGGATGGGCTTGTGACCTGGACGTTTTCTAAAATGTTTGATTCTGGCAGAAAAATGTACAGAACACAATGTGGATGTTTGGGGCTATACATTTTTTTAAATTATTTTTTAAATCATTGAATAAATTGCAAAAAGGGCCTAAACTGACCAGATGACTGCCAGAAGGATGTAAGCATGACCTCCCCCACACTCCTCTAGTGGTCACTGACTCCCTCTCACCCCCCAAAGATATACAGTGGAACCTTGGTTTACGAGCATAATTCGTTCCATAAGCATGCTTGTAAACCAAATTACTCATATATCAAAGCGAGTTTCCCCATAGGAAGAAGGGAAACTCGCTGGATTGGTTCCACCTCCCCCCACCCCCATGGCCACTGGTGCTGCTCCCCCCCACTCCCGAGGCCACTGGTATGCTTCTACATCCCCCCACCCGCAAATGCCATCCCCCCTCGTGAATGCCCCCCCCCCCCGCACAAAGCAGCATCCCCCACACGCCCAAACTGAAGCCTTACCCCCATCTGGCACTGGAATGCAGCACCAACCCACAGGAGGTGCCGGTGCCCAAGGATCCTGCCTTTTGCCAGACTGGGCCTTGAGCATCTGTGCATGCTCAAGGCCTTCTGGCTCTCATTCTGAGAATCTCGGAGACAGGTGGGAGCCAGAAGGCCTTGAGCATGTGCAGATGCTCAAAGCCCAGTCCGGCAAAAGGCAGGATCTTCAGGCATCAGCACCTCCTGTGGGTTGGTGCTGCGTGTCGGTGTCGGATGGGGGGGCGATGCCGTTTCGCGGGCGGGGGAACTCGCAAATTGAGTCAATGCTTGGTTTGTGAGTCACAATTTGCGAAAATGTTTCAAAGTTTGATTGTAAATGAAACAGTACATACCTGCTTATATGACAGCTTTAGATTTATAGCCAGTCCTAGTAGAGCAGCAGTTTTCTGGAGTAGCCTGGTGGTTAGTGCAGTGGATTGTAGAGAAGGGGACCCAGGCCCAAACCGAATACTAGCTACTACACTTGTGAGCCCAGCACAATCCACCCAAAACCTACAGTACTTACATATAGGTGCTACCGCCAGGCGTAAGGACTATTGTTGTGGTATACAGTTGGGGTCAGTAAGTTTTGGGTGGGCTTTGTAAGGCTCGCTATTTACTGTCCTTTTCTTTTTTTTTAATTAATTTTACTTCGATGTATTTTAAACAACCTTTCCCTCCCCTACTTTTCTTCTGTTTCATGTATGTTAACCTAAATTTGTCTAGGATTTTTAATAACTGATAAAATATTACTTTTATTTATTTATTTTAACTGTTTTCTTTATAATCTCTTTTTATATTGTACACCGTTTAGACACTTGTTTTGATAGATGGTATATAAAAAATAAAGAAACTTGAAACTTGTGAAGGTGAGATCTGTACCTGGGGCCTTTTCTGTGAAGTAAACTGCAGTGTTCCCAACCCTGTCCTGGAGGACTACCAGGCCAATCAGGTTTTCAGGATAGCCCTAATGAATATGCATGGAGCAGATTTGCATGCCTCTTAAGAACATAAGAATTGTCACTGCTGAGTCAGACCAGTGGTCCATCATGCCCAGCAGTCCTCTCACGCGGCAGACCTCTGGTCTAAGACCAGAATCCTAACTGAGACTAGCCCTACCAGCGCACGTTCTTGTTCAGCAGAAACTTGTCTAACTTTGTCTTGAATCCTTGGAGGGTGGTTCCAGCTTTCTAACACTCTCTGAGTGAAGAAGAACTTCCTTACGTTTGTACAGAATCTATCCCCTTTCAACTTTAGAGAGTGCCCTCTTGTTCTCCCTACCTTGGAGAGGGTGAACAACCTGTCCTTATCTACTAAGTCTATCCCCTTCAGTACCTTGAATGTTTCGATCATGTCCCCTCTCAATCTCCTCTGTTCGAGGGAGAAGAGGCCCAGTTTCTCTAATCTTTCGCTGAACGGCAGCTCCTCCAGCCCCTTAACCATCTTAGTCGCTCTTCTCTGGACCCTTTCGAGTAGTACTGTGTCCTTCTTCAGGTACGGCGACCAGTGCTAGACGCAGTACTCCAGGTGAGGGTGTACCATGGCCCGGTACAGCGGCATGATAACCTTCTCTGATCTGTTCGTGATCCCCTTCTTTATCATTCCTAGCATTCTGTTTGCCCTTTTTGCTGCTGCCGCACATTGTGCGGACGGCTTCATTGACTTGTCAATCAGAACTCCCAAGTCCCTTTCCTGGGAGGTCTCTCCAAGTACCGCCCTGGACATCTTGTATTCGTGCATGAGATTTTTGTTACCGACATGCATCACTTTACACTTATCCACGTTGAACCTCATCTGCCATGTCAATGCCCATTCCTCAAGCTTATGTCACATTGCAGATCTTCGCAATCCCCCTGCATCTTTACTACTCTGAATAACTTCGTATCATCCGCAAATTTAATCACCTCACTCGTCGTACCTATGTCCAGATCATACTTCCATTATATGCAAATCTCTCTCATGCATATTCATTAGGGCTAGCCTGAAAACCCGATTAGCCTGGTAGTCCTCCAGGACAAGGTTGGGAACCACTGCCCTAAGGTACCTCACTGCTCTGCTGGGATGTCTGTGTGGCCAGTCTACTACAAATGCTGGGCCCCCTCCTACATCCCAACTGTTTGTTTTGTGTACTTTTCTTTTGGATGTGGTCTTTTTTTTTTTCCAAAAATAGTTCAAAAAAATAGATACACATCTGCAAAATAGCCATTTTAGGAATAAAAACCCCCACAAACCAAGATAGATATTTTGCCGTTTTGAAAATGGGCGTATTTGGTACTGAATTTTTGTGTGTCTTCCACAAAATTCAGATTTGGGTGTCATGTCAAAAATGGCCTTATATTAGTCCTGCCCATTTCTTCAGATCAGATGTTGTTTTTGGTATATTTCCGCTGTGCCCATGAACTGAAGGATTTAAGGAGTGTTCCAATACCTATGTAAAATTCTTTCAGAACAAAGAAAGACAGTAAATTCATTGAAATAACCCCTTCAGGTATTTTCAAGATTACCTTGGAAAGGAAACTCTAAGATACCAATAATACCTGATATATAAAGATATAAAGTATAATATAGTATGTGGATGAGTGTCCTCAGTTTTCACAACTCGTACCCTTGAATCAGAGTTGTCAGTTTTTATTAACCCAATAGGGTGAATATCTGTGAAACATTCCAGGTCCTCTCTTTGTGAGAAAATGTGTGTAAAGTCAAAATAATGTCCTTCCTACAAATTGGTCTTATCAATATATACTGCAATCTTTGTGAAATATATGAAAACGCCTTTTTATGCTTTTATGATGTGCGTCCACTAACTTAAATCCAATTCACAATGAAAAACTGTCCAGAGACATCTGTTGACCTTGGGTGTGGGAGATTCGTTTTTTTTAAAGTTCCCCTGTAAATGCTTGGTGACTTATCAGAACACTAGATATATATTTCTAGATCCAGTTCATTTAGAAAATTTTCTTTTAGATAAACCTAAATTGGATATATTGCCTGTTACTAGTGCAGAAGCTGAGAAGGAATGAAATGAAATGATTATTATTATTTGCCTGACTTCAAAGCTTATTAGATTACTGATGTTTAGCTTTTTATTTCTTTAAATATAAAATCGGCGACAAGATTAGCCAGCCCTCAATAATGTGGACTTGTATTTCAATATTTTAATTTGAATTATTTTCTTTATTTTTTTATATTACTTGAATTGGTTATGTTGTAACAATTAATAAATTTATAAATTTAAAAAAAAAAAGAAAAACTGTCCAAATTTAGAAGACAGAAAAAAACTCTGTACTTATCTCACTATGGGGTCCTTTTGCTAAGGCGCGCCAGCCGATTTAGCGCACGTTAAATGCTAACGCAGCCATTATATTCTATGGACACGTTAGCATTTAGCGCGCGCTAAATCAGCTAGTGTGCCTTAGTAAAAGAGGGGGGTATATCAGCTGTAGTTTCGGGTGAATTCACATCTTTGTGTGCGTGCTGCCTTCAGTTCAATCGAGCTCCGTTTCGGAGGAAACTCCCCCTTCCTCAGGAACTTTAACACTGCTCACATGCTCAAATGGTGAGATCCTAGCAAGAACTGCAGCAGAACGAGACTTGGGAGTGATCATTAGTGAAGACATGAAGAGTGCCAATCAAGTGGAGAAGGCTTCATCCAAGGCTAGACAAATCATGGGTTGTATCCGTAGAAGATTCGTCAGCCGTAAGCCCGAGGTCATGATGCCGTTGTACAGATCCATGGTGAGACCCCCTCTGGAATACTGTGTACAATTCTGGAGGCCACATTACCAAAAGGATGTGCAGAGAATTGAGTCAGTTCTGCTAATGGCCACCAGGATGGTCTCAGGACTCAAGGATCTCCCGTATGAGGAACGGCTGGGTAAGTTGCAGTTTTACTCACTCAAGGAACGCAGAGAAAGGGGAGACATGATTGAGATGTTCAAATATATCACGGGCCGTGTCGAGGTGGAAGAAGATATCTTCTTTCTTAAAGGACCCCACGGCAACAAGAGGGCATCCACTGAAAATCAGGGGTGGGAAATTTCATGGCGACACCAGAAAATATTTAAATATTTCTTCACCGAAAGGGTGGTTGACCGCTGGAATAATCTTCCACTACAGGTAATCGAGGCCAGCAGCGAGCCAGATTTTAAGAAAAGATGGTATTTGGCATGTGGGATCTCTTCATGGAGGAAGTTAGGGGGTGGGTCACTAGTGTGGGCAGACTAGTTGGGCCGTGGCCCTTTTCTGCCGTCATTTTCTATGTTTCTATCTAATGTAGTAATGGAAAAAATTTCAAATTGGAAAAAAATAGCGCGTTAGCTATATGGCATAAATGCACATGAATCTCTTTCAATTGAAAGGAAGTTCTGGACTAAGGGGGCAAATGATGAAAGGGGACAGACTCAGAAGCAACCTGAGGAAACACTTCTTCATGGAAAGGGTGAGGAATTTGTGGAACAGCCTCCTGGTGGAAGTGGTGGAGACAAAGACTATCTGAATTCAAGAAAACTTGGGACAAGTACATAGGGGGCCAGATTCAGTACAGTAAATAGTTTCAATTATGTACCTTATAGCCTTTATTTCATTGTTTGATTTACAGTTTATTAAAAACTTGATATACTGTCTGGCCTCATTAGACCTCTTCAATGATATTAACACACTGGGGATATCTCAGAAGGTATATTAATAGTTTGGATGTATGTTAATTTGGAGTATGTTTGTTGTTTTGTTTCAGTTAAAGCACTAGCCCCGTCCTGAAGAAGGAATCGAAACGCGTAGATGGGCAGCAGTGCGCTATATAGCTGAACAAAAGCCGAATAAATGCTACACAAAAGCTATGTTCATTCATGAAAATTAAGGATTGAAAAGCAGAAAAGTTTAAAAGAAAGAGTTTTATGAACTTATATGAAGGTTGAATAAATGAGAATAATGGAAGATGGAATACAGATTAGTTACTAATTAAAGATAATAAACAGAGATAGTAAGTTTAAATTATATTAGGTTTTAATGATTGATACATAATAAGTGCGGCAAAGAGCTCCGATACACACAGGGTGAATTCGGTGAGGAGTGCTACTACGCTGACAAGTATTTATCAGAGTAGCGTTCTGAGATATCCCCAGTGTGTTAATATCATTGAAGAGGTCTTTGCATCTTTAGAAACATAGAAACATAGAAAGATGACAGCAGAAAAGGGCTATAGCCCATCAAGTCTGCCCACTCTTCTGACCCACCCCATTAAGTTTGAGTGCTAATGACCTAGTTCCTTAACTCTACCCTCATAGGGATCCCACGTGTATGTCCCATTTATTCTTAAAGTCAAGCACGCTGGTGGCCTTGATCACCTGCATTGGAAGCTTTGATTACATATGGCAAGATAGATTTTTTTGAACTGCATTTAGTTGCTTGCCATTAGCCTATTCAGCAGCTCATTAGATCAAGGCAATTTATAATAATTTATAAAAAAATGTGTACAAAGGAACTCCATTATAATAAATAGGATAGACCTAAGACTTATATTCCTTTGTAGAACCCCTCAGTATATTATATTACATTCTCATTCTCCATCAAAAATACCTCTCCCTTCCCATTAAACTGGATATGAAAAACTATCAAGAAGAAATGATTCTTTAGTAAGATTTACATTTCTTTAAACTCATTTCTCTTCATAGTGACCTTGCAAGACTATACCAGAGAACAGGAGCACAGGACCATGTGGATTCCCAATGAGCCGTAGAAATGTATAGGGTATAATCATTCTGTAATTCAAAAGAAATCTAAGAGTCCTCGAGGGGGTATATTGAATAGCTCAACTATTTAAGTAAGCTAGAACCTACTCATAATAAGTTTTATAAACGAAAGTTAAAATTTTAAATGAAATATGAAATTCAATCAGTAGGCAATGGCATTTTTTAAACAAAGAGGTAAAGTGATTGGGGTTTTTTACAAAAATTTCCAAGACCTTGTTTGTATTAAAAATACTGCCTGTTCTAAAAATGTCAATCAAAGATTATTCCAACACAGCAAAAATTATCTACCACTGGTGTAAGTTTACCAAACAAAATAGGCAGAGCTCTAGGGTACACATCATGACCTGAAATCCAACAGGCCACCATTTTGTCAATATTGAGAATTAGATGATAATCTTTAAGCTAACTGGAAACAACATCTAAACAGTTTTGTAACAGAGATAAATTAGGTATGGATGCAGAAACCTTGCAAACCAATAAAATGTCATCTGTGTATGAATTCACATCAATGCCAAAACTTTTAATAATAGTGAAAAGGGGACTCAAAAATATATTAAAAATGCATTGGTGACAATGATGACCACAGAGGCAGTGGTGTAGTGAGAATAGGAGGCACCCAGGGTGGGGGTGCCCCTCGTGCCCTCCTCTTCCCCTACCGCTCCTTCCATGCCCCCTGCCTCTTCCTGCCCCCTCCCCATTGAATTTAAATCACAGACACGGATATTGCAGGATAAGTTTTTGGCCAGGGGATATCCCAATCGAGCGATTTGCCAAGGCTACCTCAGAGCGAGGTATGCTCATAGGGAACTATTGATTAGAGATAAGGAGAAAGAACAACCGGATCAGGAACGATTGATCTGTGTGTTCCCTTTTTCAGAAGCTACCAGATTCATCATACGAATAATGAGAAAACATTGGCATGTGGTCAACCTGCACGAGAGTCTTAGAAAATTTCCCATGGTGTCGTACAAAAGAGCAAGGACCCTGGGTTAGTGTCTAAATTTTAAGAAATTCTGGACTCCTGATGCTACCTCTGCAGGTGAACACACCAGATGCGGAGATTGCCAATGGTGCGGGAGCACGATCGAAGAAACCCAATGGGCAGTCCCAGGGAAGCAAACTACTATCACAGCTAATCAGTCAACTAACTGCAACAGTAGGTGGGTATTATATGCAATTATATGCCCCTGTTCATTAATATACATAGGGAGGACGAACCATCAAATTAAAATTCGATTGAATGAACACAAGTCTAGGATCAATAAAATTGTGAGACAAGCCCCGATGGTTTCCTACATGGTAAACTACAACCATTCAGTAGCTGAACTCAAATGGAGAGTGATTGATAGTATACAACAGAAGGGGAGGGTGAGTGGTAATGTGGAAAGAGAACTGAATCTGAAAGAGCAAAGATGGATTCATAGATTAAATACAGTGGTTCCCCATGGGTTAAACTTAGAAATTGAATGGTCATCAATGTTTTGAACCGGGTCGTTTGGTTTAGTATATTGAAGCATATAGTTTTTTTGCAACATCGGGGAGATTCCACCCCTTAGAAGGGCAGGGGATGGTCTCTCCCGGGTTGAACCTATCACGGGGCGGTCCTGTAGTGGGAGGTGTATAAAACAGAGCCTTTGAGACGCTGCCGGCATCTCATAACACTAATGGATTTGAAGTGCACGGCTGCGGTAGTGGTAAGTCAGGAAATTTTTCCATTTAGAGTTTGATTCAGATAGGCAAGTAATGGTTTGAGAGGGACACTAATACATATAATTGTATCTATTTTAGGGTAGACCCCTGACGAAACTTCAGTGAAACATGTCGGGTCTTACCGTTCAGTCCGCATGAAAAACAAGTAATAATACACTAAGAAATGCATGTTATTTAAAACTTTGAAGAGACCAGTGAGGATTTCACCATTTGTAACTCCCCTTATATACACTTTGGTGGGACGGAGGAGTGGTGGTTCTGAGGTCTTATGAAAAAACAAAAAAGAAGTGCTTTCCAAACATTATGAACACTCAGTTAAACTAGATGTTGGATTTGAAAGACAAACAGCCAAATACCTTAGAAACAATTCTAACTTTATTGACCAGATTTCTAAGGAAGCAATCAGCCTTTTCATATAAATACATAAAATCTTAGGCACCTGAAATGTAGGCGAATGTTTTAAAGGCCTACATTTCAGGTTCCTACATTTTTGGAGAATCGTGTTTGTGTCTAACTCACCCTCCACCTGTAGAAATTCCCATTTAGGCATTGGACGTCACTAAGCACATTGTGATAGGCGCCTATTTTTAATAGAATTGAATAGGTGCCTATTGCCCAATTAATTTTTTTAACCAATTATTGAGGGTGTTAAGAGTATTTTGCCAATTAACCCCTCCTCCCCTTTTACTACACCCAGTAGAGGTTTCTACAGTGGCCCGGAGTGTAAAATGCTCCAACGCCCATAGAATTCCTGTGAGTGTCAGAGCAGCATCGGAACATTTTGCGCCCTAGGCCATGGTAGAATTCTCTATTATGACTTAGTAAAAGAGGGCCTAAGTTAGGCACTCTTTATAGAATCAGCCCCAAACTGCTTAAACTTTTCAGTAATAATGTACAGTACAGTATTACTTATTACTCATAACATGGGATTAGAACTGAACATAAACTAGACGAAGATCATAAACATGTAAAATAATGAAGATTTGAGCTTGAAGGTGATAGAATAGAAGTTGTAAAGGATTTTAATCTCCTGGGCTCTTTAGTAAAACAAAGAAGCAACTAGCAGGCAGAATAGCACTTGGTTGCTCTTCAATGAAAGCTCTCGACAAAATATTTAAAGGCAAGGAAGTAACACTCCAAACGAAGATCAGACTTGTCTATGCTCTCATTTTCTCAGTGGTCAGTTACGGATGCGAAACCTGGACACTACAGAAACAAGACAGAGAGAAGATTGATTCATTTGAGCTTTGGTGCTGGAGAAGGATTTTAGGCATGCCGAGGACTGCCAGAAGAACTAACAAATTGATTCTGGAAGAGATCAAACTGGCTATGTCACTCGAAGCCTAAATGATAACGTTACGACTGCCTTATTTTGGTCACACCATCATAAAAGAGAGATCACTGGAGGACATCATGTTTGGGAAGATCAAAGGAACCAGGCAAAGAGGGCGAACTGCAATCAGATGACTGGACACGTTGAAAACAACCATTGGGGATGACACTAGAGGACCTTTCCGGACTAGCACAAAACTGATTTCATTTTAGATACGCAATTCATCAAATAGCTAGGACTCAAACACGAGTTGATGGTACCTAACAACAACTTATTAAACAGAAATTCACATTAAAATGTTCATCACTATGTGCAAATTTATGAACCAAAGGAAAAAAAAAAAAAAAGGAGACTCGATATATTCACATATTTCAGAAATAGCTTTTGATTGCTAACTTTAACATGCCAAGTATATGGGGAGAGAGAGGGTGCCTACCCTGACACAAAGAATGATTTGTCTATATCTGTTATAAAACTATTGCATATCTGTGCATTGCTACGGTACAAGATGGGATCATGCAATTGTAATTTCATGGGGGGGGTGTCCAATCTTGTGTTGTTATTCTTCCCTTTACAACCCCCCTCCCTAAGAACAACAATGGAATAAAAATTGTGTCAGGAAAACGTAAATATGCTGTTGAACTAATCTATGAAAAGCACAAAATTAATTGTTCAGTGCAGAACCTATGAGGTCAACATCTTTTATTATTCTATGTATATTTTTTCCTTTCATTCAAAGTCTCCTCTTACCTTCTCTACTCCCCTGGGCCTCCTTAGGATTTGCCAATCTAAATTATTTAGAGTAAGGCAGTTTTTATTAGGACAGAGGGAATGGAAAATGATATCTTGGGCTAGAAAGATAAACTACCCATCTGATGGTCACTGCTGGCCAGAGCTGTAAGATGTAAATCACTTTTTCTAGCTTCAAGCTGTTAGGAAGAAGTTCACTTGTAATGTGAATGCTGGTTAATGTAATAGCTATTTTGATTTTACTGGTACACATGGGGGGGGATGCAGATAGTTGCATATGTTGTGCCTCTGTTATAAAGGCAAGCAGCTCATAATAATTATCTATGGTTTTATAGCTTCCATCCTTACAAACTTCAGAGTAGTCTATCAGAAGTTTTTAAGGGCCATTGCTCTAATTGGTCATTCTTGTTCAGTGATGTGGAAAGCTTACTTAACAGCTTGTTTCATCCAGAGAACTGTTGTTAAAATATCAAGTTCTATTACAAGACTTGTTGGTATGTGTTTTGTCATTTTCAGCTCATTTGGCAAAAAATAGCTACATACGTTAATTAATCAATTCATATATTGGTGAGAATCTCTCTCATAAACATAGAGATGTGATTCTTTGGTACACTATAGCTTAGTGTACATGGGCAGAAGCACAAGTATGATATGACTCCCAATTGAATGAACAAAATCCTGCATAACAATGAGTAATGTGCAGGCACCATTAGTACAATACTGGCAAGAATTAAATCATCAGTTATTGATCAAGTTCAGATCAGGTGGGAGGGTGGCACATTAGAGCATATCTTGAGTTATAAAACACCATACTGGATCTATAAATTGAATTATGTCATGCCAGCTGGTTTAAATAAAGAAAATGAATGGATAGTACTGGCCTGACTCTACTTTGTGATTGGCTAAAGAGGTTTGGGGCGTGGTTAAGAAATTGGAAAAGCACCATAGCCATTTTGATTGGAGCTGCATAGGGCAAATGCAAGGAAAAGAAGGTGCATGGATTATTGTTTAAGCGGATGAGTGTTTGCAGATTAATATTGCAGAAGTTTTGATGTATGTATTTTGTTGCAGGAGGCTTTTCTATGATGCAGCATTTAGCAAAACACAGATTCATGTTGAAATATCTCTCAATATATGTGAAGCATTCCTTTGCTCCTATATGAAATGAAATGCTGACTGGTAAAGGTAAGTATAGATGTTTCTATGACTGTTGAATAATATTGAACATTGGATAATATAGGCTAATTGAATTTTGACCTGAAGATTGATGAGTCATTCATGTTTGAAAAATACCTCTGAAGGGCCATCATGAAAAAATAGTTTATTTGGATAAACTGGTATACTGATTCTACTTTTATTATTATATTAACTATACCTAAGTTAGTCTGACATCTCCGCTGAAACCTGTCTGCCTTGGGAGGCCCTGCTGGTAGTGAAACTACCAATGGCATAGCTTTCAGCTTCTCAGATGTGTACCTGCCCCAGTGGCACATGAAGCCTTTGTACCACGACTTATTTTGGTCACACCATCAGAAGAGAGAGATCACTGAAGAAGGACATCATGTTTGGCAAGATCGAAGGAACCAGGCGAAGAGGGCAACCTGCAATCAGATGGCTGAACACATTGAAAACACCCATGGAGATGATGCTGGAGGATTTTTTCGGACTAGCCCAAAACCGATTTCATTTTAGATCCGCAATTCATCAAGTCCCTAGGACTCGAGCACGAGTCGATGGCACCTAACAACAACAACATACCTAAGTAGAGATTTCTGTCTAAAGTGCAGTTTTATACTGGACTTTTAAAGATATATTATAAAGGGCAATACCTGCCCTCTGTATGCCTTTCTAAAAGAAGCGTACCAGCACCTAAAAGTCCCTATGCAAAAGCACACCTGCTCCACAGTAGGAGTTGAGTTAGTGCTAAAGGAACAGCTATGTATATACCATTTATAAAATAAGCACCCAAGTGCCAATCCTGCCTCCACTCTAGTTTTCTCCACCCCAGGCAGGCCTATATGGTTTACGGTTTAGTTTAGCTGTTATACCCACCTGTCAAGACATCTCCCCACTGGGAGGTACCATCCTCCACCTACCCAAAGGTGTGGGCCGAGTGTCTACCAATGATCTGCCACCCACCAAAAGATATGGGTCAAGTATCCATATGCACCAATCACCCAGTGGAAAATTCTTCAACAGAGGTCCATCCACAGTCAACTGTAATCTTCTAACAAAGGTCCATCTATGGTTAGTTAGAATCCTTGGGCAAAGGCAACTCCGTTGCCCTTAGATTACCTCCTTAAACAAGAAGGGACTGACCTCTCAACTACTGGCTCAACCTGTTATATGTTTTCTGAATACCTTCATGCATGTACTGTATATGCCAGTGCTATAGCACAATAGTGTGCTGCTGTGAGATTCTAAACTAAACCACATCATTTCCATAAAGATAGAGCTCGGCACGGTTTACAGTAATTCAATAAATGAGGGAAGGACATAATAAGAAATTAGAGGTTATGAAGAGGATAGCTAGTTTTACATTTTAAATAGATAGCTTTACGTTTTGGAGAAAAGCCAGGTTTTCAGATGCTTTCGGAATAATTGGAATGAGCCTAGGTTCCGCAGTGGGGCAGGGAGGTTATGCCAAAGCTCAGTGAATTTGAAGAAAAGGGATTTCCCTAATTTACCTGCATACATGACGCCTTTTAACGAGGGGAAAGATGTGGTCGGATCTGGTAGTGTCAGGTCTTGAAGAATTCCAGGATAGTGGGATTAGGGGAGGAAGAATGCCATGTAGGATCTTGAAAATTAGGCAGGTACATTTACAGTGAATCCTAGAAATCACCGGAAGTTTTGACAGAAGTGGGGAAACATGATCGAATTTGCTTTTTGCAAAGATCAACCTAGTCGCAGTGTTCTAGATCTGCTGAGGTCTTTTGAAGTTTTTTATTGGTTAGACTTAGATAGATGGAATTACAATAGTCCAGTCTGGAAAGAATGATTGTTTTGGACTCATTCAGCTTCATTTGTACAGAGAGGGCCCAGGATTGGAGTTTTGTTATGCAAGCTGTTATATTTTTGATGAGGTTAGTGAGGTTCGAATCTATCTCGAGAACGACAAGGATGTCATCTGCATATGTAAATAGAGTTTCAAAGGGAGATAGATGGAAGAATTTCAGAGAAGACATATAAATGTTGAAAATAATAGGGGACAGGGGTGATCCCTGGGGAACACCTCATAGCGGTCTGCAAGGAGAAGATATGTTTCCATTCATGTTAACAGTGTAAGAGCGGGATCGTAAAAATTTCAAGAACCAGTCTAAGACTATGGAATCAATGCCTATCTCAGAAAGTTGGTAAATTACGACGATATCGTGGTGGACATCAAAGGCCGCAGATAAATTGAATTGTAGTAGGATAGCAAATTTATTATGAGATTGAAGTTGTTGAATCTTTGAGATTAAAGAGGCCAGCAGGGATTTAGTGCTGAAATTGGGTCTGAAGCCATATTGGCAAGGTAATAGAATGGAGAATCTCTCTAAGTAAGATGAGAGCTGAGTGGATATAATAGCCTTGAGCATTTTGGTCAGGAGAGAAATATTTACTATATGGTGTGCCACAAGAGATAGGTGAATCTCTTCATGAAAAGGCAGTTAATAAAATAAAAATTAATATTTATAATAAACTTGTGCGTGTATTAGTGAAGCCTAACTTTGGGCACTATTTATAGAATTCCCCCCATGAGTGGTTCAACATGCTTAGCCAGTCATCAGAGCACCAGCTTTGAATATCTGCAGTGATTGGACAACTTCTGGGTCTGCTTCAACTCCACCCCTTGACTGCCCTGGTACAAACCAGATACAGCAACGGATGGCCAGAGTGATTTTTAATATCTGCCCAGTTAAATAATTTTGTATTGACTCAAATATATTTATTTTATCTTAAGACAGAGTTAATTCCTTTTGTTGTTAGATTGTTACTTTCCTCTTTCTTCTATAGCCCCCCTGGCTATCTACACCATGCAAACACTCACTGACCCCGAGGAGACAGAAATCGCTGTTGGGACTCCCAGTGACTTGGTGATTTCTTAAAAGCAATAATTAAGCAGCATAGTTGTGGTATGGTTCCTAAAGAAAATTGAAGCTTCACTTCAGGTTTAAACAGATTATTACAGCTTTCAAACAGTTGTTTCTATTTAATTAATAACAAAACTGTTTACAGTCTTAGTTATTCACATCCGCACCTTAGTCTTTAGGCTTCCTTAGGACAGATGCATACACAAATGAAGACTCCCAGGAATGCCACATTCTATAAACAAAGAAAATATTGGTAAAATAAAAATGTATTTTCTCCTGTACTCTTCTAAACATAAAAATAGAAAAGATGTACATTTCTCAAAATGAACACTTTTCAATCCTTAAAAAATACTAAATAAAAAGAATTAGGGCTGCACCTAACATGCATCACAAATTTTAATGCACATTAATGCAGGTCTGTCGCCCTCCGCAGTGGGATCTCTTTCTCCTCCTTCCCTCCCTCCTCCCTCCCATGGTCTGGTATCACTCCCTACCTTACATACACTGCTGGCCAGATAGCTGGCTCCAGAGTCTCTCTCTTTCAATAGCAGCTACCCAGTGTTGGGAGAAAAAAAGGAGAGCAAGATGTGTACCCTGAGGGAGGGAGGTGAAAAAGAGGATGAGAGAGAGAGAGGGGGGGGGGATATTCTACAGAGATTTATCCTGAGGTGGAAAAGATAGACAGAGAATTGGTTCCCAGAGAGGGGAGGAAAGGAAAATGGGGGGGGGGGGGGGAGATAGGAGGAGATGGTTCCTGAGGAGAGAAGAGATAGTGCCCGAGTAGAGAGGCTGTGCAGGGCAGGGAGGGAGTTGGGAAGAAAAGGTGCCAATGGAATGAAGTGGAGAGGACGGGAGATGAGTATAAAAATAAAATTACCAGATTTTACTGTTATTTTTAGTAGGGCTCTACATGTTAAATTTATTTCAAGTGTTTTTCATTTGGATTATGCGATAAAAAATTCTAATCAATGTATAGCCCTAAAACAATGTTTTCTTTTCTACCTTTGTTGTCTGGGCATTTAATTTTTGTAATTGGCTAATCCCAGTCTCTTTTCCACTTTCTGTGTGTCAGTCTTCTATTAAATGCCTTTCCAGGTTGGTCTTTTAATTTATTTTCTTTCATTTTGTTTTCTTTCCTTCTTTACATGTGTATGGCAATGATCATTTTTTTTAATGTTTATTTTTTCACTTTTTTCTGTTTCCGAATCTACCCATATGTGATTTTTACCTCTCCTTCCTCTTTCTCACCTCTAGTTCTTGGTCTCCTTTTCACCTCTCATTCACTTTCCAATCCCTCTCCAGCATTGTCATTGACCCCCCTGTTTCTCCTTCCTGTCTTCTGCCTCTCCTCTATCCTTCACCCACTATCTTGTCCTTCATGTCCATTCTCTCCACTGCTTCTTATCCTCTCAAAAGCTCTGGTTCCATGGGTCTCTCCTTCCTTCATCTCTAGGCCTCTACCTCATCTCCTATTGCTTCTCTTTCATCATCGCCTTCAGAGGCACATCTCCTTCCTCTCTTATATCCTTCCACAGCACCCCTGATACTTTTCAATGTATCTCATCCATGCTGTCCTCCAGGTTATTCACAGTCTCAACCTCTTCCCACACTATATTCCCCTTCTCTTATACCTATTTCATAGCTTTACTCTTACTTTCAGAACATCTAACCACTCCCAATCATACCTATCTCCTCCAAATTCCCATCAGTGTCATGATTCCCTAACCCCGCCCCCCTTACTATCCCCTCCAAATTCCCCCAGATGCACAAACCAGGCTATCTGCCCACCCATCCACTCTTCCTCCTCTCTACATATGACATGCTACAGGCCCCTCCTCACCCATTAAGCTCCATGCTTTCCCTTCCCCATAGAGCAGCTCTCAACCCCGGCCTCCCTCACAGGTCTCATGCCCAGCCAGTAGGTGTTTCCTAGGCAGAGATTGTCGGCCAGGTACCATAGAAGCTTTGCTATCAACCTTTTTATGCAGCCATCATTTCCTACAGGCATGAAGATGAGTGTGGGCACAATGCCATGTGGCAGCTGCAGTTCACATGCAGACCCTTGCTCTGCCCATATTCAGCCAGCACCTGCAAGGACAGCAGAACAGGTAGACATTGCTATTGCCATTACCCCAGAAACAAGGCAGAAGTGACATCCTGGACAACCCCAAAGGGAGGCGGAAGTAGCATCGTACACCACCCAGAAAATGGCAGAAGTGATATCATTTAATAGTTTAATAAAAGTGCTACAAGTGAAATAAATAAAATATTAGCCCTCCAGACTATTCTTGAGGAGGGCAAAAATAGGGGTGGAAGTGGCATCACTAATTTCCAAGAAAAATTTGCAGGGGATGGTAAGGAAGACAGAAGTGCCACACAATCAATTGTGTGAAATGGTTGCCATGTTGATGAATTCAGTACGTTGGGCTGAATACTGCGCCAAAAAATGCACACACTGCTGAAAAGCAGCCCAAAATCCAGCTAAGCCAAAAATATCCCACTGCTGAGTTGCAAAATGAGCCCAGTTTAGCATGAGACCTATCCAACTGGTAACACTGATAACAACTGTGTACCAACCCTACCCCAATTCCCTAAACCTATAAATGCCTTCTACACAGCAGCCCTTCATTGCCCCCTGAGGTGCAGATCAGTGTGGGAATCAAACCAGCACCACCACTGAGAAAGGCTACAAATTGAAAATGCTTAATGTTGGAGGGCAAAGTTTTAATATGAAAATATATATACACATGCCTATGAATCTGATTTGAAACTTGAGTTCATAGAAAGTAATCAAGGAAATTTCTTCTCAAAGAAAAATGTGTTTTCCCCACAGACATCAATTGTAATAGGGGTCTTTGACCTTTTCAGATTAATTCCCTGTATGATAGCATATAGGTGATCTAGGAAAAAATTATTGTATTATAGTGGCAATACATTGTATTTGGTAACTGTGTTGCTCACACTTAGAACAGAAGCCTGACCTGTTCATATACAATCCTCTTCCAAGACAGTACAATTATCTAAGATATATTGTTCCCAGACTTTATGAAAAGCAAACACATTTGCTTTGAAGAACCTTCTATATTGCAGAGCCATCAGTGTAGAGTCTGTGAATAAAATATAAATCACATACAGTAAAATATGAAGCAATTCTGCAAAGTGGCCTGTGTATAATTCAAATATTTCTCCCCTTCCCCCACCACAAACAAATCTTAAAAAAAAAAAAATACCGAATTTTTTGCTCTAAGACACACGCACCTGTAGAGGAGGAAAAACCAAGGAAAAAAAAATCTGAACCAAATGGTGTACCCTGTACCCCCTTTGGTGGTCTAGTGGTAGGCCGGGAGAGAGTACAGGGCACATCTAATGGTAGGCACATGTAGTGACAGCCAGCCAGCCCCAAGACAAAGGCAGCTCCCCCCCCCCGGTACCTTTTTTCCCATCCCGGCGGTCCAGCGCACTTTCCACGCTCCTGCCTTGGTTCCCCTGCTCTCTTCTGGCAGTGGTACAGCAGTGCATGAGGCAAGCATGCACTTTTTGCATGCCTGCTTGGTCCCTCGCTGCACTCTGAATGGCTACCTGCCTGCCGGAAGAGAGCAGGGGAACCAAAGCAGGAGCGCAGAAAGTGAACTGGACTGCAGGGATGGGAAAAAAAAAGGTACAGGTTGGGTTTTTTAAAAAAAAATATTCACTCCTTAAGACACACCCTTATTTCCACCCCCTTTTTGGAAACATGAAATTGCTGATCAGCTGCTAATGATCTGCAACATGTTGTTAAAAACGTCTGATGATTGGAGGGTGGCCAATGTTACGCTGATTTTTAAAAAGGGTTCCAGGGGATATTGGGTAAATCTGACCTTGGTGCTGGGCAAAATACTGGAAACAATTATAAAAATTGTGGAACATGTAGACAAACATGATTTAATGAGACCGAATCAGCATAGGTTCAGCCAAGGAAGGTCTTGTTATAAAGCAGCATTTGGGATGCTACCAGATTATCTTGCTTCTCAGTTTTCTTTAAATAACTCTAATAAGAGTATACGTAGAATAAACATTTAAATATCCTGCTTTAAAATCATGTCAATACAAGAAGTGTTTCGATAAATTCTATCATTCCAGGCTGCTAAAATGAATACATGGCTTGGAAAACCTATACTAGAGGATTCGTCTTACTTAGATTTTAGAAAATCACTGAAGACACGTTTGTTTGATATGCGCACATTTTAACAGGGGCCATTGTTCTAACTTTCCATGCTTTTACCTGATGTACTCTTTATCGACTGTCTTATCATGTATTTTATTGACTGACTGTATGCATTGTCTTGTTGTGTACCGCTTCAAACCTTTGGTATAGCGATATACAAAAAATAAATTATTATTATTAACTCACCAATTTGCTTGACTTCTTTGAAGGTGTGAATAAACATGTGGATAAAGGCGAGCCGGTTGATGTAGTGTGTCTAGATTTCCAGAAGGCTTTTGACAAAATTCCTCATGAGAGGCTCCTAAGAAAATGAAAGTCATGGGATAGCAGGCAATGTTCAATTGTGGATTTAGAATTGGTTATTGGACAGAAAACTGTGGGTATGGTTGAATAGCCATTTTCTCAGTGGAGGAGGATAAATAGTGGTGTGCCGCAAGGATCTGTGCTGGGACCAGTGCTATTTAACTTATTTATAAATGATCTAGAAATTGGAACTATGAGCGAGGTGATTAAATTTGCAGATAAACTGTTGAAATTTTGTTAAAACGCATGTGGACTATGAAAAACTGCAGGAAGACCTTAGGAAACTGGAAGACTGAGCATCCAAATGGCAGATGAAATTTAATGTGGACAAATGCTTAATGATGCATATTGGGAATAATCCAAATCATAGTTAGCAGATGCTAGGGACCACCTTGGGAGTCAGCGCTCAAGAAAAGGATCCGAGTATCATTGTAGACCAGGGGTGCCCAATACGTCGATCATGATGGACCGGTAGATTGGGAAGGCAACGCGAGTTGATCGCGGAGCTCATCCTGGGCTCCATAAGACTCATGTTGCCGCCTTGATCTACTGGGCCGATCAGCCTTTCTCTCCCCGACGTCCCCCACCGCTGCCCCAAGCTCTCCTTGCAGAAGTGTCGGATCACTTCTGCAGGGAGAGCTTGGGTTGGCGGTGGCTTGGGGGCCTGTTCCCCGATGGCGGCAGTGGCGGCAAACCTAGTGGCTTGGGGGAGGGCAGGGAGAAAGAAAGAAAGGGGCAGGCAGTGAGACAGAAAGAAGGGGGGCAGGGAGACAAAGAAAGAAGGGAAACAAAAAGAAAGGGAGAGAAAGAAGATGGCAGGGAGAAAGAAAGAAAAAGTTGGGGGAGAGAATGAGGTCTGGAGGAGAGGAAGCATACAGGAGGCTGAAAGAAGGGAAGAAATATTGGATGCACAGTCAGAAGAATAAAATGCAACCAGATACTGATGAAATTACTAGACAACAAAGGTAGAAAAAATGATTTTATTTCAATTTAGTGATCAAAATGTGTCCATTTTGAGAATTTATATCTGCTGTCTATATTTTGCACTAGGGCTCCCTTTTACTAAACCGCAATAGCGTTTTTTAGAGCAGGGAGTCTATGAGCATCGAGAGCAGTGCAGGGCATTCAGCGCAACTCCCTGTGCTAAAAACTGCTATTGCAGTTTAGTAAAAAGGGAGGGGGTATAATTGTCTATTTTTGTATGGTTGTTACTGAGGTGACATTGCATAGAGTCATCTGCCTTGACCTCTTTGAAAAAAAAAAACCCGGAATATGAATAATAATTAACATCTTCTCTGCCTTTCAGTGTGCTTTGTGTTTTTTTTTTTTAATTTTATTGTTGGTAGATCATTTTGACTTGGTCATTTTAAAAGTAGCTCGCAAGCCCAAAAAGTGTGGGCACCCCTGTTGTAGACAATATTCTGAAGCCTTCTGCCCAATGTGCAACAGCAGCCAAGAAGGCAAACAGAATGCAAGAAATTATTAGAAAAGGGATGGTTGTTTGTTTAAATCTTTTTTTTATTGCGATGTGAAAAATACAAAAGATCAAAAAAAGATACAACAAGAGCAAAGGAATCAACATCCAACAATACACAATTTTCAAAAACACTCAATGCAGCAAACCCATCCCTGACATCGAAAAGGGATGGTTGTTAAAACTAAGAATGTTATAATGCCTCTGTATCGCTCAATGGTGCGACCTCACCTTGAGTATTGCATTTAGTTCTGGTCTACTCCATATCACAAAAAACAGATATAGCAGCACTAGAAAAAGTTCAAAGAAGAGCGACCAAAATGATAAAGAGGAGAAGACTTGTACTGGACCACTACAGTTCTATTCCATGACCTTAAAATGGGTCATATGAACATCTGAGCTTAAAAACAAATACAACAACAACATATATGGGAATATAATAGAATGTGATGGGTTACTTGACTTTAAACCAAGAAATGCTTTCCACTATGGAAGGAATATACCATTGTGGATTGATGGTGTATATTACATATAATGTCAAACAACATTGGGCTATTTTAATACATCAGGAATATTTGGTATGCACACAGTCACTCTCGCTTCTCTGGGACTCGCTTCTCTTATTGTCATTTATTGGTATGGAATGACAATCTCTAAAGGTCAGTCACCCACTTTGATGGCTATATACCAGGGATCTCAAAGTCCCTCCTTGAGGGCCGCAATCCAGTCGGGTTTTCAGGATTTCCCCAATGAATATGCATTGAAAGCAGTGCATGCACATAGATCTCATGCATATTCATTGGGGAAATCCTGAAAACCCGACTGGATTGCAGCCCTCAAGGAGGGACTTTGAGACCCCTGCTATATACTGTACATATCAATATAACAAACAAAACAAAAAAAAAGCAGCAAACTACCATTTTTCATTTGCTTTAATTCGTAATAAAACCTTTCCAGGCACAGTAAATTCCTTCCATTAATAATGTTTTTTCCTGATTGGAATGGAAAAAGTGAAGTGTTGCAGTATCTATTTATGGCTCCGGAATCTCAGCAGAAATTCCACAAAGCCACAACTGTTTTTATTTGAATTGAATGCCTTGTACACTCACACAAAACATTCTACAAATATTTATAGATTTGTAAAAACATATGTTTACCTTAATTTGAAAATGTCTAAGGGCTCCTTTTACTAAGCTGCGCTAGCAGTTTTAGCGCGCGCTACAATGCCGTGCGTGCTAGACGCTAACGCCTCCATTGAGCTGGCATTAGTTTTTATGTGTAGCGCGGGGGTTAGTGCACGCTGAAAACGCTACCGCAGCTTAGTAAAAGGAGCCCTAAGTTTTACAAATTTGAAGACTTGATTTTGCAAGTTTGAAGGAGCAACTACTCAATGCGAAAGAACAGGAAAACTAAACTGTGCTTTTAAAGGCTGATTTGATGAAATTAGAATGTCTTAGCTCCTATAAACCACAATGGAATATTCCAAACCAATGGTATATCCTGTATGGTTAATGATGAAAAGGGGCCAAGCTCCAGGAATGCCACCAACATTAAGTTGCCGTTTAAACTCTTTGTGGAATAAATTTTAAGCCTGTAAGCTGCACCCACTGGTTTTCAGCCAGCCTGGACTTTTTTTTTTCCCCATGGTCAAGCCAACAGAAGTTACAAACTGGCATAGGAAGACAGTTTTGTGCTGTTCATCAGGGATCGAAATGCTGCAAAATTCCCGGTTGTCCTCCTAAAGACACATTTTAGAGAAAAGATTCAGACTTGAACCACTGCTGCAAACAGGGAATACCGGGGTGGGAGTGGAGACCAGAGCAGTACAGAAAGAGCAATAGCAGCAAGAGTTTGGAGCAATACAGGAGGCATCCTCAAGGTTTGATATGGAGTGCAAGGGAGAGAGATTAAAAAAAAAGAAAAGAAGAAACTAGGGGAGAGGAGGGAGTGGGTAAAGGATTCTTTCGATACAGCAAAAATGACTGCTGGAGACAAAGGGAGAGACCAACAGACCCTACCAGCTATAGACCAATATCCAACCTCCCATTTGTGTCAAAACCCCTGGAAAAGACAGTCCTAAACTAACTGACCACATTTACTGCGAACTAAGACATCCTGGCTACAAAACAATCAGGCTTCAGGAGACATCATAGGTTCAGATGTCAATATTCAATAGCTAAGTCAATATTCTACACTACCTGGTTAAATTAATTGGCATTACCTTTTGAAGCAAAAAGTGCATCTAGTTTGCTAAATTTTAGGAAGTCGAATAAACATTGCTTTTTAGAAGTTTCTCTTGAAAGTTGGAAGGTTAAGTTATTTTGAGTTTTATATTGGATTTTTTTGTATACTTAGTTTTGATATGTATTTTGTTAATTTGTCAGTTTTATTATGAGTGTTTCTTTGTAATTCATTCAGAATTGTAGGATGTTCGCGAGCATAAAATTTTTTGAATAAATAAATAAGTTAATAGCAGCCAAAGATAGGCCTGTTAGTTATGTGGCCCACATTGGCTGCTAAACTTGGCCAGTCAGCACTCAATGTTGGAGTTTATTACATGATGTAGTCAGCTAAGTTTTAGCCACTAACTGTAAATACCATATATACTTGAATATAAATCAAGACTTTTGGAGCCCCACAAAAATGGACCAAAATGGTTGTCTCTATTTATATTTGATTTGGCACCCACATGCTCCCCTCCCAGACCTGGCCTTTGTTAGGCTGCATTTAAGACAAGTGGAGGTTCCAAAAAGATCCTTGGGTGGGTTATAAACCCCACAAAGTAGGAGTGCTGTTTCACAATTGCCAGTGACTCTGGAAGCTATTTGGCAGGCTATTATAAGACTGGATATAACTGAGTAAAAGGTTATATACCAAGTGAAAAAGAAATTGGAGCATAACATCTAAACTTAAAAGAGGCTGAAACAAGATCAATAGGGGCTTCAATTATTTGGGAAGAACTTGGTAGGAAAGTCTCTGGAGTCCAAAATGTACAGAGTAAAATAAATTGGGATTTAATAGGATTATATCAGAAGAAGGAAATGCTAGAGAATGGTTTGAGAAAGTTAAATTTGAGATTCTTAAACTCTCATGACACCAAGAGACCGTTTTAGGAAATATTTCGGAGAAATCCTGAAAATTCGATCTGAAGTTACAGTCCAACTGAATAAGGGGCTCATAATAATAATAATAAAAAAACACATCCAAAAACCGGCCTAAATCATTACTAGGACGATCAAAAGGACGGGTTGTCCAAGTATTGATAATCAAAACTGGTTTTAGACGTATCTAAAACCAGCTTAGGCCTTTTCAGTGCTGCTTTAAGCTCAGAGTGAAAAGGGAGGAGTAGACAGGGTGGGAGGTGGGCCAACCTAGACTTAGTCGTCTGGCAGCTATAACCAAAGAAGTTTGATAGGTTGCCAGATGGAACTTATACATTTTGACATAGACAAAGTCAAAACAGGCATAAGTTCCGGATCGGGCCGCTGAAATGACTGTGGCTACCGCGATCAGCTCAGCGGCCCACGCAATCCATCCCCCTACACTCATAATAATAGGGAGACCCTTGACACAGCGCCTGTATGGTGCGAAACATGTTGGGTTAAACTCCCTGGCTTTGGCTGGATTTAGCTATGCTACTTAAAGCTAAGTACAATTAAATACAATTGATTCTTACAGCTAAGATGGTTTTATAGGTACACACATAAAAAGAATTAAAAAACTATACAATAAAATTAGCAGATTTAAAATGACTATGAGCGGCCAATGATGAAGTGCCACATAAATCTCGCCACAGTCAGGAGCTAGCACAGCGGCGGAGTGGTGGGGCTGAGGCATACTCATGATTCATTGAAACGATTTGAAAATATTCCATACCGGTTTCTTTATATGATTACAGCTCATAATAATCGTAGCAGGAGAGATGCAAAATCCATCCTGCTGCCACCTGCCGCGACCCCCCCCTGACATATCGTGGCAGGAGAGATACCCAATCTCTTCTACCGTAACTCACAAACTGCCCCTGACACATTGCAAGTGAGATGCCCAATCTCTCCAGCAGACCCCCCCCCCCCAACCAGCGTACTCTTCACCGGCAGGAGGGATGCCCAGTCCCTCCTGCCAGACACCCCCAACCCCCCTGGCGGGCCGCCCAGCCCACCCCCTGGACTCCCCCCCCACCTGGACCCCCTAACCCCTCTAACCTTTTTTTGATGGCCAGACGGACAGGTCCTCCATCCATCCGGCAGGCCCGCCTTCATCTGAATGACCTACCAGATGCTATCAGGAAAGAGACGAACTACACTAGATTCAGAAAAAACCTGAAGACTCACCTTTCTGGCAACTATCTCAGTTTCTGTATAGCATTCCCTATGTCCAAGTCCCTCCTCTTATCTCTCCACCTCTTCCCCTTCCTCTTTGATCTGTCACCTTGAGATATAGATATGTGTAGATATGTGCGACTCACAAATGGAAGGTTAGATTAGAAGCACGGTTAATAGGAGAAATTTCAAAAACAAATAAGTTGTTGGAATATCAGCCTCGGTAGTTTTAGAAATAGAAGTACCTCTTTTACTTCTTGGCATGGGAGTTTGCTTATCTTATAGGTAAGTTGCCCAAGGCTCACACAAACAACAGGATCTGTATGTGCAGATTGATGATGGTTGGCTATTGTCCAGCAAGACAACTGGAACTCAAGAGGCTGGATATAAATGCAACAGTATTTCTAGTATTGGTAGCTGTTTAGTTTATCATAAAACCTGGAAGTAAGGTATCAGGAAAGGAAGGTATGGCAGGGTATAAAATTTGAGAATGGAATCTGATGGTAGAGAACTAATGAGGAACAATATTGACCTGGATCAAGAATAACATCCTGCAAGTAGCTGACCATTGGAATGCATCCTTCCAAAGAGATACAAATGGACAACTGCAATGGTCAATGGACTTTTTTCTGTCATCAGCTGCTATCTGTTTCTATGCCTGTTTGATGTTTGCATACCATTAATAGATTAACATGATGTCTTTTGTATTACCTGTCTCAGTTTTTGAAGATTAGACAACTGGCTTTTCATGTGTAAATTGAAGGTGTGAAATGGATATTTGAAAGTCATGAGCTTAGGTATATTGTTAAAAAGAGAGGACTAGCATAATATTTTATCTTCTTATACCTTTAAAACATATAAGAAGCCCTTTTATTAAGCTGTGCTAGATGCTAATTGAGGACCTAAGGCATGCTTAAAATGTCATACTGGCAAGATGCACTCTAGCATCCTGTGGTAACTGCCAAATGTGAGTGCTAAAATGTATTTTTGAGGGGGTATTCTGGCATTAGTTAGCGCATCTACATTTGTGCATGCTAATTGGTTAGCATAGGAATACTACATGAGTCCTTGCTGCCTACACAATGGGAGGTGGTAAGGGCTCAAGTGGTAATTTTTTTTTAATGGCCATGCACTAAAGATAATATTAGCACATGACCATGAATGCAAATACAGAAATCTGGCCATTTTACAACTGCAGTAAAAATGGCCTTAGCGTGTGGGAAGAACCCGTGTAGGAATGCAGCAAGGCCTCTCTTTACTGCAACTTAGTAAAAGGAATGCTCTCCCAGAGGAGGTTATTGCGGAATCTACCATCCTAGGATTTAAAAGCAAACTAGATGCACATCTCCTTACGAGAGGCATAGAGGGATATGGGTGACTAAAATTATGCCAGGTGTACACCTGGCTGGGCCTCCGCATGTGCGGATCACCGGACTTGATGGACCGAAGGTCTGATCCGGAGATGGCAGTTCTTATGATGCCTTATTTCTGTCCAGTGAAAAGCAGATAGCCATTGTTGTTCTTATGGATATTGTGGTATGCGAGATAAGCCTGCTAGGTTTGGCCCTACTACTATGCCCATGCCTAGAGCAGGTATTTCTCATACTGTGCAAAATAAAGAACATTTTGCCTTCCTGCCCGACTTCCCTTCTAAATCCAGCAGAGGGAGCTTAGGAGCAGAGTTGCAGGCTTCCCCTCCCCCTCACCTTCCCAAAGCTGGGGACAGGAAATGTGTTTCTCCTGGGAAGGTTGGGCGGGGCTGTAAGCTCCTTAAATGTAGAGCTGAACAGTTAGAAAGACAGAGAGAGAACTGGAGAGCAGGAGACCGGTCACAAGAACAGCTCTGGCAGTCTAGCTCAGGACTAGGAGCTCTGCAGGAACTTCAAAGCCCAGAAGGTATGGAAATTGAGGAAGCTGATTCTGTTTTGTCTCCTGAATGCATGGAAATTTCACAAGCCATGGAATTGGAAAGTGAACCAGTCTCTGAAGTTCTACCAATGGAAGTATGTGTCTCCAAGGCCAATACCCAGGCTGCCTAAGGAAAAGGTACTACAATTTATTTTGTCTTTATTTTACTGAAAGAAGTTTGGACTTTAAAATATCTTGCTGAAACTAAGTTTGATTTTTGAAGACTGCATTTAAAGTTGGTATCCTGTCAGAAAGGTTGTTTTGGTTTTCTTTTTGTTTGTTTAATGCTATGCAGCATAATAAAATCCAGTCCGGATTTGCTATAAAACTTTCCTAACTTGTGGCAAAATTCTTATTTCAAGCAAGGGTTTGCCTTTCCTTGTGCAGCCTCTCGCGGCTCACAAGTGTTCAAATCTTGTCCCAGTAAGCCTGGACACCTTGCCCAGTGTGTGCTGATGACAAATTGGTATCATTCATGGGATTTTGACTTTTCCTTCATGAGAGACTGCGAGGACTAAGCCTGAAGTTAGGACTAAAAAGTTTTGTTCAAAGGAGAAGCTGTTGGAGTTGACAAGTGCACCAGTGCAACAGTCGTTCAACGGTGATCGGTGGGAGAATCCGTGACAGTGAAGGTCGTGAAAGGAAAGGAAGAAACCAAGCCGGAGTGAGCCCAGCTGTGTTCCAGTGTTCCAGTTCTAGCTATCACTACCCAAAGGCTCAGACTCGTCAGTCTGTCGGGTAAGAGTACCCTGGGCAACTGATTGAGGACACGGGAGTGGTAAAGGAACGGGGAGGCATAGGCTGGGGTTAGCTTGCGGGAGTGGGCTGGAAAAAAAAAAAAAAAAGCCGCACTTGGGTTTCTTTTTCTTTGTTTTTCTATTTCAGCCTCACCATGGATCTCCAGCAGTTGTTTTCCCTATTGGCTTCCGAGAGACAGAAGCAGACAGAGGACTTAAAGGTCGTGCTGCAAAGCAACCAGGAACTCTGGCGGGCAAGTCAAGCAGAGACTGGGCGGCGGCACGAGGAGCTGGTGAAGTCAATGGCAGACCAGACACGTACCATGGTGCAACTCTTTCAGGGGACTACTGGTGGACCTATAGCTGGATCTCCGGCACCGGCAGGATCTCCGGTAGGACTACAAAGTTTGCACGCTATGCAAGTATGTAAAATGGGCCCCACAGATGCGCCTGATGACTTTCTGCTTGCATTTGAAAGGATGGCTGTGGCAGCAGGCTGGCCTGAGCAACAATGGGCTACCCGACTGATACCGTGTCTTGCGGGAGCGGCCTTAACGGCCTATCAGACTCTTAGTCCTGAGCTAGCCAGTAACTACAGAGCCATTAAGAATCACATATTAGATTACCTGGGTTTCACTAGGGAACACTACCGTCAGGAATTCAGGGGTGCCCAAATGGGAGAGAAGGAAAGGCCCAAAGCCCTCTTACATAGGCTGAAAAAGTTAGCTGAAAGGTGGCTACAACCCTGTCTCGGGGATGCCCAGGCGTTACTCACCGAAATACTTCATGAACAATTCCTTGAAGCGGTGCCTAAAGGGTTAAAGGCCTGGATCCTGAGACAGGGTAGCCGTTCTCTGGCTCAGGTAATCGACCTGGCAGAGGCCTATTTAGACTCCCTGTACACTACTACACCTGTGGGAGAGGCCCCGGGGAGTAGGTGGTCACGTAGGGGTCAAAGAAATCAATGGAGAACCCTGGATGGGGGCTATGGAAATACAACACAACCAGGGGGTAAAACTCAAGGACCTAGAATTACCAGTCACAAAAACATTTCTGGTGGGAAGGAAGATGTGCAGGGACGTGTACGGAGTAAGAATAGAGAAAACACGAATTTATTGGGAGTACAATGCCCGGATGAGGGGGACAAGGAGGGATATCACGTGCCGGTGCAAATCAATGGGCATCCCATTGTTGCTTTCCTTGATAGTGGGGCCTCCCAATCGATGATAAAAGAACAGGTTTGGGACGCTATTGATGGGGAAGGAGAGCAAGCTAGCCTAATGGGGCCCAAAGTTGCTATTAGATGTATCCACGGAGACGTCCACGACTATAGGACTCACTGGGTGAGGATACATGATGGGGCCAATGAAGAGAAATTGTTAGTGGCAGTGGTTCCTGGGGCGCCCTATGATGTGATTTTGGGACGTGATTGGAAAGGTTGGCCCTTAGAATGGAACTCAGAGCTGGCCCTGGTTAATACTCGAGCCCAAAGTAAAGGGGAAGAAGCCTCTGAGGATACACTAGGTGATACCTTTCCTTTTCAAGGAGAAGTCTTCCAAAGGGGAAAAGAGAAAAGCTCACGGCCCTCTAAGGCGCAAGTGAAACGTCAGAAGTGGCAAAGGAGACAGGCGCTGGGCCATGCGGCTCACGGTGGGGAAGTTCCCTCAATTCCTGAAGAGGTTTTAGAAACCTTTCCCACCTTTCAGGTTGAGCAAAAGGCGGACCCGTCACTGCGGGCTGCTTGGCAACAGGTAGGAGTTAACTCTAAAGGGCCCTATAATATGAGAGTGAAAAGAGGACTATTGTATAGGGTTAGCACTATAGGAAGGGTGGATGAGCAGGTGGAACAATTGATAGTGCCCCGAGGGTTCAGACCCTTGGTACTTCAAATGGCCCACGACCATCCCTTGGCAGGGCATAAAGGGGTAGAAGCTACGGAGTCGCAGATCTTACTGAGATTTTTTTGGCCTGGATTACGCCAGGAGTTAGTACAGTTCTGTGCCTCTTGCCCCACCTGTCAAAAGCTAGCGATACAAAAACCCCGTAAAGCTCCATTAATTCCTATTCCTTGGGTGGAAGAACCCTTAGGCAGATGGGCCATGGACATTGTAGGACCTTTAAAAAAAACACCAAGAGGGCACCAGTATATATTGGTAGTAATGGACTTGGCCACTAGGTTTCCCTGGGCCTTCCCGTTGAGGAAAACCTCTACCCAGAACATTACAAAGGAGCTCGTTAATCTATTCTGTTCGGTAGGATTCCCAAGGGAGGTGCTCACGGACCAGGGGAGCAATTTTATTTCGCGGGAAATGGAGGCCTTCTGGCAGAGATTTGGTATAAGGCATATAAAAACATCAGCCTACCACCCTCAAGGTAATGGATTGGTAGAAAGATTCAATCAATCCCTCAAGCTGATGCTTAAGAAGATAGCACGGCAGGAATTGGCAGATTGGGACTTGATGATACCGTGGGCATTATATGCTAGCCGGGAGAAAATCCAAGTGTCATTAGGTATTAGTCCCTATGAGATGCTGTTTGGGAGGAAGCCCCGAGGTTTATTGGATATTCTTAAGGATAAATGAGACCCCCCGCCTGAGTGCCGAACGAACATAATATCCTACCTGGGCGGACTCAAACAAAGATTTCTGAGATTGGTAGAAAAGGGTAAATCCCAGATGGAGAAAAGCCAAGTGAGACAGAAAACATATTATGATAAAAAAACTCAGGACAGACAGCTACAAGTAGGTGAGCAGGTCCTTGTCCTAATTCCCACGGACCCCCATAAATTTCTTGCTCAATGGAAGGGGCCCGTTACTATCATACAGCAAGTAAATGAGGTAGATTATAAGGTTAGGGATGCAAAAGGGAGGGAACAAATTTATCATGTAAACCTCCTTAAGCCTTGGCGAGAGCGTCAGACCCTAGCCCTTATTGCCCAACATTATGAGGAGGATGAATTTGGTCCCCAGATCAGAGAGTTTAACTCTCCTGACCAGATTAATATGGGAGAAGAACTTACGCTTCCCCAAAAGAAAAGAGTAGAAAGTTTGTTGGAGGAATTTGGGGATGTATTCTCTCCTATTCCGGGGAATACTAGGCTCGTGAGTCATGATATCCAGACTCTGCCAGGACAGGTGGTAAGAGTGAAACCATACCGAATGTCCGAAGAAAAAAAAGGTCTAGTGAAAGAATTGATAGAAGAAATGTTAGAATTGGGAGTTATTGAGCCATCTCAGAGTCCGTGGGCAAGCCCTATTGTAATCGTGCCTAAGGCAGATGGGGCTCCCAGGTTCTGCATTGACTTCCGGCAGTTGAATGCCATATCTCAATTTGATGCCTTCCCTATGCCCAGGGTGGAGGAATTGTTAGACAAATTGGGACAGGCACAGTACCTTACCACCCTGGATCTCACCAAGGGCTATTGGCAGATCCCTCTTTCTCCTACTGCTAAACCCAAGACTGCCTTTGGGTCCCCCTTAGGCTTGTTCCAATTCACCAGGATGCCATTCGGCTTGCATGGAGCGGCTGCTTCATGCCAACGCCTTATGGACCAAGTTCTAAGGGGGCACCAGGAATACGCTTCTGCTTATTTGGATGATATTGTCATCCACTCTCAAACCTGGGAGCAACACGTAGAACAGGTACGTGCTGTATTACAAGCCCTAAGAGAGGCAGGTCTGACCATCAACCCCAAGAAGTGTTGTGTAGGGGAAAAGGAAGTTAAGTATCTAGGATACTTAGTAGGGAGAGGTTTGGTAAAGCCCTTGGTGGATAAAATCCAATGTGTTCGTGAGTACCCAGAACCAGAGTTCAAGAAACAGTTGCGAGGATTCTTAGGGTTGGTAGGGTATTATCGGCGGTTTATCCCTCATTTTGCTACCCGTGCTGCCCCCCTTACTGAAATGCTAAAAAAAAATAGGCCAGACAAGCTGCGGTGGGACCTAGAAGGTAGGAAGGCCCTGGGGGACCTCAAGACTTGTCTGTGTTCAGAACCTGTGCTAGCATCAGTAAACTTCCGTCGTCCATTTGTGCTACAAACGGACGCTTCTCAAACGGGTTTAGGGGCGGTTCTGAGTCAAGAGGTAGAAGGCTTAGAACATCCAATTCTATACCTTAGCAGAAAATTGCATGATAACGAAAAACATTACGCTACGGTAGAGTTGGAATGTTTAGCGGCCAAGTGGGCCATGCAAAGCTTAGACCATTACCTGGAAGGCCGGGAATTTACATTGGTCACGGACCACGCTGCTCTGAGTTGGCTCAATTCTATGAAAAACAATAATGCCCGACTCACCAGGTGGTACCTAGCTTTACAAACTTTTAGGTATAAAGTCATACATAGGCCTGGACATTTACACATTAATGCGGATGCTTTGTCCCGGGTGGGAGAAATGGACACGAATAAGCATAGGCTCACCCCTAGCAGTCTTTTAAGGGGGGGGGTATGTGGTATGCGAGATAAGCCTGCTAGGTTTGGCCCTACTACTATGCCCATGCCTAGAGCAGGTATTTCTCATACTGTGCAAAATAAAGAACATTTTGCCTTCCTGCCCGACTTCCCTTCTAAATCCAGCAGAGGGAGCTTAGGAGCAGAGTTGCAGGCTTCCCCTCCCCCTCACCTTCCCAAAGCTGGGGACAGGAAATGCGTTTCTCCTGGGAAGGTTGGGCGGGGCTGTAAGCTCCTTAAATGTAGAGCTGAACAGTTAGAAAGACAGAGAGAGAACGGGAGAGCAGGAGACCGGTCACAAGAACAGCTCTGGCAGTCTAGCTCAGGACTAGGAGCTCTGCAGGAACTTCAAAGCCCAGAAGGTATGGAAATTGAGGAAGCTGATTCTGTTTTGTCTCCTGAATGCATGGAAATTTCACAAGCCATGGAATTGGAAAGTGAACCAGTCTCTGAAGTTCTACCAATGGAAGTATGTGTCTCCAAGGCCAATACCCAGGCTGCCTAAGGAAAAGGTACTACAATTTATTTTGTCTTTATTTTACTGAAAGAAGTTTGGACTTTAAAATATCTTGCTGAAACTAAGTTTGATTTTTGAAGACTGCATTTAAAGTTGGTATCCTGTCAGAAAGGTTGTTTTGGTTTTCTTTTTGTTTGTTTAATGCTATGCAGCATAATAAAATCCAGTCCGGATTTGCTATAAAACTTTCCTAACTTGTGGCAAAATTCTTATTTCAAGCAAGGGTTTGCCTTTCCTTGTGCAGCCTCTCGCGGCTCACAAGTGTTCAAATCTTGTCCCAGTAAGCCTGGACACCTTGCCCAGTGTGTGCTGATGACAATATGAACATTGATCTTGTAAATTCCAATGGACAGGACTCCTCCATTGACCAGCAGAATCTAAAAACACAATGGTATAATTATCTATTGGCTATTTAGATTACAGGCCCTAGAATTATGAATTCTATCAATAAATTGCATAATTCTCTACTTATCAATTCATACTGTGTTCACACAGCTTGACTACAACTCTTGTCACACATGAATCTAGTTTATAAAATGAAGTTTAATTAAACGTAAGGGAATCAGATAATACAAACTAGGAAATGTTAGGAGACCAACAGTACATAGACCTTAAAAAGAAGAAATAAGACCTTAGGTTGTTACTTTTGGGAACAGAAAAGTGTCATTGCTAGTCCTGCATACTAAGGTTGGTTGGTCAAAAGTGAGAACTCCATCAGACTACTACATAAAACAAAATCAAAACTATCCCATTCTGACAACATCTCAAACTAATTTTCATATTATGTGAATGAAAAACAAGGGTAGCACTCAAACATGTAGTTTTTAAAAAAATGGCCAAGCGAGCATAAAATTATTTTCTTCTGTGTTACCATGCTGTCTTAGAGGCAACACTGTATGCTGCTGTCATATGGAAGATTCTTAGGTGTGACTTCCTGGATCAGGTCTTCCACAGCTTGGGTTAGCTAGAGCCAGGGAAGCCCCAAAAACAGCATTCACAGCCTCTTAATATTGGGAAGGGTAGTCCAGATTCAGACCCCAAGGTATAGAATTCCATACGTCATGGTGTATGGTTCCTGGCCCAAGGTCTCATTGCTGCAATGACTACCCAACTAATCTGGATAAAAAATACAAGGCTAAAAATGTTATTTTTTTCTGTGGGGCAGATATTAAATAGCAGAAAACTAATACAAATTATCCTCACAAACCATTCTGATACATAAAGGGATGCACTATTTGCTTAATGTATGTGTTTGCTTAGAGAGTTGCAGGCTGTAAATCTTCTGGCAGGAAAGCAATACCTCACAGTTTCATAGGAATAACAGGCCAGTATTTTGGCTGTTTTTTGTCACAGTTCCTGTCAAAGTTCAGCTGCATGGCTGTTTCCATTGCCTGGATCTTTGCAGCATCTTCACCATAGAGTTTCTTCATCTCAGCTCCTCTCCTCTCTCCAGGTCTCTCCATTGGGGGCTGAACTGATCTCCCGTTGGCTGCATGAAGATCATGATCAGCTTCCACATATATATTGTGCTCTGCTTCCAGCTCTTGCTGTTTCCCTTAAGTAAGGAAAGCACAGAAAGGATTGAAGTTGGACACAAAAACAAACTAATAAATAGCAAAAGTTTCAACTTCTTACTGAAAATCTGATAAGGTTTTAAATAACCATAAAACTGGTAACCCCACTCCAAAAAAACAACAACAAACAACCCTCCAAGATCTCAATCCAATAAAATGAAAGCAACAGGAACAAACTTTTCCAACCCCATTCTCCCTCTACCCCAACATCTCCCACATATTCTTATACAAAAAAATATGGGCTGTTACTATGTTAAGAGCAGCTACACAGTTACTGTATATACTCGAATATAAATCGGGATTTTGGGGCCCAAAAATGGGGGTCGCAGTTTATATTTGGGCCAGCACCCCCTCCCAGAATTATTGCAGGCTATGCCAGGCTCTGCACCCTGTCCTCGTACCTCCTCCGCCGATCCCTGGTGGTTCAGAGGTGTAGTGGGCAGGAGCAAGCTTTCTGCGCTCCTGCTCCGCTGCTAACCTGGTCGGTGGTGGCTGCCGCAGGTTTCTGTTTCTTCTGCCACTGAGTGGCAACGAGCAGGGGCACGCTTTGGCATACCTGCTTAGCGCTGAGTGGCTTCTTGACTGGCTCCCACGAATTAGCAAAGCACGCTCCTGCTCTTTGCTGCTCAATGGCAGAAGAAACTGGATCTTTCAGCAGCCACAACCGACCAGGTTAGAAGCAGGGCAGGAGTGCGTAAAGCTCACTCCTGCCCACTGCACCTCTGGACCACCAGGGATTGGCAGAGGAGAGAACAGGGAAGGGAGGGAGGGAAGAGGGCTGGGTGCAGACCTGACAGGGAAGGGAAGGAGGGAGGGAAGAGGGCTGGGTGCAGAGCCTGACATGGAAAGGAGGGAAGAAGGCTGGGTGCAGAGCCTGACAGGGCAGAACACTTGAATATTAAGCCACCCGACTTATATTTGAGTCAACCATTTTTCCTCCTTTTGGGGGGGAAAATGGGGGTTTGACTTATATTCGAGTATATAAGGTATATTTTCCATATATACCACGCAGAAAATTACAACTGGACTCATCTCCTTCCATCACTGATATGGTCTCCACCCTTCTTCAAAATGATTCAGCCTTCCATGTATCTTGGCTGTTATCTATTCTGAGATATTTTGTATTCCACCAAATGTGACAGAAATGGGGGCCACAATAGTCCCTGATGTGGTTAAGTCATATGCTAGATATTTTGAAACCTGTTAATCAACATCTCAATTTCAACACATTAAAATAGATAGCTTTTTTGTGCTAGAATCCCTAGTGAATTAGTGGTTTCTCCACGTGGTGAAAATCACAATCTACAGTTCACCCATCAGACTTTTTGAATAGTTACAGCTAGCACATATTTCATTTTTTGATCTTTAGAAAGTCTAACCTCAGGAACTTCCTGCCACAGAGATGAGAGGTAAGCGACCTTTTGGAGAAGTTTTATATCTATGAAAGGTTATGCTCTACACTACAGTCTTTGTTTATAGGAATATGGTAGATCATATTGAAGAACAAAGATTCTACAAATTTAATAAAATAAACATACAAGCAGGCAAAGCTTTTATAAAATATTTTATTGATACCTATGTTGAGACAGAAAGTTCCAGGCAAGCATGTATACTTTTTCCAGAAATATATTAGATTTACATGTAATATTTGTAAACATTGGGATACTGTAATGTTGCATCTAGTGTTCCACAAACTTCTAATATTTGTATTAGGGCCAATTTTCTAGGTGCCGGTAGGCTCCTTACCCTTCATTAAAAGCACTGTCCAGACGTAGTTTTTAACTGAGATTTGAGGCGCATACTAGTGCCTAGAAAACTGGCATCAGATTTGCACCCATGTAGATGCTATAGGCCGCTGAACGCTTAAGTAGGCATGGCCAATGCCAGAAATGGCATTCAACAGGCTAAAGTGTCTACGATTCATGTGAAGAAAGGTGCTAGAAATGTAGACCTGGAAAACCCTGGTTTATATTTCCAATGCCTATCTTTCGCATCAGCTCAATTCAGAACCAGACACCGATGCGCGATTAACATGTGATCGGTGGCACCAGATCGAGAATCCGGGACTTAATGTGTTAATAATGCTATTAACACAGTAAATGTTTAACATGCATTAAAAATGTTAATGCATGTTCAGCAGCTCCTTATCTCCCCCTCCCCAAGTCTAGTCGCTCCTCCATCGTTGCTTATATAGGCTGCTGGTACTGTTAGTGTGTAAGTTTCAAAGTTCAATTTTTTGATATACTGCAAATACAACATTAAACAAAATACAGAAGTGGATTTGATTCGGTATTTTTTAAAAAAATGTTGTTTTTAATTAGTTATAGGAAGTTTTATTGCACTCCATCTTGTACATTCTACTGGTACAAATATTCTGTCTCACACACATACCCACCCAGCATAATTGCCTTTCACCGCTCTTCTTCCTGGCCAGACTTCCCATCTCCTTTTTCTCCAACACACACAGAGCCGGCTTTTACCCTATCACTCCTTTTACTACCTCATGCACCAATATTCTCTCATTCCCTCACCACACTTAGTTGGTCCGCTAGAGCCCTTCTTTTATCCCCTCCACTTTATCAGCTGAATTCTCTGCTCACCTTTTCCCCACTGACTCATTCAATCCTGCTCTTCCCTATTGATTTTCATTCTGTCAATCTCCATTTCCCAGCCAATCTAGGAAATAGGAAGAGATGGTGATCTGTACTGCCTCAAGATATATTCTCTTCCTCTCCTTGGGGTCTGACTCAGCCCATATACTCAAAGCTCATCGTGTTTAACGACTGACGCTAAACCAGTTTAGCATTAAAGTATTTCAGCTATCAATGCCCAAAATGGCTAATTGCGTTCCTTTCCATGGTTTGTAGCAGCCTCCGATAATTCATATGTAAATAGATTAAAATGAGCTCATCAGTATTAAAATGAGTACTCTGATCGATGCCCAGATGATGCACAAAATGAAGTGCTGGTTTTTAATGCTACGAAATCTCCGACAGTTCTGAAGGTGCCGGTAGTATTAAAAAAACGCTGAACAAGCAGCTTTTTATTTTTAAATGGGAACAGATGTGTGTATTAGGGGAGATTTGGGAAATTATAGATGGTTAAGCCTGACCTCAGTGCTGCACAAAATAGTGGAAATAATTATAAAAAAATAAAATTGTGGAACTACAAGAACAAGGGGGCACTCAGAGAAATTGAAAGGGGACAGGTTTAGAACCAATGCTAGGAAATTTTTCTTCACTCAGAGGGTAGTAGACACCTGGAATGCGCTTTCAGAGGATGTGATAGGTCAGAGTACAGTAAGGGGATTCAAAGAGGGATTGGACAGGTTCCCGAAGGTTACAGGGATTGAGGGATATAGATAGAGGTAGAGATAGGATTATGGAAGGGTATAGATAGAAGAAAAATGGGGATTGAAAGGTTTCAGACAAAGGATCACTTACAGGTCATGGACCTGATGGGCCGCCGCGGCAGCGGACAGCTGGGCGCGATGGACCCCTGGTCTGACCCAGCGGAGGCAACTTCTTATGTTCTTATGTAGACAAACATGATTTAATGAGACAGAGTCGGCATGGGTTCAGCCAAGGGAGATCTTGCCTCACTAATTTGCTTGACTTCTTTGAAGGTGAGAATAAACATGTGGATAAAGGCAAGCTGGTTGATGTAGTGTATCTAGATTTCCAGAAGGCTTTTGACAAAGTTCCTCATAAGAGGCTCCTGAGAAAATTAAAGAGTCATGGGATAGGAGGCAATATTCAATTGTGGATTAAGAACTGGTTATTGGACAGAAAACAGAGGGTAGGGTTGAATAGCCATTTTTCTCAGTGGAGGAGGGTAAATAGTGGTGTGCCGCAGGGCTCTGTGCTGGGACTGGTGCTATTTAACTTATTTGTAAATGATCTAGAAATTGGAACTACGAGCGAGGTACTTAAATTTGCAGATGACGCTAAATTGTTCAAAGTTGTTAAAACGCATGCAGACTGTGAAAAACTGCAGAAAGACCTTAGAAAATTGGAAGACTGGTCATCCACATGGCAGATGAAATTTAATGTGGACAAATTCAAAGTGATGCACATTGGGAAGAATAATCCAAATCTTAGTTATTGAATGCTAGGGACCACCTTGGGGGTCAGTGCTCAAGAAAAGGATCTGGGTGTCATTGTAGACAATACGCTGAAGCCTTCCGCCCAATGTGCAGTGGTGGCCAAGAAGACAAACAGGATGCTGGTAATTATTAGAAAAGTGATGGTTAACAATAAGAATGTTATAATGCCTCTGTATCACTCAATGGTACAACCTCACCTCGAGTATTGCATTCAGTTCTGGTCTCATCTCAAAAAAAAGATATAGAGGCACTGGAAAAAGTTGGAATGGAACTCTTCTCGTATGAAGAAAGACTAAAAAGGTTCAGCTTGGAAAAGAGACGGCTGAGAGGAGATATGATTGAAGTCTATAAAATCCTGAATGGAGTAGAACGGGTACAAGTGAATTGATTTTTTACTGCATCAAGATTTACAAAGGTTAGGGGACACTCGAAGTTACAGATTAATACTTTTATAACCAATAGGAGGAAATATTTTTTCACTCAGAGAATAGTTAAGTTCTGGAACACGTTGCTAGAGGATTTGGTAAGAGCGGTTAATGTAGCTTGGTTTAAAAAAGGTTTGGACAAGTTCCTGGAAGAAAAGTCCATAGTCTGCTGTTTGAGACGGACACAAGATGGTAGCATGGAATGCTGCTACTATTTGGGTTTCTGCCAGGTAATTGTGACTTGGATTGGCCTCCACGAAGACGGGATACTGGACTAGTTGGACTATTGGTCTGACCCAGTAAGGCTATTCTAAATCTCTAAATTAACCTTGATAAAAAAAACAACAACCAACCACATGCACACACACCCCTATAATCCTTTTATGTAGTTATGCCACTTTGTGAGCCAATCCACTTGAATTTCATCAAAATGAATCTTAATTGTCCTTGCAAGAAAAATATAGAGTACTAGACATAATTGACAATATACAATAAGGATATTACTATTTCAGATGCTCAGAAACATTACAGTAAAGGCAAGGCATATGTTAAGAGATGCTTCTAAATTTAAAGTTTGAAATCGGAGGCAATTCTTCAGATTTCATATGAAGATTTATGTGCAGTGCAACACAAAACATCTGTAAATCTGAGCAACAGCTGAGTACTTTACCAGTCATAGTTTGGCACATCTGTAATTTATTGTTAGCTGAAAGAGTAACGTGGTGGAACTAAATGCCAAACTGTCAGCCTCAATGGATGTTCTTGAAAGCACCCGCTCTCTCACCCCCACACATTTTTAAATGAGTTACAACACAATCTGGACTTTAGATTTAGGTATCATCTTCAGTCGTGGCAGAAGAATCACTAGTTTAGGATGTGATGCGAGAGTTGCTTATTTTTCCCTCTTGGCATATCTTTCAGGCATTTATACTCAAAGAAAAACCTCTACCATTAGATATTAATATTCCAATGGTGAACCTAACATCATAAGAATAGCCTTACTGGGTCAGACCAATAGCCCAGTATCTTGTCTTCGTGGAGGCCAATCCAAGTCAGAATTACATGGCAAAAACCCAAATAGTAGCAACATTCCATGCTACCAATCCAGGGCAAACAGTGGTATAGGTTCCATTCCTTATTCTTTTCTCCATTGCCAGTGACAAATACTACAATTCTGTCAACCATTTATTTTCTTCTAGTAATGTCCAGGAGTCGTCTTCCATCCCAATGCAGCAGTAATGGAGTTTCTGTTTTGTCAAGAATTCATCACTCAGAGTGGCTGCCTCTTCACAGTTCTTGCACCATGAACGTTGGAGTAAGCTTCTTGACAATGCCATTTCATTTACATCATAGCCAAGTGCTTTGGCAATAGCACTAATGAAAAATGTGGTATCCCTGTCTGGCAAATTAACACAATCAGCATCTGAATTTGAACACTAGCCAGAGTCAAATTCAACAATATTCTTGGAAAAAAGATAATCCACTAGTCAGAGGTAGCATTTTCTGCTTCTACTTTGGCTGCAATCTTACTAAATATTTTTCACACACTCTTTGTCCTCCTCCTCTGCAAGTATAGTGCCAATTGCCGGCCATGATGTATGATGAAAAATCTTGCCTTCGCACGATTAGAAATTGTCTGTCTTCTTCGATTTTCATCACTAGTGGCGACATCAAAAAGATGGATGAGACATTCTTTGAAGGCTTCTTGATTCACAAAACCACATTCGTTGTATCTGTGCCGGTTCTTTTCTAGCTTCTCATATCTTAAATAATAAAATGCTAGCCGAGCATTCGCACTTGCGCCGCATGTTCCCTGATCCCTTTTCTGTTGGGGTGTTGCGGCACGAGTGCGCATGCGCGCTTAGTACGTCACTGGCGGGGATGGACAGAAGCAGCATTGCTGGGCAAGGGGCCGTCCTCGCCCGCCCCGAGACCAGGGCAATCTCAAGGCGCAGTGGCCATGCTAGGGTAGGGTAGGGAGGAGGGCTTTGAGGCAGGCGGCTGTCGGCGGAAAGCTGCCGAATGCAAGAAGCGGAGCGGCCACGTAAAAAAAAAACCAACAAAAACCGAGCGAGCCGGGCCGCTGAGAAAGCGTGAGAGGCCTGGACCAGGATGCGGACGGGGATGGAGCTGGGGCGGTGAGCCTTCCCTGCGGCTGTCCGCTGAGGCGAATAGCTTTCCAGCGGCTACGTTTCGCTTCCTTTGCCACAACTTCCTGTTTCCGGCAGGGCGGGATGCGGCACATGGAAAGAAGTTGCGGCGGAGGGAGCGGGACGTTAGAGAAGCAAACTTTTGGATGGTGTTGGAAACTTCAGAGACAGGTTTGTAGGTCGGACGTGGGGATGGGGCGTTTGAGAATGAGGAAGAGAAGTCGGGCCGCGGACGGTGAGACTCGGGAAAATGGGAGGAAGAGATGTCATACCGTGGGCAGAGCAATCCACGCACTTTGAATTTGGGTGAAGAGAGCTGTTATGACGTCAAAATTCAATGCAATTCAGGGAAGTGGTGTGGGGGGAGGGGAATGGAGGGGGAGGGATGCTGCTTTGGCTGCTGCACAGGGAAGTGGTGGGAGGGAAATGCTGCTCCATAGGAGGCAGGGAGAGAGACAGATAGATAGAAAGACAGACAGACAGCGGGAGGAAGGGAGACAGAAAGAAAAGAAGAAAGACACAGGGGCAGGGAGATACACAGAAAGACAGACAGACAAAGGGGGCCAGGGACAGAGACAGACAGAAAGAAAGACAGTGGGAGGGAGAGAGAGACAGAAATAAAGACAGACAGACAGACACATATTCTAGCACCCGTTAATGTAACGGGCTAAAATACTAGTTCATCATAAAGCTGCATCAATATGCGAATCCCTGAGTCTATTTACTGATGTGGTATTCTTGCATGCTGCCAAATTTCCAGGACCATGAACATGGCCAGATGAGCTGCCTCTTTCAAAGTACATAATCAATCCAATCCTTAATCTTATATACTGGGTCATTCCCAAAAGGGACTCGAACCGGTTAACAAAATTAACTCAGAAGAACATAGGAAAACAGTAATTGGACAGGAAGTTCATCCATTACAAACCCTTATTTGTCAGCTAAAAATTTCTTATACAGATACGTCTTCAAGGTTTTTCTAAAACACGTCAAAGGAGAGAGGAGTCTAATTTCTGAAGGGAGGTCATTCCAAATTTTTACCAAGGCAAATGCCATGGAGTGTGAAAGCCTACCTAAAGTTTGAATACCTCTAATAGAAGGGAATACTAATTTAAATTTCTGTATTCCTCTAGTAGAAAGAGGTTGTTGAGAATTAAAAGAAAGGGTAAGTAATGGGGAAAGATCCCATATAAACTTTAAAATACAACATTAGCACACTTGAACTGGGAGCCAATTGAAGAACATCCCATTTTGATTGGAAGATATGAACTGGACAGGCCATGTCACTTCCAACATGGCAGAGAAAAAGCCCTGCTGGGGTTGGGTGTGTGTGTGTGGGTGGAAGAAGGGACTTGCATGGTGAAGGGCAGGGGACCTGTATGGTGAAGGACAGGGGAGTGGAGATGGATGGATGCTGGACCTATAAATGTGTGGGGGAGAGCGAAAGTGACCCAGACTAGAAAGGAGGGTGGGAAGGATGTAAGATGCTGGTCCTACAAGTGGGGGGTAGGGGGATGATAGAGAGGAAGAGAGAGTGACTCAGACCAGGAGGGTATGGTATGGGGTATAGTACAGTATTAAGTCTGGCCTATTTTTAATAGTAACTACATTTATCCGGCATCTACCAATTCCCATGGGTGCCAGATAAGAGTCTACTGTAACAGTTTCTTAACTACATTACCACACTGTTATGAATAGCCAGACACATAATGAAGATATTGTATGACCATGAGCAACCTCTAAATTTGTTCCAAACTACTTCAAATTTTAAGCATATCTTTCTGCATGAGGCAGAACATATTCAGCCTTGTGAAGGCATGTTCTGATAAGGTTGAATTTTTTTCCATCATCTGATGGACCACCCTCTAGTGCCAAAGTATTGTCACACCTAGGTATCTAAAAGGACTCCTCTGCATACTGCAACAGGAAAACTCCCTGTCCCCTCTTGAAAACTCAATTCTGAAAATTTTTCTGGATTAACTTTAAAGGATGAAATAGCTGCAAAATCACCTAAATGGTATAAAAGCTAAGTAATGCTGCAGGAAGGTCATATATAATTGTTAATATTTATGTTTATTAAAAATTTGTTATACTGGTCTACCATCACCTGATCTAAGCTATTCTTAATTCACAATCTCCCACTGCAACCTCCTAAATCTCCTGATCTTTTAGTAATACCCACTCTAATAGCTACATATATAAATAGAAACTTTCAGAAAACAATTCATTTACCAAGATCCCCAATCTTGGATCTTGGTAAAGTATTTGAATGCAGTTTACTATAAAGCTCACAAGACCAAATACTTTTTCAAAATCAAAACTCACTGTCTTTGCCGCTTATCTTTCCCGCATGTATAGTACCTAAGACAGTGGGCAATCTCTGCAAAACATCATTGCATTCCCACTTCAAACAAAACCAAGATGGTCACCCACTAATTTAGTTATTGTAGTTGTTAACCTAGTAGCTAACATTTTAGCACAAATCTGTAAAGAGGGCTTTTATGAAGGTGCGCTGCCAAACACCACATGCTAAATGCCAAGCCGCTCACAGAGATAGAATGGGTGGTTTGGCATTTAGCATGCACTGCTCAGCAGCACACTTTTGTAAAAGAACCTCCAAGTGTTTTAAAGGGGCAAATTTAGTTGTACCTGTAAAATTTCCTTCCATTCAGTTCAGATAAGTATGTTGTGATCTTTTTCTACCAGCAGATGGAGGTAGAGATACTGAATTATTCCAGTGACCTCACATAAGGGCCAGTACACAAACTATCCAGTATGCTACTTCCAAAGCAAAATTAGGTTCCAATAATTTACACCCCAAATATCCCTTTTAATCACTGCAGACATGAATGTTAATGTTACAATAAAAACAGAGCATAGAAGACAGCAGAGAACTTGAAGAATCCTAGAGAGCCACAGTGTTCCAAGGGCAGGTTCTGGGCTGGACTACCAGGGGACAAAGAAAATTAACAAATAAAACTAAATTTCACTTTCCTTGTCATAATGATGATGATGGGTATTTACAGGTGCCATAAGGCGGTAAAAGGGGCCAAAAGAGACTATGAGGACAAAATAACTAATGAGGCAAATAACTTCAAGCTGTTCTTTCAATATATTAAAGGGAAACGACCCGCAAAGGACCATTGGATGACCAAGGAATAAAGGGAGCGCTAAAGGAGGACAAAGCAATCACCAAAAGACATGAACATGTTTTTTGCATCTGTATTTACCGAAGAGGATATACACAGCATACCGGAACCCATTAAGCTATATGCTGGGAGTGAAAACAGGAAACTGACAGGGTTAACAGTCAGTCTAGAAAAGGTATGCAGGCAGATTGATAGGCTTGAGAGCGATAAATCCCCGGGACGGGATGGCATCCATCCGAGGATCATCAAGGAACTGAAAGGGACCATAGCTGAACTGCTTCAACTAATAGCCAATCTGTCGATTGTTATCGGGAAAGATTCCAGAGGACTGGAAGGTGGCGAATGTTACACCAATCTTCAAAAAAGGTTTGAGGGAAGACCCGGGAAACTACAGACCGGTGAGTCTGACCTCGGTACAGGGAAAGATGGTAGAGGCGCTGATAAAGGACCGCCATCACTGATCACCTTGACAGACACGGGCATGGTTTCAGCTAAGGCAGATCTTGTTTGACAAACTTGCTGCACTTCTTCGAGGGAGTAAACAGACAGATAGACAAGGGCGACCCGGTCAACATTGTATATCTGGACTTTCAGAAGGCGTTCGACAAGGTTCCGCATGAACGACTACTTCGGAAAATTGCGAGCCATGGAATCGAGGGTGAAATACTCACGTGGATTAAAAACTGGCTGGAGCATAGGAAACAGAGACTGTGGGTAAATGGACAATACTCAGACTGGAAGAGCATCAACAGTAGGGTACCGCAGGGCTCGGTGCTTGGACCCATGCTCTTCAACATCTTTATAAACGATCTGGACATAGGTACAACGAGCGATATGATTAAATTTGAGGATGATACGAAGTTATTCATAGTGAAGATGCAGGGGGGATTGTGAAGATCTGCAACGTGACATAATCAGGCTCGAGGAATGGGCATCGACATGGCAGATGAGGTTCAACGTGGATAAATGTAAAGTGATGCATGTTGGTAACAAAAAAAATCTCATGCATGAATACAGGATGTCCGAGGCAGAACTTGGAGAGACCTCCCAGGAAAAGGACTTGGGAGTTCTGATTGACAAGTCGATGAAGCCGTCCATGCAATGTGCGGCGGCGAAAAGGGCGAATAGAATGCAAGGAATGATAAAGAAGTGGATCATGAACAGATCGGAGAAGGTTATCATGCCGCTGTACCGGGCCATGGTGCGCCCTCACCTGGAGTATTGCGTATAGCACTGGTCGCTGTACATGAAGGACACGGTACTACTCGAAAGGGTCCAGAGAAGAACGACTAAGATGGTTAAGGGGTTGGAGGAGCTGCCGTACGGGGCCTCTTCTCCCTCGAACAGAGGAGATTGAGAGGGGATATGATCAAAACATTCAAGGTACTGAAGGGGATAGACTTAGTAGATAAGGACAGGTTGTTCACCTTCTACAAGGTAGGGAGAACGAGAGGGCACTCTCTAAAAGTTGAAAGGAGATAGATTCCGTACAAAAATAAGAAAGTGGTAGAAAACCAGAGAGTGGTAGAAAACTGGAACGCTCTTCCAGAATCTGTCATAGGGGAAAACACCCTCCAGGGATTCAAGACAAAGTTAGACAAGTTCCTGCTGAACAAGAACGTGCGCTGGTAGGGCTAGTCTCAGTTAGGGCGCTGGTCTTTGACCAGAGGGCCGCCATGTGAGTGGACTGCTGGGCATGATGGACCACTGGTCTGACCCAGCAGCGGGTAATTCTTATGTTCTTATGTACAACTCACTTTATCATTAAAATTAAGTTCTGAGCAGGTTAACAAGAAGTCCAGAATTACAAGAATAATTACATTCAGCAGTAAAGTTGCCAATGTATCATAACAAAAATTTGAAAACAGATACGATTTCAACAATTGATGAAAATAAAGATGAGGGGGAGAGAACACATTGATTCCAAAGCCCCCCTCCCCCCCCACACACACACTTCTGAAGTTGGAAACAGCCCTTTGAACTATGTGCACACAGAACAGGCTGCTGGTTCCTGCATACAGTCACATGTCAGGCAAACACAAGCCCAATACACTGCCTGAACTTGCCTTAGGCAGGGATCTGGCTCCTACATCAAAAGATTTCAAGGGTTACAATTAAGGGAAACCCCCTTAAATATGGGAAAATCTCTCAACCTCCAGGTAGGGGATTTCCTTGTTCAAGATTATGCTTCTCTTTTCTTTTTTTTTTCCTTAAAGTGACAGGAGTTGTCCAGGGCAATTTTGGGAAAATTTAAGAAGGGCAAATGGACATCAAGCCAAAGCCTCAACCAGTGGCACCAAAGAGTGCAAGAGAGAGAAGCAAAGCCAAGCTCTGAGCTCAGTCAGGTATGATCTTAAGACTGTGACATGGGCGTGGCCATTAACTCGATCACATTGTGTGGTCACGGCCATCAGAGTGGGGAGAAAGGCCAGGGACAGAACTCTACAACACAACTTACTACCTGATAGAAGGTAGAGAAAAATACTGGCTTGTTCCAGAGAGCACCACAGATTATAAAACTGGTGATGCCACTGGTGGAACTCTTTCTCCTACCGATTTCTTCATCAGCTTCTGTGGAACGCTGCCTGAGGCTAGGAAGTGGTAGGAGCTTTGGGTGCTGTGACTGATGCTCCTTTGTGACATCAGCCGTTCTACTATTTTTAACTGGTTAGAAGCTAGTCGCTGGGGAGAGTGCTTGTTTCTGAATCGGGGATCCTGCTTTTTTTTCCACCTAAAGGGAGTTTTTTTCCTACCAATTTCTTCAAGAGCTGCTGTGGAACTCTATCTGAGGCTAAGAAATGGGAGGAGTTTTGGGTGCTTTGACCGATGCCTCTCTGTGAAATCATCCCTTCTACTATTTCTGGCCAGCAAGCAGAAGGAAAGCACCCCTTAGCGAGCCCCTTGGAGAGCCCATTGGAAGTCCATTGGATCTAGAGGGTTTTTTAAGTTGGAAATTAAAATCACTAGGGCACTTGGCCCTTTCAAGCTGTCCTGTCATTTTTCCATTTCATCCACAAAACTTCCAAGCTGTTAACTCTCCTGTAACTAACAACTCTTGATAGCTCTGACAGAGAAAGCAGTTACTTACCATAATACGTGTTATCCAGGGACAGCAGGCAGATATTCTCACATGTGGGTGATGTCATCCACGGAGCCCCGGTACAGACACTTCAAAAGTGTATCACCACTAAGAAATTTAGAAAGTTTGCGATAGCCCACACCGCGCATGCGCGAGTGCTTTCCCACCCAATGTAGGTGTACGGCTCCTCAGTTCAGTAAGCCAGCTAAGAAGCCAACCAGGGGAGGTGGGTGAGTTGTGAGAATATAACAACAGAGGCAGTGGTCAAAGTCTTTCATAGTTTGTCTGAAGTATAGACAGAGAGAGACAGAGACAGAGAGACAGAGACAGAAAAAAACATTGGTACCTTTGGTTATTTGTCCAGTATAAACTCCGAGGAAAAAGGTACTTGAGCCACTTGTCCCTTTAAGCATCTGCACACCCCAGCTTGATATCCTTCCAAAACCACGTCAGGTGAAAGGGAAAGGTTTCTCTCCGAGTCCTCTGCTGAATTTGCACCTGCACCCAATGCAAGTGCCCCAACTTCCACACCATATGGGTCTGGGCCTGCAGGCACTTAATGTTGCTCGTCGCTTCCCATAGCAGAACCAGCACCTTCATTGACTTGGCCATAGAAAATGCCATCCCTCAGAAGTCTGCCTGCCCTCCTGAACCACAGCCCTCCAGCTGAGAAAAAACGTGTGAACCTGCGGTCATGAGGAAGGCCCGATGGTGCTACTGCAGCTGCAACAAAATGGATTTCGGGAAATCAACCAAATGGTACCAGCTCTTCAGGCAGATTTGATGCCATGAAGAAACAAATTGATCCCTAAGGAGCGATATGCTGGGTAAGTACTTACAGTCAGCCATCCACCAGAATAGGGCCCCGACTGGTTTCCTGTAGCATCCCGCTTCCATACAAATTGCTCCCACCTTTTTTTTTAATCTTCAGGGAGGGAGCAGGGCAGGAGCCAAATAAAGAAGCAGCTTTGTTGTCTCCATATAATTTGCATGAGTATTGGGAAGTTTTTCCCTGCATTGTTCCCATGGTATTTTCCGGCACCCACATTTGGGTTTGAGCATCGGCCTGTAAAATCAGCGCTGCAGGTCCTAATGTGTGTTAAAGATCCAGGACTGGCCTAAAATCTTCCTCTTTGGCAGCTCTGCAGTGAATACTCATCATGCATTTTAGTTGTTGGATTCAACAACTAAAATGAGTGCAAAAATGAGAACTGTATTTCACTTACTATAAAACATAAAAAAATATAATGTGATATTTTGTTTCCTAACTTAACTTTTTTTTTAGAACCACACATCCAACTTTTCATGGACAAAAGTAAAATCCTGAGTAACAAAGTAGATGACAGATAAAGATTTGAATAGTCTATCCAGTCTGCCCAAACAAGATAAATCTATAGCATAAAGCTATATGACATGATACTACACATGCATACTTGATCTTGATTTGTCCTTGACATTTCCAGGGCACAGGCCATACAAGCATGCCTTATTCTCTCACTAGTGAAGCCAGTCATCTAAGTTTCACTCCAACCCATCCAAACCTGTGTAGCTATGATCAGAAATATTTCTGTATGGTGAGTTTTATGGGAAAGTTTTCTTACTGTGAACCTGTTGTGTGTGTGTGGCCTGGGGGGGCGGGGGCAGGGGGTTCTATGAATGTAGAACTTGTTTAGTTTTAATAGCTTATGGAGGAAGCATGTACAAGGGGCATTCAATAATTTATCTACCTCAGTATTGGGGGGGGAAGTTTTCAAATAATTTGTGTTTTATTTTTCAGTATAGTCCCCCGATAGCTCCATACACTTCATCCACGTATCCTGCAATGACTAACACCTTTGAAAAGAATTTTTCTCTTTGACCTTCAAACCAGGACGTCGCAGCTTCTTTCACATCTTCATCTCTTGAAAACTGCTTTCCATGAAGAGGATTTCTTCAAAACAGGAAATAATTTGAGTGAGCCAGGTCAGGACTGTAGGGTGGATGGTTCAGCTGCTGAAACCCACATTCTTGAATGCCATGACATGTGCGTCGGTGCATTATTGTGAAGAAGAAGATCGCCGGCTGTGAGTTTTTCTCATCTTTTCTCCTTGATTGTGGCACAAAGCAATCATTGTGTTGCCGTAACTCTCCCTAGTTATGGTTGTCTTTGAGTGACATAAAATCCAGAAGCAAAAGTCCTTCATCACCCCAGAAAACAGTTGCCCTGACTTTGCTTGCAGATTTTTTCTGTCTTGAACTTTTTTGGGGTGGGGGATGACTTGTGCTTCTACTACATTGACTCCATTTTGGACTCAGGATCTCTGTGATGAAAAAAAAATTAACTTAGTCTTCATGGAGAATCTCCAAGTTCTCCCGATAGCACTGGAGCCTTGTAGCCTTCTGACATGTCAGAATTCTAAGAACCCATCTTGCACTAACCTTGGATATGCAACACTTTTCATGAATTACCATATTTTTCGGACCATAAGATGCACTTTTTCCACCACAAAAAAGGAATTATGTATTGAATACACAGTGGCCCCCCTCCCCCGGTACCTTTTTTAAGTGGCAGTGGTCCAGCGCGGTCTCCTGCTGGACTGCTGCCTCTTTGCAGAGCAACACACAATGTAGGAGCACAATCTTTGCGCTTCCTGCCTGGTCCTGCGCCTCTCTCTGATTGGCTGCAGTCAGTAACTAGTTCCTGGCCAAAACCCAAGGAGTAGCAACATTCCATGCTACTGATCCAGGGCAAGTAGTGGCTTCCCCCCTGTCTTTCTCAATAACAGACTATGGACTTTTTCCTCCAGGAAATTGTCCAAATCTTTCTTAAAATCATCTATGCTATCCGCACAATCTGACTAACGTACCTGGGGCAATGGAGTATACAGTGACTTGCCCAGAAACACAAGGAGTAGCGCTGACTTGAACCTGCAACCTCAGGGTGCTGAGCCTACAGCCCTAACCACTAGGCCACTCCTCCACTATGGTGCTGGTGATTTCTGCAACAATAAATGCAGGCTCCATGGACAAATGTCACCATGCACAAGAGTAGTTTTCTGTGTTCCCTTCACGTTCAACTCATGTGTTCAAATTTAGATTAACTCAAAAGGTGCTATGCACACTCTTCCTCTAAAGCAGTGTATTACAAACTGTGTGCTCCGGGATGTCAGCGAGGAGGAGAGGCGCCGACATACACACATTTCCAGGTGCCCTTCAGCTGCAGCCCCAACATTAGTGCACCAGCAGCTTAAAAAGTTTGTAATATGCTGCTCTAAAGTTTAGCACTTAGGGTGGTCACCTTCCTTGTGCATCCCCAATAATAATGGCTATACCTTCATAATCATAATCTATTACTTTTTGCCATCTTGAATATTTTAGAAGCACCCAGCAGTACCACAAATGTCCTCTAATGGCCTCAGACACTTATGTAAGATTATTCAAACAACAGAATAACTGTGAAGTCACTGATTACTTCAACGTGACCCTCAGAGACAAGGATATGGACATTCGCCTAGCTTTAACAGGGAAAAAATGCACTTGCTCTGTACTTTGGTTTCACAATATTTGTTTTAAGAAGGAATGGGGGTAATAACAAAAGTACACAGTTACATATATTTCCTCCCTGAACATAGATTTCACCTGCACACCCTATTGTGTCAATGCAGTTACTTGCATGTGATCTAAAGTTTGATTTTGTTGGAATTGTTCCTTGATTACTCCTTTTCATCATTTTAATTGAGCTGGGAAAACAACCTTCTGTGTTATGTGGGTTTGAAATACATTAAGTGTAACCTAGCTGCAATAAAATTATTTAAAGCTTTAAAGAGAATTGGACAGTAAGAGTTAATTAAGAATGTACTGCTAAACTAAATACAGATTTTCTCATAAACTGTCTTTTCCATTACTGTGTATTAGCCGAAAAAAGGCTGTTTGGGATACGGAGGAGTAGCCTAATGGTTAGTGCAGCAGACTGTGATTGTTGGGAACTGGGTTCAATTCCCACTGCAGTTCCTTGTGACCCTGGGCAAGTCACTTAACCATTGCCCCAGGAACCAAGACTTAGATTGTGAGCCCATTAGGGACAGAGAAAGTACCAGCACATAATGTGTACAGCACTGTATACATCTAGTAGCACCATAGAAATGATTACTAGTAGTATGTGTAGTTTATTTCTAGATAACCAAACCCAGTCAGAGATAGCAAATTGTGTTCCGTTGCCAAGTCTGAGGTAATTTCAAAATTAGGTGTACCATATTTTTTGTTCCCTAAGACGCACTTTTTTTTCACCCAAATGTGGGTGGAAATCTCAGTGCGTCTTATGAAGCGAAGGTGAAAATTTGAATACCCCGCACAGCTGCAACACCCCCCCCCCCGTGCCACCTTGTTAAACACCAACTGCTGGCCCCCCATACAATTGCAAAATACCCCCCATACCACCTTTCAGCACCGCTTGCCACCCTCCCAGTACAATTACAAACTACTCCCCCCCACCACAGCCGCACTACCTTTCAGCACCGCTCGCCACCCCCCCCCCCCCCCCCGGTACAATTCCAAAAGAAACCCCCGCACTGCAGCTGCACTACCTTTTTTTTTTTTTTTTAAACAACCCCACCCCGCTACTGTTGTTGCCGTCGCTGCCAAACCTTTTTCCAAGCCTGGTGGTCCAGCGTACGACTCTATTTCCTGGCAGCAGGCGCACGATTGAGGAGTGCAGCGGTCAGGGCCAAGCTTTACACGCTCCCGCTTGGGCCCTTGCTACTTTCCGAATGGCTGGCTGCAGTTCTCAAGGGACTCACGAGAACTGCCGGCAGCCATTCGGAAAGCGGCGCGGGCCCAAGCGGGAGTGTGTAAAACTTGGCCCTGACCACCGCGCTCCTCAATCGTGTGCCTGCTGCCTGGAAATAGTAAGGAGCTGTCGAGGGAGGAAAGAAAGAACTTAAAAAAGGTACGGGGTTTAAAAAAAAAAAAAAGATACAGGGGGAGGGGTGTATGACTAAAAAAGTACAAGGGGGATGATTAAAAAGGTACAAGGGGATGATTAAAAAGGTGCAAGGGGGATAATTAAAAAGTACAAGGGGGATAATTAAAAACTTACTGGGGGTATGTGGGGGGATGATTTAAGGTACTGGGGGGGGGGGGGGTTACGTGGGGGGTATGGGACCTGCCTGTCACTAGGCCTGCCTGCCCTGTCCCAGCCTACCACTAGACCACCAGAGGGGGAATGACGACAGGGTACAGAGCCTGGCAGGGAGAATTTGGTTCAGAATGTTTTTTTCTTGTTTTCCTCCTCTAAATCTAGGGGCGTCTTATGGTCAGGTGCGTCTTATGGAGCAAAAAAATACTGTAATTATCTCTCCTACTTGCCAAGGGGAGTTTTGCTCAGCTGTGACAGCAGAGATAAGGGTTTCCTTTGGCTTGAAAGAGGTACTGAGAAACATTTTGCACAAACATTGCTAATCTCAGCATGGGGAGGAGTTTATGCTTTCACAACAAGAACAGGGTAAAAGGAGTTTGATCCCTTATGATCCCTGGGTCTTCATAAGAGATATATTATTTCATGCTTTAGTTTTTCACTGCCAGGCTGCTTTAAAGAATGCAAGGTTTCCTAGTAACTTTCCAGAAGAAAATGGTATAAATATGGGAGAGTTGAAGCAGAACGGAGAGCTCTTTAGTTCTGTGGTCTCAGAATACAAACAGCGTATTCCTTGAACAGTGCTTTGAGTGAGTTTCCATCACCATGGGAAACTGACTGCTATTGGAAATGGAGAAAGTATTTTCCAGCGATCCAATTTTTTTGTAGTGCACTGGAAATGTATTCTTTCCACAGGTTACCAAGGATACAAGCAGAGCCCTGGTTTGGGAAGGGGGGGGCTGTGCAGGGCATGCTATGTGCCATGGTGGTTGTGCTGCCTATAGCTTGAGAGAGAACAAAGTAGAACTCCTTTTACTTTAGTCTCTCGCTGAGAAGCGCAGCAGTCCCTAATCTAACTGCAACAGTTGTTTGTGAACCAAACACTTATATGGAGAATAGAAAGCCCACATATTGATACGATGGAGCAGTGGGACAAAGCTGAAGTAATGAACAGTGTGAGGAGATGGTGGCATGCTTATTAAGTAATTTTATGCTCCCTGAAACACAGTTCCTTTCTTTAAAAGTAAGAATGGAAAGAAGCCTAAAAGTAAATTTTGCATCTAACATTTTTAGATGTGTTTCTCCCAAGTAATAACACCTACTGGGGAGATTCCATCTATTTGTCCAAATATTACACAAATACACCCCTCTCACCCCAATGATCCACCTTTTACCGGTCTTTCACATCCAGTCCCGAACAATTATGTATGAGTTTCCAAAATGTACTATTTTATCAACCTATAAATGTGCACTGTTCCAACTTGCTTGAGGACTGATTTCATTGGAATGGATTCTTAGCAAGTAAAAGTTTTCCCCCCCCCTTTTAAAATTTTGACAATGACAGCAACTGTACTGTGCAATTTCATTTTCTTTTCACACAGCTAAAGGATAAGGGATGCAAGGAAGAAACACATACGAAACTCATTGCTGAAGAGTCCAAGATATTTATGCCAATGTTTTCACTGCACCTTTTGAGAACTGGGAATGGTTTACAACACAATCAGATTTTTGTCATGGACCACATTTTGTCGTCATTTTCCTTCTTGTGCTTCTTGAATGAAAAAAGTAATAAAAAAAAAAAAATAGTCAAGCAGCAAGAATCAGGAAACCAGGCTTCAGACCCTTTCAAGACATCCCTTGTGACCTTAGGCAAGCCACTTTACCTCCTCTGGCACAGGTATGACTACTTTTTAGTAAATAGGTCATTAATTTATAATATGTGCCTAGGTTGGGAGATCATGTAGGAACCTATTTATAAAGGCACATAGATGTCCATTAGTCTTACTCTCAAAAAGTTGCAGAAACTATAACTAAAAATGAAACCATTAACACAAGCAACATAAATGTTTAGATGTATTTTACAAAATATGCATATAAACCACGCCATGACCCGTGCTCTGCCCAAACTCTACCCCCAAACATGCTTACTCCCGAGTCACATAAGTACCTGGGTTCTAGCCACTGTGCATACTTCTACACAGGAGATAATTTTAGAAGCAGCATATATATGTGAAAATGCCTTTACAAAATTATCCCCTAAAGATTTTTCTTCCTTTGTGTTTCTCCTAGGACAGGGAAGTACTTAACTGTACCTTAATTTAATTTGTTTTACACTACCAATGAAGAGAGACATGAACCAAATTCAAATAAGAACATTCGGCTGTGCTAATTTGTCTAGTTAGAAGTTGTAAGTAGTTGAAATTTGTTGCATTTTTAGAAAAAAATATTGCTTAAGAATGGGAATTTGTTCCACCTACATTTGTAAAGCCCTCTGTAGGAGTGGATGTGGTTTAGCTTTTGTCTTTATTTTCTCTTTGAACAAGTTATTCACTGAAGACTCTATACTAGGAAGCTATAATAAAGCCACATCTCTCTTTCTAATGCGTCTCCTTTTTAAAATTTGCCACCCATCTACTCTAGTGGTAATTTTTCTCAAATATAGACTGAGAGGCCTCTTTATAATTTTTATCATGTGGATTAAGTAGTCTATGTATTCTAGATTTCCAAAACCTGCATTTGTATTTCCGCAGGCTAGTGATACATTTTACCTCTTTACAATACAAACAAGAAGCAACCATTTTGATATTTTTCTTAATGGCCAGTGTCTGAACTATGACCCAGCTCCCATTTGTCTTGGCATGTCATTGGACAGGTCTGACTTATTACAATCATTTTAAGAAAAGAGCAACTACATTGAACACTTGTACAAATCTACAAAATCTAGTTAGTTGCTAAGGGAAAGCAAGAGCCCAGACTTCAAAATATTTATGCTTGCACTATGCTTCTTGAACGTCAAACATTATGCTCCAGTCTGCAGCCATTCACACTATATGAAAAAGGTTGATGTTGAACTTAGCAACTCAGAGAACAACACGGGGACCTGCAGTAAAAAGAAAAAAAAAAGACTGCACTTACAGGAGCAAAAAACTTTTTACCACCCCATGGGAGCTGTAAAAAGTCTTGTTCCCACATTAAAAAAACAAAACAACCCCCCCCCCCATGATTACCACAGGTCCAACATCTCTGTCTCCCTCCCTACCCTATGCATACCATATTTAGTTTCAGCACTTGCCAATATACATTCTGCTCTGGGGCCTTCCCATCTGCCTGGTCCATCTTCCGATGCAACTTCCTGTTTTCGTTAAAACAGGAGGTTACATCAGGAAGAAGGACTCGAGCAGAAGAAACTACATGCAAAGTGTGGCTTTCTGGAATTTTGGCTTAAATTTACTTATTTGGCATTTGTGCTATTTATGTGTGTCCAAGGTATTCTGTTAGCATGCATCTTCTATATAGCACTCTGTAGTACATCTGGCTTGTTTAGTTTTCTCAATAGTGGAGGGGATATTTTTGAGGGGGCAGGAAGAAAGGGTTTTTGTTGATTCTTGTTCTGTACTACAGTAAAATCACAATTATTCCTGACCCACCAATCCCCCTCTCTCCCTTGAAGCAGCAGTGGTACTGACCCACCAACCCTACCTCCCTCCCTCACCCAAAGCAGCAGCGGCGGCCAGGTTAACAGAGGCAGTGCTGGAAACAGGCTGTTTGCGGCCAGCCCCGGCAGGGCCTTTCCTTTTCTGCGTCATTTCCGATCACTACAGCCCTAATTTGGTATATTAGCAGTTTACTAATGAGAGAGGGGATAAGACCATGTCCTTGGCCTTCTCCTAATGCCATAATATACCTCTAAAACAGCACTGCTGCATCCCCTAGATTTCTCCAATGTATCCTTCCCTTTCCTGGTGCCGCTCTTTCATCAACCTTCCTGCTAAAAAGTGCCAAGACAACAGGAGGATAGTTTACTTCTTCCTACTGACCCATTGTTCTGTGCTAACAGAATAATTCAGGTCTAGTGGATGCTAAGCTGGTAAGGAATAAGAAATGACAAAGGGACTCGTGGAGTGGGGGAACATCTATGAGTTTATTTTCTTTTTGGATTATGTGTATGCATTTCATATACACATTTCCACCAGGCAGAAATTTATTTTCTATAGAAAATGAGCATGGCTAACACTGTTGACCACGATGAACTTTGTAGTCAATGGAATACAAGCTTAAGGATAGCTCTACTATATATGGCATCTAAACTAAACTATCTAAACTAAACCTTAAGTTCATATACCGCATCCTTTCCATAAAGATAGAATTTGTTACAGTTTACAGGAACTTTAATATAAGGAAGAAAAACATAATAAGAGTTAGTGGTTATAAAGAGGGTAGAGAGTTTTACATTTTTGAGATTAGCCAAGTTTTCAGATGCTGAAACATTAAAAAAATGACAACATAGTTAAGTCATTCATCCTAACAAGTTGGATAAAATGAGAACAAACTGTAACTGGGTAATAATTCTGCTCTATTTTTGGCAAGTGCTTCAGACAAAGGCACTGCATAAGAACTGTATTGTCATTACTGTGTTATTAAGCAGTGTTACCAGGGAAACTAAAAAGATCTGCAAAAATAAAAGCAAACTCTACATGTTCACCTCCTTCATGATGCCTGATGGTAATGTAAGACTGTGATCAGTCGATGCACGGGAGACCAGTGTTAACATTTTATGGTGCTTTCTGACCCATCCTTATCCCCCGTGTAATTTCATTTTAAAGCTATTGCCCTTTTCTTCAAGATAATAAGCTTAACACATTAGTGTATATCATTAACATCTGAATTTTACAAAATACAGGGCAGTTTGATATATAAAATATGCCAGTTAACTCTCAAGTCTCCCCTTTATAAAGCCCTGGCCTTCAGTGACAGACTTTTGATCCCTTATGCCCCAGCCAGAATGCTTAGATCCAATGACCAACACTTACTAACTGTCCCCTCTCTTAAAATTATCAACAACATATGTCGACAATTCATTTTCTCTGTCACGGCACCTCAAATGTGGAATCCCCTCCCCATTCACTTAAGGGAAGAGCATCTTACAGACAGATTTAAGAGCAAGTTAAAATGCTTTCTTTTAAAAGATGCTTTTGACTGTTAGCTCGCTAGATTAGGATTGCCCTATTAAACTCTGACCTCTGATCTATCTCAATCCTTATGCTTTAACCCTCCCTGTTTTATCCCCTATTTTGTCTCATTTCCTATCAACCATTGTATTTCTTACCCCTTTTTCCCCTTTCGTAGCATATGTCCTGTATATCAAGTCTACGTTGCATGTATTGTTCCCCTAAGAGTTATAAATTTTAATTATGTACATTGCTTAGAAATATGATTAAACGATTAATCAAATTTTTAATAAAACTTGAAACAGACCACCCCTTTCCAAACATAAAGCCCCTAATGGAGAAACAAAGTGCTATTTGGTCTCCTATATTGGCTGTGGTTTCTTCTGGCCCAAAGGATTCCTTTGTTCAGAGATGGGAGTGTGATGCAGGTTCCAGAGTGGTCCCCGTGGGAGTTTACCCAGGCAGATGGAGACCTGGAGCATTCCAAGGGGTAAGATAAAGTCATCTTGACCCCAGAACAAAAAAATTAGTCCCCCACCTCAAGCTGACAGCGACACTCTCTCCAGTTAATCTAGGGTTCCCTGTAGGGGGAATATGAGAAGGGAAGTGGTGCAGATAAGTAATAGTTCCACGCTTCAGGGCCTGGATGATTTCACCAAAGATCATCTACCTGCTAAAGGGGAGAGAGTGGCACAACCGGTTCAGTAGGTCCGCTTTCTGTCCAAGTGGACTTTGGCACTGGAGATGGGATGGAGGATACACAAATGTTGCCAAAGTCACTGTTGAATAACACTATGGAATTAACATTGAATAATCCTATGGAATTAAGGGCCTTGTGAAGAGGAAAATACTTAGGGGACCAAGCAAACCTCTCCAGCAGCGGATTCCCCTCAACAAGGTCTGCAGCAGGAGTCCGAAGCATAGAAAAGGCCTTAGCAACCTTGTCAATAAGATGATCCAGCTCCTCTTGCCAAAGAGATGGATCATGCTTCACAGCTTCTTGAGACAGGGGAGCCTAAGAGCTCTCTGTGGACAGAGTCCGAGATAGCATGGGAATCAGCACCTCTGGCACTCTTCCCTTGCTCTTACACCACTTAGGACCCAAACTGGGCCCCTACTGGGGAGGGGTCCTTCCCATCCAACTGCAACTCCTGTCGAATCAACTATACCAGGCTCTGGAGTCTAAAAGCTTCAGGGCCTCCAAAATTAACCCTCTCAAAACAGGCATGAGAGAGATAGCAGTAGGACTTCCACCTCCCTCAGACCCCAATGTGGAAAGGACAGGCTTCTGCTACTAAGATGCAGAAGAAATCACCTAATGTTCACGTCAAAACTCAGGCATTGGCAGGGGGAGAGAACACAACTCTGGAGGTCCCCTCAGCATCCCCCCCAAGCCATTTCCAGAGCCAGAAACAGCTCATTGCATTGTGTGTGGACAAAACTGGCATTCATACTGAGCTGCTGGTTCCTGAACACAGAGCAGTGCTTCTCAGAGGTCATCCCCAACCACATGCCAGACAGGCATGAGCTTGGCATGCAGCCTGAACCTGTACTGTCCCGGGCTCTCTGGGGATGCTTAAAACCTCTCTTTCAAAAAGCGGCAAATGGAAGATTCACCAATTAAGCAATCCTAAATATTTTTCTTCTTCCCCCCTACTCTTCTTTCCTGTTTTATTATGGCATTCTCTTCTTTCTTTATTTTAAATAAAGTACCAACAAACAAAAAGGAAAATCCCTTAACCATGAAGTAGAGGATTTCTCTGTGTTCAGGGCTGTTCTGTTCTTTAAAAAAAAAAAAAAAAAAATTTAAATTGACACGAGCAGCAAAAAGCCCCATTCCCTAAAACAGAGAAAAAGACTGCCCAGGACAATTTGGGGGGAATTTAGGCACCTGAGAGCTGCAGAGGGAGCCCACTGGAGACACACCCAAACAGGATGAATAGGCAACAGGGGTAGGGGGATGAAGACCCACACCCCTCAGACAAGATCCCTCAGGACTAAGCTAAAGCTTCACTCAGTGACACTAAGAAGTGTGAATAGGGGGGCTGCGGAGCTAAGCTCAACCAGGTACTGTGTTGAGACTGCGTTTTGGGTGTGTCCATTAGACTCAAGCACACTGTGCAGCTGCAGCCAGTAGAGTGGGAAGCTACGCTAGGGACCGAGCACCACAGCATAACCTACCACCTGCTGGAAGGTAGAGAAAACTACTGGATTGTTCCAGAGAGCACCTTATAACCAGTGATGTCACTAGTTGAATTCAATTTTCTCTACCTTCATCTGCTGGTGGGAAGGGTTAACAACATCTGCTGGTTCAGAACAGTGTTAAGGTGACACTAAGAAGCAGAGAATATTGTAATATTTCATTGCTACATGACATGATGGATCTCAAAAAAACAAAGAATTCCAAAAAGGTGAAGAGAAGAGCAACCAAAATGGCAAAGGAACTCTTTTGAAGAAAGGTAAAAGAAGTGAGGGCTCTTCAGCATGGAAAAAAAATACAAGTGAGGGAAATTACTAGAGATCTATAAAATAACAAATGGAATGGGTTAAGAAATTAGTTGTTTATCCTTTCAAAAACTTTTAAGGGGCACACAAAGTTACTCAGTAGTATCTTTAACACAAATCAAAAAGAGCAAAGTTTCTTACCTGTAGCAGATGTTCTCCGAGGACAGCACAAGCACAGAGCCCAGTGTGGAAAATGCTGCTTAGTGTAGTATCACTTGAGACAGCGCTCTCACTACATGTGCATGGGTGCCTTCTCACCTAACTCATGACCATGGGACTAGCAGTACTATACCATAGCTAATAATTTCAACTCCTAGGGGAAGTGGGAGGGTATGTAAGACTAATTGGCCTGCTATCCTTCAAGAACACCTGATATAGGCAAAATAACTCCACTTTCTTCAAGGACAAGCAGGCCATAATATAGTTGTACATGTGGGAATCCCTAGCTCCCAGGGCTCACCAAAAACAGGAGAACAACAACAACAACAAAAGACTTGCAACGGCAAGGCCAAATGAATCAATTAACCTGAAACTATAAACAAATTGGTTGTGAAGATGCAGCCTAAAACAGAATAAAATAGGCCTTGGAGGGTGGCGTTGGATTCTAGGCCCTAAAAAAAATTCTTAAGGACTGGCTGTTGCATCAGGTATCCTGCTCAAGTAAGTAATGGAATGAGAATGTGTGGACTGAAGTCCATGTTGCAGTCTTGCAAATCTCTTCAATAGAGGCTCTCTTAAGTGGGCTACTGACACCACCACCAATCTGACAATATGAGCTTTCACATGACCCTTCAGTCAACCCAGAATAAAAATAAAGTGGATCTGCTAGTAGGGCCTGAAGCTCATTGACCCTATGAACGGAAGTAGTTATCACCAAAAACAAGACCTTCCAAGTACTTCAGAGCTGAAAAGGAGCTTTCATCAGTTGGGTATGGATTAAGTTGAGGTCCTACAACAAAAGATGAGGGTTTAACAGGGGGCTTTGTTAAAAGCAAGCCTCACATGAAGTGAACGAGAGGCTGCCTAGGGTTGTGGGGTTCCTGCGGGGCTGGATGTACTAAGTCGCACACGGCTTTTCTCCCTACCTGCTCTGCTTGCAGCACAGAGCCGAACGGAAGTCTTCCCGACGTCAGCGCTGACGTTGGGAAGACTTCCGTTCGGCTCTGTGCTGCAGGCAGGGCAGGTAAGGAGAAGGAGAGTAAAATAGCCTTACGGCTCGAGTGGCTACCAAGGGAGGGGGGGGTCCGCCCCGGTGCAGCACAGCCGGCCAGGTTCCCTTACTTTTGTGGCGCTTCCCCAACCGACCGACAACAGCCCCGGACCGACAAACCTCCCTGCCCTTAACCGCAAATCTAAATTACCTTCTTACAGCAGCTGTAAGAAGGAAATTTAGATTTGCGGTTAAGGGCAGGAAGGTTTGTCAGACCGGGGCTGTTGTCGGTCGTCGGGGAAGCGCCACAAAAGTAAGGGGACCTGGCCGGCTGTGCTGGACCCGGGGCGGGAGAGAAGGAGAGGGGAGAAGGACGCTGAAAGCACTGGGGAAGGCAAAGGGGTGGAGAAGGACGCTGAAAGGCCATGGGGAAGACGGGGGGGGGGAAGGACACTGAAAGCACTTGTGGAAGACGGGGGGGGGGGGAGGACGCTGAAAGCACATGGGGGAGGACGCTGAAAGGACATGGGGAAGACAGAGGGGGGAGAAGGACACTGAAAGCACATGTGGAAGACAGAGGGGGGAGAAGGACACTGAAAGCACATGTGGAAGACAGAGGGGGGAGAAGGACACTGAAAGCACATGTGGAAGACAGAGGGGGGAGAAGGACACTGAAAGCACATGTGGAAGACAGAGGGGGGAGAAGGACACTGAAAGCACATGTGGAAGACAGAGGGGGGAGAAGGACACTGAAAGCACATGTGGAAGACAGAGGGGGGAGAAGGATGCTGAAAGGAAATGGGGAAGAGAGAGTGGGGAGAAGACGCTGGCAGGGAAGAAGACAGAGATGCCAGACTATAGGGGGAGCGGAGGGAAGAAGATGGGTGCCAGACCAATTTGGAAGGGGGGAGAAAGGGAGAGGCACAGTTAACAGAGCAAATGGAAGACGCAGAAGGAAGAGAGACAGTGGATGGAAGGAACTGAATGAGAACATGAGGAAAGCAGAAACCAGGCAACAAAGGTAGGAAAAGAATTCTATTTCTTTTTTTTTGCTTCAGGATAAAGTAGTATATTAGTTGTGTTGATAAAAATTTATAAACAAAAGAGGCTCTGGTAGAAACCCGTTTACAAAGTATGTATTCTTCCCAATTAATATTTCCAAATTAATAAAGTCTTTTTGCTTATTTGTAAATGGGTTTCTACCAGAGCCTTTAATTCAGTAGCATAATTAAATGAAATAACTATTTCTGAAGTTTATAGGGACGGGCGGGGACGGAGGGGATTCCTCACGGGGACGGGCGAGGTCGGAGGGGATTCCTCAAGGGGACGGGTGGGACTTTGGCAGGGACTTCTGTCCCCGCGCAACTCTCTACTCTGTAGGACAAGGAGGTGGATCTAGAGCCTTGCTTTCACACCAGACAGCAAACCTCTTTCACTTGAAAATATAGCACATCTTGGCTTCTAAGAAAAATTCTACCAGCAGAACTCTGGAGACCCCTACAGGGAGATTCAAGGTTGCAAACTGCACACTTTCAACATCCAGGCGGTGAAAATCAGAATCCGGAGGTTGGGATGCAGAAGAGATACCTCGTTCGAAAAGACCAAACCAGTTTCCAAAACAATGATAAATAATAAAATTAAATTAAAAAGAATTCCAGCATTAGGTCCATTATAAAGTAAAAACAGATTGACACCAATGCAATTAGGCAGCCATGAATTCTGGAAATTCAAGGAAGTTAATTAGAAGGCCTCAGATTTACATAACTATAGAGGTTTGTGAGCTGGGAAAGATATTAAATGAGCAAAAGTTGCATTCTATGCATTTGGAAAGAAAGACAGACCTCCCCCAACCAAAAAAAAACAAAAAAACCCCTACAAACCAAAAAACAAAACTTAGGGAGCACTGAAAATCTGTGGGAGAGGATTCTATGGTATGCTTTTTTGTGGTTTTATTTTATTTTGATAAGTACTTAAGATAAAAGAAATATTATTTTAGACCAGAGATCCGTTTTGTGGCCTAGAAGTTTTCATTATAGCAAAGTATTTGTAAGGCTTATTTGAAGAATGAGGACCCTTTTTCCTCCCCACTCCTGCACCAAAAGTATCAACATTGAAGATAATTTAGGAGAGTGTAGCCTGGCTGGAGATAGGATAAATTTCAGTGCTGCGATAACATGGTAATTAAATGATGGGACCTGTCACCTTTGAGTATTTGCAGACATTTTCACTGACTTCTACCAAGCTAAGACAAAGAGGCCAAAAAAACTAACTAGAGAGAAAAAGGAATTTTCTTTGAACAGGGTCATGTTACAAGTCTGTTTTAAGTCTATGAATTACTCTACTCCCTCAGAATTTTTTCATATTTATAAAAAAAAACAACATTTATGCATTATTTGCCTTGAGTTCTGAGTTCTAAAGTACTCGTGTATATTTAACCAAGGAAAAAAGGAATATATATATATATATATATATACATATACATATATATATATACAGTGGTGCCTCACACAACGAACTTAATTGGTTCCAGGAGCAAGTTTGTTATGTGAAACGTTCGTTATGTGAAACGCGTTTTCCCATAGGAATACATGTAAAAAAAAATAATTCGTTCTGCAGCATAAAATATGCTAAGATGACATAAAAAAAGATAAATTTTTGGTTATTATTTTTATTTAGATACATCTAAAAACATAATTGTTTTTTAAAACAACACACATTTTTTAAATTTAAAGACAGACTAAGTAGAGTCTAATTTTACAGTGAGAGAGGGCAGAGTCTCAGCGGCAAAAACTGGGACTTAACTGTTCATTTTTTTTTTTCTACCGTGTTTCCCCGATGATAAGGCAGGGCCATCAAATAAGACAGCCCCCCCTTTTTAGAAAAAAATGTAAAATAAGGCACCCCCCCGCAAATAAGCCACCCACCGATACCTGCGCTTACCCGAATCGGGTGGTACGGTGGGTGACTCCGTGTGGTCCTTGGCACCCCCGACACGATCGGGGCAAGAGGGAGCTCAAGCCCTCTTGCCCCCCCGACTCCCCGACACGATCGGGGCAAGAGGGAGCCCAAGCCCTCTTGCCCCCCGACTCCCCGACACGATCGGGGCAAGAGGGAGCCCAAGCCCTCTTGCCCCCCCGACTCCCCGACACGATCGGGGCAAGAGGGAGCCCAAGCCCTCTTGCCCCCCGACTCCCCGACACGATCGGGGCAAGAGGGAGCCCAAGCCCTCTTGCCCCCCCGACTCCCCGACACGATCGGGGCAAGAGGGAGCCCAAGCCCTCTTGCCCCCCCGACTCCCCGACACGATCGGGGCAAGAGGGCGCCCAAGCCCCCTTGCCCCCCCCCCCCGACCCCCCGACACGATCGGGGCAAGAGGGAGCCCAAGCCCTCTTGCCCCCCGACTCCCCGACACGATCGGGGCAAGAGGGAGCCCAAGCCCTCTTGCCCCCCCCCCGACTCCCCGACACGATCGGGGCAAGAGGGAGCCCAAGCCCTCTTGCCCCGCCGATTCCCCAACTCCCCGACAATATCGGGCCAGGAGGGAGCCCTAGTCCTCCTGGCCACGGCGACCCCCTAACCCCACCCTGCACTACATTACGGGCAGGAGGGATCCCAGGCCCTCCTGCCCTCGACGCAAACCCCCCCTCCCCCCAACGACCGCCCCCCCCAAGAACCTCCGACCGCCCCCCCCAGCCGACCCGCGACCCCCCTGGCCGACCCCCACGACACCCCCAACCCCCGTCCCCGTACCTTTCTGTAGTTGGCCGGACAGACGGGAGCCAAACCCGCCTGTCCGGCAGGCAGCCAACGACGGAATGAGGCCGGATTGGCCCATCCGTCCCAAAGCTCCGCCTACTGGTGGGGCCTAAGGCGCCTAGGGCCAATCAGAATAGGCCCGGGAGCCTTAGGTCCCTCCTGGGGGCAGGGCCTGAGGCACATGGTCGGGTTGGGCCCATGTGCCTCAGGCCCCGCCCCCAGGAGGGACCTAAGGCTCCCGGGCCTATTCTGATTGGCCCAGGCGCCTTAGGCCCCACCAGTAGGCGGAGCTTTGGGACGGATGGGCCAATCCGGCCTCATTCCGTCGTTGGCTGCCTGCCGGACAGGCGGGTTTGGCTCCCGTCTGTCCGGCCAACTACAGAAAGGTACGGGGAAGGGGGTTGGGGGTGTCGTGGGGGTCGGCCAGGGGGGTCGCGGGTCGGCTGGGGGGCGGTCGGAGGTTCTTGGGGGGGGCGGTCGTTGGGGGGAGGGGGGGTTTGCGTCGAGGGCAGGAGGGCCTGGGATCCCTCCTGCCCGTAATGTAGTGCAGGGTGGGGTTAGGGGGTCGCCGTGGCCAGGAGGACTTGGGCTCCCTCCTGGCCCGATCGTGTCGGGGAGTCGGGGGGGCAAGAGGGCTTGGGCTCCCTCTTGCCCCGATCGTGTCGGGGAGTCGGGGGGGCAAGAGGGCTTGAGCTCCCTCTTGCCCCGATCGTGTCGGGGAGTCGGGGGGGCAAGAGGGCTTGGGCTCCCTCTTGCCCCGATCGTGTCGGGGAGTCGGGGGGGCAAGAGGGCTTGAGCTCCCTCTTGCCCCGATCGTGTCGGGGAGTCGGGGGGGCAAGAGGGCTTGGGCTCCCTCTTGCCCCGATCGTGTCGGGGAGTCGGGGGGGCAAGAGGGCTTGAGCTCCCTCTTGCCCCGATCGTGTCGGGGAGTCGGGGGGGCAAGAGGGCTTGGGCTCCCTCTTGCCCCGATCGTGTCGGGGAGTCGGGGGGGCAAGAGGGCTTGGGCTCCCTCTTGCCCCGATCGTGTCGGGGAGTCGGGGGGGGGGGCAAGAGGGAGCCAGGCGGAGAGAGGGCAGTTAAGCGCAGTGCCTGCGCGGAAGGATGCAGCTCGGGCGACTTCGTTGTGTGAAACGAAGTTCGTTGTACGAATCAAGACATAAAGTTCGTTGTGCGCAGCGTTCGCTGTGCGAGGCGTCCGTTATGCGAGGCACCACTGTATATATATATACATATATATACACACACACACACACACCCTTTTACAAAAACATTGCAGTTTTTAGCGCCGGCCGTGACAGTAACAGATTTTGAGGCTCATGAACGTTGGAGCTGTTACCACCATGGCCGGTGCTAAAAACCACTCTATGGTTTTGTAAAAAGGGAGGGGGAGGATAATTAGTGAAATTCTGAGTTTTCCTAAATTCTTGATGGGGAGAAGCACTTTGACCATTTGCAGCATGGTCAGTATGTGTTTCAAGAATTAAACAACTTTGATTGGATTATCCAGTAGTTATACAGAGTAGTGAAGACACAGGGGGATTGCAATGTGACATAATCAAGCTCTAGAAATGGGCATCGACATGGCAAATGAGGTTCAACATGGATAACTGCAAAGTGATGCATGTCAGGAACAAAAATCTCATGCACAAATACAGGATGTCCGGGGCGGTACTTGGAGAGACCTCCCAGGAAAGGGACTTGGGAGTTCTGATCGACAAGTCCATGAAGCCATCTGCAGAGATTGGAGAAGCTGGGCCTCTTCTCCCTTGAAAAGAGGAGACCGCGAGGGGACATGATCGAAACATTAAAAATACTGAAGGGAATAGACTTAGTAGAGAAAGACAGACTGTTCACCCTCTCCAAGGTAGGGAGAACAAGAGGACACTCTCTAAAGTTAAAAGGGGATATATTCCATACAAACGTAAGGAAATTCTTCTTTACCCAGAGAGTGGTAGAAAACTGGAACGCTCTTCCGGAGTCTGTTATAGGGGAAAATACCCTCCAGGGTTTCAAGACAAAGTTGGACAAGTTCATGCTAAACTGGTGAGACTGGACTCATTTGGAGCACTGGTCTTGACCTAGGGGCCGCCGCTTGAGCGGACTACTGGGCAGGATGGACCACTCGTCTGATCCAGCAGCGGCAATTCTTATGTTCTTAAATAAATTAAAACAAAGTAATACATTGTAGTTAAGTGATAAGTAAAAGTGTATGGCATGAAAAACACGGCATGAAAAACACACCATTCTCGCAGCAAAGTATGGTGATGGAGATTCATCTTTCATCAGGAGAATAATCCTAAACTAAAAGCAAAAGCAGTACAGAATGGCTCAGCAAAATGAAAGCAAATGCCCTCGAGTGTCTTAATCAAAGCCCAGAATCCAAAGACTATCCCCTATCACCATGAAAGTGCTTCAGCTATTCTGCTCATAACTTGGAGATAAATACCACCCATCTCACTGTGCAAAGTTGGTAGATAACAGCTATATGAGTCATTAATGATAGTGGAAGCTCCTTTTGCAGTCTTACCTAAGTATTGAATCAAGAGGCAAAAAGACTTGGGCAACTTAAGAATTTTTTTTGGTTTCTTATTTATTTTGTAGATATTTTGATAGTGTAGCATTTGTTGTGTAGATCAATAAAACCAAATCTTACTATAATGCTGGAGAACAGAAGGCAGAGAGAGAGTGGGCATAAATGGGAAATTCTCAGACTAGGAGACTGCGACTAGCGGTGTGCCCCAGGGCTCGGTACTTATTTAATATCTTCATAAATGACCTGGAGGTTGGAACATCTAGTGAGATCATCAAGTTTGCAGATGACACAAAGCTATACCGGGAAATCAAATTGCAGAAGGACAGCGAGGAACTCCAGAGCGACTTTAGCCGATTGGAAAATTGGGCAGATAAATGGCAGATTAAGTTTAATGTGGAAAAATGCAAAGTCATGCACTTAGGCAGAAAAAATAAGGAACACAAGTACAGTATGTCAGATGCAACTCTGGGAAAAACCGAACAGGAAAGGGACCTGGGCATATTAATCGATAGGACCCTGAAGCTGTTGGTGCAATGCGCGGCGGCAGCGAAGAATGCAAATAGAATGCTAGGCATGATAAAGAAGGGAATCACGAGTAGATCGGAGAAAGTAATACTACCGCTTTATAGAGCGATGGTCAGACCACACTTGGAATACTGCGTCCAACATTGGTCTCCATACCTAAAGAAGGATTTAAAAGTACTCGAGAGGGTGCAGAGACGAGCAACGAAGCTAATAAAGGGCATGGAGAATTTGGAATATGAGGAACGACTTAAGAGACTGAGATTGTTCTCCCTTGAGAAGAGGAGACTGCGAGGGGATATGATCGAGACTTTCAAAATACTGAAAGGAATCGAACAAATAGAACAGGATAAAAAACCATTTACAATGTCCAATGTGACACAGACAAGAGGACATGGACTAAAGCTAAGGGGGGACAGGTTCATGACAAATATCAGGAAGTTCTGCTTCACGCAATGAGTGGTAGAAACCTGGAATGCCCTCCCAGAAGAGGTAATTGCGGAATCCACCGTTCTAGGGTTTAAGGGTAAGTTAGATGTACATCTCCTTATGAGTGGCTTAAGGTGACATAGGAAAGGGTAAGCTAGATGCGCATCTCTTATGAGAAGCTTAGAGTGATATGGGGATTGATACTATGCCAGGGTACACCTGGCGGGGCCACCGCATGTGTGGATCGCCGGACTTGATGGTCCTAGGGTCTGTTCTAGAGATGGCATTTTTTAGATATCAGAATGTGAAAAACATACACACAGTCCTGTGTCATTTCTCAACTGGAAGTCAAGAAGTGACAAATTAGTGGAGCTGAGGGGGTAAGCTTCTGTAGAATTCAAGACTGACTGCTGAGTGAGGATGTATATAGTCAACTGTCAATAAAGGAAAACTTGCATAAAATTCATATAAATTTGATGGGGTCAGTTCACTTTTGAAAAATAGAATTCCATTTAAGATCGCCTGTATGCGTTATAAATCCACATATGGATTAAACTCTAATGAGCTAATCTGTGCCATCAATATTCTGAGATCCTTTAATAGTTCAAGATCTTTACAATGCTACAAGTTAAATTTTCCCTCCATTTTGCATGTTTGCTGGAAACATCTGTATGAATCTTTTAGGTATTATGGACCCAAAGTTTAGAATAGCTTACTGTCAACTAGAGCAGTGCTCTTCAACTGTCAGTCCGCAGAAATTTCCTGCCGATCCACAGGGCCGGTACATACATCGGGCCCGAGACAGTGTTCTTCAGCCACGATCGATGCGGCGTTATCTTCGGGCCGGCTCCCTCTTCCTCACGCTCAGTTTGGGAGATAAAATTTACTCAAGTGTTTTACTCATCTTGCAAAACACTCGCAAACCGTGTTACTTGCAAACTTGAAGTTTGACTGTACTAATATATACAAACAAATGCTAAGATAGACTCTGTATGTTGTACAACCCCAGAGAAAAAGAAACAAATGCATTTTTTTCTGAACAGTGCAAAATACATACAGCAAATGTAAATTCTCAAAATTGACACAATCCTTCCTCCTACCTTTGTTGTCTCTCTTCCTCCATTCTGTGCATTACGTTATGGTTTGCTCCCGCCTGGCCGATTTATGCCGCCCCCAGTGTTATCTTCGGGCCAGCTCCCTCTTCCTCACTGCCGCAATGCACAAAGCCGCAGGCAGCAGCTCCTATGCGCATCCTACGCATGAACCGGAAGCCTTCTCTCTGATGTTGCAAAGTCAGAGGGAAGGTTTCCAGATGAGGCACAGGATGTGCAAGGAGCCTCTGTCCATAGGTGTCAAAAGTGAGTGTGTGGCGCAGTGGTTAAAGCTACAGCCTCAGCACCCCGAGGTTGTGGGTTCAAACCCACGCTGCTCCTTGTTACCCTGGACAAGTCACCTAATCCCTCCATTGCCCCAGGTACATTAGATAGACTGTGAGCCTGCCGGGACAGACAGGAAAAATGCTTGAGTACCTGAATAAATTAATGTAAACCATTCTGAACTCCCCTGGGAGAACGGTATAGAAAAGTGAATAAATAAAAAAATAAAAAAAGGTTGAAGAACACTGAACTAGAGTCATGTTCAATATAGGAAATCATTGAAAACTTATCTTTTCTTTCTTTAATGATTAATGAATTCTTTAAAATATAATTATGCAGTTTAAAGTAAGGGCAATTATGTTGTAACTGCACTGAATCCTAGTTGAAAATTTGTGGTATATAAGAACCAGTATGGTATAAATTATAGATATGTAGGGGCTAACCCTGCCATCATCATTTTATGAATTTATGAACAGCACTATATGTAGCGTGAAAAGATTTCTGCGAGAGGACAGTTCATTAATAAGTTGGAGGGAAATCAATCTAAATCACCCCCCTTAATAGCTCACTTACAGCAAAATTTTTAATGGGAAAAGACCCTCAGAGATACCACTATGATACTCAAACACTTCATAGTATCTGGCTTTATGTATCCATTCCTCACTGGGTCTTATTATATTTGTCTCAAAACATTTTACTATTTGGCGTTTAAAGTTAGTGAAGATGTTTAAATACTAAGCTTTATATTAGTGGTCAAACTCTCAGGGACTATCATGCCAACATGATTCACCCGAAGGGTTTCTTCAAGGCTAATATCCCTTTGTGTAGCTTTTCGCCCTATATACCGACCACCTAGTATATTATTTTATGTGCATCACAGAACTTAGCCTGATTAAAACTGCATAGCTCCTGTGATCTTGGGAATGTCATTTAACCCTCTTTTGTCTCGGGTACCACATACACAGATTATGAGCCCTTCAGGGGCAGAAAAATGCCTATTGTAAATTGCTTCAATAAATTTTCAGTTTTTATATACAGTACCTCCCCAATATTAGCGGGGGTTCTGTTCCAGGAACCCCCGCGAATCTTGAAAAACTACGAATATGGTTTTTCATGGGGGAGACTGCTTTGACATGCTCCCCGTACTTTTTTTTTTTGGTCCGTTGGGTCCAGCGCTGTTGGTCGTTTGGCAATCCGCTCTCCAGCCCCAGTGCTGCCGCACGCTGCTAGCGGGACGCCGCCAAATGCAAAGGTGCTCTGCTCTCCAGCAGACTACAGCCGTCACGAGCCACTATCGCCGCCGGATGTAATTTTAAAATGCCCACTCTTCTCAGACTGCTCATTCTTCCTTTTTCTGCCGCCGTGGCTCTGCTCTCCAGGACCAGCTCTGCTCTCTGGGACCAAAGGCCGCAGCCGAAGTGAAGCAGGTACAAAGGCCACTTATTTAAAGCTTCCACCGCTCCTTCCCCCCAGCTATCCCTGACCAGCCCCTTTCTCTCCAGTCCTGACCTGGTCCCCCAGAGTTGGTTTTAAAAGTACTGCTCTCTCCTGCCTCTCTCGCTACCCTCTCTTTGTCGGCGGTTCGCGGTCAGAACACACCGCAAATGACTGGAACCACGAACCGCGAACGACAGGGGGGAACACTGTATTAGTGTCTTTTAAGGTTTTAACTAAAATTGTATCTAATACATATTGGTTAAGGGGCCCCCCTCTTTGATATATCTGCTGTGTGTTATATGCAATTCATGGTATATAAGAAATTAAAAGAAACAAAATGCGATTTTCTGTGTCAAGGACAATTACATCAGCCCACAGACAGTAAAACCAACTAGATTTAGCCTGGAAAATTCAAGGAATCCTTGAGGTGATATTGCTTACATTATTCCAGCCACTTTGGAGTCTCTCTGCATATATTGAAGACAGAGTATCTGAATGATTGGCAATTGCTGATGGTTAACAGAACCAGTCAAAACCCATTTCTTGATTTACCATATTTTGATTATCATGACTAATATCAGCATGCCTATATAGCTGTGCAGAGATCAAGTTCATTGGATTAAACAAGGAGAATTGAGATCCATCTTTCCCCTCTACCATCTCCAACTTTATTCTACCTGACTGTGCTACTCTCTGAAGAGTTCACAACATTCCTGATGATGTTCTGCCATCTACAGGTTGTATGCTTTAGCTCTGCTGTGAAATATCTCAGGGGATAGTTATGGATATTTGCTATGAGGCTGTGAGCACCACGTGTCACTGAGCTTTACTGTTTGGATTTACACACAAAAATCCAAAAATATCCCTCCAAGACAAAAGCACTGGGAATCCACTACCCTGACGGCCATCAATCTCCTGGGAATCCACCACCCTGATGGCCAAAGACAAAAGGATGCAGCCGAGGGGTGATCCTCGATGGCAAACTTTCGCTCTCTGAGCATATCTCCCAAGTAGTATCCACCTCGTTCTACTACCTCTGGCAGCTACGGAAAAAAAAAAACCCCAGACGATACTTCTCGGAACCAGACTTCGCTCAACTACTATATGCCTTCATTCTCTCCTGAATGGACTATTGCAACGTGCTCTTAAATAGGCTCACTACCAAACACACCCATCAACTACAACAAGTACAAAATGCCGCCATCAGACTTCTAAAGAATCTTCACATACAATACCCGATCATCCTGGTGCTGCGAGCTGCCCACTGGATGCCAATCGACAAACAATGTATACTGAAAGGCCTACAAGCTCTTCCATGACATGGTACTGGCCTATAGGCCACTAAACTTCTACCCTACGCCCTAATTGACCACTTCGCTCGCAGGAAGAAAATCAATTATGAACACCCTTGGGACATGCCCTCCACCATGAGACCACCTAGAAAAGATCTTACTCTCACTACCTACTAGTGCTGCCCGTTTCAAGAAAAAATTTTTTGATTCGATTCAGCCTATTGAATCGATTTTTTGATTCGATTCTCCTGCCCAATTGGGTAGGTTTTTTTCCAAACATCCTGGTGGGTTTATTTTATAGTCTCTTCACCCCCTTTGCCCTCTCCTACACACACTGGTCCTGTGGTGTAAACAAAATAAACAAACAAAAATACTTTTCCTCTCTCTGTTAAATTCTAGCTCACGTTCACGGTCTAACACCAGCTCTAGAAGGATACACATTTCAAATATGACAATCACAAAACAGAAAATAAAATTATTTTTCCTACCTTTTATTGTCTGGTCATTTTTCAAATCATGTTGGTCCCATGTTGGTCTGGTTGTCTTCTGATCAGGCTCTCCTTTCTTCTTTCTCTGTGCTAACCATCCATCTTCCATCTCTGTCCTCCCCTTCTGTTTCCCTTTCCTCCCCTGGAGGTCTGGCATCTTTCCTTTTGTTCATCTCCATCCCCCCGCAGCTGCAGCAATGGACCCCACCAGCCACAGATCCACCATCTCTCCTTTTCTCTACTCTTTCATCCAGCATTTCCCATCTGTGTCCCTGTCCCTATTCTACTCTTTAGTACTGTCCCCCTCATGTCCCCTCTTTGCTCCCTCCATGCCCAGCATCTTATCTCTCCCCATATCCAGCTTCTTTCCCTCTTCCTTACCTCCCCAGGTACAGGCTTTCTCCTACTATCTCTCCTGCCATCCTGCACCCTGCCCACCTACTTTGGAGAAGTATCTGTCCCTCTTGTACCCTTCCCCTTGTGGTCTTGCATTTCTCTCTCCATTAGTCCAGAACCTCTCCTTTACTTTACACCCCCTCTTTTTGGTTTGGTCTCTCTCTTCCCTTCCCTTCAGGTCTGGCATCTCCCCTCCCCTCCATTCCTCCTCCTCCCTCTGCACAGGCCTGCCTCCTGCCGCAAAGGCACTCTTCCTCCTCCTCCCTCTGCACAGGCCTGCCTTCTGCCGTGATGGCACTCTTCCTACTCCCCCCACGAAGGCCTAACCCCCCCCCCGCCGCGAAGACACTCTTCTTCCTCCTCCCCCCCGCAAACCTGCATGTTCCTCCAGCTTCCCTGCACTTACTTTAAGCAGCTAATACAGCAGCCTGCAGGATTGCTGGTGCTATAGTGATCCTTGCAGCTGCCTGTCGTCCTCAGTGGCATTCTCTGCTGCGATCCTGCCCCTGATGTCAGAGCAGGTGCAGGACCGTAGCAGAGAGAACATGCTGCCGAGGACGATGGGCAGCTGCAGGGATCACTATAGCACCAGCGATCCTGCAGGCTGCCATATTAGCCTTAAGGCAAGAGCGGGAAAGCTGGGGGAAGATGCAGGCCTTTCTGACTGACCCTCTCCCCTCAAGCAGGAGCGGCAGCGAACAGTCAGCAAGAGGCAGCGCTGCCACCCCTGCTTTAGGAAGGCACGGGGGAAGGGTCGGTCATCGAATCGGGAGGCCGATTTTTAAAAAAATTGAATCGATTTGACTCGGTGAATCAGGCAGCACTACTACCTACTATGCCTCTGGATCAAACTACCTACCCACATAAGATCACTAAAAGGTCTACTAAACTTAAGGAAAGCAATAAAAACCCATTTCTTCCCTTGACCCTCTATGAAAGTACACCAACCCAAGTTTCCCATATCTGCCATCACTTTGTATAAATACACTTTATTATGTCTTGTTTCTTTTCCCACTCAAACTTTCATTAGAGCCTGAAACGCTGCGATTTTTTCACCACTCATTTTTGAATTTTATCTCCAGAAAAGTAAGTACTGTTGCCATCTGCTGAGCACGAGGTTTTATATTTATTGATTTTTATTTCTCTGCATGTGTTATATAGAGCTCTCCCAAAGTTCTTCATTGTTTTTTATGTTCTTACTAGTGTTTTATGTTCTTACTAGTGTACGGGTACTAGTAAAGCCTCCTTCCCTCACATGTCCCCTATTTTCAGCCCCAGCTCCAAACCCATTTTTACACCCCCAGCCCCCTTCTCCCATCTGTTCCCTTTCAGCCCGAGCCCCCTTTTCTCACCAACAGCATTTCCCTCCCCACTCCACTTTCCTGTCCAGTAGCACCTCTTCCCTGCTTCCCCTGTCCCTCTTCATTGCTCCCCCGGTCCAGTAGCACCTCTTCCCTGCTCTGCCAAAAACATCTCAACACCAGAGCCTGCACCAATTCAAACCCAACCCCATCCCTGGCCACTACACTGAATATTTGAGCAGGCTGCCCGTCCCCAGCCCTTTACCCTGATGGACCTCCACACACTCACACCTGGTCCACCATCCTCGCAGGTCTATCCTCCCTCCGCGTTGCCTGTTTGCTTGTTCATTATTTTGTCGCATTTCATTGAGCAGCCAAGGAGGAAGCATTGAAGTGGCAAGTATGCAGCTGCCTATTTCGGGAGTCGGTCATCCTGCCCTGCTCACACAATGTCTGCCTTCTGTGCGCCCGCACCATCGTTTTGCAAACCCCAGATGCCCGACCAGACAAAGTTTATTTTTTAGTTCAAAACCAACACTGCGTCTCCTCTCTCGATCTCCGCCAAAGTCGGAAGTCTTCTCCGACTCTGGTGAGGTTCAATAGAGATGCCGCGGGGCGGCTTTGAACTAAAAAATGAACTTTGTCTGGCCGGAGCCAGCAAGCCCGCATGCGCACTCTGCCGGCCACAGAACTACAGATCGGACAACACGGCGGTGAGAGTGCACATGCGTGCTTAGCGTTTTATTATAAGAGATTGTAGACCGTGTTGAAAACCAGCATGGTTTGGGGAAGGAGCCAGATGCTTTAAGTGGGGAGATAAGAAGGGCACATGCTGGCTGGAGACAGGGCACATACAGAATGAATACAGGCTGGAGAGGGGCAATGGAAACAGGGAGGAGAGTACAAATGCTGAAGTGGGGAGGAAGATGCTGGATGGATGTGGGGAGGAAAGAGAGGGCACTGTTAGTAGTGTTTTCCTTCTTCAGGACATGGAAAACTTGCCATTATTGAAGGAACCTTGAAGAATATCCAGTCATCTAAGATTCCTCAACAGCAATGTAAAAACTGATATCATATTATAGGAAGCATTTGATTGTGATTGCCGCTAAAAAGTGGTGAAACCATTTATTATGTTTAATAAGGCAGTAACTTGTTCATGGGGTGATTAGGTGTTTGGATAGGTTTGTTCCTTTAAGAAATACATTATGGGGCTGATTCTGCAAATGGGGTCCTACCACTGTATGGCAGTCAATCGGTATTCACGAGGGTGTTTGTTACGAGTCTAGGGAGACACATAAGGACACTATGCATGGTTTTGTCTGGAAGTGTCCTTGGGCGAGTTTAAGTGTCCCTATGTGCTGCGACAGATGCCTGAAATGTAGGCCTGCAAAATGCTGGCCTACATTTCATCCTAAAATTAGACGCTGCTACCAGCTCAGCTGATCACGGCAAGGGAATCCCCAATCAGCTGAGCTGGAGGACCCTCAACACCCACATCCACAAGGCAGGAGGGATGCTCACTCCCTTCTAACACCCCTGATGCTCCAAACCCCCCACCCTCAAACACACACATCCGTGCAGCAGGAAGAATGCATACTCCCTCCTGCCTAAAATCCCAACAGCTCCCCACACACATACATCCAAGTGGCAGGAGGGATGCTTACTCCTTCCTGCTGCTGGGTCCTGTTGATCCCCCGAACTCCAACACAATTTCCTCCCCCCTTTACAGTTTGCAATGTCTGTTTCGCAAGTTAAAAATGTTCTTATGATGGACTAATACTTATCATCATAGGAACAAAACTAGCTTTATAGCTTTTTACCCTCACCTATTTTTTCTCCCTTTTACTGTGCTATTTTCCTCAAAGATTATAGTTCTTACCCTTCTTCCCCCAACTGTGTGAAGTTAGTTCGTATGTTTGTTTTGTGTTTTATTAACCTATTCTGGTTTTGTTTAGTACCCCTAATTTTAACTTGTTTTTATATAATTTTTTTACATTATACACCGCTTAGAAATTTGACTAAGCGGTATAAAATTTTTTTTTATAAACTTGAACAACTATTGATGATTAGAGTCTGCCTCTGGACCAAAACTCTTCACCCACTCTCCTATACCTCAATCTCCACCAGAACCTTATTAAATAACCAAATTTAACATAGCAGCTGGATGACTATGTAAAAATGATATACTACTTGTAAGGAGAGAATTCGTAACCTAAACTCAACTCTCAGACTTGCTTACTTAAGGTAAATTCAGCACCCTGAAACACACATTAGTAATAAGTTTAAAATCTGCACTTACTTAGCTCCTCTCTATGCCGTTCTGTCTGGGCAAAGTACTGACGAAGCTCTTCGGTTATCTCCATGTTGCTCACATCACATTCTATCCCTTGTTCCTCAGACTCCGATTCATTATCACATTCAGAATCCTGTTGGTTAGCCGAGTGGCCTTTTAAGCTCTGCTGACTGAAGACATAAGGATATCTAGGTCTGGTATTAGCACCATAAGAAGAGGAGTAATGAGTAATACTGGAAGGCTCGGCTCCTCCCCAGTCAGAATAACGGATGTTTGATAGAAGTCCAGGGTACCATGAGGGATGATACAAGGATTCAATAGCCTTTCTATAGGCCCTCTTGTGCCTGTATAGCCAATACATGGCCTGGTTATAATGTAGCCAGTATCTTGAATACATTCTTGCAGCATACCAAGGTTCAGAATCTTCACTGTTTGAATATACCTAAAGAAAATGTGGCAGGAGAACATGAAAAAATAAAGCATCTCACGGATACAACATAATCAGATCAATCAATTTAATCATTCAGTTTATAAAATAAAAGCTAATAATTGATATATATGAAGAGAAACAATGCACATACTTAGTAATTTTTAGTATGTGTTTATGTTAGAATATTAATAACACTTTGAAGCCAAGTGATACCTAGAACCAGACAGAAGGGAGAGAAAAAAAAAAAAAAGACACGCATTCATTCCCACCTGATTTCCTTACTAACAAACATTAATTGTAGCTCTACCTAGACTTCAATTAAAACAAACAATTCCCCGAATATCCCTCTAAAGTAATCAAAGTTTAGATGGTTAACTTGCTACCAGTGTGTGTCTGGCAGACTTTTTAGTGTTTTCTATTAAATAAGTTATTTTGAGCGACTCCTCGTGCAGTTTCCAATATTCTGATGTGACAAATCTTCACACTTGTATTTTTCACTTTGTTCTCCATACCGAGCATACGAAGTCACGCACATTAGGCTGCCCTCACACGCCAAGCACTCCCCCCCACGCTTTGGGGACCGATCTCTCCCTCTCGCTTCCACTCTTCTAAATCTAGCTTGTCTCTTCCCTTACCGCGACCCGGCACCTCTCCCTCTAGCTCCCCTATCAAACCCATACCTGAGGCTGCCCACCAACAATATTGCAGCTTTCCTTCTCCCGTGCGCCGTCCCCTCTAACACAACTTCTCTCCATCTTAGGCGTTTCACCTTGGAGGAAACAGGAAGTAGCATCAGAGGAGGGCGGGACACCGGAGAAGGAAAGCTGCAGGGCCAGTCAAAGAGCTGCATTAAACAGGGTTTTCAAGAATCCCACAGGGATGGAAGTAATTCCTGCGGGAGTGTACAAGATTCTTGGTGACCACCTGCCTACCCGGGGCTCTCCAAGACGTTCAAGTACCGCTTCCTCCATACTGCAATCATTCGGCGCAAGCGCACTTAGGTTCGCGTTGACACGCAAGACAGTGACGTCCGAAGTCACCTGGTCTACTGGCGCATGCGTGTGGCGTGCTCCACATGTACTGTAGTTAAGATCGCTACACGTGGAAGTCGCCACACCCACGCGCCAGTAGATCAGATAATAGTGACTTCTGGTTTTTGTAGGCCCGCCGTTCACGTGCCAGCGTGACCCTCAACTGTGTCGGCCCGGGTAGAGAGCAAATGGGGCTGTGCTGAATTACTGAAGCGAGAACTCGGAGAATTTCTTGTACAGTGCAGTTTTTCTGTGGTTTTTGCCACAAACGAACTGAAAGTTATATTGTTGTTGTTTTTTTAAATCGCGCTGGTTTATTTTATTGTAAAAACATATGCGTAGACTTGGAGATGTAGTTAAGGACAGGCGTGGGGCTAGCATTGTTTATAGGTAGAGCATGACATTAAGTTGCTCTGAATATAGCTTAAGCCAACTAAATAAAAGGTCTACCTCGTATGCATGAATGGTAACGAAGATGCCACTTGTATGGATTAAGTTCAATAAAAAAAGTATCACTTTATGCTTATTGTTATTTATGAACGTCTGTTTCCATGCATTTAAATAGACCAACAGGCACTCGCATCACTCTGTCTAGGCTATGAGCGTAGCAATTTAAGTGAACGGAACTACTAAATATAGTGGTGCAGGAAGAAATAATTTATAAAATAGTAATAGTAAAATAAATTCATAAAGGCAAATGTGGTGTCATGTTCTGGCTGTGGTAGTTATGTGTATTTATTGTGAGCTTCCAGAACAGTGGCAATATGGGGCAGGGCCAGGGGTAGAAGAGGGCATGGCCATCTCTTCTCTTCAAAGCTTGACATTTCTCTCCAATTCCCCTCACCCTCAGGTCTATGAAAATCATTTCCTGTGGCAGGAACTCTGATCCACTGCCTCCTACATCTTATACATCCTTTCTGCATCTCTGTCTGTTTCCTTTCTCCAGTTTCAAAAAAAAACAAAAGGAATTGACCCCAAGATATCCACAGAGAAGAAAATCTAGAGAAAACAAAAAAACCCAAACAAACCCTGTGGAGTGACAATGTTCCTAAATGGACTTTATTTGAAAGAGTCAAAGTTCCAAAGTTACACCAAAATCATCCACATAAAATAATTTCATCCACATAAAAATAGGTTATCCACATAAAACGACCTAGTCCGCTAGGGATACAGGACCCAACACGGTCCGCGTTTTGACAAAAAATCTTCTTCAGGGGTCCCTGGGGGGTCCTATAAAGGTGAATACGTGGGAAACAATTGTGTGGTGGGAAATAAGCTCTGGCTTCTCTGGTTTTCAGTGTCGCGCTCTAACCACTAGGAAAGAGGGAGCAATAAAGCCGTGGAGGGGCATAATCGAAAGGGACGTCTAAGTTCGTTTACGTCTATCTCGCAAGTCGTCCAAAGTAAAAAACAGCTTAAGACACATTTTCAAAAAATACGTCCAACTTTTTTTTCGTTTCGAAAATCGTCTAATTATGCATCCTGCCGATCTGATCGTCCAAGTCACTAAATTGTCCATCTTTATACCACATTTTCATCCAGCTTTCCATCCAAGTCCAAAACGCCTAGAACAAGCCCTGTTGGACATGGGAGGGGTCTGCAAAGTGATGGACTGCAAACCCAGACATGCCACCTAAATAGTGGGGTACCTTACAGGGCACTACTGTGAACCTCACAAAAAAGGTGCCATGTCTTCTCCTCCCTACAGCTCCCTTATAGGTTACGGTGAGCCCCCCAAACCACCTCCAGAATCCCCTAGACCCACTTATCTACCACCCCAATAGCCCTTATGGCTGCAAGAACCACTTATATGCCAGTAAAAAAGAGTTTTGGGGGTGTATAGGGCAGTGCATATGTTTAAGTATCAATGCAGTGATTACAGGGGCTTATGGGCATGGGTCCTCCTCTCTATTGCTCTCTAACCCACCCCCAAGACGACTAAAGCTGCTTATGTTCTGGGCGACTAGGCTTTCCTATGCCAGGCGGCCAGGTGATGATGGTCTGGAGGCTGAATTTTAAAGATGTGATTAATATATTTATGGGGGTGGGGGTGGGGGGGCGGTGATCACTGGGTAGTGTGTGGGGGTCTGTATTATGTGTTTTCAGTGCTTATCTGGTGAGTTTAGGTGGGTTTTTGTGACTTAGACCATGTTTTACATGGTCTAAGTAACCACGTCCAAGCTCTGTCGATCATGGGCTGTATAACTTTCAGTTATAAATGCTGTAAGACTAAGTCTAAGCTGGCTCACGTCCCGCCCAACTCCCGCCCTCGACACGCCTCCCGAAACGCCCAGTTTAGCTTTGGTCGTTCAGTGGCACTATGAAGGCCTAGGTCGTTTAGAAATACGTCCAAAACCTGTTTTTGGTATCGGCACATGGACGTATTTGAGAAATGTTCGTCTAAGTGCCGACTTAGGCCGGATTTTGGACGTATTTCTTTTTCGATTATGAGCTCCATAGTTTCTGTGGGTAAAATAATATATTGCATGAGGAATGTTGTGTATTTTTAAAATTGCCCTTTTTGTGAATAGGAACAACAGTATTAGCAGTGGTATGGTTACATATCAACAGATTTGTATTTAACATGTTAATCCTCTACCAGATAAAAGCTTTTATTTTTACATATCATGAGTCATGAATGGCAAGAATTTCTATAACCATAACAGTGGCAAAGTTATAAGTTCTTTTTGAATTAAAAGAAGCCTTTTACTGTAGGCAGTACTGTTTATGCCATGAATTAAGGGCATTAAAAAAGTTGACTTCTAATACTGCTGTTTTAGGCAACTAAAACATGAAATAAGGTTAACAAAGACATCTCCAGCATTGTTAGGATCAGTATAAAGTAGATCCTGTGTGTAATTTAATGACAGTTGCAGATAACATAGCAACTTTGCACCTTTGGGACAGACATCAAAACTGTGATTTGTGATCCCAGGAAAGTGTACAGAGACAATGCAAATAGGATGATAAGCATCACAATGGCAGGGATTGTTAGTCTTTTCTGGATAGATCTATCTCTGAGATAGAATTCATTGTCACCCAAAGAGGGCAGTCTGTCAAGATCAGTTCTGAGGTCATTCACAGCACGGTGTGGGGCAGTTCCCAATGTAACCCTTCAGCATTACTGAGTTACAGATAAATAGTAGGCCTGGGTACTGTCTTCCCCTTGAGACTTAACACATAGAAGTTTTCTCATGCTGCTTCTTTATTAACTATGTTTAGTACCATTACAACATATCATCCGTATGCCTTTTTATAGGGTCGGGGAGATATTAAATAACTTTTTTTTTCACTTAAAAAAAAAGCCTCTCACTGAACAGCTGCTTTTTTTCAATTCCCACTTGAAAAGAAAGACTTAGAAACATGAATAACAAAGCTCTGGGATTAATGTTTTAAACAGCAATCAACTCACCAAATATACTTTATGATTAAACATAAATCCTCAAGATCATTTAATGTCAGAGGTAACCTAAACATACTTTGTGTTACTAAAGATTGATACCATATTCTTGAAACTTTGTTGAAAGCATTGTTGGTGCTCTGAGGAGGGAAAAACAAACTGATCCCATGAAATGTTCCCTTTGTATTGAAGAGGCCTAAATGATTTACATAGCTTTCACCTATTTTATAGAAATAGTTTAAGGCCTTCCTGGTAACGTCCTTTCATTTGTATCCAGAGCAGTGGCATCTCTAAACAGAAATATTTTGGAATGGCAATGGGGGAGGGGGAAGAGGGGGAAAACTGATTTTTGTACATCACACCCACCACCACCACTTTACAGCCCACTCCCCCACCTGCCTTTAAAATTAGCTGTATAAAACACTACAAGAAAAAGTCCTCAGAGCCTTTTATGCATAACTCCTCCCAGCCAGTTTTAGCACCCGTAAAACTGACATTACATATAATGAATAGCTTCATTTAACAAATTCTTTTACATGGGAGTGATGTTCTCTACAGGATTAGACAGAATCTCAATAAATACCTTGAACCTGCCAGTTCTGTAACACATGCTCCATATTCCTCAAGAATAGATGCATGCAGGCCAAAAAAAGGTTTAATTCATTTGCAAAATGTACTTGATCTGTGTGTGTGTGTGTGTTTTTTTTTCATACATTCATTGTAAACACGCACCTTGGCTCTGATTCTATAAAGTCAGCCTAAAGTTAGGAGCCGTTATTGACACTAATTCTATGAAACTCAGGCACCCATTATAGAATCATTTGGAGGGGCATTTTCAATAGGACATCTATGTCTGACTTTGGATGTCCTATTGAAGATTCATAGAAATCACTATCAGTAATTTAAAAAAAACGCCCTTCCAAACTATATCCCATGTATCAAAAATGACCAATAGAAACATCGAGCAAAAATACGTCCAAATTCGTGAGTTACTGTTCGTCATAAAACGTCTTCACATCTTTGGAAATTTTCTCCTTAAAACATCATTAGTGATGTCAGAATGTTCCTGTGGTGGTGAGATGACCTGTACATTCGTAGAAATGCAAGTGGAAAAACGCCTCTGTGGCACGAGGAGATACCAAGAGAGAGAAGAGATAAGATGGTGGAGAGAGTATGGTTGACCCTAAAGAGGGAGGCCAGTTATTCCTGAGAGGAGAGTGAGGCACTTGCTCTCCTGTGCCTCACATACAGGAGGCATACAATGAGAAGGCACCACCACCTGCCCCCCTTCAATGGCTCTATGAGGGCATGGAGACACATATGCAATAACCTGTACCGGTGAGTACCACAGTCTAACACCTAGGAACACTCCAACACTCTTGTGTAACCACTGCACACAGGCAGGGTGTAAATGCAATATATTGAACTGCTTATGTCTTTTCTAATGGAAAAAAAATAATGTACAAAGCACTATCCACACCAGAAGGCATCAGCAGCTCAAGGCTCACACCAACTCCACCCTACAAACTAAACATGCAATACCCCTTTCCTCTCCCCTCTCTCATATCTGGACCCACACCTGTACAGTCTAAGCCAGGGGTGCCCACACTTTTTGGGCTTGCAAGCTACTTTTAAAATGACCAAGTCAAAATGATCTAACAACAATAAAATTTTTAAAAAACATAAAGTACACTGTCTGCAGAGAAAATGTTAATTATCATTTATATTCTGGTTTTTTTCCAAGAGGTCAAGGCAGATGACTCTATGCACTGTCACCTCAGTAACAACCATACAAAAATAGATAAATATACCCCCTCCCTTTTTACTAAACCACGATAGCAGTTTTTAGCGCAGGGAGCTGCGCTGAATGCCCAGCGCTGTTCTCGACGCTCATAGGCTCCCTGTGCTAAAAACCGCTATTGCGGTTTAGTAAAAGGGGGCCATAGTGCAAAATATAGACAGCAAATATAAATTCTCAAAACAGACACATTTTGATCACTAAATTGAAAATAAAATCAATTTTTCTACCTTTGTTGTCTGGTGATTTCATGAGTGGTTGCACTTTCTTCTTCTGACTGTGCATCCAATCTTTCTTCCCTTCTTTCAGCCTGTATGCTTCCTCTCCTCCAGACCTCATTCCCTCCCCCAACTTTTTCTTCCTCTCTCCCTGCCCTTTCTTTCTCCATGCCTCCCTTTCTTTTTTTCTCTCTTCATGCCCCTTTTATTTCTTTCTGTTTCCCTTCTTTCCTTCTGTCTCCCTACCTGCCCCCTTTCTTTCTCCCTGCCCTCCCCCAAGCCACTGCTGCTGCCATCGAAGAATAGGCCCCCAAGCCGCCGCCGCCACCATCGGGGAATAGGCCCCAAAGCCACTGCCATCCCAAGCTCTCCCTGCATTGGGCCGACCAGCTTTCCTCTCCCTGATGTCAATTCTGCTGTCAGAAAGGAAGTTCCCGGCCAGCCAGGCAGCGATTGACGTCGGGGAGAGGAAGGCTGATCGGCCTTGTAGATTATGAAGGCAATGCAAGTCTATCATAAAACCCGGGATGGGCTCTGCGATTGACTCACTTTGCCTTGGCGATCTACCGGTTGATCGCGATCGACCTATTTGGCACCCCTGGTCTAAACAATCTTGGGGCTAGCTTACTACACGACACTCAGTCACCTTCCTGCTGCAATATTAAGTCACACCTAAATCCAACAGTATTAATGCTCCACACAGAGACCACCAGACCACCCTCTGGCTCCAGGCTGACCCCTCTGGACTGCTAACACGCACGTCACACAAGTTGGCCACATGGTTTACAGAGTCAAAGGGTCACAGCACTTCACAACCTTCAAGGCCTGTGTTGGCCATTCCCTCCCTCCTCCCCACAAAAGACCCTCACCAGCTGTCACAGGTCCTGTGAAGAGCATTGCACATAATGTCCCAGAAACAAGCATGCATGAGAAGTGCAGAAGTCCCATCACCTGACCCCATTCTCCCAATACTTGTGTCTTGCAGGTGCTTTAGGACCCACCAGGACTTTGAGTCCCTGAGTCATCAGTAAAGGAGTTTGTGGAGGGACTACCCTCAAGTCATATAAAGGCTGAGACAACAGCTCCAGGCTGTTTTCACAATAGTTAATTTGATTTTAGCTGTCAAATAGTAATTTTAAGCAATTTAACATACTTTTTTTTCTAACCTTTTCCATCCATCTAATCTAACCAATTTCTGGTTTTATCCCACAGTTTTTACTTGTTATGTTTCATATTTTAACGAACTGTAAACCGAGTCGAGCTCCTTAGGGAGTGTGTAAACTTATGGAAATGTTGATTAAGCACAAATTAGAAATGATCCTGAGCGACGAAAGGCTGAGGGATCCCCTCCAGCATGGATTTACAAAGGAAAGGTCCTGCCAATCCAATCTAATCAGCTTATTTGACTGGGTAACAAAAAAGCTAGATATGGGAGAGTCCCTGGATGTCGTGTATTTGGATTTCAGCAAGGCTTCTGATATTGTCCCACACTGCAGGTTATTGAACAAGATGAGTTCATTGGGACTAGGAGAAACATTGACTGCATGGGTTAAAGACTGGCTCAGTGGCAGACTCCAGAGGGTGGTGGTCAATGGTATTCCCTCCGAAACATCGGAAGTGATCAGTGGAGTGCCACAGGGCTCAGTATTGGGTCCAATCCTATTTAACATCCTATTTACGGGACCTGCCTCAGGGACTTCGAGGTAAAATTGCATTATTTACCGATGACACTAAACTGTGCAACATAGTGGGCAATAGCACCGTGCCAGACACTATGACGCAGGACCTACACTTACTAGAACAATGGTCCGCAACTTGGCAACTGAGTATTAATGCCAAAAAGTGTAAGGTTATGCACCTTGGCAGCGGAAATCCATGCAGAACATACACCCTGAATGGTGAGACCTTAGCAAGAACTGTTGCAGAACGGGACCTAGGAGTAATCATCAGCGAAGATATGAAGACTGCCAATCAAGTAGAGAAAGCATCATCCAAGGCTAGACAAATGCTGGGTTGCATCCGTAGAAGTTTTGTCAGCCGGAAGCCCGAAGTTATAATGCCATTGTACAGGTCCATGGTGAGACCTCATCTGGAATATTGTGTTCAGTTTTGGAGGCCACATTATCAAAAGGATGTGCTGAGAATGGAGTCGGTTCAGTGAATGGCCACTAGGATTGTCTCATGCCATAAGAAGAACGTCTAGGTAACTTGCAGCTATACTCTCTTGAGGAATGCAGAGAGAGGGGAGACATGATAGAGATGTTCAAATATGTTACTGGCCGTATTGAGGTGGAAGAAGACATCTTTTTCCTTACAGGACCTACAGCAACAAGAGGGCATTCGTTAAAAATCAAGGGTGGAATATTTCATGGTGACACTAGGAAGTATTTCTTCACCGAAAGGGTGGTTGATTGTTGGAATAATCTTCCACTTCAGGTAATTGAGGCCAGCAACGTGCTCGATTTTAAGAAAAAAATGGGATAAGCATGTGGGTTCACTTCGAGGAAGTGCTTAGGGGGGAGGGTTCTTAGAGTGGGCAGACTTGTTGGGCCAATGGCCCTTTTCTGCCGTCATTTTCTATGTTTCTGTGTTTCTATTCGGTATATAAAATGAAGATTAGATTAGATTACCCCCATAGGACCCTAATAACCATCCTGTCCCCAGTGTGCATGCAATCTCCTGATCCCCAATCAATAAAATTACATTACAGTACCCAGGTGAAGGAGGGCATATATTCACATAGAGAAACCTGCAGAAGCTGGTACAAAAATGTAAAGCATTTGCCCCCTCCCAAAATCAACTGTGTCCTGATCCCCCCCCACCCTTGCATAGCTGCACCTCTGTCCTAACCCCAACACCACACAAATGACCAATAATAAGGAGAGCGAGGAAGAAGAGCACAGATGCCATAGAAGGCCTTCACAGCATCCCAGGCCCCTCCAAAAGATACCCCCTAACCCACACTCATCCCACACACCACTGGCTGCCTCACCTACCAGGCTGCAGCTCTGAGAGACACACCTGCCAGCTACACACCTGAAGCCCATTCAATGCCTTCAGCACACACTTTCCAAAAACACACCTACATACCCTCTCCCTCCCTGTCACCCTCCAACCCTGGGAATCGCTGCTTATGCTGATGTGGCCTCCCACTTGCCCCCCACCAGTCTTCATATGCAACCACCCACATCACTCTAATGCATAACAGCTACCATAAAGCCCCTGCAAAGACATGTCCCACATCTAACAATCATACCCTCACATCCCAACTGCTCCCCCATATCAGAGTTTGCTCCCTTGCCATCTCATTGGCCTCCACCCTGCTCCCAGAACAAGCCTCCACAGTTGCATCCATCACTGCCTCCTCACTCCACTTATATCACAATACAACACATTAACATGCACAAACCCTCTCACACACAGACCAACTTGAGCAGCAGCAGCAACATGAAGCAGAGAAAGAGATGCCACCACCTTTCCTTGAGAGCATGCATGAGGCCATCCCCCAGGAAGCAGATAGCAAAATAACAGAAAACCCACAAAAGGAACTCAGAACCTATAACAAATTTGCAATCACAACTCAAACTGCAACTGTAAGGGCAGGGGAGGAGCAGGAAGAGGCACAGGACATATGGGCTGACATGGCTCCCCTGAAGGGGGATGAGGAGGCAGCACAGGAAACCTATCCAAGAGAGACCCACATTCCTGATGTTGGGTCAGGCTCAATAGCTGGTCCCAGCACCCATTAGCTGATCCAGAAGCTCCTGTAGCAAGTCTCCTTCATGCATTAGGAGTTGCATGCCCAGACATCAAGTCCTGGTCCACTGGTGCCATGCTGGCCTAGGCACTGATGGCCATGGACCCCTAACACAACAGCCCAGACTGTGACAGGCCCAAACTCAATCCAGCTCAATATCTTATCACCAATTGTGGGCAAGACAGGTCTTATGAACTGATCCTATGGGATGTTACCCTTTCAAATACAGCATCACTAACTAGTGTTAACACTGTTTTGGGAGGGTTACTATAAATATTGTTTTTCATTATTTTCCATACCAACGTCAACCCAGTCTGTGATGCAGGGCTGTGTGTGTGTGTGGATGGGGGGGACAACACTCCCATCTCCAACCCTCTCAGTGTTGCTTTACTGACCTGCACATTCAGAACAGGTCACTGAAACACTTGTCAGCTCTAAGAGGGGGGAGAGTGGGGGGCTGCTCATCCAACCTCTCAGACATTGCAGATACACACAGGTGGCACTCACTCTCCAGCTGCACTCTCAGCACTCACTCTCCAGCTGCAAATATAGGATACAGACACAGAGAGCCAGCACAGCATCACAGAGCATGGTGTGTGACTGGGAGTGGAATGATGAGTGAGAGACATGAAGCAGGTAGAGACAGTGGTGTAAGGGGCGGTGGCGTAGTGGGGTAGACTGTCCCAGGCACTGGCACCTCTCTGTCTGCCCCCTGTACCTCTTTAAAATCTTCACCAGTGAGCAACTACTCTAGCCTGTGGCTTGCACAGGCCCGCTCCCTCTGAAATCACTTCCGGGTTGTGGGGCCAGGAAATGATGTCAGAGGGAAAGCCAGCATGAGCAGGTACAAGGATGGGAAGGGACAGTGCGAGTGTGGCGTGGGAGCGTGGAAGGAGAGTGGGGCAGAGAGGAGGGCACGGGGAGTGGTGCAGAAGGAGTGGGGAGGCTTAAAGGAGGGTGCGGGGATGCCACTGCCTTAGGTGCCTCCCACCCTCGCTATGCCACTGGGTAAAGGGGCTAGCAGGTATGGGGGTGGGGGTGGTATCGAACGATGGTGCGCCCGCATCTGGAGTACTGCGTCCAATACTGGTGGCCCACCTTAAGAAGGATGTGGCGATGCTCGAGAGGGTCCAGAGAAGAGCAACAAAAATGATTAAGGGCATGGAAAACCTTGCATATACCGAAAGTCTAGAGAAGCTGGGGCTCTTTACCCTGGAAAAGCGGAGACTTAGAGGGGACATGATAGAGACTTTTAAAATCATGAAAGGCATGGAGAAGGTGGAGAGGGACAGATTCTTCAGGCTAGCGGGGATATCAAAAACAAGAGGGCATTCAGAAAAACTGAAAGGAGACAGATTCAAAACGAATGCTAGGAAGTTCTTCTTCACTCAGAGGGTGGTGGACACCTGGAATGCGCTTCCAAGAGAGGTGATAGGACAGAGTACAATGTTGGGTTTCAAAAAGGGCTTGGATGACTTCTTGAAGGAGAAAGAGATTACAGGGTATAGATACAAACAATGTAGGTGGTGGGAACTTAAAGGTCAAGGACCTGGGGGGCCGCTGTGAGAGCGGACTGTTGGGCACGATGGACCCCTGGTCTGACCCGGCAGAGGCAATGCTTATGTTCTTAAGTTCTTATGTGGTAGCAGACAGAGGAGCAGGACTGGTAAGGTGAAGGTTGTGACAGAGACACAGATAGACAATACAGCACTCAGCAACTCGCCAGTAGTTCAGACAAACGATCAGTTCTTGCTCTCCACTCTCCAACACAACCAAATCACTAGTGGGTCAAAAGGTAAAATATTGCTCATCTTATTCACTTTTAAAACAGGTCTAACTCTGGGCATGTTTCAGAACGCCCAGATAAATCCTATTACTATCCATTATGGCTCCTAACACTGCCCAAATCAGCCTATGTTCCCCCCCACGAAACACTTACTTTTTGGACTTCTACCTGAGCATCGAGCACTGCAGCAAGTGTTAAAAAAATATCGGCTTATATGCTTTTGACGTTTTATACGTCCATGCTATTCAAACCGTCCCTTGTGACAGTTTTTGGACATTTTTCTCTCTTGAAAATGAGCCCCTTAGTATCACCTAAGCATGCTTAGGCAGTGCCCAGCATCCTAACATTAAGGCAACCCCAATTTTTGCCTGGGTTTTCATCACCTAAAGTTAGGCGCTGAAATAAGAGTCTAACGGCACTTAATTCACAAAGAGGTGCCTAACTAAAAAAACATACCCATGATCCACCCTTAACTACACCCACTTTTAGCATTGGTGATTTGAGTTTAGGCGCCTACTTTTTACAGAATCTAGTTTTTTTGTTAGGCACCTAACTTTCAATTAAGTCCAATTAAAGCCAATTGTGAGGTGTTGAGTGTCAATATCGGCACCAATTAAGCCTATTGATCAATTAAGTTAAGCTGACTTTATAGAATTTGGGCCCTTGTGTCCACACTAAAATCATTTGCATGCACATATCATTGGTACATGTGCCTACAAATGATTTGCACGCACACAAATTTTTTAGGTGCCCATACTGGCTCAGATGCCTAAGGCCCCTCAGAACACGGCGGAGAAAAGACCCCAGAGCAGGCCTGTCACTGTGTGATGCAGTGATAAAAATTAAAATGCACATGTTGCTGGACCTATGGGGGAAGACCCCAGTATAGGCCTGACACTGTGGGAAGAGGCACTAAAAGCTACAGTGAGGGCACCACGTCAAAAGTGAAGAAGGGAAAGGAAGCTCCGGAGGTGCTTCATTAAAGATATCTTTGATATCTTAAATTTCAGTTTCTATACCTCTAGTATTGTAAGCCTGACTTTGTGAGTGTTTCAGTTCAGTTTTTTTTGTTGTTGCTATTATTGATATCTGGTCCCTTGTTTCATATTTGTTGAGTAATGCCATCGGGGGACTTAGTGAATCCCAGCCAAGCAACTATGCATTTTTTTGTTGTTGTTTACTTTTTGCTGGATGCAGTTTGATTGGTTGGTTGTGCAGGCTGCCTGCTCAATCAAACTGCATCTAGCAAAAAGTAAACAAAAAAAAAGAAGCTTAGCTGTACTGCTGGGGATTCACAGAATCCCCTGAAATCTCTCATGACATGCCACTGGTACTTGGTTTCAAAAAAACTTTCCCAGTCTTCTATTCCCCCTATCTTTTCATCCATCTACCGTACTCTATTTCCGTCCTTGTACTCACCATTTTATCCCTTCACTAACTCCAGCTCAATCCCTGTCTCTCCTTCCTTCTTTTGCTTTTAGTCCAGGGGTGCCCAAAAGGTCGATCGCAATTGACCTGTAGATCCAAAAGCAACGTGAGTCGATCACGGAGCCCATCCCGGGCTCCGCAATAGACTCGCGTTGCCTTTACGTTCTCCCTTGTTCCCCGACACAACAGGCCAGCAGTGACTACAGAAGCGCCGGGCATGCCAGCCTTCCTCCCCCCCATGTCAATTCTGACATTGGAGAGGAAGTTCCGGGCTAGCCAATCGCTGCCTGGCTGGCGCAGAACTTCCTCTCCAATGTCAGAATTGACGTTAGGGAGAAGGCTGCTGGCCTTTTGCGGCATCGGAAAACGAATAACTCAGCGGCAACGGCGGCATTGGTGGTAGCTTGGGGGCCTGTTCCCAGATGACAGCCCCGGCAGTAGCTTAGGGAGAAAGAAAGGGGAGACAGACAGACAGGGAGACAGAAAAGACAGGGAGGCAGAAAGACAGAGAGGCAGAACAGGGAGACAGAAAGAAATTAAGGGGGGAGCATGGAGACAGACAGAAAGAAAGAAAGGGGCAGGGAGAGAGAAAGAAAGGGGGCAGGGAGACAGAAAGAAAGACAGAGAAAAAGAAAGAAAGGGGAGGGGCAGGGAAAGAGGAAGAAAAAGTTGGACTCATGGAAGGACAGAGATGTTGGTTGGGGAATGGAATGGAGATGAAGCATGCAGGAGGAATGGAGGAGATGAAGCATGCAGGAGGCTGAAAGAAGGGAAAAAATATTGGATACACAGTCAGAAGAAGAAAGTGCAACCAGAGACTCATGAAATCACCAGACAACAAAAGTAGGAAAAATGATCTTATTTTCAATTTAGTGATTATAATGTGTCCGTTTTGAGAATTTATATCTGCTGTCTATATTTTGCACTATGGCCCCCTTTTACTAAACTGCAGTAGCGGATTTTAGTGCATGGAGCCTATGAGCGTCGAGAGCAGTGCGGGACATTCAGCGCAGCTCCCTGCACTATAAACCATTATCGCCGTTTAGTAAAAAGGGAGGGGGTATATTTGTCTATTTTTGTATAGTTGTTACTGAGCTGACATTGCATATTTTAAAGCCATCTGCCTTGACCTCTTTGAAAAAACCCTGAATAAAAATGATAATTAACATTTTCTCTGCATACAGTGTGCTTTGTGTTTTTAAAAATTTTATTGTTGGTAGATCATTTTGACTTGGTCATTTTAAAAGTAGCTTGCAAACCAAAAAAGTGTGGGCACCCCTACTTTAGACCATCCTTCTACCTCTACCCCATCTCCTATTAGCACCTCTACCCTCACTCAGTCCCTTCAGAGATCCCCTTCCCCACTACCCCATACCTTTCAATGTCTTTCATCCATTGAAGTTTTCAGTCTTCCAGGTCATACATATTGTTTCAGCCTTTCTCCTCACTTTCTCCCATTTCTCTTACTCCCCATTTCACACGCTCACTCTTTCTCTCACGCATATCTACCATTTGCTGTGTCCTCACTATTCTCTTGAAATCTCCTATTCATTTCTCTCATCCATAATTCCCTGCTCTTCCCTCTCCCTCCCCCACCCTTCAAGGGCCAGCTCAAATAAATCTTCAAGGAGGCCAGTTTCTGAGGCATTACCCTCAAAGTTAGGCCCCAATTACCTTTAAGGCAGATTGTTTAAATGGATTAGTTAGTCTTTGATAAATGGGTTATTTCCAAATGAGTTAAGTCATATTATGGTTACTCCTATTATAAACAATCATAAAGAAACTATATCTACCAAAACAAATTACAGACCCATTGCAAGTATACCCTTGTTCTGTAAAATAATGGAAGGTCTGGTCAATTTAGAATTAGTCAAACATCTAGAACAATTTCACCTTCTTCACGTTCACCAATCTGGCTTTAGAAAAGGTTTCAGTACAGAAATGGTTGTAGCCTCTTTGATTGATCATATTCATTCCTTATTCAGCCAAAGCACTAGCGCACTTATACTTCAATTTGATCTTAGTAGCGCCTTTGACTTGGTAGACCATGAGATTCTATTGGCTTGTTTGGATGCTATGGGAATTTCTGGAAAAGTTTGAGATTGGTTTCAGGGTTTCTTGGAAAAAAGATCATATCAAGTCTTTAGCAATGGTCAGTACTCCAATTCTTGGAGTACCCCTTATGGGGTGCCTTAAGACTCACCACTATCACCCACTTTCTTCAACATCTATGTTGCTTCCTTGGCCAATCTTTTACAAAGCTGAAATGTAATTTTTCACATTTATGCTGATGACATCACAATACTGATACCAGTTATTTCTTTTACTACTGAATTAAAAAACGAGATCACTTTTATCCTAAATTGGATTGAATAATGGACTATTGAATTTAAATTGAAATTAAACACTGAAAAGAACAGATTTTTCTTGGCTAGTCCCAGCGATAAAATTACGGATAAAACTCTTTATTTAAGAGGTCAAGAATATCCAATAGTCTCTTCTCTTAAAATTTTAGGAGTTATACTTGACCTTCATTTAACCCTGGGGGAACATAACGATATGCTTGTTAAGAAATGTTTCTTTGCATTATGGAAATTGCGTTCCATTAAAAAATACTTTGACCCTACTTCTTTTAGATTACTAGTTCAAGCATTAATCTTATTTATTCTTGACTACTGCAATATAATCTGTCTGGGAGATTATAAAACCGTTTTAGGAAGATTAAGGCTAATCCAAAATACAGCGGTCCATTTAATTTTTGGATTAAAAAAAACAGAAACATGTCAGCCCTTATTACCGTCAGCTGTACTGGTTACCAATGGAAGCAAGAGGTTTTTTTTTCAAATTTGCTTGTATTTGCTATAAGACGTTATTTGGATTAGCTCCGTTATATCTCTTCTCTCATTTTGAATTGTACTGTTTGACTAGGTCTACTTGGCATACTGGTTTATTCATTTTTCCTAATCCCCAAAATTGCCGTTATAAAAAGTATTTTGATTGATCTTTGGCTTATCAAGCAGATAAAGTTCAAGTATGGTTAGACGATCTGATTCAACAATCTGCATCTTATTGCACCTTTAGAAAACTGGTTAAGACCTATTTGTTCAAAAAATTTGTTACTTGATTGATGACTATGTCATAGTTTCTTACTATATTTTTCATTATTGAAATATTGTACTGCCTTTCTGTGTGCTTTGTATCATCACTGGAATGTCCAGTCCTTTTCATTCTGTGAACCGCCTAGAACTTTTTGGGTGTTGGCAGTATAGAAAAATAAAGTTATTATTATTATTATAAATCATTTGAATATCAGCCTGGTTGAAACTGTTTGGATGCCCAAACAAAATTTAAGCTAACTTGACTAGAATTAGACAGATTTGTTCTCAAGCGTTTGGTTTGGTAAGCAGATAGAGGTATTATGTATTTATAGTGCTTAGTTTTAGTTGTTTATTTGACTTTTTTTTCTAAAGCTCTTGCTCCATCTAGTGGATCCAGTGCAAATGGTGGGCATGCTATCCATAACACTGTGTGAAGTGCTCAGGAGAAGAGACTCCATATGCAACTCTTGTAGTTCGGAAAGGAGCAACAGGACTGTCTTGAGGCTGCTGGAAACAATGCAGTGCATCCAGCTCTGTTGCTGCTTAAAGACAGTGGCAGCATTCTTCAATTGGGCACTGAAAAAGCACAGTTATTTACATAAGTTTGTGTGGATATTCAACCAGGCAATGAACTGAGCTGTGAAGATTCCGGCATAAATTTATACAGCTAACTTATCCATATGTAGTTATTTCTAACATTCTGCAGCTACAACTGAACTCAATTTATCCACACACACCCAGTTTCTGTATATGGAACCTTAAGTTCTGTGCACAAATCAGTGCGCACAACCTATTTGTGTGCACTAGTAATGCCTGATTCAGGGGGAAAATGTGATTCAATTTGGTCTATTGAATCAATTTTCAATTTGATTTGATTTGCTTTTCCCACCTAATCGGGCGGGTTTTTATGTTTGTTTTTCAAGCGTCCTGGCAAATTTATTTTGTAGCCTCTTCACCTATCCCACCCCCTTTGCCCTCTCCAAACCCAGCCGGCACTGTGGTGCAAACAAAACAAACAAAAAAGACTTTTCCTCTCTCTGTTAGAACCTAGCTCATGCTTGCTGTCTAACACCAGTTCTGGCAGGATACATATTTCAAATCTGACATATTGTAACCACAAAATAGCTAATATAATTATTTTTTTTACCTTTTGTTGCCTGGTCATTTTATTATTTAAATCATGTTGGTCCCAGGCTCTGGTTTCTGTTTGTTTTCTGTTAACTCGCTTGCCAGGGTTTTCTGACCGTTTGAAGTTTTCTTCTTTCTCCTTGCTCACCATCTATCTTCCATCTCTGTACCTTCCCTTCCACTGCCATATCCAACATTTCTGTTTCTTTCCCACTGTCTACCATATCTCTCTCTTTCTCTCTTTCTCCCTGCCTTCTGCCCTGGGTCAAACCTCTCTATTCCCCACCATATGTAGCATCTCTCCCTTCCTCCCCTCCATTATCATGTGCAACATTTCTTTCTCTATCCTCATGCACCATCTCTCCCTGTCTCTACTGAAGTGGCACTCTAGGGGGCGCTATGGAATGGATAATGAATAATATGTGTTTGTGGAGTATTTTGTGGAGTTTTTCTACAAAAATGCCTGCTTTTCGTATGATTCTGGGTAACTTTAGTTATATATAAGCATATGTGTTAGTTAAGGCCAACCCAATAGAAGCGTATGAAAAGTTGGTGAATAAAAATCTGAATATGGATGTAGCCAAGGCCAGAAAAACACACTACAGATTAATATTAAGGAAAAACATAATAATATTCTCTTTATGTATTTTGCTATTAAGCCAGATCATAGAGGAAATCAGGTATAGATATGCATAATACATATATAGAGATATTAATGACTCCATTTTGGTTCTCTGAATTTCTGTATCTTCTGCTTGGTTGTACTCCATTTTGTGTTCGGCCTATGTCCCTTCTGAGTCTTTATTCAGGTTTTTCCCGCCTTGAGCTTCCCTTGTGGTTTAATTGATACCAGATGGGCTTGAACTAGGTATACTGGGCATAATAGAGAAAGTTTTCTTGCATTAAATATGAATGAAATATAATGTATGAAACTATGGATGGAAGGGGCCCAGAACAAATGTGAGTGATTATGTGTATGAATGTGTATTGAACAAAAGAATTGGTTTTGAAAAAAACATTATATATATTTGCAACCTAAAGAAACTTAAAGGAAGCCTGAGTGCAACTAATATGTGAGAGAGACTAAACTATGGAAAAGCCTCTGTGGAGAAAAAAACTCTCAATGTCCACCAGATAAGCAAAAATCAGCTAATCCTAAGGACAAACCTATTTCAAATATAAATTTGGAGAGGCAAACATATCCTTGGTTTGAAAAAACTTCATGAAGAATAATAGGCTAAATATCAGAAAAAATATGACTGAGGCAAATATCTTCTATTAAATCTTATTAATCAGTCTATAGCACTTATCTTAGATTCAGCTATCAGTAAAGGTCTCAACACATAATCCACTGCTTTGAAGATACAGAGAAGGTACTTTCAACCACCTGAGATAGTGGTGAGATTACTCTGGTTTGTTATATTTCAACAGTGATGCCTTAGTAAAAGGACCCCTTTATTAGATAAAATTCCTAGAGCTAAGGGCAATATACAGTAGTATGCTTTAAAAGGTTTTTAGGGATTGATTGTTCAACTAGGTTATCTTGGTTAAAATTAGATAACCAGGTAGCCAATTACTATACGAGTATAAACAAGCATGGGGTGGGGGGTATGGAATCAATTCTCCTGTCTTGGGAGATTGTTAGAATATAGAAATGGCCATTTCTCATGGAATATGTCTCGGAGCCACTCCATTCAACAAGGAAGTTTCTCAGTTTTGTTCCAGAATAGGAATGGATGGCAAATTAGCCTCAGATGCTTTCCTTCTGCATTGAGAGGAGAATCTTTTGTTTATGTATCCTCTAATATCCCTCATAGTGAAAAATTCTGAAGTTCAGATAAGATTTGGGGACAATAATTCTCATATCATCTTATTGGCCAAGACAAACATGGTTCACACTTCTGCTGAACCTTTCCATCAGAAGTCCAGTGAGAGTGGAGTGGTTGCTGATCTCAGAAGAACATATCATAATTGGAGAGAAGAAAAACCCATCTTTGTACAGCCTTTAGTTCACTTTATACAGAAATTGCTTTGTTTGATGCCTTCCACCAAACCTCCTGCAGTGTAATGGGATCTCAGTCTTGTACACCAGCAAATGCAAAATTTATTTTGAGTATCAGGTACTATGATTTTACACAAGTTTATGCTTACTTGTTTTTAGATATTTTTTTTTTTTTCATTTTTATTATCTTACTACTACTACTTGCCATTTCTATAGCACTGCTATTATCTTATTATATTGTGAGCTGCTTTGATTGCATCTTGTTTTTTAAAAGTGGAATATAAAATGTAATAAATTCCAAATCAAAGAAGTAATGACCAAGGCAGAAGAAAAGCCACACAGCTGAGTTATGAACAGAACTGATATGATGAAAAATTGTTCAGTGGGAGATTTGTGAAAAGCATTTGCAGTAGTCTCAGCAGGAATAAATGAGGGAATGGATAAAGGGTTCTTATGTCCTTGGAGATAAAGGGATAGATAACACGTACTGTTTAGATGAATCAAATCAAGGTTATTATATTTTCTAAATAAAAGACTTTAAAAGTAAGGCAACATCTCTTTAGAAAACTAATATAGAAATTTATAGAACTGCTTTTAATAAGAATACAGATGTTCAAGCATTAATTTGGAAAGGCTCCAAACCCCCTTCAGCTTTAAAATGAGGCCTCGAAAATCAGCCATTTACTACCAAAACACTATTGTTTAGGGCTCCTTTTACAAAGGTGCGCTAGCGTTTTTAATGCATGTACCAGATTAGTGCGCGCAATAGTGCGCACTAGCTGAAAATCTAGCGAGGAGTGTGGCACAGTGGTTAAAGTTACAGCCTCAGCACCCTGAGGTTGTGGATTCAAACCCACGCTGCTCCTTGTAACCCTGGGCAAGTCACTTAATCCCCCCATTGCCCCAGGTACATTAGATAGATTGTGAGCCCGCCGGGACAGAGAGGGAAAACTGCTTGAGTACCTGAATAAATGCATGTAAACCGTTCTGAGCTCCCCTGGGAGAACAGTACAGAAAATTGAATAAATAAAAAATAAATAATAAAATAAAAATAAAAATAAAAAAATCATCACCTCTTGTGGGGGAAACAGCATAAGCTGCATTGGTACCAAAACAGATTCTCAACGAATACAGAAAAGTAAAATTAGAAATACAAATATGCAGACAAAACCTGAACTCCAGGAAAGCGGTGAAGACCCTTCTCTTCAACTAAAATTCCAACTGCAATCAACCCCCCTTCCCCCACTTAAATTCCCCCTTCCTTTCTGCACTCTCTTCTTAACTTGTACTTAAGTTGCTGTATAGTCATTGTACTGTCGAAATGTATTCCACTGTGAATGTTGGCTTGTAACCCGTTCTGAGCTAATGGGAGGACGGGATAGAAATTGGATTAAATAAATAAATAAATTAATTAATTAAAGACAAACCTTCTATGTAGTAGAACAATAGAAAAATACTACTACTACTACTATTTATCACTTATATAGCACTGAAAGGCATTCGTAGCGGTGTACATTTTGACATTTAATAGACGGTCCCTGCTCGGAAGAGCTTACATTCTAACTTGGCCAGGCAGACATGACATATAGAGTTGGGGTACTGAGCTCAAGTTGAGAGGAGTTAGGAGTTGAAAGCACTCTCGAAGAGGTGGGCTTTTAACTTGGACTTGAACACTCCCAGGAACCTAAATTGGATTTAGGGGATAGCTAAGGTTTTGATACTTACCAATGCCTAGGCCAATTTAGACGCCACTAAGAGCGATTTTATAAATGAGTCCTAACTGAAGATTGATAGCTGCTATGCATCGTGTTCCTCAGGGCCTAATTTTTAGGTGCCATTTATAGAATCAGGGCCTTTTTGCCAAAAAAGATTTATAAATAAATATCATTCAATATTACCCTTCCGTATATATGCTTTCAAATTGGTTCAATTTCTTCATGCTAGTAAAATCATTTGACATTGCTTTAAGTGCATAGCATTTCTCCTCTATAAAACAGGGAAGTAAGAAATGGAGGAAAATCAATTAATACCCTAGGGAAATGGTTCATTGTCTCATCTTGCTGACTATAGGTTAAAGCCAAATTACTTGTAGATTTATGTGCTGCATTTAATTATTGAGAAAAATGATAGAATGCTTTCCACCATTTTATGCTCTATGCAGCATTGGCGTTTACTTAGCTCAGCACTGAATATTGACCAGTGTAATTCTCAGAAGAGATGCCATTTACAGGGAAATCATTCCTTGTGATCTTGGGAAGGCCACCTCTCTGCCTGTTGCCTGAGGTACCCACTCAGATTTGGAGAAAGGGCTTATGTATGTGAATTCTAATAAAGCTTTAAGGCAACTTGAGCACTGGTTGGAAAATGGAGGGGGGGGATCTGATAAAAAGTCTTACCATGTGTATGAAAAGTTCAACTAATGAAGTAGACTATGAGGGTGTATGAAGCCATTTTGGATAAGTCTTAGAAGTAGAAATTAAGATGTACAGGTCAGTGCATCTCAATTTTCACCTGCATTTCAGAAAAGAATCTACCAGTGTAGCGTGTGTTCTAAAATATAGGGAAATGGATGTTTAGGTACTGGGTGCATGCAGCATAAACATTAGATAAAAATATATAGAATATAGATGTTTTAGTAAGCTGGCAAATAACTGGTTATGTTCTAAGAGTGCAAAGATAACTGGTTATGTTCCTGCACAAAACCAGTTATTTTGTAAACTTAGAAACAGAACCGGTTATGCTCCTGACTGCTGTCACTTGTTAACATTGCCGGTTTGGCATTTGGGGAACAAAAATCATTGAGGACTTAAGGAGGCAACCCCCTCCCCAATTCCTCCAGTGGAATGGTACTCTATAGCAGCTATTTACTAAATCCTAAATGTATTTAGAGCAGGTGTAACTCCCAAATTGGATCTTTTAAGACATGGATATTTAGTCCCCTTATGAAATAGGAACTAACCTCCAAATTCTATATATGGTGCCTAAACAATTGGCATCAACTAGTGTGAAGCTAAGTGCGAGTTTATAAAAGTTAGGAGCACTATGTAAAATCACACATCACTGCGTAAGTGACATTATTTATTTAAAAATTTTATAGCCTGCTATATCCATCAAACTGCCGGTTCATCCAGGGCTACTCAATCAGGGTCCAGTTCCAGAGCACTTTGGTCTTAAGGCATGACTCTTGAGTGCAAGGCCCTGATTCGGAAGGGATACTTGAAGGTTGTTGTTGCGACTCTCCCTAGAGCAAAGAAGCCTGTGACGTTTGCAGCTTGTGTGAAAACCTGGAAGGCTTTTTCAGTTATCATGCGCCAAAGAGTGGATGGAGCCTGAGAGGACTCCTATCCCAGTGGTTTTAGCATTACTACAGGCTGGTTTTGAAAAGGGTCTAGCAGTTTCATATCTCAAGGTGCAAGTAGCTGATCTTTCGTGTTTTAGGGCCAGAAAATTGTGCAGTTGATAGTGTCTTATCCAGATGTCACTCTGTTTTTGAGGAGGGCCCTCAAGTTGTGACCTCCGTTGCACAGGCTGTTCCCATCTTGGGACCTCAATGTGGTTCTGAAGGACCTATCTCATGCTCAGTATGAGCCTCTGCTGGATGCATCCCTCTTGGATCTTATGGTTAAGACTGTGTTTTTGGTTGCCATTGTCTCGGCAAGGCGAATCTCAGAGTTTCAGGTCCTTTCTTGTAGAGAATCTTTCCTCTGGTTTATGGAGTCAGATGTTTCTCTGTGGATGGTACCTGCCTTCCTACCACAGGTGATTTCTGCCTTCCATATCAATCAAGAGATTTGTTTATCCACCTTTCATCCCCCAGGTTCAGCAAAATAGGGCAAGATTTTGCGGAGACTGGATGTATGTAGAGTCCTCCTGCACTACTTGGAGAAGACTAATTATTCTGGCAATCTGACCCCCTTTTTGTGCTGACCAACCACTTGAGACGAGGCAAGCCAGCTTCCAAGGCTTCGATTTCCAGATGGATTCACATAGCAATCTCATTTTCCTACATTGCCTGCAGTAAATAGCCCCCTATCTTTATTGCTGCACATCTGACTAGAGGTGTGACTGCTTCCTTGGTGGAGTCCTGTGCTGTTTCGCCTGATGAAATTTGTAGAGCAGCTACTTGGTCTACACACTTTTACGAAGTTCTACAGAGTGGATGTAGCAGCTTGAGAGTATGCCTCTTTTGGGTCCTCAGTACTGCTGGCAGGCTCATCTGTCCTTCCCTAGAGGTCTGCCAGTGCTTTGGGACATCAGCTATGGTACAGAATCCTATGTCTTCGCTACAGTGAAGGTAACTTATGAAGAAAAGCACTCATAAAGGAAGAGTAAGAAACCTCAAGCCAATAAATTATTGCTTTTAGGGGATTCTATCATCAGAGGCATTAACATTGAAACGCAAGACAAGGAGCCTAAAATAGTGAAGTGTCTTCCAGGATCCTCGGCTGCTAGGAGTACCCAACAAATACTATCTATAATTAAGGAAGAAATTAAAAAGTCTAAAGCTGATGTTGTTATCCATCTGGGAACAAATGACCTAGCCAACAACTCCACACTTGCAGCTCAGAAACCCTTTCGGGAGCTTGGTGAGGGCTTGAAACCTTTTGTAAAGACTGTAGCTTTTTCCAAAGTACTGCCAGCATATGGAAAGGGAGAGCAAAGAGTTAAAAACACAGATTACTTTAATAGATGACTCAAAGCCTAGTGTCATCAAAAAGGCTTTAGGTACATGGGGAAATACATGGAATGACAAGAAGCTATATTGTACTTAAGGGCTACATATTACTACAGCAGAAAAAAGAATCCTTACGGAGAAATTTAGACAATATGTTTCTAGGCATTTAAACTAGAAGGTGGGGGTGGCGTATGTATGAAGGACAATTATAGAGACCACTCCCGGCAAAAGACAAGATGTGATGGTAGTAAAGATTGCAACACAAACAATATTAGCAACTCACTTCTTAGCGTTGCAACGGGAAGTGAAACGAAACAAAAAACTATACAAAAAAGATCACCGCTGAAAAGTAGCTGGAAAGCGATGACCACAAATGCTCGGAATCTAAGCAATAAAGTTCATGATCTGCAAGCCCTGATGTTAGAGGAAGACTTGGATATTGTTGCTATCACAGAGACGTGGTTCAGTGAATTCCATGGATGGGATGCAAACATACCAAGATATAATCTTTTTAGAAAGGATAGAGATGGTCAAAAAGGTGGAGGAGTAGCTGTCAATGTAAGGATTGATATCTAAGTGACTGAAATTCAAGGGTCCTGGGGAGAGGAAGAAGTGATATGGATCGCTCTGAAAAGGGAAGATGGAACTTCTATCTACGTGAATGTAGTCTACAGACCTCCGACTCAATCGCAGAAAATTGATAAAGATCTAATTGTGGATATTCATAAGTTTGGAAAGAAAGAGGAGGTGCTGCTGTTGGGAGATTTCAACCTGCTGGATGCGGACTGGAAAGTTCCGTTTGCGGAATCGGAAAGAAGTAAGGAGGTTGTGGATGCCTTTCAAGAGGCTCTGCTCAGACAAATGGTGACGGAACCCACGAGGGAAAAAAGCGATATTGGATCTGGTTCTCACAAATGCAGAGAGTATCTCTAATGTTCGAGTGGGTGTTCACCTGGGAAGTAGCGATCATCAAACGGTTTGGTTTGATATAACGGCTAAAGTGGAGAGCGGCCGCACAATACTTAAAGTCCTAGATTTCAAACGTACAGACTTTAATGCAATGGGAGAGTACCTGAAGAAAGAGCTGTTAGGATGGAAGGACATAAGAGAAGTGGAAATACAGTGGTCTAAGCTGAAAGGAGCGATAAAAATGGCTACAGACCTTTATGTGAAGAAAATCAATAAAAACAAGAGAAAAAGGAAGCCGATATGGTTCTCCAAACTAGTGGCGGAGAAAATAAAGGCGATAGAGTTAATGTTCGTGAAATATAAAAAAAACCCAAGAAGAGGAGTGCAAAAAGGACTACAGGGTGAAACTGGAAGAAGCCAAGAGAGAGATATGTCTGGCGAAAGCACAGGTGGAAGAACAAATGGCTAAAAATGTAAAAAAGGGAGACAAAAATTTTTTCAGATATATTAGTGAAAGGAGGAAGATGAAAAATGGAATTGCTAAACTAAAAGTTGCTGGGAACCGATATGTGGAGAGTGATGAGGAAAAAGCAAATGTGCTAAACAAATACTTCTGTTCTGTGTTCACAGAAGAAAATCCTGGAGAAGGACCGAGATTGTCTGGCAAAGTTACACGAGAAAATGGAGTGGATTCTGTGCCGTTCACGGAGGAGAGTGTTTATGAGCAACTTGAAAAACTGAAGGTGGACAAAGCAATGGGACCAGACGGGATCCATCCCAGGATACTATGGGAGCTCAGAGAGGTTCTGGTGAGTCCTATTAAAGACTTGTTCAACAAATCTCTGGAGACGGGAGTGGTTCGTGGGGATTGGAGGAGAGCGGATGTGGTCCCTTTTCACAAAAGTGGTCACAGGGATGAAGCGGGAAACTACAGGCCGGTGAGCCTCACTTCAGTTGTTGGAAAAATAATGGAAGTGTTGCTGAAAGAAAGGATAGTGTACTTCCTTGAATCTAATGGGTTACAGGATCCGAGGCAACATGGCTTTACAAAAGGTAAATTGTGCCAAACGAACCTGATTGAATTTTTTGATTGGGTGACCAGAGAGCTGGATCAAGGACATATGCTAGATGTAATTTACTTAGATTTCAGCAAAGCCTTTGATACAATTCCTCATAGGAGACTGTTGAACAAACTTGAAGGGATGAAGTTAGGACCCAAAGTAGTGAACTGGGTTAGAAACTGGCTGTCGGACAGACGCCAGATGGTGGTGGTTAATGGAAGTCGCTCGGAGGAAGGAAAGGTGATTAGTGGAGTCCCTCAGGGTTCGGTGCTGGGGCCAATCCTGTTCAATATGTTTGTGAGTGACATTGCTGAAGGGTTAGAAGGAAAAGTGTGCCTTTTTTGCAGATGATACCAAGATTTGTAACAGAGTAGACACCGAAGACGGAGTGGAAAACATGAAAAAGAATCTACAAAAATTAGAGGAATGGTCTAAAATCTGGCAACTAAAATTCAATGTAAAGAAATGCATTTGGGGATTAATAATCGGAAGGAGCTATATATGCTGGGAGGGGAGAGGCTGATATGCACGGATGGGGAGAGGGACCTTGGGGTGATAGTGTCCGAAGATCTAAAGGTGAAAAAAAAAACAGTGCGACAAGGCGGTGGCTGCTGCCAGAAGGATGCTGGGCTGTATAAAGAGAGGCATAACCAGTAGAAGAACGAAGGTGTTGATGCCCCTGTACAGGTTGTTGATGAGGCCCCACTTGGAGTATTGTGTTCAGTTTTGGAGACCGTATTTGGCGAAGGACATAAGAAGACTTGAAGCGGTCCAGAGGAGGGCGACAAAAATGATAGGAGGTTTGCGCCAAAAGACATATGAAGAGAGACTGGAAGCCCTGAATATTTATACCTTGGAGGAAAGGAGGGACAGGGGAGATATGATGCAGACGTCCAAATACTTGAAAGATATTAACGTAGAACAAAATATTTTCCAGAGAAAGGAAAATGGTAAAACCAGAGGACATAATTTGAGGTTGAGGGGTGGGAGACTCAAGAGCAATGTGAGGAAATTCTTCCTTATGAAGAGGGTGGTGGATGCGTGGAATGCACCCCCGAGAGAGGTGGTGGAGAGGAGAACGTGACGGGGTTCAAAAAAGCTTGGGATGAACACAGAGGATCTAGAATCAGAAAATAATAGTAAATATTGAAGAACTAAGGCCAGTACTGGGCAGACTTGCACAGTCTGTGTCTGTATGTGGCCATTTGGGGGAGGATGTGCTTGGGAGGGCTTCAATGGCTAGGTGGGTGTAGGTGGACTGGAGTGAGCTTTGAGGGAGACTTCAGTAGTTAGAACCTAGGAACAGTACCGGGCAGGGCTTTAGATTCTTGCCCAGAAATAGCTAAGGAGAAGAAGAAAAAAAAAAACCAACAAACTTTTAGATTGAATCAGGTTGGGCAGATTAGATGGACCATTCTGGTCTTTATCTGACATCATCTACTATGTTACTATGTTACAGAATGAAAGATTAAGTTCATACCTTGCTAATCTTCTTTCATATAGAAGACACAGGATTCTATACACCCCGCCTTGTCAAAGCTTTTGGTTCACCTGATTCCTGCCTTGGATGTTGCCAATGTCTGTCTCAGGACTTCTGTATCTAATATTTAGCCAAGACAAAACTACAGGAACATGGGGGCTCCTATTCCCTTTCTCCTTTGGGGGAATTTTATGACTCTTACTAGTTGCACTTAACAGGTAGGTTCCTAGCTACTCATGTGCGTAATTTGTTGTTCACTGTTAAATTGTTAAATGGTTATTAATCATTGTTTTTTTGTCATAAGTTACAGAACAGAACAGAATATGGTTTGTTGCTGGGGAAGCTACTTGTGCTTCTCATTCTTTCTTCTTCAGTGGAGTTCGATTGCTTTAGTACCAGCTGAAAAGAGAGCTTTTCTCCACTGCAGAAGGGAAGGAGTTCAAAGTCTTAAAGTGACACCCTTCTGCAGATTCATAACTAAAGTGAATCAAAAGCTATGATACAGAATCAATAACAAGCGATTAATAACTACCTGTTCCACTCCACTCATGATTTTATAGACCACTGTCAGTTAACTCTTCTCCAAACAGAAGAGCTCTAGCTTCTTTAATCTTTGCTTACAGGGGAACCATTCCATCCTCTTTATTATTTTGATTGCACTTCTCTGTACCTTTTCTAATTCTGCAATATCTAGGGGGTTACCAGATTTTCCATCTGGAAAATCCGGACCCCTAGACCTGCCTCCCTGGCCCGCCCATCCCCACTCCGTCATGCCCCTATTCTACCCCATCACACCCCCAAGCCTGCCCCAGCTCTGCCTCCAATCCCCTCCGCTGCATGTTCTCGTCACATGTGCGTGACATCTTCGCATCATATCCGCACATGCGCAGATGCCCTCCTGCATGAAAGAAAATTTTTAAAAACCCAAAGTGCTGGGTTTTGAAATGCCGTCCAGACCCCTGGACATGTCCTCAAAAGGAGGACATGCCTGGGAAAATCCGGACATCTGGTAACCCTAGCTATATCTATTTTTGAGATACACTGACCAGAATTACACACAATATCCAAGGAGTGCACGCTTCATGGAGCAATACAAAGGCATCATAATACTCTCTGTTTTATTGTCCATTCCTTTCCTGATAATTCCAACCATTCTATTTGCTTTCTTTGCCACCAGTGAACTCCGAACAGAGGATTTAAACGTATCATCAACAATGACACCCACAGTAGATCTTTTTCCTGAGTCGTGACTGCTAATGTGAATCCTTGCATCACATACCCCCCCCCCCTTTACTAAACCTCGATAGTGGTTATTAGCGCAGGGAGCCGCTCTGAATGCTCCCCGCTGCTCCCAACGCTGTACTTCTTCAATTTTTTTTTCTTCTGTTTGGATGCTCATTCTCCCAATCTCATAATAATTCTCTTGTGATTTAACAACTTTGTCCAACTTTGTCGTCAGCAAATTTGATCTTATTTGCTATGTCTGTTTTTAGGTCATTTATAAATATGATATACCTGCTTTAACCTTTGGCATGTGTTAATTGTCATGCTAATAGCTAATGCACTTTTATAAACTGACCCTTAATGGTAAACTGTTTTAATATAAATGAACTGCTCTTTATGTATTTGTACTGAAGTCACTCTTGCCAGCAATAAAATTGAGAACTGTCACAGAAGAGCATAGATCTTGAAATTCAAAAATAAAAGGTGGAACAATATATAGGCATGTCTATAAAAGCACTTATGCGACTGGTGGCGAGGGTGACCACATAAATGATTTTAAAATATCTGGGCCATGTCCCCAGTGTTTCATTTTATTATGAACCCATTTAAAGGGAACTAGATGTTGCAGACACAATTTAGTTTTGTCTCTGAGGACTGAGGGCTCAATTTTAGCATTCAGTCTAGATCCAGAAAGGCTCACCTCCTTCACTACTCTTTAATATGTTTGGAATGGACTTTAGGGTATTCACTGCCTATAATAGAATATTGTCTGCAACTAAGGCAAATTTATATTCATCGATTCCCTCCCAATATCCTTTGATTTTTCTCTACCAGGGATTCCAATAGAAGGGAATAAGGAAAGCTTTCTTATGTCCTTTTCAATGTAAAGAAATCAGATTATTTTAGTAATTATAACAGTTTAGTGTAGGTTACCCCATCTAGGGCCAGATTATATATATGGTGCTGAAAAATGTGCTTAGCACTATTCTATAAACCATGCCTAAAGTTATAGAGATCATTTCAGAAGTCATGAGCCAGCATTTAGATGCAGAGGAGAAAAAACACACCTGTTCCTAAAGTATCTAGACAACTGATCCTCTCTTCTCTCTCCCCTCTATAGCGATTAACTTGTTCTATTGATCACTCTCTCCTCAAAAATGGATTTCCTGTCCTATTAACCCTCTTTCTTCCTCCCCTCTTAAAGTCAATCAATTTGTACCTTTGCTTAATCTTTGTAAACCACATAGAACTTCACGGTATTGCAGTATATAAGCTGTTATTATTATTATTAAAATTTGCCTCCATTAATAGCCTACCGTAGACTTCAGAAAACACAGTTTCTAATGATAATGATTATTAGAATATGGTATATCTAAATATTGATTTTAGAAAACTGGGATATAGATGTCTAAAAGGTGAAATCATGCATATGGCAAGGGGGTGTGATCTGGGTGTCTTTTGGGTGGTACTACGGTGAGGTGCATTTTATATGCCTGCCGACATCAACATCTGGATTTACACTTGCTCCTGGGGATATCTAGATTAAAGACAGGTACTCTTTTTTGCAGTGCTCTATTTCTGTTTTTCCCTTCCTGTCACCATCTGGGTTTAAGAAAGGTTTGGACAAATTCCTAGAGAAAAAGTCTATAGTCTGCTATTGAGACAGACATGGGGGAAGCCAGTGCTTGTCCTGGGATCAGTGACATGGAATGTTGATACTAGTCTGCCAGGTATTGTGACCTGGATTGGATACTGTTGGAAACAGGAATCTGTGCTAGATGGACCATTGGTCTGATCCAGCATGCTTTTATTCCTCTCCTTTCCCAGGGGAATCCCTGCAAGAGAAATAAATTGTCACAATCCTTTCTTTTGACTACTGGACATGAAGATGACTGACCTTTCCTCTCCACTTGTTATAGCCCTGCCACTTGTTGAAGCACAGGAAATAGGAATTGCAATATCCTTCTATCAGAATTATCCCTATATTTAGCTGCTGCCACAGATCAAGCTGAACTGGATTTTCTCTCAAAATCACTCTGGGTTTCATTTAAGAAACAAGGTTGCAACATCGGTAAGACAACTTCTTGCCTTTATGCCACTCATTTTCCCTGTTAAGATAGACAGACATATACAAGATCATGTGCTTGCTATAGAACAGAAACTGGCTGACTATAATTCCTTGGCCTCCATCTTAGAAAGCCAGTGTAGTCTGTGGTCACCTTGAGTGGACATGCACAGCAAGGGGTCCCAGCTTCAACAGGAACTACAGTAGAGGGGAGGAAGGCTGCCTCAAGACCACCTAGTACAGACTTTGGCCTAGATTCACTAAACTCACCGATTGTGTCCTGACCAGTATGCGATCGTTTCCCGACCCGATTCACTAACCTTCTGCCAGATCGATCTCCCACCTGATCCAATCCGCCCATGCAAATGAGGGGAAATGGCATTCATCAGTAGGAAGGCATCGATTCACTAAGCAGAAGAAGAAACACCATTTGGGTTTGCCGATCCGAAATGAAGTGACTGCTGAGGACCAGTTGCTTACTGCCCTTGCCGACTCTCCTGCTCTCTGCCGCCCTGAAATCCCAGTATCGAGGTTACAACCCCAACCATCAAAATAAAAAATATAAAACTGCAAAACTGTAAAATATCTATTCATATGCATATGAACTCCCTTTTTATATATTCTGCAAAAGCACGGTGCTAGCCGGTGGTTTTAACTCACGGTTTTAACCCGCAGGTTAAAGCGTGTTATGTTCCATAATCTGGCTTCATAGACAGCGTGTTCTGTTTCATAATCTGGCTGCACAAAAATCATTCCTTTAAATGTCCATTCATATGCCCAGCAAACTGCAGCCACCCCTCCCCCTTTATTATGAGCTCACTTGTGCAAAGAGCAAGTGCATGCGCAAATGGCATCAACAAGGATAATCTGCGCATGCGTCTTGATCGCTCTTCAGCAATCCGTGGGATCGCTTGTGGGCGTGCGTTCGATCAGATCATTTGCATGCTGAAGCTGTAGTGAATTGGTCGCTCGGCAAAACTTGGCCACGGATCGCCCAACCACGATCCAGATCGGTGAGTTTAGTGAATCTAGGCCTAAGTTCCTTCTCTCTCTTCTTAAGGATCCCTTTACCATCATTACCAGCTCCTCTTGCTAGAAAAAAAAGTCTTTGGATCCACTAGGAAGAGTCTCCGAAGGATGCAGAGAGCTATGTGGAAACTTTTGAGTTGTGATTACTGATGCAGGCTGGCAGGGAAGGGGACATTGTGCTTCTGCTCCTGTTCTCTTGCAGCCAGTGTCCCTTCCCACCCCACCCTATTTCCTCCCCAGCTGCCAGACACTCACTGTTTGCTCTGTTTTGCAATTTCTTTGACTGGGTGACCAGAGAATTGGATAGAGGGAATGTGCTAGATGTGGTGTATTTAGATTTTAGCAAAGCCTTTGACAGTGTTCCACACAGATGTCTAAAAAATAAACTGAGTGCCCTTGGGATGGGTCCCAAAGTGATAGGCTGGGTCAAGAACTGGTTGAGTAGAAGGTGACAGAGGGAAGTGATCAATGGAGATTTCTCTCAGGAAAGGGATTTTACCAGTGGTGTGCCTCCAGGTTCTCTTCTTGGGCCTATTCTTTTTAGCAATAAACAATATTGCTGAAGGGCTATCAGGTAAGATTTTCCTCTTTGCAGATAATACCACAATCTGCAATAGAGTAGACATCCAGGATGGTGTGAACAGCATGAAGAAAGACCTGGTGAAACTTGAAGAATGGTCTGTAATTTGGCAGCTAAAATTTTAATGCTAAGAAATGCAAGGTCTTGCATTTGGACTGCAAAATCCCAAGGGAACGGTACACTTTAGGGGGTGAAGAACTTATATGCACGACAGAAGAGCGGGACTTGGGTGTGATTGTATGTGATGATCTTAAGGTGGCCAAACAGGCTGAAAAGGTGACAGTGAAAGTTAGAAGAGGGTGCATAGGTAGAGGTATGGCCAGTAGGAAAAAGAGGGTATTGATGCCCCTGTATAAGACTTTGGTGAGACCTCATTTAGAATATTGTGTACAATTTTGGAGGCCGCACCTCCAAAAATATATAAAAAGAATGGAGTCGTCCAGAGGAAGGTGTGGTCTTCGTCATAAGGCGTATGGAGACAGACTTAAATATCTCAATCTGTATACTGTGGAGGAAAGGTGGGAGAGGGGAGATATGTTAGAGGCGTTTAAATACCTATGTGATGTAAATGCGTATGATTCAAGTCTCTTTCATTTGAAAGGAAGCTCTGGAATGAGAGGGCATAGGATAAAGTTAAGAGATGATAGGCTCAGGAGTAATCTAAGGAAATACTTTTTTTTCAGAAAGAGTGGTAGATGTGTGGAACCCAGTCTCCCGAAATAGGTGGTGGAGACAGAAACTGTGTCTGAATTCAAGAAAGCCTGGGACAGGCACGTGGGATCTCTTAGAGAGAGGAAGAGATAATGGTTACTGTGGATGGGTAAACTGGATGGGCTATTTGGCCTTTATCTGCCATCATATTTCTATGTTTCTATGGCAGACCTGTAGGGCACAGGTACTTCTGCTCCTTTGGGGGCCTTCCAGTGCTTCTGCTCCTGCCCTTACTCTATTGGTTATGGGCTACATAGTCTGGCCAATCCCAAAACTTTTCCAACATGGGACACGTTATCATGAAGCCAATGAGACAGAGCACTGAACAACACTGTTCTCTCCATTGGGAGTAATAGGGGAACGGGACTAAAGGTATTACTGAATATATTTAAAAAAGAATTGACTCTTGCACCTTCATGTTTTTAAGTCTCCAGTGGGTTAGGAAGAAAAAATCACAGTCTGACACAATCTCCCATTCATTGTACACTGAACTAATAATTCTGCTTGAAATGATGAGATACCCAACCATGGGGGGAGAGGGAGAGAGCTGCATTAACATGAGTTAAAATTTTTAATGCACAAATTACAAATATGTTTTTGTGGACCCGTTACAATTGGAGAATTTTTTGAAAGATAAACCTGTTTTCAAAAATTCAGATACTAATGTTTAGGTTGTAGAAGGGCATTTAGGTTGTAGAGAAGAGCGACTAAAATGGTTAAGGGGCTGGAGGAGTTGCCATACAGTGAGAGACTGGAGAAACTGGGCCTCTTCTCCCTTGAAAAGAGGAGACTGAGAGGGGACATCATTTGGTGAAAGATCTAATTATACAATCATCCTATGATATACTTTGTTTGGTAGAAACTTGGCTCACTGAGGAGGAGGAAGCCTACCTTACTTATGCCTGCCCCCCAGGATTTTCCTTCATCTTTAACCACTGCCTCCAAAAACGGGTGGGGGCTTAGCAGTCATTTTTAGAAACTCCTTAGCTAAAAGCTTAGACTCTTCCTCTCTAAATACTCCAATAGAATTTCTACAATTCTCGTTAAGGACCAAACCTAAGTTAGATGTTCTTTTGATTTATCTCCCACCACCAGTCAATAGCAATAACCTTTATCACTTACAATCACTGTTATTCGACTTCGCTTCTTCAACTATTAACCCCTTGATTTTAGGTGATTTTAATATTCATTTTGAAGACTTAAATAATAACTATACCAAAGACATTCTTTCTCATCTTAAATTGCTTGACCTATCTCTACTACTTTCATCACCAACACATATAGCTGGTCACACGATTGACATGATTTTAACTTCTACTTCCTCTTTTAATAAACTTCAATTTCAATTCCATTCCTCTCAACCACTACTATGGTCAGATCATTTCTTAATAACAGCAACTTTTGAAGTCGCATTGCCTAAGTTAAAAGAAATTTCTCAAGTTAGGAAATTCAAAGATTTTAGTAAATTATCATCAGAGTTAATTATATCAAACTTTAGTCTTGATTTTGGAAACTTAGAATCATTCGTTTTAGACGACCTTATATGTAAATGGCATGACTCCACCCAGGCCTTAATGGATAAATTAGCTCCAACTCAAACAAAATACATTTCACCAAGAAAGAAAACCAATCCATGGTTTAACGCCAAGTTGGATTTAATTAAAAAACAACTTCGCTCATTGGAACGAACTTGGAGGAAATATAAAAATCACCTCAATTTATCAAAATTTAAAGAACAGGCAACATATTACAAAGAAAAAATAATTCAAGCAAAATCAGCATACTATTCTAGACAAATTATACAGGCTAAAAATACATCCATGCTATATAGTATTTTAAAATCCATTAAACATCAATCTAAAAACCTGCCTTATGATTCAAAACCCCTTCCAACCGCACAAGAGTTAGCAGATTGCTTCGTCGAGAAAGTCAATAATATCAGGAAAAATTTTACACTAAAACAATCCATTACTACATTGGACCATGATAAGATTTCATTATTAACTTCGAAATGTTCTCATTTCAATCTTCCTAGCCTTAAAGATTTAGAATCAATCATTAAATCTGTTAACCCTAAAGGATCCTTTACAGAACCCATTCCACCTATTATCATCAAAAAATATTTTTCTATCTTTGGCCCCTATATGCACACTTTAATCAACATTTGTTTACAACAAGGTATTGTACCATTAGATTGGAAAAAATCTACTATACGCCCAGTTATTAAGGATCAAAAAATCGGTTCTGATATAAAATCTAACTACAGGCCAATCGCCAATATTCCATATTTAGCAAAAATAACGGAAAAAATTGTGTATAATCAAATATCGGAATACATAGAAAAAACGAATGTATTACATCCGAATCAAACTGGATTCAGACAAAATCACTCTACAGAGCATTCCTTGATTGGTATGACTACAACTATACTTTACCATTTAGATCACCATTCTTCGGTTATACTGATTTCTCTTGATCTGTCCTCCGCCTTTGATACCATCGACCATACCCTTTTAATAAATAGGCTTCAGTCCGTCGGAGTGACTGATCAAGTCCTGTGCTGGTTCAAATCTTACTTTGAAAACCGTTTCTCCAATGTTTTCTTTAATAATATGACCTCAAACAGTTTCTCATTACCCTATGGTATCCCTCAAGGATTGACACTTTCTCCTATTTTATTTAACATCTTCCTCGCTCCTCTTATGACTTTATGTCAATCCATTGGATTTTCAGTATTCGCTTACGCCGATGATATACAATTATTACACCCAATAGATCCCAATAATATACAGGAAATAGTAACAATAAATGATAAACTGGATCAAATTCATCAATGGCTAGATGCCAACAAACTAGCCTTAAATATTCATAAAACCAAAGTGATGCTCTTTCCATGGAAGGACTGTAGCACACCGCTTATCCCAATTTCTATTAAAGGCACTCCATTGCAGATAACCCAAAACATTAAGATCTTAGGAATAATATTTGATGATAAATTATCATACCACGATCATATAAGCCAAGTGGTTAAATCTACTTTTTTTAGACTGCGCCAAATTCGTTCCGTCGCCAAATTTTTATGTGCAAAATCCCTGAATATTCTAATACATTCTCTAGTCATCTCCAACATTGATTATTGTAATGCCTTATTTAAAGGCTTGCCGCAAAAAGAAATCAGACATCTTCAAATTATTCAGAACGCCTCTATCAAAATAATTTACAAAGCTAAAAAATTTGACCATGTCTCACCCTTACTCAAGGAGGCCCACTGGCTTCCCGTTGCACATCACATTTTATTTAAAATATGTTTACTCACTTTTAAATCATTAATATTTCAAACCCCCGCTTTTATTTTTAGAGTTTTAATTCCTTATACTACTTCAAGAACACTGAGATCTCAGGATCAACATTTATTGGCCATTCCCTCACTGAGAGTCATTAATACGAGGCGTCTTACTATTTTTTCAGTGACTGCTCCTCAGTCTTGGAATGATCTCCCACTCTATATAAGAGAAGAAAAGAATTTAGACAAATTTAAGACTAAGCTTAAAAGTTTCCTTTTTAACTATGCTTTTAGTGAATAAATGATCCTTTAATCTATCTTTATCTTATACTTCTTTTTTTTCATGTTTGTCTTCCCTCCCATTGTTTTTACCCTAATATTAAATTTAATACAGATTGTAACCTTTAAATAATCTTCCTGTTGTCTCTATATTGTATTTATGAATTTTTGTTGTTTTGTTTTTGAAATATTGTATGTCTATGTAATAATTTACCTATGTTTTTAGATATTTGTAACCATTTTGTATATCGCCTAGAATGTAGATTAGGCGATTAATCAAACTATATAATAAACTTGGTAAACTTGGAAACTTGGTAGGCTTGATCGAAATGTTCAAAATACTGAAGGGAATAGACTTAGTAGAGAAAGACAGACTGTTGACCCTTTCCAAGGTAGGGAGAACGAGAGGGCACTCTCTAAAGTTGAAAGGGGATAGATTCCGTACAAACGTAAGGAATTTCTTCTTCATCCAGAGAGTGGTGGAAAGCTGGAACGTTCTTCCAGAGTCTGTTATAGGGGAAAACACCCTCCAGGGTTTCAAGACAAAGTTGGACAAGTTTCTGCTAAATTGGAACGTACGCAGGTGAGGCTGAACTCATTTAGAGCACTGGTCTTTGACCTGAGGGCCGCCACGTGAGCAGACTGCTGGGCAGGATGGACCACTAGTCTGACCCAGCAGCGGCATTTCTTATGTTCTTATGTAGAGAAGTGGAGCGGCAGTATTAGCTCCGACACTCAACCTATGAGTGTCAAAGCTAATACCGCCGCGGCCTTATAAAAGGGGGCCTAAATACATATACTGTGCTGCGCATAATCACCTTTGAGCTGAAGCAGCATTACTGAAAAATATGGAGTTCTGCACATTTGTTGCAGTAGTAAAGGGAATTTGAATAAATTGGATCAGGTGTGCATAAAAATACAAAAGATATATTCCCTTTCTGAGTACTGATAAAGAAAGGATAAATCATGTATTTTTTTTAAAACCAAAACCAAAAACATTCAGACAATTCCTACAGCCATAGAAGTTGTACATACCATGGCAGTGCAAGAGTTAATAGGGTGCTAGTCCAAAACCTGAGAATCCTCAGTGGTGGCTTCTATTTATTCCAATTCAATATATCATATGTGGGCTATATTATTTTGATTCTTTGAACTCTGACAGCAGTGCATCTGACCATGAACAGCTCTGTTTTAAAATTGAAAATTAAACAGCAAAGGTCAGATTTTATTGTAATTACTAAGCCATAAAAAAGCCACAATGTGTCAGGATTTCATTTTCATTTCCAGCTTCCTATTCCTTAAGTTCCAAACCAGGATGAAAATGTCAAGCTGTAATTAATGACTAGAGATGGCCACTTGAAAATTAAGCAGTATCTTGCCATGCCTTTATGTCAACTAGAAAGTAATCAGATTTATTTATTGTGCAGCAGAAATATCATTCACCAGGTAGCCTGGCTTAGGAGTGAGACCATCACTGTCATGGTATATTCAAAACGAACCCATTTGGAGACACTGCCCCAGAGGTTAACTGCAGTAGATTGCTAAGGGAGAAAAGAAGAAATTTTTCTCCATAAATTTTGCTGGGTACATGTATGTGGTGACCTTGTTGCATAAGATCTATACCAAATCTGAGGCACATGACCTAGACTACAATGAAACTATGGTAGGAAGGAAAGAAAACTCTACCACATCCAGGATGAAAAAGCACACACTCTTAGCTTCTGCACTAGGGGTAAAGATGGTACTAGGAACAGTGTTGAATCTTCAGGTGAATTAGAACATAAGAATTGCCGCTGCTGGGTCAGACCAGTGGTCCATCGTGCCCAGCAGTCTGCTCATGCGGTGGCCCTTAGGTCAAAGACCAGTGCCCTAACTGAGATTAGCTTCCTGCGTACGTTCTGGTTCAGCAGGAACTTGTCTAACTTTATCTTGAATCCCTGGAGGGCGTTTTCCCCTATAACAGCCTCCGGAAGAGCTCTCTGGGTGAAGAACTTCCTTATGTTTGTACGGAATCTATCCCCTTTTAACTTTAGAGAGTGCCCTCTCGTTCTCTCTACCTTGGAGAGGGTGCACAACCTGTCTTTATCTACTAGGTCTATTCCCTTCATTATCTTGAATGTTTCGATCATGTTCCCTCTCAGTCTCCTCTTTTCAAGGGAAAGATTCCTGGTGCAGCATAAGCCATGGTGACGTTGTTCACAGACCTACTGCTCTAGATTATGAGTCAGAAAAATTAACCCAAGATTTAAGAGGGTTGAAAAAGGTTTTGTGAGCTTCTGAAGCTAAAAAGGAGATAAAGCACTGCTACTTTTATGTCACATACCTTGTAGTTCAATATAGAGCTCCCAAAAATGTATGAAAGGGGAAAAATATTAACAAAGGAGCTTTACATTTATTTAAAAAAAAATTATCCCACACCTTCTATAGTTCTGGACAGCTTACAACCAACACACAATCAAATAAAAACCTCATACATATAAAAAAAACATCTGATAATTTTAAAATCCTTTAAATCAGTGTGTTGCAATCTTTTTAAAGCTGTGTCACACTAATCACGGGGTAGTGGCTGGAGGGCACCCGGAAATGCACGGACATTGATGCGATGACGTCCGCACATACACTGCTGTCCTCCAGCCATGGCCCTGAATCTCCTTTTACCACTGATGGGGGGTGCTGCAGAAGGAGAGGTCATGAGGAGTAGAGACATCGGCGAGGAGGAGAGGCGAAGATGCCAGTTGACTGAACTTAAGAACATAAGAATAGCTTTACTGGGTCAGACCAATGGTCCATCAAGCCCAGTAGCCCATTCACATGGTGGCCAATCCAGGTCACTACTACCTGGCCAAAACCCAAGGTGTAGCAATATTCCATGCTACCGATCCAGGGCAAGCAGTGGCTTGCCCCATGTCTTTCTCAATAACAGACTATGGACTTTTCCTCCAGGAACTTGTCCGAACCTTTCTTAAAACCAGCTACCCTATCCGCTCTTACCATATCCTCTGGCAATGCGTTCCAGAGCTTAACTATTCTCCGAGTTAAAAAAAAAATTCCTCCTATTAGTTTTAAAAGTATTTCCCTGTAACTTCATCGAGTGTCCCCTAGTCTTTGTAATTTTTGACGGAGTGAAAAGTTGATCCTCTTGTACCCGTTCTACTCCACTCAGGATTTTGTAGACTGACTACATGACGTGCCTCTCACCATGAGAGGCACGTCCTGTAAGCAGTCAGCCAGAGCCTCTCCTCCTTACTGGCATCTTGCAGCATACCTGGAATCTTCCGGGGCACACAGATTGCGATGCACTGATGTAAATGAAAGCCTCAAAGGCTTTTTTCAATACACAAGAGAAACCTTTCTGAGATAAAGGACTTCAATTGCTTTTGAAATGTAACAATTGTTGTAGATGCTATGGCAAGAATTCCAAATTTCTGGTCCAGGAATCCTAAAAACTGCATCTCTAGAGACATCTAATCTAACATGATTAAGGCACCTTTTTATCATGCCACATTAGGCGGTATAAGCTCCAACACTCATAGACTTCCTATGAGTGTTGGAGCTAATACTGCTGCGGTCGGCAATAAAAAAGCCTAAAGCAGCTTCATAATTTGACACTGATAATGAACAATTAGCAGCTCATAATTGGCAAAAATTAAAATTAATTGGGTTGTAGGCACCTATGACTTTCAGGTCATAGAAAGTGCACATAGTTAGGGGTAGATCATAGGCGGATCTTGGGTGTGTTTTGCATGTAGGTGCCTAAACTGAACATGGGTGCCGGTATTTCAGCCAAGAAAACCCTGGCATAAATAGCGAGCGCTTAAGGTTAGGGCACCTAAGATTAGTTTAGACGCCACTAGGCACAATTCTATAAATTGCACCTAATTTAAGATGGACATGTGATAGGCACCAAATTCTTCAGCGCCTATGTTTTTTCAGGCATATCCAATAAGTTGCAAGCTGTTTCAGATGAAGTCCAGCTACAGGAGATGGAAATATCTCCAGCTACAACCATAAGCAGTGTCTAAAATTCAGAATTTAGAAATGTCATTTATTCAAGAGAATTCTGTCCTGAGGAAGAAAAAAGAGATTTTGAAGAATGCTGTGGGACGGAACTATTTGTGTCCTGTTAATTTCCCAAAGGTACTCTCTGTTTCAGTGAATGACATGTTTAGGCATTACTAAATTGGAAATGTGAAAATCCATTCTAATTCTGTACTGCCTATGTCAAGGGTTTTCTATTTGCCAGGCCTTCCAGAATTTAAATGTATTAGACCTGACATCTGTATTGGAAATAAATAGAAATAAAAGGTATTAGAATAATTTACCTCCCCTTTTACAAAACCATAGAGCAGTTTTTGGCACCAACTGCAGTGGTAACAGCTCCAACGCTCATAGGAATTCTATGAGCGTCGGAGCTGTTACTGCCACAACCAGTGCTAAAAAAGGGTGTGGGGGTTAATATATTTTTGACCAACTTATGAGGGCAATACCTTTTTCTTTAGGTCAGAAATCAACAAAAGATGACAAATTCAGAATATACAGTATATGTAAAACATAAAAACTTTCAAATGATATGTTCTCTTAGGCTTCCATGGCTGGCGTAATGATTATTGTTGTTGCTGCATCTGCGTAAGTAGAACCTAAAATAATAATTTAAAAAAATTGTCTAACAATGTGGAGCAGCATTCTAGAAATGATGTACAAATCAGAATTGAAACATAATGGTTCAAATTTTAGAATAAGATATGCTGACATGGACTATATTCTAAAATGCATTCAGGAATGAACCAGTTGTGTACAGTGGGAGCATCCATTTAATAACTTCCATTTAATAACTATAAACATCTAAATATCAACAAGGGGGTGGGCTCTGATCCCCTTCCTTCCCTCCCTTCTATTTGGTATCAGCTCTGATCCCGCTCTCAACCCCTGCGACACAAGGACCAGCCATCTTTCCTACCTCCCACTCAGTACAAGCTCTGATTTCCCTCTCCCCAGTACAAGATCCCCCCCCCTACATGATACTCCTGCTAGAGGTCACGGCGGCCATTTCTACTATGGAGCTGTTAGGGGCAGGAGCAAGAGAGGTTTGCTACTGTCCCTATCGCTCCTTTGAACCACCTATGAGTAAAGTAGGCCCAGGGGAGAGAACCTTTTCTATCTTCGGGGAGAAAGGGTTGGTTCTTGTGTGGGGAAGAAGAGAATTTTAGTCAGAGCTGGTGCTGGGTGGAAGGAAGGGAGAGGAATCAAAACTAATGCTGGGTGGGATGGAGGGAGGGCAAAACTGTTTATGTTATGCAGGAGTTGGCCAGTATTCAGTGCTGGCAGCTGCATAGCTAACCAGGCAAAGTTAGGACTGCTTTATATGCAGTCCTACATGACCAGTTAGCTATGAGGGTGCCAACACTGAATACTGCCGGCACCTGTATAAATCCCTGCTTCAGCCCCTGTAACATCCCTAACCTGTCCACTTTGGATATGGCTAGTGAGTGCCGATGGACAGGAGGCTCTCATGGCTATTTAAATCACTCTGGATTTCAAATCTTTTGCGGCTAAGCTATACCATTTAATAAACAGTAAATAGGAAGAGGCCAGTGCTCAGAAGCACTTATCCAGAAAACAACCACTGCTATTTGATTAAATGTTTATGACTGAGACACAAGCTATTCAGCAGTGCTATCCAGATTGAGACTCTGAGAGGAAGATTCTCAACGTGGTTACTAAACCTGCTCCAGCTGGTTTAGCAGGGCATTACTGGCTAATTATCAGAATGGCTCACCGTGGTCTTTTCCAAGCTTCCTAACTGTCTCCGACTCTGCCATGCAAATGTTGTACAATGAGGTCATTAATATTAAAATGTTAGTAAAATGTGCACTCCAGGCAATCCTCTATCATCCAAAATACAAAGTGGAACCAATTGAACCTTAATGGATCCTATGTCTGTAATGTTTTTTCAAGTTATTTTTTTTTAATAAGGAGGAAAAAGACCTCAGCACAGATGGAGGTCCACCAAAACAAAACTTATAGCGGGCCCCCAGAGAAACAATTCTATCATTGGCCAAAAACCCTCCAAAAATCACTTGTGTCAACAAAAGATTATGAGATATAACAGTAATAGCACTTATCTTAATTCCCTATCATCGCCAGGTAATTCTCCAACCTCATTGTACCAGATTAGTGAGCAAAATTTTCCAGCAGGGTCTGAGCTGTTGTAGCCTTACTTTACCAATCAGTACCTGAGCACTAATTGGCTTAGGCATTGACAGGAAAGAAAGTTTTAACAGCTCAGATCCCCCCCCCCCTTATATTAAAATAAAGAGACCCCCAAATCGAAGATCAGCAGGAAGAATGTCCATTCCCTCTCACTGCCAACAGTGGTGGCAGAAGGTGGTGGGCATCCCTCCTGCAGGGCAGGTGTTTGGTTGTTGGGGGGATGGGCGATGGTGGGAGGGAGTGGGCATCCCTCCTGCTGCCTGGGAGGCGGGAAGGTTTTGATTGTTGAGGGGCAGACAGTGGCAGAAGGAGGTAGGCAGTTATCCTGCTGCCCGGGGGTGGGGGTGGGGGGGTGGGAGTGGGCTATTATGAACTGGTTGAAAGACAGAAAACAGAGAGTAGGTTTAAATGGTCAATATTCTCAATGGAGAAGGGTAAATAGTGGGGTTCCTCAGGGGTCTGTGCTGGGACCTCTGCTTTTTAACATATTTATCAATGATCTAGAGATAGGAAGAACTATTAAGAAAATTAAATTTGCTGATGACACAAAGTTGTTCAAAGTTGTTAAATTGCAAGAGGATTGTGAAAAATGCAAAAGAACCTTGTGAGACTTGGAGACTAGGCGTCAAAAGGACAAATAATGTTTAATGTGAGCAAGTGCAATATGATGCATGTGGGAAAGAGAAGCCCAAATTATAGCTTCGTGATGCAGGATTCCATGTTAGGAGTCACTGTGCAGAAAAAGGATCTAGGTGACATCAATGAGGATACGTTGAAACCCTAATCTCAGTGCTTTGGCGGCTAAGAAAGCAAATAGAATGTTAGGAATTATCAGGAAAGGAATGGAAAACAAAGATAAAAATGTTATAATGCCCTTGTAGTTATGAGATGGTTCAAAAATCTCACAGGATCCTGCCAAAATCAGTCTATAATGGATTGAGGCAACCACTTGATCACACTTCTGGTCAGCCTTGAGACATTTGGGAACCCATTTGGCTGAGAGCTTTCTCATGTCTAAAATCTTGTGAATATTATAGTCTGTTCATTCTCGGGATATCTCCAGGGTCTCTCCTATCTTTTTTTTAGCAAATATTCTTCAATCGTCCAGGATCGTAGAATGAATGGCATCCATGTATTCTGGAAATGTCACTTGAGTTGGTCTCCCAGAACACTCTTCATTTTCTATGCTCCAATGTCCTGTTCTAAATGCAGCAGCAACCCAGTTCTTAACTGTGGTATAGGAAGGGCACTTATTCCCTAATATAACTGACATATCATAAATTTGTCTGGCCGAGCTCGTTTGTAGGAAAAGATATTTCAACACCGCTCAGCACTCTTTTTACAGTGAAATCTCCATTGTTTTGTGCCATTTGTATTTCAGATCTGCAAAAAACATTAATCAGGCTACAATTACGAAATATGATGTGATGAAAATAAGCGAAATAGGAAAAGCCACTTATGAACACTCTCTTGTAGAAAGCATAAATGCTTCCCATTCAGATTTAGAAATAGAGGGAAGGCAGTCACAAGCCAATAGGTGACAAGGAACTGGGGAAGTGATATTAATGACTAAGATAGGGGAAGGTCGATGGCGATACCGCTGTGTGAAGGTAGACAAACTGCCAAACCACTGCCTCTTTTCAAGTGTCTGCCCAGGGGAAAAATTAAACAGCCAGGGTGAAGACACTGGTAAAGATAGGCCTCTTTGGTGCCCCTGACTGGTCTCAGTAAGGCACAGAATATAGATTATACTTAGAAAAATATCCAAGATCAGAGCTGACTTAGTTTTCAGAGAATGACAGTTGAGAAGACCCACAAGTTAAAGGAGGTGCAGAGGAAGCAACTGAACTGAGTGGATCTGAAGTACAATGAGTAAGGGTTCTCTTACCTAGTGAAAGTTATCTAAGTGAGATAATCTTGGGGGGCATACACCCCAGTGAACTGAGATAGTAGTAGGTGCATAGCCCATTGAGGAAAAAAAAGTACAGGTAGTCACGTGCCAGAGGATCAAGATATAATCCAAAGGTTGTTAGATATAAAGGCCAAAACAAATTCGAAAAACAGAAGTGTAAAAAAAAAATGAAAAAGGGAAATTAGGGACAAGGTGGAGATTGTGGGGCATTTGCCTCTGGAGTTAACCCCAAGGAGCTTGCTCAAGGAGCATTACCACCACAGCCTGATATGCTGCCAGCAGTTTGATTAAGTAAGGCAGATTCTAAAGAGTGAGGTCACGTGGACATAGGTCTTGCACCAGATCAGCTCGGCAGAAAGATGCAAGGGACAGCACTGAATATCAATATCTAATTTAGCCCACCACAGTCAGTGTATTAAAAAAAAAATGCTGACTACTGTGGGCTAAATATTGATTGGAAATTTTCTGCAGGTAAGTTATGTTTGAACTGACTCTATTAAAAAAGACAACAACCTCCTTAAGATTTTAAAAAGACACAGAATTGATCAATTTAACCCAAATCTCTCTTTTCCTCAGATTATATGACAACTTCCCAGCAGGTAAATACTATTGCAGATTCCTCCTTCACAATATTGCATTATATCCTATCTCAGCACTCCATCAAAAGATCAAGGGTAAGTGAACTCTGATTTATCTATTAGTGCTTCTAAGGCAATGTATTCTCATATTTTTTGGGTGATCCACGCTACAGTTTGATTGACAGAACCTTTTAGACTTGTTCCTTTTATCTGTCACTGTTAATGCTTTAATTAACACATTCAAACAATATCACAGTTCTGTCACTTCCTAACTGGAGAGACCATTTGCAAAAATGTTCTCTTTGTGGAACAATTTCTCTAGCAGACAATTTACATCTGTATACACAAAGGAATTTATTCAATTCTGCTCTCTCTCTTTACTAGTGGACAAATAGAAAGATTTCACAACTAAGCTAAAGCTGAACAGGTTTTAATAAATACTGTACAGAATGCTTTTGCAGATAAACCAAGTAAATTTAAATAGGCACAGAATATATCAGTTCAAACTAAATCACCCTTTTCCCCATGTTTATGACTATTTCCCAGCAGATAAATGCTAAAACGTATAGGTTTTTTCCCAGTGGTAGCAGATCCTACATATTTGGCTCTCCATTGGTTGTTTAATAAAGTATGAATCATAAGAGCTCTAGATAATGAAAAAGGGCTATGTTACAAAAACCTACTATTACAATTATTGCTATTAAAAACTTCTCTAGTGCTACAAGGTGTACGTAGCACTTAATAAACACATAAGAAGAACATAAGAATTGCTGCTGCTGGGTCAGACCAGTGGTCCATCCTGCCCAGCAGTCTGCTCACGCGGCGGCCCCCAGGTCAAAGCCCAGTGCTCTAAATGAGTCCAGCCTCACCTGCATACGTCCCAGTTTAGCAGGAACTTGTCCAGCTTAGTCTTGAAACCCTGGAGGGTGTTTTCCCCTACAACAGACTCCAGAAGAGCGTTCTAGCTCTCCACCACTCTCTGAGTGAAGAAGAACTTCCTTATGTTTGTACGGAATCTATCCCCTTTCAACTTTAGAGAGTGCCCTCTAGTTCTCCCTACCTTGGAGAGTGTGAACATTCTGTCTTTATCTACTAAGTCTATTCCCTTCAGTATTTTGAATGTTTTGATCATGTCTTCTCTCAGTCTCCTCTTTTCAATGGAGAAGAGGCCCAGTTTCTCCAATCTCTCATTGTACGGCAACTCCTCCAGCTCCTTAACCATTTTAGTCGCTCTTCTCTGGACCCTTTCGAGTAGTACCGTGTCCTTCTTCATGTACGGCGACCAGTGCTGGATGCAGTACTCCAGATGAGGGTGCACCATGGCCCGGTACAGCGGCATGATAACCTTCTCTGATCTGTTCGTGATCCCCTTCTTATTCATTCCTAGCATTCTGTTCGCCCTTTTTGCCGCCGCATAGTCTATGGTTAGTGAAGAGGACATATGATGCATATGGGAGAAAAACATAGATTCTGAAGTACCAGAGATGGCTAAATTGATGGCGGTAGGAACTTTTATGAAAGGGGAAGTAGAGCAAAACAGCTTCACTTATGGTAGGCAATGATGAATGCTATTATTATTGTAGAGTTTACTGTATATAAGAAATGATAACTGTATTATCAAGATAACTGATGTTGCTTGGTTGTATATTTCTGATTCATGAAATTTATATATTGGTATAGTTGATAATATTTTTTTTTAAATGTAAGCCTTTGAATTTACTCACTTGAGGAAGGAGGTTTTAATTCCTGAAAGCTAGTCAAAAATTATATTTAATCCAGTGGGGTAGCCACTGGTGGGCCAGGTCCTACCCAGTTTGGACTCAAGCCTACCTACAATCAGTGCTCTTCCTTTGGTGTAGCTGGCAGGGATCTGTAAACCACACCTGCAGAAGACCTCCCTCCAGCAGAAACACTTATGCCCATACCTCGTGCATGCTCAATTTGTACACATGTGGAGGCTGACTGTATCAGCGACTTGGGGACACTAGTACCGGCTAAGGCATAAGTATTTCTGCTAGAAGGATGTCTTCAGCTTAGGTATTTCTTTCTGTTTGATATTTGGGGAGGAGGGAGAGGGGAGCATCAGAGAAGGGTGGGGAAAAGATGAATTGTAGGCTTAGGCCCATCCTAAATTGGCTCCTGATTCAATCCAATAAAAAGATGTTACTGTACAATCTTTTTTAGTTTTGTTTTTAATTATTAGCTTTAATAGAGCAAAAGACAGAATGACATGTGATAGCATTATAACACCACGAAAAGTTGAAAGCATAGTGATATAGTAGTTAATTAACACAATATCTTCAAACAACAGACTTGGAGAAAAGGCCAAACAGATGGCCAGCCATCCTACAGTACACTAGCAAACTGCCACAACAGATGACACTGAAAAAGAACCAACTTATGAATCACCAAGATTACAAAATCTTTAATATGAAGAAAAGACCTTGTGACTGCAGTATAATTGGAACCTAGAACTAAACATGATACAGGAAAGGAAATTCATAGTTCCTGTCACAAAATTGACATGCAGAAATTGATCAGTATTCCTGGTAGAGGTGGTGGAGAGAGACTGAATTCAAGAAAGCATGGGACATGCATGTGGGATATCTTAGGGAGAGGAGCAGATAGTGGTTGTTGCAGATGGACAGACTGGAAGGGACATTTGGGCCCTGATTCTGCAAAGTGCACCTAAAGTTAGGCTCCTGTGTCCTTTGTAGAATCACACTCAATGCGCTCAGCACTATTTAGACATCTACATTTTTAGGTGTCCTTTAGAGCAGTGGTCCCCAACCCTGTCCTGGAGGACCACCAGGCCAATCGGGTTTTCTGCGTAGCCCTAATGAATATGCAAGGAGCAGATTTGCATGCCTTTCACTTCCATTATATGCAAATCTCTCTCATGCATATTCATTAGGGCAAGCTTTAGAGAATCAGGTTTTACGTGAGAGTTAGATGTCCAAACAATGTTCTTAGTTTTATAATATTTTATTATTATGACATTAGAATGCAATGTTATGGTGTTTTTCATTGTAATTGTGATACTGGGAGTTGGATCTGTTTAATGCTTTTATTTATTTCTCTTCCATCAGAGAGAGTGACTGGAATTCAAACCATCAATATTTGAGTAGAAGGTTGTAGGTTTAACCAGTGTGCTACACAGTGAACTAGCAAATTGCATAGCAATTGTAAAACTAGGTCCTATAGGTAGGGTTACCATATGGCTCCAGAAAAAGGAGAATGGATTGAGACATCCGGGTTTTACTTCCAGTGCTTTCAATGGAAGTAAAACCTGGATGTTTCAATCTGTCCTTCTTCTGGAGGTAAAACAAAAAGAAACTAACAGAAACTGCAGTAAAAAATGCGAAGCAAGAAAACAAAATAAATCTGCAGAAAATGTACAAAGTGCAGAAATTTATTCATTAAAAGTCATAAAAAACATATATAAAATATATAATCAATAAAATGATTGTATCCAAAAAATGGTTCTTGTTGTCATGTGTACCGGACCCATGTCATTTGCCCAGCATTTAGGTTGTTTAATGGGGGGGGGGGGTCATTGCGATTTTTCACACCATTTTGATTGTTCCATAGCTATTTTGGTTATGTGGTGAGTACATTTTACTTGATTCAACTCTCTTGGAGGCTTTTAGTAACGTTATCATTCTTTAAGGTCTGGGCCCCATTAGCTTCACCATTTTTCAAGATCTGGGTCCCTTTAGTTTTAACATTTACCCCCTCTTCTACGAAACTGCGTTAGCTTTTTTTTAGCACAGAGAGAGCACAGAGAGCCGCGCTGAATGGCCTGCTCTGCTCCCAATGCTCATTGAGTTCCTATGAGCATCAGGAGCTGTGCAGGCCATTCAGCACGGCTTCGCAGTTTCAAAGAAGAGGGGGTTAGTTTTAACATTTAGCCTTCTCTTTGACGCCCCAATATTATGTCTTGTGCTGCAGACCCAGAGGATGGTTACGTTGGATTTTTAATTGTGTGCTCATGTCGTTGCAGTCACATTCACTAAAACAGTAGTGTGAGTTTTTACCCCCCTCCCTTTTTTATTACCACCATATATAGGGTAACATTCAGGGTATGTTCCCCGTTTTATTTCAAAGAACTAAAATACTCCCAAGCCCCAAGGCGAAAACTGTGATCAGGGGTAGAGACCGCCCACAAGGAGAAAGAAGGAACTAAAAGTGTTCCGCTATAAATAACCTAAGAGAATATAACTTAGAATTGTGTAGAGAGCGTGGTTACAAAGAAGGGAACAATTTTGGATTTATGAGCTCCAAACACTTACCCCTGCAGGACACAACGATTATATAGAGTGGCATCATACATTTTGAGCTTGTTTTGGTTTATCTTCTGTTAATCAATCAATATAACTTTTTCCTTTTTGCTTTGTTTCATTGAATTCAAGGTCTGGTCTGGCATTGCGATATCAATCCGCACTGGTGTTTCACCTGGGTATTATCACGTGATTGTTTACCTGGGTCACGCCTCTTAGTCTGCTGGTTTAAATCGGAGGCGTCTGTTCTGGTCAAGCGCCATTTTCTTCTATTGCTTTCAAGCAGCAGCCGTAAGATTGATCGGCTCCTGCCCAGCGTCAGCTGTTCCTGAGGAAGGGGGAGTACTCCCCCGAAACGGAGTCCCGTAGGACGTGTGGTGATACGCTGATCGCCTTTTTGAAGAAGCTAAGTACCTTCTTTAGATTTTGCTGGTTGAATTTGGACACTTGTTTTTTTGCTAGCCCCCCTGGATCAGGGGTAGAGACTACTCACTAGGAGTGAAGATTAAGTAGGCACTTTAAGCACTGTTTGTGTTACTTTGCACTAAATTCACTGAGAGCCCAAGGATGTTCCACAGTTGACACCTTTTGGTGTAAGCCAGTGACAGCCTTTGCCTCCATTTGGAGGTGGCTGTGTGACTGAGGGCTCTCTACACAATTCTAAGTTATATTCTCTTAGGTTATTTATAGCGGAACACTTTTAGTTCCTTCTTTCTCCTTGTGGGCGGTCTCTACCCCTGATCACAGTTTTCGCCTTGAGGCTTGGGAGTATTTTAGTTCTTTGATTGTTGTAGCTCCCATCTTTTTCGGGTTTTTCTAGTTTCAGTTGAACCCCGTTTTATTTCGGCATCATTTTTATTAAGCTTCCTCATGCTGTCAATCTTTTGGTTCTGTGGAGTCATTTCACAAATCATTTAGAGATGGCCGCATTGTTATATAACGCTATGGTTTCTCTTCCATTTGACACCTGAGTAATTTTTTCATGAGTCATCTTTGCGGCATAATCAAACCATGGACATTAGGTATAATTCAACTATAAGGTCGATTACGACCAGGGTATTTGTAAAGTCCACACTCCCCCTTTCTTACATACATCCTTTTTTACATATCTTCTTTTTTTATATACCCCATCTTTTACCCCTTATGGATATGTTTTATTTTGTTTTGTCTCTGACTGTATCTTTTCACGTCGCATTATGTTTTCAGACATCAATGTTTTTCTTTAGCACTTGCCATCATTATGCTTTTTAAGTTCATTTTGTATCTTACTCTACAATACAATGTTTTTTTGATGAAATGTTTTTCAAAGCATTTTTTAAACAGTATTTGTTATCATACTCATTTCTTACTCTCTTTGAAAATGACCAGATATCTTTGGTAAGATCTTTTTATAATACATACTTGATAATTCTTTTGTAATCCGCCTTGAACCTCAAGGTAATGGTGGAATAGAAATCCCTAATGTAATGACTGTCTTATTCCAATTGTTTTAAATTTTTCCCAGCATTTGTTATCATTAAGCTTCATTCAGGGTATTTTAATCTGCCATACAATGTCCTTTGATAAAATGTTCTTTGATGAAATGTTCCTTTAAAGCACTTGTTGCCATGATTGTCTTATTTTAATTGTTTTAAGTCAGACATCCTTTCATTGTCACAATTAACCCATTCTACATTGTTATTTATTGTTTTAAGTGCTCTTTATGAATGTATAGCTTTTATGTTTTTGAATTTATCTATGAGCTCATTATGTGTTTTATGTATTCATTTTAGTTACATATGTTGTGTATGATTCATTTCATCTATAGCTCAAAGATACGTACACTATTTTTAGTCCACATTTTTATCTGAGTACCCTATATCATCTGGTATGTATACGGTCCTTATCAACGTGTTGACTGTCACATTATGATATGCACCAGTGCTTGTTTTTATATCTGTATGTGCGCTTTATGTACCATGTAATTCCAGTTTCTCATTTACCATTTTCCATTGGCTGTTCTTGGTATCTCCCAGCGGTGTCTACTGCGAGCTGTCAAAGCTTAAGGTTAACAAGGCAAGGGGGCCTGACAACCTACACCCCAGGGTGCTCAGGGAGTTGTGTGATGTCTTGGCGGAACCGCTATCCGCGCTCTTCAATCTCTCCCTTAGTACGGGTAATGTCCCGTTGGACTGGAAGACGGCTAACGTCATTCCACTCCACAAGAAAGGCTCCAAGATGGAGACAGCAAACTACAGACCGGTGAGTCTCACATCAATAGTGTGCAAACTAATGGAAACTCTAATCAAACGCCAATTGGATAGGATCCTGAACGAGGAGAATCTACGGGATCCCCGTCAACATGGATTTACTAAGGGGAGATCCTGCCAATCCAACCTGATCAGCTTCTTTGACTGGGTGACGAGGAAGCTGGATGTTGGGGAGTCCCTGGACATCATATACCTGGACTTCAGTAAAGCATTCGATAGCGTACCACACCGCAGGTTGCTGAGCAAGATGAGTTCTATAGGATTGGGCGACACATTGATGAAATGGGTTGGGAACTGGCTTGGAGGTAGGCTTCAGAGGGTAGTGGTGAACGGCACCCTCTCCGAAATGACGGAGGTAATCAGTGGAGTGCCGCAGGGCTCGGTCCTGGGCCCGATCCTATTCAACATCTTTATAAGAGACTTGGCAGAAGGGCTGCGAGGTAAAATAACATTATTCGCCAATGACGCCAAACTAAGCAATGTAGTGGGCAAAAGCACAACAGACATAAATTCAATGTCCGACAACATGATGCACGACCTACTCCTACTGGAGCGCTGGTCTAGGTCCTGGCAACTCAGCTTCAATGCCAAAAAATGCAAAGTCATGCACCTGGGCAGCCAAAATCCATGCAAGACTTACACTCTTAATGGCGAGATCCTAACAAGAACTGAAGCAGAACGAGACTTAGGGGTGATCGTCAGTGAGAACATGAAGACTGCCAATCAAGTGGAGCAAGCTTCATCCAAGGCAAGGCAAATCATAGGTTGCATACTCAGGAGTTTCGTCAGCCGTAAGCCTGAAGTCATTATGCCATTGTATAGATCCATGGTGAGGCCCCACCTGGAATACTGTGTGCAATTCTGGAGGCCGCATTACCGTAAGGATGTGCTGAGACTGGAGTCGGTCCAGAGAATGGCCACCCGGATGGTCTCGGGACTCAAGGAACTCCCGTACGAGGAATGGCTGGATAAGTTGCAGCTGTACTCACTCGAGGAACGCAGAGAGAGGGGTGACATGATCGAGACATTCAAGTATCTCACGGGCCGCATCGAGGTGGAAGAAGATATCTTCTTTTTCAAGGGTCCCGCGGCAACAAGGGGGCATCCGTGGAAAATCAGGGGCGGGAAACTGCACGGGAACACCAGGAAATTCTTTTTCACTGAAAGGGTGGTTGATCGCTGGAATAGTCTTCCACTTCAGGTTATTGAGGCCAGCAGCGTGCCTGTTTTTAAGGCCAAATGGGATAGACACGTGGGATCTATTCACAGAGAAAGGTAGGGGAGGGTCATTGGGGTGGGCAGACTAGATGGGCCGTGGCCCTTATCTGCCGTCTATTTCTATGTTTCTATGTCCTTTTTCCTCCCATGTCTCTTGTCGATGTTCCTAGCCACCTTAAACAGCATGGTCACACTTGGCACCTTTTTTCACCTTTTGGCCAAGTTTAGCCACTAATTAGCATGCACAAGGTTGTCATCAAAGTCACTTTTAATTCAGAATTTTATAATTATTTTTATATTTATTTCATTACAGCTCAATTCCTTTTAGGACTCCTGAAGAAGGCGTGTTCGCCGAAACACGGACCGTGTAGGGTCCAGTTGGATAATCACATGTGTGCTATATATTTGGACTTATATTTGTAGTTTTATGGTTTTATTGCAAAGAGCGAATAATAAATCATCTTTTAGAACATCCACATCCACAGTTTTTTGATTTTATCTTTTACCTGGTGAGCCAAAGCCACTTCCTTTTGGTTGTGGGGGTTCGTACCATGAAAGCTTAGTGATCCTAGCCAAGTGAAGGTGAAAATACCTGAGAAGATCATAGCTTAGTAGCTCCCTACGCTATCATATCAGATGTGATGAAGAAAGATATAAGGGGAAGCTACTGCAGCTCAAAGGGTAAAAGCTCTGTTCCCATCTTCCAGAGATCATAGATTCAAATCCGAGCACATACTTTAATTGTGGCATTCTACCTTGAAGGTGCACCTTGATGATCTCACAATGACGTCAGTATTGTGCAGCTGCACACCTCCATTTACAATGAAGTAGAAGCCATGCTAAGGTCTCTATCTGGTTTTTCTGTTTTTAAGCTTTTGCAAATGAAGTTATGTATGCAATCTGTATATTTTTTTCATGTGCTTTCTTTGCTTTCAAAAATGAGCTAATTGGAGCACTGTTTAGTCAGAAAAAAGGGTAGCTTCAGTTAATGGATCTTTTCCTCTAATTAACAAATAGCATTGCTGTTTGTCCACAAAAATAAAAGGTTTTGCATGCAGTATATCTGTTTTGATGTGCCCTGTTTATGTGGTGCCTTATTAAATGTATTTTGAGCTTAATAAAGCAAAAATAAAAACCCAGAGAGCTATTTAGCAGGTCGCATTAAGGATGTCCAAACTGTGCCTAAGTTCCGTCCATAGAACTCAGATGTATTTGAAGCCCAAACTAGGCTCAAAAGTAGACCTGGTTTTCATTCGCCTACAATGTAGGCATGAGATGGGTGCCTTAGGTTGCTAAATGAATCAAAGGCTGCTCATATTGAAACCACGCCCATTTCACACCCACATCTATTCCGTTAGTTTTCCCAGTGGCCATCCATGAAATTGTTGAGTTGCCTACAAAGGGCTAGATTCATGAACCTGCCTTATCGGTCGCGATTTGGGCCTGATCTGGGCAGGTCCGATGAATTCTCCAAAGCCCAATATGCAGATGGGGGTGATCGGAGGAATGCCCCCATCTGCCTGCCTGGATCACTCTAAAATGATCCCAGTGCATGCGCAGACCATCTGTAGATGGCCTGCGCATGTGCTGGACCTCTGGGCCTGGCAGAGATTTTTTTTCTTTTTTTAACGGAGCTTGTGGTTTAAACCCGCTTAACCCATGGGTTAAAACCACGGGCTTGCACTGCGGGGAAGGGTCGGAGAGTCGGGACAGGCAGGTGATTGGGGTAGATTTATGGGTGTGACAAATTGGTGTAACGTAAAGAAGCCACATGCACATATCTCGTATCTAGGATACACCATAAACACCTTTCTGGATTCAGCAATCTTTGCCTACTTATACGAACCAGACCAAGGCTATATGAAATATTTTATTAAAGAAATAGAAAAATATAATTCATAAGCCAGCAGTAAATAATAACTAATTATTGTTCACAAAATATCCGAATACATATATGAAACCCAGTACATAATTATCACACAGCTTTTGCTAGATAAATGAGTAACTAATTCTTACACACACTAGATAATTCCTTATAATAATAATTCCTGATTAGCAGCAATCTAAAATAGCTTATCAGGAATAGACAGGAACTTCACTTCCTTATCCCATACAACAATAGAATTCTTTTATATAACCCCAGCTGAAAATATAGATAATTTCCTTTTCCTCACCATCAGATTAGGCCTTAGCAAACTCAGGAAGATGGAAGTCATCTTCTTCTCAGTGCAGAGGATATGAATTCTCTTGATTAGGAATAAAAGTCCATTGGTCACTGGAACAGCTATAAATTAGGTTGTCAGCAACAATTTCCTTATGTGATGAAAAACCACATCTGTTTCAAAAGCAGTTCTTTATTTTCACTCTCCTCAGAGAGCTAAGTCACAAGAGGTACTTTTTAGGTCTTAATTATTATAGAAAATGTGCAGAGAAAAACTATGTTAAGATGCAAGCTTCCTCACACCTTAGCACAGACTAATCAATTAATTAGGCACCTTCTTCTTGGTTATCGTCAGATGACCTCTCAAGACCAATCCAGAAACAGAACTTGGATGAATAGTCTTTCTGTATTGAGTCTCGCACAGGCTGGGCAACAGAGGCGCCTTTGAAGATAAGAACAGCACAAAAGCAATGCCTCCTCCAAGATTCACACAGGCTGAGCATGTAGGCATAGTCGAATGCCCTTGACTAGAATACAATTCTGGTACATACCCAGAATGCATCAGGCATCAGGCAGGCATAAACAGCAAAGATGATTTCTTCTTTCTCTTCTTGCAGACAATGGTTCATGCTGGAAATATAGTTCAGGCTTAGTGACAATATAGAGGCCTAACCTTCAGGTGTGAAGAAGGAAACACCCCTATAGCAGTTTGGGGCAGGCAGGAGATCAGGGCCATACAACAGTCGCTCAACCCAGTGAGATCTACCAGTGGATAAAGGACCTCTTCCCTTTCTACCGCCAGAATCAGCATTGTGCAGCTGCACACCTCCATTTGCAATGAAGTAGAAGCCATGCTAAGGTCTGTATCTGTTTTTAAGCTTTTGCAAATGAAGTTATGTATACAATCTTTATATTTTTTTTCATGTGCTTTCTTTGCTTTCAAAAATAAGCTGATTGGAGCACTGTTTAGTCAGAAAAAAGAGTAGCTTCTTACCAAGAAACCTTATCCTTTAATGACTGTTTCCTCAAGTGCCAAAGTCTCCAGACAAGCCCAGCAAAGGCTCCTTCTGGACCCTGCACCCGGACTCAGGGAACATGTTCGAGAATGGCTGCTACCTCCGCCAGCAAAAGTGTTTCAAGTGTGAGAAGCAGATCTCCCTGAAGAAGAGCAGCAAGAAGCTCTCGGAGGGGGCCTCCAGCATGGGCTTGGCCACCACCAGCAGCAGCTCGGTCAGCCCCGGGGGCCACTACTCTCCCCTCTCCGGTTCCCGATGCCAAGCGCAGAAAAGGGCCTTGACGGACCTGAAAGCGAGCAGTTTGGGGCAGGCAGGAGATCAGGACAGTTTGGGGAAGGCAGCAGTTCGGGACAGGCAGGAGATCAGGAAAGTTTAGGGCAGGCAGGAGAAGAGCATCTTGGGGAAGAGCAGGTAGGAGAAGAGCATCGGGGCAGCAGAGAGCAGGACTTTCGACTGGTTCCCCAGAAGTCGCTTCTTGGAATGATTGGCCAGTCCAGTCGGTTTGGGAAATTTGGTTGGTGAATGGCGTCCCTGTCTACTTTGCATGCGTTTCTCCTCATTTGCATGCACGGATTCGAAGCGGATCGCAGGAGAGGTAAGTGAATCAGGCTGGAGGGAAATTTGCTCATAAAGGGGTTGCAAACCAATTGGTACACGATCGGTTTGCTTTGTGAATCTAGCACAAAGTGACATCTACATCCTTTGAATGTCCATGTGCCAATTATCGCTCGTTAAGACCCTTAAATGGTTCATTAACCACTTAGTTTGGATGCCTAAGTCCTGCTCAGCGTTAGACAGGGCTTAGGCGCCCTTTATAGAATCAGGGCACTGGCTTTTATCTGCCGTCATATTTCTGTTTCTACTTCTTCACACAAGTTTTGCAACCTGAAAATAAAGTGCAATCCACACAGAAAGTCATGTGAGCAACTCAGAAATAATACATTAAAATACTCGCAGCAGTGGCGTACCTAGGGGGGGGCGGGGGGGGCGGGCCGCCCCGGGTACCAGCCCTAAGGGGGTGTTCCCGGCCTTGCCGTTCAGTCCCCCGCCACCCCCGAAGGACCGCTCGCCCCACTGACCTTCCTGCACCATCTGTGAAGCAGCCCGCAGCAGGATCGCGAAGTCAGCGTCAGCATCCCTGCGCTGCTTCCTGCGCCGCGATCCCGCCCCACCCTGAAGGCCTGATGCCCCGACCCACCCCGAAGGACCGCTCGCCCCCCTGGCCTCCCCGCACCACCTATGAACAGCCGCAGCAGGATCGCGAAGTCAGCGTCAGCATCCCTGCGCCGCGATCCCGCCCCTCCTCTGATGTCAGAGGAGAGGCGGGACCGTGGCGCAGGGATGCTGACGCTGACTTCGCGATCCTGCTGCGGCTGTTCATAGGTGGTGCGGGGAGGCCAGGGGGGCGAGCGGTCCTTCGGGGTGGGTCGGGGCATCAGGCCTTCAGGGTGGGGCGGGCGGGCAGGCAAGCAGGCTTTCAAGGGGGAGGGGGTGACAGGCAGGCAGGCAGGCCTTCAAGGGGGGACAGGCCTTCGGGGGGGGGGGGTGCAGGCCTTCAAGGGGGGCAGGCAGGCCTTCAGGGGGGTGCAGGCCTTCGGGGGGGGGGTGTAGGCCTTTGGGGGGGTGCAGACCTTCAAGGGGGTGCAGGCCTTCAAGGGGGGAAAGGCAGGCAGGCCTTCAAGGGGGGGACAGGCCTACAAGGGGGGGACAGGCCTACAAGGGGGGGGGACAGGCCTTCAAGGGGGGGTGCAGGCCTTCAAGGGGGGTGCAGGCCTTCAAGGGGGAGACAGGCCTTCAAGGGGGGGAAAGGCAGGCAGGCCTTCAAGGGGGGGGACAGGCCTACAAGGGGGGGGACAGGCCTACAAGGGGGGGGACAGGCCTACAAGGGGAGGGACAGGCCTACAAGGGGGGGGGACAGGCCTTCAAGGGGGGGTGCAGGCCTTCAAGGGGGGTGCAGGCCTTCAAGGGGGAGACAGGCCTTCAAGGGGGGGAAAGGCAGGCAGGCAGGCCTTAAAGGGGGGACAGGCCTACAAGGGGGGGACAGGCCTACAAGGGGGTGGGACAGGCCTTCAAGGGGGGGACAGGCCTTCGGGGGGGTGCAGACCTTCAAGGGAGTGCAGGCCTTCGGGGGGGTGCAGTCCTTCAAGGGGGTGCAGGCCTTCAAGGGGGGGAAAGGCAGGCAGGCAGGCCTTCAAGGGGGGGACAGGCCTACAAGGGGGGGAGAAGCTACAAGGGGGTGGTACAAGCCTTCAAGTGGGGGACAGGCCTTCGGGGGGGGGGTGCAGACCTTCAAGGGAGTGCAGGCCTTCGAGGGGGGTGGTGCAGGCCTTCAAGGGGGTGCAGGCCTTCAAGGGGGGACAGGCCTTCAAGGGGGGAAAGGCAGGCAGGCAGGCCTTCAAGGGGGGACAGGCCTACAAGGGGGGGGGGAGAAGCTACAAGGGGGTGGGACAGGCCTTCAAGTGGGGGACAGGCCTTCGGGGGGTGCAGGCCTTCGGGGGGTGCAGACCTTCAAGGGGGGGACAGGCAGGCAGGCCTTCAAGGGGGGGACAGGCCTACAAGGGGAAGGGACAGGCCTTCAAGGGGGGTGCAGGCCTTCAAGGTGGGACAGGCAGACCTTTAAGGGGGGACAGGCCTTTGGGGGGGGACCATGATTTAGAAGTACACAGAGGGAAGGGGGTGTTCAAAGAGACATGCATATGCCAAACTTTGGGGGGGGAAGAAATAATGGGTCTGAAAATAGAGGAGAGGGAGAGAGATGATGGACCATGGGATTTAGGGAGGGAAGGAACAGAAAGGGAGAGAAATTGGACACAAGGGATGGTGTGGAGGAGGGATAGAGATACTGGATAGGAGGGTAATTAGGAAAAGAAACGGAGAGATGGTGGACTCTGGGATGGTGGGGAAGGAGGGAGAGATGCCGGATGAAAGGGTATTTAAGAAAAGGTGGATCTGTGGAGGGAGATAGGGAGATGAAAAAAAGGAAAGATACCAGACTTCCTGGGAAGGGAAGGGAAATGGAAAGGGAGGACAGAGTTGGCAGATGGATGGTTAGCATGCAGAAAGAAGGAGACCCTGGCAAGCAAGTTATCAGAAGAAAACCAGAGCCTTGGACCAACAAAATTTGAAATATAACCAGACAACAAAAGGTAGAAAAATTAATTTTATTTTCTGTTTTGTGATTATAACATGTCAGATTTGAAATGTGTATCCTGCCAGAGCTGGTGTTGGACTGCAAACGTGAGCTAGGATTTAACAGAAAGAGGAAAAGTCCTTTTTGTTTCTTTATTTTATTTACACCACAGCGCCAGTGTGGTTAGGAGAAGCCAAAGGGGGTGAAAAAGCTATAAAACCCACCAGGAGTTTTGAAAAAAATCACCCAACTGGGCAGGAAAATCGAATTGAAAAACCAATTCAATAGGGCTGAATCGAATCAAAATTTTTTTTTCCTGTATCTGGCAGCATTAGTTTGCGCTACTGTCTTAGACTTTAGGACCTGGGATTGGGGAGAGATGGCATCCTCAGTACTTTATAATGCAAGTGAAACGAGGATTTGGTCAGACTTTTGAAGGGTCTGCAGAAAAAAAATATTGTATAGGCCGGGGACATGAGACAGCAGGAAATGGGAACTTTTCTTCCTTCTATTTTTGTGAATGGAAAGGCTGAGGATGTCAGAGAGGTCAGTTAAAATATGTGCTTTATAAGAAAATATAATAATGTGTTTTATAAAGTTTATAGCATAGCTGGCCTACCCAGTGAGGTGTTCCTAGTGGTGATGGTGGCAGCGTGTCAATGTGTTGAGAGGAAGAGGTGGTCTGGGAAATTCTGCTGAGCAAACTCCGGGCCCATTTCCACCCCCCAGTTAGTCCACTCCACTCAACTGATTCACACACTGAGTGGATCTTTGGGTGTTGTTTTGGGATCTCTTCCAGTGGTTTATCTCCTTCTGGTCCAAGGAAGGAAACTTTGTTATCCTTAGCATTGACCTACAGAATATGTTTGTAACAGCGCTGCTTGTGTGGCATTAGGCTATGTAGTGATCGAAAGAAAAAAACAGACCTTTGCACATTTTTGCACTATATGGTGGGTGTATGAGGAGATTCACATTTCCTGCACAGCTAAGTCCATGTGAAGTTACCTTGTGCTGTATTTGACATCTAGCAAGGTCTCTGTTTGAAAGGAAAGATCTAAACTTAAAAATGAAGTGGCCAGAAGTTATGGTAAAAGCAGATAGTGTAGCTGGTTTTAAGAAAGATTTGGACAAATTCCTGGAGGAAAAGTCCATAATCTGTTATTAAGACATGGGGGAAGTGTCTGCTTGCCCTGGATCGGTAGCATGGAATGTTGCTACTCTTTGGGTTTTGACCAGGTATTAGTGTCCTGGATTGGCTACCATGAGAATGGGCTACTGGGCATGATGGACCATTGGTCTGACCCAGTTAGGCTATTCTTATGTTATGTTCTCATCTGTAGGGGCCTTTGTTTTCACTTCTTATTTTAATGTATTTTTTTTCTGGGAACTTATCAGTGTTTTTTATAATGGGAACAAAAATGGAAGAGAATTAATGTGTGTGGAATGGGGGGTAACTAATTTCTTCAGCTAAATAATTCAATCCACTTCAAACAGACATAGGAGAACTTGTGCACCATTCACACACCCTCCAACCAAAAACGTCAAAAGAAAAAAACTGTTCGACAACCTCCTAGCCATTCGAGCTGCAACACTCGACCCCCAACTCTACAACCAATTGATATCAACCACAGACTGCAAAACCTTCAAAAAGAAATAAAAACCCTTCTATTCAAAAAACACATAAAACCGAACAAACACAATTAGAACTGTCCCAAGCATCACCTGCAACTACTCCATATGTACTTCTAATGTCATGACAATTTAGACATAATTTATGTTATGTTATGTTTGGAATAATGGTTACATATATGAGGTTCAATAAAAGAAAATTTTCACTGCCTGTTTCTATTCTGACCATTTATTCCATTTCATGGTTATTGCAAAAAAAAAAAAAAAAATTTTTTTTACATGGGGGGGGGTGTCAAAAAATGATGGGCCCCGGGTGCCACATACCCTAGGTACGCCACTGACTCGCAGACAGGAGAAAATAATGTCACCTTTGTCCCTCTGGCTCCTTCTGCAACTTGGAAGGTGTCCTGTCCTTGAGTTGTTCTTCTTTGTACTAATAAGGGAGAAAGCCTTTACCAGTGCACTTTACTAACATCAGGTCATTGGAGCCACCTGTGTCTGTAGGAAAAACATGGAAAGATGAAAGACAAAAAATTATCTTTCAGAATTGTGACTTAAGATACATTTCTAGGTTAGCCTAGCCTTTTAATAATACATTTGCTATGTATTCATGACCCCTTTTCAAAGACAGTTTTTTGAAGGTAGTGCTATAGAAATAATTAGTACTAGTATCTTGTTACTAGTTGTATCGTGTAATATTTGCACATAAGTATAATAGAATGGTGAAACTGGTATGGGAAGGAATAATTATCAGGCCATTTGTTCCATGCTGTGATGTTGCCCTGAATAGATGAGCTGGACTGCTTTCTGTATCTGCTTTTCAATTCCTTTTCTTTCTGCTTATTCCTATTGCTTGTTAAACCTATTCAAATTGAGGCGGCATTATAATTTGAGGGGTATAGAAGCAGATTTGGCTGGCTGTCCGTCCGTAGTCTGAACTGATATCATATAGGAAACATGCTCATTGTACTTTTTGTTTTCCTGAATGCCCATGACATTAGAGATCAAGTTTGCATATTTTGGAAAGTGATAAAGCTCATAATTTTCTAAACTGTTATTGCAAAGACTTTGGGAAAGTCACTGCTTACTCCTGGGGTTAAGTGGCATGAAAGTTTGCTGCTTTTGGGATCCTGTCAGGTAATTGTGACCTTGATTGACCACTGTTGGAAACAGGATATTAGATTTAATGGATCTTTAGACTGATCCAGTATGACAGATTTTATGTCTTTAATATTCTAATATACATATTGTGGAGGAAAGGCAGGAGAGGGGAGATATAATAGGGATGTTTAAATATCTACGTGAACAAAAGTGTATCAGGTAAGTCTCTTTTATTTGAAAAGAAGCTCTGGAATGAGATGGCATAGGATGAAGTTAAAAGGTGATAGGCTCAGGAATAATCAAAGGAAATGCATTTTTACATAAAGGGTGATAGATGTGTTGAATAGGGACAAAGACTGTCTGAATTCAAGAAAGCGTGGGATAGGTACGTGGGGTCTCTCAGGAAGAGGAGATAGTGGATGCTGCAGATGGGCAGACTAGATGGGCCATTTGACCTTTATCTGCCATCATGTTTCTCTGGTTTTAGAGAGCCTATGCATGAAAATGTATGCTAAAATTATTTTAGCATGTGATCAGTAAAAATGTGATATCCATGCTGAAATGATGCTTATTGGGTGATTCTCTAATTATTAGCATGTGTGTGCCAAAAAAAAGCCTCCAAAGATTTTAGATGATATTAGAGTGTTTATTAATCCAACAGCCTATAGCAATGTTTCTCAACCCAGTCCTTGAGTCTCATTGCAAAAATGACCCTGGAACACTAATGAGCTCCTTGTAATACATTTGCATAGCGTTCTCGGTGGCTGCTGCAAGGATCGGTAGCAGCCACTTCCATTCCAGTAAGACTGCTTTAGTGAGTCTTTCTGGCATGGAAACCTTTTGAGCATCGGGGCCCTTGTGGCAAAATAGCCCAGAACAGGTTACAGAAGTACAAACACAGCAAAGTCAAAACAAATATGGACAAGACGTATTTGGGAAGCGAGTGGTACAAAGACTGAGTTATGATAAATAGAGAACATCAGAGATACAGTAGGTGATTTTACATGTTATAGTAGAGATAAACAGTCGAGATATATTAGTTGAATACACATGCTATAGTGGGTATAAACATCCGAGAACACGTGAATGACCATAGTAGGTATGAACATCCGAATAATTCTAATTTACTTTTACATGTTTTGGTCAGGAGCTCAGCATTATCGCCTAGTTGATGAGTTCATCTGAGATCAGTTTGGCTTGGACTTTTCATGGGGCTGGATTTGTGAAGAGGAAGGTATTTATGGCCTTCCTAAAAATCCATAGGTTGTCCAGTTCTCTGATGGATGGGGGGGATGAGGTTCCAGAGTTTGGGCATGAAGTGTGAGTAGGCACACCTATGGGCCAATTCTGTTTTGAGGGTGCATCTAGGGAGTAAGGACAGCCATCTTTCATTCTGGGATCTTAATAGTCGTCATGGGTTATAGATTGGTAGCTTGGAATCATATAGCCTGGTACCAATTTCTTGAAGGTTTTGAATGCCAGGACTAGGGCTTTGAAGATGCAATGCTTCTTGATAGATAGCCAATGAACAGATGCTATTGTTGGGGTGACGTGGTCATGGATGTTCAAGTTTTTTAATAGGTGGACTGCAGCATTTTGGATGCTTTGGTAGTGGGATAGGTTTTTGGTAGACAGATTTACTAGTAGAGCATTAAAGTAGCCCATACGAGACAATACGAAGGCATTTAGTAACTGGGCAAATTCAGATTCAGAGAAGTATCTCTCTAATGTAGTGGTCGGGCAGAGTACACTACGGGGATTCAAAGAGGGATTGGATGGATTCCTGAAGGATAGGGGGATTGAGGGATACAGATAGGGGTAGATATGTGAATGGAAAGAGTATAGATAAAAACAGGGGGGGGGCTATATGGCTAAAGCAAGATAACCTGACAGGTCATGGACCTGATGGGCTATAGGGCTAAATCAAGATAACCTGACAGGCCGTGGACCTGATGGGCCACCGTGGGTGCGGACTGCTGGGCGCGATGGACCTCTGGTCTGACCCAGCGGAGGCAAATTCTTATGTTCTTACTCTTCTTATGAAATTCTAAACTCAAAGTGGATGACAATCAAATATACCTGAGACAATGAAAAGTGTGAACAGATTTGTTCAAGGTCAAAAAGAAAATCAGTGGGAGTAGAAAGAATAGCAGCCTGGCGTCCATGATTTTTAACCTTTTCCAATATCCATGAGGCCACATCTCCATTCTATATAATTATAAGAAGAATGTGTGGCTGAAGAGATGGCTCCAGTGTAGTTATGACTGGCAGAATGGCCATTATTGCTATGGAAAGTGCTCCCAATTCCGAATTTGCAACCACACCACTGCTCATAATCCAATTTTCAAATTCAGTTTAGGTAGGAACTCAGTGTTTAAAAACTGACTTATTTTGTGTGAGATTAAAATATGAATTCAGCTCAGAATTAGGAATTCTTTTATTTTTTATTTATTAAATCTTTATTCATTTTAAAACATATACAAAGTGCATACAAAAATACAACAATTGGAAACCAAAAAACAGCACTTATTACTAACAAATAATAATATAAATATCTTTTCCTCCTCCCCCTCCCTCCCATCCCATTCTATTGACATTTGGGTCTGTTATATATTTTGCAACTCAGAGCATGGTGTCCAGGAACAACATTTAAAAAAAAAAAAATCTGTATTTTTAGAATTTGATGGAAACATCTGAAATATGAGACAGGATTCATCATAATGAGTCACAAAGTAAAAAGAAACAGTTTACAATAATTCTATGCTGCTATATTAAGGCCTACTCACAGTCTGATGGCAGGAGGTTGAAAAACAAATCCAACATAACTTGTAGTTCTAGAACAGGGGTAGGCAATTCTGATCTTCAAGAGCCACAGGCAGGTTAGGTTTTCAGGATATCTACAATAAATAAGTATGTATGAGATAGATTTGCATCTCATGGAAGCAGTACATGCAAATCCATCTCATATATATTCATTGTGGATATTTTGAAAACCTGACCTGCCTGTGGCTCTTGAGGACCGGAATTGCCTACCTCTGTTCTAGAGCATAACAGAATTTGTATATATGGAATCCTTTAGAAATTAGCGTTCTAAAAATTAACATGCTTTGTAGACAAATTCAGGTGAACATTTTTTCTTTTCCATTTTATTTTTAGATTCACATACTGTATTTTCAAAAGGGTAACTGTGTTAAATGAGGAAAATGTAAAAAAAAAAAAAAAAGAGCTCACGTCTCCAAATTATGTGCATTGCATGGTATGTCAATCTAGGTATGGTAATTCTGGCTTATAATAGTATTTTATAACAGCATTTTGGTGCATAGATACTGTTACAGAATTAACATTCAGCATATGGCTTCAGCACTCCTAACTGGAGGCGTCAAATTCTAGAATTGTCCCTTAGATTGCAAGCCCTCTGGGGACAGGAACAAAACAACCATACATGAATGTAATTCACCTTGAGCTACTGTTGAAAACTGGTGAGCTAATTTTTCAATCACTACATTTTCCATTTGCAATACATACTCTGGTGGGAGGAGCATAGATCTGGTTAAGGGTCCATAGGTTCCTTTGCATCAGTATAGAGGCTGTCACCCTTACTACCCTATCCTCATGAGCAGCACAACACATGTAAGAAATGAAATACACTAGGCAAAATCTAATATTTATAATGAAAACAAATTCTGTTACATGAAAATATTTTATGTATAATGACGATGTAGGCTTTTACCTAATTGAACTACGGATTAGTCATAAAATCAAATAGATCCACCCCCTGTCACTTAATTTAATTGATGCGAGTGCTTTAAACATATATTAAGTCACACATCATTGAGAAGGAATAACAGGGGTGACATTGTTTAAGATTGTGAAGAGTCGGTTTATTCATTGCTTGTACTCATAGCTCTGGAAAAAAGCAATAAAATCTATATGATTGATACAGTGCTTGTTCAGGATTTAATATGAAGTATCAGTGATGTTTTGTCTATTACTAAATAAAAGGACAAAAGATGTCTTTATATATGTAGATAAAATTGTATTTTTTTCTGCATATTTTGCAGAATTTCAAGACAAAGCAGCATTGGGAAAAGGAATTGATTTCACTTTATTTGTTCTGATTATTATCACTTCTGACTAGCTAGCACTTGCACATAAATCAAGGTATCACCATGTTAATCCATAATAGAAAATTCAAACACAGCAAAATATAGGGCTCCTTTTACGAAGGTGCATTAGGGCCTTAACGCGCGGAATAGCGCTCGCTAGCCGCTACCGCCTCCTCTTGAGCAGGCGGTAGTTTTTTGGCTAGCGTGCACTAAAAACACTAGCGCACCTTCGTTAAAGGAGCCCCTAGAGTAAGGAAATTGCCTTGAAGCACCAGCAAACTATCAAAAAGATAATACAAAGACTCAAACATAACAGTGGAGAAAAAATGACCTTAGAGGCAACACTCCTTACTTAGGACATCAATAGTCCATAAATAGTAACACAGGAGCCACCACAGTCACTGGTCAAAAAAACCTCCACTTTCTGTTAAAGTCCATTTTAACTACAGTCCGCAAAAAAACACATGAAAGTGAAAATGCAAAGTGAACCACAAGCAAAATTCCTGGGAACACACAGTTCCAAAAATGATGGAAAAATTCAAACTCAATGATACTTAGCTTAACATTGAGAGTCCAGCTGCTTTAATTATACTGCAACTTCAAAAGTAGCCTGACAGCGGCCCTGTTTTGCAAAATGATGTTTCAACTAAGGGCGGTGGATGCAGCTATAAATTCTCCAAATTGTCCATGTCCAAAAGGAAGTCGTTCTGAACCTCTGGAGCGACTCTTTTTCTGATAAGGATTTCCAAACTTTTTGAACAACTTCACTTGTCTTCACCTTTGAGCAAGAACTGATGCCATTTTAAACAAGAAGTTTTAATTTGCTGTGTGATACAGAAGTGTTGAATAGCAGGGGTTTATTTCTTGTTCTTTTCCCCTATAGTCACTACCCCTGATGCAGCCTGTGGGCAAAACGTAGCCACGTCAGGTCATTGATTTTTATAAATTGGACTTTATGTTTTTTGACTGATTTACTTCTTTTATTTGGACTTACCTGCTTTTTGGTTTTGTGCATAAGAAGGGGGCTCACGTATATTCCATGGTTTTATAAAATTTAGATGGACAAAAAATTCTGAACAAGGGTACTCTTTCTTTGTACATATGGATAACCAATATTTGCATTCTTAAGTCAAATATAGAACTATGGCCATATGACATCTTCCTGGTACTAATGGCAAAGCCACAGGTGGGCCTTGGTGGGCTGGGCCACAATTTGGAATCCGGCTCACTCAAAATTGTGGCATTCTTCCTGTGGCTGGGCATGAGCAACCTGCTGCTGGTGGTAGTGACTTAGGAACATTGCCACGGACTGCTGCTTGGAAGAGCTCTGACTGCTGAAGGGGGAGGGGGGGTCTTCAGCTGGCAGGGCCTGGGGATCCCGCTCCCCCCTATTTAGGTATTTATTTTAAGAGACATAGAGCAGGAGTGCGGTGGGGATAGTGGGAAAACATTTTGTTGTCTAGCTATGCCATCACCTGGTATTATTTATTTATTTTTAAAATTTCTATTTCACCTATCAACTAAGCGGATAATTACAAAGTAAACGTACATAAAATGTCAGACCTACAAAAAAATACAAATTCACATAAAAACATACTAAAATACAAACTCAGTAAAAAGAATGATCCTAGGAAATAAGTGCATCAAAGCAGTAATTCCTTATTAATAGAAGGCTTTTACAAATAAATGAGTTTTCAGAAGTTTTTTTGAATGATCCAAAATTAGAACATAAACTTAATGGTTCATTCAGTGCATTCCACAATTTTGGGCCAGCTACAGAAATAGCTGACATCCAGGTCTTTTTATAGTGCACATCTCGGACACATTCAGGTGACAGTTTCATTATATAGGAAGAGTGATAGCCTCTAGTAATATACATATCTTCTCAACATACACACACACCTTCCAGTGCTCCTGCAATTAGAAAACAGAAGCAAGCAAGTTTAAAAACAACCACTTTGGTGGCAAATAATCACCCAAATCCTTTTCACGTAATTGGGTTTGCATACCTTGCAATGCCTGTGTCCTTCTTCATCTGTCTCCTATCTTCATTATCCTTTTAAGACTTGAGATATGCAGGGGAGGAGGCATGTTCGGACTTTTTCTCTTCCTCCAGCCACCCAGAGGACTACCGTACTTTCTACATCAGGTAATAAAATACTAGGCAATATTTAAATTTTTTACTTTGGTAAAATGATAGAAAGCAATAGCAATTATTAAAAATTACAAGTAGAAATCTATGTTGAAGAGCTGCATAAATTGTTTTGAGAATAATTAAATATATTTGCATGCTGACAGATAGATGGCAGCAGTTTAGGCTTTTTGTCTTCTGAGATAGGCAACTTGTCAATTTTGTCATCTCTCTGAATCCTTAATGGCTATAAAATTAGGCCTCGCTTATAGCTTGAACAGTCATAAAAACAAGAGCATGGTCACTGTGCTCCCTCTGCTGAATTCTCTGTAATGGTGATATCAAAAGAATGATTCTGTACTTCAGGGAAGGGATATAGGTAGGGTTACCAGATTTCCCTGGACATGTCCCGGGGGTCCGGGCGGCTTTTCAAAACTGGCACTTTGTCCGGATTTTAAAAAGCTTCTGACGTCGGGATGGCATCTGCGAATGCAAGGATGCAATGCGGTACGTCACGCGCACATGGGCGATGTCATCGCATCGCATGCATGAATGCGTGCAATGTCATTGCATCACATCCACGCATGTGCGGATGCTGTCCCGCCGCATGAACAGGTTAAGGGTGGTGGTGCTGGGGGCAGGGATGATGCGGGATGGGGCAGAACTGGGCAGGCTTATGGGCTTGGACATGGGTCCGGATTTTCTTTCGGGAAAATCTGGTAACCCTAAATATAGGGGCAAATGTTTAGCTGACATGGTCACTACAGGAATTGGCACTAGCAATTAAATTAATACTGTACATTTATTCAGCACTGTGATCCATATACCGGTAGGTAGTATCACTGAATATATGCACTGACTAGTGATCATGTCAGTTTAGTTTAGGCCTGCTATTCAGTAGAGATGAACTGTTATTTGCAATAACATGGGAGATGTCAATGACATGTTAGATACCATTTACTCGGTTCATAGACAACCCCGCAAAAGACAAAGGCGCGCGCCGAAGAAAATTACAGATTTTAGGGGCTCCGACGGGGGGTTTTGTTGGGGAGCCCCCCCAGTTTACTTAATAGAGATTGCGCCGGCGTTGTGGGGGCGTTGTGGGGGATTTGGGGGGTTGTAACCCTCCACATTTTACTGTAAACTTAACTTTTCCCCTAAAAACAGGGAAAAAGTGAAGTTTTCAGTCAAATGTGGGGGGTTACAACCCCCCAAACCCCCCACAACGCGGCGCGATCTCTATTAAGTAAAGTGGGGGGGTTCCCCCCACGCCCCCCCCGTCGGAGCCCTAAAAACAGTAATTTTCTGCAGCGCGCGCCTCCGCGCTGCGCTCAATTGTCTGCGCGCGCCTTTGTCCCGGCGTGCTTTTGACCTGACACCCATTTACTCATGTTTGAGTTCTAGTGACTTGATAAACATCATCATGTTTTCATGGCAGAATACAGAAGTAGATTGCCGGGCCTTTCTTCTCTGCAGTATAAATTCAATGTTGTTGCTATTGTTGCATCAAACGCGATCCTCCTCCTCCAACGCTGCCCATCTGCTGCTGCCCAGATGGGTGGAGCATCACTAGTCTGACCTCTCCGCTGGAGCCCCTGCTGGTAGTGAAACTATCAACGGCGTAGCTTTCAGCTTCACAGATGCATGCAAGCCCCAGTGGCACAACAAGCCCATGTATGTCAATGACATAACCTATGTTGTTAAAACATGGAAATGACCAGGCAAAATCTGAACATTCCTCTCTTTTTGTCTTTGGAAAATAGTGTTCACTGTTTGATAAGAGGAAATTCTACATATGGCACCTACAAAAATCAGCATAGAAAAAAAGCGCTATTCTGTACCCTGTGCTTAAAGTTAGGCGCAGTTTATAGAATAATGCACACATCTGGGAAGCACTCACAGATGTGCTACAAATGCCCATGCCTAAAGTTATGCATGGTTGCCCTTATTCTGTAATTACGTGGGGAACTTAAGGACCGTCCCAACCCACCCATGACCTGCCCATTTCTGTATCCTTTTTATGACATGCACGTAAAATTTAAGCACGGATATCATGTCTAAATTTACGCATGTAACTTGTACTTGATTCTTTTTTTTTTTTTTTTTGTAAATTATCTTTATTGACAACTGCAAAGGAACACACAACCACGAGTGAAACAATCAGAAAACAGAGCATCCAGAAACAGTACAGGATATCAGAACAACAAATAATCGCAGTACAAAAACCCCATGAGTGGGTTCCCCTCACAATTGACATTTTAAAATACCAAACCCCACCACACAAACACACGTCAGTCCCACTCACGCAACCCAGACCACAACAATCATTCCCTACGCATACCACTAGACAGCCAAACATCCAAGCAACCCAATACTCACCCCCTACATCCACACTGGTGCAGCCACCCGAGAAAGATCAAAAACAAAACAGAAGCAAAAGCAAAAGCAAAATCAGGAAGACAGAGGGATAAAGCGCAACCACCCCCACTAGGAAACAAATCAAGGAGAGGAAGACATGCCCTCCGACTCCAAACCGGAGCAGAGCTGCAACACCCTCTGCCACAGATCTCGATAGCAGCGGTGAGTCAAACTCCCAGCCTTAGGAAGACGCTGAAGCTCATAGCTCCCCACCAGAGCCAAACGAGCCAGCCAATGCGAAAAGGATGCCACAGACTCGTCCACCCAATGCTGCAACAGGAGCTTTTTTACTACCAAGACAGCCATGTAAAGAACCCTGCGTTGAGGGAGCGTGAGCCCCCCCTCAATCAAATCACGCTGATCCCCCAAGAGCAGAAAACCATAAGACCATGGTATAGCTCGTTGAAGAAGGCGCTCCAAAAAGGGGAGTACCTGCAGCCAGATTGCAGAAGAAGGGCACTCCAAAAAGTGGTGTGTTAGGGTACCCACGAAACGCTTACATTTAACACAAACGGCGTCCTCCCAAAGGCCCATACGAGCTCCCTGAGCCCGATATAAATAAGCCCGATGCAAAATTTTAAATTGCATTTCCCTAAAGTCCGTGGAACCCCCCAGGGCGTGCACGGTGGCAAAGAGATCAAGAAAGGCCTTACGATCCAAGGCAATACCGAACTCCGATTGCCACCGGGAGGCCAAACGGTCAATAGATCCCAAATCCGAGGCGGCCTTCAGAATCCGATACCAGGTAGCCAACTTGTTGGAAGCTGGAGAGACCTGAAAAAACTGAACATCCAAGGGACCACAGAGCCAAGCATCCCCCCAGCGACGGTCAAGAGAGAAGTAATAATGCCGGGCCTGGAGGTAAGCCCAGAAGTGAGTCCGAGGCAAGTGCCAGTGGGTCTGCAGCTGTGCAAAAGAAGGAAACCGACCCCCCCCCCCACGGAGACAATATCATGAAGTGTTCTACCCCCTCTCTGCTCCCACTGCCGGAACCAGGCGTGTCCCACTCCCGGCGGGAAGTCGGAATTCCCATATAACTGCAACAAAAGGGATGCAGCCGGAGATTTCCCCTGCCGCCGTCTCCACCACCGCCACGCCCGCCTCATAGGTAAAAGATATGCAAACTTAGCCCCCCCTCCCGGGATAACCGACAATGGGATATGCAAAAGAGACAAGACCGAGTGAGGGGCACACCAAGACTCCACCCAGCTCTGGGAAGAGAATTTATAACAACCCGACCATCCTTCATGAATAAAGCGGAACAAAGCGGCAACATTATAATAGCGAAGATCAGGAAGGTTTAGACCACCCCTATATTTATCCAAGGCCAAGGTAGCAGAGCTAATCCGGGCCCGCTTATGACGCCAAACAAAAGAGGAGATAAGCGAACGAAACAGACGCACCTCCTTAGCATTAACCCAGAGCGGTATAGCCTGCAACGGATACAAAATCTTGGGAAGGAGGACCATCTTAGTCAAAGCCACACGACCCCAAACCCCCAGGGGGAGTTCTCTCCATTTCTCACACAAATGCCGAATCTCCTCCAAATGGCGGAGCACATTATAGCGATACAGAAGCTTGAGATCAGGACTTAAATATACTCCCAGATATCGCATCGGCCCCTTCACCGGGGGAATCTCTAGGCTCGCATGCCAAGCCTCCACCCGGGTAGACCGCAATGGAAGAAGTTCAGATTTATCACAGTTAACTCGCAGCCCAGAAATATCTCCAAAGGAGCGGACCAAAGCGAGAACCCGCCCCAAATCCCTCCGGGGATGGTCCAGATAAAGAAGAATATCATCAGCAAAAAGATTAATGCGACTCTCCTGGTCTCCAATATGAATGCCCCGAATATCCGGATCAGCTCGAATCCTAGCCGCCAATGGCTCAATAGCTAACACGAAAAGCAACGAGGACAGCGGGCAGCCCTGTCGCGTCCCCCTACCTAAAGCAAACGGTGCAGTAAACTGACCATTGACCAACAGCCTGGCCTGTGGCTGGATGTATAAGCTACTGATCCAATGATGAATAGCACCGTCTATGCCAAACTGCCGCAGAATCCAGAAGAGATATTGCCAGGAGATACTATCAAAGGCCTTTTCCATGTCCAGGCCTACAATAGCCGATTCTCCAGCCAGGCCACGCCTGGAATGGAGGGCCATCAAAGCTCTAACTAAATTCATTGACGCGTAACGGCCTGGCACGAATCCAGCCTGGTCCTCGTGGATCAAGAGCGGCAAAAAGACATTCAAACGACGCGCCAAAAGTGCGGCAAAGAGTTTGGCATCCTGATTAAGGAGGGAGATAGGCCGATAGGAACCCACCTGGGCCGTATCCTTGCCAGGCTTAGGCAGCAGCACCACATGAGCCATATTAGGAGACCCCAAACCGCGAGAGATCTGATCCGACAGAATCTTATAATACTCAGATCCAAACCCATCCGGGCCCGGTGCCTTAGTTAACTTAAGCTGCTTGATACCAATCTGCACTTCCTCTGGACTAATAGGGGCATTCAATTGCCCCAACTGGGCGTCTGTCAACCGAGGGAGCCGAAGCCCCTGAAAGAAAGCATCCCGGTCAGCGTCCGAGAACGGTCTATTCGCATACAGAGATTCATAAAATTGAACAAATTGCTGCTGAATCTGGTGCTCCTGCGTGTAACAGGTACCCTTTGGGTCTCTGATGGAGAGGATAACCTGCCTGGTACGCGGAGGCCGGACCAAATTAGCCAACAACCTCCCTGTCTTACCCCCCCAGGCATACAATTTATACCGTTGAAAATAAATATCGCGGGAAGCCCTCTGTGTCAGGATGGCATCGATCTGCCGCCGGACGTTCAAGAGACGAAGTTTGTCATCCAGTGAGAGAGAAGTACAATGGCGCGCCCGCAGCTGTCGAAGCTCCCCCGATAGAGTCAACAATTCCGCATCTAGGGACCGCCGTTTACGAGCCAGATAAGCAATAATAAACCCTCGCAGGACCACCTTGGAGGCCTCCCAATAAGTCACTGGACCAACATCTTCGGTATAGTTGTGTGAACTATACTCCAACCACTGCTCCCGAAGATATTTATGAAAGTCGAGATCTCGATATAGAGAGCACGGAAATTTCCAATGGCGTTCCTCAGGATCCGGCGTGAACTGAAGCTCCATGACGACTGGTGAATGGTCCGACAGGGGAACCTCCTCGATATCAATCCCAGACACTCTGGAGAGCAGAGAGGGCGACACCAACAAGTAATCCAATCTGGCATATACATTGTGGGGATGCGAGTAAAAAGTGTAAGTGCGCTCCGCGGGGTGCAAAATCCTCCAAGTGTCCAACAGCTGCAACTGGCTAAGCAAAAAGTTTACCCCCTTGGCTCCGTGGTCCCTGGTCCCACCCTTGGCCGGTCTACAATCCAGTGCGGGATCAGCGGTAATATTGAAGTCCCCTCCTACCACCGGTTGGTACTCAGGATACATGGCTATCTTGGCAAGCAAATCTGAAAAAAATTTATGATTATACACATTAGGAGCATACACATTACACAATAGTCACTTATGACCCCATAGTTCCCCCAAAACAATAACATAGCGGCCATCCCGATCTTGGAGAACTTTATGAACATGGAAGGGCAACTGTTTATGAATAAGAATGGCAACCCCTCGCTTCCGGGCACCAAAGGAGGACGAACAGACCTCGCCTACCCAATCTCGCCGCAGCTTAAGATGTTCCGCAACCGAAAGATGGGTTTCTTGCACAAAAGCGATATCCGTCCCCCTCCTTCGGAACCAAGATAACAATTTTTTCCTCTTAATAGGGGAATGAATCCCGTCTACATTTAAAGTAGATATGGTCAACTTAGTCATGATGAAAAAATGTCCCAACTGTAAGAGCAGTATACTTGAAAGTAGTAGAGACGGGCTGCCCCCCAGCTAGGCCTCCCATCTTGAACCCAGAGAACCAAAATCCCCCCAAGCAGGAACTCAGAACAAAAAATCCAGTGCATCCACCCCCGGGATCGCTGCACCCCCCCACACACAGTCTACTCCACAACCCATCCAAACCACAGCCATCCAACCCCACAAGCAAACACAACAGCCCCCCCCTACCCCCCCACCCCAACCCCCCCTACCCTCCAACCACAGCCCACCCCCTGAAAAAGCACTATCCCAGAGCCATCCCCAGTGCCCCCCAGCACAGAATGAAAAAATAGGGAACAGCCCCACCCCTTCCCCCATAGGAAACAATCCCCGGAGGCATCCCCAAAAACCCTACCCCTGACAAAACAGAATAAGGAGAGGGAAAAAACAATGTACAGCACACCCAAAAACAGGAACAACCCAAAATCCCCTACAGAGCTCTCAAAAACCCCCGGGTCCCCCAAAACAAAGAAAGAGTACTGGCAGATAGTCAACAATAAAGCCCACCCACCACAGTAAGAACAACACTGCCCATGTAATCCCAGCTAGAAAAGCAAACAACAACCAGAGATAGAAAATGAAGAAGGCTGGGAACCTTGAAACCAGTCCAGCCCTCATCCCAACAGCAAGGGAGCACGGCAAAAACACCAAACCTTGCCAGTCTCCAGTCCCACCATCCTCCCCCGCTCACGCCAGCCGAGACCAGCCAGCAGAGCACCGGGAAGCGCAGTGTCACAGTCTCTACCACTGGTCAGCAAGCAGAAAGTCAAGAGGCAAAGACTGGATGCAGAACGCCCCGACCATGCGGCTCAAGCCACCCGATCTGCTGCAGGGACTCCTCCGTTGTCGGCCACAGGCAGGGAATCCAAATAGCGCTGGGCCTCCGCACGATCAGGGAAGATGTAAGGCTTTCCCTCCCGCCAGACACGCAGAGACGCTGGGTAGACTAGCGCGAAGCGCACTCCTCTCCGATGGAATGCTGTGCACAGGGGCGCCATTTCTCTGCGGAGGGACGCCACGTGGAGGGAGTAGTCATTAAATAACAGCAACTTCCGCCCCTCATATTCCAGCAAACCGGCTTTCCTGTAAGCATGAAGGATGAGTTCTTTCTCTTTCCAGTTCAGGTACCGCGCTATCGCAGCTCGGGGACGGTTAGAATCTCCCGAGCGCTGCCCCAGGCGATGAGCCCGTTCGCACAGAAAGCCCGCCACCGGCGGCTCTAGGCCCAGCCGCGTCGGGAGCCAAACTTGGAAAAAGTTATACAGATCCTGATCTGCCCGAAGCTCCGGCAGACCCACCACCCGTAAGTTATTCCGCCGCTGGCGGTTTTCTTGATCATCTAGCCGGCTGGTTAGGTTGGCCACCTGAGCCTTCAGGGCGAGCACACTTTCCCGATCTTGTGAAGCCGCGTCCTCCCCATCTGATATGCATTGCTCCACCGCTGCGATGCGGGTAGCGTGGGACTCGAAGCGCTCATTTATGCCCTCCATTGCAGATTGCAGTTTGTGCAAACGATCTTCCAGGGCCGCTGTAACCATGCGGGAGATTTCCTGGGCCCATTCACCCCACTGTGCCGGTGCCGAAACGGGAGTCGTGGACGCCGCCATCTTAGCCCCAGACAGGGCCGACTTCTGCTTATGTGTCTTTGCTACCCGTACCGGCATTCCAGGTCCCAGCGACCCGGCGAGACGCTACTCGCACACTCCCAACCGTAGCAAAAGATCCGGGGGGAGCTTAGATAGCCAGCCAGTAGTTTATAGGGAGTTAAGCCGGGATTAGGAGACCCGAGGTCAGGGAGCTCAAAAAACACGTCCGCTCACTCCAGACTCATCACGTGACCCCCCACTTGTACTTGATTCTAATTAGCGACAATAATTGTTTATGTTTATTTAAGATTTGATATACCGCTCCTGCATTTTACTGACCTAAGCGGTTTGCAATGTATCAGACTAAAATGAAATTACCGTATTTTTTGCTCCTTAAGACGCACCTGACCATAAGACACACTAGATTTAGAGGAGGAAAACAAGAAAAAAAAATTCTGAGCCAAATTCTCCTTGCCAGGCTCTGCACTTTGTCCCCCCTCCATGCCAGGCTCTGTACCTTGTTCCCCCCCTCTGGTGGTCTAGTGGTAGGCCGGGACAGGACACAGAGCAGGCAGGCCTAGTAGCCTAGTGCAGGCAGGCAGGCAGGCAGGCCTAGAGGCCTAGTGACAGGCAGGCAGTTAGGCCCCATACCCCCCACGTAACCCCCAGTACTTTAAATCAACCCCATACCCCCACGTGTCCCCAGTACCGTAAACCATCCCCCATGCCCCCAGTACCTTAAATCATTCTCCCATACAACTACATGCCTCCCCAGTACCTTAAATCATCCCCCATATCCCCATGTGCCTCCCAGTACCTTAAAACATCCCCCATACCCCCATGTGCCCCCCAGTATCTTAAATCATCTCACCACATACCCCCAGTACCTTTTTTAATCATCCTCCCCGTACCTTTAATCATACCCCCTTGGTACCTTTTTAAATTCCTTCCTCCTTAGACGGCTCTCATCTTTCCCAGCCAGTGGCGCAGAGGCCAGAAGCGCAGAGATCAGAAGCAAGCCTTCTGCACTCCCGCCTGGACCCTCGCAGATCTCCGAATGGCTGCAGTCAGTTCTCGCGAGTCCTGCAAGAGCTGACTGCAGCCATTCGGAGATCAGTGCGGGCCCAGGCAGGAGCGCGGAGGGTTTGCTCCTGATCTCTGTGCTTCTGGCCTGTGGCACTGCTGGCCAAGAAATACGCTGGACCACCAAGTACAACGGCAGCAAGGGGGCGGGCAGGTAGGTCTTAAAGATGCAGTGGTGGCACGGGGTATTTAAAAAAAAAAAAAGTGGCAGCGGCAGCAGCTGCGGTAGTGGCAGGTGGTTTAAAAATATGCAGCTGTATGTGGGGGGGGGGTGTTAAAATATGCGGTGGCAGGGGGGGTTTAAAAGATGCGTCGGCGGCAGCAAGCTTAACAAATTTGTATCTTCGCTTCAGAAGACGCACTTACATTTCCACCCCCTTTTTTGGGGTGGAAAAAGTGCATCTTATGGAGTGAAAAATACGGTAGGTACTTGAGAAAAACTATCCTATCTGTCCCGAAGGCTCACAATCTAGCTAAAATACCTATAAATTAAAAATAAGTAATAGTAACTTATAATACATTTCCAAGATCAAAAATCAAAGCAATAGAAAATAGAAATAATGAAAGAAGATAAACATTAAAAAAAAAAAATAAAACAAATTTAAGAGATAGAAAATTCTCTGAAGCATCCTGATAGCAAACAATCATATTTTAGTGCAGGTCTTAATACAACTCCTGGCACAGCACACTTCACAGATCTGTCACTGGCAGAGATTGAGAGCATCAAAGAAATTAACATTACTAAAACATATCCACTAAAACTGTTATATGAAATAAATAAATCCAAATCAACACGAATCAGTACAAATTAATACAAATTAATGCAGATTGTGGTTCCGATTCCATTATTCAATTCGGGAGAGCCATTTGAAAAAAAATGTGCTTTTAGATGTCTCTTAAAATTTTGAAATGATTCAAATGATGGCATTAATTAGCTTGCTGTTCAGTTAAATTTTGTGTGCAAATCAGGTATGCGTCCATATTGACCTGCACAATTTCAGCACTTTTTATAGAATTAGGGGGTATGTGATTGAGTGCGTTTGCTCAAGAGTGCACACTCTAATCAAACAGTGTGAACTTCCAGAACTGTGGAGTCATTAGTAGGACACTTTGCTTCTTTTGCAACTCGTTTGACTAATTGATAATTTAGCACTTTCAGGGTTACTCCTAGGTAGTGGCGTACCAAGGGGGGGCGATCCGCCCTGGGTGCAGCCTTAGGGGGGGGTGCACAGCAGGCCAGGTCTGGAAAATTCCTGGGCTGCAACAGTGACAGCACTCAGTGGCTGAGTGCCATCGCGGAGGTGGGGGGGCGCTGATGCCGCTGAGTGTCGTTGCCGGGGCAGACCGCCCCTCCGACACCCCCGCCCCCCCTGCTCCTAGGGCATTATGCTCCCTCTGCACTCTAATTGATTGCTTACAGCTATGTCTTTGTTTAAGCCAGTGTCCGGCACACTAACGGAGCAAATGTTTTTCTGTGGCACACCCACTGCCCAAGCCCAGCCCTGCCCCACCCCTCAACCCCATTTTCTCTGAGCTTGGGGCCGTTTCTGGAGGGCCTCCGAGCATGCGCGGTTGTCGACATAATGACATCACATGCATGCTCATGACATCATCACTTTGACGTCCGCGCATGCTCGGAGGCCCTCCAGACACGACCCCGAGCTCAGGGAAAAAATAGATGAGGTTCATGAGGGGGGCGGAAAGGAGCCGCCACTGGAAGTGACTTCCTGGTGGCACACCTGGAATCTCGCCGTGGCACACAGTTTGCGATTCACTGGTTTAAGCTAATATGACTCACTATCTGATAAAACAATCTCCATGATCTACATCTGTACGCAAAAAATCTAGCGTGGAACTCAACAACAACTCGGTAGAGTGTTTAGCTCTGATCCCGAACTGACAGTCATCCAAAATGGAATACCTCTCTAAAAATTCCTGTAACTGAACAAGCACAATCTTTTCCAATACCTTCGCAAGAAAGTTCAATGAAGAAATAGGATGGTAATGATCTAACTGACTGCCATCCATTCAATAGCAGCCAAATAATTGCTTTTTTCAGACTAACTGAGACCTTAATTTCCTGTAAAGAACGAGAAACTAAATTCAAAATAGACGATGCAACCACTTCTTTTATAGTGGAAAATACATTGATTTAATGAACAAGACGACTTATTCAAATTCTGTATGACTATCTGTACTTGATGTTCCGAAACATTCTCAAACTCTGACCACAAAATGCCCTGTAAATTACCAAATCCTGGAAGGCCAACCTCACAAAATTCAGATGAAATAGACTGAATCTTATTCACAATAACCTTTAAGAAGTCCTGGCAGGAAAAAGTACCTACAACAGCATTCATAGGTGATTTCATAAGTTTTTTTTTTTTGTAACAATCTTAAATAATTCCTTAGATGAATTTGTTACATCACCTATTTTTGATCAATAACTTTCCATGCATAGCCACAAAACTGCTAACCAGTGTATGCCAATAACATCCACCCCCCACCAACTCACCTTCAAATTTTACAATGGGTGTGTCTTCAAGGAGGTGAGCATTTCCAAATACATTCTCTTTGAGAAATGCCTTGACCTTCAAGCACATGGCTCTTCCTCCTATCCATGGCATCATCGGCGAATAATGTTATTCTTCCTCGGAGCCCTTCTGTCAAGTCTCTTATGTAGATGTTGAACAAGATCGGGCCCAGGACGGAGCCCTGTGGCACTCCACTTATCACCTCTGACATTTCGGAGGGGGTGCCATTCACCACTACCCTCTGAAGCCTACCTCCAAGCCAGTTCCCAACCCAATTTGTCAATGTGTCGCCCAAACCTAAAGAACTCATCTTGCTTAGCAACCTGCGGTGTGGTACGCTATCAAATGCTTTGCTGAAATCCAGGTAGACGATGTCCAGGAACTCACCAGCATCCAGCTTCCTCGTCACCCAGTCAAAGAAGCTGATCAGGTTGGATTGGCAGGATCTCCCCTTAGTAAATCCATGTTGGCGGGGATCCCGTAGTTTCTCCTCGTCCATGATTCTATCCAATTGGTGTTTGATTAGGGTTTCCATTAGTTTGCTCACTATCGATGTGAGACTCACTGGTCTGTAATTTGCCATCTCCATCTTGGAGCCTTTCTTGTGGAGTGGGATGACGTTAGCTGTCTTCCAGTCCATCGGGACGTTACCTGTACTAAGGGAGAGATTGAAGAGCGCGGATAGCGGTTCCGCTAGGACATCACCCAACTCCCTGAGCACCCTAGGGTGTAGGTTGTCAGGCCCCATTGCCTTGTTGACCTTGATTTTTGACAGCTCGCAATAGACGCTGCTGGGTGTAAACTTGAAACTACTAAACGGGTCAACTGATTTAACCCTTGTCTGTGGCTGAGGGCCGATTCCCGGCGCCTCGCGGGTGAAGACTGAGCAGAAGTATTTATTTAACAGTTGGGCTTTTTCCGAGTCCGTTTCTACATAGTCTCAGTCTGGTTTTCTGAGACGTACTATCCCGCCCGAGTTCTTATTTCTGTCACTGATATACCTGAAGAAAGATTTATCTCCTTTCTGGATGTTCTTTGCTAGAGACTCCTCCATGTGGAATTTGGCCTCTTTAACTGCTGCTTTGACGGCCCTTGACTTGGCCAGATATTTTACTCTAGAATCCTGTGTCCCTGATTGTTTGTAAGAGATGAATGCTTTTTTCTTCTCTTTGATGATGTCCGAGATCTCCGTAGAGAACCACTGTGGCTTGTTGTTCCTACTCCGTTTGCTTACTGATTTAACATAGCGGTTTGTTGCTTCCTGTATGGTGGCTTTCAGAGTTGACCACATTTCTTCCACGCTGTCGGTGTCTGCTTGGCTTTGTAGCGCCTGGTGAACGAAGTCTCCCATGTCTTGGAAGTTTGTGTCTTTGAATTTGAGAACCTTGGTCATTGTGGTAGATTTCGTGAAACCTTTCCTGAGATTGAACCATATCATATTGTGGTCACTGGAGGCCAAGGTTTCACCCACCGAGACCTCTGTGATACTTTCCCCATTGGTAAGTACTAGGTCCAGTATTGCCTGATCCCTTGTTGGTTCAGATACCAGTTGCCTGAGTCTTGCTCCATTCAAAGAGTTTAATAGCTTCCTGCTGTTGCCGGAAGCAGAGGAAAGTGTGACCCAATCCACATCAGGCATGTTGAAGTCACCTACCAATACTGTGTCACCCCTCAAAGTGATATTCTCTATATCTCCGATTAATTCCTTATCTAGGTCATCTTGATGTCTTGGGGGTCTGTATACTACGCCAAGATACAGGCATTTGTCCTTCCCTCTGGCCAAATTTACCCAAAGGGATTCCCCAGGTAGCTGAATATCTGACAGCGGCCCCAAAACTGGATTTTCAGTGCCATTAGCTGGCTATGGTCCAGCTCTGAATTGCATCCAAATCTAATTCAGCAAGCAGAGGCTAGAGTTTAAGAAAATGCTGACCACTGCTCAGTTTAAATATAGAAGTGCTGATATTCAGACCATGGGAGGCAGGCTGGCTATCTCCCATGGTTGGCGCTGACCTCTGATATTCAGTGCTGGCCCATTTTTGAAAAACTGGCATTGAAAATCTGTTGGGGGGGGGGGGATTTGGCTGCTAAAATGTAAACTGGCTAAGACAATGTTCAGTGGTTCTGTTTGTAGTGGCCAAAGACGGCTATTTACATGGCCCAATTTGGCTGCTAAACTTATCCGTTCAGCACTGAAAATTGCTGGTTATCATGCGATATAGCCGATTAACTTTTAGATGCTAACTGCGAATATTCAGTGGAGATGATAGAGTATCTCATGATGAATATTTGCATTTAACTGGTTAAACACTATTTAACCGGTCAGCGCCATTTCTGGCTAGTTACCTGTAAATATACTGAATGTTGTCTGGAGAGTCAGAAACTTGTATAATATGACATTTCAAGATTCTCACTTAAGCTTCTAGTATCCTTTTCTCCATCAAATAAGGCTAATTTTATCCCATTTCATAACTCCTTAGTCTCTTTTTTCACAATCTTCAGCTTATCTTCCTTTTTTTTATGCTGCAAAATTTAAAATAAAATGTAAAATTTTGATGCTGCAAAATTTAAAATAAAGAAAAGTAAAAGCTTATCACTTTGTTTTCTTCCTTATTAAGGCTGCACATGACCTGTGTGACACCCTTGTCTACTGTGACAGCTTGGCTGTGTCTTGTTGACAGTCTGGCACATCAGAATTCTCTAACAGTAACATCTCCCACATTGTTCTGTATCTCTTGAAGTCAGCTTCTGTTTTCTGGAAGTTACAAGCTGGTGACTAACATTTACTTTGCATGATTGGACATTTTTGCCCTTCATACGGCAGGAAAAAAGTGAATAGTAGCTGACTCTGATATGATAATAGAATGAATGATTTGGCCTTGATATTGGATTAGACTTTTATGAAAGCCAAGAAAAAATATAGCCAGCATCTTCTGAGTAGCAGAAGCCTTTTTAGTCTGTAAGAAATATGAAAGGTGTGACAATAGTAGAACTTGTGTATCCACTCCTACCCTTGCTGAGATCAAATACCTGCACCCTTCTAACTTCACAAGTATCTGTCTTTAAATTAGTTCCCTTATTGTAAACCACCCTCTAGAGAGTTAGAGACCCTGGCCTCTTTTACAAAGCTGTGCTAGCGGCTGCGCTGCACTAACGTCCCTGAAGCCCATAGAGATTTAAAGGGCTTCTGGGCAGTTGCCAAGTGGTAGCTGTTAGCGCGGCTTTGTAAAAGAGGCCGTAAATCTGTGTAATTAACACAATTTTATTTGCACTGAAATATTTGACAAATAAATTTAAATTTCTTTTTCTAATAAAATGGTTTAACATAAATTTGTTTCTCAATTTTTTTTTTTTACAAAGACAATGAAGCCTATGAAAATTAACCAATTAACTATTTATTTTAAAAATTTTCTATTCCGCATAGCCTTCAATTTTGTGCAGAGTACAGTAAAACATCCAAATACAAAGTAACAATTACAACAATTACAACATATGACACATATTTCAATAAGACAACAACACAACATAGTACACTGAACATATTGCAATACAAACAACAAATATATAACAATACAACCAATAACAAACAACCACAAACAAAAAAACTCGAACGCTGTTACTTGACTGAGACTTGACTGCCGGTTCACTAAATGCTAAGGCATCCATTATATTCTATGGGCGCCTTAGCATTTAGCGCATGCTAATGTTTAGCACGCGCTAAATCGGTTAGCGTGCCTTAATAAAAGAACCCCATTGTCCTTCAAAAATGAATTTAAAAATGTAAGTGTGCACACTAAGGGGTCCTTTTATCACGGCGCGGTAGGGGGTTTAACGTGCGGAATACCGCGCATTAAACCGCCTGCCGCACTTGTTGCTATCACCTCCATTGACGAGGCATTAGTTTTTTGGCTTGCCGCGGGGGTTAGCGCGTGATTAAATGTCCGACGCGCTAACCCCGCTAGCGCACCTTGATAAAAGGAGCCATAAAATAATGAATAATAGTTTAAAAAAAAACCCAAACACCACTCTCTTCTTTCTTCAGGCCCACTCTACAGTGCTGCATCTGCTGAGATCCAAGATGGGAACACTAGACCAGGACCAAACTTCAGGAACCAAGAACAATTTCTCCTTCAGGTAAGTATCAGCAATTGTCTCCACCCACTACCTATCTTAAATAACATAGAAGGAATAAAATCCTTTCTCTCTTAGTATTATGTGAGCTCAGAGTTACCTCCTCCAGCAGGAACCTTGGTGACATTACCTATTTTTTCCCTTAGAAAATAAAATTTAAATTTAAAAGTTACCCTATCTAGTGCCCTTTCCTATTCTGGCAACACATTTTTATTACAGCAGGCAACCTCTCTCACATGTAGAATGTTTCCACTCAACACAGCTTGGCATAGCCCTTCTCAAAGCTCACTCTGTTAAAAATTCTATCCCTCAGCCTAGTCTTTCAGCTCAACAACTAACTGATCACTGAACTAGTCAATCTTAATATAAAGGGAGACACAGAATAATTTCTGTCAGTTCTCTTTTAAACTCTATAGAAGCCTCATGCAGAACTTTTTATTTTATTATCTAATTTTCCTTTCTAACTTCTCTGAACTCCCTTCCCGATCAAAATAAGTTCAGTAGAATATTTTAAAACTACAGATCCCAGCTTCCACTTTAGTCTACAGTCCCAAAGTTACTAAAACATGTTCCCTTTAACCACATTAACTTTTCTCTAATCCATCTCCTAAAACTTCTTAAAATCAAACCTTTTTCTATCTCAAATTAACCCAACTCTTTCATACCCACTCACTCAGCAATACAGTGGAACCTTGGTTTACGAGCATAATTCGTTCCAGAAGCATGCTCGTAAACCAAATTACTCGTATATCAAAGCAAGTTGCCCCATAGGATGTAAGGGAAACTCGCTTGATACGTTCCACCTCCTCCCCCCACCCCCCCGAGGCTACCGGCACTGCTCCATCACCCCTCCCACCTGCTCAAACCGGCATCACACCCCCTGCCCACGAATGCTCCAACCCTTAGAACCGCATCACTTGGGCGATTTTTTGGTCGGGAATGTGTTGTAAGGATACATGTAGTGGCGGTCTGGGTGATTAAACTGCTGAACGCTGAGGTAGGCCATGCTCAAAAAATCCCTCATTTTGAACATTTTTTTTTTAGAATGGACATTTCCCTGCTGCCTCCTTTCTACGCCTAGGGACTTAGGCCAAAAGGGGACTTTGATGTTTCTTTGCTCCTCCATGTGTATTTTCAGCTGTATTGAGGGTGGGCAAAATTTAAACTGTCAATTTGCATACGTAAATCACTACTTACCCATAGAAACAGCTTTGAACATTTTCTTCAATATATGCGGTCTAAGTGGCAAAAAGGAATCAAAAGTGACTACATAAGCACTGCAGACACAAAGTACAGATCCCCACACAACACCATAAAAATCATAATAAAAACATACACATCTGCCTCCAGAACATCAGTACCTGGCAGCCAGGCATAGGAAAGCCTAGTAGAGCTGCACAGAAGTGGCTTAAGTGGTCTTGAGGGTGGGTTAGTGAACCATAGAGAGGAGGACCCAGACCCATAAGCTACTCTAATCACTTCATTCATGGTGAAACATGTGCACCCCCGCAAAACCCTTTTGTACTGCTATATAAGTGGCACCGGCAGCCATAAGGGCTATTGGGGTGGTAGACAGGTGGGTCTAGTAGGTTCTGGGGGTGTTTGGGAGGGCTTACCATGAACTATAAGGTTGTTGTGGTGAGTTGTTTGTGTGGCACCCTTTTTGTGCAGTTCGTAGCAGTGCCTTGTAAGGTACCCCACTACTCTGGGGCAATGCTTGGGTGACCAGTCCATCACTTTGCTGATCCCGCCAACTTCCAAAAGGTCTTGTTCTGGGTGTTTTTGACTTGGATGAATTTTTGGACGAGAATGAGGTATAATGATAGACGACTTAGCGGTCTGGACGATCAAACGGCTGGCCATCCAACTAGATGATTTCCGGGGGGAAAAAATATTTTGGATGTATTTTTCGGGAATGGACATTTTACTTATCCGACTTTGGGCGACTAGCAACTTAGACCATTAAACGGGCTTAGACGTTTCTTTTGATTATGCCCCTCCAAGGTTATAGAATTAGGGGGATTTGTGTTCACAACTATGTTGTAAAGCATGGTAGAAAAAAACGCTCAGAAGGACTGTGGCATTTATTGTATTTTAGAATTCAATCCAAGTACAAATGTTCAGGTATGAAAACTCTATAAATTCATGAATCAGACTGAATGGTATGCTTTTGTAAATGCATTAATATACTTTGCATGCAGTGCCTTTTCCTTGTGTGGTTTTCACATTCTGTTGTTTTAAAATATGCAGTTCAAAATGCATTAGGGGAAGAATTTGTTTTGCTGAGCTACACTGTGTGTTCTGTACTATCAACAAGAAAGAACATTTGTAGAAACATTTTAAAACTAGGTTTGCTGAGGCCACTTCTGAATGGTCCCAAAGGTTATATAAGTATTCTCAAAATAGGGTTTGTTTGAAGAATGTTGATCAAGAATTTGGCCTTATAATTGTACCTAGAATAGTAGTGAGCACCAATTTTTTTCAGCGCTGATTTTCAAGCGCCATTTACTGAATCTAGCTCTTTGTTGTATAGCCTGCATTCTCTGGAACTCTATCCTTATAACACGGCAACTTATACTTTCTGAAATTAGATTCACGATGGGATAGAAAGCCTGGCTATTTTCCTAGGCTTTCACTGATTAGTCTGTCCTTTTTATTCAGTTTAGCTGTCCTACTTTAATTATTCTCTACCTTGTGCATCTCCCATTGGTTTTCAGATAATTGTATTTGGCCTTTGTCTGGTTCTAATGGATTAATTGTGCTAATTAATCTTCCTTTCCTAGAGCGGTTAGCTTGATCTCCTCCATTTTGTCTTTGCCTTTTTTTGTCAATTTTTATACTAATTTTATATTGCCATGATTTTTAATTTATTATTTTTTTTTTTTTTTACAAAAAAGAGTATAACAAATGTTCAAGTAAAAATAAATAAAACTCAAAGCAATTATCTAAATTTGCCAAACATGGAGCTGCAGAAAGAACTTCAGGATAAATTTATTCAATCTGGGGAAGCCTATAAGAAAGTGGCATTCAGTACCCTCTGGGGCACTGTAAAGTGGAAACAATTTGGTACCACCAAAACACTGGCTCAGACAAGTCATACCTCCAAAGTCAGTTGCTGAGAAAGGTAACCAGGAGCCTAAGATTACTTTAAAAGAAATACTGAGGTCTCTGGCTGACACTGGGGAAAATGTCAACGGTTCAACATGTAACCCCTTTGCTGATGGTTGTGATGTAGGGCACATGGGCATGCTCACAGTAAGAATACATGCCATGCAAACAAGGTGCACACTTTTCCACTAGTTGGTATTTTATTTATATATATATATATATATATATATATATATATATATAATGGTAATGGTGAGGGTAGGAGACACCCGGGGTGGTGGCACTCCCGTGCCTTCCTTTAAGCTCCCCCTCCCCCCGCTTCTTTCCCATCACCCATGCCATACTCGCGCCCTCCCTTCCCCCAGTACCTCTTTAAATCTTTGCTAGTGCAAGCAGCTTCTCCGGCCTGCTGCTTGTGGCAGCATTAGATTTCCCTCTGACATCACTTCCTGGCCCCGTTACAAGGATTTCAGAGGAGAGCCAGGCCGGCTTGAGCAGCAGGCTGGAGAAGTTGCTCGTACTGGCAAAGATTTAAAGAGGTACGGGGAAAGGGAGGATGCAAGCATGGCATGGGGGGGGCAGAGAGGTGCCAGCGCCACCACCAAGTTGGTGCCCGGGGTGGTCCACCCCCCCTTACTATGCCACTGCTCCCTTCATTGTTTTAGATTTCTCTTGATTTTGAGATATACATGTAAATAGGCCCCTAATGCCAGTAATTTTGCATGGATCTTTACATGTCTTTACTGCTCGCTAAGGCCATTTTCAGCACAGCAGTAAAATGGCTGATTTCCAGATTTTTGCATTAATGGCTACATACTAATGTTATTCAACAATAAACTCAAAAAGACTAAATGGTTATTTATTAATTGAATAAAAATATAAAAAAACCATAGACTGAAGTCAAAAAGAACTGCAGAGAATTTTTTTTAACTTTTTAGCTTAATTAATTTTTATTTAAACAAACAGGAACAAGCCTCAGACTATGGAGTAAATTTTCTCATTCTGGGATTTCTTACAAGAGAAAGAAAACTTCTTTTCTCTTACTCCTAATCACATCATTGGCTTGAATCTCCCTCCCTACCAAAACTAAAAATAATTATTTATTAAATTGATATTTATTTCATAAATTAGTACCTAATCTTAATTAATTCATTTAGAAAATCTAAAAATTATCTTTACTTCATTAATTCATTACTCTAAAAACAAAAAACCCGGAACCGGTAGTGGCGTACAGAAAAGCGTTGCTAATGAGACATAGCACTGACGCAGCAGGGATGTAACTTGATCCCGCAAAATGCAGGCCTTGTTGGAAGATGAAAAGTTAAAGCAAAGGCCCTGGTTTCTTTAAAAAAGAGCAAAAAGCTACGTACTTTATGTTTGGAGAAATTATTGAATCAAACAAAGTATTATAGCACATAAGCACTTTCTATAAGGCACTTTTGAAGCACCAGTGCACTTTATAGAAAATTATAGTATAGCTGTTTGCCGGTTTCGAGTGTTGAAATGAATTGCAGTTTTCTATTGATAAAATCCCTTACCATAAAAGAGTAATGAATTAAAGAGAATTTTAGAGTAATGAATTAATGAAGTAAAGAGGATTTTTAGATTTTTCTATTTTAAAAACTTCTCAATTTCTCTCTTGATGTTGCTTGCAAGTAGCCTCGTTCTGTCTCCGCTGAGGTGGAGTCCATCCTTCCTGAATAGCTTGCTCTTCCCCCAGAATGTTGTCCAGTTATTCTTCCTCACACCAGCGCCTCATCCACACGTTGACTGCTTGCAGCTCCATCTGCCTCTTCTCATCGGCCCTGGGTACTGGCAGGATCTCTGCTCTTACCACATGCTCTAGCAACGCATTTCAGAGCATAACTATTCTCTGAGTGAAAAAATATTTCCTCCTATTGGTTTTAAAAGTATTTGACAAGTAGCTCCTGATTGGTGTAGCCTGACTTTAGTACAGGAAGAGGCCTAACCTCTTTAGTCTTTCCTCATACGAGAGGAGTTCCATCCTTTTTATCATCTCGGTCATTCTTCTTTAAACCTTTTCTTGTGCCGCTATGTCTTTTTTGAGATAAGGAGACCAGAATTCAACACAGTACACAAGGTGAGGTTACACCATTGAGCGATGCAGAGGCATTATAACATTCGTAGTCATTATAACATGCTTGTTTACTATCCCTTTTCTTTTTTTATTGAATTTATAATCTATAATAATAAAATGTTAGTCACGCATGCGCACTCTAAAGTCGTGTTCCCTGATCCGTCGCGGTCATGAGAGTGCGCATACGCACTTATCACGCATCGGGCTTACCACCGCTGCAGCCAGCTGAGGTCTATGACACAGCTCAGCCTCTTCAGACACCGCCGCTCCTCCTCTTCGGGCAGCAGGCTCCTCTCACGCGCCCAGCGCCGCCGCTCGGAGGCCGCCGGGACAGAGCTACGGCGCCGATCGCCTCCACCAGTTGGGCAGCCAGCCGTCGATCTCCAGCGGGCGGGGTATCGGAGGAGAGGGATCGCGGCCGCTTAGCGCCCCCACCGAGGAGCCCAGCAACTTTCCGCCCAGGCTCTTTAACTGACCCCGCCGCCCGGTGGCAATTCCAGCAGCGTGTGCAACAGTCTTCACACGCTGCTTCGGGCCCTTCTACTGCCCTGATTTGGTCTGCCGCATCTCTGATGATGTCATCAGAGACGCGGCAGAGCAAATAAGGGCAGTAGAAGGACCTGAAGCAGCGTGTGGAGACTGCTGCACACGCTGCTGGAATCACCAGCTTTGTAGTTGGGCCCGCGGGAATGGAAAGTGGGGTAGAGGAAACACTAATGCTGCTACACAGGGAACTGATATGGGGGGAGGGAAATGAAGGGGGAGGGAATGCTGCTTTGGACAGACAGACAGACAGAGGGAGGAAGGGAGACAGAAAGAAAAGAAGAAAGACACAGGGGCAGGGAGATACACAGAAAGACAGACAGACAAAGGGGGCCAGGGACAGAGACAGAAAGAAAGACAGGGGGGTGTGTGGGATGTGGCAGAGGGAACTTTTCCAATGGGTGCAACTGGGCGGCTGTCGGGAACCTCTGATCAGGGGCAGAGCAAGGTAAGTGTATCATAGGGATAAGAAGGAGGAGGGGGGAGAAAAAGGAAGGGATGCCTACTGCTGGACAGGGGGAGAAGGAAAGAGGTGCTGATAGATAGGGGGGGTGACGAAAAAGGAACAGAGGCCTAATGTTGGACAGGGGGAGAAGGAAAGAGGTGCTGCTGGACAGGGGGGAGGTAAAACAAAGGGAGAAGGGCTGCTGCTGCATAAGGAGAGCAGTGAAGGGGTAGTGGTGGACACAGGGGAGGTAAAAAGAAGGGAGAATGGACAGGGGGAGCAGGGAAGGGGTGGTAATGGGCAGCCAAGGGAAAAGAAAGACAGAAAGAAAGAAAGCTGCTAAAGAGAGAGAGAGAAAGAAATAAAGACAGACACACACACATATATTCTAGCACCCGTTAATGTAACGGGCTATAAGACTAGTAACATATAAAAAGAGAACCACGTATACAAATATTGATTAGGACATGATACATTCCAGTTGTACATGCCAAGCGAATTATATGAAAAATAAATTAACATAAAGAAAACAATACAATACAACCAGATTTCTCATGTCAAACGAATACAATACAGCACATGTGTTATTATTGACGTTACACATGCAAAGCATAGAAGAGATTTCTCATTGAGCATAGGTTATCAATCCGAAAATACTATGTATCAACGGTCTAAAATACAGTAAGATTGAACAGGACTCCATATTTTAAGAAATGAATTAGTAGTGTTATGCTTTCCATCCCTTTTCTAATTACTTCCAGCATTTTGTTTGGTTTTTCGTAATACCAAGACATCACTTTACTCCTGGGCTGAATGTAATTACAGTAGAGGAATACAAATAAAACAAGTTTCCTTAGGCCTGTCAACAGAATGTGATGTATTACCTAATCATGTGCCCTATAAACAGTGCAGTCAGGAGAGAGAGCTGAGCTGGAACTGTTAAAGTTGCATCCATGGAATCTCCACTGGGTGGGGGAATGGGGAAATCCTTAATGGAAAGGGAAATTTAAATAGGTTTTCTGAAAACATTTCTGAAAAATTTCCTTCCTGTGCAGTTTTAAATGTATGAACAACAAAACAGCAAACACAGATTCTGGCTGCTAAAAATATATACTTTAGAGGAAATGTATACCCTGTCCTAGAGGAAAGGGGGGACAGGGGAAATATGATTCAGAAATATGATTCAGATGTTCAAATACTTGAAAGGTAGTAACATAGAACAAAATCTTTTCCAGGGAAAGGAAAATGGTAAACCCAGAGGGCATAATTTCAGGTTGAGGAGTGGTAGACTCAAGTATAATGTTAAGAAATTCTTTACGGAGAGGGTGGTTGATGCCTGGAATGTGCTCCTGAGGGATGTGGTGGAGAGGAAAGTGGTGACAGAGTTCAAAAAAGCATGGGATGATGAACACAGAGGATCTCTAATCAGAAAACAATGGTATATATAGAAGTACTAAGGCCAGTACTGGGCAGACTTGCAGTCTGTGTCCTGCATATGGCTATTCAGTTGAGGATGGGCTCAGGAAGGCTTTGATGGCTGGAATGGTTTAGATGGGTTGGAGTGAGCTCTGACTCCAGTAGATGGAACCTAAGCACAGTACCGGGTAGAGCTCTGGGTTTCTGGTCCAGAAATATCTACGAAAAAGAACTATTTAAATTAAATCATTAATTTTTAGAGTGTATAATTGAGCAGACTGGATGGACCATTTGGGTCTTTATCTGCCATCATTTACTAATGTTACTACGTTACTATGTAATTCATAAAACTTCTGAATAATGATGACTTTATTGCTTGAATTTATGGAAACGAATGCAGAAAAATAAGGTTAGTAGATGATTCTGGAGAGATGTCAAGTTACCTAGATCCAGGCTGGAGATTTTGGGACAGTCCTGGATTTCTGACCATTCCATCCTAGTGCATTATCTCAATGGGCAGGATCAGGCATTACAGATCCCACACTGCTTTGGGATGTAAGTTCAAAACCAGGATTGACCAAAAAGTCTCAAGCTTGGAACTGAGAAACTTGACAGCTCTGTTTCTGGTCATCAGGGATAGTCTGAGCTGGTTTTGGTTTTCCATCCATTGCCTGCAGAGTCTTATATTTCTTGGGATGAAAATTGGGAACTGTGTAGCTTCTTTCTTCAGTCATGAAACTAAATGGTACCCAGGGCTGCCATAGGTAGAATTTACCCAGGTAATTAAGACTTTTTGATACTTAAATCTTTCTAGATTTACATCTTGAACTCATTGGGGCTCATAATCAAAAAATAAAGATGTCCAAAAACCATCATAAGTCGGCACTTGGATATCTTCATCACTGGGACATCCAAGTGCCAATTTTCAAAGCTGATTTCTGGATGTCTAGTGAGGCATTTTGCCTGCTGTGTGTCTAGAGGTCTAGGACACGTCTTAGGAGGCATGTTATAGGCGCGATTTGGGTGGGTTAGACTTGGATGTTTTGTGGCGATAATCAAACCTTTCCCATGATGTCCTAGGTGGAATTTCGACGTTTTAGGCTAGACCTAAGTGCCACAAAGGTACCCAAACTTATCAGATGACCATTGGAGGAATTAAGTAATGACCCCCTTATACTCTCACCTGTAGTAACTAACCCCCTCCCATCCTCCCAAAGATCTGAATGAAACAGTACATACTTGTCTCAAGAGCAGCAGCCCTTGGTATGGGAAAGCCTAGTACAGCATCACACAGGTGTCTTAAGTAGCCAGGTGGGTGTGCTAGTAAGCCATAGAGAGGAGGAGCCAGAACTATAAGGCACTCTAACCACTTCTATGGTGTTAAGTATTAGCCCACCAAAACCCTACTATACTGCCATTTAGTTGCCACCTGCAGCCTTAAGGGCTATTGGAGTGGTAGAAAGGTGGGTATAGTAGGTTTTGGGGGAGTTTTGAAGGGATCACCATAAATTATAAGTGGTATATGATGAGATGTATATATGGCACCCTTTATGTGTAGTACATAGCAGTGTCCTCTAACGTGTCCCACTGCTTTGTTGGGATGTCTATGTGTCCAGTCCATTACAGTGCTGGCTCCTCCCATGTCCAAATGATTTGGGTTTGGATGTTTTGTGGTCAAAAACAGAGTATAAAGTTAGGCATTCTAAGGTTAGACATCTTTTGGACTTCCTGTCAGCCAAGACATCCAAGTAGGTGATTAACCCCCCCCCCAAAAAAAAAAATATTTGGACGTCTAGTGGTTCATCTTTTGAAAATGGACGTTTCTGAGCCTCTGAATTTGGATGTCTTGCAAGAAACACCAAAATCAGATTTAACATCCTTTTTGAAAATGGGCCTCATTGCCTGTAAATCTTACTTTCGGGCCTTCAGTTGCACTCTTTGGGGCAATCCGTTCTTGGCATCTCTGGTTTATATGAGAGGCAGTGGAGTGTAAATATGATTTCCCAGTTTTCTTGGTTCTCAGTCTGCTGCTCTAACCACTAGGTCGGACTCAAGGCATGCATTTGCATAGTCCTCATGCTCACTCACTGCTACCAGACCCAGAACCAGTGGTGTAGCGAGGGTAGGAGGTGCCAAGGACAGTGGCGCCCCAACATGCCCTCCTCTCCATCCCTCTCCCGCTCCTTCCACACCAATACCCCCCTCCTTCCGTGCCCCCACGCCACACTTGCGCACACCCTTCCCACCCCTGTACCTCTATAAATCTTCACCAGCTTCTCTGGCCTGCTGCTCGTGCTGGCTTTCCCTTTGATGTCACTTCCTGGCTCCACGATCTGGAAGTGATTTCAGAGGGAGCCAGGCCAGCGCAAGCAGCAGACTAGAGAAAAGAAGTAGGGGCTCATTAAAGTATGCTTGTCTAGAGTCCAAAGCAATGTTAATCTGGCCTTAGTTGCTATGTACTGAGGGTCAGCAGATCCAATTCTAGACATCGAAATCACTAACAACCCAATGTAGGAATGAAATTCAACAATCTTTTCATGAAAAAAAAATTCTTAATCAACTGTCACACTTACTCAATCTCATAAGGATGTTATAAAATGAAAACCCAAAATCATTAATAATAAATCCCACTGCTACTTCTTGAAATGCTGGGCCATCATTTAATTCTCTATTGCCTCAATTAAAATCTTAGGGCCTGATTCTTTATATGGCACCTATAAAATCGACTAGAATGGAGCTTAGCATGATTCTATAAGGTGTGCATACCTTTTATAGAATTGCGCCTAGCGTCTGCATGTGACACATAACTTAGGTGTACCCATTTAGGACAGCTAAAAACAGGCCTAAATGCTCGATCTTAAGTTCTATGTGGATTAGGTGTATTTTATAACAATGTGCATACATTTAGGAATGCTCACGATCTGCCCATGATCTGCCCCTGGCCATGCCTTCTTTTCAGATTCACGCACTGAAACCGGCACATAGTTTTTATAGAATTGCACTTTCCAAATTAAGCATGTAACTTTTAATTAGTCCCAATAAAGCATCAATTACTAGGTGTTAATTGCCAATTAGTGGAGATTAGGCCAGTCAATTAAGTTGTGCACATACATCGGTTACATGCACTGGTGTGTGCGCACAACTATAAGTGTCATATACAGAATTTGGAGGTTACAACCTGATTTATCTGGGTAGCATTACCTGGATAATATCACAGAAAATTATTTCAGACCTGCCCGGCTCTATTTGAATAGAGCTGGGATAATATTCGGTCCAGTAACCACATAACTGTCCACATCAAATTAAATTATTTCTTTTGCTCCATGACTGTCCTAACTTCATCACTGAATAGTTGGTTGAATAGTGCTATTATTCTGATCACGTTGGCGGTTACTGTAGAATCTGGATTCTCAGCGCTGGTCTGAATATTAATACTGAATATGCCCCCCTTTTATGAATCCATGTTAGCATTTTTTATTGCCGGCTACGTTGGTAAAAGTTCCAACACTCAAAGGAATTCTATGAATGTTGGAGCTTTTATCACTGCAGCTGGTGATAAAAAAAACCTAATGCAGTTTCATAAAAGGTGAGGATGGTTTTTAATATATATTTTTTAGGGGTTTTAATATATTTTTTTAGGATTTTAAGGGGTCCTTTTACTAAGCTGCAGTAAGCACTAATGTTTGTTTTCCGCAACTTAAAATGGTATCATACCATGGGGTGCGTTGAAGCATCCCATAGTAAGTTGTAAATGTGTATGTGCTATCTACTCACTAAAATTTTTTTTATTTTTTATCCAAGGGGGTGTGTCTGGGGTGAAAAGTGGGCATTTCTGCACTAATAAGATAGCGCATCAGCATAGCTGCATGTGTATTAGCGTAGGATTGGCACATGATCCCTACCGCCTACAAACTAGATGGTGGTAAGGGCTCACGTGCTAGTTTTGTTAATGGTTGCATACTACACTTGATCTTAGTCAAAAGGCTGAGAAGCGATAATGGTTTATAATTTATAGTTTATTTGTATCCCGCTTTTCCCAAAGCGGATCACAATAAAATACATACATAATCCATCATAGAAACACATATACAAAAGCAATCACAAACAATAAAAGAACCCATTAAGCAACCAGTGCCACCTCACTCAATTCAAAGTTCAAATTTCAGGTTCCATACTTCATTTTGCAGAAAAGGTGTCTTTAATAATTTTTTTAAATTCTGCAAATTATTCTGCTGATGGATGTACAATGGAAGCTTGTTCCATTCCCTGGGACCTATACATGAAAATATACTGTTCCTAGACACCTTCAACCTTAGTTCCTTAACAGTTGGAATATGTAAATCCAAATGATCTACTGAATGCAATTGATGGGGTGGAATATGTGGAAGTGCTTTTTTATTTATTTTCTGCATATCCTACGCGAATTATAAATTATTCAGGTACTCAAGCATTTTTTTCCCTATTTGTCCCGGAGTGCTCACACTATATCTAATGTACCTGGGGCATTGGGGAATTACCGTATTTTCACGCATATAACGCGCGCGTTATACGCGTTTTTACCTACCGCGCATACCCCTCACGCGTTATACGCGTGAGCGCGGTATACAAAATTTTTTTTACATAGTTCCCACCCCGCCCGACGCCCGATTCACCCCCCCCAGCAGGACCGCTCGCACCCCCACCCCGAACGACCGCTCGCACGCGCTCCCACCCGCACCCGCATCCACGATCAGAGCAAGAGGGAGCCCAAGCCCTCTTGCCCGGCCGACTCCCCAACTCCCCGACAATATCGGGCCAGGAGGGAGCCCAAACCCTCCTGGCCACGGCGACCCCCTACCCCCACCCCGCACTACATTACGGGCAGGAGGGATCCCAGGCCCTCTTGCCCTCGACGCAAACCCCCCTCCCTCCAACGACCGCCCCCCCCAAGAACCTCCGACCGCCCCCCCAGCCGACCCGCGACCCCCCTGGCCGACCCCCACGACACCCCCACCCCCCTTCCCCGTACCTTTGGTAGTTGGCCGGACAGACGGGAGCCAAACCCGCCTGTCCGGCAGGCAGCCAACGACGGAATGAGGCCGGATTGGCCCATCTGTCCCAAAGCTCCGCCTACTGGTGGGGCCTAAGGCGCGTGGGCCAATCAGAATAGGCCCTGGAGCCTTCGGTCCCACCTGGGGGCGCGGCCTGAGGCACATGGGCCCAACCCGACCATGTGCCTCAGGCCGCGCCCCCAGGGGGGGAGCCTGGACAGAGGGCAGAGGTCTCTGTACAGACCGAGGCCATCCCCTCAAAGATGTCTTCAGTCTCCACTCAGACGGAACCAATTGAACAGCCAGATGAAAGCCTTCTGCTAGAGCTGAGGAGCCTGAGAGAGGAGATTCAACGCTTAAGGAGCATCCGTGATGACGAGACCTTCATCGACGGAATAATCCAGGAGCTGTCTCAGATCGCCGAACGAGTGCCTGACAAGACCATCCTTGAGACTCCCAAAGCTTCCAAAACTTCAGGCTTGAATCCAACTGTCGGAATTCAGGAAGTCACTGGAGACGCTGATTCCTGGCAGCTGGTGACTTCCTCCACAGGAAAACGCAGAAAACCTCATTCTGTTTCTCTCTCTCACATACAGGGCAGCTCTACATCGACACCACATATCCCCCTTAAGAACAGATACCAGCTGCTACAGGAGGATCCTGACAACGAGGTACAAGAAGTGGTTGAGCAGACGGTTCCAGTTCCAGAGTCAACAGGTCGGCCCGCCCCTAGAAAGCGCAGAGTTGTGGTCATCGGGGATTCGCTGCTAAGGGGCACCGAGGGACCAATTTGTAGACCTGATCTGCAATCAAGAGAGGTCTGCTGTTTGCCGGGGGCCAGGATCCGGGATGTAACCGATAACCTGGACAGACTCATCAAACCCCAGGATCACTTCCCTATGATCCTCATCCACGTCGGAACCAACGACACTGCCAGGTGCACCCCGGAGAGCATACCTGAAGACTTCAGAGCCCTGGGAGAGAAGCTGAGGAGGATGGATGCGCAGGTGGTCTTCTCCTCGATCCTCCCAGTGAGGGGCAAGGGCAGTGCCAGAGAGGATCGAGTCCAGAGGGCGAATGACTGGCTGCAGGGATGGTGCAAGGAGATGAACTTTGGGTTCCTATACCACGGAGAGGCACTGCAAGGACTGCTGGGACCAGACGGGTTACACCTGACCAGGAGGGGGAAGAACGTCCTTGGACACCGTCTAGCCCGCCTACTACACAGGGCTTTAAACTAGGTAAGTTGGGGGAGGGTACGGGCACAAACAACCCACCTGACGAGCTAAGCTACCAATACTCTTTTGAGACTGAGCTAAGTAAATACTATATTTCTGGGACACATTACAATTTTGGGGGAGGATATATAGCAATTCTGGGTCTAGAGGGGGTACACATTATAATTCTGGGACCAGAGAGAGTGCACACGTTGCAAATTGCACTAAAGGAGCTCGAGTAGCCCAAACGGGAATACCCCCACAGGGTACACACATTACCGAGTCTGAGATAGGAGCACACTATAGTCATGGGGAGTCCGAGACAGGTTCAAGCTTTAGCTCTGGGTCTATGGAGTGTAAGAGACAGGCGAATAATGCTAATGGGGTCCTAGTTGATAAAGAGGGATCGTCCCCACTGAGATACAACAAACACACAACGTGGAGGGCTATGTACGTCAACGCCCACAGTCTGGGAAATAAGATCCTAGACTTGGAAACAGAAATGAGGAATGCTGACCTGGATGTAATGGCGATATCTGAGACCTGGCTCACAGACTCCCACGGGTGGGACATGGTCATACCAGGTTACAACTTGCTTCGCCGGGACAGGGAGGGTAAAATGGGAGGTGGTGTAGCATTATATACTAAAGATGACATTAAGGTCACCAGAATCACGGATGTACAGTACACTGGGGAATCCCTTTGGGTAAATTTGGCCAGAGGGAAGGACAAATGCCTGTATCTTGGCGTAGTATACAGACCCCCAAGACATCAAGATGACCTAGATAAGGAATTAATCGGAGATATAGAGAATATCACCTTGCGGGGTGACACAGTATTGGTAGGTGACTTCAACATGCCTGATGTGGATTGGGTCACACTTTCCTCTGCTTCAGGCAACAGCAGGAAGCTATTAAACTCTTTGAATGGAGCAAGACTCAGACAACTGGTATCTGAACCAACAAGGGATCAGGCAATACTGGACCTAGTACTTACCAATGGGGAAAGTATCACAGAGGTCTCGGTGGGTGAAACTTTGGCCTCCAGTGACCACAATATGATATGGTTCAATCTCAGGAAAGGTTTCACGAAATCTACCTCAATGACCAAGGTTCTCAAATTCAAAGACACAAACTTCCAAGACATGGGAGACTTCGTTCACCAGGCGCTACAAAGCCAAGCAGACACCGACAGCGTGGAAGAAATGTGGTCAACTCTGAAAGCCACCATACAGGAAGCAACAACCCGCTATGTTAAATCAGTAAGCAAACGGAGTAGGAACAACAAGCCACAATGGTTCTCTACTGAGATCTCGGACATCATCAAAGAGAAGAAAAAAGCATTCATCTCTTACAAACAATCAGGGACACAAGACTCTAGAGTAAAATATCTGGCCAAGTCAAGGGCCGTCAAAGCAGCAGTTAGGGAGGCCAAATTCCTCATGGAGGAGTCTCTAGCAAAGAACATCCAGAAAGGAGATAAATCTTTCTTCAGGTATATCAGTGACAGAAATAAGAACTCGGGAGGGATAGTACGTCTCAGAAAACCAGACGGAGACTATGTAGAAACGGACTCGGAAAAAGCCCAACTGTTAAATGAATACTTCTGCTCAGTCTTCACCCGCGAGGCGCCGGGAATCGGCCCTCAGCCACAGACAAGGGTTAAATCAGTTGACCCGTTTAGTAATTTCAAGTTTACACCCAGCAGCGTCTATTGCGAGCTGTCAAAAATCAAGGTCAACAAGGCAATGGGGCCTGACAACCTACACCCTAGGGTGCTCAGGGAGTTGGGTGATGTCCTAGCGGAACCGCTGTCCGCGCTCTTCAATCTCTCCCTTAGTACAGGTAACGTCCCAATGGACTGGAAGACAGCTAACGTCATCCCACTCCACAAGAAAGGCTCCAAGATGGAGATGGCAAATTACAGACCAGTGAGTCTCACATCGATAGTGAGCAAACTAATGGAAACCCTAATCAAACACCAATTGGATAGAATCATGGACGAGGAGAAACTACGGGATCCCCGCCAACATGGATTTACTAAGGGGAGATCCTGCCAATCCAACCTGATCAGCTTCTTTGACTGGGTGTCGAGGAAGCTGGATGCTGGTGAGTCCCTGGACATTGTCTACCTAGATTTCAGCAAGGCATTTGATAGCGTACCACACCGCAGGTTGCTAAGCAAGATGAGTTCTTTAGGTTTGGGCGACACATTGACAAATTGGGTTGGGAACTGGCTTGGAGGTAGGCTTCAGAGGGTGGTGGTGAATGGCACCCCCTCCGAAATGTCGGAGGTGATAAGTGGAGTGCCACAGGGCTCCGTCCTGGGCCCAATCTTGTTCAACATCTACATAAGAGACTTGACAGAAGGGCTCCGAGGAAGAATAACATTATTCGCCGATGATGCCAAGCTAAGCAATGTAGTGAACAAGAGCACAACAGACAATAATTCAATGGCAGATGATATGATGCATGACCTACTTCTACTGGAGCACTGGTCTAGGTCCTGGCAACTCAGTTTCAATGCCAAAAAATGCAAAGTCATGCACCTGGGAAGCCGAAATCCATGCAAGATTTACACCCTAAATGGCGTGATCTTGACAAAAACTGAAGCAGAAAGAGACTTAGGGGTGATTGTCAGGGAAGACATGAAGTCTGCAAATCAAGTTGAGCAAGCTTCATCCAAAGCAAGGCAAATCATAGGTTGCATACGCAGGAGTTTCGTCAGCCGTAAACCTGAAGTCATTATGCCACTGTATAGATCCATGGTGAGACCGCACCTGGAGTACTGTGTGCAATTTTGGAAGCCACATTACCGCAAGGATGTACTGAGACTGGAATCGGTCCAGAGAATGGCCACCAGGATGGTCTCGGGACTCAAGGAGCTCCCATACGAGGAGCGGTTAGGGAAGTTGCAGCTCTACTCACTTGAGGAACGTAGAGAGAGGGGAGATATGATCGAGACATTCAAGTACCTCACGGGTCGCATCGAAGTGGAAGAGGATATCTTCTTTTTCAAGGGTCCCGCGGCAACAAGGGGACATCAGTGGAAAATCAGGGGCGGGAAACTGCACGGTGACACTAGGAAGTTCTTCTTCACCGAAAGGGTGGTTGATCGCTGGAATAGTCTTCCACTTCAGGTTATTGAGGCCAGAAGCATGCCAGATTTTAAGGCCAAATGGGACAAACATGTGGGATCTATCCGCAAAGATAGATAGGGAGGGTCATTGGAGTGGGCAGACTTGATGGGCCGTGGCCCTTATCTGCCGTCTATTTCTATGTTTCTATGTTAAGGCTCCAGGGCCTATTCTGATTGGCCCACGCGCCTTAGGCCCCACCAGTAGGCGGAGCTTTGGGACGGATGGGCCAATCCGGCCTCATTCCGTCGTTGGCTGCCTGTCGGACAGGCGGGTTTGGCTCCCTTCTGTCCGGCCAACTACCAAAGGTACGGGGAAGGGGGGTGGGGGTGTCGTGGGGGTCGGCCAGGGGGGTCGCGGGTCGGCTGGGGGGGCGGTCGGAGGTTCTTGGGGGGGGCGGTCGTTGGAGGGAGGGGGGTTTGCGTCGAGGGCAGGAGGGCCTGGGATCCCTCCTGCCCGTAATGTAGTGCGGGGTGGGGGTAGGGGGTCGCTGTGGCCAGGAGGGTTTGGGCTCCCTTCTGGCCCGATATTGTCGGGGAGTCGGCGGTCCTTCGGGGTGGGGGTGCGAGTGGTCCTGCCGGGGGGGGCATCAGGCTTTCAGGATGGGGACAGACCTTCAAGGGGGTGAACGGAGAGTCGGGACAGCGCACGGAGAGTCGGGGCAGTGCACGGAAAGTCAGGGCGGGTGAACGGAGAGTCGGGACAGCGCACGGAGAGGCGGGGCAGTGCACGGAAAGTCAGGGAGGGTGAACGGAGAGTCGGAACAGCGCACGGAGAGGCGGGGCAGTGCACGGAAAGTCAGGGAGGGTGAACGGAGAGTCGGGACAGCGCACGGAGAGTCGGGGCAGTGCACGGAAAGTCAGGGAGGGTGAACGGAGAGTCGGGACAGCGCACGAAGAGTCGGGGAGGGCGAAAGGAGAGTCGGGGTGGCCAGAGGAGAGTCGGGGCAGGCGAAAGGACAGTCGGGCTGCATGCGCGGTATACCCGTGAGCGCGGTATACAAAAGTTTTTGTACATAAAATCGTGGTTTCTGCGCGCTATACCCGTGTGTGCGTTTTACACGGGTGCGCGTTATCTGCGTGAAAATACGGTAAGTAACTTGCACAGGGTCACAAGGAGCACTGTGGGATTTGAACCCACAACCCCAGGGTGCTAAGGCTGTAGCTATAACCACTTCACCACACACTCCCTGCTAAGTTGTTTGCACAAAGATAAACCCAATAACAACAGTTTTTTAGCAAACCCTATAATTCAATTTTAACCAATATAAGTTGACGTAGCATTCTGACACAAGCTCACGCCTCCCCAGCCAGAACAGTGTCCTGACTATTGAATGTGGGCTAAGTATTGCATGCTAATGGAAACATTAGTGCATGGCCATTAAAATCAGAAAATGGAAAATCGCTCATTTTTTGGCTGCAGTAGAAATGGCCTTAGTGCACGGGAAAAACCCAAGGACATTTTAAGGCCACTTTTAGTGCAGCTGTGTTAAAGGGCCCCAAAGTTATTGATATTTTAATGGTTTATGTTTCTTGTACTTTTTAACATATTTTTTGTCATGTTGGTTTAGTTATATTCGTGATTTTTATTAAATGTTCTGAATGATACACTTACACATAATTTTTTATATATTTATGGTGTATGTTTACTTGCATTGATATGTTTTACTAATATGTTCAATTTGCAGATTCTTGAAAAGGGCACTTAGGTGCCAAAACATTGGCCTTGTTGAGTCCAGACCCAATAACGATTCCGTTTGATGATATATTCCTAGTTGGTGGCTTCTCTTCCTCATGACTCTTGTGCTTGGATTTTCGTTTCCGTCGTGGAGTGGTTCTACTTTGGTGATTCTAAATGAAAAAAAAAACAGAGAAAAGTTACTGGAATGACAAAGAAGAAAATAATAATTTTCCAAATGAAACATAAGAATACTTAGCTCACATTCTGGAGGGAGAAGCGGTGACAAGGGGGATGAACAAAAAAAGCATGCTGACTCCCCAGCTGTTAGATTGTAGGCATCCTAGGGACAGGGACAGGCCTCCTAGGGACAGGGAATTATCTGGTATATTACTTATCTAGAGCTATCAATGAAAAGGTGTCAGCTAAATAAAAAAATTGTTTTTGTGGTACAAACCTGAGGCAACCAATATTTCTCTTCTAATGTATAATCATCTGGGACATGATATATTAAAATAACTAAAAATTTCAATATAGTTATAAAAAAAAAATCTGAAACAAAATTTGAGTTCTTTAATCCAGTGAATGGCATATTTTCTCCTTAACTCTTTAGGCTATAGTAAGAAACTTCAAGGCCTCCTTAAGAGTGACTGAGCTTGACACCGTAATATACAATCTGTTAATGACTATGCGATCTATATTAACGACCCCATCAGAAAGAGGCCTATTGCTTGCCAAGCATGACCTCCTATTCTGCTGGAAGAATTATGGTTATTCATCAAGCATTCTGGGAAAGAAAGCATTTGGTCTGAATATTTCTTATGCTCAATTGACTGGTGTACTATTTGCAGTAGGATACACAGAAGGAATTATGGTATGTTTGTGCTTTTACATGGTCAATATTTTGATATAAGGAATGAAATAAAACTGATTCTTACAACACAGTTTAATGACCAAAACTACAAATAATTCTGAGGGAGCTATATCTATGTGTGCACATGTATTACAGCATAGGCCCTGAATGCTTTGACAGTACATTATAAAATAATATTTTATTACTGACTAGTTCTGTTTTATATTTTTAATTTTCTTCATCTTCCATCCCATTTCTAGATGGAATTGCGGGTGGCTCTAGGCCCAGGGAATCTTTGCCATCCTGAAGGTTAAATAAGAACAGCAAAATGGGGGAGATAAGATGGCGGCAGCAATGAGGCGACGAGTGTAACGCTTGAATCCGATAGTATTCTTTTTTTTCCTCAATAACTCCCTCTAAGGAAATGCTGCATTCGAAACGTAAGGGGAATGTCTGCACCGATCCCACTGCGGCCATGATATCTACCCTTGTTCAGCGATCAATATTGGATTTTACCACCGCCACCATTAGCCCGGAGGAGTACCTGGAGGAATGCCTGGGCTGTCTTCATCTGGGAGAGTAGCTGGAGACTTCGAGCAGGAGGTTTCACTCTCCCCTCCAGAACTGTTCCTCTGCCGCACCCTGCCATAGTCGCGGCCCTGCCGGGAGACCCCTTTGTGGAGGAAGTGCCAGGGGAAATCCCGGATCAGGGGGCTGGGCTCACGATAATAAAAGCAGGGCAGGGAGATCTGAGAGCCAGCTCGTTAACATTGAAACTGGCAGTTATAACTCTTGAGAGCATATGGGAAGCTGTCGAGAGGCTGAACACCTCAATGTCCAGATCTTCGCAGGAATTAGCCAACCTCATAAGTACTGTGGATGTTCTTATAACAACTACCAAAGAAGAACTTCATAATGAAAGTAAACAAGTTAAGGAGACTGTGGAAGATGTCCAGGCTGTTACTAATAATTTGGTTAAAGAAAGAAACTTTTTGCTTAGGAAAACTGAACAGCTGGAAAATTACACCCAAAGATTGAATATCCAAATATTGAATTTTCGTAAAGCTTATGGTATGGCTCCTTTGGAAATGCTGAAGAGATATTTGATAGAAATATTGAAATTCTCTCCAGACCATATACCCCCAGTAAATCGATTTTATTATTTGCCTGTTAAAAAAGCTACAGGAGTCACACCTGAGGTACAAGAAAAAGATATTTCCTTAAATATAACTGAATTGCTGGAAACCAAAGTATCAGAAAATACTGAGAGGGCAACCTTATTAAAATCTCTAGCCTTTGAACAAGATGTGAACGCCATTATGAAACTATATTTTCGCAATTCTCAGTGTTTGTTTTGTGGGGAAAAAGTTTGGATTTTTCTAGACATTACAAGAACCATGCAGCAACGCAGGAAATCGTTTCTATCTTTGAGAAAGGAGACACGAACTCTTGGAGCAACATTCCTATTAGCGTATCCCTGCAAATGCTTAGTAAAATTTCAGGGAGTTAAATATGTTCCTTTTTGGATCTGAAGAATCTGGCAAGGGGGGAGGTTCAGAATTTGTAGAACAGTAGTTAAGTTATGGGGCTAAGCTGTTAAACCTTTCCAATTTATCTTGTTATTTTCTTTCTTTTTGAGGCTCTCTTTACTCTATTGTAGTCTCCTCCCTCAATTTAGTGGTCTGAGAAAGATGGAATATTTACCTTTCTTAATTAGCAATTTGCTGTAATTCTTATTATATGATTTCTTTCTGTTTTACATGTAACAAGAGGATTCTTGTGAAGTATATTTAATTTCAAATAAAAAATAAATTAAAAAAAAGAATAGCAAAATGAGGTTAGACAGATGGTCCATTTAGCCCAGTATCCTGCTCCTAACAGCGGCCAGATCCAGATCACAAGAACTTGGTAGAATCTCAAAGGGTAGAAAGATTCCATGCGTCTTCCGAGGTCCATTTTCAGCATTACTCTGGCTAAAAGTGGTTGCTATGGTAGCAGCATCCATCTTTCTTTCCTTCCTTAGCTATGCACACTATCTCCATAACTCATCTGTGGCTGACCAGCTTCAAAGACAGACATCTGAACCTGGACATTGTGCCTCAGCACTGTAGCCCAAGTAACAGAGCCGCCTGCATGAGAATCATTTCATGAACATTTACTAGTTGATATTCAAAGCAATTTAACTGTCCAGAAATGGACTCTGACCAGTTAAATTGCTTATTCAAGGCTAATATTCAGCACTTAAGCAGCTAGGTTAACCGCATAAATGGGACCGCATAAAACGGAATAATACTGGTGGCAGTCAGCAAAACACTCAGGGGTTCATAATAAAAAACAAACAAACGTCTAAAAAGTGTCCTAAATGGCTACTTGGACGATCAAAAAGCCTGATCGTCCAAGTACCCAAATTCTGCCAAGAACACGCCTCATGTAAAAGGACATGCTGACTTCCACATATTCTTAAGGGCCCTTTCACTAAGCTACAGTAAGCAGTAACGTGTGCTCACAGCATGTTAAAAAGCATTGTTTTGGGGGGCGCTTAGGCATCCTTCGGTAGTTTGTGCATGTACACGTACTACCCGTGTGCTAAAAATAAAATTTATTTTGTTAGTTCTGGAACATGTTTGGGGGTGGAGAATGGGCATGGCTATGCTAATCTATTAGTGCCTGGGTATTGCTGCATGCTAACTGATTAGCATATGTTTAGCAAGTGAGCCTTTACCACCTAGGCAATAGGTGGATGACCTCAGCATGTGAGAAATTTACATGCTAATCATAGCGCAAGCCATTTTTTTTTTAAAGCACAGATTGGTAAAAGGGTACCTTAGGTAGGTATGACCTAATTTTATGAGAGACCAATATTCTCCTAAAACAGGGGTCCTTTTACTAAGGCCTGCTAACCGATTTAGCGCGCAAAAGATTATAATGGGCGCCTTAGCATTTAGCACATGCTAATATTTAGCATGCGCTAAATCGATTAGTGCGTGCTAAATTGGTTAGCGTGCCTTAGTAAAAGGACCCGACAGTGTCTGAAGTGCAAAAATGGTTTATGAAATTAATCTTAAAGGGTCAAATAACTCCCTGAAAATTAACATAGTAAGTGACGGCAGATTGAGACCAGTATCTTCCATCTAGTCAATACATTAGCTATATACAGTTATATGTGCTGCTTTGTACAGTTACATCCCTATATGCCTTTTTTCACAGTTGTAGCTGCTACTTTGTGAAGGTAACACCCTATTATGCCTTTGTTGAGTTCTACCTGCTACTCCATGTAGATCGCATGCCTCTGTGCAGTGGCATAGTAAGTGGGGGGAGGGGGGGAGTGGACCTCCCCACTTGTCAACTTTGCGGGGGGGGGTGCCACCCCCAGGACCAGGACTTGATGTCAGAAGGGAACTGAGTCTGGTGCAAGCAGCAGGTGGAAGATGCTGCTGGCAGCGGCGAACATTTCAAAAGGTAGGGGGCGCTGAAGCGGTGGGGAAGAGTGGGGAGGGGATGCAAGGTGTGGCAATGCAGGGTGCCACTGCCCTGGGCACCACCTTCTCTTGCTACGCCACTTCCTCGGTGCCTTTGTTTAGGACTGTATCAGCCACTCCATGCAGGTTATACTATTTAATGTGTTTGTTTAGGGTTGCACCTGCCACTCCATGCAAGTTATACCCTTCCCCAACTTTTCCCTATTCTCATCTTGCTTTTCCTTCTCTTACATTCTCTCTTCTCTATCACTTAGGGCTCCTTTCACTAAGCTGCGCTAGCAGTTTTAGCGCGCACTACATTGCTGCGTGTGCTACACGCTAATGCCTCCATAGAGCTGGCGTTAGTATTTTTCGTGTAGCGTGGGGGTTAGCGCGTGCTAAAAACGCTAATGCAGCTTAGTGAAAGAAGCCCTTAATGTACTAGCCACTTAGATAATTTATTGCTAATCGCTGTGATGGCCCATTGCCTTTAGCGGTATATCAAATCCTTCTATGCCTTTTTTTGAAGTGTGAAACTCTTAAGTTTTGTTTTGATTCATTCCTATTGCTATGTAGGGATCCTCTGTGTTCGTCCCATGCCATTTTGAATTTTGTCACAATTTTTAACCCTATCACCTCCACTGGGACAGTATTCCAGGCATCCACCAATGGGACCAAATTTGGTAAGGAGAAAAAAAAATGAGAGTTGCAGAGAAATAAAGGGGCAATAGGAAGCCCGTGTCTATTCATTTCCTTGTTATCATCTTCTCAGTTTCTGTCTAATCTGAAACACATTACAGAAGGTGGCAGAGACAATTCCATATGCCTACTATGAAAATAAATATGTTTTTTTACAGTTAAGTAGATTATATATAATGGGTTTGGTTAATTAGAGATGCTTTTGTGTGGTATCTCAGTTTATAAGGCTTTTACTCTAGGATAAATCTGGAGAAAGAAGCAGAGAATGCACATTAATTAATTTTACATTTTAAAACATGAGCTAAAAATAAGTACCAATTTTCTCATTCTGGGTGGTAGATAATAACATACGTAGAATATAAGAATAGCCATACTGGGTCAGACCAATGGTCTATTTAGTCCAGTGTCCTGTGCCAACAGTGGCCAATCCAGATCACAAGTATCTGGCAAAACCCCAAATAGTAGCAACATTTCATGCTACTGATCCCAAGACTTCCCCTAAGTCGGTCTCAATAGCAACTATGGACTTTTCCTCCAGGAACTTGTCCAAACCTTTTTTAAAACCAGCTATGTTAACCTCTGTTACCTCTGTCAACGTGTTGCAGATATGAGAGTCATTATTATAATTAACAGCAGGGTTCTCAGGCTCCCATGGGCTCAATATTCAAAATGATTTAATCAGCAGGAGAGGCTCCTGCCCTGTTAAATTGTCCAGGGGGCATCCAGAGGTGTTTAAACAGATAATACAGCTGAATATCCCCTCTAATCAGTATCCATTCCAGAGATGGAGTTGGCACTTATGTGGTTAAGTGTCATAAAGGGACAAATAGGAACACATAAAATAGTCCTATCTTTGGTATCACCGATCCTGTTAAAGATTGAATATAGGACTTAATTGTATAAGTGCTATATTTTATGCTGCTTATCCTAGGAATAAGCAGTGGATTGCTCCACTTCCATCTTAATAATGGCTTATGGACTTCTCTTATAGGAAGTTATCCAAATCTTTTTTAAACCCTGCTAAGTTAACTGCTTTTACCACATTCTCTGGCAAGAATTCCAGAGTTTAATTACACATTGAGTATAGATATTAGCAACAGTGACATGTGGTGATGGCTTTTAGGGGATTCAGTGAATCCCCAGCTCTACAGCCCTGCTCTTTAATTTTTTTGTTTACTTTTTGCTTGATGCAGTTTGACTTGTTGAAGTGGGCAGCCTGCTCAAGCAGTCAAACAAAAAAATAAAATAAAGCAGGGCTCTTGGGCTGGGGATTCTCTGAAGGCCCTGACAGTACTGATCTGAATTTGATTTGCTGAGCAGCATCTGCTTGTTGCCTGCTCGACCAATCTAATTCAGAGCAGTACCCCCACAGCCTTTAGGGGTGGGGTGAATTTCCTGAAGGCCCTGATCGCACACTGCTGATTAGCACATAGTTTCACAGTAAAGAGAATGAGCACACATAGAAACACAAAATATGGTGTCCAATTAAACATTTTTACAGGATTGTTGTGGGAGAACTGGTGTTGTGATGATCATAATCATTGCATTTAATTATCAGTCTTGGTGGTAGTGGAGGGAGGGTTTAGGCTGAAGGTTTTCAGGATATCCAGCAAGGAATATGCATGAAAGAAATTTGTATATAATGGAAGAAGTGTATGCAAATCAAGTTTACAATATGATGCACTACTGTTATTTATAAGGTCAACTATTGAGTGGTAGTTCTGTAAGCGTTAGATAAAGCACAAACATTTAAGACCTTATTTGTGAATCATATACCCCTGATCCTCAGAGATACCACACTAGGCTCAAAAATTTTCATTTGCCTAATGATTTACGTGTCTTCTCACTGGATCTGTGTTTTAACCATGCAATTTCTTGAAATCCTGACTTTATATTCAAGTTAAATATTAGTTAATATTAATTTATAAATTAAGTAATAGTATCAACACTAAATAACCAATTTAAAACTCGGTGTCTAACTCGGTTGGCACCATTAGCGATGTCATTGTTTGTGAACCGCTGTGAACTTCGAACAGGTATTGGTGGTATATAAATAAAAATTGTATTGTATTGTATTGTACTTAGCATTGCACTAGGGATCAATATACCGACATGTTTCACCTTGCGTGTTTTTTCAAGGCTTGAGTTCCTATTATTCACTCGCCATCCTTCTTGACCACATTACCCGACAAATATCAAGGGTGAGTAGGGCTAGGGATGGGACAGAAACATCTCTACCACTTCTTTCTGGGTTCCAAGATCCCAGAACCTTCTTCACTCCCTCATTTCCCTACCACAATCCCAGATCCTCCCCTTTTCTGTTCTTTCCTTGACCCCTTTACCCAATCTTCCTTTCTTTTCTTTCCTTTGTTAATCATCCTTTCTCCACACCCTCTTCTTTTTCACCTTCTCTTTCTCTCTTCTTCACTTTCCAAGTTTATTTTGTATTTGATATATTGTCCATCAGTACAGCCTTCTGAGTGGTTCACAATTAGTTCACAATTTAATCAGAAACTTTAAGGGCTCCTTATACCTGTGTTAGGGCATTAACGCGTGGAATAGCGTGCGCTATAATGTCCTGCGCGTTAGACGCTAATGCCAGCATTGAGCTGGGGTTAGTTCTAGCCACGAGCGCGGGTTTAGCGTGCGCTAAAATGCTGCATGCACTAAAAACGCTATCGCAGCTTAGTAAAAGGAGCCCTAAGTATTTTTCTCTAACTGTCCTAGTGGGCTCATAATCTAACTATTGTACCTGGGGCAATGAAGGGTTAAGTGAGTTTCTTGATCTTTGTTTCTTCTCACTATCCTTGACCCACCATCTTTCTCCTTCCTTCATCCCTTATCATCTTTCCTTCTTCTCTCTAGCCCTGATTATCTCTCCCATCTCTTCTTCTTCTCTCCTACATTGACATATGTTGGATCTCTCACCTATACAACTCCAAAAAGAAAAAAATTTTACAGACATAAAGCATGTTTAAATAATTCATTTATTATGCAAAACGATTTGAGATTTAGTATGCTAAATTATTCAAATATATGCAATGTTGCAACATAACATCCTAATTCTTTCTGCAGTAGAAAACTAGAAGCTGTGATTAATAGTTACGAGCTGTATTTTATTTTCTCATTTTGATTCTGATTTATTGAAGTCTCTTTTCTTATTCTCTGTCTAAAAGAAACTGATTGATATGTAGAAGTCGCTTAATGACCTGCTAGTTTCTATTTAAATAAATGTATAGCTTGGGAAGATAGTTATTGAACGGCTGCTGCCTTAATGCGTTCAGATATTTATTTTTCATGTATAAAGCAGGCATGCGGACCATAATGTGAGTCAACTTTAATAGTAGCAAAATAAATAAAAAATATGGAATACAGGAAATAAGCAGGAGAAATATAGTTGCTTCATCTACTGTAATAAGTAAGATGTATGCTATTCCCATCTTTCTGTGCAGTTGAATGGTTTGCTGATTAATAGCATTATACTTGAAGTAGTTTTTTTTTTAACTTGAGGTCTTGAAAGATGTTTATGGTTGGAAAGTTCTACTGGTGATTCTAAGCTTATCGCTACCAGCTTTACAGTGTCACAGCTGGAATCTCAAGTAAAAAGGATAAAATACCAAACTGTGAATGATTTATAGGGGCCACTATTGTGTGATGATTTTTTTTGCAGACTAAGATGATTGAGGAAGACATCTCAAATACTATGGGGTCCTTTTCCTAAGCGGTGGCAAAAATTGGCCTTAGTGTACCCATATGCAGGTCTTTCCTGTGTGCTGGCATTTGTACCATAGCAATAAAGTGGCCGATTTTTCTATTTTCTGTATTAATAGCTACGCGCTTATGTTGCCATTCATGTGCAGCTATTTTTACAAATTACCACATGAGCACTTACCACCACCCATTTTGTAGGCAGTGAGGCCTGGATTCACAAACAAGTTGCCTTACGTTAGATACTGGCAGGCGCCTATACGCACCTAATGCAAGTGGTTTAAGTGGCATAATAATTGATCGCGCCATTAAAACCTTGTTAAAAAAACAGCCGCCACTAAGCAGCCTACGGGACCGGCGCCTAGATCCCTGGTGGCTAGCGGCACATAGTGATGCTGAAGCCCGGATATAGGCGTGTTTAGGGGATACCCCAGACTTCAACGTCACTTTGTGCCACTGACCACGATTCTGACAGGACGCTAGGCACTGGAAATGTAGGGCTTAAGCCTATATTTCCAGCACCTAGGGTCCCTGCACACTGCGATTCTGGAAGCAGCACCTGTCCGTGATTGATACGCAGCAGGCACCACTTCCAGAATCAGCCCTTAAGGGCTCATGCAGTATTCCTCTACTAACCAGTTAGCATATGGTAATGTAGATGCCCTAACAGGTTAGTGCAGGAATACCTACTCTGTGCTCATGCCATGTAGTGCAGTGGCTTCCTATTGAGGCCCGGTGTCATTTTAAGACTTTCTGTGAAGAAAGGAGTTCCACAGGGATCTGCACTTTGAGCACTGCTTTTCAAGATATATATGGCCTCTTTGGGATTGGTGTTTGATGATTTAGGTGTTCAATATAAATTTTATGCAGATCTTTTTTTCTTTCTATAGAGAATGGTGATTTACTTAGCTGGTTAAATGGATGTATGGATGGATGCATGGATGCAGTGAGAGGATGGATGAGAGAGAACAGATTGATATTGAATATAAGGTAAACTGAAGTTAAGATGGTGAGGAGAAGTGAAAAGAAATTAATGGTCTGATTTTATTAAAGTTGATGATATAGTGTTACCAGTGAAAAATCAGTTAAGTTCATTGGAAGTAATTTTGGACTCCTTTTTAACAATGCAACATCAAGTTTCCCAAGACGTGGGGGCTTCATTTTTTTCAATTGCATCTGCTGAATACATTGAAATCAATGTTATTGAGCAGTGATTTTAGGATAAATAGTATAGAATATAGTTTTGTAATAGGTGGACTACTGCAATGCCGTTTACCTTGTGGTTACAGCCACTAGGTTTAGGGCATTGAAGATTGTCTAAAATGCAACCACTAGGATGATTGTAGGGGTTGCAAAGGATGTTCATATTACTCCTGTGCTGAAGCAGTTCAATTGGCTGCCTGTTCAGTTTTGTTTGTAGTTTAAAATACTAAGTTTTATCCACCAGTCTTTGTATTTGGCTGATTCCTGGTAAGTGAAACAGGTGCTTTCAATTTATAAGCCAAACCACTATTTGCAATCTGAATTGGCCATGCGAATAACAACTCAAGGGATATGTAAAGCCCATTATACTTAGAGCAGGTCTACAGTCTTTTCTATAGCAGCTCCATTATTATGGAATGCATTGTCAGAGATTTTGGTAAGAGTGGATAGCGTAGCTGGTTTTAAGAAAGATTTGGACAATTTCCTGGAGGAAAAGTCCATAGACTGTTATTGAGAAAGACATGGAGTAAGCCACTGCTTGCCCTGGATTGATAGCATGGAATATTGCTACTCTTTGGGTTTTGGCCAGGTACTAGTCACATGGATTGGCCACCATGAGAACGGGCTACTGGGTTGATGAACCATTGGTCTGATCCAGTAAGGCTATTCTTATGTTCGTATGTTATGTTTACTTCCAGGAATTTTATGGTTATACAGTAGTAAAACAAATTTTAAGAAACTTTAGAAAACACATTTGTTTGTGCAAGCATCTAGCAAATGGGCACCTGCCCCATGTCAGTCACCGACAGACCCCACATATAGAATCGGGCATGCTGGTGCCTAGCAAGGACTCTAAGCCCCAGACATATAGGCCAGGGTTTCACAGACCTATATTTCCGTTGCCTAGAGTCCTTCGTGAATTGTGGCCTTTGGCATCGCTAGGTGCCATTAGGTGCCATGAAGTAAGGCGCCGGTCAAGTAGGCTGCGTAGCAAGGATTTTTTAATAAAAAGTTTTTAATTGGGTTTTAATGGTACAACCAATTATTACGCCACTTAAACCCAATTAAACCAGTTAAGATAGGCAGCGTTAGGGCTAATCAATAGTGTGAACTCAATCTATTAGCACTCCTTGTTGAATTCCTTCCTAACTCTGGCCCCCTTTTTACAAAGTGGCGCTAACGAGTGTTGTGCGGAAAATGCTCTGATGCTCATTCAATCCCTATGGGCGTCGGAACATTTACCAAGTTGGCCCACACTATTGGGTTTTATGTAATAGGACCTCTGGTATTTGTACGTATTTACAGTGAAATTTGTATTAAACTTGCATTTTTATAGGATTTTTGTGTGATGATCATGATTGTTAATTGATTAATTCTATTTGATTAACTGCCTCTTACTATAAGCATACTGGCAGTGTACAATAACAAAATCAAAATCTTGGAGGGTGGGGGGGCTGCAAGCTAAGTATTTTAAAGTTAATTGAAGGAGAGGATGTAGGGTGCTTACTACTTTTGCACCAGCTCTGTTCTGACTCACTGCTTTATCTGACAGTTAAGTTTTTAATGTATAGAACCTGTAACTCTGTCAGGGTGGTTATCCCCCCTCAATATTTTTCAAATATTGATAATTTTTCCAGTCATTATAAATTAGCATGAATTGTATAAAAGTGTTTTCAGGTACTGTATGACATTTATAACAAATATCTATGCAGGTCTACATTTTACCCTGCTAGCTATATAAATCATAGGCATCGGAATAGAGGGGGGGGGGGGAGGCACAGGGGCGTTGTCCTCCTCAAAAAATTTCAGATGAGGGAGCAAAGCCTTGCTCCCATGGGGATAAAAAAAAACCCAGCTGATCACCACAGGCCTGCTTGTGGCCTTCCCTCTGTTGGGGCTTATCCTTATGATGCAATTTCCTGGCAGAAGAAAGGAGAGTAGATGGCATGGCAGACTGAATAGGCAATATGGTCTTTATCTATCTTTATTTTTCTGTTTCTATGTTTCTGAATATGCAATCAGTTTACTCAGCCTTAAAGAGGGTTGCATCTCAGTTAATCATTGGTGGGGTTTCTAAAGACTTTAAAAGTACAGAGTAAAAGAGGTGGCTAAGTACAAATTCCAGTTTGTTCAGTTTCCTATAATAAGTGACCTCTAGAAACATGAAACTTTCTTTAATCCAGCTCCACTGGAATCTGCTTGAGAAAGGAAAGTATTATTTTTATTCAATTGACTGGAAGGTGGCGAATGTTACGCCGATGTTGGCGAATGTTACGCTGATCTTCAAGAAAGGTTCGAGGGGAGATCTGGAAAACTACAGACCAGTGAGTCTGACCTCGGTACCGGGTAAGATGGTAGAGGTGCTGATAAAAGGCCGCATCATTGATCACCTTGACGAACATGGGCTGATGAGGACCACGGTTTTAGCAAAGGCAGATCATAGAAACATAGAAACATAGAAATAGATGGCAGATAAGGGCCACGGCCCATCCAGTCTGCCCACTGCAATGACCCTTCCCCACCTAACTCAGTGAATAGATCCCACGTATATATCCCATTTGGCCTTAAAATCAGGCACGCTGCTGGCCTCAGTGACCTGAAGTGGAAGATTATTCCAGCGGTCAACCACTCTCTCAGTGAAAAAGAATTTCTTGGTGTCATTGTGCAGTTTCCCTCCCCTGATTTTCCACGGGTGCCCCCTGGTTGCCGTGGGACCCTTCAGAAGGAAGATATCTTCTTCCACTTCAATGCGACGTGAGATACTTGAACGTCTCGATCATGTCTCCCCTCTCTCTGCATTCCTCGAGTGAGTAGAGCTGTAACTTATCCAGCCTTTCCTCGTAAGGGAGATCCTTGAGACCCGCGATCATCCGGGTTGCCATTCTCTGCACCGACTCTAGTCTCAGCACATCTTTTCGGTAATGCGGCCTCCAAAACTGCACACAGTACTCCAGGTGTGGTCTCACCATGGATCTATACAATGGCATAATGACTTCAGGCTTACGGCTGACGAAACTCCTGCGTATGCAACCTATGATTTGCCTTGCTTTGGAGGAAGCTTGCTCCACTTGATTGGCAGCCTTCATGTCCTCACTGACGATCACCCCTAGGTCACGCTCTGCTTCAGTTCTTGTTAGGATCTCGCCATTTAGGGTGTAAGTCTTGCATGGATTATGGCTGCCCAGGTGCATGACTTTGCATTTTTTGGCATTGAAGCTGAGCTGCCAGGACCTAGACCAGCGCTCCAGTAGTAGTAGGTCGTGCATCATGTTGTCGGGCATTGAGTTTTTGTCTGTTGTACTCTTGGCCACTACATTGCTTAGTTTGGCGTCATCAGCGAATAATGTTATTTTACCTCGTAGACCTTCTGCCAAGTCTCTTATGTAGATGTTGAACAGGATCGGGCCCAGGACGGATCCCTGTGGCACTCCACTGATCACCTCCGTCGTTTCGGAGGGGGTGCCATTCACCATTACCCTCTGAAGCCTACCCTCAAGCCAGTTCCCAATCCATTTCGTCAGCGTGTCGCCCAATCCTATAAAACTCATTTTGCTCAGCAACCTGCGGTGTGGTACGCTATCGAATGCTTTGCTGAAGTCCAGGTATACGATGTCCAGGGACTCCCCAACATCCAGCTTTCTCGTCACCCAGTCAAAGAAGCCGATCAGGTTGGATTGGCAGGATCTCCCCTTAGTAAATCCATGTTGACGGGGATCACGTAGATTCTCCTCGTTCATGATCGTATCCAATTGGCGTTTGATTAGAGTTTCCATTAGTTTGCTCACTATTGATGTGAGACTCACCGGTCTGTAGTTTGCTGTTTCCATCTTGGAGCCTTTCTTATGAAGTGGAATGACGTTAGCCATTTTCCAGTCCAACGGGACGTCACCTGTACTAAGGGAGAGATTGAAGAGTGCGGATAGCGGTTCCGCCAAGACATCACACAACTCCCTGAGCACCCTGGGGTGTAGGTTGTCAGGCCCCATTGCCTTGTTAACCTTGAGTTTTGACAGCTCGCAGTAGACACTGCTGGGCGTAAACTCGAAATTACTAAATGGATCAGCTAAGTCAACCCTTGTCTGCAGCTGAGGACCAAATCCCGGCGCCTCGCGGGTGAAGACTGAGCAGAAGTATTCATTTAACAGTTGGGCTTTCTCCGAGTCCGTTTCTGCATAGTCTCCCCCTGGTTTCCTGAGGCGTACTATCCCACCTGAGTTCTTGTTCCTGTCACTGATTTACCTGAAAAAGGATTTATCTCCTCTCTTTATGTTCCTTGCTAAAGACTCCTCCATTCGGAATTTGGCCTCCCTAACTGCTGTTTTGACTGTTTTTGACTTGGTCAGATAGATTTCCCTGGAGTCCTGTTTCCCTGATTGTTTGTAAGAGATGAATGCTTTTTTCTTCTCCTTGATGAGGTCCGAGATCTCCGTAGAGAACCATTGTGGCTTATTGTTCCTACTCCGTTTACTTACCGATTTAACATAGCGGTTTGTTGCTTCCTGTATGGTGGCTTTCATAGTTGACCACATTTCTTCCACGTTATCGGTTTCTGTTTGGCTTTGTAGCACCTGGTGAACGAAGTCTCCCATTTCTTTGAAGTTTGTGTCCTTGAATTTAAGGACCTTGGTCAGTGTTGTAGATTTAGTGAAACCTTTTCTGAGATTGAACCATACCATGTTGTGGTCGCTGGAGGCCAATGTGTCGCCCACCGAGACCTCTGTGACACTTTCTCCATTGGTAAGTATCAGGTCTAGGATTGCCTGATCCTTTGTTGGTTCCAACACTAGTTGCCTTAGTCTTGCTCCCTTCAAGGAATTCAATAGCCTCCTGCTGCTGCATGAAGCAGAGGAAAGCGTGACCCAATCCACATCAGGCATGTTGAAGTCACCTAACAATACTGTGTCCCCACGCAAGGTGATATTCTCTATATCTCCGATTAATTCCATATCTTGGTCATCCTGTTGTCTTGGGGGTCTGTATACTACGCCAAGATACAGGCATTTGTCCTTCCCTCTGGCCAAATTTACCCAAAGGGATTCCCCAGTGTACCGTACATCTGTGATTCTGGTGACTTTAATGTCATCTTTAGTATATAATGCTACACCTCCTCCCATTTTGCCCTCCCTGTCCCGGCGAAGCAAGTTGTAACGTGTTTGATGAACTTGCTGCACTTCTTTGAAGGAGTAAACAGGCAGATAGACAAAGTAGACCCGGTCAACATTGTAATCTGGATTTTCAGAAGGCGTTTGACAAGGTTTCGCATGAACGACAACTTCTGAATACAGGGTGAAATAATTACATGGATTAAAAACAGAGAGTGGGGGTAAATGGACAATACTCAGACTGGAGGAGCATCACCAGTGGGGTGCTGCAGGGCTCGGTGCTTGGACCCGTGCTCTTCAACATCTTTATAAATGATCTAGACATTGGTACGACGAGTGAGGTAATTAAATTTGCAGACGATACAAAGTTATTCAGAGTAGTGAAGACGCAGGAGGATTGTGAAGATCTGCAACATGACATAATTGGGCTCGAGGAATGGGCATCGACATGGCAGATGAGGTTCAATGTGGATAAGTGTAAAGTGATGCATGTAGGTATCAAAAATCTCATGCACGAACACAGGATGTCCAGGGCGATACTTGGAGAGATCTCCCAGGAACGAGACTTGGGAGTTCTGATTGACAAGTCGATGAAGCCGTCCGCGCAATGTGCAGCGGCGGCGAAAAGGGCGAACAGAATGCTAGGAATGATAAAGAAGGGGATCATGAACAGATCGGAGAAGGTTATCATGCCGTTGTACTGGGCTATGGTGTGCCCTCACCTGGAGTACTGCGTCCAGCACTAGTCGCCGTACATGAAGAAAGGGTCCAGTACTACTTGAAAGGGTCCAGAGAAGATCAACTAAGATGGTTAAGGGACTGGAGGAGTTGCTGTACAGCGAAAGATTAGAGAAACTGGGCCTCTTCTCCCTCAAACAGAGGAGATTGCGAGGGGACATGATTGAAACATTCAAGGTACTGAAGGGAATAGACTTGGTAGATAAGGACAGGTTGTTCACCCTCTCCAAGGTGGGGAGAACGAGAGGGCACTCTCTAAAATTGAAGGGGCATAGATTCCATACGAACATAAGGAAGTTCTTCTTTACCCAGAGAGTGGTAGAAAACTGGGACGCTCTTCCGGAGTCTGTCATAGGAGAAAACATCCTCCAGGGATTCAAGACAAAGTTAGACAAGTTTATGCTGAATTTGAACGTACGCAGGTAGGGCTAGTCTCAGTTAGGGCGCTGGTCTTTGACCAGAGGGCTGCCGCGTGAGCGGACTGCTGGGCACGATGGACCACCGGTCTGACCCAGCAGTGGCAATTCTTATGTTCTTATGACTTACCCAATATTAAGAGGTATTGTGGAATCTGTAAATAAATAAACACTAGCTTGTTCTCTGAATTAACAATTTGTTTATTAATATATTGATAAATGAGAACATACACATCTTAAGTGTAGACATTTCTGAAAAAATGTCTGTCCTTTATATAGGGGACTTGGCATCTCAAACACAAAGGGCTCACATACATATGTACAAGATTGATTAACATGAGTGCAAAGGTCAGTCTACTAATGATTTCATACATATGGTTTGCATCTTTGCGATAAACTCCATCACACATTATTTATTGGGGCTAACATTGTTAATAATTTTTCCACAGTATGATTCTCAATAGGAAAAATCATCAGGTAGACTACTTATAAGCTTGTTATGGTCAGTACAATAAAACATGGTTCAGACAAGGTTAAATTCTGATGCATAGAATTATGGGAAAAATGAGGGTTTTTTTCCCCCTAACCATGCTCACCATTTTTCTTTTGCTTGCTATACAGAAACAGCTGTGTACCTTTGTAATCTGCAGTCACAGATGTATAGACTACAAATATCCATGGTAATTTCTGCTTGCTTGGGTTGCCATAGAAACCATGTTTTTGACTTTGCTGTGTTATCTGAGGGAAAAAGGTTATAAATAATAAAATGGGGAATGTTGTTTCCCCTGGTCTTGCTGAATTGCTTTAGGCATTGAGACAGATGTATTGGACAGTATAGGCAGTTTCTAGCAACAATACATATTGTGGTCTACAGTTGAGAACTTCAGGCCCAATATTGAAACGATTTATGCTTCTAACTTTTGGGGTCCTTTTATTAAGCTGATAGAAAATGGTCTTAGCGAGTTTTTATGCTGATTTTTCTCACGCCCTAAGACCATTTTTACTGTAACAGTACAATGGCTGATTTTCCTTTTTCTGTATTAATGGCCATACACTAATTTTGCTATTAGTGGGTCATTTAAAAAATTATCATGTTAGCCCTTACCAAAACCTATATTGTAGGTGATATGGACTCAAGTGGTAATTCTGCACTAATCATTTAGCACACTAGAATGTAGATGCATTAACTGACATATCCCATCCATGCCTTCATGCTGAATTTATAGACCCATTTCCAAAATCATGCTAAAAAGTGACCTGTGCTATGATTAGCATGTGGGTTTCCCGTGTGGTGAGTCCACTTTTAGTGTGGCTGTAAAATGGTTGCATTTTTCATTTATACAATAATGTCCACGCGCAAATCATCCCATTAGCTCAGGGCCATTAGTGCATGAGCCCTTAGCTACATCAGTTTTGTAGGCATTAATGCCCCGATTCTATAAACGGCATCTAAAATATAGTCATTGAGAAGCACGGTGCATAGTAACTGTGAATCTTCAGTTAGGCACAATTTATAAAATTATGCCTAGCGGCGCCTAAATTGGACTTAGGCACAAATAGGTGTCAGAATCTTAGGTGCCCCCTATTTATGCCAGGGTTTATCTGAGGGAGGAATGGCCTAGTGGTTCAGCACTAGAGAGTTGCGCGGGGACAGAAACCCCACCCATCCCCACCAGAATCCTCTCCGTCCCCACCCGTCCCCACCAGGATCATCTCCGTCCCCACCCGTCCCCGTCAGGATCCTCTCCGTCCCCACCCATCCCCGCAAGGAATTACCTCCATCCCCGCCCGTCCCCATAAAAAGCAGCAATTACTTCTGACAGGATCATCAATTCCACAGTTTCTTTTGCTGTTTTCCTTGTGGAATCTCTTTGGTGGAACCCTTTTTTTGCTTTCTGTTCAGGTAATTAACTTATAAACCCCCTCTTTTACTAAGGCTGACGTGTCCTTTATATTATATGGATTGTGGTAAGCAGACTGTGCCTGCTAGGAATGGCCCTAGAGCAGTGCACAATTCAGATTTAGGCTACACACATTCCCCTTCATTTAAAACCCAATTGCAGTCAGGGGATGAGTTTCCGGCTGTGACCTGTAGAGGGAGCAGGAGGGAAGAACTGCAGGATTCCCATCCCCCACACAAGCCTAAGGTAATTAACAAGAAATTACTTCCTGCTGAAGGTTTGGGGCGGGGCTGCAGACTGCTTAACTTAAAGTCTCAATACCTTGAGAGTGAGAAGCAGCAGACACTGGGAGAGGACAGGTTCCTGCGCTCAGGGCTGAGAGCTCTGAATGCTTGCCAAACTCCAGAAGCCATGGAGCTGACAGAGGCTGGAGAGGACATGTCTCCTAAGCTGCTGGAAGAAACCCAGGATATGGAAGTGGAATCCATTGTTGAATTGCCTGGGGAAATTATGGAAATATGCTGTGTGGAAGGCAAGTGACTAACCATTGCATGTGTTTTTGAAAGTTCGTTTTGATGATTGCTTGACTGTGTTGGCTAGTTTAAAGCCAGCTGAAGAACAGAAGAGAGATGATCTTTTGAACTTTGTGCAAGACTGTATTGTTAAAACTTGTTTTTCTTTTTGGGAAGTTTTGGATCTTTCTCTGGTGGGGAAAGTAAACTGTTCCCAGTCCCAGACAGAGGGGTTAGTCCCGTGTCATTGTGGTGGGATAGAGGGCCAATTTTGCATGGCAGTTTAACACCACACGGTACACTCTGTCTGGCCAGCACTCAGATGCTGGGGGAGCCAGGGAAATTACACTGACTCATTTTGGAACTAAGATAACTCTGAAGAGTGTATTTTGAGTTTTTTTCTTTGCTAAATGCTGATGGACTTTGAATTTATGAACTGTGGCAACTTATTTAATTTGCCTTATGGACAGTGAGTTTGACTTGTAAATAAGAAACATCCTGACAAAGTTTTGATCTTTATTTTTACTTTAAGAATTAAACCTGAAGTTATTCTGAACTGAACTTACCTGGTGTAGTGGTGTCCTTTGCTAAACGCCATTTTATTTTCCTTGTGCTGCCCGCAGCGGCTCACAAGTAGATTTTTCTTGTACCGGTGGCCCAAGACACCTTGCCCTGAGGCTGCCGGTTACAGGATGAACCCTGCTTCCAAAGCCTTTCATCCCCGTGGGAGTCCTGTTGGCTAGAGGGGGGTCCCCAATATAGAAACATGTTGGCAGATAAAGACCAAATGGCTAATCTAGTCTGCCTATCCATGGTAACCATTATCTCTTCCTCTCTCTAAGAGATCACGTGTCTTGCCTATGCCTTTTTTAATTCAGACACAGTCACTGACTCCACCACTTCTGGGAGATTGTTCCATGCATCTACCACCCTTTCTGTAAAAAGGTATTTCCTTAGATTACTCCTGAGCCTATTACCTCTTAACTTCATCCTATGCCCTCTCATTCCAGAGCTTCCTTTCAAATGAAAGAGACTCGACTCATGTGCATTTACACCAAGTAGGTATTTATACATCTCTATCATATCTCCCTTCTCCCACCTTTCCTCTAAAGTATGTATATTGAGATCTTTAAGTCTGTCCCCATATACCTTATGACAAAGACCATGCACCCTTATTCCTTAACTTCTCAGCTATTACTTTTGTGAACCATAGCGGCCTTCTTTTCCTCTTATTTTTACTCACTTGCCTCACTTGTCGACCTTACAATAACTCCTTTCAATTTAGTCCACTTCATTTCTACTCCTTCCAGACGTTTCTATCCAGACAATTCCTTGACGTAATTCCCCATCTGAACAAAGTTAGTTTTTTTTTAAAAGTCTAGAATCTTTACTTTTGAATGAGCCCTCTCTATACCTGTCTTAATATTTAACTGTACCATGCAGTAATCACTGGATGCCAGATGATCACCCACTGTAACATCAAAAACAATTTCCTCCTTTTGTAGGCACTAAGTCCAGTATGACTCCATCCTGTGTGGATTCCATTACCAACTGCTGGAATAGGTCTCCTTGTAGAGAATCCATGATCTCTTTACTTCTAGAAGACCCCGCAGTAGGGATACCCCAATCAACATTTGGCATGTTAAAATCACCTATTCGTTAAATTTCACTTTTTTAGCTAGCTCTTATATGTTTTTCCCGCATGACCAATGCTAGGTCAAGTCATTTGCAGAATCGTGAATCATCTGGGATTGGTCGTCCATGTGGTACCAGATTGACCTTGCAGGCTGTGGTATTCAGATCTAGTTTGTCTACAGAGAGATGAAGGCTTCAAATTTCTGGCCCAGGTAAATCTTCTAACTCAGTGCCCGCTGCCTATACAGAATCTGGAACATTTGGGCTTATGGGAATAGCTCTTCAGTGGGCTGCCCTAGTAAGTAAGGGATACTTGGAGATGGTCATTACCACTTTGCTTATATCTAAAAAGCCTTTGACTGTTGTGGTCTAAGCTAAGGCCTGGAGGACATTTCAACACGTGTGCTAAGGATGTTGTAGTTCCCTTACAAGCCCCAATCTCGGTAGTTCTGGCATTTTTGCAAGAGGGACTTGAGAAGGGTTTGTCGATAGGATCTCTGAAAGTGCAAATAGCAGGCCTTTCATGTTTCTAAGCTTGGGGAGAGAAGATTTCTCTGGCCTTGCATCCAGATGTGTCAAGATTCTTCAAATGGGCTCTCCGGTTGCATTCTCCAGTGCCACTCCATTTTCCATCCTGAAATCTTAACGTGTCTGAAGAGTGTCAGAAAGGTTTCATATGAGTCCTTATAGGAGGCTTTACTGATGGATCTTATGGTTAATATAGTGTTCCTGATGGTGACTGCATCTCCAAGAAGAGTCTATGAATTGCAAGCACTCTCTTATAGGGAACTGTTCCTAAAGATGACAGAAGCAGGGCTTTCCTTACACATAGTTCCATCCTTTTTACTGAAAGTAGTTTTGGCCTTCAACATCAATGAAGAAGTCTGGTTGCCCACATTTCATTCTGAGGGACTGAAGAAAAAGTACAAAATATTTAAGTTACTGGACATAAGGAGATTTCTTCTCTGTTACCTTGAAGTTACTAATGAATTTCGAGTCTCAGATCATCTTTTTGTTCTGACAAGTCCAGCCAAGTAAGGGAAAACTGCATGTAAGGCTTCTATATACAGATGAATTAAAGTGGCGATTTCTTCTACGTACATTGGCTGCAATAAGCAGCTGCCAATCTTGATGAAGGCACGTTCCACCAGAGGTGTGGCTTCCTCATGGGTAGAGGATCAAGCAGTTTCACCTGAGATTTGAAGAGCAGCTACATGGTCTACCCTTCATACCTTTACCAAGCTTTATAGAGTGGATGTGGCAGCTAGGAAGGATGCTGCTTTGGGGTCTTCTGTGTTGAAAACAGGCTCAGTAGTCCCACCCTAGATTCAGAAGACTGCTTTGGTAAGTCCCTAGCATTCAGGACTACTAGACAAGTTGCACTAGAAAGAAAGATTAGGTTCTTATCTTGATAATCTTCTTTCTTGTACATGTGTCTAGTAGTCCTGAAGCCTCGCCCTGTAGGGGGGCTTCACCTGCTTTCTGTCTCATTAAGTGTATGATGCCTGGATTGGAGAATTTCTCTGTCTCTCAGCTAAGGTGTGAAGAGAAAGTACAGCTGTGTTTCTGCTTGATAACAGGACACGTGAGCAGCTATGAGCTCCATAAATGTAAGTGCTGGTTGCTCATAGTTTTTGTCATGGGTTTTACTAACGTTAATTGTTATAGTTGTTAAAGAACAGAACAGAAGTATATCGTTGGGGAGTTTCTTGTTCCCCTCCTTTCTGTTATCCTTCCTATTACAGTGGTTCTTGACTGCTTTTGTACAAACTGAAGGGTCAGAAGCTACCCACTAGGAAGGAGGCAGAACCTAATCTTTCTATGACAATAACACTGTGATTTGTTTTTGATGAGTTGGGTGAATCTCTTCATAAAGATAGTTAATAAAGCCCAATAAATATAATAAAATAAGTTCAGCTTGTGATTACTCATCATGATGTTAAAGATATATGTGATATGGACTGACTCATTTGTAACTTTCTTTGAACCACATACACATCTTTACCAAATGTAGATTTTGCTCACTAGGTTCAATGGAATTGTCTGGTGACTGTCACCATGTCATGCATCATTCAGAATCATATAATCATGTCTATTCAAGAAATGAGGCATCCATTTTAAGTGGGTGCAGTCTATCAGGAGCAATTCCCCAAGATCCCTCACTCTCTTTGTTAATTGATTCTTTTATTGATTGGATTCTACTTAGAATATGCTGTTTACTGACAACGAAAGGCAATCTTTTATAAATGCTTCTTTGGAGCCCTTGAAGTCATTTACATTGTAAATTATCTTTAAGAAAGACAATCAACTGGCTGTAATTTTTAAATTCACAGAAATCAGACAATTAACCTTCTAACATCTATCTTGAGGGATAGCTAAGTCAACCAGCACTGACAGGTGTTATAATAAGTTTTCCTGCAGCGTGTAAGGTTCCCTGTAAATGAATTATATTGTGCCTCTGGAGTTGTTAGAATGTAAAGTAGCAGAGAGTAAAAAAAATAATCCTTCCAATTGAATTGACAGTTCACAGAACTTTGGAGCTTTTGTAAAAACACTCAGAAGGTCTGTAAAATGTATGTTTTATCTGAAGTTCATACTCCATTTAGCAGTTATTTTAGAATAACACTTTCATTACTTTACATTTTCTAGTGAATTTAGAGCTAATAGAAGTGCCTGGATTGACAGCACTGGAAATTAGTGTTTTTCAGTCTCCACTAAATGTTATTATATATGCTGTTGCAGTGCAATCTTACTCTTGGCTTAGACCAAGGATATATATATATATTTTTTTTTTTTGTAGATATGGATACCCATCACAGCTACCAAGTTACCTAGTCCCAGGAAGGATATTTAGATCACTCCTGGATTTTTCACATTCTTATCCTGCTGTTATTATGGGGATCACAGCACTGATTTCAATGGATAGAAATTCAGGGACTACAAATACTATTGTTTTAGGATATTTATTTGGATTTGGTACATATCTTTTTCAGTAATTGCTCATGGTGAGTTACTTTTAGGTATATTACAGATTTCCCTGTTTCCAGAAAGCATTAAATCTAAATATTTACCTGAGACAGGGGAGGTTTGAGTGACCTGCTCAACAGAATCCGAATCATACTTCTTTAGTTGTGAGCTCAATGCTCTAACCACTAGGCTACTCCTCCATACCCCTCTAAATCAGGCTTGATAAATTAGTCTTGTTGTGATACCACCTACCCATGGGTATAGGCTGAGTTTCTAATCCAATAATCTGCTGTTCACTCAAAGATGTGAGCTAAGTTTCCAATAAAAATTCTTCATCAAGGGCCTCTTCATAGTCAGCAATCCCCCACAAACATGGTCTATATGTCCCTTCTGTACAAGGAGGTGTATGTTCCAACTTGTTAAGCTTTCCCTGGCTCAAGGTCCTCACTTGAAGTCCCCTTCTCAATCAGGGTGAGCTGCAGGCTCTTATGCCCTACCCTACTGCTCCCCCTTCAGACTCTGGGAAAGGGAAATTAATCATGCCCATCTTCCCCTTAGGGCCTAACAGGGATGGCTTATTTCTCTCCTCTATTCCATTTTATTCTCTTGGTCAGGTATATGCAAATACTATGCTAATTTCCCTATCTTACATCTTCCAATCAATCTGGTTTTACAATCATTATGCAGGGAATGAAGTAGTGATAATCCTGAAGGTCTGGATTCCTCCCCCAGCGGCCTCTCATGCAGTTCTCCCTGCTAAGCAATAATCTCCTTTACAGGGTCTTGGCCTCACTCTGATTGAACAGATGGGCCTGGGAACTCATTCCCAACTCTTGCTGATACTCATACCAGTTGATCACCAAGGTTTTCTCCCTACTGGATCCTCATGCCCCATGATGGGACATATACCCTATCACATACTTTTTGTTTTATTTTAGACTCTCATTTACTTTCCACAGTTCTTCTCAGGTTTACCTTTTTTTTCTCCTGGGATAGGTAGTTAGTATTTGTATGATTCTTCCTTGCCCAGTGTTCTATTCTAAAATTATAAGCTTGGATGGGCAGGTACCACTGCATCAATTGGGCATTGCTGTCTCTCATAAGTCTCAACCACTTCAACGGGGCATGATCCTTTACTAGGGTAGGGTGAAGTGTCGGCCTAATAGGTAGTAATGATAGGATTATCAGGCATATGATAGGATTATAGGCATATCCCAAGTAATCTCCACCTCCTTCTACTACCTCCGCCAACTGAAAAGGATCAAACCCTACATCTCCACACCTGACCTCGCCCAACTCCTCTACGCATATGTCCTCTCCAGAATGGATTACTGTAACTCCCTATTTAATGGACTAACCAAAAATAATCTCAAACGCCTCCAACGTGTCCAAAATGCAGCTATCCGCCTCCTACACAACCTCAACTACCATGATCCCGTCTCCCCAGCACTCCACGCTGAACACTGGCTCCCAATTAGCCAGCGCTGTGCTTTCAAGGCCCTAGTAGTAGCCCACAAGAGAATTTATGCCACCACCCCCTCCTACATAAAATCCAAGCTTCCCATCTACACCCCCACTCGCACCCTCCGCTCAAAATCGGAAATACGCCTATGCATTCCCCCTGGAAGGTCCCTCCTCTCAGAAACTGCCCGCAAACGATCCTACAGCCACTTCATCCCACATCTCTGGAATCAACTCCCCCCCAACTCAGGCAACAGAACTCTTTATTGACATTCCGTAAAATGGTAAAGACCCTCCTCTTCAACTAAAGGTCTCCCTCAGTCTACACCCCCCCTTAAACCCCACCTCTCTCTTCTCTCCCCTATTTAACTTCTCCCTAAATTTCAGTATAGTCCTCTCTTAGTCTGTACTCTGATAAATTGTCTGTACTCTGAAAAATTGTTTGTACTCTGATAAATACTACACAGCTTGTATGTCCAAGCATCTAAACCTATTGCACATCTTATTTGTCTAATTACTTCCACTGTGTATGTTTACTTGTAGACCGTTCTGAGCTACTGGGAGGACGGGATATAAATCTAAATAAATAAATAAATAAATTCTACCATCCATTTGAGTGCTAGACACACTTTCTCCATGGTGGAATACATCTGTTTCTATTAGCTTCCAGCTTAAATACATAACCAGGTATTCTTCCTTCCCATTCTCCTGATTAAGGCATTTGTCTTCAAGGTGAACCCATTCCTGAAATCAGTGTTCTTAAGTACAGACTGTCAGCACAGGGCCTCCTTGAGATTCTGGAAGACTAGATCTGCCTGTCTGTCAGATTAACCTATTAGGGCAGGAATCTTTTAGTAACTCAATGAGATCTGCAGCTACCTCTGAAAAATCAGGGAACAAACTTGTGATAATATTCCACTAACTCTAGAAACACCCTCAACTCCTTTATCTTTGGGACTGGCGCTTAATGAGTAGCTTCCACTTTTGAAACTATGGGTTTCACCCATCTATTTCCCACCCAAGAACTTGACCTCCTGCTGGCCAAGAGAACACTTGTTTGTGTTAACTGTTAGTCCTGCTTTCCTCAGGGATTCACATACAGTGGACAAGTGCTTACGGTGACATTCCCATGAGTATATCATGACATCATCCAAGTATGCATTAGCATACCCCTTGTGTGGCCTTAACACCTGGTTCATGAACCTTTGGAAGGTTGCACTATATAATCCAAAAGGAAGAATGGTAAATTGATACAGACTCCCAGGGGTGATAAAGGCTGTCTTCTCTTGGCATGCTGTGTCTAATGGGATTTGCCAATATCCTTTTGTCAAATCCAGCATGGAAATATATCAGGATCTCCTCAACTGTTCTACAAGGTCTTCTACTCTTGGCATTGGGTAGGTGTCAAAGCAGGATACCACAATAACTTGTCTAAAGTCAATGCAGAAACAGGTTGAGCCATCCAGTTATGGCACTAATATTATGGGGCTAGATCACTCACTTGTAGACTCCTCAATAACCTGAGACGTAACATCTCTACTACTTCTTTCTCTGCCTCTTGTCGCTTTGCTTCTTGGAGCAGGTAGTGTCTCTGTCTTACCACCTTTTTGAGCTGGGTGACAATTTTATGCACTCTTATGTGGGTACAACCCGAAAGAGGTAAGAAGGCATTTTGGAAGCTGAATAAGAGTTGCTTTACCTAGGCTTTCTGCTTTGGTGTTAGATCCCTACCTGGGGTTCAGCTGTCAAGTCCTCTAGCTCAGGACCTAAATCTTCTACTTCTTCTTCATCTATGCATTCTGTCCCAAGGACCTCTCAGTCCACCCGTAGTTTTAACTAGTTTGTATGGAACACCTGACTCCAATTATCTCCTTGGCTAACCTCATAGTCTATACAAAAACCAGGAAAGAAACCTCCACATACACAATCAGAACCAACAAACAACAGTGGAGGTTTGAGAACAATGGTGTGCAATTTTATTCAATTAATTTTCCAAATTATCACAGCTCTTGATTATATTATGTCTTACTGTGCAATAATAAACCATAAATAATTCTCCATGCGCTATTATTTTAAAAATTTTTTGTTTTTATGTGAAATGCTCAGACCCTACACCCCGTGATTAGTGATAAACTCACAACTGGGGTTCATAAGGGGACCATCATGGCAATCACCGTCCCCATACACCTACCAAACCATATAACGTCAATTCAGAGTTAGCTGCCTAGCGTCAAACAAACATAATTATGAAGAATAAAACTTCAATGACTTATCTGAATATGGAGGTGGTGTTGATTGTTATGAGCCCCAGATCACTTTAAAACGATTGTTTCATTCATTCATTATCTTCTATAAAAATAGTGCTGATATCCCGTCCCCCCGACTCGAGTTTCACATCTTCATCAGGGAAGGACACTGCCAAATAAAACACAAGTGCCTAACGTGTTAACTATGACTAATATTAAAAACGTATTAAAACCTTGAATTGTAGGTAAAGGGTTCTGATCTTGAAAATCTTAAATGAACTTGCATGCCTACTAATATACACGGCCTGAAAAAGGCCACAATACTTGAAAAATCTACTTAAGTAATCTATATCATACCTGAATTAGCTCTCCTAAACGAATGAGCAACTGGAACAGGACAAGCTGAAGGATACCCGCTGTTCAGTTTATTAAGGCTCCCTCACCGGAACTGGCAAAAGACGAACCGGAAGAGAACACCCGACTAGAGGAACAGAACTATCTATACTAATAACCATTCGATTTCATGGTTCAGTCCCGAAGGACTCAAGGTGTCCCAATTATATATGAAACGCTGTTCAATGAGAATTAAGATCTTAGAAAGATCCCCCTCATAGTTTCTAATATGTGTATTTCAAGTCTTCGATGTCATGGGAATGTTCTATCCAATGAGCTGTCAGGGGGGGCGGAGATTCTATTATTCCTTATGCCACTAAGGTGTTCTGAAATTCTTATCTTGATTTTACGGGCAGTCTGACCTATGTACATTTTTTGGCAGGGACATAAGATACAATACACTACTCCTATCGAATTACAATCTGTATTCGTTCTTAATATATATTGTTTGCCTCCTGACTTAGGTATACAAATCTGCGAGGTTTGCCATACATAGCGGCATAATCGACATCTATGACAAGGTTGATGTGGCCGGCGTACCTCCAGTTCATATTTTGTACTCTTCGTTTTAATTTCTCTCCCAGATTCGGAGCCCTGGAGAACGCAAACTTTGGTCTACTGCATAAAGCTGGATGCAGTTGGACTATTGGCCAATACTTTAATATGATTTGTTTGATGTCATTGCTTACGCTGGTATGAGGCATAACACAGACCATATCATTCTGATCCTTATTATTATGAGTGTTTAACACCCATGGGCGATGACAATTCTTTGCCCTTTTCCATGCTCTTTTGATAATTTTGCGGGGGTATCCTCGATCTACAAAATTTTTGTACATAACCAATGCCTGAGTTTCAAAGTCTTCATCCCTGGAACAGATTCTACGTAAACGTAAGAATTGTCCATATGGAATACTGTTCCTTAAATTCTGGGGATGAGAACTCTGATACTGTAATAAAGCATTACGAACGGATGGTTTTTTGTGTAGAGTGGTGGACATGGCGCCATTCTGACTAACAATTTTAATATCTAAAAAAGAAATAATGTTCTGATTGAACTGGTAAGTAAACTTTATGTTGGGATCCTTCTGATTGATCTCCATCATAAATTGATTCAAGTCAGCCATATCCCCACTCCACACAAAAAACACATCATCGATAAATCTTCTCCAACAGCTAACTTGATTGAATAAAAAAGAAGTATACACATGTGTCTCCTCGAATTCAGTCATATACAGACATGCGAGGGTGGGAGCAACAGTGGCTCCCATAGCCACCCCCTTTGTTTGAAGGTAAATGTCATGTTCAAACTTAAAATAATTATTGTATATGACTAACTTCGCCAACTCATTAATCAATAGTTGTTTTGGTAAAGGTATTTTCAACTGTTGGGTCTTTTTTTCAACCAAAGACATGGCCGCCAACTGTGGAATGTTGGTAAACAAAGCTACCACATCTGCCGTGACCAGAGTAGAATGTTCCCCAACATTGTTATTAAACACCTCATCTATAACCTGTAAAACATGGGAAGAGTCCCTGATATACGATTTAGCTGTCGGGACTAAATGTTTTAAATGCCCATCCAGGTATTGAGATATGGGTTCGAGGATGTTGATTATGCCGCTATGTATGGCAAACCTCGCAGATTTGTATACCTAAGTCAGGAGGCAAACAATATATATTAAGAACGAATACAGATTGTAATTCGATAGGAGTAGTGTATTGTATCTTATGTCCCTGCCAAAAAATGTACATAGGTCAGACTGCCCGTAAAATCAAGATAAGAATTTCAGAACACCTTAGTGGCATAAGGAATAATAGAATCTCCGCCCCCCTGACAGCTCATTGGATAGAACATTCCCATGACATCGAAGACTTGAAATACACAGAATTAACTCATATTAGAAACTATGAGGGGGATCTTTCTAAGATCTTAATTCTCAATGAACAGCGTTTCATATATAATTGGGACACCTTGAGTCCTTCGGGACTGAACCATGAAATCGAATGGTTATTAGTATAGATAGTTCTGTTCCTCTAGTCGGGTGTTCTCTTCCGGTTCGGCTTTTGCCAGTTCCGGTGAGGGAGCCTTAATAAACTGAACAGCGGGTATCCTTCAGCTTGTCCTGTTCCAGTTGCTCATTCGTTTAGGAGAGCTAATTCAGGTATGATATAGATTACTTAAGTAGATTTTTCAAGTATTGTGGCCTTTTTCAGGCCGTGTATATTAGTAGGCATGCAAGTTCATTTAAGATTTTCAAGATCAGAACCCTTTACCTACAATTCAAGGTTTTAATACGTTTTTAATATTAGTCATAGTTAACACGTTAGGCACTTGTGTTTTATTTGGCAGTGTCCTTCCCTGTTGAAGATGTGAAACTCGAGTCGGGGGGGACGGAATATCAGCACTATTTTTATAGAAGATAATGAATGAATGAAACAATCGTTTTAAAGTGATCTGGGGCTCATAACAATCAACACCACCTCCATATTCAGATAAGTCATTGAAGTTTTATTCTTCATAATTATGTTTGTTTGACGCTAGGCAGCTAACTCTGAATTGACGTTATATGGTTTGGTAGGTGTATGGGGACGGTGATTGCCATGATGGTCCCCTTATGAACCCCAGTTGTGAGTTTATCACTAATCACGGGGTGTAGGGTCTGAGCATTTCACATAAAAACAAAACATTTTTTAAATAATAGCGCATGGAGAATTATTTATGGTTTATTATTGCACAGTAAGACATAATATAATCAAGAGATGTGATAATTAGGAAATTTAAAGAACACAATCACAGAGGAATATTAATTATCTCCCTATTAGTACATTAATTGATGTGCAATTTTATTCAACAAATTATAGTCATGTGAGGTGGCTCAACACGCACGTGTTTCGGCCAATGCGGCCTGCTTCAGGAGCCTTTTTAACTCACAATCACAATTTCTCATATAATTAAGAAACTGATGATTCAAAGTAACTCGGGAAATAAAACATAGAAGTACAGAAACTCACTGCACACGCCAAATACGGAAGGTCAGCTTGGTATGGTTACTGTGAGTCTTTTTTCCAGCTATATTGTACAGTAAAGAGGAATAGGAGAGAAGAGACACAGTATAGAAGATATTTAAAATCAGAGGTGAAAGAGATGAGAAGACACAGCTTGGAGACAGGAGGGTGAGATCCAGGAAACACTATCCATCAACATTGACGCAACTACACTCAACCAATTACTTGACTGAAGCTCCAGAATCTCTGAGGCCTAGATTCTTTAAAAACCACGTTAAAAAACGATGGGCTGCTATCGCAACTGTTCTGTTGGTGTATTTTAAAAAAGCGAGTCATTCTCCAAAAAACACTCATTTAAATGAGATTTGCAGAGAGTAGTGAAGACTCTCTAAATTTGCATGTGCCCATCGCTGGTGATAGTAATGGGCACATGTGCAGAAAAAAACACAAAAAGAACTCCCCCTAAAAAACACAACAACAGTGGAAGAGATGTTCAATCTCTCCCCCTGCCAGCCAACACCCCCCCTGCAGCGGGAGAGATGCCCACTCTCTCCTGCTGCCAAGTGAACTGCCCCCCAGCAGCTGGAGATATACTCATTCTCTCCCGCTGCATCACAACCCCCCCCCCCCCACCACCGCCTCTGACCCATCTCCCTCCGTACCTTTAATTAAATGGCTGACTGGAGGATTGCCTACTCCCTCTGGCCAGCTGGCCTGCCTCTTTCAAAATGGGCCTTCCCATTCCTGGTGTATCCAGGGTGGGGCCTGAGGCCCTGATTGGCCCAGGTTGTTTAAGGCCTCTCCCATACCACATGAACCTTTATCGCCTAGAAAGAAAAGTGGTGGTAAATGCTCACATGGTAATTAAAAAAAATGGTTGCAACATGAAACATGGCTAATAATACAAAAAATGGAATTCCCCCCCTCCCACACACACACACATTTTTATAGCTACAGTAAAAATGGCCTTAATGTGTGGGAAAGATCTGTGTGAGGATGAACAAAGCCTTTTACTGCAGCTTTGTAAAAAGTCCCCCTTAAAAAAAAATTAAAACTTTTGTGGCTGGCCAGTTGATTATCAGGCCCACTGATTGAGTATTGGCTTAATATTTTTGTATTATAATACTACTGGTGTTCTCTGTGCTATTTTTTGTTTTCTGTGATGGTTTGGTGGTACCTGATTGGTAACTCCTCTTTGTAACTCTATTGGTTGGTTTTTAAAAGGATATGTTACTTTATTGGCTCTGCTTGTTATGAGATTTACTAATGCACAGTTTTTATTCTTGAGGGTTGATATAGTATTTTGCTGACCGCCAAACTTGCAGTGCGTACATAAGAACATAAGAATTGCCGCTGCTTGACCCAGCAGCGGCAATTCTTATGTTTTTATATACGCACTGCAAGTTTGGCGGTCAGCAAAATACCAGTGGTCCATTGTGCCCAGCAGTCTGCTCACACGGCGGCCCCCAGGTCAAAGACTCTAAATGAGTCCAGCCTCACCTGCCTATGTTCCAGTTCTTGTAGCTGGCAGATGTAGTGATCTAAACAGATTCTATGCAGCCGGCATACTGAGGCTTTTCCTATGCTATGTCCTGCTTCCTGTGATGTAACTTCCTGTGGGCAAACAGGGCAGAGAAAAAGCTTGCTTACATTTCTGCCTCTGCCAGATACCTACCATGGATGCTGGATGTAGAGGATAGAGAAAGATGTTGCACCCTTGTGGGGAGGGGTAGATGGAGCAGAGAGAGATGCAAGATGCACATAGGGGAGGGGAGTGAAAGAGATGTGGAGAGATGCTGGACCTGGGAGGAAGAGAGAAAGAAAGAGAGAGAGACTCAGACCAAGGAGTTGTAGGAGAGGGGTGGAGGGAAAGAGACACTGGACAAATGGCAAAAGGACAGCGAGAGATGCCAGACCATGGGGGAAGGGGGTTCAAGATGTGCAAGGGTGATATGCTAGTCTCAAAAGGAGTCAGGGTGGCGGGAGAAAGAGACAGAGAGAAAAAAATGCTAATCCTAGGGTAGGGTTGCAGGAGGAAGGGAAGTAAGAAGGGGAAAAAAATCACTGGTAAGTACCCATGTATTTTTAAAATTATTCACTAAGATGCACTAGCCGTTTTAGCATGCGCTAAATATTATATCCTATCAATGCGTTAGCGTTTAGCATACACTAATATTTAGCACGCCTTAGTAAAAGAGCCCATTGTAAGCAATTCCCTAGCCCCTATTGTCTTCTTTTGATTAGATTGTAAGTACTGTTGGGCAGGGATTGTTTCTTACATGTTAATATACAACACTATAGAAATGATTATTATTATTGGCAGTAGAAAGCTGGATATGGGGAGAGCCAGGGACACAAAGAAGAGATGCTGGGCACAGAGGGAGTACAGGGGCAAGGACATATAGGCAGTAGTGTAGTAAGGGGGGGTAGGTCCGCCCTGGACACCATCTTGGTGGGAGTGCCAGTACCCATCCTCCTCTCTACCCCTCCCCACTACCGTGCATGTGCACCCATTCCCCCATACCTCTGTAACATTCCCGGGAGTAAGCAGCAACCCCAACCTGCTGCTCGCGCCAGCGTCGGCTCTTTCTCTGATATCACTTCCTGGACTCGTGCCTAGAAAGTGATGTCAGAGGAAGAGATGATGCTGGTGCGTTGGGATTGCTGCTCATGCCAGGAATGTTAAAGAGGTATGAGAGAAAGGAAGGGGTGCGTGCGTGCAGCAGGAGGGGGCAGGGAAGGAGCAGATGGTTGTGGGGGCAGTGGCGTAGCGAGGGTGAGTGGTGCCCGGGGTGGTGGTACCCCTCCTCCCACTCCTTCCTGACCCCCCCCTACACGTGCCCCCTTCAGTTCCCTTTTAATTTTCAGGCGCGAGCAACGGCACAAACTTGTTGCCTACATCATGTCGGCTGTCCCTCCGTCACTTACGAGGCGCGAGGCCTGGAAGCGACAACAGAGAGAGGTGACACTGATGCGGGCAGCAAGTTTGTAATGCTGCTCGCGCAGGGAAAATTAAAGAGGTACCAGGGAAGGGAAGGGGTGCATGCGTGCAGCAGGGGGATGGGCGGGTAGGAGCGGGGAAGTGGAGAGGAGGACAGGTGCCTGTGCCCCTTATAGAGACTGTGCCCAGGATGAATTACCTCCCCATTACTATACCACTGGGTGGGGGTGGGGGGCAGAGAAGAGGGTGAGGGAGGGGCGCCTCTCACCCTCGCTACACTACTGCATATAGGGGAGATGCTGAATATGCACTCTATACAAGGAACCTTGGTCCCTAGGTTCTGTTGTTGGATAGGCAGCTACTACATGGCCTCAGAGTGCCTAAATGGAACAGAAATATTGATTACTGCAGTGACTTGTTTCCCTGGTACCAAGTCCAAAGCCAAGTATCATCAAGAGGATCCCCTCTTTGTTCCCACTGCCTCTATTCTACTTCCTCTCTTTCCCAATGTCCACCTCTGCGACATGGATATCTCCTTAATAAAGAAGAGGAAGAAACTGAACCACCAGAGGAATACCTCATCGTGGACACATCTGTATCTTATTCAAAAGTAACTTTCCCAGACATGCGGTTTCATTTGTGAATAAATATTGTTTTGTTTATAATTGCTTTCATCTTGTATTATTTTTTTTTTCAAATTTCATCCTTCATAAAATTTCCTTAAATGTTAATAAATTTCAATTGGATAATAATGCTGGATGGTTTCCCATTTTCTTGATTAATCAACAAACAGATGGCATATATTATTGCATGTCTGTACTAAGTACATGTACGTTAAAAAGGATTGGTAATGCACAGGGATAGGCTTTAAACAATAGCACTTCATATTGAATTACGTACCAAAAAGATGTAGAAGTCTAGAAAGTTCACAGAAGGATAGAATGAAAGGAGTAAAATCACTCCCAATAAGAGCCAAAAAAGTAAAAAAAAAAAACCCACCCCAAACCTACAGTTGTTCCTTTATAATTGTACTGACTAAACAGATGAGGGCATTCAATAAGTCAGTTGGACATTGTCGACCTTATTTCCTCCTTTCTCTACTTTCCAATAAACGGGTCTAAAGTTAATTATAGTACTTTAATCTATTTGTAAATGAATTGCTCCTGTTAGATCTAAGTACTATGCACATCAAAGCATGTAAGTGCAGTAATTCTCTTCCCTTTTCTCTTGAGATGGGCATTGACAGCACTGAAATGAAGGTTTTAATTATCAAATAGACATATTCATGTTGCAATTAATTAAGCTTTGGCATCTTATTAATTACAGTAAAATATACCTAAATGTCAAAAACAATTTTAAAAGTCTATATTTACACAGTTAAAACTGATAGAATATTTGATATCAAGTATGTTGTTTAGATGTCAATGTGTTTTTATAACATTTTTGTCTCGTCAAGTACATTCTTGGCAACTTTCCCAGCAAAATTACCCTAAAAACCTATCCAACTGAAAACCATTAATTGAAATGCTAGTAAGAGAAAGCATGCAACAGTTTTATTAAACAATACATACATGTTCACATGAACTCTTCTCACTTTACCTATGCTACAAACATATTCCCACATGGATCATTTCAAGTTGCACCTCAGACACACTGCCTCCAGGCCCACAATTCCTACCGTACTGTCGTCACCTTTCACCTGCTCACATATCTGTTAGCAATGCCTTTAGCAAACACTGCAGCAAGATGTGACATGCTTGATTTATTTATTTCCAGTATGTATACGAATCCCCTGGAAGTCAAGATTACCAGACAGAAACCGACTTATTTTGGACATGTGATGAGACCAAATTCACTAGAAAAGGAGGTGCTACTCAGAATGATCAGTGGTAACAGGAAGCAGGGGAGACCAAAGGCCTGTTGGATGGATACCATTAAGAATGACACAGGAATGAATATCACGGGAATGAATATGGCCTCAGAGTATCCAAGGGTTGGACACGACTGAATGGATAGTAGTAGTATATGATGTTCTACAAAGTGCTTTATAATTCAGTGCACTATGTAATTCAGCAAAATAGTGTTCTACACAGAGGAACATATTCTATATTTGATGCCTTAAAAAAATTAATGCTGAAAAGGTTGGCGCGTAGAGTGATTCTATAAAATGCCTCCGAAGTTATACTCAATTTATAGAATCACACTTGGCACCATCCTTTTCGGTGTTGATTTTTTAGGCATCATATAGGAAGAGCTGAAGATCCTATCTGCCAAAGCTGTTGAGATAGACTCTATGACATTTCCTATTCAAAAAAGGATGAACATTTTGGGTGTCTGGATCGATTCTCTTTTGACTATCAAGTACTTGTCTGTTGTTAAGACTGCATTTTTTCAAATGTGAGTGTTAAGTAGACTAAAACCTATGTTTTCATCTTATGATTTTTGACATGTAATTCAAAGTGTTGTGTTACAGAGGTTGGATTATTGTAATGCCTTGTATTTGGGAATGCTTTCATCCAGGTGTAGGGCTTTGCAAGTAGTTCAAAATGCAACAGCATTTTGATTTTTGGTGCACGAAACATATTAGCAGTCCTAGAAAAAGTTAAAAGAAGAGCGACCAAGATAATAAAGGGGATGGAACTCCTCTTGTATGAGGAAAGACAAAAAAGGTTAGGGCTCTTCAGCTTGAAAAAGAGACGGCTGATGGGAGATATGATTGAAGTCTACAAAATCCTGAGTGGAGTAGAATGGGTACAAATGAATCGATTTTTCATTCCATCAAAAATTACAAAGACTAGGGGACACTCAAAGTTACAGGGAAATAATTTTAAAACCAATAGGAGGAAATATTTTTTCACTCAGAGAATAGTTAAGCTCTGGAACGCTTTGTGGTAAGAACGGATAGCGTAGCTGGTTTTAAGAAAAGTTTGGACAATTTCCTGGAGGAAAAGTTCATAATCTGTTATTGAGAAAGACATGGGGGAAGCCACTGCTTGCCCCGGATTAGTTGCATGGAATGTTGCTACTCTTTGGGTTTTGGCCAGGTACAAGGGACCTGGAATTGCCACCGTGAAAACGGGCTACTGGGCTTGATGAATCATTGGTCTGACCCAGTAAGGCTATTCTTATGTTACTTGTATTGGTTACCTATTTCAAGTTGTATTTAAGGTGTTAGTTCTGATCTTTCATGTGATTCACCAAAGAACATCATGGTATCTCTCTAATACTATTGGATTATATTAGCCACTTAGGCCTTTGAAATTAGAGGTTACAATGCAACTATCTATAGATGAGATTCATAGAGTGAAATATTCTAGTACTAGAACTACTGCTATTTCCTTTGCAGGAGTGAGTTTATGGAATAATCTGACTGCACAACTGAGATTAGCTAAAAGTATACCACCTCCTTTACCAAGCCACATTGGTGTTTTTGGCACTGGCAGCGGCGGAAAGAACTCTGACACTCATAGAATTGCTATGAGCATCGGAGGTTGTACCACTGCGGCAAGCGCTAAAAATGCTAGTGCGGCTTTCTAAAGGAGAGCTAAATTGAGTTTTAAAAATGTTTAAAAACAGTTTTATTTGTTGAGACTTTTTATGAATAAATCAGAAGCAGTAACTAAAGATATTAGGTGCATGACAGATAAGTGGCAAATGCTATTTTAACATTTTTGTTTGTTTTTATGTTATATTCTTGTATGTATTCTGTAACCCGCTTAGGTATAAACAGGATATAAGTTTTTAAAAATAAAATAAATAAATAAATATGTATTTATTCATAACTTACTATACTGCTTCAACTGTCTAGCAGAGCAAAGCAATATCAAAAGAAAGGTACGCCAAATAATATAGGAAAGATGTACATTCGTACTACACAGACAGCATTGTCAAAAGGACTGGTGATTAGTAGACGTCAACCAGTGGCATTTCTAGACAGAAATATCTGGGATGACAATAGGGTGCAAGTCAAAATGACATTTTTGTACATAACCCCATTATCCCCCAAACATTTACATTATCAGTCTTCTATACATAAAAGAAACCCTCTTCCCTCCAGCCTGTTTAAAAAACCCAGTAAAACCATTAAAAATGAATAGTATCATTCAACAAATTCTTCTATGTGGGTGTTTGGATTCTCTACAGGACTGGTCAGAATTTCAATATAAATCTTGAAGCTCCAGTTGAGTATCACATCCTCCATATTTCCCAACAATGAAACTCTCCCCCTTATAACTGTCCACACAAAATATATTCAAATTATGGTAATCACCTCGGAATCTATAGAAATTGAATAGGAGACTCAAAAAGTTTCAAGTTTATTTAAAATTTGATGAATCGCTTAATCATAATACAAAGTGATGAACAAGACTAACCGTGTCGAGCTTTACGAATGTAGAGATGATGCGGTATACAAACCTAAGGTTTAGATTTAGATTTAGAAGACTAAAAATAGTACATCAACAAATACAAATACAAGGCTACAGTACAGGTAACATAGACACAACACTTAACATACACAGGGCCAAAAGGTAAGAGGGGGAAGAAATACTGTATATGATAGGAAATGAGATGGGTAAAGGATTTAACAATAGGGTGGGATAAAAAAAAGGGATCAAAAGTGGAGGTTAAAATGCATGACCTGATTATAAGAATCTAGCAGTCAAAAGCATCTTTAAAAAGAAAGCATTTTAACTTGCTTTTAAACCTATCAATGAGATGTTCTTCCCTTATGTGTATTGGAAGGGAATTCCACAATTGTGGAGCGACAACTGAAAAATATATTGCCTCCTTGTATTAATGAATTTAAGAGAGGGGACGACCTGCAAATGTTGAACATTGGATCTAAGTGATCGGGTGGGGGCATAGGGTATCAAGATCCTGTCAATGAAGGAGGGAGATTTATAAAGTATCGATTTAAGGGTGAGTAGCATATCTTGTAAGTAATTCGGTGTACCACCGGCAGCCAATGAGATTTTTTGAGAAGTGGTGAAATATGATCAAATTTCTTTGCTTTCCATATGAGTCTGATAGAGCCATTTTGGATAAGTTGCAGTTGCCTAATTTCTTTCAGAGGGATTCCAGAGTACAAGGCGTTACAGTAGTCAATTCTGGAAATGACCAAAGAGTGGATTAAGATACTAATAGATTTGGGTTCTAACCATTTTGAAACGGAGCGGATCTGTCATAATCTAAAAAACGTAGATTTGAGTATACTGCTGATATGCTCATGGAAGGACAATTTATGATCGAAAATGACCCCTAATATCTTTATGGAAGTAACTGTTTGAAGAGTAGTGCCAACCAATGTAATGGGATGTTGTAGTTTAAGTCCTTCTTTCAAAGGAAACATCATCACGTTGGACTTATTGGCGTTGAGCAAACTATTTTATATCTACCCCACAAATCGCATATCATCAAAAAAGAAGAACACCAGGGCAGTAGTTTTACACTTCTCTTCTTCAAAATGAGTGAAAGCACTCCAATTGCTCTTTCATGAACCTCTGTCTATGCAAACACAGACAGTGCTGGAATCCTATGGGATAGATAAGTGCAGTTTCACTCACTACTAGTGTGATTTGCATTTTGTATGGAATATGTTATATGTAATTCATTGAAAAGAAAATGTGCAATAGATAAAAATGTAGAAATAGGGAGGGGGGAAACAAATGATTAAAGTACTAGGATTGGTGAAGTGGGTTCTGAAATAGCTGTGCGCTATAAGAGGCCCCATGATCCCCTTCCCATGTAAAGTTTCTGATGTTCCTCTTCTTGGTTAGTTTTAAGTTTTGTCATTAATTTTAGTAAATAAGTATAAAAGACCCACTCAGCCTATGGGATGCTGAGAAGAAGTTGTGAATATTGAATCTCTGTCACCATTTTTGTATAGAAACTAGAAGACTAAGAGGTTCATGAAAGAACAATTGGAGTGCTTTCACTCATTTTGAAGAAGAGAAGTGTTTAACTACTACCCTGGTGTACTTCTTTTTTGATAATCACCTCAGGAATAGCACACACTTCTTCCACTGCCGGGGGATAGAGTTGCTAGTGGAAAAGGTTTTAGCACAGGCTGGGGGAGGAGGGAAATAAAGATGAGGCATGGTTGAGAGGGCAGGAGGGGGCTTGCAAAGTCTTTTTTTTTTAAGAAGCTTGTGCAGCTGGCCCAATATTCAGTCAGGTGTCCTGGCTGAATATCGGCGGTGTCCGCATAAGCTCCAGGTAGCCAGGTTGCCCAGAATAATACCTTAATGTTCAGTACCAGTCCCTGGACATGGATTGGCACTTAATATTAGGGCATAATTTAGCTGGTGACAATCAATGTTTTAAAAAAACGCTGACCACTACTGGCTGAATGACAGTAAATGACATTATTTACAAATATAAAATACCATGAAAACCTTCTAAAATAGGGACACCAACCTCGGCCCTCACCAGGTTGGGTGTTCAGGATTTCCCAAATGAATATGCATGAGATCTATTTGCATACAATGGAAGCAGTGCATACAAATAGATCTCATGCAAATTCATTGGGGAAATTCTGAAAACCTGACTGGATTGCGCCCCTCAAGGACCGGCGGACAACTCTGCTCTAAAAAGACCTTCATAGCATTCTAGAATGAGTATAAATATCCTTACCATATCTGGAAGTGGCATTTGCACATCAACACTAATAATGCCCCGGGTTGGGTTAAAGAGTAATCTGAATTTAAATTTGGCTAATATAAAATAATACTTAATAAAAGTCATTAACACAGAGTAGGGCTAAATGAAATGTACGAGGTATCTCATGATTATGGCCCTTATTAAGCTCAAAAGCATCTCTTGATCGGAAAGGCCCACCTTGATTTACCAATGTAATGAAAGAAAAAGGTGGTTGAAAATGTCCTTAATTATGTCAGCACCCAAATGTTCTTATAACATATTGGTTATAAATAGCACAATGGCAATATCATAATCTAGGAAATTATATCTGAGAAGTTTGAAAGTGGCACCGATCATGAATTTGAAAGGGAAGCAACATTTTATGACCCTATATTAAGTATTAATAGCCTTCGTGCATGAATTCGCCAAGTATTTAATACAAAGTGGATTGAATCTCAAAGCAGGACTTTTTTTTCATGTATGAGTAATCAAGAAAATAATTAAAATCTGAAGGATGCTAGAGCATTAGCTAGGGTATGTGTCCGACATTGTAATTTTACAGGAGCTTGAAGCCTCCTACATGCTCCCTGGTTGATAACTTCATCTCACAACTGTGAATCATGTAAATAAAACAAAGTATGAGAAAACATGACACCTTCATTGATGTATACTTACCCCCTCTTTTACAAAGGTGCGCTATGCTTTTTAGTGCACGGTAAATATTATCACATGCTAAACACGCGCTAAACGCTAACGCATGCATGTTATCCTATGGACACGTTAGCAGTTAGCACATGCGTTGCGCTAAAAAGCTTAGCGCACCTTTGTAAAAGAGGCCCTTAATATGATATTGCAATCAAATCAAATTTTTTTAATAAACTTGAGACTTGAGGTCATGAATGTAGGGCAGTTTGTTGGAGGTAGAATGAGCATTCCATAGAGCACATGAGAAAAAGAGAGAGGAGGATTGAAGGAGAGGAATAGGTATAAGGTTAGAGCATGGGGATGCGGCTGATGTAGAGGGCCAGGGTTTGGATTCACATCCCCAGCAGAGAGCAGGAGTAGTAAGAGAGTGCGCCGAAGCAAAGGGGAATAATGACGGCAATGATGAAAATGGGAGGGACTCAAAGAGTAAGGCTTCTATAAATTGCCCATTTATACAGTTATAGATTTACTTTCGTAATGGCTAATATTACTACTATCTGGAAACTGCCTCTGTCATATCTCTTCATAACTGCTATTGTCTAGTTATAAGGATAAGGGGATAGGATTTGATATACAGTACTTCAAAGTGGTGTACATATTATATAAAAGTATTTATTTTGCACCTGAGACAATGGACGATTATGTGACTTGCCAAAAGTCACAAGGAGCTACAGTGGGAATCAAACCCAGTTCTATAGCATCTCAGGCCACTGCATGTACATTTATGCTACTCATCCACTCATATAAATTTTAAAAATAAATCCTTAGTTTAGAAGTTCTCAACCCAGTCCTCGGGACTAGCGAATGACACGGGGACAAATTTTTCCCCGTCTCCGTGGGAACTCATTTTTCCCATCCCAGCGAGTACTTTTTATGTTTCTGCCCCATTCCTGCAAATTCTGTCCTCATCTGCACAAGCCTCAAACACTTTATAATCATAAGTGTTCGAGGCATGTGTAGTTAAGGCAGAGCTTACAGAAATGGGGCAGGGACAGGAACAGAGACAAAAGTCAAAGGGTCGGAAAGGGGAAATTGAGTTTCTGCAGGGATGGGGACGTGTCATTGTTCTGCCACTAATTTCTGTCAAATGGGATGATCAGTAACACTCAGAAAAGCACACATCCAATATAAAGCATAAACAATAACACTTTAATATATATATATAAGAATTAAATAACTTCACTGTAATTCCAGGCATCGACCTCCTTCACAATTGGGAACCCCTGCAATTGATAGGTGGGAAGAAAAACGGGAGACTGTCCCTTTTAGATGTCTTGGATTCTGTATCCCTGGAGACGTCTTGGATTCTTATGTTAGGAGCAGAATCCCGTCCTTTTAAAAGGGTGAATGCTGTTGAGTTCAAAAGCATAAACAGCTGGTCCTGCTCTTTTGTTTACGATTCCGGCACACCCGGTGTTCTTTGTTTTGACAACACCCAGGTCAAAGAGGTACGTGTTGCGGAAACTTTTGATGTTGTTTGGATAACATTCAGGTCCCATCTGGCGTTACTGTCCTTTTGATGTTACTAAGGAGGTGTTTGCAGAGACTGGTTTACCATCTGTCTTCACTATCCCTTTGATGCTATCCGGGCGACACGCAGGCAAAGGAAGTCAGAACATTCAGATAAACAAGGAGGTGTTGCAGTTTACTGTCCTTTGATGTTGTCAAGGTAACACTAAGGTTAAGGAGGTTAGATAAGCAGACTTGAGGAGACATGTCACGTAGTATGCTGAGTTCATTTACCCCCGGGCCCTAGGCATAACAGTCATATAATTAAAGTAAAAGATAATATATATGAAGTTTGAATGAACACCAGTATGAATTATTGAAACTAAGGGCTGATTTTAGAGTTTTGATAGAAATAAACAATAAAGTGGACTGACGAAGACGTGAGTTAGCTGGGTACAATATATGGTCCAGCTACTCTCTGAAGATCCATACAAAAGAAAAAACATGAAAAAGATGATAAATAATATACAAAAAAATGTATATATAAAAATTTTTGTAACTACATTTACAGAAGGATTCTCTTATCTTTATATATGATGCCGCCAAAAGTGAGTGGACATTATATGGCTTTACAATAACATTGATATGAGAAGATTGTAGGAGATAGTGGTTTATGTATATGTTGATGTCATCAACACTGTTTGGTAATACTTTTGAGTGATTCTCTACTCGGGACACACCCTACCAGTCAGGTTTTCAGAAATCCACAATGAATATGCATGAGATAAATCTGCACGAGTTCCCGCCGCAGTCATGTGGGAGCTCATGGTTGCCATTTTTGGCTGTGGCTGTGCTTAGAGCAGGGGCGTTACTCCTGGCCCACTTTGCTATTGGACTGCGGGTCTTTGCGAATAGGGTATGGAGAGGTATGGGAGTTGGGGGTGATTCAGAGTCAGCCCTAACGCTATTTGCAAATTTTTGTTATTCGTGAAGGGGCTGTGCATCTAACCCCTGTGACTAGGTGGACGTGTAGAACAGGAATGGAATGAGGCTTAGAGAAGAAAAGAAGTAAATATATCTCACAATATTGTTTTGAAAATGCTCTTTTAATCAGGCGCACCGTATATACACAGGTTTGAGTAAATTGGCTGTCTAATAGCAACATAAGTAAAGTATGTGTCTGAACCCAAGTAAAATGAGATTCTGTTGGTTCCTAACATAAGTGACTAGGTACCTGACATCAACATTTCTTCTGGGATATATGAACTTCCCCTAAAACACAGGTCAGGAACACTGTGTTAATATAAACTTGTCAATTTCTTTGATTCTACAAGTTAGGGCAACATTTGAAAATGACTTCTGGCAACTACAGAATCTCTTTGCATTCATCAAAAATGCTTGAGTACCTGAATAAATTCATGTAAACCATTCTGAGCTCCCTTGGGAGAACGGTATAGAAAACTGAATCAATCAATAGAAAATACCTTCCTTGGATGCAAATATATTTCATGTATACTTGTGGGTATTCTGAAAACCTGACTAGCTAGGAGTTGCCAAGGACTGGGTTGAGAATCACTGCTTTAGTTGGATAAAGAGTTTTGTATATAATTATATATTTAGTTCTACTCATTGTCTAATATAGCATACATACTGGGACAATATATTTGTAATTGTTTAATGAGCCAATTGGCACTGTTGGCAACTAATAAGCAATTATTGGCACTAATTGAAGTGGAGGAGTAGCCCAGTGGTAAGAGCTGCTGCTTCAGCACTCTGAGGTTCTGGGCTCAATCCTAGCACTGCTCCTTGTGACCCTGAGCAAGTCACTTAACCATCCATTTTACCACGTACCATAGTTATATTGTGAGTCCACTGATGCAGATAGGAAAAATGCTTACATTATCCCAGGACAAGTAGGCAGCATATTCTCAACATGTGGGTGACGTCATCTACGGAGCCCCATAGCGGACAGCCTTGTAAGCAGACTTGCTTGAAGAACTTCCAAAGAGCTCTCGAGTGTTGCACCGTGCATGCACGAGTGCCTTCCCGCCGAATGTAGCTCGTGCATCTCCTGTGAGGTATCTCAGTTCTCTGGAGCCAAGAAGCCGACTTTTGAGTTGCCTTCTTGCACCGCAGCTTTCTTTTTTCTTTGTTTCTTTCTTTTAATCGCTGTGCAACGCATCTCTTATAAAACAAAACAAGACAAAAAAACTTTTATTTTTTCTTCCATCGGTTCTTCCGGCGGGGCTTGGGCTCAGGCCCTGCCGCTGACTCTCATTTATTTTTGGCTGTATCTTTTTCTATGTCCTGGCCTCTTACCAGGTTTAAGAAGTATAGCCAGTGTAATTGGGTTATTTCTCTCACCGACACTCATCATTTGTGTATCAAGTGCTTGGGCCTGAACATTGTCCTGAGTCCTGCCCGCGCTGTGGTACCCTTCAGAAACGAGCTCTCCGGAGGCGTCGTGCCATGATCCTGGAGCTCTTTGGTCCTATGGAGCAGTCTACAGAAAAGGCCTAGGCCTCGACCCCCGTGGCGACCTCGTCTTCCAAGTCTTCCATCTTGAGCAAGTTGCCCTCGTCCTCGAAGGCCTTGTCTGCTGTGCCTGTAAAGGTCTCATCTTCAGGCAAGTCTCCTCTTCCCTCCGTAGGTACGCTACCTAAGAAGCCTTCTGCTGAGTCTCAGGCAATCCAGGCAACGAGTGCAGTCATGCCAGCCTCTACGAGACCTCCTCCTAAGCATGCCTCCAAACATAGGGAATACTCATCTTTGAGGTTTCCCTCTATGGAGCGCACCTTCCAACATTTTGCTGTCCTTGTACAATCAATCATCCTTTCCAGGCTGGATTACTGCAACTCCATCTATCTAAGTCTAACCAAGAAAAGTCTCCAAAGACTTAAGCAGAACCAGAATACTGCAGCTAGGTTGATCTTTGCAAAAAGTAAATTTGATCATGTTTCCCCACTTATGTCAAAACTTCACTGACTTCCAGTAATTTCTAGGGTTCACTTTAGGTGTGCCTGCCTAACATTCAAGATCTTACATGGCATTCTTCCTCCTCTAATTCCACTATCTTGGAATTCTACGAGACCTGACACTACCAGATCCATCCAAAAACAAACTATCTTTCCCCTTGCTAAAAGGTGTTATCTATGCTGGAAAATTAGGGAAATCTCTTTTCTTCAAAATCACTGAGCTTTGGAATAACCTTCCTGCCCTGCTGCGGAATTTGGGCTCCTTCCAATTATTTCGAAAGCATCTGAAAACTTGGCTATTCTCAAAAATGTAAATCTCGCTACCCTCTTTATAATCACTAACTCTTATTATGTTTTTCCTTCCTTATCTTAAAGTTCCTTTAAACCGTGCCAAGCTATATCTCTACGGAGAGGATGCGGTATACAAACTTAAGGTTTAGTTTAGTTTAGCGTAACATGGGTTTTAGCGCTGGCAGCGGCGGTAACTGCTTCAATGCTCATAGGAATTCTATGAGTGTTGGAGCAGTTACCGTCGCTGCAGGTGCTAAAACCCACGCTACGCATTAGTAAAGGAGGGGTATAATTTACAGTATTCTGTAAGTTAAGCATAGGAAAGGAAGATCTTGCTTGATGAACTTGCTGCACTTCTTCGAGGGAGTAAACAGGCAGATAGACAAGGGTGACCTGGTCGACATTGTATATCTGGATTTTCAGATGGTGTTCGACAAGGTTCCATATGAACAACTACTTTGAAAAATTGCGAGCCATAAAATCGAGGGTGAAATACTTATGTGGATTAAAAACTGGCTGGCGGATAGGAAACAGAGAGTGGAGGTAAATGGACAATATTCGGACTGGAAAAGCGTCACCAGTGGAGTGCCACAGGGTTCAGTGCTTGGACCCGTGCTCTTCAACATATTTATAAACGATCTGGACATTTGTACGACGAGTGAGGTGATTAAATTTGCGGACGATACGAAGTTCTGCAACATGACATAAACATGCTTGAGAAATGGGCCGCAACATGGCAAATGAATATCAACGTGGATAAGTGTAAGGTGATGCATGTCAGTAACAAAAATCATATACACAAATACAGGATGTCCGGGGAGTTTTTTGGAGAGACCCCCCAGGAAAGAGGCTTGGGAGTGCTGGTCGACAGGTCGATGAATCCATCTGTGCAATGTTCGGCGGCAGAGAAAAGGGCAAATAGGATACTGTCAGCCTAGAGGCCTATGGGAGATTATATCAATCTGGCTCTGGTATGGGAAGGCAGATAGACCCTTAATGCAGGAAGACTGTGTTAAGTTTCCCTGATATGGTTTTAAGTTTCCCTGATTGAATCATGACTAGCTAAAAGGTGTTAATGTCTGATTAAGAGGGTGCTTGGGACAATGGTGCACAGATCAAGCCAGAGACTTAATCCCATCACCATGCTTGCAGATGTCACACTCTCCTTTGTCAATTAAATTGACCATTGTCTCAAACAGTTTACAAATTCTAAACAGAAAGATACTGGGAGATACAATATTTTCTCTAGTCAGAATAAGATTCCAAGGTATAAAAGCCTGCTCTCTGCTCTATCAATATGTCTCTTTTTCTATGGAGCTATCTGTGTCTCTTTTCCTATCAAGCTATCAGGAGAGGGGTCTTGGCCCTCTCTCTCTCTTTCTATCTAGCTATCTCTTGGCTCGGCACTCTGGTTCTCTCTTGAGCTCTCTCTATCTCTCTGTCTATCCTTCTCTTTATCTATGGAACACGAAACATCACCCCATCCCCCTCTCTCTCTCTCTGCCTTTCCCTGAAACTTCACACTCAATTCCTTCTGGACTCTGTAAGGCAGGGGAACTGCTGGGCTCTCTATTTAAGTGTAATGCTCTCTGCTTAATTGTAATGCTTATAAATATTACTTTTCTGTAAGACTATTTCTATAATATATTCTTTATGCAAAAACCTCTGGCTGTGCCTCTGATTCTACTTCCTGGTGAGTCATCGGTGAGGGAACTGAACCTGGGACCTGGTGTTGGTCAGTGCGCATTTCACTTAACCCCTACCACCTAACATTGTGGGGGCGCGACCATCCTTATATTTTACAAAACTGACATTTTGGGGGCTTTGTCTCGGTCCTTCCTGATGATTTCATTTGGGTAAGTAGAATTTAAGTTTTTTTTTATGCACTGTGCAATAGGATTATGTATAGACAGAGTGATATAGAAATCAAAAGTCCTTGCAAAACCCTTAGATTGATTATACGTTAGACTGGATGACACACTGTTGAAAAGTTCCAGTAATATTGTGGGGTTTTATACTTGGTGAGATTTTATATATCAATTGACTTTCTATTTTTGATTGATAGACAGAGTGAGATAGAAATCAAAAGTCCTTTTGGAACCCTTAAATTGTTTTAGACTGGATGACACAATTGTGAAAAGTTTCAGTAATATTTTGGGTTTTATATTTGGTGAGATTTTACTATCAAAAGTCTTTGTAGTTTACCTGTGCCAGTTTGCATTGTATGATTTGCTATTATATGCTTGCTAGGGTGTTACATGTAAGAATATTTGAGCTGCTCTGAAGAAAAGCAGGGTTCAAAGTGAAAACAGTCACTCAATTAAGACACGCCACATTCTGTACTAATAACTTTTACTTTTTTTACCTGGTGCTTTTAATTCTATTTCTTGTCAGTCTCTGCCCTGGTGAAAGGCCCAGTGCACACTGGACTGGAACTGGCAGCTGACATCTCTGCTCTTCTAACAGACTTCTTATATTTTTTCCTGCTAAACTTCTGCCTGTAAATTTCAGGTAGTAACCAGTGGGGGCAAGTGTAGGCATAAGTGTATTATTTTATGCCAATGACTCTTGCCTAACACGCTTTACCTCACTTTTCTACCTATTAACTAAAGTCTCCCTCCTTCATAAGTGGGAGCATTTCAATCTCAAAGGCTACACACAGACAGGGACATTTAGAAGCCCATTCTCTCTGCCCACGAACCAAGGCAGACTTCTGCAGCCTCAAATATGAACCCTTTTGATTTTCAAGAACTCACAGATATTGTACACAAATATTTTGACAAGAATGGGGGTCCATATGAGGGTAATTTTCCAGAAAACACATGGCACGATATTCAGAAACAAATGGTTTCTCTTTCTCAGGAGTTTAGAAAGAAAACAGATAAAAGAAAATGCCTTTTCATTCAAGGCCTATGTAGAGGACTTATTAGCCTAAGACAAGATAATACTGACTTGAACTCTCAGTGCCATCAGCTGTCCAAAGACTTAGATGAGGCACAAATTAATATATCCATGCTAAGAACCCAAATTGTTCAGGCCACAAATTCCTTTTTAACTGTAAATGAACAATTAGAAGAGGCCAAGGCAGAATTAAAGTATTTAAAGTCAAAATGTGCCTCACAGGGACAGGCTATTCTGCCGTCTGCACCTGTGCCACCATCACCATATAATCCATGTAGTCAGAAAACCGTTTTTGTAGCAGGTCAGAGAAAGGGTAAACTAGTTACAGATGTAGAACAGGAAGAAGAACCGACAAACGAAAGTGAGGAAAATTCATTACCAGGCCAGAGCAATACCAATAGTACCCCTATAAGTGACACAGCTCCAGTAACTGTAGTGCTGCAGGGACATATGAAAGATAGTGACATTGAAAGAATAGTGGAGAAAGTGGGCCCTATGCCTTTTAACATAAATGATTGGTGCAAATGGGCTACTGACATACTGATTCACTGGGGTCTAGGGAAATACAAAAGGAATAATGCAGATTTTGATAAGCTTATGCACCTAGCCCTGGGTCCACATTATTATAAATTTGGATCTCTTGTTCATCCATACCAGTTTGTAAAGATGGGCATCGAACAACTATTTCGCTGCACCTCTTTGCAAGTACTTAGAACTCTTTCACCCCTGCCAAGTGATACACCAGAGCAGTTTGCATATAGAGTGTGGGTAATCAACGCGGTACTTAAAGAACATGAACATTGGCCCACTTCCTCAGATTATGGTTAGAGAGAACATAAAGAATTCCTATTAGAATTATTATCTCCCGAGATTACTAAACACCTTCTGTTGTTCTCGGAGGACCCTTAAACTACGCCTTTTGACACTTTACTGCTCAGGATTGGGTCTGTGTGGAAGACCCAGCCAGCTCAAATTATTTCAGTCTCAGAAGCTAGAAGGTGGCGTGCTGAGGGAGCACCCCAATACAAGAACACACCACACACAGGAAATAGAGGGCATGTCAGAGGTAGTTACAGAAATTCCTCCACTTACATTCCCTTCCATGAACTCAGAGACCAAAAGGAAAAATTAGAAAAAGAGAAAAGGAAATGGGAACAGGATCGGCACACAATGCAGATAGAATTGGACAGGGTAAAAAGTGATTTGACTGCCAGGAAAAACACTGTTAGTGCATAGGGATGTCCTGACTCTCTGTGTCCGAATGCCAAGGTGACTCATGCCTTTACAGCCCAGCCAGACTCCTTTCGCTTACCTGTGGACTCACTTTTGGAGACGCAGGATAAGGGAAAGAAGTCAGACTCAGAATTCAGCTTAAGGTATGTGGCACCTTTGATTTTGGACACTTGCAGCCGCCCCAATGTTAATACTACCATAGAGGGTCAGGATAAATTAACTTTGATTGATACAGGGGCTAGAATCAGTTTCACAGATAGAGCGCCTCCTACTGGAGATCAGAAAAATATGGAAATTTGTGAGATTCAGGGTCTAAATGACAAAGCTTCAAAGAGTGTGTCTATCCCACAAAAGGAACAAATGAAAGACATTGTAGAAACTACTGCCAGCATGAGTGAGAATACAGGCAAAGAAATAGTTGAAGTGGCTGGTCTTGCATTAGGTACAGGAATTCTAAATGCTTCTAAACTGTTGGTTCATGAGGTTATTCCTGTGCAATTAGCCACACAGTGTAGCATGCTAGTGCAGAAGCATGATCATAGTGTAACTCACTCAGAGGCTGCAGATGTTTCAGTTTGGCCACAAGATTGTGGGAAAAGGTACACAGAAATTTTGTTTGAGGGCAATGATCCTGAACCACAAACACAGCATCCAGTACTTCCTCCAGCAACAGAACTGGTGCCTAAGATGGAGGAGAGGGGTCTGAGTGGACCTATCTCTTTAGCATGTGGCTCTCTAACTGGGTCATTTGCTAAATCAGAGGGCTCTGTTAGGCTCACTATACACTCTCAGGCCCTAACTAAGATTTCAAAGCCTGTAGTGCCAGTGGCTGCCTCTTGCTCTGACATTACTGTGAAATTTAACCCTAAATGTGCATTTTTCTCTGTCCTAGACATGACTAATGATTTTCGGAATTTGCCCCTTGCCTCTGAATGCCAGGACACGACAGTGCAGACAAAAGAAGACAAATCTAGCCTGCACCTGACTTCTACACCACAGTGCCCATTCCTCCGAGTGCAGTGGGACCCAGGTGGCAGACATGTGGTCCAGGTCGGCCTGAATGGAACATGGACAAAGTTTGCTCTAAGTGACCTTGAGGATGTTGCTAATTTGAAATGTTTTTTTTTTCTTTTTCTTAGCAGCAGTTCAGATATAGCCATCCCAGACCAATTTTGGCACAAAGATATTTCTAATGTTTTCCAAGGTTCCTCTTTATCACTGCAGAGATAGAGACGTTCCAAAGAAGACATTAGCTTTATGCCTTTTCTGAATATGAGATGGTTATGATATGCATTATTTGTACTACTCAGGTGTTCATCTTTGCTGTTTTTTTTTTTTTTTCTATCACAATGTGTTTATTTGCAGAGTTAAATTCAGCCCTGAACACTTGGCAGATGGACGCCTCAAAATTTGTGTTTTATGTGGTCTGTGCCATGTGGTCTGTCTTATGTCTATTTGTTTTAGTTTAGGGGGTACCCCAGGATACATATCATTGGCCATTTCTAGAGCTCTTTTCCCCATTTTTTTTTTTAACTAGCCCAATTGCACAATGTTCTTTTTCCCTATAATTTGCATATGCTAAATGTAGCTTAGTTAGGGGTTATATTTTTTTAAGAAAAGGTTTTATTCTATATCTATACCGTGTTTATTCTATGATCCTCACTAGATTCAGTACATATTTCTGACATCATTTTTTTTATATATATATATATATACATTCAGTACAGAATTATGGTCTCTCTGAAGTGCCATAATAGTTATATGCAGCACACAAAAACATATCTTTTTGGAATGTCTGATTAAGAACCTTAAGTACCTGAATATTGCCTCTCTTTTGCCATAACTATACCAAGTAAATGCATTAATATTGTTACATGTTGCCACATTCAGTACAGGCAACTGGTCTCTCTCTCTCTCTCTCTCTCTCTCTCTCTCTCTCTCTCTTTATATATATATATATATATATATATATACATTCAGTACTGGCAACATGGTTTCTCCTCCATTTTCTATCTCTTATTTGGATCACACTGGAGTACAGCTGCTGAATGATATCGGGACTCTTTTCAAATCCCTCCCTTTATGCACAGACATCATTTCATCTCAAGGGTGAATACTACTAATTTCCAGTGACTGAAAGATCCTGTGCAAACATCAGATCCTGTGCAAACATCATTTCATCCCAAGTGTGCATCTAACCAGTTTAAAGAGACTGCCGGTTCCTGCTGGACTAATTCATCTTCCTGCACCCTGACTGCAAAGACTTTTACACACATGCTGTCCACAATGTCTCGGATATTGCCACCTTCCTAAGAACGCTTTGCTGTACAATTCCACCTATTTAACCTATTCTATGGACATTCCAGACTTTATTTCATATGCTGTACATCCACTACCTCTTGGTATGGGGAATGAGACATTCCACAAGCTGCTGAACTTTACTGAACTCCATACTTACATTGAACAACTTAAGAAAACCTCCAAAGAAGTGAATCATACTATCACTTTTTTAAATGGACAGATTGCACAAAATTTGCTACGAGACGCTCATGTCTCAGTTTGGAAACTTTTCTTTGGGTATTCGCCCACTGCAAACCACGTATTTAATGTTTTAATTCACCCTATCATTATCTTAATTATTATTATGATTTACCTTTCCTGTAAAGTGAAACACATGTACTTTTCTTTATCTCACAAGCTTCCTTCTAACTTTTAAGGTAGTTATACATGTATTTCCAGTATCTTCTCTGACACTTTCTAATTTGGTTTTAATTTGGCATGGCCTATTGCATTACCATTACCAGGGTCAGACATAATATTTTCCCATATCCCATACTTAGATACTCTCTCTTATGACATCTTGGTACCTTTATACCTGAACCTCCTGAAAAAGCTTCCTGCATCCCTTATGCACCGTTCATTCGCTCAACGACGGGTAAGATATAAGCATACTGGGATCCCCGCCCAGATGATGGCCTATACAACCTAAGATAGAGGTTTGAACTCATAATGGGAACTGTTTATGGACTATACAACCTATCTTCATAGCTTGGAGATTCTGCAAGACAGGGGACGTACTGTTGGAGGTACCACAAGCTTGCCCTCATTTCAAAGAATAAAAATAAAAAAATTATGGGAGATGTCAGCCTAGAGGCCTATGGGAGATTATATCAATCTGGCTCTGGCATGGGAAGGCAGATAGACCCTTAGTGCAGGAAGACTGTGTTAAGTTTCCCTGATATGGTTTTAAGTTTCCCTGATTGAATCATGACTAGCTAAAAGGTGTTAATGTCTGATTAAGAGGGTGCTTGGGACAATGGTGCACAGATCAAGCCAGAGACTTAATCCCATCACCATGCTTGCAGATGTCACACTCTCCTTTGTCAATTGAATTGACCATTGTCTCAAACAGTTTACAAATTCTAAACAGAAAGATACTGGGAGATACAATATTTTCTCTAGTCAGAATAAGATTCCAAAGTATAAAAGCCTGCTCTCTGCTCTATCAATATGTCTCTTTTTCTATGGAGCTATCTGTGTCTCTTTTCCTATCAAGCTAACAGGAGAGGGGTCTTGGCCCTCTCTCTCTCTTTCTATCTTGGCTCGGCACTCTGGTTCTCTCTTGAGCTCTCTCTATCTCTCTGTCTATCCTTCTCTTTATCTATGGAACACGAAACATCAACCCATCCCCCTCTCTCTCTCTCTGCCTTTCCCTGAAACTTCACACTCAATTCCTTCTGGACTCTGTAAGGCAGGGGAACTGCTGGGCTCTCTATTTAAGTGTAATGCTCTCTGCTTAATTGTAATGCTTATAAATATTACTTTTCTGTAAGACTATTTCTATAATATATTATTTATGCAAAAACCTCTGGCTGTGCCTCTGATTCTACTTCCTGGTGAGTCATCGGTGAGGGAACTGAACCTGGGACCTGGCGTTGGTCAGTGCGCATTTCACTTAACCCCTACCACCTAACATTGTGGGGGCGCGACCATCCTTACATTTTACAAAACTGACAGATACTAGAAATGATTAAGAAGGGGATCATGAACAGATCAGAGAAGGTTATCATGCCACCGTACTGGGCCATGGTACGCCCTCACCTGGAATACTGCGTCCAGCACTGGTCACCGTACATGAAGAAGGACACGGTACTACTCGAAAGGATCCAGAGAAGAGCAACTAAAATGTTTAAAGGGCTGGAGGAGTTGCTGTACAGCGAGAGATTAGAGAAACTGGGCCTCTTCTCCCTTGAAAAGAGGAGACTGAGAGGGGACATGATCGTAACATTCAAGATAATGAAGGGAATAGACTTAGTAGATAAAGACATGTTGTTCACCCTCTCCAAGGTAGGGAGAACGAGAGGGCACTCTCAGAAGTTAAAAGGGGATAGATTCCATAAAAACTTAAGGAAGTTCTTCTTCACCCAGAGAGTGGTAGAAAACTGGAACTCTCTTCCAGAGGCTGTTATAGGGGAAAACACCCTCAGGGATTCAAGACAAAGTTAGACAAGTTCCTGCTGAACCGGAATGTATGCAGGTAGGGCTGGTCTGTTAGGGCACTGGTCTTTGACCTAGGGGCCACCACGGGAGTGGACTGCTGGGCACGATGGACCACTGGTCTGACCCAGCAGTGGCAATTCTTATGTTCTTATGTTAATGTTGCTACTTTCTGTTTCTTCTCTGTAAATACCCCCATGCAGATTATTAGGCCATGAGTATATTCGTGATCACGTGACACCTCTGTATTTAAAATTCCATTGGTTACCAATGGAATTTAGGATTAAATTTAAGATTTTGATGTTGGCACATAGAGCATCAGCTACAGCCTTCATATCTCTCTAAATTGGTGTTATTTTATGCCCAAAGACGTTTACTATGATCTTTGAATGACAACAGGGTAGTTGTTTCTCATATCTCAAAGGCACATCTTGAGTCAACTAGAGATTGTGCGTTCTATTATTTAGTTCCACGGTTATGGAATAATTTACATTTGAGAAAAGAAGAATCATAGAAACTTTAAAAGACACCTAAAGCGCACTTTTTTCAATTGGCTTTCTCAAATTGAATAATTGAGTTTGGGACTGTACTCTGTAATTTGTATTGAGGTAATGATTAATTTTTGATATGGAAAGACATATTTTTAAAAAAATTGTATGTATTAATTATGGTTTATTGAGATTTGATTGTTTTTATTAGAATTGATATTAGAATTATTATGATGGAGATGTTGATTGTTTAGTATTTTAGAAAATTTATTTTTAACTTTGCTTTTACTCTTTTCTATCCTATTTTTAAATGGAGTTCCTTACTTGATGAATATGTATTATATATGTATTGGATCCTTTTTTAGCGTATTATGTGGTATAGAAAGTTTTTAATAAACAATAAACATAAACATGTGCTAAAGCACTTGCATAACAGAAAATGCATAGCATAGTGGGTGTTTTTGTAAATGAAAAAAAGAATCTCAGACATCCATATCACCGACCAGTCAAATGTCAGTTGGTAATACTTGGACTTCACATACACACACCCTGTCTCTTAAGTTCCTTGAAGGGTGAAACTTGGTGATCCTATATGCCTTCTTTTCCCTTAGCTGGGTTGAGCATAATGGACAGCATTCCTTTGGTATGGTGGAGGAGGTGCATCATAGGTTCCTGAGGCCTCAAGTGCCTGTTCATAGGATGGTAGTCCTGGTGCTTCTGGCTGGTGTCTTGGGAGCCGAGTCAAGGGTACATCTTCTGAAGGCAGCGCACTACTGGTTAAACTCACAGGCACTCTTCCCTGACTCCGCTCTCTGGCTCTGTATTTTACACAGTAAAGTGCAACAACAGCTCTCATGATCAGCAGAACTATGGTAGCAATGAGCCCAGCCACCAGTCTGGTCACATTGATTACAAACGTGACTGCTGAATCCCCACGTTTTCTGTTATGAGGATACTTGTCCCAGAATTGTTTAGTAATCTGGTCATCCTCGAAACGGGCCTCCTCATAGTTGCACACCTCTTCCGTACACTCTCATTCCAGGTTGTCTGGAGTAAAGATCTGAAAATCCCAGTGATTATAGAGCAGTTTGTGGCCCAGAAATCTGTGCGCTACCCAATCATTTAGGAACACTTCTTCCTCCACTGCAGTGGCTGGACTTTGAGAAGCCAGAGTATACTTCACAATCACCAAGATCCCCTGAATCAGCAGAACCAGTGAACCCATGGCCGGACTTGTGTGGATTCCAGGCACAGTGCCCCAGGCTCCTGATTCAGTCTTTTCAAAACTCGTAAGAACATAAACAATGCCTCCGCTGGGTCAGACCTGAGGTCCATCATGCCCAGCAGTCCGCTCATGCGGCGGCCCAACAGGTCCAGGACCTGTGCAGTAATCCTCTATCTATACTCCTCTATCCCCTTTTCCAGCAGGAAATTGTCCAATCCTTTCTTAAACCCCAGTACCGTACTCTGCCCTATTATGTCTTCTGGAAGCGCATTCCAAGTGTCCACCACACATTGAGTAAAGAAGAACTTCCTAGCATTCGTTTTGAATCTGTCCCCTTTTAACTTTTCCGAATGCCCTCTTGTTCTTTTATTTTTTGAAAGTTTGAAGAATCTGTCCCTCTCTACTCTCTCTATGCCCTTCATGATCTTGTATGTCTCTATCATATCCCCTCTAAGTCTCCTCTTCTCCAGGGAAAAGAGACCCAGTTTCTCCAATCTCTCAGCGTATGAAAGGTTTTCCATCCCTTTTATCAGATATATCGCTCTCCTCTGAACCCCACTCGAGTAATGCAGGATAACTTATTTCGTTCTGGTTGTAATACCCTTCTTGATTATACCCAGCATTCTATTCACTCTCTTAGCAGCCGCTGCGCACTGTGCCGTCGGCTTCATTGTCATGTCCACCATTACCCCCAAGTCCCTTTCTTGGGTACTCTCATTCAATAACATCCCTCCCATCGTATAGTTGTACCTCAGGTTTCTGCTTCCCACATGTAATACTTTACATTTCTCAACGTTGAATTTAATCTGCCATCTCGTTGCCCATTCCCCTAGTTTGTTCAAGTCCCTTTGCAATTCTTCGCAGTCCTCTTCAGTCCGAGCTCCACTGAATAGTTTGGTGTCGTCAGCAGTAAGGCTCTTCTTTCTCGAAGACTGTTCTAATCAGGTAAGCCACCATCTTGATTCACTATCACTACCTCAGTTCCCCATGCGATTCTGCTGCCTCTCCCAATTTTGCAAGGTGGGAGAAGCCTTTTCAGTGAGGTCAGTTGCCAAAAGGGGGGGGGGGAAAGACATGAGCAAACGCAATGCTTTGAACTTCTTCAACTTTGGGAAATACAAAGGAAAGGAGGAGAACCTTAGAGGCTCAGGGCTGCAGCGAGCACGAGCTCCCGGGAACTCCTGGGGAGAGTTCAAACGGCTACGGCCCCCTCCCCCATTTAAAATCGGCTACGAGCCCCCCCCCCCCTCTGGTATCAACAGCACTTAAGATTGGCAACAGGCTCCAGCATCAACAAGTTCGGCAATGCGGTGCTCAGCCCAAAGCTTCCCCTCTGACACAAACTGCCCGGGCGGAAACAGGAAGCTGCATCAGAGGGAAGCTTTGGGTTGAGCACCGCATTGCCGATCTTACTTATTGTTGATGCCGGGGAGCCCGTTGCCAGTCTTTTAAGTGCCGTTGATGCCGGGGGGGGGGGCTCGTAGCCGATCTTAAGTGAGTTGGGGGCCCGTAGCCGTTCTTAAGTGGGTGGGGGGCCCGTAGCCGATCTTAAGTGTGGGGGGGCCCATAGCCGATCTTAACTGTCCTGGGGGGGGGGGGGAGGGGGCATAGCCGTTTAAAAAAAAAAAAAAAAAAAAAAAGGCGAGATAGATAGGGAGGGTCACCGGAGTGGGCAGACTTGATGGGCTGTGGCCCTTATCTGCCGTCTATTTCTATGTTTCTATGTTTCTATGAGGTGAAAGGAGACGATAGGGCAGCTGCTTTCTGTTTGTCCTCCTTCAGTGGGCCCCCCCTGAAATTTCGGGCCCTAGGCACGTGCCTTCTAGGCCTATTCATTAATCCAGCCCTGCCTGTATCATTTACGTTTGTCTGCAGTTTTTCTTTGTTTTACTTAAATTTAGGTGTCATGTTATAGAATGAAGGAGACAGTGTTGCTGAAAATCTCTAATCTCTGAACAGTGGGATTCCTGATAAGAGTGAGGGGATTCCACTTAAGTTTATGGATAGTACTGGTATTCAGCTGACAGTTAAGCAGTTTAAATTAGGCCAGAAAAAATTCTGTCCTAACTTGAACCACATAATATACAAAGAGTTGCTGAATATCACCTGTATCCATATGGTCACTGACAGCAAACACCATCCATGCATATTTAGTACTGCATATTATCTGAACAGTGGTGCTGAATATATGTGAATATTTCAAACATTGTGATAATGTTAAGCATACACTTGATGCAATATTTAAATAGTGACCCAAATGCTTTTAATTGAACAGAACCTGATTTTTGGAAAACAGTAAACTAATAAACTTTGCTTGTCTGTTTAAGGACTGCAGCAGAAACATGGGAACCAAACCTACTAAAATATTTTTAAGCAGCATTCCAACAAGTAGCATAACAATATGCCTTGTTTTCCTTGACAGAGAAGAAAAAAGCAATTATACAACAGTAAGCCGGAGAGGTTCACTGAGATGTTTTATTATTTCAAGGCATGTAAAATTGCTGTAACATATATTTCCATGACTGAGAGAGTGCTGAACACAGTAAAGGTATTCAAAGAGCATTCTGTTTATAAAAAGTGTGGTTCTGGAATATGTGAACAGTAGGGATGTACATTAGTTACCATGCTTTAATTTTAGTGCGTGGAAAATCTTTTATGTTTAACGGTAACCCACAAATCAACATCCATTAAGTTAATTCACATGCATTAAAAAGTTCTACTATTTGGTTCTAGGACCAAATAGTATGCACTGTAGTAGGAGTTAAGGGCTGCATCTATTTGCTCAGAGCTGCCAATTTGGTGTATGAAGGGCAGCCCTAGCTCACAGCTACAGTTTGGCATTTGGAGTAAAACAATAGGTGCTAAAGGATGACCACTAGAATGTGTGATCTAGGGAGTTTGAATCAAGCCCATGTACCTGGGTCTCCATGGAAACCACAGACTACGAGCAGACAGGCAGGCTCGTCTAAAACTGCCAGGAACTCATAACACGGGTTCCAGCAGTTTCCAGAATCCTAAATAAATTCTACAGAGACGTCTAACCAGTTCTTGGGACTTCCTGGAAGGTGGTTTTAAGTTGTGATCTCACTCCAGAGGATTTTTGAGGAATGGATCTGGGCGGGAGATTTGTCTTTGGTCAGAAACCATCAACTGACCAATGTGAAATCTGATTAAGAGGTTTGGAGTTTAGAAATAACATCTTGGAGTGAAGGAGAAGGAGAATCTATATAAAGTTGGACTGTGTTTCTGACGCTCCATATTTCGGCTAAAAGCCTGCCTTAGGGGTACAATTTTCATCCAATAGATGACCGTCTTGGACATCAATGAAATGTGAAAACTATTTCAACGAGAAAGTCAGAACTTTATTTTGCTGCACAACCAGCAATATAACAACTGTTATCGCAACTGTTTCTCCCAGATGTTGGCAAGGATAGTGATCAGTTTCAACAGAAGCATCAACAGAAATTTCAACAGAAGCAACAGATGTTATATTGCTGGTTGTAGGTATTAGGTGGTCACTGATGATCGCTAATCTAGTTCATACCTGCCGCAGTGTTCCTTGGGGCCCTGCATTTTTCCCTATATTATTCAATGCTGTTGATATTCATCTGGCAGCGATCAGCATTTTTCTGACTGCCATTGGCACTAAACTTGGAAATTCAATGACAGGCCATGTCTGGGCACCGGCATTGAATATCTAGGTTTGCAGAGTCAGTCTAACACATAGCTGGTTAAGCCTCCTATATTAGACTCCTATGTTATTTGTACTTGCATCTCACCTCTCATGTACAATCTTCTACTTAACTCCTGCTAACCACATCAAATGTCACGGTGTATTGCAGTATACAAATAAAATTTTATGTTATGTTATGTTACCGCATAAAGATAGGACTGGCCAATTAAGTGCTGAATGCTGGCACTTAACCAGCCAAATGCCGACTCTGCCCTGGAATGCCCCCAACATAGCTGGTTTTCAGTTTGGCGCTAATAGGTTGAATACTACTGAAATTTATTGGTTAGTCCCAAACAGGCAATTTAACTAGCTGGAAGCCATTGCATTGAATATTGACCCCATTGTTTTCATGGTCCCATTAACCACCTTGATACCTGCCGCTGTCAGCTCAATGCACGGCGGCAGCAAAGAAAGCAAACAGGATGTTGGGCATGATAAAGAAGGGGATTACGAGTAGATCAGCGGGCGTCCTAATGCCGCTTTACAGAGCAATGGTCAGACCACACTTGGAATACTGTGTCCAACACTGGTCTCCATATCTAAAGAAGGATATAATCCTGCTGGAGAGGGTGCAGAGGCGAGCCACGAAACTAGTAAAAGGAATGGAAAATTTGAGCTACAAAGAGTGCCTAGGAAAACTGGGACTGTTCACCCTCGAAAAGAGGAGATTGCGAGGGGACTTTTAAAATACTAAAAGGATTCGACAAAATAGAACAAGAAACATCGTTATTCACACTGTCAAATGTGACACGAACAAGAGGTCATGGACTGAAACTGAGGGGCGCCGGGTCCAGGACAATTGTCAGGAAGTTCTGTTTCGCACATCGAGTGGTAGACGTTTTGGAATGCTGTCCCGGAGGAGGTTGTGATGGAGACTACCATTCTGGGATTCAAGCGCAAGTTGGATGCACACCTTCTTGCAAATCACATTGAGGGATACGGGTAATCAAGGTCTCCATCAGGGAGCACCTAGCTTGGCCTCCGCGTGTGCGGGTCGCCGGACTAGATGGACCTAAGGTCTGATCCGGTGAAGGCGTTTCTTATGTTCTTATGATTTAGGTCTCTGTGCATATATTTGATAGTCCGTGACACCTGGGAATTAGCTTTTCAGAGAACACTTGAAGATAAGGTAGGATAATAGAATGGCTTAAGCTATATTAATTCTCCAAGTTCAAAAATGTGACGTGATGTGGCTTTCTCTAAAACAAATCCTAAGCCATTACATTTAAAACAACCCATCAGGATGATGGAAACAATCTTAACACTTTGCTCCAAACATTTCACATATAATTCAATGTTCTTTTTATGGTCTTGAGAAGAATTCACATTTTAAGGCGATTTTTGGATAATAGTACCCTGAAGTTAATGCTTCACATTTTTCTGGTTAATTGCTTGGACTACTATAATTCTTTACTGATAGGCATTTCACAATACTGCATTCAAAGACTCCAGTGAATACAGAACGCTGTTTTTAAATTGCTCTATAACACTAGGAGATCAGACCATATCACACCATTATTTCGGGAACAGCACTAGCTCCCAATAATAGCAAGAATTAAGTTTAAAATTCTCTTCGTAGCACATCATGCTTTTTATACTGGGACACCTAGTTATTTGCATTCAAAATGAATCCCTTACAAACCAAGTTGCTCTCTCAAATCATCCCAGGCAAACCTCCTTGTCATCCCCTTACATACTACACTGTGGTTAAATATATCTACTGTCCCTCCTAATGTATCCTCTGGTTTTATATAAAGTCTTCAGGTTGGAAATGTGGTGCTATCACTTTCCCTTTCCCAATCTTCCAATTGCATAGGAGGCTAATTCTATCAATTGGCACTTCCTTTTAGGTGCCCCAGTTCTATTACAGCTTAAGGGTGTACCTAACCTCTTGGAGAATACTAGTACAAAGTCACAATTGAGGCATTGAAAGGTAGGCATGCTCATTTATGACAGGTCCATGGCTGGTGTAAGTGCACCATGCAACAGATAGTACTGTATTTTATAAGTTTTGTATAATAATAATAATAATTTTTATTCTTGTATACCGCCAAACCATCAGTTTAAGGTGGTTTTCAATAAGAAAAAAGCTGGACATACAGTGAATTACAATACAAATATCAAATGTTTCTCAGAAAAATACAAATTGCAGTTGGATCAAAATATTTCTCAAAGAGCGAGAAAAGACTGAACATACAATAAATAGCAATCCTAAGTATCAGATGTTGTTTCTTAAAAAAAATAGAAAAATGCAATTAAGTCAAATATTTTTCAAACAAATAAGTTTTAAGAATTTTTCGGAATAGATAATAAGAATGAGTTTGGGGAATAAGAACATTCCAATATGACGTCATTGCACTAGCCTGGTGGCCGACCAACTCTGGCTGCCCGACGTCAATTCTAACGTCGGAGAGGACGTTCCGGGCCAGGCTGGCCCAGAACGTCCTCTCCGACGTCAGAATTGACGTCGGACGGCTAAAGTTGCTTAGCTTGGGGAAGAGAAGCAGCAGGAAGGGAGAATTCGGCGCCGGCTTCTTTCTTTCCCCGGCGGCAGCCTGGTAAGTGGCCAGTTGAACACCCCCTCGGGCCTTGCATCTGGGGCAGACCGCCCCCCCCCCCCACCCGCCTCCCCCTTGGTACGCCACTGGAATAGAATTGCTAATCAATGCAATGGATGTGCTTGTTTATGAGTGCAAATTAACTTAAAACATGGCTCAATAGTTGACAAGCAAACATGCATTTCATCATCCACCATCTGCAGTAGTTCTCTATTTTTCGATTTAATTTCTGTCAGAGCTGAAAATCCAAGTTCGCAAAGATTAAGGAGATCCAAACGGTAATAAAGCCTTGATTGCTTTGTTGCTCAAATTAGGTTAAGTACTGCATCAAAGAATGATGCTTGTCTGGGCTGTTGTATCCTTACACACACAGATGCTCATAACACTGACAGACTCTTGCGTACGTGATGTACATGTCATTTATGCTAGTGTATACTTGGGAATTAAAAAAATAAAAATAAAGTAAAACTCTGGAATCTCTTGTGGCACACCTAGAATCTCTTTGGGGCACACAGTTTGAGAGACACTGCTATAAAGTATCCTTGATAGAATAGTACTTAGCACTAATATTTTCTAACACTGATATTTGAGCGCCATTTATAGAATTCTCCCCTAAGCAATTTAGGCGCATGCTTTATAGAATAGTGCCTAGCACTTACATGCCTAACTGCTAATTATTAGTGCCAATCAGGTGTGTAAGCACTGCTGTGCTATAAACTGGGCACATTGGTCCTGATTCTACAAATGATGCCTAAAACATAGGCACCAAGGAATTAAGTGCTTAGCGCATGTCAGTCATGAGCTAGGCACTGTTTATCAGAAAAGGAATGGAAAACAAAGATGAAAATGTTATAATGCCCTTATATCAGTTTATGGTATGGTCGCACCTCGAATACTGTGTGCAATTCTGGTTGTTGCATCTCAAAAAATATGTAGCGGAATTCGAAAAGGTCCAGAGAAGGGTGATGAAAATGATAAAGGAGACTGAACAACTTCCCTATGAGGAAACGCTAAAGTGACTAGGGTTCTTCAGTTTGGAGAAGGGACAGCTCAGGAGTGATAAGATAGAGGTCTATAAAATACTGAGTAGACTGGAAAGGGTAGATTTGAATCACTTGTTTAATCTTTCCAAAAATACTAGAACTGGGGAGCATGTGATGAAGCTACTAAGTATAAAAGATTTAAAACAAACTGGAGAAAATATTTTTTCACACAACATTTAATTAAACTCTGGAATTCACTGTCAGAAAATGTGGTGAAATCAGTTAGCTTAGCAGGGTTTAAAAAAGGTGTGGATAATTTCCTGCAAGAGAAGTCCAAAGGCCATTATTGAGATGGCTTGGGGAAATCCACTACTTATTCCTAGGATAAGCAACATAAAAATCTGTTTTACTACTTGGGATCTAACTAGATACTTGGGACCTGGATTGGCCACTGTTGGAAACAGGATACTGGGCTTGATGGACCTTTGGTCTGTCCCAGTATGGTAATTCTTAGTCCTTATAGAATCATGCCTGTAGGCATCAAAACCTTAGACACCCCCTATTTATGCCAGGGTTTTCTTGGCCTAAATACCAGCATCTAAGTCCATTTTTAGGCGCCTACATGCAAAACATGTACACAATCCACCCTTAACCATGACCACTTTATGGTAGGTGCCTTGGACTACTGAGTTAGACACCTGGAAAGCAATTAATTTTAATTTAAGCCAATTATTGAGCCAATTAAACTTGTTATCAGCGCCAATTAAGCTTACTAAATAATTAACCCTCTCTTTTATGAACGCATAGCGTGGATTTTAGCGCCAGCAGCGGCGGTAACTATTCCAACGCTCATAGGAGTTCTATGAACGTCGGAGTAGTAACTGCCGCTGCCGGTACTATAACCTGTTCTAGATGCGTTTGTAAAAGAGGGGATAAGTTAGCTGCCTAAATCGGCTAGGCACACCGATTTAGGTACTTAACTTTAGGCATCTTTTATAGAATCAGGGCCATTATAGGCACCTAAATTTAGGTGCCTGCTCATGGAATTGCCTCTCTCATTTCTTTTATTGTTGTCTTGTCCTGATGTCATTGTTTAGCTAGTTTAGTTGGCACTTGATATACCAACTTTCAGGTAAAATCAAAGCGGTTTACAATAAAAATCATATGAAAAAAAGAAAGGGACTACATAATATCAAAAGAACAGAGGACTTGCTATAAATAAGAATAGCCTTACTGGGTCAGACCAATGGTCCATCTAGCCCAGTATCTTGTCTTAATGGAGGCCAATCCAAGTCACAAGTACCTGGCAAAAACCCAAATAGTAGCAGTATCCCATGCAGTGGCTTCTCCGATGTCAGCCTCAACAGCAGTTTATGGACTTTTTCTCCAGGAACTTGTCCAAACCTTTTTTAAAACCAGCTACATTGACCGCTCTTACTACATCCTCTGGCTATGCATTCCAGAGCGTAACTATTCTTTGAGAGAAAAAATATTTCCTTCTATTGGTTTTTAAAGTATTACTCTGTAACTTCATAGAATGTCCCCTAGTCTTTGTAAATCCTGATGCAGTAAAAAATTGATCCACTTGTACCCGTTCTACACATCTCAGGATTTTGTACACTTTGATCATATCTCCCCTCAGCTGTCTCTTTTCTAAGCTGAAGAGCCCTAACCTCTTTAGTCTTTCCTTATATGAGAGGAGTTACATTCCCTTTATCATCTTGGTTGCTCTTCTTTAAACCTTTTCTAGTGCTGCTATATCTTTGACATAAGAAGAGCTGATATTTTTACTGCTAAAAGCAGTATACCAAATCTGCTGAAATAAATAAATATTTGATGCCTTATGTTTCTAAACTTCCAGGCCTTGATTGTATAAATAGCGGATGCTGGTAGGCGCTTAGATTGAGTGCGCCTACGATGAAGGCGCCTAATATAATTTTTGAATTGGTTCAATTGGTGCTGTTAATTGAACAGTGCCATTAAAAACCAACTAAAACCCGGGTGACAGGAGGGGTGGGTGGGTGGGAGTGGGGGTTTCAGCTGAAAAATGGAAAACACTGGCTTAACTTGGGGGCAGGTGCTGACTGTTTCCTGTTATCTACATCTCATGGCTGTTGGGTTCTTTCTTGTTTATGTATTTGTCGCTGTGATTGCACGGCTTTTGCTGATTTGCTGTTACACGACTTCTTTGCTTGTACCTTGTTTCAGGTTTGCCTTCCTTAATTAAATTTTTTTTTTTTTTAAACCAACTAAAAAAATAATTTTCAGGTAAGTACCTACATCATTAGGTGCCTACCTGAAAAATGGGTGGAGTCTGGTTGTGGAATGCTTTAGGCACTAGTAGGCATCCATATTAGGTGCCAGTAAATTAGACCAGGAAAACCCTGGCCTAATATACCAGCATCTAACATTAAGATGTCTATTGGTGCCTAGGTTGAATTACGTGCCTGTAGACACAGTTATACAATTGGCACCTAGCAGTTGATTGACCACCATGCCTAGTGGTTAGGCGCCACTAGGCACCGTTTATAGAATTAGGGCTCTAGTTCATTTCTTGCTGAAGTTGCTAACTAGAACCCTCCCCCCCCCACACACATTATATTCTAATAATGCAGACAAAATGACCTTTGAGCATCAGTCTGCACTCATTTTGATTAAAGTAACAAGCATGTTTAACTGTAGATGATGGGAATAAAAGATCAAATGACCCATTCAGTAAGCTTTCTTAGATATCTCAACAGAGTGGTTATGGTAAAAGCTGAAGTAGCTTAGATGCATTTAAATAAGAGCAGAGATAAATGAGTCCAATTACATCAATCAGCTGCTATGCAGATTGTGAACATAAATAAAAACATACTTCACATTTTCTGCATCCAAATGTCAGAAATCTAAAAATTAAAATGAGGAGTTGTAATGTGCGGTTCTAAATGAAGATGTAGACAAAATAGGTATATCAGTGAGCTGAAGGAAAGAGAACAATAACACTGTGTTAATGAGGTGGAAATTATATATAAATGATAGGAAGGATCAAATTCATGGAGTGGTAGTGCTATATGGTAAGGATGGAGTAGAGATGACATTTCCTCTATGTTCACCATCCATTATCTATCTGGTCCAGCCTCTCCTGCCCCTGTTGAGCATTGACCTTCTGTGTCCCTGTCCCTATGTATTCTCTTTCTCCAAAACCCACAAACCGGATCAACATCACTCCCTCTGGCACTCTGATCTCTCTTTTTCATGGTACAATATATCTTTCCGCCTCCCTCCTGTGACAAACCCAGGTCCATTTCGGGTCTTACCCACAATAAACCTGAATCCGTTCCTGGTTTTGCCCCAGTGAGCAGGAATGCGCACAAGCCACCTAGTTGCAGGAGAGCGGATCAGGTGACTGATCAATTAATGAATCAAGCTGACTCTAGCTCTGACATGGAAATGTAAATAACAGAAACAGGGCAGGATAAGTTTGAAAGTTTCACTCTATACAAACCCTATCCTGACTGTGTTAAATATCTCAGGAAATTTGAACAGCCAGTTAAAACCAGGGCTAGAAAGTATCCCGTCTGTGAAAGCAAGAAACAAGTCAGTGGGTGGAAAACCCTTCCCCCACAGACTCAGAAGGGGAGTGGTTTTCCACCGGATATAATGAGCCTGCTGAGAACAGAGAGGGGGAAGCAGCCAAGGGAAGCCAGACTCACGAGGCACACGGGAGAGGAACACCCAGGAGGGTATGAAGCTGGAGAGAGATAGACTCTCTCAGACTGGCCCATGATAGAGGCAGATGATTCAGCCTTGGGAGCAGCCAGAGGAGGAAGCAATGGACACCCAGGCAAGCCAGGCATGCACTGAAACTCAGCCATTGCCTATGGAAATACAGTGAGTTTAAACCTGGGTTTTTCCTCATGCTGCTTATTCCTCTGTGCTGCTAGGGAATCTGAAAGTTTAGATACTTCAGTTTTAAAACTCTCCCTGAAAGCTTAATACAGAAGTTTTCTTTAAAGTCCTGAACTATATAAAGTTGTATGTGTGTTTGTACTTCCTGGCTGATTGCCAAGCTAAGCCAGCACATTGCTTTTCTCTCAGCTGTGGCTAATCCCAAGTGCACCATTGCAGAGAAGGGAAACGTACGAGTGCTATTGAAGACTAGTGATATACCAATGATTTTTGAACATAAAAATGAACTGCTTGGATAAAAGAATATTGATTTAAAAACACTGTTGCTCTGGTGAAGAGAACTAAGACTCATAAGCTTGCAAGACCAGAAGCAGGGACTGCCTATAATACAGTGTTATTCAAGTTTTGTTTTTTTGGAATATTTTATGATGGACCTTTATGAGTTTGATGTCATGTGCTATGACTGCATACTGCACTGCAAGGCTGAAGCCTGAATTGTTTTGAATTATGTTACCATTACTGGAATAAAGCTATTTTTGGTTTTTCACATTCTGACTGAAACCTGTATTCCTTGCATGCATGCCTAAAAGTAAGACCTAGAGGATCCCTTAGTAGCAAGGGACATGTAGGATTGGAGTCTGAGTCACTTTGCCCGGGGTTTGCTGCTCCTGCAGGAACTCGGGGTGTGAAACTCCATTGGTCCAATATCTCTCCCCTTCTCTATCCTGGTTCAGTCTTGGTCTGGGTCCTTCTTTTTTTTCTCTCTCTTCCCTTTACTTTTTCCCTAGTCCAGTATCCATACCCCTCTCTTCTCCTTTCCTCACACAGGTCTAGCATATCTCCATCTCCTTCCCCTCTCCCTGCAGAAGCCCAGCAGATCCCTATCCCTTCTCCCTTTCCCCTGTGCAGGCCCATAATCTCTTCATCTTCTCTATCCCCCTGTGCAGGCCTGGCACTTCTCCATCTCTTTCCCCTGAACAGTCCTGGCATCTCTCCCCCCCCCAACTCGTCAGGCAACTCTCTTCTCCCCCCTCCATCTTGGTTCTTCAAATGCATGGCTGATTCCACCTTGCCCTGCCAAGACCTTTCCTTTCTTGTGTCATGCCCACAGGAATTTGCATCAGAAAAGTGGCATGTGACAGAGGAAAGGCCTTGGCAATGCCAACTGGAATCAGCCTGCTTTAATTGCTTCCTCTGTTGGCCACTTGTTTGTTTAGAGGAACAGCAGAGGTGAGAGGGGAGATGGATAGATGCAAGGAGATATAGGGAAAGAGACTGAGGCCCAGATACACTAAAGCCAGCGATCGTGACTAAACCTGTTTTAATAGCTTTAGCAATGATGGCATTTGCTGGCCCAAAGCAGAAAATGACTCACCGCCTGGTTTTCTGCATGATCGCTCATTCTCGCTGTGACCATGCAAATAAGCTAATTAATATTAAAATGCAATGTAAACTAGTACAGTGATTGATGACATAGCATGGCTTCCTGATGCACAAAAAAAAATGATAGCTTTTAGCAATCCAAAAAAGTGATGGTCAAGCCTAGTTACTTACCTGTATTTTTTTTAAAGGGCACAGATGCTGTGCTTGTTACACATGCACAATATCTGTCCCATTAGAAAAAAAAAAAAAGGAATAAAAGCACCCCTCGCCAATGATGGCCCTCTCCAACAAAGGCACCACAAACAGCCCCTTCCCCCCTGCCAACGAAAACAGTAGGAGGCATACTCCTGCCATGCTGAATCCGCCCCTCCCCCTGTGAAAGAAAATTAGCAGGAGGGATGCCCATTCCTTCCTGCAAATGCGACTCCAAATGTGACCCCCCCTGCAGCAGCAATATGGGAAGGCCCACTCCCTCGTCCCTCCCAAACATCTCCTACCCTCCCCCCCAAAAAAGGCAGGAGGGATGCCCACTCTCTCCTGCCACTGGAGGTTCCCAACCCCCCCCAAACTCCCGTACCCTTTTAGACATGTTGGAGCACAGTCCATCCTGCCCGTAGTGGGGAGCGGTTCGTGGTGGGGAGGGCCACCATGGTGGGTTTTTTTTTTCTTTTTAATGGGGCAGATATTGTGCGTGGATTATGACAAAAACATCCGCGTAAATCATTTGCATGCAAACCTTTTAGTTCTGAATCGGCCAAAAAATCGTATCGGTGCAGACCCACACAGTCATAACGATCCTCTTAGTGCTTCTGGTCCTGAGATAGAGAGGGAGAGAGAGAGATGCCAGACAGAGGACACTTTGGTTCCACAGCAGGTGGCCCCCTACCATTGGGCGGTTCCAGGCTTTTTGCCAGACTCACCCAATGGTACCTATGCTCCTGAGTGAAATGCTATCAAAAATTAGGAAGGCTAACAAATTTGGAAAAAACAAAATTGGGGGATTTCAATTACAAATATTAATATTCAACATCGATTGGGTAAATTTCTCTCATTTTGGGATGTGCTAGGTCGGAAGATATTCTAGATTCCATAAATGATTGCTTCATGGAGCATCTGGTTCCAGATCTGAAAGAAAGGAAACTACAGTACTTCAAATCTAATCCTTACTGAAATGTAGGATCTGGTATGAGCAGTTACAGTGATGGGGTTGCCTGGTGATTATTACAATGCAGTCATATATATCATATGGATTAGAAGAAGGACATAAAGACAATTACTGCTGTAGTATTTAATTTTAAAAAGGGAACCTATAATAAAATGAAGCTAAAATAATGGATTGCAAGGATCCACTGTTTGCATGAGGAGTGGACATAATTTAAAAACATGATTTCACTCGTATGTACCCTCTGGAAGACTTCTATTTTTCCTGGGTTACGGTGGATGAGGAGAGGGGATGGGAAGGTGAAGAAAAACTGAAAAATTGTATACTGGCTCAGATGTATCATATGAAAATGATTGTTGTGTGAATAGTGATTTGCTGTTGGATTAATATTTGTCTTAATAAAAAAGATAAAATATATTCCATGCTTGTAAAAAGATTTTTTTTAAAAAAGGACCAAACTGTCGGCATGCTTTAATGGAGAAGTAAAAGAAGCAGTGAAAATCAAAAAGGCATCTTTTAGAAAATGGAGAGCAGCTTGACCCCCTAGGGGTCGTATTACAAGAATACCACTAGAGCTCTTTTTAAACCTAGGTACTGGTAGGGCAGGAGTGACCAGGGATCACTGTAGCTGCCCAATAGCCAAGAAAGAGTCCCCTAGTAAGTGCTAAGGATTTGGAGGATGAGAGAACTAGTTGAAAAGGGGGTTTGGAAAACAATTTGGGTTTTTGTTTTAATATAAGGAGGTTGGGGTGGGGTAAGGTGGGAGGGTTGGGGGATTGGGATAAAGGGTTTGATCATGGGGTAGGGGGTTGAAACTGAGGACTGGTAATGGAGATAACTTTACCATGGAACTAGTCCCTTAAGAAAGAGTGGAACTAACTTGGGGTTTGCTGTCCTTGCACTGCTACTGCTAGGAGCACTCAAAGTTCCAGGCTGCAGAAAAGCAAATTTAAATTTCCTGTGTGAGCCACTAACCTTACCCAGAGATTATTGATTAGTGCAGTAAATTTCACTGAAGTAAACTGCAAATTACTCAGAATGTGAGTTAATGAATGTATACCTTATCAAAAAGGAATGAAGAACAAAACTGAGATTATTATAATGCTTCTGTCTAGCTCCATCGCATGCGATACCCAAATTCTGTAGAGATGGTATAAAAAAGTTTGTACTGTATGTCGTGGAAATAGAAAACTTCCAGAGAAGGCAGTGGTTCTCAAATGGTGTGATGCGGCACACTAGTGTGCTATAAGTGGCTGGGTGCACCGCAAACTGTTGTGGGTAAGTATTTTAGAGGCGAGGTTTGGGGAGGGAGCGAAAGAGATATGGAGAGGCTCAGAAATGTGTGAGTGGTGCGGTGTGGTGAGGCTGGGGAGCATGTGCCAGAGAGGCAAGATGAGCGCGGTAAGGGTGAGGGGGTAAGGCAGGGGTGTCAAAGTCCCTCCTCGAGGGCCGCAATCCAGTCGGGTTTTCAGGATTTCTCCAATGAATATGCATGAGATCTATTTGCATGCACTGCTTTCATTGTATGCTAATAGATCTCATGCATATTCATTGGGGAAATCCTGAAAACCTGACTGGATTGCGGCCCTCGAGGAGGGACTTTGACATCCCTGGGGTAACACAAAAGGCAAACTGGTGGGCAGAAGTCTGTGGCAGCACACGCCCGTGAATCACCAGTCGGCACCTCTCTGTTGCATGGCAGGGCCAGAGAGAAGACTGCACAATGCATGGCAGTCACGCTCGGGAGCAGGCAACTGGTCCCACTTTCCCCAGTCTCTCTGGGACGAAGCGCCTTGCTGGGACAGTCACTGTCAGGTGTACCCTTTGCCTGTTTCCTTACTTTGTGTTTCTCCCAGTCACTGTTTTCTTCTTAGTCCTCCCTGATGGGACACACCTGTGTTTTGGGGTTTTTAACCTTTCTATGAGTATTTCACTGTGAATGACTGAACTCAGATTTTCTTTTATTATTTTTTTTTATGATTGATGTCTAGCACCTCTGCTTTCTACATCATGCTTATATGAATTAGGGCTTTATTCACTAACATTACATGCAATAAAAGAGAGACATCAATGCACTGGAGATGAAATGAGGGTATGTTTATCTTATATATGTCCCAACATTGAAAAAGTCACCACAAAACATCAAGCTCATGTTTCACACAACCACGCTTAATTAAAACAAAGTTATTAATAGCTTTTTGAAGTTTATTACTTTTATTCGTAGATTAGTTAATATTTTTTTAAATTTTGTGCACATAAACCCTCTTCTACAAAGCCACGCTAGAGGCTGCCGGGCGATAACGGCCCCGAAGTCTATAGAGATTTAAAGGGCATCGGGGCTGTTTCTGCACGGCTTTGTAGAAGAGGGGAATAGTGTGCTGGAAAATTTTTCATATGTTTTGCAGTGTGCTTCGAACCAAAAGAGTTTGAGAACCACTGAGATAAGCTGACAAAATCAAAGTGGATGCAGACCTAAGGTGAAGAAAGGCTAAATTACTGCACCTCAAACCTGGAATTCTCTACCTAGTCATTTAAGGGAAGAAACTAATGTAGAAAAATTCAAATGTAAACTAAAAACTTTCCTTTTTAATGATGCCTTCATAAATTAACTTGTTTTAATGTGACCCTTATAACATTCACGAGAATCTTCTAAATTATTCCTTCAAGTCTCACTTTCAACTTTTATCATCTTTTACATTTTATCTTATTATTATTATAATATCCTTATGTGCCCTCCCTACATGTTTCTTCAACTTTTATTTAAATTGTAACTTCTTCCCCATCCTTTCCCTTTGTTTCTAGTTTTTGTCAAATTTGTCATTAGCCTTGTTAGTTTTATTTTTTGTGATTTTGCCTTTATATTGTAATTTTATCATTATGTACATCGCTTTGAATTTAGATAAAGCGATTAATCAAATCGGTATTAAACTTGAAACTTGAACTTGAAACTTAAATAGGTTAGTGTTCCTCATAAAATCATGAGTGGAGTGACAAAATTGGCACTCGGCACTTGTTGCCTCCCACCCACTCTCAATACCTTGCAAGTATTACACAGACACATGTTCTTCGACAATATGTGGATTTATTAATGGCCGCAGCCGTAAATGCCCTACTACAACATCATCTACAAACAGCAAATACCAACATACCAAAACTTTCACCATGCGCAATTTAGATACCAATGTATATCATCATATTCATTCGCCTGAACATTTTATATATACCATAGGCACATCATATTGCTGCATCTCAGTCCTTACACCCATCAACTGATCCGTGTCCTGCCCAGCATCTCTGGCTGGGCCACCGTTGTTCTCGTGGGAGAGCTGTTCGAGCTGCCCCGCCTTCTCCCCATCCCGTTCAAGGAGGGGCCCTCCACTTGTCGGTTGTTGAAAACATGTCGCACGGCCTCCCCGCCGTCCAAGCTGGGAGACAAGCAAGCCTCTGAGTGCTTACCTCACTTGCTTCTGCAAGGCTATACGTCGCCATCTTTTGCTATCAACAACTGTAACACAGTGTTCTTTCTTATGTGTTTGCTGTGCCTATGACCCCCCTAGGATTCTTTCCGCCACAACCCGAGATAGCGAAACCTCGTTTATCTCGGGCCCCCACCAGACATACGGCTGCGGCCTCCAGCACACAGTTTGGCCTTGAAAACAAGTCCTATAGCATATCCACACTCACATGTACACTCTTTGGCGTCTACCCTTTGTCCATACATTACCTCCACATGAAGGGCGCATGAGAGTGCCCCAATCGCCTGAACCCTTCACCTCAGAGACGCTCGTTCTTACCTCCCAGATGCTCATGAGTACTGGACTCAACCACTTACCTTTTTGTATGCTCCTGTTGGTGAAACTAATCGAGTGAGCTGGTACAAGCACCAAGTCTAAAGGTCTCGGGTAATGAGGTTGGTGATGGCTGAACTGCGGCTTCTGCTACAGTTCGGGTCGCCTCCCTCCGCTCACCCCGCCCCCCTTGCTTACGTCCCTGACCCTGATTGGCCCCCCTTCCTGACCCTATTTCTCTCTACCCCAATTTCCCCTCCCTCCATTTCCCTTCCCCCGCAGGCAACGACCTCGGCCATTTTGTCACCACTGCCCCCTATAAGGTGGGGCGCTTGTCCTAATGATCAAATACAGGATATTTATTTAACATTTCAAACAAAAGTAAAGTAGGAGGATGCTCTATGAAACTAACAATCAGCAGATTGAAAACAAATTGTAGCTAGCATTTCTTTTAATGCAGTTCATATTAAGCTGTGGAATCTTTAGCCAAGTGATACAGTTAAGCCAAGGTGACAAACATAGTGGGTTCAAAAGGGGTTTGGACATATACCTGGCAGAAAAATTCACAAATGAATAGCCCAGTAGATTTTGAACAGTCATACCTTATCTTTTGAAACGAGCTATAAAAATTGCTTCTGCTTTTTGGGATCTTCCTTGTCTTTGCTACCCAAACTGGTCATTGTCAGACAGGATAGGCTGTAGGGCCTTTATCATTTTCTTTGAGGCCCTTTTGCTAAGCTGCAATAGTGTTTACTGCAGCAAAACAAATAAAATAAAAATGGTATTGTGTGAGGTATGCTGAGGTATCTCATGGTAATTTTTCCATATGCACAGGTAACTCATGTGCTAAAAAATAAAATGTCTGGGTGCAGAGAGTGGGCACATCTATGCAAATCAGTTATCGCATCAGCATTGTTGCACAATAATCAATTAGCACAGGTTTGGCACCTGAATCTTTACCGTCTATAAAATAGGGGCCCATACACTGATGGTCACATGCTAATGGGAAAATTAGCGTGCAGCTATTAGTGGAAGAATCTGAAAGTCAGCCATTTTATCCCTGCATTAAAAATGGCCTTAACATGCAGGAAAGACCTGCGTAAGGGCGCATTAAGGCCCATTGTTGTCACAATTTAGTAAAAGGACCCCTTTGTTTCTAAACATTATCTGTCAAATAGATGTTTGAAAGTTATTTTTTTATCTGGGATCTTCTGGACAATCGTGACCTGGGTCTTACTCAGAATGACATTTTATATGGTTTTATGCAATAAAGAGGTTATAAAATACCTATTGAGATGTTTCCACAGGTAAATTTATTCTGTACTAAAAATGTATCTTCCAATATAATATAAATTAAATAACTTGGAGAAGATTATTTTACAGAGAAATGATGCCACTTAACTTTCCATGGAGACAATCACTTCCCTTAGAATGTTCTGGATAGTCATAGCTGACCACCCACATACATTGCCACTGTTGTCATGGAAACAATAGGACCTATATGTAAAGGGTTAGTCAAAATAGTAGTGATACAATCTGTGTCTATTATCAGAAACTGTTCAGTGATACATGTATGCAAATGTAAGTTTAGTGAGACTGGACACATGGGGCTATTAATTGAAACTGAAGTACATCTAAAAACCCACCCAAGTCGGTACTTTGATGATCTACAAGACAGGTTGTCCAAGTGCCGATAATCAAAATGGCTTTTTAGATGTTTCCAGGGACATTTTAGGTCCCTGAATGCCGCTGTGCTTCCAGAGCTGAAATTGGCATTTTTGGAGGAGTGGTTAGGGCAGGATGTGGGCCGACCTAGACTTAGTTGCCCTGCAGGAATAATTGATGATTTGATGAGACTGCCCAGATAGAACTTATACATTGTGACTTAGATGATGTAAAGACACGAATAAGTGCTCAAAAAGGTATCCAAAGTGACCAGATAACCACTGCAGGGACCAAGTAAAGACCCCCCCCCATGTGTTCGTTGACCCCATCGCACCCCCACAAAGTTCAGAATAAAAACGTACATACCTGCCTCTGGAACATCAGCACTTGGTATAAGAAAGCCTAGTAGAGCTGCACAGGGGTGGCTTAAGGAGTCTTGGGGATGGGCTATTGAACCAAAGAGCCACTCTAACCACATCAATGGTAGAAAATGTGAGCCCACCAAAACCCCGCCAAACCCTACTGTACTGCCATATAGATGCCACCTGCAGCCATAAGGGCTATTGGGGTTATAGACAAGTAGGTTTTTGGGAGATCACCATGACCTATAAGGGAGTTGTGGTGAGATGTTTACGTGGAACCCTTTTTGTGCCCTGTATGGTGCCCCACCTCTCTGTTGCCATGTCTGGTGGCCAGTCCATCACAATGCTCGCCCCTCCCATGTCCAAAAGGTCTTGCTCTGGGCTTTTGGGATTTGGACAAATTTTTGGTTGAGAATGTGGTATAAAGATAAACATAGTGGCGATCTAGATGATCAAATGCCTGGATGTCCAGATAGATGATTTTCAAAAAAAAAAAATTTTGGACATACTTATTGAGAATTGACATTTTGCTGCAGCAGACTTTGGGCGACTAGCACCCTACGTCCAAATCTGTCATAGATGTTTCTTTTGATTGTGCCCCTAATAGCAAATGCATATGGATGCATGCATACATACTGAGTTGCATCACACACTGATATTTTTGAAAGATTGTCTTCTATAGTTAACTGATGTATTTGTTTCTCTTTTTATCCACTAATACAAATTTCAATGCCCTATGTGAGCCACTGGTATAACCCCTCTAACTCAGAGGTTAGCTGGACTCCAGATTTCCCTCTGTGGACTAGAAAGGAGGCAGGAATAGCTGCAAATGTGCAGAGCTTTCTTTCAGCCTGTATTGAAAGCGAGCCTCAGTGGCACTCTGGACATGGATGTGGATGGAATAAGACATATTGGTGACCAGCACTTTAATAAAAATCCCTAAAGGATTGTTCTGCTGTGCTTCTTAAAGTGAATGACCATAAAAGGCATAAACAAGCTGTAAGAACTTATATGTTTCCAGTCTATAGACAGAAAAGCACAATAGGGATCATTTTGGTTCAAGGATTCCATGAAGTTTTGCAATAAAAATTTGGAATGAAATGAAAACTTTACATTAGGGTCAATCAATTAATATGCATATAGGTGCACAGTGAACTGAAAAATATAGAAGAAAATGTAGTTATAAAAAGCTATAATTAATTTTAAATGTTGCACCCCTATACACTGTCAATGTCATTGTCTGTATCATGTTGCGCCCTTTCAAACCTCAGATTTGATGACTCTCATTCTTTAATCCTCTTTCTTCTGCAGCTCTTCTTTCACTGAGTAGTTTGGGTTAGCCTATGGCTTCATGCTCATAGGCCCTATCTCCCAAATCCAGAAAGAGTGGGGACACTGCTGTGACTATGACTACAGGACCATTGTGCTAATAGTTTCTTTACTACCTGAGGTCTGCAGAGGTTTTGTTTTTCTGCCTGAGTGTGGTGGAATAGGAGAGGAATAATTGGAGGTCTGGAAATGGGTGAGAGGGAAGAAGAAAAATTGATTGGAGGTCTATGGTGATAGTGGGAAAATGTTTTCTGCCTCCAGAATTTGACCATCCTTGTCACAGGCTTATTAGACCTATAAGTGAATCATGCCTAATGGAATGAATAGTTTTGGAGTAACCAAGTCGGAAAACCTTTGTCATACTTTTTAAGGACGTAGAAGTCTGTGAACCAATATTCAAAGTGTTGTTCTTTTTTTAATTTTATTTTTATTAATTATCATATTTTTCACAAGTATAACAACTTGTTAAGGAAATACAGTCTTAATCCAACATATAAAAGAAAATCAAAGTACAAAATCAGAAAGAAATACAATCTTACTGGAAATAATTCTTTCTTAGCTAGGAGAAAAAAATCAACATTACAGAGAGATACATTTTAAGTAACCAATTATTCAAAGTGTTTTAACCGATCAGCAATGGCTGCTGAATGGTTAAATCACATATAACTGGCTATCTGTGAATATTCAGTGAGAGCTAACCAATTTTGAGGGAAGCCCTGGGATAGCATGGAATACTGTTACTGTATGGGTTTCTGCCAGGTACTTGTGACCTTGATTTGCCACTGTTGGAAGCAGGATACTGGGCTAGATGGATCATTGGTCTGACCCAGTACGGCTATTCTTTTGTTCTTAGGAATATTTGTGGTTAGTGAATAGCTGGGGTGTTTCAAGGATGGGTTATACTTAGAATCCAATATTCAGTGCTAATTGGGCAAGGTTAGTGCATAAATAGGACCACATATATAGGTGTACTATCTTTATGCACTGGCCAATGGCCAGTTAGCGCTGAATATTTTCTTAACTCCAAAATTGTACACAGTATTCCAGATGTGGTCTCACCATGGACCTGTACAGCGGCATTAGCACCTCGGGTTTCGGCTGACAAAGCTTCTCCGGATGCAACCCAGCATTTGTCTAGCCTTGGATGAGGCTTTCTCTACTTGATTGGCTGCCTTCATATCTTCACTAATGATTAGTCCCAAGTCCCGTTCTGCCACAGTTCTGGTTAAGGTCTCACCATTCAGAGTGTAGGTTCTACATGGGTTTCTGCTACCAAGGTGCATAACCTTACACTTCTTGGCATTAAAATTAAGCTGCCAAGTAGTAGACCAGTGCTCAAAAAAAAATATGTCCTGTGTCATAGCGTCGGGCACGGTATCTCCGCCCACTACCATGTTTCCCCCATTATAGGACCTCCTCCTTTAGTAAGACACCCCCCTTTTTTTCCCCACCTGGGAAATATAAGGCCCCCCCCGAAAATAAGGCACTATTTGGCAAGCATGTCTTGGCGATCCAGAGTACTGGTACAGTACCGTATGCGTGGTCACACAACTTCCTGCTTCCGCTGTCCAGGAAAACAAGCCCAGGAACAGCCTCTGTACACCGAGGCCCTGATTCTCCAAAAGTGCGTCCCGATTTTAGGCAGCTGTAGACGTCCTACAGCTGTCTAATCAGCCAATCGGGATGCACGTTTTTTTAAAAAAAATGCTCCCCAGGCAGGCCGCCCGGGAGAGGCATTCTATACTAAACGCCGATTCTGTAACCGGCGTCTTTAGAGAATCGGGTTAAATTTAGACACGGCCGCTATACTTATGGCAGCAAGGGATCTCCCTGCTGCAATATGTATAGCGGCCGCGGTTGTTGCGGCCGCCTGTCCCATCACCGACAGGAGAATGCCTAACTCCTCCTGTCGGAACCCCGAGCCCCCTCCCCCCCAAACTCGTAATCGCCGACAGGAGGATGCCCAACTCCTCCTGTCGGAACCCCGGACCCCCCTCACCCCCCAAACTCGTAATCGCCGACAGGAGGATGCCCAACTCCTCCTGCCGGAAAGCCCAACGACCCCCCGCCCCAACTAATCTCCCTCCCCCAACTAACCTTTCAATGTTGGTCAGCTGGACGGGTCTTGCTGCCGTCCAGCCGACGGGTCTGCCTCGTGGAAATGAGACGGCACGCCCCTTCCCGGCCCATCCCCGCTAAATCTAAGGCCTGATTGGCCCAGGCTGTAGAAGCCTGGACCAATCAGGCCTTAGGCATAGCGGGTCCGCCCATCCCCACTAATCCTAAGGCCTGATTGGCCAAGGTGCCTAGCCTGGGCCAATCAGGCCTTAGATTTAGCGGGGATGGGCCAGGAAGGGGCGTGCCGTCTCATTTCCACGAGGCAGACCCGTCGGCTGGACGGCAGCAAGACCTGTCCAGCTAACCAACATTGAAAGGTTAGTTGGGGGAGGGAGATTAGTTGGGGCGGGGGGTCGTTGGGCTTTCCGGCAGGAGGAGTTGGGCATCCTCCTGTCGGCGATTACGAGTTTGGGGGGAGGGGGTTCCGGGGTTCCGACAGGAGGAGTTGGGCATCCTCCTGTCGGCGATTACGAGTTTGGGGGGGTCCGGGGTTCCGACAGGAGGAGTTGGGCAGCCTCCTGTCGGCGATTACGAGTTTGGGGGGGTCCGGGGTTCCGACAGGAGGAGTTAGGCATTCTCCTGTCGGTGATTACGAGTTTGGGGGCTCGGGGTTCCGACAGGAGGAGTTAGGCATTCTCCTGTCGGTGACGGGACAGGCGGCCGCAACAACCGCGGCCGCTATACATATTGCAGCAGGGAGATCCCTTGCTGCCATAAGTATAGCGGCCGCGTCTAATTTAACCCGATTCTCTAAAGACACCGGTTACAGAATCGGCGTTTAGTATAGGACGCCTCTCCCGGGCGGCCTGCCTGGGGAGCATTTTTTTAAAAAAAAACGTGCATCCCGATTGGCTGATTAGACAGCTGTAGGACGTCTACGGCTGCCTAAAATCGGGACGCACTTTTGGAGAATCAGGGCCTTAAATGTTTTTTCTGGTTTGTGATACAGCTTTTCTGGTTTGTGATGACCTGTACCATATACAGGTAATAAATGTCTTTTTTTCAGCAATAAATGTGTACTGTATTCTTCTTCATGGAAAAATAAGACATCCCCCTGAAAATAAGACCTTGTGCATATTTTGGAGTTTTTAAAAATATAAGACAGTGTCATATATTCGGGGAAACAGGGTATGTTGCATAGTTTAGCATCATTGGCAAATAATGCAATTTTACCCCGAAGTCCCTGAGGCAGATCTTGTATGAAGATATAAAATAGGATTGGACCCAGTACCGAGCCCTGCGGTACTCCACTGTGCACTTCCGACTTTTCAGAGGGAGTATCGTTTACCACTACCCTCTCATGTCTGCCACTGAGCCAGTCCTTAACCCATGCAGTTAATATTTTTCCTAGCCCCAACGAACTCATCTTGTTCAAAAGTCTACGGTGTGAGACGCTATCAAAAGCCTTGCTGAAGTCCAGATACAAAACATCTAGGGACTCTCCTTTATCTTTTTGTGGAGCGGAATGACGTTGGCTGTTTTCCAGTCTAATGGAACTTTTCCCGTGCTCAGAAAAAGATTGAAGAGCGCGGCTAATGGCTCTGCCAGGACATCTCTCAATTCCCTAAGCACTCTAGGGTACAAATTATCTGGTCCCATGGCTTTATACACTTTGAGCCTTAACAATTCTTGGTAGATGCTGCTGGTGGAAAATTCAAATTCCTGAACGGGTCTTCTGAGCTCTCTCTTGTTTGCAGTTGTGGGCCGGATCCCAGTGCCTCATAGGTAAATACTGAGCAGAAGTATTTGTTAAGTAGTTTGGCTTTATCGGAGTCCAATTCTGCAAAGTTGCTGTCGGGTTTCTTTAGGTGCACTGTCCCGTCTGTATTTCTCTTTCTATCACTAACATACCTGAAGAAGGATTTATCCCCTTTTTTAATATTCCTAGCTAAATCTTCTTCCATCTTGACCGCTGTTTTGACATTTCTAGATTTTTCTAGATAAGCTTCTTTGTCTTCTGGTCGTTGTGATCATTGGTAGGATACAAATGCTTTTTTCTTCTATTTTATGAGTTCTGAGATCTCTGCAGAGAACCATTGGGGTTTGTTATTTCTCTGCCGTTTGCTCACTGTCCTTATGAAGAGGTTGGTTGTTTCCTGTAGGGTAGATTTCAGAGTTGACCACATGACCTCCACATCATCTGTTGTGTCTTGGGTTTGCAGTGCCTCATAGACAAAATTTCCCATGCTCTCGAAGTGAGTTCCCTTAAAGTTAAGGACCTTCGTTGATGTGTTCGACCTTGTGGATCCCTTCCTGAGGTGAAACCACACCATTTTGTGGTCACTGGAGGCCAACGCCTCACCTACCAAAACCTCTGTGACGCTATCTCCATTGGTGAGTATCAGGTCGAGAATCGCCTGATCCCTGGTGGGCTCCAGAACCATCTGTTTGAGTGGTGCCTCCCAGCCTGCAAACCTTTTGGACTGAAATTTGGGACATGATGGAAAAAGATATTTACCGTATTTTCACGCATATAACGCGCGTTATATGCGTGAGTGCGTTTCACAATTTTTTTTTAACATAGTTCCCCCCCCGACATCCGATTCACACCCCCCCCCGCAGGACCACCTGCACCCCCACCCCGAAGGACCGCTCGCACGCACTCCCACTCGCACCCGCACCCCCACCCTGAAGGACCGCTCGCACTCCCACAGCCTCCCGAACCCCCCCCTCATCATGTAGAAGCTCCTACCGGTGTCCTGCTGCTTCCTCTTGGCGGTCCTGGCCCTTCTGTGAGCCCTGTGTCTGCGCTGCTTCGTCTTCCGGCGGTCCCACCCTTTCTCTGACCCGCAAAAAGAGGAAAAAATAGAATGACTCAAATATAAACTTCCACTTTGAATACCCATTCTCTTTCCCCTCTCCCTTATTGCTGCCAATATCAAATTAACCTCTCCACATCCAACCCTATCACCAAGCAAATCTTAAAAATTACCAGGAGACCCACCCCCAAGAATATGCCCTGTCCTACCTATATCATCTTCACCCCAGATGCACCCTACCAGAAATTTCCAGGCTACAGCCATACATCACAGCAAAATAACTCACACAGGTGCAAAGCAGTCAAATAAAATGCAGTGGCTGACTATCCTCTTGTTCTCCCTAACCTAATGTGGTTGCATGAGATGGCTAACAAACAGCCCAAGACAAATCCCAGTCCACCTCACTATCACAAGACCCTACATGGAGCTAAGAATCCCACCAACATCTAGAACTATAACAGATTGGAGAGAAATAGGGTCTAAACCAGTTCAGCCTAGCCTTGGTCAATGAAGAAAAGCTATTCATACCAGACCAAGGCAGGCAAGAACCCTAAGCCCTCTGCCGCGCTCCCCAGATTATCAGGCGACCAACTTTCTCCCAATCCCCTGTGTTTACAGCAGTATAAGATCATTTAGGAATAAAGTCAACCTAATCAAGGACAGGCTCACAGAGGAACAACTTGGCTTTTTATTCCTAACAGAAACGTGGCTACCATCAGCAGAATACCCGATCATTAAAGACCTCTGCCCGCCAGGTTATAAAATCATACCATTAAGCAGAAAAAAACAAACAAGGATGCAAATTAGCACTTAATAAAATAAGATAACACTCTTTTCAGCTACAGTGGCAAAAGAACGTCAGAATTTAGGACATTGGTTGGGCTACCCCCTCGTAATCTAGTGGTTAGTGCAGTAAGCTGTGAATCAAGGAACCCAGATTCAAGTTCATCTCTTTTTTATAAATATAATTCCGAGCTTTCCAGAAACAGAAACATGTCTACTGTTCCTAAATATATAAGATGGAAGGCTATTGATTTGGTGTACATTCAGGTACAATAGGCATTTTTCAGGTTCTGGAGGGATCACAATTACAAAAAAAATGGTGTGTTTTTTTTTTTGAGGGGGGCGCGGGGGACTGAACCTGTGTCCTATGGTTTATAATCCACTGTACTAATCACTAGGCTACTCCTCTGTTCCTCGGGTTATATTTTTGTAAATCCTGCCAGACAGGTGTTCAAAGTTGAAAGTGTCACTTTGGAAAATGGCTATTCATTTTGGGAGTTTTCATTGCAAAAATGCACAGCTCACAGCCATAATCAAGCAGGAAACCAAGATGTTTGTACCTCTAAGGAGAGGTTCATGCTGGATTAAACCGCTTGTGCAGGGCTATCGACTAAAATCAACTTGTCAAAGAGAAACTGGATATTTTGTGGGCGGTCTGGGGGCAGAATTGGCCCTTAAGAACATAAGAATTGCCGCTGCTGGGTCAGACCAGTGGTCCATCGTGCCCAGCAGTCTGCTCCCGCGGTGGCCCCTAGCGCAAAGACCAGTGCCCTAACTGGGACCAGCCCTACTTGCTTACGTTCCGGTAAAGCAGGAACTTGTCTAACTTTGTCTTGAATCCCTGGAGGGCGTTTTCCCCTATAACAGCCTCCGGAAGAATGTTCCAGTTTTCCACCACTCTCTGGGTGAAGAACTTCCTTACGTTTGTACGGAATCTATCCCTTTTTAAATTTAGAGAGTGTTTATTCCCTTCAGTATCTTGAATGTTTCGATCATGTCCTCTTATGCAGTTAAAATGCCAATATTCAGCACTAAAGCCCAACTTCTACATATGGTGCTTTTAATTATGTGCATACATCAGCACACTTAGCCAATGTATGTGCATAACTTAATTAAATAATAATTGTCTTAACTGGTGCCAATAATTGGCAATTAATACATTATAATTGGCATTAATTGGAGTTAATTGACTTGGTAGACATGTAGTTAAAAGTGGGCATGGTAAGGGGTGGATCACGAGTGTGTTTTTGAGTTATGTGCCTGTTTTTGACTTAGGTGCAGGCATTTAGGCCAAGAAAACCCTTGTATTAATGGGGTATGCCGATGTCTAGCGATGCCTAGCAGCACTTAGGTGGCACTAACTTTCACACCATAAAGGAAAAAAAGGGGGGAAAGGGAGTAGACTGCATGGGCATCAGTTACAATTCTAAAGAGAAAAGGGGAGGGGGAGGGTAACCTTCATGGAGTCACGGTTAGAACCTTGGCCACCCTTCTGGGCAGATATGATGGGGCATGCTGGTCTTTATCTGCAATCATTTACGTCTAAAGATAGGCAGTTACGTTAAGACATTCTAATTGGGACTCAAGGATTCATATTCTACAAACTTCTTTAATCTAAGGTTTGCTGTCGGTTTATTTAATGTGATTTTAGAAGTTTGTTTAAACATTGTACAAATGAAGGCCTTTATATGATAGTAATTGAGCTCACATTTATGGAATAATGTAACAGCCACAAACTGATTATAATTTTACACCTATGAAGACGCCAAGATATTTTTGCTTTTCATCTTGTAAATAGTTGAGATCTTTATTATTTAAAATACATTAATATACAAGGAACATAAACAGTTTTGAACCTGATTACAGATGGTGAAGCACCAGGAGTCCATCTATGTCTCTACCACTCCAGAGAATTGGCGAGCTGGCAGGCCAGTGGCAGGAGGGAGTGGGCATCCCTCCTACTGATCTCGAGGGAGGGTATGTCTGTGTTGGGGGACTGGTGGCAGAAGGGAAAGGGCATCCTTCCTTCTGATCTTGGGGGGCATCCATATTGGGGGGCCAGTGGCAGTAGGGAGTGGGCATCCCTCTTGCCAATCTTGGAGGCATCTGTGTTTGGGGGCCAACGGAGGGAGTTGGCATCCCTCCTGCCAATTATTTTTGGTGGGCATCCATTTTGGATGGGTGTCAGGCAGGAGGGAGTTGGCATCCCTCCTGCCATGTAGATGTGGGTGTCAGTGATCCTCTGCCACTACTGGTTCAGCTGATCATGGCAAGGGTATTTTTCCCCAATCAGCTGAACCGACAGAACTCCCTGAAGCTGTGGTTTCAGGGAGTCCTGCTGGCTCAGGAGATCAGGGCTTCAGCTGATGGCAAGGGATCCCTTGGCAAAGATAGATGGCTGAGCTGTCTATGTTTGTGATCAGGCAGGAGCGATTCTGTAACTGGCGCCTGTTACAGAATTGGGGAAGTATGTGTGTGTATAAGGCTTCGGTTCTTTAAAACAGACGCGATTCTGTATAGGATGCCAGCGTGTGATTCTCAGCTACTTCTTAGGTAGCAGCTGAGACTGACATTTATACAGAATCAGCCCCCAAGTGTATAGCCCTCCATGGAGACTACATTGTTTAACTTGCTTTTTTACTAGACATTTCAAGCTACCCTCGTACTTGGTTTCTGGAAAATATGGGACCCCTTACATAGTTTCAAAATAATTTGCAATTGTTTAAACATGCGAATATGACCTTTGAAAACATATTAGTGTACTGTATTTTCACGCATATAACGTGCATACGTGTATAACACGCATACGCGTATAGCGCGTGGGTCCAAACCATTTGTGTAAAAAAATTTTTTATAGAGCACGCATACGCGTATACTGCGCATGCTGCTATAACCTCCTCCCGTTTACTCCCTCTTCTGGCCTGCGAACCGGCATCCTCCTCCCGCTCGCGTCACCCCCTCTCCCCCCACGATCCTACATCCCCCCCCAGCACCGCAAAGACATCGGTCGCTTACCCTATTGGGCACCGGCACCAGCACCAATGCACAGGACGTGCCAGTGCCAGTGCCCGAAGATCCTCCCTCATTGGGCTGGGCTGGGCTGGGCTGGGCTGGGCGGTGCGAGGGAGATCCTCCCTCTTCCCTGTGCCGGGCTGGACTGGGCTTTGAACATTTGTGCATGCTCAAAGCCTTCTGGTCTCACTCTCTCCGAGATTCTCAGATTCAGAATCTCGGAGATAGCGAGACCAGAAGGCTTTGAGCATGCGCAAATGCTCAAAGCCCAGTCCAGCCTGGCATAGGGAAGAGGGAGGATCTCCCTCGCCCAGCCCAGCCCAGCCCAGTCCAATGAGGGAGGATCTTCGGGCACTGGCACGTCCTGTGCATTGGTGCTGGTGCCGGTGCCCAATCGGGTAATCGACCAATGTCTTTGCGGTGCTGGGGGGATGTAGGATCGTGGGGGAGGGGAGGGGTGACGCGAGCGGGGGGGAGGATGCTGGATCGCACTGAAAAAAAAAATTTGTATAATGCGCTTACACATATAACGCGCATGGTTATACTCGGTTTGTAAAATCGTGTATAACGCGCGCGTTATATGCGTGAAAATACGGTAATAGGAATTTTTTTCTTAGTTAATTCATAATTTGTGTTTGAAATGTCCTCTGTGAATTTGACACATTTATGAAGTTTTCAATGCCTCTGAGCTGTTGGATCAATGAATTCTGGGGTTTCGTTAATCAAGAGCTCAAGTGTTTTGTGAGCTCGATGCACTGGTGTTCCATCCTATTGAAAAAAGTACAGTACTCAGAAATGTCTTGAATTTCAGGCAGAAGTTTCTGCTGTAGTAGGATTTTTTTTTTTTGTTTGTTATTTGGAAAAACATTGGGGTTCAATTTTTTTCAAGACACTGTGTATAAAAGAAAGCGAATACAAAATTTGTAGATTTTTTTTACCAACAGCCTTTGTGACATATGCATACATTTCCTATCAGATTCAACAAGGATATCTTTTTTCCAAAGATTCTAGTATCAATCTTAAAAGACAGTTCCCCTATAAAGTCATTATTAGTCCTGTCCACTTCTTGGCTTATAGAGCTAATAATGGCTTTTTTTAATTAACTTTCTTAGGCAGATAGCTAGTTTTCATTAATGGCGGAATTGTTGAATCCGGACCTCCAAACACTTCCTTAAGCAACTCCAGTATATCAACTCCAGGAACTTTAGTCACTTGGGGGAAAATTATTTAACCTTAAGCAAGTTATCAGCCTATTCAATATTCCTTCTTTAATGTTACAATATCTTTTAACAGAAAGTAACAAACCAAAGCCTTACAGGCCACTAGTCCTTCACAAGTGAACTCGATTCCTTAAAGTCAGGGCTGCCCAATTCCGGTCCTCGAGATCTACTGGCAGGCCAGGTTTTCAGGATATCCACAATGAATATGCATGAGAGAGATTTGCCTGCACTGCCTTCTTGGTATGCAAATTTCTCTCGTGCATGTTCATTGTGGATATCCAGAAAACCTGGTCTGCTAGTAGATCTCAAGGACCGGAATTGGGCAGCCCTGCTCAAAGTGAACCACCTCGTATTACAGTTCCATTTTCACCATAGCAACTGCCTGCAGTCTAGAAAATACATTTAGCTTTGCTCATTTACAAAACTGCTTGATTATGTAGCACAGTGTCTCTCAAACCTTTTTAGCTCCAGCACACTAAATGGAGCACATATTTTTCACGCACATTATAATTGAAATTATAAAATTGCAAAACCAACAAAAAATTAAATTTGAGAGTTATTTATTTAAAGTTCTTTAAGCTATGTATGGGTAATTGTAACAATGGACAAACTAAAGTAGATAGAATAGAATTGCTAATCAATGCAATGGATGTGCTTATTTTTGAGTGCAAATTAACTCAAAACACGGTTCGATAGGCGACAAGCAAACATGCATTTCATCATTCACCATCTGCAGTCTCTCTTTTTTTCGATTTAATTTCTGTCAGAGCTCAAAATCCAAGTTTGCAAAGATAAGAAGATCCAAATGGTAACAAATCCTTGATTGTTTTGTCGGTCAAGTTAGGATAACTACTGCATTAAAAAAATATATATAATTACCGTACTTGTGGTTTGTTTTCAAGGACCAATCACGTCAAAGAATGACATTGACAGACTCTTGCATACGCAATGTAAATGTCATCTATTCTAGTGTATACTTATGAAGGGAATTTTTTTAAATAAAGTAAAATTCCGGAATCTCTTGTGGCACACCCGGAATATCTTCGGGGCACACAGTTCGAGACACACTGACGTAGCAAATAGAGCGGCTGTCTTTTAAAACCACTTAAGTGATCGTGGTCAGGAACAGGTGGTGACAAAGACCATAGTTACATACCAGGAAGAAGTAGCTAAACAACACCACAAGAGTAAACAGCTATGGTAGAATAGTGGAACAAGACAACGATCTTGCAACAAATCCCCAGAGGCACAATGGAGAGCACTTTCCAATTTATTAACTCCTTGTCTTTGTTACCCAAAATAGTGGTAATGTTGTAAAGCATTTTCCATGGATAGAATGTAGGAAATGGATCATGTAAAATAGTGTGGGTACAAAAATAAAAACAGTAGATCAGAAGATCATAAATACACATAAGGTTAAAAAAGGTCTATATTAGTTGCAGCTGTGGGGGGGAGATGGAATGAGGGAGATGGAAGGCTATAAGGGAAATGCTGCTTCTGTTGCTTCTTGGGGTTGTCTATGGTTGCCAATTTTAAGAGTAAAACCATCCACCTTTCATATACAAGCTCTACACTTGAGGGAGGGGAGCACAAGAGTTTCACTTTTCAATTCTCATTGAGCCACAGTCTCCCCAACACACATATACTTCACCCATATGGTATCAAAGCCAAACAAATTCTGCATCCTCAACTCCTCTGTCATCCCCCAACAATGAATGCAGAGCAGAGATAGTTCAAGTTCAAGTTCAATTTTATTTGATGAATCGCCTATAACACTTTCTAAGCGATGTACAATTTAAAACATCATATAAGATAACAAACAGTATTAAAAACAAAACATCTTAACAAATTTTTAAAGAACAAAAATTTATAACATACAATGTTAGAACTTAAGGGGTTACATCACTAACTAGGTACATTAGGGAAAACGGGGCATAGTTACAATTTTCTCAATCTAAGATGGAAGAAACATTAAAGGTAAACACATAGGGAAGGGGCAAAGATATATTTAGAAGATTAAAATTTTGAGCTTGAAAAACAGAAATTTTTAAACAGAAATTTAAATATTTAAATAATAAAAGCATCTTTAAATAAAAAGGTTTTCAAAGATTTTTTAAAGGAATTGAGGTCTTTTTCTTTTCTTATATAGAGGGGCAAGGCATTCCAAGTTTGAGGAGCTAAAACGGAGAACATTTCGTTTCTTCTTGTGCCTATTATTTTTAAAGAAGGGACTGATAATAGATCTTGAGATAAAGATCGAAGGGATCGAGAAGAATGATAAGGAATAATCATTTTGGATATAAATTGTGGTTCATTAGATGCCATAGTCTTAAAGATTAGTAGTGCTATTTTAAAAGTAATTCGGTGGTTAATGGGTAACCAATGGGATTTGATCAGTAATGGAGTTACATGATCATATTTTTTTGCTTTATGGATTAGTTTTATTGCGGTATTTTGGATAATTTGAAGCCTCTTTTTTTCCTTTTGCGGTATATTGAAAAGTAAAGAGTTGCAATAATCTAGTTTTGATATTATCATAGAATGAATAAGTATACTAATGGATTTGGGTTCTAAAAAAGAGGAAATAGAACGTATAAGACGGAGTTTGTAAAAACATGATTTGACAATTTGGTTGATGTGGTCATGGAAATTTAAGTTGGAGTCAATAATTACACCTAAGATTTTTATTGATGATACTGATACAATTGGAGAATTATCGAGTAAAAATGAGGATATTGGAACGATGTCTTTTCTCCAAGTAAAAAGCATTGTTTGTGTCTTCTGTATGTTCAAAGATAGCTTATTAGAGCTAAGCCAAGTTTTAATTTTTTCTAGTTTACTGTTAATTTCTTTAATTTCATCGTCCTTTTCTGGGTCAAGCGGGTGAAGAAGTTGGATGTCGTCTGCATATGAAAATGAGGTGAAGCCTAATGATTGGCAGATAGTGAGTAATGGGGAAAGAAAGATATTAAATAGGAGAGGTGATAGAATAGAACCTTGGGGTATTCCAAAAGATGTAGAATAAGGAGCAGAGTGATCGTCCTTAATAACAACAATAGATGAACGATCAGAGAGAAAAGAATTAAACCAGTTTAGGATTTGTCCACTAATACCAAAAGATTCCAGACGGTGAAGTAACAGAGTGTGATCTATAGTGTCAAAGGCTGCGGAAAGATAGGAAATTTTCCCCCCAAAATCTTACCATATAAAACCACTTCTGATTCTAGAGTAATCTCAGTAACAGCAACATAAACCCTCTCAATACAAGGCATATTGTGAAGTAATATAACTGTACCAAAATTGGTCACTCCGGACCTAAAGCAAATCTACAATGCCAGCACTAATTTCCAAAACAAAGTCCCTAGTTACAAAACGACAGTAAGTAGCGCCCTAAATATTTCAGTAGGACATATAACCTCAATACATGTATTGGGGAAAATTGAACAGCCAAACTATTACAGATAGTTAAATAGAACATTCATGCTATAAGAATACCTGTTCTTGGTCAAACACAGTGGACATAGATAACATATACAGAATAACTGGCCACAAACTAGAAATACAGTAGAAATATGTAGACAGAAATGAAATTGAAACCCAAAATGCCAGATCTTGCATATGACACACCAGAGAAATGGAAAGAGATACATTTCCCCCAGTTCTGTGCAAAATATAAAGATAGGCGATGCCAGGAATGGTGCAACCAGGGGCCCCAAACCCACCTGAACCTGAGGTAGGCAGAGCTTGGTACTGAGCTTTGGGATTCCCTTCCACATTTCTACCCTAAGCTCCACCCCTGTCTAACACCAGCTCTGGCAGTTGTATATTCCAAAAACTGGCATATTCTAAGCACTACATAGAAAACAAAATTATTTTTCTATCTTTGTTGCCTGTCATTTTAGTTTTTAAATTTTCTGGTTCTAGTTTCTGGTTTCCACTTTGCTCTGTCTTCTCTTAACTCTCTTGCCTGTGTCTCCTGCCCATTTGACATTTCTTCTCTCTCCATGTCCATCATCATTCCCCCCATGTTCAGCATCTTCCTTCTGTGTCTATATCTCTGTGTTCAGTTTTACCCCTCTGAATCCCTATTCTCCCAAACCCAACATTGCCCCTCGATGTCCCTGTCCTCCCTTGTTCATCAGCATTCTTCCTGTGTTCAGCAACACTCCTTTATGTTTCATCACCCCAGTGTCCAACATCACCACTGTGCCCCTATCCTATTACCTACACCATGTCCAGCATCTGTGTCCACAGTCCCCATGCCCAGCATTTTCCTTCTATAGACCTACCCCTTCCCATCCAGTATTGCCCTTCTGTGTCTATACCGGCATTTCTCTTCTGTGTATCCCTATTATTCCTTGTGTCCATCTTCTCCTCTGTCTCTGCCCTCTCTGCTCAACATGGCCTTTCACTGCCTTATCATTCCTCCAGTCCCATGTAGTCCAGAATCTCTTCATTTCTCTTCTTTCCACCTCTGCTCCCATCCAACATCTTCCCATTCCTTTGTGGGTCCAGTATCTCTCCCCTTCTCATTCCTCCATTCCCTACAGGCTGACATCTTTCTCTTTCTTTCCTTCCCTTTTTCCCTTTTCCGGGTCTAGCATTTCTCCCTACCTCTGTATATCCAGCATCTCTTTTCTTCCATCCCCTGCAGTCCAGCATTTTTCTCTCTTAATCTCTTCTCCCATAGTCTGGCATCTTCCTCTCGCCAGCCTCCCACATAGTCAAACATCTTCCCCTCTTGCCTCAGTTCCTTTATCTATAGCCTAACATCTCTCCTGTTCTCCCCCTCCCCCCGCACAGGTCCAGCAGTTCACCCTCTCCACGCCTCCATATTCTCGCATGGACCCAGCACCTCTCTGTGCCTCAATATTCTTCCATGTATCCAGCACCTTTCCCTTTCCCTCAATTCTGCAAGTCCAGTGCCTCTGTCTTCTGTGCCTTCTCATGGGTACAGCATTTGTCCCTCTCTCAACCCCTCTGTGACTCCGGTACTTTTCCCTCTGCCTCCCTCTGCTGCCTCCCCTCACTGCAGGTTTAGCAGCTCTCCCTCTATCAGCATCTCCAGAGTGCAGAACTTTTCCTTCTTCTTCCCCCAGCTCCCACTCTCAACAAATCCAGTACATCTCTCTCTTCCTCCCTCAGCCCTCCAAATCCAGCTCCTCTCCCTTTCCCTCTCTCAGACCTCCCATGAATCTAGCACTTTCTCTTTTCTCCATCATATCTCCCCCATATCTCCTTTCAGCTGACTGAGAAAAGCGATGTTACCAGTGGTGTGCCTCAAGGTTCTGTTCTTGGGCCTATTCTTTTTAACATTTTTATAAATGATATTGCTGAAGGGTTGTCGGGTAAGATTTGCCTCTTTGCGGATGATACCAAAATCTGCAATAGAGCAGACACGCCAGATGGTGTGAATAACATGAAGAAAGACCTGGCGAAGCTTGACGAATAGTTTGAAATTTGGCAGGTAAAATTTAATGCTAAGAAATGCAAGGTCATGCATTTGGGCTGCAAAAACCCAAGGGAACGGTACAGTTTAGGAGCTGAAGAACTTATGTGCATGACAGAAGAGTGGAACTTGTATGTGATGATCTTAAGGTGGGCAAACAAGTTGAAAAGGTGATGGTGAAAGCTAAAAGGATGCTAGGTTGCAAAGGGAGAGGTATGGTCAGTAGGAAAAAGGAGGTATTGATGCCCCTGTATAAGACTTTGGTGAGACCCCATTTAGAATATTGTGTACAATTCTAGAGGCCACACCTTCAAAAAGATATAAAACGGATGAAATCAGTCCAGAGGAAGGCTACTAAAATGGTGTGTGGTCTTCGTGATAAGGTGTATGCGGACAGACTTAAAGATCTCAATCTGTATACTTTGGAGGAAAAGCGGGAGAGGTGAGATATGATAGACGTGTAAATGTAATATAAATGTGCATGAGTCGAGTCTCTTTCATTTGAAAGGAAACTATGCAATGAGGGCATAGGATGAAGTTAAGAGGTGATAGGCTCCGGAGTAATCTGAGGAAATACTTTTTTACAGAAAGGGTGGTAGATGCGTGGAACATTCTCCCAGAAGAGGTGGTGGAAACAGAGACTGTGTCTGAATTCAAGAGGGCCTAGGATAGGCACGTGGAATCTCTCAGAGAGAGAAAGAGATAATTGTTACTGCGGATGGGCAGACTAGATGGGCCATTTGGCCTTTATCTGCCGTCATGTTTCTATGTTTCTTCTCTAACCTGCCTTCATAGAGAAATCATTCCATTCCCTATATCATTTTAGTTGTCCTTCTCTGTATCTCCTCTAATTCTGCTTGGATTATTGGTAGAAATACTGTCAGTGAAAACAGCACATGGAGTTTGCACTTATATGTACAGTTTTGTTATTGCCCCAAAGTATTTAGCATAATTTAAATATGTGTAATGTTTAGTTTGCAGAAGTAGACATGGAGATAAAACTAGAATATGGAAAAGAACTATGTATTCTCTACCTAACCAATATGTTAACGGACCATATGGAAAACTGAGTATATTTGAGACAGTATATTCTAGAATAGTTTGATGTTTTAATGTTAACCACTGAGAACATAGACAAACCATAGATAATGTAAATATTGTCTTATTAGGCACATGCATATTTTATAAACACTGAAGTTATAAATTATACTTCTGCAACGGGATGCTTTCTCTTTGTATCACTGCAATGTTAAAGACATCTTTCTGCTGTGGTCTTTTCTAGAGACTATTTCATACAAGAATTACACTGAATCTATTTGCTGGTCCATTTGTCCTCGGTTGTATTCTATCCTCGACTGTATGCTGGGAGAGAAAATAAGGACTTTGATTCCATAGAAATGAGAAAAATAATATGAGGTGGGAGTTAAGTAGCAAACAGAATAGTTCAAGTCACAGGTATGACCAGGGCCGGATTTAGATGAAAAGAGGCCCTAGGCTATTCCACTTATGAGGCCCTTTCACCTCCCATTTTTAAGTTTGTAAATTACATGAGAGATAATAAAATACATCATTACTGTGATATATATCAATATGTTAAATGAAACATGTTGTTACCAATAACAACATGTTTCGTTTAACATATTTATATATATCAATATATATCAACCTTTATAAAAAATGTGACACGGATAATAAATAAAAAAAAGTCAAGAACACTTATTTGGACATTTATTCTCAGTACCATATATAGTACTTGTAACAATAACAAGTGCCTCCCATCCCCCTGAGCAGCAAGTTTCCATGGAAACCACCCCCATGCCATCCTGCCTGCCTGCCTTCCATTAAACACCCCACCCCCTCCGATGCCAGCCTGCCTGTCTCCCATCCCCCTTCCACTGAACCTCCCCACCCCACCCCCCGATGCCATCCTGCCTGCCTGCTTTCCATTGAACTCCCCCATCCCCCTCCGATGCCAGCCTGCCTGCCTCCCATCCCCCTTCCACTGAAACCCCCCCCCCCCCCGATGCCAGCCTGGGCCGCCCTGTCCTGACGGAACCACATTTTGCTTCTCTCCCCGCGGGGCTGGGCTTTGCCCAGCTGTTTTCGGACTGACGTCTTTCCCTCCCTGATCCTCCTCCCAGGGCAAGAAAAAGAAAGGGAGAAGCCGAGTTGGCGCCCCGTTGCGGCCGGAGCTGATTCCGATCCCGAAGCGGAACCGAGGTAACCGGGGAGCGGCTAAAACCTGAACCGGAGGCAGGATCGGACCGGCGCGCGTCCCCACACGGGGCTGAGACCGATTCCCCTCCGGAGCCGGGAAAGGGGTGTGGGGGAGAGAGAGGAGCAGCGGGATCCAATCTGGAGCTGAAGCACGTGTGCAATTCGGATTCCCCACCCCCAGCTGAATTTTGATGAGTCGCTGGCGCAGGCGCCGTGAGGAGTGACACAGAATCACACCTCATGCCACCAGGACTCACGATATTTCAACAGCGCATGCGCGCTCTAGGATTTTATTATTTATGATATAATCATGAAAATATAAAATAAAGCACGTAATATACATTTTAAAATATGCAAATTAAAACATATGTTAAGAACTTACTTAGAATTCCGCGAAATGAAGATATTGTCACAAAAATTTTTTTCAATAGTCTATAAACACTTCACTAAAGTATTGAACCTACTGAACTCAAAAGGCAAGAATCAAATGATCGTGTACGCAATCCTAAAATAAGAATCTTTTCTAATAACATTAACACGTGTTTCATATTATCGAAGTAACACGAATATAACCGAACGTCGGGATATCAATAGGTCTGTTCGTTTGTCTGTTCCAATCTACACCAATCTGCACTTTATTTATGCAAGAACAAACCAGAGCTTAGTAGCATAAGGCACGTCAATATTTGCCATAGCAATCAGTGAACGTATGAACTATACTTTGGTGCAATCTAGTGTATACAAACAAACAGACCCAATGAGCCGAACACGTTGATCTTAACCAATACATTTTTATGTTTGTTTATTAGTCATATGCGTAGAATTTCTCCTTATTTTCGGTTCAGTGTTTTAGTGTTCACTGTTTTTAGAATAGTGTAATTTTAATTTTGCTAACAATTTGAATGTAGGCCCCTCTTGATCTTGAGGCCCTAGGCTTAAGCCTAGTTAGCTTATAGGAAAATCTGGCCCTGGGTATGACGAAAGGAGCAGAGAGCTACAGTCAGAGAAGGTTGTGTGATCCAAAAAGATGGTAAATGGTGTGCTAATTTGGTTTTATGCTAGTGTTTTATACCAGCACCTTGGCACACAGATGCCATTATGGAATTGGCACTCAGCATAACATAAACATGCTTAACTGGAGGCACTAAATCATAGAATAGCCCTCATAGTGACAGCAGCACTGACCACATTACATGCCAGCATGGTCATTACAATTATTATGATTGCTGCCATCATTGAAAATTCGCCCCAATACTTTGAACTGACTAATATCTGACAGCAATCACTCAGTGAGGTGGATTTACATAAATAACTCCTCTCAACTTTGTTATTAAAATAGAAAAATGACTTGTGCCAACAGCTAAAGGTTTTCTTGGAGGTAAGGCTAAGAGATTGGAGCAGATATACAGTAGATTACGAAGGGCTCCTTTTATCAAGCCGTGCTAGCGGGGTTAGCGCGCGTGACTTTTAATCGCGCGCTAACCCCTGCGCTGGCTCAAAAACTACCGCCTGCTCAAGGCAGGCGTTAGCAGCTAGCGCGGCCGGCGGTTTAACGTGCGCTATTACGCGCGTTAAACCGCTAGCGCAGCTTGATAAAAGGAATCCTAAATCTAATAATGAAAATATAGATTATTAAATGGAATAATGCATGTACTATAAACAGCAGACCAGCATTTGTAAAAGGTGATAGCAAGGACTTTAATTCAACCACATAAATGTTTATGCCTGATGTGGCCACATTTCATTAAAAGGCTGCAACCGAGGCAAAACTATAGGATACAACAAAATTAAAATCATATATTAATCTTAAATAATAAAATGCTAGCCGCGCATGCGCACTTGCGCCGCGTGTTCCCTGATCCCTTTTCTGTCGGGGTGTGGCAGTACGAGTGCGCATGCGCGCTTAGTACATCACTGGCGGGGATGGAGAGAAGCAGCGTTGCTGGGCAAGAGGCCGTCCTCGCCCGCCCCGAGACCAGGACAATCTCAAGGCCAGTGGGCATGCTAGGGGTAGGGTAGGAAGGAGGGCTTTGAGGCAGGCGGCTGTCGGCGGAGAGCAGCCGAATGCAGGAAGCGGAGCGGCCAGGTAAACAAAAAAACAACCAACTGAGCGAGCCTGGCCGCTGAGAAAGTGCGGGAGGCCTGGCCCGGGCTGCAGAAGGGGATGGAGCTGGGGCGGTGAGCCTTCCCTGCGGCTGAAATGGAGCCAGCCTGCCCTCCGCGACAGACCAGAGGAGTCAGAGTCCTTTGCCACTCACCCCCTTCCCTTCCCGTGGATCAGAATAGGCCTGGGAGCCTTAGGTCCCTCCTGGGGGCAGGGCCTGAGGCACATGGTCGGGTTGGGCCCATGTGCCTCAGGCCCCGCCCCCAGGAGGGACCTAAGGCTCCCGGGCCTATTCTGATTGGCCCAGGCGCCTTAGGCCCCACCAGTAGGCGGAGCTTTGGGACGGATGGGCCAATCCGGCCTCATTCCATCGTTGGCTGCCTGCCGGACAGGCGGGTTTGGCTCCCGTCTGTCCGGCCAACTACAGAAAGGTACGGGGAAGGGGGTTGGGGGTGTCGTGGGGGTCGGCCAGGGGGGTCGCGGGTCGGCTGGGGGGACGGTTGGAGGTTCTTGGGGGGGGCGGTCGTTGGGGGGAGGGGGGTTTGCGTCGAGGGCAGGAGGGCCTGGGATCCCTCCTGCCCATAATGTAGTGCAGGGTGGGGTTAGGGGGTCGCCGTGGCCAGGAAGGTTTGGGCTCCCTCCTGGCCCGAACAACTAGCGGGGGGGGGGGGGGGGTCACCAGGGCCAGGAGGACTTGGGCTCCCTCCTGGCCCGATATTGTCGGGGAGTTGGGGAATCGGCGGGGCAAGAGGGCTTGGGCTCCTTTTTGCCCCGATCGTGTCGGGGAGTCGGGGGGGCAAGAGGGCTTGAGCTCCCTCTTGCCCCGATCGTGTCGGGGAGTCGGCGGTCCTTCGGGGTGGGGGTGCGGGTGTGTGCAAGCGGTCCTGCGGGGGGTGAATCGGACGTCGGGGGGGGAACTATGTAAAAAAAATTTTGTACAACGCGCTCACGCGTATATCGCGCAAGGGTATGCACGGTTTGTAAAAACACGTATAACGCGCGCGTTATATGCGTGAAAATACGGTACTCACTGATAAGACAGTTGCTTCACACGCCTGCTTCACTTTTATGCATATTGTTGAGAATGTCTGCCCATTTGCCACACTTTGATCACTTTATAAAGCTTTTGACACATTCTGATCATCTTTTTTTTTTTTTTGTATAATGTTTCTTTATTGGGCAAAACTAACAGCATACAGATAAGAACAAAAATACATCCGCAAATCCTCTGATCATTTTATAATACTGCAAGTGTTAATGTTACAATTCTGTGAGGTTTTTTCTTCTTTTTGCATATTCCAATTATATTGCATGGTTCTTATTTGATTTATTTTATGCATTATTACTTATCGATATGTTTTTTTGTTTTATGTACTATTATTATTAGTATATGATTTTAATTTTGTTGTTTTGTCCTACAGTTTTGCCTCTGATGCAGCTTTTTGGTGAAATGTGGCCACGTCAGGCATAAGTATTTATTTGGTTGAATTAAAGTTCTTTCTATCAGCTTCTGTTGTGCTTGCATCACAGATCTTCTGCCTCTCCTCAATTCCCTGGCGCTATGACAGTACATCTCACAATAGGGAATATTTACCAATAATGCATATTAATAGCATTAGGGTTCACTAATGAGGTAATGTGTTTTAATAAATGTAGCACTAACTATTTTATTTGTATTGCCAATGAAACTATATAAATATATAAGCCGGCATTTTTCTTCTTGTGTTAAACATGAAAATATCTCACCCATAACAGGCTATTGCCTAAACTAGTAGAAGAAAAAATGATTAATTGTTCCCTCTCATCCTAGTGATTCACTGGGGAATGAAAAGTAAATTTAAAAATATCTGTCTAAATGCTTTCATAACTCATTGTGACTATAGTTACAGGCTGTATATGAAAGGACTTTAAAAATGTAACCTACCACAAGAACAATCTTTCTTTATGCTTGACCCGGTTAAGCAAACTGTATTGTACATACCACAGATGATTCAGTAGATCTAACATCTTTTAACTGTAGACTTCATGTTTTTATACCAAGATATTTTCCAACAAAATTAAAGAATATTGTATTTAGACCCCTGCATAGATAGACTATGGGCTCCTTTTACTAAGCTGTAATAGCGATTTTAGTGCACGGTTAGCGCGCGCAGAATTGCGCTAACCGTGTGCGCTAGACGCTAATGCCAGCATTGAGCTGGCATTAGTTCAAGCCACGTAGCACGGGTTTAGCACGCGTTAAAATTCTGCATGCGCTAAAAATGCTAGCGCAGCTTAGTAAAAGGAGCCCTATACCTTTTTCCCCTACCCATAAACTAATAACAGCAGTGACCCCCAAATCTGATCTTTGAGATCTCTCAAAATATCTGTACAGCCTATCCTTGTACCATTACCTCGGGTGATGGAAAAAAATGACAACCGCCTTAAATTGTGGCCTTTCAACCTGCACACTCCTGCTTCCATAGAGCCTAATCTTCATTTGATCTGTATCCATGGGCTTTGCTATGTGTATCTTATTTACAATCCACTGAAACCCCTACCTCATTTATCTATATATACAGAATTAGAGCAGATATTTGTGGATACCCGTGGAAAAGTAGCCTAATAATGAGAACCAGTAATAGGACAGTCAGTGTCATAATCCAAGAAAAGGGACCGAGAGCTAGATGTACTAAAAAGGGTCAGTAACAGTGCGTGGATCTGCTGCAATCCGATTTTTGACCAATTCCAAAACAGCAACTGATGCACTAACAAGTTTGCATGCAAATGATTTGTGCGGAGGTTTACCATGCGCAGAGCTGGCAGGGGAAGCCCGAACACCTGAGAAGTAGGGAAAGTCCCGAAGCAGCCTCCTGCCACTCAGTTGTTCAGGGCAGGACACCTTTTTTTTTATGAACACAGATGTTGTGCGTTACACACAACATCCATTATACTATTCTGATAAACGACATAGAAATTTTTCCATTTGAAAATCGCAATTTGGATATTTTTGGAAGATGGATTTTTTTATTATTTTTTGCCATTTTGAGACATCCATTTGCTTTGAAAATGAGTGCCAGAGGAATTAATCTTATAAAGCCATTTTCTCTCATATGTATTACATGCATGTATAAATGGTCTTTTGTAAAACAGTGACTGATATAAAAGTAAATGGACGTCTAAAACTGCAAAATGTCCATGTAATAAAGGGGCGTGGCCTGGGTGCTTTTTCGGTGGTACTAGTGAGGGGTAAAATATGGATGTCCAACTCCGATTACAGAAGGTAAAGGGATGGCCATGTCCAAAAAGGTGACTGTTTTTATTTAGGCCTGGTATTGACACATCTATGTTACACAGCGGTGCTCCAATTGAGCAGCTCTTCACTGAATGGAGTAAGAAAAGTCACAGTAGGCATTATTCTTTCCCTGGAGGGCTCGCAATTTAAAAAGTAAAGAAAGAAAATTTTGTGGTGATGCATCAGGATTCAAACTGGCAGCTCTGCTTCTCTCTTTCCTTCCTCAACCGCCCCCCCCCCCCCCCGCTGCACAGGGACACCCCCCAACCCTTCACTTCTCTTGTACCTCTTTAATTTTCCCAGCGTGAAGAGTATCACAAACTTGCTGCCCATGTTGCTGTCAGCTCTCTTTGACATCACTTCCAGGTCCTGCACCTAGGATCTGACATCAGAGGGAGAGCCGACATGATGTGGGCAGCAAGTTTGTAATGATACTTATGCTGGGAAAAATAAAGAGTTATGGGAGAAGGGAAGGGGGTGCGTGCATAGCGGGGGAGGAGGGAGGGATGTCAGTGAGGAGTCAGAGAAGTGGGTGGGGGGGTGAGCACCACCACCCCCGGCACCACTCATCCTCGCCACTGGGCTGCTCTAAGAATTAGGCTATTCCAAATTTTATAATATGGACATTTCTCTACAGCAATATGGATGTCCATGTCCCTTGTTTTGCCCTGTTCATAATTTGGATGTTTTAGTTTGTAAAATGGCTGTTCATGCCAGATATAACCATAACTTGGATGTCCATTTCTCATGCATTTTACATAGATCAGACTGCATACTGGCAGATCCTATTTTAAAATATACAAGAGATCATAGGCAGTGGAATACTCTTTGTTGGGGGGGGGGGGGGCGCGCAAAAGCTCTACCCTAAACCTCTCTCTCCAGCTCCCACCTCCTCCTCAGATGCTCTCATTTTAAATCTGCAGGCAGTGACAATGAATGAGCCTCCTGCCGTCGACCTGCCCCGGAAGTCTTCCTTCTGCAGCATCCATTTGCTGCAGAATGAAGACTAGGCATAAGTTAGGCTTACTTTCAAAATTTCAACTTTCTTGCTGATGAATGGCATGTGAGCTTGCTCCACCGCTGCACCTCATCAGATGCTGGGCTCTGCTTAAAGCCCACCGCAGGAGAAGAAAAATCAGCTGTCTTGTTTAAGATAGGCATAAGTTAGGCTTAACATAGGCTTAAGTTAGGTTTAAGTTAGGCTTACTTTCAAAATTTCAACTTTCTGGCTGATGAATGGCATGTGAGCTTGCCCCTGCACCTCATCAGACACTGGGCTCTGCTTAAAGCGAAGGAAAAGCTGGTCAAAGTTTAGTTTTTGCTTCATTTCAATGGAGTTTCAGCTTTCTTAATCGGAGACTTCCTATAGACACAGATTAGGCTTGCTTTCAGCTTTTGCAATGATATTTCCTATAGTGAGTTTGAATATGGGTTTTTTCTTCTTTCTCCCTCGTAATATGGTGTATTTGGTGAGACCTCATCTGGAGTACTGTGGGCAGTTCTGGAGGCCACATTACCACAAAGATGTGCTTAGAGTCGAGTCAGTTCAGCGGATGGCCACTAGAAATATCTCGGGGCTCAAGGGTCTCTCGTACGAAGAGAGACTGAACAAATTGCAGCTCTACACTCTGGAGGAACGCAGGGAGAGAGGGGACATGATAGAGACGTTTAAGTACATCACAGGTCGTGTCGAGGTGGAAGATGACATCTTCCTACTCAGGGGACCTTTGGCCACTAGAGGACATCCGCTCAAACTCAGAGGAGGGAAATTTAAGGGTGATGCCAGGAAGTACTTCTTCACGGAAAGAGTGGTGGGTCGCTGGAACAAGCTTCCGGAGCAGGTGACCAAGGCCACTAGCATGCTTGACTTTAAGAATAAATGGGACATCTACGTGGGATCCCTACAGAGGCCTAGTAAGGGGGTGGGTCAGTAGAGTGGGCAGACTTGGTGGGCTGTAGCCCTTTTCTGCCGTCATCTTTCTATGTTTCTATGTTTCTAATATAAATATATTGCAAGGAAAACATAGTACTTTTCTGCTCAATCAGTAATATGATTTACTCATTACACCACCTTTGGCTTTCCTGCTTAAAAAGAACCCCCTTTTTTCTCAACAAACATTGCTGCAATCAGCTCTTTCTTGAAAGCAAAGAAAGAACATGAAAAACATATCATTATTGCACACATTACTTCTTTTCTCAGCGCTTTAAAAGAGAAAAACCAGATACAGACCTTAACATGCAATTTTCTTCATTGCAAAATAGAGCTCTCCAGCTTCACAAAGCTGACCTCATTGTGAGATCATCAAGGTGCACCTTCAAGGTAGTATGCCACAATTAAAAGATGTGCTCGGTGTTGAACTTACAACCTCTGTATGATCTGCATTTGACAAAGTTCCACATGAAAGACTTCTCAGGAAACTACAAAGCCATGGCATAGAGGGAGATATACAAAGATGGATAGGCAAATGGCTGGATAACAGGAAGCAGAGAGTGGGCATAAATGGGAAGTTCTCCGACTGGGAGAAAGTGACTAGTGGTGTACCCCAGAGCTCGGTACTTGGGCCGATCCTTTTTAATATTTATATCAATGACCTGGAAAACGGAACATCCAGTGAGATCATCAAGTTTGCAGATGACACAAAACTCTGCCGGGCAATCAGATCGCAGGAGGACAGTGAGGAACTCCAGAGCGATTTGTGTCGGTTAGAAAAATGGGCGGAGAAATGGCAGATGAAGTTCAACGTGGAGAAATGCAAGGTAATGCATTTAGGCAGTAAAAATAAGGAATACGAGTACAGAATGTCAGGTGCAACTCTGGGAAAAAGTGAACAAGAAAGGGATCTGGGTGTACTGATAGATAGGACCCTGAAGCCGTCGGCACAATGCGCGGCAGCGGCAAATAAGGCAAATAGAATGTTGGGCATGATAAAGAAAGGAATCTTGAGTAGATCGGAGAAAGTTATAATGCCGCTTTATAGGGCAATGGTCAGACCCCACTTGGAATACTGCGTCCAACATTGGTCTCCCTACCTAAAGAAGGATATAAAACTGCTGGAGAGGGTGCAGAGACGAGCAACTAAACTAGTGAAGGGTATGGAGAAACTGGAATATGAGGATCGACTTAAAACACTGGGATTGTTCTCCCTTGAGAAAAGGAGACTGCGTGGGGATATGATCGAGACCTTCAAAATACTGAAAGGAATCGACAAAATAGAGCAGAGAAGATTATTTACATTGTCCAATTTGACACGGACAAGAGGACATGAAATGAAGCTAAGGGGGGGCAAGTTCAGGACTAATATCAGGAAGGTCTGCTTCACACAGAGAGTGGTTGACATCTGGAATACTCTCCCAGGGGAGATTATTGCAGAATCGACAGTCCTAGGCTTCAAAAGCAAACTAGATGCATATCTCCTTGAGAGAGGCATATAAAGATATGGTTGGCTATAAAATAAGCCAGGTGTATACCTAGCAGGGCCTCCGCGTGTGCGGATTGCCGGACTTGATGGACCGAAGGTCTGATCCGGAGATGGCGCTTCTTATCTTCTTATGTTCTTATCAGTACAGGACTTTAACCCATAGAGCTACATCAGCTTCTACTCAGGTGGATCTCAGTGCCCTTTCATATAATAGTTGACTGACCTGCATATGTATCATCTGATTAACTATCATATCACAATCACTATAAAGAAAGCTTTTATGGCTCACCAGGTTAATGCACCTTGTTACACTCTGTCCATCTCAAACTTCCTGGTTCAAATCCAAACTTCCTAACAGCTTCCTATTAGCTGTCATAAGAGGGTCTAGATGGTGGACTTTGCCGAGCCTAACTTAAGCAAAAACTAGACTTAGACCAGCTTTTCCTACGCCTACATTTTCCACACTGTTTAGACGCCCTCTGTCGCCTAACTAGCATCTATGTGGTGCCTATCCTTAACCACGCCCATGTTATTCCCAGATTTAGGGAATAGTCGCGTCAACAAACTTAGACGCGACTATTCCCTACATCTGCGCCTATCTCGCATCTGTGCTCTAAGGACGCCTACGTCCATCTAAGTTCCAATTAACGCTTGTTAAGACCCTTAAATCGCTCATTATCCACTTAAATTGGACGCCTAAAGCACGCCTAAAGCACGCCTAAAGTTTGGCACACTTTACAGACACTAGCTTTATCTGGTTGATGTAGTTTAGGTCAGTTAATCTGATAATGGCTATAGACTTCATTGCAGTTCTACAACATGATGTTTTGATTCCATGATATTTTTCACAATATTAAAGTTGCTGCATAGCAGAACTACATGCTATGGATCCATAATTAACATAGGTTAATAAAATGGACCATTAATGCACTTGCTAAAACCTGACTAGTTTACTCCACATCATCATCCGAGACAGAAAAAGGATGAACAATATTTTTTCTAAATATGTAACAGGCCTAGTTCAAGGCAATTGGAGAAACGCAAAAAAGAAATCCAAATGTTATGGTATGATGAAAATCTTTAAGCTGTTCTCTGAGATGCTTGCAGGTCTACAAATACATTATAAACATGGATCTGCAAACCAACAGCCAAAAAATGACGCCCACAGAGTTTACCTTTGAAAATCCACAAGGTTTATGCATCCATACTGAAGGTACACACAAATCTGAAAATTTTGCACTTGATTTGTAGCAGGTGCAAGGTACACACCAAGAACTATGAATATTAATTTCAAAATGTTATCACTGCATACTTTTCTTCCTCTGACCTAACCTCTTTCCCCATGGGTAAGCAAACACTTTGAGTAATAGTGCACGCACTGTAAATTAGGAATCAGTTTATAAAAAGCATCGGTAATTGTTTATATCCATAGAGGGGCATAATCAAAAGAAACATCTAAGTCCATTTTGGGCCTAAGTCGTTAGTTGCCCAAAGTCGGTAGTGTCTTAAGTCCATTCTGAAAAAAGACATCCAAAATATTTTTTTGGTCGAGAATCGTCTAACTATATGCAGCCGTTTGATCGCCCAGACCAATAAGTCGTCTGTTTTTATACCCATTCTCGTCCAAAAATTTGTCCAAGTCAAAAACAGCTAGACAAATACCTTTTGGACGTGGAAGGGGCCAGCAAAGTGATGCACTGGACACCCAGACATGGTAACATAGAAGTGGGGCACTTTACAGGACACTGCTGTGAACTTTACCAAAACGGTGCCACATAAACATCTCACCACAATTCCCTTATAGGTCATGGTGAGCCCCCCCAAATCACCCCCAAAACCTACTAGACCCACCTGTCTACTACCCCAATAGCCCTTGTGGCTGCAGGTACCACCTATATGGCAGTATAGTAGGGTTTTGAGGGGTGCACATGCTTCATCATGAATGCAGGGGTTAGAGTGGCTTATGGGCCCGGCCCTTCTCTCTATGGATCACTAGCCCACCCAGGCTATTTAAGACACCTTTGTGCAGCTCTACTAGGCTTTCCTATACCAGGTGCTGATGTTCTGGAGGCAGGTATGTAAAGTTTTTATTCCAATTTTTATGGGGGTGGGGGCGGGGGTCAGTGATCACTGGTGGAGTGTGTGGGGGTCTGTACTTTGTCTATACAGTGGTTATCTGGTCACTTTGAGTACCTTCTGGCCACTGGTTTTCATTCACCTAAGTTGCTACATTTAAGTTCTGTCTAGGCAGCTTCGTTAAACTTTCTGTTATACTTGCAGTATGACTAAGTCTAAGTCGGCCCAAGTCCCGCCCAAATCCCATCCTCACCACTCCTCCTAAAATGCCCCTTTTAACTCTGGGCGTACAGCAGCACAGAAGAGGCCTCAGTCGTTTTAAAATATATCTAAAACCTGGTTCGATTAACAGCACTTGGACGACTTGCTCTACGGATCGTCCAAGTGCCAATTTAGGCTGTTTTTTTAGACGTATTTCCGTTTCGATTATGAGCCCCATAGTGTTTGCTGTCTGAATTTTCAAAGGCAGACTCCATGGGGAATAAGTTCTTCCTTCAAATATAAATCATAAGGAATTTTAATTTGGAACTGAAGACTGAGCTGCATTCAACTGAAAAGCTTCATTTTTTCAAGCTGTTCCATTATATTGTTGCCATTTATCTACAGAGAGATTATATTTTTTTATATTTCAGTGGACAATCTGTATGGTATCAAATATTCTATTTATCTTTCTTGGTAATGGCGGTCAAAAATTTCAAGTTATCCACAGGCAGTTGACTGCACAAAAGTGAGTGGAGTAAATTTTAAATGTAAAATTCAGTATCAGTAGTATTTGAGTCTAGAAAAACCTATTCCCATATCCATGGTAAAGCTGTCATCAATTCAGGGAATCTTTATATTCCAACCTACAAAGCTCTAGGGATGCAGTCATGAATATACTCTAAGGATGAAAATCTTAAAATACTTTTGTATAGGTCCAAGATGGGAATATTTGTTCTTTTTTTTTATTTTGTCAAATATTTTGGAGTCCTATTAAAAAATGCAGTAGAAAGTGATCTTAGCATGCCCTTACATAGGTATTTCTTATTCGCTAAGACCATTTATATCGCAATTGGAAAACATTTAATTTTCCATGTTCCCAATTAGAGGCCACATGCTAATGTTCTTTGCTCTAAATGTAAATGCCCTAGTGGGTCATTAGTACATTGTTTTTTTGGGACCACTTCCATATTCATATTTCCATGTAGTACAAAGTAGGGGGGTTATGCAATAACTTCCTGAGATAAGCAAGACTTATGCTGCAGAATTCCTTCTATATAGTAAAAATAGTTATTTTAGTCAGTTGACTGTAGGAAGTGATACTCTCCTTGATGCAATAGAGGAATGCCTTTCATGAAGTGAAGGAGATGGAGTTTTGGTCTAGGAGGAGGCTGAGCCCGATGCACTTTTGGAGATTTTGAACTTGTGGGAACCTTACCTATGAGGACTTGAAATACTTTGGGCTCCTTTTACGAAGCTGCGTTAGCGGTTTAACGCAGGTAATAGCGTGCGCTAATTTGCTGGCCGCACTAGCTGCTACCACTTCCTCTTGAGCAGGCGGTAGTTTTTCAACTAACGTGGGGGTTAGTGCGTGCTACAAAGTTGCGTGCGATAAAAACGCTAACGCGGCTTTGTAAAAGGAGCCCTTTGTTTATTTCATAGCCTGTTCTTGAGCTTTTGAGAGACTGTGCGCTTGGGGTATAATCTAGGAGGAACATTTCTGTATTGGTTTGTGTGAGGTCTTAATTGAGGTAATTGTTGTAGTTTTTCCAGGATTTTAAGTTTTGTTGTATGATTTTATAATATTTTATTGTTTGAAAGAATAAACCCTCTCCTTTTATCAGGCTGTCTGGAACGCTAAATGCTCTGATGCTCATAGAATTCCTATGAGCGTCAGAGCATTTAGCATCTCGGGTCCAGTAGAAACCTTTATTGTGGCTTAGTAAAAGAGGGCCTAAATGCTGAGCCGCCCATAGGATTAGAATGGGCAGCTCGACATTTAGCTTGCACTGCTCAGCAAAACAGCAAGATAAAAAGAAATTAAAGGAACACAAGTACAGTATGTCGGGTGCAACTCTAGGAAAAACCGAACAGGAAAGGGACCTTGGCGTATTAATCAATAGGACCCTGAAGCCGTTGGCGCAATGCGTGGCAGCAGCGAATAAGGCAAATAGAATACTAGGCATGATAAAGAAGGGAATCACGAGTAGATCAGAGAAAGTAATACTACCGTTATATAGAGCGATGAAATACTGCGTCCAGCACTGGTCTCCATACCTAAAAAAGGATTTAAAAGTACTTGAGAGACGAGCAACGAAGCTAATAAAGGACATGGAGAACTTGGAATATGAGGAACAACTTAAGAGACTGGGATTGTTCTCCCTTGAGAAGAGGAGACTGCGAGGGGATATGATCGAGACTTTCAAGATACTAAAAGGAATCAACCAAATAGAGCACGATAAAAAATTATTTACAATGTCTATTGTGACACGGACAAGAGGACATGGACTGAAGCTAAGAGGGGATAGGTTCAGGACAGATATCAGGAAGTTCTGCTTCACGCAACGAGTGGTGGACACCTGGAATGCTCTCCCGGAGGAGATAATTGCGGAATCCACCCTTCCAGGGTTTAAGCTTAAGTTAGATGTACATCTCCTTATGAGTGGCTTAAGGTAACATAGGTAAGGTTTAAGCTAGATGCACATCTCTTATGAGAAGCTTAGAGTATGGGGACTAATACTATGCCAGGGTACACCTGGCGGAGCCTCCGCGTGTGCGGATCGCCGGACTTGATGGACCTAGGGTCTGTTCCGGAGATGGCACTTCTTATGTTCTTAAGAGATTTGAACTAAAAGAGAATGGGGATTTGTATACTTCCTTTTTGTGGCTTTGGCATTTCATAGCAGTGGATACTAGAGGATTAAATGACTTTCACAGGGTCACAAAGAGCAACACTGGGATTTGATTTCCCAATCTCTGGGTGCAGAGGCAGCAGCTCAACCAGTGAACCACAGGCCTTAAGTGACATGGGAAGTAGCTTGAAATCAGGTCAGCTGAGGGAATGACATCAGAACAGTCTTAAAATGAAGTTCATGTTTTTGAGAACCTTTCTACCAATTTAAAGATAAAAGTTTGGAATCTAGACTGCTGAATATTTTGAAAGAAAAAATAATTTTCAGTAGAGCGACTTTGTGAAAAATTAGGGACAAATATACAATTAAACAGCTGTTAGCCATGGCCACTGTCCAACTAATTGGCTGCTGTTTAGCTATCTAATAATCTGCAAGCCAATGGACAGTAGCCAACCAAATTTATTGGTGAATCAGTCAACATGACATTAAGCTATGAAACAATTTGGCATCAAAAACATGATTTATGTTCTGTCTTGCATAGTAACGAAATAATATATTATTGGTGATGGTGATAATTCTGCTAAGATGATATTTATTAGCAGCTTGAAGAGCTTGAAAGGTGGTCCTTGTTTGTAAAAGTGAATGTTTTGATGTGTGAGAGGGAACTCTTGGGGCTTTTCTTTGCTTTTGGATGTTCTGGTTTATTAGGCATGTGGGACAAATTCTACAAACAGAGTCCCAATTGTAGGCAGCGATAGGCGCCCTACCACTGTCTAACCAACCAATTGGGACGCACATTAAAAAAAACAACAACACCCGAGGCAGGCTGCCTAGAGAGGTGTGAAGGGCCTCCTAGGCTTGAGCATAGTTTCACCCAGAAGTGACCTTAGGCAAGCTTAGGCAGCTCTAGGCAGCTCCCTAGAGCCGCAATAGGCACCTGAAATATAGGTCAGCAAAATGCTGAGCTGATCGCAGCAAGGTTATTTCCCTGCCGTGATCAGTTTAGCGGACACAGCAGGGAACCTATCAGTTCCCCTTGCATAAACAACTAGCAGAAGGGATGCCCATTTCCTTCTGCTGGAACCCTTGAAGCCCCCATACCACCGAATGCCCACAACAGGAGGAGTGCTGAATTCCTCCTGCCATTAGCACCTCGATACATCTCCCACCAGGAGGGATGCCAGTCCCTCCTGCTGCAATACCCCACCCCTCCAAAGATCGCCAGCAGGAGGGATGCTCCCCCAAACCCCCTGAAGATCACTAGCAGGAGGGACACCCAGTCCCTCCTGCCAGAACCCCCCCAAAGCATGCCCCCCAACCCTACCTAGCCCCCACCAGTACCTATTTTCATTGGTTGGCCAGTGGGATGTACCAGGGAGGGGTCTAAGTCCCTGATTGACCCAGGCATCTATGGTCCCTCCCATAGGAGGGGCCTTGGGCACCTGTGCCAACTGGAATCTTAGGCCTCTCTCCCAGTGTATTCTGGGATGCACTGGGAGTGGCCTAAGATTATGATTGCTCAGTTCCTGGGGGATGTATTGGGGTGGTAGCAGCAGGAGGAATTTGGCACTCCTCCTGCCGGGGACATTCGGGGGTGGGAGAGCTTCGGCGGTTCCGGTAAGAGGGAGTCGCTGAGCTGATTGTGGCAAGGAAATTCCCTTGCCATGATCAGCTCAGCAGCAATGCAGTTCTCTAACCAGCACCTGTGACATGGATGCCGGTTAGAGAATCGTGGTTGTTAGGGTGATTCTATATAAGACGTTCATGTGCGATTCTCAAAAGCAAATTACATAACTTTTCCACATAATCACCCTGTTTTTGCAATACATTTTCCCAGTGTCCTCTTACCACTCCTCCAACCTCAATCATTTCCCATGAAAATATGAAAGTGCTGAAACTTTTTGAAGAACTCTCATATGTACTATATACAATGGGAAAAATTTTCAAATAATCTGCACACTTGGGTTGTGCTATCAAAGAGGAGGTAGGTAGTACCATAAGGGTCTCAGTATCCACACTCACAGATGGTATGAAAGTCATAAGGACATAAGCAGTGCCTCTTCTGGGTCATACCAGAGGTCCATCCTGCCCAGCAGTCCGCTCACGCGGCGGCCCATTCAGGTCAAGGACCTGCATAGTAATTCTCTATCAGTAACCCTCAATCCATTTTTCCTGCAGGAAATCATCCACTCCTCTATCTATACCCTTCAATCCCATTATCCTTCAGGAATTCATCCAAACCCTTCTTGAAACCCTGTAGCATACTCTGTTGTATCACACCCTCTGGAAGCGCATTCCAGGTGTCCACCACCCTCTGGGTGAAGAAGAACTTCCTAGTATCTGTCCCCTCTTAACTTTTCTGAATGCCTCCTCGTTCTTGTATTTTTTGAAATTTTGAAAAATTTGTCCCTCTCCACTTTCTCCATGCCTTTCATGATCTTGTAGGTCTCTATCGTGTCCCCTCTAAGCCTCCGCTTCTCTAGGGAAAAGAAGCTCAGCTTCTCCAATCTTTCGGTATATGAAAGGTTTTCCATACTCTTTATGAGTCGCGTCACTCTCCTCTGAACCCTCTCGAGTATCACCATATCCTTCTTAAGGTACGGCGACCAGAATTGGACGTAGTACTCCAGATGCGGGCGCACCATTGCCCGATATAGCGGCAGGATAACTTCTGCCATTCTGGTTGTAATACCCTTCTTGATTATACCTAGCATTCTGTTCGCCTTTTTTGATGCCGCTGCACACTGCGCCAATGGCTTCATTGATCTGTCTACCATTACCCCTAAGTCTTTCTCAAGGCCACTCTCACCCATTACCAGCCCCCCCCCATCGTATAGCTGTACATCGGGTTTCTGTGTCCTACATGCAAGACTTTGCATTTCTCTACATTAAAATTCATCTGCCATTTATTCGCCCACTCTCCCAGTTTGTTAGAGAGATGACCTTTTGACCTGGGACAACCCTTCAACTGCTCTTAAGGGCCACACATAACAGCACTATAATCTTATTGTCACCTTCTAGAAACAAAGCCATTTCATAGAAATAAAATCTTGGAGACTTAGAAGACTAAAATTATGAAGAATCCCATTGTAGAGTGTCTGATATAGGACAGGAGGGTAAAGGGTCTCAAGAGACCTGCTTGATTTTGGGCACTGCTGAGCAATATTAGAGAATGACATGGGGACCGTTTGCCGTGGTAAACCGTGGTCACCGCAGTAAATCTGCAGTAATGGGGACATTTGCAACTGGTTTACCGCAGGAATGGGAACAAGACCTTTCACCACCCTGCGGGAATGGGGACAAGATCTTTCACCGCCCCGTGGAAGCGGTGAAAAGGCTTGCTCCTGTGGGTAAAAAAAATTGCGCCTGTGTCAGACTTGGCATCTCCTCCCCAGCTCCTCTTGGGCCTATTTTACCTTCAGGAGCCAGCCATGCCATGATGAACAGAGAAGAAACTCAAAACCAAAGCCTGAGATCAATGTGATTTGAAGAATAAAATTACCAGACAACAAAAGGTAGAAAAAAAAATTATTTTATATTTTGTGATTAGAATATTTCAGATTTGAAATATGTATCCTGCTAGAGCTGGTATTAGACATAATTGGGGACCGCAAAGACCCAGGCTGTGCTTCTTTAGCTTCCAGATGGCTTAGGGCCCTCTCTAGTTGCCCGAGTTGCTCTCTCCTAACACTATTCCTGCCATGTGTGACTGAAGTATTCTGTTAGCTTGATTTTTCTTTGTAGCATTCTGTAGTAATTTGGTTTCAGATTTCACAGGGGATATTTGTGAAAGGGAGGGGAGACAGGGGTTTTGTTGATCCTTGCTCTTTATTATTTGTGTTTATAAAATGACAATCTCAAAAATTAGGAGAAAGACAAAAGACAAAAGAGAGAAAAAATTTTTGAAAAAATTAAAATTTAAATATTATTAAATAGACATGGACTTGCAACAGAGTGGATGTAACTAAACTAATAAAATGGCACTCTTGTAAGACTACATACTTTTTGATAGCCATTACAGTTTTTTTAGTTTTTTTGAACTTTGTTTTTTTGAACTTTGGCTTTCTATTCTGATTAGCAACGTAGTAACATTGAACTACTACGTGTAAATAGCTAGATCAGCATTTTTACTGAATAACCACTTCCGGGTTTTGACGTCATCTCCCGGGAGCTTTTAACCCCGTACAGTTATGATGTGGCCATCTTTTTTGATCAGAGGAGGCGTTTTTTACGTCCCGTTTAAAAGGTATGTCTAAGTGGTTTTTTTAAATTTGTTTGAAGTTGTGTATAAGTCCAGTTTTGATATATATTTTTCTTTTCTGGCTTTAGTTTGATCGGATTCTGTTACACCCTGAGGCAGCAAGTTGGTGAAACGCTGGCCATCATCGGTGTATCGATCAAAGATAAGTTGAAAGTTTTTTTCATCTATCATTTGCAGAGACAGCCCTGCTTATAGTTTACGTAATAGGGAGTGCAATGGAGGTTTTCTGCCAATGAGGTTACCACCCAACCACCTTTATCCACCATTGTGGTGGTGGGAGGGCATTTGTCTGAGGCTTTTTCCTCCGTTTTTGAAATATACACCCCTTTAAACTAAAGCAGCACTGCCTTCACTTATTTGTGACATCATCATTTCTTGTGAAAGTGTGGCACAGTATATTCATTGATATTTCACATATCCGAGTTTCTTTTGCTATAAAATGACAATTGTACAGAATAGTCTCTTTTTATACTTTAATAAAATAAGTTCAGTATAAAATCTATTTGAGGCTTGTGCAGATGGGATCTGACAGTTTGCAGGCCGGAGATGGGGACTGAGCTCAAGGGGATGGGGCAGGGATGGTGATAAAATTCTTCCCCATGTCATTCTCTACGTAATATCAAGACTGATAGGTCCAAAGTTTTAATCATCAACTCAAATTTCCACCTCCTCCCTCATGCTCAACTTAAATCTCTTTGTTAGTGTTAATTTATGTTCAACTTCTAAATCATAAGAGATTTTTACTTATCTTTTAACATACAGTTTCTAGCTAGCCCCGACAGGACCCACCACTAAATGGCTTTATCAAGGGTATCAGGTTGCTCTGCAAAATAAAAAAAATTTCTAAAAAGTTGGCATTTAGAACACTCCTGAACTGTGTAATAACTTCTTATAAACCACTAATCCTAATTTAATTATCATTTTAAATTCAAAATGTTTCATTTAAAATATAAATTGAGAAAAATCAACAACTTAAAAATTAGTAACTGTTATCTTCTGTACTGATACTGTTTGACTCTTTCTCCTTCAGACACAATCAAATAAACATGTCCATCCAGGCCATATAATATATACAGGCAGCCCCCAGATTAAGAACGAGTTATGTTTTTAAAGTTGTTCATAAGTCGGAAATGTATGTAACTCAGAAGTTGTAGACTTTAAGATTCTTGCTGCTTACCTCTGCTCCCAGCTGACAAAAGGACCAACTGTTCCTAGTCCAGTGTTCCCTCTAAGGTACAGCATGCACAACCACACTTTGTTCTTAATGTGGCCATGCATCATTACTGAATCTGCTGCAGGAAAAGTGCAGGATTCTATGCCATTGGAAACACCGCTCAGTGAAATCAAATGAAGACACATTTATGTTCTTAAGAATGAGTTATACTTAAGTCGGGCATCTGTAACTTTAGGACTACCTATTTATCAATGCTCACTTCCTAATACAGTTAAGTCTTTGGGCAACCAGATCCTTTCACTGTTGCTCATTCCACAATTGGTCTCTATACCAGAATATTTTGCAATAGGTAAGCATAAACTTAGGGGCCCTTCACAGCTGTGTTAATTACTTGGAGGGGCATAATCAAAAAATACATCTAAGTCCCCTTTTGGCCTAAGGCCTTAAACGTTGAAAGTCGAAGCAGGGAAAATTTCCAATATAAAAAAAAAACGTCCAAAAGGAGGTTTTTTTTAAAATAATGGCCTACCTCTATGTTCAGCTGTTTAAACGCCCAGACCACCACAACGTCTACAATTACTACATATAATGCCTAAGTCCCAAACGCCCAAAACAAGGGCTTTTAGGTGAAGGAGGAGCCAGTCCTTTGCCTAAAAGCTGGATTCTGTAACCGGTGTCTGTCAAAAAGAACACCGGTTACAGAATCCATCCCCCCCCCCTACAACGATCCAGGCAGGAGAGAGCCCAAGCCCTCCTGCCCCGCGGCACCCCGAACCCCCGTCTAAGATCGGGGCAAGAGGGAGACCAAGCCCTCTTGCCCCGCCAACTCCCCGACCATCCCCGACAGCATCGGGGGTAAGACGGAGCCCAAGCCCTCTTGCCCTGGAGATCCCCAACCCCCCTTTCCCCCCCCCCCCGCCGATTACGATGGGGCCAGGAGGGAGCCCAATCCCTCCTAGCCCGGCAATTGTCCATCCGGCTGATCCATTTGGGCCAGGAGGGAGCCCAAGCCCTCCTTGCCTGGCAACTGCCCACCCGGCCGATCCGATCGGGCTAAGAGGGAGCCCAAGCCCTCCTGGCCCGGCGACACTCACTACCCCCCACCCCCACTAAAATATGGACAGGAGGGATCCCAGGCCCTCCTGTCCTCGATGCACCTCACCTGATCCCTCGATCCCCCACCCCCAATCCCCCCCTACCTTTAAATCGGTGGCTGGACAGACGGGTGCCAAGCCCGTCCATCCAGCAGGCCAACCATCCATTGAATGGCTGGCCTTAGGGCCTGATTGGCCCAGGCGGCTCAAACCTTGCCCACAGGTGGGGCCTGAGGCGCCTGGGCCAACTGGAATAGGCCCAGTAGGCTTAGCCACTCCTGTGGGTGAGACCTTAAGCACATGGGCTGGGGGAGGGCTGATCGCTGCAGGAGAGATGGCTCATCTCTCCTGCCAGCGATAGTGATCGCCCACCCCCCTCCGAACTGTGGCATTTCGGGGTGAGGAACGCCAGCAGCGAACGTTGCAGTAGGGGGTAGGCAGGTTGCTGGGGCCCCTGAGCTGCAGTGATCAGCTCAGAAGCCCCTTTTCGGCACTTATACCTATTTTGACTTGATCTAAGTCAAAACATATAAGTGCCGACTAGGCAACCTGCCTAAAGTTTTAGTTATACCTGCTGCACACCTAGGTCTATGTTGGCCCACCGCCCGCCCTTTCCCCTCCTCTAAAAACGCCTCTTTTCGCTCTATGCGTTTAGAGGCAGGGGAAAGGCCTAAGCTGGTTTTAGATAAGTCTAAAACCAGCTTTGATTATGGGTACTTGGACGATCAGGTTTTTTGATCGTCCAAGTACTCATTTAGGCCACTTTTTAGACTTTTTTTTTTATTATGAGCCCCTTAGTGTTTTGCATTAGTTGGTTTGGGGGGGGGAAAGAAGGATCATGTTAGGGGCAGAGAATGGTCATGGAAGCGCTATTCAATTAGCTTGCTGACATTACCGCCAGGCTAAATTGTTAGCCTGTCCATAACGCAGGAGCCCCTACCACTTCCTAAATAGGAGGTGGTAAGTGCTCCCACATTAATGTTAAAGCACACCCACAATATTGTTAAATCAATGTTCAATTAAACCATCCGGATTTCATCCAGGTTACATCAAAATATCATGAATGGGAGGAAAAGATCTCAGCGGTGTACCAATACGGGTTGTACACTCATCGTAAGTATATAAAGCACCTCCCACCAATCATAAAACCCTCCCATTATACCTATAGTGCCAAGCCAAAATTAAATTCAAATATTTAACAAAAAAATATTAGCACAGCTTAGCAGTGAAGCATTTCAATTTGTAATAAGAGCTGCACTGCTGAAAATTCACATATCGGATGTAAGTAACTTCCAGGCAAGATGCATTTAAGCTCATTAAGGCTAACATTAGCACATGGTCACACATACAAACACACACCATACTTCCCCCTACCCACAGCCCTGCTCTTCCAAGGCACTTTACAATGGCTCTTCCTACCATGTCGTATGATTGCCAATGGAAAAAGAGGGAAGGTGCCATTGTGTCACATTGAGAGTATGCATCTTTTAACATGTTGAAATATTAAGGCCTGAACAAGATAATCTGATTGTTCTTTGTTACCAATCAAAATTAACATTTTTCACAGCTGGATATGAGATAATTGGGATGAGAACAGAGTGGCTTGATTGTTAGTAATGCAGCTGTTTTCTTCCACAGACTCACTCCTCTCATACCAGGATGGCAGATTAATCCTTGATCGCCAGTTTTACAGATAGATTCAGTATGAGAAAAGAAGGCAATACAGTATAGAGACAAGATTTTATTTGATAGGAAAATGATCAATGTAGCTTTTATTAATGGAATCATTAACATACAGTCCTGTTTGCAGGTCAATCTAGTTCAATAAAGTACCATAAGGCAGCTTGTAGTAGAATCTTCCAGGAAGGCTATTTTCTTCTCAACAAATGCAGTTAATAAAGAACCAACTAGTATACAGTATTTAAGTTATTTCCTGTTACAGGGAAGACCTTGTGAGCACTGAGGAAAACCTGTAGAGTCTGGGGGCAGATAAAAGAGACAGATTTGCAGAGGTTCCTGCACAAACCAGACCCAGTGTACAAACTAGGGTGCTGTGGAAAGGGAAAATACTGACTAAAACCAGTCCAAGACACTGAATTCTTGTTTATTGTTTCCTACCATGAAATCTAGTTCTTTAAAATCAGGACTACAAATCCCAGCTAAACTAGGACAAGTAACTGCAAAACTCAGTGCTGAAACAGCTTTAGCAAACCTTTAGGCAGAAAAATGATTTAAACCAGCCCAGCACACAGAATAGCACATAGCTAATCAGAGACAGAATCATACCTGGATTTAGTTTTAATTGCCCAACTGCAGGGAAAGAAAAGGGAGGATCCCAGAGCTGCAACAGAACTGGAAGCCAGTCAGCAGAAATCTTGTGAACAGGAATTCTAATCCAGCTTCAGGGAAGCAGCAGGACACACCATAGTATGAGGCTCAGATAGAATCCCATGATTGGGAAGCTCTGAGAGAAACTTTATCTTTACAATGCAATACAACTTCTTATATCCTGCAATTTTCGACAGGGAATCATTGCAGCATACAGCAAGAAGGACTGCATTCGTGCTTCCAAATTAGAAGTGAGCAAATTCAATATAGATAGTTCATGGTTGGAGGGAGTAATAAATGGGAAGTGTTAGACCGCAGAGAGTGTACATAACTACAAGGGGAAAAAGTATGTTTTTAGTCTTTTCCTGAAAAGGTGGAGGGAGCATAATCGAAAGGGATGTCTAAGTCCGTTTACGTCCATCTCACAAGTCATCCAAAGTAAAAAAAACAGCTTAAGACACATTTTCCAAAGACACGTCCAACTTTTTTTTTTTTCCAAAAATTATCTAATTATACGTCCTGCCGATCTGATCGTCCAAGCCACTAAATCGTCTATCTTTATACCACATTTCCGTCCAAGTTTCTGTCCAAGTCCAAAACGCCTAGAACAAGCCCTGTTGGATGTGGGAGGGGTCTGCAAAGTGATGGACTGCACACCCAGACATGCCACCTAAATAGTGGGGTACCTTACAGGGCACTGCTGTGAACTTCACAAAAAGGGTGCCATGTCTTCTCCTCCCTACAGCTCCCTTATAGGTCACGGTGAGCCCCCAAACCACCTCCAGAATCCCCTAGACCCACTTATCTACCACCCCCAATAGCTCTTATGGCTGCAGGAGCCACTTATATGCCAGTACAAAAGGGTTTTGGGGGTGTATAGGGGAGTGCACATGTTTAAGGATGAATGCAGTAATTACAGGGACTTATGGGCATGGATCCTCCTCTCCATGAGTCCCTAACCCACCCCCAAGACAACATAAGCTGCCTCTGGACTGGACGACTATGCTTTCCTATGCCAGGCGGCCAGGTAATGATGGTCTGGAGGTTGAATTTTAAAGTTATGATTAAAATTTTATGGGGGTGGGGGGGTTGGTGATCACTGGGGTAGTGTGTGGGAGGTCTGTTTTATGTGTTTGCAGTGCTTATCTGCTGACTTTAGGTGGGTTTTTGTGACTTAGACCATGTTTTACAACGTCCAAGTTCCGTCTAGGCTCTGTTGTAAAACTTTCGGTTATAAATGCTGTACGACTAAGTCTAAGCCGGCCTCATCCCTGATTAAATGAACTTTGCTAGCCCCTGTTGTAGTGGACAGATTAATTTATATTTTGAGCATAGAATGCACCTGGCAAAGTAGATAAGCCTGGCTGCAGTGGCGTACCAAGGGGAGGGCGGGGGGGTGGTCCGCCCCGGGTGCCACGCCCTGAGGGGGTGCTCCCGGTCCGGTCCAGTTCCCCCCTCCCTGCGCTGGGTGTCGCGTCTGGAAACAGCCTGCAGCAAGATCGCGATGCCAGAGATCTTTGCCTGCTTTGACTGTTTCCTCCGCCACGGTCCTGCCCCCTCCTCTGACGTCAGAGGAGGGGCGGGACCGCGGCGGAGGAAACAGCCGAAGCAAGCAAAGATCGCTGGCATCGCGCGATCTTGTTGCAGGCTGTTTCCCCAGGGCAGTAGCGTACCAAGGGGGGGGGGCGGGGCGGGAGGTCCGTCCCGGGTGCCGCCTTAGGGGGGGTGCACAGCTGGCCCGGTCCCTATCGCGCTCCTACCCTCCCAGCGAAAGCAGCATCGGCGCCATTACCAAAAAAGGTAATGGCGCCAAACCTTGGAGCACCAAGGAAGACCGCTTCTCCCCCCTCCCAGCCGAAACCCCGCTGACCATCCTATCTCTCCCCCCCAAGTGAACCTTTCCGACCCTCCCAGCGAAAGCAGCAAACCTCCCTCCAGTAGCGTCTGCTTTATTCTCCCTCTGCCGCATCACTGATGACGTCATAAGTGACACGGCAGAGGGAGGAGAAAGCCACGAAGGAGGTTTGCTGCTCTCGCTGGGAAAGTCGGAAAGTTTCACGGGGGGGAGATAGGAGGGTCAGCGGGGGTTCGGCTGGGAGGGGGGAGAAGCGGACTGCCTCGGTGCTCCATTACCTTCTTCGGGCAGCAGCAGCGTTTACAATTCGCTGCTGTTGCCGGCTTCAGGCCTTGTTCTCTGCCGGGTCCTGCCTACTTCCTGTTTTCATGAAGACAGGACCCGACAGAGAGGAAGGCCTGAAGCAGGCAACAGCAGTGAATTGTGAATGCTGCTGCTGCCCGATGAAGTTCAGGACATCGGGGAAGGAGCAGGGAGAAATCGGCTGCTGGCTTGGGGGTGAGGGTAGGGAAAGAATCGTGGAAGTGGAGAAATTGGCACGATGGCTTTGTGCGGGCTAGGGGGAGAGAGAAAGAAAGGAAAAAAATAAAGAGGGGGGAGCCAGGGGGGAGAGAGAAAGAAAGGCAGAAATAAAGAGGGGTCAGGGGGAGAGAGAAAGAAAGGCAGAAAGAAAGAGGGGGACCAAGGGGAGAGAAAGAAAGGCAGAAATAAAGATGGGGTCAAGGGGGAGAGAAAGAAAGGCAGAAAGAAAGAGGAGGGCCAGGGGGAGAGAGAAAGAAAGGCAGAAAGAAAGAGGGGGACCAAGGGGAGAGAAAGAAAGGCAGAAATAAAGAGGGGGGTGTCAAGGGGGAGAGAAAGAAAGGCAGAAAGAAAGAGGAGGGCCAGGGGGAGAGAGAAATAAAGAGGGAGGCCAGGGGAAGAGAGAAAGAAAGGCAGAAATAAAGAGGGGGCCAGGGGGAGAGAGAAAGAAAGGCAGAAATAAAGAGGGGGCCAGGGGGAGAGAGAAAGAAAGGCAGAAATAAAGAGGGGAGCCAGGGGGAGAGAGAAAGAAAGGGGGGGGGGCAGGAGAAGAAAGAAGAAGGACCAGAAGAAGGACCAGAGACTCATGAAATCACCAGACAAAAAAGTAGGAAAAATGATTTTATTTTCAACTTAGTGATCAAAATGTGTCCGTTTTGAAAATTTATATCTGCTGTCTATATTTTGCACTATGGCCCCCTTTTACTAAACCGCAATAGAGTTTTTTAGCACAGGGAGCCTATGAGCGTCGAGAGCAGCGTGGGGCATTCAGCGCAGCTCCCTACGCTAAAAACCGCTATCGCAGTTTAGTAAAAAGGGAGGGGGAATATTTGTCTATTTTTGTATAGTTGTTACTGAGGTGACATTGCATAAAGTCATCTGCCTTGACCTCTTTGAAAACCCGCGGAATATAAATGATGATTAACATTTTCTCTGCGTACAGCGTGCTTTGTGTTTTTAAAATTTTATTGTTGGTAGATCATTTTGACTTGGCCACAAAGGTAAGGGGGAGGGAGGGAGGGGAGCTGCTGAAAGACATCTAGTAATCCTTGCAGGCTTGACTGCAGGGAATTATTTTTGTAAAATCATGTTTTGTTATGTGACTGGCATTATCTAGACTTTAATTTCTATGCATGAATAGAATGAAAATGATATAAAATTACTTGCTTGTTTTTATGTGCGTTCGCTGAAGGAAAGTGGAGAGAGAGTGGGCTGAGGATGCTGAAGGGAAATGGGGAAGAGAGTGGGGAGAAGACGCTGATTTATAAATTGACAATTGTACAGAATATTGTTTCTTTTTATACTTTAATATAAATAATTCAAGGCTTGTGTGGATGGATTCAGGTGGTTTGCGGGGATGGGGACCGAGCTTACGGGGATTAGTCCAATAAAATGGTATTTTTTTATTTCTCATTATTTGTTTTATTTTTATTTGTTAATTTATAAAGTGGTGATGTTATGTATCAGTTTTTTCAAATTTACATCTACTGTCTTTATATTTTGCACTGTATTAGAGGACATGTGTTACTGTTTTTTGTGGTGTTGCATTGTATCCAGGGTCTGGTTTCTTGGCGGATCAGTTTAACTTTTGTCTACATATTTCTATTTTTAGTTTGTGATTATTCCATTTTGGGTGAGGGTGTATCTCTGTTCTGTGTGTATGAAAAGAACACAGTTTTCAGTTGGCATAGACTACAGGATCAATTGACTGTGCGGGATCTGGCTTGTTTAGTTTTACAATGTATGTGTTGATGTTCTAGTGCTCACTGCAGTGTTTAAGATGCAGCCTTTTCCTAGGTACACTCTTGTGGTGCGATATGTAGATTGTTACTAAAAATCATATTTTTCATATAGATGGGGGGGGGTGTCAAAAAATGATGGGCCCCGGGTGCCACATACCCTAGGTACGCCACTGCCTGGCTGAAACAGCTTAGTTGAAACAAAAGCATAAATAGTATCATTGGAGAGCTCACAAAGAACAAAAATATGGACAATCGTTTGGAGGTGATAGCAATTACTCAAGTAAATGTCAAAACTTCTCTACTAAACAAGGACAGTAGCAGCATTCATGAATATTTATTGCTGGGAGCAACCATGTTGAAATGCCTTTTGGAGTGTTAGGTGTTCTTTTATCTTTTTATGATTGTTAATGAAATGTGTATTTGAAGCTGGTGCAGATCAAGTATGAAAGTGCATATCATGTGGACGATTTTAATTGATAACTTGAGTATAGCTGTTTGTCTTTTAACTCACTGTGTAATTGCATTCAGCAATCCAATGATGGGTTTAATCACTATGAGAGACCATTTTGCATTACTGTTCTGTGAGGGTTTTTTAAATTTTTGGTCTCAAAAATGTATTCATATCTGTAATACTTACCTCCCAGAGACTGAGCACACCTTAGAGATTCAGGCAGCTTGTTCCAACTTCCAAGCATACGGCACAGCAAGGTAGAAGGGATAGAGTCTGAAGTTTTGTCAATTTGAAGAGAAGGGCACAGATAGGAGGGACTTACCGGCTGAGCGGAGCTAATGTGTGTGTGTGTGGGAGGGGGGACATCGGGGGAGATAAGTGAAGAGAAATAGTGAGGGGCAGCAGAGTAAGTGCATTTGTAGGTCAGTAAGAGGAGTTTGAATTGTATTCAGAAACGGATGGGAAGCCAATGAAGTGACTTTAGGAGAGGGGTAACTTGAATAAAGCAGCTCTTCTGGAATATGAGTCGTGCAGCCGAATTCTGGAAGGATTGGAGGGGAACAAGATGGCTAAGTGGAAGGGCCTGAGAGTAGTGAGTTGCAGTAGTCTAAGCGTGAGATGATGAGGGCGTGGATAAGTGTTTGGTAGTGGGCTCATAGAGGAAGGGTTGGATTTTGGTAATATTATAGAAGAAGAAGTGGCAGGTTTTAGTGGCAAAGGAGAGAGAGGAGTCAAAGATGACCCAGAGATTACAAGTAGACAAAACAGGAAGGATGAGAGTGTTGTCCACAGAGATGGAGAATGAGGGAAGCGGAGAGGTGGGTTTAGTCAGGAAGATGAATAGCTCTGATTTAGCCATATTCAATTTTAGATGGCAGTGAGACATCTAGGTGGCAATGTCAGACAGGCAGGCTGAGACTCTGGTCTGGGTTTCAGTAGAGATATTTGGCACAGAGAGTTGTCAACATAGAGGAGATACTGGAAGCCATGGGAGGAAATCAGCACTCCAAGTGAGCAAGTGTAGACTGAGAAAAGGAATGGTCCCAGGACAAAGCCTTGAGGTACACCAATCGATAGTGGGAAGGTTGTGGAGATGGAACCACCATTGCGTACACTGAAGTTGCAATGGGAGAGATAGGAAGAAAACCAGGAGAAGGCAGAATCCTGGAATCCACATAAGGACAGCATATAAAGGAGTAGGCAGTTCTCAACAGTATCAAAGGTGGAAGACAGATCAAGAAGGATGAAGATAGAGTAGAGGCCTTTGGGTCTGGCCAAGAACAGGTCATTGGAAACTTTAGTAAGGGCAGTTTCTGTGGAATGCAGCGGGTAAAAGCCTGACAGAAGCAGATCCAGAATAGCATGGTATGAGAGAAAGTCAAGGCAATGGTGGTAAACAGCACATTCAAGTAACTTGGATAAGAAGAGGAGGAAGGTGATGGGGTGATAGTTGGAGGGACACTGAAAGTGCGACTGAGATATTCAGGCAGCTGCTATGGCATATAAAGAACACTGCGGCAAATGGAAATATATAGGCGAGGGGTGATGACTTCATCTGTGTGCAAACGTCAGAAAGTCAGCGAGAAAAAATATATAAATTTAGCACCAAATCTAAAACAGGGGCTACTCAAAATGTCACGCACATCCACGCATGTTCCAGGCCTTCCAGACGTGGCCAGAGCTGGTTGTAGAAGAGACAATATAGATTTTCTTATAGAAGTAGAAAACCCAAGCACTTATCTTGTTAAGTACGTTCTTTTCTCTGGTACTGGTAAAAATCTCAGCAGTATAATGCTGTACTCCCAGTGCTGTTGTTGCTGTCAAGCACGGGAGGAAAATAGATTTTCCAAATAGATTTCCCGACAAGGCCCTGTTTTGCATTATTGCTGCATCAGGGGAAATTATTGAAAAAAACGAGCTACCGCTTTAAAGATTCTTATTGACATCTCATTCTCATGACTTCTCTGTTGTGATATAAACCCTTGCTGCTTTTGGGTGCCTGCAGTTACATCAGGTCTAAGGCTGGTGCAACCATAGGCTCCTAAAGTAAGGCACAGTGATACCGAGTTATGCCACTATTCTGTATTGGAATTTGGGTGCCTGTGTGCTATTAGATAATAGGCACTTACAGCATGGCATGAGGACACCTAAAAGGAGGTGTCCACATATAGATTTACTCCCCAAGTATCACATCTCTTTATATATATATATAAAGAGGACATTGGTGATCATAGCCTGGCTAAAACCAAAGAGAACTGACCCCAAAGTATCCACAGGTTTTGCCATAGGTTGTCTGACACTGCTTCTGATTTGCTTTGGCCATCTTTCTGCTTACTCAGAAGCGCAAAGTCTCTGCCGGTTTCTTGATTCTTTGCCAGGCCCCAGCTGACAGTAGCTATATGACCCATAATTATGTTTCAGTTTTCATTCACTACAACCAAATGGGGAATAACTTATTCACTCTGTGATGAAACTCTTCAATCTCCTAATCAATCACAGCCCTTATAATTTAATATGAGTATAAATATAAATTAGCAAAAGTGCTCAGACCACCTAAACATATGGTTAGGTGGTCTGAGCACTTTTACTAATTTATATTTATACTCATATTAAATTATATAAGGGCTGTGATTGATTAGGAGATTGATCAGTTTTCATTCAACCATCAGTCATAGTATCAAGCTCTCTGTACACTTCTGTAGAGCATCCTGGATTCCAGCAGACCCTTTTTCACCACATTGAAGAGAGCTAAATATAAAGATGGCAGTTCTATAACTTAGTACATTAACACATTCAAACCAGTCAATCTACTAAAGTGACAAGTAAATCACATTCCCCTATTTGAGTTTTTCTTGGATCTTCAGACAACTGTCAGGGTATATAACTCCTGCTATATCAGTCCTTATCTTCATCGATCCATTGTTCCTTCTTGCTCAGTATTTAAAACATTAATTCATCTCTTTTTTTCAATTATGTTTATTAGCAATTGCAAAAGGGAACATACAATCAAAAGGGAGTCAAATAGGAACAGTACAAAACAAAACAGCCATGTATCACAGCAAGGGGTAAAACATGCCAGCAATAATACAAAAGAACAATAAACCCTCGGTTAGATGCCCATCACAATTGCCTTTTAGGTATTATGGAAACCCCCCAACCAGCCACAACTAATCTACAGCCAACCGTTCTCAAAGTCTCAACATTCAATCGTCATGTACCCAACCACTCATACCCTCCACCTTGAATGTGGATGGGCTTCATTCTCCTATCAAGAGGAAGAAGACCCTAACCTAGTTCAGGAAGCGAAAGACAGATATCGTCTTTGTGCAGGAAACTTATCTTTAGTCAATGCTTCACCCCTCCCAACATGAATTCACGTTTCAAATACTTCTTCAGAGTCGAGGTGCTTATTGATGATTCAGCACAACAGCTTAAACAACATGGCACTATAACTCAGCACCTGGGACCAGTATCATGTAATATGGCTACTATTTGGGTTTCCGCCTGGGACTTGTGATCTGGATTGGCCACTATAGAAACAGGATACTGGGATAGATGGACCATTGGTCTGACTCAGTATGGTTATTCTTATGTTCATATGTGTACCGATGATAGAAACATAGAAACATGATGGCAGATAAAGGCCAAATGGCCCATCCAATCTGCCCATCCATAGTAACCATTATCTCACGTGCCTATCCTATGCTTTCTTGAATTCAGACACAGTCTGTCTCCACCACCTCTTCTGAGAGACTGTTCCATGTATCTACCACCCTTTGTGTAAAAAATATTTCCTTAGATTACTCCTGAGCCTATCACCTCTTAAATTAATCCTATGCCCTCTCATTCTAGAGCTTCCTTTCAAATGAAAAAGACTTGAACTCATGTGCATTTACATCATGTAGGTATTTAAACGTCTCTATCATATTTCCCCTCTTCCGCCTTTCCTCCAAAGTATACAGATTGAGATCTTTAAGTCTGTCCCCATACACCTTATGACGAAGACCATGATGCCATTATAGATTAATCCTGAATTGGTGTACCAAAATTTATGCATGAGATAGTTACCATATAGCTCCTAAAAAAGAGGATGGATTGAAACATCTGGGTTTTACTTCCATTGCTTTCAATGGAAGTAAAATCCAGATGTCTCAATCCATCCTCCTTTTTCATCTATGCCAGGTCAGTGGCAAGCATCAACAGGCTTGCCTAAGTGTACCATGCAAAGTTATAACTTATACTATTCTATAAGTTACACACATAAGTTGGAGACACGCTCATAGTCTACACATGCACCACTCATGTATATAATTCCTTGCAGTTACATGCTGTAGCATTTAGGTGTGAATTTATAGAATAGTGTTTGGTGCATTTATTATTATTATTATTATTATTATTATTTTATTTCTTATATACCGCCAAAGCCGTAGTAGTTCGAGGTGGTTCACAACAAAGAAGGGCTGGACAATCAGCGAATAGTTACAATCAGTGAATATAGATACAATAAATATGCGTGTGCGGGGAACAGGTAAAATATGAGGGGAAAAATGTAAGGTGGGCAGGGCGGAAAGGTAAGAGAAAGAGAACTTGGGGAGCAGGGGTAAGGAGAGAGGGCTTAGGTTATAATTCGGTTGAATAGGCTAGTTTTTAATAATTTCCTGAAGTTTAGGTAGGATGAGGAGTGCGAGATAATTCTGCTCAGCCAGTTATTTAGATGACCTGCTTGGAAGGCAAGTGTTCTGTTTAGGTGACTTTTGTATTGGCAGGCCTTTAGAGTTGGGTGGCCAATCATTTAGATGACCTGCTTGGAAGGCAAGTGTTCTGTTTAGGTGACTTTTGTATTGGCAGGCCTTTAGAGTTGGGTGGCCAATCATTTAGATGACCTGCTTGGAAGGCAAGTGTTCTGTTAGGTGACTTTTGTATCGGCAGGCCTTTAGAGTTGGGTGTGCATAATTGCCTAAGTTTAAGCATCAAGTTATAGACTTGCCCTAAAATCTCTTCTGCTGCTTTCCAAACTACTCTTTTTGTCTCCTTGGGTCCCTGGATCCTTATGCACAGTAGAAACTAGTATGAAAAATGCTTCTCTGTCCCCTTCTACCTGTAAAGGTCAAACAGAGCAGAGTGTGTCAAGAAACACAAATAAAGAAATCACACAAGAAGTATAGTTGGCCCTAGATGGAACAATGGAGACAATGACGAGCCAGATTTATAGAAGGAAGCTATATTTATTCAAGGATCTTACATGGCCTTTGTTACAGCAGAATGTCTGTGCCAGGGTTCATATATCAATCAGACTACATCATTCTGATGAAAGCTCTAAATGCTGTCACAATGGCACAGGTTAGTGTACAAGGGGCATTCAATAATGTATCTATCTCAGTAGGAAAGAGAAGAGTTTTTTCAAAAAAATTTGGTTTTATTTTTCAGTATAGTTCCAATAGCTCCATACACTTCTTCCATTTTTCCTGCAATGACTTTAACCCCTTTGAAAAGAATTCTTCTATTTGACCTTCAAACCAGGACATCGCAGCTTCCTTGACATCTTCATCATTTAAAAATTGCTGTCCATGGATAAATTTCTTCAAAATTCGGAACAGGAAATAATCTGAGGGAGCCAGGTCAGGACTGTAGGATTGATAGTTCAGCTGCTGAAATCCACATTGTTGGATGGCAGACAGTGATTGTCGTAAAGAAGCAGCATGCCTGCTGTGGATTTTTCTCATCTTTTCTCCTTGACTGACCTCTGGAAAGTGATCATTCTGTTGGTGTAACTCTTTCTGGTTAGGTTGTCTTGTGTAACATGAACTCCGGAAGCAAAAGCCTTACATCATCCCAGAAGACAGTTGCCATGACTTTGCCCTTAGATTTTTCTGTCTTGAACATTTTTGGGGTGGGGGATGACTTGTGCTTCTACTGCACTGACTCACTTTTGGACTCAGGATCTCTGTGATAGACCCAAGTCTCATCTCCAATCACCAAATGATGAAGAAAATTCACTTGGTCTTCACAGAGCATCTCCAAGTTCTCTTTCTGACAGCACTGAAGCCTCATAGCCTTCTGACATTGCGTCAGCATTCTTGGAAACCATCTTGCACTAACCTTGGACATACCCAAATTTTCATAAATTATTTTCCAAACTGTACCTGCCCAGATGCCCATTTCTTCAGCTATTTCGGAAACCTTAATTTCTCTGTTTGACAAAATTAAATCCTCAACTTTCTTGCACATTTGTGTGGAAGTTGCTTCCACAGGCCGTCCAGTGTGAGGGTCATCTTCAATAGACTCTCTATCCACGTAAACTGCTTGCTCCAAAATTTTACTTTGTAGGATGATGGGGCAGACTCACCATAAACTGCAGTCATGCATTCATGAATCTCCTTTGGCTTTTTCTCTTCTTTTGTGAGAAATTTTATCACTGAACGGTGCTCCAAATCTAGACGTTTCTTATTTGATTTGCATGAAGACTCTCCTGACATCCTGTTTCTTGGAATGTTAGACTCGTACTGAGCTGCAACAGTGCATGAGTATCCTTGAGACATGTCACAACATGCTTGCTATTTTCTGTCATACTCAGGTAGACAAATTATTTTCTACACCCCCATATACATTACACCCCTCATATATATTATCTTTGCTTGTTTCTTCTGAACATCTAATGTTGGAAGCATCTTTCTAAGACTGATATACGAACCCCCATGTCAGATTCTTGCAAAATATTTTGCATCCTTTTATAACTTCAGACTCATCATTGTCTTCTTTGTTCATTTACACTTCTACCTGTAACCAACCATATTTGTCTTAACCGCAGATATAAGTATTTTCATATTGTTCACAGTTTTCTTATGTTTTATTTGATTTTCCCTTCCTCTATTTTCATATCATGTTCCTTGAAAATTTCTCATCTATGCAAAACTTCCTCTCTCTATAATTCCTGGAAATTTTCAAATATTTTAGGGGCTCTTTATCGAAAGAGAAAAACGTCCAAAAACCGGCCTAAGTCAGCACTTGGACGAACATTTCCCAAATACGTCCAAGTGTCGATAGTGAAAACAGTTTTTGGACCTATTTCTAAACGACCTAGGCCTTCATAGTGTCGCTGAACGACCAAAGCTAAATGGAGTGTCGAGGGCGGGAGATGGACAGGATGTGGGCCGGCTTAGATTTAGTCGTACAGCATGTATAACCAAAAGTTATACAGCCTAGGATCGACGGAACTTGGACGTTGTGACTTAGACCATGTAAAACATGAACTAAGTCACAAAACCCCACCTAAAGTCACCAGATAAGCACTGCAAACACATAAAACAGACCCCCACACACTACCCCAGTGATCACGGACCCCCCCACCACCAAAAAATATTAATCACACCTTTAAAATTCAGCCTTCAGACCATCATCACCTGGCAGCCTGGCACAGGAAAGCCTAGTTGTCCAGCACAGAGGCGGCTTAAGTCGTCTTGAGGGTGGGTTAGGGACCCATGGAGAGGAGGACCCATGCCCATAAGCCCCTGTAATGACTGCATTGATACTTAAACATGTGCACTCCCCTATACACCCCAAAAACCCTTTTGTACTGGTATATAAGTGGCTCCTGCAGCCATAAGGGCTATTGGGGTGGTAGTGGGTCTAGGGGATTTTGGAGCTGGTTTGGGGAGCTTATCATGACCTATAAGGGAGCTGTAGTGAGATGAAGACATAACATAAAAACATAAGAACATAAGCCGTGCCTCTGCTGGGTCAGACCTGAGGTCCATCATGATCAGCAGTCCGCTCATGCGGCGGCCCATCAGGTCCAAGACCTGTATATTAGCCCTCTATCTATATTCTTCTATCCCCTTTTCCTTCAGAAAATTGTCCCATCCCTTCTTGAACTCCAATACCGTACCCTGTCCTATCACTCCCTCTGGAAGTGCGTTCCAGATGTCCACCACCTGTTGGGTGAAGGAGAACTTCCTAGAATTGGTTCTGAATCTGTCTCCTTTTAATTTTTTGGAATGCCCTTTCGTACTTGTAGTTGTCTAAAGTTTGAAGAATCTGTCCCTCTCCACTTTCTCTTTGCCCTTCGTGATCTTATAAGTCTCTATCATATCCCCTCTAAGTCTCCGCTCCTCCAGTGAAAAAAGCCTCAGTCTCTCTAATCTTTCAGGTTTTCCATACCTTTTATCAAACACGTCGCTCTCTTCTGAACCCTCTCGAGTATCGCTATATCCTTCTTTAGGTACGGCGACCAATATTGGACACAGTACTCCAGATGCGGGCGCACCATTGCCCGATACAACAGCAGGATAACTTCTTTCGTTCTGCTTGTTATACCCTTTTGATTATTCCTAGCATTCTATTTGCTTTCTTAGCAACCGCTGCGCATTGTGCCGATGGCTTCATTGTCATGTCCACTATTACCCCCAAGTCCCTTTCTTGGGAACTCTCACTCAATAACAGCCCTCTCATTGTGTAGCTGTACCGTGGGTTTCTGTTTCCTACGTGTAAGACTTTGCATTTCTCTACACTGAACTTCATCTGCCATCTCGTCGCCTACTCCCCTAGTTTGTTTTGTTTTGTAAATCTTCGCAGTCCTCTTTAGTCCTAGCCCCATTGAATAGCTTGGTGTCATCTGCAAATTTTATTACTTCGCTCTTCGTCCCCGTTTCTAGATCATTTATAAATACATTGAATAGCAGCGGTCCAAGCACCGACTCTTGCGGAACACCACTCGTGACCTTCCTCCACTCCGGGTAGTGGTCCTTCACTCCTACCCTCTGCTTTCTGCCCACCAACCAATTCCTGATCCATCTGTGTACATCTCTTTCCACCCCATGGTTCTTTAGTTTCCGAAGTAGGTGTTCATGGGGTACCTTGTCGAAGGCATTTTGGAAGTCTAAGTATACAATGTCTATGGGGTCCCCTTTGTCCATCCATTTGTTAATTCCTTCGAAGAACTGCAATAAGTTCGTCAGGCACGATCTTCCCATGCAGAAGCCATGTTGGCTTGTTTTCATAAGTTTATACCTCTCTAGATGCTCCTCGATGCTATCTTCTATCAGCGCTTCCGCCATTTTCCCCGGAACTGAGTTCAGACTTACCAGGCTGTAGTTCCCTGGGTCACCTCTCGATCCCTTTTTAAAGATGGGCGTAACATTGGCTATCTTCCAATCCTCTGGGATCACGCCTGTTTTCAGGGATAGATTACAAACCTGCTGTAGTAGTTCTGCTATTTCCTCCTTTAGTTCTTTCAATACTCTAGGGTGGATTCCATCCGGGCCCGGCGATTTGTCAGATTTTAATTTTTCTATCTGCTTGTGTACGTCCTCAAGGCTTACTTCCATGGATGCTAATTGCTCTGCTTGATATCCTTTGAAGATATGTTCAGGTTCCGGTATGTTGGATGTGTCTTCTTTTGTAAATACTGACGAAAAGAACATGTTTAGTCTTTCCACCACTTCTTTCTCCTCCTTCACCACTCCCTTCCTATCTCTGTCATCCAGCAGTCCCACCTCCTCCCTAGCCGGCTGCTTCCCTTTAACATATCTGAAGAACGGTTTGAAATTTCGTGCTTCCCTGGCTAGCCTCGCTTCATATTTTCTTTTTGCTTTTCTAACCACGAAGTGACATTCTTTTTGATACTGCCTGTGTTCATTCCAGTTCTCCTCGGTTTTGCCCTTTTTTCATTTCTTGAATGAATTCTTCTTATCCCCTATCGCTTTCTTCACTTCTTTAGTTATCCACGCTGGTTCTTTTGTTCGGCTCTTTTTGCACCCTTTTCTGAATCTGGGGATATACCGATTTTGCGCCTCACTTACCGTGCCCTTGAATAAAGACCAGGCTTGCTCTACAGTCTGCCATTTCTTTGTGTTGTTCCTGAGTTTGTTCCTTACCATTACCCTCATTGCTTCATAGTTTCCTTTCTTGAAGTTAAAAGTTGTTGCTGTGGTTCTCTTTCCCTTTGGTATTCCTACTTCAACTTTGAACTTTGATCATGTTATGATCGCTGTTTCCCAATGGTCCCACTACCTCCACGTCCTTTGCAGGTCCTCTTAGCCCATTAAGGGTTAGATCCAGAGTGGCATTTCCTCTCGTCGGTTCTATCCATGAAGCAGTCCTGTATAGCTTCCAGGAATCTGGTCTTCCTAGCGCATTTTGAGTTTCCAAGACTCCAGTCTATTCCGGGATAGTTGAAGTCTCCCATAATGATCGTGTTACCGTTTATGCATTCCCTTTTCATCTTAGCTTCCATTTCTTCATCGATAGTTTCGTTTTGCCCAGGTGGACGATAGTACAGGCCCATCTTCATCTCGGGCCCTTTCCTTCCCGGTATTTTAACCCATAGTGATTCCAATTTGTTGGTCATCGCTGCTGTGTCCACTCTGGTCGAGTGTATGCTTTCTTTTATGTATAGAGCTATTCCTCCTCCTTTCTGCCCTGACCTGTCCTTGCGATAGAGTTTGTACCCCGGCAGTGCTATGTCCCATTTGTTTTCTTCATTCCACCATGTTTCGGAGACCCCAATGATGTCTAGGTTCTCAGTTTTGGCCATGACTTCTAGTTCCCCCATTTTGTTCCTTAGGCTCCTTGCTTTAGTATATATGCAATTTAAGTCCTGGTAATTTTTTGTCTTCGTTTCCTTTACCTGTGCTTTGATCTTTATTTTCTTCTCCTGTGCTACAATCTAGAGAATGACACGGTGAAAAAATTGGTCCCCGTCACCGCCCCGTCCCCGTCTCACCATCCCCGTCACCGCCCCGTCCCCGTCTCACCATCCTCTTCACCGTCCCGTCACCGCCACTTCCACCCCATTCACCGCCCCGTCACCGCCACTGCAATCCCATTCACTTTTCTTTATTTACGTACAAAGGAAACATTCTTTAAAACTTTAAAACTTTAAAACTTAGTTAAATATTAGTTAATAACTATACAAAAACAAAACACGCAGAGAAAAAATTAATTAATATAAATTCTCAAAACTGACACATTTTGATCACTAAATTTAAAATAGTTATTTTTCATACAGTTTTTCAATCACTAATCTTCCACCACCCCTGGGGCTAGCAATGCAAAAACAAACACGATATGTACTTTAAATGCTTACAATGTTAGCCTATATGGTAAGTAGACGCGGCCGCTGTACCTAATCGCGGCAAAGATCTCCCTGCCGTGATTAGCATAGTGACCGTGGCTACGGCTGCAAGTCTCCCCTCCCCCCAGCGATCACGGCAGGAGGGCACCCAACCCCTCCTGTAGACCCCCCCAACGGCCCTCCCGACAATCGCAGCAGAAGGGTACCCAACCCCTCCTGCCGGTCCTCCCAATGGCCTCCCCTAAGATCGCCGGCAGGAGGGTACCCAACCCCTCCTGCTGGACCCCCCCCCAACGAACCCTCCCACCCCGGAACCCCCTTAGTCTTACTTTCCAAGTTGGACCGGACGGCTCCTCACACGTATGGCCAGCAGGCTTGCCTCCGTCCAAATGAGGCGGGCCCGCCCCTACCCTGCCCAACCCACAGGATCCTAGGGCCTGATTGGTCTAGGCACCTAAAGCCACTCCCGCTATAGGAGGGGCCTTAGGTGCTTGGGCCAATCAGGCCCTAGGATCCTGTGGGTTAGGCAGGGGAGGGGAGGGGCGGGCCCGCCTCATTTGGACGGAGGCAGGCCTGCTGGCCACACGAGCGAAGAGCTGTCCGGTCCAACTTGGAAAGTAAGACTAAGGGTGGTGTTTCGGGATGGCGGGTTTTGTTGGGGGAGGGACCGGCAGGAGGGGTTGGGCACCCTCCTATTGGCGATATAGGGGGCCGTTGGGGGTGCCGGCAGGAGGGGTTGGGCACCCTCCTACCAGTGAGGGTGATCGTCGGGGGGGGGGGGGCGGGTTCTATTGGCAGGAAGGGTTGATCTGACAAATGAGGAGCACGGTGAAAACACAGGTAAATTGCGGTTCCTAGAGGGGGGGACATTGGCCTGCGGGGACAAATCTATTCACCGTTTTTGCGGTCGGTGAAAGGATTTGTCCCCGCGTCTGCGGCGATTTGCTAATGAGGTCACCATAACCCGCAGCCAAACCGCAGCCACGCAGCGGTTCGCTGCGGGGATCGCTCCCCGTGTCATTCTCTACTACAATCCTCTTATCCTCCTCCTCTGGTTCAATCCGATCTTGTGTTTTGCCCGTTGTTTCTTCCCAGCATTTTTCCCTCGTAGTATCTTCACAGGATACCATTTCCCGAATCGTCGACACTTAGTCGACTGTCGGCTTTCCCCTTCTTCTTATTTTAAAGCCTGTTCTATTCCTCTCTTGGCGTTGTTTGCCAGAAGTCTAGTTCCTGCCATGCTCATGTGTAGTCCATCTCTCCTGAAGAGCTTGCTCTTGCCCCAAAACATTGTCCAGTTCCTCACAAAGTGGAACCCCTCTTCCTCACACCATCTCCTCATCCATGCATTTATTGATTGTAGTTCTGTCTGCCTCTTCACATTTGCCCTCGGTACTGGTAGGATCTCTGAAAACGCTATCCTTTGAGTCCTCATTTTCAACTTCCTTCCCAGAATCTTGAACTGTTCTATCAGTGCACTTCTGCTATAGTCCCTCCTGCTGACATCATTTGTTCCGATGTGGATCATTACTGCAGTCTCTTCCGTCTCTGTTCCTTCTAGGATCTTTCCAATTTTGTCCACGATGTCCTTTGTTCTCGCTCCTGGGAAGCAGGTCACCAGTCGATCCTCTCTCCCACCTGTGAAGTTCACAGCAGTGCCCTGTAAGGTAGCCCACTATTTAGGTGCCATGTCTGGATGTTCAGTTCATCACTTTACAGACCCCTCCCACATCCAACAGGGCTTATTCTAGGCGTTTTTGACTTGGACGAAAAGTTGGACGAAAATGTGGTATAAAGATGGACGATTTAGCAACTTCGGCAGGACGTAAAATTAGATGATTTTCGAAAGTCAAAAAATTTTGGATGTTTTTTTCAAAAATGTGTCCTAGGCTGTTTTTTACTTTGGACGACTTGCGAGTTAGACGAAAACAGACTTAGACGTCCCTTTCGATTATGCCCCTCTTAATGTTTTTGTTATATCTCCTCTTTTCCTCCAGTGGATTCATTTTGAGTGTACATCACAGCTCCACCCCAGTTCATTCCAAACTATGCCCCTGGAAATGCCTACATGCAGCTAACTTACAAGTAGGCACAATCTTGAAGTTTGTTTGCTTTTACATGTGTATACCTGTGCATAATTTCTAAGAGCCTCTTTTTACATCTCAAGCATGCTGTACAGATGGAAAAAAAAAGCTTTATAAAATTACCTCCAAAATGTCTCTATTCTGGCAGCTCTAACTGAGGCTATATTAGATTTGAATCTAGAAATGCCAATTCATTTGCAGATGAATTTTCTCAAGTACAACATCATCTTTAAATATATCTGATGCTGATCCCAGGGTCATAATGTGGGGGGAAGGGTATGAGAACAGTGTGCACAGAGCAAATCCTTGATAAAGTGTATACTGAGCTGTCATTGATGATATATGGTAGTCAAGCTATTGGTGAGCGTTGGGGCTAAGAGCAGAGTGGTAAATTTTCTAGCTTTGAGATGGCCTGGTAAATTATTTCACAACCTGAATAGAATATGCTATCACAACAGTTCATATTTTAATAGTCTTATTTATAAGTGTTAAGCAAACATGAAAATGATGAATCACTGGGGCCGTTTTACTAAAGTGCATTAATCAGATGATGCATGATCCAACCATTAGAGCATAACAGTTACTGCAATTACTGAAGAAGTGATGAGACAGGACCTGCTGAGGGGAAGTAAACTTCATTGGTGAAATTGCATTCAGAGTCGGGAATTATACTTGGTGTTAAATGAGCAATTCCAGTGGGTTCGATATTCAGCTGGCAGCGATCAGCATTTTACACAACGTGTAGTTAAATTCTGGAATTTGTTTTCTCAAGAATGTGGTGAAATCAGTTAGCTTAGCGGGGTTTAAAAAAGGCTTGGATAATTTCCTAAAATAGAAGTCCATAGGCCATTATTGAGATGGCATGGGGTAATCCACTACTTATTCCTAGAATAAGCAGCATAAAATCTGTTTTACTACTTGGGTTCTTTCTAGGTACTTTGGATCTGGGTTGGCCACTGTTTGAAACAGGATGCTAGGCTTGATGGACCTTCAGCCTGCCCCAGTATGGTAATTCTTATGTTCTTATTAAACCTGGAAATGCAATGCCAGGATATGTCCAGGCTCCAGCATATAAAGAGCCAGTTAAGTGCGATATTCGGTACGTATCCAGCTATGAAGAACTGCATAAAGATAGGACTGCATTTTATGCAGTTCTATTTATGTGGTGCTAACTCCACCCCTGGAATGCCCCCCAAACAGCTAGTTTTGGCTTGAACACTGACCAGGCATTTTCTGGTTAAGTGCCACTGAAAATGTCCGGTTAGCCCCAGACAGGTGATTTAAACAGCCAGGAGCCTGTCCTGGCCATTAAAATTTTTTTAAATATCAGGCCCAGTGTCTTTATTTCAAATTACACTGCATATTTAGCAAAGTCAGTTTAGAAAATAGTTTTAGCATTTTAAAGTCTCTGTTAGTGCTTCATATAAAAACTGCTTTATTTTAGGTTAACATTTAAAGCTGCTGTTTTAATAGGGTTACCATATTTTACTTTAGTAAAATCCGGACCTCTAGACCCACCCAGTTCCATCCATCCCTGCCCCCTCTCCCCCCCCCCCACACTGCCTGCTCTCGTAAGGCAGGAGGGCATTCGCCGTGGTGGTATTAGCTCCGATGCTCATAGAATTCCATCACCACAGCCGGCGATAAAGTCTAACGTGGCTTAAAAAAAGGGGGTGGGGTTATTTGGGATCTTCATTAGTCAGTAATTAGCTCTTAGCAAGACAATGTCTTTACTTCTAGCAGCAAAGCAAAGCACAGAATAGCACCTAAGGGTGTCCAGTCAAAAGCATGCGCCGGCAAACCCGCCCAGACAATCGCATGCAGGACGTCAGTGCGCTGAATTTCAACACTATTTTAAAGTGCTCTGAGGGGGTATGGAGGGGGACCCCCCCCACACACTTTACTTAGAAATGTTGCTGCTCCCGTTGGGGGTATGGGGGGAAACCCCCCCCCATTACAGAGCAAACAGTAATTTTTCCCTAAAAAACAGAGAAAAAGACTGTTTCCTCTGTAATGGGGGGAGAGGGGTTGTTCCCCCCACACCCTCCCAATGCGAGCATCAACATTTCTAACTAGAGTGGCAGGGTTCCACTCCCCCCCACACCACTTCACAGTGCTTTAAAATAGTGTTGAAATCCAGCATGCTGACGTCCTGCTTGCGATTGTCTGGGCGGGTTTGTGCACGCGCAGTTTCGTCCATCAGCCCACATAAGTATTAATCATAACAGACTTTAGTTTACATACTCAGTAGCATAGTAAAGGGGGTCAGGGGGTGAATTGTCCTGGGCACCATCTTGGTGGGGTCGCCAGCACCTCTCTTCCTCTCGGCCCCCCTCCTGCCCCCTCCTTCCTTGCTGCACGCATGCCTTCAATTCCCTGCCACCGTAACTTTAGCTCTTCGCCAGCTCCAACCTGCTGCTCACGCTGTGCTCGGCGCTACCCTCTGACATTACTTCCAGGTCTCATGACTAGGAAGTGATGGCAGAGTGAGAGTCAACACCAGTGCCGGCAGTAAGTTAGAGATGCTGCTAACTCTGGGGAAGGGGTGTGCATGCGGCAGGTGGTGGAGAAGAGGGCAAGGGGGTGCCACTGTTCCTACTCCATCAGCATCTTAATTAACAACTTACCATACACTAATGGGAAAGAGTATGCACTCTGTAAAATAGTGTGCCTTGTTTCATAAGAACATAAGAATTGCCGCTGCTGGGTCAGACCAGTGGTCCATCGTGCCCAGCAGTCTGCTCACGCGGCGGCCCTTTGGTCAAAGACCAGTGTCCTAACTGAGACTAGCCTTACCTGCGTGCGTTCCGGTTCAGCAGGAACTTGTCTAACTTTATTTTGAATCCCTGGAGGGTGTTTTCCCCTATAACAGCCTCCGGAAGAGCGTTCCAGTTTTCCACCACTTTCTGGGTGAAGAAGAACTTCCTTACATTTATATGGAATCTATCCCTTTTTAACTTTAGAGAGTGCCCTCTTGTTCTCTCTATCTTGGAGAGGGTGAACAACCTGTCTCTATCTACTAAGTCTATTCCCTTCATTATCTTGAATGTTTCTATCATGTCCCCTCTCAGTATCCTCTTTTCAGGGCTGCCATCAGAAATTTCTGGGCCCCTTACTGAGCAATCCTATTGGGCCCCCCACGCACCCCTTCCTCCCCAACCCCCCCTTCTTCCATGGGCCGAATACACACATACTTTTCTCTGTCACCGCACTCTTTGACCAAAAGATTTGTAAGCCTGCAACCACGTCAAGGTAGACTCTTTCAGCAGGGCCCTAATCTAACCTAAACTAAACTAATCTATACCTATCTATTCTAAACTAACATATGTCTAGCGCGCACAAACCCCTGCTCTACGTGGGAAAAATAACACCAGCTCAATGCTGGCGTTAGCATCTAGCGCGCGTGGCGTACGCTAAAGCCACTATCGTAACTTAGTAAAAGGAGCCCTATTTTTATTAGTTAATTATTATTATTATTTTCCAATGCTCAATATGACTTCCTTTTTTAAGGTTTGACACTTGTGCCAGAATATTTTTACTAAATTTAAGAAGTATATGCCCTCTTTCAAATGGTATAGAAGTTAAAAAAAGGGACAGGCGTTAATGAAGTCATTAGGTTCAATCTAGCCATTTATTTCTGCATGAATTTAAACAACTAAAAAAAAAAATAAATATAGCTCATCCAGTCATACAAGAAATGGCTCTACAGCAGGGGTGCCCACACTTTTTGGGCTTGCGAACTACTTTTAAAATGACCAAGTCAAAATGATCTACCAACAATAAAATTTTTAAAAAAACCACAAAGCACACTGTATGCAGAGAAAATGTTAATTATCATTTATATTCCGCGGGTTTTCAAAGAGGTCAAGTCAGACGATTCTATGCAATGTCACCTCAGGAACAACTATACAAAAATAGACAAATATACCCCCTCCCTTTTTACTAAATCGCAATAGCGGTTTTTAGAGCAAGGAGATGCACTGAATGCCCTGTGCTGCTCTCGATGCTCATAGGCTCCCTGCGCTAAAAACAGCTATTGCAGATATAAATTCTCTAAACAGACACATTTTGATCACTAAACTGAAAATAAAATCATTTTTCCTACCCTTTTGTCTGGTGATTTCATGAGTCTCTGTTTGCACTTCCTTCTTCTGACTATAAATCCAATATTTTTTTCTTTCTACCCCTCCCCTTTTCTTTCTGTCTCTCTTTCTTTCTCGCTCCCCCTGCCCCCACAAGCCATCGCGCCAATTTCTCCACTTCCCCGATTCTCTCCCTACCCCCTAAGCCACCATGCCGATTTCTCCCTGCTTCCACAAGCAGGAATGTACAAGCGCCGGACTCACAAGACTTCACCTCTGATGTCAATTCTAACGACGGAGAGGAAGTTCCAGGCCAGCCAGGCAGCGATTGGCTGGCCCAGAACTTCCTCTCTGACGTCAAAATTGACGTCAGAAGTGAAGTCTTGTGAGTCCGGCGCTTCTACGCGCCTGGCCTGGCTCAGGGAGGCAGGAAGAAAAAGATTGCCAAGGCAACACGATCGACTCACATTGCCTTTGCGATCTACTGGTCGATCGCGCTCGACCATTTGGGCACACCTGCTGTTATGGTATCCTGTCCTGACCTGAGGAAAGGGGTTTAGTCCCCAAAAAACTGCCTTATTTCCATTTCCTATTTATAAACTTTAATCAATAGATACAATACTACTTGATTCTACATAAAGCAACAAAACAATTTTTTCTACCTTTTGTTGTTTTTGCTTTAATCATCTTGTCTTCACTCTTCTTTCTAGCCAGCATCTGTCCGCTCTGTCTTCCATACAGCATCAGCCCCTTCCATCCACTGTCTGCCCTCTCCCCGTTCCATATGGCATCTTCCCTCTTTTTATGCTCCTTCAATAAACTGTCTATCCTGTGCCCCTTCTCTTCTCCTTTGTACATAATTGATTTCAGCTCTACCACCTCTCCATTTTTCTCTCTCTGTCACCACCCCGTCCCCTATGCTCTGGCATCTCTCTCTTCTCCTTTCTTTCCTTCGCACCCGTCTGGTATCTTCCCTTCCCTGATCCTCTAGCATCTCACTCCTTTCCTTTTCTTCCATCTCTCCCTCCCCTCCATGCTCTGACATCTCCTCCTTCCTTTCCCCCTTCCTTTTCCCTTGGTCTGGCATACTTTCCTCCTTCCCTCCATGCCCTGGCATCTCTTCCTCCCTCCCTTCCCTCCAATCCCTGGCATCTCGTTTCATTCCCTCCCTCATCTTCTTTCTCCCTCCAGTTGAGTGCAGCAAGGCTCTCCCCCTCTGCTCCCTTTCCTCCTTCTGTCACCCATGACCTGGCGTCATGAGCTTCTTCAGGCAGCAGCATTCACAATTCGCTGCTGTTGCCAGCTTCGGGCCTTCTTCTCTGTCGGGTCCTGCCTTCATGGAAACAGAAGTAGGCAGGACCCGGCAGAGAGGAAGGCCTGAAGCTGGCAACAGCAGTGCATTGTAAATGCTGATGCTAGCCGAAGAAGTTCATGACGCCAGGTCGAACACCCGGGGCAGACTGCTACTCTCCCCCCCCACGACCCTCCTATCTCTCCCTCCCTCCCTCCCATCATGAGACTCTAAACAGCACTGCTTTACTCTAAGCAGGCTGCTACAGGGCTTTCTCCTGCCGTGATTCCCTCTGGCACGTCACTGATGAGGGAAGGAGGGAGAGATAGGAGGGTCGGATCAGGTTGGGGGTCACCCGGGATGATGATGAGGCTGCTGCTGCTGCCAGTGAATCCAGCAAGGGTGAGGCCCCAAAGCACAGCACTGGCAGGCTCCCCCCCTATTTCGGGCCCTAGGCCTGTGCCTACTGGGCCTATCCTTTAATCTGGCCCTGCTTTCCCCCCCCCCCATATGCCCTGACATCTCTCTCTTCCACTCCATGGTATGGTATCTCCTTTCCCTCCCTCCCATGGTCTTTGCATCTCTTTCCTCCTTTTCCTGATCTTCTTTCTCCCTCCTTCCCTCTCTCTCCCCAAATGGGTGCAGCAGTATTTCTCTTCCCCTTCCCCCCACGGGGTACCCCCCCCCCCCCGTCTCACATACCCGGCAGATTCGCTACAGACAAAGGCAAGTTGCAAGTTTCCCTTGGTTGCTGACCTATCTCCCAAAGGGCAGTGACAGAGGGAAGTTTACAACTTGCTGCTTTTGCTTACTTCGGGCCTTTCTCGTTGCCGGGTCCTGCCTTCACGGAAACAGAAAGTAGGCAGGACCCGGCAGCGAGAAAGGCCCGAAGTAAGCAAGAGCAAGTAAGCTTCCCTCCGAGGCTGGCCTATCTCCCGCATGCTCCAGGTCTCTAATGGTCCGTGCCGGCTTCTCTTCTCTACCCCCCCCCCCCCCGACGTAACTTCCGGTTTCGGAGGGAAGCCGGGTTCAAGTCGCTTGCTGGGGGTTTTTTTTGTTTAAAGTCCGGCGGGTTTTTCGGCGGCTCTTCAAGCTGTGCATTAAGCAGTGGTGGCAGCAGGATTCGGCAGATGACAGCCGGGCGGGCATCTAAATTTGCTGGGCGTTGCGCCTGGCTGAAAAGCATTATCAGGAAATGACATTGTAACAGCAACATGGGTCAAAATATTCCCAGATGAAATGAAAATTCCCATAAACAACACAGGAAATGCCACAAAATGCAAACTTTCTGGTTGTTCATTCCTAGCCAGAAATAATAGTACATATAAGATCCATATTATAGATCAGTGTATTGCAAACTGTGTGTCTCCTGAGATTTCAGGTGTGCCGCAACACACTGGCAAGGAGGAGAGTCGTCCACACTGGCTGACTGCCTACAGGACATGCCTCTCATAACTTCCTTAATTTACTCTTTGGTACTATATCCAGTGCCAGAATTGCAAATTTTTTACACAATAGAAAAATAATTTAGAGCATGTAATTAAAGCAATCCTCTGGAAAGCAAAGAGAATTAAAACTTTATCTCAAGGATTTTAGCTGATGAAATTAAAATAATAGCATGGATTCCAGTGGGAGCTGCAGAAGATGCATGTGAAATATCAGATTAAGCAATTAGTTCATATTGACTTCTGATGGATTCTGGAAAGCACCTTAATAAAGTTAGGCCAGACATTCATACTAATAAATGAAATAACATTCATGGAACGGAACCTCTCATTATTGCAAATTCTGGATTGGTTATAATACATTTCCAAGTGTAAAACTGAAGCTGTATCTGCTTCCAGTATGCTAAAGATGTTTTGTACATTTCATAATTTAACAATTTCATACTTATTATTGAGTTGCATTTATTTTATTATATAGCTATGCTTTATTACTTGTTTGGGGGTACCTTAGATGCCATTATCATTGGAAAATATCATAGGGAAACTTTAAAATGGTAGAAGTGAAAGTGATGGACTATATTTAGGTGTTCAGAAGGGGCCTATTTGGAGTCTATTTTACAAAGGAACGTAGACATCTACTTTCCTTTATAGATGAGCATACGTATATATGAACGTATGTGTTCAGACATGAGCACTTGCGCCAGCCATTCAGCACTCCCCAGATTCTATAAATGGCATACAAAATTATGTACTGTTCTGATTTGTGCACGCAACTAAATTGGCTAATGAGCCAATTGGTGACAATAATTGGGCATTATTAATCAATTACTGATGTTAATTGGCAACAATTTGGATTTGCACATGGCAAGTGCTATTCTATAAAGATCTTCATGCAAATCTCATAGCATGCAACTCAAAAAGGAATGTGACCATGGGAGGGGCATGGATGGCTTAAGGGCATTCATTAAAGACGCGTGCATACCAAAGATCTGTGTCTAACTTCCATGCCAGAATTTACACCATGTTTCAATTGTTGTAAATCCTCATGCCTAAAATTTAGCATGGAAATTGGTTCTAAGTGCTATTCTCTAAGGGCCTGATTCTATATAAGATGCTTAAAATTAGGTGCCTAGATTGGCACGCTTAGCAGATCTAGGTGCCTAACTTAATTATTTAATAAGCCTTAATTGATGCTGTTAATTGAAAATTGCTATTAGAAACAATTAATTTTTTAATTTTCTTTTTAAGTTTCATCACTAAGAAATGTGAGGAGTAATGTATCCCTATTATAGTAAGGAATGACTCAAGGTTCGCGTAGGTGAACTGAGAATTAATTCCTTAGAACATAAGAACTGCCATCCCCGGAACAGACCCTGGGTCCATCAAGTCCGGTGATCCGCTCACATGGAGGCCCAGCCAGGTGTGACCTGGCAAAAACTTAGTCACCCGTATCCCTCTATGCGCCTTTCGAGGAGATGTGCATCTAACTTGCCCTTAAATCCTAGAACAGTGGATTCCGCAACAATCTCCACTGGGAGAGCATTACAGGTGTCCACCACTCGCTGTGTGAAGCAGAACTTTCTGGCATTTGTCCTGGACTTGTCCCCCCTCAGCTTCAGTCCATGACCTCTTGTCCTAGTCACATTTGACAACGTAAACAACTTTTTGTCCTGCTCTATCTTGTTGATTCCTTTTATTATTTTAAAAGTCTCAATCAGATCCCCTCTCAGTCTCCTCTTCTCGAGGGAGAACAATCCCAGTTTTCCAAGTCGTTCTTCATAGCTCAAGTTCTCCATACCTTTTACCATCTTCGTTGCTCGCCTCTGCACCCTCTTGAGCAGTTTCATATTCTTCTTTAGATAGGGAGACCAGTGTTGGACACAGTATTCCAAGTGTGGTCTGAACATTACTCTATAAAGCGGCATTATGACCCTCTCCGATCTACTTGTGACTCCCTTCTTTATCATGCCTAACATTCTATTTGCCTTCTTTGCCGCCGCCACATGTTGTGCTGATGGTTTCAGGGTCTTATCTATCAGTCCCCCCAACTCTTTTTCTTGTTCACTCTTACTCAGAGTTGCACCTGACATGCTGTACTCGTACTCCTTGTTCTTTCTGCCCAAATGCATTACCTTGCACTTTTCTACATTAAACTTCATCTTTATCTTTATCTTTTCTTATACTTTTCTGTTGTAAATGTATCATGTCTCCCCTTTTAGTGGGCTTAAAATGGAATTATGCATGATTGATTATGTATTTTGTTTGGAGATTCCTTTTTTTCCTTTGTATTATTGGATAATGTATTATTAAAATTATAATAAAAATTTATTGAACTGAAAAAGAAACAATTAATTTGCAATTAATTAGACTTGGTAGGCGCCTGCCATTTCGAGTTGGTGTCTACTCTGAGGCACCTACCAGAAAGTAGGCGTGGTTAGGGATGGATTCTAGGCAGATCTTGGGTCTTTCACAAATATGTTTTTGTTTATTGTTCATTTGATAGCCCGCTTAATGCAAAAGGTCAAAGTGGTTTACAAAGGTCAAAGCGGCTGACCCTCAGCTTTGCTTTGGACACCAGCTACTGCCTTGTTCGCTCCTAACATTGACCTGTGTTGATAGAGTAATTAGCTTTTGAGACTCGACAAAGGCATAGACACCGAAACACTGTCAGTGTCGAGTATTTGAGTCTCCGCAATGCTACAATCAATAAAGTATATCTTTTACACCCGTGGCTGAGTTATTAACATCTTATCCTCATAGCTTTTCTGTTGTGTTGTGCTTCTCTCGCTGGAGAGGCCACCTTTGGCTTTTTTCGTCAATGTCTTCAAGTTTATAGTACCTAAGGGCTCCTTTTATGAAGCCGCGCTTGCGGTTTAACGCACGTAATAGCGCGCGCTAAACCGCCGGCCGTGCTAGCCACTACCACCTCCTCTTGAGCAGGCGGTAGTTTTTTGGCCAGGGTTAACGTGTGATGAAAAGTCACGCATGTTAAACCCGCTAGCGCAGCTTTGTAAAAGGAGGCCTAAGTGTCAGCACCCTCCTTTTAAGATTGTCCACAGAGATAAAGCTTGGGTGGTGTGTGGGTGGAGCTCTGGAATAATCTTCATGGTCATATACATTACATTACATTAGTGACTTTTATTCCGCCTTTACCTTGCGGTTCAAGGCGGATTACTTACGCAGTGATGAATCTTTTTCTATATTTAAATCCCTGTTAAAGGCCTATTATTGTATTTTCAGCAGTCTTTGTAGCTTTGACTTCAGCTTTCAACAGCTGTGAGTCGATCTTTGGACCATGGTTAGTGGTATATTATAGAATTGTGTTTCTGAATGAGTGTTTTTATTCCATTCTATACTCATAATGGCGTTCTCTTCTATTTTAAATGTTAATTTTATTGTACACCTTGTCTTGGAATACGCAGCATAATAAGTCTCAATAAATATAAACATTATGTTATTGTATGCATTTTGGCCATGATTCTCTAAATTGTGCCTAAGATATAGGCGCTGAGGAACATGGCATGTAGCACCTGTCAATCTTCAGTTGGGTGCCATTTATAAAATCACACATAGTAGCGCCTAAAATAGACTTAGGCATCAGTAGATACCTGAACCTTAGGTGCCCCCTATTTAAACCAGGGTTTTCTTGCCTTAAATACCGGCGTCTAAGTTCATTTTAGGTGTCTACACCAAAAACACATCCAAGATCTGTCCCTAACTATGGCCACTTTCTGGTTGGCACCTTAACTGCACAACTGTAAAGGGGACATACACATGGGCAAAACATGAGTGGACCAAAGGCTGAGAGGAATTGTCCAGATCAGAATGATGTGCACTTATGAAAGTGTCCTCCAATGCATCTGATAATATAGGAATCTTTATTCATCCTATGACATAAAAATACATCCAACGACTCAATGACTCGACATGCACATGTTTCGGCGAACAGGCCTTCCTCAGGAGTCTTGAGCGCCACCAATGTGAATATCTAGAATATGTTCCTACTCTGATAGGTCTTACCAGACTTCGAACAAAAAAGAAAGTCAACTAAAAACAAAGAAGCAGCGAGATGCTTGTTAGCTGATGTTATATTCGTTTTTTGAGAAGTTTTAGTTGACTTTCTTTTTTGTTCGAAGTCTGGTAAGACCTATCAGAGTGGGAACATATTCTAGATATTCACATTAGTGGCACTCAAGATTCCTGAGGAAGGCCTGTTGGCCAAAACATGTGCATGTCGAGTCATTGAGTCGTTGGATGTATTTTTACATCATTGGATGAATAAAGATTCCTATATTATCAGATGCATTGGAGGACACTTTCATTAGTGCACATCATTCTGATCTGGACAATTCCACTCAGCCTTTGGTACATTTGAGTTTGTGGTTTTGTTTTTTTCCCCTGTTTTTGCCAAAACATGAGTGGTTCATGGGATTGGTGCCAAGCAATGTGCACAACTGATGGAATACTATCAGTTACATGTGTTGCACTTAGGCACACCCACTTATACCAGCTATTGACTTAGCATAAGTGATCGCGCCAATAATGCACTGACCCAGTTATGCAATGAGACCTAGTTACTAATATCTGGGGTTAACAGTAAAATAAAACATCTTAATGATAGCCCATATTGAAAACTCCCCACCCCCAAATACCCTATGCATCAATTTGTCCATTATTTTGAATGTCAACAACAATTGCTTTCATAACAGAAAATACAAGAGCCTTAGGCAGACCCTATCATTCCTTTAGTTAAAATGCTGTTGGCATCACAGGCTACCTTCACATTGTTACAATAAAGTGTTTCTAGTTCTAAAATTGCACCATGTCTCAGCAGATGCTGTCAAGGCAACCTGAGGACAATCATTAGCCTTTACAACAGTCACCAGATTAAATTTGACCTTTGCCTGTTTTCCTTAAACTTGGGACTTTGTAAAGAAAGATATTTTCCTGCTTTAGCTAGAAAAGAATACAGATGCTGATAGAAGCACTGGAGTATTTTAGTTCAGGGTGTTCTGTCTGCATCTTTAAAGGAAAGTGTACAATAACTGCAGAACAATATTTATGAGGATCTGTTCTATAGCTCCCTAAAGCCTTAAAAGTATGTTGCTTCCCCTTCCTACACCTTCTTTCTTTATTGTCCATCTGGCAAGGAAGTAATTTGAGAATGGACCTTGTGAGTTATAATCATATAGGATTATTTTGATTGACAAGAAGCCTTGAGGTCAGATATACTGTTTTGATTATATTCACAGATTCTACATGCCAGATTACTGTGTGCATATTTTCTTCCATGATTAAAGGCTTGCATTCTAAAATAGTTCTTTTCCCTATCAGATAACACATTTACAATGGTCTACCTCTTTTTGTCAAGCAGCAACCTTCTTATTTTTTGTTTCAGAAAAACCATTTCTGAAATATTTAATTCAGCACAATGCTCTGCATAGTTTTGTTCTTTCAGTTTTATTGATATTTTTTAATTCCCGGAGTATATCTGGTTAATCTTTTGTAAATTGATAAATGCTTGGATTAGATTAGATCAGCGGTTCAGTCAGGTTTTTAAGATATCCATTATGAATATACATGAGGCAGAGTTGCATATAGTAAAGGTGACCCACCTATTGCCCGAACAGAAACCTTAATACCCCTCTCCTACCTCCCTCACCCCATCCATCATTGAACTGAACTCCATCCTCTCCTTCTTATTGTACATTCCTAACCTGTTAACTTAAATGACCTGTACTTTCCTTTCCTGATAACTTCAACGACTTCATTGTTTGTAACTTTGATTAATTGATGTGAACCGCCTAGAACTCCCTGGGTATGGCGGTATACAAAATAAAGTTATTATTATTATTATTATTCTTCATTAGAGAAATCTTAACAACCTTAACATCTTAACAAATTGTGTTTTACCCCCCACTCTTACTAAGCCACAGTAGAGGATTCTACTGTGGCCCACAGTGCTAAATGCTCTGATGGCCATAGAATTCCTATGCTTATCGGAGCATTTAGCACTCCGGGCCGTGGTAGAATCCTCTACCGCTTAGTAAGAGTGTGTGTGTGGAGGGATGGAAAACACAATTTATAAAGGGAACGGTAATGGGATTTGATATGCCACCCTTCTGTGGTCACAATCAAAACATAAGAACATAAGAAATGCCTCTGCTGGGTCAGACCCTAGGTCCATCGTGCCCAGCAGTCCGCTCACGCGGTGGCCCAGCAGGTCCAGGACCTGTGCAGTAATCTATCTATACCCCTCTATCCTCTTTTCCAGTAGGAATTTGTCTAATCCTTGCTTGAACCCCAGTACCGTACTCTGCCCAATCACGTCCTCTGGAAGCGCATTCCAGGTGTCCACCACACGTTGGGTAAAAAAGAACTTCCTAGTATTTGTTTTGAATCTGTCTCCTATCAACTTTTCCGAGTGCCCTCTTGTTCTTTTATTATTCGAAAGTTTGAAGAATCTGTCCCTCTCTACTCTCTCTATGCCCTTCATGATCTTATAAGTCTCTATCATATCCCCTCTAAGTCTCCTCTTCTCCAGGGAAAAGAGACCCAGCTTCTCCAATCTCTCAGCATATGACAGGTTTTCCATCCCTTTTATCAGACGCGTCGCTCTCCTCTGAACCCTCTCGACTAACGCCATATCCTTCTTAAGGTACGGCGACCAATATTGGACGCAGTACTCCAAATGCGGGCGCACCATTGCCCGATACAACGGCAGGATAACCTCTTTCGTTCTGGCTGTAATACCCTTTTTGATTATACCAAGCATTCTATTCGCTCTCTTAGCGGCCGCTGCACACTGTGCCGTCGGCTTCATTGTCATGTCCACCAATACCCCCAAGTCCCTTTCCTGGGTACTCTTATTCAATAATATCCCTCCCATTGTATAGTTGTACCTCGAGTTTCTGCTCCCCACATGTAATACCTTACATTTCTCAACGTTGAACTTCATCTGCCATCTCATCGCCCAATCTTCTAGTTTGTTCAAGTCCCTTTGCAATTCTTCACATTCCTCTGTAGTCCGAGCTCCATTAAATAGATTAGTGTCGTCCGCAAATTTTATTATCTCGCACTTCGTCCCTGTTTCTAGATCATTTATGAAGATATTAAATAGTAGCGGCCCGAGCACCGAGCCCTGCGGGATACCACTCGTGACCCTCCTCCAGTCGGAGTAGTGGCCCTTCACTCCTACCCTTTGTTTTCTACCCTCCAACCAGTTTCTGATCCATCTATGTACGTCTCCTTCCATCCCATGGTTCTTTAGTTTCCGGAGTAGGCGTCCATGGGGCACCTTGTCAAAGGCTTTTTGGAAATCTAGATATATGATGTCAGTGGGGTCTCCTTTGTCCATCTGTTTGTTAATCCCTTCAAAGAAGTGCAATAAGTTTGTTTGGCACGATCGTCCCTTGCAGAAACCATGCTGGCTGGCTATCAGAAATTCGTGCTTTTCAAAATGTTGATCAATGCTTTCTTTTATCAGTGCTTCTGCCATTTTCCCAGGAACTGAAGTCAGGCTCACTGGCCTGTAGTTTCCCGGATCACCTCTTGATCCCTTTTTAAAGATGGGCGTAACGTTGGCTATCTTCCAATCCTCCGTGATCTTGCCTGTTTTCAGGGATAAGTTGCAAATTTGCTGCAGTAGTTCCGCTATCTCCTCCTTTAATTCCTTCAGAACCCTTGGATGTATGCCATCCGGACCCGGGGATTTGTCAGTTTTTAGTTTTTCTATCTGCCTGCGAACGTCCTCAATGCTCACTTCTATGAATGTTAATTTTTCTGCTTGACTTCCGTTGAAGAATTGCTCAGGTTCCGGCATGTTGGACGTGTTTTCGTTAGTAAATACAGACGAGAAGAACATGTTAAGCCTTTCTGCCACTACCTTCTCCTCCTTCACCACTCCCTTCCTGTCTCCGTCGTCTAGCGGTCCCACTTCCTCTCTAGCTGGCTGCTTCCCTTTAACATATCTGAAGAACGGTTTGAAATTTTTTGCTTCCCTGGCTAGCCTTTCTTCATACTCTCTTTTAGCTTTCCGAACCTCACGGTGACATTCTTTTTGATACTTCTTGTGCTCTTTCCAGTTCCCCTCAGATTTGTCCTTTTTCCATTTCTTGAATGAATTTTTCTTATTGCCTGTCGCTTCCTTCACTGTTTTGGTTATCCACGCCGGGTCTTTTGTTCGATTCTTTTTGCACCCCTTCCTGAATCTGGGGATATACAGATTTTGCACCTCGTTCACCATGTCCCTGAAGAAGGACCAGGCATGATTTACCGTTAGCCATGTTTTGGAAGTGTTCCTAAGTTTCTTCCTTACCAATTCCCTCATTGCTTCGTAGTTTCCTTTCTTGAAGTTAAAGGTTGTCGTTATGGATCTCTTGCCTTTTGATACTCCTACCTCAACCTTGAACTTGATCATATTATGATCGCTGTTTCCCAACGTCCCCACTAGTTCAACGTCCTTTGCAGGTCCTCTTAACCCATTTAGGATTAGATCCAGAGTGGCATTTCCTCTCGTCGGTTCTCTAACAAGCTGCTCCATGAAGCAATCTTGTGTGGCTTCCAGGAATTTTGTCTCCCTAGCGCATTTCGAGCTTCCAAGCCTCCAGTCTATCCCGGGGTAGTTGAAGTCTCCCATAATAACCGTGTTGCCACTTTTGCATTCTCGCTTCATCTCGGCTTCCATTTCCTCATCGATATCTCCGATATATTGGACTCAATTCTATATATGGCGCATAATAAAACTGGCGCAAACCCCCCTCCCCCCATCACTGAGCACCATTCTATACACAGTGCTCAAAGTTGTGTGCCATTGAAAGAATAGTGTTTAGCACTGGGAACCAGCCCTAACTTTAGGCATGGTCATTTACATCTAAATTAAGTGCAGATTTCAGCTTATTCCATAACTACACGCTTAACTTGGAGGAACACCCTCCAGTCTGCCCATGACTCTCCAATTTCTGCACCCCCTTTATGGACTTGCATGTAAAATTTTAATTAAAACCAATTAGCATCAATAATTGTTCATTAAGATCCCAATTATTAATTCTAATTGACTCATTATTCAATTAAACTAAACACAGAAATTGGCTGTGTATCCAAAGTTTGCAAGCAATTTTTAGCGTTTGTTTTTATAAAATTCAGGGGACTACACATAGGTACTTATTTTATGCCTGGGAAAATGGAGGCTTGAGTGACTTGCCCAGAGTCAAAAGGAGCTACAGTATGAATTAAATTTTCTCCAGGCTCTCAGGCTGTTGCACTAGCCATGAGTCTATTTCTACACGCAGGCCTGGATTCTGTAACTAATGCCTTTGTCAGCAGCCACCTTAAAAACATCTGCCGATCACATGCCAATCACACAACGGCGCCAGGTACAGAATCACGCCTCCGGCAAAGGTAGATGCCAGAAATGTAGGCCAGGGTTTTCCAGACCTACATTTCGAGTGCCTACCTATGATGTGAATTGCTCCTCCGTAGGTGCTTTAGGTCACCTAATGCCACTTCCGGCGTTAGCCATGCCCACAGTGGCATTAGGTGGCCTAAAGCACTTACAGAGGCATGATTCTAGTACTGGTTTTATCTAGTTGCAGAACGTCCGGTACGTCTCTGGGGTCCAAGCACTGTTCCATAAGCTTTCATTCAGTAGCAACCACATTCGCACATAATGCTACCCGATATGATTGTTGAAGACTCTCAAGACTCCTGAGGCAGACCTGTTTGGTCGAGTCATTGAGCCATTGGATCAGTTATTGAGTTATTGGATGAATAAAGACATATGAATCAACAGATGAGTTGAAGGACACTTTATTTGTGCACATTATTCTGATGAGGACAATTCCACTCTGTTCTTTGTATTTTTGAGTTTGTGGTTTTGTTTCCCCTGTTTTATTCTTTTACTGGTTTTTAGGTGCCAATAGGCACCTTTAAACTCAGTTAAAAACTATGTTTGTTTCTTGTTTTATTTAACATTTGTACATTTATCTTATAAAATTATTAATAATATTGTATAAAAAAGAAGAATGGAGAACAATTTATCACCTCAAGACTCTTCTCTCTCTCTCTCACTCTCCCTGCTTTGTGCCCTGGGTCAAACCTCTCTATTCTCCATGCATCTCTCCCTTCCTCCCCTCTATTATCATGTGCAACATTTCTTTCTCTCTCCTCATACACCATCTCTCTCTGCCCTCCATCTTATGTCCAACATTTCTCTCTCTCTATTATCTGTTTTGATAATCCACTGCTAAAAGGCATGCAGGCTAAACCATTTAGCGACGGCGTTAAAGTTTTAAGAATCTGCGCCTGAGTGGCTTTCTCTGTTAAGGCTCTGCCCACAGAGCTTCACTCACACTGCTACAGAGATATTCACATCCGTGAATAGACGACTTGGAAACAATCTGATAAATAAGGGAGGTTCTAACTTGAGGCCAAATGCAAAATTCTTGCTGTTTATTGTCCTCAAAACTGAAAGTAATCTCCCTCAATCTGGATAGCCACTGGAACCAGATTCCACATTTTGAGTCTAGCAAACTCCAAAACCTGCCAATTGTTTCAATACTCTACTTGGTATGCTGCCTTGGGGATTTGTAACATATAACAGGTTTCCAAAATATAAATAAACAAGCTTTGCCTCTGTGTCTTTATCCCACCCTTCCATTCTAGTATTCAACATTCCTAACTCTTCTGGCAGCTGAATTTGGAAGCAGACGATGAAGTGAGCTACTTGGCAGAGGCGACCAACATTGGCGGTATCAGAAGACATACTCTGGTCAGCAGTAGAGATATGACTGAGAGAAAGATTCAGACTGGCAGGCACAGTGAAAATTATCAGAAGAAGATACTTCCCTATCATTCTAGAACTATGAAACACATTCTGCACTGTTTGCCATGGCGGAGTCACAGGAAACTGGAAAAACAATGTGTTTTCTCTAGCACTGTTTTATTTGAAAATAAGCACTTTCATTGCAGTCATACATACAAACCAAGTTGGTTGAAGGTGTCCTTGCAGTTCTTCATGACCACAAATAAAATAACATTTCCGGACTGCTGTGCCTTCCCTTTACCATCAATCAATTTAGCACATGTTAATTAAGTGCTTTGTAGTCCTCATGCATGAGTTATTAGGTCTTTCCTCATTAATGTGTTTGATCAGAAAAGTAATTAAACAATGAACGTTGACAGTAATATATACTCAGCATCAATAATGAATAGGTTGTCTAACAAAGAATGTAGTAATTAGACCAGAACTACCACAGGTTTCACTTAAAGCTACTGCAATTGGAAGAAAGATGATCAGTTTCTTTATAAACTATCGCAAGGATGTTTCTTGTTTTTAAATAAGATTGCATCTGTCAAAGGCACTTCTGAAATCCGCATTTCAGTTTGCATTGCTGTTTTTCTCAGGAAAGAGGGCAGAGGAGGGTTACTTCCTTTCCCTATCTGAAAATGTTATTTCTCAGAGATGATTAAGGTCTTTGTCCCCATATTCCAGTCTTCCTATTTCCAAATTCTAACATATATAAGAATAGCCTTACAAAAATATATATAAGAATAGCCTTACAAAAATTAGACAGCTCTAAGTCTAATAGATGCTGGCATTGTCATCTTGAAGCTGGAACACTGGATCATTTATTATGTCCATTGATACATATTTTTTGGGAATCCATATGGAGTCAAGTAAACAATTTACTGGATAATCCGGTGGCTTTATCGTATGATATTGTGTTATTTGGTACATCAATGAGAGCGAGGAGCCAAATTTCATCTAATAATAATAAATTATTACTTATTATGACAGGGGTTGCCATACAGCATATTACAAATAATTGGAATAATTGGGAGAGGCTAAGTTATAATTTCTGGTAGCATTCTTTATGTCATATCTTTAAAATGGAGCATGATATAGCTATTCCAAAGGGGCATTTAAAGAAATTTAGGGATGTTTGGGACCCGTTAACACAATATTGTAAAGAATGAATATTACTTTTTCCCTTTGAACATACACGTCAAAGATGGGGGTGGGTGGGATAATTTTTGTCTTTTTTGCCTTCTTATAAATAAAGATAATTGTTGGGTTTTGGGGGGGTGGGATATTTGATTTGAATTAGGGCTCCTTTTACAAAGCCGCGATAGCGGTTTAACGCGTGTAATACCGTATGCTAAACCGCCAGCCGCGTTAGCCGCTACCGCCTCCTCTTGAGCAGGCGGCAGTTCTTAGGCAAGTGCGGGGCTTAGCACGTGATGAAATGTCGCGTGCGTTAACCCCGCTAGTGCGGCTTAATAAAAGGAGCCCTTAGTTTATGATAGAATATTAAGTGATCTTAAAGTGTAAAATGTTTTTATTTTGTATTGCACTTATTGAAAGTTTTAAAATAAATAAAGAATAATAATAAAAAAAAAGAATAGCCTTACTGAGTCAGACCAATGGCCCATCAAGCCCAGTAGCCCGTTCTCATGGTGACCAATTGTTTACCAAATAGATCCCTGCGTTCCGAAAACTCAGCCTTATTAAAAACAAATGTTAACCCAAGATAGGCTGAGACCAGTAAAATGACCTTCTGTTGCGCAGGGGTTAAACTGTGGAACTCACTTTTCAGCCAATTACGCAAATGTTATGAAAAAGGCAGCTTTAGAAAACTACTCAAAACGCAGTTATTTATAAACGCCTTTTTCTAGATAATGATCCTTTATTATTGCTGCTTGTTGAAGAAGAATTTTCTTATGATTCCTTGTATAAGCCTTTTTGCTTTCATTTCTTGGAGTTGATTTTCTGAGGATAATTTGTTTATGTTTATCTGATCTTACTTGTTTTATAGAATTCTGTATGCAAAATTATGTAAATAAATAAATTCCATGATACCGATCCAGGGCAAACAATGGCTTCCCCCATGTCTTTCTCAATAAGAGACTTAGGGGTCCTTTTATCATGCTGCGGTAGGGGGTTTAACGCGCATTAAACCGCCTGCCACGTTAGTTTTTTAGCCGGCCACAGGGGTTAGCACGTGATGAAATGTCCGACGGGCTAACCCCGCTAGCGCGGCTTGATAAAAGGACGCCTTAATTTCTGAACTTAGTTAACTTGTGACCTGATTAGGGTGTCTCCAAATCCACAACAACCACATTTTCTACTGTGTTTTTATTTAGAAAATATTCAGGCCTCAGGTAAGCATTCAGAAGAAATAGCTCTGAGTTTTAGATTCCCCAACCAACATTTTCTTGAAACAGTGCTGGCTTTTGGCTCTTGGCAAGCTCTCAAAACAGAAACAGTTCTAGTTTCTAAGCAGAGCAAATATGCGTAGAAAATAATTCAGATTCATAGCCACAGGCCAGCATTCAAAAGAAACAGTTTTGGTTTCTAACATCCATATTTTATCAACATACTGTAGCTCCCAGATTATGTACATTTGTTATACTGTCACCCTATAGCATTCCTTGACATAGCTAACCATTAGGTCTTTAAGCATCGATTCAATATGTTAGGAAGGTATTTGCAGTTAACTTCCTTTGCCCACCCCCACCCATCACTGGGGTGACCTGCATTCATTTCTGACTCAGAATGTAATCTCTTTTCCAGTTGCTCATCCGTAGAAGTGGGGCATGCTGGGAAAATTGTTTACTCCCAGTACTAACTCTTTGTTGCCCACAAGAGCCCAAGCTATTTCTGAAATACACATCTCACTGGAACCCCAGGAGCTAATCTCTGTTGCACACTAAATTTCAGTCAGTCAGGCTTCCAGAGTGAAGGTACCTTTTAGGATAAGGCCCTCCGTTAGTAGTGCAGAGACTTGAGCCAGAGACTGAAGAGATTTAAAAAGGCTTTTATTAAACAAGCATATATGCTGGACTTCTGGGCAGAACTGGCTGCATAAACAGAAGACCCTGAGGATCTCGGACGCAAAAGTTATATAGGGTCCTAACCAGTCCAAACCAGTTCTAACCAGCTCTGACCAAAAGGTAACAGCAGAGAGAAAAACAAAACCATAAATCCATCCTATAATCTATACATCAAGGCTAACTAACAGGCTAACATCCTGTTGCCTCCTTGCCGTGCCTGGCACTTAAGACAGATACATAGAACAGGCCTGTATGTATACGTGATTTCTCAGAGCAATAATATGGAGTCACAGGTTGTTCTTTGTACTAATTATGACCCACTGATCTAAAATGGAATTTTCTTCATCTACACCGTGACCCAGCTATGTCAGCTAGCTAGGGATCCTTCATTCCCAACTTTTCTTCTGTAGGCTAGCTGACTAGCTGGGCTACGGGAGGTCAGGGCCATCTGTATCAGAGGTGGGGACTGGGTGATAGGAGGAAAGGGCCAGGGCCAGGACTAGGGCGGTGGTACTTTTGTCAATCGTAGTCCTAATAGTACGGTTAAGGGTTTTCAATAAACATGGTAACAGGCAAGGAAGAACACAAAATATGACAGAGGATACCAGGAAAATTATGGTGAGGGCTTTAAAGAGTCCCGGTTTGGAGGCCCAATCAGTCAGTGAGTTGAGTCCAAACATATCAGCAGAAAAACCCTTCCAAGTCTGGACAGGAACGTGAGCTAATCTGGTAATTTTATCTATGACCTCTTCAACCACAAATCCTTCATCATCCAGTTGTAGACAGCAGTTGGAAAAATTGAATTTTCCACATACCCCTCCTTCAGCGGCCAATAGATAGTCTAAGGCCAGTCGGTTCTGATAGATGGCGGTACGCATCATAGTGTTCGCTTTGGCCAGGGCTCCCAGGGCCCTAGCTGTTTCATTGGTGATAACTTCTAAAACCGCCTGCAGTCGTATGAGGCGGTTAAGCATGTAGATTGGGGTCTGGTACCCAAACATACCATCATCAGCCCAAGTAGCAGGACCGTAGACAGCAATGATGCGCTCCGGGGGCCAAGTGTCATCCCATTTACCAATTTCCAAACTTCTTTCAGAACGGGCCCGTTGATCGAATACTGGGACAGCCAGATGTTCTCCTTTGGATAACGGGAGGAGGAAGAAGGCTGGTTTGATAGTGCCCAGAAAACAAGTGCCAGTCCAATTTGAGGGTAGAGTGGGGTACGCCGTTTTTCCCACAGATCCAGTAGTATCCTTCTGGTGCAGCCCAAGGGGCAGAAGCAGGCAGGTTGAGGTAGACATTTAATGTGGTAGCATTGCCAGTAGTATTCCATCGTCTGGGTATTTTTAACTTAGGATCTCCGGTCCAATAAGTCCAACCGGGCTGAGAGGTGCTGTTTTTAGTCCATAAGGATTGGCACTGCAGGTGTCCAACACGAGTGGTAAAGGATGGTCCGAGACGCTGTATGCAGTGTTTTGCCAGAATGGAGTTTTTCAGGGGCCAGCTGGGTGCCCCCGCAGACATAACAGTTTGTCAGATTTAAGGTGGCTCCTATGGCTTCAGCGAACTGTATGAAAAGGTTGCAGGTGGTGACAGAGGGCACAAAGTCTTGTTGGTCAAGTTTCATATGTTCATAAAAGGCTGGAAACACAATGCTGTGTTGTTCAGGGATTCGGTGTCTCTCAACGAGTTTGATGTGCAAGACAGTACCAGGGTCCGTGCCCTTACCATATATCTGTAGGCCCACAAGATAGCGAGCTTTCCGGAAGCTATCGTCGAGGTTCCATTTAAATGGCTGTAGAATAGTGAAATTAAGTGGGTTACAGTTCTGGAGGCCACAGTCAGAGGTAGTCACCACTTTGGATAATATGGCTCAGGTGGTGGGCAGTCGGATCATACCCCAAGTAGCCCAGGATACACATTTCCAGTAGTTACAGTAGTAGTGTTCGGAAGACCCTTCACAGTGGGACGGCTTCTGTCCCGCCAGGCACATGTATTTATCATTGTGCATATATTCCCTCCTCCATGCTAGGGCACCACAACGTCCAAGGAAGGTGGGGTTCTGGTCCATGGCATGGCAAGCATCAAAGAGGACTGAGGCCGGGACATAGGGATTAGTGACCAGGGTTTGTTGAATCAGGGGGCCCTGATCCCAGACTGACCTGACCTCTATCCAAGTATCCCTATTAGTTGCTCTGGGGTCGAAACAGATCTGTGAATCTCCATTATTACATATAGAATATTCAACCTTGTTATATATACATACATGGGTCACTAGTTGACCCTTACACTCATAATTAGTTTGAAATCTAATAACATTTTCCGTTTTGCCCCCATTGTCCACTAGTGCCACACAAGGGGCACACCCAGGCGTGGGAGGGGTAGGGGACATGGACAATGTTGGCAAGACGTAAATCACAAGCAGTAAATATACAACAGAGTTCATATTAAATATCTTGTCAGATCTCCGGATCAGACGTGCGTGATTACTCTTCCAGAGTGTGGGGCAGCCGCGTGATTTTCAGTTGAAGGTCAGTAGGCCCTTTTTCACAAATATACTCAGCAGCGGGCTTCACACGGCTGTAGTGAATCCAAGACTCGTGGCGGGACAATTTGACAGCTGTGGGGGAAGCAAGTAAGACAGTGAAAGGCCCTGTCCAAAGGGGTTTCAGCGGTTCTTTCTTCCATACTTTTAGCCACACTTGATCCCCAGGTTTGTAGAGGTGGACAGGGGTTGTAATTGGTAGCGGGGCTCTAGAAATGACCCAGTTCTGTAATTTCATAATGGTCTTTCCTAGCTGCTTTATCTCTGCGTCTGTGATAGCGTTCCCTATCTGTTCAAGAGACTCGGGGTCTAGACTGACTATCGGCGGGGGTCGGCCATACATGAGCTCAAATGGGGACAACCGATTGCGTTTACCTGGGGTACAGCGGATGCGAAATAGAACAGAAGGGATCAGTTTGGGCCATGGCAGGCGGCTTTCCTCTGCCGCTTTTCCGAGGAGGGTTTTAATAGTTCTGTTAATGCGTTCAACTTGGCCAGAGCTCTGGGGGTGATAGGCCGCATGTAATTTCCAGGTGATTTGCAGAGCCCGAGAGACAGCTTGTGTGACTTGTGATATGTAGGCGGGGCCATTATCGCTGCCAATCACTAGGGGCAGGCCATAGCGAGGGATGATGTCACGGAGTAAAGCCTTTACTATTTCCCTACTTTTCTCTGTGCGCACTGGGTAGGCCTCTGGCCACCCAGTGTTGAAATCAATGAAAACCAGGAGATAACGGAACCCATGGGAGGGGGGCAAGTGGGCAAAATCAGTAGAGAGGACTTGCATGGGGTGTGAACCGATAGGCTGGTGACCAGGAACGGGGGATCTGACAGAAGAGGGGTTGTGTCGGAGGCAAATGACACAGCGGAGTAGGACATGGGAGATGAGTTGAGAGAGATTCGGGATATAGAAATTCTGTCGGAGAAGGGTGCGGAGGGCTGGGTTACCGGCATGAGAAAAATCGTGTGCACGTTGGACAACAGTGAGGGCCAGGAGTTGTGAAACATACAGGAGGGGGGTGGATGTGTGGGAGGAGGGTATAGTAATCCATCCGGATGGGAGGGTGCAATGGCCAGGTTGCTGCGTGGCCCACTTGCGCTCGGGGTCAGTGTACTGGGGGGAAAGGGAATGAAGGAAAGGTTGAGGGGAGGAAAGGGATAACAGAAGAGGGGGTGTGGGCGGACCTTGGAGGGCCGCCTGGCGAGCCAAGCGGTCAGCCAAGGCATTACCGCGGCTGATGAAATCATGGAGGCGACGGTGGGCCCGGCAGTGCATGATAGAAACTTTGGAGGGTAGCAAGATAGCATCCAAAAGGTCCAGGATGAGTTGGTGGTGTTGGATAGGGGATCCAGAGGAGGTGAGGAAGGTACGCTGGCGCCAGAGGGCAGCGTGGGCGTGAACAGCTAGAAAGGCAATTTAGATAGGAAAAAAAAACAAAAATGCAAAAAGGGAGAGAAAAATCTCCAAAAATGGCCAATGGTATAGTTGGTTTCCCCGGGGTACCCCACAAACCAAACAGATAGACAACACAAAGATTACAGGGCATAAACAAACATAGAAAACAGAAAAGGCGTGGAACTTTTCTTCCAGCTGGCAAGGATTCAGAGCTGAACTTAGATCTGCAGAGAAATGCACAGTTATACAAAAACAAACGTCCATCATAGCACGAATCATAATTGTGTGCACACAGTGGCAAAGTAAAGTGCGATATAACACATGGCATAATAATCACATAATCATAAAAGGCATCTAAATGGTTACTGGAACGTCCGAAAGAGAAAACGTAAGAATGTTATCACTCTGGCTTGGTGCCCTGCCAATTACATTCATAAGGCAGACAGGGTGTGCTTCAATCTTGAAAAATAGAGGTATTCTGAAGTATGGCAATGTCAATTCAAAGGGAAAAAAAAGAAACATGTTAAATGTTAAGTGCAAGGTCATTTCAAGGTTACTGAAAGCAGACCATTGTCCTCCTTCTCTGGGTAGAAAAAGGCTCATTGTAACAGGTCCAGAACAGCTCTGTATGTATGACTGCGAAGACAAAGAAGAGACATTTTAACGTGACACCACCCCTGAGGTCACTTAGCCATGTTCCCTGCAGGCAGACCTGGAACCCTTGTCTGCCACCTGGGTCCCGCTACACTCTGAGGAGTGGGCACTGCTGCAGACTAGATGTAGCTACTTTACTCTGCACTGTCCTTACATAATAACTACCCCCTTCCTCTGGAGTTTGAGCTACCAAGTTTATTTGAAAGGTATTTCTGTTTCCAATTGTATTTAGAATCTGATTGATAATAACACTTTATACAAACATGCATGGGAAGAAAGAATTCATAAAGAACACCAGGATAAAGACACAATACGGGAAAGCAAGGGAGACTGTTAGCACAAAAGAAGTAATCTCAATCCATCCGTTATCAATAAAACTCATTCATAAAGGAAAAAGAAAAGTTTACCACATTACACCGCTATTGATTAAGTCCCATTGGCTACCTATTAGCCACCGAATTACTTTTAAGATATTATTCTTGGTTTTTAAAGTTCTAGCTTTCAATGAGCCTCAATTCATGTCTAGAATGATCATTCCTTATTATGCCCCTAGTTCTCTACGATCATCATCACAAGACTTATTAACTGTCCCTTCCTTAAAAATTGTGGGTACAAGAAGAAATGACATGTTTTCTGTTACAGCGCCACAAACGTGGAATGCACTGCTACTGTACATCAGAAAAGAAAAAGATCTTATCTCTTTTAAAAAACTCTTAAAAACTTTGTTATTTAACTTTGTACTTGTGTCTTAAAATTGTTTGTCCTCTAAAATGTTTTTTTTTTTTTTAATTGTTCAGCGCTTAGAATGTTTGTATAGGCGATTCATCAAATAATAATAAACTTGAACTTGAATTATCAAGCCCATGTTTAGCAAATATTTCAATTTTCAGAAAAATATGGATAAATTCCAAATACTAAGCCTTTGACAACAATAAAAATAAGGGTGAAGAAAACAATAAAAAATCTTAGGGTCGCCATAATCGCCAGAAAAGGCAGTTGTAAAATATTTAAGCATGATCTGAAGGGGGTCGGTGGTGCTCTGACCCATATTATACAATCTATATATGCACCCAACAAAAGTTCCAATTTCCAGAAACCAGAATCCTCTCTGTGCTTCACAACGGATTAAGAAGTTACTAGACAGAAGAGGTAGAGACAGGATAGAGAAGGAATCAACTTCTCACTTACCAAGACAGGTCCGGTACCGGCACAACAAAACCAGGAGCCAGAAATCTCCACCGATTCGTTCCTTCTCGAGGTGCAATCCGTTGTCTTCGACGAGAAACCGTTCCTGATCAACCATCAGGCTAATGCCGGCTATTACGGGTCTCGTAGGAGGCAAGGTTTGAAATCCTCCGAGGGAGACGATCGTGCCAAACAGGCTCAAGTCTGTAGATCAAGTCCCTGTTCGGCTGCGCCAAATGAAGGTACCTTTTAGGATAAGGCCCTCCGTTAGTAGTGCAGAGACTTGAGCCAGAGACTGAAGAGATTTAAAAAGGCTTTTATTAAACAAGCATATATGCTGGACTTCTGGGCAGAACTGGCTGCATAAACAGAAGACCCTGAGGATCTCGGACACAAAAGTTATATAGGGTCCTAACCAGTCCAAACCAGTTCTAACCAGCTCTGACCAAAAGGTAACAGCAGAGAGAAAAACAAAACCATAAATCCATCCTATAATCTATACATCAAGGCTAACTAACAGGCTAACATCCTGTTGCCTCCTTGCCGTGCCTGGCACTTAAGACAGATACATAGAACAGGCCTGTATGTATACGTGATTTCTCAGAGCAATAATATGGAGTCACAGGTTGTTCTTTGTACTAATTATGACCCACTGATCTAAAATGGAATTTTCTTCATCTACACCGTGACCCAGCTATGTCAGCTAGCTAGGGATCCTTCACAGAGGAAGTCTCATTGGAGTTGTATGAACCCAGACTCTTTAAAGCTACCTTTAATTTCATCTCATCTTCCAGTAAATTCTTGTTTTTTCAGAATATAAAATAATTGCAAGTCAAGAAGCAGGTCTGTGGATATTTGAAGTGGGACTGAAGATTGTGTTTAACATACAATACGTGGCAGACAGTCCAGTTTCAGCTAGCCTTTGGTATTAGCAGGCTGGAATTAAAGATGGAAGATAATCTGTAAAGGTGACATCCATTTTCTGCAGCTGTCAAGGCTCTGTCATCCTTTGTGCCTGACTTCCCACATTTGCATAGAACCAAATATTTTGCTTCTATCCCTGGTTGTGAAATTTAGGCTCGCTCATTTCCTAGCATGCTATTGAGGGACTTTTCTCACTTGTGAACTGAAGCCTATTAGTTACACTAATTTGTACTTTTTTTTCCCCTGGAACAGCACCAATATAGTTTCTGCAGTGCTCTCTAGTATTTCTGGATTTAACTCCTGTACCAGCCAGTCTGAATTGAAAGATCTACCATTAATAATCACATATAAACTGCAAAATTTATGAACCATTTGAAAATTAAATCAGGAAGGTGATCTGTTATGCGAGCTGAGCCACAAGCCCAGCATTTCCCTTTTCCTTCCCTACCCACCTACCCTGGTCCAGCATCTCCCTTTCCCCTTCTCCTCCCTATCCTCCCCTAGAGTCTAGCATCTCATCTCCCTTTCTCCTGACCCTGTAGCCAGCATCTTCCCTCTTCTCTTCCTCATGTAGTTGTTCTTCTGATGCAGCTCCAAAGGAGCTCTGCACTGGTTTAGAACCTTCCCATAAAGGCTCATGCTCAAGTACTGCCACATCTCCCTCTCCCTCTGATATGAGTTCCCAGGATACATTTCCTGTTGGGTAGACGGTGGAATGCAGCATGAGGATGCATTTCCTGTCAGGGGGAGGATGGGACATGGCAGTGCTTGAGCATGGACATCTCACTGGAAGACCCTGGCACAGAGTACCTTTGGAGGGATATTAGAAGAAGTAGGGTGATAGCAGTTGCATTGGGAAGAGGGAGAAGATACTGGTCATAGTACCAGAGGAAGGAGTGGGAGGAGAAAAACTGGATCCCTGGGGAGAAGGGGGATAGGGAGAAGTGAAAATACTGTCCTTAGGACCAGAAGAAAGAATCAGAGATTAAATTCTGGAAACTGGGGGGAGGAAAAGATGCTGTCCATGGGGAAAGAATGCTGGACCCTAGAGGGAATGGTGGGAAGATGTTGGTCATGGGTCCAGGGGGAGGAATGGAAGAGGGAAACAGAGATGAGATTCTGTATGCCATGGGAGAAAGGGGTGTGTGTGCAAGAGGAGATGCTGGCTATGGGACTAGGGAAAGGAATGGAAGATGAGATGCTGGACCCCAGAGGGGATACTACTATTAATTATTTCTATAGCGCTACCAGACGCACACAGCGCTACACAGAATCACAAAGAATAAGAAAACAGTCCCTGTGCGAAAGAGCTTATAATCTAAACAGACAAGACAGACAACAGGATGTCATGGATACAGTTAAGGGGAAGGTTAATCAGCAGGCTTGGTTGGAGGGCAGAGGAGTAGGGTTAAGGATTTAAAGATATATCAAAAAGGTGGGTTTTCAGTCTGCTTTTAAACAAGGGAAGGGGCTTGACGGACAAACTCGGGTAATTTATTCCAGGCATAGGGGGCAGCTAGATGAAAGGAACGAAGTCTGGAATTGGCAATGGAGGAGAAGGGTAACGCTATGAGTGACTTATCTGAGGAACGGAGTTCTCTGGGAGGTGTATAAGGAGAGAGATTGAGGGGTAGCAGAATGAACACAATTGTAGGTCAGCAATAAGATCTTGAACTGTATGCGATGGCAGGATAGGGAGAACATGATGGTCATAGGACTGGGGAGAAAGGATACTCTCCTCCTTTACTGCTGCGTCCCCTCCCCCACCCCCACCCCAAATGCAGCAAATCGAGTACACTATGCAGATCACTATCACTTGGCTATGACTTAACGGGGGGGGGGGGGGGGTCAAATCTCACAAAATAACAATAATCCCCACATATCCAGTTCTTAACTTTAGTTATTACTTTAAATGTTGAGTACAAGCATATTTTTGTATAGTGACCTATCACATATCCTCACTATCCCCCTCTTTTATGAACGCATAGCACAGGTTTTAGCGCTGGCAGCGACGGTAACTACTCCGATGCTCACAGAATTCCTATGAGCGTCAGAGCAGTTACCACCGCTGCTGGTGCTAAAACCTGCGCTATGCGTTCGTAAAAGAGGGGTTGTATATGATATAAAGTTAAGATATGATTTTTACGGTGACGGGTCAAAAGCGCGCGAGGACAAAGGTGCACCGACAACCCAGCGCAGACAACTGAGTGCAGGGCCTGATCGCACCGAAGAAAACCTGTATTTTAAAGGGTTCTAATGGGGGGTGTGGGGGGGAACTCCCCCACTCTACTTAATAGGGATCGTGCTGACTCACGCTGCCCTAAAAAACAGGGAAAAAGTTGCCAGTATAATGAGGGGGGGTTACAACCCCCCAAACCCCCCACAACACCAGCGTGATCTCTATTAAGTAAAGTGGGGGGTTCCCCACCAACACCCCCCGTCGGACCCCTTTAAAATATGGGTTTTTTTCGGCGCGATTAAGTCTTACGCTCAGTTGTCTGCGCTCGGTTGTCGGTGCGCGCTTTTGACTATGAACCGATTTTTACACAAGGTCAACCTATATGTGAGCATCTATGGTAGGATTTCATTTCTCCTGAGCCAAACCACCACATCTTCAATGTCCAAGGATATTATAGTTTAAAAGTTTAATCTGGACACAGTTTGGGGCACGGTAGGGCATTTTTAATTGAATGTTTTTATCAATTGGATTGATTGATTATTTATTATCCAGGTAATAGTGAGCCCCTGAAAAGGTATGACGGGATATAAATAAAGCTATTATTATTATTATTATTATTACTTTTTGAAACACTGACCACTGCAGTCATTTTTTGGACCTGGACATTCATCTCCATCCTTTGTCTGGATATTGGTGCTAAATATCTTGTTTGGTTTTTTTATATTAAAGTTTATATAATGTTTATAAAAAGATCATGAAAAAGATAAGAACCAATTAAAATAAGAAATGCAAATTCAAGTTCAAACATCAAATTCTACTCGTCCACATCAGAAAAACATCCCCTACCATATCCAGTACATTGCAATAATATTCAAAATAAAAAAATACAGGTGAATATCTTGGTTATTAAAGGCATCTGAAACTTATCTGTGCACTGAGAATATTAACCCTCCCTTTAAAAAAAAACCTGTAGTGCGGTTTATAGCGCTGGCCGCGGCAGTAACAGCTCCGACGCTCATAGAATTCCTATGAATGTTGGAGCTGTTATCGCCGCAGCCAGTGCTAAAAACCGCACTACAGTTTATAAAAGGGAGGGGTGTTTCAAGTTTCAAATTTATTTAATATGTTTGATTTGATCGCAAAATTCAAATTCAATGCGATTTACATTTGGTTAAAATTATTTCATTTTATTGGTTATTTTATTATGATACAATATATGTATGATTAATAAGTGTTATTAAAGTATATATGAATGTATATTTAAATTACTTGTTGAAGGTTTAAAAATGAATAAAGACTAAAAAAAAAAAAGATAAAAATCAAAAAACAAGGCAATTAGTACTAATTGTAATAAAATAATACATTAGTAAAAGGGAGGAGAAAAAAATGGCTTAAATACAATTCAAAAACAAATTCAGTAAAAAGGGACAGGTAATGAAAGAAGAGGTTGGGGAATGTTACCCACTTAATTTTCACTTGGCAGTGTTCCTAGTCCAATGTAAAATCTTAAAACTTAAATGAATCAGTTAAAAGCATCCTTAAAAAGCCAACTTTTTAGGAGACTTTTAAACTTGCTGAGTAATTTTTCTTCTCTTATGTAAGTGTAGCGCACAGACAACGTATTGCATTCCTGCTTGCCTTGTTATTTATCTGGGCACAACCACTTAATATCAGAGTAGTATAATGGGTACACCTCATGTCAAACTGATTGACAGGTGAGATAAGATAAGGATCGACCAATCAGCGTTCACTTCCGGGTTAAGCCCCGCCCATTGTCCCGCCTTAGTCTCCGCCCATGGCCCCGCCCCCACCCATGGCCCCGCCCTAGTCTCCGCCCATGGCCCCGCCCCTCCCATAGGAATGAATGGTGGTAGCCCCGCCCATGGCCACACACCCCGCCCATGGCCCCACCCCACCCTTCACCTAAGCCCCGCCCCTCCCATAGGAATGAATGGTGGTAGCCCCGCCCATGGCCCCACCCCCCGCCCATGGCCCCACCCCTCAAGCCCCGCCCCGCCCCTGTCCCCACCCCTCAAGCCACGCCCCCACCCATGACCCCGCCCCCTCAAGCCCCGCCCCCGGAAATGCACTTTTGATGACATCACCGGAAATGGGGCGTGTTTAACCCCGAAAATACGCTTTCTGATGACATCACCGGAAATGGGAGTGCCTGCCCCCTACCGGAAATGCGCTTTTCTGATGACATAGGCGGAAATTGGGTAAATGACGCGGCGGAAATGCGCTTTTCTGAACACGTAGGCGGAAGTAAGGTAAATGACGCGGCGGAAATGCGCTTTTCTGAACACATAGGCGGAAGTAGGGAAACAGACTCGGTCAAAACACCCACCCAGAAAAGAAGCGTCTTTATTTTAACAGTTTTTAGTTAAAAGACAGGGTTTAAGAGCTCACAGATAGAGCAGAGCACAAAACAAAAGGCATTCACAAAATCTTTCCTGCTTTTTAAAACAGAGTAGGGGCAGAAACAAACGAGAAAAAAAAAAAAAAAAGTTGCATTTGCTTTTAACACCCTTTTCAGTAGGAATTCTGAGCTAATGGTTAATGGGTCAGCTCCCCTATTGTCATGGTAACAGCTGATAAGACCCTTGCAACACCCCTCCCCCTGATAAAACCAAGGGGAGAGATGCGGAAGTGTGTTTAAACATGTCTGAACTTGTCCCGGCCCCTACTGTTGTCTTAACAATCTGAAAAAAAAAAAAACACAAGGCTGAAGGATCCCTAGCTAGCTGACATAGCTGGGTCACGGTGTATATGAAGAAACTATCAGTGGGTCATAATTAGTACAAAGAACAACTTGTGACTCCATTTTATTGCTCTGAGAAATCACGTATGCATGCAGGCCTGTTCTATGTATCTGTCTTAAGTGCCTGGCACGGCAAGGAGGCAATAGGATGTTAGCCTTGATGTATAGATTATAGGATGGATTTATGGTTTTGTTTTTCTCTCTGCTGTTACCTTTTGGCCAGAGCTGGTTAGAACTGGTTTGAACTGGTTAGGATCCTATATAACTTTGGTGTCCGAGATCCTCAGGGTCTTCTGTTTATGCAGCCAGTTCTGCCCAGAAGTCCAGCATATATGCTTGTTTAATAAAAGCCTTTTTAAATCTCTTCAGTCTCTGGCTCAAGTCTCTGCACTACTAACGGAGGGCCTTATCCTAAAAGGTACCTTCATTTGGCGCAGCCGAACAGGGACTTGATCTACAGACTTGAGCCTGTTTGGCACGATCGTCTCCCTCGGAGGATTTCAAACCTTGCCTCCTACGAGACCCGTAATAGCCGGCATTAACCTGGTGGTTGACCAGGAACGGTTTCTCGTCGAAGACAACGGATTGCACCTCGAGAAGGAACGAATCGGTGGAGATTTCTGGCTCCTGGTTTTGTTGTGCCGGTACCGGACCTGTCTTGGTAAGTGAGAAGTTGATTCCTTCTCTATCCTGTCTCTACCTCTTCTGTCTAGTAACTTCTTAATCCGTTGTGAAGCACAGAGAGGTATATAGGATTCTGGTTTCTGGAAATTGGAACTTTTGTTGGGTGCATATATAGATTGTATAATATGGGTCAGAGCACCATCGACCCCCTTCAGATCATGCTTAAACATTTTACGACTGACCCTCTTTTTCTTCTTACAAGAGGGGGGAATACATAGCGTACATAGTCCTGCTTTTCATCATGAGATGTAACATCTCAACCCTGCCAGTTATGGCAGGCTAATACAATGCAATTTTTAATTGGGTAATTATGGAGAATCAATGTTAACTGAGTTTGATTACTAATAAAACAAAACACTTAGTTAGCTAGACACAGTCATGCTTGGACTGGATTAACTCTCCTAATCGTATGGTTTAGCACCATTTAGATAAATTGAAAGCAACAAAAAAAAACCACCCAAACATTTTCCCTTTGCCCTATTGTTTTTCTTCCATCTATGTCTTCTTTCCTTTCCTCCTTGAAGTTCTTTTTTTCCCCCCTGTTTCTTATATGTTTAATTCTGGGTTTGTTGAGGTTTTTTGTAATTTTTTATTGTTTTCTTCACCCTTATTTTTATTGTTGTCAAAGGCTTAGTATTTGGAATTTAATCAACTTTTTGTCATACTTGTCAAATTAATAAAACAAAAGCTCTGGGGACACCTGACAAGACACAGAGAACGAGAAATTGGTGATGTTGAGAAATTACCCGGGGAGATGGAAATAGCATTTAGGTTGGAAACCTGGGAAAAGTTGGTAAAGCAAGCCAGCATGATTGTTTTGCCGAAAGTTGCAGACAGGATAGTGTAAGTTGCTTAACAGGGTAAAATGCATGTGGATCAAGACAGAATTAAGAATGTGAGTTCGCACTGATGAACGAGAATAAGGACTGTGATTTTAGATATATGTTGCGTGCAGTGGATTTGTTACAGACAGTGAGTAATTTAAAGAAAGTTGAGCCAGATAGTTTACGTGTTCTCGCAGTTGTCAAAGTGTGTCTGCTGGTAATAAAAAAAGAAAAAAAAAAAGCAACCGTTTGTCAGACATGTGGGGTTTGTGTTGGGCACATCCCTGCCTTTGTATCCCAGTGTTGGGGGATTTAAAGTACAAGACTAACAATGATAGAGGTTAAGTATCCATATTTTTCTGAAAATTGAAATATTTGCTAAACATGGGCTTGATAATTCAAGTTCAAGTTTCAAGTTTTATTATTATTTGATGAATCGCCTATACAAACATTCTAAGCGCTGAACAATTAAAAAAAAAAAAAACCAAACATTTTAGAGGACAAACAATTTTAAGACACAAGTACAAAGTTAAATAACAAAGTTTTTGTCATTTCTTCTTGTACCCACAATTTTTAAGGAAGGGACAGTTAATAAGTCTTGTGATGATGATCGTAGAGAACGAGGGGCATAATAAGGAATGATCATTCTAGACATGAATTGAGGCTCATTGAAAGCTAGAACTTTAAAAACCAAGAATAATATCTTAAAAGTAATTCGGTGGCTAATAGGTAGCCAGTGGGACTTAATCAATAGCGGTGTAATGTGGTCAACTTTTTTATTTTTTTTTTCCCTTTATTACATTACATTACATTACATTAGGGATTTCTATTCCGCCATTACCTTGCGGTTCAAGGCGGATTACAAAAGGTTAATTAAAAAAGTAGAGTTACAATGATTAGCTAGAGAGGTAAGTTGTAGATCTTATAAACATTTAACGTGTTGTTGTGGGTGAGGTGGTTTGTAAAAGAATTAAAAGGAGACCGTCGTGTAGTTTTGTTCTTTTGACTTCCTTGATTGGGGGGGGGTATGAATGGGGAGTGCGTTTTTCTGTGTCTGGTACTAGGTGCTTGGATGAGGCGATTGTTCAAGTATGATGGGCTGTCTCCGTGTAGGGTTTTAAATAATATGCAGTAGAATTTGAATTGGATTCTTTCTTGGATTTATGAATGAGTTTTATTGATAACGGATGGATTGAGATTACTTCTTTTGTGCTAACAGTCTCCCTTGCTTTCCCGTATTGTGTCTTTATCCTGGTGTTCTTTATGAATTCTTTCTTCCCATGCATGTTTGTATAAAGTGTTATTATCAATCAGATTCTAAATACAATTGGAAACAGAAATTCCTTTCAAATAAACTTGGTAGCTCAAACTCCAGAGGAAGGGGGTAGTTATTATGTAAGGACAGTGCAGAGTAAAGTAGCTACATCTAGTCTGCAGCAGTGCCCACTCCTCAGAGTGTAGCGGGACCCAGGTGGCAGACAAGGGTTCCAGGTCTGCCTGCAGGGAACATGGCTAAGTGACCTCAGGGGTGGTGTCGCGTTAAAATGTCTCTTCTTTGTCTTCGCAGTCATACATACAGAGCTGTTCTGGACCTGTTACAATGAGCCTTTTTCTACCCAGAGAAGGAGGACAATGTTCTGCTTTCAGTAACCTTGAAATGACCTTGCACTTAACATTTAACATGTTTCTTTTTTTTTTCCTTTGAATTGACATTGCCATACTTCAGAATACCTCTATATTTAACATTGTACACTGTATCTTACTTTACCTAGTAAGTTTTGCTTATTTTTCAAGATTGAAGCACACCCTAGCAGTTGAGTCCCTGTCTGCCTTATGAATGTAATTGGCAGGGCACCAAGCCAGAGTGATAACATTCTTACGTTTTCTCTTTCGGACGTTCCAGTAACCATTTAGATGCCTTTTATGATTATGTGATTATTATGCCATGTGCTATATCACACTTTACTTTGTCACTGTGTGCACCCAATTATGATTCGTGCTATGATGGACGTTTGTTTTTGTATAACTGTGCATTTCTCTGCAGATCTAAGTTCAGCTCTGAATCCTTGCCAGCTGGAAGAAAAGTTTCACGCCTTTTCTGTTTTCTATGTTTGTTTATGCCCTGTAATCTTTGTGTTGTCTATCTGTTTGGTTTGTGGGGTACCCCAGGGAAACCAACTCTACCATTGGCCATTTTTGGAGATTTTTCTCTCCCTTTTTGCATTTTTGTTTTTTTTCCTATCTAAATTGCCTTTCTAGCTGTTCACGCCCATGCTGCCTCCGTGATTTCATCAGCCGCGGTAATGCCTTGGCTGACCGCTCGGCTCGCCAGGCGGCCCTCCAAGGTCCGCCCACACCCCCTCTTCTGTTATCCCTTTCCTCCCCTCAACCTTTCCTTCATTCCCTTTCCCCCCCGTACACTGACCCCGAGCGCAAGTGGGCCACGCAGCAACCTGGCCATTGCACCCTCCCATCCGGATGGATTACTATACCCTCCTCCCACACATCCACCCCCCTCCTGTATGTTCCACAACTCCTGGCCCTCACTGTTGTCCACCGTGCACACGATTTTTCTCATGCCGGTAACCCAGCCCTCCGCACTCTTCTCCGACAGAATTTCTATATCCCGAATCTCTCTCAACTCATCTCCCATGTTCTGCTCCGCTGTGTCATTTGCCTCCGACACAACCCCTCTTCTGTCAGACCCTCCGTTCTTGGTCACCAGCCTATCGGTTCACACCCCATGCAAGTCCTCTCTACAGATTTTACCCACTTGCCCCCCTCCCATGGGTTCCGTTACCTCCTGGTTTTCATTGATTCCCACACTGGGTGGCCAGAGGCCTACCCAGTGTGCACAGAGAAAAGTAGGGAAATAGTAAAAGTTTTACTCCATGACATCATCCCTCGCTATGGCCTGCCCCTAGTGATTGGCAGCGATAATGGCCCCGCCTACATATCACAAGTCACACAAGCAGTCTCTCGGGCTCTGCAAATCACCTGGAAATTACATGCGGCCTATCACCCCCAGAGCTCTGGCCAAGTTGAACGCATCAACAGAACTATTAAAACCCTCCTCGGAAAAGCGGCAGAGGAAAGCCGCCTGCCATGGCCCAAACTGATCCCTTCTGTTCTATTTCGCATCCGCTGTACCCCAGGTAAACGCAATCAGTTGTCCCCATTTGAGCTCATGTATGGCCGACCCCCGCCGATAGTCAGTCTAGACCCCGAGTCTCTTGAACAGATAGGGAACGCTATCACAGACGCAGAGATAAAGCAGCTAGGAAAGACCATTATGAAATTACAGAACTGGGTCACAAAAGTCTTTATTGAAGCAAATTTATTATGATCCACACGCGGCAGGAAGCTATGGAGGCATTAACCCTCTACTTCAAGCGGCTAAAAAGAGTGATATAACAGTTCGGAGAAAAGATGTGGTGGATTGGGTCACCGGTCAAAACGCATACAATTTACACAGACCGGCTAGAATCCATTTTAAAAGAAATAAAACAACAGACAGTGGCAAAGTGACTTAGTCAACATGTCAGCCTTTGCCCCCTTATAACAACGGTTACAAATACATCTTAACGGTAATAGATAACCTGTCAAAATATGCACGGGTCGTTTCTTTAAAAACAAAAACCGGTCGTGAAGTTACCGAAGCCTTTGAAACAATATTTAATTTAGGGCGTACATCTGAAAAACTTCAAACAGACAAGGGTAAAGAATTTTGTGACCCATAATGATGTTAAAGCAGCTGTAGTGGAAAGATTTAACAGGACTTTAAAATCCATAATACCTTTACTTACCAAGACGTCCTACAGGCTATGGTGTACATCCGTATGGGCACGCGTTTCCGGTTGCCGCGCGGCGGCACACGTACGGCACAAAGGAAACATAAGTTTAACCCCCACCCTGACAGGTAACACCCCCCGGAAATACGCTTTCTGGTGACATCACAGGAAAAGGGAGTGCCTGCCCCCGACAGGAAATGCGCTTTTCTGATGACATAGGCGGAAATTGGGTAAATGAAGCGACGGATATGCGCTTTTCTGAACACGTAGGCGGAAACAGACTTAGTCAAAACCCCCCCACCCGGAAATGAAGTGGGGTTTAAGAGCTCACAGATAGAGCAGAGCAGAAAACAAAAGGCATTCACAAAATATTTCCTGCTTTTTAAAACAGAGTAGGGGCAGAAACAAACGAGAAAAGTTGCATTAGCTTTTAACATCCTTTTCAGTAGGAATTCAATGTCTGTCACGAAGGCTCGTAGATTGAGTTACTTTCTTAAAGATCGTGATGTAGAAAAAGAGGGTTACCCAAAGACCGAAAAACTGTACGAATCAGACAAAGAAAATATGGATCCCTTTAACACGCAGGTAACTGAAAAAAGGCCTACCAAGAGGCCTCGTAACTTTCTTAAAGACTGTAATGCGGAGAAAGAGGGTTACTCACCGTCTGAAAAACCGATTGACTTGACGGCAGATACCGGGGAGCATACGCACGAATTAACAGATTCTGAAATACAAGAGTTTCCAGATGCTCAAAAGCTATATGATTCAGACATAGAAAATGAAGATGTAGGCTATGAACTACCAGAGGATAATGCTTCAGATATTGAATTTTATGAAGCCGCTGCTGAAGCCGAAGCAACAGACATGTTGGAAAAGCCAGGATCTTTCACGGTAAGAGAGAGAGAGAGAGACACACACGCACTTTTCATTACCAGTGGTCGTTGAAGGGGTTTATGAAGCTGTATGTGTTCATGTGTTTTAAAAAGGAAAATTTATTTCTGTATGTTTGTTTTTTTTTGTAGGGAAGTGGCGGATCTTCACGATCACAGAAACCTGTGGACAAGGTGTACAAGCCGATGATAAATCTATCATGTTTGTGTTTTTTCTGCTCGTTTCAAAGAGAACCGGCGGTGAATGTGCGTAAACCTGAAGATTCTTGTGATTATGGACTGTGGACAGGCATAGGCCTTTCCAAAACACCAACAGAACTTAAATCATTTATAAAGGTCGTTGTATACTGCGTTCTAAATAAATGTCTGCAAGGCGTGAAGGATGAAGATTGTGGAGCCTGCTTAATACGTACTGGGGGGCAAAAACACCACGATTGCTTGATATGGGGACATAAGGAAATACAGCAGAAACTCAAAAAAACTTGTGACATGCTATGCCTAGGACGTGTGGTAAATGTAGTCACATTTGTAGGCTATAAAATGAAAATATTGATGCTTTGTAATGAAAGCATTAATATAATCATTGATTTAATCAGAGATATTAAAACCTCTATAAATGGGCCACGGCTACTCAACAGAATGGTCAATGTCATGAGAGATGGTACATATGTAGAGATTGTAAATGATTTAATCCGTGACACCGATTATAAATCATTCTTCAAAAGAAATGCTTTTTAAAACATGTTTTGTTTTTTATTCTCGGGATTGTGGGAAATACAATGTGTAATGGTATGTTTGTTTGTATAAAAGTTTAAACATTTTATTGTTGTAAAATAAAGATTTTCTTAAAAAAATAAAAAAATATAAAATGTGTGGTGTGTTTTAGAAATGTATTATCAACCCAAACTAAAACAATAGAAGGTGTGACAGGTTATAAGGAACTAGGTTCTAGACACGTAGGGGTCATTTTGGTGTCTAAATTGACTAACCAAGACAAACAAGTTCTATCAGAGGTCTTAGACATACAATAAAGCCTTTGTGAACGGATAACCTCTATAGAGGGGATTGTAAGTGTATAAAATAAACTATGAGAAGACCAGCAAGCATTCTGGTTTTTGTGGGTGCTACGCCGGGCCCCCGGATACATCAACTGCTAACATGGTGTGTAGAAAAGGGGCTTTTATTTTTGGTTTTAGGGATATCGTTTTTTCTTTCTCTGAATCTATCATTGCATTTAAAAACAGGAACGGGGATCTGATGGTAGAAATAAACTATCTCTTACCAGAAAAAGACAACGGATATTAAACAGTAAGTGACAAAAGTATTATATGGCACATATGTTGGTTTTTAAAAACAGCATGTACAAAACATTCTTTTTTCGTTATGATTAGACCAAGAAACGGCTGGAGAGCCCACATCTTCTACATCGACATGTTCTAACCAACAACCGGCTCCTTACCGGAAGCCAAAAGATAAACGAAATAGTAGGTATCCTGGTTTTGTAAGGAGACTAGGGTTAAAAGAAAATGTCATTACTTTTATAATGGTTGATGGGGAAAAAGTATTAACGGTTATGCTATGTTATAAATTGTAGATCGGGAAAATGTTAGAAAGTCACAAACAGACACCGTGAAGCCGACAGAAAAAGTTTAACAGCACAGAAGCACAGCCGGACAGCACAGAAGAAGGAGAATGTTATGAAGTTGATAATTATTCTGATAGCAGCAAAAAGTGTCAGAGGATGGTTCAAATAAGGGTGCATTAGGTCCTTCTGAAGATTCAGAACCAATCAACTATGTCCAATTTGTGAAAAGATGGGATCGTAAACTGGACAAGTTTCATGGTGTGCTTTATTCAGAAGAATTTCGTTTCATTAATTTAGACAGGATAACATCATTAAGTGATGCTCAAAATGCTATACGCCAAGGCACCCAACATATCCTGGACGATGTTAACAGCAGAGTATCGCCCGGTGACTACGTACAAGTGCACCTACATTCGTCACTTTTTCACAACTCCTTGTTTTCTGGTAAATTAAATCCCGAATCGCTAGATGCTGATGATTTCTTAGACCAGGTTGCTAAAATCCTTCAAAGTCACAGAGAAACACAGGTCTGTGATTTATACCGTGTTGTTGTACTTGTAATAAGAAACAAGGGTGGTGGGGGGTCGTAGGGTGTTAAAATCTATACTGTTTAGCCAGATTTTGCAGAAAAAAGGATGTATTTAATAGATTTGAATAACACAGGTAATAACCTGTGTTTTGCCGGTAGCCTTACAACCCTTATATCCCCCCCCCCCCCCCGTAAAACTCACAGATGCTGAACTGTTAATAGGTGCTGAAAAGCTACATAATGATTTGGGGTGGTCGGTACATAAAAAAGTCATGCTCGATGATGTAGCAACCATAGAACAACATTTAAAGATAAATATAAGAGTTGTGTTTTATACAAACTCTTGGTGTTGCTTTAAAACATCAGACCAGCCCATTTATCCAAAAAACGGTTTTCTTATCGCTACATGACGATCATTTCTACGGCATAACCGATGTCAAAAAATTCTATGGTGAGCGTAATTTCTGTACTTTTTGCCAGAAGCCCTATAGTCACGACCACTCCTGTACATTATGGTGCCGTCTTTGTTCGACACAGACATGTTTGAACAATGACGGTATACAGCAGAGGTGTCCTAACTGCAAGATGTGTTGTCACTCTAAAGACTGTTTAGATAGACATACGCAGCTGGCGCAGAAAAAAGAAGTGGAGTGTTTATCTAAAACACTGTGTCTGAAATGTGAGTCCTATGTGAACGAAAAAACATAAATGTAAGGGTAGGATGTGTAAGCTATGCCGTGAACCCTTAAGCGGTGATGACATACACTTATGTTTTATGACACCCATCGATAAACTCAAAACATCTGAAAAGTATATTATTTACGATTGCGAGTGTATGCAGGAAACAGGCTGGCACATTCCTAATTACATATATGCCGAGGACTTGTACGATACAAGAAAATTTAAAGACTATACCTTCATAGCCCATAATGCCAAAGGCTATGACGGGTGTTTTGTTCTTAGCCAACTGTTAAAGGAAAAGATGGACACAGATCTGTTGGTTCAAGGTGGTAAGCTTTTACAAATCACAGTAAAACCTTTAGCTATAATAGTTAAAGGTTTTACTGTGATTTGTAAAAGCTTACCACCTTGAACCAACAGATCTGTGTCCATCTTTTCCTTTAACAGTTGGCTAAGAACAAAACACCCGTCATAGCCTTTGGCATTATGGGCTATGAAGGTATAGTCTTTAAATTTTCTTGTATCGTACAAGTCCTCGGCATATATGTAATTAGGAATGTGCCAGCCTGTTTCCTGCATACACTCGCAATCGTAAATAATATACTTTTCAGATGTTTTGAGTTTATCGATGGGTGTCATAAAACATAAGTGTATGTCATCACCGCTTAAGGGTTCACGGCATAGCTTACACATCCTACCCTTACATTTATGTTTTTTCGTTCACATAGGACTCACATTTCAGACACAGTGTTTTAGATAAACACTCCACTTCTTTTTTCTGCGCCAGCTGCGTATGTCTATCTAAACAGTCTTTAGAGCGACAACACATCTTGCAGTTAGGACACCTCTGCTGTATACCGTCATTGTTCAAACATGTCTGTGTCGAACAAAGACGGCACCATAATGTACAGGAGTGGTCGTGACTATAGGGCTTCTGGCAAAAAGTACAGAAATTACGCTCACCATAGAATTTTTTGACATCGGTTATGCCGTAGAAATGATCGTCATGTAGCGATAAGAAAACCGTTTTTTGGATAAATGGGCTGGTCTGATGTTTTAAAGCAACACCAAGAGTTTGTATAAAACACAACTCTTATATTTATCTTTAAATGTTGTTCTATGGTTGCTACATCATCGAGCATGACTTTTTTATGTACCGACCACCCCAAATCATTATGTAGCTTTTCAGCACCTATTAACAGTTCAGCATCTGTGAGTTTTACGGGGGGGGGGGGGATATAAGGGTTGTAAGGCTACCGGCAAAACACAGGTTATTACCTGTGTTATTCAAATCTATTAAATACATCCTTTTTTCTGCAAAATCTGGCTAAACAGTATAGATTTTAACACCCTACGACCCCCCACCACCCTTGTTTCTTATTACAAGTACAACAACACGGTATAAATCACAGACCTGTGTTTCTCTGTGACTTTGAAGGATTTTAGCAACCTGGTCTAAGAAATCATCAGCATCTAGCGATTCGGGATTTAATTTACCAGAAAACAAGGAGTTGTGAAAAAGTGACGAATGTAGGTGCACTTGTACGTAGTCACCGGGCGATACTCTGCTGTTAACATCGTCCAGGATATGTTGGGTGCCTTGGCGTATAGCATTTTGAGCATCACTTAATGATGTTATCCTGTCTAAATTAATGAAACGAAATTCTTCTGAATAAAGCACACCATGAAACTTGTCCAGTTTACGATCCCATCTTTTCACAAATTGGACATAGTTGATTGGTTCTGAATCTTCAGAAGGACCTAATGCACCCTTATTTGAACCATCCTCTGACACTTTTTGCTGCTATCAGAATAATTATCAACTTCATAACATTCTCCTTCTTCTGTGCTGTCCGGCTGTGCTTCTGTGCTGTTAAACTTTTTCTGTCGGCTTCACGGTGTCTGTTTGTGACTTTCTAACATTTTCCCGATCTACAATTTATAACATAGCATAACCGTTAATACTTTTTCCCCATCAACCATTATAAAAGTAATGACATTTTCTTTTAACCCTAGTCTCCTTACAAAACCAGGATACCTACTATTTCGTTTATCTTTTGGCTTCCGGTAAGGAGCCGGTTGTTGGTTAGAACATGTCGATGTAGAAGATGTGGGCTCTCCAGCCGTTTCTTGGTCTAATCATAACGAAAAAAGAATGTTTTGTACATGCTGTTTTTAAAAACCAACATATGTGCCATATAATACTTTTGTCACTTACTGTTTAATATCCGTTGTCTTTTTCTGGTAAGAGATAGTTTATTTCTACCATCAGATCCCCGTTCCTGTTTTTAAATGCAATGATAGATTCAGAGAAAGAAAAAACGATATCCCTAAAACCAAAAATAAAAGCCCCTTTTCTACACACCATGTTAGCAGTTGATGTATCCGGGGGCCCGGCGTAGCACCCACAAAAACCAGAATGCTTGCTGGTCTTCTCATAGTTTATTTTATACACTTACAATCCCCTCTATAGAGGTTATCCGTTCACAAAGGCTTTATTGTATGTCTAAGACCTCTGATAGAACTTGTTTGTCTTGGTTAGTCAATTTAGACACCAAAATGACCCCTACGTGTCTAGAACCTAGTTCCTTATAACCTGTCACACCTTCTATTGTTTTAGTTTGGGTTGATAATACATTTCTAAAACACACCACACATTTTATATTTTTTTATTTTTTTAAGAAAATCTTTATTTTACAACAATAAAATGTTTAAACTTTTATACAAACAAACATACCATTACACATTGTATTTCCCACAATCCCGAGAATAAAAAACAAAACATGTTTTAAAAAGCATTTCTTTTGAAGAATGATTTATAATCGGTGTCACGGATTAAATCATTTACAATCTCTACATATGTACCATCTCTCATGACATTGACCATTCTGTTGAGTAGCCGTGGCCCATTTATAGAGGTTTTAATATCTCTGATTAAATCAATGATTATATTAATGCTTTCATTACAAAGCATCAATATTTTCATTTTATAGCCTACAAATGTGACTACATTTACCACACGTCCTAGGCATAGCATGTCACAAGTTTTTTTGAGTTTCTGCTGTATTTCCTTATGTCCCCATATCAAGCAATCGTGGTGTTTTTGCCCCCCAGTACGTATTAAGCAGGCTCCACAATCTTCATCCTTCACGCCTTGCAGACATTTATTTAGAACGCAGTATACAACGACCTTTATAAATGATTTAAGTTCTGTTGGTGTTTTGGAAAGGCCTATGCCTGTCCACAGTCCATAATCACAAGAATCTTCAGGTTTACGCACATTCACCGCCGGTTCTCTTTGAAACGAGCAGAAAAAACACAAACATGATAGATTTATCATCGGCTTGTACACCTTGTCCACAGGTTTCTGTGATCGTGAAGATCCGCCACTTCCCTACAAAAAAAAACAAACATACAGAAATAAATTTTCCTTTTTAAAACACATGAACACATACAGCTTCATAAACCCCTTCAACGACCACTGGTAATGAAAAGTGCGTGTGTGTCTCTCTCTCTCTCTCTTACCGTGAAAGATCCTGGCTTTTCCAACATGTCTGTTGCTTCGGCTTCAGCAGCGGCTTCATAAAATTCAATATCTGAAGCATTATCCTCTGGTAGTTCATAGCCTACATCTTCATTTTCTATGTCTGAATCATATAGCTTTTGAGCATCTGGAAACTCTTGTATTTCAGAATCTGTTAATTCGTGCGTATGCTCCCCGGTATCTGCCGTCAAGTCAATCGGTTTTTCAGACGGTGAGTAACCCTCTTTCTCCGCATTACAGTCTTTAAGAAAGTTACGAGGCCTCTTGGTAGGCCTTTTTTCAGTTACCTGCGTGTTAAAGGGATCCATATTTTCTTTGTCTGATTCGTACAGTTTTTCGGTCTTTGGGTAACCCTCTTTTTCTACATCACGATCTTTAAGAAAGTAACTCAATCTACGAGCCTTCGTGACAGACATTGAATTCCTACTGAAAAGGATGTTAAAAGCTAATGCAACTTTTCTCGTTTGTTTCTGCCCCTACTCTGTTTTAAAAAGCAGGAAATATTTTGTGAATGCCTTTTGTTTTCTGCTCTGCTCTATCTGTGAGCTCTTAAACCCCACTTCATTTCCGGGTGGGGGGGGTTTTGACTAAGTCTGTTTCCGCCTACGTGTTCAGAAAAGCGCATATCCGTCGCTTCATTTACCCAATTTCCGCCTATGTCATCAGAAAAGCGCATTTCCTGTCGGGGGCAGGCACTCCCTTTTCCTGTGATGTCACCAGAAAGCGTATTTCCGGGGGGTGTTGCCTGTCAGGGTGGGGGTTAAACTTATGTTTCCTTTGTGCCGTACGTGTGCCGCCGCGCGGCAACCGGAAACGCGTGCCCATACGGATGTACACCATAGCCTGTAGGACGTCTTGGTAAGTAAAGGTATTATGGATTTTAAAGTCCTGTTAAATCTTTCCACTACAGCTGCTTTAACATCATTATGGGTCACAAAATTCTTTACCCTTGTCTGTTTGAAGTTTTTCAGATGTACGCCCTAAATTAAATATTGTTTCAAAGGCTTCGGTAACTTCACGACCGGTTTTTGTTTTTAAAGAAACGACCCGTGCATATTTTGACAGGTTATCTATTACCGTTAAGATGTATTTGTAACCGTTGTTATAAGGGGGCAAAGGCTGACATGTTGACTAAGTCACTTTGCCACTGTCTGTTGTTTTATTTCTTTTAAAATGGATTCTAGCCGGTCTGTGTAAATTGTATGCGTTTTGACCGGTGACCCAATCCACCACATCTTTTCTCCGAACTGTTATATCACTCTTTTTAGCCGCTTGAAGTAGAGGGTTAATGCCTCCATAGCTTCCTGCCGCGTGTGGATCATAATAAATTTGCTTCAATAAAGACTTTTGCCTTGTGTTTTTTTTTTTTTCAGATTGTTAAGACAACAGTAGGGGCCGGGACAAGTTCAGACATGTTTAAACACACTTCCGCATCTCTCCCCTTGGTTTTATCAGGGGGAGGGGTGTTGCAAGGGTCTTATCAGCTGTTACCATGACAATAGGGGAGCTGACCCATTAACCATTAGCTCAGAATTCCTACTGAAAAGGGTGTTAAAAGCAAATGCAACTTTTTTTTTTTTTTTTCTCGTTTGTTTCTGCCCCTACTCTGTTTTAAAAAGCAGGAAAGATTTTGTGAATGCCTTTTGTTTTGTGCTCTGCTCTATCTGTGAGCTCTTAAACCCTGTCTTTTAACTAAAAACTGTTAAAATAAAGACGCTTCTTTTCTGGGTGGGTGTTTTGACCGAGTCTGTTTCCCTACTTCCGCCTACGTGTTCAGAAAAGCGCATTTCCGCCGCGTCATTTACCTTACTTCCGCCTACGTGTTCAGAAAAGCGCATTTCCGCCGCGTCATTTACCCAATTTCCGCCTATGTCATCAGAAAAGCGCATTTCCGGTAGGGGGCAGGCACTCCCATTTCCGGTGATGTCATCAGAAAGCGTATTTTCGGGGTTAAACACGCCCCATTTCCGGTGATGTCATCAAAAGTGCATTTCCGGGGGCGGGGCTTGAGGGGGCGGGGTCATGGGTGGGGGCGTGGCTTGAGGGGTGGGGACAGGGGCAGGGCGGGGCTTGAGGGGTGGGGCCATGGGCGGGGGGGTGGGGCCATGGGCGGGGCTACCACCATTCATTCCTATGGGAGGGGCGGGGCTTAGGTGAAGGGTGGGGTGGGGCCATGGGCGGGGTGTGTGGCCATGGGCGGGGCCACCACCATTCATTCCTATGGGAGGGGCGGGGCCATGGGCGGAGACTAGGGCGGGGCCATGGGTGGGGGCGGGGCCATGGGCGGAGACTAAGGCGGGACAATGGGCGGGGCTTAACCCGGAAGTGAACGCTGATTGGTCGATCCTTATCTTATCTCACCTGTCAATCAGTTTGACATGAGGTGTACCCATTATACTACTTATCAGTCAGTGATGTCCAGATGATTTCTTTTTTTTTTTTTTTTATAAATTTATTCATTTGTTACAACTTATAACAATTCCATGAAAATAAATAATCAAGGAAAATACATCAAAATAAAAGAAAATCTAATTCAGGTCCACATTATATGAGGGCTGCTTGTTCTATTGACATCACCAAATCATAAGAAAATTAACAGGAAATTATTCAATAATCTTCAGATCAGGCAAAAGAAAGAACTTCTATATTTCACTCAACCTCAATCTCTGTATTAGTTTCAGGTAAAATATTTACTTTGTTTTTATCTTGAAGAAAATTCTCTAAATGAGCTGGATCTACAAAAACATATCTAACATTTTGATGTCACCAAGCATTTGCATGGGAATTTAAGGAAAAAAGAAGCTCCTACACCTAAGACTCGAGTCTTGAGTTGTAGAAATTTCTTGATTCTGTTTCTGGACCAATCCTAGAGTGCCCTGGAGGCATATGCGTCGGAACAGGGGAGGGGCCATGTCCCCTCCCCCCCCCCCCCCCAATTTTCAGTCGCTGATTATTGCTCGCACTCCCTCCTGTTCCCCAATGTTATGATTTTAAATCTTTGGGCTGCTGCTGCGCAGTGTTAAACAGCAGGTCTACCCCGGAACTTTTTGTTTTCCTTCCGGAACCCTTCATTCTACTTCTACTGCTCGTGGATGCTGCGTGGCTGCTGCCCAATGATTTAAAACTATAGCACCGGGAGGAGGTAAGTGGGGGACTCGGGAGCTGCCGAGAGGTCATATACTAGAACAGAGCTCCTGGGCCCCCCCCCAAAACAAAGCAGCGGTCCGCTGCCTATGAATTGGAAGTCTGCCTAGATCTGGAAATTCAATGGCACTGTCCTGGTTCTATCTTCCTTTAGATTCATTAAAATCTGTTTGGACATTTTAAGCAACAAGGCATGATTGCAGATAAAGACTTTGGGCTCCTTTTATCAAGCAGCGGTGGAACATTTTACCGCGGGCCGGTAAGGTAAATGCTCCAACGCTCATTCAATTCTATCCTCAAACTGTATTCTCTATTGTCATGTACCATCCTGGAAATGTCCAGTTCTCTTCTTATGTAATCCGCTTTGAACCGCAAGGTACAAGCGGAATAAAAATCACTAATGTAATGTAATGTAATGTAATCTCGCTGGCCTGTGGTCAAAATCTCCACCGCTGTTTGATAAAAGGAGCCCTTTATTTATTGGGATTTGTTAACTGCCTTTATGAAAAGATTCACCCAAGACTGGACCAGATTCAGCAAATGATGCTCAAATTTCGGCACTGAAATAAAATCCAAGTGGAGCGCTGTTCTGTGAATGGTACCGTGAGTTGAGTGCCATTTGTAGATTAGTGCTTGGAGCCAATTTCCATGTCAGACTTTGGGCCACGAACTTACACTAACTGAAACTTGGTGGAAATTGTGTGCATCTTTAGTGAAAGCCCCTGACCTGCCCATGCCCCTCCTATGGCCACACCCCTTTTCATTTGCATGCAATAAGATGTGCATTTGAATCTTTATAGAATAATGCTCAGCAAGATACATGTGCAAATCCAAATTGTTGCTGATTACTGGCGCTAATTGACTCATTAGCCAATGTAGTTGTGTACACGTCTGAGAATAGCATGCAATTTTGTGCACATAAATTGGTGCACCTTTTATACAACCTGGAGGTATAAGACCTATCCAGTCTGCCCTTCCATATCATTTACTATCCCTTCTTCTCCTTTTAAGATCCTACTTAACCAGCCAAGTGCTGAATCAGTTCCCAGAATGCCCTCAAAATAGCTGAGTTTGTGATAGGCACTAACCAGACATTTTCAGCTGAACTAACTGATTAAGGCCCCCTTTTATCAAACTGTGGTAGAGCTTTATACCATGGGCCGGCAAGGGATGGGGATGTGAGGGGGATCAGTGAACACTGGGGAAGTGTGTGTGGGTCTTTACTTTGTCTCTGCAGTGGTTATCTGGTCACATTGGATACCTTTTTTGGCACTATACCTGTTTTCGCATTGCCTAACTCACAACATCTAAGTTTTGACCAGGATATCTAGTAAAACATTCGATTATCCCTGCAGGATGTCTAAGTTAGCCCACATCCTGCCCAAATACTGCCCTGACCACTCCTCCAGCTATACCCTTTTCATCTCTGGGCACACAGCGGCATTCAGAGGCATAAAAAGTCCAGCTGCATGTCCAGAAAGTCAGTTTGATTATTGGCACTTGGATGACCTGTCTATTAGGACGTCAAAGTGCTGACTTAGGCGGGATTTTTAGATGTTTTAAAGTTTTGATTATAAGCCCCTTATTGTCAGTTTTCGTTCCTAATTTGATGCACGGTTTTAATCAGAAAGAAGAATAGACTGCTAATGTACAGTTGAACCAAATCAAATGATTCAAGGAAGAAGAGTACGAAATGCTGAACCAATCATGATATCCTATTAGAACTTGCCTGGATAAGACTGTCAATGTATTATTTGCATGCTGTATCATCCGGAAAATTGTCATTATTCATGCTCCAAGGAAGAGCTATAAATAACCCATAGCTTTGGAACACTTTCTGCTGATGTAGTGCAACATGATCACTTAAATGAGACATATGGGAAATATACCAAGAAACATATTCAGCAGCAGGTACAATGCTAGCCCACACACTTATGCTGATTGCTACATAACAAATCCGAGATCAGCATTGAAGAAAAAAAAAAAAAAAATCACATGCCTAGTTTGGATTTAACAGACAAGCTATATTTGACATAATTAAACTTTATTCTTCTATACCGCCACAATCAGACGATTTCTAGGTGGTTTACACTGAAGAGAACAAGACAATAAGCGAAATACAAAATACAAATAGCAAAAGTACAACATATTTCTTAAGAATAGTCAGAGTAAAATTATTGTAATTAGTATAACTTCTATTTAGGAAATGAATCTATCAAACAATACAGTCTTAATTTCTTTCCGAAATGCACCATAAGTCAACCTGGCTCCATCGTTGTAATTACCGTATTTGCCGGCGTATAAGACGACTGGGCGTATAAGACGACCCCCCAACTTTTACAGTTAAAATATAGAGTTTGTTATATACTCGCCATATAAGACTACCCCTTCTTCCGCACACCTTCTGCACAACAAATAAAACTTAAAAGAACATCAGAATTTATTTCAACAATTTTAATTAATTCACTAAAGCTGAATAGAACAATAAACCCATGGGAGCTGCCATGCTATTTGTTTTCTAAACAACCAAACTGAAACTGTCAATGATAGAAGGAAGATAACACATAGAGGGAGAGAGCAAGTGCCGGGCAAGTCCCTAGCAAGTTTGCTGGCATGACAGTTTCCCTTTAAAAGCCTTCAAAAGCCTCCTGTTCGCCCCCGCAACTTCCTTAAGGGCTAGACTCCACACACGGCCGCATGTGCGAGAGACGTAGTAAAGAGAAAAGGGGTGGGGCCAGAGCGCCGCTGCTTCCCGCTGCGCAGGATGAAGGAGCTGGCACCCTTGTCACACTGATGTCCCGCCATGGCCCCGCTGATGTCCCGGCAGGTTTACTAGTACCGTAAGCACCGTAAGGAGGTAAGGAAGGAGATGTTAGGGCATGTAAAGTAAGGGCATGTAAACAGTACCCGGCGTATAAGACGACCCCCGACTTTGGGGAGGATTTTAAGGTACTGAAAAGTCGTCTTATACGCCGGCAAATACGGTACCTAACCAGGACTGCTGTTTACTTGCTTGAAACATAAAAGTCCTATCCAAAAAGGACCTGTATCTACAACCGGTCTTTGGATAGGCAAATAAATTACAATTTCTAGTTATCCTTGTAGGGCTGTATAGCACAAAATGAGACAAAAGATAGGTAGGGGCTAATCCCCAAACCAACTTGAAGCAAATGCAAGAGAAGTTAAATATTACTCGTGCCTCCATCGGCAACCAGTGCAACAGTCTATAGTAGGGACTAACATGATCACTTTTCTTCAGCCCAAATATCAGACGGACAGCCGTGTTCTGTACTATTCTCAATTTTCTCAAAGTTTTTTTAGGTACACCCAAATAAAGATTATCCTTACAAAAAGGCCTAAACACTCAATTTTCTAACTATAATTTATAATTATCTATGAGGACCTTCAGATAGGCTTTACTTCAAACAATGACCCATTCATGTGAATTTCGGCGTCAGTCCTCCACTTTCTTTTGCATTTAAAATATTTTTTATATTTCAGCAATTTTTAATCCCCATTTTTTTTTCACTTATTCAGTATCATTTACAGTACTCCCCTGCTCCATTTTTGGCTGCTGCAATTGGTCGCCGTCGGCTGGAAGACTCCATCGCGCATGCGCTCTCTACCGCTGCAACTGCCACCGATCTCCTCTCTTTCTCTGCCCTCCCCAATCTCCCTCAGAGTGACCTGTAGGGGTGTTTCTTTATTTGCACCTGAAGGGTAGGCCTCTATGACATCATCAAGCCTGAACCATCATTTAAGCCCGAACCATTGTCTGCAAGAAATCTTTCCAGCATGAACCTTACAAGAAGAGAGAAAAAGAACACATCTTTGCTGTTTCTGCCTGATGCATTCTGGATATGTACCAGAATGGTATTCTACTCAAGGACATCCATCTATGTCTTCATGCTTAGACTGTGTGATTTTTGGGGGAGTTATACTCCTATGCTGTGCTTATCTTTCGAACGGCGCCTGTGTCTCCCAGCCTGTATGAGACTTTACACAGAAAGATCTAAGATCTGTTTCTGGATTGGTCCGAAGAAGTCATCTGACGAGGTCCAAGTGAAAAGTTGCTAATGATAATTAGTCTGTGTCGGGATGCGAGGGAACTCACATCTTACCACAAGTATTCTTCATGCATCTTTTTCTTAACAATTAAGACCTGAACAGTTACCTCGTGTGACTCTCTGCCTGAGAGAGAGTGAATCAGACTCTAAAAAGATCTGAATTCCATCACTTCAAGGAAACTTGTGCTGCCAATAAATTACAACTTTACCCGTGGCTGACGAACACTTGTTCCTGTAACCAAAGGATTTTCTACATCTGCCAAGCTGAGGAGAGATGTTTTCCATTTCACCTAATTTTGTGCTGAGGCCTATCTGGATGGTGAGGATATGGAATTTATTATCTTATCAGTTGGGGTTAGATAAGTGCATCCTATTTTGGATATAGGATAAGGCTCATAAAGCTACTCTCGGTGATATTTTGTAATCATTTGCTGCTAATCAGGGATTATTATTATTATAAGGAATTGTGTAGTGTGTGGAAGAAGTAATTTTACTTAGTTATCTAGAAATGTGTTGTGATAATTATGTACTGAGTTTCATATATGTAAATCGGATATTTTGTGAACAATATTAGATATTGCTGCTGGCTTGTGAATTATATTTTTCTATTTTCATAATAAAAGTATTTCTCATTAGCCTGGGTCTTAGGTGTCGTATAAATAGACAAAGAAATTTGGACCTGGCAGAGTTTATGGTTTTCCCTAGACAAAACTAACAGGCACGTAACTTGTTTATGTAAATCTCGCTACAGACTGCACTGGAAGTAGTAGGTGCCGCTGTAGCAGCTGGCAGGCCAGATTCCACGGCACGATGGGTGGTGGTGGTGGGGCTGATAAGCACCATCACCAGGTGCTGGGAACCATGTCCTCCGAGTCACCTCCCGCACGGACGCAAGCTGCTGCTTTTCACGAGTCCTTCACCTGAGCGCCGGCCCTTCTCGAAAGCAGCAGGAGGAAGAAGAAAACACCCCGTAAATGACTGAAGCCGCGAATGCTGAACCTCAAATTCATGGGGCAGTACTATATAACAATATCTCAATTTCAATATAAAGCCACACTTATCTTAAAGTGAACTTCAGCCCATCAGAACACCCTCCGAGTCAGCACTATGTTTTGCTTGTTCTGGGTGCATCAGGGAAGCAAGCTCTGTACTACAATAAAATCAGAAAATATCAGCATTCTGTCCCAAGGTCCAAATTTCTCAGACGTATCAATATTTGGAAACATTAATTTTCACTCAAAGCGACTATCTTAAAAAATGGCGTTGTTGTCTCATGTCACTCATTTAAAGGGCAAACACCCGCTCTAAGGCCAAATCTTCCATGATGCTCTGAATGAAACAGACAACAATATGGAGGGGCATAATCAAAAGAAATGTCTATGTCCGATTGGGATGTATAGCGCTAGATGCCCAAAGTCGGCAGTGGGAAAATGCCCATTCTTGAAAAATACATCTAAATTTATTTATTTTTTTGAAAATCATCTATCTGGACATCCAGGCTATTGTTCATCCAGACCACCAGTACCACATTCTCAACCAAAATCTTATCCAAGTCCCAGATGCCCAGAATATGGGAGGGCCCAGCATTGTGACATGGACTTAGACATGGGAGTGCCAACATTGTGATGGACTGGTCACCCAGACATGGCAACAGAGCAGTGGGGCACCTTATAGGGTACTGCTGTGAACTTCACAAAAAGGGTGACACATAAATATCCCACCAGCCCCCAGAACACCCCTAAAACCCACTATACTCACCTGTCTACAACCCTAAAAGCCCTTATGGCTGCAGATGGCACCTATATGGCAGTACAGTAGGGTTTTGGTGGGTGCACATGTTCCACCATAAATGTAGTGGTTAGAGTGGCTAATGGGGCTGGGTCTTCCTTTCTATGGTTCACTAACCCACCCCCTAGGCTATTTAAGATACCTATGTGCAGCTCTACTAGGCTTTCCTATATTAGGTGGTGATGTTCTGGAGACAGACGGGGACGGGGGACAGATTTTTTCCCTGTGTCATTCTTTACGCTAAAATACACAGCATACAGATCAGGCATAATTGTTGCATGTCTTTTGATAACATCAATTTATGGGACCCCCGAAGAAGACTTGTTGATCGAAACACGGACCGTGTTGGGTCCCATATTCTGTAAAAAGTGGTCTATTTGTACGCAACAATCTGTTTGTTTGTTTGTTTAAAATAAACTTTGCCTACATCTTGTACATCTGTCTGCAGTCCCCTTCTTTGTCTTTGGTGAATCCTGTGGTACGTTAAGGGGCAGTAAAAGTCTGAATTTTACCTCACCTTAATAATTACCCTGCAATCCCCCGCCCCCATATCTGTTCATTAGAACTGTAGAATTAAAAGACCTAAAATAATCAATTACACTAACCCCCTCTTCTATGAAACTGCGCTAGCAGTTCCTAGCGCAGAGAGCTGCGCTGAATGACATGCGCTGCTCCCAACGCTCATAGGAACACTATGAACTTCGGGAGCAGCACGAGCCATTCAGCGTGATTCCCCATGCTAGAAACTGCAAGCGCAGTTTCATAGAAGAGGGGGGTAAGTATTAGCCCAAATTAAAAAAAAAGAAATCACAATATTAAGGTACTTTTTTTTTTTTTCAAAATAATTTATCGTTCCTTTTTTTATGTAAGTTAAAATCTTTTGGTTGTAGCTGGAAGCGTGAGTCTCTGTGGACCTCCCACTGGTATTGGGCCCACATTTAAGTCTTTAAAGATTTTCTCACTTTTAAAACCTCATTTCCATATCACACAGCAGAAAATAGCATCTGCCTACTCCTAAATTGCATTAATGAACTACCGTGCTTATAGAATTCTTAAATGCTAATGAGCATGTGGGCTCATAAAGCAAAACAGAAAAGCACAATTTTGAGCTTGTAAGACAATCACATAAGAAACTGTGCCCTAAAGTTCAGTATACCTGCTAAGGCCATATGGATGATGATTCTGCAACAGTTCTCCCAGACAGGAAAACCCACATGTGAACATGTGCTTTATAAAGGCAACATATGCACCTGCATGCCTTAAGAAAATAGCCTGCCTGGCAGCTCCCACACAGTGTTATAGCTGTACTGAGGCAGATGTAACCTTGTGTAGGTATGCATATGTAGGTATGTTATATCTGGAGATTAATATTTGGTGGTATTTAGGGCTCCTTTTACAAAACTGCGTTAGGGCTTTAACGCGTGGACTAGCATGTGCTGAATTGCCACGCGCGCTAGACCTTAACGCCAGCATTAAACGGTGTAGCATGTGCTAAAATCCTGCGTGCGCTAAAAATGCTAGCGCACCTTAGTAAAAGGAGCCCCTAGAGATCAATGTTTTATATATATGTTTGTTTTAATTTATGTATGTATATTGTGAGCCTTCGGGACAGATAGGGTAGTTTTTCTCAAGTACCTAATTTCATTTTAGTTTGATACATTGTAAACCGCTTAGGTCAGTAAAATGCAGGAGTGGTATATCAAATCTTAAATAAACATAAATATATGTTCTGTATCCCTCATAGATTTTGTGATATGCAGCTGCCACAAGAGTTCAAGGTGGTCATTTTGAAAGGCTGCCATGAGGGGGCAGGAGAGAGGGAGATGTGCTTTGCTCCTGAAGATCCCTGTTGAACCATAGTACCTCTTTAATTTTCACTGTACAAGCAGCATTATGAACTTGCTGCCTGCATCGGTGTTGCCTCTCTCTGATGTCACTTCCGGGCTCTGCCCCTAGGAAGTGATGTCAGAGGGATAGCCGACATGATGCAGACAGAAAGTTTGTGAGGTTGCTCACGCCTGGAAAATTATAAAGGTATGGGGGAAAGGGGGCACATGCACGACAGGGGGCTCAGGAAGTAGCGGGGTGGTGGAAAAGAGGGCAGGGGAGGGGTGCCATCGCCCCGGGCACCACTCACCCTTGCTACGCCACTGCCCTTAGTCCTAGTATTTTTGAAAAGAGTGAACAAGCAAGTCATATCTACCCTTTCTACTCTGCTCATTATTTTATGGACCTCTATCATATCACCTCTTCTCCAAGCTGAAGAACTTTAGCTTTTCCTCATAGGGAAGTTGTCCCACCCCTTTTATAATTTTTGACGCCTTATCTGCACCTTCTCGCCCTTCTCTGCAATTGTTTTGTATTTAGCATGCCTTTAACAGAAAAAATGAAAATGTGCTGAGGGCAAAGACTGTACAGTAATTGTTGGAAATGTACCATAAGAACAGCCATCCTGGGTCAGTCCAATGGTGCATCTAACCCAGTATCCTGTTTCCACAGTGGTCAATCCAGGTCACAAGTACCTGGCAGAAATCTAAATACACTTCCCCCTCCCCATTCGTGGTTTCAATACTCGCGGTTTTACATATTCACGATTTTTTATTGGGGGGGAACCCCCCCAATAGTTTAGCACGTTCCCGCCTCTCTCCAGCCTTCCTCCCGGCATCCCTGCCATACCTGGTGGTCTAGCGGGCTTTCGGGGCAGGAGCGATCTTCCTACGCTCCTGCCCCGTGTAGATCGCCAATAGGAAATGGCTGCCGTGAGCTACCATCGTAGTCTTGAAAGACTACGGGAGCTCATGGTAGTCATTTCCTATTGGCGATCTGCATGGGGCAGGAGCGTAGGAAGATCGCTCCTGCTTCAAAAGCCTGCTAGACTACCAGGTAAGGCCGGGATGCCGGGGGGAAGGCCGGAGGGAGGCGGGGGTGGGTCAGAGCTGGACGAGAAGTTATTCACAGTTTTTCTCAATTTGCGGTCCGGCTCTGCCCCTTTCCCCCACGAATACCGAGGGAGAAGTGTAGTAGCAACATTCTATGCTACCGGTCCCAGAGCAAAGCATTGACTCCCTCCATGTCTGTCTCAATAGAAGACTATGGACTTTTCCTCCAGAAACTTGTCCAAAACCTCTTTAAATCTAGCTATTCTAACCACTGTTACCACATCTTCTGGCAATGAGTTCCAGAGCTTAACTATTCACTGAGTGAAAAAATATTTCCTCCTATTTAAAAGTATTTGCATGTAACTTAATCAAGTGTCCCCTGGTCTTTGTACTTTTTGAAACAGTGAAAAATCAATTTATTTATCTACCATAAGAGCATAAGAAACGCCTTCACCGGATCAGACCGAGGTCCATCTAGTCCGGTGCTCCGCACACGCGGCGGCCCATTTAGGTACTTCTTTTTGGAGACCCGACTTTACAGTATCCCTCAATATGATATGCAAGAAGGTGTGCATCCAACCTGCGCTTGAATCCCAGTACAGTAGTCTCCGCCACCACCTCCTCCGGGAGTGCATTCCAAGCACCCACCACTCGCTGTGTGAAACAGAACTTCCTGACATTTGTCCTGAACCTGCTGCCGCTCAGTTTCAGGCTATGACCTCTTGTCCGTGTCACATCAGAAAATGTTAGCAATGCTGCTTCTTGGTCTATTATATCAAATCCTTTTAATATTTTAAAAGTCTCTATCAGATCCCCTCTCAGTCTTCTCTTCTCGAGGGTAAACAATCCCAGTTTCCTGAGTCGTTCTTTATAGCTCAAATGCTCCATTCCTTTGACAAGTTTCGTGGCTCACCTCTGCACTTTCTCCAACAGAGTTATATCCCTCTTGAGGTATGGAGATCAGTGTTGGACACAATATTCTAAGTGCGGTCTGACCATTGTTCTATAAAGTGGCAGGGGAGCTCAGAACGGTTTACATGCATTTATTCAGGTATTCAAGCAGTTTTCCCTGTCTGTCCCGGCAGGCTCACAATCTATCTAACGTACCTGGGGCAATGGGGGGATTAAGTGACTTGCCCAGGATCACAAGGAGCAGCATGGGATTTGAACCCGCAACCTCAGGGTGCTGAGGCTGTAGCTTTAACCACTGCACCACACTCTCTTCCTTTTGACCTGTTCTACACCACTCAAGATTTTGTAGCCCTAAGATTTTGTATATCCCCCTCAGCTGTCTCTTTTCTAAGCTGAAAAGCCCTAACCTCTTTAGTTTTTCTTTTAACCGTTTCTAATTCTAGTATATCCTTATCAAGTATCACACTGAAAGCTGCATTAGTGCATGCAAATCTGGTACTTAGCACTTTTTAGATCCCACTCCCTAACACCTCATGGAATTAATATGCAAATTAGCATGCACTATACGCCATGCCATCGTGATAACAGTTAACAATTTTGTGCGGATGTAGTTAACATGCTCCAACTCACGTCAGTGCATTTCAACATGCATTGATTTGGCTAGGAATTTGAAGATACATGAGATTATTTCTGTGGGTGTCTTCTTTCAGTTGGGTAATGAAATGAATAGTTTTGTCAGATCTACTGTATTTTCTGATATTCATTTGATTGGGCTTTTTAATAAAATATTAATCCCACCCAGACCAAGCTGATCTTTGAAGGTTCAAAACAGGCATTTCTTTATCCTCTTCCATTTCAGAAATGTAGAGGAAAAGACACAAAAGAGTAATAAATGATGCTGGGGACAGAGCTCAACATGATTCATATCACTCTTTATAAATCTAGTTGTATCTGTGAAATAGAAAAGGTGATAAGTGTTTGAGCAAGTAGATGGTTTTAAATAGCAAGTAAAAATGACTTCTGCCATTGTACCGAGCCACCATAGTGAAGCTGATAATGCATTTTTAGTGGAAACTGAACATAGGGAATTTGATTCCTACCTGGAGGTAAAAACAAACGTTTATTGCAAAAGTAAATGGTAAAATAAATCTTTTAGACATGCTGAATGTGTGTTGAAAACTTTCACCCATAAAACTAATGCTATACTTGACTTTAAGACCTAGAACTAATTTGACCAAAGGGGCTTATTTGTAAACCTGTATTCACTTTGGTGTAGTAATTGTATTAATAACTGATTTTAAGATGCATTAATGGAATAAGATTAATGTCAGATTTACTAACCAGTGATATGCAAGAAAGTGTATGAACTATGAGCCTAATTCTGTATAGGACTCCTGGACTCAGCAGCCACCTAAGCGGCTTTTGAGAATCACACACGGGCATCCTATACAGAATCATGTCTGTCCTAATGGACAGACGCCTAACCCCACCTAAAAAACCCTATTCTCTAACTGGCATCCATGTCACAGGTGCCGGTTATAGAATTGCGTTGCCGCTAAGCTGATCAAGAGAATCTCCCTGCCGTGATCAGCTCGGCAGCAGAGGTAGGAACTCCCACCCCAACACCATCTGCAGCAGGAGGAGTGCCCAATTTCTCGTGCTGCCACTCCCGAACTCCTCCTGCCAACAGTCCACCCCCTCAGAGCACAACCTCCATCCCAACAGCCCCACAGAGCAGAACCCCCACCCCGGCACCCCCAGAACAGAGCCCCCACTCTAGCACCGCAACCCCCTATACCTTTTGGAGTACTGCCGGCCAGAGGTTTGCCTACACCTCTGCTGGCAGCCCTGCCTCTTCAGAATGGCAGGCCTTCCCCTTCCTGGTGAATCCTGGGATGTACCGTGGAGGGGCCTATGGCCCAGGCACCTAAGGAGCCGCCCATAGGAGGGGCTTTATACACTTGGGCCAACCAGAGTCTTAGATCTCCTTCCCAGTGCTTTCTGGGATGCACTAGGAGTGGACTAAGACTCCGATTGGTCACATACCTAAAGCTACTTCTAAGATTGTATTTTTAAACATTGTCCTTTAAATATTTAAAGTTCTAATCTTTGCAGCTTCTCCTTTTAGCCTTTTTTTTTTTTTTTTTGTTATCCTTAAACTTAACATGGCCAAAACAGAACTCCTTATTTTTTAAAAAATTCACTTCCCTCTTCCCTTCTTTTTTCTCTTTGAATGGTGCTATATAGAAACATGATGGCAGATAAAGGCCAAATGAGCCATAGTCTCCCCATCCGCAGTAACCATTATCTCTTTCTCTCTCTGAAAGATCCTCTGTGCTTATCCCACGCCTTCTCACTCTTTTTTTACGTGCATCCAAAGCACTAATACAGTTTGTCATTTCTTCCTTTTCAGCATAGCTAAAATCTCTCTCTTTCTGAGCATACTCTTGCCACTTCTCAGACTACTGCAAACTACTTGTCTCTCAGTCTCAGCACCATGAGGTTAGGGGTTCAAACCCCACATTGTTCTTTGTGACCCTGGGCAAGTCTCTTAATCCTCCACTACCCCAGGTATATTAGATTGTTTGTTAGCCTGCTGGTACAAGAAGGGAAAATGCTTATGTACCTGACTGTAAACTGCTTAATACACCTTGTCCAAGCAGTCTACACACAACATAACCTTATTAACACATAATGGTTAACCACAAAATTAAATTATACAAAGCACACTGTATGCTTCTCAACATTCATTCCTACCAAAACACCTGTTCTTGGTCACACATGCAGAGCATAGATAACCCCTATGCAAATACATGACCACAAACTAAAAGTACTAATATATACAAATGAAACACTAATATGCAAGACTGCACGCAGTACAACCCCAGAGAATTAGAAACAAATAAATTTCTTTCTGAACAGTGCAAAATATAGACAGCAGGTGTAAATTCTCAAAACTGACACATTTCAATCACTAAACTAAAAATAAAATCATTTCCCCTAACCATATCTATTTTGGTGATAGGTTCCTATCTTTTGTAGAATCACACCTAAGAAGATAGACACCTATCTCCCAATTAAATTTTATTTTTTTCAGTTATGAGCTTGTTAAAGTTCATTATTGAAGCCAATTTACTAATAAAATTAGGCATCTACTTAGTTTCCCCCCATTGCCTCACATATTCAGTTTACAACTACGAAGTTAGTATTTAAAGCTTTAATCAATGAAGCTCCTTTGGTAATTGCTTCTTGGTTGAGAATCTATCGACCTTCCAGAACTTTGAGATTGCAAGAGAAATGCTTATTGGATGTCCCCTCCTTTCATAAGATCCACTTGGAAGAAGTTTGGGCACGGCTATTTTGTACAGCTCGTCCTATTCTATAAAGTTCTACTTGAATTAAGAAGAATGGCATCATTTCTTGCATTCAGGAAGTTACTAAAGATACATTTATTTCAGAAAGCATTTGTTTGATATGGGATCTTGAAGTTTCGCCCCCCCCCCTTCATTTTGCCTCCGGGTACATTTCACCCCCAGAATATTTGCCCCGCCACATGCCACTCTCAGGATGTTTTGTCCCTCTACAGTTTGTTCCCAGGGTACTTTTTGTCACCCCACACCTTTTGCTCCTAGGATAGCCATTCATTATATTCCAGATTTTTTCAGGATTCTAAAAAGTTATACATTACCTGTCTCAAAGCTAGAAGGATGGATAAATGTATGGATATTTTTCAGAGTTTAACCCACTACAGCTCTCCAAGATCCCCCTCCCCCCTTTTCTAGTTCTGAGACTCTGTGTGATGGGTGTACATCCCATTATGGGGAGCTAAATGTCCCCAGGAGAAAATCCTTAGGGAAAGACAATGCCAGAAAACAACCTGGGTGTGAGGGTAGTCCTCTAAAATCCTTTGTAAAGTTAGAGTGAATAAGAGAGGCCCTGCCAGTGGGAGGTAGTAGGTGACAGGGAAGACTATATGGAAGGTGGCAGGGTGGGCTATCCCTTAAACCACAGGTGACAGAATTCTGTGAAAAGTACCCGGGGTGAAATGTGGCGGAGCGAAAGGTGAGTGGGCAAACATTCTGAGGGTGAAATGTATATGGAGCAAAATGTGTGTGTGGGGGGGAGGGGGGGAAATATGGGGGGCAAAACTTCCTATAACCATTTGATAATGACAGTTATACTGTAGAATGAAATGTGATTAATATTGTATGCATGTTTGTTGTCAATTTTGTTATTGTCTGACTGTTGTTTTATGATTTTGTGTGTTTTTATTGTAACCTAAGATTATAGTAACCCACTTAGATTCTTGAGTTAATAATGACCATAAAATAGTTTAAATAAATAAATAAATGAGAGTCTGTAATCAAAGGGCAAAATTTACTACTTGTTTACTGTGGTGTGGAGTGGCATTTCAGCAAGAGTATTCAGAGTGAAACTGAGATGTCCAGGTCAGAATATCTCAAGCTCTGCTAGTATTTTAGAAAAGGATCTGCCAAGGTTCTATAATACATTGAGGTATAGACATTTATGAGCCAGTTACATGTGAGGAGAGCATCCATTTTAGAACAAAAAACATCTAAAATATCAACAGGGGCAAAATGGACATATAAATAATAATAATAATAATAATTTTATTCTTATATACTGCCAAAGCCATAATAGTTCGAGGCGGTTTACAATAAGAAGAGCTGGACAATCAGAGAAATAGTCACAATGTAAAATCATCGATTACATGTATACAGAATAGAAGGAATAAGAACTTTATTCCTTCTGGCACATAAATGTGTTTATTCTGAAACAGCATTCACAAAACAAAAACAAACGCCACACTCTCATGTCTTGAAACAGCAACATACATATACATATATCAGAACGTACATGCTTATGTCAGCCATTGTAGAAACATGCAGGCCTGTTTTTCTGGATGCTGTCATAGAGCCCAATGCCTTTTGTCAATTTCATTTTTTTTTGGGGGGGAAGGGGCATAAATCAGGGGGATTAAAGGAGTGATCTCCCATAATCTTTCCCATGGAGTGCTCATTTTAATACTAATGAGCTCCTGGTAATTCATTAGCATAGGGTTCTTTGGTGGCTGGTACCGCGATTAGTAGAAGACCCTGAGAAAACTTTTGAGCATTGGAGGCTGAGCTACTTTGCAAATAAGACTTGTTACAACCAGTCTTACTTCCATGGCAAGCTTCTGAGCATCTCCCCCTAGATTACTCCAGCACTCCACTGACTTGCTGATTGTCAGAGGGAGTGTCAGTGAGAAAAGTAAAATCTGGACCTTCACCTCCCTGGACTCTTCATTCCTTCACTTATGTACTTGTAGCTAATTTTCAATGAAAAACGACCTTGGTAATTCTTAAAAATTAACTATAAAGGTTGCACCTACATTGCAACTACACAGGCTGTTAAAAATAGTCTCCATAGGATGTGTGAAGAAGGGGGGGTCTGTGTATTCTCAAAAGTGAAAGTACTTCATTGTAACTTCCATAACCTAAAGTCTTCAGTTTTCTGTAGGATCTATACAAGAACTAGAGCTCTACTGCATATATGGCAATTACTGTTATGTATATTGTAATTAATGCTAATGGCTTTTTGTAGGAAGATGCCACCCTTTAATTAAACAACACTTCGGGCAAAATTAATATAGAACTTAAGAGTATGAATTAAAAAAAACCCACTCATACTATATTATCCATCCCCTTAGGATGGTCTGATATGATTGTTAAGACAGTGAGGGGTAAGTTTATACTATACATACTTTGAAGTTAAATGTCAGTCCCTCAAAGCAATAATAATCTCTACCATAAGCAATGATTAGTAACTGTGAGGCTTAAATAGGTTTAATAAAAGGGAGGTAATATATAGAAATAAAACAAAAAACAAAGGAAATAAGGCAATACCTTTTTAATGGACTAACTCAATGTATTTTCTGAAGAGCTTTCGAAGGTAACCCTTCTTCAGATCAGAAATAAGCAAATACTGACAAATATCAGCAGATATAAGGAAACCATGAAAGCATTTCAGGGATAGTTTCATAGGAAGAGGAAGGTGTGGGTGGGTGAGCAGGAAACAGAGACAGGGGGAGAGTGTGGCGCAGTGGTTAAACCTACAGTCTCAGCACCCAGGGGTTGTGGGTTCAAATTCACTCTGCTCCTTGTGACCCTGGGCAAGTCACTTAATCCCTCCATTGCCCCAGGTACATTAAATAGATTGTGAGCCCGCTAGGACAGACAGGGAAAAATGCTTGAGTACCTGAATAAATTAATGTAAAGCCATTCTGATCTCTCCTGGGAGAAAGGTATTGAAAATTGAATAAATAAATACATGACAAAACAGTTACTGTGAAACAGAAACTGGTAAAAAGCAAACTCCCCACACAAAACCACAAAGATGAGAATGGCACACATCCCTGCAGGGTGGCAAATTGCAAACTGTGCGAGCACATCTCAAAGGATCCCATGGTCACTCATATGGGAAAAAAACATTCAGCACAAGGGGATTCTCCACATGCTCATCTTCTAATGTGGTGTGCCTAGCGGATCTAATTTTTTAAATAATTGAAATTACCATTTAAATAATTGAAAGTACCATTAAAAACTAATTTAAACATTTAGAAAATTAATTTGCCAGTAGGCACCTACCTCTTCGAGGTAGGCGTGCACACTGAGGCACCTACCGGCACCAACACAGCAAGTAGGCGTGGTTAGGGGTGAATTTGAGGTGGAGTTTAAGTGTGGAATGATTTAGGCGCACTCATTTAGGCCACAAAATAAAAAAAAACCTGGTCTAAATGACAGTGTGCCTAAAGGATTCAATGCCTACTGGTGTTTAAGAATGCTTAGGTGCTGCTAGGTGTGATTCTATAAATACCGCCTAGCAGTTGATTGACAACAGTGCCGAATGGTGCCTAGGAGTTAGACCCTGTTTATAGAATCAGGGCCAAAGAGCACAAGATCATCAGCTGACTCAAAAAACCAAGTGTACTCAAAGAAAGGAATCTAGAACAGCAACTGCCTGCAATGAATCTTGTTGCCAAAGAAGATCTGGGACTGAGATACCTAAACAAAATCACCAAGTTTAGAACAAATCAACCAGATCATCTACAGTGCGGCAGCAGTGATCACAGAACGGCAATATGAAGCACAAAGCCCTGCTTAGAAAACTCCAGTACAGTACATCACCAAAATCATCTAAAAAATATGATTAGATGCAAGGAAACTAAAAGATGTGAAAGAAAAGAAGAAAAACAAAGAATATCTGGTTAATAGGTACCACCTTGATACTAGGAAGATCAGTGAACCCTTGGAAATTGCAAAGCAGCAAATTATAGCAAAATAAATTTTCATCATTTCTCTTCTTTTCTTTGGTTTATTTATCTTTACACATCCAGGGGGGTGGGGGGTTGGAGGGAGAGGAATAAATATTGATAGTGATATTTGGGTAACTTTATTCTTTATTTGTATTGTATATTAGGATATATTATATTATTATATGCAGGAAAATGAAATTATTGAATGATATTTATGTTACTTGTATAGATAATAGTGGAATATGTGGAATATCTTTTGTTCTTTCATTTGTATGACACTGTTTTTAAAAATCAATAAAGAATTTTTTTAAAAAGCAGCTAGGTATGAGGCTAGAATCATCCAGTACAGGCAAAAGCAATTGTTCCAGTCAAATCAGTGGAGAAGGTAATAGAAATGGTGAAAAGATATTTCTCAAACGACTTCCTTGCTGTCAATCTGCTTCTATGAAACAATCACTATTTTTTGTGATCTGATGTGTGATGTGGACTCCTGTTAAACTGATTAAGTTCAACCCTGGATGTTCTCCTTTGTGCTGGTCCTGCTGCTGTGAGAAGGAAATGTTAGATCATGTGTTGTTCTATTGTCCTAAAGTCTATGATTTTTGGCAACAGGTATGGAGTCATATTCAGATGTTGTTCTATATAAATGTTTCTCTGACGGTGACACTTCAAATGCGCGCAGGCCATTGTGCGCCAACAATTCCGCCCCGACATTTGCATGCAGGACAAATGCGCGCTGCTCTATTCCTTATTTTTCTTGCTTTCAGGGGTGGGGGGGAATCCCCCCACCTACACTTACATTTTCATTGAGGTGGGTGTGGGTGTGTATGTGTGGCAATCCCCCATTAAACTTACAACTCGTGCTCTGAGCGTTTACCCTTCCCGTTTGCACTCTGAGGGGGTATGTTATTCTGATTGGCCAAGGCGCCTTAGGCCCCACCAGTAGGCGGAGCATTGAGACGGATGGGCCAATCCGGCCTCATTCCGTCGTTGGCTGCCTGCCGGACAGGCGGGTTTGGCTCCCGTCTGTCCGGCCAACTACAGAAAGGTACGGGGAAGGGGGGTGGGGGTGTCGTGAGGGTCGACCAGGGGGGTCGCGGGTCGGCGGGGGGGGCGGTCGATGGGGGGAGATAGATAGCAAGTACGGCCGGCGAGATCACAAGTGGGGGGGGTATGTTTGCACTCTGGGGGGGGGGCGGAACCCCCACACATACTCGTGTTCTCATTCAGGGGGGGTGTTCAATGCCAATGCGAACACTGTTGCAAACCACACCCCCCCCACTATACTTAGAATTCCGCCTCAATAATTCCCCTCCCTTCATGCACACACTTGTCAGAGCGGAATTGTCAGTGCGCCAATGTCCTGCGCGCTATTGACGGTGTACCTTCTCTGACAATATCTTTAATGCTTCTGTCAATATAACTAATGATCATAAGATGTTAATAGCAATTCTTACTGCGATTACTATTCAGACCATTTTAAAAATGTGAAAGAATGCATTATTATTTTTTCAGTTATGGTAAAACTCTGTATGCTTGACAGGGAAATCTGAGGCTGCAATTACAGCTTCAGTGGCCTAATGGATAAGGCACTGGCCTCCTAAGCCAGGGATAGTGGGTTCAAGTCCCATCTGGGGTGGTCATTCTTTATATCATGAAGGGCGTAGAGAGGGACAGATTCTTCAAACTTTCAAAACATAAAAGAACAAGAGGGCATTCGGAAAAGTTGGAAGGGGACAGACTCAAAACGAAAGCTAGGAAGTTTTTCTTTACCCAGCGTGTGGTGGACACCTGGAATGTAATAGGACAGAGTAAGGTACTGGAGTTCAAGAAAGGATTGGACAATTTCCTTCTGGAAAAAGAGATAGAGGGGTATAGATAGAGGGCTACTGCACAGGTCCTGGACCTGTTGGGCCACCACATGAGCGGACTGCTGGGCACGATGGACCTCAGGTCTGACCCAGTGGAGGCATTGCTTATGTTCTTATGTTCTTAATTATGGAGAAAAGAGGCAAGAAGGCTAAATTTCATAGGATATGGTTTACCATACAAGAATATGTGGATAATAATGGATGAGTGTATGTTGAAAGAATGAATATATGCATGTGTATGGATGTTGATTGGTGATTCGCTCTCTGCATAAGGGCTGAGGTTGGGTGGATTGGATGGGTGTTTTTTTTGCAGCTTGTTTCATGAGATTTCTCAAATACCCTATGCTATGGATGTGTTTGTAGTAGTAAACATATTTTTCTAAGCATATATTCTCTCCTCTTTAGATTTGTTATTGTATATTTCAAAAATTTTAATAAAATTTTGGAACAAAAAAAAAAAGAAATGGTGAAAAAGCCTGACAAAGAAGAAACAATTCAATTTTGGAAGAATCGGTGATACAGCAATACAAATTATATAACAAGAAGGATAGATGGTGAAAAAAAGTAGAAGCTTATGTGATTAGAAACCCTATGGAAGAGTGAGACTAATTGAAAAAAGGATAAAGAAGGTCAAGAAAAGTACAACACCTAAAAAAGACCAACTACATGGTTTCTGGCTCAAACATCTGGCAAGTTTATATCTAAGATAGGGTTACCAACCGTTCATGGAAAACTCAGACGTCCTCTTTTTAGAGGACTGTCCAGGTGCCCGGAGGGACTTCCAAAACTCAGCAATTTGAGTTTTGGAAGTCCCTGAGCTCAAGGCTGCGCATGCATGGACGTCCTCCAGATGCAGCCTTGAGCTCTGGGAAGGAGATATGAGGTTTATGTGGGAGTGGGCTGGGGCAGGGCTGGGACAGAACAGATCAGGGCTGGGGTTAGAATGGGGCAGGACTGGGGTAGAACGGGACAGAGCCAGGTGTCCACTTTTTTTAAAAAGAGGAAATCTGGTAATCCTAATCTAAGAATAGCTGAATAATTCTATAGCATATTTATTTATTTATTTCGATTTCTATCCCGTTCTCCCAGAAGCTCAAAACGGGTTACAAGTAGACATTCACAATCATTTGAAAACAGACTAATCATCAAGTTTCAAGTTTATTAAAAATTTTATATACCACGTTATCATTTATTTCAAGGTGGTTATACAAATAGGTTACTGTAGACAATAACAGAGCCTATTCTAGAGACCAGACTGGTCATAGTGAAGAGTACTAGGAGAAGTATATTGAGGAGGCAGTTTTTAATGGCCCGATTGGCGGAAGAGGAAGGTCTTTACTGCTCTGCGGAAGGTCATTAGTGAGTCTAACGACCTGATCTGTGTGGGTAGTCGATTCCATAGCTGAGATAGGAAATGGCTGTAGGATCTTTTGTATGCTGTACTCATTCGGAGGGATTTCCCTGCGGGAATGCTGAGTCTTTGTTCTGCTTTGGAGCGGAGGGAGCGGTTAGGGGTGTATAGGCGTAGCTTGGATGCTATACAGGCTGCGGGTTTTTGGTAGAATCTCTTGTGTGTCATGACCAGGGTTTTCAAGATGCATCGCTTTTTGACTGGTAACCAGTGAGCTGCATAGAGTGCTGGAGTAATAGGGTCATGGTAGCTGAGGTTGTATAGGAGTCAAATTGCTGAGTTCTGGCCTTTTTGGAGGCGTTTTAGATCTTGCAAGAAGGGCAAATTGGAGACTGGTTGACGACAGGGAAGTCTACCCTCCTATAAAAAGACCCAGCAAAAGGAACAGTCCCAAACATCTACAGAACAAATAACTTTGCCAACAATGTTCAAACTGTTGAAACTCAAGAAACACAAAAGACCAGCTTCTGATTAATAATAATAAAAAAAGACCCTTGAATGTAGCTTGGATTGATTACAAGAAGGCCTTGAACTCATTGACACACATTTGAATTTTTAAATGCCTGCAAATTGGCATCTGTTTTTAGCATTCAACCTTAGTCAATTTTAAAAGAGAAAAATTAGGTGCTTATCTGTAAGTTAAGTGCCTAAAACTTTGAAAATTGCTTGTGGGTCAGCACATGCATGAATGCAAGGTTTCATTCTAATAGACTTATTATTTGATATTGTATTCAGAAGAAATTGGCAGGACATATCAGGAAGAAAATGCAGTCTCTGAGGGATGTGGTTTCTTGGACCTATATGGACATATCCATCTCCGAAGGTAGGTTCTTGAGTTCTAGATGAAACTTCAGGAACAGAATAGGGTTCTATACAGGGGCTGACATTAGGCAGGTATATGGCTTATGGAAAATCACCTAGTGTGGGCTCTTCTCTCACGCCATAATTGAAATTAAACAGCAGTGATGGAGAGGGGTTGGTGAATAGGCACAGACTCTACCAGCTCCTGGTCCCAGACACCGAAAGAATGAAAAAAATGATGGGATGATTGATATCAGGTTATCAATCTGTTAAAACAAGTGCCAGCAAGATATAACGTAGTTTGTGAGCCCACTAGGGACAGAGAATGTACCTGCACAAAATAAGTGTAAACTGCTTTGATTGTACAACAAAAATGCAGTACTGTATATCAAATCCCATTACCATCACCCATATTGGGGAGTGTGTGACACAGTGGTTAAAGCTATAGCTTTAGCACCCTGGGGTTCTGCGTTCAAACTGATGCTGCTTCTTCTGACCCTAGGCAAGTCACTCAATTCTCCCTCCTCCCCCCCCTTGTCTTCCAGGACAGACAGGGAAAAATGCTTGAGTACCTGAATAAACTCATATAAACCATTCAAAGCTCCCTTGGGAGAACAGTATAGAAAATTAAATAAATAAATGTATAGTGAGCATTGTGGGTGGTAGAGCAAGAATGAAAACTCAGCTTTAGGGTTTGAATATCAGATCTGATGTTCCCTCCCTCCATTCCCTTCTTAAAAACTCCAGTTTATGCTTTATACCCAAGGTATTTTTTAATATGTAGATTAAAACATTTCATACATAGTACCAAACCTCAAGGCGCACATATACTAGCAAAGATAATTTTTGCAAGTATTCTGTTTTACGTCACTGTTTCTTTTTATACATCCTTTTACAAGGCAGAAAAAGTAATCTGTCGGTTTAAAGCAACTGTTGTATTCCACAAGCAAATTAATTTTTTCTAACTTATCCAGCCTGAAAACATGATTATGCAGTTCCAGATCTCAGGATGCATTAGATGGAACAAAGCATTATTTCTCTGACTATAAAGAGAACATAAAAAATGTAATAACAAGGCAGCTGTGACTTCCCTGGCCCCTTGTTCTGTACTTTCCCCCTTTTAACTCCTAAGGAAACATCAACTATTAACCCAATTATTTATTATAATTAAAAGGCTGCCACATCTTTCACAACCCTTTTCTCCGTCCCGTGGCACGAGGCAGGGCTGTCCCCTATCTCCCTTACTCTTCAATCTTGCCCTTGAACCACTTTTATCTGCCATTAGGAATGATTCTCGGATTGATGGCTTCCACTATAATGACTTTTCAGTCAAACTATCGGCGTATGCTGATGATGTTCTTCTCTACGTCACTCCGGAGTCTCTCCTCTTTGTACTTGAACAAATTGACTGCTTTTCGGCTGTTTCTGGATACAAATTGAACGTCAATAAATCTGAACTGTTGCCGTTGAATTGTATTGACATTCAATCTGACTCCTCCCAATACGGTTTCATCTGGTCCCCCTCCAAGATCAAATATCTCGGTCTGTATTTTGGGCCCTCTATTGAATCCACTTCACGACTTAATTCAGACTATATCTTCTCTATTATTCGTTCTTGCACCTCTAGATGGTCCCCCCTTAATCTTTCCTGGTGGGGTAGACTATCTACAATACGCATGATGATCACTCCTAAAATCAATTACATTCTTAGTATGCTCCCCTTTCTTTTTCCCCATTCGGTCTATTCTCGCATTGAACAATTACTCTCTTCCTTTTTATGGCAAGGCAAGCAGCCTCAGATTGCACTCCGTAAACTGAAATGTTCTAAGGAGCAGGATGGGGTCAATTTTCCCAGCTTTCGCGAATATCACTATGCATTTTTGATGTCTCAGGGCTCCTTATGGCTGAATTTGGAGTCTATGCGTATGGCTCCTACTTGATTACCTTTGGAGTTTGCTATCATTGATTCTTATATTTTGCATCATGCTCCTGCTATTCCTCTTCCCCAGCTGGCAAAACAAAACCCAATATTGTTGAGTACGTGGCAGGCGCTCAACCATATTGACTCCCTCTCAAACAAGAAATTGATAGACTCAGTATTTGCACCAATCTGGCATAACCCCAAACTTAAGATAGACAATGCGGTGATCATATGGAAAACTTGGCATCAGCATGGAATTTGGCATATTTCCCATCTATTGCATAATGACAAATGGATCACCTTTTCAGATATCATGGCCAAATTTAATATTCCTCCTTCTCAATATTTCAAATGGATTCAACTCCACCATTGTCTTACTGCGAGGTACCCTTCCCCAGCATCTCTTCATACCACCTCAGAATTACACTCTCTGGCTCTTTCCTTCACTGCCTCCAAAGGCCAATGTCCTGATTAATCAATCAGAGATCTACCTAGCCCAGCTGATAAGGAAAATATGATTCCTAGCTCACCATTCTGCAGGTCAAGCCCCAGGTAGATAGAATCAGTCCTTTCTTGGCATGGCATGATATAGAATTTCTCACGGTCAGCAAGGATCCGTTATTTACTGAAGTGAGCTGTAAACGTCTGTCAACAATAGTTTCTTAAGTGATATGAACACCAGGTCTGGATAAAAGTCCTGTTCCTTCACTCCCTGTAAGAGAGCTAATCACCAGAGGTAACTTCTCAGGTCTTAATTATTATAGAAGATGTGCAGAGAATCCTATATTAAGATGCAAGCTCCCTTATACCTCAGCACAGAATAATAATTAATTAGGCACCTTCTCCTTAGTTCTCATCAGATGACCTCTCAGAACCAATCCAGAAACAGAACTTGGATGAATAGCCTTTCTGTGTAACATCTCATACAGGCCTTGAAAAGAGGCGCCTTCTTAGATAAGAACAGCATAGAAGCAGATGACTCCCACAGCTTCACACGGACTTAACATGTAGGCACAGTCAGATGTCCTTGACTAGAGAAACACACAGTTCTGGTGAACATACCCAGAATGCATCTGACAGGCAGCAAAGATGATTTCTTCTTTTTCTCTTCTTGCATGATTTATGCTGGAAATATTTCTTGCAGACAATGGTTCATGCTTTATGACGTCAGTGAGACTAACCTCCAGGAGTGAGGAAGGAATCACCCCTACAGGAGAAAATGGCCATTTTCAAAACTTCAAGACATCTTTTTTTTTTTAATAAGCTGCTAGACGTCTTCGCCTAGCAAGACGTCTTTTTGGCCATTTTTGAAGAATAGGACATCCATTTATTTAGTTTTGTATTGGAATTTAATGTATTAACCTAGACACACACCTAGACGCACACTGGCTCCCTACATAAGCGCAAATACTATTCTATAATATCCCTTTCCTCAGAGTGATCTCCATTGACCACTACCCTCTGTTGACTTCCATTCAACCAGTTCCTGACCCAGTCTGTCACTTTGTGGCCCATACCGTGGGCACTCAGTTTATTAGACATCTGTGTTGCACACTGTAAAATGCTTTGCTAAAATCTAAATAGATCACATCTAGCACACTCCCTCTATCCAATATCTCTTGTCACCCAGTCAAACAAATTGATCAGATTTGTCTGACAAGACCTACCTCTAGTGAATCCATGTTGCCTCAGGTTCTATAAACCACTGGATTCCAGAAACTCCACTATTCTCTGTATTATATTGTGAAATAATTCAAAGCATTGTTCAAATCCGACCATAAGCTGGAATTTTCCATTAAGAAGAGACATTGAAAGCAGTAAAATAGGTATAAAGCATCAGTATAAAACTGTCAATAGTATTTTTAACATCTAATAATGCTACGGTTATCATGAGGAAAATTGCCGAACTTCCTACATTGTTGCAAAGTTCATGAGCATTTTTTGAACATAGACTTTGATCACTTTCCAAAGTGGCAGCACCCACAGACACTTGAACTTACTTTGCAGGCTTCTTTACAAAGCCATGCTGTTGAGCGGCACACGCTAAATGCTGAGTCGCCCATTCTATTCCTATGGGTGGCTCAGCATTTACCCCTTCCTTTACAAAGCCACGCTAGCGTTTTTAGCATCGGCCACAGTAGTAAGAACCCTGATGCTCATAGGAATTCTATGAGCATTGGAGTTCTTACCACTGTGACCGGCACTAAAAATGCTTACGCAGCTTTGTAAAGGGGGGAGGGGGGTTAGTACTTGTGGGTAGGTTAGCCAATAAACAAAGTCCAGATTTCCATATCTAAAATGTTATTGTGTCTGTTTGATACTATTCATTAGTGGCAATATTTTTATGAATCTTTCCAGCTTTACACACTGAAATGTATAAGAAACAGGTAAGTTCAGGCTGGAGAAGCAAGCATAAATTTAGAAATAAGTGTGCAAATTAGCATTCACTCATGTAAGAGTTGGGCAAATCAACACTTCAAAGATGTAGGATATATATGAAATTTTGCTCTCCTGAAAGTCATACATCCTTATAGGGAAACGGTCGACACCTCTCCATCATTCACAGTGAATCTTAGAAGGATGGAACCGGTGAAGGAAGGGGAAATGAGGGAATGTATAGATTGTGCTGATGTGGCATTAAAACAGGTTGGCAAGACTGATTGCATCTGTGATGGATGAGCTGGAGGCCACAGTTCTGTCAGGCATCCAGCCAGTCTATGCTTATGAAATCTGTTTAATACAGATGTGCAGGATCTATGCTATAGATTTCCTTTGCTAATTAATTCTGGCACAGTTCCATACTTTCTTGCTATCAAAAGATGTAGAGAGTAAATCTTGAACAGAGGCTTATTTTTTAAGTTTAATTTCCAAGTCTCAGACCTCATTGTTATGCCGCTAGTTATATGGTTTCAGGGTTTTGTTGGATCATGTGATCAGTTTTTCAGCTGTTGTTTGAGAATCTTTAGCAGTTATGAAAATCGACTTCCAATGTATTAGATTTCCTTTAAATTTTGATAGATTTGCTTGAAGAAATTATATGGATTAACATGAATGAAATCTGAAATTTCACTGTACCTAAAAGTTGTTCATGCATTCTTACATCTTTACAGGGTTGATTTGCACAGCATTTAGGTGGATGAATAGCCATTCCATTGCATATTTCTAAATGTATGCTTGTTTCCCCGGTGCCAGTTCATCTGCTTCTCATACATTTCTGTGTGTAAAGCAAGAAAGAGTCATAAAATGTCACCACAAATGAACTGTGTCAAAAACAGGGTCAACAAAAGCAAAACCTTTAAAAAAAAAAAACAAACCTTAGTACAATCCAAATATTTCAAATGGAATCAAATGTTCACCTTTCTTTCTTAGCTAACCTGACATTGAGCATCAAGCAGCACAGTTTTGCAATGCTGCAGAAACATGTGTTATAAAGAGTGGTGTTTTACAAGGATGTGTATGTGACAGAATAAACATTCAAGGCGAAATGCATATAAATATGCCAATATTTGATAAAAACAGGGTTGAACATTTGCACGCTTATTCTAAAAACTATCATCGCGGAAGCGGAATGCACGCCTAACCTGTGTCTAGCTACAAAAAACGAAAGCTCATTGAAAAACTATACTTAGACCAACTTTTCGCTCGTCTACATTTGCTACGCTGTTTAGCCGCATAGCAGGGTCCAAGTAACACCTATGGAAAGCCCACCCTTAACCACGCCCATGCCGCGCCCCTGGAACGCCCACGTCTAGAAAGTTAGATGCGCCTATTTCTTCAACCTGCGTCTATGTTGCACCTATGTGATTCAGACGTGTAAGTGACGCCTAACCCCGTCTATGTCCCAATTAACGCCTGTTAAGACCATTAAATCGCTCATTATCCACTTTATTCGGACATCTAAACCACGCCTAAGTTTAGACGCACTTCACAGAATCTATGCCTTAGGGCTCCTTTTACTAAGCTGCGGGTAGCGTTTTTAGTGCGCGCTGCAGATTAGTGCGTGCTAACCCCCGCGCTACGTGGAAAAACTAACGCCAGCTCAATGGAGGAGTTAGCGTCTAGCGCACGTGGCATGGTAGCACATTCTAAGCATGCACTAAAACCGCTAGTGCCGTTTTGTAAAAGGAGCCCTTAGACACAATGCAAAGTCAACTCCGTTCCTCCTCAAAGAATAAACATACCAATCACTGCAATACAGGCATAAACATTTTTATATATTTTTGATACACTTTCCCCCTCTTTTACTAAGGCGCGCTGGCCGTTTTAGCACGCGCTAAATGCTAACGCGTCCATAGAATATAATGGATGTGTTAGCATTTAGCACGCGCACTAAAATGGCTAGCATGCCTTAGTAAAATGACCCCTGTATTAGTGATAATATTTTTATGATTCTAATACTAGCATAAATCTGTTCTTGTTTTTGAGTGCAATCTTTTATTGATAAATTGATTTCAAGAAAGCTTGGGATAGTCATGTGGGATCTCTTAGAGAGAGGAAGAGATAATGGTTACTGTGGATGGGCAGTCTGGATGGGCCATTTGGCCTTTATCCGCTATCATGTTTCTATGTATGTAAAAATATTGGGCCTAATATTCTGATGGTAGCACTCAGCAATTTTTAAAGTGCTAACTACCACAACCTCATTTTGACCTGGATATTCAAGGCTGGTTCTAATCTGGGCACTGGTACTAAATATCCACATTGTGCCTGGCCTGTTCTTGGCTTACTATGGGCAAATTAGGACAACTATTTCTACAGTCTTACTTGTCTGGAGTGTTATGCAGGCACCAGCACCATATATCAAGTATGTCTGTCTTGGAAGGTCTGTGTTTATTATTAGTTCCCTATATATATTTCTAATTTACAATGTACAACACTTTGTATTCCAGGAGAAGCATTTTATCAAATTTTAATAAACTATCAATGGAACCAGATTATCATCCGGGCCCACCCTGACTCTGCTCCTGGATCACCCTGGCACTAAAGCCCCGATTCTATAAATGATGTCTATACAATAGGCACCAAAGAAAGTGGTACATAGCGGCCGTCAATCTTCAGTTAGGTGCTGTTTATAGAACTGTACTAGCAGTGCCTACATTGATCTTAGGCTCCAGAAGGTGTCATAATTTTAGGTGCTCCCTATTTATGCCAGAGTTTTCTTGTTCTAAATACTGGTACCTAAGTCCAGTGTATGAATCTACACAGAAAACATGCCCAAGATTCGCCCATGATCTGCCCTTAACCACACCCAGTTTCTTGGAGGTGCCTCAGGCTAGGTGCTTACCCCAAATCAGTAAGAACATAAGAATAGCCTTACTGGGTCAGACCAATGGTCCATCTAGCCCAGTATCCCGCTTTCACGGAGGCCAATCCAAGTCACAAGTACCTGGCAAAAACCCAAATAATAACAGCATTCCATGCTTCCCAAATAGTAGGCACCTAACTAGCAATTAATTTTAATGCAAGCCAATTATTGAAGCAATTAAGCTAGTTAGTGCAGATTAAACTAATTAAATTAGGCTCCTAAATTGACTAGGCATGCTGATTTAGGCACCTAACTTTAGGTGTCTTTTATAGAATCTAGGCTTAAATCAATATCTTCCATACAGCAGATATTCAGCAACACTCGCCGGTTATTATATAACTGGGTAGGGGCTGCCCTATTAAATCTTTTTCAATATCAACCACTTTGGAAATTATTATTGCATAGTCACAAGAGTACATATTGTTTTGTCTTGACATTGTAGTTATATTTAGCTCCAAAAGAATTATCACATCATACTGTAAATAAACTAGGTAAGCTATTTTCTCTTTTCAAAATGATGCTCAAAAGAGGATTTTTATAAATCCTCATACCACCAAAGACCTCTCAATCAACTAATAAATGAGTGAACAAAATTCAATTTTAAAATGTAAGCATTGAAATGTGTATCATGGATTGAAGGCGAGATTAACCTGGCCAACTGGGATGCATGCTAAACTATAGAAAGGGAGGTCACCCAATATGATTAGAAGGAAAATATTTTTAAGCTGGTTCAGGGGACAGAGTTGTTTACACAGAGGGTGGTTAAATTATTGACTTTCCTGCCAAGTGAACCACTTCAATAAACATTTATAATGTTGAAAGAGTTCCTAGGAATAATAGATACTCAAGTGTTTTGATTAGTACTGATCTTAGAGTTTGCTTCATCATTTTCTTTTTTTAAAAGAGGAATGATCTCCTTATGATACAGTCAGCTGAAGTTCATAGTAGGGTTGCAAGTTAGTTGCAGTTAATGCTGTGATTAATGCATTTATTATTAACTGATTACTTTTTAAATTTCAATTAATAATTAATGCATTAGTCACATAATTAACTTGCAGCCCTACTGTGAACCTCAACCAACTGTATCATAAGGAGATTATTCCTCTTTTAAGAAAATGACGAAGCAAATACTGAGATCAGTACTAATCAAGACACTTGAGTATCTATTATGATCTAGTATCATGATTAAATGATTTAGAACATTAATAGCATTGTAGCTTCTCCTGTCTCTTCCAAACATCTCTTCTGCTCTCTTCCATTCCCAACCCCATTTCAACATCCCCAGTTCTCTGTGCCAGCCTACCTTAAAGATAGTCTTTTGTTGCTCCATTGCAGTAGTGGCATTGCACATTTTCTGCCTGCAGCCTGGCCAGAAGCTTTCTCTCTGACCAATTCTACCTATGCAGAAACAGGAACAGAGGCGGTGGGACAGGCCAGAAGGAAAGCTTCGGAGCAGCATATGTGCAACACTGTCACTGCCAGGGACCAACAGAATATCACCTTTAAGGCAGATCATCAGGAGAAGGGGGATGGGCATTTACAGGGAAATACTTTTAAAACCAATAGGAGGAAATATTTTTTCACTCAGAGAATAGTTAAGGTCTGGAATACATTGCCAAGAGATTGTGGTAAGAGCAGATATCGTAGCTGGTTTTAAGAAAGGTTTGGACAACTTGCTGGAGGAAAAATCCATAGCCTGTTATTGAGAAAGACATGGGGGAAGTCACTGCTTGCCCTGGATCGGTAGCATGGAATGTTGCTACTCCTTGGGTTTTGGCCAGGTACTAGGGCCCTGGATTGGCCAACATGAGAATGGGCTACTGGGCTTGATGGACCATTGGTCTGACCCAGTAAGTCTATTCTTATGTTTTTATATTATGCATAAAGAGAGGGGAGTGACCTGCAAGCAGAACTGGAGGGGCTACCAGTAGAATCTATGGCCAAGGTAGGATAGGAGGAAGATCATCAATTCTTTATAAAAGGGAAAGGGAATGAGATTTTATATACCACCTTCTGTGACTACAGTCAAGGAGGTTTACATATTACATATGGGTACTTATTTTGTACCTGGGCCAATGGAGAGTTAAAGCACAAGTAACTGCTGTGAGAAATAAAGAAATAAATAATACGCCTTTACTTGTGTGATTAATTGCAATTACACCTCCCCCCCCCCCTTTTACTAAGCCATGATAGAGGTATCTACCGTGGCCTGGGAGCCTTAGCTTTGTGGCCTGCTACTCCCAGGAGAGTAGATAGTAGCATAACACTGTTTGCAAAAGGTTGTATTTAGGAAAGGAGAGGAGGATTCTCAAGCTTATCTTCTGGTTCATATTTCATGTGGTTTCATGATGCTGCAAGAGAAAAATGACACACAAATTCGTGCTTTGAGTCAAACACATGTAAGAGTATAGTCATGTTAACAATAGTGAAAATATGAAGCATACTACCCATCTGTTATTTATTAATGGCACTTTCCTCCTGCTGACACATGATACAAAAGATCTACCTAAGCTCTTATATGGCTATCTGCATAGTCTGTCCTCAAGACAGACTTCTGAATAATATGATAAAATAAGGTACTTTGTTACTCCTTTATATCAGAAACAATATCCTGGCCTCTTCTCTCTTGGCCTGCAGAAAACAAGCATGAGAAATTTGATTATTCAATATGCACAGAATAGCTAAATATCTAGAAAATGGAGAACAGAAAATCTGAAATGTCTTAATTGGTTTCAGAAAGGAAAAAAAAGTGTCTAAATCGTTTAGTGTGAGGTGGTCAAATGAAAAAGCACTGCCAATTAATTAGCAAACTAGACCTCAAAATCCATAGGATAGAAACTCAGGAAGTCAAACTTCACCAAAGAACATGTATGGCTATCACAGGTCCACTCCGGGAAACCAAACTAGAGGGTAAAAACTCCTACAATAGAGGAGAAAACCACACTCTAGCAAAGAAACCCGGGCTAGTGTATAATTGCTTAAAACTTTCAGTGGCCACCAAACACCAAACAAGTTAAGCTACAAAGAAGGGGGGAAAAACAGAGACACCCACAATGCTCCTGCATTCCAAAAAAGACAGTCGGCTGACGTTTGTAACCCAAGGAGCAACTTCCTGGGTCTCACAGACGTTGTAAAGAAAAGTCCTGACGCAGCGTATCCAGCGAAACAAGAATGTACATTTTCTAATGTTGAGACTTTTCTTTACAGAAATTATGAGTGTGAGTTACTGTTAAGACTTATTATTTTACCGTTGACCTTAGGGCCTGGTAAAGATAGGACTGCCTTTTATGCAGTCTTATTTATGTGGTTAACATTAACTGGTTAAGTGGTGAATATGCAAGTTAAATAGTGAAGTGGTGCCTCGTCCAGATCACCCAAAATCCCATCCCCTTTTTTGAATGGATAACTCTGGATGTGTAGAAATTTATATAACCAGTATTATATATTTAACTGCCTTGGATTTTAAAATAAACACATATGTGGTTGGTGCTGCCATTGACTGAAATAAGTGCCCTTAAATATTTTTTTGTTATGCAATTGTACATAGGGTAGAAGAGGATTACATCTGTCAAAGCCATTTTACTAGATAAACTCTCTATTTGCATAAATTGTTTGAAAATTGCCCCCCTCCCCCATCTGTCAAAACAGATCTCAGATCTCATATGGGTATCAAAAAGATCTGGCCAAAGAATGAATTCTATAAAGGGAGAATCATAAAATTTGTCTTTCATGAGTTTCAAAAACACTCCCAAGAGTGACCTGCTCTAAAGCCATTTCCCTATCTGCAAGGGTTGCTTAAGTCAACTATCTCAAGAAATTTCAAAGCCAATTCAGTAGTTGAAAGAGAGAAATGGAAGTTATAATTTGATAGAGCTACACTGCATTATCCTGAATGTGTGTTGGCATACAGCCAGAATGAAATCTAATTCACTCTGAAGTATTAAGACTCTGAATAGACTTACTACGGTAGCAATAAGACTATGAAACACACACACAAAATAAATTTGTTAGTCTGTTAGGAGCCACCAGCTCCTGTGACATAAAAATAATGAATTTACTGTCACTTGAACTTCAGTTGATATTAATATTAAATTACAATGTATTATTAAACGTTTATGTTTTTAAAAAAGTAGAAATGACATATAAACGATAAAACAAGGGAACTGCTATTGCCTAATAGAAGTATGGTATGTCATCCCTAGTCAAATAGTATTGGTGCTTGATTTGTTTAGCCTGTGATCGTAGAACAGATGATCAAGGAGCTCCGGTGCCTCAGTGAACAGTTTTCCTGGGAGTCGGTCTTCCTGCCTGAGCGCTGCAGAAGGATGCTCGGAGCTGTCCAAGTGCTGAAATTTCTAGGCATTGCTAGATCACGTTGCGCTCTTATTTGCTCAATAGGGATTGGGACGTGTATACCGCCTTTTTGTAGTTATACAACCAGCTCCTGAAGAACATTTTTAGTATTCTCTCATTCAATTGTTTTCTGGACCTATTTTAAAAATACAGCGCTCAGAAAGATTTGTTTCTTTTTCTAAACCAGAAGGGATAGCACACATTCAGCACAAGCTAATTCTCCATTGTACTCTAAGCATTTCTTTTTTTTTTTTTTCCCCGGAGAAAGCTGCAGGGAAACAAAGAGCACATTTAATACTTTCTCTTTTTTTGTGTGTTGGCCGATGGTGAATCAATATTGGACCTGACCATGATTCCGAGGACTGGCATTTTTTGTATTTTTCCCCCAGTCTGTAGGAATCCAGATCTTTCTTTTCTGATTTTTAGGAGAAACAGCTACAGGTCACTGTTGAGATCCAGACAATAAAAACATCACTTTCCCTTGTATTTTTTGAGGGATCGTTTTTGGAATATTTTATAGTTATTCAAAAAACAGGAATGACCCGACAGCTGATCAACATTTTGACAGTATTAATAGCATTTTTCATAGGCATAAACAAGTTCAGGTTGGTAAATCATGTTTTATATTGTTATTTGAAATATATGGGTATAACCTTATATATACAGTGCTTAAAAAATTTAATTCATTCTCCTATATTTCCTACTGATCTACTTATGGTAATTTCAAAACATTATTTCTATGCAATGTATATGTTCTGTAATTTGTACTACAAATGCTGTCACTTTTTAGCATGATTATTCACTAGGAGAGCAATACTCTTAACCCCACTGTTTGTTTAATTTGATACAATCAGCCTCCATTCGATGTTTTATATGTTCCTAGTATGATTCTTTAAATCTGTGAGAATCAAACATAGGGACCTCCTTGTCTGAGTGTTTCTAGTAAGCACCATGGTTCCAACTAAATCAGTTTCCCTTCAATCAGGCAAAATATAAAACATATTAATATAGACTGACTATATAAGAATCAATAAGACTGAACTACTGAAGGGGTTATTTTGGACCAGCAGTTTTATTCTGTTGCTCTCTCACCGTCTGTGGCTGTCTCCATCTAGGGCAACTACATTTGTGCAAACCTTAAGGTGTAGCTAAGAAACACTGTTTTATCGGGAATGCAGTCAATCAATCTATACCAGTAAAGATTAGAGGCTGTTCAATTATACTTCACTGAGTGTGTAGTATTTTGAGATGTGCTTGTACAATACTTCAAAGAAAAGATAATATCATAGAAGTTACAACTGTGCCTTTTAAAGCATAGAGGCAGTCACATTTTTAAATATGATAGCAAAATTTCCAAGTCGGTATTTCCAGGAAATAATATATCTGTCATACCATCTGTGCTATATATCCGCCTATCCATCTACAAACTGCTAACATTATTATATTAATTAGACATTTAATCTTAATTTATGGAGCTCATAACCTACATCTGTTCCATACTGACTAGATATAAATGCCTAGTTGATAGGAGTGAGGAATAATTTTACCATTTACAGTGAGAGTTCACAGAGGAGAATGCCTCCAGTCAGGATCTCTTCTGAAATTGTTCCCTCCTCCTAAAAAATCCAAAACATCCAAGGCCATAGTTGCTGACAAAATAAGTCATTGCATTTGCATTCTTTTTTCATTTGATGAAATCTGGCTATGGCACCACCATATGCTTTCTCGTTATATGGACTGGAAGGAGTACGTCAGGTTTTGCTGTCATGTGATTTTACACCAATTTCCTAATAACTTCGGAAAGTAAGTTTCCATATTAAGAGCTAAAACTAATATGTTATGCTCTTATTGTAAGAATGTTCTTATAATTGCTTTTTAAAAAAATAAATAAATTATTGCTTCAATGATTACACAGTTAACACATTGGAGTCTATTGTGCTGGAGACTGTAACTAAGTAGATGAGAAGTAAATTATAGTCATATGTTCTTAGCCTCACAGCTTTAATATAAATGGATCTTTATGTATGTACAATGTAATTGCCCCTTTGTGATTTGATGCAGTCTGTTTTTTCTTACAGATACAAAACTGCATTTTAGAAAGAGGGATTTTAAAATATGTGTTCTGTTAATTTATTGAGCCCTACTAATTCATAAACCAATGTTGAAAATGAAGCGTAGATGAAATTTTGACTTCAGATCTGTTCAGCTAACCATAATTAATAATCTGTTTAGGATGCTGTCTTGCAAAGAACATGATCCCAGATCTGGAAAATCCCATTCACAGACCATGTCTCCTTCTGATTTTTTGGACAAACTGATGGGAAGGACCTCAGGATATGATGCAAGAATCAGGCCAAATTTTAAAGGTAGGTATATTGAAGATTTAGGGCTCCTTTTATGAAGCCGCGTTAGCAGCTTTATCGCACGCACATTTTTAGCGTGCGCTAACCCTTGCGCTAGCCGAAAAACTACTGCCTGCTCAAGAGGAGGCGGTAGAGGTTAGCGCAGCTGGCAAATTAGCATGCGCTATTATGCGCGTTAAACCGCTAACATGGCTTCATAAAAGGAGCCCTTAAATTTATTGTAAAAATCCAAAAAACAAACCCAAAACTCTTCATTCATTAAGTCTAGAACCCAGTTCAAAGTTATGCATAAGGACGTTAATTTTCAGATTCTATATACTGTGACTGAAGTTGCACATGCAGATCTATGCGTATTCCAATTTGTCCACACAACTTAATTAACAAACCAATCCACATCAATAATTGCCCATTAACAAGGAATTATTGGCACTAATAGGCACTAATTAGAATTTATGCACACAACTTTATGAGCATATTCTGTAAAGTGCACGTAAATTCTAGTGTCTGGATCTCAAAGGGGGCTTGGCTAGGGGAGGGCCATGGGCGGGTCATGGGTGTTCCTCCCTATGCCCTTTATATACTCAGCATTAACTAGTCAGTGAGTCTTTTTAAAAAAAATCTGTATGGGAACATTTGTAATCCGCTTAGTTGATAAGTGGAATAGAAAATATTAAAATAAATAAATGCCATAACATAAATTTTTATTTATATATTGCAAAACCTTTCGGTTCTATGTTCTACAGAAGAGGTGGACTGACCATTGTCAGTGAGCTACAATAGATAGGACATTGACATTGACAGGTTAACAGTAATTTCACATCAATATGCAACTTTGGAAAGAGTACAAGAATTTTGAGAACAGGTGGGTTTTTAATAGCTTTCTAAAATGCATATACAAGGCTGATATTCTAACTATTTGGCCCAGTTTGGAATCCCTGTCTCCTACTTATCTACCCACCCCTCCCTCTTCCTGTGAACCTATCAGTGAAATACTTTTATGTTTCCCTTATATATACTGATATTTGCAACATTTGCTTATTTCTGATCTGAAGAAGGGGTTACCTTCGAAAGCTAATCATAAAATGCATTGAGCTAGTTCAATAAAAAAGTATCACCTTATTTCCGTTATGTTTTTGTTATATTTCTATATACGAAATTTCTGATCTGAAATAACACTGTAGTTTACTTAAGTTTGGTCTGTTACTTACAGATGTGCAAATTGCTATCCCCCTCATTCTATAACTAGGGGTCTAAATTTAAGCACTATTAGCACGCTTATCTTATAGAATACTAGCATATATGCAGGGAAGGAGTACTTGCACATGTAAATGCAAGGTGTGCATGCAGCACTATTCTGTAAATAAAGTGCACAAGTTATGTAGGGGCCCTTTTACAAAAGGATGTTTTGCCCTTAACATATGGTTAGCACACAAAATCAGGCTACCACAAAAATGCATTAAAGCCTTTTGTGGTCTTTGCCCTGCTTGCATGCTCTGAGTCTAAACAGTGCATTAATGAGTTTTCAAATATATTTGGGGAGTGTGTGGCATAGGGAGTGTGTGGCACAGTGGTTAGAGCTACAGCCTCAGCCCCCTGAGTTTGTGGGTTCAAATCCCATGTTGTTCCTTGTGACCTGAACAAGTCACTTAATCCCCCGTTGCCCCAGGCACATATAAGGAAAAATGCTTGAGTACCTGAATGTAAACCACTTAGGCCATAAGTAGTATACAAATGCTAAAATAAATAAAATAAATATTTTTGAGAGGGGGCATGATATGGATGCAGAGTGGGGATGGATGGCTTAAACAGCTAGTGCGTTATACTTAACTGGCTACCACAAAGTTAACAAAAGAGCATTTTGGGCCTGATTCTACAAAAGATGTCTAAATCAGTAGATACCGTTGAAAAAGGCACTGTTGAAAAAGGCATGTCATTCAAAGTTAGGCACTGTTGGTAGAATTGCATCTAGCTTCGCCTAACTCGACTTAGGTGTCATAATGTTAGGCGCCAGTATATAAGGCCAGGGCTTTCCTGGCCTAATTTACCAACACCTCACACAGATGCCTACCAATTCCTAAGTCACTCCACACCCAAACTCCGCACCTAACTATTCCCACTTATTGCATAGGCAAAGGTAGGGACTGCGCTGATTTCCACATGTGTGGAAATAATCTAGGTGCCGCTAGTCTGGACACCACATATAGAGCTAGGGTCTTTGTGCCTCTTAAATAGGGGAATGTAAGTGCTCTTGCATTAACCTCTCAGCAACTACAGCACGCTAATTACAAAATTAGCACACAAGATGCAAAATAACAATGAAAGCGTAATATTGAAAAGTGTGTTAAATTTGTAGTTATTATGTGGGAAAATCCCATGTTAAGTCACGTTAACCACAAATCGTAATGCATTTTAGTAAGGGCCTCAAAAATGGCTGCTGGAAAAGATCTGCTAAGCACAGTTCTATACAGGGTACACATCCTTTATAGAATAATATTTTGTGCCAATTTATGCATCCAAACTTTAAGCACCAGATTGACATCCGTGGAGATATTGTCTAATGGAATAAGCCAGTTGCTTACGAATTCTGCACTTACAGTAACCCTGACCCTGAAGAAGCATGAAACGTATCGGAGGGGGACTGGTGCAGCAATGATCTTGACTAAGCTAAGTCTTTGTTACATGGATATATAATATTCACACGTTTGAAACAATGAAATATAGATAAACAATGTTTGTATAAAAAATATAAATTTAACTTATAAATGTGGAGGGGCATAATCGAAAGGGACGTCTAAGTCCATTTTCATCTAAGTCGCAAGTCGTCCAAAGTAAAAAAACAGCCTAGGACACATTTTCAAAAATACGTCCAAAATATTTTTTGTTTCGAAAATTGCCTTACTATACATCCTGACGATCTGATCATCCAAGTCGCTAAATCGTCCATCTTTCTACCACATTTTTATCCAACTTTTTCTCCAAGTCAAAAAGGGCTAGAACAAGCCCTGTTGGACATGGGAGGGGTCTGCAAAGTGATGGACTGTACACCCAGACATGGCATCTAAATAGTGAGATACCTTACAGGGCACTGCTGTTAACTTCACAAAAAGGGTGCCATGTCATCATCTCACTACAGCTCCCTTATAGGTCATGGTGAGCCCCCCCAAACCACCTGAAGAATCCCCTAGACCCACTTATCTACCACCCCAATAGCCCTTATGTTCATATGGCTGCAGGAGCCACTTATATGCCAGTACAAAAGGGTTTTAGGGTGTATAAGGGAGTGCACATGTTTAAGTATCAATGCAGTGATTACAGGGGCTTCTGGGCATGGGTCCTCCTCTCCATGAGTCCCTAACCCACCCTCAAGACGGCTTAAGCCGCCTCTGTGCTGGACAACTAGGCTTTTCTATGCCAGGCTGCCAGGTGATGATGGTCTGGAGGCTGAATTTTAAAGGTGTGATTAATATTTTTATGGGGGTTGGGGGGGGGGGTCGGTGATCACTGGGGTAGTGTGTGGGGGTCTGTTTTATGTGTTTGCAGTGCTTATCTTGTGACTTTAGGTGGGTTTTTGTGACTTAGACCATGTTTTACATGGTCTAAGTTACAACGTCCAAGTTCCGTCAATCCTGGGCTGTATAACTTTCGGTTATACATGCTGTATGACTAAGTCTAAGCCGGCCCACATCCCGCCCAACTCACGCCCTCGACACGCCTCCCGAAACGCCCCATTTAGCTTTGGTCATTCAGCGGCACTATGAAGGCCTAGGTCGTTTAGAAATATGTCCAAAACCCGTTTTTATTATCGGCACTTGGACGTATTTTACCAATGTGCCGACTTAGGCCAGTTTTTGGGTGTTTTTCTCTTTTGATCATGAGCCCCTAAACTTATAAATACAAAAGAGAGCATTAGAAGACACACTAAAGAAAAGGGGAACTTGTGAGGAGTGCTGCCACACTGATCTAATTGATCTTATTGATCTACTTGATTGGTTGGTATTCCGAGGATCCCTGGTGTGATAAAAAGGAAAGTTAAAAAGAATGTTTATGGCAGCTTGAGTAATACCAGCGCTAAGCAAGTTGACAAACAATTTGGGCATATTGAGCCAATATTCTATAACTATGTGAGCAATGTTTTGGAATGCCTCTGATGTGCCCATGGCCATGACCCCTTTTGAGAAATGCATTATGGAAGTTATGCTCCCTGTTGGAATGCATTATAGAAGTTATGCTTCCAGATGCATGCACAAATTCTAATGGGTGCCATTTAACCTAAATAATTGATCGCTAGTACCCAATTATAGATGATTCTGAGCTCGTAAGCCAATTAATATGCATGCACATCATAGCAGCATGTGCAAATCTGGGTGTCATATATAGAATCCAGGGGGTCAGTGTTTAAATACAAGGAGGCATTCACAGGAGAGAATGGGTGGGACCAATATTTGCACTACAGCATTGCATTTATGCACACAACATTTATGAACTGCTATTAACATGGCGTAAGTAAGCATGCCTGATTGTAGGTGTGTAGATAATGACTGACATAATTGGCTGGATTCAGCCAGTTCGAGCATGGAAATGTCTCAACCGTGTCCTTGTATATCTTGGGAAACTGAATGAGGCTGCTCAATGGTTTTTCAAATCGATCCACACCTTACAGAGGGGCCTTTTTACTAAAACTTAGCTCTAATGGAATTAGCATATGCCGAATGCTTGGAAGCCCATTTTTTTACCTATGGACTTCTTGGCATGTAGCTTGTGGTAATTCCATTAAGGTACGCTAAGCTTTAGTAAAAAGGCCCCTTATCAATTAATGTCCTGTGCAGGAGCTCCCATCAGCTCTCAACTCTGTTTTCATAAAGTAATTTAATGGGGAGCTCAGGTTTGAGCACGCTTTCTCGAGGATAACTGCAAATTGCAAGTTAGAGGTCACCAGAAAAATCTGCATTCAATTTTCTTTGTATAACCCTGGCATTACTAGTGGCTAGAGTTTAATGAATCATGATCCAAATTTGGATTCTGACAAACTGAAAAAAGTCTGAATATGAATAATTCCATACAGCAGAAGATAAAGACCACAAGATCCATCTAATTTCTACATCCACCTCCCCCCCTCCCCCGTTGCTATACTAAGAAACTCACAGGATGTCAGATTTTAGCTTTGTTGCTATCATATCCATTTTCTCCCCTCTTTCCCACAAGGTACACAGACTTATATGCTTAATTCTAACCTCTAAGTTTTGGCTTAGGGACATGTTTATCAAGTGTGATATATACTTGCACTTACCATATTTTAACCGAAAAAATAATGCACAGTAAGTGTGAAAGCTGTTTAGTAACTGTTGGTGGCATGCCCAGATGGACCACATTGGTTATTGTACAGAATAGTTTTTTATGGCGAGTTAAATTTTTTTTTTTTTGCAATTATTGTGGTTGCAGATAGGGCCAGAAGACTTCCCTCCGACATCAGCTCTGACATCGGAGGAAAGCTTTCCAGATTGGCTTCGGTGGATAAGGGCATGACCAGGTGGATGGCCCTAAAGGGAACAAGTAAGGGAGAGAGGGGATAACGTGGGACAAAGGGAGAAAGGTGGTGGTGGTGGGAGGGGGGGAATACAAGGAGTGTGGAAAAGAGAGATCGAGATCTAGGGTGCAGCTCTCCAACTCCCTCTACTGCTACATTCAACACTTCTCCCTCTCTCATTCCCTGGATCATGTGCAGCATTTTTCACCATTTCCCACCAGCCCCATGCGCAACACCTATACCTTTATCACTATGTTCAATATTCCTCCCCTTGCATCCCCTTCAATCTGTCCCTCTGTTCTCTCTCCACCACCATATCCAACATTTCTCCTTTTCACATCTTTCTACCTCGTCACCAAATCACCATCCCTTATCATTTTTTAGGATATCTAAAATGGAAAACCTTAAATCCTCAATAGTATGTCGCTTACTAACCTAATGTTGCACTAAAGATGCCTCATTTACCCCAGTTCTGATGTTACTTAAATGCTCCCCAATCTGTATCTTAATATTTCTGGTGGTTTGCCCCACATATTGTAAGGGATACGAACACTGTATAATATAAACAATGCCACTGGTTGTATAATTAGAAGTCATTCGGTTTACTCTTCTACTAACCCACATGGGTACATTAAGATCACATAATGCAGTGCTGTGCTGACAAATGTTACAGCTTCCACCGGCTCGATGGCCACTGCCTGTGCTGATGATAACTCCTGAGTCTGCTGTAAATTGCGATCTCATTAGACGTTGTTTTAAATTCTGTCCTTTGGAGAAGGCAAATCTTGGAAGTTCCTGGAACATGGGGTGATATTGCATGATGTTCCAATTAGACTTAATAATGCATTTAATCTGAAAAGTGTATTGTGAATATGGCAAAACACACACCATTGGAGAATCTGCTACATTTTGTTAAGGTTCTAACAGTGCCGAATGATCAGCTGCCTATCTTGCTATGAATCACAGCTAAGTAGCCGCTTTTGCCCACCTAACGCAAACTTCCGGTGTTGGCTACGCCTACTTTGGTGTTCCGCGGCCTAAATCGGCTACCTAGCCATGATGCCAACCACCTTTTATTTAGGCATCAGTAGGTGTTTAAACACTGTCATATTTTGCTGTTTCTGATGGCATTTTGCAATTTACTTAGGCATTGGCAGGGCGCCAACCGATGCCTAAGTTTAGGTGCTGGATATAGAATTTCCATGTTAGTTTCTAAACTGTCATGGTGCCTATGGCCTGGTTCCTCTGGGTTGGCCCACGTTTACTATTGGAAGCTAAGCAGGGTCAGGCCTGGCTAGCACCTGGATGGGAAACCACCTGGGAATACCAGGTGCTGTAGGCTGAGGGGCTCCATGTTGGGCAGCAGCAACATAGTGGAGCCATACATTGCACAGGAGAAGACAATGGCAAATCACTCCTGTACTCTGCTGTGAATCATTACAGGATAGATTCCTCACTGTGTGTTGCCAAGGGTAAGTAGCAAACTCAGTGGCATAGGTCATCCATCCATCAGCAATGGATGTAACACAAAAAGCAGAGCCAACAATGTAAAGTGATAACAGTACCAGAATAGGAGAAGATGTGGATAGATGGGTGAAAGAGACACTAAAACAGAAACAGGTTGAATATACAGCACTGCATATGTTTTTCAGTACTATAGAAATGATAAATAGTAGTGGGTTTTTAAGGGATCAATATGAAATAAGTGGCTAGGGGGAGGGAAGAACAGAGGGAAACAAAACAGAAAGGTGATTAAAAATGAAATTCTGGTCTCCTTATCTCAAGAAAGATATAGTGGCTCTAGAAAAGGTTCAAAGAAGAGCGACCAAGATGGTAAAGGGGATGGAACTCCTCTTGTATGAGGAAAGACTAAAACGATTAGGGCTTTTCAGCTTGGAAAAGAGATGGCTGAGGGGAGATATGATTGAAGTCTACAAAATCCTGAGTGGAGTAGAACAGGTACATTACACGGAAATACTTTTAAAATCAATAGGAGGAAATTTTTTTTCACTCAGAGAATAGTTAAGCTCTGGAACACGTTGCCAGAGGTTGTGGTAAGATCGGATAGCGTAGCTGATTTTAAGAAAGGTTTGGACAAGTTCCTGGAGGAAAAGTCCATAGTCTGTTATTGAGAAAGACATGGGGGAAGCCACTGCTTGCCCTGTATTGGTAGCATGGAATATTGCTACAGCTTGGATTTTGGCCAGGTACTAGTGACCTGGATTGGCCACCGTGAGATCGGGCTACTGAACTTGATGGACCCAGTAAGGCTATTTTCATTTTCTTAAATAGAAATATACTAAACATCAGCAAGAGCAACAGAGGAAACAGGAAAGCAATGGAAGAATAAACATCACAAAAAAGGGTTAAACAAGCTGAATAGACTGGAACTGATTTACTGTCATTTTTGGTGCATTTGGTGAACTTATCTGAGTCATTCTTTTCATAGTCCATGAAAGGCTGAGTTTCAGATGACATAAGATGGAACTTACAGATAATTAATAGCACATATTCCAATCAGAACATATTTCAATTGAAACAAGATGACAAGTGGCATCCTGCAGGTGCCATTACTTAGACTTCTTCATGTTTAATATGAAGGAGTGCTGAAAAGTTTTCAGCCCAACCAATCAACCTCCTAAATTCTGAGTGTTATTTGGCCACTGTAGCTGAACAGTGTTATCTTATTTCGTTAAGAGCCAATTTGCAGAAACAAAATTCTATGTTTTGATACTGTTTCCAATCCTTGATTGAACCATATCCACATCATTTTCATCTTGGTTGGGCTGAGAACTTTTCAGAACTCCCTTATATATATATATTTTTTATTAACAAATATAGATTTTTTCAGCAAAAGAACAGAAAAGTGAGAAAACGTTTCAGAAATGGATTACAATAGGAAATACCACTTTCTAAGTAATCATTGCTTTCTAGCCCACGACAAGGAGACAAGAAAAAGTCAAACTACTTAAAATTTTTAATTTAATTTAATTTAATTCTTATATACCGCTAATAACCATGAGGTTTCTAAGCGGTTTACAAAAATGATGCATTAAAAGATACAATAAATAAAAATAAATAAGATAGGTACTTGGAAATTCCCTAACTGTCCCAAAGGCTCACAATCTAACTAAAGTACCTGAAGAAACAATTTATGAAAAGTAAAGATAAAAATATAAAGACAGAGGTAGAGATAGAGATAGAAATGAATATTCCAACAAGATGGCGGCCAGTTAGGTCATCTTCTGTGCTGTCTCCCTTGTCCTGCTTTTGTTTTTGTTTTATTTTGCCTTTGTTGATTTTTCTTTTAAATTTCTTTTTTGTTGGTTTTTTGTTCTGTCTCTGCTGTTTTCATTTGGGACTTCCAGAAAGAAGAAAGGTTTCCAAGAAATTAAAAATTATTTATACATTTTAGAAAAAACATTGCTTCTACAGCATTCACTTGAGATTTCAAAGCTAAAAAGGTGTTTCATCGGAGTTAAGTAGCCCTAGAAACATCAGGAAAAACATTTAGCCTAGCACTACAATAACTCTCATCATTTCTTTTAAAGAAATTCTTCAAAACTAGCGACTTATCACTTTCATTAGTAAAGGTAACCAGGAGAGTGGAACGGGAGGTAATTATATCCTGAGTGTCCTCAAGAAAAGCTGTCAATCCACACCCTGCTGGTTAGACTGGAGTTTATTTTTAGAAGGTAAATAGTAACAGTTACGAAACATCATAGTTTCGAGCTTTCCTCAACTTTAAAATCTAAGATCCTTTCTTAATAAGATCTCAGGAGATAACAAACAGAGGGAAAATTCAAACACCATAAATTACAATTTCTACATGCATTTAACATTATTTCTAATTTTGAATGCAATACACATGAGACTTTAATAGCAGAAAAAGCATTACTATGCAGTATTACAACTTGACCTTGCAAGTCTGAAACACATTTGTCCAATGTATGAGGGGGTGCTGAAAAGTTCTCAGTCCAACCAAGAAGAAAATGATGTGGATATAGTTCAATCATTGATCTGAAACTATGCCAAAAAAACATAAAATTTTGTTTCAGCTACAGTGGCAAAATAATGCTCAGAATTTAGAAAGTTGGTTGGTTGGACTGAGAAATTTTTAGCACCCCCTCATACAGTAGATATACAGTATTAGGATCCATATTAGTTAACTTGTCACACAAATTCACCAGAAAAGGAAACTGTTTTTATAAATACCTGATTTAAGCATCCCCTCCATAAGAAAATACTTGTAGCTTTTAAAATTACTTCCTTTGCTTCAGCAGTTTTAAGGGCTTCTGCAGGAGAATCAGTTATCTTATAAATGAAGGCAATTTAGATAGGGAAACTAGAATTGCACCATTCATCTGACACCCCTGAGAAGATGGGGGAACCTCATTGGATATCCTTGCTTTTGCAGTGGCATATTAAGGGGAGCTTGGGGGTGGACTGTTCCATGCACCGTCTTGGTAGGAGTGCCAGCACCTTTCTTCCTCTCTGTCCCACCTCTCCCCTGCCACATGCATGCCTTCACTTCCCTCATGCCAACCTGCTGCTCACACCAGCCTCAGCTCCTCCTATGACATCACTTCCTGGTCCCACGAGCAGCAAGTTAGAACTGCGGCTCATGCCGGGGAAGTTAAAGAGGTATGGAGAAAGGGAAGGGGCAAGCGTACATGTGAAGTGGGGGTGTGGATGAGGGCGGGGGGCACCTCCCATCTTCACTACGCACTGTGCTTTTGGAAGATTAGGTGGAGTGGGTGGAGTTCTATCTGAAGAACTAAGAGAGGCTTTGAATGATGACAGTACCTGTAATCCAGCTGTTTATTAAATTCTGAAGTTACTGGAACCATATGCTTATCCATCAGACCTGAAGTATGTGGCGTTGACACTTTCAGTTTCACTACACCTTTACACTCCCTACTACAAGGCCAAAACTTTTCAAAGCACCTCTGTGGTCTTTAATACTCCTCAGTGCTCCAAAGGGCAGGGTGTGCCCCTTTGCTGTGCCTGCTGAGGCACAAACCCCAAACAGCACTGAGAAAAGGCCCAGATGATGTCAGAGGGCTGTCCATAATGATGCCTGATGGCAGTAAGCACTGGAGCTTCCAAATAGAGAGTTGCACAAAGAACAGAAATCCCGCCCATCCCCCATCGGTATCCCACCCATCCCTTACGGAATCCCCTCCGTCCCCATGAGGAATCCCCTCCGTCCCTACCCGACCCCGCAAGGAATCTCCTCTGTCCCTGTCTGTCCCTATAAAAAGCAGCGAATACTTCTGACTTGATTTTTTTTTTTACTTAGTTTCTTTAAACCAACAATAAACAGTGAACAGAAATAAGAGATGCATATGAAGGGGGCAGCGACCTCTATTATGATTGGAATAAAGGGGTCAGCGACCCTCATTATGATTATAACTGAATTACTTTGCCTGAAGGAATGTGGGCCTTGCTCATTATTTTAGGATAAGTTTCATTTCCTTAATTTGCTCATTATTTTAGAAAACTGGCTGTGCATAAGTTTCATCTCCTTAGTAGGGTGCCTTTTCTTGGAAAACTATTTCTGTTTCTGCTGTAAGAAAGTAATAATGTACCTCGCCCTCCTGGACATTTAACAATCGAAACTGCAATGCATAGATAAGTTGTGTATTACTATAGGCTCATAAGGACACCCAGATGCTTTGTATTAGGACCAATCATGAGTTGTAAAACTGTCAATAGTTAACCTATAGAAACCCCCTTGTAGCATCCAATATGTATATGAGAATGGTATGGAACTTGCTTTTCCTCATTTGGACACTTCTGAGGCAAAACCTTTACTGCACAGGAGTCCTGCATATGCTGAATAAAGATACTTTTGTACTTTCTTCACGTCTCTGGTTATGTGTCTGTACAAGTGACCTTTCACATACATCACCGGAAAGAATGAGAATAGATATTAGGTCATTCGACCATTTCTTGTTAAAAGAAATAAGAGTTGGATTTTTTGGCAATATAAAGCTCATATCTGTAGAGCCAACAAATTTGGTTCCACCATCTGGCATAGGTAACTTGTGAGAGATCCTTCCAAGATCCACAAATGATTTTTTTTTTTTTAATATATTTATATTTCTTTATTGAGCAAACCAGTACACACATAACATAACAGAGTAAAGGGACATCCAGCAATCCAGAAAAAAACCACCCTACCGGGCATACAGAGTTAAACACAACCAAGATCAGATGTCTCAGGAACAAGAGGTGCTCAATACAATTTTCCATGTAAAACCCTCTGAACCCCCCCCCCCCCCAGGACATATCGTAGCACCCCAATACTATAACATATAGTAGAATACATCATAGAAAACCGGATCCAAACCCCCCCCCCCCACACACCCACCCCTACTCCCGACCTGTGAAATATATATACAAAATACACAAAATAGACAAAAAATAGACAAAATGGTGAGGAAAACTAGGTCAAATGCAGCAATGAGTAAAGAATCAAACAATACAGCATCAAAATCATTTAAAGCAGATTTTTCAGGACAATGCACTTTTCAGGACAATGGTTGCATAAGAAAAATGTTCCAAAACTGAACTGGAAACCCCCAAACAAACTCAGCAAGTATTTCATTTTGAACTAAACACAATTGGTGGCATTACCATGAGAGGGGGCTGGACCTCCCACGTTGAGCTTAATCACCCTCAAAATGAACATCTCCCTTGCTGTAGCTGGTGGGACATTTTGTTTTTCCATCATCTTGGTCCCAGTTTCTGCTTTTGTCTATCTTCTATTAATTCTCTTTCTAGGCCTTGGGAACCCCGGTTCCATCCCCGTGGGAGTCCCATGAGCCTGGGGGGATCCCTGCGGGAGTCCCGTAGACCTGAGGGGGATCCCTGCAGGAGTCCCGTAATTCCCGTTCCTATGCAGACCTCTACTTCCAAACAAGCTCTGCCTCAGCGCTCCAGGTACCACCACCACAAAATTTCTTGCTTAATAATTTTTTTATTCACTGAAGGAAGGATCAAGATATACTATTAGATTAATAGACAAACACTGAGTTTCAGACTAAAGAAAGAGGCGAGCGTTTGCAAAGAGGCAAGTTGATATGTTGAGTAGTCTAGCTGGTGGTGCCAGTTAAATCTCTGTGTATAAAACCATCCTTTAAAAGGGATTTCAAGATTATTTGCCATCCATAGCCTTCCAAGAAAGACAATCAAGAATTTTTACCAATGTGCACTACCCTAATCACGTGAGATTCAATCCTTTACCTGATATGCAGTAAACTCAAAATGCAGTTCTTGCAGAAATCCTCATTTTCTGCCATCCTTACATGACATTAAGAGGAGAGCCAGTGGCGTACCTAGGGTATGTGGCACCCGGGGCCCAACATTTTTTGACACCCCCCATGTAAAAAATATTTTTTGTAATAACCGTGAAACGGTATAAATGGTCAGAATAGAAACAGGGAGTGAAAATATTCTTTTATTGAACCTCATATATGTAACCATTATTCTAAACATAACATTACATAAATTATGTCTGAATTGTCATGACGAGAAGTACATATGGAGTAGTTGCAGGTGATGCTTGGGACAGTTCTGATTGTGTTAGTTCGGTTTTATGTGTTTTTTGAATAGAAGGGTTTTTATTTCTTTTTTGAAGGTTTTGTAGTCTGTGTTCGAGGTCAATAGGTTGTAGAGTTGGGGGTCAAGTGTTGTAGCTCGAATGGCTAGGAGGTTGTCGAACTGTTTTTTTTCTTTTGACGTTTTTGGTTGGAGGGTGTGTGAATGGTGCATGAGTTCTCCTATGTCTGGTTGAGGTGGATTGAATTATTTAGCTGAAGAAATTAGTTACCCCCCCCCCCCCCATTCCACACACATTAATTCTCTTCCATTTTTGTTCCCATTATAAAAAAAACACTGATAAGTTCTCAGAAAAAAAATACATTAAAATTAAGAAGTGAAAACAAAGGCCCCTACAGATGAGAACATAACATAAGAATAGCCTAACTGGGTCAGACCAATGGTTCATCATGCGCAATAACCCGTTCTCATGGAAGCCAATCCAGGTCACTAGTACCTGGTCAAAACCCAAAGAGTAGCAACATTTCATGCTACCGATCCAGGGCAAGCAGATGTTTCCCCCATGTCTTAATAACAGACTATGGACTTTTCCTCCAGGAATTTGTCCAAATCTTTCTTAAAACTAGCTAAGCTATCTGCTTTTACCATAACTTCTGGCCATTTCATTGTTAAGCTTAGATCTTTCCTTCCAAACAGAGACCTTGCTAGATGTCAAATACAGCACAAGGGAACTTCACACGGACTTAGCTGTGCAGGAAATGTGAATCTCCTCATACATCCACCTATAGTGCAAAAATGTGCAAAGGTTTGGTTTTTTCTTTCGATCACTACATAGCCTAATGCCACACAAGCAGCACTGTTACAAAAGGTCAATGCTAAGGTTAACAAAGTTTCCTTCCTTAGACCACAAGGAGATACTGACAAACCACTGGAGGAGATCCCAAAACAACTACCTAGGCACAATACCCAAAGACCCACTCAGTGAGTGAACCAGTTGAGTGGAGTGGACTAACTGGGGGGTGGAAATGGGCCCGGAGTTTGCTCAGTAGAATTTCCCAGACCACCTCTTCCTCTCAACACATTGACACACTGCCACCACCACCACCACCTCACCGGGTAGGCCAGCAATGCTTATGAACTTTATAAAACACATTATTATATTTTTTTATAAAGCACATATTTTAACTGAACTCTCTGACATCCTCAGCCTTTCCATTCACAAAAATAGAAGGAAGAAAAGTTCCCATTTCCTGCTATCTCATGTCCCTGGCCTATACAATATTTTTCTTCTGCAGACCCTTCAAAAGTCTGACCAAATCCTCGTTTCACTTGCATTATAAAGTACTGAGGATGCCATCTCTCCCCAATCCCAGGTCCTAAAGTCTAAGACAGTAGCACAAACTGCCCGATTCAGGAAGAAAAATTTTGATTCAGCCTATTTAATTGGTTTTTCGATTCGATTTTCCTGCCCAGTTGGGTGATTTTTTTCAAAAATCCTGGTGGGTTTTATAGCTTTTTCACCCCCTTTGGCTTCTCCTAACCACACTGGCACTGTGGTGTAAATAAAATAAAGAAACAAAAAGGACTTTTCCTCTCTCCGTTAAATCCTAGCTCACGTTTGCGGTCTGGCAGGATACACATTTCAAATCTGACATATTGTAATCACAAAACAGAAAATAAAATTAATTTTTCTACCTTTTGTTGTCTGGTTATTTTTCAAATCTTGTTGGTCCCAGGCTCTGGTTGTCTTCTAATAACTTGCTTGCCAGGGTCTCCTTCTTTCTTCATGCTAACCATCCATCTGCCATCTCTGTCCTCCCTTTCCATTTCCCTTCCCTCCCCAGGAAGTCTGGTATCTTTCCTTTTTTTCATATCCTTCCACCTTTTCTTAACTACCCTTTCATCCAGCATCTCTCCCTCCTTCCCCACCACCCCAGGGCCCACCATCTCTCCCTTTCTTTTCCCAATTACCCTTCTATCCAGTATCTCTATCCCTCCTCCACACCATCCCTTGTGTCCAATTTCTCTCCCTTTATGTTCCTTCCCTCCCTAAATCCCATGGTCCATCATCTCTCTCCCTCTCCTCTATTTTCAGACCCATTATTTCTTCCCCCCCCCAAAGTCTGGCATATGCACGCCTCTTTGAACACCCCCTTCCCTCTGTGTACTTCTACACCAGGGTCCCTCCAAAGGCCTGTCCCCCCCTTGAAGGCCTGCACCCCCCCGAAGGCCTGCACCCACCCCCTTAAAGACTTGTCCCCCCCTTGAAGGCCTGTCCCACCCCCTTGAAGGCCTGCACCCCCCCCCGAAGACCTGCACCCCACCCCTTGTAGGCCTGTCCCCCCCTTAAAGGCCTGTCTCCCCCTTGAAGGCCTGTTCCACCCCCTTGTAGGTCTGTCCCCCCCCCTTACAGGCCTGCCTGCCTGTCCCCCCACTTGAAGGCCTGCCTGCCTGTCCCCCCCGAAAGCCTGTCTCCCCGCATGAAGGCTTGTCCCCCCCCCTTTAAGGCCTGCATCTCCCCCTGAAGGCCTGTCCCCCCCCCTTGAAGGCCTGCACCCCCTTGAAGGCCTGCAACCCTCTTGAAGGCCTGCACCCTCCCCGAAGGCCTGCACCCCCGAAGGCCTGCACCCCCTTGAAGGCCTGTCCCCCCCTTGAAGGCCTGTCCCACCCCCTTGTAGGCCTGTTCCCCCCTTAAAGGCCTGTCTGCCTGTCTCCCCCGGAAAGCCTGTCTCCCCCCATGAAGGCTTGTCCCCCCCCCCTCTTTAAGGCCTGCTTCTCCCCCTGAAGGCCTGCACCCCCCTTGAAGGCCTGCACCCCCCTTGAAGGCCTGCACCCCCCCGAAGGCCTGCACCCCCTTGAGGGCCTTTTCCCCCCCCTTAAAGGCCTGCCTGCCTGTCCCCCCCTTTAAGGCCAGCCTGCCTGTGTCCCCCCCGAAAGCCTGTCTCTCCCCATGAAGGCTTATCCCCCCCCTTTACGGCCTGCATCTCCCCCTGAAGGCCTGCCTGCTCGCCCCACCCCGAAGGACTGCTCCCCCCCCACCCCGACGTCCGGTTCTTCCCCTGTGGCCTCCCCGCACCATTTAGATTAGGGAAGCAGCCTGCAGGAAGATCGCGATGTCAGCGATCTTGAGCTGCTTGTGCTGTCCTCCGCCGCGGACACGCCCCCCTGCTCTGACATCAGTGGTGGGGGCGGGACCGCGGTGGAGGACAGCATTGAAGCAGTGCAAGATCGCTGACATTGCAATCTTGCTGCAGGCTGCGTCTACTCTAAATGGTGCGGGGAGGCCAGAGGGGAAGAACCAGACGTCGGGGGGAGGGGGGGAGAACGGACACCGGAGCACCCCTTCAGGGCTTGCACCTGGGGCGGACCTCCCCCCTTAGTATGCCACTGAGGAGAGCTGTTATTAATGAGAAATAAAAGCTGGGTTTTTACAACACCTAAATTTCCCATGGGGTGACTAACCTGTGGTATCTTAGTATTGCAGGTTAGTTACTTATGTGATACATGAATAACACTACTTACAGTCGATATCACAAACATCATTATTTGTACTGCCTAGAAAGCAATGAGCTGCAAAGTTATGGCATAGTGCTCCCAGGCAACTTCTTAAAGGGTCCAACCAATCTTAAAGGAAGCTTCTCCTTCTTGTCAATGCCCCCAAATTACATACCCTTTGCCCTGAAGATCTCCCTTCGTATTCCCCCTGCACTCATTGCTTCCTTTAAACAGGATCTCTCACCTGAAGACCCCCCTTTTCCCTAAAAGTCTCCCACCCTTCCCATGCCTACCTTGCAAAATCCATGGCATTTAATAGGGTTGGAGAATGAATTATCCTCAGTAGCTCCTGCTTGTGCTGGTGCCAAGTTCAAATGGTACCAGAGACACCTAACAGTCATCTCTTACTGCAGTTAGGAGTCAAACTTCCATATAGCCTGGTATAAGTATGCCTATTCAAAAAGGTATACCTTGACACAGGCGGCCCTCTAATGAGGCCAACTGAGGTGGCACTGTTGAGGGAGCAGTATCTTGTTGACAGCCAGCCTACTTTGTTGGTTGACTCTAACTGCCGCTCCCCTTCCCGGGATCTAGCCCTTTCACTGTTCTCACTGCGCTAATAACTGCTATCGTGGTTTAGTAAAAAGGGAGGGGGGTAAGTTAAGTAAAAGCTTATTTCAAATTTTTTCACGCTACAGATTTTAGAGAATATAACATGTGAAAGACCTATGACACAAAGCTTAACACTATGAAAGTTTATTGAGCATTAAGTGGTGTCGCTGAGGTCATATGAGAATACTTCTAATAACATTGAAAGTCCATATATATATACATATACATATATATATATATATATATATATATGGACTCAGTGTGATATTGAGACATTTGAAGAATTACTCTAAATATATATGACTTAAATCTGTTGCCTTTGTTTAAAGTAAATTTAGGTGCAGGCATCTGTACCATGTTTTCATTGATGCAAATGGCCATGCCTAAATTTAGTCATGGTTACCAGACATAAGCATTATTCTATAATCCGCCCCTATCTTTAAGTGTAGCTTATAGATTAGTACTTTTTCATCGCCAATTTTTTGGGCACCAATTATAGAATTTAACCCATATCTTATAATAATGTTTAACAGATGTGGAAACATATATCCAAACCTACAAAACGAAACTTTAATGGTGTCTGGAACTACCGTATTTTCACGCATATAATGCGCGCGTTATACGTGTTTTTACAAACCGTGCATAGCCTTGCACGGTATACGCGTGAGCGCGCTATATAAAATTTTTTTTACATAATTCCCCCCCGATGCATCCCCACCCCGAAGGACCGCTCGCACGCACTCCCACACGCACCCGCACCCCCACCCTGAAGGACCGCTCGCACCCCCACAGCCTCCCGACCCCCCCCATCATGTAGAAGCTCCTACCGGTGTCCTGCTGCTTCCTCTTCCAGCGGTTCGCCCTTTCTCTAACGTCAAGCCCTCTTGCCCCGCCGACTCCCCAACACGATCGGGGCAAGAGGGAGCTCAAGCCCTCTTGCCCCCCGACACGATCGGGGCAAAAGGGAGCCCAAGCCCTCTTGCCCCGCCAACTCCCCAACTCCCCGACAATATCGGGTCAGGAGGGAGCCCAAACCCTCCTGGCCACGGCGACCCCCTACCCCCACCCCGCACTACATTACGGGCAGGAGGGATCCCAGGCCCTCCTGCCCTCAACGCAAACCCCCCTCCCCCCAATGACCGCCCCCCCAAAGAACCTCCGACCGCCTCCCCCAGCCGACCCGTGACCCCCCTGGCCGACCCCCACGACACCCCCACCCCCCTTCCCCGTACCTTTGTGTAGTTGGCCGGACAAACGGGAGCCAAACCCGCCTGTCCGGCAGGCAGCCAACGACGGAATGAGGCCGGATTGGCCCATCCGTCCCAAAGCTCCGCCTACTGGTGGAGCCTAAGGCGCCTGGGCCAATCAGAATAGGCCCGGGAGCCTTAGGTCCCTCCTGGGGACGGGGCCTTGGGCACATGGTCGGGTTGGGCCCATGTTCCTCAGGCCCCGCCCCCAGGAGGGACCTAAGGCTCCCTGGCCTATTCTGATTGGCCCAGGCGCCTTAGGCCCCACCAATAGGCGGAGCTTTGGGACGGATGGGCCAATCCGGCCTCATTCCGTCGTTGGCTGCCTGCCGGACAGGCGGGTTTGGCTCCCGTCTGTCCGGCCAACTACACAAAGGTACGGGGAAGGGGGTGGGGGTGTCGGGGGAGTTGGCCAGGGGGGTCGTGGGTCGGCTGGGGGGGGCGGTCGGAGGTTATTTGGGGGGGGGCAGTCGTTGGGGGGAGGGGGGTTTGCGTCGAGGGCAGGAGGGCCTGGGATCCCTCCTGCCGTAATGTAGTGCGGGGTGGGGGTAGGGGTCGCCGTGGCCAGGAGGGTTTGGGCTCCCTCCTGGCCCGATATTGTCGGGGAGTTGGGGAGTCGGCGGGGCAAGAGGGCTTGGGCTCCCTTTTGCCCCGATCATGTCGGGGGTGCCGCGGTTGGCTGGGGCAAGAGGTCTTGAGCTCCCTCTTGCCCCGATCGTGTCGGGGGTGCCGCGGTTGGCTGGGGCAAGAGGGCTTGAGCTCCCTCTTGCCCCGATCGTGTCGGGGAGTTGGGGAGTCGGCGGGGCAAGAGGCCTTGGACTCCCTTTTGCCCCAATCGTGTCGTGGGGCAAGAGGGCTTGAGCTCCCTCTTGCCCCGATCGTGTCAGGGGTGCCGCGGTTGGCTGGGGCAAGAGGGCTTGAGCTCCCTCTTGCCCCAATCGTGTCGGGGAGTCAGGGAGTCGGCGGGGCAAGAGGGATTGACGTTAGAGAAAGGGCGAACCGCTGGAAGAGGAAGCAGCGCAGGCGCAGGGCTCACGGAAGGGCTGGGACCGCCAAGAGAAAGCAGCAGGACACTGGTAGGAGCTTCTACATAATGGGGGGGGGGTCGGGAGGCTGTGGGGGTGCGAGCGGTCCTTCAGGGTGGGGGTGCGGGTGCGGGTGGGAGTGCGTGTGAGCGGTCCTTTGGGGTGGGGGTGCGAGCGGTCCAGCGGGGGGTGATTCGGACGTGGGGGGGGCATCAGGCTTTCAGGGTGGGGACAGGACTTCAAGGGGGAGAGGAGAGTCAGGGCGGGCAAAAGGAGAGTCGGGGTGGCCAGAGGAGAGTCGGGGCGGGCGAAAGGAGAGTCGGCCAGCATGCGCGGTATACGGGTGTGCGCGGTATATAAAAATTTCTGCACATAAATGTGTGTTTTCCGCGCGCTATACCCGTGTGCGCGTTTTACACGGGTACGCGTTATCTACGTGAAAATACGGTACTATCTATCCTTTTCTTTAACTAATATTTCACATTATTGATTGCTTCCATAAGATTTCTCAATGGCTGATCACTCAAAGACTATGGCACTGTGGGTAGGAGATAAAAATCACCCAGTTCCACCTGAGGAATTAAAATTATATGGTACTTCAATTACAGTTCCGAAAGAGAGGCTTCCTGGATCATTGGAGGAATGTCACCCACACATGCATCAGATACTCTATCGCTGTAGAAAAATGAGCTATTTCATAAAAGTCACTTTGTACCTCTCTTCTCTCTCAATCAGTGCAAGAGAATGTGCGACTTTTAGAAAGGAGTAGAATACTAAAATTGCTGCCAGAGGCCAGGATACTGTAGATTTTATTCCATTCCTACCTTGAGGCATCGAATCCCAGGTGCTCCCCTTCCATCATTGTGCCATAAAATGCATCCAATGTTTGACAGAGGGAAAAGTTTTCCCCCACCCAATGCTTTAATTGATCACAAGGAGGGGTTGGGAAGGGTAGGGGTTTTAAGAACATAAGAACATAAGAATTTGCCTCCGCTGGGTCAGACCAGAGGTCCATCGCGCCCAGCAGTCTGCACCCGCGGCGGCCCATCAGGTCCATGACCTGTCAAGTTTATTTGATTTAGCCCTATAGCCCCCTTGTTTTTATCTTTACTCTTTCCATACTCTTATCTACCCTTATCTGTATCCCTCAATCCCCCTATCCTTCAGGAATCCATCCAATCCCTCTTTGAATCCCCATAGCGTACTCTGCCCGACCACTTCCTCCGGGAGCGCGTTCCATGTGTCCACAACCCTCTGTGTGAAGAAGAACCTCCTTGCATTGGTTCTAAACTTGTCCCCTTCCAGTTTCTCCGAGTGCCCTCTTGTGCCTGTGGTTCCCCGTAGTTTGAAGAATCTATCCCTGTATACCTTCTCCATGCCCCTCATGATCTTGAAAGTTTCTATCATGTCTCCCCTAAGCCTCCTCTTTTCCAGGGAAAAGAGTCCCAACTTGTCCAGCCTGTCAGCGTATGAACAGTCTTCCATGCCATTTATCATCTTCGTAGCTCTTCTCTGGACCCTCTCAAGTATCGCCATGTCTTTCTTGAGGAATTTTCTATGCACATTGTCTAAGTTTAGGTTCATTGTTCATAGTCTTGATACTGGTTTTATTACAGTGGTGTTTATATCGGTTCTTTGTTCTTGTGTGTCTTACTGTGGCTACTCTATATTCTACTTCCTAATAAAGAAATGTACAGAAAAAAAGAAAGGAGTAAGGGTATATGGAGACAGTGGTCTATTCCATCCTTTAAAGAAGTCCAATAGTTTAGTGTTATAATTTAGGGAGAAATTCTATAAAGTAACATAGTAACATATAGTAACATAGTAACATAGTAGATGACGGCAGATAAAGACCCGAATGGTCCATCCAGTCTGCCCAACCTGATTCAATTTAAATTTTTTTTTTTTTTTCTTCTTAGCTATTTCTGGGCGAGAATCCAAAGCTTTTTCCGGTACTGTGCTTGGGTTCCAACTGCCGAAATCTCTGTTAAGACTTACTCCAGCCCATCTACACCCTCCCAGCCATTGAAGCCCTCCCCTGCCCATCCTCCTCCAAACGGCCATGCACAGGCAAAGACCGTACAAGTCTGCCCAGTAACTGGCCTAGTTCAATCTTTAATATTATTTTCTGATTCTAAATCTTCTGTGTTCATCCCACGCTTCTTTGAACTCAGTCACAGTTTTACTCTCCACCACCTCTCTCGGGAGCGCATTCCAGGCATCCACCACCCTCTCCGTAAAGTAGAATTTCCTAACATTGCCCCTGAATCTACCACCCCTCAACCTCAAATTATGTCCTCTGGTTTTACCATTTTCCTTTCTCTGGAAAAGATTTTGTTCTACGTTAATACCCTTTAAGTATTTGAACGTCTGAATCATATCTCCCCTGTCTCTCCTTTCCTCTAGGGTATACATATTCAGGGCTTCCAGTCTCTCCTCATACGTCTTCTGGCGCAAGCCTCCTATCATTTTCGTCGCCCTCCTCTGGACCGCCTCAAGTCTTCTTACGTCTTTCGCCAGATATGGTCTCCAAAACTGAACACAATACTCCAAGTGGGGCCTCACCAATGACCTGTACAGGGGCATCAACACCTTCTTCCTTCTACTGACTACGCCTCTCTTTATACAGCCCAGAATCCTTCTGGCAGCAGCCACTGCCTTGTCACACTGTTTTTTCGCCTTTAGATCTTCGGACACTATCACCCCAATGTCCCTCTCCCCGTCCGTGCATATCAGCTTCTCTCCTCCCAGCATATACGGTTCCTTCCTATTATTACTCCCCAAATGCATTACTCTGCATTTCTTTGCATTGAATTTTAGTTGCCAGGCATTAGACCATTCCTCTAACTTTTGCAGATCCTTTTTCATATTTTCCACTCCCTCTACGGTGTCTACTCTGTTACAAATTTTGGTATCATCTGCAAAAAGGCACACTTTTCCTTCTAACCCTTCAGCAATGTCACTTACATACATATTGAACAGGATTGGCCCCAGCACCGAACCCTGAGGGACTCCACTAGTCACCTTTCCTTCCTTCGAGTGACTTCCATTAACCACCACCCTCTGGCGTCTGTCCGACAGCCAGTTTCTGACCCAGTTCACCACTTTGGGTCCTAACTTCAGCCCTTCAAGTTTGTTCAACAGCCTCCTATGAGGAACTGTATCAAAGGCTTTGCTGAAATCCAAGTAAATTACATCTAGCATATGTCCTCGATCCAGCTCTCTGGTCACCCAATCAAAAAATTCAATCAGGTTCGTTTGGCACGATTTACCTTTTGTAAAGCCATGTTGCCTCGGATCCTGTAACCCATTAGATTCAAGAAAATATACTATCCTATCTTTCAGCAACACTTCCATTATTTTTCCAACAACTGAAGTGAGGCTCACCGGCCTGTAGTTTCCTGCTTCATCCTTGTGACCACTTTTATGAATAGGGACCACATCCGCTCTCCTCCAATCCCCAGGAATCACTCCCGTCTCCAGAGATTTGTTGAACAAGTCTTTAATAGGACTCGCCAGAACCTCTCTGAGTTCCCTTAGTATCCTGGGATGGATCCCGTCTGGTCCCATCGCTTTGTCCACCTTCAGTTTTTCAAGTTGCTCATAAACACCCTCCTCCGTGAACGGCGCAGAATCTACTCCATTTTCTCGTGTAACTTTGCCGGACAATCTCGGTCCTTCTCTAGGATTTTCTTCTGTGAACACAGAACAGAAGTATTTGTTTAGCACATTTGCTTTCTCCTCATCACTCTCCACATATTTGTTCCCAGCATCTTTTAGCCTAGCAATTCCATTTTTTATCTTCCTCCTTTCACTAATATATCTGAAAAATTTTTATCTCCCTTTTTTACATTTTTAGCCATTTGTTCTTCCGCCTGTGCCTTCGCCAAACGTATTTCTCTCTTGGCTTCTTTCAATTTCACCCTGTAGTCCTTTCTGCTCTCCTCTTCTTGGGTTTTTTTATATTTCATGAACGCCAACTCTTTCGCCTTTATTTTCTCATCCACTAGGTTGGAGAACCATATCGGCTTCCTTTTTCTCTTGTTTTTATTGATTTTCTTCACATAAAGGTCAGTAGCCATTTTTATCGCTCCTTTCAGCTTAGACCACTGTCTTTCCACTTCTCTTATGTCCTCCCATCCTAACAGCTCTTTCTTCAGGTACTTTCCCATTGCATTAAAGTCCGTACGTTTGAAATCTAGGACTTTAAGTATCGTGCGGCCGCTCTCCACTTTAGCCGTTATATCAAACCAAACCGTTTGATGATCGCTACTACCCAGGTGAGCACCCACTCGAACATTAGAGATACTCTCTCCATTTGTGAGGACCAGATCCAATATCGCTTTTTCCCTTGTGGGTTCCGTCACCATTTGTCTGAGCAGAGCCTCTTGAAAGGCATCCACAATCTCCCTACTTCTTTCCGATTCCGCAGACGGAACATTCCAGTCCGCATCCGGCAGGTTGAAATCTCCCAACAGCAGAACCTCCTCTTTCCTTCCAAACTTTTGGATATCCACAATCAGATCCTTATCAATTTGCTGCGATTGAGTCGGAGGTCTGTAGACTACACCCACGTAGATAGAAGTTCCATCTTCTCTTTTCAGAGCAATCCATATCGCTTCTTCCTCTCCCCAGGTCCCTTGCATTTCGGTCGCTTGGATATTGATCTTTACATAGAGAGCTACTCCTCCACCTTTATGACCATCTCTGTCCTTCCTAAAAAGATTATATCCCGGTATGTATGCATCCCATCCATGTGATTCACTGAACCATGTCTCTGTGATAGCAACAATATCTAGATCTGCCTCTAATATCAGGGCTTGCAGATCATGAACTTTGTTGCTTAGACTGCGAGCATTTGTGGTCATCGCTTTCCAGCTATTTTTCAGCGATAATCTCCTTTTTCGTATGGATTTTTGTGTCGTTTCACTTTCCGTTGCAATACTAAGAAATGAGTTGCTGATATTGCTTATGTTGCAGCCTTTACTACTATCACATCTTTTCTTTTGCCGGGGGTGGTCTCTATAATTGTCCTTCATACATACACCACCCCCACCTTCTAGTTTAAATGCCTAGAAAAATATTGTCTAAATTTCTCTGCAAGGTTTCTTTTTCCTGCTGTAGTAATATGTAGCCCATCAGTGCCATATAGCTTCTTGTCCTTCCATGTATTTCCCCATCCTCCTATGTACCTGAAGCCTTCTTGATGACACCAGGCTCTGAGCCATCTATTAAAGTCCTCTGTGTTTTTCATTCTTTGCTCTCCTTTTCCATATGCAGGCAGTATTTCAGAAAAAGCTAAAGTTTTTACAAAAGGTTTCACGCCCTCACCAAGCTCCCGAAAAGCTTTCTGTGCTGCAAGTGTGGAGTTGTTGGCCAGGTCATTTGTTCCCAGATGGATAACAACATCAGTGTTAAAATCCTTAGTTTCTTCCTTAATTATAGTCAGTATTTGCCTGGAACTCCTGGTAGCTGAGGATCCTGGAAGACATTTCACTATTTTGGTCTCCTCGCCCTGTGTTCCAAGGTTAATGCCTCTGATGATGGAATCCCCCAACAGTAATAGTTTTCTGTTTTTGGCTTTTTTATTTGTAGCTGCTAACATGCTTGCACCAGTTATGCACATAAATGTCTAGAATACTAACATATACTGACATCATTTATACCTATTTGCATATCTCTGAGAATGCATGGATTGCAGGTAGGTGTACACATAGGCAAAGTGGGGCACAATTTCCATACATGGCTTATAGAATAATATGAAAACAAAGCATTTTTTTTGCTACTTCAGCTTGTCTGCGGTGTTCTTTGCTCACATGTTTAAAGACAATAGACTGTTTTCAGTCCAATTCTTTATATGTGAGTTTGCAAACCATTGGACCCCTGAGGAAGGCGTGTTCACCGAAACACGTACCGTGTAGGGGCCGGTTGGATTTTTATCACCATGTTTTTTAGCATTTTACTTTTTAAATAGAATTTTCATGGTTTTATATGTCAGTGTTTAATAAATTATCTCCAGAACATCTGTATCCACAGTTTTTGTTTTTGTTTTCATCGGTGGATTGTTTTCACTGTGGATCATCGGGTCTCCCCATTTTTCTTTGTTATAGAATAATATAAGTTATGCATGTATCTCTGGAACAAAGCAACTTCCTCCTTTTATGAAGGAGAATAGCGATTGTGATGATTTAGCACATGCAGCATTAGCTACCAGTGGAGGCTCGTGTTTTGTTTAAGTTGGGTTGTCTTTGTTACAAAGTTGTGTATGGTATTGCTCCCATCTATATGGGCTGGGAGATTCCTTATAGCATCCCATAAATATAGGAGAGAATCACACGCTTTGTTTAATTTTCCATTTGCTCAAGGATGTAAGAGCAAGAAATCTCTGGAACATACACTAGCATTTCAGGCTGCTCTTTATGACAGGGAATTTAGACCACTGCTGCGTACTGCTTGTTCCTATAAACACTTTAGAACTCAATTGAAAACTTATCTTTTTTTCAAAATATTTGGCGAATTAAGTTAAACGATCCCTAGGTTATGCTATTTTTAATCTTTTGTTAGCCGCGTTGAACTTACTGTTATGCGGTTTTTAAGTACGATGTTATGTTATGTTCAGTTGTCTGAGCAAAACCAGATCACATCAAGCGGCACCATGGGGAAAAGATCTAGAACAATTACTCGTGCCTACTACTTATAGGGAATTCAGGAAACGCCTAAAAACACATCTGTTCCTGAAATACTTAGGAAACCAACCTATACAATCTTAGACCTCAACAAACGATCCCAAGATCTATCAATCATTAAGTCTGTATTTTGTTTATTCCATTCAATCTGTAACATTTCTAATCATTGTAAACCACATAGAACTTCACGGTCCTGCGGTATATAAATTGTTATTATTATATGGTCCATATAATGAGTTTTGAAATGTTGTTCTTGCAGTAGCAGTGCCCACCAAGTACTACAAAGGGGTGCTGAAATGTTCTCAGCCCAACCAATCATTTTTTTTCAATTGGCTTTCTCAAATTGAATAATTGGGTTTTGGACTGTAATCTGTAATTTGTATTAATATAATGATTAATTTTTGATAAGGATATATTTTTTAATTGTATGCATTAATTATAGTTGATTAAGATTTAGGGCTCCTTTTACTAAGCTGCGCTAGCGGTTTTAGTGCATGCTACATTGCCATGTGCGCTACATGCTAACACATTCATAGAGCTGGCGTTAGTATTTTTGTGTAGCGCGAGGTTAGCGCACGCTAATCTTTAGCGCACACTAAAAACGCTAGCGCAGCTTAGTAAAAGGAGCCTTTACTGTTTTTATTAGAATTGTTATTATGATGGAGATGTTGATTGCTTGCCACTTTTAAAAGGAAAAAATAATTTTTTTAAAATTTTTTGCTTTTACTCTTTTCTATCCTATTTTTAAATGGAGTTCCTTTCTTATTGAGTATGTATTATATTGTAGACCACTTGGATCCTTTCTTAGGCTGTTATGAGGTATAGAAAGTTTTTAACAAACATAAACAACTTCCAAAATTCTGAGCATTATTTTGCCACTGTAGCTGAAAAGAGTGTTATCTTATTTTGTTACGAGCCAATTTGTAGATACAAATTCCTATGTTTTTGACACTGTTTCAGATCACTGTTTCAGAACCATATCCACATCATTCTCTTTTCAGCACCCCCTCGTAGATTCAATAAATGACACTCAAATTTGGATGCTGTAAAAAATTATCACCAAGCGCTATTCTTTAAACAGTGCTCCAAGTTGGGCATCATTTATAGAATAGTTCTTAGGGCTAGATGCACTAAAGTCAACTTTAGCGACAATTGCTTTTACCAACCTGATTCACAAACGGTTCACTGTGTGTTTTTCCCCTCGATTGCGCATTTTCCGATCTGGCCATGCAAATTAGCTAAAACCCCATGCAAAATAGCCAAGCGATTGATGCACTAACATTGCTTGGCTATGCAAAAAAAAAAAAAAAAAAAAACCCAAACCAGGGGTTTTAGCTATCAGAAAATAACGACTGGTTTTTTTCCCTTTTTTTTCAATGACACATATATTTTGCATTTGTTACTCATGCAAAATATCTATACCATTAAAAAAAAAAGAGAAAAGTCTCCCACTGCCAATGATGACCCTCCCCAATGAATCCCGATGAATGCAGCACCGGGAATCCCCCTCCTTAATTGTCAGGAGGGATGCTCACTACCTCCTCCCCCCCATCTCCCCATGAGAGAATATTGGCAGGAGGGATACCCATTCCCTCCTGCCCATGAGGGCCCCCAATCCATCCCCTACACTCTCCCCTTCCTCCCCCCTAAAATGCAAGAGGGATAGCCACCCCCTCCTGCCACCGGATGCTTCCCTGAACCCCACCTCCACTATCTGACCCCCCCCCCCTTCATACCTTTGGTAAACATTGGGAGCTGGAAGGAAGCACAGTTCCTCCAAGTCTGAGGCTTGCTCATCCAAAATGATGGGACCTTCCCCTCCCCAGTGCACTTTAGGGAGGGATCTTAGGCATCTGAGCCAATCAGGGCTTTAGGCTCCTCCCTCTGTATCCCATGTGATGCATAAGGAGGGACCTAAGGTCTGACATCTCAGCAAATCAGGACCTTAGCCCTCCATGCATCACATGGGATACAGAGGGAGGAGCATAAGGCTCCTCCATGCAAATCATTTACATGCAAACTTGGTAGCGCATCGATCGCTGGTCCACAATCAGCCAGAGAATTGGCCAACAGTGATCCAGTCGTATTACAGACTGACTTTAGTGCATCTAGCCCCTAGTGATGGAATTCATTCATTTATACCATGTAAAACCAGGTGCAAATCTCAGGGCAAGTTGGGTGCAGATCCCCCGAATTCTATAACACTGTGTGCATTTTAAGGTAACGACGCTAACCCACCCATGTCTTTCCCATCGTTTTGCCTCCTTTTCAGATCCACATGAAAGCACTTGGGTGCTATTTTATAACAGGGTGCGTAAGTGAAATTTGCTAGTTTGGGGCCACTGCAGTCCTGCTCCCATTATAATGCTTTTCTGCATCATAAAATCAGTGTGAAAATAGCACATAATACTAGGTGCCATATATAGAGTTGCCTAGTAAAGTTGCTGTGATCACATGATAGCACAAATTTTCCTAACGTAGAGATGGCTATGGTGGAAGGCGGGAGCAGAGCCAAGGCGAATATTGCAACTGTTGTTAGGGCATCCCCTTAACTTCAGTTGATTTTCTCTGACCAATGTTGATGTATGCACAGGGGAGGAAATGGTACTGTTTGTTTAAAAATGAAGGTAGTATAAAGAAATAAAACAAACAAAAAAAACCCCAAAGGAAATAAAGCGATGCCTTTTTTATTGGACTAACTCAATGAATTTTATGATGAGCTTTCGAAGGTAACCATTCTTCTTCAGATCTTTGTTTTATTTCTTTATACCACTTTGGAAAGTGGACTAACACGGTCACCACACCATTTCACTTTAAAAATGAAGAGAATGACTTCCACAATACCTTTTGGGATATGAGATGTGATATTTCTTTCACATTAATGTGAATTAAAGAATGACACAGGGACAAATTTGTTCCCGCCAGGATCTATCTCCATCCCCATCCCATCCCCGCGAGTTCTGGCTCTGTTCCTGTTCCATCCCTGCAAACTCTGCCCTCATCTGTACAAGCCTCAAACACTTTAAAATCATGACAGTTCAAGGCATGTTGCTAAGTAAAATACTAATTTTAAACTGTTTTCCAAACTGCTTAGCAAAATAGCTAATTTTCCTGCTGAAAGCATGGCTATGTTGCAAAATTCTCTGGTCTTTCTCTTAACCCCAATTTTCCTAATGCCTGTGATCACTGTTCAACAATAAGCATGTTGTATGCCAGTTCAAATGCTATACATTGCCTTGGTTGTCATGTTTCAACGCCAGTAGACTCTGTCAAATACATGCTGTTATTTTTGCTGTGCATTTATCATTTTCTTGAAGCAGGATGTGCACTAGACAAACAAGTCTGATTTATTTTTTGATTTATTTGGCCCAATTAGAGGATATATTTGGTTTATTTTACACATTCATTTGAATCAAATGATCTTTAGCATATGTTAAAAACTTTATAACACATGCTAATCAATTCATGTGTGTTAATTTGTAGGCTGGACATACTTTAATTTAGTGTGCAAGGCATTTCAATGAACCGAATGCATGCTAATGAATGCACATCCCAATGAAACGCACAAGCTTTGACATCATAGCTGTGAAGCACCTTGCAAAACTTCTTAAACATGTTCTATAATCAATCTGTAGATGATAATTGATGGAGCCAATGTATTTTACTTCTGGATGTATTGCAACATTTTTATTGCATTCCACAGGTCCTCCAGTAAACGTTACATGCAATATTTTTATCAACAGTTTTGGATCAATCACAGAAACTACAATGGTAAGTGCAGCAATGCCAGTGTGGCAAGACAAAGCAATTACTTAATGTATGTCATCAGCACAACTTATCGATTTTGCTTTTTCTATGTATTATTCAACTTACAGGTAGTGTTCTATCTAAGCTGAGGAGGAGTCCTTCACCTACAGTCCTGCCAGTAGGGGGTGCTGTTTCATTAGCACATTTTTTATAGTGAGGGTAGGACTTCAGAGAACCTGCCTGTCCCTAGTAGAGCTATACCTGAATATTATATCTGAATGCAAATATTAAATACAAATAATGAGCATTGGGCTTCAGCATAACAGATAATAAAAGATGCAACATGTAAACAGAGGACAAGTGGTTATTGCAATAGGATTTAATACAGTAAAGTCACAGATTGTTCATGCTCAAATGTATATCACTATTTGGATGAATATCAATAATGTATTTGGGGAAGAATCAAATCAAATATGAATATGAATATGTGACTTAAAAACACAGTATTGAATCACACCACCCTCCCCGGAGAACTCCCTCTCAGCTTAGAGGGAACAGTGCTTACTGACTTGCAACATTTTAGTTCAATAGCAGAAATTACAATGGTGAGTGGAGTTAATCATTGAAGCCATCTTGAAACAGAATTGAATGTGTTGTAGAAAAGAGCTACATTTTAGGGGGTTATGTAGCTATATAATATGGCGCTGAAAGCATTTATGGGTATAATCTGGGTAAATTGTCTCTATTTTTGGATTAAACATACTGGCCTATAGATCAGAAAAGACTGGAAGCTTAAGCACCTCATAGGAAGGAACTGGCTAATATTTAAAGGCACTTATGTGGTTTGCATGTTGTGTTACTTGCAAAAATATTGGCCAGTGGAATATTCAGTGGATAATGCTGCCAAATATTCCCTGTTACCACCTTGGCATTATCAAGACAGTGCCACAATGATCCATGGAGAGAGTTGGAGGTTGTATGTTTAGTTGAGATTTCCAGATCACTTCACAAGATAACTAACTGGACAAAGTAAGCACAGAAAAAAAGTCTTTGCTATCATTGTCTGCTTAGCTATGCATTCAATGGTCTGAATGCCACCATTAACCAGATAATTCTGTTGGTAAGCACATAGCATAAGAACATAAGAATTGCCATACTGGGATAGAAGTAACTAGCTAGATCCCAAGTAGTGAAACAGATTTTATGCTGCTTATTTTAGGAATAAGCAGTGAATTTCCCTAAGCCATCTTGGCCTATAGACTTCTCTTTTAGGAAATTATCCAAACCTTTTTCGAACCCTGCTAAGTTACCTGATTATAAATAAATAATTATTATTATCTAGTAGGAGAGCAATAGCTTTTATATCACTGATTCAACACCATTCGATATAGATTAAGGAGACTATTATTTCCATAAGGGTGATTTGGGATCCCAAATTATCATTCATTCTTTAAATCTCAAAGGTAGTTAAAAAAAATTTTAATGGAAGATTAAATCTATGAAGCATTTTTTGAACAAGAGAGCTAATGGTCAAATGAATTTTAGTTTCAGTTTGGTATTTGGTAGTGAAACGACCAAAATCTGGGTTTGGGTTTTGGCTAAAAATATTTATGTATTTTCAGCTAAAACAGCCTCCTCCCAATGATCACTCCTAGCTCCCCTTGATTACTCACACCCAACACTGGTAGGCCCTGGTAGTAAATCCCGGTAGTGTAGAGGCCTCTTTGGGGGCAGAAATGAACCCCACTTCTTCCAGCCCCATACCGCTGTTCTGCATGCAAGACTGCCACGGGAGGTCTTGGCAGTCATTTTGTGGTTGAAACCAGCACAGGAAGGTGTCAGACAGAGGGGATGGAGTGGGGTGTAATCACAAGGGGTCTTTTTTGGTCCCTTTTATGTTTTCCTCACATGCTTTTCTATATATATTGTAGTTCACTCCTTTTCCCACACTCTCATGTTACGTCCTAACACAATTTTGATTTTCTTTTGTCTTATGGCTATTTTAATATTTTATGTAAACCGCTTAGACATCCTTTTGATAGGTGGAATAACAAATTTGAATGAAACCTGGGTAATTTCATTTATGATTTTCATTTCTGCCAAAGCCAAGTGGCAGTAACCAAAACTTCTGGGATCACTTGGGCTCTTAAGAGAGAAATTAATGTACTGCTCCATGCTTTAGTTATGGCACAAAGGGCTCCTTTTACTAAGGTACGCTAGCATTTTTAGTGCACGCACGAAATTACCATACGCTACACCGCAGGATATGCTTCTATTCCGCGCGTTAAGGCCCTAACGCACCTTAGTAAAAGGAGCCCAAAGTGATTTTTGTAATTCTCTGATGCTGGGATGTCTTTTTAACCAACAAAATTGCTTACAGTTGATTCAAAATACAGCAATTAGGCTCCTTTATGATGCCAAGATTCAGGAGCCAGTCATCCCTTTCTTGAAGAATCAACATTGTTACTAGTTGTGTCATGGATTAGATATAAAATCCTAGTTCTGACCCAGCAAATATATTATATTGGAGCCCCTCAATATTTGCATTTTATACTTATTCTGTACCAACCTGCCTAGAAGCTCTGATTCTCTAAGGTCAATTAAATGAGGGGCCGCTGAAAAGTTCTCAGCCCAACCAACAAAGTTGGGGCAGTCTCCATCAAGGGCTATACACATGGAGGGACTTAATCAAAAGAAATGTCTAAGTCCGTTTTGGGCCTAAGTCGCAAGTCGCCCAAAGTCGGACATGGGAAAAGGTCCATTTTTGAAAAATACGTCCAACATATATTTTTTTTAAAAAAATCGTCCAACTGTATGTCTATCCGTCTGATCGTCCAGACCACTAAGTCGTCCATCTTTATACCCCATTTTCATCCAAAAATTCATCCAAGTCACAAACGCCTAGAAAAAGACCTTTTGGACGAGGGAGGGCCCAGAAAAGTGATGGACTGGAGACCCAGATATGGCACCAGAGTAGTGGGGTACCTTACAGGGCACTGCTGTGAACTTCACAAAAAGGGTACCCCATAAACATCTCACTACAACTCCCAAAACACCCCCAGAACCTACTAAACCCACCTATGTACAAAAGGGTTTTGGGGGTTTTCTGGGGTGCACATTTTTCACCATGAATGCACTGATTAGAATGGCTTATTGGCCTGGGTCCTCCTCTCCATGGTTCACTAACCCACCCCCAAGACCACTTAAGCCACCTCTGTGCAGCTCTACTAGGCTTTCCTATGCCAGGCTGCCAGGTGCTGATGTTCTGGAGACAGATATGTAAAGTTGTTATTATGATTTTTATAGGGGGGTCAGTAATCACTGGGGCAGTGTTTGGGGGTTTGTACTTTGTGACTGCAGTGGTTATCTGGTCACTTTGGATACCTTCTGTGGACTTAGACCTGGTTTTAGATGGCCTAAGTCACAACCAGGGCCGGATTTTCCTATAGGCTAACTAGGCTTCAGCCTAGGGCCTCAAGATCAAGAGGGGCCTACATTCAAATTGTTAGCAAAATTAAAATTACACTATTCTAAAAACAGTGAACACTAAAACACTGAACTATATATGGTGCTGAGAATAAATGCCCAAATAAGTGTTCTCGACTTTTTTTTATTTATATATCACAGTAATGATGTATTTTATTATCTCTCATGTAATTTACAAACTTAAAAATGGGAGGTAAAAGGGCCTCATAAGTGGAATAGCCTAGGGCCTCTTTTCATCTAAATCCGGCCCTGGTCACAATGTCCAAGTTCCGTCTTGGCAGTGTTGTAAAACTTTCGGTTATACATGCAGTACGACTAAGTCTAGGACGGCCCACGGCCCACCCAAATCCTGCCCTCGACACTCCTCCTGAAACACCCCTTTTAGCTCTGGTCGTTCAGCAGCACTGTGAAAGCCTAGGTCATTTTTAAATACCTCTAGAACCCGGTTCGATTATCGGCACTTGTACGACTTGTGTTACTGATCGTCCAAATGCTGATATAGGCAGGATTTTAAACATTTTTCTGTTTCGATTATGAGCCCCTCAGTCCAGTGATTTTCCACTTTTCATTTTCCATTGGCGAAATATGGAACAAAAAAAAAAGTGGAAAATTGCTGGAGACTGCCCCAACTTTGTTGGTTGGGCTGAGAACTTTTTAGTGGCCCTTTTACTAAGGCACGTTAACTATGGACGCCTTAGCATTTAGCGTGTGCTAAATCGATTAACGCACGCTAAATCGGTTAGCGCGCCTTAGTAAAAGGACCCCATAGTTATTTATGTTTAAGCCTATGTTTATTAGGATTTATAGACCGCACTTTGCTACAACATCAATGCAGGTTACAAAAACGTATAAAAGGAAAAGAACATTATTATAATAAGTAAAAGTATGAAATTAAAATAGAACCACTTTCAGTAAAGAAGCTCCTGCTATATGAAACTCTCGGTACCAAGGTTTAACAAGGCCTTTAAATGTGATTGTTAGACCATTTTTGATTAATTGATTCTATTATGATTCTTATGGGTCAGCCCAGGATGGTTAATTTTCTTAATTACTCCCACCCAACACTGGTAGGCCTTGGTAGTAAGCCCCGGTAGTGTAGAGGCCTCTTTGGGGGGCAGAAATGAACCCCACTTGTTCCAAGCCCATACCACTGTTCTGCATGCAAGACTGCCACAGGAGATTTTGGCAGTCATTTGAGGGAGAGACTGGGGTGTAATCACAAAGGGGAGGGGGGAGGGTCCCTTTTATGTTGGTTATATTAATTATTTTGCAATTTACATTCCCTGCCCTTGTGTTTCTTTTGTACTGTACTGTATTGTATTGTATTTTATGTGAGATTTTTTTTGGTTTTCTGTAATTGTATTATATTTTAAACCTTACTGATATATCTTGGATTGAAAGGCAGTATAACAAATTTTGGACAGCTTTTATCAAGCTGCGCTAGGAATTCTATGAGCACTGGAGCATTTGCTGCTCTAAAAACCTCTGGGCATTTTACTTACAGTCAGAGCTAGGGACATCCAATATTTATGTACTATGTATCAATGATTCAGAAAATTAAATAAGACTCAGTTGCAATACATTGAAAAGTGGCTGACCATGAAAAAGTAAACATAGAAACATAGAATATGATGGCAGAAAAGGGCTGTAACCCATCAAGTCTGCCCATGCTAATGACCCACTGCACTGTTCTTATATCATACATAACATGATCATTAATTTTTTCATCAAAAGGGGACATCTATTAATTGTCAGTCCTGCCCCCAATCCCGCCTTAGCCCTGCCCCAATCCCGCCCCCAATTTCTTCCATTCATGTACACATAATATCTTATTAATTCATAATGGTAACCATAAAATTTTAAAAAAAACTACAAAGCACTCTATACGCAGAGAAAATGTTAATTATCATTTATATTTGGGGGTTTTCAAAGATGTCAAAGCAGATGACTTTAAACTTTGCAATGTCACCTCAGTAACTATAGAAAAATAGACAAATATAGTGCAAAATATAGACAGCAGATATAAATTCTCAAAACTGACACATTTTGATCACTAAATTGAAAATAAAATCATTTTTCCTACCTTTGCTGTCTGGTGATTTCATGAGTCTCTGGTTGCATTTCCTTCCTACCGTGTATCCTTTCATTTCATTCTTTCTACACTCAGGCCCAACAATTGTCCCTTTCTATTCCCTCCCTCCTTCCTTCCTATGTCCTTAGTGCCCCCAGTGCCTCCTTCCCATGTTCTTAGTGCCCCCAGTGCCTCCTTCCCATGTCTTTAGAGTCCCCAGTACCTCCTTCTCATGTCTTTAGTGCCCCCAGTGCCTCCTTCCCGTGTCCTTAGTGCCCCCAGTGCCTCCTTCCTATGTCTTTAGTGCCCCCAGAGCCTCTGCCCTGTGTCCTTAGTGCTCCCAGTGCTTCCTTCCTATGTCATGCCTTCCAGCCTTTGTCCCACCCCCTCCCCCGAAGCCAGCCAGCCTGCCTACCTCCTTCCCTCCCTCCAGTGCATGATTAAAACCCCACCACCACCCGTGTACCGCCACTACCTGCCAGCCTCCCTCCTTCCCTCCCTGCCACTCCGATTCAAAGCCCGGTCCGCTGCTGCTGCTTCTTACCTTCTTCTTGATGTCAATTCTGACGTCAGAGAGGAAGTTCCAGGCCAGCCAGGCAGCGATTGGCTGGCTCGGAACTTCCTCTCCGACGTCAAAATTGACGTCGGGAAGAAGGCAAGAAGCAGCGGCGGTGGACCGGGCTTTGAATCGGCGCAGCAGGGAGGGAAAGCGATCACCTGTCCCGGTGTCCCCGCGCACAGCTTCGGGATGCTGTCCCTGAAAACAGGACATTTTGGTGTCCTGAAGCGGTGGGTCGGGACAATGGGACAGTCAGTCCGACAATGAGATTGTCCCGTTGAAAATGGGATGTTTGGTCACCTTAATCATACATGAACAGCAGGCTGCTTTCAGCCAGCCCTGGTTCTTCCCTCTGCTGCAATTTCCTATCAGTAGGACGCAGCAGAAGGAAGACCCAAGCAGGCCAAAATCAGCCTACTGTGCATTCTGTTGCTACTGGCAAGCAAGGCAATGTTTAGAAGGTCATGAGGGAAGGAGGAGGGAGGGAGAGAGAGAGAGAGAAGAGGGAGCAATGCCGGATTAGGGATTTGAGAGAGGAAAGAAAAGTTGAACCGAGAGAGGACAGAAAGTTTGGGCCAGGTGAGGCACTGGTGGTATCTCCAGCACTCTGGGCCAGAGCCTCACCTGGTTCAATGGTTGAACCTGCCCTGATGCTGAGTATTGGGGGGGGAATCAAGTAATTTTTGTCACTTATGTGTCATAAGCACAGAAAAGGCATAAAGAGTGAGTGAATGCAGCAAAACAAGCTGGGGAGGGGTGAGAAAGTATTGGGGAAAGTGTTTTTCCTGTGTTTATCTAATGAGCACATTTCTATTTTTGCAAATGAGGTGTTTTGTCTGCATTTCGCAGTTAAATCCTGAAATCAGAAGCTCTAGTTATGTAATACCTGGTGAGATGCAATCAGTCACTTGGTATCTCCTTCTCTACCTCCTTCCGCCTTTCCTTAGACCGTTCCTCTGCAAAGGAAGATTATGAGATACTACGTAATCAACCTTAGCTGGACTAGGGAGTGGCAGGAACAGATGTCATATACACTGAAGATGCTTCTAACAAAGACAATGCATTTAAACAATTTATACTATTCATTGAGAGTGGCATTTTCGATAGGACCTCTAAGTCTGAGGTTGGACATTTTGGGTAAGATGTCCATAAACCCAGCAGAATAAAATGTCAATTTTCAAAACTGCCAGATGTTTATCTTCTGTTTTTGAAAATGACCTATGTATAAGTTTTGGTCCTTAGGACAACTATCTTTTTTGGCCATTTTTAAAAATAATAATGTCAATATGAAAAACGCACAAAAGTAAGTTTTGTAGATATACCCAACTACCTTGTCTGATCGCAACAGAGGAATCCCCATCAGCTGAGCCGGTGTTGGGAATTTCTGCTGGCTCAACTGATGGGGATTCCCCCTGCCAGGATCAGCTGAGCTGTGGAGCCCTACACCCCTCCCCCCCGACATCGCCCAACATCCTGACATCTCTGGATCCCCCTCGCATCCCCCTAGATCCCCTCATCATCCCCGGACTGACCCCGACATCCTCCCCACATTCCCCAACATTACTGGATCCCCCTCCCACATCCCAGGACCCCAGGACCTGCCAATGATAAATCAGCAGGCAGGAAGCCCACTCTCTCCTGCCTACAGGGCTGTGTGCTGCAAATGACTGGTCTTCCCCCTTCCAATGCATCTTGGGATGCAGTGTGAGGGCCTTAGGCCCTGATTGTTTCAAAATTGCTTCGTGGGAGGGGGGTCCAAGAATGTTGGGGGATGTACTTTATAGTATTCTGCAAGGGTTACCATGTGGCTCCAGAAAAAGAAGGACAGATTGAAACATCCAGATTTACTTCTATTGCTTTCAATGGTAATAAAACCTGGATGTCTCAATCTGACCTTTTTCTGGAGCCACATGGTAACCCTTGCAGAATACTATAAGTTACATGCAGTACTTGCCACTCTCAGGCATTCATATTTACACCTGCCATTGATGAGCGCACCTGCATTTATGTACACCAATGCAGGTTTATGCTAGCATTCTACAATAGGATCTGAGCACCAGAATGTCTTTATAAAATAGGTAATCCCTGAACAACATTGGAATGCCTTCAGGGGGAGCCCAGTTATAGAAATGTCACCTAAGATCAGTGTGTCACAAACTTTTTTAGCTCCGGCACATTAAACGGAGCAAATATTTTTCATGGCACATTATAATTGATATTATACCACAGTAAATGTTTTCCAGTGTGAGCAGAATCTTCCACCTGCTGCTTGTGCCACCTGTGGCTCCCTTCTGATGTCACATCCTGATCCCATGACAGGAAGTGACATCAGAAAGGAGCAGAGGCTGGCCTGAGCAGCAGGTGGAAGATGCTGCTTTTGCTGGCAAATATTTACACGTTTCAAATTTATTAAAATTTGTTATCCCGCCTTATCTGTAATAATTATAAAAAGCAGGGAACAAATAAACATCAAATACATTACATCAAAGAGACATTAAGAGACAAACTTTCTTGACTGACATGACTAACTAGAACATAACAAACTGGTACAAGAGGAAAAAAGGGAAGAACTACAAACAATGATAGGAAAGGAAAAAAAAACCCCAAAGGAGTAGGGAAATGGAAAATTAAAACCCAATACAGGATACTGAAAAGTTTGAATCATTCTTAAAAGGACGGTTATATTCCAAAAGCATCTTTGAAGTGCACAGTTTTTAAGCTAGACTTAAATTTATCTATGATAGTAATCTCATGTAAATAATTTGGGGCTGAGTTCCAGAGAGATGGGGCGGTGACTGAGAAGATAGTATTTATTTCTCATGAAATTGACATGACTTAAGGATGGGATTACAAGTAAGTTTTGATTGGATGATCATAGAGTACGGTTAACGGAGTAAGGTATAAGAAGTCTACAGTATTAATGAATTCTGGGAGCCCTGTTTGTTTAGTTTTAAATGTCAACAACATGATTTTATAGGTAATGCAATGTTCAATTGGAAGCCAATATGCTCTGATCAGAAGGGGAGTGACATGGTCAAATTTTTTAGCGTTGAAAATAATTTTAACAGCCGTATTTTGGATTATTTGCAGACGTCTAATCTCTTTCTTTGTGATTCCCTTATAAAGGGCATTGCCATAGTCTAAACAGGAAATGACTAAGGAATGAATAAGAGTGTTGAGGGAGGCGTGATCCAGTAACTTAGCAAGTGATTGTATCATGCGCAGACAATAAAAGCATTTATGTACAACTGAACTGATGTGGTCATGGAAGGAGAGTTTCTCATCGAGAGTAATATCCAAGAGCTTGATAGTTCTAACAGACTCGATAATGGTGGACTTAATTTTGATTGAAGAAGGTAAAGTTAAACCATTTTTAACAGGGAAGATCATAGCTTTTGTTTTGTTTATGTTGAGGGACAGCATATTGGAACTGAGCCAGTTATTAATTTTTTCAAATTTTTGAGTAATGATTTAAATGTCATTGGGTTTATTCAGATTAATTGGATGTATTAATTGTATGTCATCAGCATATGGAAAAATGGAAAAACCAATGGACTGAACTAAGGTAATCAGAGGAGCCAGAAAGATATTAAAAAGAAGAGGAGAAAGACTAGAACCCTGTGGAATACCAAAACTATTTGGAAATGTAGCAGAGGAAGACCCATTGAATGACACTTTGGACGAGCGATCTGCAAAATATGAATTAAACCACTCAAGTACCTGATCTGAAATGCCAATTTCTTGAAGTCGGTTGAGTAATAGTTGATGATCAATAGTATCAAAGGCTGAAGAGAGATCTAATGAGATGAGGACTACCGAGTTATTTTGGTCTAGTTGATATATGATGTTAGTAACTAACCCAATAAGTGAAAACTCAGTGGAGTGGTGTTTTCGGAAACCTGTTTGGTTTTGATGCAGAACGTTGGTGTTTTCCATATAGTCGGAGAGTTGGCAGAACACAACCCTTTCAGTGATTTTTGCTAAAAAGGGGAGATTTGAGATAGGGTGATAATTTGAGGTACACCAGGGGGGAAAAGGGGGAGGAGAGGCTCCGGCACCAGTGGTGACAGACTCTTGCATACACAACATACACATCATCTATTCTAGTGTATATTTATTTTATGAATCATTTATTTTGAAGGGAAATTTAAAAATAAATTCTGGAATCTCTTGTGGAACACCTGGAATCTCTTTGTGACACACCATTGTGCCGTGGCACACAGTTTGCAAGACACGATTAAGATTCTAATGACACTGAAATTTATCCTATATAATAAAACCTTACCGGCGCATGCGCTTTTGAAACAGCGTGATCCCTGCCTTTGAAATGATGTATTCCTCTGGATTAAAGATAAACTAAGGCTCTATTTCTAAAGGTACCATCATCAGATTTCTACTGAGCATCCTGGGACTGTCTGCCAAGTCTCTTCCCTGAAGAAGCCCTTTCTGGAAACGTCAATCGCTCCTCCTAAACTTACTTGCTCCACTTCATCACTGACGCTGAAACCGTGGATTGAAGACAAAGTTTTATTTTATTTTTCTTTCCTGCTTATGATTTATCTTTAATCTTATCTATTGTTTTGCCTTTTGTCTTTGTTTTGTTCTATTTCTATCATTTAAATTTCTCCAGAATTCTACTGTTCAACGGCTCCCCCTTCTGCTTCTATTCCTTTCTCTCCTCTCTTCTACCTTCCAAAGTATTTAGATCAATGCTGTCTTGTTAAAATGTTTATTTTATTTTTATTTTTCCTCTAACTCTACTTTTCACTTCTCTATTACCCTCCAGGTACTTTAGTTAGATTGTGAGCCTTCGGGACAGTAAGGGAATTTTTCAAGTACCTTTCTTATTTCTAATCTTAATGTATATTTTCTGTAAACCGCTTAGAACCTAACGGATGTAGCGGTATATAAGAAATAAATTACATTACATTACATTTACAATTTGTTCTGGTTAATCAAATCCTACTTTAAGAATTAATTGAAAAACTTCCTGGGTCATAAAGTTACAATGGGGTCCTACAGATGAAACAAAGAAAGAATATGAAGAATGATTTAGCCTCTATTAGCAATCAGTACCCTTTGATTATTTTTAAAATGTATGTGGGTAGGAAACAGAAAGAGCTTGAGGAAGGTGTTTTCATGTGCTTTAGAATTCATTGTTCCTGTGTTGCTTATAGCACACAGAGCTTATGGCAGCTATAAAAAGATCTAAATGTCCAATGCTGAGATGTCATGAGCTGTTGCTAACAAATCCCTGAGATCTCATTCCATGTACCTAAATATCCATAAGAACATAAGAATTGCCGCTGCTGGGTGAGCCCGATGGTCCATCGTGCCCAGCAGTCTGCTCACACGGCGGCCCTTAGGTCAAAGACCAGTGCCCTAACTGAGTCTAGCCTTACCTGCGTACGTTCTGGTTCAGCAGGAACTTGTCTAACTTTGTCTTGAATCCCTGGCCGGTGTTTTCCCCTATAACAGCCTCCAGAAGAATGTTCCAGGTTCAGTGTTCATTAATGCACTTGTTAGAAAAAGCTGAGCACAGGACCCAAGATGGCATCTTGATAAAACATATCTGCTCTTTCTCTGAGGAACCTGTTTGGTTGTTTTGGCCCATTTTGCTCGATGGAAGTATGGGCAAAAGGAAAGGGAAAATCTGAGCTGGTCCCACTGCAGCCACATCTACCCCTGCCATGAAACAGACCACTTATGAGGATTTTCAGGATCCTAAGGTTTCCAGCACATGTGCTCTTTCTGCTAGTTCAGCAAAAGAGTTCGTTGGTAACAGTGAAGAGGGGGCCACTCTGAGCCCTGTCGATAGAATGACATCTCAGCGACCCGGAGCAGCTTCTACGGTGGAGAAGCAGTATTGAAGCTCCATGGGAATTGTGTTTAATTCTGCTTTGCCGGTAGGATCCCCTCTTGCAATTTCCTCCCCTTGTGGAATAGAGCCTTCAAGAAATGTAGAACATTCTACTGCTTCAGCATTACAATCTGCAGCGAGTCAACGGATCACAGAGGGAGATAACAGCTGAAAGAAACTCACGGGCCACAGGGGTTTAGAGCTGAAAGAAACTCAGAAACCATCCTTGGAGCTGCTTTGGGAAGCCATATACAGTATTAGCTTAATCTCTCTCTTCTAAAAATTTCTAATATGTTTGTGTTTGACTTAGTTAAAGATTCAATTGTGGGACAAGGTCAAAGACTGGATCAGCAATTAACAAAAATTGAGAGTAGAAACTAAAATGAGTGAGGTTCAAGTACTGAATACTGCATTTATTAAAGAGAAAAACTTTGACATGCAAAATGGAACATTTGGAAAATCATGTCAATAGGAAGAATTTAAGATTTTTGAACTTCCTTAAGTCTATCCTAATATCTCCTATGGACATAGCAAGACGATACTTTATGCAGAGACTACTTTGGGCTCCTTTTACTAAGGGGCGCTAGCGTTTTTAGACCGTGCTGCATTGCCACACCCACTAACCCCAAGCTACGCACCAAGAACTAATGCCAGCTCAATGCTGACGTCAGCGTCTATCACACGCGGCAATGCAATGCTAGCGCAGCTTAGTAAAAGGAGCCCTTTGTCACCTTGGTGAAAGCATACTATCTTTAGGGGGTTTTGATACTATGAGAAAAGATAGACACAATATGGCAGGAATGAATGTCACAGTTTCTAGAATCCTCTTTGGAGGGAGTCACCCAGCGGGTGACTTTGGTAGTCTTTGCTCTGGAAAGTGACTGCAACAATATACTGCGTTTGTACTTCAGAAATATAGACCAGCTGTTTTTTGGGTCAAAAATTTGTATATTTCTTGATTTGTCTAGAGCTAGACAGACCCGGTGTCAGAAGAGATGAGGATTCAAGTTCAGTTTTAGGTGGACTGAAGCATTATACACTGGGAAAAAATAGCAGGCAATTGTAGAATCACCAGCCTTATGTCTTATTTATAAGATCTGGAATACTTTTTTTTCTTTGTACTTGTATGTATGGCATTATTTCCTTTTTGGATCCTCTAAGAATTTTCTTTATATTTCTTGTGGATGAATCTTTAAGATTAGATTTTCGTTCTTCTTCTTTTTCTATTATTAGTATATATGATGTTTCTTTCAAATGCTATTGTGGTAATTATAACTTTAAATTGTTGAATTAAAAAAAGAAAAAGCTGAGCGCTGAAGCTATGCATATGAGCAGAGCCCAGTATTTACTTTCTTGTTTCTCTGTATTCATAATATTGGCAGACCGTAATGGAGAAAGTTTTGTTAAATTTGATGCTGTCCAGTTTTCATGATGATTTTATCTTTGTTGTTGCCAACTGCTGTCTTTAATAGCTGTTGGAGTATTTTAAAATTGTTTTGACCATGTACATCAATTCATGTGTCTGAAGCTTGCATTTCAAAGGAAACACATTTAACTTTTATTAAGGAAACGTTGATTTTCTTTATCCAAATCGTCCGTACTAAATTCAGAAGGCTTAAGCAAAAGAAAGCAATAAGAACAAAAGTGACATCCTTTATCCTCATGAAAACATAAAGGAATATCCAGCTCAATATTGTATTAGCTTCTAATTAGCCTTAGTTTGCACAAGGTAATAAAGTACTTCTTTAGCTTTGAGAAATGACCCAGCTGATATTCAAATCAATTTAAGTAGGCAGAAGAGACTCCTGCCTGTTTAAATCACTTGTGGCCGCCTAACCAATATTCAGCGGCATTTAAGCGAGCAGTGCTGCTGAATATCGGCTCTGACCAGCCATGTTTGAAGTGAACAGGTTAGGGGTGGTACAGGAAGCAAAGTTGGAGAGGAGCTGGCAGTTATGCTGGAAATAGTGCTCAGAAGCAGTCCTAAATTCTCCCAGTTAGCTATGTGGATTTTGGCACTGAATATCAGCTGGCACCCATGTGGGCATCAGCCAGCATTGTTCTGGTGTCCTTTACTCCCTCCGGGTGAGTCCCAGAGCCTTTCCCATCCACTTGGCAAGAAAGACCCCTTCCCATAGGTCCCCCTTCACTGTAGTGATACCCTGACTACCTCTTAGCTCCGCAGCAAAGCAAGCCCTCCTCCCTCAGGTCCCAATATCCCCTTCCCTCCTTCAGTATCAGCAAGACCCAGACTCTTCTCCCACCTCTTATTCCCAAAAGACCCCCTCCCAGCCCCCTTACCTATATTTCCTGGTGGTCCTGTACGGGTGATAAAGCAGGAGTAAACCCAACATACTCCTGTCCCTAGCAGGTGCCTCAACAAAATGGTTACCATGATGTTTGACACTATTGTTATTTGTTTGTGGTGGTTGCCTATTTTGAAAATAAAGATAAAGTTTAAAAAAACCCAAAACCATAACAGTCTATCTGGGTAAATAGACTAGATAGGATTATAGAAAGTAAGGGGGAGGAGCCAGCTGTCTTGGTACATGTGGGTATCAATGACATAGAAAAATGTGGGAGGGAGGTTCTGGAAGCCTAGTTTAGACTCTTAGGTGGCAAGCTGAAATACAGATCCTCCAGGGTAGCATTTTCAGACATGCTCCCTGTTCTACATGCAGGACCTAAGAGGCAGGCAGACAAGGGGGAACCTATTTTGAAAGGATGGACTCAATTTTAACCAGGATGGAACCAGGGTGCAGGCGCTAACATTTACAAAGGAGATAGAGCAGCTTTTAAGCTAAAATGTGGGGGAAAGCCAACAGTTGCCCAGGAGCACATGGTTTGGTGTGGACTATCTTTGAAGGATACTATTTGAAAGAGGACATGTAGGGAATTTCAATAAAGAGATTTCAGCAATGGTGAAAAGAAGTCAGGAGTGTTTAAAGGGAGAGCAAAGGATACAAATTATCCCTGTCAATTTCTAAACAGCCTGTAGATACAGGAAAAAAAACCACAATTTGAAGGGTTTGTATATATAGTAAATGCTAGAAGCCTAAACAATAAGATGGGAGAGTTAGAGTATATAGCAATGAAGAGGTAGATATGATAGGCATCTCAGATAGAGAGTGATGCGGGGACAAAAATTAATCCCTGTCTCCTCACCGTCCCCGCATTTTCATTCCCATCCCCTCACCGTTCCCTCAGTGAAGTGCATTTTTCATCCCCATCCCCGCAGTTTTCATCCCTGTCCCCTCCCTGTCTCCACTGTCTTAATTTTCTTCCCCACATCTCCCTGCTCAAAGCAGAAACACGATTTTCTGCAATTTTACGAGCCTAGGGCAGGGGTGTCAAACTCAATCACATAAGGGGCCGAAATCTGAAAAAAAAAGGCTAAGTCGCCAGGCTGAATTTTTAATCAAGATACTTAGAGGTCCTTTTATTAAGGTACACTAACTGATTTAGTTCACGCTAAATACACACCTTAATAAAAGGACCCTTAAGTGACTAAGGCTTGGTCTTAGTAGAAGTATAGGGTTACAACGTCTCCAACCCCATGCCAGCTCTGTGGTATAAGCAAAATAAATAAAAAAGACTTCCTCTATCTTTTAGGACCTTGTTCACGCTCGCTGTCTAACACCAGCTCTGGCAGGATACACATGTCAAATCTGACATGTTGTAATCACAAAACAGAAAATAAAATTATTTTTTCTACCTTTTGTTGGTCCCAGGCTCTGGTTGTCTTCTGATAACTCACTTGCCAGGGTCTCTTGCACATTTGGCATTTTCTTCTTTCTCGGTGCTAACCATCCAGCTTCCATCTCTGTCTTCCCCTTCCGTTTTCCTTCCCTCCCACAGAGTTCTGACATCTTTCCTTTTTTTCATCTCCATTCCCGCACCTGCAGCGATGGACTCTGAGCAAGTGCGAAGTGATGCATATGGCAAAGAGGAACCCAAACTATAGCTACGTGAAGCAAGGGTCCGCATTAGGAGTCACTGTCCAGGAAAAGGATCTAGGTGTCATTATTGAGAATACAGTGTTCCCCCGGTTATTCGCGGTCAGTGGATTGTGGTCCCGGTCATTCGCAGTATTTTACGACCGCGAACTGCCGACCAGTAGAGGACAGCTGGAGAGGCAGGAGAGAGCAGCCGGAACGCCGGCGAGTGTAGGAAATCATTCGCTGTATGCTCTGACCACCTCTTCCTGCACTAAAGTCGGGCCTTACTAATCAAGAGCTGCTTTGACACGCAGCTCCTGATTGGTAAGGCCCGACTTTAGTGCAGGAAGAGACGGACGGAGCATACAGCAAGTGATTTCCTTCACTCGCCAACGCTCCGGCTGCACTCTCCTGCCTCTCCAGCTGTCCTTTACTGGTCGGCAGTTCGCGGTCGTAAAATACTGCGAATGACCGGGACCACGATCCACTGACCGCGAATAACCGGGGGAACACTGTATTCTCAATAATGACACCTAGATCCTTTTCCTGGACAGTGACTCCTAATGCGGACCCTTGCTTCACGTAGCTATAGTTTGGGTTCCTCTTTGCCATATGCATCACTTCGCACTTGCTCAAATTAAACTCATTGATGATCTAGCCATCCCATGGATTCCCTCACATGCTTTCTGCTTCTGATGTGCCTGATAAAATCTGTTGCCTTGAGCCTGTATAGGTATGTGCGACTCACAAATGGAAGATTAGATTAGATTAGACTACTCTTTCCAAAAATACATTACATTACATTACATTACGGATTTCTATTCCGCCTGTGCCTTGCGGTTCTAGGCGGATTACAATATAGAAATTATCTGGGCAGTTCCAGTAGAATTACATTTCAGGATAAGGGTAAGTTACAGGAACAGTAAAGGATTATGATACTTCAATTTCACCGAAGATAATACATATCACAGAAGATAATACATATAACAGAAGATAGTACATATCACAGAAGGTAATACATGTCAACTGAATCGAGTTAAATCGGGTGTAGTGTAAAAGAGTTACAGTACATTCTGGATCACAGACAAGAGATACTATAGGTGGGTGTTTCCAAAGGCATTGATTGGGGACTCATTGGGTGGTGGTTAGAGTGATGGGAGGTATTTTTTGAACAGTAGTGTTTTTATTTCTTTACGGAACTCTTTTATATCTGTTGTTTTGGTCAGAAGTTTTGAGATGTCAGAGTCTATTTTAGCTGCCTGTGTCCCCAGAAGGTTGTCGTAAAGTTTCTTAAGACGAGTACCGTTGAGGGGTGGGAAGGTGAAAAGGTTCTGTGTTCTCCTTCTTTTGGGTGAGAGGTAGTAGTGAAAACGGTTGTTTAGGTAACTGGGTGCTGTGCCGTGGGTTACTTTGAAAATGAGACAGTAGAGTTTGAATTGTGTTCTTGCTTTTATTGGTAGCCAGTGAGATTCTAAGTAAGCATTGGTAATGTGGTCGTGTTTGCTGAGTGAGTATATGAGTCTGAGGGCTGTATTCTGGATGGTCTGTAGTTTTTTTATTAAGTTGGTAGGGCAAGGTAAGTAAAGGCTGTTGCAGTAGTCTACAATACTTAGCACAAGGGATTGGACAATGATCCTGAATTGGCCTTTATTAAAGAATTTTCTGATTTTTCTTAGATTTCGCATTGTGAAGAATGCTTTTTGGGTGATTTTATGGATTTGTGTTTGCATTGTGCAAACTAGGACTAGAGAACATATGATGAAGCTACTAAGTAGTAGATTTAAAACAAACCAGAGAAAATATTTCTTCACGCAACTTTTAATTAAATTCTGGAATTTGTTGCCAGAGAATGTAGTAAAATTAGTTAGCTTAGCAGGGTTTAAAAAAGGTTTGGATAATTATTATGGTGGCCTGGGGAAATCCATTGCTTATTTCTAGGATAAGCAGCATAAAATCTGTTTTATTACTTGGGATCTTGCTAGGTACTTGGGACCTGGGTTGGCCACTGTTGGAAATAGGATACTGCACTTGATGAACCTTCAGTTTGTTCTAGTATGGCAATTCTTATGAGTAAATGGGACACTGAGGGAGGTCAAGATCATAGTGGAGAGACTGAATGAATTCTTTGCTTCAGTTTTTAAGGAAGATGTAAGAGATCTATGGTTTTCAAGGGTGGTGATGTGGAGGAAATGAAAGAATTCTCAGTGAACCTGAAAGAACTCAACCATGAAATTGCTTTCTGTTGTTAGTAATCTATAAACTGTCATTAAAATCATCTGTAGTAATTGAATACAATACAATTCTTGTATACTACATAGTACCGCGACTGCTCAATGTGGGAAACAATACATAAGAAGTTGGACAAGATTGGATGGTGGTCAATGTAATTCAAATTTTTTTAAAGGGTTTCAGGGGAAATCCAGGAAATTACAGACTGGCAAACCTGACTTTAGTGCCAGACAAGATAGTGGAAACTATTATAAAGAATAAGCTTACGGAACAAATAGACAAACATGGTTTAATGGAACCGAGCCAGCATAGGTTCAGCTAAGGGAAATCTTGCCTCACCAATTTGCTTCATTTCTTTGAAGGTGTGAATAAACATGTGAACCAATTGATGAAGTGCATCTAGATTTCCAGAAAGTTTTCAATAAAGTTCCTCATGAGAAACTCTTGAGAAAACTAAAAAGGCATGGGATAAGAGGCAATGTTCTGTTGTGAATTGGGAAAATAGAGGGTAAGGTTAAATGGTCATTTTTCTCAATAGAGGAGGGTGAACAGTAGAATGCCACAGGGATATGTATGAAGACAAATATTATTTAACATATTTATAAATGATATGGAAATCCAAATGATAAGTGAACTGATTAATTTGCAGAGGCAGAAGACACAAAACTATTCAAAGTGGTTAAAACACATGCAGACTATGAAATATTGCAGGAACACCTTAGGAAATTGGAAAACTGGGCATCCAAATGGCATTTGAGAAATGTAGAGAAATGAAAAGTGATGCACATTGGGAAGAATAACCCAAATCAGTTACCAGATTCTAGAGTCCACCTTAGGAATCAGCACCCAAGAAAAAGATCTAGGTGTCATTGTGGACACTACACTGAAATAGAAACATGATGGCAGATAAAGGCCAAATGGTCCATCCAGTCTGCCCATACGCAGTAACCATTATCTATTCCTCTCTCTAAGAGATCCCACGTATCTGTCCCAGGCTTTCTTGAATTCAGACATATGGCCTCTTTTACAACAGCCCCGAAGCCCTTTAAATCTCTATGGGCTTCGGGGCCGTTAGCGCGGCTTTGTAAAAGAGGCCGATAGTGTCTGTCTCTACCACCTCTTCTTCCATGCATCTACCACCGTCTCGGTAAAAAGAGTATTTCCCTAGATTACTCCTATGCCCTCTTGTTCCAGAGCTTCCATTCAAATGAAAGAGACTCAACTCATGCACATTTAGATCACATAGGTATTTAAACGTCTCTATCATATCTCCCCTCTCCCGTTTTTCCTCCAAAGTGTACAGATTGAGATCTTTAAGCCTGTCCCCATACGCCTTATGACAAAGACCATGCACCATTTTAATAGCCTTCCTCTGGACCGACTCCATTCTTTTTATATCTTTTTGAAGGTGCGGCCTCCAGAATTGTACACAATATTCTAAATGAAGTCTCACCAAAGTCTTATACAGGGGCATCAATACCTCCTTTTTCCTATAGGCCATACCTCTTCCTATGCACCCTTGCATCCTTCTAGCTTTCGACATCACCATTTCAACCTATTTAACCACCTTAAGATCACATACAATCACACCCAAATCCCACTCTTCTCTCTGTTCTTTACCCCCTAAACTGTACTGTTCCTTCGGGTTTTTGCAGCCCAAATGCATGACTTTGCATTTCTTAGCATTAAATTTTAGCTGCCAAATTTCAGACAATTCTTCAAGCTTCGCCAGGTCTTTCTTCATGTTATTCACACCATCCAGGGTGTCTACCCTATTGCAGATTTTGGTATCATCTGCAATGAAGCAAATCTTACCCGATAGCCCTTCAGCAATATCATTTATAAAAATGTTAAAAAGAACAGGCCCAAGAACAGAACCTTGAGGCACACCACTGATAATATCCCTTTCCTCAGATCGATCTCCATTGACCACTACTCTCTGACTCCTTCCACTCAACCAGTTCTTAATCCAGCCCATCACTTTGGGACCCATCCCGAGGGCACTCAGTTTATTTATCAGACATCTGTGTGGAACACTGTCAAAGGCTTTGCTAAAATCTAAATGCGCCATATCTAGCGCATTCCCACTATCCAATTCTCTGGTCACCCAGTCAAAGAAATTGATCAGATTTGTCTGACCAGACCTATCTCTAGTGAATCCATGTTGCCTCCTGCCCTGTAATCCACAGGATTACAGAAACTATCATTCTCTGTTTTAAAAATGTTTCAATTAATTTGCTTACCACAGAAGTCAGACTTTCCGACCTGTAATTCCCTACTTCTTCCTTACTTCCACTTTTGTGGAGAGGGACCACATTTTCCCTTCTCCAGTCTTCTGGTACCACTCCCGACTCTAGAGAGTCATTGAAAAAGTCAGTCAGCAGAATCCTTTGTGTGGCGGTGACCAAAAAGCAAACAGGATGCTAAGAATTATTAGGAAAGGGATTGTAAATAAGGCCAAGAATATTATAATACCTCTGTATCACTCCATGGTATGACCTCACCTTCAACACTGTGTTCAATTTTGGTTGCCCTTTCTCAAAAAAGATTCAAGGAAGAGCAACCAAAATGATAAAGTTCCTGGAGGAAAAATCCATAGTTTGCTATTGAGACAAATATGGGAGAAGCCACTGTTTGCCCTGGGATCAGTAGCATAGAATGTTGCTACTGTTTGGGTTTCTGCCAGGTACTTGTGATCTGGGTTTGGCTACTGTTGGAAAAAGGATACTGGGCTAGATGGACCATTGGTCTGACCCAGTATAGCTATTTTTAAGTTCTTCTGTAGAGTATTTGAAAACTCTTTCTATTGGTAAAAGAACTCCTGTTATTTCTTTGACTTCATGTGGTTGTCAGGACCTATTTTGCTTTGAATATAGCTGCTTTTTGCATCCCTTCCCCAGTGACTGCCTAGTCCTGCCTAAGAATTGGGCCATCCCTATCAGTGGCACATCCAGAAAGCTAAACCAGGTAGACAAGATCCAGAACTGCTTTCAAGGTGAAAATGTCAATGCAGAGAGATAGATATGGGGTATTTCAGATCATGGAAGGAGAACAGATTACTCAAAGAATGAGTGTAAAGAGATAAGAGCTCTAGAGTACCTTTGTCAGACCTGCTAACTATAATGAGACAGAAGTGGAAGAGGATCCACCAAACGATATGTGAAAGGTGAGATGGGGAGAGATGAAAGGATAGCTAAGAAGAGAATCGTGGATTTCAAGAGAGAACAAAGTATAAAAAAATAGGTCATGATTAATGATAAAAAGAAAACTGAAACCACACACTAGATGAACAAAACATCTCCCCAAACAATAGCAAAGTGCACCAACCCAAAAGCAAGAGCTAAAATAGTCTATATACTTCTATATTAAAGAAGGAGAAAAAAAGACTGCAGTGATAGTCTAGTTCAGTTTCTCAACTTCTTCAAGCCAAATACCACCTAAGCCTAGCAAATACCAACCAAGTACCCCAACCAAGCTCCACCCCAGACCCACCGAAGCTCCGCCCCTCACTCCACCCCACTTAATAATAGTACTAAATGTAATGTGTATAACCACAAAATTACAAAAGCACACTGTACGCACAGATAATGTTAATTATCATTTATATTCGGGGGGGTGGGGGGGTTTCCAAAGAGGTCAAGGCAGATGACTAAAATATGCAATCAGTAATAATTATAGAAAAATAGAAAAATATAGAGCAAAATATAGACAGCAGATATAAATTCACAAAACTGACACATTTTGATCACTAAATTGAAAATAAAATTATTTTTCCTACCTTTGTTGTCTGGTGATTTCATGAGCCTCTGGTTGCATTATCAATATTTCTTCCTTTCTGCCTCCTGCACGCTTCTTCTCCTCTGGACCCCCATTCCCTCCCCCTCCCCCGAAGCCAACTCGTCCACAGAAGCTGCAGGGTCCACTGGAAATCCCTGCCTGACCCCTCCCCCTGCCCCCCCTGCTGAAGCTGCCGCCACCGGGGATGCCTCCGTGCCTCCAATTGCACACCTGCTGCATCACCCTTACCCCTGAAGCCGACACGCTCCATCCCCCCCAGCATCAACTCCATGCAAGGGACGGGCCATGGCGCATGCAGCAGCTGGCCCACAAGCCTTGCCCTCGACATCAATTCTGACATCAGAGAGAAAGTCCCGGGCCAGCCAGGCAGTGATTGGCTGGCCTGGGACTTTCTCTCCGACATCAGAATTGACGTCGGGGGGAAGGCTTGTGGGCCGGCTGCTGCACGCGCCATGGCCCGTTCCCTGCACAGAGTTGCTGCTGGGGGAATGGAGCATGTCGGCTCTGGGTCGGCTTTGTGGGTGGGGGGTGGTGCAACGGGCATGCAGACAGAGACAGGGAGTCATCCACGGTGGCTTCAGTGGGGGGCAGGCAGGCATCCTTGCGGGAGGCAGGGAGGGACCCCTGGTGATGGCCAGGCCATGTACCCCCAACAAGTGGCCCATGCGTGTTGAGAAACAGTGGTCTAGTTAGAACATACCTCACAAAGATTCAATCATTTGTCAACCCCCACCCCCTTCCTTTTTACTACCCAATTGTAACACTTTACTATGTCCTTTAATTATTTCAACATTTTCATTTTCACACAGTTCTAAACAAGCAAGGAACTTATCTGATGACTCAGCTTTCTTGACAAAGCCATTCCTTTCCCTAATTAAAGATTCCTTAGGAGTAGGTTCCCAGCAAGAGCAATGAATAAATGTTCAGTGAGCTTTGGAGTATGTTTCTGCTGCTTACAGCTGGGTGATGCAAGTGACTATCAAAAAGCCACTCTGCTTTCCTCTGTTAGGTACTGCAGCCTCAGTATGGAACACCCAGGGAGGATCTCTAATGATAAAAAGGAACAATTGTGTTGCAATCTAAGAAAAGGTACCAAGTCTTAGTGCACGCTTACATGAGAAATGAGGCAATGATGTCAGTTGGGTTCTATTTATCAGATACAACTATTTGTTAATTGAAACGATCTATCTCTAGCAAATGAGATGATAGAAAGATGTGGTTTGTTGCATTTGAATCAGCATCTTCATGATTACTTAGCCAGCTGACTAAGTTTCTAAGACTTGCTCCCTTTTCTTGGATTAGGCCACAAATAGATGGAGGGTGAGGATTAGGTAGTCACTTCTAGCCTTTGCTATGGACTTTGGCAAGGGCTGCCTGAGTGGAATAAAGAGGGCAAAAGTCTGACTGTGATGAATTGAAAATGCCTTTAAATTAAAGAAATTCAAGCCAATGAAGCCATACAGCACGATCAAATAGGAGATATAAGAAAGAACCAGGAAAATAGGGGGCAGTTTGTATCCAGTAAGAAGTTTTAAAGATTGATGTGATCATAACAAGTTTGAAGTTAGCAGAAACATTTGCAGTGGAAAGTGATAGGATGAAGGGATGTTAGTAGGGGAAGATACTGCTGTGCAGATGTATAGGAATGAGATCAAAGAATGAGGTAGTGAGTTTGGAAGAATAGAGTAAATATGCAATTTTCTCCTCTGTGATTTTAGAAAAGGAAGAAAGGGTAACAGGGTTTGAAGGAAGGGAGGGAGAATAAAATAAGGGAAGGATATGGAAGGGACCTAGTGGAGGACCTCTGTGAACCTTGTCATGGATGTCCTCAGCCATACACTGAGCAGAAAGTGAAAGGAGGTTGGAGATGGAGGCACTTTGATGAGGAAATCAAGTGTGGCACAGACATGGTGAAATATGGAGGTAAGAGAGTTTGCCAAAAGGGCATAGTCTTCTTGTTTGGCAAGAACAATGACATACTAGAAAGGGGTTAGCAAGAATTTGAAATGTATGAAGTCAAATGTGGGGTTTTAGTCAAAAGTGCTCTATAGAGTAGGCACTGAAATATAAGTAACAAATTCTAGGGGCCAGCCAAGGCTGGAGTTTTATTGCAGAATGGAGAATAGAAAGTGCAAGGGTGTCCAAAGCAGAGGGGAGTACAGTGTTATGGGAAGATGATACCAGATGGAAACACAGTGGATAAAAGAAAGGTGAGGCAGTGGGGAAGATAGTGAGAGGGTAAATAGCCTGAAGATTCCTAAATGGGTTGATGGTGATTGAATGAAACCCTGGGGAAGGGTGGTTAAATGTGATAGTGGTCAGACAGGGGAAGAACTGGAGAAGTTGGAGAGTAAACAGTAGGAGAAAGAAGGCAATGGCCTTTTTGGTGAGCAGTGATAGTAGAGAATAGCTGGAAGTTGAATAAGGATGTAACCACTGAGGTCATTAGCATGAATATTAAAATCCTTAAGAATGAGAGAAAGGGAAGATGGTTCAAGAAAAAAGGAAAGCCAGGAGTCAGTCATTGAAAAAGGAATAGGTGGGCTTATCCGGCAGTTGATAAATTACATTTACTCGGAGAGGAGTAAATAAGCAGATGAAGAGGACATCAGAGGAAGAAAAGGAATGTAACTGAGTTGAAAGAAGGGGGTTGAAATCTAAAGTAGAGGGAATGTATCAGCCTGACACCATCACTGTAGCCAATTGGGCAAAGGAGCAGGGCAGGAACTGAAACAAATTCTTAAGAGAAAAGCCAAGTCTCAGAGCATGGATGCAGAATATGAGAGAGAAAGCGGTTACAATTGTAGCAAATCTTTTTGGAGATAGCATGGACATTCCTCATGGCACATGAGAAGATGGAAAAAGGAGAGGAATACAAAAAAGGTTGGAGAGCTGCAGTTTGATCTGCACAGGTGGGATGAGTTTTTATTTGCAAGGCTGGGACTGGGATTGATATCTCTAGTACAGAGAAGGAGCAAAAGAGTAGGAAGAAGGCATGATGATAGCAAGAATGATGAGATATGCTCAGACAGAATGGAGATGGCCAAATGAAACGAAGAAAGCTTGAAGCTCAAGGGTACAACTGAGAATTGAAGGTGGAATGGTTGGTGACATGATGAAAGTACACACTAAGTAGCCTGGTGTTGAGGTATATAAAGTGGTTGAGTAGTGTAGTAGAGCCTTAGAAAATAGAACGACAAACATAGGGAAATGATAAGATAGGGTATATGCTAGGGTAGCAGAAGCAGAGACTTCAGTGGTCAATGTGGACCTGAGAGGAATATGAAGATGGATGCAGTATGGGAGAGCAGTAGCAGAGGCCCGAGTGGGTAGGGATGGACCTGAGAGGCACCTTGGAGTCAGAATGTCACATATGAATGTCCATTTCTCATTTATTTTAGTACCTCAATAAATAGAAAAAGCTATTATCTCATATTTAAAACACTTATTACAAACTTTCAATATAGGGCTCCTTTTACTAAGCTGCGTTAGGGCTTTAACGCGTGGAATAGCGCACGCTACATGGCATTAGTTCCAGTCATGGAGGGCGCAGTAATTTCCTGTGTGCGCTAAAAACGCATCATACATACAAACAAAGAAAACCCTCCCTGTCTGGGAGGGAAATATGGACATCAATTTCAGATGTCAAAAAACATAAATTGAGCTTTCAAAATAAGGGCCATATTAACATAAGTACATGTAAATCTCTTATTTAAATGATTTTCAGTGGCGCAAAGTCCTTTGTGTTAGCTTCATTGTTTTTTTTAATGCAAGTTCTGCTCCAACTTCCCCCTCCCCACTTTAAAAAAAAACCTGTTCTTAAAGGTAACTGATGAGTAATCTAGACAGAACTGGGCAAGATTCCCAGAGATGCCAATTGCTGCTTTATAGTGACCAGGTTTTTTTTTTTGGTTTTTTTTTTTTGGGGGGGGGGGGTTAAGTTGAGTTTATTTTATCTGTCCCAGGTAGGCAGAGAGTGCTTTTGCTAATGACACATTAATTGTTAATTATAGAAATGACTGTGCTAATTATGCAGTGATATGTGATAGTGTGTCCCAGAATCTGTGCTTAAGAAAATAATTTGCTTTACTTAAAACGCTGTGGCATAGCTGAATGCCTAGTCAACATGAGCCAAGAAAAATTCTCTTGAATTAAACAACTACCCTCAAATTCTTTAATGCGGCTCAAAATTGCGTGCATACATTTGGGTGCGTGCCCAATTTGCACACACAATTTAATTGAATCATGAGCCAATTAGTGTCAATTAGCCACTAACAATCAATTACTAGTTCTAATTGACAGCAATTTGCATCACATGGGCATCTGCCTAGTTGGTATTCTCTAAAAATGCATGCATATGAGGGTAGTTTGAAATGTTTGGTAAAAGAAAAAAAAAGCAAGTTAAACAACGTAGTATCCATCGAGGGCTATATACGTAGTCCAACGAGTTTCCAGTTTTCTCATAAGCTATTTTTCCTATGATACATAAAAACTGGAAACTCGCTGGACTAAGTATATAGCCCTAGATGGATACTACACCAGATTCTGTTATAAAGCACCTAAATCGCCAGCTGCCAACAAAACTGCGTGTCAGTCATGCTTAGGCACCATTTACAGAATTATGGTTAACGGTGCCTATCAGAAAACATAGACATCTGCAATTAAGCCAGGGTTTTACTGGCTTACATTGCAGACGCCTAAGAGGAAGATTCTCAACATGCTTTTAACATGGTCGCTAAACCTGCTCCAGTCGGTTTAGCAGGGCAGTATTCTACCAGACGATTATCAGAATGGCTCACCATGGTCTTTTCCGATCTTTCTAGCAGTCTTCGACTCTGCCATGCAAATGTAGTACAATGAGGTCATTAATTTTAAAATATTAGTAAAATGTGCTCATTAATATTAAAAGGAGCACTCTGGGCGATTCTCTATCATTTTTTGGCAGGGTCTGAGCTGTTGTAGCCTTACTTTCCGAACAGTGCCTGAGTGCTGAATGGCTCAGGCACTGACAGGAACATAAGAATATAAGAAGTTGCCGCTGCTGGGTCAGACCAGTGGTCCATCGTGCCCAGCAGTCTGCTCCCGCGGCGGCCCCTAGGTCAAACACCAGTGCCCTGAGACCAGCTCTACCTGCATATGTTCCAGTTCAGCAGGAACTTGTCTAACTTTGTCATGAATCCCTAGAGGGTGTTTTCCCCTATAACAGCCTCCGGAACAGCGTTCCAGTTTTCCACCACTCTCTGGGTGAAGAAGTAAGATTTGACAGCTCAGACACCCCCCCCCTCACACACACACACACACACTCACACACACACAAAATTTTTTAAAAAATAGAGACCCTCAAATCAAAGATTGACAGGAGGGACTGCCACTTTAGCCCACCCCTACGGACAACCAAACACCCAACACCCCCTGGCAGCAGGAGGGATGCCCACTCCCTCCCGACAACCCCCACCCCATACCTTAAGCATGAAGGCCATCCAGAGGGATGCCTAATCTCTCCTGCCATCAGGCCCGCCTCTTCAAAATGGCAAATCTTCCCCTTCTCGGAGGGGCCTAAGGCTCTGATTGGTTAAGACGCCTAAGGCCCCTCCCACAGAAGGGGCCTTGGGCTTCTGGACCAATAAGAGACTTAGGCCCCTACCAATCACAGCCTTATTGTTTGATTTTATTAATTGTGTGAGTTATACTTGTAATTCGCTGTATATGAACAATTTATTTTATTGCTACCCACACTGAACTGCAGGGTAGTGTGGGATAGAAATTGGCTGACCGGGTCTCCAGTCCTCGGAATGGCGGGCCTAGGGACTGATTGGCCCAGGCGCCTAAGGCCCTACCCATAGGAGGGGTCTTAGGCACCTGGGCCAACTGGAATTGGGCCAGATGCCTAAGGCCCCTCCTATGGTGAGCCAATGTTAAGGCAAGGTATGGGGATGTCCAGGGTTAGGGGGGGCCGGGTAGTGGGGGGTTATTTGGGGGTTTGGGAGCATTTAGGGGGTTCACGGGGGGTGCACCTTTGGCAGGAGGGCTTTGGCTCCCTCCTGCTGGTATTCACTGGGTGGGGGAGCAGTTCGGGGGTGCCATCTTTGGCAGGAGGGCCTGGGCTTCCACCTGCCAGTATTCGTGGTGGAGGGGGCAGTTCAGGGGTGCCGTCTTCGGCAGGAGGGCCTAGGTTCCCTCCTACTGGTATTCACTGGGGGGGGGCAGTTCGGGGGTGCCATCTTTGGCAGGAGGGCCTAGGCTACCTCCTGCCAGTATTCGTGGAGGGGGGCTTGGGGATGCCGTCTTCGGCAGGAAGACCTAGGCTCCCTCCTGCTGTTTTGTTGAGGGGGTGGGTTGTGCCGTTGGCAGGAGGGCTTGGGCTCCCTCCTGCCAGTATTGGCGGGGGTGGGGGGGGTTGGGATCTGGTTGCTGTCTTTGGCAGAAGGGCCTGGGCTCCCATCTGCCGGTATTGTCGGGGAGGGGTGCAGTTTGGGGGTGCACGGTCGGCAGGAGGGATTAGGCTCCTTCCTGCCGATATTTGCGGGAGGGGGGGAATTGGGATACCATCTTCGGCAGGAGGGCTTGGTATCCATTCTGCTGGTTCAGGGTTTTGTTGGAGGGGGGGGGGGGGAATTGCAATCGCACCAGAACAGATTAAGCATCTATCCTGCCGTGATCGTTGCAGTGGGGTGTAGGCAGATTGCTGGGGCTGCTGAGCAGCTCAGTGGCCCCTATTCGGAATTTATACCTCTTTTCCTCTTTTGCCTTGATCTAAGTCAAAACGTATAAGTTCCGCCTGGGTGATCTCCCTAGACTTTTAGTTATACTTGCAGTACAACTAAGTCTCTCACCCTTTCCTCTCCTCTATAAACATCTCTTTTCGCTCTAGGCCAGGGGTGGGCAACTCCGGTCCTCGAGGGCCGGAATCCAGTCGGGTTTTCAGGATTTCCCCAATGAATATGCATTATAAGCAGTGCATGCAAATAGATCTCATGCATATTCATTGGGGAAAACCCGACTGGATTCCGGCCCTCGAGGACCAGAGTTGCACGCCCCTGCTCTAGGCGTTCAGAGGCAGGGTAAAGGCCTAAGCTTTGATTATTGGTACTTGGATGATCTGTCTTTTTGATTGTCCAAGTACTGATTTAGGCTACTTTTTGAACATTTTTTTTTTATTCAGAGCCCCTAAGGCCCTAATGCTCATGCGAAGGCCCTAATGCTGCTTGATGAATTCCCTCCTTACAGTATAAAATTACCCCAAAGATGACCTTTTCAAAATTTTCACATACTTAACCAGAAAAATTCTACTCGGTCTTTGTTCAAAAATCATTTTGCTTTTTACTTTCTCATATGAGTTTCCACATTTAGGAATTCATTTTCAGAATCATTTTTTTTATTTATTCAGAAGTAGATATTCAGATAGACCAGGATAACTTAAATTTTAGCTGGCAGGGGGAGAGCAGGGTGTTGTAATTTAACTCTGGTCTTTTCCTCTGTTATTTCTATTATAATAGAGAATATTTTGAAAAGAACTTCCAAGTCAGAATTGGGATGTCCTGCTCATAACGTCCAAAGAAAAGTCCATCTAATAGCCATTTTTGAATAGGAAATACACTGGGATTTCCTATTCAAATATACATGAGAATTTTATTACACTGAAATCTTCCAAAATTAACAGCCATTTTCCAAAATAAAATATTCAAAATACGAGCGCCAAAAAAGCAGGCACAAAAATTTCTGTCATCATTTCTACAAAAATGGACGCACTGGTGCCTCTGCAGAGCAGAGGGGCAGCCTAGTGGTTAGTACAGTAGACTTTAAACAACAGGATCCAGGTATAAATCCCACCACAATTCCTTTATATGTTATAGTAAGCCCTCCAAGATGAGATAAAAACCTGCTGTACCTAAAGGTACACCTCTACAATAGCCATTATGCTTGCAGGTATCTTATAAATTCAGATACAGGAGGTATTTCTATGTTCCAGGAGGGCTCACCTATTTAAACATAAATTAAATAAAGAGGAGGTTTTAACTGGATCCTGCTGTTCAAAATCCACTGCACTGACCACTAGGTTACTCCTTACATTTGCTTGCTACTGTATTAGAAATGGCCATAATGTCTGAAGCTGTCATATAGCCTGGTATCCACTGTCACTTTCACATCTTAAGAGTGGGAGGGGGGCCAGTAACCATTGAGAGATGAAGAAGGGGTCATGCATGCTTCCCTTCTGTGGTCAGCTGCTCAATAAGTGCAACTTTTTGTACCCTGGATCTGACTGAAGCTGGTCTAGATTTTTTTTTAAAATCCTTTTTTGCAATGGACATTTCGGCTCATTCCATTTTCACCAAAAGACACCCTAAATTTAGACACGTCTTAGTACCACCCAAAATACACCTCCAACACACCCCTTGCTGTTTGGATGAGCTGCAGTGTAAATTGTTCAAAATTCTGCCTTTTAAAAATCACAATTTGGATGCTTTTCAACAGATGGACATTTTTTGGTCATTTTGAGCTGTCTATATTCTTCAAAAATGAGTGCCTTTTATAAAACCCTCCCCCAGCTGGCTCGCGCTGTTAATGTTTGGCGATCATAGGTTCCTGAGGAAGGGATTGTGTTCCCGAAACCAGGCTGGTCGAACCTGGTCTCCGGTGGCTTTCCATCTGCCCTACGGTGTGGCATCCGGTGGCTTCTTCATCTGTTCCACCCCCACCTTTGGATGAACTCTTTATTTCATCAGCTAAGTTTTTGCTTTTTGATTGATTTTTTTGGCTGGGGGGGGGGTTCTCAGAGTGGTCGCTGATTGTCTGATTAGTTTTGCTTGATTAGTTTTGCACTTTTATTTGTGTGTTCACTGTTTTGACTTCACACTTTAGATGCCCGATGATGGTGTGCGGGTGGTGGTTTATGACCCCCTCCTGTAAGCTTTAGCGTTAGAGCATTGTCTCTTCTCGCTGTTCCTTCACACTGAGGGCACCTATATCTGTCCTTTATTATTAGTGATTGATGCACTTATTTGTGCTGTGTTTTAGACACGGGTCTTCAGCGGCCACTCTCTGAACCCTTGACTTTACTGCCTTGTTGTGGGTTTCTATTTTATAAAACCATAGCACAGTTTTTAGCACCGCCCGCAGCGATAACACTTCTGACGCTCATAGGAATTCTTCGAAGCTGTTACCACCACGGCTGGCACTAAAAACCGTGCTATAGTTTTGTAAAAGGGGAGGAGCGGAGTTAGTTATCAGTGCTCTGAAACAGAAGGTGAAAACTCAGGAATCCTGGCTCACAAGGACCTCTCCATCTGACAGCTGGCAATTTCTAGTCAAGGTTTTTTTTATCTTTGCTTAGATGGGGGGGACATATCAGCTTGTTGCAGCAGGGTGAAGGCAGTTCTGCCATGGGACATAATGCTTCGTTTAGTCCAATTACCCCATCAGTGAATTCCATGGTAAGTTGGATAATGGCTATATTGCCCTCCATGGATCTGTCATCTGTACTTGATTTAGTATATCAGTTTATCTGACTTCATAGGCTAGTGATCTTCACAAATTGTTTAAGAATGGGCCACTTTGGATCTAAATGAGGTGAAGGAGAACCATCAAATATCTTCCCCTGCAAGGCCTTAACACCGATGATCAGTGTATGTCAATGACCTCCAACACACCAGCTTGCTTTCAGATTCTTTATTGTATATGTATCCTCAAGAAAATGGGTATTCCAAATAAATTCTCTTTGTCTATTGAGAAATGCCTTGCCCTTCAAGTATGAGGCTCTTCCTCACATTCCCTTCCTCTTTTCTATCATGAGATTTGGTAAAGAGATAGAACACAACAGAAAAAAGCTAGAATTATTTATACTCGTATATTTATTTACCATATTTATATGCCACTTATAAGGGGCTGCTGAAAAGTTCTCAGCCCAACCAATAAAGTTGGGGCAGTCTCCATTGAGTGCTATGCACTTAGGGGGAAATTCTGTATAGAACACCAGGAACCAAAGTAAAGGCAAAATACATTTAATGGCTTTAATAGAAGCAACTGTGAGCAATTAAACATATCATTTTTCCTCATAGTTCCTATGCAACACAATGCATTTGTTGTATCATTCAACTAACTTCTGCAGAGAATAAGTTTTTGGGCTGCTCCCAAAGTCAGGTGAGCACCTTTTCCTTTACTTCATCATGCTTTGTTTTTTGCTCTTCAGGTCACAGTGATGCACCCAAGTCTCATCACCGGTGACAGTTCTCTCCAGAATACTCAGATCTTCTTGATACTGTCTCAGGAACTAGGTCACAACCTCCACACGTTGTTGCTTGTGCAGATCAGTAAGCTGTTTGGAAACCTATCGTGCGCAGACTTTCCTGTATCCCAAGTAACCATGCATTATGGCAAATATAGATCCATAGCCGATATCCAAATTTGCAGCCAACTGAGACATCGTTATCTGTTGGTCTTCTCTAATCAAGGTATCTGCCCTGTCAACATGCTCTTGTGTACGCAATGTTGATGGGTGACCAGAATAACCTTTGTCGGTTACACCTGTTCTTCCCACTTTATATCGTTTTACCCACTACAGGTTACACTCCCTCTGCCCAAAGAAAACACACTACTGCATGTGGTTTTTCGATGGTGCAATCTTGCAATGGAGCGTTCATGTTTCTGACCTCATGGCTGCCACACGATTGAAGGCCAAGTGCTGCACTATTCGTGGACAAACTATACAGCAAGCTATGTACGAGTACATATGTTGCATTTCACTAGTTCTTTAATTTTTGATTCACCCTTATATATAACCCAGAAGCGTACATGTTGCCTTTATAAAATAGGCTTTCTGGATGTCTCACATAGAGTGTCCTGTTATAAAATTAGGTTATATGTACTAATTTTTCTTCCCTGGACCCTATAAACTACATGGGAATCCCTCCTCAGATGCTAAAAATCTGTGTATTGTGAAAATAATTCACAAGCTTTTAAAAACACAGATCAGTTTTCAAGCAATTTATTTAAGTAATATTTTTTGCAATGTAATTTTCCTTTGAAATTTTCTGAATGTGGATTCTGGGCTGCATCTACTTGCATTTATTGATGTGATTGCAGAACCGGTTGGACAAGAGCCGAAATAGCCATTACAGTACATTCTAGCAGGAAAGGCATGGACGCTTAAGGAAGATCTTTATTTATAGCCGACAGTATCATTTAATTAATTTGCATTGCTTAGTCAGCAGCTACTCCCTTATCATAGGTAGGGTTTGGTATGGCAAATATATTTGCTACATAGAATGCAGTAGGGAAAAGTTGAAAAGGCATTTTGAAGATAGCAAGGATTGTGAAAAAGGGACTCAAAAATGTTAAAAAAAAAATGCAGTTTCAGGCCCTGGGGTACTTATGTATGTGATTAGTTGAGGCCTTTAATTTTTAATTTAAGACCAAATTATTTCTTACTTAAAATATACACAATAGATGTTTTCAAAATGCATAATACAAAAAGGAGATGAATGCATTTCTCAGTGATTTTTCTGTTCAAAAATGTGCTTTGTTTAATGCTTTTTGTGCCACTGACATTTCAATCCAATCAGCAGCTGCTAAAAAAAAAAAAAGCAAATAGTAAGCAATTTTGATCCATAGCCAAGCAGACATCAAATTGCAGAGGAGTGGGTAGTTCATTTGCTAAAGCAATTATGTGTACTGGGGCTAAATAAAGGAATCCATATAGCACTGGGAAGAAAGGCCCTGTCTTACTGATTTACCTTTACATAAAATGAAATGCAAGGTGCATCAAGCATATAAGAAAAAAATGATTGCACCTCCCTAGCTTTCTTTGTCCTTCAGATTTATTTCTACTGAACAGACACTAACCTTAAACAGGCTATTCCAGCTAGATGGAACAGCATCTATAAAATATTAGCACAGGTAAGAACATAAGCAGTGCCATACTAGGACAGACCGAAGGTCCATCAAGTCCAGTATCCTGTTTCCAACAGTAGCCAACCCAGTTACTAAGTACCTGGCAGAAATCCAAAGAGTAACAACATTCCAGAACTGAGAATGTGATGTCAAAATACCCAAGGCCGGATTAAAGGGTAGGCCCAGTAGGCATGGGCCTAGGGCCCGAAAGGGTCACCACCAGAACCACCCTCCCTATTCTGCCGCTTTTCTTAACCAGCAGTGGCAGCAGCAGACCTTTAAATCAAAAGTGTCCAACCCGCGGCCCAGCTTGTGCTCCCTCTCGAGTCCCAACATGACCTTCACCCTTCCTTTGTTCTGCGCCTCCCTCCGACGCGCGTTTCGTTTCTGGCCGGCTCCCTTGCTGCCTGTTCAAAGCCGCGGGTGTCGGCTCCTTGCGTGATCCACGGCTGCATCAGAAGCGTTCCCTCTGATGTTACGCCTGAAATGGCCTTCCATCACGTGCCCATTTGCTCAAGCATCTTACTGTTACTGTAACAGATTCATCCATCATTGCTGGCATCAAGGAGCATTTTGAATATTTAATAGGCACTTATTTTCCTGTTCATCCACTATACTGTGTTGGTTCTCTTCTACACCCAGATGACTTAAAAACACAGGCAAACAAATCTTTGTGAAAGTTGTACCAAAACCAGATTAAAAACACTATATATGATTTACAAACAAAAGTCGAATAGAATAGTGTCCCTTTTTATACTTTAATAAAAATATTTCAGTATAAAATAAGTGTTTGAGGCTTGTGCAGATGAGGACAGAGCCCATGGGGATGGGGACAGAGCCTGCTGGGACGGGGCGAGGATGGGGACAAACTTTGACCCTATGTCATTCTCTAGCCAGGGCAAACTGGGTTGCAAAGGTTTAAATGTATGTTAATTATGCAATTTTGGACAATCAAGATGAGATAGATGGGAGTGTGTGGTGCAGTGGTTAGAGCTACAGCCTCGATACCCTGAGGTTGTGGGTTTGAATCCCGCACTGCTCCTTGTGACCCTGGACAACTCACTTAATCCCCATTGCCCCAGGTACATTAGATACAGTGGGAGCCCACTGGGACAGCTAGGGAAAAATGCTTGAGTACCTGAATAATTTGTAATCCACATAGAATTGTAGGATATGTGGAATATAAATTATTTTTAAAAAAAGAATAAATTCCCTCCAGTTTCAAAGGTTTATTATTTTTTTTATGTATTATTATTATTTTGTAAATCAGAGTTGGAGGTTTGGTCAACAAAACCAATCTCTCACCAGTCTCTGTTCTACAGAGCTGACACACTGCCAGTACTATGACAAAAGTCCTTGCAATTAGCATCTTTTGTATTCCACTTACCCTAGGATCTAAATTTGGAATGAAGAAGAAGTTCCCACAAAGGGTTTTCTGAGAGTTTGCTGTTCCAGTACCCACCTTACTTAGGGCCCCTTTTACAAAGCTGCAGTAGCGATTCCCATGTGGCAAATGCAATGCAGCCCATTCTATTCCTATGGGCTGCGCCGCATTTGCTGCATTGGGACTTGCTACCATGGCTTTGTAAAAGGGGCCTTAGGGATCAGTTGTCAGTGATCTCATTCAAGACGATAGCTAGTAGAAAAGCCCATCATTAAGGCCTCCTTTTGAGTTCCTATGAGCGTCGGGAGCCGCTCATAGTGCGGGTGGCTCCCTGCACTAGAAACTGCTATCGCAGTTTTGTAAAAGAGGGGGGTAAATGATGAGAGGAGATGGTAGGGTGCAATGCTTCATCTCCTTCCTTTCCCTTCTTTCCTTATCGAGCTGCAACCTATTCATTCTTCTTATTCATCCTCTTTGTTTCTCAGTAGCTCCAAGACAATGTTCACCTTCTGCACTTTATACCATCACCAACACCAACATGCTGTATTCTCATTTTAATATTGTACTTCGCTGATTGGCCACCTAGAATTCTTTTGATTGTGGCGGTATACAAATATAAAGTTATGTTATGTATTTTTGACTGGTACAATCTATGCTCTGTGTTGATCATGTCCCATCTCCAGTGCAGTCTTTGCCTCCACTTGGTGATCTGTTTGCAAATGTGACAATCTCCCTCTCCTGATCACAGCTCTTCACCCTCTGATCAAACCTCCCTACTTCCCCCACCAATCATCGTGGTCCTACTAGCTTTGTACCTGATCACCAGTGATCTTGCCAGTAGTCTCCAAAATGGCTGCTCCTAGTGGTAGTCTTGCACTATTACCACTAGGGGGTCATGCTTTCTAACTTTAGATGTAGTCATTTACACCATGTCAATGGCAGGTGTAAATTGGCACATATACATGCACCAAGTGGTAAGCATAACTGATAGTATTTTTTAAGTTACACACATCATTGAAGACATGCCCATTACCCATCCATGCTCCATCCATGTATATGTTATATGCTATAGTATGTAGGCCAGGGCTATTCAAATGGGTCCATAGGCTAGATGGGTTTGCAGGATATCCTTAATGAATATGCATGAGAGAGATTTGCATATAATAGGGGTGAAAGGCCTGTCATGTATATTCATTAGGGAAATTCTGAAAACCCAACTAGCCTGTGGACCCATTTGAGTAGCCCTGATGAAGGCATTGCCTTATACAGTGACACCTAGAGTACATTCATGTGTAACTACCAATTAGTGGCATCTATGTGGCAAGCATGTGTAGGTGCCAATTTTTAAAATTACCTCCTATATGATTATTAAGATATTTGTATCATTTTTATGTGACTAAATCAATCACCATGTTGGGTGTCTGTACATGTATTGATAACCTATGGTAATGGGTTTTGCACGTCAGAATGAAAGTAGGTTGAGATATATTGCCATAGCAATCAATCCTAGAAATGAGAAGGTTTGCATTTGTTTGGTATACCACTGCATAATGGTGTAGTAAGGGTGGGTTCCACCCTGGGCACCATCTTCCTCTTCACCCCCGTGCCTTCCCTGCCCCCTCCTCCACTGCCACTCGTGCAAGCCACTTCCCTTCCCCTGTACCTCTGTAACATTCCTCGCATGAGCAGCAACCCCCAACCTGCTGTGGTGCAAGTGTTGGCTCTTCCTCTGATGTCACTTCCTGGATGCTGGCACGCGACAGTTGGGGGTTGCTGCTAGCACCAGGAATGTTACAGGAGTACGGGGGAAGGGAAGGAGGGGGCAGGGAAGGAGTGTATGGAGGTGGGGGCGGTTGCCTCTCACCCTCGCTATGCCACTGCACTATTTATTTTTTCACACAACGGTTCTTTTATCACTTAGTCTGCATCTGTAAGGGGTACTAGTCATAGTACAAATACTGTACAGATAAACTAAAAAAGCAGAGATGTAATGAGCCTGACATGCTGGACTCAGATTTCTGACTTTTATGCCTAACATTTCTGTAGGACTACAGGGTTAATATTTTTTTGAGGCAACAATGGAACGATCCTCGGTTAGCCTACAGTGAGTACCCGGATGACTCCTTGGATTTGGACCCTTCCATGTTGGATTCTATTTGGAAACCTGATTTATTCTTTGCGAATGAGAAAGGTGCAAACTTCCATGATGTTACAACAGAAAACAAACTGCTGAGGATTTTTAAAAATGGGAATGTGCTGTACAGCATTAGGTAAGTAAAAATATTTAAAATATCTTTAGCCATTCTTTTTTATTTATTTGACACATTAATCTCCTGAATCTATAAACTTGTGTGTTCAAATGTATGCCCAGTATGCAAATTTGCATGCACACTTTATAGAATAAGGTCAGTTGCCTGAGCAAGTCAGACAATTATTGGCTTATCACTATTCTAGAAGTTGTGCGTGTAAATTCTATCACACCCAACTTCTAGGGGGATATGGATCACTGTTCCCAAACGAAGCCGGAGTCCTCCATGCACAGTCCTGCCAGTGGGTGGTGCTGTTTCACTGGTATTCACTATTTTCAATGATTGAAAACATCATCACCACTGGCAACAGTGCAATTGGAAGACTCCCACTCAGCTTAGAAGAAACACTGATATGGATGTGGGAGGGGTGTAGGAGTTCAGCCTACAAGTTAAATGTATAAGTTATAGAATACTAGGAATAGAATGTTTGCCAACAGTTAAGCATGAGCACTTACATTAGGCTTTGATATGGCATAACTGCGAAACTGTGGGCTTATATTCAATAATAATTATTATTAGGTATTTATATACCACCTATAAATGGAGGTTGTCTAAGCGGTTTACATTCAAATACTCAAGTGTTTTTCACTAACTGTTCCGGTAGGCTCATAATCTAATGTACCTAGGGTAATGGAGGATTGAGTGACCCGGCCACTTCTTAGAGGGAGCATTGGTCACAACCATCTACAAAACAGATCAAAGGTGATCACATGGCCAAAAACTAATGGGAAAATTCACATGGCAATTAAGACAAAAAGGAAAAGAACAACCATTTTATCCCAGAGGTAAAACTGGTATTAGCAAGCAAAAATGACTTATGTGCTAAAACCATTTTTAACCACTGTTTGGTGAAAGGATCCTATATTATTTTGTTAAATATGAGCATAATCCTAAACCCTACATTAGCATGATGTTGGGAATGTTTCTGTAGCCTGGGGTAAATTCATTCACGAGGAGAAGGGAGGTTAAGTGCATGAATTTCCCTAGCAGGTAAAAGCAGTTCCTGAATAAGGGCTTCATGTACATTTCACTGTGAGGATAAGTGAAGAGGTTAAGTATTAGTTTTACAATCTGTAGTGAGCAGCCTGCAGAAGGTTGCCTTTATAATTGTTACTTGAAAGGTACAACCTTTAGAGCAGTGGTCTCAAACTCATGGCCCAGGGGCCACATGCGGCCCTCCAGGTACTATTTTGAGGCCCTCGGTATGTTTATCATGATCACAAAGGTGAAAGGCTGATAAGAACAGACGGAGAGAGGGACCTTGAGGCAATTGTATCTGAGGATCTAAAGGCATCTAAACAGTGTGATAATGCAGTGGCTGTAGCCAGAAGGATGCTAGGCTGTATAGAAAATGGAATAATCAGCAGAAGAAGGGAGGTGTTGATGCCCCTATATAGGTAATTGGTGAGGCCACACTTGGAGTTCTGTTTTGGCCACACTTGGAGTTGTGTTCAGTTTTGGAGACCATATCTGGTGAAGGATATAAAAAGACTTGAAGTGGTCCAGAGTATAACATCAGGTTGCAGGGAAGAAGATTTAGAAGTAATATTAGGAAATTCTTTTTCACAGAGAGGGTAGCGGAAGCCTGGATTACTCTTCCAAGGGAAGTGGTGGAGAGAAAAATGGTGATGGAATTAAAAAAAGCATGGGATAAACACTGAGGATCTCTAATTAGAAAACAAATTGTATAAATTAAAGAAATAAGGACAGTATAGGACAAACTTGTACGGCTTGTGTCCCATATTTGGTGATATGGTGTAGGATGGGCTGGGGAGGGCATCAATGGGAACATGAGGACGTTACTTGCCAGACTTTACAGTAAATACCTTCAAACAACGGGATGGTTGGATAAGCTGGAGTGAGCCTAGATGGCAAATTAAGCAGTTGGAACCTAGGACAATACCAGGTGGACTTTTAGTCTATGGCCCAGAAATATTAAAGAAGAGACAAGTTAATTTAATCAAGTATTTTTAATAATAACTAATGGGCAGATCGGACAGACCTTTCCGGTCTTTTTCTGCCATCATTTACTATGTTACTATCAACAGTTTATAAAAGATCCTGTCTTAGGCGGGAGTTTGTCTTTTGGCAATCTTCACCATCAGATCTGGATTCCAATCTATAAAGGAGTCTAACCAGTTGGAAAAATAACGTATTTTTCGCTTCATAACCGCACTTTTTTTCCACCCAAAATTGGGTGGAAATTTGGGTGCATCTTATGAAGCGAAAGTAACTTTTAAAAACACCCCCACCCACCCTGTTGCACCTCTTCAAAATGTCCCACGCGTCGGGGGTATGGGGCTGACTGCCGCCCGTCTGCCTGCCTGCCGCCACTGCTCCCTGCTAGCCGCCACTGCACTGCCTACCATCTGCCGATTCCTCCTCCTCTGGCTCGTGTCTGCCACCGCGCCGCCACTCAAAGAAGGGAAGGGAAGGGCCAGTGTGCAGCGATTGCACGTTGCTGGCCCACAGACCTTCTCCTGTGGGTGGGGCCTTAGGCGCCTAAGGCCTGCCATTCAGCGGATGGTGGGCCTGCCAGGTGGACGGGCTTGGGACCCGTCCACCCAACCAACTGATTGTGAGTAAGGGGGGTTGTCGGGGGTGGGGGGCTGGTCGGGGGGTCGCGGGGTGAGGGGGAGATCAGTGGTTCAGGGGGGTGATTGTGTGTGTGTGTGAGTGATTCTTGGGCAGGAGGGCCTGGGATCCCTCCTGCCCATATTTTAGGGGGGGTGGGGGGTCGTCATGGGCAGGAGGGCCTAGGATCCTTCCTGCCTGTATCGGTTCGGGGGGTTGGGCTGTCGCCATGGGCAGGAGGGGTTAGGCTCCCTCCTGTCCATATTGGTTCAGGGGGAGTCACGGCAGGAAAAATTGGCTCTCTCTCCTGCCGCATCCGGTGCTCTGGCTGCCCTCTCCTGCCTCTCCAGCTGCCCTCTCCTGTCTCCCCTGCCTAAAAACCGTATTTGCGGTTTTTCAAAATTCGCGGGGGTTCCTGGAATGGAACCCCCATGAATTTTGGAGGAGTACTATATTAAGGATGTTGAAAGATAAGGTAGCAGAGATTAAGAAATTATCTAGTCTGGCATACGTGTTGTATGGAGCTGAGTAGAGTGTGTATTCTCACTGTGTAGGATTCAAGGTTCTCCATGGATCTATAAGGTTGTGATTAGCCATTAAAGAGCCTATTTCTTCCTGTGTTCTTGATTTGGATGGGCGGCAGTTAGAGGTTCTATCTAAAATAAAATCAAGAGGTTGATTGTAATCTCCTCCCATAATAATTGGGGTATCTGGGTATTGTAATAAGGTATGTTATATTGTACGGAAAAAGTCAGGAGAATCTGAGACTGGAGCATAAATGTTAAGTAAAATAAGTGTTTTCATGCCTATGGACATTAATACTAAGCACCATCTACCAGCTGAGTCAGAGTCCTGTGTGATTATATTAATAGGCAGTATTGATTTTATGTAGATGGAAACCCTATTTTTCTTCTTGATGGCAGGTAAAAAAGTAGGAGATTTATAACCTTTAATAACAGTTATAGCACTGTCAGAGAAAGAGAGATGGGTCTCCTGAAAGAAAATGATATCAGGGTTTAAGGAGCGTAAATAGTTAGTTCTTTTTTACGTTTGATGCATTGAATTTGACGATTGACATTGAATGATAAAATATGTAAATTAGTCATGGAAATGCAGTTGATAAGTAACATTCAATACATGAAATATCATGAAAGCAGTAATCAAAGATAAGCAAGCATAAAAAGACTATTGCACATAATAAACACAAACACATAAACCTTCTGAACCTTTGAAAACAACAAAATGATATATCCAGAAAAGACAAACTGTGCCAGTGATATGACATTGCCAACGTGGAATGAAAAAAATAAGGGTGGGATTGAAGCCTCTATTGGCTGGCCACCGCGCTGAATGCTGTCTCCCCAGATGACATGATAGTGTGAAAATATGATTGTAAGCCTCACACAGCATCAAGAAAAAGAAGGGTGGAGAATGAAATAAGACACGGTCAATGCATTTTGATAAGAGTCAATGTACAGTTGAAGTTTGACTGGGTCTAGGTAAGTAGTAGTCTTGTTATTATGTGTGATCAACATTTTGGCAGGATAAAGAAGGCCGAATCTGGCGCTGATGTCTTTAAGATCTTGTTGTTGTTGGAGGAATTGTTTCCTGCGAGCAACCGTGGTTTTTGCCAAATCTGGAACAAATAATATCTTCCTTCCTTGATATAGGAGTTGCTTTTTTTTTTCTTTCCCAGCAGTGAGGATTTGTAGTGCGTGTTGGTAGTGTAGAACCTTGAGTACAATAGGTCTTGGTATTTTCTTTTCCGGGAGAGGCCGCGACGGAACACAGTGCGCCCGCTCAATTTCCAAAGGGGGGTTCAAATTTGAGGCCCAGCGTGATAGGCAGTAAGTTGATAAGGAAGTCTATCATGTCCGTTCCCTCCGACGTGTCCGGAATGCCCAAGATTCTAACATTATTTTTTCAGGACCTGTTAGCCAGATCTTCAAGGTCTATTTTTCAAGGCAGCAAGATCGCGCTCATGTTGAGGTATAAGGGCAACGTTTTGAGCATGCTGTGTCTGAAAACATTCAAGTGCGTCAATTCTATGTTGGGCATCAGTGAATTGGGCATTAAGGCCCTGATTCTCCAAAAGTGCGTCCCGATTTTAGGCAGCTGTAGGCGTCCTACAGCTATCTAATCAGCCAATCGGGATGCACATTTTTTTAAAAAAATGCTCCCCTGGCAGGCCGCCTATATTGAAGGCGAGGCCCGCAAGACACCTAGGCCCTGATTCTGTATAGGACGCCCAGGAGAGGCTTCCTATTCAGAATCGGCCTACACTAAAACCCCGATTCTGTAACCGGCGTCCATGTTACAGACGCTGGTTAGAGAATTGGGTTAGATTAGACACGGCCCGCTATACTTATCGCGGCAAGGGATCTCTCTGCCGCGATAAGTATAGCGGGCCGCGGCCTGTCCGATCGGATGCCCTCCCCCTCCGACACTACCGCCCGCCCCCCCCCCAACATTACCGATCTCCCTCCCACCCCGACACTACCGATCGCTGGCAGGAGAGTGTCCAATCCCTCCTGCCCGAAGACGCACCCCCCCCGGGCGCTAACAACCCCCCAAACCTCCAAACTAACCTGTTCTTCAGGCCAGACGGTTCTTGCCCGTCTAGCCGGTAAGCCCGCCTCGTCGAAATGAGGCGGGCTCGCCCCTTCCCGGCCCATCCCGCCGAAGCCTAAGGCCTGATTGGCCCAGGCTCTAGAAGCCTGGACCAATCAGGCCTTAGGCACAGCGGGTCCGCCCATCCCCACTAAGTCTAAGGCCTGATTGGCCAATCAGGCCTTAGATTGGCCAATCAGGCCTTAGATTAAGTGGGGATGGGCGGACCTGCTATGCCTAAGGCCTGATTGGTCCAGGCTTCTAGAGCCTGGGCCAATCAGGCCTTAGGCTTTGGCGGGATGGGCCGGGAAGGGGCGAGCCCACCTCATTTCGACGAGGCGGGCTTACCGGCAAGACGGGCAAGAACCGTCTGGCCTGAAGAACAGATTAGTTTGGAGGTTTGGGGGTTGTTGTTAGCACCGGGGGGGGATGCGTCTTCGGGCAGGAGGGATTGGACACTCTCCTGCCAGCGATCGGTAGTGTCGGGGTGGGAGGGAGATCAGTAATGTCGGGGGGGGGGGCGGTTGGTAGTGTCGGGGGGAGGCGGTCGGTAGTGTTGGAGTGGGGGGCATCCGATCGGACAGGCCGCGGCCCGCTATACTTATAGCGGCAGAGAGATCCCTTGCCGCGATAAGTATAGCGGCTGCGTCTACTTACAATGTAGACCAGCATTTTGCTGGCCTACATTTTAAGGTTTCTTCCTCTACTAGGGAGACGCGTAGGGCCACCTAGGTTCGCCTAAGGCCCTTAGGCGAGCTTAGGCATCTTGCGGGTCTCCCTAGGCTTCCGGAGGCGCCTTCAGGCCTGCCTGGGGAGCATTTTTTTAAAAAAACGTGCATCCCAATTGGCTGATTAGACAGCTGTAGGACGCCTACAGCTGCCTAAAATCGGGACGCACTTTTGGAGAATCAGGGCCTAAGAGTCTCGATTTCCGTGCAGATTAGTTGGGATTCCGTTACTTGTTTTGACATAATGTTTTTAAAAGCGCGCATTTCGGTCACCAGAAGATCTAACTGAGACTCTATGGTTTTCAAAGGGTGTTTTTCAGGGGAGGAGACCTCGTGTTTAGGCTGCTTACCACTGGGCACCGGTGCCGATGATTGTTCCCCTTTAGCAGCTTTAATCAGAGACATGATCCAGCAGGGGAAACAGGCTGCACGTTGATGAAGAGTAGAAATTGCTGTGTGAGGCTATTTGAGCAGTTTTAATTCGCCGTCCTAAGGGAGATCCTATACAGCACATCTGGTCGCCATGATCATCAAGCCACGGACCTCCAGTATTTTATAGAATACTATAAACTACATGCATAAACATTGAATCATCATCGTGCATCCAGATGTGCCAACCTACTCCTGTCATAGATATGACACACCAATGCCAACCTTATGCTAGTATTCTATAATAGAATATTAGCACCAAGATATCTAAACGCATCGCATTGGGAAACTAAGACTGAGGAGCTAATTTATAGAATTGCCCCCATATTCTCTAGACCAGGGGTGCCCAATAGGTCGATCGCGATCGATGGGTAGCTCGCCAAGGCAAAGTGAGTCGATCACCCAGGACTCACTTTGCCTTGGCGATCTATCGGGCCGATCAGTCTTCCTCTCCCCGACGTCAATTCTGCCGTTGGAGAGGAAGTTCGGGCCAGCCAATCGCTGCCTGGCTGGGCGGAACTTCCTCTCCGACGGCAGAATTAACGTCAGGGAGAGGAATGCTTTTATTTTTTCTTTTTTTATAATTTTGAATACTTTACAATATCCAAAAGTTCAAAAGAAAAAAGGATATCACATAAAATAAAGTAACACATAGTCAAATCATACATACAAAGTTCCTTTCAATCCCACATTAATGGGGAGTATATCTTGCTATTTCTAAAAATAAAGTTCAGGAAATATAAAGAATGGTAATTCTTGGTTCATAGTTATAAACCCTGAATCATTCCTTAATCTAGGATACTATTATATTAATTCTCCTCGTATTTCTCAGTAAGGTGAAGCAAATCTCATTTCTATTTCTTTTCTCTTGCAATTAAGAATTGTTGTAGTTGTATTGGATCCCAAAAAGAATATTCGATATCTTGTAATTTAATCATACATTTACAGGGAAATTTCAGGTAAAAGGATGCATCCAGTGCCAATACTCTATCCTTCAATTTCAAAAATTCTTTCCTCCTCAACTGTGTGGTTTTGGATACATCTGAAAAGATCCTGACCAAATCCCCGCAAAATTTTATTAACCTATTTTTGAAATATAGTCTCATTATCAACATTTTATCCATCTCGGTCCCAGGGTGGACCGAGTCTGAATCACATCTTGTGTGTCTTCTAGAAATTCAGTCAAATTTACCTCAGGTGTGGTCAGATGGTCCTCCCCCTAGGCAGATTCAAGTTTTTTGAAGGGTATATAGTAATAATTATTTATTGGAAAATTCTCTGCATTGGTCAATCCCAATACTTCTTTAGAGAATTTCCTTAATAAAATCTCAGGTGACAACAAGTGAGTTACTGGAAAATTGACCAAGCGTAGATTTTTCACTCTATTCATATTTTCCATAGATTCAATTTTAGAATGTATTACAGTTGAATCTTTAACAGCTGATACAGAGACAGCTTGCAAGTTATTACATTGATTTTCCACCACATTTAGTCGTTTATCCAAACAACCTAGGTTAGCATCCACGTTTTCTAATTTAGAAGAAACTGACTGGGAATAATCTCCCATTTGCTTCATCGTTGTCCTGAGAAACCCTTCAACCTAGATATACCTAACCATAAGTCTTTTAAGGTAATATCCTGTGTTTCTTCTGTTCGTGTGGTTTCATCCATTCCACCAGAAAATATCAAAGATTTAGGTATTTCGGCATATATTAATTTACTTGAATGGGTGGATGAAATCACTTGAGCATCAGATATAGCGGGGGTTATATTCCCACTATCACTGGGTACTGGATGAAGGGGAGGAGTACGATTGAGAGGACTCATTGAGGCTCCTGACAATGAGGAGTCTGCTTCTGGTGGTATCACTGGTGGATTATCCGAAAATAATAGTAAATGTCTGTCCATTGGACCTGATACCACTGGTGTAGAGCTTTTAGGCTTTATCTTTCTTTTACCCATATTCTTAAGGTCATTTAATAGTATATTGAAAGAATTTATAGATTACCAGACCATCTTCCAGCTCCCGGGCTCCTCGTGGCTCCAAGGGGCTCGGCCACGCCCTGCGGCCGCGCGGCTGCGGCTGCAACCGCGGCGGCGGCTTGATTTTAAAGCTATAGAGACGGACCCGGTGATCAAGGGGTCCGTCTCCGTAAGTGCCTGCACGGCGGTCAGAAAAAGCAGCAAACCGCTGCTGTGGGTGAGCAGGAAGCAGACAATCCTCTCCTCTCGCTGTATCCTCAGTGGCAAGGTCTCCCGACTTCAGCTGCGGCGGCGGCTTGATTTTAAAGCTATAGAGACAGACCCGGTGATCAAGGGGTCCGTCTCCGTAAGTGCCTGCACGGCGGTCAGAAAAAGCAGCAAACCGCTGCTGCGGGTGAGCAGGAAGCAGACAATCCTCTCCTCTCGCTGTATCCTCAGTGGCAAGGTCTCCCCGGGGAGAGGAATGCTGGTCGGCCCGAAGCAGGGAGAGCATGGGGTGGCGTCGGCATCGGCTTTGGGGCCTGTTATCCATTGGTGGCAGTTTGGGTCCTGTTCCCCGATGGCAACGGCAGTGGCAGTGGCTTGGGGAAGGGCAGGGAGAAAGAAAGAAAGGGGGCAGGCAGGGAGACAGAAGGAAAGAAGAGAAACAGAAAAAAAAGAAAGGGGGCATGAAGAGAGAAAGAAAGAAAGGTCAGGGAAAGAGGAAGAAAAAGTTGGGGGAGGGAATGAGGTGTGGAGGAGAGGAAGCATACAGGCTGAAAGAAGGGAAGAAAAATTGGATGCACAGTCAGAAGAAGAAAGTACAACCAGAGACTCATGAAATCACCAGACAAGGTAGGAAAAATGATTTTATTTTAAATTTAGTGATCAAAATGTGACTGAATTTATATCTATGCTGTCTATATTTTACAATATGGTCCCCTTTTACTAAACCGCAATAGTGTTTTTTAGCGCAGGGAGCCTATGAGCGTTGAGAGCAGTGCTGGGTATTCAGCGCAGCTCCCTGTGCTAAAAAATGCTATTGTGGTTTAGTAAAAAGGGAGGGGGGTGGGTATTTGTCTATTTTTGTTTTTTTTTTATTATTTCTTTATTCAATTTTCAAAAATACAATTCAAGATTTACTTGTACAGAAAGCTGTTAAGTCAAGAAAAAAAAAATCACAATAATATAAATTCAAAGATACTTAATTAAACTTAATTCAGCTCAAGTCCACATAGGATCCAAAATGTTATTATGAACGGAGAGAAACAAGAAATTATTATTAAGGAAAATAATGCTAGTCAGCTAGTGAGGACATCTATTTTTCTATACTCCTTCTTTCTTTTCCTTCTCGAGCCGAGAAAGAGATAGGAAGGATGTCAGCTGGTAAGGCTCAAAGAAAACATATTTTTGAGAATTATATTGTATAACACATTTACAAGGATATCGTAGGAAAAATGTTGCTCCAAGAGCTATGATTCCCGGTTTTAACATAAGAAACTCTTTTCTTCGCCTTTGTGTGTCTCTAGCTAAGTCTGGAAACATTTGTATTTTAAGTCCCATAAATTCTTTCGCTCTATTTTTAAAGAAAAGTCTCAAAATCCAATTCTTGTCCATTGTTAGAGCTAAAGTTGCCACTAATGTTGCGGGAGTAGCCATTTCTCTATCTGATAATTCCAATAATGCCGATACATCCATTGGTCCTTGGCTTTCTTCCTGTTGCTGAATTTGATTTTTCTTGGGAAGATAGTACACCTGTGTAAATGGAGGTAATGAACCCTCAGGAACATCTAATATTTCCGTCAGGTATCATTTTAACATCTCACGCGGAGTGATGGTTGTAATTCGTGGAAAATTAATCAATCTGATATTGTTGGCTCTTGAAAAATTTTCAAATGACTCAATCTTCCTTCTCAAATTTACATTGTCCTTAATTAAAGTCTCTTGAAGCTGTTTGGAAGATTTTAATTCACTTTTGATACTATCCAAAGATATATTAGAGTCAGCAATGTCTTGTTTTATTGAGGAAATTTCTTTTTCTTGGTCTTTCATTTTCCCCTCCACTTGCACTTGTTGAATATTAGTTGTTTTTACTATATTAGCCACCAAGTCTCACAAGGCATCTAGAGTAACTTCTTGGGGCTTGACTATAATAGGAAATTGTAAATGAGTAATCAAAAGTTTTTGCTCACCAGTCGACCGCTCTCCTCCACTTCCCTCCGCCAGAGTAGGTCCAGATTCAGTTGTTACTGCAACCCCGTCCGTATTCAGGCTCTCCTGCAGAGCTTGTGAGCCTGAAACGGCTTCCTCAACACTGCTCCGCGCAGCCTCCGGGGGAGAGCCCATCCCGACTTCCGGTAGGCTCTCGACCCCTGGGGAGCTGGTTGCACGGGGGTGCATAGGAGGAGGTCTTATGTCGGGACTCAACGTGGTCTCAAAACTTCGGTGAGACACCTCTGTTCCGTTCACATGAGGTGTCTCTAACCGCAAATCTCCCGACGTCGTCATGGTGCCCTGGAATCGCCGAAACAGCGCTTCAATATTTCCGGAGGTAGGTGTTCCGGAGCGCAGGGAGGCCCCACCAGTGCTCTTTCCCCTTCTTTTCGGCATGTTAAAGAACAGATTAAAGCTCAAAGAAGAGCTCAGAAATCGTCAACTTGGCGTCTGTTCGGCGACCTGCTTTAGCAACTTGCATCCGCGGCCATCTTGGATCCGTCTATTTTTGTATGGTTGTTACTGAGGTGACAGTGCATAGAGTCATCTGCTTTGACCTCTTTGAAAAAAACCCGGAATAGGAATGATAATTAACAATTCTATACGTACAGTGTGTGTTGTGTTTTTTTAAAATTTTATTGTTGGTAGATCATTTTGACTTGGTCATTTTAAAAGTAGCTCGCGAGTCAAAAAAGTGTGGGCACCCCCTGCTCTAAACAGTTTTAGAAAAGTTTATTTTCAAATTACCTGTTTGAACAATGTGTACATATTGATAGTTTTGTATATATTAATAAATGTGTGTATCTATATGTCTATCTATCTATCTATCTAGATATACTGTAGACACCAAGAGAGAGAGAGAGAGAGAGACAGCGATATTTAAATGGAATTATCTGAATAATAGAAGCTGATATCCAAATAACCCTCCTAACCAACATTATCCATGGATTTTTTGTGGCACTGTATGGATAGTGCTGCTGAAAATCCTATCTAGACATTGCTGCCGCTGTGTGATTGAAGTAGAGGAGGGATCCCGAGTTATATGCAGAGCAACAATATTCAGTCTGCTCTCTTGACAATGATCTAGATAAATTTAGAACAGCAAAAAAGTTGTCCTAAATTTAGCTGGATAGAGTACTGAATGTCACTGCAATCCAGACAGTTGTGTTCCTGAATGCTATACACTATTCCCCAGATTTATATATGGCACTCAAAAATTGCACACAGCCAATTTATGCATGCAATTTAATTGAGAAATAAGTCAATAAGTGCTAATAATTGGATGCTAACAATTAGTTATTGGTGTCAACTGGCAACAGTCTAGATTTCCACTTGTATCTTGCTAAATGCTATTCTATAAATATATTTAATCTTAGAATATGGTAAATTAGAATCTGCAACTTGATTAGGTTTAATAAATAAATAGTACTTAGCTTAGGTGGTAACAAGGGATGAGTTCGCCAACATGTTTCACCCTTAAAGGGGGTTTCCTCAGGGCTACAATCCCTCGATTTGACTGATTTTTCACGACGTGACCACCCGATGCTTAATCTCCCGAACATTCAAGTCTGGTTGTGTGGATGTGAACCAAAGGGAGTCGCTGGGGGTGAGAGCGGTCCTTCGGGGTGGGGGTGCGGGCGCGAGTGCGAGCGGTCCTTCGGGGGGGTGAATCGGACGTCGGGGGGGGCATCAGGCTTTCAGGGTGGGGACAGGACTTCAAGGGGGAGAGGAGAGTCGGGGCGGACGAAAGGAGAGTCGGGCGGTGACGGGAGAGTCGGGGCGGCATGCGCGGTATAAGGGTGTGCGCGGTATATTAAACTTTTTTTACATAAATTTGTGTTCCCCGCGCGCTATACCCGTGTGCGCGTTTTACACGGGTGCGCGGTATATGGGTGAAAATACGGTAAGCAGTGTATTTTCCCACATCCATCTTAACAATGACTTATGGACATTTATTTTAGGAAATTATCCAAACCTTTTATAAACCCTGCTAAGCTAAATGCTCTCACCATATTCCCTGACACCAAATTCCAGAGTTTAATTACACATTAAGGGCCTCTTCTATCAAGCTGCGCTAGCAGTCTGTAGCGCAGTAATCTGCGCTGAATGGCCCGCTGCTCCCGCTACTCATAGAGTTCTTATAAGCAACGGGAGCAGCGTGGGCCATTCAGTGTGGCTCTCTGTGCTAAAAACTGCTAGCGCAGTTTGATAGAAGAGGCCCTAAATGAAGAAATATTTTCTCCAGTTTGTTTTAAATTTACTACTTAGCAGCTTCATTGCATGCCCCCTAGTCCTAGTAATTTTAGAAAGAGTAAACAAGTGATTCACATCTATCCATACCACTCCTCTCAGTATTTTATAAACCTCTGTCATGTCTCCCCTGAGTAGGGTTACCATAAGACTCCAGAAAAACGAGGACAGATTGAGATATCTGGGTTTCACTTCCATTAAAAGCAATGGAAGTAAAATCCAGATGTCTCAATCTGTCCTCCTTTTTATGGAGCCATATGGTAACCTTACCCCTAAGCCATCTGTACTTCAAAGTGAAGAGCTGTAGCCCTTTTAGCTTTTCTTCATAGGGAAGTTATCCCATTCCCTTTCTCATTTTCATCGCCCTTCTCTGTACTTTATCTAATTTTGCTAAATCTTTTTTGTGATGTGGTGACCAAAATTGCACACAGTATTCGAGGTGTGATGGCACTGTGGAGCGATACAAAAGAATTATCACATTCTCATTTTTGTTTTGTATTACATTCCTGATAATTACTAACATTCTATTTGCTTTCTTAGCCGCTGTTGCATACTGAGAAGAGGGTTTTAACATATCATCAATGATGACACCTAGATACTTTTCTTGGGCAGTGACTCATAATTTGGAACCTTGCATCACACGTATATTTCAAAGTCTTTTTTCCTACATGCATCACTTTGCACTTGTTCACATTAAACATTATCTGCCATTTTCTTACCCTGTCTCCCAGACTCGCAATGTCCTTTTGTAATTTTTAATAAATCTTTTTTGATTTAACAACTTTGATCAACTTTGTGTCATCAACAAATTTAAGGCTCTTTTTACTAAACCACAGTAGAGCTTTTTACTGTGGGCCAGTGAGATAAATACTCCTACGGTCATTCAATTCCTATGAGTGTCAGAACATTTATCTTGCTGGCCCATGGTAAAAAGCTCTATTGTGGTTTAGTAAAAGCCAGTGTTAATTACCTCACTAGTTATTCCCATCTCTAAATAGTTAATAAATATATTAAAAAGCAATGGTCCCAGCACAGACCCTTAGGGAACCCCCACTGTCTACCTTTCTCCATTCAGAATACTGACCATTTAACCCAATTCTCTGTTTTCTATCTTTTAATCAATTCTTAAGAACATAAGAAGTTGCCTCCGCTGAGGCAGACCAGAGGTCCATCTCGCCCAGCGGTCCGCTCCCGCGGCGGCCCATCTGGCCCATTGCCTGAGCAGTGGTCCCTGACTAGCTCTATAACCTATCTCTACTCCTATTCCTATAACTTACCTCTACTCCTGTCCCTATAACCTACCTCTACACCTATCTATACCCCTCAATCCCTTTGTCCTCTGGGAATCTATCCAAACCTTCTTTGAAGCCCTGTAATGTGCTTCTGTCTACCACAGCCTCTGGAAGCACATTCCACAACAGGACATTACCTTCTATACCATGACTTTCTGATTTCCTCAGTCTTTCATGAGGTAGTTTATCAAATGCTTTTTGAAAATCCAGATACACAATATCAACTGATTCGTCTTTATCCTCATGTTTATTCACTCCTTCAAAGAAATGTAGTAGATTGGTGAGGTAAGATTTCCCTTGACTAAATCCATATTGGTTTTGTCTCATTAATCCATGCTTATGTATATGCTCTGTAATTTTGTTCTTTATAAATTTCTCTACTATTTTGCCTGGCACCAATATTAGGCTCACTGGTCATCCTCCAATCTTCCGGTACCTTAGGGGGCACTTCAGTGTACTTCAGATAAAAAGACCCAGGAACACATCTCAATATAAATCCCTAGTGTATGGTAAGCCCTCCAAAATACACCCCAAACCTACTGTATCCAACTGTATACTACCCCAAGAGCCCTTAAGCCTGCAGGTATCACCTACATATAGGTACAGAGGGATTTGGGTGGGTTGAAGAAACATGATGGCAGATAAAGGCCAAATGGCCCATCTAGTCTGCCCATCCCAGTAACCATTATCTCTTTCTCTCTTTGAGAGATCCCACTCACATTTTCCACCATAAGTGTAGAGGTTAGAATGGAATTTGGGCGTGTGTTCCCATCTCTATGGTTGACTACACCAACCACTAGGCTACTCCAGAAACCTGCTTGCTACTCTACTAGGACTGATTTAAATGGTCAATATTCTCAATGGAAAAGGGTAAATAGTGGGATTCCCCCAGGGACCACTGCCTTTTTAAACATATCTATCAATGATCTAGAGATGGGAATACCTAGTGAGATAATTAAATTTGCTAATGACACAAAATTGCAAAAGGATCTTAGGAGACTGGGTGTCAAAATGGCAGATGACATTTAATGTGAGCAAGTGCCAAGTGATGCATGTTGGAAAGAGAAACTTGAACTACTGCTATATGATACTGGGTTCTATGTTAGGAGTCACTGCTCAGGAAAAGAATCTAGGTGTCATTGTTGAGGATACATTGAAACCCTTAGCTTAATGTGCGGCGGCTAAGAAAGCAAATAGAATGTTAGGAATAATGAAAATGTTATAATGTCCTTGTATCACTCTATGGTATGACCGCACCTGGAATACTGTGTGGAATTCTGGTGCGCCATTACTCAAAAACAATATAGCAGAATTGGAAAAGGTACCGAGACAGGTGACAAAAATAGTAAAAGGGATGGGACAACTTCCCTATGAGAAAAGGTTAAAGCAGCTAGGGCTCTTCAGCTTGGAGAAGAGATGGCTCAGGGGTGATATGATAGAGGTCTATAAAATACTGAGTGGAGAGGGAAGGATAGATGTGAATTACTTGTTCATTTTTTCCAAAAATACTAGTACTAGGGAGGCATCCGATGAAGCTACTAAGTAGATTTAAAACAAACCAGTGAAAATATTTCTTCACGCTCTGGAATTCGTTGCCGGAGAATGTGGTGAAATCAGTTAGCTTAGGGGGGGTTTAAAAAAAGATTTGGATAATTTCCTAAAAGAGAAGTCCATAGGCCATTACTAAGATGGCTTTGGGAAATCCACTGCTTATTCCTAGGATAAGCAGCATAAAATCTGTTTTAGGTTTCAGGTTTATTTATTTATTTTACTACTTTGGATCTAGCTGGGTACTTGGGACCTGGGTTGGCCACTATTAGAAACAGTGGACCTTTGATAGACCTTTGGTTTGGCCTAGTATGGCAATTCTTATGTTCTTATGTATTCTATTCTTATCAAGTTTCAAGTTTATTTAAAATTTCTTATACCGCTCAATCAGACTTCTGAGCGGTGTACAATAAAAAATACAGCTTTTGTCATATAAAATAAGAGTGAACATTTGACAAATAGAATCTACATAATAAAATCAGACAATGATGGACAGGAACAAATGGAAAAAGGGGAGGAACTACAATATTTTGAAAAAAATATTACAATTAAGGAAAAAAACGACAGGGAAGGGAAAGATGTCGCCATCTACTGTCAACATGTGTTTAGCCCTTACAAGGGCAAATACGTCTTGAAACAGAAATGTTTTTAGCTTTGTTTTAAAATGAAGCAGTCTTCTAAGTGGTTTGTACATAATAAAATAGGGTAACATACATTAAAACATACAGGACCTACTGGAACGATAGGATTAAGGTAAAGAATTACATTATAAAATAGGAAAGAGAGCCATATAGGGGAAATACAAAAGGAAGGGAGATCGTATCTGATAACCAAAGCAGAAATGAAGATGTTTCATAAGGTAAACTAAACTAAACTAAGCCTTAGGTTTATATACCGCATCTTCTCCACTGAAGTGGAGCTCGACACGGTTTACAGAGTTTAAAAAATATGGGAAGAGAGAAGAGAAAGAGTTTACAAAGCATAAAAAGAGGGGATGTAATCAGGAGAAGAGATTATTATATGCTAGAGAAAAGCCAGGTTTTCAGTTGTTTTCGGAATAGTTGGAGGGAGTCCAGGTTCCGCAGTGGGACAGTGAGGTCGTTCCAGAGGCCGGTGATTTTGGAGAGGAGGGATCTACCCAGTTTACCTGCGTGGAGGATGCCATGTAGAGAAGGGAAGGATAGTTTATGTCTGTGGGCAGATCTGGTGGTAGTTGGTGTCGGGGCGAGGTAAGTGCATTAGAAGGTGAATCCTATATAATAAAACCCTAAGCGCACATGCGCACTTAGGGTTTCATGTTCCCTGCCGCCGTGTGTGTGATCCGTGACCGTGTTCCATTTTAGAACCCGGCGGCAGAAAACACTCTGGCCACTCCCATCCTCCCGCCCTCACTCACCAACTGCTGCTGCTGGAGGAAGCTGCAGGCAAGCTCTCTCCCAGCGGCGCCAGAGCCGCATCATCACCGCCCAGTACCGCTGCCGACGCCGCTCTTCAAAGGAGCCTGGTGAGAATAGCGGCCACCTGTAACAAACTTTGCAGGCCACTCAGCACCTCAGTAGCACGTTTCCTCTGATGTACGCGATCACGTCAGAGGGAACTTGCTACTGAGGTGCATAGCGGCCTGCGAGGTTCACTACAGCTGGCCGCTATCCTCACCAGGCTGCAAACGAACATGCTGGACAGGAGGAGCAGGTAAGGGGCGCTGATGGGCTGGGGAACAGGGAAGAGGAACAGGGGGAGCACGGAAGAGGTGCTGATGGACAGGGGAACAGGAAAGAGTGACAGGGGGAGCACGAAAGAGGTGCTGATGGGCCGGGGAGCAAGGAAGAGGGACAGGGGGAGCACAGAAGAGGTGCTGATGGACGGGGGAACAGGAAAGAGGGACAGGGGGAGCACGAAAGAGGTGCTGATGGGCCGGGGAGCACGGAAGAGGTGCTGATGGATGGGGGAACAGGAAAGAGGGACAGGGGGAGCACGAAAAAGGTGCTGATGGACCGGGGAGCAGGGAAGAGGGACAGGGGAGCAAGGAAGAGGTGCTAATGGACCAGGGGGAAGGATAGAGGGACAGGGGGAGCACAGAAGAGGTGCTGCTGGACACGGGGAACATAAAAGGAAGGGAAAAGGGCTACTGCTGGATAAAGGGAGCTAGCAAGGGGTAGTGGTGGATAGCGGAGGAAAAAGAGACAGAAAGAGAGAAAGACAGACAGAAATCAGCCAAGGAGAGAGAGAGAGAGAGAAAGACACATCTATTCTAGCACCCGTTAATGTAACGGGCTTAAAGACTAGTGCATCTATAAAAAGAAATGTTTTTAGTTTTCCTTTGACACGATCTAGCATGGGCTCATCCCGTAGTTCCAGGGGTAATGAGTTCCAAAGAGATGGGGCTGTGACGGACAAGTTTGTTGTTTGTGTAGTGCTAATAATATTGAGAGATGTAACCATTAAAAGATTTTGTCAAGCTCCATCCCTGGCAGTATTCAAATCTAGACTAAAAGCCTACTTTTTTAAGGTTGCTTGTAAAGCACCCATGCCTGAGAAACTCCCTAACTCCCTACTTCTCCCGTATGTCTGTTTGATTAGATTGTAAACTCTACTGAGCAGAGACTGTCTCGTGAATGTTTTAATGTACAGCGCTGCATATGTCTAGCAGCACTATATAAATGATAAGTAGTATTAGTAGTAAAATGTCCCTCTAGCTGAAGACTATAGCATAAATTATCTTCAACAAGAAGATGTAGCTGAATATCTAGACGTATAGGAGAAACAATTCAGTACAAATTACTGAGAGAACAGATTACCAAAGAATATGAGACTGAAGCTCAGCTTGGAAACCGCCTTAACAGCACATATTAATTGTAAGTCATCAATCAGCTTGCAATCCATGTGTTTTTTTCATATTGCTTTGGAATCGCAGACTGGCCTCAGAATGACTTTGAAAACACTCTTCCATGCCCATGAGGTAATCTATAAAATTCAGTGTTGCCAAACTGTATTTTCTGAGAGCTGAAAGGAGAATGGGTTTTATTGAAATAAATTACTTGTGCAGAGCCCCAGTCACAGGCCTCTATGCATACTTAACAGTATCAATAGATGCAATATGCAAAAGGTGCTAAAGCACCACAATAAATATTTATAATCAGTATTCATCCTTAAACTAGGAAAATAATTCTGAAGAAGAGAAGGAATGAGAGAATCCACAAGTCCTTATGGCAAAGGAAAGGGTACAAGGGATGGGATTTGATGTACCATTTTATCTGTGTGGTTGACGTATTTTAGAAAGGTACTTATTTTGTACCTGAGGCAGTGAAGTGTTAAGTGACTTGATCAGAGTCACAAGGAGCTGCAGTAGGAATTGAATTCACAACCTCAGTGTGCAAAGAAAGCAACAGAAAAAAAAACAAAACAAGAATGAATAAATGGTAAATACATGAATAGTACTGGAAATGCAGTTCATTGCTTCAGGAACTGTATGTCTAAGGCAGGATTTACCTTTGGTGAACCCTGGACTTTATCTGTGGAGGAATAGCCTGTAACACGGTATGACTATTTTTTTTAGACTTCAGAGCAGCAAGTGTATTTGTGGTCAAGGGAGAGGGGGTGGGGAGGAGAGGGGCGAGCCTGGTGCAGAATAGAGAACACACTACTCTCTAATCCAGTTTCTTTTTTTTCCTTTTGCTCCTTCTCCTGGCTCATCTACCCCTTCTCCACTACCACTTCTTTTTTTTTTTTCTCTATGAATTATGCTCTAAGTGAAGACATAGGTGCCAGCTCTGTGGGTGCTGTGGGTGCCTGAGCACCCCCAATATTTTGGGACCTCATGTGACCACAGATGCACTACTACTACAACAGTGGCATACCAAGAAGGGATGCAATCCGCCCTGGATGCAACTCATCAAGAGTACTCCAGTTCCGAGTCCGGTCTCTTCATACTGCAGTCTGCAAACTTCAGGCTGCCAGCAGCGTTAATGAGTTGAACACACTGCCTTCGGCAGCCCTGGAAGCTTTCACTCTGCTGAAACATCCTTCCTCTGTGGGGACAGGAAGTGGAAGCAGAGGCTGTGTGTTCAGCTCATTAACAAGCTGGCAGCCCAAAGTGGCAGAGAGAGAGGTACGAGAAATGTCACACCCGTTTGGAAGGAGGGACAGGAGAGTGGGATGGATAAAGGAAAAAGATGTCAAATTGGAAGGGAAGTGTAAGGAGAAAGAGATGCCAGATCACGGGGGAGGGAGGGAAGAAGAGAAGCAGAGGAGAGAGATGCCAGAGCATAGGATGGGATGGGATGGGGTTGGGAAGGAAAGAAAGCAGAGGAGAGAGATGCCCGAGCATAGAAAGGAGAGGAAGAATGGAGGGAAAGATGGAAGGAGACAGGGATGCCAGATCATGGGTTAGGGGCAGGGAAGAAAAGAAAAGGGATGAGAAGGGTAAAGAGAGAGATGCCAGACCACAGGGAGAGGAGAGAGATGCCATTGCTTTGGGGGGTGAGAGGAGATATGGAAGAGAAGGCAACACAGATACAACCATGGGAGGAATGGGAGGAAAAGAGACAAAGATGCTAGACCTTAGGTTGGGGAGGGAGAAGGAGAGATGGAAGGAAATATTGAGATACCAGACCTAGGGGAGGAAAGGAGAGAAGAGAGATGCCAAACCATGGGGGGAGGAGGAGGTAGAAGAAGGGAAGGAGAGATGGAAGGGAAAGAGTCAGAGATGCAAGACCATGGAATGGGGTAAGAAAGGAAGTAAGAAGAGGACAGACATGCCAGAGTATGGGAGAAGGAGGGAGACAGAGAAAGGAGAGAGAAATATGGACTGAAGGGTGAAGCTGGAATTAATCATGTAAAAAGGAGAGAGAGGGCACAGGCTGGATGGCAGGGGTAGAGGGCAGACAGTTTATGGAAGGGACAAAGAAAGAAGGTAGATGTCATATGGAAGGGGAGAGAGTTCAAATAGTGAATAGAAGGGGCAGTGAAATAGGGCAGATGCTGGATGGAAGGAAAAGAGTGAAGAAAAAATGAGGAAAGCTGAAACTAGAGACGGCAAAGGGAGAAAATAATGTTTTTGTTGTTACTTTAAGATAAAGTAGTATTGTAGCTATATTGATAAACATTTATAAACGGAAAATGGAAATAAGGTGATTTTTTATTAGACTAATTTAAATATATTTTTGACTAACTTTCAGAGACCAAATCCTACCTCCTCAGGTCAGGACAGGATACCATAACTGCAGTATACTGTACTGACCTGAAGAAGATGGTTTTGGCTTCTGTAAGCTAATTGAAAAATGTACTAGTCCAGTAAAATGGTATTATCTTATTTTCCATCTTTTGTTTTATTTCTATTTGTTAATTTGTAAGGTGGTGATTGTTTTTTGGTTTTTTTTTTCAAATTTACATCTTTATATTTTGTACAGTATTAGGAGGCATGCATAACTGTTTCCGTTGTGTTGAACTGTATTGTTTCGTATGTCTCTGACCCATAGTCTGAAGGGAAACCAGACAATTTGCAGAGACTGGCTTCTTGACTGTTCAGTTTAACTATTGTCTACATATTCCTAATTTTAGTTTGTGATTATTTACTCCTCTTCTTTAAAGCAGCCTACTGAGGATCGCGGCCGGCTGTAGCGAACCTCACAGGCCACTCTGCACCTCGGTAGCACGATCAAGTACATCAGAGGGAACGTGCTACCGAGGTGCAGAGTGGCCTGCAAGGTTCACTACAGCTGACCGTGATTCTCAGTAGGCTGCTTTGAAGAGGAGCAGCGCCATCGGCAGTGGTTGATGAGTGAGGGCGGGAGGGGAGAGTCGCCGGCGTGTTCCCTGCCTCCGTGTTCCAAAATGGAATTCGGCACGAAGGGACACAGCACGGCGGCAGCGATCAGAAAACCTTAACTTCGCTTGCGCGCTTAGAGTTTTATTATAGAGGATTTGTTGGAAATCTGTTTTGGTAGCAGTGCAGCTTATGCTGTTTTACCCATAGGAGGTGATGGTGCATTGGCATTCTAGATCTCAGTGTGATAATTACTGAAGTACTGCCTCTTCATAGACAGAGTTGCTATTTGAGCTCTTTCAGTTCTGTAATAGCATGATAAGCTTGATTTATAGGTTGATTCTAAGTGTGTTTTTGCTGAATACTGTAGTCGTTAACGTAAGAGTTTGCTGCTTCCCAGTGCACTGGGTTTTTGTGGTATCATCCCAGTTTGAGGTGAGCTCTCCACACGTTCAAGTTCAACAAAATATAATACTTTTCTGTGGTGGCTAGGGGAGGGAGGATATTGGGCGCCCTAAATAATTTTGGAAAAATTGTCTCCTATGGGTGAGGACTAAGCAAATGAGCATATTGGACCCCAATTATAATATGAACATATGATAAAACTTCTACCAATGGGGCCTCATGTGGCTCTAACTACTGAGGAAAACTAACAGAACAGAAAGCAGCAAATAAGAAATACAGCTTGCCAACTTTATCTTTGACTGGAAGATAATGCACAGGGAGGTAGGGGGGGAAAAAAAGAAACCGCTGCAGGCAGCAGAATCTCTGGTCCGCCTTCCCCCTAGTCTTCTTTTTGTCATCATCTGAAAGCTGCATAAATGCTATTACAGTGGTACCTTGGTTTACGAGTGCACCGGTTTGTGAGTGTTTTGCAAGACGAGCAAAACACTCAGCAAACTTTTGTCTCATAAACCGAGCACTGCTCCGATAAACGAGCACTCAGCAATGGTGGCCCAGGGGTGAATACCTGCCTGCGGGTGCTGCAGAGATTCCAAAGTGGTGCCTTCCTTCTCTCGGGATCCCGGTGCAGCTGCCCTCCCGCTTCAGCCGATGCCTCAGCCGTCCGTCAGCGCCTCCCGGCTCCTGATCCAAGCTGGCCGCCATCCTGAATGAGCAAGTGCGCAGCTTCACCTCTCCTCTCCTAAGTCAGTCGCTGCCCTGACAACACGCTCACCACGTACAAGCACGCAGATTTTATTTATTTATTTTTAAAATTTTTATACCGTTTTTATCCAAAATGGTTTACAAGGAGTTACATACATAAAAAGTTAAGAATCCATACAAAAATAAGAAGATAAAACACATCTTCAGTCTAACATAAAGTCAGTTGCTCAGAAAAATGCTTCAACGAATAGTTGGGTCTTCAACATTTTCCTAAAGGAATTCCTCTCTCCACATTGTCTAATCTGGCCGACAAGGCCATTCCATAACTTGACTCCTGCACACATAAAAGTCATGGCATTCGTATCTACATGTTTAGGGTTGGCCTTTGTTTTCAACAATGCCGCACCTACAGAACGTAAGGATCTTTGTGGTTGGTAACGAGATATCATGTTCTTAAAAATTTCAGGCATCGTGCCAGATAGAAATTAAACAACTGCCTAATTCAAACCACCACAACCAGACACAGGAGAACCCAGACACCATTCACATACCCTCCAATCAGAGACGTCAAATGAAAAAAAACTGTACGATGGCCTACTAGCCACACAGGCAGCAAAACTAGACCACCAACTCTCCAATCTACTGATCGCGACCCCCAGACTACAAAACTTTCAGAAAATATATAAAAACCCTGCTATTCAAGAAATCCATGAAAACTAACTAACACCGCAGGAAGCATTTCTATCCTTTGAACCTACTCGCTCTACTCTGTAACACCTCTGGACATGTCCAGTTCCTCTTTGTAATCTGTCTTGAACTGCAAAGTAATGGCGGAATAAAAATCACTAATGCAATGTAATGTAATAACATGATTGCTTTGTACTGCTGTATCAGAAATTCATCGGAATTGTGACCATGCGCTAATGTTGCCATCAATGTGTGGCCATTTGAAAAGACTGCCTTTGCTCCCACCTATTTTGTAGGTAGAAAGGGCTCTTGAACTAATCCCGCGCTAGTCAATATGCAAGAATACAGGCATGTTAACTGATTAGTGCAGAAACGCTTACTCTCTGCCCCAACACATGCCCCCTTTGTGGAAAACGATAAATGTTTTAGCACCTGGCTTGTTCTTACACATTGCAAAATTACCATGGGATGCCTCAGTGTGTCCTGCAGTAAAAGTCCTTTTCAGTTCTAACTACAACTTTGTAAAAGGGCCCCATTTGCTAATGCAGCATTTTTTTTAAATTACTGTGGGAGCCCTTTCAATACCTATTTTGTAGGCAGTAATTACCCACTTCTTTATATGGCACCTAAAAAATCCATGCCAACTAGTGCGGTGCTAAGTGCAATTCTATAAAGGTTAAGCGCACTGTATAGAATTGTGTTTAGTGCCATCTAAGTGGTCTTATGCATGGTAATGTATCTAAGCGGTCTTATTCATTGTTAAGCATTCTAACTTTTAGGTGCACCATATTTATTCCAGTGTTTTCTTGGTCTAAATGCCAAAATAGGTGTCTAACTAAAAAAACCCGCCCATGATCCATCCCTAGCCATGCCCACTTTTAAACTACATGCTTTGGACTAGATGCCTACCAAGTTAGGTGCCTAACTTCCAATTAAAAAAAATTATGAGATGTTATTTGCTAATTAATAGCGTCGATTAAGCCTTTTGATCAATTAAATTAGGTGCCCGATTTTAAGTGTACTTTATAGAATTTGAGGATAAGGGATTAGCACATGGTAATGTAGGTACACTAATTGATTAACTCAAGACTGTCTACACCCCAGCTCAAAAAAGTACAAAATATCATAAGAACATAAGAATAGTTGTACTGGGTCAGGCCAATTGTTCATCTAGCCCAGTATTCTGTCTTCACAGTGACATTTGCCACAAGTACCTGGCAAAAACCCAAATAATAGCAACATTCCATGCTACTGATCCAAGGTAATCAGTGGCTTCTTCCATGTCTGTCTCAGTGGCAGACTATGGACTTTTCCTCCAGGAACTTGTCCAACTATTTTTTAAAAATGAAAAAAGTAGGGAAGTATTTTTAAGGGGAATGACGTGTAAGAATGTGGAGATCAAAAATCCTGAATCTAAACCAAATGGTCTCCAATTACAGTAAATATCCATTAACCTAAAAGTTAAGTTTAGCCTTAGATTCTCATACACTCAGAATTGTGTGATTCAGCCTAGGACCAAAGTCCCAGCAGCCAGATCCACCACCCAGTCACTGTGTATGGAATATTTTATAAAATATTGTCATACCATTGAGCAATACAGAAGCATTATAACATTCTTAGTCTTGTTTTCCATCCCTTTTCTAATAATTCCTAGCATCTTGTTTGCTTTTTTGGCTGCGCTGCACATTGGGTGAATGGTTTCATCGTATTGTCCACAGTGACACCCAGATCATTTTATTGGGCACTAACCCCCCAAGGTGGACCCTAACATTTGGCAACTATGATTTGGGTCACTCTTTCCAATACGCATCACTTTGCCTTACATAGAAACATAGAAATAGACGGCAGATAAGGGCCACGGCCCATCCAGTCTGCCCACCCTAATGACCCTCCCCTACCTTTGCCCTGTGAATAGATCCCATGTGTCGATCCCATTTGGCCTTAAAATGAGGCACACTGCTGGCCTCAATCACCTGCAGTGGAAGACTATTCCAGCGATCAACCACCCTTTCAGTGAAAAAATTTCTTGGTGTCACCTCGTAGTTTCCCGCCCCTGATTTTCCACGGATGCCCTCTTGTTGCCGTGGGACCCTTGAAAAAGAAGATATCTTCCTCCGCCTCGATGCGGCCCGTGAGATACTTGAACGTCTCGATCATGTCCCCCCTCTCTCTGCACTCCTCAAGCGAGTATAGCTGTAATTTGTCTAGCCGTTCTTCGTACGGGAGATCCTTGAGTCCCGAGACCATCCGGGTGACCATTCTCTGAACCGACTTCAGTCTTAGCACATCCTTACGATAATGCGGCCTCCAAAATTGCACACAGTATTCCAGGTGGGGCCTTACCATGGATCTATACAATGGCATAATGACTTCCGGCTGCCTTTGTCCACATTAAATTTCATCTGCTATTTGGACGTCGAGTCTTCCAATTTCCTAAGGTCTGCCTACAATTTTTCATAGTCTGCATGCGTTTTAACAACTTTGAACAGTTTAGTGTCATTTGCAAATTTAATCACCTCACTCGTCATCCAGAGTTCCAGATCATTTATAAATAAGTTAAATAGCACCGTCCCCAGAACAGATCCCTATGGCGTTTCACTATTTACCCTCCTCCACTGAGAAAAATGGCCATTTAACCCTACCCTCTATTTACTGTCCAATAACCAATTCCTAACCCATGTAGCGCATGGTCAGCATACACACATTCAAAGACTACCACATGACAACTTTAGCACCTAGTATAACTTAGTAAATGGGTCCTTAAATCTAAAGGTCCTGTTGTCAACCACTGTTGATGATAGCAGTTTTGTCAAGCATTAAGGGCCTATTTTACAAAGCCGCAGGAGCAGTGTCGCCATGGTAAATGCACCGAAGCTCATAGAAATTGAATGGGCTTCAATGCATTTACCGTAGCAGCACCGTTACTGCTTCTTTGTAAGAGGGGCCCTAAATGAATGAGACTTTTTTTCTATCTATCTCTATTCTGAATATTACTACTTGCTGCATTTTCAATTTATTCATGAGGTTGTAATGATATATTTCATACTCTAGTTATGGTGAGGAGAGAGGTGAGGTGGTGTAATAGTTGAGAAAGCTACAGTATATGCTTCATGGTTGACTTACTGCTGAGAATGTTTTACAATTTCACTATTTGCATGAAAGTGGATTCTAACCATCATGCTGTGCGCCTCTCAGAAAGCTCACTCTAAGGAACAATTAGAGATGCAGCCATAAAGCGTAAAGTGCCAGTTATCTTAAAGAAAGCAAATGCAAAAGATTGCACCAGTCATGTAGTTATACTGTACCAAGCTATTGGCGAGAACAAATGATGCTTTTTCTGTGATTCTAAAGGGAAAACAAATCATTCTAACTTAAGGAATTTTTTTTTTTTTTAAATTTCATCTGAATCTCATCTTAAACATATATTTGCTTTCTTTGACCACTGAAAAAGAACTGCTTTTAACTCAGGTGCTAAGGTTGCATATGATTTAAGGGAATATTGGCATAATAGTGTAATATTTACTTATTTAAATAAGTTTGTGCATGATTTTATTACTTGGCCAACACTATATAGGAAAAAAGAAAACTTTTTGTCTGTTAGTGATACAGGGGTAAACTGTACATATGGCAACCCCAAAAAATTGTTGGTGAAAAAAAAAGCGCTATCCTATAAGCCGCACTTAGGGCTCCTTTTACAAAGGTGCGCTAGCGTTTTTAGCGCACGAACCGGATTAGCGTACGCTATAGCACATGCTACCCGAAAAATTACCGCCTGTTTAAGAGGAGGCGGCAGCGGCTAGCGCGTGTGGCATTTTAGCATGCGCTATTCCGCGCGTTAAGGCCCTAACGCACCTTTGTAAAAGGAGCCCTTAAAGTTAGGTACGGTTTATAGAATAACATAAACGCCTGGGAAATACGACTAGATTTAGGTGTGGGCATTTGCACCAATGAAAATGTTGCATTTAACTGGTTAGCGCTGTTGAAAATAACTGGTAAGCACAGAACTGAAAACCAGCTGTATTTTGGACATTCCAGGGCAGAGTCAGCACTTGACTGATTAAGTACTGATATTTAGCACTTAACCGCATAAAGAAGACCACAAAAAAGTTAGCCCTATCTTTATGCAGTAAACCATATCCAGTTAAATGCTGAATATCACACTTATTAACCAGTTATACTGTATGTTGGCTCTGAAAACCTGGATGCCGGTGCCCAAACATAGCCCGGCACTACATTTCTGGGTTTAAGGTCAGTGGTGATCAGCAAAACATTGATCACTGCCGGCTGAATATCAGGCTCTGTTTCTAACCTTCTAGCTTCCCTTCATATATTTCTAGTAACTCCTGGGATTATCAGGGGAAACTTCACAATTCTTTGCTTGACAGGAGCAATTTCATCTAATTTGGAGACAATTTCATTATTCCTGCATTCCACCAACTCAATTACATAGTCAATATGATCTAAGGGATGTGCCCATTTGTCCTTTAACATTGTTGGCAAATAGTTTGGATGAAATACTACTCTTTTCCATTCTAGCTTCACTGTAACCAAACTCTGGGCATGCAAGGAATTCAGAGGTAAAACAAGCAAAAAGTAATTTGACCACAGGAGTCTAGAAATGGTAATATCAGAGATCTAATCTCATCTTTATTTTCAACAGAATAGATAAGGACATCCAATATATGACCCACCCACAGGATGTAATCAGAGCTGAAAGAAATTCCTAGAAAGGGAAACCAGGAGGATCATTTAAGTCAGGGACAAGAGGGAGCCCAAGCCCATGAGCCTAAGGCCCATGGGCTTGGGCCCATGAGCCTAAGGCCCTGCCCACAGGAGGGGCCTAAGACAACTGGGCCGATTCCGGTTGGCCCAGGTGCCTCAAGCCCCACCTGTGGGCGGGGTTTGAGCTGGCTGGGCCAATCAGGCCCTAAGGCCAGCCATTCCGGAGATGCCTGGCCTGTCGGACGACAGGCTTGGCACTCGTCCATCCGACCAACAATTTGTAAGGTACGGGAGGGGGGGTCACAGGTCAGCAGGGGGGGTGATCGGGGGTTCGGGGGGCGGTCATGGGGGGGTTGCATCGAGGGCAGGAGGGCCTGGGATCCCTCCTGCCCGTATTTTAGTAGCGGATGGGGGTTAGGGGGTGTCGCCGGGCCAGGAGGGCTTGGTCTCCCTCCTGGCCGGATCATGTGGGGGGAAGGGGGGTTGGAGATCACCAGCCCAGGAGGGCTTGGGCTCCCTCCTGGCCCCATCGGACTCAGCAGGGGGGGGTTTTGGGGATCACGGGGCAAGAGGGTTTGGGCTCCCTCTTGCCATGATGCTGTCGGGGTTCGGGATGTTGCTGGGCAGGAGGGCTTGGGCCCCCTCCTGCCCGATCATAATAGCCGGGGGAGGGCTGATCGCTGCAGGAGAGATGGGTCATCTCTCCTGCCAGCGATGGTGATCGCCCACCCCTCTCTGAACCGTGGCACTTCAGGGTGAGGATCGTCGGCAGGGGAGATGCCCTGCCGTGATGCTCACCCCAAAGTGCCGCGGTTTGGAGGGGGGTGGCCGATCACCATCGCTGGCAGGAGAGATGAGCTATCTCTCCTGCAGCAAACGTTTCAGTAGGGGGTAGGCAGGCTGCTGGGGCCACTGAGCTTCAGCGATCAGCTCAGCGGCTCCTTTTTCAGCACTTATACCTGTTTGGCTTGGTCTAAGTCAAAACGTATAAGTGCCGACTAGGCAACCTGCCTAAAGTTTTGGTTATACCTACTGCACGCCTAGGTCTAGGTTGGCCCACCTCCCACCCTTTCCCCTCCTCTAAAAACGCCTCTTTTTGCTCTATGCGTTTAGAGGCAGGGGAAAGGCTTAAGCTGGTTTTAGATACGTCTAAAATCAGCTTTGATTATGGGTACTTGGACGATCAGGCTTTTTGATTGTCCAAGTACCCATTTAGGCCACTTTTTAGACTTTTTTTTTTTTTTAAATTATGAGCCCCTTATTGTATAAACTAAAAAAGGGAACAAACCTATAACAGAAATGAGCTGTTTAAAGTCTGAGATTTCAATAGATTTTACAAGCTGAAAGTTGTTGTTTAAAGCTACAAGAAACATTTTGGGTCTAGTTTATGTTATGGTTAAAGGAATGCACTCTGGATTAAGCTGTACTAGTGGCTTATAAATTCAAAGTTGTTAGTAAGAAATCTGTGGAGCAGATTCCAAATTTCACTTGTAAATAAAGCATGTGAACAGTACTCTCATACCCTGCTCATTATGCAATAGTAAAGAAGTTTAGTATTGAGTTCTTGTCCCATAAACCTAAACAAGGAGGGTCCGTTATGTGTCGCATATTGATTTCTATAAGTTATATGTGAAGTTTAGCAATTTATCTATAAATGTGCTGCTATGTTTGACCAATGAGGGTCACAATGGCAATTTATAAGTAAGTAAAATAAATTGTGTTCAAAAGTTTCATCTATTAAAGTCATCTGGATTCTTTTATAAGTTGATTTCCCTAATCATTTTTTTACTACCAAATTTCTATTCGAAAAATATACTTCAACAATGGTACCACAGCTTCCTAAGTGTGTAAGGCTCTCAATAGCATAACTGCTTTTGATTTCTTGCCTTCATTATGCCATATTATGTAGAATTATGAAAATAAATATATTGCCATGTTTCCAATCATTTTGAACTAAAGATTCCCTTTGATACTGAATGCAAAAATGCACTCATTCAACATTTCTTTACCAGCAGTCACATTTGTTTTCTATTGATACTATGTCAATTTTGACATTTGTAAGTTTTGTGATCATAATAATTACATTTCTTGTTCAATGCTAGGCTGACTTTAATCTTATCATGTCCCATGGACCTGAAGAATTTTCCAATGGATGTGCAGACATGTGCAATGCAACTAGAGAGCTGTGAGTAACCTCTTGAAGACACTACAAAAAAAAATAATTTTTTTAACTTATGTTATTTACATTTCAGATTTTATTGACATTCTATCAACATCAAAAGAAACCTTCAAATAGAACTCTTATCATAATAAATATAGGCTTTATGGGTTTGGAATTGAAATAACATGTTCTTATACCGTTTTTCAATTCAGAAGAAAGAATAAAATGGATGCAATGGAAAGAAATCACTTCCACAATGTAAAAACAGAATTAAAAAAACATGGGGCCCTTTTACCAAATTATAGAAGGAAAAAAAGTTTCCATAGTACAATGCAGGCTATTCCCATGTGCTAAGGTCATTTTTCTGCATAGGCAAATTGGTCGCTTTTTCTATTTGTTTAAATTAATGGCCACATGCCAATTATCCCTTAGCATACGTCTATTAACACATCAGCCCCTACCGCCACCACTGTTCCCTCTAAGCTGAGCAGGAGTCCTCCACCCACAGTCTCACCAATAGAGGGTGCTGTTTTACTGTCACATTTTTCAATTGTGAGGGACATGCAAGTTCTGCAGGACTCCAGGGAACATACCTGTCCTTAGCGACTGAAAATATTCCACCCCCTAGTGGTAGCAATGCAGCTGGAGGACACCTGCTCACCACCTATTTTGTTGGTGGTAAGTGTTCAGGCTATATTCTATAAACATATACCCCCTTTTATTAAACTGCGATAGCAGTTTTTAGCGTGGGGAGCTGCGCTGAATGCCCCGCGCTGCTCCCAATGCTCATAGAGTTCCTATGAGCATCAGAAGCAGTGTGAGGCATTCGGCGCGGCTCCCTGCGCTAAAAACTGCTAAAACAGTTTAATAAATGGATGCCTTAGAAACATAGAAACATGAAGGCATCCTAATTGCAGCCGCTTAACGACATATATGTTTGGGATCCGACCCAAACTTTTTTAAAAAAATTTTAATCGGCATGGTAATTGACCGTGCTGGTTTTCAGCCAGTCAAAAAAACCTCCAAAACAATGTTTATTATTTAAAACTTTTTTATATCATTTAAAAAACAGTTTATATTAATAAGAACATGCACAAAATAGAAGACAAACTAAGAACATAAGAATTACCGCTGCTGGGTCAGACCAGTGGTCCATCCTGCCCAGCAATCCGCTCACGCGGCTGCCCTCAGGTCAAAGACCAGTGCTCTAAATGAATCCAGCCTCACCTGCGTACGCTCCAGTTTAGCAGGAACTTGTCCAACTTTGTCTTGAAACCCTGGAGGGTGTTTTCCCCTATAACAGACTCCGGAAGAGCGTTCCAGCTCTCCACCACTCTCTGGGTGAAGAAGAATTTCCTTACGTTTGTACGGAATCTATCCCCTTTCAACTTTAGAGAGTGCCCTCTCGTTCTCTCTACCTTGGAGAGGGTGAACAGTCTGTCTTTATCTACTAAGTCTATTCCCTTCAGTATTTTGAACGTTTTGATCAAGTCCCCTCTCAGTCTCCTCTTTTCAAGGGAGAAGAGGCCCAGTTTCTCCAATCTCTCAATTCCTCCAGCCCCTTAACCCCTCCCCCCTACCTAGAATCAGAAGTCCTATTTATAAATAAATGAAGAAGAGCGGAAAAATACAGAACAAATAAAAGTGGAAAATTGCTGGTCCGAGTATACATTATAGCCCTCGATGGAGACTGCTCCAACTTTGTTGGTTAGGCTGAGAACTTTTCAGCGGCCCCTCGTACATACATAAGTGCTAGTCTATTCAGTACCCCCCCCACACACACAAGACACAAATAACTGCAGATACCCAGTTATAGAATTGCTATTTTTATAGAAGCTTTAGTTCAAGCAAAACAAAGAATTTATGCTGTCATATTATATAGATATCTCATCTTCAGTTATCTCCAGTCTTAGCTTTCTCACATATGATTTCTTTTACTCCAGTTGGTTACACCATGAATGACCTGATATTTGAATGGCTGAATAACGGACCTGTACAAGTAGCTGAAGACTTAACCCTGCCACAGTTTATTTTGAAAGATGAAAAGGATCTTGGTTATTGCACAAAGCACTATAATACTGGTGAGCATTCTTATCATTTTTTGTATAAATTAATGTCTCAACCCAACCTTTTGTGATTTTTATGAAGAACTCTCTGATCACTTGAAAACAGCAGGAATTTGTCAAAAATTTGTCAAAAGAATAAAGACATGTCAAATCTGCTAAAAGATATTTGCTGTTTCTCAGATTACTTTATAGTTAATGCAGTAAAAGTTGATAAGGTCAGTTGTGCCTCTCATTGGAAAAATGCATGTTCCTTATTTGGTCGCTGGACTCCTAGTGGTTGTACTGTGAGATAACATTTGGAACTCAGGATGGCAACTGAACAGGGGCATCTAGAGGCCACATGGCCCAGAGTAGGGTTACTAGATTTTTAAATTAAAAAAAGAGAACATGTGGCCCTGCCCTGTCCTCAGATTTGAAAACACTGGAGCTCTTAAGTGCAGCTTACCCTTTCCTCTGCCTCATCATGTTTTCCCAGTTTCTCTTTTTGCCTTCTTTTTAGTGGTGTCTCTAACCCTAGGCCCCAAAGCATTTTCTTCTACTTCCTGCATATCACCTGTAATTTTCCTTTGCTTCCTATCTTGGCTCCCCATACCTACAATTATCTATTTAGCTTCTTTCTCTATCAAGGCATATTGCTGGATTCTTCTCCAATGGCTATTAGGAGATCCTGTTACAAAACCAGTCTTTTAGGGTCTAATAGATTAGAGATCTACTAAGTACCTCAGTGATGTACTGAGCATTTGTTGTAACTGGCCTTTATGTGTTTTTATCACTCTGAACTTATTAAATCAGGCACCTTGAGGCCCATAATCAAAAGACATAGACATCCAAAAAGCATCCTAAATCAACACTTGGACATCCTAATTACCAGGACATCCCTATAATCAAAACCATCTTTCTGTTCATCTAATGAGGTGTTCCAGCCTCTGTACATTCAGGGCACGAGATGGACGCAGTGAAGTTGTGTTATGGATGGGTTTTGGGCAGTCTCAAGGGCGGGTTAGACATGGACATCTTGCTGCAATAATTAAACATTTTGAAAGACATCCTGGACAGAACTTATACGTTTGAAACTAGACCTTTTTTTGAAGAGACTAAGTGCCACAAAGGTGCCCAAACTAACCAGATGACTACTGCATGCATCAAGGTAAGATACCCCCACACTCTCCCAGTGCTCACAGACCCCCCTCATACCCACAAAGATCAGAATACAAACATATATACCTGTCTCCAGAACATCAGCACCTGGTATAGGAAAGCCTAGTAGAGCTGCACACAGGTGTCTGAAGTTGCCTGGTGGGTGGGCTAGTAAACCATAGAGAGGAGTAGCAAGTCCCATAAGCTACTCTAACCACTATATTCATGATGGAAAATGTGAGCCTACCAAAACTCCCCCAAACCATACTCTACTGTCATATAGATGCCACCTGCAGCCAAAAGGGCTATTGGGGTTGTAAACAGGTGGGCATAGTGGGTTTTGGGGGTATTTTGGGGAGGCTCACCATAACCTATTAAGGAGATCTGGTGAGATGTTATCTGGCACTCTTTATGTGAAGTTCACAGCAGTGCACTCTAAGGTACCCCACTGTTCTTTTGACACGTCTGGGTAGCCAGTCCATTACAGGACTGGCTCCTCCCACGTCCAAATAGTCTTGTTCTGGGCGTTTGGAACATGGATGAAATTTTGGTTGAAAATGTGCTATAAAAATAGACATCCTGGCGGTCTGGGCATCCCAGTGGCCTGGATTTTCTTACTGCCAACTTTAGACGTCTAGCGCCATACGTCCACATCAGACTTAGACGTATGTTTTGAAAATGCCCCTCCTTGTTTATTAAAATTCAGTGAAATGTGAATAAATTGATATTGAATATATTGGGAAAACAATGATACATAATTTGCAAAGTTTCTACCTAAACATTTGGCAACGTAAACTTATGTTTCTGGCCATGTTGTTGTCATATGCATTGATGACATAATCTGACATGACAGATGTAGAATGCCTTCTTCTCTCATACTCCAAATTCTATAGACTTCAAGATAGAGTGAAGGCATGTTTGATAAACACTTTTCAAAGGTAGTGTTGATATTTTTTTTATTGAGTTAATTTTTATTACTGCTGAAGACTTGCTACTGATCAAAGAGTCCATGATTTAAATAGTTTCAGTTTGAGCGTTCTCCACCATTTTCCAAATCAGCATAATCTATGCAGGAGGCACAGTGATTTTTCTTGAAGTATACCAATTAGTTTAATCTTCATGAATGCCTGTATATAAAAGCTAACATGTATATGGTTAATTCTGCTCTCAATGGAATAATGGACTGCTTATAAAATGTAATGTTCACATTTTATTGAATGCCTTCATTGTGTTAATTAATTAGTTTGGATTTAGCTTATACCTTCAAGTACAGTAGGCATTTTCCTTTTGTGAGAGAGCTCACAATGTAAGGACCCCTTTAACTAAGTTATGGTAAAATGCACATTATTCTCTTCAAAACCTAAACTGGAAGTTAGCTTAACCGAGGATTCAGGGCAGAGAGAGAGAGAGAGAGAGAGAGAGAGAGAGAGAGAGAGAGAGAGAGAGAGAGAGAGAGAGAGAGAAAATGAACGTAAGTAGTCAGCTTAGCATTGTGCTGTTCAGGGCCTAACTGAAGTTTCAGAGCCTATCCAGAGAGTAAGCCAAAGGCCTCTGGAGATACTGTAGAAGCTCTGACCTCTGGTGATAACAGGATGTCTCCCTTCCGAATTATCTACGAGAAGAAACAACCCTAAATCAATTCAAATCAAAACTGAAACATTTCTGTTTACCAACGCCTTTGGACTATAACTGTCCTTATAAGGACAATATGAATCCTCTCCTCCATGTTCTTTCTCTACCTCATATTTTTTCCTTTTATGTTTCTTTTTTCTTGTTATTGTAGTTCTATCCCCCTTCCCTTTTGTCAGCGTTTGTCTTGTGTTATTTGCTCATTGTATAAAAACTCCCTAGTGATGTGCCTACTTACTAATTCTGATACTTTGTTTTGATTTTAAATGTATTATGTATACACTTTCCCCTCAATATTCGCGGGGGTTAGGGGCAGAGCCGGCCCACAAATATTTTTAAAACACAAATAACTTTTAGGGCCGACTCTGACCTACCCCTGCCTCCCGGACCTCTATACAGCTTACCTGGTGGTCTAGTGGTGAAGCGGGGCAGCAGCGCTCTTCCTATGCTCCTGCCCCGTGCAGAGCCATCCACAAAATGGCTGCCGTGAGTTCCCGCTGTAGTCTCGTGAGACCACGGGAACTCACAGCAATCATTTTTGTGGACTGCTCTGCAAGAGGTAGGAGCGTAGGAAGAGCACTGCTTCCCCGCTAGACCACCAGGTAAGCTGTATAGAGGTCCGGGAGGCGGGGATAGTTCTGGATTAAAAAAAACCTCACAAATAACCAAAGTCAAGAGTCTTAAAAGTGCGAATCAGGAGGGTGAAGTGTAATACTTTTTATTGATGTACACCGCCTAGAAGTCTGATTAGGCAGTATAAACATTTTTAAAATAAACTTAAAACTTGAAACTTGATTAGTTTGCCTGATAGACTATCTCTGAGAGTTGGGCCTTCAAAGGAATTCATACATCTGTCAATTGGGAGATATCACATCAAATGAACTAAATTAAGACAAAAGATGGTGCTGGAAAAGATAATTCACACACACACATTCACCCTTCCTCAGCCACCTTCAGAAGGTCATATATTCACTTAAACACACCGAATTAGAGGACAAGGCAGACATTCTGTTCTAAGTAATGTACATTTGCAATAAGCCTATTTCTATATAAAATACCTTTTTCCACATCACATTCATCTGTCTTATTTAGGCCTGCTATTAATTTGCCTAAGTTTATGAGCTTAGTGTCAAAAGTCATTGCTAAGCTCCTAACTATTTTCCCTTATCCTAATTAGTGGCTATACAACGGGGACGTTACAAGAGTTTTATGGATGTATGGAAGCCATTGGCTAAATTTTGTAAGGAGAAATAAATGAGTTTTATTTTATAGACATTTAAATATACACATCCAGGGAGGGGGAAGGAAATGGAATGGGAACTTGGTTTAGGGATTTCATGAATAGTTTTATTAAGGTTTTATTTTACTTGTATATCAGGTGGGAGGGTGGGGATAATATAATTATACGTTGAAGTCTGTAAGTTCCATTGTGCTTGTTTTTAAGTATCCATATTTGTGAATCATTTGTTGCACAATTGTAGTTGAAAAACTTAATAAAGAATTTTTTTTTTTTTTTTTAAAGAACTTTAGTGAGATTTTGAGCATCAAGTGAGGCACTCAGCCCTAGTAAATTTTCAAAGAGACCAACAGAATAGTGCTTATCCCTGGGAACCATGACTAAACTACGGCTAAAATGAAAGCATCAGACTAAGTCAGACTGAATAGGTTAAGTGGAGAAGTATGTTCTTTCGTAACTTGAAAGGCTAGGAGGTCAAAGTAATTGAATACTTTAATGCTAAATAAGACTTCTCAGTATAAGAATAAATAAGCAAAATATATATCTGGCTTATGAGGTGAATAATTTAAATATTCACATACACTCAGAATTGTGAGATTTGACCAAGAGCAATATCTCCTATAGCCAAACCCACCGCCCCATCACTGTGTATGACTTGTTTTAAAAAAACTTGAAGTGAACGTGGTATTCAAACACTAAAACTAATTTTCAATGGCAAAAAAAGAGGAAAAAAATTCCCACTTAGCTTTCAAATGTTTCAACAGGTCCCTCATGGTCAAATCTCACAATTCTGAGTGTATGTGAATATTTAAATTATTTACCTCATAAGCCAGATATATATTTTGCTTATTTATTCTTGTGCTGAGAAGTCTTATTTAGCTATACAGTAAAATGAAAGCGTGACACAAATGTCTGCACCTAAATTTAGGCGTGGATGCCCTTATTCTGTAAATATGAATGTGACAAATTACGACCTCTGATCTGCCCATGACTCACTCATTTCCACACGCCTTTTTTGACTCGCATGTAAAATTTTAAGAATGGATCTCACGCTTAAATTTACACGTGTAACCTGTAATTGATTCTGGTATGGCGGTATATAAAAAATAAAATTATTATTATTATTATTATTATTAACACCAATTCTTGCTTGTTAAAATGTCAATTATCGGTGCTAATTAGCTTGTTACTTAATTAAATTGCTCTTGCAGTTTGGGTACATGACCATAATTGCATGTGAAATTTTTAGCTTTTTTTAAAAAGAGAATTAGGTGGATAGTCTCTGAAAGAGAAGAAAGCAATCTTGAGAGGAGCAGCTGGTGTGGATGGGCAGACTAGATAGGCCATATAATCTTTTTGTGCCATCATGGGATGGGAGCTCAGTATTCCATTGTAGAAAGGAGGGTGAGGGTCATGAAGGTGGATTCTCAGACCTCTTTATGGAGCCTCATATGGGCTATTGATTCTTATTAATCACATTTAGAAGATTCTGGTCTCTAAACTTGTTGACTACTGAATCTGTTGGGCTACCTCCAGGTCTTTCTAGGGTGGGGGGGGGGTGTACGGGAGGGAAGGGGACGAACTTATAACTTATGATGACTGGAACTTTCTTGTTTGCTCTTTGTCTGGCCTGGAGTCTAGTTTGTGCATTGCCTTTGGATTTTGGTCTTTACTGTTCTTTTGTCAACAATAAAAAATTGTTTGAACATAATCACGTTTAGAAGAACTAGAATTTTACAAATGCACTGCAACATTTTTAAACAAGAACATATTTATTTTATGTTTCAGTACGGTCTGAAGCTGCAATATAATCAACATATTTGGCTAATAATAGCAATTTTTCATTTTTAGGAAAATTTACATGCATCGAAGTTAAATTTCACTTGGAACGTCAGATGGGATACTATCTAATCCAGATGTATATTCCTAGCCTTCTGATTGTCATTTTGTCCTGGGTTTCTTTCTGGATAAACATGGATGCTGCTCCTGCAAGAGTTGCTCTGGGAATTACTACAGTGTTGACCATGACCACTCAGAGTTCAGGCTCCAGGGCTTCACTTCCAAAGGTAATGTTCAGATGTTTGAGAGATCTTACATGTTGCTGATTAGTTATGCAGTTAAAAATGTTTTCCTTGCCATGAGGAATACACTATTTCCTTGGTATTCACTCCTAGTCCTTGAAGGCCACCCATGGGTCATATTTTCAGAATGTACCCGTGGTTCTAAGGTACAAAAATTTAGGTTGTGAACCCTCCAAGGACAGTGAAATACTTAGGGCTCCTTTTATAAAGGTGCATTAGGGCCTTACTGCGTGGAATAGCGCATGTTAAAATGTCACATGCGCTAGCCGTTACCACCTCCTCTTGAGCAGGCGGTAGTTTTTTGGCTAGTGTGTGCTATAGTTTGGGCTAATCCACGCTAGCGCACCTTCATAAAAGGAGTTTCCAAGTTTCCAAGTTTTATTAGTGCTTGATAAATCGCTTATTAAATATCTAAGCGATGTACAATTCAATTAAAATAGAAATACAAATACAAATACACTGACATTTAAATAAAAAAAACATACTGGATTAACACACATGAAACATGAGGGTAGAGGGGAAAAGTTACAATAAATTTGAAGAAGAAAATATACATTGAAAGGAGAAATAACTCAGGGAAGGGAAAAAAAGCAAAATTATAAGATATTAAACCTAGGGTTAAAAAAAAAAAAAAAAATTTGTAAAACTAAGAGTCATATGTTAAAAGCATCCTTGAAAAAATAGGTTTTTAAAGCTCTTTTAAAAGAAATGAGGTCCTTTATGTCTCTAATGCACTGAGGTATAGAGTTCCATAAAGTAGAGTCCTTAGTCTATCTGAATGTAACAACTTGAGCTGCTACTGAAAACAGTGTGAGCAAATCTAAACATGCATGAGAAGATTTGCATATAATGGAGGTAATAGGCATGCCAATATCCTTCATTAAGATTATCCTGAAAACCTGTCCTGTTCCTGGCCCTCTAGGACTAGAAATGAAGGCAATCTGTTTGTTACTTATGTTAAACAATCAGAAGCCTGATTTGTATCCTACAGACCCATTGTTATGATAACATTCCAGAACTTTCTAATTTTAGTGAATGGGCAGGAAAACAAATGCTTAATTATGATCTCTGTACATGCACACCAATTATATTGTATTCTTGTCTCCAGGTAGCATTTACCATGCTGTATTTGCCATCCCCATTCTTCTCCTACAATGGTGCAATAAATTGTTTATTAAATGTTTTTGTTTTTTAAAATCATTATATACCACATATACAACTAAAAAGGATCAAAGCGGTTTACATTATAACTCAATTCAAATTATGAAAAGAACTCTATTTAAATAGAAAAGAAAGAGAAAAGAAGAGAGAGAAAAAAACCCCCATTTATACTACATAATATTCTATAATATTCAAATTAATAAATGAAATTAAAAAATTAATAGAAAATTTTAAAATATATGATTTCCTGATTTAAGATAATTCATCAAGGATATAAACATGCGTGCATGTCCAAATTGTCACCAACCCTCCGTAGTGTAGGGCTGCCGGGTGACAAACACAGGGATTCTGGCGTGTCCCCTACAACCAGGGGTACCTTCAGGACTTTTTCAGGTGGCCCTAGGCAATTGCCTGGGCCTAAGAGATGCAAGGTAAGTAACAAGATTTCACCATATCACCAGCCAACACAAGTTCTTTAGGAAAGAATAAGTTGTTTATTCTGACCCACAGGTCAAAAGTATGCAACAGAAAACAAACATCACTTTTGCAGGTCATTCACCAAAAATAGTAGATTTGCAAAAATAAAGCTTTACTGCAAATTCAAAATAAATCAAAACTCCTTAGGCAAACATAGCCACCGCAAACTCTGGTAACAGTTCAGCTTTTCTCTCAGCTCCCACATGCAGGCAAAATCACACAGCTGAGACAGATAATCTAATTAGCTTCAAGAACTGGAGTCACAGCAGGATTTCTAAAGTTCCAAAAACCAAACTTAACTATGTCAGTTTGAGCTTCAGGTTCATAAACTTGCTTTTAAATCCATTCCTCAGTTTGAAGCAAGTATTATTCTTACTCTCAAAATACTTATAAAGTTCAAACATATCCTAACTTCTGCAGGCATAGTTTGCACAGCAGAAACAAACCAAACATCAGCAAAAGAAAGAAAGAAACACAAACCACTAATGGTTTCTCAGTTGCTGCATTCTTTCATGCAACTTCCATACCTTCCGTCTGGCTTTCTAACATAGGGCCAGCCAGTTCTATCTCCATGCCTTCCACACGATCTAGAACCTGGTAGTTTGAAGTAGGCAGGATTTCCTCCAAATCCTGCATGGGATAATCCAGCACGTTTTCCTCCCCTGCTCTGTTCCACAGCTCTTCACCTGCCTTGAGCTGTGGGAGTCACTCGCCCTGGTCACTCGCTCCTCCCCCTCCTGCTTGACTCAGCCTGCTTTTAAACAGATCAGAGCCAATCCCCTTCAGCCTGTAGCGGGGGATGGGTTTTGGCTCTACAGCAGTTTTTCTCTGCCTAGGTTTTTCTACTGCAGCTACCTTCCTCGTGGCTTCTCTAGCTGCTCTAAAGCCAGGAGGCTGCTGTTGCCAATCTGCCTGCCTCTGTTCCAGTTCACTATCTCTTTGGTTATGGGGACAAGGGAGGTCAGCCTCAAGGTGAGTGCCAGAATCAATCTGGTCTGCTCTTCTGCATCCGATCCTATCAGGGACCGGACTAGTGCTGGTGCTGGGTTTGTCACATTCCCCCACCCTTAAAGGATGACCCTCGCTTGTACCCTGAGGAGTCCCTATATTCTCGGGAACATGTGACAGGCTAAATAACTTCAATGGCGTTTCCTATTTTTGTTTCTTTTATCAGAAGGGCTCGGACTAGGACTTGTATCACAGAAGTCATCAGGCCACCGTAACACTGGGACTTTGTTTGACTCACCATCCTCTAAACCCTTTGTACACTCCAACCCCTCTAGACTGAATACTCTGTGGGCTAAGGCTGCTACAGCCTCTGATATTTCTTCCATACCACCCTCCTTTGTCTGTTCCAGTTGAGCCTGTAAGTCACCCAACACCTCTTCCACTCTGTTCAACTGAGATTTATACTGGCCTAGCTGGGTTTCAAATGTTTGGTTTTGCTTTACCCATTTACATGTTTCACCATCCTTGTCTTTCCATTTTCCTGCCAAACCTTCCATAAGCTTTTTAAGCTCACCCTGCTGTTGCTGATTTCCTACGACCTGCTCTCCCACTTGAGAAAGTTGCTTGGTCAAGTCCTCTAGAGCTTTATTAAAGGACCCTATATTTTGTTGATTTTGTTCTTCCAGTTCCAGCTTTATCTCTTTACCCAGAGCCTCTTTATCTTTTGTCAGAGCTCTTATCTGAGCTTGTAATTCCTCCATATCCTTCCTCCATTCAGCCCCCTCACTGTGCTCCCCCTTGTGTGAGTCTCCAGGAACCAGGAAGGTTGCCGGAGTATGCGTTTCAGAATTCTGTGTTTGGATGTTTTCCGTTACCTTACTTGTCACTTGAGGAGGTATATTATCCTGGTCAGTCAATTGTCCGTGTTTACTAGGGTGTGTGTTCCCCGATGACCCAAAGCCTTTCATACCCCTCTTAGTCTCAGGGAAGTAAACCCATCTCTCCAGTCTTGCCACCCATATACGTTCACACACTATCTGGGCAATGCAATCTCCAGGCTGTACTTGGAATGGTACAGACCCATGATTTACCAATAGGACCGCTACATTACCCCGAAAATCAGGGTCGATTACTCCTGCTGCTACATCTACCGAAGCTTTCCATGCTAAACCTGAGCGAGGCGCAATCCTTAAATACGAGCCTGGTGGCGGAGACAACTGTAAATCAGTATTAACCAGGGCTCTCCCATTGGCGGGAATCAGTTGTTCCTGTGCGGCATAAAGATCGTATCCTGCAGCCTTCCCATATGCACGTGTAGGGGCCTTTGCTTTTTCAGATAAGGGTACCCATCTGATTGTGGGCTGCCATTCTTTTCCACCATTTCTAGCTCGCCAGTCCCCTGCTCTTCTGGCCCTCCTGGATTGGAACTGATATTGCTTAGACCATGCTCCCAATATCAGTCTACCCTTAATCTGGGTCTCTTCCCCCCTCCTGCATCCGGTAGGGGTCTTATAATCACCCCTAACCTTGGTTCTGAGCCAATCCTGACCCAGGATCAAGGAATGAGGTATATTCTTAGCAATAGCTACCTTTAGCTCAATCATTTCTCCCCCAACTCTCAAGTTCACCTGCTGACGGGGATACTCTCTCATATCACCATGCACACACCACACCTTCACTGTATCCAACCCTTTATCACTGGGGCTGGCACCCCTAATTTGATGCCATAATTTCTGTGCCATAACGCTCTGTTCTGCCCCCGTATCAATTAGGGCAGACACTGTCCTACCAGCCACTTGTACTTTCTGAAAATATTCTCCGTGACTAGCTCTCTTTACCCCACATGCAATAGTAAAATCCCTTCTTTCCCTGCATTCCCTTTGACGGTGTCCTTTTCCCCCACACCTGAAGCAATATATGGGAGCTGGATTAAAGGGTTTCTGTATACGATTCTGAGGGTTCCTGGGTGGCATGTTATTATTAGTAGGAGCCTGAAGTGTAGTGTCCCTCTGGAACTGTGTCTGGGGTCTATCACTTGGGCCTGGTTTCTCGGGAAGACCCTGGGCATCCAGATAGGCTTCTGCCACAGATAATGTCTGTGTCAGATCCTGGCATCCTTGTTTCTGGATCCACCCCTTTATGTTCTGGGGCAGAGCTTCTAGGAATTGTTCCCTGACTAACTCAGCGAACATCGCTCGTGGGTCTGCCAAGAAAGGCTGTAACCACCTCTCTGCAGCTTTCGTTAGGCGTTGTAACAGCGCCTTAGGTCTTTCTCTAACCTTTAACTGGAGAGCACGAAAGGTTTGCCTGTAATATTCTCTTGTATATCCCAGAAAGTCTAGGATATGTGCTTTCACAGCTGGGTAACTACTGGCCTGATCCGCAGCAATGGTCTGAAAAGCCACAAGGGTCTCGCCAGCCAAACATGGCAGAAGGCGAACCGCCCACTGCTCTGGAGGCCAACCTGCTGCAGCAGCAACTCTCTCAAAAGAGTTTAAAAAGTCATCTGGGGCATCCTGTGGTGTTATTTTACTCAAATTCAATAAATTTAGAGAGTTTTGTCCTACCGTAGGTAGAGTACCACCAGTCCCCAATACCGGTATATGTATCTGTCCACCAGACGTAGGCTTCAATAGTTGCGCCATTAACTGAGACTGCTGCTCCATGGTTCGCATAAAGTCACTGTGATGACGTTCGCTAGCCTCCTGGCTTGCCTGCCATAGTCCGTGACTAGTCTCCAGGACCTTCTTTAAGTCCTCATTTTGCCGCTGTTGTTCTCCAGCCACCACTGCTAACGCCGCCGGCTCCATGTAGGCTCTGTAGGGGAATCACAAACACACAATCCAAGTGCGATACCACTCAGTCTCTTTCCCCCCAGAACTATCTTCACCAGACCCTCTGTAAAATATGCTTACCAGAGGTACTGATGAATCATCGCCTGCGTGCTCATTACAGGGTGCACCACCCTTCTTCAGAGACCTCTTGGTCCCCCTTTTGTTCCTCGCCAGCTCCGGATGATGGCCTCGTCTCCCGGTCTGCTATCCGCACCTCCTGCAGCCGCCAAACTCAGGACACTGGAACCGATATCCTTGCACTGTTTAAGCCGCTTCCCTTCAACAGCAGTTGTAATCCTGGTTCCGATGAACCACACAATTGTAGAGAGTAAGGTAAAAAAAAAAATTTTTCCACCTTTGCACTCCCTACTCTTCACCTGAAGAGGTACCAGATCCGCACTCCTGATACCAAATTGTCACCAACCCTCCGTAGTGTAGGGCTGCCGGGTGACAAACACAGGGATTCTGGCGTGTCCCCTACAACCAGGGGTACCTTCAGGACTTTTTCAGGTGGCCCTAGGCAATTGCCTGGGCCTAAGAGATGCAAGGTAAGTAACAAGATTTCACCATATCACCAGCCAACACAAGTTCTTTAGGAAAGAATAAGTTGTTTATTCTGACCCACAGGTCAAAAGTATGCAACAGAAAACAAACATCACTTTTGCAGGTCATTCACCAAAAATAGTAGATTTGCAAAAATAAAGCTTTACTGCAAATTCAAAATAAATCAAAACTCCTTAGGCAAACATAGCCACCGCAAACTCTGGTAACAGTTCAGCTTTTCTCTCAGCTCCCACATGCAGGCAAAATCACACAGCTGAGACAGATAATCTAATTAGCTTCAAGAACTGGAGTCACAGCAGGATTTCTAAAGTTCCAAAAACCAAACTTAACTATGTCAGTTTGAGCTTCAGGTTCATAAACTTGCTTTTAAATCCATTCCTCAGTTTGAAGCAAGTATTATTCTTACTCTCAAAATACTTATAAAGTTCAAACATATCCTAACTTCTGCAGGCATAGTTTGCACAGCAGAAACAAACCAAACATCAGCAAAAGAAAGAAAGAAACACAAACCACTAATGGTTTCTCAGTTGCTGCATTCTTTCATGCAACTTCCATACCTTCCGTCTGGCTTTCTAACATAGGGCCAGCCAGTTCTATCTCCATGCCTTCCACACGATCTAGAACCTGGTAGTTTGAAGTAGGCAGGATTTCCTCCAAATCCTGCATGGGATAATCCAGCACGTTTTCCTCCCCTGCTCTGTTCCACAGCTCTTCACCTGCCTTGAGCTGTGGGAGTCACTCGCCCTGGTCACTCGCTCCTCCCCCTCCTGCTTGACTCAGCCTGCTTTTAAACAGATCAGAGCCAATCCCCTTCAGCCTGTAGCGGGGGATGGGTTTTGGCTCTACAGCAGTTTTTCTCTGCCTAGGTTTTTCTACTGCAGCTACCTTCCTCGTGGCTTCTCTAGCTGCTCTAAAGCCAGGAGGCTGCTGTTGCCAATCTGCCTGCCTCTGTTCCAGTTCACTATCTCTTTGGTTATGGGGACAAGGGAGGTCAGCCTCAAGGTGAGTGCCAGAATCAATCTGGTCTGCTCTTCTGCATCCGATCCTATCAGGGACCGGACTAGTGCTGGTGCTGGGTTTGTCACAATATGTGCCAATATTCAGGAAGCACAATGTCTGCTGTCTAACTGAATATTTAAGTACTTTTTATTTAAAAGAAATGGGGGGTGGGGGCTTATTTATATATTATGTATTACATGAGGAATGGAGGGATAGCCTAATAGCTAGAGCAGTGAACTGAGAACCATGGAAGCCCAGTTCAGATCCCACTGTAGCTTTTTAAATGAAAAGATGCCTCCATCTTCAGGCAATGGCTTGCGGGTAAACCTGTGACAGAATTATATTTTCCCATGGGCCAATTTTAGACCTCATAGGAGAGCCAGGAAGATACGTGAGCAATAAGTTCATACATACTACCCCAAAAATGTAGTTTGTTATAAGTATCCTTCTATTAGTCCCAGCAAAGTCAAAAGTCAGGAAAACAACTAATCAAGCTTTCATTCATCAATCAGGCAAAACAAAGTACTCTTCACAGAATCTTTCAGGCTTTACAGTCCAGGTCCAGTCCAGGCTTGCTTTATCCTCAGTCCCGGAAGCAAAAAGGAAAAAAAAAAAACCCCCACAAAAAGGTTCAAGTTTTTTCATATAGGCAAGTTCTTCTGTACTGATAAACTATCCCGGCTTCCATAAGCTCTTACTCCCATGTAACAGCAGTTCAAAATGCAGTCCTTGGAGATCAGGGGGGCCCAATGAACTTGCGTCCAGCAGTGCTAGTAGCGTCAGCGCAGCGATTCAATTAGGCAGCCATGGGACTTTTACTGAGTCGCGGTCCGCCTTTGATAATGCAACTTCCTCTTTCCTCAGAGGCGAGCATGACCCATCAAAGGACTCAAGGCTGCCTAATTGAATCGCAGCACTAACAGTACTGAGAGCTGCTGGCAGGGGAAGGGAGGAGAGGAGAGCGGAGGGGAGGGGAGAACAGGAGGGATGGATGGTTGGATGAATCCCCACTTCCCGGTACCGGCTCTGTTCTTGCAAACCCGCCTGCTCCCCTCCTCTGGCAGTGGTGGGCAACGTGGCCTGGGACCCGAGTCTTGCACATTGCAAGCTGGAGCATGAAGTCGGCCTGCACTTTTCCTTGGGAGGGCTGCAATTGCCCACAAATGACAGAAAATAGGGTCAGCCTCCAGTAAGATATTATGTATGTTATGTATGGGAGTACAACCTGCAGACGCACACTAAATCTCATCCTTTGCTCCCTCCTTCCCCTCCCCCCCCCATTAGAGCTTCTTTCCGATTGCTGGTTTTTAGCTGAGCTCACATCCAATATGATCAGTGAGAAAGTGGTGAGCAGGATGTGAAATGCTCAAAATGTAATTTGTTTGAACTGGAACTTCTCTATTTTGCACTAGGGTCATTGCAGTAATTGACCCGGACCACAAATCACATAACTTGGCTCTATTGGAACACTACAACAACCAAGACCTCTGATTGTGGTCATCTAGGCATAACTTCCATGGAATGACCACAAGTACTCACACCCAGACCTGTGCTCCATTAATTTGGGGACCAGATATTCTGCCAGTGTCAATGTATCATATCCCCAGTGGGAATGTGTACTGGAGAGTTAACTCTGCCCTCTAAAGCAGTGTTCTTCAACCACCGGTCTGCGGACCGGTGCCGGTCCACAAAATAATTCTTTTATATCCACTAGTCCATAGGTGTAAAAAGGTTGAAGAACACTGATCTAAAGATAACGCTTCTCCCTGCTTCGCCGACACAGCAACAGATCAGATGCATGTAGCAGCAACTGCACAAGCCTTCCCCCCCTGACGTTAATTCTGACATCGGAGAGGAAGTTCCGGGTCAGCCAATTGCCAAAACACAAGTCCAAATGAGAAATAAACCAGGAGTTATGCATGAGTCATAGCAGGTGTAAAAGGCTACTGGGTAGAATTGCTAGTGTACACATGCATCCTCAGATTCTATATAGGTTGTCCTAGGTTTGTCAGATTTCCTATTTGAAAAAAAGAGGAAACCTAGCCCCGCCCTGTTCTGCCCCCAGCCCCGCCCCCACATGAACCTCCCCAAGATCGAAGGCAACATTAAGATTCTTCGCGCATGCGTGGATGTCAACGCAATGACATCACATGAATGCACGTGTGCATACGATGTCATCACGGTGATGGCCATACATGCGTAAAGGTTCCAGACGTGGCCTCTGAACTCAGGACTTCCAAAACGCAGACAAACTGCCAAGTTTTGGAAATCCATCCAGGTGCCCAGACAGTCCTCTAAGAAGAGGACATGTCTGGGTTTTCCCAGATGTCTGGTAACCCTAGGTTGTCCTGAGTTGGGCACTAGAATTTACATACAGATCCAAGATCCGTGTGCAAATTAATTGTGTTAATTGGTGCTAATAATCAATTAGAGCTGTTAACAGGCACTTAATTGACACAGATTAAGTGTTGCTGCAGCCAATCAGCCAGTGGCCTCAAATGGAGCAAGAGGACATGAAGATCACTCCTGCTCTGTGCAATGGCTGGCTACCAGGCCCTGAAAGGTATGTGGTGGAGGTGGGAGGGAGATGTGGTTGTCAATTTTGGCAGGCACAGGAGGCAGAAGGGATTCCCCCTGTCCCGCCCACTGCAATGTCACTGAGGAATCGGGGGTGCCAGGGGGGAGATGGGGGGTGGTGGCATGGGTTGTTTTGAATGGGGGATTTAGCTGGGACAAGAGAAGGGGGATCCCGGCCCACCACTAGACCATTGGGTCCCGCAGCAGGCTCAGGGGAGGCCTGCATGGCATTGGGAGAGAGGGAGAGAGTACAGGGCAGGGAGGAAGGGGGACAGGGTGCAGAGCCTGGCAGGGAGTGAGGAGGGCTGGGTGCAGAGCCTGGCAGGGGAGGCAGTGAGGAAGGGAGCGCTGGGTGCAGATCCTGGCAGGGCAGGACACTTGAATATTAAGCTTCCATCTTATATTCGAGTCAACCATTTTTCCTCCTTTTTGGAGGGAGGGAAATGGGGGTATCGACTTATATTCGGATCAACATATTCAAATATAAACGGTGTGCTCATTTTCAAAATAGCAAGATATCTTTTTTTTAATGACCTATCTAGATGTTTTAGCTCTTAGTACGTCTATCTTGGGTTTTTTTTGGCAATTTTCAAATACAAATATGTCCAAATGAAAACAAGCTATTGGGACATCCAAGCAGCCAGCATTCTTGGCAAACTAGACACACAGACATCTGAGTAGAGGGGCACTCTAGGGGGTACTGAGGTGAATGTCACAGTTAAAAGTTCCAGGTCCACATGTCAGTATAACCTGCTTATATTGTTTAGTGAGCTCTCCAAAACCCAATCAAAACACCTACCTGTACACAACAACAATAGCCCTTGGACGATATGGCTCACTGGTAGAGCTGCTGCCTCTGCACCCAGAGGTTATGAGCAAATTCCAGTGCTGCTCCTTTGCTCCTTGTGACCCTGGGCAAGTCACTCAATTCTCTAGTTTCCACCACTTTGAATGCCAAAGCCACAAAAAGGCAGTATACAAGTCCCCATCCCCCTTCCCCCCCCCTTATGCCTGCCAGTGTCATCTTTATGTAGGCTTGGGTGGGCAAATCAATGTTTTCTTTTCCCTTAGATTCTCTACATTCTTTGTCATATCTTTTGTAATATAAAAAAAAAGACATATGAGTCATAGCAGAAATCTTGTGAAGTGGCATTAATGTATAACAGTTTTGAAGTCAGATAAAAATTCTCATAAATGTTAACTCTCGGTTTCCTACGTAGGTTCCCTGGGACTTTTAAATGAAACCACTGAGGCATCACAGATTTGCTTTGCTGTTAAAAAAACAGTTATTCTTTCCAGTGTGTCAAAAAGCAAACATTACAGAATGATCAATTTCAGACATTCTCACAAATAGGCTTATAAATAGTCAATTTTTCACTTTCTCCATTATGAATAGATGTTTTGAAATGTGATAACATGAAAAGGGGCAAGAGAGGCATATACAGGGAAACCAATATATAGCAAATAAATGCAAGACGAATGAAAACAGTTTAACAGTTAATATTGCCATACAATAAACAAATACATGTTAGAATCAGTTTAAGTAACAAAGACCAATTTTGCTGTTTCAGCATAAGCCTGTAAATGAGAAACAGAAGATGAGTTCACCACAAATCCAATGGCAAACAACATACAGCAGAGGTTTTGCTTCAGCATTATTCACTGTTAGAATTATTTAGATGTTTTCAATAGACTAGGGGTGGAGGGATGGGTTAGGAAGGCAGGGAAGGACAAATGCTGTATAGGCTAGGGTGGGGGTGTTTGAAAGGCAGGGAAGGACAGATGCTGTATAGGCTAGGGTGGGGGTGTTGGGAAGGCAGGGAAGGATAGATGCTGCACAGCTGGAAGAGTGTTGGAAAGGACTGATGTTACACGGGCAGGGGGCTTAGGAAGGAAAGGAAAAAGAGATGCTGCATGGATGGGGTGGTGGGAAGGGAGAGAAAGAGAGATGCTGCCAGTTGGGAAGGGAAGAGAATAGGAAAATAGTTGGACATAGGTATATTGAGTGGGAGGGAAAGAGAGATGGTATATATGGGGCAAGGAAGAAAGAACGAGAATTGTTGGACATGATAGTGGTAGAGAGGAGGGAGGGAGAAATATTGGATGTTGTGGTGGAGAGAGAAGGGTTGGACAGATGCAAGAAGAATGAATGTTGAACATGGTGGTGGAGGGAAGGGATGAAGAGATGCAGCATGGTGTTGGAGGAGGTTGTTAGGAGGAGAAATGTTGGGCATGGGGCTGGTGGGGAGGGACAAAAAAAATGCTATACAGATTAGAAGCCAGAGGATGAGAGAGGAAGAATTGTTGGATTTTTCAGTAGAGGGAAAGGAGGGAGAAATGTTGTATTGGGAGAGGGGCCAGAAAGGGGATGGACTGCAGGGGACTAAAAGGAAGAAGGAAGGGATAAATGTTACATTGGAAGGGTGGACAGATGACTCAAGGAAGGGAAAGATGTCAGATTCTGGAGAAGGGTGATGGAAGGAAGGAGAGAGATGCCAGACCAGGGAATGGAAGGGAAGATGTGGAGAGAGATTTGCCAGACTTTGGGAAGGAGAGGAGAGAGATGCCAGACTGCGGGAAGAGGAGAGAGATGCTAGACTTCAGGTAGGAGGAGAGAGATACCAGACCGCGAGAAGGGGGGAAGAGAAGGAGAGAGATATTAGACCATAGGAAGGGGGAGGGAAAGTGAGAGAGATGCCAGACCATGGGAGAGGAGAGAGATTTCAGGCTGTGGGAAATAGAGGAGATAGATGCCAGACCATAGGAGGGGGGGAAGGGGAAGACAAAGATGTCAGACTAAGGGAGAGGAAGAGAGAGAGAGGAGATGGTGCACAGTGATAGAGGGGAAGGAGAGAGAGGGAAGAGATGGTGCACAGCAATGGGTATGGCAGGGAAGAGAGCAAGAAGAAATGCTTCTTATGGATAGATGGGACTAGGGGAGAAGAAAGAGGGAGGAGATGGTACCCATGACTAGATGGAAAGGGAAGGTAAAACATGGAAAAGAAGATAGATTTTGAGAAGAAAGCAGAAAAATGGAAGAAAGTTGAGTTTTAAAAGTTAATGTTAAAGATGGATGTAGGGCAGAAAGTGAAGAATGAGAGAAAATCAGCAAATGAATAAGAAGGCCCCGGAAAGAGTAAAGAGCACAGACAGGAGGAAGTGGAACCAGAGACTGGGAAAAGATGATTACAAAAATGAAATCACCAGACAACAAAAGTAGGGAATATGATTTTATTTTCAATTTAGTGATTGAAACGTGTTAGTTTTGAGAATTTATATTTGCTGTCTATATTTTTCACTGTTTAGGAAGAAATTAATTTTTTTTCTATTTTTCTGGTGTTGTACTACTTGTACAGTCTGACATCTTAGGGTTTTGTTTGTATATATTAGTACTTTTAGTTTGTGGTCCTGTATTTGCATAGGGGTAATCTGTGTTCTGCATGTGTGACCAAGGCCAGGTGTTCTGGTAGGAATGAATGTTGAGCAGCATAGTGTGCTTTGTGTAGTTTAATTTTGTGGTTAACCATTATGTGTTGTTAATATTGTGTGTGTATATAAGAAAAATGAATGGAAAAATGATATTACAGTTAGTACTATTATTATTATGGGGGTGTGGTCTGGGATGGAGCTTTTGGACCCCCAAACAAAAAAGCATTCTGCTGCCTTTATTTCTACTGGTAAATAATACCCTCCCTACATGAATGAATTTGAATGTGATTTGTATACCTTTTATGTATCGAAGCAGTTTACAGCAGGGGTGTCAAAGTTCCTCCTCGAAAGCCACAATTCAGTCGGGTTTTCAGGATTTCCTCAATGAATATGCATGAGATCTATTAGCATACAATGAAAGCAGTGCATGCAAATAGATCTCATGCTTATTCATTGGGGAAATCCTGAAAACCTGACTGGATTGTGGCCCTCGAGGAGGGACTTTGACATCCCTGGTTTACAGTGACTAGTGATCAGGAAATCTAACTATCCTAGTATTCTTCTGGAGCAGCGTGGAGGGGCAAAATCAAAAAAAGCGTCTAAGTCCCCTTTTGGCCTAAGTCCCTAAACGTTCAACCCAGAAGCAGGGAAAGTGTCCATAACCAAAACAAACGTCCATGTTTTGATTATGGCCTTCCTCTGCCTAAACGCCCAATCTCCACTACGTCTAAAAGTATCCTCACAGCACGTCTACACATTTTAGCCATAATGAAACAAAAACACGCCTAGGCCACAAACGTCCAACAGAAGGGCTTTTAGGCGAAGGAGGAGCCAGTCCTTCTCCTAAAAGCTGGATTCTGTAACCGGTGTCTGTCAAAAACAACACCGGTTACAGAATCCCCCCCACAACGATCCAGGCAGGAGAGTGCCCAAGCCCTCCTGCCATGTTAAACCGCGACCCCCCCCCCTCCCGACAATATCGGGGCAAGAGGGAGCTCAAGCCCTCTTGCCCCAGCCAACCGCGGCACCCCCGACATATCAGGGCAAGAGGGAGCCCAAGCCCTCTTGCCCCCCCGACTACCCGACTCCATCAGGGCAAGAGGGAGCTCAAGCCCTCTTCCCCCCCCCCCGAGTCCCCGACTTCCTCGGGGCAAGAAGGAGCCCAAGCCCTCTTGCCCCGCCGATCTTGCCCCCCCCAACTCGTTCGGGCCAGGAGGGAGCCCAAGCCCTCCTGGTCCAGCCGATCTGGGCAAGTCACTTACGTAATCCTCTGTTGCCCCAGATACAAAATAAGTATTTGTATATAATATGGAAATCGCTTCGATTGTAACTACAGAAAGCCGGTATCTTTATCTTTACTGGAAGTTTCTATGCCACTACTAATGACCAGGGAGTCAATGTCAAGTAAATATGTTCTGAAACTGTTTGTCAATGGTCTAAATCACAATAAGTTTGAACAGGGCTCCATATTTTGAGGAATGTGCTAGTGGAATGATGTTTTCTTGCGATTACACTTTCATATTTGTTAGTAATATATACAGTGTTCCACCATGCCATGCATTCTACTTTGGATAGATTCTTCCAACAGTGCAAAATATTTTTGATGGCCAAAAACAATAGTAAGTTAAGCAAACGAGCATTGGGCTCCGAAAGGGGTTTTATGAGGCCCTGCTGTCCTAAAACAATAATTTTGAGATTTAGCGGCTCTTGGATCATTAATATACCCCCCCTCTTCCACAAAGCCACGTTAGCGACTGCTGCACAGTAATGGCCCCAAAACCCACAGAGATTTAAAAGACTTCAGGGCTGTTGCCACACGGCAGCCACTAGCGCAGCTTTGTAGAAGAGGGGGTTAGAGGAAATGGTATTCCAAATTCTATCCCAATGACTATGACTTTTACATATGATATATTTCTTGTCTTATTTGATATCTGCATTTGTATTTATTCTTTTGTTCATATGATTTGTTCTTGTTTTATTTAATATTTGTATTTAATATTTAATATTTGTTTTATTTAATATTTTGTTCATTTATCTTATAAAATTAATAAAAAATAAAAATAAAAAATATCAAGTATATCAATTTCCATCATCTTTCCCTTGTTTTGCCAGTTTGAAGTCATCAGATATGACCACTTTGAGTTCTGTCCCCAATTGGTAGATACCTCATAAAAGTACTTCAGTCTTTGTAAAGTACTGATTTTGAATCATTTATTAAAATTCAATATAGTTAGCTATTTCTGAACTTAAAAAATATCAGAAACTATAAAAAGATGAATTTGTCATAGCTACAAGAGGAGAAATATAGGGCTCCTTTTACAAAGGTGCACTAGCGTTTTTAGCATGTGCTACATTGCCGTGCACGCTAACCCTGTGCTACGCGCCAAAAACTAACGCCAGGTCAATGGAGGTGTTAGCGTCTAGCGCGCGTGGCATTGCAGCGTGCGCTAAGCATGTGCTAAAACCATTAACGCAGCTTAGTAAAAGGATCCCCTAGTGTGCCTTCTTGCACCATTGCTGCCCAAAATCCAAAAAGTAAAGACTGTAATTAGAAATAGGGAAAATTGAAAACTTCTTTGGGGAGGAGGAGGGCTTATATAAAGTTTCTCATTAAGTGGTGCATGTTATAAGCAAACTAGGTCAAGGAGAATAATGATGGTTCAGTGAACAGACAGGGATCTTGATTGCATTTGTCAAAGTTTGTGCTTGGGAACACTTCAGATCATAAAACTAATTTCTGGTTCATTTACTGCTTATTACACTTCATATTTCTTGCATATTGATATAAGAAATCCTGCAACAAAAATATCCATGAGCTAGAAATTCATGAAATCATTTTTGTACTCCCTTTTCTCGCCCTGAGATTTAGCTGCATTTGTAAAAAAAAAAAAAAAAAAAAAAGACAACTCAGTAAGGGGAATTATAATTTTTTTATCAAGCTATAAAGTTTGAGGTTATCTAAAGAGATACTTCAGATACTAACCCCCTCTTCTACTAAACTGCGCTAGCAGTTTTAGCACGGAGAGCCATGCTGAGTGGCCTGGGCTGCTCCCGACGTTCATTGAGTTCCTAAGAGTGTCGGGAGCAGCGCAGGCCATCCAGAACAGCTCTCTGTGTGAAAACCGCAAGTGCGGTTTAGTCAAAGAAGCCCTATGAATTATTTAAAAATGCAATATTTGATATTAAATATGAAATAAGAGTTCCAGTATGTCAGTTAGCATTTTAGGGGGGGGGATAATTTATCTATTTATTCCAAGTCTTATCTTCTCAAAGACATCAAACAGGAAGGAAAATGCAAAGTAGATGGGAGAAATATGTATTGATATATTAAAAAAGAAACTAAGGGCTCCTGTTATCAAGGTGCGCTATTGGGTTAGCGCGTCGGACATTTCATCACGCGCTAACCCCCCACGGCAAGCCAAAAAACTAACGCCTCGTCAATGGAGGCGTTAGCGACTAGCGCGGCAGGCGGTTGAACGCACATTATTCCACGCGTTAACCGCCTACTGCACCTTGATAAAAGGAGCTCTTAGTTTCTTTTTTAATATATCAATACATATTTCTCCCATCTAGTTTGCATTTTCCTTCCTGTTTGATGTCTTTGAGAAGATAAGACTTGGACTAAATAGATAAATTATCCCCCCCCCCCTTTTTACAAAACCGCAGAAGTGATTTTTAGCGCAGGCCAGTGCACTGAATGCTCTGCGCTGCTCCCAAAGCTTGTAGAGTTCCTTTCAGCGTTGGGAGCAGCGCAGAGCATTCAGCGCACCAGTTGCCAATTAAAACTGCTTCTGCGGTTTTGTAAAAAGGGGGGGGGGGTAAAAAATTAACACAAAGCAGTTACTGAAATATCAGCATATATTCTCATTTGGCTAAGCTGCAACTTTTACTTACAGTCAACGATTAGCAGCAAGTATGTGGATTTCCTTGAAAACCAGATGGAGTTTCTACAGAAATAGAACACATAATGTTGTAAATATTTCTTGTGTAAAAAGTACCAAATCATTAATTTTCATTGCATGCTTTACTTTATATTTGGTTATACATTCTTTTATCATTTTTGATATTTTACTATGCATGCAAATTTATCCCCCCCCCCCTTTTTTTATAAAACCGCAATAGCGGTTTTTAGCGCAGGCCGGTGTGCTGAATGTTCTGCGCTGCTCCCGACACTCATAATGCCTCTTTTACAAAGCCGAGCTAGCGGCTGCACTGCACTAACGGCCCCGAAACCCATAGAGATTTAAAGGGCTTCGGGGCTGTTGCCACGCAGCTTTGTAAAAGAGGCCGATAGAGTTCCTATGAGCGTCAGGAGCAGCTGGCCTGTGCTAAAAACCGCTATTGCAGTTTCGTAAAAAGGGGGGGTATTGTAAGTTTATGTCAAATAGTTGTATTTATATATGAGTGAGCTTCTATGAAATTAATAATTTGCAAATACTGAAGGGAGCAAAAAGGACATTTGAAAAGCAAGTGAAAATTAATAAACATTCACTAAGGGGCCCTTTTACTAAAGTGCAGTAAGTTTTTGCCTTTACCTTGCACTAGTTGTAAAAACTGTGTTACAGTAAGTGCAAAGCCTGAGTGTAAATAAAGGGAGGCAGAGGCAGCATCTGTCCTGCATTTCCTATACAGGGCAGATACTTATCACACGGCACTGCATTACATACAAATCCAGATAGCATTGGGACACCACTGCATACATCATGGTACTGGACCAGTCTCAAAGAAAATGAAATAAATTAATTACTGCCTCCTTATCTGATCCCTTCAAACATATCTCCCTCCTCCAACAACCAATCTTCCATGGACACATCTTTTTCCACATCCAGTCTTCCACCTGACATCAGATCCTTCCTCTTGAAATCTGACCTTTCGTAACACCTCACCGATCCCCTTGGCTTAAACCTGCCCCTGAAGTTCAAAGCACTGCCTTCAGGCCTAACCACCTCCCCTACCCCCACCCAGGGATTTTTATTAGTAATTCAGTAGGCCCAGGTGGGGGGCAGTATACCTTTGTTCCTAATCAGGACTGTGCTAGGACGTAAAATGAAGACCACTAGTGGTAGTCTCACAGTAGTACTGCTAGGGGCAACCTTCCATATAAAAAGAAATTTCTGGATTTTGAAAAAAAGCATTTGATAACATTGACAGAAATAGCTTGTGGAGTATTATGAAATCACATGGAATACCTAACAAGTTCATCAGAATTATCAAAAACTTATATGAGAACAGTGAACACTGTGTCAGAGTGGAAGGTAGTTGTATGAATTGGTTTAAAATATTAACTGGAGTCAAGCAAGGTTGTCTGTTGTTACCAAGTGCATCTTCTACTCAAGCCCATCCAGCTGTACCTACTAGCCTGTGGGTCCCTACACACACAACCTCCCCTTTCCTTCAGTCCTCCCCCCATATGTAATGACACAAAGTCATGTTTTTGATAGCTCATGGTCACAGCTGTTAGTTGATATTTGACATTAGATTAGTTATATACAGTACTATACTCCAGAATATATAGGGTTACCTGATTTTTTCACAGAGAAACCTGGACACATGGCCCCTTCCTGGTCTGCCCTCAGCCCCATCTTGTTCTGACCCCAGCTCTGCTCTGTTCCACCTCCAGTCCCACCCCCACAAAGTCTTGTCTTTCTTTTCTGACCTCTGGGCTGCGTCTGGAGGGCCTCTGAGCATGTGCGGATACGTGTGATATCATCCGTGCATGCTCAGAGGCCTTCCAAATGTGACTTTCTAAAACCTGGACAAACTACCAGATTTTGGAAAGTCTGTCCAGGCACCCAGACAGTCCTCTATAAAGAGGACATATCCAGGATTTCCCGGATGTCTGGCAACCCTACCCATACACATCTAGGGAAGCATCCAAAATATTTTAATTTATGCTGTATTCCATTTCTTTTATTTGCAAATAGCTGTACAGAGCAAATAATACAGACATCATATTACACTCACTCCAAACTCTCCCCCCCCCCACCTCCAATTATCAATCCATATCCAACCCTTCATCTTAATCTTGAAAATATGTCTAAACACATAATAAAACAGTCTGACATTATTTAAAATATTATATTCTTTAAGAGTCAGGTCTTAGAATTTTTAAAAAATCTTCTGGTAATTTATTCCTGAACCCTGGTACTGCCCTTGGAAAACAAGAAGTTGCCTCCGCTAAGACAGACCAGAAGTCCATCTCACCCAGCGGTCCGCTCCCGCGGTGGCCCATCAGGCCTATTGCCTGAGTAGTGGTCCCTGACTATTTCTATAACTTACCTCTTACTCCTATCCCTATAACCTACCTCTACTCCTATCTGTACCCCTCAATACCTTTGTCCAAACCTTCTTTGAAGCCCTGTAATGTGCTCCTGCCTATCACAGCCTCTGGAAGCGCTTTCCATGTATCCACCACCCTCTGGGTGAAAAAGAACTTCCTAGCGTTTGTTCTAAACCTATCCCCTTTCAATTTCTCCGAGTGCCCCCTTGTACTTGTGGTTCCCCATAATTTGAAAAATCTGTCCCTGTCTACTTTTTCTATGCCCTTCAGGATCTTGAAAGTTTCTATCATGTCTCCTCTAAGTCTCCGCTTCTCCAGGGAGAACAGCCCCAGCTTTTTCAGTCTGTCAGTATATGAGAGGTTTTCCATACCCTTAATTAGCTTAGTTGCTCTTCTCTGGACTCTCTCAAGTACTGCCATGTCCTTCTTGAAGTACGGCGACCAGTACTGGACACTTTTTTTTTTTTTTGCGGGCGCACCATTGCACGATACAGTGGCAGGATGACTTCCTTCATCCTGGTCGTGATACCCTTCTTAATGATACCCAAAATTTTGTTTGCTTTCCTTGAGGCTGTGGCACACTGCGCCGCCTTCAATGTTGTGTCTACCATCACTCCCAGGTCTCTTTCAAGGTTACTTACCCCTAGCGGTGATCCCCCCATTTTGTAAGTGAACATCGGGTTCTTTTTCCCTACATGCATGACCTTGCATTTCCCTATGTTGAAGCTCATTTGCCACTTTTTGGCCCACTCTTCCAGTGTCGTCAGATCCTTTTGGAGATCTTCGCAGTCTTCCGTATAGTTTGGTGTCATCCGCAAATTTAATGACCTCACATTTTGTTCCCACCTCCAGGTCGTTAATAAATATATTGAACAGGAGCGGTCCCAGTACCGACCCCTGCGGAACTCCGCTCATGACCCATTGCTAGTCTGAGTAATGGCCCTTTACTCCAACCCTCTGTTTCCTGTCTGCCAGCCAGTTTTTGATCCATCGGTGGACCTCCCCTTGCACCCCGTGGTTCCATAGCTTTTTAAGCAGTCTTTCGTATGGTACCTTGTCGAAGGCTTTTTGGAAGTCAAGGTAAATGATGTCTATGGATTCCCCTTTATCCACCTGGCTGTTTACCCCCTCAAAGAAGTACAATAAGTTTGTGAGGCATGACCTACCCTTGCAGAAGCCATGCTGACTCGACTTTAGCTGTCCATTGTTTTCGATGTGCTCACAGATGCTGTCCTTAATCTGTGCTTCCATCATCTTTCCCGGGACCAAGGTCAAGCTCACCTGACTGTAGTTTCCTGGGTCACCCCTTGAACCTTTCTTGAAGATGGGCGTGACATTCGCTATTTTCCAGTCCTCCGGAACCTCTCCAGTTTTTAAGGATAGGTTGCATATTTGTCGAAGTGGCTCTGCTGTTTCATTCCTTAGTTCCTTGAGTACCCTTGGGTGAATGGCAATTTGTCGCTCTTTAGCATGTCTATCTGCCTGAGGACGTCCACTCATCTCACTTCTAGTTTGACCAGTTTATCATCCTGATCTCCATTTATGATCTCTTCGGGTTCCGGGATGTTGGTTGTGTTCTCCCTCGTGAAGACTGATGTGAAGAACTCATTTAACTTGTCAGCTATCTCTTTTTCCTCTTTTACCACTCCTTTTCTGTCTCCATCATCCAAGGGTCCCACTTCCTCCCTTGCTGGTTGCTTCCCCTTAACATACCTGAAGAATGATTTGAAGTTTGTTGCTTCCCCCGCCATTCTCTCTTCATATTCTCTTTTTGCTTTTCTAACCACTCGGTGACACTCCCTCTGGTGTTCTTTTGTTATCCACACTGGATTTTTTGTTCTATTTTTTTTTTTTGCACCCTTTCCTGAACTTGGGGACACACAGGTTCTGTGCTTCGTGCACCATGACCTTGAGTAGGGTCCAGGCTTTTTCTACGGACTCCATCTTCCTTGTGTTTCCGTTGAGTTTCTTTCCTACCATTTTCCTCATGGCATCATAATTCCCTTTTTTGAAGTTGAGTGCTGTCATTGTGGTTCTTTTCACCTTTGATGATCCAATTTCTAGCCTGCAATGGATCGTGTTGTGATCGCTCTTTCCTAGTGGGGCTAGTACCGCCACCTCTTTTGCGGGTCCCCCTAGTCCGTTGAAGATTAGGTCAAGAGTGGCATCTCCCCGTGTTGGTTACATGACCAGCTGTTACATGAAACAGTTCCTCGTGGCCTCCAGGAATTTGGTCTCCCTCATGCAGTTTGAGTGCCCGATACTCCAGTCTATCCCAGGGTAGTTGAAGTCCCCCATCACCACCAAACTTCCGCTTTTGCATACCTGTCTCAGTTCAGCCTCCAGGTCCTGGTCGATTTCTTCCAATTGTCCAGGTGGGCGATAGTACAGTCCCAATTTTATGTCTGCTCCAGTTCCTCCCGGTAGCTTAAACCATAGTGATTCCAAGCCAACCGCCCTTACTGTTGTTTCCATCCTGGTTGAGGGTATGGAGTCTTTTATATATAGCGCTATTCCTCCACCCTTTTTGTGTGTCCTGTCCCTCCTGTACCCTGTATTCCTGTACCCTGGTATGGCCACATCCCATTTATTGTCATCAGTCCACTACGTTTCTGTGACTCCAATTATGTCTAGGTCCTTCTTGCTGGCTATGACTTCCAGCTCTCGCATTTTGGCCTTTAGGCTCCTAGCATTGGTGTATAGGCAATGTAAGTCCCGGTTGTTTGCCTTCCCTGCTGGTTTTTCTCGTGGTTTGGCGCTCCTGGCGACCCCCTCATGGGTTGCTAGTCCCCGAGCCTCGTCTCGGTCAACCTCCTCCTGCGGTGTGTCTGTTTCGTCCTCAGCCTGCTTCCCCATTTTTGGTTGCCCCTCTGGCGCCCGTTGTTCTCTGTTAATCCTGCTTGCCCATTTTATTTGTGTCCTGGGCCCCTGCATTGCGTCCTTAGGTCCTTTGTAAAAATTCGTTCATGATCCCACTAAAATATAATATTGTTTTTGGCACATGGGTTTCCAACTTTTTGCATACATAATAAGGCCCTATTGCATGAACGACCTTAAAAGGCAAACATAAAACTTTAAAGCAAGATGTGACACCCTTTTAATTAACTGATAGTAGTGCATTTTCAGTTGATTAAGGGTAAAGAAATTCCTATCTGACCAAAGGAGTCAGGAGTGGTCCACTTCTCTCAATTTAGATGCAATTAGGGCTAGATTCATTAAGCACACCGATCGTGTACTGATTGGTTTGCGACCCCTTTACGACCCAATTTTCCTCTGACCCAATTCACTAACCTCTGTCTTGATCATCCTCCGATCCGCGCATGCAAATGAGGGGGGAACGGCATTCAAATGTAGGCAGGCAGCGATTCACTAATCAAAATCTGCAACACCGACTGGGCTGACCAATCAGCAAACAAGCAACTGCTGGGGACCAGTCGTTCACTGCTTTCCGACTGCATCTCCTGCTTTCTGCCCTGAGTGCTGCCCTGCTTCTGCCCCAACTCTCCTGCTCTTTCTGCCCCGACTTTCAAGCTCTCTACCCCCAATTCTCCTGCTCTTTCTGCCCCGACTTTCCAGCTCTCTGCCCCCGACTCTCCTGCTCTCTCTGCCCTGAGCGCTGCCCTGCTTCGGCCATGATTCTCCTGCGCTCTCTGCCCCCGACTCTCCTGCTTTCTCTGCCCAGAGCGCTGCTCTGCTTCTGCTGCGACTCTCCTGCGCTCTCTGCCCCAACTCTCCTGCTCTCTCTGCCCCCGACTTTCCTGCTTCTTCTGCCTCGAGCGCTGCTCTACTTTTGCCGTGACTCTTCTGCACTCTCTGCCCCCGACTCTCCTGCTCTCTCTGCTCTGAATTTGCCCTGCTTCTGCCCTGGCCTTCCCCCACAGTGCGAGCCCGTGGTTTTAACCCATGGGTTAAAACCACAGGCTTGCTAAAAAGTTAAAAAAGTTAAAAGAGGAAAAAAAAAAAAGTCGCTACTCTTTAAGCATGCGCAGACCATCTAGGACTGAGCATGCGTCGGGATCGCTATAGAGCGATCCGGGTGCTCTGTTGAGGGCGTGATTCTGATCGCCCTCATTTGCAAGAGGGCAATTCATGAATCAGCCCCCCTCCCCCCAGACACGGATCTGATCTGATCTGGGCCTTAGTGTACTAATGTAAGGGAGTTAAGATGACCTCAGTCCTATAGTCAGAGCAAGAGCTTGGTGCATCCACCCTGTAAGCAAATTTTGCATTAGTCTTATTTACTTCAGCAGGTCATGGAGGGCCCACTACTGCTGTAAAATTGTCCAAGCTGTCTCCCGCCTTATGTTATCCTAAGTGAAATTTACAAAACATTTCTGAAATATTAGTATTGGAATACAAAGTTACCTAGAAACAGGTATGCCCGAACAAAACCACAGCAACAAAGAAGTTCCCTACCTGTCCTCATCCTCTTAATCCTCACTCGACCCCTCTTCCCAAACCCCAGAAACCCATTTCATCTCCTATAACTGTCTACAATTTTGAGAGGTCCAGGAAAGGGGAATGTTTTCCTTGGTTTAAGAGCAATATGAGTTATGAGGTTGACAGCCACATTATGCCCTCTGCCACAAATAAATGGTAGTCTCAGAGTCTCTTATCTGTAAAAAAACAACAAATTTGTATTATTTCTTCTGAATTTATATTCCAAGAATAATAGATCTTTGTAATGGTGTGTTTAATGTCTTACCATTGAATTTACGAGGGTAAATCAAAAAGTAAAGGCAAAATACTTTAACGGCTTTAACAGAAGTAACTGTGAGCAGTTGAACATATCACTTTTCCACATTGTCACCATGCAAGACAATGCATTTGTTGTATCATTCAACTAGCTTCTGCATTCCTGCAGAGAAGACGTTTTTCGGCTGCTCCTGAAGCCAGGTGAGCACCGCTTCCTTTACTTCATCAGGCTTTGTCTTTTGCTCTCCGGGTCGCAGTGATGCACCCATGTCTCGTTGTCATTGACAATTCTCTTGAGAATATTCGGACCTTCTTCATACCCTCTCCTGAACTGGGTCGCAACCTCCACACGCTGTTGCTTGAGCAGATCAGTAAGCTGGTTGGGAACCCATCGTGCGCAGACTTTCCTGTATCCCAAGTCATCGTGCATGGTGGCAAATGCAGATCCATGGCTGACATCCAGATTTGCAGCCAATTGAGACACCGTTATCTGTCGGTCTTCTCTAATCAAGGCATCTGCCCTGTCAACGTGCTCTTGTGTGCGCAATGTTAATGAGCGACCGGAACGACATTCTTCAGTGACACCTGTTCTTCCCGCTTTAAGCATTTTTATCTGCTCATAAACCTTTCATTGATTCATTACCCCTCCTTATGTTTTTTCCCCTCTATGGTTCTTTTCTTTCTCCAAAAATATTAATTTTGTAACTTCACCCCCTTACTCCCCTCGTATTCAGTTTTGTCGTTATATCTGTTTGTCTAACCCACTTTATCTAAATTTTTTAATTGTATGTTGATTATTATGTATATTTTATATTTTACTGTAATTCGCTTAGTAAATTATGAATAAGCGATTCATCAAATTTATAATAAAACTTGGAAAACTTGGATTATGCTATGTCCATACTGAGTCAATATCTGATGGTAAATTTCCATAAGTTTCACTCCCTCTGCCCAAAGAAAGCACACTACTGCATCATGTTCTTCAATGGTGCAATCTTGCAATGGGGCATCCATGTTTCTGACCTTATGGCTGCTACACAAGTAAAGGTCAAGTGCTGCACAGTGTGTGGAAAAACTATCCAACAGGCTATGTACGAGTACATATGTTGCATTTTGATTCACTCTCGTATATTGCATTTGCTCATAACTGAACCATGATCCCTATCAGTCACAGACTCCAAATCTGTAATCTGGCTCCAACCTCTTGCTCACTTCCCACAGGCCTCCCCCACCCAATATCTTGCCCCCAACATCAATTCCCTCCCTCCAAAACCCTACTCTTCACCTAATCCCCCCCAACATAGGTGGTGCAGTTGTACCAGGCAGCAGGGATCCTCTTCTCTTACCGCGACGCTGCTTATGTCTGGTAGTGCTATAGAAATAATTAATAGTAGTAGTAGTAGTCTCATGATTCTACTGCTAGAGGATCATCCTTCCATATATGAGTGGGTCTACAGAAGTGGGTGAGAAGTTAGAGTCAAATCAGGGAGTTGGGTCTGTGAATGCGAAGATTACAATTGCATCAGAGAGTTGGGTTTGTGATTGGGGGGGAACAGGGAATTGGAGGATGGGGCCCCTATCGGGAGGGTGATAACTACAGGGGGAGGGAACAGAATCTCTGCATTTAACACTTCTTCATGAGTTGTGTTATCAGCAATGGGGACAGCTAGAACATGATAAAGACCCATGCACTAGCTGTCACAGCCAGCCACACTTCACGCTCCTGTCACACCCAAATCCAGCCCGTTCAAGTGTTAGGCAATTAACGCTGGTTATTAATGCAAAGGCCACAATCTACCACACTGTGTTAGCTCTTTAATGCAGCTTAGTAGAAGGACACCATAACTGGGTATTATCCCAATACTATCACAGTGACCCATTTCCCTTGCTAGTTTGCCATGGGGGGAGGGGCAAAAACCACTGAAAGATTAAATGGCACCTCCCTTATAATCCCTCCAGTGGAGTGTTAATAAAAACTGTAACTAAATCCTAAACATGTGTGAGAGCAGGTGTAATTCCCAACATTGATCTTTTAGGACATGGATATTTACCACCCAATATTCAGTCAGGGATCAGCAGCACTTTGACTACCTGCCACCAGCATTAAATCTGGAGATTCAATGCCAGGCCATTTCCGGTTACCGGTATTGAATATCCAGGTTTTTCAATACCAGCTAATTCATGACCGATTAAGGTGATATTCAGACTTAACCAGCCAAGGCTTAGTGAGCAAAGATAGGCCTGCTTTTTATGTGGTCTTGTTTGCTTGATAAGCTTGGCTGCTTAAGTTCTGAATATTGGGACTTAAGCTGGTCATGCCTCCGGAATGTCCCCAACATTGTCGGCTTATTTTTTGGCACTACCAGGCATTTTCAGTGGTAATAACCAGTTAAATGCCACTGAAAATGCCTGTTTAGCTGCTGAGTTAACTGGTCAGCGGCCTTTCCTGGGCGGTTTACTTGTGCTGAATATCAGCTAGTTAGTCCCCTTCTGAAATGGGGAATACATGTCTATGAACTTACCATCCACATGTCCCTTCTAAAACATACCCAGACCAAGCCTCCTTACTATTTGCATTTACTTGGGTTTAATATCTTTATATCTCGCTCTGTAAAATTGCGTCTTAGAAAGTTACGCAAGATAATTAAAGTGACATTTTATGTATTTATAAATGTGAATAGAGCTTGTAAAATGAATTTTATTTATTTAATTATTTTAAAATTTATATACTGCATAATAGCTATGCGGTTTACAAAATTACATGCATACATATTAAACGAATGCTAAACATGTTTCAACAGAACAAACACAGGAAAACATTAACAGACAGTATTACATTACATTACATTACATTAGGGATTTCTATTCCGCCATTACCTTGCGGTTCAAGGCGGATCATTTTCAAATTCTTTAAATTCATCCTGCAGGGTTGAGTTGCAAAATCCCCAAAAAGCATTAAAAGGCATAAAAAGGCATTAACAAAGAATGGTATTAACAAATAATTGCATTTTCAACATTTTCTTAAAATTCATTCTCCCATCACAGAATTGCAGAATACCAGGCAACGCATTCCAGAGCTTAGCGCCAGCCACAGACAGCATTGTCGCCCCGATCTTAACATGAGCGATTAACATCTTACCTGCTAAACTCGGTTTCATACTATTTTCAGATCTCAAATATTTTCTGGGTTGATAGGTTTTAAAAAAAACCCTTTAGTACCTTAAAAGACCCACGGCAACAAGAGGGCATCCCTTGAAAATCAGGGGTGGAAATTTCATGGCGACATCAGAAAATATTTCTTCACCAAAAGGGCGGTTGATCGCTGGAATAATCTTCCACAACAGGTAATTAAGGCCATCAGCGTGCCAGATTTTAAGAAAAGATGGGACTGGCATGTGGGATCTCTTCATGGAGGTAGTTATGGGGTGGGCCATTAGTGTGGGCAGACTAGATGGGCCATGGCCCTTTTCTGCCGTCACGTTCTATGTTTCTATTGGAGAAACATGGTATAGAATTTGATGTACGACTGAAAGAATCTTAAAATGCACTCTCTGCTGCATAGGTAACCAATGCAATTGTTTCAACACTGGAATTATATGAGTCATTCTTGAAACCCCAATAATCAGTCTTGCAGTAGAGTTGATTAACATCTGCAGTGAAGGTCTTTGTTTCAAAATGTTTCAGCCTTATCAAGGTTTTCTCTTGCATACTGTAAACAATTATTTTTATGATAAGATCATAAAAAAGGTTTCCTTCTGTCAGCTGTCCTGTGCACATCATTGTTATGTATGCAAAGCTATACTGGATCTGTGGTCAATTATTCCAATGCCAGCAAAACCTTTCAGCATGTCAGTTGCAGCAGGTCCTGCTTTACAAATCTGACCTATTTTGAGCATTACTCTCAGAGTTTTTCTTGGCCTTCCAGATCTTCAATATTGTTATGTAACTTCTTCTATTTCTTAGCAATGTATTCTGACAGTTGAGATTGCTAGCTGGGAACACTTAGGGGGAAATTCTATAAGAGATGCCTAAAGATAGGCACCTACCTATATAAATAAACAGGCACATAAAGTTAGGCATCTAACTTAATTAGTAAATTGGCTTCAATAATGAACTTTTATCAAACTTATAATTGAAAAAAATAAAAATTAATTGGATGATAGGTGCCTCTATTCTCAGGCACAATTCTACAAAAGATAGGCACCTATCGGATGGCTCCTAATGGCGCGTAACTCCAAAGTAGGTTTGTTTAGGGGTGGAGAAAGACTTAAGCACTGCTAGGCATGATTCTCTAAAAGACAGGCCTTTAAAACTCTGGCCTATATTACAGGCACCTAAGTTTTAAGTTAGGCGCAGTTCTGAAATAGGCGCCGAAGTGTGATTGACAAAAGATAGACGTCCATATTATGGGCACATGTCTTTTTAGATGCAGGGGATAGCTGTGTGACAACCCAGAAGCTCAAAACCTAAGGCAGTTCATGCTGGACTAGTGCTCACTTTTGTACCCAGCATGCTTTAATGGATACAGTGTGGGCACTGAAACCAAGAGCACAGATCACATGTAAATGCATTTATATACACAATCATAAAGCACCCTGCACAAATCCCACCCCCTATAAAATGACTCTCAGATGTGTTTAACGCCAGAAAATTTACACCAGATCTGGGTTAGCATAGAAGGGTTGGTTGAGAGGAGTGTGTCTAGTGGCATCCCTTCTTTCCCTCCAACCTGACTATGCTGACTTAACCCACTCTCTCATAATTTTTTTTTTTAAATCACCATTGGCTCTTACCTCCTTCTCTCCTTCCATCCTGTCCATAAATACCATGGTAGTCCAGTGGTGCCTCTTTACTCAGCCTGACCCAGCCGGTGGCCGCCCGGCCTCCCCAAAAGTTGGCCTGGTGGTCTAGTGGAGATCCAACTCCCATAGCCATTTGTAAGAGGCAAGAACAATGGCTGCTCACTCCCACCTCTGGGTGCTATCATCTTTAAAATGGCAGGTAGGAGTGTGCATGCGTGCTTAGGGTTCTATTAGCTTGGGAGGAAATACGACAACGGCCCCACACTCGCTGACCCCAAGGTAATGTTCTACGTTCAATTGACGTGCCACCTTGTGGGATTGTTCTAGAGTAGCTAGACAGTGAGACATAATGTTACATTGTCAAAGAGAGTGAGAGAGACAGAAAGACCTGGAACAAAGTTGGGAGGACTCAAAATGTTAGAAGAAGGAAGATAGAGAGGGAGAAACCTGAAACAAAGGGGAGGCAGAAGAGAGGGGGGCAGATGTTGAACTTAGGGGTGTATAGAGGGGAGAGATGGGAAGATACTGCAGTGAGGTAGAAAGATTCTGGACCAGGGAGGGAGAAAAGAAGGAGAGAGAGAGGCAGAGAAGGACCTGGAAGAAAGGAGAACAAATGCTAGACATGGAGGTGGAGTTGTAAGCAGAAGAAAGATAGAGGCTTGGACCAAAGGAGCAGACTGGATGGGCTATTTAGTCTTTATCTGCCATCATGTTTCTATGACATGAGGCAGATGCTGGACTATGGGAGGTGCAAACAGAAGAGACGAGGTGGGGGAGGGGGAGAGACCCTGAGGAAGAACAGAGAGATTACAAGATCATAACAGAGGAAAGGGAGACATGTTGCCAATTGGGGTGGAAGAGAGAGAGAGGAAGAAAAGTTGGACTCATATGGAGGGAGAGAGAGATGTTGGTTGGGGGAGGGAATGAGGATTGGAGGAGAGGAAGCATTCAGGAGGCAGAGAGAAAGACAAGTTGGACTGGTGGAAAGGAGGGAGAAATGTTGAATGTGGCAGTAGAGGGAGTGGGAGAGATGCACTCTGGATCTCTTTCTCCACTCCCTTTGCAGCAGGGGAGGGAATGAGACAATGTTGTCAATGGGGACGGAGGAGAAAGTTGGGCTCATGGAGGGACAGAGAGATGTTGGTTGGGGAATGGAATGAGGTTTAGAGGAGAAGAAGCATGCAGGAGGAAGAAAGAAATATTGGATGCACAGTCTGAAGGAATTGCAACCAGAGACTTATGAAATCACCAGACAACAAAGGTAGAAAAAATGATTTTATTTTCAATTTAGGGATCAAAATGTGTTAGTTTTGAGAATTTATATCTGCTGTCTATATTTTGAACTATATTTGTCTATTTTTCTATAGTTGTTACTGAGGTGACATTGCATATTTTAAAGTCATCTGCCTTGACGTCTTTGAAAAATAAAACAAATATAAATAATAATTATCATATTCTCTGCATACAGTATGCTTTGTGTTTTTTTAATTTTGTGGTTACCATTGTGAATTAATATGATTATATTGTGTGTACATGAAAAATGAATGGAAGAAATTGCATTACAATTAGTACTATTATAATGTGGCGGGGTCAGGGGCAAAGCTTGGGCTGGGGTACTCAGTTGGTATTTGTTAGACTAGACTTGGCTTGAAGAAGTGGAGAAACACTGGTCTAGGTGACTATGGAGTTCACTCAATAAGGGCCCCTTTTACAAAGCCACAGTAGCGATTCTCCCATGGCAAATGCACCAAAGTCCATTCAATTCCTATGGGCTTCAGTGTATTTGCTGTGGCAGAATTGCTATGTCTTAAAAACAAGATTGCCGGGAATGCAAAGCATTAACTAATTCAACATGAATTTGAAGTTGGTTCAATACCACACTCTCAAGTACGGTAGTTTTGAAAGAAATGGAATGTTTGATACTGGCCAGTAGTTATTCGGGTCGGAATATGAGGATCTGCATTACTTTTTTTCAAGGGTGGCTTAAATGCTACTGGAACACTGCCTAAGTGTCAAATCTTAAAAAAGAAAGTCATATTGAGCATTGGAAAATACAGTAATTAATAACAATTAACTAATAAAAATAGTGCACATTTAATTTTCCCCCACCACCAAATTTCCCCACCCCGCCCCACCCGGCTACTTTTTCGTGCCACCCGGCTGGAAAACATTTCTGGGAAGAACACTGTATATATATATATATATATATATTGCATACTAAATATATATATATTTTTGCATACTACATATATATATATTTTTCATGTACTTTGAGGAACATAATAATAATAATAATAACTTTATTTTTCTATACCGCCATAGTCAAATGACTTCTAGGCGGTTCACATTGAAAGAAGGCTGGACAATCAGCGAATTATAGAATGCATGAAGAAAAGATGTTACATAATAAATTGAGGCCAAAAGAGGAATTGGACAAGTGTTGAAGGCACATGTTTGATATTTATCCTAGAGAAATGACTGTTTGTAAATCAAGAGGATATAAGCTTGGCTTTTGAATTGACATGAGGTAAAGGTTGGTTTTGTACACAGAAGCTGGAACTGACTTACCACATGCAGTTTACTTTCTGAGTGTGTGTGGTGCAATGGTTAGAGCTACAGCCTTAGCACCCTGACATTGTTGGTTCGAATCATCCACTGCTCCATGTCACAGAACAGAAATAAAATTAAAAATGGATTAAAAGATAAATAAATAAATTATAATAGTGGTGCCAGCATTTCACTGCATACAAATTTAATGAAAAATAGTATAAAATCTTCATTCTAATGATGTCATAATAATAAGACGCAATAACATTATAGATGTTGTGAAGATGTCTGTGACACCTAAGTTCTTTTCAAATTCGCATGCTTCTGCTACAAATCGATAAATGGTCTTTCACCAAGATACATCACTCCCCACTTTAATCTTTACTGCACCAACAAGAAATCCCGCAGAATTCAGCTGTTCGCCTTCCCTTCGCTAAAGCTTTGTCAACTCAAAAGATTCCTAGATAAATCCCTTGCCTTCCAAGCAGCCAAGATGAACCCATGGCTAGCCCAAATGATACTCGAGGCCCCCACCTACCTCGACTTCAGAAAATCACTCAAAACCTACCTTTTCAGCAAACAAGACCCTTAACCGACCCTTCAGATAATCTCAGGGCCCCTTAACCGGCTCTTCTCCTCCATCAGGATAGCTCTTATCTCCCCCTGCTTCTTCTACCCACTTCCTTCTTCATCTACCAAGTCTGGCCAAATCTGTTGTAAATCCGATAAATTTGTTGTAATTCTTCCCTCTTCATCTGCCAAGTTTGGCTAAATTTGTTGTAAATTTTCCTTTTTCATCTGCCAAGTTTGGCTAAATTTGTTGTAAATCCGATAAATTTGTTGTAAATCTACATGTCTATGCGGATCCTAATCTAATTAATGTAAACCGCCTTGAACTCGCTGGGTATGGCGGTATATAAGAATAAAAATTATTATTATTATTATTATTATTAAAAGGTGAAACTGTGAAGGACGTCTAGACTTGCTGAGCACGATTCTATATAGTGTGTCTATGAATTATAGAATCACGCTCAGCATTTTGCTGCTGGATGTCTAAACGGCGCCTAATTTTTAGACGTCCTTTACAGAATTTGGCTCTAAGTTTCTGGAACATAAGCTTATGTATGTATGCCTGTGTTCTAGAGATATTCATGTAAGCTCTAGAATTCTATAAGTTACATAACTTTGGGCCCTACCTACATTCTGTCCATACTCTGCCCATATAGGCAAACTATATGTTATCAGAGATGTGTGCATAGAATAGGGCATATACTGTACATTATGTTAATATTCTATAAATTTAATTGGAGCATAGATGTTAGCATCTACATTATAGAATTACCCCCTGCTGAGATGTCTGCTTGCCCAGTTGTCCGAAGAATTGGACTTAACATGTATTTTTTTCTGTTTTGCTAGGTATCATATGTGAAAGCTATTGACATCTGGATGGCTGTGTGCCTTTTGTTTGTGTTTGCTGCCTTGCTTGAGTATGCAGCAGTCAACTTTGTTTCAAGACAGCACAAAGAGTTTATAAGGCTTCGACGAAGGCAAAAAAGAGACAAGGTAGAATTCTGTTGAAAATTATTAAGTCTATATTTAACAGTGTGTTTTTTTTTTATTGGTGTTGTTATTCTTCTTTCCCAACAATGACTCACAGTTTATCATCTTCAAAAAATATGTGACCGCCTCTGGAAAAAGGTAACTAAGGGGCCCATAATAAAAAAACATAAACGTCCAAAAAGCATCCTAAATCAGCACTTGGATGTCCAAGTGCCGATAATCAAAATAATCTTTTAATACATCTAGCAAGGTATTTCAGCTTCTGTACGTTCAGAGCATGAGATGGGTGTGGTAGAGGTGTGTTATGGGCGGGCTTTGGGCAGTGTCAAGGTCAGGTTAGACATGGATGTCTTGCAGCGATAATCAAACATTTTGTAAGACATCCTGGATGGAACTTAGACATTTGGAACTAGACCTGTTTTAGAAGGGTCTAAGTGCCACAAATGTGTCCAAACAGACCAGATGACCAAGGTAAAACACCCCCACACTCCCCCAGTGCTCACTGACCCCCTTCCACCACACAAAAATGAGAAAAAAAAGGTACATACCTATCTCTAAAATAGCAGCAACTGGTATGGATAATCCTAGTAGAGCTGCACACAGGTGTCTTAACTAGACTATTGGGTGGGCTAGAGAACAATAGAGAGGAAAACCTAGGCCCATAAGCCACTCTAATCACTATATTTATGGTGGAAAATGTGTGCCCCACCCCAAACCCTACTCTACTGCCATATAGGTACCACCTACAGCCATAAGGGTTGTAGACAGGTGGGTATAGTGGGTTTTGGTGGGCTCACCAGCAGTGGCGTAGCAAGGATGAGAGGCACGTCTCTCCCCGCCCTCATCTCCACCTTCCCGCTCCTTCCCTATTCCCCACCACACATGCGCCTCCTTCCCTTCCCTCGTACCTCTAGTTGTTCACCACCACAATCAACAAGAACTTCAATGTGTTCCTCGTGACCCGGTTAGCTCTCCCTCTAATGTCACTTCCTATGCGCAGCATCTGCAAGTGATGTCAGCAGGAGATGACATGATCACGAGGAGCACATTGAAGTTATTGCTCACAGTGGTGAATTAGAGGTACGGGGGAAGGGAAGAGGGGGCGCGTGCCTGGAAAGGGGAAGAGTGGGAAGAGGCGGGAGGGTGGAGAAGAGGATGGGTGCCAGTGCCCCACCAATATGGCGCCTGGGGCAGACCGCCTCCCCCCTCACCTTACTATGCCATTGCTCATCATAATCTATAAGGGAGTTCTGGTGAGATGTGCATCTGGCACCCTTTTTGTAAAGTTCACAGTAGTGCCCTCTAAGGTGCCCCAGTACTCTGTTGCCATCTCTGGGTGGCCAGTCCATTACAGGATTGGCCCCTCCCACGTCCTAAAGGTCTTGTTCTGGCCATATGGGACTTGGATTAAATTTTGTTAGAAAATGTGGTATAAAGATAAATGTCCTGACGGTCTGAGCATCCCAATGGCCTGGACGTCCAGATAGAGGATCTCCTCCCCGCCATAAAAATAAATAAATAAAAAATTTTTAAATGGCCATTTTCTTACTGCCGACTTTGGATGTCGGGCACCATACGCCAAATCGGACTTAGACGTATGTTTTGAAAATGCCCCTCCACATCACCAGAAACAAATGTATGATGTTTTAATGAATTATGTTAGAGAGCAATTTGTAATGCAACAGTCCAAATTCCATCCCTTTATGTAAAAAGAAAAAAAAAGTTATAGAAGTTCAAAAGAGTAACTTTATTTCTGATTACTTATGAAAAACTTGCCATTCTCAACATTTTGGATCCACTACTTGGGTTACCTTTTCCCAGAGAGGGTCACATATCTTTCATAAGGTAGGCCACTTAGAGAGTCTGCCTTCACTCTGCATGGAGCCAGGAAAATTACAGAGGTATGGGAAAAGGAAAGCGGCACGTGTGGCAGTTGGGGGGGGGGGGGGGGGGGTGGAGAGGAGGATGGATGTCTGCTGCTTTACCAAGATAGCATCCGGGGTGGACTGCCCCCTCTCCTTTCTACGTCACTGCACAGTGCTGAACCTGCTGATACCTTGGGGTTTGTTACCCCCACGTCCTTGAAAGATCTGGGTATCCTTCAACATAGCATAGATCAGTGTTCTTCAACCTTTTTACACCCATGGACCGGCAGAAATAAAAGAATTATTTTGTGGACCGGCAAACTACTAAGACCGAAATAAAAAAACACATTTTCGCCCCGTCTCCGCAAGCTCGATCCCCACAAACCATCTGATCCCATCTGCACAAGCCTCAGTTATGATTTTATATTGAACGTATTTTATTAAAGTATAAAAAGAACAATATTCTATACAATTGTCATTTTATAAATATAAATATTCAGAGCAAGAACCAACAAAACCCCTGTCTCCCCTCCCCTTCACATATATCCCCTCTACTATCAAGAAAACTGAACAAGCCAAATTATTACAGAATGCTACACAGAAATATCATGCTAACAGAATACTGTAGTCACACATGGCAGGAATACTGTTAGGCTTTGCAATCCCCAGTTATGTCTCTAGCAGAATATATATTTCAAATCTGATATATTGTAATGACAAAATAGAAATAAAATGATTTTTTTCTATCTTTTGTGGTCTCTGCTTTCATCTTCTTTCCACTCTTTTCCTTCCAGCGTCTGCCCTTTTCATCCACTGTCTGGCCTCTCCCCCTTCCATATGTATCTGACTTCTTTCTATGCCCCTCTCCCCTTTCCATCCAGCCTGTATCTCCTCTCTCCTTTTTACATCATTCATTCCAGCTTCACTGCTTTCTTCATTTTTATCTCTCCTACACCAGATCTAGCATCTTTATCCCTCTCTCATTTCACTGCTGACCCCCTTTCCAGCATCAATCTCTCTGTACTTTCTCATTCCTGTCTCTCCCCTTTCCCTCCTCTAATCTCCCTGCCAGCTGTTTCCTTCCTTTTTTTCCTTCTCCCTTTCCTCTTCCCCTCCCAGCAGCATCTCTCTTTCTATCTCCCTCCAGGTGCAGTAGCAGCTCTCACTTTATCCAGCAGCTTCCCAGCCTCCAACAGTGACTTCCTCTCCTTCCAGCAGTTCTCAGTACTTGCCTGCAGCAGTGATTTCCTTAGGCAGCCTTGGTTCCGTTGCGCCTCTGAGGAAAGGGGAAGTTGCCAAAGTGAATCACTGCCCTGGTAAGTACAGAGCTGCTAGGAGAGGAGACAGCCACTGTTGAAGGCTCCCCAGGATCTTTACTCCTGCTGTGCCCTGCACATTCGCGACCCGCACCCCCCCAAGCCGGCAAAAACAGCTTTGCACCACAGGCCCTGCCGCCCAAGACGAGCTGGAGGCCCCTACCCACCGCATCCTGCACGTGGGCAGACTCTCAGCACAGACGCTGCTGATGGCCCCAATCCACACACTGACCATCTCCCTTCTACTTGCAGCTTCCCCGCAGCCTCTTCGGTGACTCGGCAGGGGCAGCGATCAAGACAGGCTGCCGACGTCGGGACCTTCCCTCTCTGAGTCCCGCCTATTTTGTTCCAACTTCCTGTTTCCGCATAGGCGAGACTCACAGAGGGAATGCCCGACGTCGGCAGCCTGTCTTGATCGCCCGAGGCTGGGAGGAACAGAAGATTTCCGGGGCAGGAAATTTAACGGTGTCCATCTCGCCGGCCCTGCGCAGACCGGCAGGAATTTTCTGCGGACCGGCACCGGTCTGCGGACCAGCTGTTAAAGAACTGTGGCATAGATCCATCACATAGCTTGCCCCAAAACCCAGCAATTGAAGCTGAACTATGCAGTTTACTCTAAACCAGGGCTGCCCAAGTCCAGTCCTCGAGATCTACTGGCAGGCCAGGTTTTCAGGATATCCACAATGAATATGCATGAGAGAAATTTACCTGTACTGCCTTCTTGCATGTTCATTGTGGAAATCCTGAAAACCTGGCCTGCCAGTAGATCTTGAGGACCGGACTTGGGAAGCCCTGCTCTAAACTCACATAATTGTTTCATGGTACACATGTCATGATGCTGTATGTTGTAACTAAATATCACACCCTATGTTTTGTGCTTAGCAACCTTTATAAAATAGTGCTTAGAATAGGACTTACACCTTCTGAATGCCGATGTAAATGCTGGCATGCAACCAATGGCAGTTGGGCGCATATATTACTCTATTCTATAACATTGTGCCCCTGACCCACCCTTGCCCCTCCGCTGGTCATACCCCCTTTTGAATTGCATGTGGGACAATTTAGGTGCAAGATGTTATAGAACAGCTCATAGGCAGATCTATGCCATAAATCCTAAATAGTGCAATTAATATCAATAATTGATTGTTAATAGCTCATTAACGAATTAGTTTGCATGTGAATATGGAATCTGCGCCCAAATTTGGGTGATTTTTATAGAATCCAGAGGTAAATGCTTACCACACTGCAGTAAACAGGCTCCATTACGTATAATGTGCACAAATTAGAGAAAGGACTGGTGTTTATATGGATTTTAAATTGCCCATGTTTTCTTATAGGGGTCCTGTTATTAAGGCACGCTAACGTTAGTGCACCTTAATAAAAGGACCCCATGATAAGGAAAACGGTGTATACATAGTAAAGGCCCCATTTAGCTATCACCCAAAGGTATTTGGAACCAGTTTCAAATCTGTTTAAAATGCTTCCATATATCAGTGAAACCCCCCCCCTAATTTTACAAATATATATTTTTTCAGTTTTAAACTGGTTTCAAACTAGTTTAAAGCAATTTTATGAAGATTCACTTTTATTTACATATAATTTCTTTTTATCATCTATTATTAATTTCTTCAGCCACTGTTTTGCATTTCAACTTTCATATACTCCATTTTGTGTGTTTTCATGTAAAATAACTCATGTTGTCTTGCATGATGCCTCCTCTAACAGTGCCATTTTATTTTTAGCATTTTTGCCATTTACATTCACACTGCTGCTATTTGTCCTGACAAGCCGGGGACACTGTGCCTACTGGGAATGAAAGCATCAAGTCGGTTTGTCACTTTAATGGTTTATGGAACATTGAATCAAATCTACAGTTCCTGCTTGGAGGGTAAACCAGAGAGAGAGAGAGAGAGAATGATAGTCTGTATGTGAAGGTGATGTCTTTAATCCAAACCACTCATTTTAAAAAATAATTTTTTCCCCCCATTCTGTGTAATCTCTGGTACTATGATGACTGGAAAGGTTCCGAGAACGGCAGCTAAAGTAATAAAAAAAGGAATGGATTAAACAGGTTAGAGCTCTTTAGCTTGGGGATGAGAAGACTGGGGCCCACATGCACTATAATCGTCCTTAAAATCCAGTGTGTCGCTGTGGGGCTGACAATTCCAATTTCAAAACAGCAATCGATGTTCAAACGGCTTCCCAAGTAAATGAGTTTTGTGGAGGTCTGTCTTAATCCCACCCAATCAGTCAGCTGAGCAGCATGGGAAGCCCAGAAGCAGCCTCCTGCCACTCAGCTGTTCAGGACAGGAAGACTTTTTTTTTCTTTTTTAATGGTCACAGATGTTGTGTATGTTACACATGCACAATATCTGTCCCTATTAAAAAAACAAGTTGTGCTGGCTCTCCCCAATGACAACCCCCTGAACAAAAAAAAAAAAGAGGCAGGAGGGATGCCCACTCTCACCTGCCTCAGCCAAACGGACCTCCCCCGCTCCACACACACTCCCGACCCTCCCTCCACAGAGATTGCAGTCAAATCCCACACACACACTCCTGACCCTTCCCCCTCCCCTGCACCGCAGAGATCACGGCCACTGAATCCACCACACTCATGTACCCCCCCCCCCCCCCCCCCGAAGATCATCAGCAGAAAGGATACCCACTCCCTCCTGCCTCGGCCACCTGGCTCCCCCCCATGTCCTCCTGACCTGCCACCGTACCTTATATAAAAGGCAGCAGGAGGATTGCCCAGTCCCCCCTGCCTGCAGGCCCGCCTCTCTAAAATGACGGGCCTTTCCCTTCCCCAGTGCATCCTGGGATGCACAGAGAGGGGCCTACGGTTCTGATTGGCTCAGGAGGGGCCGTAGGTCTCGTTTCTCAAGTAAGACTTGGTACCTTTTCTTAGATTGTGAAACAATTTTTTAAGAGGATGGTTGTAGAAAGGACAAGAAAAGTAGGATTACTGTGCATTCCAGATTCCCAACAGTTGCATAGCGCTGCCCGCTTCTTCTGTTGTTAGGATGCTAGGCAGGCTCTGCTGCAGCACGTCATGGTTCCCTGTGCCTCTGCTGGAGCAGGAAGGGGCAGCATCCCCTGGCTCATGTGTGGCACCATAGCATGGGTGACTGTGACACCCTGATAATGAGGTAAACTGCTACTCTTGCAAATACATGGGTCTCTGCAAGCTGTGATGCGATGTCCCATAATGCCTACGATACCTCTCCTGATAGCAGAGTCCGTAATTCTTCGGGGATCGACTTCTGCGCCTTTTGCCACACTCCCTAGAAGCCTTCCAGCTGTGATGGGACACAGATCTCTGATGGGAAGGGATCCAGCAGCCAAGCGACCACGAACGGATCTTCTTTCTGACCAATGCCTACGGTGTGCTTTGTCCAAGGGGCTGTAGTTCCTTTGTTTCCTGCGTGAAGTGGAAGTGTTATGCCAGCAAAAGCAGGAATGTTATCACTGATGCTTGCCTGATATCATCGAGCCAACCCTCTCCTGTGGGTTGGCACAGAGGACCCCTAGATTCTGACCTGGACCCGTTGGGTTCAACTCTCAAGTCTGCATGGTGTTGCCCCTCAGACTGTACAGTACACCGGAGCTGGCATGTGACTCACTGGCGGCAGGTGCCGTTCTAGCTTCTGCAGACCTCCTTACTGCTGTCAAACTGGTACTGGACTGCACAAGTTGAGGTTCTGAACCACGCAGAGGAGCACTTGACTCCAGCGTGAGGAGAGAGCTTGCACATCGTGTGGACTGGCACTAAAGCATAGAAGGGGACTGAACGTGCCCATCTGCTGTGAGCATGTCCTCACGCAAATCCTGTGGAGACCGCATAAGTCTGGTCTGCTCACCTGTCCTTGGAACGTCTTCACTAAAAAGCAACCGGAAGCCCAGAGGTATTCTGGTTGACTGATGAAGAGCTACCGATCCCCTCCACATTCTCTTCTCGGGGGCATAAGGCTGACTTTGGCAAGAGGATGTCCGCTGAGTCAATGTACCTCTCGGGTTGCCACTTCCGCCTGGTAGAGGATTGCTGAGGGGTAACGTCAGGGAGGTGTTGCAGATCAGCTGCGTTCTGTTGAGGGGGTGCTGCTGCGAAGGACTGAGGTTATGCCTGCTGCTTCTACTGGCGTTGATTCTTGGAGCCCTTTTCAGCATTCTGCAGGCAATACTGGAATTATTACGGCAGGGAGTGGCTGGAACAATAGCACAGCTCAAGTTGGATCATCAGGGCCGTAACACTCTGTAACTGCAGAGCAGAAGAAGCAGGAACAAGCTGTAATGGCAGATCAGGAAGAACCTGGAGGGCAGGAACAATCTAGAGGCTGTCCATCTGTGAATTCACAGGGCAGGAACAATCAGGATCTACAGGACAGGGATAATCAGGATCCACAGGACAGGGACAATCTGGAGCCATGAAGCAAGAATAGTTTGGGACAGCAGAGCAGGAACTGTTGGGAACAGAAGAGCATGCAGGATCTGAAGCAGCAGAACTGGAACAGGTGGGACTAGCAGAGTAGGAAAGAACTGGATCCTTAGAGCAGGAACAGGCTGAAGCGCTGAGCAGGAACAAGCCTGAATGTGCCAAACAAAAAGCAACCCAAGCAGGCAGCAGAAGAACCAATAGATCCAGAACACGATGGGGAACAAGGCACTCCGCCAAAATGCACAGCCGCAGACCAGAGCAACCTTAACTGAAGAGAGGATTCCCGCTCAACAGCAGCACCAAGAAGAGGCTCTCCGGAGCACAAGCCACAAGAGGCGTTCTGCATCACCTAGGATCCAAAGGCAGCCGCAGAAATCAGAGGCGGAGCAGACTGAAAAAGGATCCACCAAACGCTGCAAAATTTCCCCTCAAGTTTCCAATCCAGCACCAAGAGTGATCGTGGCTGAAAGGTCCTTCTGTCTCTGGTTCTTCTGCTCTCTCTTTCTCTGTCCACCCATTGTTCTTTCTCAATAACGCTCGCACTGCTGGGGATCCCGAAAATGACCATGGCTTCCCAGCAGCATTGATTTAAATTACCCGTGCTTCTGTCTAACTCCACCCTCCACCTCCAGCACAGCTAATGAGATCAGGAGCCCCGTTGCTGACGTTGGCAGATGTCACCAGTGCGGGGACAGGCTGGAGGGGGAAGGGCGGAGCAATTTGAGGAAGCTCTTGTGGCAGCCACCATGTTATTGGTGACGTGCTCGGGAGGGCTTCTTGCAGCCTGGATATAGTTGAATGTACAAGGAGGTAGGCAATGTGGGAATAATTGTTATTCAGATAATAGACTGCTTAGTCTTGTTCACTGGGATCCATAACATGACAGATGTTTAATAACCCCAGACCATTTGTGTAGCTTCTCAAGTTTTTATTGATAATTTAGTGATCTGACAGTTTGAAACATTCCAAGAGGGGTTGCAAAGCTGCTTAAAATTGCCTGCTAGGTATAAGAAGCTAACCTAATCATTAAAATATAAAGCTATGAACCAGGAGACCAGGCTTTAAATCCTGCTTCTCCAGTGACACCTGTAACCTTGGGACAAGTGACATCTGTTTCTTAAGGGAGTGATTCACAACAAATTAAGGACCCCTTTTTCAAACTGTGGTAGAGCTTTTTACTGTGGGCTGTCGAGGTAAACGCTCTGACACTCATTCAATTCCTCATGTCTTATTTTTTATTGATTTTAAAATGTATAACCTGCACAATCTTACAATTCTTGGCAGAAAACATATTACACATATGAGAATTGTATGTAATAACAAATTAAACAGAACAAGGTAATTATCTCATACAAAAGACTTTACTTAATCAGATCCCTATAAGCATGCGAAAACAAAGAAGTTTTCACAGCTGTTTTAAAAGTGTTCATGCTCTCTCCATGTAGAATGCACCTTTTTTTCTTCATTTTCCTTTTTATGATGTAATTTCTTTTCATCATTCCTGATCTTTTTAAATTGTAATAATGTAAACCGCTCAGAATGGATCTCAAATCCACTTTTATTGAGACAAGAGCCTATCATATCTGGTCCTTTTCCTTAAGATCCCTCATGAGAATGAGGACAAATATGTATGAATCTGGCTATGGTGGGGGAGGGGGAACCATCATAAAATTATCCAGTTCTACCATGATCTATTGATTAGCATCTTCGTTTGTGACAGTTGAAGGCTTCACAAGGTCTGTGTATAGGCTGCTGCCCTGCAATTATAGTAGAATCTCAGTTATCGGAAACCCAAGGGGATTGGTGGATACCGGATAACTCCTTGTCTAACGCACTCTCAATTCCCCCCCCTCTCCCTTCCTCCCCGAAGCACCAGCATGGGTCTTGAGCCACAAAGTCCTCATCCCTTCCTCCCTCAAGCCCCAAAGTGGCAGAGGCAAGCGGCAGTCTTGAGCCGTTCCCTCCCTCTCTCTTTTCCTTACTTGAAGTGTATCGGTCATCAGGAGACACAGGCTGCTCACAGGGTTTGTCCTCTGACGCGTCGGAAGTGGCACTTAGACACTTTTAAAATAGGTCTAGCTCCAGACATCTAAATTCTATCCAGGACATTTTGGGAAATGTTCAATTATCACTGCAGGACGTCCAAGTGCTAAGCACGTCCAAAGCCTTCTCATAAACATGCCCCTTCAAACTTTGGATGCACAGTGGTCTAGAAGCCTAGTAAGACGTCCAAAAAGTCATTTTTGAAAATCAGCACTTGGACTTCTTGGTGAGTAAGACATCCAAGTGACGGTTTATGCTGCTTTTTGGACGTCTTTATTTTTTGAAAATGAGCCCCGTAGTGTAGAAAATACTATACAATTATGTACATCATTTGGTGCACCTAGGTGGATCAACTTACACGTCATATACGTTCACTCCAGGACTCTCTCCTGTCCCACTGGTCTCCCCAAAAGGTTTCTCTCCAGCTCAAGCTTCTCTGGACATCACCTATCATCCAGAATCCTTTGCCCTTTGCAATACAAAGGAAAATTAGGTTCTTACCTCAATAATTTTCTTTGTAATAGAAGGGCAAAGGATTCTGGAAGCCTCGCCTTATCACTTACTCTGTGTGCTTACTGCCTCAAACAGATCTGCTGGGTCCAGAAATGGAGATCTTTTCCTGCCAGTTGGATAAGCATTAACTGGATCATTAAAAAAAAAAAAAAAAATGTAAGTGATACAATTGATAAGTCTTTAAGAACTCCAGAGCTGTTAGTGCTGGTTGCACACAAAGAGGTGAATTGTTAGTTCCACGTAGAGTTATACTGTTTGGACTAACATTGTTCACTTTGTTACAGAGCTGAATAGAACTGAATTGTTGCGGAGGTTTCCCCATTCCCCTCTTTCTTATATATTATAGTGGTGACTAGGGTTACCAGATTTTCGGACCCATGGCCCCGCCCACAGACTTGCCCTGTTCCGCCCGAGTCATGCCCCGTTCCGCCTGACTCATACCCCGTTCTACCCCCCAGCCCTGCCCCCTCAACCTGGTCACTTGTCGGGAGGGCATCTGTGCACGCACTGGCGTGATGTGATGATATCACAAGCATGTGCGCATGCATGTGATATCATGTTGCATCCACACATACGCAGATGCCGATACCAATGTCGCTGCTAGCTGGAAGGTTTTCAAAACCCAGACAAAAAGCGCTGGGTTTTGAAAAGCCATCTGGAGCACTGGACATGTCTTTGAAAGGGAGGACATGTCCGTGGAAATCCGGACGTCTGGTAACCCTAGTGGTGACCAACTGCTTTGGTACAAACTGAAAGTGGCAGTAAAACCCACTGGGGAAGGAGGCGGAGTTGAAAGATGTAGATGTAGACATCTTTCTGCAACCAATTCGCAGCCAGGGGGTATGAAACCTATCATTCGGAATCTTTTTCCTTTCTACTACAAAGAAAATTATTGAGATAAGAACCTAATTTTCCCTTACTTTGAATATGAATGCAAGAATCTAACACAAAGATGCAGATATCCCTAACAAACATGAGGCTTTTCTCTCTTTCCGGTGAAGAAGAGTAGTAAATCTAAGATATTTGGTCTTGCTAACTACACGGTTCTTGGCACTCCTAATATTTAGCCTAGATAAACACTTTTAAAAGAAGATCCCCCTGCTGGATATACTCTCACAATGTCAGAACCACCTTAACCTAGGTAGCTTCTCCTTAGGAGGAAGCGGCATGGGAAGGAGGAGTCAGAGAAGCAGCTACCAGGAAGTATATAAAGCAGGGCTAGAGCTAGGTTAAGGAAGTCCAGGAGAGTAGGAGGAAGAAGTGGCCCAAGCATACTCCTTGACTGCAATATCCAGACATTCTGTTTGGCTAAGGTAAGCCAATTCTTTGTACTGACTACATCTAAGCCTTGTTCTAAGGTCTGTCTAGGACCGGACCTCGCTACCTGTTTCGAAAATGACTTTTACGTTCTGTGTTTGGGGCATGGCAGTACCAGCTCCAGGCTCAGCTCAGGACATTTTGGCTATCAGATCAAAACTGTTTTTCTGTGTGCCCGGTCCTGTGAAGCAACAGGATTCAGTGAGTTTGTTGGGGTTTTTTTTTTAGAGTTAATAAAACACTTTTCTGCACTATTGCTGGTCGTGTCTGGCTATGTGTTTTCAGGTCCAAAATCCCAAACCCTTCTCGCGCTGTTACACCCTACAAAACAAGCAAAAAGCCTAAGTAAAGATGCAGCGTTTTCCTTCCTTTGCCTTTCCATGCATTATGGTGTCGGTACATTTATTAGACTGCATTTTAGCACTTCAGGTACATGTACATCTTGATTTGCTCAATCAATTCCCATTGCTTAAAGTGTCCCACCACATGGTCATGCTCCAGCCACATAAAGGGGTAACTTCAATATAAATCACTAAAAGTTGGTGCCAAAAACCTGGGCACCAAGCTACTATGCTACAAGTATAATGACAGAGTTGCAAGCCAAATCTGTTACAGAATATTAGCCTAAGTCTGCAGTTGCATGCCAACCATTAGGCATGACCACTTATGCCATGTCTAGGGTGGTGTAAATGGTGGTGCCTAATTGTGGCCATTGGACATTAAATGCAACTGTTCTATAATGTGTGCATAAGAATAATCAGAGCATACTTGACATGCCTATGCCCTTCCCACATTAATGCTTCCTTTGCATTTGCACCCAGGAGAAGTTAGGTGTGCTGTTTATAGAATAGAGGTTGATGTCTATTATGCGCACAATGGCAAGTTGTACCAATTAGTGCTTCTAAATGCCAATTATTGGTATTTATTATCAGTTTAGTGCCAAGTAATTAATTACATTGCCTATGTAACTGGTCCTATTCTATAACTGTACGCTCAATTGCATGCCTTATTGAAAAATATATGAACTGGTCCCAGAGGTCTATGAAGATTCTCCATTCAATTTGAAGATGCATCATCGAATTGTAAAATGTGTTGACTCAGCCCATGGTATACTTCATCCCCTCATGTTGTTGGTTTCAGTTTTGATTCCTATTATTTTCTTCCAGGAAGATGATGTCCGTGAGAGTCGTTTTAACTTCAGTGGCTATGGGATGGGCCACTGCCTACAAGTTAAGGACGGCACTGCAGTCAAGGCTGCACCTCCCATTCCCCCACCAGTACAGCCAAAAGATGCAGATTCGATCAAAAGGAAGTTTGTGGATCGAGCAAAAAGAATCGATACAATTTCAAGAGCGGCATTCCCATTGGCCTTTCTAATATTCAACATATTTTACTGGATTACATACAAAATAATAAGACATGAGGATATCCACAAGAAGTAGGCAATGTACCCTGTAGTGGAGACCTTCTTGCCAAAGTGTACTTGTACATAAACAGAAAAATGTCTTTTTTTGTCATTTTAACTGTTTTTTGTTTTGTTTGTTCTTTTTAACTGGACTATGGATAAAAAGAGCAGCCACATAAAGAATAGTGCATAATGAGCCACCCTGGGATTGTGCAATAGGATTGCCTCTGTTGTACTGTTTGAAATATTGTTCTTCCAGACTCTACATTAACATGATTCATGTACTTAATGGGGCCAAATTTGCAGAACACTGCCATAGAAATGCATATTTTAAATCACATAACACAAATTTAATAGAGCTGTCAAGCGATTGTAATACACTTTTAGCAGGTTGCCATTTTGATATTCATGTGGACTTCACAACAATGAGTTAAGAGGACCAAACCTTTTTATCAGGAGATGCTGCCTTTCTTTCTATTTGAAACAAGTCTACTGTGTAACAATACATTCCATTGAAAAGTCAGTAGTTAGTGGTTCACCAAGAAGTCCTTTTGCGGGTTCTAAATGATTTCTAATAAAGAAAAAAAAATATTTCTACCTTAATATTCCTGTAAGTGTGCATTTTAATATGAACTTGCTTTATTAGAATTGTAATTGGGGAAAATTATTGTGTATTTTGTGATTTATTTGATAACTCACACAATTAGAAATGAATGGAACTGGTATATATTATACCTTTTTTGACCTCAGACAGAACACTATCTTTATTGATTTTTTTTTTTTTTGTCTACAGCTTTTACATGGAACTCAAGGTGCCAAAGTATACTTTACCCATTGTACTACCACAATATATTCATAGTATTAAAATATTGTTTCTCAAATAGTGTAGCTGAGTTTACCATAAAACTTTTTATTTCTTGCTGTCTTTGTAGCTGCAACCCATAGCTTTGTAGTTAGAATGTCAAAACTTTGTCTATACTGTAGCCCTCCAATTTCTATCTTACTCAAAGTGACTTCAACTTTAAGTATCTTGGACCAACCTAAGAATTTTAATAACTGTACTGTGATTTTCATATCATGTTATTAACCTTTTGGTGCCGAGGCGATGTTGTTCAGATCCTTGCAACGTATTTAAAGAAAAAACAGAACAAAATATAAAAAAAGTATTTTTGCTTACTTAGAAGACCTGTAAGATAAATTTTAAAAGGCATTTGCTGTACTGTATATGATTTTATTTAAAAAAAAAAAAAAAAAGAAAACTATTTGTTCAATTTCAATAAAGTTAAATGTGCTGCACTATTACTTTCTAGGCATATTTATTCAATCACATGCAACTTGCATTACTGAATATAGTTTGTTTGGAAACGCCATTTTGCACCCTCAAAAGTGGATCTGATGCCGGTAAAGATTGATTTGGTGTATTTGACTCGCCTAATTTGCTTTCTCTGGTAAGTTTCTTCTAAATTCTGCCTTTTAAAAATCAAAATTTAGATGTTTTTGGCAGATGAACTTTTTTGGCCATTCTGAGACATCTATCTGCTTCAAAAATTAGCTGTGTTTAGAGCTGCTTTTATCAAGTTGTGCTAGAGGTTTCTAGTGTGGGCTGGTGCGGTAAATGCTCTGACATTTATAGAATTCCTTTGAGCATTGGAGCAGCTACCTCACCTGCCTGTGCTAAAAATCTCTAGTGTAGCTTGATAAAAGGGGGGTGGGGGCTGTTAATGTGTTAATTTCTAGAAAAACGAGTTCTATAAGCTAAATGTTGAATAGACTGTGCAGCGCTGCCCCAGTCAATATAAATGATTTTTAAAATTTTTATTTTTATAAATTTTAAGTGAAAGGAAGACCTCATTGAAGAATTGTATAATCAAACGAACAAAAAAAACGTTCAGTACTGCAATCCGTGTGTCACCACACACTTCACCATCATACAAATTAGTGCCAGACTTAATAAGTGAAAAAAGCACTAAAACATGTGGCAATGCTAGCACAGTGTATAAAACATCAAAAGACTGCACAGTCCAGATATAATGTAAAGAGACAAAAAAAACCTATCTCAATGGGGGGTCCGAAGGTCCACACCGCTCTCAACAGATTTCAGGACAAAAATCCAAACGCACCGTAGTTTCTTGCTGGTTAAGAATGGAATCAACAAAGGTTCAACTGAACTCAGTTTCAGATAACATCCTTCCTCAGGAACCTGCTGCAATTCAAAAATTCTTTCAGAGAAGCAAAGATGATGAGATACAAATAGCGAATAACAGCGTATAAAAGGCAGTGGAGAAGCAAACCCATATGCCCCACTTGTAGAGCAGAAAACCAGAACCGGAAAGACGTCACTGCATAAAAATAATGAATGAATCAAAATGATGATATTCCATTCAATAGCCTTGTTTAAACCCAATGGATATATGGAATTCATTTCAAAAATCCATTATTGTTCCCAATGTTGAATAAAACATTTTTTGTTGCCTACAAAAGTTACTGGGCAATGTTTCAATAACAAACCATCAAGTTTCAAGTTCAAGTTTCAAGTTTATTTAGTATTTTGATTTCCTCGCATAGTCCAAATCCAATGCGAATTACACAAGTTCCAAAATTATATAAAAAAAACCCCAAAACATTATAAAACTAACAAACATAATATTCATTACCAATACAATATTATATGTAAGGGGGGGAAGGGGTAAAAACAATAAACGTAAATACAATTTTTTTTAAAAAAATTAAGAGTAAAGATAAAACCAGGGAAGGGTTAAGACACAAAAGGTAAGGGAATGTATGCTTCAATTGGAGACAGTGAGGGATCATGGGAGCTGTAATTGTAGAAAGTCTACTCTTGTGCTCGATCAGATGGGTTTTAACATGTCTGAAAGTGTGGCCCACATAAATTAGTTGACACGGGCAAATAATAACATAAACAGCCCAAGCAGTCATACAAGTTGTAGATTGTCTACGAGTGTATGTCTTATTTGTTCGAGGATTAGTCCAAGTGGTGCCCTCATCAGCTTGTATTGGAGAACGTTTGTGATTTAACAAATTGCCCAGATTTTTAGTTCTTATATAGCCAATACAGGAACCACGATTGAAAGATTCATGTATAGAAGGTATGTGCCATTAAGATGTCTTTCCTTCCTCCTTAAGATGCATAGCACCCTCAAATATGTGACAATAAAGTGATACGCAGTACAGAGACTTGATTTCCATGTGTCTTTTGCCATTTATGGGACACAGAAGTCTGTCCAGCACTGGTCTTTGTTCTCAACTACTCTTCCCAATATAAAATCTCAACAGCCATGCTTTGCTTTTTTCCTTTATTTAGGCATCCCCTCTGTTTGTATGTTTATCCCATGCATTTTTGAATTTCCTCACTCCTTATGGCTTCACCTCCTCTATTTGAAGGGCATTCCGGAAATATACTAACCTCTCTGTGAAAAAGTATTTCCTAAGTCTACCACACTCAGTTGGGTGGTAAGGGTGGTGGTGGGGGATGGTGGACTGCCCCAGATGCCATCTTTGCAGGGGGCTCTAATGCCTCTCCTCTCCATCACCCCAAATACCTCCTTAAATGTTTGCAAGAGCGGCATCTTCCACTTGCTGCTCGCATTAGCCTCATCTCCCTCCTGACATCACTTCTTAGTTGCGGGGCCAGAACGTGACATCAGAAGGGAGCTGTGGCTGGTATAAAGAGCAGCTTGAAGATGCTGCTCATGACGGCAATCATTTGCAAGAGGTACACGGGAAACACTCAAGTGGCGGATTGGGGGGGGAAGAGTGCTTAAACGGCAGGGAAGAGTGGTGGGGCATACTGTTCGGCGATGAAGGGCACTACTGCCCCAGGTGATAACTGCCATTGCTATGCCATGAAATGCTCTACAACCTCAATTAATATTTTCTAACTCTACGAGGGGATGCTGAAAAGTTCTCAGCCCAAGCAACCAACTTCCTAAATTCTGAGCATTATTTTGTCACTGTACAAGCTGAAGAGCTGATAACACTCATAGCTGAAGAGTGTTATCTTATTTTGTTAAGTGCCAATTTGCAGAAACAAATTCTGTGTTTTGACATTATTTCAGATCACTGATTGAGCCATATCTATGTCATTCTCTTCTTGATTGGGCTGAGAACTTTTCAGCACCCCTTCGTACCACCTCCATGTGTCTAGAAGAGATCAGTTTGCACATTAATACCTTTGAAATATTTCAATACTTCTGTGTCATAGGACATATAGTTCCTCTATCTTTCCTTTTCTCTAACATAAACATATTTGACTCTTCTCATATATCTTTTGGAACAAACCTTGTACCATTTATGCCACCTTCCTCTCAACATTTTGTCTCAAGTCTTGTTATATCCTTGGAGATAAACACAATATTCCAAGTAGGACTTCAACAACAACTTGTACAGAGGGACCAAAACTTACTTCTGCTGGTCATGCCTTTCGCAATGCAGCCTAGCATTTCTGGTTATAGCTATCACCTTGTCATATTATTTCACTGCCTTCAAATCCTTAGACACCATCACCCCAAGTTCCCTCTCTTGATCTGTGCACATCAGACTCACCCCCTAGTGCATGCTGCTTTTTTTGATTCCTACATCCCAACTGCATCACTTTGCATTTACCGTCAGATTCTGTATAGATCTTCCAAAGTTGGTCACAAATCCCAGATCCACAGGTAAACTAATTAGCCAGTTAAGCAATAATAATCAATTATTGGTAATAATTAGAAGTTACAGACAGATCTGCTCTATGCCCTATTGTATAATACGAACACCTAAATTTCATTGCATGCAACTCCAAAGGGGGGCGTGGTAATGAGAGGGTCATGGATGGTAAACCAAATACCAGAGAAAATACACTCAGCACATAGATGAGTCAGGGGCGGTCCCCAAAATTATGATATTATAGAATACATGCATATGCTCACCTAACTGCCCTTTGTTGAGCACAAGTGTTTACAATAGTTTTGGGCAGACGTAAATGCTCATACTAGGCTTGAAATGTGCACTAAGCTAGCATTGTGTAAAGATTATTTTGCATAGAACACCCTTTTACAGAATACTATCTTAGCATGGGTCATCCTAGTGCCTAATTTAATTTTGGGCACCATTTATTTATTGTATTCCCTCACCCCACTAATTTTCAGCTGCCAAACATTAGACCATCCTTCTAATTTCTGTAGATCCCTTCTTATGTAATATACTCCCTCCAGTGTCTCCACTCTGTTGCAAATCTTGCTGTGTCACCCCTAGGCACCTAACTGGCTTGGGTCGTGACAATATTCTCCCTAGCGTGCTCTCTAAAGCTTGAGGGTCCCCCCTCAGGACTTTTATCCAGACTAGGCAACTGCCTAACAGCACAAGTACAGGTAAGAGAGGTAGTCTTTCCAAAACAGACACCCAGTCAGAATGGCTTCAAAACAAAATAAAGGTTTATTCAGGCCACCGGCCAGATAAGTTTCAACTCTATGGCTATAGTTCTTGTATACTTCACAAGCAAGATTCATGAAATGCATTCAATTAAATAGTCCAGGGTTTATGCCCTGAAAACAGTCTGCATAAGAAAACATTTTTATAATTTCCAACCTCCAGTTTACTGCACTGGCATGGACAAAAAGATGGGAAAAAAACCTCAATAAAAAACTCAAACTAAAGACTACCAACACAGATGAAACCTTGGTTCTCCTTTTTAGCAGGTTTTAATGGTTGTGCTGATAAGTTAAGTTTGGCAAGGTAGTTTCTATCAACTTTGCTCATACAATTTTTTAGCAGACTTATGTTGGAGACATACAAATTTAGGCAGTTCCTTAGGAGACAGAGAATATCCTTTTGTAAAGCCACAGGTAAGTTTAACAGCATATAACAGCCTTGAGACATACAGCTTGCAGCTCCAGCTCTGCTTGCAGTAGCCGTGAAAACCTCACTGAGCTAACCTCAGCTGCACACAGCACACTAATCAGCATCAACATGGGAAAGAGCTACTGACTCCAATGTAAGGCAAAATTCAAAATGCTTTCTCTTCTCAATAACACTCTTCAAAGGGATTGTGCTATCACACACAGTTAACCAGAACCAAACAGCAGCAAGCAGGAAAGTTAAATGCAAATCTAAACTTACAGTTTTAGCTGATTTGCATGGCTTCAGCTGGTTCCTGAAACTCTAGTAAGCCTGCACTAATCTCCACAGCTTCAGCCTGTGGGAGAAACTTTGACCCTGGACAGAGAGGAGATTCTCCTTCCTCTTGCATGTCCCAGTCAGAAGGGAAATCTCTGAAAGAAGACTCACACTGGACTTCAGCTGGGCTTCTGCCCTGCTCCCAGCTTCCTTTCTGGTCTGCAGCTTCCTAGTCTCTGAGGCTCTCATAGCTCTGCCTTCAGTGATCCTGTCTCTCCCCTCTGTGTAATCTGAGCTGGCTTTTCAGGAGCTCTAAGCCAGGCCCCCTAACCCAGGGCAGGAAAGCAGATTCAGGCATTTCTCTGGTAGGTTTCTTTCCCTTGCTTCTAAAAGCACTCAGCCTTAAAGAGACAGGACTCTTACCAGGTCTCTGGCTCATCTCAGCCGGGTCCTTCCTATCCCAGGTCCAGTCAGGATGACTTGGAAACCCAGCTCTCATCTGATTTGCCCTTTTACAATGAGGCTTAGGCAAAACCCTGTATTTCCTTGGGACAAACCTTGATCTGGCCCTAGCTTTTTCACAGATGTCATCTGCAAAAAGGCAAACTTTTCCTTCTAATCCTTCAGTAATGTCACCCACAAATATGTTAAATAAAGTTGGCCCCAGTACTATCTGTGAGGCACTCTATAACTTTTTCTATCTTCTGAGGATAAACTGTATGGGAAACCAGTCAACCAGTTTCCAATACAGTTCACTGCTTCGGGTCCTAACCTTAACCCACTGAGTTTATTCATGAGCCTTCTATGAAGAATTACGTTTGCTAAAATCGATTACATCTAGCACATGTCTACAATTTGATTCTCTGGTTACCTAGTTACCTCATATCCCATGAAACTTCTCCTGTTTCTCAGGATATGTTAAATAAATCTTTTAAGACAATTAACCGGAACCCTTCTAAGCTCCCTCAAGGTTCTGGGATGGAGCCCTGCCTCCATGGCTCTGCCTATTATAAGATTATCCTATTTATAAAAGTAAACACAATGGCAAGATTGCACATACTAGGTCACAATTTATACATGCATATTATAAAATGCATGGGATTGCATATATTGAATATGTGTGCATTTACACTTGTGCAGGTACAGTTATAGAATAAAGGGGACTTGCGCCTAATTTAGGTGTGAAATTTACAGCACATTTCAGTTGATTTAAAAGGCCATGTCTAAAGTTTGGTGCAATTCCTGGTGCTGTGCGCTATTCTTTAAATGATGTCTAACTTTGAGCGCCATTTATAGAATGGTGCACTGTTTTTTTTAGGCATCATTTATAGAACTGAGTCCATAAGTTACAAAATGCATTCCTATGTGTATACTTTAGCCCAGGGGTAGGGAACTCCGGTCCTCGAGACCCGTATTCCAGTCGGGTTTTCAGGATTTCCCCAATGAATATGCATTGAATGCAGTACATGCAAATAGATCTCATGCATATTCATTGGGGAAATCCTGAAAACTTGACTGGAATACGGCTCTCGAGGACCGGAGTTCCCTACCCCTGCTTTAGCCTGTATGTGTTCATGCCAACTTAAATGCTAGTATGCAAATGTACATAGCAACAGTGACGTAGTGAGGGAGAGTGGCGCCCCTTCACCCTCTTCTCCACCCCACCCCCACCGCATGTGTGCTACACCCTTCCCTTCCCCTGTACCTGTTTAGCTTCTCCGGTGGCAAGCAGCATCTCTAACTTCCTGCCCGCACCAGCATCGACTCTCCCTATGATGTCACTTTCTAGTTGCGGGACCTGGAAGTAATGTCAAAAGGGGAGTGCCGAGGCCAGTGAGAGCAGTAAATTGGAGCTACTGCTTGAGTTGGCAAGAGCTTGAGGTACAGTGGCAAGGAATTGAAGGTGCGGGGGAGGAGTGGAAGGAGTAAGGAGGCGGAGAGGAGGAGAGGTGCCAGTGTCCCTGCCCTCACCAAGATGGCACCCAGGGCAATCTGCCCCACCCCCTTACTACGCCAGTACATAGCAGCACTTTAGCCATGATCTCAGTTACTTTAGTGCTGGTATTTTATGAAACAAGGTTTCCACACTTAATTTTTTTAACACTATTTCTTAAATATCTCAAAAGCAAATTACATCACTTTTTCACATAATCACCCTGTTTTGCAATACATTTTTCCCAGAGTCCCACTAACATGCCCTCTTACCACTTCTCCTGCTCAACTATTTCCCATGAATATGTGAAATTGTGGAAACGTTTTCAAGAACTTTCGTGTGCATATACTGTATATCCCTGTAAAATTATTTAGCAGACCAGGAAGGAGAGAGTTTGTGAAGATTTTATGTTTCAAAGTCATTTAAAATGGTGCAGAAGCGGATAGACTGATTATATGAAAAGCTAAGGTTTGTGAACACATTGGCGCCAATATTCAGTCCACGGGCGTTAGATGGGCTGACTACCGCTGTCAGCAGCAAACCTAGAAATTCAGTGCTGGACCATATTTGACAACCAGAATTGAATTTCTGGTCTATTTTTAGCCGCTTTCGACATAGTCGGTTACGTTGATATTCATTAGCTGACCAGCTAAGACATAATGGCCAAAGATAGAGGTGCTATTTAAGCGGTCTATCTGGCCTCTAAACTGAGCCGGTCAGCCAATAAATATTGGCGCTAACCAGCTATGCTGCGCAAAGTAGCCAGTGACCAAGCTAGCTGCTGACTGTGAATATTTAGCAGCTATCTCCTGCTGCACATTCACAGTTAGCCAGTTTAGCGCTATTTAACTGGCCAGGAGATATACCTTTGAATTGGTGTACATATCTGAATATCAGCGGGCACAGATATAGCTCTTGGAAAAATGTTATACAAACTCTTTTCTTCAAACACCATTTCATCCAGCAAACACTATAATTCTGTATGAAAGAGTTAATTCACTAACTCTCTCTTTTCTAGCTTCAAAAATACAGATTTAATTTCACTGGCTCTCTGTGTCATAAGCTTTAAGACAAACAATTTCACAGCTATTTCCCCATTGTCTCTTCAGGAGCTGGTGAAGATCAGTATTTCACCTCTATTCACATGCTGCTCCCTTGGATTTCTATAATTCAGATCTTGAAGTGGTGATGATTCATATAACTTCACACATCTTGCTCACCTATTAGCAGGCAGCTTCTGCTATGAGCAATCACTTCTATAATGCTATATTTAATTTAGTCATGTGACTATTCTCATTATATTTCAATGAGTTTGTCATTAAATCCACCGTTCCCCGCTATTAGCTCTAATTTCCCATTTTTATCTTCTATACTTCTGGAACTGACATATGTTCAGTGGCTTGTGTTTGATGTTATTGTAAATGGTAGAAATCTAAATTTTTTCTTGTGTAAGCCTCAAATATATTTCTTGAGATAGGACTGTGATAGTTATGATTATTTTGGCATCTCCATCACCTAGTGTGCTAATTAATTAATTTAGGGGACCTTTCGCCAAACTGCGGTGAAATGTGGCCTTAGCATGGGCTTATATGAGACATTCCCACATGCTGAGGCCATTTTTTTCCACATGGATAAAATAGCCTTTTTCTATTTTTGGAATTAATGGCCATATACTAATCTGACCCTATCACCACCTATTTTGTAGGTGGTAAAGGGTCATGTGGTACTCATGCGCTAATCAGTTACAACCCCCCAACTTTTACAAAACCACACAAGAAGTTTTTAGTGCTGGCCGGCACACTGAATGCTCTGCGCTGCTCTGACGGTCTTAGGGCTCCTTTTACAATTGATTATGATTAATTGTTGGGTATGAGGGAGGGGGATATTTGATGAGAGCGATAATTTGATGATATAATAAGTAATGTTAAAGTATAAAATGATTGTATTTTGTTTTATACTTACTGCGAGTTTTAAAAATGAATTGATTTATAAAAAAAACCACACATTTCTCTATATGTAGTGCTATATATACACTCATAGCACATCATGGGAAAATAATTTTGCTACCACGGTAACATAATGTCATCATTGCTGATGTTTTCCATACATGAAAATTTGAGGGGGATGCTGAAAAGTTCTCATCCCAAACAAGACGGAAATGACCTGGAGCCATGAAACTTATGTTATTGTATATATTCACCCATAAGTCCAACACACTTGGCACATCCAGTAGTGTAGTGAGGGTAGGAGGCGCCCAGGGTAGTGGTGCCCCCCCCCCCCCCCCATAACTTCCTCTCTATCCCCACTCCCTCCCTTTCCCTGTACTTCTTTAAATCATCACCAGCGCGAGCAACTTCTTTGGCCTGCTGCTCACACCAGCACTGGCTTTCTCTCTGTCACTTCCTGGTCCTGTGACCAGGATGTGATCTCAGAGGGGAGCCAATCTGGCGTGAGCAGCAGGCTGGAGAAGTTACCTGCACTGCTGAAAATTTAAAGAGGTACAGGGAGGAAGAGAGGGTGCAAGTATGGCACGGGGGGGCTGAGAAGTGCCGGTGTCCCCACCAAGAAGGCACCCGGGGTGGTCTGCCCCCACCCCTTACTATGCCACTGGGCACATTAAGCAGTATAATTTTTTAAAACGTTTAAGTCATCTGTTTTGGGCCTAGAGCGCTAGTTGGCCAAAGTCAACAGCATCTAAAGTCAATTCTCGAAAAATACATCCAAAATATATTTTTTTCGAGAATCATCTAATTATACGTCTAGCTGTTTGATTGTCCAGACCACCATGTCATCTATCTTTATACTGCATTCTTGTCCAAAAAATTGTCCAAGTCCAAAACGCCTAGAAAAATGACTTTTGGACATGGGAGGAGTCAGCAAAATGATGGACTGGCCACCCAGACAGGGCAACAGAGTTAGTGGGGCACCATACAGGGTACTACTGTGAACTTCACAAAAAGTGTGCCACATAAACATCTCACCACAACTCCCTTACAGGTCATGGTGAGCCCCCCCCCAACCTACTATACCCACCTGTCTACCCACTCTAATAGCCCTTATGGCTGCAGGTGGCACAATAGAGTTTTGGGGGGGGGGGAGGTTTGGTGGACTCACATTTTTCACAATACAGTGTTTAGAGTGGTTTATGGGCCTCGGCCCTCCTCTCTATGGTTCAATAGCCCCCCACCCAGGCTACTTAAGCCACTTCTGTGCAGCTTTACTAGGCTTTCCTAAGCCAGGTGCTGATGTTCCAGAGGCAGGTACTGTATGTACGTTTTTATTATGATTTTTATGGTGGTGTGGGAGGTCAGTGATCACTGGGGGAGTGTGTGAGGGTCTGTACTTTGTCCCTGCAGTGGTTATCTGGTCACTTTGGATATCTTCTGGGCACTTAGACCTGTTTTAAGATTGCCTAAGTCACAATGTATAAGTTCTGTCTAGGCAGTCTCGTCAAACTTTCGATTATTGTTACAGGACAACTAAGTTTGGTTGGCCTACATCCCGCCCTAACTACGCCTTGAAAAAAGCCCCTTTTCGCTCTGGGTGCACAGCGGCATTCAAAACGCCTAAGCTGTCTCTAGATACTTCTAAAACTCATTTCGATTATCGACACTTGGATGACCTGTCTTCTAGGTCATCTCATCCAAGTGCCGATTTAGGCAGGTTTTTAGACGTATTTTCATTTCAATTATGAACCTCATTGTGTCTAAAGTTTCTGTAACTCTTCCCAGAAATATTCTTATGTCTAGTCACTGAAATACTGCTCCACTCACCTCTGAAAAATAGTCACCCTTTCAAACAATTTTTAAGGTTTAGAAACAGAAAATAGTCAGCTGGAGCAAGATCTAGTGAGTAGGGTGGATGGTTTATGCACTGAAACCCCCAAATGGGTCAAAACATCTATTGCAGTGGTGCCCAAAAGGTCGATCGCGATCGACAGGTCGATTGCAAAGGCAATCCGAGTCGATCACGGAGCCCATCCCGGGCTCTGCGATAGACCCCGTTGCCTTTGCGTTCTCTCTGTTCCCCGATGCAACAGGCCAGCAGCAACTACAGAAGCGCCGGACAAGCCAGCCTCCCCCCTCCCCGACATCAATTCTGACATTGGAGAGGAAGTTCCGGGCCAACCAATCACTGCCTGGCTGGCCCAGAATTCCCTCTCCGACATCAGATTTGACATCGGGGGGAAGGTTGCATCATCAGGAAACAGGAAGAACTCTGCGGCAACGGCGGTGGTGGTTTGGGGGCCTGTTTCCAGATGTCGGTGGTGGCTTGGGGGCCTGTTTCCAGATGATAGCCCGGTGGTGGCTTGGGGAGAAAAAAAGGGAGACAGAAAAACCGAGAGGCAGTACGGGGAGACAGAAAGACAAACCGGGAGACAAAAAGACAGGGAGGCAGAACGGGGAGACAGAAAGACAAACCGGGAGACAAAAAGACAGGGAGGCAGAACGGGGAGACAGAAAGACAAACAGGGAGACAAAAAGAAAGGGGGGCAGGGAGACAAAGAATGAAAGGGGAGGGGGCAGGGAGAGAGGAAGAAAAAGGGGGAGGAAATGGAGTGTGTCAGGTGGCAGGCAGGGAGAGAGGAAGAAAAAGTTGGACTCATGGAAGGATAGAGATGTTGGTTGGGGAATGGAATGAAGTCTGGAGGAGATGAAGCATGCAGGAGGCAGAAAGGAGGGAAGAAATATTGGATGCACAGTCAGAAGAAGAAAGTGCAACCAGAGACTCATGAAATCACCAGACAACACAGGTAGGAAAAATGATTTTATTTTAAATTTAGTGATCAAAATGTGTCCATTTTTATAATTTATATCTGCTGTCTATATTTTGCTCTATGGACCCTTTTACTAAACCGCAGTAGCGGATTTTAGCGCAGGGAGCCTATAAACGTCAAGAACAACGCGGGGCATTCAGCATAGCTCCCTATGCTAAAAACTGCTATTGCGGTTTAGTAAAAAGGGAGAGGGTATATTTGTCTATTTTTGTATAGTTGTTACTGAGGTGACATTGCATATTTTAAAGTCATCTGCCTTGACCACTTTGAAACCCCCCTCCCCCGAATATAAATGATAATTAACATTTTCTCTGCGTACAGTGTGCTTTGTGTTTTTTTAAAATTTTATTGTTGGTAGATCATTTTGACTTGGTCATTTTAAAAGTAGCTCGCAAGCCAAAAAAGTGTGGGCACCCTTGATCTATTGTTTTGCCAGCCTTGTGAGCAGGTGCATTGCCTTGCCAAAAGAGAACTCCTCTCTGCAGCTTCCTTCTCCTTTTTTTCTTTCAATGCTTCCTTTATATCGGCACATCAAGTTATAGTAGTATTCTGTATTAATTGTTTGGCCCCTTGGAAGATAGTCATTACAACACCTTTCCTGCTGATTTTTAGGTCTTGAATTTCCTTTGCTTTGGAGAACCTGAGTGCTGCCACTGCATGGACTGTTGTTTTGTTTCAGTATCATAGTGGTGTAACCATGCTTCATCAACAGTAACTAGTCATTCCAAAAAGTTGGCACCAGCTCGCTGAAAAATCAACTGGGAAATGTCCACATTATGTAGTTCCTCATCAGCATTCAAACATTTGGGCACCCACTTGGCTGACAGCTTCTGCATAGCCAAATGCTCACGGATTATATACCTAACACGTTAGATATCTATATCTCAGCGATTGTTTTAGCTGATAGTCACAGATTTGCCAAAATCAGGTTATGGATATGGTCAAAAAATTCAGGAGTTGACATCGTTTGAGGTCTCACAGACCTTGATGCATCTTCGGTCTCAAAATCTCCACGCTGAAAGTTTGCACACCACTTCTTCACTGTGGAATATGATAGGCATTTGTCACTGAATGTTTGCATCATACAGTCATGGATTTCCTTTGAAGTTTTCTTCTTCAGGAATAGGAACTTCATGATGGCTCATAGTTCCACACTTGAAAATTCCACACTTTTCACTGACATGGTTTAATCAATGATCTGAAAATGTTGAATACCGAACTATATATTGAGGCCTTTCTTTGAACTTTGCTGTAGAGTTGGTTATGATACCTTGAACTGTGATCATTGTGATCAGTGAAGATCGATTTTCACTTCCACTAATTTGTTTAGTTTGTGATTGTACTGTAACTGAAAGTATCCTGTCTTGAACTATTGTGAATGTTTTACTGTTAATCGCTTAGGTATAGGTGGCAGAGAAATTTTAGAAATAAATAAAACATAGCATTATGATTCTGCAAATTGGCATGTTGCAAAATAAAATAACGCTCTTTTCAGCTACAGTGGGAAAATAACACTCAGAATTTAGGAAGTTGGTTGGACTGAGAACTTTGCAGCACCCCCCTCCCCAAACTACAGATGTCTTCTGTGATGTATTTCCAAAGCGCTACGACTTCATTGTCAACAGTGATGCTGTCTGGGTACACTGATTTTGCAGAAATTTGTTGGATTTTTGAAACACACCACACATTTTAATTTTTTTCCATTATTGCTTGTATTTTTTGGATATTTTCTAGTCAATGTTTATTCCCACATTTGGATGTCGTAATAAAAATGCTCCTAGATTATATAAATGGCACACAAATTTATGCATGCAAAATTGCAAATTATCCTGAGATTCGTGCACAACTAATTTGACTAATGAGACAATTAGTGCTAATAATTAGGTGTTAACAATTGATTATTGACATTAATTGCCAGTCCTCTGATGTCAGAGAAAGGGCGGGACCGCCGGAAGAGGAAGCAGCGCAGGGCTCAGAGAAGGGGCAGGAATTCCGGCAGAGGAAGCAGCTGGGCTCACTGGCATTTGGAAACAACGGTAGGCAGCTTCTTCATGCGGGAGGGGGAGGGGGGGAGGCTGTGGGGGTGCGAGCGGTCCTTCGGGTTGGGGTGCGAGCGGTCCTTCGGGGTGGGGTTGCGAGCGGTCCTTCGGGGTAATGATTCAGACGTCGGGGGGGGGGGGGGAACTATGTAAAAAAAATTTGTACAACGCGCTCACGCGTATAACGCGCGTGGTTATGCACAGTTTGTAAAATCGTGTATAACGTGCGCGTTATATGCGTGAAAATACGGTACTGGTTTACTTTTAAATGATACATTTTTAAAAGCTTCCATAAAAATATTATGTTAACACACAGCAATTAAAATAAAATACTGATATGCGCATAAAATCAAAACTCTCTCATCCTGTTAAGCTTGAAATGAATAACTCTGAAAAAAAAATAAGGGGGGAGGTGTTCATTTGGTAATGAGGTGTTTTAAAAACAATTCTAATTGATGAATAAGGTCTGTCAATTGGAATATCTTTTGTTAGTCATCTCAGGGATGACATATTTGCAATGCTTACTGAAACTGGCATCAAAACTTGTGAAGTCTAATAGATTCTGACAGCTTGATTACACCCTGAAATGAAGCTGACTTATCTCGGTAAGGTCTTATATATCGCAAAGCACTGAAAAAGCAACAGAGATATAAGCAAGGTTCATAGTCTTTGTCACTGTATATGCAACATACAATGTCATTTTATTTTAGAAACAAAACCAGAAACATAGCCAGGCCTCAGTTTTTGGATGGGCCTGGAGGTGGACCGGGTGGGAATGGCCCATGTATTCCGCTCCCCCCCCCCAACCTGACACACCAAAGCAGTAAAAATGAATACCTTGGCTGGCAGGGATCGCCAGGCCCTGTCAGCTGAAGAGAGTCCTTTCTGGAGCGGAGGACTAAGTTTCCTCTAAGCGGAGGGCATGAGCAATTGCTCATTCATTCTAGAAGCATCACTCATAAAAATACTGTTTCCACCAAAAACATTTTGCTGTCCTGGTACAATCTATCATTCTTTCGAGGTTGGATTATTGTAATTCAGTCTATTTAAGTCTAACCAAGAAAAGTCTTCAATGACATCAACAGATCCAGAATACTGTGGCTAGGTTGATCTTTTCAAAAAGCAAATTTGATCATGTTTCCCCGCTTTTGTTAAAACTTCACTGGCTCCCAGTAATCTCTAAGGTTTACTTTAAATGTGCCTACCTAACATTTAAGATCTTGCATGGAACTCTTCCTCCTTTAATTCCTTGGTCTTGGAATTCTGCGAGACCTGATATTACCAGATCTATCCAAAAGCTTAAATTATCTTTCCCCTCATTTAAAGGTGTTATCTATACTGGAAAATTAGGGAAATCTCTTTACTTTAAAATCACTGAGCTTTGGAACAATTTTCCTGTCCAGCTGCGTAACCTGGGCTCCTTCTAATTGTTTCAAAAACATCTGAAAATGTGGCTATTCTCAAAAATGTAAATTCCGCTGCTGTATTTTCCTTTCTCTAAAACTCTTGTAAACTGTGCCGAGCTCTATCTCTATAGAGAAGATGCGGTATATAAGCTTAAGGTTTAGTTTATTTGCAAATCTGGAAAAAACTGTTAGATTTTATAACTTGTTGCCCACACAAAAAGAAATTTGCACGTACCCAGCTCTTAGAGGGAGGGAGCATTGGTGGAAAGGCCAAAGGTTAGTGCGGTGGGCTAAGATCCCGAAGAACTGGGTTCAGTCCCCACTGCAGCTCTTTGTGACTATGTTTACAGAACTGGGTATGTCTAGTAGCACTTTTTAAATGACAAGCACTAGTAGTTGTGGAGTCCTGAACAAACTCATCTTCATGGTAGTCAGCAGTTTATTTTCAACTGTCCTCCCCCCCCCCCCCCCCGCAGTGTATGCTCAGTTCAACTGACATTCCCATGCACTCATTTTCGGGAGCTCCATCTGAACAGAGCATAAACGGAATGAAGGGAAGCACTGGCACAGCACCTGGAAATGTGCTGCTAACTGCCAAAAGGACGAGTCTGCTTGGGGAAAACTCCAGAAAGGACTCTTCAGCTGGCAGACCCAGGATCCACGCCAGCTACATTAATGAGGTGCTTCGCCACATCGCGAGACACCACTCAGCAAAACAGAGCACAAAGTAAACTATGGCATATGCATTACTGCAAAGAATACTGTGAACTTTCTAACACAAATAAATTCCATTAATAAATGAATGATAAATATCCCTTTATAGAAGAAATCAAAAGCTGTAGGCACCAACACGTACCTAATACAGTTTACAATGAACTACCCTGGACTGTCCACTGCACTGAGTATTGATTTTTGAATGTACACATGCTAACCACATGCTAAATTTTTTTTGAGGGTTGGATGTCAAGGGTGGAGAGTGGGCATTCCTGCTCTAACCAGTTAGCTCCCTTACCACCTACAAATAGGTGATGGAAAGTGCTCCCATGGTAATTTTAAAAAATAGCTGCAATGCTAATTGAAGCATTAGTGTGTGGGCATTAATGGGAAAAAAAATAGAATAATGATGGCCATGATAAAATGATCTTAGCACATGGGAAAGACCCATGCAAGGGCGCGCTAAGCCCTGCTTCTACTGAAGTTTAGTAAAAGGACCCCTAAATTACTCCATCCCTTTTAAAAAGCAGCATTAGGCTTTTTTTTATTGCTGGCCGCAGCAGTATTAGCTCTGAAGCTCATAGAATTCCTATAAGTGTCGGAGCTAATACCGCCATGGCCGGTGAAAAAAAAGCCTAATGTGTCTTTGTAAAAAAGGGGGGGGGGGGGGAAGTTAGGGTAGAACAGTGTTTCTCAACATGCGGTACGTGTATCCTTGGGGGTACATGAATTGCTTGTTGGGCGTATGTGGCACTGGCCGCCACAGAGGATAATGCCTGACCGTCCATCCACAGAAGCCAGGGAATCCCTCCTTCCTGCCCTCCCATTCACAGAAGCTGCCACCGGGGATCCCTCCTTCCAGCCTGCACATCCACTAGAGCCACCGTCTGGGATCCCTCCTTCCTTCCCGCCCGCTGAAGCCACCTCTGGGTATCCCTCCTTCCTGCCCACCCCCCTCCGCTGAAGCTGTTGAAGGGGATACCTCCTTCCTGCCCAATGGGTCAGCGGGTGTGTGTGTGTCCCAGTTACCTCCTTCAATAGAACTTGTTTGGGGAGATGCACAGGCAGCGGTTCACATGCTGAATGTAGCTGATCCAGAAACCTCTCTGATGTCAAAGCTGACATCAGAGGGAAAGCTTGTAGGCCAGCCACAGGCAGTGTGTGAACCGCTGCCTGCACTTCCTCCAACAAGTTTAGCTGAAAGCAGGAGCGAGTGTGGCTCGAACAAGTAAGGGGACATGATCTGACCTGGGACAAAAGGAGAAAGGAGGAGGAGAGGGAAGGAGCGCGTTGGGACATGGGAGTGGCACGATTTTGGGACAAAAGCAGGGAGGGGGAGGGGGGCACAAACTCAACACATAAGAAAGGGATTGAAATGTGTCAGTTTTGAGAATTTGTATCTGCTGTCTAAATTTTGCACTTAGTTTTCTATTTTTCTGTAGTTGATACTGAGGTGACATTGCATATTTTAAAGTCATCTGCATTGACCTCTTTGAACCCCCCCCCAAATATAAATGATAATTAACATTTTTTGTACATACAGTGTGCTTTGTGTTTTAATTTTGTGGTTATCAACAATCAAAATATAAAGTCCTAAGACCAAGAAATCTCCTGATGAGAGAAAGTAAGAGGAAATTCTTTTCAGATAAAGACAAAAGGACCGCAAGTGTTCACATCCAACTGATAATAGAATGTATCCACACAGATGGACTTAAAGTGAACTATCACTGGTTCCAATTGTCAATTTTTCTTTTGCCACTCTAGTAATCTTTAAATTAACTATTTTTAATTTGATTGGCTGATTTTAGTATGCCAAAGAATAAAGCAATCTATTAGATATTGCACATGGAAAAGTATCCCCGGATAAGTGGCTCAAAACCTTATAAAGCATAAAGTACTTAGCTTTTATCCGGGAACCAGGGCAACTCGTAGCTGTATAAAGTGATTAATTCAATAAATGCTCAGCTTTGCTTTGCTCAATGGAGCGTCTCTGAGAGATTCCTCGGGAGATGATGGAGTATTAGTGATAGTTGCATATGATCGTCAGGCCAACATTGGGCTCAGAATTCAGCTGAGACACAATGGCAGGAAGTGCAGCTCCCTCACAATGTTGCAGTGGCGTACCAAGGGGGGGAGTCCGCCCCGGGTGCAAGCCCTGAGGGGGTGCTCCAGGCCTGAAGTCATTGGCATCCGGTTCTCCCCCCTGGCGTCTGATGTTCTGATTTCCCCTCCCTGGCCTCCCCGCACCATTTACCGTAGCGAAGCAGCCTGCAGCAAGATCGCGATGCCAGCGATCTTGCGCTGCTTTGGTGCTGTTTCCTCCACCGCGGTCCCGCCCCTCCTCTGACGTCAGGGGAACTCTCTGTTTCGCTGAGGCTATTAAGTACTCAAACTGTACACATCCAAACAAGAAAAAACTCAGACCTGAGTTTGGATGAGTACTTAATAGCCTCTATGGATGCTGGTGCAGTGGGCTGAAATCGTTCCCCTGATGCAGCTCAGCGAAACGGAGAGTTCCCCGTCGGGTAGGAGAGGTTGCGGGGCTGAGCGGGTTGGCATCGTTTGGGTGCGAGGAAGACAGCTTGGAGACCATCTGCAGTTAAGTTATTTTGCTTATCCTGCTTGCCACTGACTGTGTTTGAGACTGTTTTATGTGCTATATGCTACACTCACACCTTTGTAAGTTTTTGAATTTTTGGCGTGCTAATGTTTTTTGGTGGTTCCCACGTGGACTACTATTGTGTCTCTCACTGCTGAGTCTTGATTGACTCAAATTTGGACCTTACTTGTTAGAGGTCTTGAAGTGGAGTTTTTTGCCAGATGAAGTCGAACTGAGGCTTTTTCTCCACAATTTTTGTTATTTTTTGGTTGATTTTTGAACGAGTGGGTCTGTGTATGAATGCAGTGAGTAGATCTTGTAGTGTCATGGTGGGTTCCCTGGTTGATTCCAATAGGGCATACCTTTATAAAAATGCCCCAGAAAAACTACACAAATGAAGCCATGGATATTTATGGCCAACTCCACCCCCCCCCCCCCAAACACTATGCCAAAGGTCCTATTTTGTTCTTATCGGGTCTGCTGCAGATAAGATGCACTAATCTAAGTAAAAGACTCCCTAAGCCTTTTTCTTTGGCATCCTTTTACTAAACTGTGGAAAAAATTGTCCTTAATACACCCGTTTTTACCACAGCCCTAAAACCCCCAACTCCGTTTCCATTAGTTGTGTACTGATGTCGCCATTGTTGTATTTTTGAAATTTTGTAATACTCTGCTCCTTATGGTTTCGCTTTCCTGATGCTAGTTTCCCTAACTTGATTCTAGACTTACTGCATTTCAGTTGCACTGTTTTCAAATGTATACAATTTGACGGAACAGAATAAAGATATAAATTGCACATATTACTTAGTGTAACAGTTTTCAAAATGTAATATGTAGTCAGGAATGGACAAAATGGTTAATGCAAAATGAAGAATTATTAATAATGCTGTGTTTATTATATCTAGAAAAGCACTAACTATCCTTCCCCTCCTTCTCCTATTTTTGACTATCCTGCTCTATTTTATTTCTAAAGATATAAAATTAGCTATTAAATTATTCATCATGAGACACGCTACATACTGCATTAGTGTAAATTGTTTAATTTATAAAATAATTCATAAACCGCAGCTTTATAATTTTGTTCTTGGCTATAAATGTATAAATATAAATAATTTACACATATTCCATCTTACAAATGGACTGAAAATTATACCTTTATGCTGCCATAGAAATAATTTTCATCATGCATAATGTAAAGATCAGGAAACTCTCCTCCTAAATGACTACTGGACATATCACAGAAGATTACTCAGGAGCAGACAGATAGAAAACATTATCTATCTTACACTACCTGTGAGGAAAGAGAGAACTGTTTTTGGGGTTGTTTGGATTCAGGCCTGACCATGAAGTTACAAACAGTTAAGACAGTTAAGGCATGTTTTAGCCACCTTCACATACTCCATTGCCTGAAATCGTTGATTTTGCCCTCTGATTTTTGAATTGTTGCTCAGGGGATGGTTTTGTCTCTTCCCCTCTTTTACAAACACATAGTGCGGGTTTTAGCGCCGGCATTGGCGGTAACTGCTACGGCGCTTATAGAAGTCCTATGAGCGTCAGAGCAGTTACCACCGCTGCCGGCGCTAAAACCCACGCTATGCGTTCATAAAAGAGGGAGTATGACTATTGTTAACACCTTCTGCCTTGGAATTTCTAAAACAAGAGGGAGAGTGTTACAATTGGTACAAAATGCTGCAGCTAGGCTAGTATTGGGATGGCACATATTACACCAGTTTTAAAGCAATTACACTGGTTACCAGTTCTATTTTGGGTACAACATAAAGTTGTTTCTGCGGTCCATCAGACTGTTTATCATCAAACACTATGGTATTTTCAGCAAGGAAGCAGTAGTGATGCTGAGAGAGCTACGATCCCATGCATCTTCACTGCTTGTTTGCTAGAGTGGATCCAGCAGAAGTGGAAATGGCAGGAAGGGCTCCAGAAAGGTATTGGTGAGAGTTGGGAGAGAGAGTGGAGAGGGAGAGAGAAATGCTAGCTTATGCTTGGTGAGGGGAGGGAAACAGGGCAAGACTGAATGGGAGCAGAGAGAAAAAAAACAGGAACAATGGTAGATGGTGTGAGAAAGGCAGGGAAATACTGGATAGGAGGGGACAAAGACAGACACAGGCAATGCTCATCAGTGAGAGACAATGGAGAGGGTAGAGCTAGAGCTAGAGGGGGCAATTCTGGATGAGCAAGGTAGAGAGAAATAGGAGCAGTGCTGCATACTAAGGAGAGAGACCGACAAGAAAAGCTCTATGGTGAGGGAAGGGGAAGAGACACAGAGGAGATGTTAGATGGAGGGGAAGGGAGAAGAGAAAGAAGATACTGAATGGTAGGGGAGAGACAGTGATGAATGGTGCAGGGACAGAAAAGAGAAATGCTGGAATGTGGGGCAAGGGAGAAAGCCAGAGAGGAGATTTTGGATGGTAGAGGAGGGAGAAAATGAGAGAAATAAGAGAGAAGATGAAGAAAAGAGAAGAGATACTAGCTAGCAGGAGATGAGATACTGAATAGCAGGGAGAGAGAGATACACACACACGGACTCTAGAGGAAGGTCCTTGTGCGATTACTGGAAGTTAATACTGCTATGGTATGGTAGAACTGATTTATAGGTCCTGA